>NC_072407.2:69547500-72047500 GCF_028858775.2 Pan troglodytes
AGGCCGGTCTTAAACTCCTGGCTTCAAGCTGTCCTCCTGCCTCCACCTCCCAAATTGGAATTACAGGTGTGAGCTACCACTCCTGGCCCGGTTGTCTAATGCGTTTTATTGTATAAAGAATGGTCTTTGGCACAATAAAAACTAGGAATACATCATCAGAATAACCTGTTGTATTCTAGGCACTATACTAAGCAATTTACATTTATGAAATCCTTATTATTACCTGAGAGATAGGTATTATTATCCTCATTTTACAAATGGGAACATTAAGGTTCAAGGATATTTAAAAACTTGTCCATGATCTTAAAGTTAATAAGTGACAAAGCCACAGCTTTTAGAGTCTGACCAGCTTGGTTCAGCTTCACAGCTTAAAGCAGGTTGGTCAGACTCTGCAGTTTATGCTCTTTATCTCTGTGCTTTCAAGTTTCCCCAACATCTATCAGAGAAATATTTTAATTAGATGACAGTGTAGTTTCAGTATACATTTTTAGACTCTTATATGTCTGAAACTGGTGAGGACTCAACACCATAATATCCTGGGATCACATGTTCTTATGGAATCTTTAATCCAAGCAAGATACTTTTTGCTTTAGCATTTTACTTTTACTGCATAATTTTACTCATAGTTTATATTCTCAGTTGAAAATAAAAAATGGGCCGGGCGCGGTGGCTCACACCTGTAATCCCAGCACTTTGGGAGGCCGAGGCGGGCGGATCATGAGGTCAGGAGTTCGAGACCAGCCAGGCCAATATGGTGAAACCCTGTCTCTACTAAAAAATACAGAAATTAGCCAGGCGTGGTGTTGCGCACCTGTAGTCCCAGGTACTCGGGAGGCTGCGGCAGGAGAATCACTTGAACCCGGGAGGTGGAGGTTGCAGTGAGCCGAGATCACGCCACTGCACTCCAGCTTGGGCGACAGAGTGAGACTCCGTCTCAAAAAAAAAAAAAAATACATCTAGGCCGGGTGTGGTGGCTCACGCCTGTAATCCCAGCACTTTGGGAGGCCGAGGAGGGCCAATCACGAGGTCAGGAGATCGAGACCATCCTGGCTAACATGGTGAAACCCCGTCTCTACTAAAAATACAAAAAATTAGCTAGACATGGTGGCGGGCACCTGTAGTCCCAGCTATTTGGGAGGCTGAGGCAGGAGAATGGCGTGAACCCAGAAGGTGGAGCTTGCAGTGAGCTGAGATGGCACCACTGCACTCCAGCCTGGGTGACAGAGCGAGACTCTGTCTCAAAAAAAAAAAAAATACATCTAATAGAGCTAGGCACTGTGATGAGCACCTGTAGTCCCAGCTAGTTGGGAGGCTAAGGCAGGAGGACCACTTGAGTCCAAGAGTTCAAGACCAGCTTAGGCAACATAGTGACACCCCCATCTCAGAAAGTAACCAACAAAACACATATAGACCAGGCATGGTGGCTCATGCCTGTGATCTCAGTACTTTAGGAAACCAAGGTGGAAGGCACACCTAAGTCCAAGAGGTTGAGACCAGCCTGGGCAACATGACCAGACCCTGTCTACAAAAATTTTTAAAATTAGCTGAGTGTTGTGGCACATGCCTCTGGTCCCAGCTGTTTGGGAGGCTATTGTGGGAGGATTGCTTGAGCCCAGGAGGTTGAGGCTGCAGTGAGCCATGATTGCATCACTGCACTCCAGCCTGGGCAAAAGAGTGAGACCCTGTCTCAAAACAAACAAACCACAACATAAAAAAAAAAAACCCACATAATAATCATACACATCTGTTAAAGCATGGAAAGAAAGTATATTGTACTGTTCAGTTGTTATCGTAGGATGGAGGGATAAGGGATGACTTATTTACTGCTTTGCACCTTCTTGCATTTTCTAAATTATAAAAGAAAAGACTGGTGAACATTATCACTGTGTTTTGACTATCAAAATCTTCCTTTTCAAAAATAGTCACTTTGTTTTGTTACTTATGTTGTTAGGATTTCAACTCCAAAGCTTGATTTTAAGACCAAAACTTCAAACAAAAAAAAAAGTTTTTTGGTTTTTTTTTGGTTTTTTTTTTTTGAGACAGGGTCTCACTCTCTTGCCTAGACTGGAGTGCAGTAATATGATCACAGCTCACTGCAGCCTCAACCTCCCAGGCTCAAGCAGTCTTCCCACCTCACCCTCCCTAGTATCTGGGACCACAGTCATGCATCACTATACCCAGCTAATTTTTTTAATGTAGAGATGGGGTCTCACTATGTTGCCCAGGCTAAAACTATTTTTTAAACATACATGCTTCTTAGTGTCTTCTCTTTTAAAAGGTAATGAAATAATAATCCCAGATTCAAGCTTTAACTTGAAACTGACTTTACAACCACTTTGATAAGTAACTGATTTCTAGTACACAGTTCAAAGACTAGGTCCTACCCAAACTTTAAAAAATCCAATTGACTATTACCTAGATGTCCTCCTAGGTCAGGATCCTGTTTCTACCTGTTAACTGTGATTTTGAACAGTGGACAAATGGGTTGGAATAAAGATAGACCATTTTTTTAAATGTGGTAATTTTGTCATTTATAGCCTCAAGGCCCCTATCATGCCACCTATTTCTCTTGCTGATCACATGGCAGAGTGAAATGTTCTTACTGCATTTTTTCTTCATATTGGTAGATTTGGAGTTAAATGGGTTGGAGTCTGGGAATGGGGATGAGGAAGCAGTGGATCGAGAACCCCGACGCTTGAGCAGCAGGCGTTCTGTCCTCACTAGCCCTGTAGCGAATGGAGTCAACCTGGATTATGATGGACTGGGCAAAACCTGCCGAAGTCTTCCAAGTCTGAAGAAAACTTTGGCTGGGGACTCATCTTCTGACTGTAGCCGGGGCTCCCACAATGGACAAGTGTGGGATCCCCAGTGTGCTCCCCGAAAGGACAGGCAAGTGCATCTGACCCATTTTGAGCTTGAAGGCCTTCGCTGCCTTGTAGATAAGTTGGAGTCTCTGCCACTGCACAAGAAATGTGTCCCCACAGGGATAGAAGATGAAGATGCTCTCATTGCTGATGTAAAGGTAAGGGTTTGATGTGTTACATGACAGCTACTGATCCGGCTATGGCAGTCAGCTTCCAGATTCAGAGGGAGAAAATATAGGAATTTTGGGTGATCTCTGGTTCAGTCAGAGAGAAGTTAATATGCATGTGTGTTTGTTATTGCTGCTCAGTGTTTTCATTACTAGAATGAGGTTATGTCCCTGTTTTGAAAATACTAACATTTATGTGTTCATTGAAGACTTATAAATTTAGTCTTAAACATAGGTTTCAGGCTGACCCCAAAAATAAAGTGACCCAAAGAAAATATTTATATAAGAAATGTTACATTAAACTTAAGTTACCTTAAGATAAAACGCAGGACAAAAGTGACTGATAGGAGTCTCATCCTAAGCAGATTGAGAGAAATGAAATTGTTCTATGCTGGGTTAACGTTGAGTAGCTTTAGCCTCTTTAGATTCAAATTTATCTAGCATCAAGACTTAAATACATTGGGAAAAGCGTCATTTTAAAATAATTCATCCCATTGCTTTATCAAGTTTTATATTTATTTATTTTTTAATTATACTTTAAGTTCTAGGGTACATGTGCACAACGTGCAGGTTTATTACATAGACATACATGTGCCATGTCAGTTTGCTGCACCCATTGACTGGTCATTTACGTTAGGTATTTCTCCTAATGCTATCCCTCCTCCAGCTCCCCTTCATATTGTATATTTTTCTTAAGGAATCCAGACTTGAGCTTTTTTTTTTTTTTTAATTTTAATTAATTAATTTATTTATTTGAGACGGAGTCTCACTCTGTCGCTCAGGTTGGAGTGCAATGGCAAGATCTCGGCTCACTGCAACCTCCACCTCCCGGGTTCAAGCAGTTCTCGTGCCTCAGCCTCCTGAGTAGCTGAGATTACAGACACGTGCCACCACGCCTGGCTAATTTTTTTATATTTTTGATAGAGATGGGGTTTCACCATGTTGGCCAGGCTGGTCTCAAACTCTTGACCTCAGGTGATCTGCCTGCCTCAGCCTCCCAAAGTGCTGGGATTACGGGCATGAGCCTCCACACCCAACCTTGAGCTATCTAAACTGGAGGAAATTATTTTAAGTCTTTCCTCCTAAGTAACAATTAATGTGAAGACCAAGAATTGTAAAGCTGGAAATAGCAATTTTATTTTTAAATCAGTGTTTGGAACAATGGATATGTATATTAGAAAGCTAATCTACAAGTTGTAATGTTATTTTGAAAACCTCACATAGATTATTTTAAGCTACTTTTAAGCCATTTTATAAACTTAGGGGGGCCAGGCACAGTGGCTCACACCTGTAATCCTAGCACTTTGAGAGGCCAAGGTGGGAGGATCACCTGAGGTCAGGAGTTCGAGACCAGCCTGGCCAACATGGTGAAACCCCATCTCTACTAAAAATACAAAAAAAGGCTCAGTGCGATGTCTCATGCCTGTAATCCCAGCACTTTGGGAGGCCGAGGCAGGTAGATCACGAGGTCAGGAGTTCAAGATCAGCCTGGCCAAGATGGTAAAACCCCGTCTCTACTAAAAATACAACAATTAGCCAGGCGTGGTGGCAGACACCTGTAATCCCAGCTACTTGGGAGGCTGAGGCAGGAGAGTCGCTTGAACCCAGTTGGGGTGGAGGTTGCAGTGAGCCGACAGAGTGAGACTCCATCTCAAAAAAAAAAAAAATAAGCTGGGCATGGTGGCGGGCGCCTGTAATCCCACCTACTGGGGAGGCTGAGGCAGAATCTCTTCAACTCGGGAGGTAGAGGTTGCAGTGAGCCAAGATCACATCATTGCACTCCAGCCTGGGCAACAAGTGCGAAACTCAGTCTCAAAAAAAAAAAAAAAAAAATACTTATAGGGAATAATTTTGTGACCTCAGTGAAAATGGACTAAATATCTCATAGTAAGTCTTTTCCATCCTTGATTCCTCATTCAGGTTTTCTGTGGCCACCACATAACCAGATGAGGTGCTCCTCAGCTTCTCCTGGCCACCTTAGGAGAGAATTCCAAAGACTAGGATAGGACTTCATCTTTTATTCTTTTTAAAATCGACATTTTAATTAGATCTTATATTGTTTATGCGTCAGTGAAAAGGTAAAAAATAACAGAGGCTTAAAAGGGGCAAAAACCTGGTGAAGTTGGTCCTTTTTAGTAGTGATAGAAACTAGATAGTTGGTGTTATAGTTTGGTTTTATAATGTTTGCTATAAGAAGAGGCAGTTGATATCATCGTAGGTTTTATTTATGTTTATGGGAGGAAATGACAAAGTTCCAGGTAGGTGTGGTCCTACTTCTATAATGATTCATGTGTGCAACAAAACAAATTTAGCCATACTTTCCCAGACTTTCACTTCATACCCTTTAAATGAACAAAGGACATTCAGATTTTTCATTTCTATTGTGGTAAGACTTATATTCCATTGTGGATGTATGTGGGAAACTTTAAATTGTGACTTTCTTTTTTTTTTGGAGACAGAGTTTTGCTCTTGTTGCCCAGACTGGAGTGCAGTGTCGCGATCTCGGCTCACTGCAGCATCCACCTCCTGGGTTCAAGCAATTCTCCTGCCTCAGCCTCCTGAGTAGCTGGGACTACAGGAGCATGCCACCACGCTCAGCTAATTTTTATTAGTAGAGATGGGGTTTCACCATGTTGGTCAGGCTAATCTCGAACTCCTGAGCTCAGGTGATCCACTCAGCTCAGCCTCCCAAAATGCTGGGATTACAGGCGTGAGCCACCACGCCCGGCCTAAATTGTGACCTTTGAGACTTTTAACTTATATAATTGTCTCAGGGACCCTAAGAAAAAAGAATTCTAAGGTTACACCTCATAACATTCTTTTGGCCTGGGTATCTGTATTTCTAATTCATGATTTTTAAAAGTGTCTTTTCAGCCCTAGGGGATGTCAAAACATTCCATTGGCCTGGGTATCTGTGTTTCTGATTCATGATTTTTTAAAAAGTATTTTCAGCCCTAGGGAATGTCTATAGATAGATTTTGACTCCATTGAATTCAGTTGTAAAAAGCCATATAATAATCCACTAATCAATTATACAAGGTCAAGTGTGGTAGTAATACACAAACTCCCTTAAACTATTGGAGGCTGAGCATGGTAGCTCACGCCTGTAATCTCAGCACTTTGGGGGGCTGAGGTAGGCAGATCGCTTGAGCCCAGGAATTTGAGACCATCCTGGCCAACATGTTGAAACGCCATCTCTACAAAAAAAAAAAAACCATATATATATATATTAATTAGCTGGGCATAGTGACGCTCTCCTGTAGTCCCAGCTACTCAGGAGGCTGAGGCAGGAGAATCCCTTGAACCTGGGAGGCGAAGGTTGCAGTGAGCCAAGATTGCGCCATTGCACTCCAGCCTGGGTGATGGAAGTGAAACCCTGTCTCAACAACAACAACAACAAATCCATTGGAGTAGTTTAACTAAAGTAGCTAAATAAGGAGATTTGAGGTGAAAGGGTGGTACAATGGTATACCAAAGGAAAAAGTAGAAAGATTTGGGTTAAATATTAAGCAGAGTCAGCAAGAAGAGAGGGGAGTTAAGAAGAGACATCTAAAGAGGAGGCTTAGCATTATGAAAAGTGTCCGGAGATAGCTTGCTTGTGTTTATCAGGGACCACTGAAAAACATGACTGCCATCACTGGCTAAGATATAGTGGCAGAGGCCAGAGCATGAGGAACAAGTAGCCAGTGAGATGACTACACAGGCCGACAGTGTTTGAATTCTCCCTCCAGAGACTTGTCCACAGCTTCTCGTTTACCCAAAACCACAGTCAAAATGTAGCTGACGTCAGAAGACAACAGATTTAGATTCCAGCTCTGCAGGTGTAATTTCACTTAAGATCAAATAGATTAATTATTCCTATATTTGATCAGTTATGCTAAATCTCAGAAAAGATATAGCAAGCTTAGAGCTTGAATACCTTGAGAATCTAAGCATCACTCAAAAGAAAAAAGCATTAGATTGGGTAGGTGCTGAATCACTGCACAGCTGGGGACTTTGAAGTGCTAGAAAACTTGGTGCTTATAGCACTGATGGCTATACTTCAGTGGGGGACAAAGCTAGTACAGTTTACCCTTCCTGCAGAGAAAGGAATTGTTTGCTGTTGTAACCTATCTGGCTTTCAGAAATAATTAGTAGAAGAGATGAGGGGAAAAGTGGTAGATGAGATATTCATAATATTCCAAGGAAAAATAGTGCATTTCAGTGCTGTGATAAAAGGGCTTTTTTTAGGTTCTACGGCGTTGAAGAACAAGTCATAGAATATAGAGTTGGAAGAGGATTAAGTGAAAAAATAGGACATTAAAAAGTACTGACTTGGGCTGAGCCCAGTGGCTCACACCTCTTGTCCTAGTGCTTTAGGCGGCAGACGCAGGCAGATCGCTTGAGACCAGCCTGGGCAACGTGGCGAAACCTCACCTCCACAAAAATACAAAATTATCCAGGTGTGGTGGTGTGTGTTTGTGATCCCAGCTACGTGGAAGGCTGAAGTGGGAGGATCACTTGAGCTGGGCAAGTTGAGGCTTCACTGAGCTGTGATCTCACCACTGCACTCCAGTCTGGGCAAAAGAGTGAGACCTTGTCTCAAAAAGAAAGTAGGCCGGGCATGGTGGCTCATGCCTGTAGTCCCAGCACTTTGGGAAGCTGAGGCGGGCGGATCATGAGGTCAGGAGATCAAGACCATCCTGGCTAACATGGTGAAACCCCGTCTCTAGAAAAAATAACAAAAATTAGCCAGGTGTCTTGGCGGGCGCCTGTAGTCCCAGCTACTTGGGAGGCTGAGGCAGGAGAATGGCGTGAACCCGGGAGGCGGAGCTTGCAGTGAGCCCAGATGGCACCACTGCACTCCAGCCTGGGTGACAGAGCAAGACTCCATCTCAATAAAAAAAAAAAGAAAAAAGAAAGTAAAGTATTGCCTTACCGGTAAACCGGTAAAGCTATCAGCGTGTGTATGAGGTTCTGTTTGGGAGGGTTTGTGGGTAATGTTGACTCTTGAAAGTGTACATAGGTAGAATGGGGTTTTCCTACTATGAGAAATTTTTTTTTTTTTTTTTTGAGACTGAGTTTCACTGTTTTTGCCCAGGCTGGAGTGCAATGGCGCAGTCTCGGCTCACCACAACCTCCACCTCCCAGGTTCAAGCAATTCTCCTGCCTCAGCCTCCCGAGTAGCTGGGATTACAGGCATGCACCACCACCCTGGCTAATTTTGTATTTTTAGTAGAGACTGGGCTTCTTCATGTTGTTCAGGCTGGTCTTGAACTCCTGACCTCAGATGATCCACCCGCCTCCGCCTCCCAAAGTGCTGGAATTACAGGCGTGACACTGCACCCGGCTGCTTTTTTTGTTTTGTTTTGTTTTGTTTTTGAGACAGAGTCTTGCTCTGTCACCTAGGCTGGGGTGCAATGGCGCCATCTCGGCTCACTGCAGCCTCCACCTCCTGGGTTCAAGTGATTCTCCTGCCTCAGCCTCTGAGTAACTGGGTCTACAGGCACGCACCACCACCCCAGCTAATTTTTGTATTTTTAGTAGAGACGGGGTTTCACCATGTTGGCCAGGCTGGTCTTGAACTCCTGACCTTGCGATCCACCTGCCTTGGCCTCCCAAAGTGCTGGGATTACAGGCGTGAGCCACTGCGCCCGACCAAGATATCCTTAACATTTCTAAAATTGGAAAGTTGTATTCTTGATATATGTTGAATAAAAAGGTAGGACATGTAACAGTATGTATAGTACCATCCCATTAATGTAAGAAAAAGTGTATGCATATTTGTGCATTGCAGAGGAATCTAAAAGGGTACATCCCAGCCTGCTAATAGCAGGGCACAATAGGATAGTAGTAGTCAACTGGAAGAATTTGTGGTTTTTTTGTTTTTTGAGATGAAGTCTTGCTCTGTCACCCAGGCCGAAGTGCAGTGGCGTGATCTAGGCTCACTGCAGCCTCCGCCTGTCGGGTTCAAGTGATTCTCCTGCCTCAGCCTCCTGAGTAGCTGGGATTATAGGTGTGTGGCACCACGCCTGGCTAATTTTTGTATTTTCAGTAGAGATGGAGTTTCACCATGTTGGCCAGGCTGGTCTTGACTCCTGACCTCAAGTGATCTGCCTGTCTAGGCCTCCCAGAGTGCTAGGATTACAGGCATGAGCCACCACGCCCAGCCACAATTTGAGTTTTTAATCAGATTGTTGTTTTTGTTGGTATTTATTTTGGTGATAAAGTAGTTCTTAATATATATGCATATATAAAAGAAGCTTTTTATATAACAATATATCTGGCTGCCCAGCTCACTTAATAAAGCAAATTCAGTATTGTTGAATACTTTTCGACTTTCCTGTTTTCTCTAAACATTTTGATAAGCCTGCCAATCATACTATGTGACTTTTGGGTAAGTTACTAAATTTATGGAAACCTATTTTCTCCTCTATAAAATATCTGTGAGATTGTTGTTAAAATTAACAAGATTAGTAAAATACTTAATAAGCAGTGCATTATTACAGCCAGAAAAAAGTTAGATGTTACAAATCTATGAAATTCACTTATTCCACCGCTCTGAATAATGCCTGCCTGCTCTGTGTCAGGAATCAGATTGAATGTTAAGGAAACTATGCAGACACTGTGGTCCTAGCCCTCAAGAGCCTTAGAGTTCAGTGGCAAAGCAGATATAAAAGTGGGCTAAGAAATAGGAAATAAGTGCAGTCCAGGTTTGTGGGTGCCTGGCATGACACAGGGCACAGAGCAAATGAGTGAGAGTGGCAGAGTCTATCCTGAGGGAAAGAGATGTTCCAGTCTTAATTCACCAGCTAATAAACTTTCCTGTTATAGGATATAAATTTATTACTACAACATTATATAAATGGTAAAAGCTCTCAATTTATAAATTGGAAAATTGTTATTTGTGATGTAATAGGCTACTGATACTCTTATCTAAGAATCTTAACATTTTATTTTGGAACTATGATCTAAAAATTTATGTTAGGCCCCATCCCAGGAGTATGATGAGATTGAAGCAGAAAGGGTTATTGTTGCAAATAACTCCAGAAATACTAATTAGGAATTCTCTTCAGTTGATAATTTGGGGGTTATTCTGACACTAATAGAACTAGTAGAAGACCCAGTATAGTTAGCTCTTATTCCATTAAGCCAGATTTTTAAATGTTTTTAAATTTTTCTTTATTATTATTATTATTACCATTATTATTATTATTAGCAACGAGGTCTTGCTGTGTTGACCAGGCTGGTCTTGAATCTTGAACTCCTTGCCTTGAGCAATCCTCCTGCCTCGACCTCCCAAGTGCTGGGATTACAGGCATGAGCCACCTTACCCAACCAACTCAGCTTTTTGTTTGTTTGTTTGTCCTGGGTCCAGGCTTACAGATTTTTTTTTGTAAAGCAACCTAGGCCAGATGTGTTAGCTCATGCCTATAATTCCAGCACTTTGGGGGGCTGAGGCAGGAGGATCACTTAAGGCCAGGAGTTCAAGACCAGCCTGGGCAACATAGTGAGACTCCATCTTCAAAAAAATTAAGAAATTAGCTGAGCATGGTAGTGTGCACCTGTAGTCCCAGCTACTCAGGAGGCTGAGGTCTAGGCTGTAGTAAGCTCTCATCTACCACTGCACTTTAGCCTGGGCAACAAAGAGAGACCCTGTCTGGAAAAAAAAAAAAATTTATATCCTGTTATAGGATATATTTATTTATACAAATAAAACTTTATTTGCAATATTTACTAACAAGATATTTGTAATAATTCATACATTCTTACTGAATAGAAAGTTTTAAGTAATGTAACTCAGTTATGAGGCACATATGCTTAAAGTTACATATAATTATTTTAAATATTTTCCTTATATTCTTGTATTATGTAATGTCATGGTCTTAGTAATTCTTATCTTTTTTGCCTATCTTTTATTCTCAATTAGCAGGAGGGGGAAAAGTTAGGCCTTGTTTAATTTGTGATTTGGAAACTTACTGGGAGTGAGTTTCCTAGTGCCCTATGTGATTTTTGTCCTTTCCTGGTGGCCTCTAGAATTTGCACTTGCTGCAACTTGAACTTACGTTTGTTTTAAAGTAATATGTTTTCTCTTAAGTATTCATACTTTACTATCTCTATAATATAGATAGCACTGAAGATCAAAATAAGCATTTTCCAAGAAGACCTCTCAATAGCTAGATCACTGTTAAGGAAAGCCTTTCAAACAAAATAAGCCGATTGCAGTGGGTCTTGAGTCTTAAGATACAGTGTCCGGGAGAAGTTTAGGGTTAGGATGACCATATAAGCATTTCCAGGAGAAGCTCAGCCGAGAGCACAAAAGTCTGTCCTTCCCCTGGTAAACTACTATAAAAATAACATATGTAGCCCCTGGCAGCAAAGCTCCAGACTTTAGAAAGCCTAGTTAGCCACTAAATCTGTACCAGAAACTCACTGAAACAACTGGCCTGGAAATAAATAAGAATGCTTAAGAGCTAGATGTTTAAATCAGAGCATCTGCAAAAAAGGCAAGTTATACATTTGTAAGGGCCTAAAAGTCACATAAAAATCACATTGGCTCTAAAAAAGACCCAAACTGTTTCTGCTAAGTATTTGATTCCTACTCAGGTTCTCCCATGCTGATGTTTGGTACACTGTGGATCACTAGAAACTCAACCAGAGTGTGCACCCTCCCTTCCTCCTGTAGACTGAAAGGAGTGTGTGTTCAGTCTGAGCTTCATCCCAGCTGGGGATCCGGGGATCAGGGTTTGTTGTGCAGAGGTGTGAGCAATACTTGTCAGTCCGAGTGGCTGTGAGAAGGCAGTGAGGTGTCTTGACAGGATGCAGGACTGGCTGCTTCATCTGGGGAATATCAAGAATGAGACAGGCAAACAGACTTGAATAGAAATGGAAATCCAAGAGTACAATACTGGTATTCTGAGGGTAGGATAATCTTACAGGCAGAGGAGACTGCTGGAATTGGGAGAATGTGTGTTCCCTGGCTTCCTGCACCTTGTTTAGAGGCAGGAGGGCAAAGTGTGTTGTGCCTCAGTTGTTTGACTTGGTCACGGTGGAACTGCTGCAGGATTGCTGCGCAGACGTTTCTAGTACTGTACTGTGGGGGTGGAGTCCTTGTCAGAATCAGAAGCAGGCATCTGTTTTAGATGTAGTTGATCTTAGCTGTATTTTATTGAATATCTCAATATTGGCTGACATGGGCCATTTCTGAAGGTTTTTTGGAACACATAGGCAGATTCTGGATTGTGGGCTGGGAGCAAGTCAGCGAGGGCAGGTGAAGCAGGCAATGTGCCGGAGAGAGAAGATAACTCAAGAGGAACTCAGCTCCTGTGCCTAGTTCATCCAGAGAGGCGGAACTTTGGGCGACCCCCTCTACTTGCTGAGAGGGGAGAGATAAGTGTGTGTGCAGTCAGCCAGAGAGCTCTGGCAGTAACAGTGGTAACAGTGAGAGGTGACCCTGAGGGGAAGGGTGTGGACTGAGACAAGGACAAATGTGGGCCAAGGTGCCTAGTGTAGCCCGCAGAATGAGTTAAAGCCTTCCCTTTGGCTGGCGCCTTCAGAAGTCTGCCACCGGGAGCCCTCAGGGGGCTGGCCCTAGGTTCTCCTATTGCAGTGGTGGTGGGAGGGAGACAGGGCGGGGGCTGTGGCTGAGCTCTCCTCCCTGGCAGGGCCTCTTCCAATCGCGAGGAAGAAAGCAGTTGCTGAACACACCCCCTCCCGGCTCTGCAGCAGAACGGCTGGGCCCTCTGCCTGGCTCGCTCACTCTCGCTCGGCTCCCCCTCCTGCCATCTTCCGTTGCAAAGCATTTCTGGGAGCTGCATGTGGGTGACGCAGCAGCATTGTTCGCAGGCACAGGAAGCCGCGGCTGAGCTGAAGGGCTCGAGAAGGAGCCCAGAGCGCTGCACGCTGCTCCCTCTGGGTAGTCTGAAGGGTCAGAGCTGGACTGCCCTGCCCTATGTGCTCTGGGAGATTCCAGAATATTCAAGTAAATCCGGATTTTCCCAGAGGCAGAATATCTAACTCCTTCAGGAGAACTTCCAATACAGAAAACAAAACAAAGACGCTGGGGAAACTTCACCAAGAGCCTCGGCAGCTCCAGAGCGACGGGAAACGAAAGGTCAGGGGGTCGATCGGCAAACCCTTTCTGGTTTGGGGTGCGTGTAACTATAGAGACTTTTGTCTCAGTGAAGAGGCAGGAGAAACTGCCTGCCGGGCGAGTCCAGGACAATGCTATCTTACTTCGTGTTGCTTGAGCCGTCATTGCACTTGTTCCCTCACCTGGTGGGATGTGCTTTTTAATTGGGTTGGTTGGCTTTTGAGAATCCTTTCCCTCTCTGCCCAGGCACCTTCTGTTCTCTTTCCCTTCCTGTGATCTGTAGGGTGTGGGCTTGTGTTTAAATGTTCTCCCGAATGCCTGGAGCCGAGATAGGCGTCAGCCTTTCCCGCACTCCACCCCCGCTCTCCTATCCCAAACCCCCTCTAGTGAAGGGTGGTGGCTTCTTTATATGGTTTCTTGTAGGGCCTCAGCTGGAGTCTGCCTTTTTTGATGAAAGCAGGGCGTGCTTGGTTGAATGGCCCCAGCAAAATAAGGCTTGGAAGGAAATCTGCATTTCCCTCCACACCCACACATACCCCAGTAACTGAGTCGTGTATGTGTGAACAGCTGCCGCCCCCCACACACACACCGACACAGTTTTCCGCCTACCCTTCCCTATTCCCCACAAAAATCTTGCAGGTAGAATTAGACTTCTTTTGGTGAACAGTTAAGTTCCTTTTCTACTCTTGAACAATCGCAGATCTTACTGTGCAGTCTGTTTTGCTGAAAGTGGAAAGTCCCCGTTTGTGGACAGCTCAGTTCACTTCAGCAGAGGAAATGGGCAGAGTCCTACTCTTCGTCAGTGCGAAGTGGGGGAGGGGAGCCATGCACTCCCTAGCACACATTTTGAATGGACCTGAATTTTTCACCCTACGGAGATTAGGAGCCCATACCAGAGCCTTGTCCCACGTGGCACCACACCCCGCCTCTTCACCCCCACGCTGTATGGTACTAACAGAAAAGGATGCCATAGCAACTTCAAGTAAATAAAACATCCGCAGATGAAATGAGTTTGGGGGAAGGTGAGAGGCATCTGGAGACTTGGCAAAAGGGGATCTTAGTAGAGGAGCTTCTTGGCTATGAGTTAAAGGGTCTTTCTGAGACCCAACTTTGGGATTTGGAGCAGGATCCTTAGGTTAAGAATGAAAATACATAAAAGTCCTGGTCTCCGGGACAGAGCACACAGGATTATGAGAAAAATTATTAGCAATGGCCCAGACTTGCTAACCTGTCCAGGATCAGAGTTTAGTGTTTGCTGAAACAGTTACCATCCTGTACATACATACCTAGGGTAGCCAGAAAAGGAATCATGTAACTTGTCTCCCAGATTTATTTTGCTGTTGGTGTTGCTTTAGGGCTCATAAGGTCAGAAGAAGAAGGATTCCATTATACTAGAAGATTTGGGTTTCAGGAGTTTCTGTCTAAAACGAAAAGATTTGGCCAGGTGCGGTGGCTCATGCCTGTAATCCCAGCACTTTGGGAGGCCGAGGCAAGCGGATCACCTGAGGTCAGGAGTTCGAGACCAGCCTGGCCAACATGGTGAAACTCCGTCTCTACTAAAAATACAAAAATTAGCCGGATATGGTGGCAGGTGCCTGTAATCCCAGCTACTCAGGAGGCTGAGGCAGGAGAATAGCTTGAACACGGGAGGCGAGGCGGAGGTTGCAGTGAGCCGAGATAGCGCCACTGCACTCCAGCCTGAGCAACAGAGTGAGACTCCATCTAAAAAATAAAAATTAAAAAAAAATATTTGTTTCAAAATAACAGTCAACCAGTGTGATTCACTTAAGTGGCATTTTCTCACTGTAGCATTGTTCGTAAGTCATTTAAATTTTATTGGTAATGCCATGAGAACTTTTGCCCCTAAGATTGTTCCTTTCCCCCATTTAGAGGAATAAAGGCAAATAGCAGACTCTGTGGGTGTGTGTGTGTGTGTGTGTGTGTGTGTGTGTGTGAAAGAGAGAAAGAAAGAGATTTGAGATTGAGATTTCTGTAATCAGCCTTAGAAGAAAAGAGCCCTGGGTTGAATCTGTACATTAGGCTGTACCATTCATCTCATTAATTCTGTATCAGCAAATCATTTTTATGCCACTTGGTTCACATCTGAGAAATGAAGGCAATTACCTGATAATATTCACTAACTGGTGTAGAAAAGTGAAGAAGCAATAATAAAGTTTTACTGTCGTATGTAGAACTGTATGAGAAGTAACACTTGTCGCCACAGTAAGTTAGTTGTTTCAGTGTGTTAGTATAATTAGTACACAAGTAAGGGATTGGGAACAAAGGTGAGTTTGAAGTCCTTTCTGCTCCCCCACCACCACCATCCGCCCCCAGTAGAGATGGGTCTTGCTGTGTTTCCCAGGCTGGTCTCAAACTCCTGGCTCAAGTGATCCTCCCACCTCTCACAGGCATGAGCCACTGTGCCCAGCCTCAAAAGTTTTGATAATATTGCAGCAGCCTAAGTTTGAGTTTTCTCCTTCACCTTTGATTTATTTGTTTTCCAGTGAGTCTCTATATGAAGGGCAAATACAGACAGTTGCCACCCTGCCTCCCTTGCTACTCAAGGGTACTGAGGCAGAGTCTGGATGCTGTTCAGGGTGGTTGGCTCTTTGTTCACCCTGCCCTGATTTTTCCTTCTTTCCCCTCCTACCCTTAGATTTTGCTGGAGGAGCTTGCCAACAGCGATCCCAAGTTAGCCCTCACTGGAGTTCCTATAGTACAGTGGCCAAAAAGGGATAAGGTAAGAAACTATTTTGCTTGATCTTTAGGCTGCTTAAGCCTTTTGTTAGTTGATCATTACCATTCTGGGGAAAACAAGAACAACTAGAGGCAGATGGCTTTTGGTGCATTAATACAAACTGACAGAAAATCATTATTCAGTTCTGTTTTGACTTGTAGGTCAGGGTAATTGGCTATCTTTGGAGGTGACCTCTCTTAACAGAACTATCAAACTGGGAGGCCTCCCTCCAGATTCAGATGCCAAATTGTGCATTTGTGCATCCGCTTCTATCCTTGTGACCAGTTACTCAGCTATCTTCACAGATATGATTGAAAGCCAGTTAAAATAATTACATAGATATCTAAAAGGAGCAGAGTTTTTCTTTGATGTAGTGAGATCATTCTCTCAAAAATCCCCTTACCTTGGACTTTGCAGTGTGGAATGGAAAAGAGAAGAAAGGGGCCGGGCATGGTGGCTCACGCCTGTAATCCCAGCACTTTGGGAGGCCCAGGCAGGTGGATCACCTGAGGTCAGGAGTTCAAGACCAGCCTGGCCAACATGGTGAAACACCGTCTGTACCAAAAATACAAAAATTAAGCCAGGCGTGGTGGCATGCGCCTATAATCCCAGCTACTTGCAAGGCTGAGGCAGGAGAATCGCTTGAACCCGGGAGGCAGAGGTTGCAGTGAGCCGAGATCGCACCATTGCACTTCAGCCTGGGGGACAAGAGCGAAACTGTCTCAAAGAAAAAAAAAGAAGAAGAAGAAAGGAATTACTGTCAGCTAATAAACTGTCAATTATGAATTTTCATGCCTCTTCAGTTTAGATCCTGTATAATTTTTTTCCCATACTGTCCTCTATCAAGGTTATATATTAAATAAATGATAGCATTCTGATCCTGGCTGTGAATTTGGCAAATAAATGAGGCTTCTGTTTGTTGTTCCCTAGCTGAAACTTGCAAAGCCATCACATTCCAGGGGTGTTTAGGCAGAATATAAAGGTATGGAGTTGAACAGTATATTTAGAGAATCACCTCCTCGACCCTAGTGGGAGGAGTCCTGCTTGGCCTCTGCTTGGCCACAGGTGACTGCCTTAAAACAATTTAGTCATTTCTGGTTGTTGAGTATTTTGTGTCAGAAAAGTGTTTAAGATATGGTAAGAAATTAAAGTAGTAGAAAACATAGTCCTTGTCCTTGAAAAGGTCACCAGCAGGGTAAATGCGAATGCTAAGAAATGTGTTCCACACTTAAATATTATTGAAGTGTCTGCTATCTACCAGTTCGTATGCTTGGATTTGGAGTACTAAAGAAATGAACAAGACTAGTTTCACCCTAAGGGAGTTTACTGTCTTCTTTAGGAGTATAATCTGAGAAGTCAGGATGAGGAAATATTGGAGGGCTCCTGGAGTGACTTCGGTACATGGCACTTAATACAGAAAGCTCAGGGAGGGGTGAATCTTAACAGCTCTGCAAAAAGAAAGGGAAGCAGCTGAATTAGTAGGCCAAAGGGCTAGGACAAGGGCTGGTAAATTTTTCTGTAAAGGTCAAGATAGTAAATACTTTAGGTTTTGTACACCACACAGTCAACAATTTCTCAGTTCTACCATGGTAGCATGAAAGCAGCCATTGATTGGCCGGGTGTGGTGGCTCACACCTGTAATCCCAGCACTATGGGATGCCAAGGCGGGCAGATCACGAGGTCAGGAGATTGAGACCATCCTGGCTAACATGGTGAAACCCCGTCTCTACAAAAAATACAAAAAAACTAGCTGGGCGTGGTGGTGGGCACCTGTAGTCCCAGCTACTTGGGAGGCTGAGGCAGGAGAATGGCGGGAACCCGGGAGGCGGAGCTTGCGGTGAGCCGAGATCATGCCACTGTATTCCAGCCTGGGTGACAAAGCAAGACTCTGTCTCAAAAAAAAAAAAAAAAAAAAAAGCAGCCATTGATAATACATACACAAGATGAGTTGTGTGTCAATAAAATTTATTCTAGAAACAAGCAGTGGGCAGATCTGGCCGCAGTGGGCAGATCTGGCCATAGTGGGCCAAGCCCCAGGCTAGGTATGCTACCATGTAATCTTCTACCCTCTCCAGTCTTAAAGCAACCTGATATATTTGACCTCACTGCTTTCTCTTTCCAGCTTAAATTCCCCACTCGGCCAAAGGTGCGGGTTCCTACCATCCCCATTACGAAGCCTCACACTATGAAACCAGCTCCACGGTTAACACCTGTGAGGCCAGCTGCTGCCTCCCCGATTGTGTCAGGAGCCAGACGGAGACGAGTGCGATGTCGAAAATGCAAAGCCTGTGTGCAAGGAGAGTGTGGTGTTTGCCACTACTGCAGAGACATGAAGAAGTTTGGGGGGCCTGGACGCATGAAGCAGTCCTGTGTCCTCCGACAGTGCTTGGCAGTGAGTGATCTGCTGGGTAAAGAATTTTGGGGAGGGGTGGCAGTGCCAAAGGAACTGAAATACATATAGTGTAGAGTTAAAAGAGACTTCAGAGTTGGAAAGAAAAGGTTTATACTCTCTTTTTGGCTTTATTTTGTACCTTTTTCCCCCAGGTTTAGATAGAAGGTATCTAGTACTAAAAATCCGATTTAATCTTTAGGCTTTACCTAATTTTCAAACAAGAGATCAGCATTTGAAGGGCAAATCATTGCTTTCTTTCCCCTCTTCAAGTAGATTAGAAAGGACCGGGGAGGCCAAGTATAGGCCAACTGAAAATAAACTAGTCTCTGGTGCCCAGGTGGTTGAGTCCTCCTCTTCCCCAGTCATTTTTCCTACCCAAAACCTCCGTTCTCTCCACCCTGCCTCCATGCTTCCAGGTGTTTACTAGGGAATTATAGGACCCAAATCTCCCATCTTCAGTTTAAGGGAAACTGAAATGATAAAGATCTGAGTCAGTTCTCTTGGATTCTATCTTTGTCCTCTTGTAGCCCAGACTGCCTCACTCAGTCACATGTTCCCTCTGTGGAGAGGTGGATCAGAATGAAGAGACACAAGACTTTGAGAAGAAACTCATGGAATGCTGTATCTGCAATGAGATTGTTCATCCTGGCTGCCTCCAGGTGAGGAGAGCTATGAGGGGTTCCTGAAGTCTCAGCTAATGGAGTGAGTAACACAACAGAATGGGACACTTGTGATGGGAGTGCCAGCATCCCTACTGTAGGCCATCAGCTCTGTGGTCACATAATGCAGTGGTCTAACATCAGCCCTTGATTCATATATGTACAATGTGTCAGGCACTGTGTTAGACCCTGAGGATAGAACAGTACACAAAATAGACCCAGTTCCTGTCCTCATGGAGCTTAGAATCTGGACTCTGGATTGGGTATGTAGAGTTCCCAGGCCATAATGGAACTGCATGGTGTGTTTTGGGATGCCTCAAGCCTTTAGGCATCTCTGATACATACTTCAGTGTACCTCTGGATATTAGTTCCTAAGGGAGAGTGAGGATAATAATATCAGATAACATTTAATGAGTGCTGAGTCTGTATCAGACTCAGTGCAGAGCTAAATAGCTTTAAAAAAAAAAAAGTAATAAAAAGTAATAAATTCAGATCTCAGCCTCAGAGATTGAGTCCAGCATGGGCCTTGTGTTCCAAAAGCTCCCCTACTGATCCGAATTGTGCAGCCTTTGTGGAGAACCACTGTTTCCTTGGCCTTCTTAGAAAGTATCAGCTAAAATCATGACTGTCGCCTGACAGTGATAATAAGACACTGTCATTCATGAGAAGCAGCCCAATTTCAGAAAGGTTAAAATGTGAAAAGTATACCTTTTATAGATTTTTGGTTTTTTTGAATACTATATAGCAGCAAATCTATAACAGAAACAATAGTAGGTCAGTATTTGGAGGCATTAAGCATATGTTGAATGAAGAACCGGGTTTTTGTTTTGTTTTGTTTTTGAGACATAGCCTTGTGTTGTTGCCCAGGCTAGAGTGCAGTGGCACGATTATACATTTATTCATTTAATGTTATAAATTATTCTTTATATATATATATATATATATATATATTTTTTTTTTTTTTTTTTTTTTTTGGAGACAGAGTCTTGCTTCTTTCGCCCAGGCTAGAGTGCAGTGGCGTGACCTCGTCTCACTGCAGCCTTTGTCTCTGGTGTTCAAGTGATTCTCCTGCCTCAGCTTCCCTAGTAGTTGGGATTACAAGCACGTGCCACTGCGCCCAGCTAATTTTTGTGTTTTTAGTAGAGATGGGGTGTCACCGTGTTGGCCAGGCCGGTCTCGAACTCCTAACCTCAAGTGATTCACCCGCCTTGGCCTCCAAAAGTGCTGGGATTATAGGTGTGAGCTACCGCACCCAGCCTGATTCTTAGGATATTTTAACAGCATTACAATCTTTTTTTTTTTTTTTTTTTTTTAAGACATGGTCTCCCTCTGTTGCCCAGGCTGGAGTATAGTGGTGAGATTTTGGCTCACTGCAGCCTCCATCTTCTGGGTTCAAGCAATTCTTCTGCCTCAGCCTCCTGAGTAGCTGGGATTACAGGCATGCACCACCACGCCCAGCTAGTTTTGTGTTAAGTAGAGTTGGGGTTTCACCATGTTGGCCAGGTTGGTCTTGAACTCCTGGCATCAAGTGATCTGCCCACCTTGGCCTCCCAAAGTGCTGGGATTACAGGCGTGAGCCACCATGCCTGGCCAACTTTACAATCTTAAAAGTTTGTTTGATTAATTATAACTTGGTGAAGATTTAAATGGTGCATATTACATCTATTAACATATCTCAAACCCATAGAATTGGTGAAATAGGGTATTAATTCCATGATGATGATAATGGCTAATACAAAGGGTTTTCTGTATGCCAAGTACTTTGTTAAATTCTTTACACAATGAATAATCTTCACCACAACCCTATAAGGTGGGTTTTGTTGTATCTCTGGCAATTATATTGTTGTATCTCTGTGTATTAGTTCCTGAGGGAAAGTGAAGGTAATAATATCAGCCAACATTTTACAGTGGAGAACACTGAGTCACAGAGACTAGAGCATTAGTCCCTAAACCCAAGCTATCAGAACCTGTGCCGCACTGTCAAGATCAGGTTCAGCACCATTGGCTATTTGGGGCTGGATTGCTCACAGTTTTTCTCCCTTTATGGACCAATGTTGTTGAGAAATGAGTAACTCTTCCCAACTGTGTTACTGGTGGATAAAGGAAGCTTGAGAGACAGGCTTTTAAAAACATCTCTGTCTTCCTATAGATGGACGGAGAGGGGTTGCTTAATGAAGAATTGCCAAATTGCTGGGAATGTCCAAAGTGCTACCAGGAGGACAGCTCGGAGAAAGCCCAGGTAAAGGAACCTTATCAGATTTGCACTGTGACAGAAAGGAGGCATCAAATGTGGGGGAGTCAAATGTGGGGGATTGCTACACGTTTGCCTTTGCATTAGTGTTCACACAGTTTCTCTGACCTAGGAGATTATTTTTGTTTGGTTTGGTATGTTTTTCCTTTGGTTAATTTTTAGTATTTTCTTTGTTAGAGTTTGTAGCATTGTGTTTTGTATTACTAAATATTGTTCCACTTGGGATCTGCAAATTCCTAAGGTCCTTTTATACTCTGGGGCCCTACAAAGAGAGGAACCACAGCTGGGCTATTTGAGGAGAGAAATTAGGTGAGTATGATCCCTCCTGAGGAATGTTAACTAGAGGAGAGGCAGTGGCCTGAGGCAGCCAGTGAGTGCAGCAGTGTACTTGAGCTTCCAGTTAAGCAGGTTCACATTTTTGTCATCTTCACTTTTGTGGCCTGGCAGAAAGCCCTGCCCTGCCCATCCCACATGCCCAAATGTGTCATGTGGAGGCAGCCCCTCCCCCAGAGAGGACCAGTGCTATGACCTTGGCCCAGAGGAGCTGAGGTTGCTGACCAGTGGTTGCCAATAATGTCAAAGGGCCAAAAGGACTGTACTTACTCAGGCTGACAAGGCAAGACCAGCTGTGGACACCTACAGGAGGAGATGGCTTTCCAAGTGCCAGTCTTCCAAGGACCCTTGCACGGGAGCAGGGAAGGGGGCAGAAGGGAATTTTCTTACTTTTTATTTCTTCCCACTTGGATACTAAGATAGTTGAATTTTTCAATCTATTTGTCTTTGAGGGCAAGGATTTTTGAAGTTGACTAGGGCCAAAGTTCTCCTTAGTTCTTGCACTAGTGACCTTTACATGTGTCTTCATTAGTGATGTTGAGTGTTTGCATCTCTGCTGTAGCAGATGTGTTGTTGGCAGATGGCTATGTTTTAGTATTACCTTCTAATACATTGGAAAAGGTAGCACCCAAAAGGTGGTCATTTTCTTCCAACCATAATGATAAAAAAATGTAAGGAGGAAAAGGAGCAGAGAACAGGGTTGTTGCTTAGAGACATAAAATGTCTCCTTGCAAAAAACCTGAACTACTGATATATGGTTCCTAGTGGAACATGTTTACTGGGCTTTGTCATAGCATAGTCATAGTGGGCTCCAGGAAAAGACAAGTATCTAGAGAGCACAAATGCCACAGATAAAGTTGGGGGCTCTTGTGGGATTCCTTACCATAATCCTGAGTGAATCTCTCTGTAGCAACCCAGTTTCTCACAGAGGTTCTTGTTATCTGCTTTATTATTCACGTGGGGGATGGAGTGGAAGATGCAGCCTGGTGGAGTCAAACTTAGACTGTGGTAGAGCTAGAAGCCAATGGTGTTTACCATTGTCAGACTCAGGATCTTAGTTCAAATGGTATATGTGGGCTTTTTCCACCATGAAACAGAAATACGTCTCTTGGGTGAAAGAGGTAAGTCAGAGACGCAATTAAAAATGGTCAGGCCAGGTGCAGTGGCTCACACCTATAATTCCAGCACTTTGGGAGGCCAAGGCAGGTGGATCACTTGAGCCCAGGAGTTGGAGACCAGCCTGGGCCAACTCTGAGGGAATGACCCCCTCTCCAACAGTGACCTTTCTTCTCTCTGGTCCCCTGAGAGCAAGGGAGGTCCACCCTGTCGGTTCAGAGGGTTTGGAAGAAAGGAAGCACTGATGTTGCTTTTCTGGGCCTGTTTTGCAGAAGCGGAAAATGGAAGAGAGTGATGAAGAAGCTGTGCAAGCCAAAGTCCTGCGGCCCCTGCGGAGCTGCGATGAGCCTCTCACGCCCCCGCCTCATTCACCCACTTCCATGCTGCAGCTCATCCATGACCCGGTTTCCCCCCGGGGTATGGTGACTCGGTCATCCCCTGGGGCTGGCCCCAGCGACCACCACAGTGCCAGCCGCGATGAGCGCTTCAAACGGCGGCAGTTGCTGCGGCTGCAGGCCACAGAGCGCACCATGGTACGGGAAAAGGAGAACAATCCCAGCGGCAAAAAGGAGCTGTCTGAAGTTGAGAAAGCCAAGATCCGGGGATCGTACCTCACTGTCACGCTACAGAGGCCCACCAAAGAGCTCCACGGGACATCCATTGTGCCCAAGCTGCAGGCCATCACGGCCTCCTCTGCCAACCTTCGCCATTCCCCCCGTGTGCTAGTGCAGCACTGCCCAGCCCGAACCCCCCAGCGTGGGGATGAGGAGGGGCTGGGGGGAGAGGAGGAGGAAGAGGAGGAGGAGGAGGAGGAAGATGACAGTGCAGAGGAGGGGGGTGCAGCCAGGCTGAATGGCCGGGGCAGTTGGGCTCAGGATGGAGACGAAAGCTGGATGCAGCGGGAGGTCTGGATGTCTGTCTTCCGCTACCTCAGCCGCAGAGAACTTTGTGAATGTATGCGAGTGTGCAAGACGTGGTATAAATGGTGAGCAGGGATTCAGGGGGTCAGGAATTAGGGGTATGGGAGTAGGTGGCAGGTTTTCCATATGAGAACAGCATGCACCTTGGCATCTGAAAGCCTGTGGGGTCTTATGAGGAGTGAATTGACCCTTTTTCCCAAACTTTGGGTCCTGTTTAAAGATGTAGCCTGTTGTACCCGCAGATGTCATTAGGGAACTGGCCATTTGCCTCCTGGCCCTGCTCTATACTTTCCCATGTCTCATTGTTATGGGGAGGGAGACTGATTTGCGGGATAGATTTGTAGTCTGTGATAAAACTTGAGAGTCTTGCGGGCTGAAAATTTCCTCCTCAAGTCAGCTGAACTCATCACATGTTGGTTGAGAGCCTATGATGTTCTAGTCACTCTTCTGGTGCTGATAACACAGATAACCTCACTTAAGCCCCTGACTCAATTACCTCTCCATTCAGTGAGAGAAGTGGGCATGCTTTTCAAGATGAATTTGAAGGTGCTTAACATTTTTCTTCAGTTTTAATGCTCATCCCCCCAAACCTGGATCAGAATTCCCTCTTCCAGCAAGCAGAGTCCAGTTTTGAAGCTTCCTTAATGAGAGCTACCATTTCTTCTTAAGTTGGACAGACACTTGGGGGAAAAAATTCCTAGTGATGATGAACAAGGAGCTTCCCATTGGGCATTGTTGGTTTTTCCTTAAACTCTGGTATATATTTACTCTAGGATATATCCTTTTTATCTGGGTCACACACATCCTATTACAGTAGTGTGGTGTCCTGACCAATGGCATTCACTCAGGAACTTTTTAGAAATGTCAACTGTCAGGACCCTCATAGGCCTCTTAAATCAGAACCTCTTGGGTGGTCCCAGCAGTCTGCTTTAACAAGCGCTCCTCCAGGGGACTCTGATGCATGCTCGAGTTTAGAGCAGCAAAATCTGCTGTATTGTCAGCAGCTTGCTTCTGCCATAGAAGCTTCATGTGCCACTGGTAAAATTGTTTCAGTCTCTAAATAGACCCTATTCTTTGCAAACATGAGTTTATTTCCCAAATCCGAATTAATGTATAGTGTATCTAAATTCTCCTTAATATTTCTCTGTCTAGGGCTAGTAGGACTGCTTGGCTCTACCTCTTGGTTTTCAGGGCAAGGCACATCAGATTCCCGTTATGTGCTGTCTCTCTTCCCCTGCCAACCAGGCTGGGGGGCAGGGGCTATAAAATATTAAATGGAAGCCAGCATGTTGTGGTTTGTGGCCTGTAGATTTGTAGACTGCAGTGGAAAGCCAGGCCTATCCCTTTCAGTTCTGGTCTGGCCTGGCTAGAAAATGTCAGGATAGCACTGAGGCAGAACTTGAGGGTGAGAGAGGACTCTGTAAGCCTGATAAAGAGCCTCTTTTGACCTGATACAGTAATGGGCTGAAGGCAGGGTGAATTGTGGATGTGCTGAGTAGCACCCTGCATTTCAGGCAGCTGCGAGTGATTGACAAGGGAGGGAACGGAGCAGGCCTTCTTAGCTTTAGACAGTAAGAAGTCTAGAAACTTCAAGAGGCTCCCTTATATACACTTCAGCAGGAACCATGCCATTTTAATACAGATGAAGGGGCTATAGACTGTTGCTTGCTATGGGTCCCTAACAACTGTTGTGTTCTCAAACACTCCAGAATAAATCAGGGTAAAGTGGTCAAGTTATATACTATCAACATGTAGGTTTGCAAAGCGTCTAGTTGTTGTAGAGTTCAAGGCAATTTTTTGCCTCTTCTGTGAGGCAAAAAATGATAAGGTGTGATCCCTGTACACTTGTAGAAGAACGAGCCTCTAGGTACTCTGCTTTTCCCAGAAGCCATAAGCAGCCTGTGATGGGAGCTCCACTGATCAAGTTAATGAAGGCGAGTTCTCTTCCCTTCTATCACAGGTGCTGCGACAAGAGACTTTGGACAAAAATTGACTTGAGTAGGTGTAAGGCCATTGTGCCCCAGGCCCTCAGTGGCATCATCAAGAGGCAGCCAGTCAGCCTTGACCTCAGTTGGACCAACATCTCTAAAAAGCAACTGACATGGCTCGTCAATAGGCTGCCAGGTAAGTGAGCAGCCCTGCCGCTGTCTTTCCAGGGGCCCAGAAGAAGCGGGCAAGAAAAGTTGCATTATTGGCAGTGCTTCTTAGCATCACTTGAGGGCAGTGTAGGGCAGCAGTCCCATGCCATTGTTGCTTAGCAAGAGGTTTACCCAGGGCCATCTTAAGTGTCAGTCTCCCAGGCAGCACTCTGGACTGGCAGGCCAATCACTGCAGTGGACAGCAAAGAGAATGGAATCAGTGTTGCTGCCAGCCCTGCAGTTCTCCTCAGCATAACCACTAAAGAGGAAATTTGAGTCAGATGTTACTTTGGTCAGCTCCTTATAAGCCCTTGTTCTCTTCAGCATTTTGAGCTCTTAGAAAGACAGGAAGTCACTCCTTCTTGTATTGCTCTGGTGGGAACTAAGCAATCAATTTACCACTAAAGCTAGAAGATGTAGTATAGGATACCATGGAAATCTTTGAGCTGGATGACTAAAAGATTAGGCATAGTCCTTCTCTCCTATTAGACTGGAAGTTTGTTCACTTTGCTCAGATCGTTACGGCTCTGAGTATGCTGGGAAACAGTGTATTATTACATGTCTCATTCCATCCATTGCAGGACTGAAAGACCTCCTCCTAGCAGGCTGCTCCTGGTCTGCAGTCTCTGCCCTCAGCACCTCCAGCTGCCCCCTTCTCAGGACCCTTGATCTTCGGTGGGCAGTAGGAATCAAGGACCCTCAAATTCGGGACTTGCTTACTCCACCGGCTGATAAACCAGGTATGCTCTGGACCTGACTTCTCTGTGCTTGTCTTGGGGTAGCTTTGTCTTCCAAACAGACCTCGTCTTCAGAAGCTAAGGTAGTCTCAGATATGACGCTGTGGAAGAATAGAAGAGCACAAAATGAAAACAGAATGATGGACTGTGTACAAGAATAGGGTAACTATAAGCAGATAACTACCTACAAACAATGGAGTAAGTCCATTTTGTGAGTTGGTGGAGTTTGGGGCCCAGAGAGTGTAAGCCTGAAAAAGTCTGAGAAGGCTTTATGGTGGAGGTGGAGTCAAAAGCTATTTGCATGATGGTCTAGAAAAGTGTGGTGGTATTGGAAGGGGAGGAGCATTCTGCACATAGCCTTTTGCTGTGTGCATGAGGCATAATCTAGCAGCTTGAGAAGAAAGAAAACTTGTCTGGTTTCCTAGAAACTGCCTACACACAGTGCTCACACCCTGAAGGCATGGCTGGGTGTGGGCAGTTCTACTTAACCCCTTCAAGGGGGCCTGGCCAGCAAGTAGCTGTTGCTGCCTGGAGCCTTGAAGCCGGATTAGAGAATTGAGAGTTTTGATCTAGGCTCTTCTCTTGCCTGTACAGGTCAGGACAATCGCAGCAAGCTCCGGAACATGACCGACTTCCGGCTGGCAGGCCTTGACATCACAGATGCCACGCTTCGCCTCATCATTCGCCACATGCCCCTCCTGTCTCGACTCGACCTCAGTCACTGCAGCCACCTTACAGATCAGTCCTCCAATCTACTCACTGCTGTCGGGTCTTCCACTCGCTACTCTCTCACAGAGCTCAATATGGCAGGTATGCCGCTACAGTTGTTCATAATCAGCGGTGCCTCCTGCCTCCAGCCCTCCCTGGAACTTGATCAGTAAACCAGAATGACCTTGGGTCTGTTGATTGACCCACATTAGCTCATTTCTTCACATCTGGACAAGGACATGGATTTCTATCCCTTTTTTAACTGATGGGGGACTGAGGCCTTGAGTAGTTAAGTCGGTTGCCTGTCTGCGCAGCCAACATCCAGCTGGAGTTTGGTCAGCCTTGCAGCCCTTGTGCTTGTTGTCATATGGTGATGGGAGTGAGGCAGCAGGGTCCCTTTGGAGGTGCTGATGGCACTTCTGGTCTCTGAGCCAGGTAGTTGTGGGACAAAGAGGGCTTTTGTTTAGCATTTTGAAGGAAAGACGGCTACAGGAATTGAATGGCAGAGGAAAGCTGTGTGTATGTGAGCACTGTCATTATGTCCACTTTCCCGACAGGTTGCAATAAATTGACAGACCAGACCCTGATCTACCTACGGCGCATTGCCAACGTCACCTTGATCGACCTTCGAGGATGCAAGCAGATCACTCGAAAAGCCTGCGAGCACTTCATCTCAGACTTGTCCATCAACAGCCTCTACTGCCTGTCTGACGAGAAGCTGATACAGAAGATCAGCTAAGACACACCCAGCCCAGACTCAACAGGAAACCGATCTTCCCCTGACTCCCCACCGAGGAGAGCCTCTCCTCGACCCTGCACGGGCTCTGAGGCCAGCGTCACACTCCCTCTCTGCTCTCCTGTCCCTTGAGCCCTTCCTCTACAGGTGGGGCAGAGAGGGTGGTGGACACCAGGCTTACCTGCCTGCTCCTCTCCCTCCTAAGGAAAAGGGAGTAGCAGATTGATCTGAGGGGAAAGCACAGGCTGTGCTGTCGAGGCGCCTGCTCGCTTACTCGCCTGCCAGGAGGCCGGGCTCTCAGTTTGGGGTGTTTGTGCAACCTTCATCTGCACTGGGCCCTGTGCCCCTCCTCCCCATCCATGGTCCCCAGCAGTGCCTGGTTCTGAGCAAACTCCCAGGGAAGAAAACGGCCCTGTCTCCATGGCCAGGTTCTTGTGGTGTCCAGTGCGCGTCTCTCCTCCATCACACTCTCCCGGCTTGTGCAGGAGGGGCCAGCAGCCCCAGGAGTCCCAGACCCGTGCCGATCACACTGGTGCTGTTGAGATGTCCCAAACCTCACGTCCTTAACTGTGCTCTCCCTCCTTTCCTCTCCCTTGAGCTTGGTTCTGCCCAGCACTCGTGCTCGTTCACATAATTAGGTTTCCCACCCCAGCTTACCCGACTTACTTGCTAGTCTCTATGAGGTCCTTATTGCACTTATTGGGGTTGAAGCTCTTCAGAGGAGCTGGAACTGTCTACCCCAGGGACACACCCATTTCATTGCTACCCAAGTGGATTCTGAGACAGGCACCATCTCCTTGTTCCCCCTCTCTCTTTTGCCTCCCACTGACTGCCCTTTTCCATGTGTCTTCATTCTGCCTGAAGAAGGCTTTCCCAGGATGCACGTCCTCAGAGGGAGCAGCCTATCTCCCCCAAGCTGGAGGCGGCAGAGGACTGGGCCAAGCCCCAACCTGCCTCCCAGCCAGGCTCCTCCAGGCCTCTGGTTTAGCGGAGCCCCCTGAGCCCAGGCCTGTGTCTAGCCCCAGTGGCTCACTGAACTTTCAGGGCAGTCAGGGGGTCCTGCTTAGAAGCCAGTCACCAGCCCTCTGCCTGCAGCCATGGAAGGGGGTGTGCATGTGCCTCTGTGTGTGTGGCTGAGTGTATTCTGCGCGTGTGTGTGGAGGGAGGGAGGGAGGGGAGCATGGTGTCTCCCGCTCCACCGCCCTTTGTTGAGCCCCATCAGCTGCCCCCTTTTACTTTGCATTGAACGGCCTGTCCAAAGATCCTCTCTCTAGGGCAGCAGAGAGCTTTTTGCACTTTAAAAAAAAAAGAAAGAAAGAAAGGTCGGAATTTCTTTTGGGTCAATATTTTTAAGTGTGTGAGGAGATGCTCAGTAGCAGCAGCCTATGGCAAGAGCTTATAAATGATTGATGCAAATTTGCACTCTGCTCCCCCTCTGTAAGGATACTGATAGCACAACCTCTTCTTCCCCCCACCCCGCCCCGCCTTTTGGTCCTCCATCCCTGTCCCTTTCTGGCCCTCTTCCTGTAGCCCAGTCTCAGGCTTTCC
The DNA here is from genome assembly GCF_028858775.2 of Pan troglodytes. Lineage (NCBI taxonomy): Eukaryota > Metazoa > Chordata > Mammalia > Primates > Hominidae > Pan > Pan troglodytes. Next base: position 69,576,879 of record NC_072407.2, read on the forward strand.
TCTTCCTGAAGCCCTACAGAGTTAGGGAATGGAGCCCAGGCACCAGGGGTCTAAAGTGTGAGCCACTGAGAAGAGAGACGCCAACTGCACCCTTGCCACTTCCAAAGCAATAGAGGCAGAGTGGTCCCCTCTTTGCCACCTAGGCCAGTTTTGACCCTGGCATTAACTGGCCTTAGAAGAAACTGGGTCCTGGTAGGGGGTGGCATTTTGTTTGTTTCTTCCAATCTGCTGAATCTTTTGGCTGCACCTTACAAACAGCAGTCTGCTCCCATGACCCTCTGCCCACTTCCATTGGTCTCCAGGCCCCAATAATCTGGGGTTGAAACTTTGAGGAAATGCCAGTGACTTATTCCAGAGTGCCTCAGTTAGGGGAACTTCTCTGTAAAGAACCCTGGGTATTGAGCAAAAACCTTATTATTGTTAATGACCTATAATTGGAAGCTTCCTGCCTTTTTCTTTGGTTGCTCCTGTGGAAAATACTGAAAAGATTACTTTGTTTTATTTTGTTGTCTTTTTATAAAAGGGGAGGTGGAGAGACCCCTTCAGAGCAGGGATTGTGCCGGGAGAGTGCCTCTGACTTTGGGACATTTCATCCACAGAAATTTCCAAGCCAATGGTTTCTTTTGGGTTTTGGTTTTTATGTTTGTTTTTTGGGGTTTGGAAAAACATGCATTTTTACCGTGCACGTAAATTGGTCAGCAGAAAAGGGAGCCCAGAAAAGGCAGCAGATGGACCATGCCCTTGCTGGGTTTTCCTTTTCTTTGGGACTGTGAGGGGAAATGGTTTTTAGAGGTGAGGGTTGGTCCATGTGGAGGAAAGAAGTGTCTCTGTTGGGGGACAGAGGAACCTGGGGAGTCCATCGCATGTCCTACAATCTGCTCTTAGACACGGCCTTGCCAGGAGAGCCTGCCCTCAGACTGCAGGACCAGAACCCCTGCCTCCATCTTTCCAAGCACCGGGGCGAAAAACCACAAAGGAAAGGAAGAAAATTTATATATATATAATATAAAATCACTTGGTGATTAAAAAAATAACTGCTCCATAAATAAAACTCCTAAAGTCACTTATGTTTAAAGGGTTTGGTTGTGTTTTTTGTTTTTCGGAGAAATATTGTAAATATATATTTTTTTGTTGCTGATTTAGAGTCAATCTCCAATGTTGTGCTAAAAAGTTTAAATTAAATGTAAGCATTAAGGGGATAAGTCTTATGCTATCTCAGTTGACACATTGAGGTTATTTTGGGCCAGAGAAGGAGGAAGCTAGTTGGACTTTGTTTTGTTTTCCAAAAGTTCTCCACTATTGGTTTTAGAGAGAGCAAGGACATCTTTCCTCTGACACGTGGGAATGGGTGATATTTGTGTAATAAAATTTTTAAAAGACAAAAAAAGAAATAGCCTCCAATGGGAAATATTTTAATTTAGGTTTTGTTTTTGTTTGGGGGTTTTTGTTTTTTTAAAAAAATAAAAAGGCTTTAAAAACAAAAACTAAACCTTTTCTGCTTCGGTGTGTGCGTGTGAGCAAGTCAGAAGGCTAAGGCCACGGAGCCCTTGCTTCACCTCTCAGCAGCAGCAGCAGAACTAGGGGGCATGTTTACTGCTTGGTTTTCCTTAGCTTATTTTTTAAACACCAAAAAGCAGCAGTTGCTTCTAGAAACACAACGTTTACTTCATCAAGGTGAACTTTTTTTTTATTTTTATTTTTTGAGATGGAGTCTCGCTCTGTCGCCCAGGCTGGAGTGCAAGGGCACAATCTCGGCTCACTGCAGCCTCCGCTTCCTGGGTTCAAGCGATTCTTCTGCCTCAGCCTCCGGAGTAGCTAGGATTACAGGCACTCACCATCATGTCCAGCTAGTGTGTGTGTGTGTGTGTGTGTGTGTGTGTGTGTGTGTGTGTATTTTTGTAGAGACGGGGTTTCACCATGTTGGCCAGGCTGGTCTTGAACTCCTGACCTCAGGTAATCTGCCCGCCTCCACCTCCCAGAGTGCTGGGATTATAAGCATGAGCCACCACGCGCAGCCCCAAGGTGAACTTTGTAATGGATGTGAACATTTTAAGTGTGAGATTACCTGACATTCTCTCACCCAAAAAGAGCAGCCCTGCAGAGGCACCCAGTGGTACACTCCTTAGAATGGGCTGCGGCATCTCTAATCTTTCATCCCCACAACTGCCAAGCCATCAGCCAGGGCCAATTCCATCTGCTAAAGCTGCAGAAAGTCGCTGAGCAGGGTCTGGCCCAGGCAGGCTGTGACCAGCGTGTCTCCCACCTCATCCTACTGCTGCTCATCGCCCAGCACGTTGAGTCCAAGTTTCCAGTCTTTAAATATGTGCGCCAGATGCTGCCAGAGAACTGCCTCCTTACCTGACTGCTGAGTCTCAGGAGGGCTGCAGTCCCATCTGGGAGGGCCTGAGCAGGCTTCCATCACTACCTCCAAAGGAATCTGGGGATCTCCGCCCATCCTATTCCCCAAACTGATAGTAAAGGACCATCTCCGATTCTGGAGCACAGTCTAGAAGTGGACAAGGGCATTGCACAATGGGCTGATTTAATGTTGGTTCCCCCAAGGACGGATATGGATGTGGCCATGTTTGGATGTTTCCAGGGAAGGAAAAGTGTCAGTTTTGCCCCTAAATATCTCAGAAACCCATCTGCCCTTACTAATCTCATCCCTGCCACCCTAGTGGAAGCCACCACTGTTTAGAACCTCAACCACAGGAAAAGCCCCAAGGGTCCCGGTCCAACCCCCTGTCCTCCATGTTGGTAGCCAGACATTTATCTGAAAAGATTGATTTGGCTGGGTACAGTGGCTCACGCCTGTAATCCCAGCACTTTGGGAGGCCAAGGCAGGCAGATCACCAGAGGTCAGGAGTTCAAGACCAGCCTGGCCAACATGGTGAAACCCTGTCTCTACTAAAAATACAAAAATTAGCCGGGTGTGGTGGCGCATGCCTGTAATCCCAGCTACTTGGGAAGCTGAGGCAGCAAAATCGCTTGAACCCGGGAGGTGGAGGTTGCAGTGAGCTGAGATCGCACCATTGCACTCCAGCCTGGGTGACAAGAGCGAGACTCCATCTCAAAAAAAAAAAAGACTGATTTGACTACTTCCCTCCCCTGCTTAAAACCCTTCATTGTGTTCATCTCAGGATAAAGTCTGAATGTGGCATGTAATGTGGCCCATGAGGCTGCCAGGCCCTCCGGCTTCATTGCCCACCATTTGTCCCTCCTCTTCCTCTCCACTCACAGCCAACTTTTCAATTAACACCATCTCTGGGTCTTTGTATGTCCTGTTCACTCCACCTGGTACACCTAACTCGGTTTATCTATTACTTTCTCTGGGAAACCATCTCCTCCTTTACTCCAGACTGGATCAGGCCAGGCACAGTGACTGACGCCTATAATCCTAGCACTTTGGGAGGCCAAGGTGGGAGGGGCACTTGAGGCCAGGAGTTCAAGACCAGCCTGGTCAACATGTCAAAACCCTGTCTCTACAAAAACACACAGCCAGGCACGGTGGCTCGCACCTGTAATCCCAGCACTTTGGGAGGCCAAGGCAGGTGGATCGTCTGAGGTCAGGAGTTCCAGACCAGCCTGACCAACATGGTGAAAGCCCATCTCTACTAATAATACAAAAATAAGCCGGGCGTGGTGGCGTGCACCTGTAATCCCAGCTACTCGGGAGGCTGAGGCAGGAGAATTGCTTCAATCCGGGAGGCAGAGGTTGCAGTGAGCCAAGATCGCACCACTGCACTCCAGCCTGGGTGACAGAACGACACTCTGTCTCAAAAAAAAAAAAAAAAAATTAGCCAGACAAGGTGGCATGTGCCTGTAATCCCACCTACTCAGGAGGTTGAGGCAGGAGACTCACCTCAGCCTGTAGTGAGCCATGATCGTGCCACTGCACTCCAGCCTGGGCGACACAGTTGAGACTCTGTCTCAAAAAAAGACCAGTCTGTTCACCATCTTTCCAGGCCACAATTCTCAGAGCCCAGGTCTAGAAGGAAATCTCAGCGTTGACACCCATGTAGGTGCAGGAAACTGACGGCAGGCCCCAGAGGTCAGGGACACCTGACTTTCCCCCGTCAATGCTGTCATCCAGCCTCTGCCTCCCACTCCACATCCACCCCAATCCAATGGACAGGGAGTTCTACCTCCCCAGAGCGTGCAATAGGATAGCAGGCAGAGGGACAGGGAGAGAAACATACCTTGAAAGACCCAGAAGAGGAAAGGCAAAGAGGTAGAGAGGGATGGATAGAAAAGAGACCATGGAGGAAGACGGGGGGAGACATAAATGAGGCCCAGGATACTCTAGTGTGACAGTGGCCACTCGGCGGGTCGTCTCCCCAGCCCAACGCTTCACACACCTTTTTTTTTTTTTTGAGATGGTGTCTCACTCTGTCGCCCAGGCTGGGGTACAGTGGCGCGATCTCGGCTCACTGCAACCTCCGCCTCCCGGGTTCAAGCTATTCTCCTGCCTCAGCCTCCCGAGTAACTGGGACTACGCGACCACCACCACGCCAGGCTAATTTTTGTATTTTTAGGAGAGACGGGGTTTCGCCATGTTGGCCAGGCTAGTCTTGAACTCCTGACCTCAGGTGATCCGCCCGCCTCGGCCTCCCAAAGTGCTGGAATTACAGGCTTGAGCCACCGCGACCGGCCCGCTTCACACATCTTATCTGAGTTAATCCTCAAAACAATCCAGTGAGGCCACGCGTGGGACGCCCTTTGTACAGATGAAAAAGGCTCTGCCCTAAGAAGTTAAGTAACTTGCCTAGGGCACCCAGCCGGGTTCCTAGAAGGTGGCACTGGCATCCTACCCCAAGTCTTTCCTACCCCACCCCTCGACACATGGCAAGTACCAGCGGTCACAATGTGGGCCCAGTGGGAGCGACGAGACCGTGAGTCGGACACTCACAAGCCGGTTAGGAGCGTCAAGGGGCAAAGCGGCTCTGGGAACAAGCTGCTCGGCGGCGCCGAGGCGCATGCGCGCTGGGCAGGGCTCCTGGCGGGCCGGGCGGGGCTCCGGGATGAGGATGAGGATGAGGATGAGGGCGAGGGCGGGGGCGGGGGTTCGGGGACGGGGCCGGGCCTGGCAGCTCGCTGGGGCCCCGTCTCGGCAAAAACTCTGAGGCGGAAGAGGACCTTGGATCCGGGGACAGTGCGGGGACTGTGTGAACTTTCCAGAGAGTTCCAGGAGGAGGCGATGCTCCTGGGAGGCGGGTCGAGAGGAGCTAGGGGTCTCGAAACCCCTGCCATGGTTGGTGGGCTGGCGCCTGCGGGCTAACAACCCCCACCCAAGGTCCCTGCCCTCTGCAGAAAGGAGCGAAGGGCCCGGGCGTCCTGGTGATGTTGGAGCCTCCCGGATAACCAGGGCCCTTTTTCCCTCAGGGCTTTTGCATCTACTGTTCCGCATACCTGAAAAGCTCTTTTCTCTGCCCCTAAAACAACTGCTTCCTTCCCATCCTCTGGCTCTGACAAAAACGCCCTGAGTTTTCCCTGACTTCACCTGAAGAGGCTCCTGACTCTTAGAACTTGTCACGTGCCTCACAGGGATGTTCCCGCTTTCAATGAGATCAGCTGGGCTCTGCAGTGCCCTGCACATAAGGAGAACCCAACACTTGTCAGCGGCTGTTATCACGTATGGTTTGCCTCTAAGCTCCCCTCCTGTGTCTTCCCGTGTTGGATCCGCAACGCCAAGCACAGGTGCCTGGCATGTAGTAGGAGCTCAACAAATACTGTCAAATAATCGGGTGAATGAATCAACTCCCAGCATCCCGGCCAGAGCCTGACACTGTCTGGGGACCTGACATCAAAGGAATGGCTGTCCATGTTGGGGAGGAGTGTCCCCAGGTCAATCTGGCACACACCTCCTGAGGTCAAGGAAGCCCCGAGCTCACCCTCCTGCTCTGCAAAGCCCAGGCTGGAGGCGGAGAAGAGAGGTCTCAGCAGGACAAAATTCGCACTCCCGGGCCTTGGCACGTGCCACTTCCAACCTCTCTCATGCTCATGCACACAATGTCATGTTCAAGACTTTACCCAACCCTCCCCAACCCCTCCCCTGACCTTCTCCCGAGTGCCCTCACTTCCTTAAACTATAGCTCTTGCCAGGTTAATTGGAGATATGTGTTTAGGGGTTTTCTTCCCCACCAGACTGGGCTAACACTGAGTCTTGATTCTTTTTGCAGCCCTTACCCTTACTTTGTGCTGGGGATGAGGGGTGCAGCAGTGACCAGGACAGAGATGCCAAGGGAGAGACCTCTGAGCAGGATCTCTTCCACCCACAAGGTGGCAGCACGAGGAGGAGCCTGCCACTCCGGAAGTGGGGAAGGGCAGTCCAGGCAAGGGAACTGTAAAGTTAAAGCCCCAGAGGTGGAAATGGACTTGGCTTGTTCTAGTGACAGAAGGAAGACCAGAGAGGCTGGAGACTAAGAGGAAGGGGAAGAATGGAAATTGCTGAGTTAGAGAGATAGGCAGGCACCAGTCTGTGCGGGTCTCATGGGCCACAGGAAGTGGGGTGGATTTTATCCTAAGTGCAGGGGCAGTCGTTGGGGGTGGGCTTTGATGTAGATCTATAGAAGCTCAACCCACAGGAACGGCAGGGCGTGCGGAGAGGAGGCTGGTGCAGGCATGCAGGCGAGAGGTGATTGAGACTCGGGCCAGGGTTTAGCAGGGCACAGTGGACGGATCAAGGGTGTACTTCAGAGACAGATACGCCAGAGATGCTGTATGACAGCAGGGGTATACATCGGGGTGGGGGCCAGGTGAGGAAAGAGAGGAATCGAGGACAGCTCCTAGATTTTGGGAAAATGGAGGATCCACGCCTGAGATGGGGAGGCGGGAGAGGAGCAGGTTGGACAGGGGCTGGGTAGTGGGAGCAAGAGCTCAGTGTGGGCCGCGCTAAGTTTGCAACATCTATTAGTCATCCAGTGGCGATGCCAAGTAATGATGTGTCTGTGGGGCTGCCAGCTGGGCGGAGATGGGGCTCTACTCCACTGTGCACTCCTAGCATCCTGGTCAGGGCCTGGAGCAGTCTAGGCACAGGACAAAGGTTTGTTGAGAGAAGGAAGGCCTGCCTGTGAAGGCAAGTTTGCAATCGACCTTCCTAGGACCAACAGAGGCAACACCGTCCCCAAAACCAGTCTTCCCCAGGCCTAGGGCTCACACCAACCTCTTCTGAACCTGGGGCTTCCTGAAGTCACTTTTCCTGGGCCCAGGAATCAATGAAAGGAGACCAGCCCCCCTCAAAAGACCCCAGCTTCAGGCCTGGCAGGGGGTGTGGATTGAGCTGTGGGTGGGAGGGACTGAGTTTTTAGGTGGGGACGGGAAGGTAAGGCCACCTCTTGGAACAGGATGGCTGGCATTTCAGAACCCACACACAGACTCTGGTCCAACAAGTTCATCAGGTAGAATTTTTTAAATAGAGGCTATTCCCGAAAACCCTGGCTGACATGTGGCTGTGCTCGCAGTCCAGAGGAGTCAGGACAGGGCTGTGGGGAGAGGAGGTTAGAGGCTTCATGTTGTGGCATCTGGCCTTGTTCCACCCCAAACCCCATGTGTTCCAAGAGCTCATTCACTCATTCATTCACTCATCAAACACTGATGCCTTTGAGTCGGGTCCTGTGGTGGGCACTGGGAGCAAAGGATGAACTAGGGGCACCAGTGACAGTGGGGGACAGTATGTCCTCTTTAAATATATATATCAGCATTTCCAACATCAGGATGCATTTTCCAATTGATGCAGACATGTAACGAGGCTTCACTCCCCACTGTCGAAACTTGCAACAATGCATCTTGCAACTGAAAATGGAAAACAGGGCCTAGAAGGTGGTAAGTGTAGAATTGGAGATGTACATAGTTGGGGTCAGGGAGTCAGGGAAGACTACCTGGAGGAGGTGAGTCTTAGCGGATGAGTAGGAGTTGTCCAGGGAGGAAGGTACACAGAAGGGCTTCCAGGCCCAGGAAACAGCAGAGGCACAGAAGTGAGAATGGGTGGGTGAGTTGGTGGGGAAACTCCAGGTGCAGAGGATGGTAGCGAAACAAACTGGAGCATCCAAGGTCCAAGTCCTCCAAGATCTTGACTTGCAGATTAAGGAGTTTGTTCACCTAATCTGCTTTGGGCAGAGTGTGGTGAGTCCTAGAGACCCCTCTAGGTCTCTCACTCTCAGTAGCCCCAGAAGGCCTGGAGAGCTGCTTCTTGGTGCCAAGCAGGCAGTGACTCCATCAGATCTAGATTTGGGAAAAGCATCCCTGGTCAGGGCCTGCATCAGGGCAGTGGCTGGCCATGAGGACCCTGAGAAGTAGACAGATTCACGGAGATTCTCAGGAGGCCAGACAGGAGACTATGGTGACAAATTAGATTAGAGAAGGGGAGAGAATGAAGGAGCAGTTGGGGAAAAGAAAACTGAGGCTCTGACATGGGTATATGGGTGGCGAGTGACTCACCACCCACTGAGAGGAGAACCTCACAAGCTCTGACATGCTCTGGTTCCAGGTTCTGTTGGGGCTGATCCAAGATGGTAGCCTAGAGGTGCACAGAGATGGGGGCCTTGCTTTGCAAAAGGATGCTGGTTGCTGGCCCACAGCATGGTAATGAGATTTGAGCTTTATGTGCCCAGGGCTGGGAGGAGGGTCCTGTCACTTTGAAAGCAAAGAGAGGCTCTAGAGAGGGGCATGTTGAGATAGGAGTGCTGCCTTGAGACACCTGGCTTTCCCCACTCTGGGTGGGCTCTCAGCAGGGTGGGTTTCCCCTGCCAGGCAGCACTGAAACCTCTGTGCACTTCCGGGCTGCGAGAGTTTTTACCCTAACTACATGTGGAACCATCCTGAAGGAACATCTGGATGGGACGGGGTACAGGGAAGGGAGCTGCCAAGAGTGCTGGCCAGGGACCTGGGTCTATGAGCTGGTTGGGGGGTGGGGTTGGGTGCAGGGTACTTGATCCTGAGTGGGCCTTCTGCGGCCAGGATTGGTTCTAGAGTAGGAGGGGTGGGATCGGGGATGGGGGAAGCCTGTAACTGCGCTGCAGTTGTCAGGTCCCAGGTTCTGGGTGACGTACTAAGGATTCTGGGTCCAGTGTGGGTCCCAGGTTAGATGTCCTAGTCCTGAGTCCGTGTCCACAGTTCTGGGTGTTGAGTCTAGGACAGTGATCTGGAGTTGACAGTCCAATCTAGGTCTGAGTCCTGACCCCAAGTCTAGAGTTCAGGGTCATGGTAGTAGCCTAGGGTCAGAATCAAGGTTGGGGTCAGTAACCAGGATGGGATCGAGGTCATGGTCCAAAATCTGGATCTGGGGACCTGTTGGGGGTCTGAGGTGAGTGTCGCAGTCTGGGTATGGTGTTGGAGACCCAGGGCTGTGATCTGAGGTCATGGTTAGAGTCTGAGGTGGTGGGCCAAGGTTTGAGTCTGGGGTCCTGTTTGGAGTCTGGTGTCAGGTCGTGGACTGCGTCCAAGGTCAGGGAGTCCGGGGTTATAGCCAGGGTCTGAGATGAAAGTCCCAGGATGGTGTTCAGAGGTCTGAATCTGTGTCTTGGTGAGCGTCCAGGTTCCTTGTGATCACGTTTGGTGTCAGGGCTGCGGCCCGACTGGGAAGCCTGGGATCCAGAGATGTGACCCGAGGTTGTGGTCAGAGAATGGGTCTCGGGTCGTCTTCCGTGCCGGGTCCCTGTCGTGTTCCAAGCCCGGGTCTCCGTCCAGCATCGAGGGCCGAGGTCACGGCCAGGGTCTGAGCCCGCGGTCGCAGGTCTGGTTCGGGGTCAGATTCCGCGCGGCCTCCAGGGGGCGCCGTCGCCCGCCCGGCTCGGCCCCTCGCGGGCTCGCTGGCGTTGTGCGCGGCAGGCGGGGCCGGAGGCGGCGGCGGCTCCGGGGCGCGGGCGCGCGGGCGGCGGCGGCGGCGGCGCCCCGACTGCAGTCCCGGCGGGAGCGGAGCGCGAGCCGGGGCCGGGCTCGAGCCGGCGCCATGGGGCGGCGCCGCCTGTGAGCGGCGGCGAGCGGAGCCGCGGGCGCCGAGCAGGGCCAGGCGGGAGGCGTCGGCGCCCGAGGCCGAGCGAGCCGCGGCCGGGCCGGGCCGAGCGCCGAGCGAGCAGGAGCGGCGGCGGCGGCGGCGGCGGCGGCGGCGGGAGGAGGCAGCGCCGCCGCCAAGATGGCGGACCTGGAGGCGGTGCTGGCCGACGTGAGCTACCTGATGGCCATGGAGAAGAGCAAGGCCACGCCGGCCGCGCGCGCCAGCAAGAAGATCCTGCTGCCCGAGCCCAGGTGAGGAGAAGCTGCCCGCGGCCCCGGCCCGACCCCGCGGGCGCCCCGGCCGCGGCCCCGAGACCCTGGCCCCATGCTCGACCCCGCGACCTGGACCCCCGGGGCCGGCTCTCGCAACCCCCTGTCGGCCCCCCAGCCCGGAGCAGCCCGGCCTTGGCGCCTGCGGGTCCAGACCCTAAGCCCCAGACCCTGGGCGCCTGAGCCCGGAGCGCCCCAACTCCGGAGCTCCTCTGCCCCATCGGTCCCCGGACCCAGTCGGGTCCCCCTGGCCGCCCTGCTGCTTCCTTATCGTGCTCCACCGGCCCCCCGAAGTCGCTGTCAGCCCCTGGCTCCCGCCTTCTCTCACGGGGGCCCGGCGCGCCCCTTCATCCTTCTCGGAGCAGCCCTTGGTCCCTGTGGGGTCCCCTCCCCTCCGCTGGCCACCATTTACCTCGCCTGACGATGTCACCCACCCTTTTGCTGTCCCTGCTCACGGCACTCGCTTTAGGGTTTCCACTACCCCCACCCGTCTCTCCTCCAGTCTACACTTGTGTGAGGTGGGGGGGACAGCCAGTCTTCCGGACTCTTCTCCCACCCTCTGGTGGGGTCGCTGTCCTGGAGTTGGGCTTGAGAGTGCTTTCAGGGCGGCGTGGTGAGCAGGACCTAGGGTGCTGCGGGCACCCTCCCCCTCGGACCGCGCTCAGGTGGGGGAAACATCCCCTGTGCCCTCTCCCCTACATTTCTCCTCTGGCAGGCCCTGCATATGGTGCCCCGTGGGTGCTGTTGACCAGGGGCCCTCCCAGCACACCTGCAATGGCTGGACCTTAGCTGCCGCCTCTGTAAGACAACTGACATCACACCTGGTATCAAAGTTTAGACTGTTCAGGATGTAGGTGCAAAAGTACACAGGATGTGGACGATTGCTGCGGTTTGTCCAGCATTTTATGGCTGATAGAGTATCTCTCCACTGTGTGAGCCTCTCAGCAGCGCATGGGGTGGCGAGGACAGGTGTGGTTTTGTCCCTGTGGAACAGGTGGGGAAACTGAAGCTCCAGAGGTGAGTGGCCTGCCCCGAGTCACACAGGTAGTCCCAGGTGGCACCTGGCCAACAGATCAGGGCTTCAGACTTCCGGTTCTACATTTCATCAGCTACCCTGGCCTGTGCCAGGGAGCAGACGTGCCCGCCACGATTCTTTGTGTTGTGTGGCAACTCCTTGTGCATGCCTGAGAGTTAGCCTTCTCCCGGTGCCCCAGCGGGCTGGGGATGGGGCCTGTCCACACTGCCGTGGTCTTATCTTGTGACTCTGGGTAAGTCTCTTCCCTCACTGGGCCTCGGTCTTCTCATCTGTGAAATGTGGATGGCGTGAAATAAGAGCTGTGACTCTGCGGTGTCCCTCAGCCTTTGAAGCAGCCGTCTAAGCTCTGGCTGACGCTGCAGGGGTGCCCCATGCCCATGGCCCTCACCGCCCCCCTGTGCCATGCCCTGCTCACTGGGTGTTTGGATTGACTGAACGTCAGGCCTGGGAGAGGAAAATTGGTCTGCATTTTGAAAAGGCCGTTAGGGCCTTTTTTTTTCTAAGACATTTGCAATCAGATTTCTCAAAACAGGAACCAGACTGACTGTCAGCTGGGGGCTGTCCAGGGAGCAGTGACGGTTAGTACAGAAATGAGTTCAGAAATGACAAACCCACGAGGGAGGAAACGGGGGAGTCAGCCTCTAGGGCTCAAAACGGCTCTCCTTGGTGGCCGCAGCCTCGAGACCCTCCTGCAGGATGGAGTTCTGCAACGTGTGAGGCGGGGCCTTTTCTGGAACTGTCTGCGTTCGGGTAATCTCCCCCCAGAATGCATTGCTTCTCATGGGGCGCTGCCTTGGCTCTGCAGGTGTCAGAACCCTGAGAAACGAGATGGTCTTCTTTTCCTGTCCCCTTTCCCATCCATGGTAGTGATGGCGGTGATAGCAATAATGATAGGAATTATTACTGACTTACCTATTTTGATATCTGTCATCTCAGTTCTTCCAGCAACCAACCTGTGAAGCTGGCAAGGCCATGCCTTGCATGTAGTAGTTGCTCAAGAAATACCAGGACTGTGTGGCACCCCCATGCAGTCCTGAGCAGAAACAAGGTTGGATAGGATTCTAGGAGGACAGCAGGAGGCCGAGCCAGGCAGAGCCCAGGTTTTCACATTGGGTCACCATCAGCAGCATGGCCTTCCGCAAATCGCCCACATCTGTGAAATGGACTGGAGGTGCGAACGCCGAATGTCAGTGCGCTAAGGCCTGGGAAGGGCTACAGGCCACCCCTACGTGGGGGTCCAGGCCTGGGGCATTAGGGAGCAGGCCACCCTTTGCATAACGCCTTGCCTTGCACACCCAGTGGGGCAGAGCACGCCGCCCCCAGTGGTGATCCTGACCATGTTTCATGTTTGCCTGACACTTTTCCACTTGCAGAGTGCTTTTTACTCTGTTTTGTCCTTTTGACAACTGTGAGAGGCAGGCCCAGCAGTTAGGATTCTCCCCTTTAGCAGTTGAAGTTATTGAGGCTCAGGGAGGGGAGGAGTCGTGTCCTCGTCACAGAAGAAAGCTGAAATGGGGCCTCGGGTTTCTGGACCACACAGGCCAGTGCTGTTTCTTTGCTGTGCTTTATCCCCTCCACCCACCCCTGCACACCACTGTTCTCGCCTCTGTCCACATTTTGCGGTGTGGGCTGACTGGCACCCCTTGTCTGGGGCCATCGGCTGTCACAGTTCACAAGGCTCAGCCCTCTTCCCGTTGGCTGGGATGGAGAACTGAGCTGCCGTGGCAAAGCTACTGCACCGAGGGGCAGCCCCACTCCAGGGTCCCGTCAGATGCAGGAGCCTGTCTTCCCCATACCCACAAGGTCAAGGTCAGAGTCAGGGAGAGGGGCTGTGGCTTGTCCCCGTGACAGGTTGCCACTGGGAATTGTTCATACCTTGAGGTGGCCCACCTTGGCAGCCCTTCCATGGCTGGTGCCTGGGGATGTGTCTTGGCCAAGAACTGGGGCTGGCATCACAGCTCTGAGTTCCAAAGGCTAGGGAATGGGAGTGGTTAGGCACAGTGCCACACTGAGTTGGCACAGGGGCCTCCCCTTCTGTTACCCTATAGAATCCAAGGAAACAGTCCCTTTCCCCTACCTTCTTGTAGAAGGAGGTAGCGTAAGGCAGCATTGTGTATCTGGAAGATGGGAGGTCTGGCTTCTCCCTCTACCACCAGCTCACATGGGACCCAGACGAGTCCCTTAGCCCGACTGGACCTGCCTCAGTTTCCACCTCTGTAAAACGAGGCGGCTGCCCCTTCACTCTCAGGGTCTGTGGTCTGGGCCTTGCCCTGAAGGAACTGCTGTCTCCCTTTCCCAGCAGCCAGCAGTCTTGTAATTATCATCATTTGCTTAATATGACCACTGAGGCCTTGTGTAATTAATCTCTGGGCTCCTAGCTGAGGAGCCCTGCCTGGGCGCTCCCAGGAGGTTCCTCTGCCCTCCCCGGTGACAGTGGCAGCCCCAGCAGCAGATTGTCGGAGCTGGGTGCCTCTTGCAGCCTCCCGATTTCTTGGCTGTTTCCTGGTCCCTCCCCCACCGAGAGTTTCCTCCTTCCTGCCCCTTTCTGGCTTCCCTGTCTCCCCAGACCCTGCCCCTGTTCCTCCGCTGCCTCGTTCCTGTTAACTCTTCACAGCCAGAACTTCCTGCCCTCGATTTGTGGGGGAAGGGGTGCAGCGGGAAGCTCTCTCCCTCCCTCCTTCCTTCACTCCTGCAGCACCAGCTGAAACCCTGCTGCTTCCAGCCTTTGTCCCTTACCCAGAACTTTCCACTTCAGTGGCAGCGTTCTCCCAACTCCTTTCCCTGAAAACAAGATGATCTTTCCTGCAGTCACTCCCTCTGGGCCTTTGAAGCACCGCCGTTCCCCAGGAATGGGTCTCTGGGATGTCTTTCCCGTCTGTTTTCCTTTTCAGAGCATGCGTTTCACTTATTTGCCATTAAGTCGCCCGCCTGCCGTTACCTGGGTAAATGGATTTGAAGGGAGTGTGAGCAATGCAGGTTGGAATCTGTGCAGGGGAACCTGGGCTGTTAACCCAGAATGAGGTGTCCTATTAATGCACAATCAATTCCTAGTAGTAAGTTCCCGGTGACGTCAGGTACAGGAGCGCTCCGCAGCCAGTGTTTCCTCCCCGTGCCTAGGTTGCACCCAGGTGGGCTTGGCAGAGGGACTGACTGCTCAGGCTGGTGGGTTTGGACTTCACGCGCTTGGCTGTTGCTTTCAGGGTATGCTCTTGCCTCGGAACACACAGTGGGAACCAAAAGCACAGTGTAGCCCTTGAGGACGCACAGCCTCCCTCACACCTGCCCCTTCTTCCTGGGCCCCTTCCCTACTCCCCGCCGGCTCCCCATGGGTCAGTTTCCACTGCTGGATGGAGCTATATTCACGTTATTTCTACTCTGCTGCAACTGAGATACTAAAAATGAGGTGTTTCACTGCAGCTTTTTTCTAAAACAGTAATATCCCTTCTCTGCTTTGCTGTTTACTGCAAAAGGACGCGTCTATGCTGGCAGAAGCGGGTTTTCTGGTATTAACATGTTGGCAGCTCTGTTCCCAGGTGGGGACAATTTTCTGACTCTAGAGCCATTTCGTGTTTGGGATGGGGGACAACCCCCTCCTGGAAACCACAGGGCATGGAATTCTGGAAGTTTGTTCTTGGTGCATTCTAGCGTAATGCAGATTACGGTCTCCATGTCAGCAGTAAATTGCAGGGTGTGGGTGCTCATGTCATATTTGTGAAGAAGCCGTGACATTTGACAAGGCCGCCAGAGTGCCTCTTCCTGAGCATCCCCGCAAGGGAGCTGCTTTGTGGCCGACACGATGTTCCGGAGCCCAGGCTGCTGCAGACCCTGGCTGTGTGTGCGGGGCCAGCTGGCTTTTTCTCTCCCCTGCTCAGGGCTTACCTTGGACCTGCCGGTTTGGGCTGGTCTTTCCAATTTGATCTGTGGCCCCGTCCTTGAGCTCTGAGGATGTTGTTCGCCCCAGGGAGAGTCATTGAGAAACATTAAGAAGCCCCAGGGGACTTCCTTCTGCTGCTGGCACCTTGGTGTCTGGTTTCCTGGAAATGCCACAGGGAGCACCTCGGCCACAGCCACAGGCCCTGCTGCACTGGTTGGTGAACGCTCGCTCATCTCCCAGGGGACGGTTCCCAGAGTGGCCGCACCAGACCTGCCAGGCCTGTAGCCTTCATGCCAGCTTGCACCGTCCTGGTGTGGCAAAGCTTTAGCATCACTGTCACATGAGGGGCACAGGAAGCATGGCCCCTGGCTGCCAGCTGCCAGCTAAGGCTGCCTCCCATCCTGGGTTCCAGGGAAGGGGGCTGCCCGTCTCCTACAGCTCCTGGTCAGGGACGGGAGGGCAGCCAGGCCAGAGGCTGGGCACAAGTCAGGGTCCTCCGAGCCCTGCACCCAGCTCTTCCACAGAGGTCAAGGGGGGGATGGAGGGTGCTCTAGTGGGAGGCCGTTTCTCAGGGAGCCTTTGGACATTTTCTTTGCCACTAACTCATTGTGGGCCTCGGAGCACGTGGCCCAGCCAGCTTCCTTGCCATCAGCAAGAGTGTGTTTGTCTCTGACTTGTCACCCCCTCCTGTCCACACAGCTGCAGCCTCTGACCCCGAGCAGGAGACACCTAAGAGAGCCCAGGCCACAGAGGATGGCCTGGACTTTGCATTTCTTCTGAACCATGAGGTGCCAGAAGGGACCGGAAGTGCTCCCTCAGCACCCACTCCTTCCCTGTCACCCAGCGCTCAGTGCTGCAGCTGCTCACTGTCTTGGGCTGAGCCTGCTCCGGGAGCAGTAGGAGCTGGTGCGGGCCGCCGTAACTGCAGGGGTGCCAAGGTGGGACTGACTGCTCCTTCCCAAAGCTGGGTGGGCACCAAGTACCTCTGTGCCAAGGAGCCCTTGATACTTTGGCAGGGCAAGCCACGGGCTCTACCCACTGGGCCCGCAGTAGAGCAATGCAGTGCCTGAAGCTGGTCTGTGAGCAGAGGAGTCCCACCCTGTTTGGCTCAGCCCTGGCCACAGGCCCCATCCTCCAAGGCCCCGTCCTCTCCGAGGACACGGCAAATGTGGAGCAGAGGCTTGAGCAAGACCAGTTACTGTGTGATTCTAGCATGGACTGTCGGTGAGCCGTGGGGCACTGAGAAATGGGGCTCTGGCGGCTCTCTCCCATGGCCCAGCAGGCGGGGCACGGCGGGCAGCATGGCCAGCCTGGCATATTAGAAGCCCTCCTTCTGCCGTGTCCACCCAGGCTTTGTAAATGGCCAGTGTGACGGTGGCGATTCAGCATCTCATTGACATCCTCATTTTACAGGTGGGGAAACTGGACATTTCAAGTTTGTGACCAGGTGGTGAGGGCCACTTGGAACCCAGGCACCCGTCCAACGGCCAGAGCAAAGGCAACTCTGAGGCCCTTGCCCAAAGGTGTTGGGAACCTTAGCGTCCTTCCATCTGGGACTGTTGAGGCCGCTTGGTTCTCCTGATGCTCCAGAGTAGATCTTGGGAGCCACGTTCCCCCAGATCTCAGGGTTGCTGACCTGGGTGGGGGACAGGGACACGCTCTGGGCTCACTGCCACTCCAGACTCTGCCAGTATCAGGGAGCAGTGTTGGAGACAAGGTGACCCAGCCCAGGAGGCTGTCCCACCCCTGTGCTCGCCCGTGCTTGCCACCCTGGCAGGAGCTGCCCCCAGTGACAAGTTCTTCCAACCTGCCAGTTCCCTTGGCGGCCAGACCCATGGGAATAGACAGGAAACCCTAAAATTGCCACTTTGGGGGCCTTCCATTCAAGGACTCTGCTCAGGCCTGACCTCGTGTTTGGTTTCTTGCTTGGGGGGAGGGGGGTTGTTTATTTTATTTAAAAAACATTTTTTTCTTTTTAAGGAAGAAAGTGGAGTGCTGTGGGCTGGGAAGAATGTGGTGGCCATGCCCAGGCGTGGCTGCTGAGGGGAGAGATGGCCTCAGAGCCCCGGGTCCTGCTGCCTGCTGTTCCCAGGCCGGGGCCGACAGCAGAGCCCCTGGGAAGGAGAAAGGGCCTGCCCGGCAGGTTCCCCTGGCTGTCGCAGGCAGGGAACCAAGCATGCTTCCCCCTTGGAGACTTTGCGTGTCCAGTTGAAAAGTGGCAGTGGCTACTCCCTGGCTCCTAGGTGGCCATTCCCTCTGCCAAACTGGCACCTTTTTTTTTTTTTTTTTTTTTTTTTTTTTTTTTTGAGACAGAGTCTCACTCTGTCACCCAGGCTGGAGTGCAGTGGCACGATTTTGGCTCACTGCAACCTCTGTCTCCAGGGTTCAAGCAATTCTTCTGCCTCAGTCTCCTGAGTAGCTGGGACTACAGGCGCACGCCACCATGCCGGGCTAATTTTTGTATTTTCAGTAGAGACGGGGTTTCACCATGTTGGTCAGGCTGGTCTTAAACTCCTGACCTCATGATTCGCCCGCCTCGGCCTCCCAAAGTGCTGGGATTACAGGCGTGAGCCACCGCGCCCCGCCAAGCTGGCACCATTTTTACAGGCTCCTAAGAAGCAAGTCTGGGGCTCATTGGGGCTTACTGCTGAAGCCCGGTGGCCCCCATTCCTGGGACAATGCCCGGCTCCTGGTGGGTGACCCCTACAGGCTGGGATTGCTTTGCCTGTCATCTGCATCTGCCTGTCGCTACCTTCCGCTTGACCAGCACCTGATCATAGCCATTTGACCCTCCACTGTCCTGGAAGACAGGCATTTTGTGATTTTTTTTTTTTTTTTTTTTTTTTTT
The DNA here is from genome assembly GCF_028858775.2 of Pan troglodytes. Taxonomy (NCBI): domain Eukaryota; kingdom Metazoa; phylum Chordata; class Mammalia; order Primates; family Hominidae; genus Pan; species Pan troglodytes. The sequence goes on from NC_072407.2 coordinate 69,594,897, forward strand.
TTGCTTTTTTTTCATCCCCTTCTGTGGACCAAAATGTCCCAAAACTCAAAAATCTGGTGCAGAACCAGAGTCCCGCCTTCCTGGCCCACCTCCCAGGTGAGATGCAGGCCCCTGACCTTGGGGTTTTCTCCACGTTCCAGTCTCCCAGTGCACAGCCTGTGCCCCGAGGGTCGCCCAGGGCCCAGGCCTCCTGTCTGCAGGTGCCAAGGGCAGGGACCGTGTCTTTCTCAATTCAAGAGATTTTTATGAAGCCCCTGCTGTGTGTGAAACACCACAATCTCCGTCCACCGTTTCCTGTGTCCCTGGGAGTCCCACATGCCGGGAAACATGTCCTTGACGGTGGCTGGTGGACATGAGCTGGCGTGTGGCCCGAAGGGGCGGGTGTGCTGGTGTGGACGCGGGGCCCATCCTCGGAGCTCCTGTCAGTTCTCAGAGGGCATTCTCACTCCCCGGTGGGGGGCATGGGCCCTCCTCTTCCCATCCAGGCAGGGTCTGTTCCAAAGCAGTCATAGGATGCGAACTCAGGGTCACCTAGGCCCATCCTTGTCTTCAGTGCCCTGCTTCCTGCTGGAGACAACTTTGGAAGAGGCCGCGGCCCCTCCCAGCCTCTGAGGGTGGGGAGCAGACCAGGGGGTCGCGGCCTTGGAACCGTGCTCATGGCAGCCCTGCTGTGCTCGTGCTATCTCGCTCGGCCTTTCCTGAGGAAGGCTGGAACCAAGTGAGATCAGGGGCCAAGGCCCGGGAGTCCACTGCAGCCCTTCCTGGAAGGACAGTGCCCAGTGGAAGCGGATAGGAGCCCCCTCTCGAGGCCGAGGTCAGAGGCCAGGCAGGGTCCACAGGCCAGGTCCGCACTGTCTGGAGCTGCTCTCCGCAGACGGCTCTTCTGGCTGAAGCTGCCATTCTTCCAGACCCTCGGGCCCAAAGCCTGGAAGCCCTCACGGGGCTGGCCTCATAACCCTTCTCCCGGTCCCCGACAGCCTGAGCCTTCTCCCACCCACCCCCTTCCCCTTCTTCCTGCCCAAGTGTTGCCTCTGCCTGGGCTTCCTCCGCGTGGCGCCTCCAGTGGAGTCGGGCCACCCGCCGCCCTGGACCAAGCCTCCTGAGTCCTGCTCTCCTGCCCACTCCTTGGCTGTGAAGCCCCCTGGTTTGCAAGGCCCTGCCCTCCCCCTCACCATGGCCTTTGTGTGCCCTCTCTCCTGCCCCATTGGCCCCTTGCTCATCCCTGGACATACTGTCCCCTGCCTGTTCCCACGTCTACCGACCCCCCTGGCTTCGCCAGCTGCCGAGATCCCACTTGCACTCCAGGAACCCAGTGGAGTTCCACCTTCTCCACACAGGCTTTCCAGACCCAGAGGCCTCCTCTCCTTCCCAAGGCTTCTGCACACGCTGTCTGGTATCACAGGCTCAGAACCATGCCCTGGGCAGGGCTGTTTGGAGCAGGGGGTGGCTTTGGCATGAGGTACACAGTGCCTCAGGGGTAGATGTGCAGCGGGTCCTCATGACCACAGCCTGGGTGGCCAGTCCGACCAGCCCTGGGCTGGGCTCCTAGGGGCAGGCAGGGCCGGGGTGCAGAGAGGCAGGGGCCATGCCAAGCACAGAGAACCTGGACTTGCGGATCCAAATCTCCACCAGCTGCAGTCTTTTCATGGGAGGCCTGCTGGTGGCCCCATAGACCTGCAGGGCCATGTGAGCGTGACATGGGCTCAGGTGTGTTGTCCCTTCAGGCCCCCAGCCCCGCAATGCCCTCAGCATGGCAGCTACACGTTACCCCAGGAGCCCAGACTAGTGAGGACCAGATGCAGGCCTCAGCTGGCTGTTGGGACAGACTGGCAGGGCTGGGCTTGAGGTGGGCCAGGAGAGGGCAGGAGGGGACAGTAAGGTGGTATTTGAGGCCGGGAGTGTAGCCTGGTGTGGCGCTCCCAGACAGCACTCAGTGTGGGGTGAGATAAACAGGGTGGGGGATGTCGGGTTGGGTTTTGAGGGTCACAATGGCCAGGCCCTCCCCTATGGCCATACCAAGCAACCCAGGGCAGGGGTCACATTTTATATCCAAGTACTAGGGACACACGAACCAAGGCATGGCCTTTTCTTACAATTTAAAAAATTGAGATGCAGTTCATATAAAATTCATCATTTTATTATACAATGTAGTGTTTTTTAGTACATTGACCGTGTTGTGCAACCCTTACCCCAAAAAGAAACCCCGTCCCCACCGCAGTCACTCCTCTCCCTCTCTCCAGCCCCCGGCAGCCACGGATCTGCGTTCTGTGTCCGTGGATCTGTTCATATGAGTGGAATTTCACAATATGTGGCGACCCTTTGTGACTGGCTTCGTTCAGCCTCATGTTTTCAAGGCTCATCCACGTTGTGGCCCCTGTTGGTGCCTCGTTCCTTTTTACAGCCGAGCCATGTGCTGCTGCGTGGAGATGCCACATGTGTGTCTTTTCATCCGCTCACAAACCAGGCTTGGCTTTTGTGACTTGGCCAAGTTCCCAAAGCCAGCCGGTGGCAGCACTGGGACGAGACCCCACAGGCGGTGGGCCTCTGAGCAGGGGGCCACCTGCCGGCCACCCTGGCCTTTGAGGACATAGCCTGGCGGGGGCGGTGCAGGCAAAGGCTTCCTTGAAGCCTTCTGGTCTGACCTGTGGCTGGGATAAGTGAGTAGGCCTGACGGGCTGGCCTCCTTCCTGGAGGGAGTGGCAACACCACCACAGTGCCCTCAGCTCGTGTTTCTGGGCCTGCAGCCCCCACGGGCTATGGGGGCTTCTGCTTACTGCGCCCCCCTGTCCCACAGCATCCGCAGTGTCATGCAGAAGTACCTGGAGGACCGGGGCGAAGTGACCTTTGAGAAGATCTTTTCCCAGAAGCTGGGTGAGTATGGCAGTGGCTCTGCCGCCACCGGGCTTGACTTCTTGCCCCTACCCCAGCCAGCCCAGCTGTGCTCCCCACTCTCCAGAGATTTGGCCTCCCATCCACTCAGGGTGGAGCAGCCAGCGAGACCCCAGGGCTTGCTCCAAGTCGCTGCGACCCTGCGTGCCTCCTTGCCCCTGGCTGTCGGCCCAGGGAGCCCCGTGGTGGGGGTGGGGGCCCAGAGTCTTCCAGGGCCGCCAGGGAAGTTCCTCCTTTGGGGTTTTTGTTTTTGAGAGTTGCAGCTTCCCCTTGGCGCGGCCGCAGCTGCTCTGGGCCGTTGGTAGAACTGACAGGAAGAGGCGGGGCCCTTCCTGTGGCGCCTGCTGAGCTGTGGTTGGCCCCGCCCCACCCCATGGGCCCTCTTTGTAAGCAACCTGCCTGGTGTTGGCCCTCCATTCCTCCTCCAGCTGGTGTCTGATGCCTGCTGTCAGAAGTTTCATGCGACCCACCCTGTGGACCTGGCCCAGAGGGCAGGCTTGGGGCAGGTCTCGGGAAGCAGGCTCCAGCCTCACATGGCTCTGATTTGGCCTTCCTGAGAACAGGAGCTCAGCTCTGGACAGGGGGTATCCTGGCCTGATGGGATCAGGCATTGGGGGTCAGCCTGGGGGAGTCGGTGTGTCAAGAAGCACAAAGTTTGGGTCCCAGGCCTGTGCCTTTTGTCCTTGGGCAAGTTGCTTCACCTCTCTGAGCCTGATGGTGTCCTCATCTGGGAGATGGGACTCATGAGTCTGACTGTGCAGGCCTGTCAGAGTCAGATGGGAGCACTGTGCCCACTGTGAAGCCTGGCCCCCATTCCTCAAAGGCCCTGCACTAAAGGCCAGGCAGTGAGGACTGAAATGATGGCCGCAGCTCTGACCCAGGTGCCCAGGCAGTGCCCCCGAAGGCATGAGAGGCCACCCAGCTCGATCCTGGTTACCCGTGTCAGACTGGAGGCCTGAGGAGGGCCTCTGTCCCCTGGTAGTGCTCGGGGGCCGGGGTCCAGGGTCCAGGCCCCTTACTCCGGCATGAGGACACCCTATCTGGGGTCCCCTGAGAGCCCCTCCCACAGCCCACCTTACCTCTCCAGTTCCCTGTGGCTTACACCCGTTCCATGCCCCCTGCCCTGAGGCCCCAGCCCCAACCTCTTTCCAAGGGACCTGCCATTTGGTGGAGTAGCCCTGAGTTCCACTTGAGCCTCTGCCACAGACAGTGTGTCTGACCAGCTCCCTGAGCCCTAGTTTCCCCAACTGGACCCACCCTCCCTGCCTGTTTCTCAGGCTGCTGTGCAAATCAGCCAGACACTGGAGTGGGGCAGGGTCCAGAGGAGTGGTGTGGCCTCAGAGCCCCCTGCTAACCTTTCCCCCATGCTGCAGCCTGACCTGGCCCTGGTGGCCACAGCATCCCAGGGCCCCCAGACTGAATCGTGTTGCACCTGCACAGCCCGCCCCGGTGGGGGGTATCGGCCTCACAGAGCAGGCGCAGGGCCCTGGGCTGCAGTGAGTGGGGGCCCAGGTGCTAAGCCAGGGCTCCCTGATGCCAGAGCCAACCCCGCTCCTCTGCCTCACCCTGGTGCCCATCGCCGTCCAGCTACCACCTGGGGAAACAGATTTCAGGAAGAGGGTAGAAACATAGGGGCCCCAACCCAGAATCCAGGAATCTTCAAGTTGGCAGCAGCCTTAGCAGCTGCCTGGCCCACCCCTTGCCTGGGGCCGAGACCACCTTTGCCACCTCCATAGCTAGTTCTGCCCAGGGAGCCCAACCCACACCATCCGCAATGATGGGAAGGCCTCTGAGAGAGGCATGGCTCTGTGACCTTACACTGTTGCCTTCAGGGTACCTGCTCTTCCGAGACTTCTGCCTGAACCACCTGGAGGAGGCCAGGCCCTTAGTGGAATTCTATGAGGAGGTGAGACCCAGAGGCCCAAGCCCTGCTCTGCCTGGAGAAAGGGGAGGAGGTTGGGGCGGCTTTGTGGAACCCACAAGCTGCCTGGTGTGGGCATCCCCATTCCCTGCTGGGCTCTAGATGACCTGCAGGAATCCTGTCCTCCAGATCAAGAAGTACGAGAAGCTGGAGACGGAGGAGGAGCGTGTGGCCCGCAGCCGGGAGATCTTCGACTCATACATCATGAAGGAGCTGCTGGCCTGCTCGCATGTGAGTGTCCTCAGCTGGCCCTGTGTGCTGGCCCAGAGTCACCTGCAGATTGGGAGGGGAAGAGAGGACCCTGCTGAGAATTCATGGCCACCTCTGTCTTCCCCAGCCCTTCTCGAAGAGTGCCACTGAGCATGTCCAAGGCCACCTGGGGAAGAAGCAGGTGCCTCCGGATCTCTTCCAGGTGTGTGCCTCCCGGTCCCTCCCCAGGCGAGGTCACCTTGGACAGCCCCTGGTCAACAAGCCTGGTCAGCCAGGGGCGGGGCCTGGGCAGCCACGGTCTCTTGGGGCTCAGTCACCAACTTCCAGCTTCCTCCCTTAGCCATACATCGAAGAGATTTGTCAAAACCTCCGAGGGGACGTGTTCCAGAAATTCATCGAGAGGTGAGAGCAGGGAAGTGTGGGAGAGGAAGGGGGAGGGAGGGGCCACTCTCAGAAGGGGTATGGCTGGCGTGGAGGGCAGAAGCCAGCCTTCATTAGGCCCTGAGCAGGCAGGTGGCTGGCCCGTCAGCGGCCCCCTTGCAAGGACTCCTGAGAAGTCAGACAGGCTGCAGGTCATCTCCCACCCTGCCCTCCTCAGCACCAGGCAGCTCAAAGCCCATCCCAGGCAGTCTCCTAGCTCCAGGGAGCTAGGAGAGCTGCGCCACCTGTGCCTCTTTCTCTCCCGTGGGCTGTATAGCACCTTGCTGGCCCACCTGGACTGAGAAGCATCAGAGTCCTGGTAGGGGTGGGCCCAGTAGAGCACACGGCCCCCGTGACCCTCACAGCCAGAGTTGGCGTGGTGGGTGGGAATTGTAGGTAGATTTCAGCCAGCTTTAGGGAGCAGCTGTTTTAGGGTCACTGCTGCCCAGCCATGGAGTGAGCTCTGTGTCACTGGAGGTATGCAAGCAGGGACAGGAGACGTACTTGTCAAGGATATGGTAGCAGGAAGTCTGGGTTAGACTGGAAGACCTCCTTTCTGTGCGGATCTGATTCCAGCAGGAAGCCACGGCCAGGTGGCCGAGGGCCATGCTGGGCACCCAAGCAGCCCTGACTGGTGCTGTGGGCGGGCAGGCCCTCAACATATCCTTCCTGGAAGAGGACATTAACGCTCGTGATGTTTCCACACCTACCCTCACGGGACCCCAGGGAGTGGCAGCTGGGTGGGGAGGCTCACGACAGCATCATCCTTCCCACATTCTGAGTGGCCCCTGAGCCCTGATTCTTCTTTTCCAGCGATAAGTTCACACGGTTTTGCCAGTGGAAGAATGTGGAGCTCAACATCCACGTGAGTGGGCTTGGGTGGGGCATGGAAAGCCATGCACCCTGCTGCTCCTCTCCCGGGAGCTGGGCCTGTGGCTTGGCTGGGAGGGGGAGGTCAGGGGATGTCTGTCCTTTAGCCCCCAGGGCCGTGGCTATGGGGGTCAGGGCCGGGATCCCAGCATGGGGAGGCCGGAGCAGGTAAATATGTGGCAAGGATGGCCAGGACATGGGTATGGGGACCCTGGCATGGGGCCAGCCCCTGCTGCCCAGGTGCCTCTGCCCCAGGGCTGGGCAGAGGCAGCCTGTGGTGACCGCAGCTGTCGCTGCCCCTCAGCTGACCATGAATGACTTCAGCGTGCATCGCATCATTGGGCGCGGGGGCTTTGGCGAGGTCTATGGGTGCCGGAAGGCCGACACAGGCAAGATGTGAGCACCCTGCTCGGCGCGGTGGGATGCCTGGGGGAGCCGGGCTCCTGGGGGACCCTGACAGGCCGGGTTCCACACAGGGCCACCTGCTGCTCCATGCACTCCTGTCTTGCCGTGCTGTTACCCCCGCAGGCTCCTCTGGCCCCAGCCCTCCCTGTCTCTGATTTGTGTCACACGCTGGTCCTGGGTCTAGTCTTTCCCTCAAGCGCCCCCTGAGGCAGCCCTGGGCCCCTGCTCTGAGGGTGGGTGTTGACCGCCGACCTCTGCCCCGCAGGTATGCCATGAAGTGCCTGGACAAAAAGCGCATCAAGATGAAGCAGGGGGAGACCCTGGCCCTGAACGAGCGCATCATGCTCTCACTCGTCAGCACTGGGGTGAGCTGGGTGGGCCGGGCTGCCGCTGAGGCTCTGGAACCCTGGGCGCCCCTGCTAACTGCCCGCCCCCTCCCTTCCTCTCCCCTCCTAGGACTGCCCATTCATTGTCTGCATGTCATACGCGTTCCACACGCCAGACAAGCTCAGCTTCATCCTGGACCTCATGAACGGTGAGTGCTGGCCGGGCCCTAGGGTGGGCTGGGCCCAGGCACGGGAGGCTGGGGCAAGACACTGAGTGCTGCCTGTGGGACTGCCTCCCTCAGGTGGGGACCTGCACTACCACCTCTCCCAGCACGGGGTCTTCTCAGAGGCTGACATGCGCTTCTATGCGGCCGAGATCATCCTGGGCCTGGAGCACATGCACAACCGCTTCGTGGTCTACCGGGACCTGAAGGTGAGCGCCCCTGCTGTCCCCAGGCTGGACCTCCGTGGCTGTCCTCTCCTTCCTCTCGACATCCTGGCCACCAGACCCAGAGGAGTGGGGCTCCTGGGACATGGCCGCCCCGTATCTTCCCATCTCCGCCCCTGCCCTTCCCACCAAGCCACTCTGGGTCCAGGTTGTAGCTGGGGACAGGAGAGAGGACCCCACCTTTGCCCTTTCTTTGGGTACCCATCGTCCTCTCCAGTGAAGCAGTGACCCAGCTGGCATCTTGCCTGGCTGGGCCCCATCCTGAGCTGCCCCAGGCAGCTCACTGGGCTTCCTTCACAGCCAGCCAACATCCTTCTGGACGAGCATGGCCACGTGCGGATCTCGGACCTGGGCCTGGCCTGTGACTTCTCCAAGAAGAAGCCCCATGCCAGCGTGTGAGTGCCCCCCACCCTCTCCCTCCCCACCCCTTGCCACTCCCGCTTATGGCCCCCTTGCTCCTACAGGGGCACCCACGGGTACATGGCTCCGGAGGTCCTGCAGAAGGGCGTGGCCTACGACAGCAGTGCCGACTGGTTCTCTCTGGGGTGCATGCTCTTCAAGTTGCTGCGGGGGTGAGTGGCCCGTCCCAGGTGGGCAGGTGGGTTGGGGCTAAGAGAAGTTCCTCCCCAATCCAGGTGGGATGCCAAAGGAGGGGAGCCTATAGCTGCCTTGGTGGTAGGGGTGGCACCGTCCCTGACTTTGGCCACAGCTCATCCATGCTGCCTGCCTCCCTTTCCCCGTTCCTGTCCTTTGACATTGGTTTTTGGCCTTTCTTGCCCAGGCACAGCCCCTTCCGGCAGCACAAGACCAAAGACAAGCATGAGATCGACCGCATGACGCTGACGATGGTGGGTGCAGGTCTCAGTGCAGGGCCGCAGGGGGCTGGGGGGAGCTCCTGTGGGTGCCAGGGCATGACTCTTGCTTCCCACCAGCCAGCAGAGATCTCGGCCACTGACCCCTACTCTGGCCTCTGAGACAGACCTCCTGCCCCATAGGCTCTTGCCCTCCCCGTGCTGTTGGAGCATGACTGCTGGGCGAGCTAGGATGCTGTACCCCATCTGTCCCTCTGCGGGGGCCTGGACCCCTCTCTCCCCTGAGCTGGGATGGGGTCAAGGGCTCTTCCTAAGCCCCTGCTAATGTCCCACTCCTCTCTAAAGGCCGTGGAGCTGCCCGACTCCTTCTCCCCTGAACTACGCTCCCTGCTGGAGGGGTTGCTGCAGAGGGATGTCAACCGGAGATTGGGCTGCCTGGGCCGAGGGTGAGTACCCTGGCGCCTTGGGCATGCTGCTGGCTGTGCCCCCGTGAGGACAAGGGCTGTGTCCCGTCACCTGGAACCCCCTCCAAGGTCCCAGCCTCCTTGGAGGAGCTCATAAGTTGGGGCATGGCCAGCCCTGTCCAATGTTCTCAGAGTGGAGGGGCTGCCCTGGGAGTTGGAGCTGCTGGAACCAGCTAGTAACTGGCTTCCAGAGGGGCCCTTGTCACAGATGATGATGATAGCAGCTTTTTATGTTTATCAAACATTTATTAAGCACTGGGCATAGGGTTGCAAAATTTACCAGTGTTAAAACCCACAACTCTACGATGTAGGAACTTCTGTTCTCCCATTTGAGAGATGAGGAAACAGCTCAGGCTTAAGGAACTTGCCCAAGTTCACAGAGCCAGAAAGTGGCTCAATCAGGAGTTAAGCCCGGGACTCAGGGTGGGGCTGAGCCCAGATGACTGGCCTCTCCCCACAGGGCTCAGGAGGTGAAAGAGAGCCCCTTTTTCCGCTCCCTGGACTGGCAGATGGTCTTCTTGCAGAAGGTAACAGTCTGTGGCAGGGACTGGGGGTGCTCTGCAGCCCCACCCCCGAGCTAATGCCCATGACCCCTGTTCTGCTGCAGTACCCTCCCCCGCTGATCCCCCCACGAGGGGAGGTGAACGCGGCCGACGCCTTCGACATTGGCTCCTTCGATGAGGAGGACACAAAAGGAATCAAGGTACTGGGCCTTGCCTGGCCTCTTGTACCTGGGCTGTGATCCTGGCCTGGGGAAGGATCCCTCTCCCTTCTTATCACCTGTGAGACCCTGTGCCAGCCCTGCCAGCTTGTAGGCCTCAGTTCCTCCTTGGCCAACTTCCCTGGGGGGTGGCAGTTGCACTGACCATCCCTACCCGGGGCCCTGGGTCTGGGCAGCCTGTAGCTGATGGTATTCCGGCATCTCTGTCCACCCATGTGCCCCTGCCCCATCCACCTGGTAAAGTTACTGGACAGTGATCAGGAGCTCTACCGCAACTTCCCCCTCACCATCTCGGAGCGGTGGCAGCAGGAGGTGGCAGAGACTGTCTTCGACACCATCAACGCTGAGACAGACCGGCTGGAGGCTCGCAAGAAAGCCAAGAACAAGCAGCTGGGCCATGAGGAAGGTGAGGGTCGCCGGCTGCTGCGGCACCAGGCCCCTGCCTGCTTAGAAGTGAGCAGCTGGCTCGGGTTTAAGGAACTCACCCTGGATCACAGCCAGAAAGTGGCGGCTCTGGGATTCAAACTCAGGCTGGGGCCGGGCATGGTGGCTCACGCCTGTAATCCCAGCACTTTGGGAGGCCAAGGAGCGCAGATCACTTGAGGTCAGGAGTTTGAGACCAGCCTGGCCAACATGGTGAAACCCTGTCTCTACCAAAAAATACCAAAAAAATTAGCCGGGCATGGTGGCACGCGCCTGTACTCCCAGCTACCCGGGAGGCTGAGGCGGGAGGATCGTTTGAACCTGGGAGGTGGAGGTTGCAGTGAGCCAAGATTGTGCCACAGCCCTCCAGCCTGGGCAACAGAGTGGAGACCCTGTCTCAAAACAACAAAAAAGAAACCCAGGTGGGGCCGGCTGAGTCTCCTCTGTCTCTCGCCTCAGACTACGCCCTGGGCAAGGACTGCATCATGCATGGCTACATGTCCAAGATGGGCAACCCCTTCCTGACCCAGTGGCAGCGGCGGTACTTCTACCTGTTCCCCAACCGCCTCGAGTGGCGGGGCGAGGGCGAGGCCCCGGTAAGGAGCCTGTGCGGGGGTCCGGGAGCCGGGCTTCCGGGTGGCTGGCCGGCCCAGCTCTTACCTGCACCACCCATCCCTGGCCCTGCAGCAGAGCCTGCTGACCATGGAGGAGATCCAGTCGGTGGAGGAGACGCAGATCAAGGAGCGCAAGTGCCTGCTCCTCAAGATCCGCGGTGGGAAACAGTTCATTTTGCAGTGCGATGTGAGTGGGGGCTGAGCCAGGGATGGGAGGGCCGAGGGGCCAGGCCAGGCAGGCTGGGGAGAGCCCCAGCTGACAGAGCTGGGCTTGGCATGTGCAGAGCGACCCTGAGCTGGTGCAGTGGAAGAAGGAGCTGCGTGACGCCTACCGTGAGGCCCAGCAGCTGGTGCAGCGGGTGCCCAAGATGAAGAACAAGCCGCGCTCGCCCGTGGTGGAGCTGAGCAAGGTGCCGCTGGTCCAGCGCGGCAGTGCCAACGGCCTCTGACCCGCCCACCCGCCTTTTATAAACCTCTAATTTATTTTGTCGAATTTTTATTATTTGTTTTCCCGCCAAGCGGAAAAGGTTTTATTTTGTAATTATTGTGATTTCCTGTGGCCCCAGCCTGGCCCAGCTCCCCCGGGAGGGGCCCGCTTGCCTCGGCTCCTGCTGCACCAACCCAGCCGCTGCCCGGCGCCCTCTGTCCTGACTCCAGGGGCTGCCCGCTCCCAGTGTCTTCCTGTGGGGGAAGAGCACAGCCTTCCCGCCCCTTCCCCGAGGGATGATGCCACACCAAGCTGTGCCACCCTGGGCTCTGTGGGCTGCACTCTGTGCCCATGGGCACTGCTGGGTGGCCCATCCTCCCTCACCAGGGGCAGGCACAGCACAGGGATCCGACTTGAATTTTCCCACTGCACCCCCTCCTGCTGCAGAGGGGCAGGCCCTGCACTGTCCTGCCCCACAGTGTTGGCGAGAGGAGGGGCCTGTTGTCTCCCTGGCCCTCAAGGCCTCCCACAGTGACTCGGGCTCCTGTGCCCTTATTCAGGAAAAGCCTCTGTGTCACTGGCTGCCTCCACTCCCACTTCCCTGACACTGCGGGGCTTGGCTGAGAGAGTGGCATTGGCAGCAGGTGCTGCTACCCTCCCTGCAGTCCCCTCTTGCCCCAACCCCCAGCACCCAGGCTCAGGGACCACAGCAAGGCACCTGCAGGTTGGGCCATACTGACCTCGCCTGGCCTGAGGTCTCGCCGATGCTGGGCTGGGTGCGACCCCATCTGCCCAGGACGGGGCCGGCCAGGTGGGCGGGCAGCACAGCAAGGAGGCTGGCTGGGGTCTATCAGTGTGCCCCCCATCCCGGCCCATCAGTGTACCCCCGCCCAGGCTGGCCAGCCCCACAGCCCACGTCCTGTCAGTGCCGCCGCCTCGCCCACCGCATGCCCCCTCGTGCCAGTCGCGCTGCCTGTGTGGTGTCGCGCCTTTTCCCCCCTGGGGCTGGGTTGGCGCACCCTCCCCTCCTGTCTACTCATTCCCTGGGGCATTTCTTTGCCGATTTTTGAATGTGATTTTAAAGAGTGAAAAATGAGACTATGCGTTTTTATAAAAAATGGTGCCTGATTCGGCTGTCTCATACTCTTTTTGTACCTGGTGACCCCTTTTCAGCTTCTGCTGGGCTGGGGCCTGATGGGGAGGGTCTCGGTGGTACCAGGTCTCCTCCACCGCCATGGCTTCCAAGGTGGTCTGCTCGGGCCCAGGCCATCTTCCAGGTGGGGTGAGGCAGTGGGTCCCACTTCCTCTCCTACCCCTCCCAGCTGACAGTCCTCTCCACCTAGTGGCTGTCCAGTGCCCATTCCTCACCTTTTCCCGGGGAGGAGAGAGCAGCTTCTGCCACTTCCCAGGTAAGCAGGAGGAGGTGCCAACAGTGTTAGGCCTGGCGCAGTGTCTGGGCTGACTGGGACCGTCTCAGGCCCACAGAACACCCCTGCACAGCAGGCACCAAGCTGAGGCCCCTCCCCAGAAACAGTCACAAGGCACCTCTTCCCTCTAGGTCACACCGCAGCCTCTGGGCCCTTGGCCATCTCTGGCTTCAGCCTCCTCTCTGGCCTCACTGCACAGCCCTAGTAGGGGTCCCTGAGGCCTGAGGGGAACCCCAGCACTAGGCCTCTCCTCTACCCAGAGGCTTCTGGTCAACTTCCCTTTCCCCATGTCCCTGCCCTAGCCCCTGGGGTGACTAAACAGATACATGTTGCTGCCCACTCCACACAGGGCTTTGCTGGGCATGGCTGGGGCCCATGGCCAAAGCACAGCATGCCAGGCAGAGAAGGGAGGCAGGCAGCTGGGCAGGGTACTCAGGGCTGAATACAAGAGTCAGGGGCAATGGCCTTTGAGCCAGGCCTCCAGCATTGGTGTGGGAAGGAGGGAGGACATTTCTGAGGCAGGGAAGAGCCAGGGACTCATGAGTGGCCCAGGCTGGCCGGAGGACTATAGGAAGGAGCCATGCCTGGAGGCACTGAATGCCAGGCTTAACCTATCCCAGAGCCAGGTGTGTGCTCAGGGCCTGCAGAATGAAGATACAAACGACATGGAGTCCAGACCTGCCATGCTCAGGGAGCCCTTGAAGGTGCGGAACAGGGCTGAGAGTGGTGAGAGCTGGCTCTAAAGTGATTGCCTGGTTACTGAGTGCAGGATGTGGGGAGGGAGGTGAAGGACAGGAGGCAGGGAGACAAACCTCCGCAGTGGGAGAGGAAGAGATGAAAAGAAGCCAGACGGGAAGAACGTGGTCCAGCAGAAACAGGCTGGACTTGGGGCTGAGTGAGGCGGGAGTCTGGGGAAGAGGGTAGGTGTGGTTGGGTTGGCTTCGGACATACTGATGGGATAGCATGGGATCCCTGGGCACAGAGATGTCCTGGAGTAAGCTGAAATGTGGACCTGGGGGTGGCATCAGGGTGACAATGGGAACGGACAGGCTCTCTCCCAGGGATGTGGGGGTCAGGGAGAGAAAGGAGGCCGTGGAAGAGGGTTGAGAAGGCACTGTCATGGAATTAAGTGCCAGTGGGGAGCTGTGTTCAAGATGGCAGAAATCAGGAGAGGCTGGAACCAAGAAAGTCCTGTCGGGGTTGAGTTTGGAGAGGGCTCAGGGAAGGGACCGCCTCTGAGAAAAGGGGTGGCCAGGGAGGGCTGCAGCAGTGGTGAGCAGGTGAGCTCTGGGCATTCAGAAGCCTTCGGGCTGCTACCAACCCCAGGACCTCACAGATTGACACCATAGCGTGGGGTGGCAAAGTGACCCCAGATGGCACAGGCGCCATGTGACTACAGGGAGAAGGCAGGGTAGAAATGGCAATCAGGCCTTCCAGCCCAGAGTCTCAGAACTGAGGACGCCCTACAGCAGGAAGTGATGCTCAAGCTAGCTGGCCCTCCTCAATCATGTTCCACGTAGGGAAAGGGAGAGTAGAGGGTCAGCCTTGGCCACCTAGCAAAACCAGGGCCCCAGACCCCAGGCTGGGCCTCCAGTAATCAAGGGCCGGAACTGAGCTGACGGAGGCCTGCACCCTAGTTCCGGTGTGGGTGGAGGGGCCGGCCCTGATTTCGAAACTCGCCTTCCTCTCCTGACGCTGGCAGCCAAGCGCAGCCTCTGCAAAAGGGACTCGTGCGGCGGGCGAAGGCAGCCGTTCGCCGCGGGCGGTCCTCCGCCGGGACGGCTCTGCCGCTGCCTGGGCCTGCGCCCCTCTCTCCCCGAACTCCTATCCCTGACTTCAGGGCCCCGGGGGCCGCCTCCCCGCATCGGTGGGCCTGCAGACACCGGCCAGGTCCCAGGGGAAGGTGCTTCCCGCTCAGCCGGCAAGCACTTAGTGGCGTCTGCTCGTTGCTCGTCTCCAGGCCGGGTGCTCGCTCGGTGATGCGAGGGGAGCCGGGGCGCCCCACTTCACCCGCACACCCCAGCAGAGTCGGTGACCGCGGGACCTGGGGTAGGAAGACCGGGGCGAGCGAGGGGATCCGCGGGGGAAACGCAGGCATCACGGCTGCAGCAGGACCGCGGCCCGCCGCGCACGCCCGTGCACTATCGAGGGGCCCAGTGTCCGCCCCCTCCGGCCCCGCCTTCCTCTTCCGGACCCGGCTCCGGGGGTCTGCGCAGGGCTCGGGGCGCCTCCTGCGGGCCGCGGGCGGAGCTGTAACCGGGCACCGCCCTCCAGGCCGCCCCAGCGGACCCGGGCCCGACCGAGGTCGGGGCGCAGACCCAAGGCCGGGCATCTCCTCGGGCGCTCGCGGTTGCTCTGCCGCGCGCTGGCCTGGCCGCGGTTGCCATGGTTGCGGGGGGACGGGGGCGCGCGCGAAGCCCCGCCCCGGCCCGGCGCAGCCCCGCCCGCTCCGCCGCCCGCCCCGCCCTCCCTGCCGCCCGCGCTGCCGCCGCCGCCGCCGCCGCCGCCGCCGCCGCCGCTACTGCTGCGGGGGCCGCGGGGGGCGCAGCTGGGGCGCGGCTCGGAGGGGAGGCTAGGGGGCCGTGCCAGGCCCGAAGCCGAGGCGGGGCCGGGATGCGGCGCTGAGGCCCAGCATGGCCGGCCCGGGCCCCACCTTCCCGCTGCACCGGCTCGTCTGGGCGAACCGGCATCGCGAACTGGAGGCCGCACTGCACAGCCACCAGGTGAGGCCCCGCTGGGGCACCCGGCCCTTCCCCCGGGTCCCCCACCTAAGGCTGTGGCCTCCGTCCTGGAGCCCCCCCCCCCCCCCCCCACGCCGCTCAGCTCCGCAGCCACATCCTGGGCCTTCCTCCCCTGCACGATCCCAAGCCCAGGTCACCGGCCCCTCGCGCCTGAGCCTCTGGCCTCCTCTCCCCTGCGCTGGGCCTTGCCCTGCTCGCCAGAACTCGCTTCCGCATCCTTGCTGACCCAAGCTGAGAACAAGAACTCTGGTCCTGGTCCCCAGGTTCCGCCAAACTCCTGACATCCTGCACCTCTGCCTGACTAGGCCCCGCCGCCAGACCCCCGCTCTGCCCCTGCCTTCCCTCCTGCCCCCTCCTCTCCCCTGCCAGGACACGCAGGCCACCCTCTGCCATCTCCCTGGTCAGTCCGCCGTCCTTATTTCCCACAGCGATTCCCAACCCTGCTCGCCCTGGCAGCCTCCCTGCCTTGCCCTCTTCTCTCCTGCCCTTTGTGAGTGTCCCGTCTCCCCCAGCACGACATTGAACAGGAGGACCCCCGCGGGCGGACCCCACTGGAGCTGGCCGTGTCTCTGGGAAACCTGGAGTCTGTGAGAGTGCTCCTTCGACACAATGCCAACGTGGGCAAAGAGAACCTCCAGGGCTGGGCAGGTACTGCAGAGGACAAGGGGTTCCCCCTGAGGCTGGCAGGCGGGGGGCAGTGAGCAGCCAGGCCTGGGGTCATCTGGAGGGCTCCCCTCAGCAGCCTGGTGCCCGCAGTCCTGCAGGAGGCAGTCAGCACTGGAGACCCCGAGATGGTGCAGCTGGTGCTCCAGTATCGGGACTACCAGAGGGCCACGCAGAGGCTGGCGGGCATTCCGGAACTGCTCAACAAACTTCGCCAGGTACAGCAGGGCACAGTTATGGAGGTGGGGTACCATGGCAGGGCACCACCCTGGTTACTGTGCCAGGCCTGGCCTTGGAAAGGCACCCAGTTTGTGCAGTGTGCCTCCTGCCACCAGCAAGGAGGTCTGTCTATCTTGACCCCGGCCCAGGGTCACGTAGGAAAGAGAGACGGCCAGGCTCACGTGGGAGAGACTGGACCCTTTGGAAGAGAAGCCTTGCCAGCTTTGGGCCTCCTGAAGAATGCAGATTACCTGGAGCAGGGACTTCAGGTTGACTTGGTGGATTATGGCCTGAAACCCTGGAATACTTGCTACTACGCACCCTTCTGGAAGCACACGGAGGGGCCTGGCTGGCAGAGCATACTATCTCATACCCCCTACCCCAGGAGCAGGCTCGGAGGGAGCCACTGTGCCCCCTTTACAGAGTAGGACTCTGAGACCCAGTGGAAACAAAGGCTCCCCCAGGGCTCTGCACAGGCTCATGGCCAGGTTGAGGCTGGCCCTCCACCTCCAGGTGCTTACAGCCTCATTGTCCGAGGACCACTGTAGTGCCCCACTTGGCCCACCCTCTCCAGGGCAGAGTGGTTGGGCGTAGCTGAGCCATAGCAGTGCGTCAAGACTTGATGAAGGGCCAGGCGTTGTGGCTTACTCCTGTAATCCCAGCGCTTTGGGAGGCCAAAGTGGGCGGATCACTTGAGCCCAGGAGGTGGAGACCAGCCTGGGCAACATGGTGAAACCCGTCTCTACAAAAAGTACAAAAATTAGCTGGGAGTGGTGGCACACACCTGTGGTCCCAGCTACTCGGGAGGCTGAGGTGGAGAATCACCTGAGCCCAGGGAGACAGAGGTTGCAGTGAGCCGAGATTGCACCACTACACTCCAGCCTGGGTGACAGAGCAAGTCTCAAAAAAAAAAAAAAAAAAAAGACCTGATGAAGGGCTGGGCTGGCTGTGGACAAGGGGCTCCCAGGCCTGCTGGAGCCAGCAGCAGGCAGGGCCCTGACAAGCAGCTCTGGTTTCTCTTAGGCCCCTGATTTCTACGTTGAGATGAAGTGGGAGTTCACCAGCTGGGGTGAGTGGGGACCTCTGGGCTCCCAGGGATTTGGGGTGGGGCCTTTGGAAAGACCCCCAGTGACCCCTGTGCACCCTGCAGTGCCCCTTGTGTCTAAGATGTGCCCAAGCGATGTGTACCGCGTGTGGAAGCGGGGTGAGAGCCTGCGAGTAGACACCAGTCTCCTGGGCTTCGAGCACATGACCTGGCAGCGGGGCCGGAGGAGCTTCATCTTCAAGGGCCAGGGTGAGCTCTGGACAAACTCATTGCAGCTCCTCGGCCCTTGGGTTTCCTGCGGCTTGGGAGGACGGTGCTGCCTTTTCTCTCCACTTTCCAGATGTGGAAGCTGAGGTTGGGGATGGAGGGGCATCCAGGGGCCAAGGCTGACCCACTTGGCAGCAGGTGGCTGAGGGTACATGATCGCCCTCTCTGCACTGCTGGCGCCCAGCACTGATTTGCGCCCCCTCTGTCCACCCCTACCGGCCGGCAGAGGCAGGAGCCCTGGTGATGGAGGTGGACCATGACCGGCAGGTGGTGCATGTGGAGACGCTGGGGCTCGCTCTGCAGGAGCCCGAAACACTGCTGGCCGCCATGCGGCCCAGCGAGGAGCATGTGGCCAGTCGCCTCACCTCTCCTATTGTCTCCACCCACCTGGACACTCGTAATGTGGCCTTTGAGAGGTCGGTCGGGTCCCGGCACACCGTGGGTGGGATGGGGACGGATAGCAAGAGCCACCATTAATGAGGGCAGGGCGATCCTTGAAGATCCTGGTTCAGGCCTCTGGGCTCACTCACAAGGGACTGCTCAGGGGCAGGTGGGTTGCTGCAGCCCGTGTCTCACTCAGACTGCCGGGGTGGTTGGGCTCCTGTGGCCACCTTTGTGGGGAGGGGTCAGGTCAAGATGTCCCCAGTTTCTTGACTTCTGACCTCATATGTTTTCCCATTAAGACAAAGATTTAGGCTGTGGTTCACGGCAGCTCTTTGCACCAATGTTGGCTTGTCATTGGTGCGGCTGTGTTGGGGGCAGAATCCTTTGTGGGTAGCCTAGGAACCTGACCCTTCCAGCAAGAGTTTCTCTGACAACACATGCCCCCTCTTGCCTTAACAGTCGGTGGAAACACTTAAAAAAAAAAAAAAAAACCTTTATTGAGATATAATCTCATATACCATATAAGATCACCCATTTAAAGCATACAGTTCAATGACTTTTAGTATATTTATTCACAGATTTGTACATCACCACAGTCAATTTTAGAACATTTTTATCACCTCAGGAAGAAACCCCCCACCCTTTAGCTAACTCCTCATCCCCTCTCCCAGTCCTAAGCAACCACTAATCTACTTTCTGTGTCTGTAGAATTCCCTACTCTGAGTTCTCATATGAATGGAATTTTATAATATGTTGCCTTTTGTGTCTGGCTTCTTTCACTTAGTATAATATATTCAAGGTTCATCCAAGTTGTAGCATGTAACTATTTCTTTCCTTTTTGTGGCCATTGTATGAATATACTATATCTTGTTTATTCATTAACCCATCGATAGACATTTGGGTTATTTGCATTATTTGGCAGTTATGAATAATGCCACTCTAAGTATTCATGTGCAAGTTTTTGTGTAGACGTATGTTTTAATTTCTCTTTCATATGTTTTCATTTCTCTTGGGTATATACCTAAGAGTGGAATTGCTAGGTTACTGATAACTCATTGTTTAATTGACTGTTTACCAAACGAGCTGTACTGGTTTACATTCCCACCAGCAGCATGTGAGGGTTCCAGTTTCTCCACATCCTCATCAACACTTGACATTATTCACTCATTTGTTTTTGGAATCTAGCCAGCCTAGTGGGTGAGAAGTGATAGCTCACTGTGATTTTGATTTGCCTTTCTTTGATGACTAATGATGTTGAGCATCTTTTCATGTGCTTATTGGTCAATTGTATATCTTCTTTGCAGAAATGTCTATTTAGATCCTTTACTCATTTTTTATTTAATTTAATTAACTTATTTATTTTGAGATGGGGTCTGGCCTTTCACCCAGGATGGAGTGCAGTGACATGATCATGGCTCATTGCAACCTCCACCTCCCAGGCTCAAGTGATCTAAGTAGCTGGGACTACAGGTGCATGCTGCCATGCCCAGCTAATTTTTAAATTATTTGTAATTATTTTATTATATCATTTAATTATTTTGTTTAGTTATTTGTAGAGATAGAGTCTACAGACTGGTCTTAAACTCAGGCTGAAGCGACCTGCCTACCTTGGCCTCCCACAGTGCTGGGATTACAGGCATGAGCCACCACACCTATCCCTTCACCCATTTAAAAAATTGGGTCATCTTTTGATTATTGAGTCATAGGAGTTTTATAATTTTAGCTGTTACACTTAGGTCTTTGAGCCATTTTAAGTTAATTTTTGTGTATAGTGGAAGGTTCTTTTGCATGTGACTATCCAGTTGTCCTAGCCCCCTTTGTTGAAAAGACTATGTTTTTCCCACTGAATGGTCTTGTCACCCTTGTCGAAAATCAGTTGACCATAGATAAATGGGTTACTTTCTGACTCCCACATTAGTTCCATTGGTCTACATGTCTGTCTTTATGCCAATATTATACTGACTTAATCACTGTTGCTTTGCAATAAGTTTTGAAATTGGAAAGTGTGAGTCTTCCTACTTTGTTTTTCTTTTTCAGGGTTATTTCAGTATTTTGGGACCCTCGCATTTTATATGAATTCTATTTTCTTTTTTCTCACAACCCAGTGTAGGCAGAATATATGAATTCTAGATTCAGCTTGTCAATTTCTACAGTCAGGTGGGATTCTGATAGGAATTGCACTGAATCTATAAAGCAGTTTGGGGAATAGTACCATGTTAACAATGTTAAGTCTTCTAATCCATGAACATGGGATGTTTTTCCATTTATTTGGATCTTCTTTAATTTCTTTCAACATTATTTTATAGTTTTCAGAGTGTAAGCTTTGCACTTTTGTTACATTTATTCCTAAGTGTTTTATTCTGTTTTTTGTTTTGTTTTGTTTTTTGTTTTTTTTTGAGATGGAGTCTCACTCTATTGCCCAGGCTGGAGTGCAGTGGCACAATCTAGGCTCACTGCAACCTCCACCTCCTGGGTTCAAGCAGTTCTCCTGCCTCAGCCTCCCAAGTAGCTGGGATTACAGGTGCCCACCACCACTCCTTGCTAATTTTTGCATTTTTAGAGAGACAGGATTTCACCATGTCGGACCAGGCTGGTCTCCAACTCCTGACCTTGCTGGGATTACAGGTGTGAGCCACCGTGCCTGGCCACTAAGGGTTTTATTCTTTTTGATACAATTATGAATCAAATGTTTTTCTTAATTTTATTTTTTGATTGTGTATTGCAAATGTATAAAATTACAATTGATTTCTGTATGTTGACCATGTATCCTGCAACATTGCTAAACTCATTCATTCAAGTAGATTTTTAGTGGATTCCTTTCCTCAGTATTTTTTTAACATATAAGATTATGTTATCTGTAAATAGATTTAGTTGTATTTCTTCCTTTCCAATTTAGATGCCTTTTGTTTCTTTTTCTTGCTTAATTGCTCTGACTAGAACTTCCAGTAGAATATTGATTAAAGGTTGTTAGAGGCTGGATGCGGTGGCTCATGCCTGTAATCCCAGCACTTTGGGAGGCCGAGGTGGGTGGATCACGAGGTCAGGAGATCGAGACCATCCTGGCTAACATGGTGAAACCCCATCTGTACTAAAAATACAAACAATTAGCCAGGCTTGGTGGCGGGCGCCTGTAATCCCAGCTACTCAGGAGGCTGAGGCAGGAGAATGGTGTGAACCCGGGAGGCAGAGCTTGCAGTGAGCCAAAATCACGCTACTACACTCCAGCCTGGGCGACAGACCAAGACTCCATCTCAAAAAAAAGGGGGGGTGGTTAGAGCAGGCTGGGCATAGTGGTTCACGCCTGTAATCCCAGAACTTTGGGAGGCTGAGGCAGCCAGATCACTTGAGGTCAGGAGTTTGAGACTAAGCTGGCCAACATGGTGAAACATCATCTCTACTAAAAATACAAAAACAAAAAAAAAATTAGCCAGGCATGGTGGTGGGCACCTGTAGTCCCAGCTGCTTGGGAGACTGAGGCACAAGGCTTGAACGCAGGAGGCAGAGGTTGCAGTGAGCCCAGATTGTGCCACTGCAGTCCAGCCTGGGTGACAGAGCAAGACTCCATCTAAAACAGTAAATAAATAAATAAAAAAGAAAAGAAAAGTGGTTAGAGCAGACATCCTTGTATTCTTGTCTTGTTCTTCATCTTAGGGGAAAAACATTCAGTCTTACCATTAAGTATGATATTAGTTGTGAGTTTTTGGTAGATACCCTTCATCAGGTTAAGGTAATTCCTTTCCATTCCTCATTGTTAGAGTGTTTTTATCATGAAAGGATGTTGGATTTTGTGAAATGCTTTTTCTGTGTTTATTGATATGATCATGTGATTTTTAAAAAAATTCTATTGATACATCAATTGACCTATGGATATTGAACCAACCTTGCATTCCTGTGATAAGTTCCACTTCGTTGTGGTGTATAATTCTTTTCATATGTTGCTAGATTTGGTTGGTTCGTATTTTGTTGAGGATTTTGTGTCCATATTCATAAGTGATATTGGTCTGTAGTTTTCTTGTGATATATGTCTGGTTTTGGTATCTGGGTGATGCCTCATAACTGAAGTGGAAAATGTCACCTCTTTGTCTATTTTTTTAAATAGTTTGCAAATAATTGGTATTAATTTGTCTTCAAAAGATTGGTAGGATTCAGTGGTGAAGCCGTTTGGGCCTGAGTGTGTGTGTGTGTGTGTGTGTGTGTGTGTGTATATAGTTTTTTGTTGTTATATTTACCAATCAGTCTCTTGACTTGTTATCCATCTATTCAGATTATCTATTTATTCTCAAATTAGTTTTGGTAGTTTGTGTCTCACTAGGAATTTGTCCATTTCATCTAAATTATAAAATTTGTTGGTGTACAGCTATCATTGTATCCTTTTATAATGCTTTTTATTTCTGTTGCTCCCCTCTTTCATTTCTGATTCTGGTGAGTAATTTGAGGTTTTTGTTTTGTTTTGTTTTGTTTTTGAGACAGAGTCTTACTCTGTCACCCAGGCTGAAGTGCAGTGGCATGATAAGAGCTCACTGCAGCCTTGAACTCCTGGGCTTAGGTGATTCTGCAGCCTCCCAAGTAGCTGGGACTGCAGGCATGCACCACCAAGCCCAGCTAATTTTCTTTTTTTGTAGAGATGTGGTCTCACTATGTCATCCAGGCTGCTTTTGAACTCCTGGCCTCAAACAATCCTCCTGCCTTGGCCTCCCAAAGCACTGACATTACAGGTGTGAACCACTGCCCCCAGCCAAGTCTTCTCTCTCTTTTTTTGCCCACCGTGGTCAACCTAGCTAAAGGTTTGTCAATTTTGTTGATGTTTTCGAAGAGCCAGTTTTTGGTTTCATTAATTTTCTCTATTATTTTTCTATTCTCTATTTCATTAACCTTTACTGTAATATTTATTATTTCTTTCTGTTCTTTCTGGTTTAGTTTGCTCTTTTTCCATTGTCTTAACATGGAAGGTTAGGTTAAGGTTATTGATTTGAGATCTTCTTTCTTAATATAGGCATTCACACATATTACTTTTATACTTCTAGGCATGTCTTTTCTTTTTTTGACATGGGGTCTCACTCCATCGCCCAGGCTGGAGTGCAGTGGTGTGATAGCTCACTGCAACCTCCGCCTCCCAGGCTCAAGTGATCCTCCCACCTCAGCCTCCTGAGTAGCTGGGAACACAGGCGCCAGCTAATTTTTTCTGTTTTTAGTAGAGACGGGGTTTCACCATGTTGCACAGGCTGGTCTCGAACTCCTGTGCTCAAGCAATCTGCCTGTCTCAGCCTCCCAAAGTGCTGGGATTACAGGCGTGAGCCAGCGGGCCTGGCCTGGCCTTTACCTGTGTCTCATAAGTTTTTTGGTTTTTTTTTTTTTTTTTCTGAGAGGGAGTCTTGCTCTGTTGCCCAGGCTGGAGTGCAGTGGCACGATCTCGGCTTACTGCAAGCTCCGCCTCCCGGGTTCACGCCATTCTCCTGGCTCAGCCTCCCAAGTAGCTGGGACTACAGGCACCTGCCACCACGCCCGGCTAATTTTTTGTATTTTTAGTGGAGATGGGGTTTCACTGTGTTAGCCAGGATGGTCTCCATCTCCTGACCTCGTGATCTGCCTGCCTTGGCCTCCCAAAGTGCTGGGATTACAGGCGTGAACTACCGTGCCCGGCCATAAGTTTTGATATGTTGTGTCTTTATTCCTGTTTATCTCAGAGTATTTTCTGATTTCTCTTTTGATTTATTATTTGAGACGTTGGCTATTTAGGAGTGTGTTGTTTACTTTCTACATATTTGTGAGTTTCCAAAGTTGTTTTTTTCTGCTATTGACTTCTAATTTCATTCCATTGTGGTTGGAAAACATACATTGTATGACTTCTATCCTTTCAATTTTATTGAGGTTTTCTTTTTTTTTTTTTTGAGACGGAGTCTCGCTCTGTTGCCCAGGCTGGAGTGCAGTGGTACTGTCTGCTCACTGCGAGCTCTGCCTCTGATGTTCACGCCATTCTCCTGCCTCAGCCTCCCAAGTAGGTGGGACTACAGGCGTCCGCCACCGTGCCCGGCTAATTTTTTGTATTTTTTAGTAGAGACGGGGTTTCATCATGTTTGCCAGGATGGTCTCGATCTCCTGACCTCATGATCCACCCCCCTTGGCTTCCCAAACTGCTGGGATTACAGGCATGAGCCACCGCGCCTGGCCTTATTGAGGTTTTCTTAATGGCCTAGTGTATGGCCTTGAAGAGTGTTCCGTGTGCGCGTGAGAAGCGTGTGTGTGGTTGTTATTGGGTAGAGTGTTCTAACCTGTTTATGAAGTCTAGCTGTAGTGTTGTTCTTATCTTCTGGTTCTTTGTTGATCTTCTAGTTGTTCTATCCCTTATTGAAAGTGGGGTACTGGAGTCTCCAACTGACATACTTTTCTTTTAGCTTTTTATTTTGGAAAATTTCAAACATATATGAAAGAAGAGATAATGTACTTACTCATCACCCAGCTTCAACATTTATCAACATCTTGCCAATCTTATTGAATCTATCCTTCCTTACCTTTTTAAAAATGTTTCCTAGAGTATGTCAAAGCTCATCCCAGATGTCCTAATGTTTCTAGTAAATGCTTCTGCACAATTCTAAAAGACAAGGATGTTTTTAAACCCAGCCCCGACACTACCATACCTCACAAGATTCATGCTAATTCCTCAGTGTCTTCTAGTCCCAAGTCCATGCTCAAGTGTCCCCCCCGTCCAGGCACCCTCTTCAGGGGTCCTCCATGTTTCATAGCGAGAAGGGGCCCTGAGAGTTGGGCACCCCGGGCAGGCTGGCTGGAGGGGGCTTTGGAAAGGAAGGCTTTGGCCAGCGTGTGAGGGTGCAGGTCCTCACCAGCTCCTGTTTGGTCTGTTTCAGGAACAAATGTGGTATCTGGGGCTGGCGGTCTGAGAAGATGGAAACTGTTAGCGGCTACGAGGCCAAGGCAGGAGAGGCTAGGGGTGGGGGGCTGGGGGTAGGAGATGAGGTCCAGGAACTCAGCTCCTCTCCACATCCATCCCAGAGTAGCCCCTGGGCTCTGGAAACCCTGAGCATTTGTGGGAACTCAGCGGGCCTGAGTGCCCAGCCCCTGCGGAGTACACAGGGCTCACCCACATCACGGGCCCCTACCCAGGGTACCGAGATCAAAAGAGGAGTGTGTTCCTCTTGACCCTGGGGCTGCATCTCCTCGTTGGTGACTTCCCGGGGTTCAGACCCTGCCACCTCCTCCATTTTGGGGAGCAAGATCTCATCTGTCTCTGGGACAGGAGGACCTGGGTTCTGCACTGGTGAGGCTGAGTGTGGGGAGCAGGCTCTGAGCCCCCAGCTCCCCGTGTCCCCTGCTCCCCAGGTGTACAGTGCCACCAACGTGGAGCTGGTGACACGCACACGCACGGAGCACCTCTCTGATCAGGACAAGTCGAGGAGCAAAGGTAAACCCAGGTGCGCCTGCCTGCTGCCCGGTCACACCGTGTGGTGGGGTCACCCTGGCCTGGGATTAGGGGCCAGAGTTTCCCAGGATGAGCTGGGAGGCCTCCTCATTCCCGTCTGACCCCTCTTCCCCCAGACAGGAGGCTCCAGGGGTGGAGGTGGGCAGGGGCGATGCGAGCATAGTGACCCCTCACCAGCTCCCACCCCTTCTCTGTAGCGGGGAAGACTCCGTTCCAGTCCTTCCTGGGGATGGCGCAGCAGCATTCCTCCCACACCGGGGTGAGCCGGGGCTGGGTCGAGACAGGGCCGGCAGGGGGCCGAGCCTGGGCGGGAGGGCACCCTCTGTCGCCTTGATGGCTGAGTCCGCCCTGGGACCCACGCAGGCCCCCGTGCAGCAGGCAGCCAGCCCCACCAACCCCACAGCCATCTCCCCTGAGGAGTACTTCGACCCCAACTTCAGCCTGGAGTCACGGAACATTGGCCGCCCCATCGAGATGTCCAGCAGAGTACAGAGGTGAGGTCTGAGAGCTGGCTGGGGACTTGCCTCGGGACAAGGGCTCTTGCAGACCCCTCTCTGGGCCTGTCATAGTGAGGGACCCACTCCCTCGGCTGGCTTCTCTCTGGACTCCACTCCTGGAGGGCAGGAGTCATGTCTGCCTTATCCATGGTCCTCAGCCCTTAGCAAGGGGCTTGGCACAGAGAACCGGTAGTTTGTCTTTGATGAATGGATGGTGCCACCCATGTATGGTTTTCTATTGAATTTCATGAGTACCTGCTGGGGCCAGCGTGGCACAGTGGGAAGGGCCCCCAGCGACGTGGCCTGGGAGTGGAGCGTCTGCCTTGGTGGAACAGAACAGTTACGCTCTTGCCTCGTGAGGAGCCCTGAGCAGGTATAGGCCGTAACAGCAGGCACAGTGCCTGCACAAGCCTAGCGCTCTCCCCACCATCTCAGGAGGATTATCTTAGCCACCCAACAGTCGCTGGGATTCGAACCCTGGCAGTCTTGCCCTGGGGTGTGCTGGACATAAAAGTTTGGCAACACGTGAGCTGGTGGCCAGCTCTGGGCTGAGGAGGAAAACGGGGCTGTGGGCCAGGCCCAGAGAGAAGCCCACAGCCTGGCACCTGGCCTCCTTGTCCAGACCAGGTGAGCTGGTACGAAATCCTCAGGAGCCCCAGCCTGGGCCCAGGGAGGAGGGCAGCTTGGGCCACGTGGCCAGGACACCAGCTCCCGGGGGAGGCGGGCAGCGGCATCTGAGCAGAGCAGGGCACTCCAGGCCAGGCAGAAGGTGGGTAAAGGCAGCTGCCCACGAACCAGAGGGCAGTCCTCAATGGAAGGGCCACCAGCGGTGCCTCACCCATGTCCTGTGGTCGGCTGGGCAGGTTCAAGGCAACCCTGTGGCTGAGTGAAGAGCACCCACTCTCCCTGGGTGACCAGGTGACCCCCATCATCGACCTAATGGCCATCAGCAACGCTCACTTTGCCAAGCTGCGCGACTTCATCACTCTGCGCCTTCCACCTGGCTTCCCCGTCAAAATTGGTGAGAGGCTGGGCGCAGGCAGCGGGAGGACCTCAGGCATGGCGCCCTCCCTCAGCGCAGTCCCTGGAGAGCTGCAGGGGCCGGAGGCACAGGTGGCTCTCCGCCAGGGCTCAGGCATGGCTGTCTTCTCACAGAGATTCCTCTTTTCCACGTGCTCAATGCCCGCATCACCTTCAGCAACCTGTGTGGCTGTGATGAGCCCCTGAGCTCCGTGTGGGTGCCGGCCCCCAGCTCTGCTGTCGCCGCATCAGGTACCCCCACGGGAGGAAGAGGGAGCCTGCACAGCTTTCTGGTCACCAAGCCCCGCGGGTTGAGCATGGCCCCTCTGCCACCTGCCTAGGGAACCCTTTCCCATGCGAGGTGGACCCCACCGTGTTTGAAGTGCCCGACGGGTACAGCGTGCTGGGCATGGAGCGCAACGAGCCCCTCCGGGACGAGGACGATGACCTCCTGCAGTTCGCCATCCAGCAGAGCCTGCTTGAAGCGGGCACCGAGGCGGAGCAGGTGGGACTTGCGCAGGGGGTGGGCTCTGGCCTCTGCAGCCACAGGGCAGAAGTGACAGCTGTGGGCTCTGGTGGCTGCAGGTGACCGTCTGGGAAGCCCTGACCAACACCCGGCCCGGTGCCCGCCCTCCTCCCCAGGCCACGGTTTATGAGGAACAGCTTCAGCTGGAGCGGTGAGCCCCTCATGGGGCTGGCTGGGTCCCTGTCCCCCCAGCCCTGGCTTGGCGGGGAGGGGGATAGCAGGAAGGTGCTAGGACCCCAGGCCCTCTGCAAGGCCACCCTCTGTCAGCAGCGCTATCTGCCACCAAAGGTGGTGTGAGGGGTGGGGAAGCAGGGCCCTGCCTTGTCTCCTCTGCTTGCCACCCTGTCTTTGCCTTTGTCCTCCAAAGCCGGTCCCCAGCCCCTCGGCTTCTGCCCCAGCCTTGGCGCTCACTGGCCTGCTCTTCCCTCCCCTGCCCTGCCTGAAAGGGCCCTCCAGGAAAGCCTGCAGCTGTCCACAGAGCCCAGGGGCCCAGGATCCCCTCCCAGGACACCCCCAGCCCCCGGTCCACCCAGCTTTGAAGAGCAGCTGCGCCTGGCCCTGGAGTTGTCTTCACGGGAGCAGGAGGAGCGGGAGCGGCGCGGGCAGCAGGAGGAGGAGGACTTACAGCGGATCCTGCAGCTGTCACTCACTGAGCACTGAGCCACAGCCCTGGGAGGGCTGGCCAGGCCACTCCCTGCCCGCTTTTGTAATTTATTTATTTATAAACTCTCTGCTGCTGAGCTTGGGGCCTGGAGCCCCAGGAATGAGCAGGCAGGGGAGACTGAGATGGAAATAAAGAGACTGTCGCAGCAGGGCTGCTCTGCTCACTGGGCTGGAGCGGTGGGGACCCTGAAGGTGGGGCGCTGTGGAGAGACACTGTGGGTGGCGGCCTCAGACCTGGGCTTGAATCCTGGTCATGGTCCCCTTAGCCTATCTGAGCCTCAGTTTCTTCAGTTGTAAAATGAGGAGACCACCCCCCACCCTCTGCCCCTCAGGGCTGAAAGGAGCTGGCGAGAGTCACGTGTCCTTACCAAGCAGGCGTCCTGTGAAAGTCAGATCCCCTGTGCCCTGTCCCACCTGCTGGGGACCCGGTTCGTCCTGCCACCCAGCCTGGTCTTCTGGAAACCGGCCCACGTGCCTGTTGGGGAGGAAAAGCCTGGGTCCCCAGGCACCATTCACCTCCAGCTGGGAAGAGCCCCGACGCCGACCCCTGCAGCCAAGCCCAGGCCCTGGCCCTGACTGCGGCTTGTTCTCTGCGGTTGGGTTTGCGCAAGTCACTTCCGCCTGCATAGCTGGAAGCCCTGCCCTGCTCGCCTCCGAGGTGGACCTGAGAGCCCCTCATGGGCTTCCTGGGTTATTTGTAAACCCCAGGCCGTTTTCCCCGGAAGCCTGTCTTCCAGTGGTTCCTGCGGAGTGGGAACGAGAAGGCCGACCAGCAGGGAGAAATGTTTGGGGTGGGGGCCCTTGGCCGAGGGCGCGCCGTGCCTGATCCTCTCTAGACCTGTCCCCCACCTCCCCACCTCAGCTCTGCCTCCCTAGGACCCGCCTCTGCAGGGCACAGGACGCTGGAGGCCCAGAACAGCTCAGGTGCTCCCGCTGGGCCGGCCCGGGCCGGGCGCTTCCTGGGAGGGGGACCAAACTCCCGGCCTTCAGCTCTTGCCCTCCGGGTCTCCGGGCTCCGCACCTGCGCCCGCCCCCGGCCTCGCCCCTGACCTGTGCCCAGGGGCTGGGCGGGCCGAACAGCGGAGACCGGAGGGGCGGGGCCCGGCCGCCCTGAGAAGCTCCGCGGGCCCGGCTGGGCGAGTGTCTGGCCCTTTAAGGGCCGCCCCCGAGGAGGTGCCAGGCCCGGGTGGCGCCGTCCGTCCTTCCTGGTCCTGCGGGTCCAGGACTGTCCGCGGGGTTGAGGGAAGGGGCCGTGCCCGGTGCCAGCCCAGGTGCTCGCGGCCTGGCTCCATGGCCCTGGTCACAGTGAGCCGTTCGCCCCCGGGCAGCGGCGCCTCCACGCCCGTGGGGCCCTGGGTGAGTGTGGTCCGGCCGTGGTGCCGCCCACGCAGTTGCTGCCCCGGCTTGGGAGCGCGTCCTGCCCGCCAGCGGGCTCCTCTCGAACGGGGACATGAGGAGGGGGCCCCGGGGCTCGGGCTGGAGGGCGCTGGGGGCCTCGAGGGTCTCTGGTACTGGCGCCGGGGCACAATCCAGAGCCCTGCGCGCCGCCCGGGCTGCGGAGGCCCCGATCTGAGCGCGCCCCCCGCCACCCTCGGCGCCCACCCAGCCGACCTGGCCTTGGGCCGGGGCTCCACGGGGCCTCCCGGTGGGGCGTGGACTGGGGTGGGAAGAGGATTGGCATCTGGCGCCTTTTCTGGCCTCCCCCAACTCTGGAATTCCTGAGAGAGGGGAGGGGACAGCCCTCCCCGCCCTCACCCTGCCCTGGGGCTGCTCTCTCGGCAGGACCAGGCGGTCCAGCGAAGGAGTCGACTCCAGCGAAGGTGAGCGCCACCTCCCCCACGCAGACACTTCCGTCTGCCCCGGGCCTGGCCACGGCCGTCCTGGGCTCCAGGTGCAGGGACAGAAAGCTCCCCGGAGGACGCGCAGCGAAGCCCACTGCGAAATGTGTGGGGCAGCGTTCCCGGTGGGGCCGGCTGGTGGGCTCGCGGTAGGGCGGCCTTTGCCTTCACCCTCCCCCTGGTCAGCTGGGGCTTCCTCATCCACTGCCCTGGGCTTTGGCTCAGGTGGTGGCCACGGGCCGAACGGCAGGAGGGCATGATGGGCCTGAGGACTCCTGGGTCCCGGACCATGTTCCCAGCAGCACTTGAGTTAAACAGGTGGGAGGGGAAAAGGAGCAGCCCCCTCTCCCCACAGATGAGCTAGAGTAGAGGGGCTGAGAGCTTGGAAGCCCCCAAGACTGGTTCTCAGCAATATTGCCAAGGGGCCGAGGGGTTAGAAATGCAGATGCTCAGGCCTCCACTCTAGACCTATCGACCGCGTGGGGGCCCATGAATCCGTGTAGACAAGGGCTGCAGGTGAATGTGATGCATGCTAGACTTTGAGAGCCCCTACCCTAAGGGGAATGAGGAGCCATGACAGTTGCCCACTGCCCTGCCAGGCAGAGCTTTGCGGTGCTCCGTGGGGCTGTCCTGGGACTGCAGGATGGAGGGGACAATGATGATGCAGCAGAGGCTAGTTCTGAGCCAACAGAGGAGGCCCCAAGTGAGGAGGAGCTCCGCGGGGACCAGACAGACTTCGGGCAAGGATCCCAGAGTCCCCAGAAACAGGAGGAGCAGAGGCAGCACCTGCACCTCATGGTACAGCTGCTGAGGCCGCAGGATGACATCCGCCTGGTGAGGGCCCATGTGGAGCTCCAGGGGGTGGGGGGAAGAGACACGCCTGAAGGCAGAATGGAGCCCTGTGTATGTGTCTGCTTGGGAAGCAATGGTGTGAGGGCAGGGGGCAGCCTGGGGAGTGTTGGGGTTACCCATATCCCAGTGACTCTGCTGTTTCAGGCAGAGATGTTTTGTTTTTTGTTTGTTTTTTTTTTTGAGACGGAGTCTCGCTCTGTTGCCCAGGCTGGAGTGCAGTGGCGTGATCTCGGCTCACTGCAAGTTCCACCTCCCGGGTTCACGCCATTCTCCTGCCTCAGCCTCCCGAGTAGCTGGGACTACAGGCACCCGCCACTATGCCTGGCTAATTTTTTTTGTATTTTTAGTAGAGATGGGGTTTCACCGTGTTAGCCAGGGTGGTCTCGATCTCCTGACCTCGTGATCCGCCTGCCTCGGCCTCCCTAAGTGCTGGGATTACAGGCGTGAGCCACCGTGCCCGGCCTGGGCAGAGATATTTTGACAGGGTGAGGTCATGGCTGCAGGTCTCTGGAAGGGAAAGAACAGGGGAGGTTTGTCCTGTGTGAGCCAATAGGGCCAAATTAGGTCCAAGAGGTGGGAATTCCAGAGGCATGTTTCTCCTCAACCAGTAGAAGACTTTCCTGATGATGTGAGCTGTCCCTAAATGGACCAGTGCACAAGGCAGGCTTGCTGGACACCCACTAGGGGAGGGTGTGCTAGAGGGACCCAGGCAGAGTGGAGGAGGACTCCAGCCCCACGGAGGAAGGGAGTCCAGGTGGAGCTGGAGCGCTCATGCTCAAATACTTGTGGAGACAGCTCGCCGTCCTCAGCAAGACGTGGCAAACAAGATGCAGTGAATCTTTGGTAAAACTGAATTTACAACAGAAGTATCATCCCCTATCGTGAGATTTTGTCCTTAATATTTCTTTGGTGATAAACATTTCTCAAATGAAATGATAGCATTTGCAAGTGACAGGGTAAAAAAAAAACAACAACAACAAACTGGCCGGGCGCGGTGGCTCATGCCTGTAATCCCAGCACTTTGGGAGGCCAAGGCGGGCAGATCAAGACCATCCTGGCTAACATGGTGAAACCCCGTGTCTACTAAAAACACAAAAAATTAGCCAGGCGTGGTGGCGGGTGCCTGTAGTCCCAGCTACTCGGAAGGCTGAGGCAGAATGGCGTGAACCCGGGAGATGGAGTTTGTAGTGAGCTGAGATTGCGCCACTGCACTCCAGCCTGGGCGACAGAGCAAGACTCCATTGCCAAAAAAAAAGAAAAAACCTCCTTCTTGCTGGGCACAGTGGCTCACGCCTGTAATCCCAGCACTTTGGGAGGCTGAGAAGGGAGGATTGCCTAAGTCCAGGAGTTCAAGATCAGCCCAAGAAACATAGGGAAGATCTCATCTCAACAAAAAACTTAAAAATTATCTGGGCATGGTGGCATGGGCCTGAGGTCCCAGCAACTTGGGAGGCTGAGGTGGGAGGATCATGTGAGCCTCGGAGTTCGGGGCTACAGTGAGCTGTGATGGTGCCACTGTACTCCAGCCTGGGCGACAGAGTGAGACCCTATCTCAAAACAAAAACAAAAACAACCTCCTTCCTCAGCAGAAACAAAAAATGTGCAACCTATGTCAGTCCCATTCCCCGCTTTTTTCCACACAGTCCCTCTTTACCCACTGATTTTACATCTGGGAAGAGGGGGGATGGGAGAGGAAGGAGCAGGGTCAGCACTGTTCTGGGCCTGGGGTGTCTAGGTGGGGAGCAGGGTCCTTGGGGCCACTGTGACCCTGGGTTCCTCATCTCCCCCCAGGCAGCCCAGCTGGAGGCAGCCCGGCCTCCCCGGCTCCGCTACCTGCTGGTAGTTTCTACACGAGGAGAAGGTCTGAGCCAGGATGAGACGGTCCTCCTGGGCGTGGATTTCCCTGACAGCAGGTTCGAGCAGGGAGAGGAAAGGAGGGGCAAAGAGGTGAGGGACAGGGGGGACAATGGCTTTCCCTCTGTCCCCTGCCAGCTCCCCCAGCTGCACCCTGGGCCTGGTCTTGCCCCTCTGGAGTGACACCCAGGTGTACTTAGATGGAGACGGGTAAGCAATGGCAACTGGAGGTGGGGGCTGGAGGGTGGAATAACTGAGTGTGACGGATGTGACGGGGCCTGGGCACCAGGGTACAGTAGAACTTTAGGCTGGGACTCTGGGGCCTGCTCCCAGCTCCACGTCAGATTCACCGTGACCCTGAGCAAGGCACCTGACTCCTGGGTCTCGGCTTCCCGTATCCGGCAAAAGGATGGGTTCTCTGTCGCAGAGCCTGGAGTCTGGCCTCACCTGCGCCTGGTCTCCCGCAGGGGCTTCAGCGTGACGTCTGGTGGGCAAAGCCGGATCTTCAAGCCCATCTCCATCCAGACCATGTGGTAAGGACAGAGACTGCCTGGACTCAGGCCAGCCTCTCCTTCGAAGGAGGCTGCAGGGCCTGGGGAAGGGCAGCAAGGGAACAGTGTGACCCAGCCTCTCCTCCTGTCTCAGGGCCACACTCCAGGTATTGCACCAAGCATGTGAGGCAGCTCTAGGCAGTGGCCTTGTACCGGGTGGCAGTGCCCTCACCTGGGCCAGCCACTACCAGGAGAGACTGAACTCTGAACAGAGCTGCCTCAATGAGTGGACGGCTATGGCCGACCTGGAGTCTCTGCGGCCTCCCAGCGCCGAGCCTGGCCGGTCAGTGTGTGGAGGGGAGGGACTGGGTGGAGGGAAGGCAGGATAATGCAGTGGCGGGCATGGTGGAGAGGGGAAAGGGCCCCTTGACTGAGGGGCTCTGCTCCCAGGTCCTCAGAACAGGAGCAGATGGAGCAGGCGATCCGTGCTGAGCTGTGGAAAGTGTTGGATGCCAGTGACCTGGAGAGTGTCACTTCCAAAGAGGTGGGCAGGGGGCCCGGGGACCGAGTCCCCTCCAGCAGGGGCCGCAAGCTTGCCTTTCCTGGGAGCCCTCCCCACCTTGCCTGTCTCCAGTCCTGAGCCATTCCTGGATGCCTTGGCCTTGGCCCTAATCCATCTAGATGGGATGGGGTGCTGTCTTCAGAGGTCCCAGAGGGAAGGTGGCAGGTTGGGCACTAGGAGAGCCCCAGCCTCTCTTGCCCTGGGCTCTGCCTGCAGATCCGCCAGGCTCTGGAGCTGCGCCTGGGGCTCCCCCTCCAGCAGTACCGTGACTTCATCGACAACCAGATGCTGCTGCTGGTGGCACAGCGGGACCGAGCCTCCCGCATCTTCCCCCACCTCTACCTGGTGAGCTTCAGCCAGGCCTGGGCCATGGGGACCGCTGGCAGCTGTGAGGGCGGCGGGCCAGGAGCAGAGGCTGGAGGAGAGGAGAAATGTGCTGTTCCCTCTCTCCCAGGGCTCAGAGTGGAACGCAGCAAACCTGGAGGAGCTGCAGAGGAACAGGTAGGGCTACGAGCCCCTCGGGCCACCCACCCCATCTTCCCTTCTCCTGGCCTCCCCGCATTGGGTGGTAGCCAGCTTCAAAAACCCCTGGACCACCCTCAGCAGCTGCTAGCTCTGCTTCTAACTCTGTCCTGGGGCTGTTGCCCTGGTGTGGGCTCCCAGGTGGGGGGACAGGAGACCCGCTGGCCAGCCCCCGCCCACTCTCCTCCCCCATCCACACTGCGAAACAAGGACAGAAACAAAGGGCCTCAGCCACGCCAAGACGAGAAGCAGTAGCGCATACTGCTGTAACTGCCTTGGACAAGCAGAAAAAGGCTCCTCTTGAATGCGCCTGTGGGCCCAGCTACTTGGGAGGCTGAGGCAGGAGGATCGCTTGAGCCCTGGAGATTGAGGCCGCAGTGAGCCGTGATCACGCCACTGCACTCCAGCCTGGGCAACAGAGAGAGACCCTGTCTAAAAAATAAGAAAAAAGAAAGAGAGAAAAAGCCTTTTCTCCACCTTGCCCTGTCTCAGGGAAGAAGGAACTGCCCTTCTCCCCGTGGGGACCTGGCTGCCTGCTCTGACAGGTACCTGTCATCTGCCCACCATGGGCATCTGGGACCTGCTGTAGCCCCTGCCACCCACTGCTGCAGACCCACCCACTCTCACCTTAGCTCAAAAGCTGTTCTCTAACTCATTTCTGAGAATAACTGAAGGGCTGGAGTTGCAGTTGGCCCAGCTGTCTGGACCAGATGGGGAAACAAGCCCAGCAGGGCAAAATGATTGGTCTAAGGTCGCAGCCAGGTGACAGCTGGGTCACTTCTCCCACTGTCACTGCTGCCTCCATCTGACTTGAAACTCAGAGCTAAAGCGAGGCCCAGGGGCTGCCAGGTCCGATGGCCAATGGGCCTGGTACCTCTGCCCACATCAGCCTGGCCTTGGGCCGTCTGGGACAGGGTCACCCACATCTTGAACATGGCCCGGGAGATTGACAACTTCTACCCTGAGCGCTTCACCTACCACAATGTGCGCCTCTGGGATGAGGAGTCGGCCCAGCTGCTGCCACACTGGAAGGAGACGCACCGCTTCATTGAGGCTGCAAGGTCAGTCTCCTGGCTTTGCTGCCTGCCCCACTGTGGCTTCAAGCGGCCCCCAGTGCCCTCCTCCTGCCCACTCTGCCATCAGCTGTGCCATTCCTTCCAGCCCTCAGTGTCCTTCCCTCCTTCTCTACTCTCAGTTGGTTGTGAGCCCTTCACCTGCCCTCCCCTGCAGGAGGCGGGATCCTTCATGGTGAGGGGAGGGTGCTGAACCTGGCCTGCTTCCACAGAGCACAGGGCACCCACGTGCTGGTCCACTGCAAGATGGGCGTCAGCCGCTCGGCGGCCACAGTGCTGGCCTATGCCATGAAGCAGTATGAATGCAGCCTGGAGCAGGCCCTGCGCCACGTGCAGGAGCTCCGGCCCATCGCCCGCCCCAACCCCGGCTTCCTGCGCCAGCTGCAGATCTACCAGGGCATCCTGACGGCCAGGTATGGGATGGGAGCGAGTGGCAGGGGGTGAGTAGGTGGGTTTGCTGGGGGTGGCTGCTGGGTCACTCAGAGCTGACTCAGGGCCACCTCCTCACAGCCGCCAGAGCCATGTCTGGGAGCAGAAAGTGGGTGGGGTCTCCCCAGAGGAGCGCCCAGCCCCTGAAGTCTCTACACCATTCCCACCTCTTCCGCCAGAACCTGGGGGTGGTGGGGAGGAGAAGGTTGTAGGCATGGAAGAGAGCCAGGCAGCCCCGAAAGAAGAGCCTGGGCCACGGCCACGTATAAACCTCCGAGGGGTCATGAGGTCCATCAGTCTTCTGGAGCCCTCCTTGGAGCTGGAGAGCACCTCAGAGACCAGTGACATGCCAGAGGTGAGGCTGGGGCTGGGGGAGCTCAGCTTGCAGGGGTGGGGGCCATAAGGAGGGAGATGGGGAAAGACCAGGATGGGCGTTTGACTGTAGACCTGAGCAGGGCGTACCCGGGCTAAGTCTGGCCCGCCCATGCAGGGTGTCCTGGGAGGACCCAGGGGGCCTGGTCCCAGCCTCCTTCACAGTCAGCCCAGTATCTCTTAGCACCCGGCGTCTCCAGCCTGTCCCATGAGTACCCCTGAAGATGGGGACCAGCCACGTCCTGGGCCCCTGAGAGCAGCTGAGATCCAGTGAGGGCAGGCGGAGGCACTGTAGGCACAGGCTGGAGAGGGGTCACGGGGGCAGGGCAGGAAGCAGTGTCTGTTTCCAAGGCTCCTGGGTGAGCCAGCTCCAGCCTCGATCACGGGCAGGTTCCAGCCTGACCACAGGACTAGCTGTCTCAGGGGCAGGGCTGCCTCCCCAGGCCATGAGCTCCACAGGCCCCTGCAGGCCCTGGGGGCGATCTCTAACCCCATGGTGGGGAGGCTAAATTAATCTCTGAAGCCCCTCCCTGGTCTGAGGAGCAGCACCTCAAAGGATGGGGTGGGGAGGAGTCTGCGCACTCACGCCGCCCAAGTCCTGCCTAAGTCAGCACCCTTGATGCTCAGTGCTGCGGGCACAAGCCTAAGCCTGGGAGCCAGGCCCTGTCTGGGACTCAAGGCCAAATGGCTGACTTGGAGGAAGGAGCGTCCACTGAGGGCAGGAACATTTGGGAGAGGCTTCCTGGAGGAGGTGTGGGTGGGGAAGGATAGGGAGGCGTGGTGGGTTGATGGGCGGGTGTGGGCGTTGCTAAAGGCAGGAGGTCCTCACCCAGCACCGGACGCACGCATCCACCCAGCCCAGCTCAGGGGCTGGTGCCGGCACGGGTTTCACCTGCCGGCTGCCTACGCAAAGGCAGAGAAAGCATAGGAGGGGAGGAGGGCAGGGAGGCCTGGGTCTCCAGGGAGCTGAGGAGGGCTTCTGGGGGCCAGAAGGAAGCTACAAGCAGGTAGGGTTCAAGGAGCGGGGCAGCAGGGTTGGGATGTTGTCCTCCCTCCCGGGGAAGCGTGGCTGTGGACAGCTTGGCTTTTGGCGTGCGTGCCACAAACATTCCGGCCCTCGCCTCCTCCTGGCTCTGTGCTTGGCACCCCTGCCCCAGATCTTCCTGGCTCTGTGCTTGGGCACCCCTGCCTCGGAAAGGCCTCCCATGGCTTCCGTACCCTCACACCTGTCCAGGTCTTCTCTTCCCAC
Source organism: Pan troglodytes (assembly GCF_028858775.2). Classification (NCBI taxonomy): domain Eukaryota; kingdom Metazoa; phylum Chordata; class Mammalia; order Primates; family Hominidae; genus Pan; species Pan troglodytes. The sequence continues at coordinate 69,631,976 of NC_072407.2, forward strand.
GAGTCTTCACATGAAGAGCCTCTGCAGCCCTTCCCACAGCTTGCAAGGACCAAGGGAGGCCAGCAGGTGGACAGGGGGCCTCAGCCTGCCCTGAAGTCCCGCCAGTCAGTGGTTACCCTCCAGGGCAGTGCCGTGGTGGCCAACCGGACCCAGGCCTTCCAGGAGCAGGAGCAGGGGCAGGGGCAGGGGCAAGGAGAGCCCTGCATTTCCTCTACGCCCAGGTTCCGGAAGGTGGTGAGACAGGCCAGCGTGCATGACAGCGGAGAGGAGGGCGAGGCCTGAGCCCTCACACATGCCCACGCTCCCCTGACACTGAAGAGGATCCACAACTCCTTGGAGAAACATCCTCACGTCTGTTGCTGCACACATTCCTCTCAGCTCCGCCCCATACCCGTCACTACAGCCTCACCTCCCACCCCTGTCACTACGGCCTCACCTCCCACCCCTGTCACTACGGCCTCACCTCCCACCCCTGTCACTACAGCCTCACCTCCCACCCCTGTCACTACGGCCTCACCTCCCACCCGTCACTACAGCCTCACCTCCTACAGCCTTAAGTCCCAGGCCCATGTCTGCCTGTCCAAGGGCTCAAGACTTTCTAACTGGGATGTGGTAGAGGGACTGAAGGTGCCTTTGGGGGCAACAGCACCCTAGTTTCATTCTCAACTCTAGCCCTGCACACTCACCTGTGGCACGGAATGAAAACAGAGCTTCCCGTGCAAAAAGGGTCACGCCTCCCACCCCCGCCCCCTCCCTGCACCTCCTGTCCTCTCCCAGTTCATTCCTGGAACCAGCCAGGCCAGGCAACCAGTGGCCCCCAAAGGCAGGCAGGATCCTCAAGCCCCAGCCGCGGGAGGCTGGAAGGGCTGGCAGATCGCTTCCCTCATCCACCTCGACCGGTCCAGGTCTTTGCTGCTGTCCCCAGACCTCCTGTTACACCACGCCAGATCACAGGGCACCAGGCCAGAGATAGTCTTCTTTTTGTCCTTTCTGGCCTCTGGCTAGTCAGTTTTTCATAGCCTTACAGTATCTGGCTTTGTACTGAGAAATAAAACACATTTTCATATTTGGTTATTTTCAATGTGACGATGAAGCCATCTGTGTTGCAGTCAGACCCTTCTCTGCTGGCTGGGGAGGGTGGCCGCCCCTTCCTCCCAGCAGTCTCCTCACAATTCCCAGGTGGCTCGCGACAGACCTATTTGGGGGAGTGCCGTGTTTGGGCGTGGCGTGGTAGGAAGATTGGGTAAGAGAAGAGAGGAGGTCAGTGCTATCTCCCCATCTCCTGGGGCAGGGCCTGGTAAATATGACCTGCTCACACCCACCCGCTCAGACAGGTCGGGCAAGGGAAGAAGTCGTCAGCGGGCAGCAGGCATGTGGCTCCACTGTGAGAGCTGGAAGGGGTTACTCATGAGGAAGTGCCTACCTGGACAGGACCAAGCCTGTTCCAAAAGCGAAGCCTCCTTGGGACACTCGGCGTCAGGTTCTCTGGCATGTTTTGGGTCCCAAGAATCACCTTCCTCCTGCTACAAAGCAAAGGGCCTGACTTTCCAAGCCAGGCTATTGCGGCCTGGGAAGAAGGACCCTTGGTGACACTTCCCCTCCTGCCCAGGGGTTCCTTCTGCTCAACTTTAGTGTCCAAGAAGACTTAGTCATTCCATCTTTTTTTTCTTTTTTTGAGACAGAGTCTGGTTCTGTTGCCCAGGCTGGAGTGCAGCGACACGATCATGCCTCAGTGCAGCCTTGAATTCCCAGGCTGAAGAGACCCTCTCACTTCAGCCTCCTGAGTAGCTGGGACCACAGGCACACCTAGCTAAGTGGCTGTATCTTTGTCACTTCTTTTTTTTTTTTTTTTTTGAGACAGGGTCTTGCTCTGTCACCCAGAATAGAGTGCAGTGATATGATCTTGGCTTTCTACAGCCTCAACCTCCCGGGCTCAAGGGATCCTCCTGCCTCAGCCCCTGAGTAGTTGGGACTACCTGCATGTGCCATCATGCCTAGCTAATTTTTATCTTTTATTTTTTGTGGAGACGGGGTTTTACCATGTTGCCCAGGCTGGTCTCGAACTCCTGGGCTCAAGCGATCTGCATATCTCGACCTCTCAAAGTGTTGGGATTACAGGCGTGAGCCACTGCGCCTGGCCCATCTTTGTCACTTCTATCCCTCTTCCCAAGATTATGTATGCTCTCTGCTCTATGATACATTACCCTGGTTTGGGGAAGGGGCCGGATTCAACTCCTTCCCTCAAAGCAGTCCTCAGAGATGGGAGCTGGCACCAAGCATTCTCAGTGACTGAGACTTCACGCCCAGTTTTAAGAATGAATCTCTCACCCAGGCCCTGGTGGGACTCCTAGCACTGCTCTAACCCTGAAGTGCGCAGTGGCAGGAGACTTGGATTTAGCCCCAGCTTCACCACTTATGAATTACTTTGCTTTGAGTCTCTGTTTCTTTCTGTAAAATAAAGGGATTAGACCTGGAAATCCCCAAGTACCCCTCTTCACTTTGATGCATTTTATATTATTTATTATTTATTTATTATTGAGTACAGTGGGGTGATCTCAGCTCACTGCAACCTCTGCCTCCCAGGCTCAAGACATCCCGCCTCAGCCTCCTGAGTAGCTGGGACTACAGGGCCACCACGCCTGGCTACACTTTGATACATTTTAACAATACATGCTATCTAGACATTGCTAGATTAGCCTCTACCTCCCTTCCAGAAGAGGAATCCTTGGCACCTATCTGGGTGGTATGCCTAAGGGTCACAAGATGTGGGGTACATGCAAGCTAGTTCTGATTCTTGATGCATCCTGCTGAGCAAACACTGGGGGCTACCCCCCACTCTGTGGCCAACTAGGAGTCCTACCCAGGCTGCCCTTTCAGTATTCCTGGCCTAGGGCTGCAGATGGGTGGGGTGGTGGTGAGAGTGTCAGGGTAAGCCAAGGCCAGGCCCTGCCCTCCTGCAGCCTGTGCATCTCAGAAGGCAGGTCCAATCAGGAACTCAGAGCTGTGGGGCTCACTAGAATCCACTAGAATCCAGGAGGATTCTAAGAACTAAGAAGTCGGCAAACAGGGAAATGAAGACTGGAGGGGAAACTGCATCAAAAATACAGACAAGAGGGTGCCGGGTGTGGTGGCTCATGCCTGTAATCCCAGCACTTTGGGAGGCTGAGGCAGGCGGATTGCTTGAGCCCAGGAGTTCGAGACCAGCCTGAGCAACATGGTGAAACCCCATCTCTACAAAACAAAACAAAACTACAAACAATTAGGAACCCTATTGGCTGGGTGCAGTGGCTCACGCCTGTAGTTCCAATACTTTGGGAGGCTAAGGTGGTTGGATCACCTGCGGTCAGGAGTTCGAGACCAGCCTGGCCAATGTGGCAAAACACTGTCTCTACTAAAAATACAAAAATTAGCGGGGTGTGGTGGCGTGCACTTGTAATCCCAGCTATTTGGGAGCCTGAGGCAGGAGAATTGCTCGAACCTGGGAGGCTGAGGTCGCAATGAGCCAAGATTGCGCCATTGCACTCCAGCTTGGGTGACAGAGTGAGACTCCGTCTCCAAAAAAAAAATAAAAATAAAAAAAACCCTATGTATACACAAAGCTCACACAAATTGCTAAAGGGGCAAAAAATAATAAGAAGGATATAAAATGAAAAGTAAATCTCACTCCGACTCTGTCCTCTAGTCCTTCACATCTACTCAGGCAATGACTTGTTACCAGCTGCCTTTGATGCCCTCCAGGTACCCCATGCTTATGTAATCAAATATATCGGTATGTGTATTTTTTAAAAATACAGACAATAGCATGTTAACATACTATTCTACACTTTGAAAATTGGTTCATATCACAGAGTTCCACATCGGTACCGTGGTGTTATATATACATTGGTTTTCATCCAGGCTCCTGGCTCATAACCCTCATAGCCCTTGTTCAGTCTTTTGTTCTAATGTTGAGTGTGTCAGGCCTCAGGAGCAGGCCGCAGGAAACAACCTCTTGACATTCTGCCCTCCTCTCCCCTGCCCCAAGGCAGGGCTCTACTGTTCCCCCTCACTTTCAGATTGTGGGTTTTAAGACCCTCCCCAGAGAGACCCTCCTCCTCACTCTATACCCTGGTGTAAGGAATGCTGATGTCATGAAGCTTCCATTAAAAACCCAAGAGGACTGGCTTCTTGGAGCTCTGGGTAGCTGACCATGTGCAGGTTCCTCGCCGGTGGTGCAGCTAGGGAGAGTGTGCACACTCCGCACCCTCCCCCGTGTACATCTCTTCACCTTTATCCTTTGTAGTATCCTTTATAATAAGCCACTAAACATAAGTGTTTCTTTGAGTTCTGTGAGCTGCTCCAGCAAATTAATCAAACCCAAAGAGGGGATCATGGGAACCCCAACTTGAAGCTGGTCAGGCAGAAGTTCTGGAGGCCTGGACTTTTGACTGGGATCTGAGGGGAGGGAGATGCAGTCTTGGGGGCTGAGCCTCAACCTGTGCGATCCGACACTGTCTCCCGGTAGACAGAGTTGGAATTGAATTGGAGGCCACCCAGCTGGTCTGTTGCTTGGTGTGTGGAGAGAAAAACCCCACACCTTTTTTTTTTTTTTTTTTTTTTTTTGAGATGGATTCTCACTCTTGTCCACCCAGGCTAGAGTGCAATGGCACAATCTTGGCTCACTGCAACCACCACCTTCCAGGTTGAAGCGATTCTCCTGCCTCAGCTTCCCGAGTAGCTGGGATTACAGGTGCCCACCACCATGCCTGGCTAATTTTTTTTTGTATTTTTAGTAGAGATGGGGGTTTCACCATGCTGGTGAGGCTGGTCTCGAACTCCTGACCTCAGGTGATCCACCCGTTTCGGCCTCCCAAAACGCTAGGATTACAGGCGTGAGCCATTGCGCCTGGCCAACCCAATATCTTTGGTCACCAAAGTCTTACGTGTTGATAATTGTGATGGTGTGAGAGCAGAGGAAAAACGCCATTTGAGTTTTCCCCCCAAATAGTACATAAAAGATTTGCCTCATTTAAAAAATAACCACACATGTTCTATTTTATGGAATCCATCAGTTAAGTGGTCATTTATTGATGAACATTTAGGTTGTTTGAGGGTTTTTTTCCCCCCCCATTCCAGGTAATGCTTTATAAAGCACTTTTGTGGCCGGGCGCGGTGGCTCACGCCTGTAATCCCAGCACTTCGGGAGGCCAAGGCGGGTGGATAACGAGGTCAGGAGATCGAGACCATCCTGGCTAACACGGTGAAACCCCGTTTCTACTAAAAATACAAAAAAAATCAGCCGGGCATGGTGGCGGGCGCCTGTAGTCCCAGCTACTCGGGAGAATGGCGTGAACCCGGGAGGCGGAGCTTGCAGTGAGCCGAGATAGGGACACTGCACTCCAGCCTGGGCGACAGAGAGAGACTCCATCTCCAAAAAAAAAAATCTTTTCTTTTTTTTTTTTTGTGCCACGACGCTGGCTAATTTTCATATTTTTAGTAGAAGAGGGGGTCTCGCCATGTTGCCCAGGCTGGTCTCTAACTCTTGACCTCAGGTGATCCACCCCCTCCGTCTCCCAAAGTGCTGGGATTACAGACGTGAGCCACCGCGCCTGCCCCAATACCATCGTTTTCTAGAAATGAGGAAACTGAGGCTCAGAGCAGTAACTACTAATCTCTAACAGAGCCGGAATCAGATCCTAGGTTTCTAGATTCTCATTCCAAGAGACTAACGCGGGAGCGGGGAAGGTGGCTCCTGGGCAGTCAACTGACTGCACATTTCCGCCCAAGGCGGGACCTGGATCCAGAAGTGCTTGGAGCTCGCGGGTGGGAGGATCAGGATGACTGCTGCTCCCGGAGCCCGACTTCAACTCCCACCGGGCATAGGAGCCTCTCAGCAGCGCCAGGGGTCGCCCAGCCTGGACCTGCAACGCTTGCAGCACGACCGTCGCGCGCTTCCCTCCGGAACCAGCTCCCACCGTCACAGCCCCCTCCCTCGGCCGCTCCCGGCTCAGCCCAGGCTGGGGCGGGGCCTCGGAAGCAACTGCCCTCGCCCTAGCCAGGGCTGCCGCTTGTTAGGCCAAGTTTTCAAACGGCAAAATCAACCGCGCTGAAGAGACTGTGCCTCCTTCTCTTCACTCCGCATCCCAGACGCCTCAGAGAAACTACCTTTCAGACCTTCGCGGCCTCCCCTGCGCCCGCAGCGCCCGGGAGCTGGGGACCCGGGCTTAGCCACATCGACCGCAACGTTCGCGCGCCACCTTGTGTCCATTCCTTTAGCCTCCAGGGACAACCCGGAAACCACATTTCCCAGCGTGCCGAGCGCCTCTGCGCAGGCGCAAAGAGTTTCCCTCGTTGCCATGGGAACCTCGCCCCTTCTAGAGTCCCGGCCGCTTGACTCAGCTAAGCGCGAAGGTGTTGTTTCTTCCTGAGGTGCGCTGGGGCTGGGACCCGGTCTGCAGAAGGTCCAGGGGGTGGCGTCGGGGGATGGAGGAGAGGAGACCAAGCCGGCCTTGCTTCCGGGACCAGCGCTTCCAAATTCTCTGGGGCGTCCCGCCGCGCACACGCTCTTGAGGCCTCGGCGTTCTGAGGAAAGGGGCTGGCGTGGCGACCCGGGTCCTCGAGGCCGAGATCTGGCTGTGGCCCGCGAAGCCCCGCTTGCCCGCGCCAGCGTCTTGTCACCCCGAGCCGAGGGCCTGCGCGCGGCCGACAGGTACTCCCGAGCGCTGGCAGCCCACGGGGAGGGTTCGCGGCGCAGGTGAACGCGGAGGTAGAATCAGGGCAGTGAGTGCGCCCGGGGCTGGATCTGGCTCAGCCGCTGGGGGATTCGGAACCCGGGAGGCCCCCAGGCCCGGTGGGCTTCAGTTCCCACGCTCTGTAAAATGGGGCTTGGACTGGAATTCTAGTGTCCATTGAGATTCTGTTGCAGAGCAGCCGCCTGGCTCTGTGTTACCTACGAGTTCCTTCCTCTGTAAAATACGGAGGCTGACACCGATGATCCTAACGTCTCTTCCTACGGTGCAGTATGTTACACACTGCTGGCCCCATTGCCCCTTATTGCACCCCAAGTGCAAGAAGAAAGAAGGGGACCTGGGATGATCTGAGCAAGACTCTCAGCTTGGGATCTAGAGTCAGAGAAACTTGGGTTTGTGACTTTGGGCAAAGTTAGGACATCTCTTGAGACTCAGCTTCTTCATTTGCAAGATTGGGGATAATGTTAATACTACCTCAGGTTTTTGAGGATTAAATGAGATGACGCATGTAAGTTTTTAGCCCAGGGACTGCATAGAGGAACTGCTATCCCAGGTCCCAACTATCGTTTCTGATAATTTCTACAACAGTCCCTAGCCACCATAAGACCTTTTCTTAATTTTTGAATTCACTTTATTTCTGGGCAAGTTCATTCTCCTAAGCAGGGCGGTTTTTTGCTTTTTGTTCGTTTGTTTGTTTTGAGACAGGGTCTCACTGTCACCCAGGCTGGGGTGCAGTGGCGTGATCTCTGCTTACTGCAACCTCCTCCTCCTGGGTTCAAGCGATTATCGTGCCTCAGCCTCCTGAGTAGCTGGGACTACAGGCGTGTGCCATCGCTCCCGGCTAATTTTTGTATTTTTTGTTAGAGATGGGGTTTCACCATGTTGGCCAGGCTGGTCTCAAACTCCTGGCCTCAAGAGATCTGCCCGCCTCGGCCTCCCAAATTGTTGGGATTACAGGCGTGAGCCACCACACCTGGCTAGGCAGGATGGTTTTATAGGCTGATTTTGATGGGGAAACTTGAGTCTTTTCACCCAAGGTTGGATGCTCAAGGCCAGTGTATTGCCTCCCTTCAGCTGTAGGCTGAATTATAGCGTTACCACACAGCATTGAGGGAGGATGCAGGCTTAATGCCACATAGTAGGGTGGATACTTAAGATTCATAGAGGATGTGAGTACTTATGATGCAAAAACAGCTGAATATAGAATTATGTATTTACATAAGACTGGTTACTTTCATGGTTATAAAGAATGCGTAAGAATTCTATGCTGCTTGCATTGAGTTCAAGCTTTGTGTTAATTGAGAAAATTGTAACAAGGAGTTTTAAATTAATGAAAAAAGTATATATTTTAAAAATCTGGGAACATCCAATAATTTCACGAACAAGGCTTCATTTGTCCAACAAACATCTTTATATGGAAGCTATATTCCATGAATTTTTTTTTTTTTTTTTGAGACGGAGTCTTGTCTCACTTTGTCTTTCAGGCTGGAGGGCAGTGGTGTGATCTTGGCTCACTGCACCCTCTGCCTCCTGGGTTCAAGCGATTCTCCTGCCTCAGCCTCTCAAGTAGCTGAGATTACAGGCACACGCCACCATGCCTGGCTAATTTTTGTATTTTTAGTAGAGATGGGGTTTCACCATGTTGGCCAGGCTGGTCTTGAACTCCTGACCTCAGGTGATCTGCCCACCTCAGCCTCCCAAAATGCTGGGATTACAGGTGTGAGCCACCACGCTTGGCTTTCCATGAATATTTTTTGAGCACCTACTGTGTACATGAAACTGTGCAGGGTGCTGTGAGGGATATGAAGATGTATAAGACACTCTCTGCCCTCAGGAAATACAGTCTAGTAGAGGAGATCAATTATGCATTTAAAACATATAAAATTCAAGTAGAAAGTGATGTGTCATAGAGAGGTCCAGGTTACTGCTCTGAAGATTCAGAGGCAGGAGAGATCGCTGTCGAGTCACACTGTGTAATGAGAGAATCAAGAAGACAGCTTCTGAACCTCCTAAAGCATGTAAACAATGTGGATATGTCAAGAAGTAGGGAAAAGATATTCTGGGCACCCATTCCATAGCTTTGAGATACATGAAGGAGAGCTATCTGCAGCCCTGATTAAATGGTGAGCTTCTGGGAGGCAGGGACTAGATTTTGGTCAGCGTTTTCCTCCCCTGATTGGCACATGGTTGCCATGGTAAATATTAGTGAATGAATAGGGGCTATGAGTTTCCTGTAGAGAGGAATGGAGCTGTGGTCTCTATATTACCCTGAAGCTCTTTTATTAGACTCACCTGCTGTCTCAGAGCCATTCTTCTAGGGGAAGGAAGCGAATGGGCAGATGATTATGGGGCAAGGGCCATATTGTTGGCATCTTTGGCACAGTACCAGCTGAGAGCCCAGGGAACAAGGTCTCATCAATGGATAGGGGGTTTGTGAGCCTCTTTCCCTGGAACTAAGGTGAAGAACCATGAGGGAAGGAAACGGAAGCATAGGACCATGCAGCAGTCCTCAGGCCAGTGATGGACACTCCTTTGACTCTTGTGACCATTCTTGGCTTTTCTTTTTCTATGGCTCCTTCCTAGGGAGATTTCTCTCCCATCTGTGACCCAGTTGGGAGTGGGAAACTGTGTCCACCATGCCAGCAGATTGCCAAGGCCTGCCGCTGCTGCACAGGAAGGAAGCTGGCTTCAGCCAGGGCCCTGCCATTCTCCAGTTCTGTCCAGGGCTGAACCTGCCCTAGGAGCTAGCCTTGAAGGAGACCCCTTAGAGACAGGTGTCTAATGGCCTGTGGAGGGGAGAATGACCTCAGGAGCTGGGATAGCAGAAGTAGAAAAGGTTGAAAGGAGAATGGCTTGAGGACAGGGCAAATCCTCCCAAGTCCTGTTTAATTCATCCAAGGTCTAGATTCCCCGTGGAATGTTTTGTTGCTCAGAAGGTGGAGTCATCCTCAGAACAAGGAAGCTGGGGAGAGATTAAGCAGGTGCAACCAGACAGGGGATAGAGCACAACTGGCTGTCCTTTTTGTCCCTAGATATGGGATGCTGGAGGACGTCTGGGGGCCACAAATGCTCCTTCTCCTGGAGACGCAACTCAAGGTGAGCCTTTACACCATCCTTCTGGCAGCCCGTGCTCCCTCTCCAGAGAATGGTTCTTCCTTTTCATCCTCCTTTCCCACTTCACTCCCGCTCCACAGGCTGCAGGTAAGGGCCTGCAGTGTGTATCAGGATTTCCTTATAGCTAAGTGCATGTGAAGCCTGAGTAGCTCCAGGCCTGGTACTTGATAAGAGGTTATGACAGCCCAGTGCCTGCCATGGAGGCCTCTGTCCACCTACTTCAAGGGCGTTATGGTCCTATACAGTTTGCTAAGCACTGGCACTTACATGTGATCTCATTTGACCTCAACAGCTGTAAGGTCTTGTATTGTGACTTTCACTTTTCCACGTGAGCGATCTGATTTCTTAGGTTGTAGGTCAAAGAACTAAATGATGCCACTGAGAGCAGTGATCTTTCCACCACCTCCATAATCACTGACAGGGTGCCATCTGCCTGCTAGTGAGAGCACGGTCCTAGGTTAACCTGAAACTAGACCAAGACTCTCCTTTGTTCCCATTTCAGCTAGAATTTACTGCCCATTTTCCTCAGCGTCTTATCTCAGCACAGCTTCTGCCTGTCATTGGACAGGTTTGATCTGAGTTTCTCACTCTCATGCCCTCAGTACATGCTGACTTGTTCTCAGGGCATCAGGTCCCATCAGAGAGCTTGTGCTCTTCCCCTTGACTCTGCCAGGTGCACCCTCTCCCAGATAGGCACCCTGGGTAGCTGTGAGACTTCAGGGGATTCTGTATCTGGGTTAGAGAACCAGGAATAGGAAAACTGTTCTCCCACTGGGTGGGGAAGGAAGTTAGCAAAAGTTTGCCTGATGGGATTGGCCTGGATAGTAATGCTACACCCTATGCGACCCCATCTCATTGGCAGCCCTGGCAGAGCAGCTCAATGAGCCATAGAGGTAAAGGTGGAAGGTGAGTGCGGCAGGGAATGTAAAGGCTCAGGCTAAAGGCTAAAGCAGGGTCCCACCTGCTGGCATAACTCAAGCCAGAGCCATGGAGGCGGAGGTGGGAGACAGGTTTGGGTAAAGGAGGATGCCCCTGGGGAGAGGGAGCTGGTTATATGCATCCTACATAATATGTCTTCATATGGCCTGAGAAGGCTTGGAGCTGGCCTGCTTTGCCCAGAACAGCAGCAGCCTGTCTCCCCAGGCAGCACACACTGCTGTGCAGCTCCTCTCTTGGTTTGGCAGACCGACTCCCATCCTCTGATGGCCCTCGAGAGACCTTTTTCACACCCTCCACCCTGCCTGGTGGCTCAGCTAGATGCCTCCCGCAGCTCTGTCCGCCGTCTGAGATCTGATCATCCCAAATGTTCCTATGCCAGGCTGAACTCTGCCTTCTCAGAATGTCCTCACTCCTGCCAACCCAAAGCTCTTATTTTCAACACAGAAATGGGAAATTGGGAGGGAGGCTGAGTGCCATGGGGCCTAGAGTATGTGGTTTGGAGGCAACCAATGGAATCATTTTGGGGTCAATGGGATGCCTGAGCTGATAAGCAGAGATCTCCCGCCCCTACTCCCGAATATCCCTGTGGTGGGTGGGGCTGTGTATAGCAAGGCCTATATGCAGCAAGATCCACAGGTGGTCCCCACTTGCCCACCCCACCATCCTGCTCCAGCTTCACCCTCACCCTCCACCTCAGCCCTGTTCATTCCTCTCTTCCCTCTTTCCCTCCTCTCCTCCCTCTAGGTAGTGCAAGCAGCAGCTGTTGACCCTAGGGGCACATATGCTTGCCTGGCCTATCTGCACTTGAGCTTCCTACGGGTGCCCATCTTGGCCTGCATGCTGCAGGACTTGCGCTTCTGGGCAGATAGCTCTGATTCTTCTCCTCTTCAAAAGGAAAAAGGACTCAGATAAGAGACGACGTTAGGGAAAGAAGACTTGGAAGTACATGGAGGCTAGATAGGAAGGAACTAGGTGGAAGGGATGCTGTCGGAGAATAACTGAAGGCACCAGGGGCCCAGGGTAGCTGTAAGGGCCTAATGGTCCCTGGGACTGGGTTGTGGGGCCAGGTGAGGCTGGTCTGATGGAGGAGCTGTTCTTGGAAGGAGAATTCTGTTTCTGGCTAGACCCTTGTTTGAGTACAAGGAACTGTGAAGGATCCATTTGACAGGAAGCCTAGGATAAAACTAAACTCATTCTTTTTTCTTACAGCTCACCTCTGAGTCTTGAGCTCCAAACCAGCCCTCCTGCTGACTTTTCCATTATCGATAGTCTCCTATACCCAGATGTAAATCTCAGGGTAACGCTGACTTTCCACATTTAATCAATTATCAGATTCTGATAGTCCTTCACAAAACAGTTGCCTTTTGTCCCCACTTCCTTTACCCAGCCGAAGTCCCTGTTCCTACGCCTCAGCTACTGTGATAACTTTACAGCTGGCGATGCCCTTCAGTCTGTCCAGAGCACCTTAACTACACAGACGTATTCATCCCTTCGCATGTGTTACTCCTGTGTTAAATGCCTTTGGTGTGCTCTCTATTGCCTGCCAAGTGCAGTACAGACTCTATTCTTTTTTTTTTTTTTTGAGACGGAGTCTGGCTCTGTCATCCAGGCTGGAGTGCAGTGGCGTGATCTCAGCTCACTGCAACCTCCATCTCCCGGGTTCAAGCAATTCTCCTGTCTCAGCCTCCCAAGTAGCTGGAATTACAGGCGCGTGCCACTGTGCCTGGCTAATTTTTGTACTTTTAGTAGAAATAGGGTTTCACCATGTTGGCCAGGCTGGTCTCAAACTCCTGACCTTGTGATCTGCCCGCCTTGGCTTCCCAAAGTGCTGGGATTACAGGCATGAACCACTGCGCCCAGCCCAGACTCTCTATTCTTTTTTTTTTTTTTTTTTTTTGAGACGGAGTCTGGCTGTCGCCCAGGCTGGAGTGCAGTGGCGTGATCTCGGCTTACTGCAGGCTCCGCCCCCCGGGGTTCACGCCATTCTGACTCTCTATTCTTTTGCTGAAGGCCTTTATCAATCTGATGCCAGCCTACCTTTCTGGCTTTATCTCCCAGAACATCCTACGATGTACCTTTCACTCTCATCAAACTAGACTACCGACTGTTTCTTGAAAAACTTTTTCCACCTCTTCACCTTTGCTTATGCTTATCTTTCTGTCTGGGAGGGTTCCTTCCACCATTCATCTCTCCATTTAAAAATATTTTTTGAGCACTTTTTATTTTGAAAAATTTCAGTGCAGAGAAGTTGAAAGAGTAGTACAGTGAACAGTTATGTAACCTACACCTAGATTTTCCAGTTATTATTTACATGTTTCTTTCTTTTCTCTCTCTTTTTTTCCTGGACCAACTGAAAATAAGTTGCAGGCATTATGACACTTTACCCCTAAATATTTTGGTCTGTATCTCCTCATAATAAGGACATCATCCTACATAACCACAATCTTTTCTTTTCCATTTTTTTTGAGACTGAGTCTCACTCTGTCACCAGGCTGGAGTGTAGTGGTGCGATCTTGGCTCACTGCAACCTCCGCCTGCCAGGTTCAAGCGATTCTCCTGCCTCAGCCTCCCAAGTAGCTGGGACTACAGGCGTGCACCACCACGCCCAGCTAATTATTTATTTATTTATTTATTTATTTATTTATTTATTTATTTTCGCCCAGCTAATTTTTGTACTTTTAGTAGAGATGGGGTTTCACCATGTTGGCCAGGATGGTCTCGATCTCTTGACCTCGTGATCTGACTGCCCTGGCCTCCCAAAGTGCTGGAATTAAAGGTGTGAGCCACTGCGCCTGGCCAGTCTTTTCTTTAAAAAAAAAAAAAAAAAAGTCTGGGATTGAGTGTGGTGGCTCATGCCTGTAATCCCAGCACTTTGGGAGGCCAAGGTGGGAGGATCGCTTAAGGCCAGGATTCAAGACTAGCCTGGACAACATAGTGAAATTCCCATCTCTACAAAAATATTTAAAAATTAGCCTCAGTGACAAAGTGAGACCCTGTCTCAAAAAAAAAAAAAAAAAAAAAAGAAAAAAATGAAGAAGAAGAAGAAGAAAAAAAGATAATGTGATTATTAGGCCAGGTGTGGTAGCTCATGCCTATAATCCCAGCACTTTGGGAGGCCAAGGCAGGAAGAGCACTTGAGCCCAGGAGGTTGAGGCTACAGTGAGCAATGTTCTTGCCACTGCACTCCAGCCTCAGCGACAGAGTGAGACCCTATTTGTAAAAAAAAAAAAAAAAAAAAAAGTTAAAAATTAACTGGGCACGCCAGGCGCGGTGGCTCACACTTGTAATCCCAGTACTTTGGGAGGCTGAGGTGAGTGGATCACGAGGTCAGGAGTTCAAGACCAGCCTGGCCAACATGGTGAAACCCCATCTCTACTGAAAATACAAAAATTAGCCTGGCGTGGTGGCGAGCACTTGTAATCCCAGCCGCTTGGGAGGCTGAGGCAGGAGAATCGCTTGAACCTGGGAGGCGGAGGTTGCAGTGAGCCGAGATCACCCCACTGCCTTCCAGCCTGGGCAACAGAGCGAGATTCCATCTCAAAAAAAAAATTTTTTTTTAACTGGGCATACTGGTGCATGCCTATAGTCCTAACTACTCAGGGGGCTGAGACAATAGGATGGCTTGAGCCCAGGAGTTTGAGAGGCTGCAGTGAGCCATGATTGCACCGCTGCACTCCAGCCTGGATGACAGAGTGAGACACCGTCTCTAAAAAACAACAAAAAATAAAAATGTGGTAAAATATACATAAAATTTACTATTTTGCAGTTTTAAAGTATATAGTTGTGGCATTACGTACATTCACAATGTTGTGTAACTGTGACCACCATCCATTTCCAGAACTTTTTCATCATCACAAACAGAAACTGTGTACCCATTGAATGATAGCTCCCCATTCCCCCCGGTAACCTCAGTTCTACTTTCTGTCTGTGAATTTGCCTCTTCTAATTACCTCATATAAGTTGAGACACACATTATTTGTCCTTTGATGTGTGGCTTATTTCACTTAGCATGTTTTTAAGGTTCAGCCATGTTGTAGCACATGTTCAGAATTTCAATTTTTTTTTAAGGCTGACTAATATTCTCTTATATGGATAGACCACATTTTGTTTACCCATTCATCTGCTGATAGACGTTTGGAATGTTTTAGCCTTTGGCTGTTGTGAATATGCCGCCATAAACATTGGTTTACTAGTATCGGAGTCACTGCTTTCACTTCTTTAGGGTACATACTAAGAGTGGAATTGCTGGATAATATGGCAATTCTGTTAACTTTGTGAGAAACTGCCACACTGTTTTACAAAGTGACCAAGAAATCAAAATGCAGTATTATTATCTAGACTACAGATCATAATTACATTTCTCTAAATATCCCTATGTTTTCCATTACAGCTTTAAAAAATATCTGATTCAGGATTGAATGAGGGATCACTGATTGTATTTGGTCGTCATGTCTCTTGATTCTTCCTTAATTTAGAATAGTCTTCTTGTCTTTTTGTTTTTCATGACATTGACATTTTTGAAGAATCCAAGCTAGTTGGATATCCTTCAATTTGGGTCTCTTTGAATATTTCCTTATAATTAGATTCAGGGTAAGCCTTTTTGCAAGAATACTACATAATACTACAAGAATACTAAGGATATTGTATAACATATTCTTCCTATTTGTTGCATTACTTTAGTCATGTAATGTTGCTTTATCCCATTATTGATAATACTGTGTTTATTTTATTTTTTATTTTTATTTTTTCTTTTGAGGCAGAGTTTCACTCTGTCGCCCAGGCTGGAGTGCAGTGGCACGGTTTCGGCTCAGTGCAACCTCTGCCTCCTGGGTTCAAGCGATTCTCCTGCTTCAGCCTCCCTAGTAGCTGGGATTACAGGCATGCGCCACCATGTCCAGCTAATTTTTGTATTTTTAGTAGAGACACGGTTTCGCCATGTTGGCTAGGCTGGTCTTGAACCCCTAACCTCAGGTGATCTGCCCGCCTTGGCCTCCCAAAGTGCTAGGATTACAGGCATGAGCCACTGCACCCAGCCGATACTGAGTTTATTTACTTGGTTAAGATGGTATCTGCTAGATCTCTCTATTGACAAGGAACTCTTTTCCACGTGTAAAAATAAATAACTTGGGTGGTAAGTTGAGACCATGCGAATATGCTTTTCCCCAGCAATCTATCAGCCATTGGCCTTAGCATTAATAATCCTTGCCTAATTTATTTATTTCATTGTGTTTGTAATTTTTATTTATTTATTTATTTAATTTTAGAGACAGGGTCTTGCTGTGTTGCCCAGGCTGGAGTGCAGTGGCTATTCATAGGCGCAGCCATAGCATAATACTGCCTCAAACTCATGGGCTCAAGTAATCCTCCTAATAATACGTAATATTTACAGATGGAATTTTTTTTTTTCCGAGACGGATTCTCACTCTGTCGCATAGGCTTGAGTGCAGTGGCGTGATCTCAGCTCACTGCAAGCTCCACCTCCCGGGTTCATGCCATTCTCCTGCCTCAGCCTCCCGAGTAGCTGGGATTACAGGCGCCCGCCACCATGCCCGGCTAATTTTTTTGTTTTTTTAGTAGAGACGGGGTTTCACGGTGTTAGCCAGGATGGTCTCGATCTCCTGACCTCGTGATCCGCCCGCCTCGGCCTCCCAAAGTACTGGGATTACAGGCGTGACCCACCACGCCCGGCCAGAATATTTTTTTTTTTTGAGATGGAGTCTCACTCTGTCACCCAGGCTGGAGTGTAATGGTTTGGTCTCAGCTCATTGCAACCTCCGCTTCCCGGGTTCAAGCTATTCTCCTGCCTCAGCCTCCTGAGTAGCTGGGGCTGCAGGCACGGGCCACTACACCTGGCTAATTTTTGTAATTTTAGTAGAGACGGGGTTTCACTGCGTTGGCCAGGCTGGTCTCGAACTCCTGACCTCGTGATCCGCCGCCCCCGTCAGCCTCCCAAAGTGCTGGGATTACAGGCATGAGCCACCCGGCCTATAGACAGAATCTTTACAGAGGTGTTTTTTTTTTTTTTTTTTTTTTTTTGGATGCAGTCCTGCTCTAACACCCAGGCCGGAGTGCAATGGCACAATCTCGGCTTGCTGCACCCTCCAGCTCCCAGGTTCAAGCGATTCTCCTGCCTCAGCCTCCCAAGTAGCTGGGACTACAGGCACACACCACCACACCTGGAGATATTTTGTATTTTTAGTAGAGACGGAGTTTTGCTGTGTTGGCCAGGCTGGTCTCGAACTCCTGACTTCAGATAATCCATCTGCCTCGGCCTCCCAAAGTACTGGGATTACAGGCATGAGCCACTGCACCTGGCCTACAGAGGTTTTAAGTTAAAATGAGGTCTTAGGGTGGACGCTAATCCTCTATGACTGGTGTCCTCATAAGAGAAAATTCAGATATAGACACATACAGAGGAAAGATGATGTGGAGACAGCCATCTATAAGCCAAGGGGAGAGAACAGAACCTAGAACAGATCCTTTTCTCATGGCTCCCAAAAGGAATCAGCCCTCTCAACACCTTGATCTCAGACTTCTGGCCCCCAGAACTGTGAGAAAATAAATTTCTGTTGTTTCAGCTACCCAATCTGTGGTTCTTTGTTATGGCAACCTGTCTTAGTCTGTTGTGTGATGCTGTAACAGAACATCTGAGACTGGATAATGTATAAAGAACGGAAATTTATTCTCTCATAGTTCCAAAAGTGTTCAAGTCTTCTGATTGCGTCCTCACATGGCAGAATGTAGAAGAACAAGAGAGAATGAACTCTGTGTCTTCACATGGCAGAAAAGCAGAAGGGCAAGAGAGAGTGAACCCACTCCCACAAGCCCTCTTCATAGTGATATTAATCCATTCATGAGGGCGGAGTCTTCATGATCTAAAAAATCTTAAAATACCCCACCTTCTAGGCTGGGTGCGGTGGCTCACACCTGTAATCCTAACGCTTTGGGAGGCTGAGGCGGGCGGATTACCTGAGGTCAGGAGTTCAAGACCAGCCTGGCCAACTTAGTGAAACCCTGTCTCTACTAAAAATACAAAAATTAGCCAAGCTTGGTGGCACATACCTGTAATCCCAGCTACTCAGGAGGCTGAGGCAGGAGAATCGCTTGAACCTGGGAGATGGAGGTTGTAAGGAGCTGAGATTGTGCCACTGCACTCCAGCCTGGGCAGCAGAGCAAGACTCCATCTCAAAAAAAAAAAAAAAAGACCCCACCTTCTAACACTATTGCGTTGGGGACTGCGCTTTCAACACATCAATTTTGGAGGACACATTCAGACCATAGCACAACTCCAGCAAACTAATGTAGACCTATGCCCAACCATATTAATAACTACTTTCAATATAAACACTCCAATTTAATACTCCAACTAAAAGACAGCAGCCTGGGTGACAGAGTGAGACTCTGTCTAAAAAAAAAATCAAGATCCAACTATATAATATCTAAAAGAAATATACAGTTGACCCTTGAACAGCATGGGTTTGAACTGCCTGGATCCACACAAGTTCCTTCCCTCCCCTCCCCTCCTCTCCTCTCCCCTCCCCTCCCCTCCTCTCCCCTCCCCTCCCCTCCCCTCCCCTCCCCTCCCCTCCCCTCCCCTTCCCTTCCCTTCTTTTCTTTTTCCTTCTTTCTTTTCTTTTTTTTTTTTTGATGGAGTCTTGCTCTGTTGCCCAGTCTAGAGTGCAGTGGTATGACCTTGGCTCACTGCAACCTCTGCCTCCTGGGTTTAAGCAGTTCTCTGCCCCAGCCTCCCCAGTAGCTGGGATTACAGGCACCTGCCACCACACCTGGCTAATTTTTTTTGTATTTTTAGTAAAGATGGGGTTTCACCATCTTGGCCAGGCTGGTCTTGAACTCCTGACCTCGTGATCCACCCGCCTTGGCCTCCCAAAGTGCTGGGATTACAGGCGTGAGCCACCATACCCAGCCAGGTTTTTTTCAATAAATATATTGGAATTTTTTTTTAGAGATTTGCAACAATTTGAAAAATGTACAAACAAACCACATAGCCTAGAAATATTGAAAAATTAAGAGAAAGTTCGGTATGTCATGAATGCACCAAGTATAGCTACTGGTCTATTTTATCACTTACTACAATGAAATATAGATAAATCTATTATAAGAAGTTAAAATTGGCTGGATGAGGTGGCCAAGACCTGTAATCAGAGCACTTTGGGAGGCCAAGCTGGGAGGATCACTTGAGGCACGTGCGTATAGTCCTAGCTACTCAGGAAGGTGAGGCAGGAGGATCACTTGAGCCCAGGAGTTTGAGGTCACAGTGAGCTGTGATCATGCCACTGCACTCCAGCCTGGGCAACATAGCCAGACCCTGTCTCTACAAAAAAATTGTTTAAAAAATTAGCTGGCCATGGTGGTACACACCTGTAGTCCCTGTTACTTGGGAGATTGAGGTGAGAGAATCGCTTGAGCCCAGGTTAAGGTTGCAGTGACCCATGATCATGCCACTGCACTCCAGCCTGAGTGACAGAGGGAGACCCTGTCTCAAAAAAAAAGAAAAATTTTGATGCCGTATTAAATCATAACTGCATAAAATTAGTACATACTGTACTACTGTAACAATTTCATAACCACCTCCTGTTGCTGTTGCATTGAGTTCAGTTGTTTCGAGTATCCACTTAAAATGCTGTGACACTAATCATCTCTGCATGAGCAGTTTGTCTATCTAGTAACTTGCCTATTGCAGTAAAAAGGTGATCTCTTGCAGTTCTCATGGAGTTTTCATTGTCTCGTGCAATGCCATCGACCTTGAATTTCAGCATAGGACCCATATGAAGTGCCACTATTAATGCTGGGAGCACTCCAGGAAGCAGAGAAAAGTTATGACATTTCAAGAAAAATCTGAATTGCTTGATATGTTCCACAGATTGAGGTCTGTACCTATGGTTGCCCACTATTTCAATAGTCAGTGTAAGGACTATTGTAAAAAAAAAAAAAAAAAAAAAGGAAATTGGTGAAGCTATACCAGGAGGTGTGAAAATCTTGTACTTTTTGCAAAATAACTTTTTATCTCATATTGAAAATTCACCTTTTATGTGCAGGGTTGCTATAAGAAAGGAGTACATGTAGACTCTAATATGATGTGAGAAAAAGTGAAGTCATTATATGACAACTTAAAGCAAAAGGAAGGTGAGGATCTAACGCTAGAGAGCTTAATGCCATCAAAAGATGGTTTGGTAGTTTTAGAAAGAGGTTTGGCTTAAAAAATGTCAAGAGAGGCTGGGTGCGGTGACTCATGCATATAATCCTAGCACTTTGGGAGGCCAAGATGGGAGGACTGCTTTAGCCCAGAAGTTTGAGACTAGTCTGGGAAACATGGCAAAACCCTATTTCTACTAAAAATCCTAAAAATTAGCCAGGCATGGTGGCATGCACCTATTGTTCCAGCTACTTGGGAGGCTGAGGTAGGAGAATCACCTGAGTCCGAGAGGTCGAGGCTGCAGTGAGCTGTGTTAGTGCCACCGCACTCCAGCCTGAGTGATGGGAGTGAGATTCTGCCTCAAAAGAAAAAAAAAAAAGGTCAAGATAACAGGAAAAGCACCTTTTACCTTCCAAGAGACAAAAGATGAGTTCTGAGATGCCAATAAGAAAATAACTGAGGCCCGGCGCGGTGGCCTACACCTATAATCCCAGCACTTTGGGAGGCCGAGGTGGGTGGATTGCTTGAGTTCAGGAGTTTAAGACCAGCCTGAGTAACATGGTGAAACTCTATCTCTACTAAAAAAAAAAAAAAAAAAAAAAAAAAAATACAAAAAATTCACCAGCTGTGTTGGCAAATGCCTGTAGTCCCAGCAACTCAGGAGGCTGAGGTGGGAGGATCACCTGAGTCCAGGAGGTTGAGGCTATAGTGAGCTGTGATTGTGCCACTGTACTCCAGCCTGGGCAATGGGAGTGAGAACTTGTCTCAAAAAAAAAAAAAAAGAGGAGGAGAAAAGGTACCTGCCTGAACAGGTTTTTAATGCAGAAGAAAAGAGAAAACCACAAAAGACCTTTCTTAGTAAGGAAGAGAAGTGAGCAGTAGGATTTAGGAAAGAAAAGAGACTAACTCTACTGTTTTGTGCAAATGCAGTCAGGTTTATGATGAAGGCTGCCCTTATCTATAAATCTGCTAACCCCCAAGCCAAAGGGAAAAGAAAAACACCAGCTGCCAATTTTTTGGTTGTACAACAGGAAAGCCTGGACAACGAAAACCCTTTTTCTGAATTGATTTCATTGATACTTTGTCCCTGAAGTCAGGATGTACCTTGTCAGTAAGGGGATTGCCTTTTTTTGTTGTTTTTTGAGATGGAGTCCTGCTCTGTCATCCAGGCTGGAATGCAGTAGCATGATCTCAGCTCACTGCAGCCTCCACCTCCTGGGTTAAAGCAATTCTCCTGCCTTGGCCTTCTAAGTAAGTGGGATTACAGGCACGCACCATTATGCCCAGAGAATTTTTGTATTTTTAGTAGAGACAGGGTTTCACCATGTTGGCCAGGCTGGTCTCAGACTCCTGACCTCAAGTGATCCGCCCGCCTCGGCCTCCCAAAGTGCTGGGATTACAGGCGAGAGCCACCACACCTGGCCTGGGATTGCCTTTTAAAATTCTCTTGTTATTGGACAATGCCCTTGGCATTGAACCCCATCAGTTCAATACTGAAGGTGTCAAAGTGGTCTACTTGTCTCCAAACACATCGTCTCTAATTCAGTCTCTAGATCAGGGGTTCGTAAGGACCTTAAAGGCTCATTACACATATACATGGTACTCTATGGAAAGGACTGTCAACTCTATGGAAGCGAACCCTGATAGAACATCGTGAAAGTCTGGAAGGATTATACCACTGAAGATGCCATCATTGTTATGGAAAAAGCCATGAAAACCATCAAGCCTGAAACAATAAATTCCTCCTAGAGAATACTGCGTCCAGATGTTATGCATGATTTCACAGGATTGATGATAAAGCCAAGCAAGGAAATCATGAAAAAGATTGTGGATATGGCAAAAAAGATGGGGTGAAGGGTTTGATATGGATCTCAGAAAAATTGAAGAGCTTAATAGACACCACCCAAGACGAATTAACAGAAGATGACTCGATAGAGATGAGTGCTTCTGAACCTGTGCCAGATGAAGAAGAAGATGTAGAAGCAGCAGTGGCAGAAAATAATTAACATTAGTCTAGAAGAAGGGTTCTGATTATTCAGGACCACTTTTGACATTTTTTATGACATGGACTCTTCTGTGATGCAGGCACTGAAACTCAATCAAACAGTGGAAGAAGGATTAATACCATATAGCAGGGGTCCCCAACCCCCAGGCCACCGGAACCAGGCCATATAGCAGGAGGTGAGCAACGGGTGAGCAAGCGAACACAAGCTTCATCTGCATCTACATCCGCTCCCCATCACTTGCATTCCCACATAAGCACCACCTCTTGTCAGATCACAGGAGAGCGAACCCCATTGTGAACTGTGCGTGTGAGGGATCTGGGTTGCCAGCTCCTTATGAGAATCTAATGCCTGGTGATCTGTCACTGTCTTCTGTCACCCCAGAAAGGACCATCTAGTTGCAAGAAAACAAGCTCAGGGCTCCTACTGATTCCACATTATGGTGAGCTGTCTAATTATTTCATTAAATATTACAATGTAATAATAATAGAAATAAAGCACACAATAAATACAAAGTGCTTGAATCATCCCGAAACTACCCCCTTAACCCCATCTATGGGAAAAAAAGTCTTCCATAAAACTAGTCCCTGGTGCCAAAAAGGTTGGGACTGCTGCTATATAGAAACATTTTTAGAGAAATGAAAAAGCAAAAATGTCAGACAGAAGTTACAATGTATTTCCATAAAGTTACACCAGAGTGTGCCTGCCTCTCCTGCCTCCCCTTCCACCTCTTTTGCCTCTGCTGCCCCTGAGACAGCAAGACCAACCATTCCTCTTCCTCAGCCTACTCAACGTGAAAGCGACGAGGATGAAGACCTTTACGATGATGCACTTCCACTTAATAGTAAATATACTTTTATGATTCCCCTGCCCTCCCCTCCCCTCCCCTTCTCTTTTTTTGAGACAAGGTTTCATTCTCACCCAGGCCAGAGTGTAGTGGTGTGATCTCAGCTCACTGCACTTCAGCCTCCTGGGCTCCCAGGCTCAGGACTCCATCTCCGGCTGAGCATGGTGGCTTGTGCCTGTAATCCCAGCACTTTGGGAGGCGAGGTGGGCGGATCACCTGAGGTCAGGAGTTTGAGACCAGCCTGGCCAACATGGTGAAACCCTGTCTCTACTAAAAATACAAAAATTAGCCAGGCATGGTGGTGCACACCTGTAATTCCAGCTACTTGGGAGGCTGAGGCAAGAGAATCGCTTGAATCCGGAAGGCAGAGGTTGCAGTGACCCAAGATCGTGCCACTGCACTCCAGCCTGGGCCACAGAGCAAGATTCTGTTTCAAAAAATTAATTAATTAATTAATTTTAAAAAACCCCATCTCTACAAAAAATATGAAAAATCAGCTGGGCACAGTGGCTGTAATCCCAGCGATTTGGGAGGTTGAGGCGAGTGGATCACTTGAGGCCAGGAGTTCGAGACCACCCTTGCCAACATGGTGAAACCCTGTGTCTAGCAAAAGTACAAAAAAAGGCCAGGTGCGGTGGCTCACGCCTGTAATCTCAGCACTTTGGGAGGCCGAGGCGGGCAGCTTACTTGAGGTCAGAGTTCAAAACCAGCCTGGCCAACATGGTGAAACCCCATCTCTACTAAATATACAAAGAAATTAGCCAGGCGTGGTGGTGGGCACCTGTAATCCTAGCGACTCGGGAGGCTGAGGCAGGAGAATTGCTTGAACCTGGGAGGCGGAGGTTGCAGTGAGCCAAGATCGCATCATTGCACTTCCACCTGGGCAATACAGCGAGACTTCATCTCAAAAAAAAAAAATTAGCTGAGCGTGGTGGCGGGCGCCTGTAATCCTAGCTACTCGGGAGGCTGAGGGATCGCTTGAGCCTGGGAGGTGGAGGTTGCAATAAGGCAGGATCTCACCACTGCACTCCAGCCTGGGCAATAGAGCCAGACCTTGTCTCAATAAATAAATAAATAGGCCAGGTGTGGTGGCTCACACCTGTAATCCCAGCACTTTGGGAGGCTGAGGCGGGCGGATCACAAGGTCAGGAGTTTGAGACCAGCCTGAACAACATGGTGAAACCCCATCTGTACTAAAAATGCAAAAATTAGCCAGGCCTGGTGGCGCAGGCCTGTAATCCCAGCTACTTGGAAGGCTGAGGCAGGAGAATCGCTTGAACCTGGGAGGTGGAGGTTGCAGTGAGCCAAGATTGTGCCACTGCACTCCAGCCTGGGCGACAGAGTGAGACTCCGTCTCTAAATAAATAAATAAATAAGTAACCAACAAATGCACAATTGTCAGAGATTTGAAAACCTTTTGGGCTGGGCGCGGTGGCTCATGCCTGTAATCCCAGCACTTTGGGAGGCCAGAGAAGGTGGATCACCTGAGGTCAGGAGTTCTAGACTAGCCTGGCCAACATGGTGAAACCCCGTGTCTACGAAAAATAGAAAAATTAGCCAGGCGTGGTGGCAGGCGACTGTAATCCCAGCTACTCGGGGGGGCCGAGGCAGGAGAATCACTTGAACCACAGAGGCAGAGGTTGCAGTGAGCCAAGATCATGCCATCGTACTCCAGCCTAGGGGACAAAAGTGAAACTCCGTCTCAAAAAAAAGAAAACCTTCTTTTGGCAATTAATAGAACAACTAGACAAAAAAGCAGCTGCATATAGAAAACCTGAAAAATACCATCAACCAATTTGATATAGTTGACATTCAAGAAACTCCACCAAATAACTGCAGGTGATCCACCCACTTCACCATCCCAAGTGCTGGGATTACATTTTTTTTCAAGCACACGTAGAACATTAGCCAAGCTAGATTATATCTGGGCCATAAGATAAGTCTCAATATATTTCTAAAGATTAAAATCATTGCTTAAGGCCAGAAATTCAAGACCAACCTGGGCAACATATTAAATAGATAGACCCCATCTCCATAAAAAGTAAAAAACTTAGCTGAGCATGGTAGCACGTGCCTATAGTCCCAGCTACTTGGGAGACTGAAGTGGGAAGATTGAGCCTAAGGAGTTGGACGCTGCAGTGAGTATGATTGTGCCACTGCACTCCAGCCTGGTTAAAGAGTGAGACCCTGTCTCTATTTAAAAAAAAAAAAAAGGGAAAAAACCCCAGACAACCTTACAGAATACTCTCTGATCATCTGATCACAATGAAGTTAAATTAGAGACAAATAATATTAATAGTAACATATCTAGAAAGTCCCCAAATGTTTAGAAATTAAAGAATATATTTCCAAAGAATATATTTTTAGGCCAGGTATGGTGGCTCACACCTGTAATCCCAGCACTTTGGGAGGCTGAGGAGGGAGGATTGCTTGAGGCCAGGAGTTTGAGACCAGCCTGGGCAATATAGCGAGATCCTGTCGCTACAAAAAATAAAATTAGCCAGGCATGGTGACACATACCCGTAGTCCCAGCTACTCAAGAGGGTGAGGCAGGAGAATCACTTGAACCCAAGAGGCGGAGGTTGCAGTGAGCTGAGAACATGCCATTGCACTCCAGCCTGGGTGACAAGAGTGAAACTCTGTCTCAAAAAAAAAAAAAAAAAAAAAGTATTTCTGTATAACTAATGAATCGAAGAAAACACAAATGAGAAAATATTTCAAACTGTAGCATATGAAGGCACAGAATATCAAAATATGTGTGGTGCAGCTAAAGAAGTACTTAAAGGAAAGTGGATAACTTAAAGTACCTACATGAGAAAAGAGAAAGGTTTAAATTTTGGTGGGGGGTGGTCAGAGGGACAGAGTGGGACACTGGAGTGCAGTGGTGGGATCTCGGTTCACTGCAACCTCTGCCTGCCAGGTTCAAGCGATTCTCATGCCCCAAACTCCTGGCTTCAAGTGATCCACCCACCTTGGCTTCCCAAAGTGCTGGGATTACAGGCATGAGCCACCGTGCCCAGTGGAAAGGTTTAAATTAATAATTCTATGTTTCTACCTTAAGAAGCTATAAGAAGTTTGGCAGTTTCTCCAAAAGTTAAATAGAATTACCATATGACCCAGCAGTTCTACTCCCTGGTATATACGCAGGAGAATCAAAAACATGTTCATAGAAAAATGTGTACACAAATGTTCA
The DNA here is from genome assembly GCF_028858775.2 of Pan troglodytes. Classification (NCBI taxonomy): domain Eukaryota; kingdom Metazoa; phylum Chordata; class Mammalia; order Primates; family Hominidae; genus Pan; species Pan troglodytes. The sequence continues at coordinate 69,657,954 of NC_072407.2, forward strand.
TAACAGTGTTAGCCAAAATGTGGAAGCAATCCAACTGTCCATTCACGAATGAATAAACAAAATGTGGTATATCCCTATAATGGAATATTATTCAGCCATGAAAAGGAATGAAGTGGTTATATGCTACAAGATGGATAAACCTTGAAAACCTTATGCTAAGTGAAGAAACGCAGACACAAAATGATTCCATTTATATGAAATTTTCAGGGCTGGGTATGGTGGTTCATGCCTGTAATCCCAGCACTTTGGGAGATTGAAGTGGGAGGATTGCTTGAGCCCAGGAGATCAGCGTGGGCAACATAATGAGATCCTCTCTACAAAAAATAAAAAATTAGCCAGGCGTGGTGACATACACCTGTAATCTTGAGGCATGAGAACCCTTGAGCCAGGAGGCCAAGACTGCAGTAAGCACTACTACACTCCAGCTTGGGCAACAAAGTGAGACCCTGCCTCAAAAAAAATTGTAAAAAATTAATTATAAAAATGAAAATTTTAGAATAGACAGATCCATATAGACAGAAAGCAGATTAGTGGTTGCCAGGGAGGAATTGGAACTGACTGCCATTAAGCACAGGTTTCTTTCTGGGTTGATGAAGATGTTACAGAATTAGATATGGTAATGGTTGCACAACATAGTGAATATACTATAAATCACTGAATTTTACACTTTAAAATTGTGAATTTTAGAGGCTGGGCATGGTGGCTCATGCCTATAGTCCCAGCATTTTGGGAAGCCGAGGCAGGTAGATGGCTTGAGTTCAGGAGTTCGAGACCAGCTTAGGCAACATAGCAAAATCCCATCTCCACAAAAAATACGAAAATTAGCCTGGCGTGGTGGTGCGTGCCTGTAGTCCCAGCTGCTTGGGAGGCTGAGGCTGGAGAATTGCTTGAGCCTGGGAGGTCAAGGCTGCAGTGAGCCGCAATCTTGCCACTGCTCTCCAGCTCAGGAGACAGAGCAAGACCCTGTCTCAAAAAATAAATTAATTTTAAAAATGGTGAATTTTATATTATGTGGATTATAGTGCAAAAAAAAAAAAAAAAAAGAAGAAAAGAAAAGAAACAGCACAGTGCTGTGCACCTGTAGTCCCAGCTACTCATGGGGCTGAGGTGGAAAGATTGAGCATAGGAGTTCGAGACCAGCCTTGGTGACATAGACCCTGTCAAAAAAAGAAGAAAATATTTTATTTTATTTTATTTTATTTTATTTTATTTTATTTTATTTTATTTTATTTTTTGCGACGGAGTTTCACTCTTGTTGCCCAGGCTGGTGTGCGATGGTACGATCTTGGCTCACCGCAAACTCTGCCTCCCGGGTTCAAGAGATTCTCCTGCCTCAGCCTCCCAAATAGCTGGGATTACAGGCATGCGCCACCACACCCAGCTAATTTTGTATTTTTAGTAGAGACGGGGTTTCTCCATGTTGGTCAGGCTGGTCTCGAACTCCTGACCTCAAGTGATCCGCCCGCCTCGGCCTCTCAAAGTGCTGGGATTACAGGGTGAGCCATGGTATCCGGCCTAAGAAGAAGAAAATAAAATAAGCTAGAAAAAGAACAAGTTAAGTCCAAAGGAAGGAAATAATGACGAGCAGAAGTTAATGAAATAGAAAACACACAGAGGTTGGGAGCAGTGGCTTATGCCTGTAATTCCAGCACTCTGGGAGGCTAAGGCAAGAGGATCGCCTGAGCCCAGGAGTTCAAGACTAGCCTGGCATAGTGAGACCCCATCTCTACAAAAAGTAAATTTAAAAAATTAGCTCAGTGTGGTGGGGCATGCCTGTAGTCACAGCTACTTGGGAGGCTGAGGTGGGAGGAACCCTTGAGCCTGGGAGATAGAGGCTGCAGTGAGCCATGATTGCACCACTGCAGTCCAGCTTGGATGACAGAATAACACCCTGTCAAAAAAAAAAAAAAAAAAGAAAAGAAAATACACACACACACACACACACACACACACACACACACACACACCAGAGAAAAATAGCAAAGCGAAAAGTTGATTCTTTGAAAAAATAATAAAATTGATAAAACCTTATCAAGACTGATTTAAAAAAAATACAGGCTGAGCATGGTGGCTCACACCTGTATTCCCAACACTTTGGGAGGCCAAGGCCGGTGGATTACTTGAGGCCAGGAATTCAAGACTAGCCTGACCAACATGGTGAAACCCCTTCTCTACTAAAAGTACAAAAAATCAGCCAGGCGTGGTGGTGCACACCTGTAATCCCAGCTACTCGGGAGGCTGAGGCATGAGAATCACTTGAACCTGGGAGGTGGAGCCTGCAGTGAGCCGAGATCATGCCACTGTACTCCAGGGCAACAGAGCAAGATCTTGTCTCAAAAAAAAAAAATTACCAATTATTAGTAATGAAAGAGTAGATATCAGTTTAGATTGTTATGTATTAAGATGATAAAAAGGAGTATTGTGAAGAACTTTATGGAAATAAATTTGACAACTTGAATGAAATAACCCCTTTTAAAAATGTTTTATTTATTATTTATTTTTGAGACAGGGTCTTACTCTCTTGCCCAAACTGGAGTGCAGTGGCAATCATGGCTCACTCCACCTCTGGGGCTCAGGTGATTCTCCCACTCCAGCCTCAGAAGTAGCTGGGACTACAGGTGGGTGCCACCATGCCTGGCTAATTTTTCATACTTCTTTGTAAAGATGGGGTTTCGCCATGGTTCTTAGGTTGGCCTCGAACTCCTGAGCTCAAGCAATTCACTTGCCTTGGACTCCCAAACTGCTGGGAGTACAGGCGTGAACCACTGTGCCTGGCCAGAATCTTTTAAAAACCACTAGAATAAAGTGGATTTACCAAGGTAACAGGATACAAAGTGAATATACAAAAACCATTTCTATTTCTATGTTCTAGCAACAAACAATGGGAAAATGAAAATTTTTTAAAAATCCACTGTTAATAGAATAAAAAACTTGTTAGGAATAAATTTAGCCAAAGATAAGCAAGATCTCTACACTTAAAACTAGGCTGGGTACCATGGCATATGACTATAGTCCCAGCACTTTGGGAGGCTGAGGCAGGAGGATCGCTTGAATCCAGGAGTTCCAGACCACAGACCAGCCTGGGTGACATAGTGAGACCCTGTCTCTGCAAACAAAAGGAAACAAAAAAACACCAGTTTTTAAAAACTAACTAACTCTATATGATTTCAAGCTTTATTGTGAAGCTACACAAATCAAGACAGTGTGATGTTGAGATAAACACATCAATGCGAAAGAATAGAGAGTTTAGCAGTAGTCCCACACTTATATGGCCAAATTATTATTATTATTATTTTTAATTGAGACGGAGTCTTGCTCTGTCGCCCAGGCTGGAGTGCAGTGGCACAATCTCGGCTCACTGCAAGCTCCGCCTCCTGGGTTCACGCCATTCTCCTGCCTCAGCCTCCCGAGCAGCTGGGACTACAGGCATCCGCCACCACGTCCGGCTAATTTTTTTTGTATTTTTAGTACAGACAGGGTTTCACGGTGTTAGCCAGGATGGTCTCAATCTCCTGACCTCGTGATCCACCCTCCTCAGCCTCCCAAAGTGCTGGGATTACAGGCATGAGCCACTGCACCTGGCCATGGCCAAATTATTTTTGATGACAGTGCCAACGTAATTAAGTGGGTAAAAGGTCTTTGAGCAAATGGGGCTGGAACTGTATATCCACCAAAAGTTGGTTTCTTGAAATAAGTTAATAAAATTGAGGCTGGGTGCAGTGGCTCACACTTGTAATCCCAGCACTTTGGGAGGCCGAGGATGGTGGATCACAAGGTCAGGATTTCAAGACCAGCCTGGCCAACATGGTGAAACCCTGTCTCTACTAAAAATACAAAAATTAGCTGGGCATGGTGGCGGGCACCTGTAATCCTGGCTACTCAGAAGGATGAGGCAGAGAATTGCTTGAACCCAGGAGGCAGAGGTTGCAGTGAGCCACGATTGCGCTACTGCACTCCAGCCTGGGCAACAGAGCAAGACTCTGTCTCCAAAAATAAAATAAAATAAAATGAAATTGTTAAGTCCCTAGTAAGACTAAGAAAATAGAGAAAATATAAATCCCCAATTATCAGGAATGAAACAGTGAAATTAAAAATAGATCCTAAACCTAAATGTAAAAGCTAAAACAATGAAATATCTAGAAAAAAATAGAAAATATTTGTTACTTTGGGGTAGGTAAACATTTCTTAGGACATAAAAAGCAGTAACAAAAAAAAATGATAAATTGGATTTCATCAAAATTTAAAACTTTGGGCCGGGTGTGGTGACTGATGCCTGTAATCCTAGCACTTTGGGGGCCGACACAGGTGGATTATGCGAGGTCAGGAGTTTGAGACCAGCCTGGCCAACATGGTGAAATCCTGTCTCTACTAAAAATACAAAAATTAGCTGGGCATGGTGGCACATGCCTGTAATCCCAGCTACGTGGGAGGCTGAGGTAGGAGAATCGCCTAAACCCAGGAGGCGGAGGTTCCAGTGAGCCAAGATCACGCCATTGCACTCCAGCCTAGGCAACAAGAGCAAAACTCCATCACACACACAGACACACACGCACACACACACACATTTTAAAACTTTCGTTCTTCTAAAGATACTATTATGAAAAAAATTCTGGCCGGGTGCAGTGGCTCACGCCTATGATCCCAGCACGTTGGGAGGCCGAGGAAGGCAGGTGGATTGCTTGAGGTCAAGAATTTTGAGACCAGCCTGGCCAACGTGGTGAAGCCCCATCTCTACTAAAAATACAAAAGTTAGCCAGGTGTGGTGGCACGTGCCTGAAATCCCAGCTACTCGGGAGGCTGAGGCAGGAGAATCCCTTGAACCTGGGAGGCAGAGTTTGCAGTGATCCAAGATCGCCCCACTGCACTCCAGCTAGGGTGACAAAGCGAGACTCTGTCTCAAAAAAAAAAAAAATCCAAAAATTTTATCTGGAACCACTAAAGACCCCAAATAGCCAAAGCAATCCTAAGCAAAAATAACAAAGCTGGAGGCATCATACTACCTGAGTTCAAAATATACTACAAAGCTATAGTAACCAAAACAGCATGGTACAGTCATAAAAACATACACATAGACCAGTGGAACAGTATAGATAACCCAGAAATAAATTCACACAACTGATTTTCAGCAAAGGTGCCAAGAATATACATTGGGGAAAAGATGGTCTCTTCAATAAATGGTGCTGGGAAAACTGGATATCCACATTCAGAAGAATGACAAAATTAACTCAAAATGGATTAAAGACTTAAATATAAGACCTCAAACTATAAAACTACTAGAAGAAAACACAGGAGAAATGCTTCCTGACATTGACCTAGGCAAGGATTTTTGAGATAGGACCTCAAAAGCACAGGCAACCAAAGCAAAAGTAGACCAATGGGATTACATCAAACAAAAAGCTTCTGCACGGCAAAGAAAACAATAGAGCATGGCCAGACACAGCAGCTCACACCTCTAGTACCAGCTACTCTGGAGGCTGAGGTGGGAGGATTGCTTAAGCCCAAAAGTTTGAGGCTGCAGTAAACTTTGATTGTGCCATTGCACTCCAGCCTGGGTGACAGAGCAATACTCCATCTCAAAAAAATAAAATGGTAGAACCACTTCGGAAAACAGACTGGCAGTTTACTCTAAAGTCAAATATATATATATGATATATAACGTAGCAATATGATTCTTTGACATATAGCCAAGAAAAATGAAAACCTGCCCACACAAAGACTTGTACATGAATGTTTATAACAGCTCCATCCATCAGAGTCTAAAACTGGAAACAACCCAAATGTTCATCAGCTGATAAATGGGATAAATACATTTTAGTATATTCACACAATGGATTTTTTTTTTTTTTTTTTTTTTTTTTGAGACGGAGTCTCGCTCTGTCATCCAGGCTAGAGTGTGGTGGCACGATCTCGGCTCACTGCAACCTCTGCCTCCCAGGTTCAAGCAATTTTCCTGCCTCAGCCTCCTGAGTAGCTGGAATTACAAGCGTGCGTCACCACACCTGGTTAATTTTTTTTTGTATTTTTAGTAGAGACGGGGTTTCCCTATGGTGGTCAGGCTGGTCTTGAACTCCTGACCTCATGATCTGCCCGCCTTGGCTTCCCAAAGTGCTGGGATTACAGGTGTGAGCCACTGTGCCCGGCCAATACACAATGGAATATTATTCAGCAACAAAAGTGAATGAACTTGGCCAGGCATGGTGGCTCATGCCAGTAATCCCAGCACTTTGGGAGGCTGAGGCAGGAAGATTGCTTGAGTCCAGGAGTTCAAGACCATCCTGGGCAACATAACGAGAATTAATTAATTTTTTTTTTTTTCCACATACAGATGGTGTTTCACTCTGTTGCCCCAGACTGGTCTCAAATTCTCTTGAGCTTAAGCAATCCTCCTGCCTTGGCCTCCCAACATGCTGGGATTATAGGCATGAGCCACTGCACTTGGCCCTTATTTTTTTTTGGAGACAGAGTCTTGCTCTGTCACCTAGGCTGGAGTGCAGTGGTACAGTCACACCTCATTACAGCCTCAACCTACCAGGCTCAAGGGGTCCTCCCCAACGTCAGCCTCCCGAGTAGCTGGAACCACAGGTGCAAGCCGCCACAGTGGGCTAATTTTTAACAGTTTTTGTAGAGACAAGATTTCGCTATGTTACCTGGGCTGGACTTGAACCCTTGGCCTCAAGCAACCTCCCACCTTGGCCCCCCAAATATTTGGGATTACAGGTGTGAACCACCGCACCTGGCCCAGTCTCTTATGGATGACAGACTTTTAGGCTATTTATGTTCTTTGCTATTACAAAGAGTTTTATAATAAATAACCTTACATATGTTATTTTACATATACCAACGTATCTGTAGGATAAATTTCTAGATATAGACTGAAAAGGATAGGTGCATTTATAATTTTGATGTATAATGCCAAATTAGTGTCCTTGGAGTTGTACAAGTGTATACTCCAGCATTGCAGGACTGGAATAGTCAGATCCTGGCCAGCCATTCTCCCGAGAGCATGTGGAGAGGTGGGCTGGATGGCTCACTGCAATGATGACCGTCTCTACTCTGCACCTCAGAGGACCTCAGCTAAGCACTCCATGGCCAGCCCACTGGAGGCACAGGCTTCAAAACAGGAAATGAAAAGGGCCTGCTTCTGCAGTTGACAGCTTTGATGCCTTCCTCACTGAGAAGGCCTTAGGAAAAGATGGCTCCTGCCATCAAGGCCACACAACTCCTATGGAGAAGTGACTTAGAGCCCAAAGAGTTGCATTTACAATTCTCACACAAATGATTCTCACGGGCTAGACAGGATCAAAAAGTATGTGTGAGTATGCCGGGCACAGTGGCTCACACCTGTAATCCCAGCACTTTGGGAGGCCGAGGTGGGCAGATCACCTGAGGTCAGGAGTTTGAGCCCAGTCTGGTCAACATGGTGATACCCCGTCTCTACTAAAAATATAAAATTAGCTGGGCATGGTGGTGCCTGCCTGTAATCCCAGCTACTCGGGAGGCTGAGGCAAGAGAATCCCTTGAACCCGGGAGGCAGAGGTTGCTGTGAGCCAAGATTATGCCACTGCACTCCAGCCTGGGGGATAGAGCAAGAGTTTGTTTCAAAAAAAAAAGTAGGTGTGAGTGAAGTGGGACGATTTGGTCAGCTTTTTTTTTTTTTTTTTTTTTTTTTTACACAGGGTCTTGCTGTGTTGCTCAGGCTGGAGTGCTGTGGTGGGAATATGGCTCACTGCATTTCAACTTCATGGGCTCAAGTGATCCTCCTGCCTCAGCCCCACTATCTGGGGCCACAGGCGTGTGCCACACCGAGCTAATTTTTAATTTTTTTTTGTTTTTTGTAGAGACAGGATACCCCTTTGTTGCCCAGGCTGGTCTCAAACTCCTGGGCTCAAGTGATCCTCTTTCCTCAGCCTCCCAAAGTGCTAGGATTACAGGGGTAAGCCACTATGACCAACCTCAGCCAGCTTTGAGCGCTTACTATGTAGCCAACCTTGTGTTAGGTATACACCAGCAGAGATAAAATATTCTCTAGCACTGAAAACAATGAAGCGTATTGTTGTGGCAATGTGACATGCTGTAATAAAACAGAAACAGGTTACCGTGGGAAGCAGAGGGGAAATCCTTAACTCTCTTCAGGGAAGGCTGCACAGAGTGAAAAACATCCTGCAGTCAAGGGCAGGGCCTGCAGGCATAGGAACCATTGGCGCCTCTAGGTGAGGTGAAGGGGCATCCACGAGGTCAGGATGGAGGCTCACATCCCAGAGGGAGCTCCTAGGAGATGCCTTTTCCTTCAAGAGACAAAGGACCAAAGTTGGGCTTAAGAAGGACTCAGACGCCAACACATGGTCTACCATCACTTGTTCACCTGGAGGGCACCCCTACTCGTCCTTACATACTCAGCTGAAGGTTGTCATAGGCCAGGCCCATGCCTGTCTTGCAGCATTGTTTGAAGTATACTTGCGCGTCTGTTTTCTGTCTCCCCACTACAGTGAGCTCTTGGGGCTTAGGGCCTGGGGTTCTAATCATTTGCATCTGCCATGACTAGCACAAAGTTATGGTTTTCTAGCTTAGGACTCAGGTGGATAGACTCAGGTGGATAAACTGCGTGGAAAACCAGGAATCGTTTTGAGAATCTCTTGAGTCCCAGAGGTGGCAGTAACCCAAATTGGCCTCAAGCTGGCACTGTTGTAGTTTTCTTCTGTTTCTAGACCAGTTCAGAAACTTGCTTCTTTCCTGTGTTGACTTTAGTTTCTTGGTAAATTAGCTCCTTAAACCTTCAAGCTACTAGTGAGTTTGTCTGAGGGTGGATAAATGTTGCCACACCTGAGTCAATAAAGAATGAATCAGTGTGGCCTTCATAGAGGGGTGTGGTACTGGTAGTTACCATGACAGCCAAAGACACTCGAGAGAACTACAAAACGAGGATAGGGGGAAGTGGGAAATGGAGGAATGGAATGAGGGCAAGTCCCCTCCATGCTTCCTGACAGTATCTTCCTTGATGTCTCTGCAGCATCACACCGGTGACCTCTGGGACACTGCTCTGCCTTGGTTCTCCTGCCACTCTGAGCACTCTTCCCCTCTGGTTTGCTGGATCTTCTTCCACCATTTTCTAGAGAGAATTTTCCCAGGTGCCATGCTTGGTCTTCTCTTTGACTGTCTCTCTTGAATCTTTCATCTGTGCGCATAGGTCAGTTCTATGCAGGTGATTTCCTTGTCCCCTGGATACCGCCCCTCCCCTGACCTCTCTGCTACACTTGAGCTCTGTTTCCATTTCCTACCAGATGTTTCCATTTGGTGTCCTGTCGTCATCTCAAACCAAGCATGTATAAAATTGAGCCTGTCTTCCCCCTCCCAGTTTCCATTTTTCTTCCCATGGCATCAGCATTCTCTCACCCACCCAAGCTCAAAACCTGAGTCATATTTGACACCTCCTCCCCATTCTTCCCTTACCAAATGCAAGTTTTGCCAACTTCTTTTGCAACATCTCTTATAGTTCTTTGTCCCTTTATTTTATTTATTTTTATTTTTTTTGAGATGGAGCTTTGCTCTTGTTACCCAGGCTGGAGTGCAGTGGCGCGATCTTGGTTACTGCATCACTGCAACCTCCGCCTCCCAGGTTCAAGTGATTCTCCTGCCTCAGCCTCCTGAGTAGCTGGAATTACAGGCATGCACCACCACGCCCAGCTAATTTTGTATTTTTAGTAGAGACAGGGTTTCTCCACGTTTGTCAGGCTGGTCTCGAACTCCCAACCTCAGGTGATCCACCCGCCTCGGCCTCCCAAAGTGCTGGGATTACAGGCATGAGCCACCGCTCCCAGCCAAATGCTAGTTTTTTATGATTTTATGTGGAAACCTCTGTGGTATATACTTCACAGCTCTGTGCACCTAGCCTGTGGCACACACATAATTCCCTCCTGCTTGCCTTTGTTCAGCTCATTCCCTTAGTCTAGAACACTATTCTCTGGCTGGGTGTGGCAGTTCACTCCTGTAATCCCAATACTTTAGGAGGCCAAGGCAGGAGGATTATTTGGCCTCAGGTGTTTGAGACCAGCCTGGGCAACATAGCAGTACTATCTCTCTAAAAAAAAAAAAAATTTTTTTTTTTTTAATTAGCTGTGTATGACACGTGCCTATAGTCCCAGTTACTTGGGAGACCAAGGCAGGAAGATGGCTTGAACCTGGGAGTTTGAGGCTGCAGTGAGCCATGATTGCACCACTGTGCTCCAGCTTGGGCAACAGAGCAAGACCCTTACTCAAAAAAAAAAAAAAAAAATATATATATATATATATATATATATATATATATATATATATATATGCTTTTTAGTATTTCTGAAGTGCTGTTCAAACTGAGTGAGGTGGTATAGTAGATGTATCAGGGGTAACTGAAAGCAGCCATAAGCCACATGTGGCACATCTTCCTGGAGACTTCATTTTATTTAATTATAAATAATTTCACCTACTTTTATGTTAATACAGCTACTCCAGGCCGGGCACAGTGTCTCATGCCTGTAATCCCAGCATTTTGGGAGTCTGAGGCGAGTGAATCACTTAAGGTCAGGAGTTCAAGAGCAGCCTGGCCAACATGATAAAACCCCATCTCTACCAAAAATACAAAAATTAGCCGGGAATGGTGGTGGGTACCTCTAATCCCAGCTACTTGGGAGACTGAGGCACGAGAATTGCTTGAACCCTGGAGGCAGAGGTTGCAGTGAGCCAAGATCATCCCACTGCATTTCAGCCTGAGTGACAGAGTGATACTCTGTGTCAAAAAAGAAGTACAACTACTCCAGACATATGGAGTAGAATCAAAATTGATGAAGGAAATGACTAAGAACATTCCGCATGGTGCTGTCCCCTACAGTGGGGAGTCTGCATTCGCCCTGCGGTGGAAGGTGGGAAGGTGAGAAACAGGGACCCCTGATTAGAAGGGGCCAGGTGCAGATGAGGTGCAGCAGGGGGAATACAATGCAGCGGGAGGAAGGTGGCAGTCCCTGTGCTCGAGGCCCCTGCAGCGGGTCCCTGTCACCCATGGTGCTCTGTCCTTTCTGAGAACTCAGACAATTCAGTGTCTGTGCCACTCCTAGGTTGCCTCGGGAAAGCACTCATATTACATGGTTTTCTAACTTGCCACATATGTAGTCCTTATCTCCTCAACAACATTCTTATCCTCCAACATCTGGAGTGCAGGTGCGGGGTGAATTCAGGCCCTGGTGTTTACTGATTGAGCAAGGCACTTTTCCTCTCAGCCTTGGTTTCCTTATCTGTAAAACATGAATAGTACTTCCCTAATGAGATTGTTCTCAGGATTCAACTAGATAACATGTGTGCAGCATTTCACATAGCAGATGGCATGGATAGGCACTTAGTAAACATCAGAGCCCTCCCAGCAGCGCCAGGCTCTTAGTAAATATCTGATTCTTGAATATTCCCATCCCCAAATATATCCCCCTACCTGAGGCTCCTCTCATATTCTCTGCCTCCCTTCCTGTCACAGTGCATGTGTCTACTGAAGGCCACCCTCTTCCTGTATCCTGGTTCCTGGCCCTCCTCACCCTCACAAAGATCTCACTCACACAACTGCCTCCTCATCTCCGGTAACCTCAGGTTCCCTCGCTACTGGATCTCTCAGATCACTTCTCTCTCTACACTCACTCTGGGGATCTCATCCACTGTTGGAGCTTTCAAGGCCATCTAAAAGATTCCCAAGTTTATATTTTAAACCTAGAATGCCTCAGAATCCGAGACTTACATATCCACTGCCTATACCCCATGTCCCTTTGGAAGTGGCACAGATACTTCAGCATGTCTAAGATGGAGCTCCAGATTCCTGCCCCACCCTTCCCACAAGTTTTCCCATCTTAGTAATGAGAACTCTGTCCTTCCAGTCGCCCAAACCAAAACCTTTGGAGTTATCCTTGGCTCCTCCCTCTTAAATCCCACAGTCGACCAATAGGCAAGTCCTGCCAGTCAGCTCTTCCTTCAAAATACAGAGCGTACCTGGCCACTTCTGAGCAGTCCACCTCCCCACGCTGGTCCAGATCACCCTCAGCTCTCATGAGGCCAACTTCAGTAGCCTCCTGAGTGGTTTTGCTACCTCTGTTTTCCCCAGCTCCACAATCTTGTTTTCCACCAACAGAGTAATGTTTTCGAAACATAAGCTTGACTCTGTCATTTATTGGCTTCAAGCCCTCCAGTATCCTCCCCTCTCACTCAGAATCAAATCCAGTTTCTTATCATGGCCCTAGGGACCAGCCCACTGCCTGTCTGCCCTCAATTCCCACTACCCTTCCTCACTCCCTGGCCCCCAGCCTCACTGGCCTCCTCAGTGCCTTTCCTGGAGCAGGCTGGAAACACTCCTTCCTCAGGAAGCTTCTCCTTGTTGCTCCTTCTGCCTGGAACCCTCAGATGCAGACCTTGCTCCCTTCCTTCCTTCAGGTCTCTGCTCAAATGCCACCTTAGCAGAGGGCCTTCCCTGACCAGTCTCTCTAACATAGCGCCCCTGGCATCCTTGGACCCTTTCTGATCCCAACTCTGATTTTGCTTACTACTGACTGCTACCTGTCATAATTAACTTACGTGTTTGTTTTTGCCCATCTCCTGACCATTAGTAATACCCCAAGGGGACCTTTGGTGCCTGGCACATAGTGAGTGCTTAGCAGCTGGGCAGGAGGTATGGCATAGTCTGGAAGAGGTTAATGCAAGTGGCCCCTGGTCACTGCACTGCCTCTTGCCTGCTGTGTGCTTTTGGGCAACTTTACTTAACCTTTCTTAGTTTCAGTTCCCCTCTCAGTAAAACCTACCTGGAAGGTTTTTTAGGAGGATTCGAGGTAATACATTTAAAGTACCTGAGACATGATCAGTGCTCAGACGGGGGCTACACAGGCCACTTAGCTGCCCTCTAGGCCTGTTTCCAAGAACTTACTAGTGCTGCCTCCATCTACCCCCAGGATAGAGGGCTGCTACAGTAGATGAAGGTAACGCTATAGAAGCGGTTACTGACTCTATTCTCCATGTCATACCCTGACCCTGGGTCCCCTGGGCATTGTTTCTGGCTCCAGCCAGTTCTCCTCCATCCCCCAGCACCATCAGTTTCTTTTTTCTTTCTTTCTTTTTTTTTGAGATGGAGTCTTGCTCAGTCACCCAGGCTGGAGTGCAGTGGCGCGATCTCGGCTCACTGCAAGCTCCGCCTCCCGGGTTCACGCCATTCTCCTGCCTCAGCCTCCCAAGTAGCTGCGACTACAGGTGCCCGCCACCAGGCCTGGCTAAGTTTTTTTGTATTTTTAGTAGAGACGGGGTTTCTCTATGTTAGCCAGGATGGTCTCGATCTCCTGACCTCCTGATCCACCTGCCTCGGCCTCCCAAAGTGCTGGGATTACGGGCGTGAGCCACTGCGCCCAGCCTTTATTTTGTATTTTTTTATTTTTTGAGACGGGGTCTCTCTCTGTCACCCAGGCTGGAGTGCAGTGATGCGGTCTCAGCTCACTGCCAGCTCTGCCTCCCGGGTTCACGCCATTCTCCTGCCTCAGCCTCCTGAGTAGCTGGGACTACACCTGGCTAATTTTTTGTATTTTTAGTAGAGACGGGGTTTCACCATGTTAGCCAGGATGGTCTCGATCTCTTGACCTCGTGATCCGCCCTCCTCGGCCTCCCAAAGTGCTGGGATTACAGGCGTGAGCCACCGCGCCTGGCCATCAGTTTCTTACCAAAGCCCCTCAGATGATGGTCATGTCTGAGCAGGTCCTGCAAGTTGAGACCCTCGCCAGCCCTGCTTTGGATCAAGGTGGCCCCCGATGTGGGAAGCCAGAGGTGCTTGCTGGGAATGTATAGATATGTTTGGATTTCATGAGCTATGGACCCCAGGGGTCCTTCTCTGGCAAAGCACCCATGTTTGTGAGGTGGGCACCGCTTAGCAAGGCAGGTGGCTGGCTAGTCAGGTAGGTTTTCCCTGGCTGCTCCAGAAGGTGAGTCATGAGTAGTTTCCCTGTGGGCCACCAGGGGGCACCAGAGGTCGCTCAGCTCTTCCGAGGACTTGATCGGTCTCAAGATGACTGTCTCCTCCCTCTTAGGCCTAGGACTTTCTTGAAGGAAAAGAGCTGTGGTGGTGCCTCTCTCATCTCCTAACTTGCTAGGGACTGCCAGTCAAAGCAGGGCCACAGTAAAGGACTGAAGGTCAGGATTCCAGGCTCAATATTCTTTATTGATAAGCATTAGTGAACCCCTTGCCCTGGGAGCTCAGCCAGTCCTGCTCTCAGATTCCTGGCCTTAGGTGGGAGAGCATCTTTTCCTCATGGATCAACTGTCCATGTCTGACTGTGCCTAACTTGCCAGATCATGGGTCAGGGAGACAGGCAGCAGGTATTGGAAGGTGATGGCCAGGTCCTTTTCCCCAGTGACCACTCTCCATCTAGAAGCACTCTGCTTCAGCTGCGCAGGCTCTTCCGGGGACTCTGGGAGCCTGCTGGTTAGATGGAGGAGTTGAGCCTCTGACACCTCCAGGTTCTGCCTGCCAAGGGTTCCTCCGCAGCCGGGCTGAGCTGAGCAGGAGCAATGGGCTCTCGCTTCTGTCCTGAGGTTCTTGGGTGGTGAGCAAGAGAGCTAAGGGCAGGAGGTCTTACGTGGTGCCTCATAGGGGATAGAGATGCCAGAGACTGTGGAAGATGGGGTGGGAGGGAGGGATACCCCAGAGAGAGAGAGAGAGAAAGAGAGAATCAGTTGTTGAGTCCCTGGATCTGATTTCACCAGCTTATTCTTGGCCATGCCCATAGTCCTTGGGAAACCCCTCAGTTCTAAATAGATAGTTCCTTGGGTCCTGGGTGTACCTTTGCCCCCCACTAGCTTGTAGAGGTAAGAATTATTGGCCGGGTGTGGTGGCTCACGCCTGTAATCCCAGCACTTTGGGAGGCTGAGGCGGGTGGGATCACGAGGTCAGGAGATCAAGACCATCCTGGCTAACACGGTGAAACCCCGTCTCTACTAAAAATAGAAAAAATTAGCCGGGCGTGTTGGCGGGCGCCTGTAGTCCCAGCTACTTGGGAGGCTGAGACAGGAGAATGGCGTGAACCCGGGAGGCGGAGTTTGCAGTGAGCCGAGATCGCACCACTGCACTCCAGCCTGGGCAACAGAGCAAGACTCTGTCTCAAAAAAAAAAAAAAAAAAAAAAAAAGAATTATTATAGTGGCGTGTCCTCCTGAGCCAGGCACCTCATAGAATCTTCTTGCCTGTTCAGCAAGGCCTTCCAACCCTCCATCCATTTCTCCCTCAGGTCAGGACAGCAGGGTGACGGTGCCTGGAGAAGGCCCTGGCTCCCCTGAAAGCCCTCCCGGCCTGTCTCTGACCTGCACTGGAAGCGGGGGTCTCCGGGGTGGGTCTTCAGCACCTGCCACACCTCTGGGGGAGGCTCCAAGCCCATCTGCTTGGCCCGACACCAGCGCTGCAGCCGTGTGATCCCTGCCAGGGTGGGAAGAAGACTCTGGAGACTTGTGGGGGGTGGGGTAGAGTCTGAGCTGGAGAATGTGTGTGTTGGGGGGAGACAGTTCCTGAGGGTCAGAGTCACGCAAGCGCTTGGGTGACTTCAGAGACGTGTGGGTGACTGGCTGGGAGAGGCGCCTCCGTGGGGCTGGGTGGGTTCTCACCGGTGCAGGGCCCGTACTGCCAGGCCAGGTCAAACTGCCTCAGCAGTTCCAGCTCCGCTTCCTCCTCGTCGCGGGGCTGGGGCTCCTCCCCTGCAATGACAGCTGCTCTTCAGTACGAGGCTGGCTTCAGTCTCCTGCCCCTCACCTCCCAGCCTTCCTCACCACCCCTTTGCCTCTGCCACCCCGCAGCTAGACCTGGTGTCGGGAGGGGAGGACAGGCCACCTTTCCCTTTCCATCGGCCCCTCCGCCCCTCTAGGGGCCTCCTCTAGGCCCCTCCGTGTCCACTCCTCCTGCCTCCCTCACACCTCAGAGACCTAGCTCGGGTGCCAGCTCCCCCTTGCTGTGCCCAGCGGGCCCCTCCCTCCTCTTCACAACCGGGTAGGAATCAGTGATGAGCCGCTTCCGGCCCATGGCGGCCACCCAGGCAGGCAGAGAAGGAGGCAACTGCGGGGAAGAGGAGAGACCGGCCAGTGGGCGCGAGAAAGACAGCTGCTGAGAGAGACTGACGGGGCCAGGCCAGTGGCGGGCAGACAAGATGACCCAGACAAACCGAGAGAGGAAGTCGCCGGGGTCCAGGGAGGGACGCCTCCCCCACCCCCAAAAGCACGCAAACAGGAAAGACCTCAGCCAATGGCAGGCCGCCTATGCGGGGCGGGGCCCTGGCGCTAGCCAATGGTAGGCAGTGTAGGGTGAGGGGCGGGGCGGTGCCTCAGCTGTGGGCCGCGGGAGGAGGGGCAGGCTGGGGCGGGGGACCAGTCGGGATGCCCCGACTTCACCACCTCCCCCGGCCCCCATTGGTCTGCTGTGGGTCCCGAGAGACTTCAGGAGAGTTATCTTCAGCCTCTCACTTCCCGTTTTCCCTTCCTAGGCAAATGTTCTTTTCAGCTTCGCTAATCCCCGTGGCCAGTTTGTAACTCCCTAGAGTCCAGCTGGAGCCTTCACTCGGTCCTTTGGCCCGCCCCGCCTTGTGGGGGCAGGTCTGGAGGTCTGAAGAGAGTTTGGGCTAATCCAGGCCCCTTCCCGGCTCCCACCCAACCCCCACTGGCCCCAGGAGACCTGGCTGGAGAAGCCCATGGGTTCTGAAACCTCCTTTCTCACAGTCTGTGCCCAAAGATGCTGCCCACTCTTAGTCCGAGTAAGTGTTTGCCGTTTTGACTCTCCTGGGGTCCCAAGTCGTGTCCGGCCCGCCCCACCAGTCAGGAAGATTCCATACTGAGTAGGAAGGCAGAGCAAGGGTCTGGTCCCCCCACCACAATGTGTTTGGATCCCTAGTTCTTCATTGGCAAAATCTGCCCTGTCTCTCACAATAATGTGAGTCTGAGCAGAAAATATTAATAATAAACCTAGCACTCATTGCACGTGCCATGTGCCAAGTACTGTTCTAAGCACTTTCCCACATGTTCATTAAAATAGATGTCAAAAAGTTTTTGAAAGTAGGAAGCATAGCTAAATGATTATCACTGCTGATAGTCACAGGCATTGTAGGGCCCCAATCAAACCACAGTCTCTCTTGCACCCCAGGAGCTCACTGTCACAAGGCAGACAGATGCACAGTTGTCAATGAGAGGCTATAATTCCTACCAGAAGAGGGAAAGGGTGGGTCAGAGATTGGTTAGGACCACAGGGATGATTACCATTGGAAGGCCTCCTGGAGGAGGTGGACTGCTGTAAACAATGTCTCTCAATTCTCCACCCATGACCTTTGTCCCTTGGGCTCCTGTCATCACTGACTCACCCATACTGCTGCCTCCCCCTCACCAACTTCCTGGCAGGAGGCAAAAGTACTGGCCAGTGGGAGTCTGGGAACCAGCACAGGGACCAGCCCAGCTCTAATCACCCTCCAAAGATCCCATCCGGTTCTTCCTTCCAGGGATACTGGGAGGGTGGGGCACAGACTCCTGGGCTGCTGCCTGCTCAGAGGCCTCTGCCTCCTCCTTTCCCTGCTCTGGGGTCTGGGTGTTCTGCACTGGAAGAGGGCTAAGCCACTGGTACACGTGGGCACAAGGGAGGAAGCTGCTCTGGAGAGGAGACCACCAGAGGGGAGGCAGAGGAGCAGGCCATGTCTTCAGGGTCCACGTCCTGCCTGGCTCTCCCCATCGGCGTCCTAGAGGAGGGAGCTTGTGGGGGCACTGCATGGAGCTGGAGGGCCCTTTCTGCTGTATTGTTTGGGCTGGGCCTAGTCTAATCCCCCCATCTGCCTTGCGGACTAAGTGGGGCCCACATTCAGGGAGACAGTGTCCCTGCGGAGTTAGTGATGGAAGCAGGGAGGCCCTGTCTACCAGGGCTGGGAAGGGCCTAGGTGCTGAGTCCAGTCAGGTGCTGAGCATGCTAGGTAGGGATGGCGTCTAGGCTCTGGGGGATTGACTACCCCTCCCCAGAGGGTCTTGGCAAGGGTTCCTGGGCTGTTTCCAGAGGTGTGTGGCACCCACCTCCTGAGTCCACCAAGCCCTGAGGGAGTAGGGAGCCATGGGTGGGGCAGACCCCTCCTCAATCCCAGTCCCTCCCACCCCTGAAAGCTGATAGCCGTGGGGCCCTGCCACCGCCCAGGGAGCGTGAAATGGGGTGTGCCGCTGGGCAGCCACAGTAGCTCCTACCACCGCCTGGGCCTATTGCCTTTTCTCCTTGGGAAGCCTCTGGCATCCTGAGCTGCTCTGTAGATGTTGGCTGGGCTGTCCCTGCCAGCTTCCCCAGCTTTGCCTGGCACAGGCCCCAACCCAGGCTGGAAGATGTCTCCCTCAGGCTTCAGCTACCCCCACACCCAAGAAAAAGATTCAGAGTGGTCAGCTCAAGTGCAGGCACCCTAGGCCTGGCTTTCTGCCTTGGAGTTGAGGGAACTCTCTGCAGGCAGCATTGCTGTTCTCTCTTAGATGGTGGTAGGGTGGAGCCCCTAGGAAAGAGTTGGCACCCAGGGATTTTGGAACCATCCCTGTCCAACTGGCATGCCCTGACTCAGCACCTGGATCCCTAAGGTGCGCTGAGGACTAGGCTGGACCTTGACCTTCCTGTCCTCAGGTCTTTTCCTTCTTTGCTGTCCAACCCCATCCACCTTCTGTACCTTCTTGCCTAGAACCCCTTCACCTACTCAGGCAGCATCCTGGCCTCATTCCCTAAACTGCTGTCTTGGAGCCTGTTCAGGCTTCAGGCTGGATGGCCAGGCCAGAGGTCTGGGTTGGGTGCTGAGTTCTCTCTCCCTGGGGGAATGTCCTGAGACCCTTGTGTCAGCCCCGACACCCAGAGGCTGGTGATGAGACTAGTAGGAGTGACCTTTGCACCTCAGCCTGGTAATAATACCCAAGACCCTTGCTTCAGGGCCAAGCCCAGAGTCCTGGGGGTCCAGGAGAGAAAAGAACTGAAACAGGAACCCGGCACCTTCCCAGGGGCTGAGGCCCACCGCTGACTGCACTCAAGGGAAGGATTAGGTCTGGCTTAGCTCAGACAATGTGGTAGAATGGGGGCCTCAGCACTGCACCTGCATTCCCTTCCCCCACCTCACCATGAGGTTTGTGGGGAGAGCCAGGTAGAGCTGGGAAGGTGGAGGCAGGTGGAGAGAGGGGAGCAGCTGCCTGGGACCCAGTGGGCTGTGGGGTGGATCCAGCTCTTCTTCCCTCTCGCCAGTACCCCCCTTCCTCAGGCCCTTGGGCCCTGCCACCCACCCTGAGCTGAAAGTCAGTCCCACTCAGGAGATTCTGGGCAGCCAGAATACCCCTGGCCCCGGCCCCCAACATACTCACACACCGTGGGCCCCATTCCTCACCCTGTGGGCCAGAATTCTTTCAGGCAGTCCTTCCTAGTCCCTCACTGCCTTCCCAGACACTCCCTCTTCCCCTGGTCCAGGTTCTCTGGCCTAATGTGCTTCCATCGCAGCAGCTTGAGGGGAAAGGATGGGGTCTCTGGGTTTTTCTACCACTGCTTCTTCTGTCCTGCTCCTACCACCCTCCACACCTTCTCTAGTCACCTCCTCTTTCACCTTGGCCATCCAGGCTCTGGAGCAGTTCCGGGAAGACTTGAAAAGGGGCCTTCTGGCCATTACTCACCTTGGCCACCAGGTGTCAGACTTTGCCCAGCTGGGTGGGAGGAAGGTTCTAGTTAACCATTTCCACCCCATCAGTCTGGCCTCAGAGAGAGATCTGGGCAAGTTGGGGAGGAGCCTAGAGGTGACCACTGAACTGGCAAGGCTGAGGGACCCTGAAGGTTGAGACTGGGAAAAGGACTGGAACTCTGACTCTACAGCTTTCCCCCAGAATCCCCTCACTGCCACTGCCCCCACACCACCCCACTGACAAGGGCTTTGTCCCCTGCTGGGAAGTTCAGGAACGAGGCTGAGTCAGGGAGCTTGAGAATTGAAGGAACAAAGGCAGGGACAGTTGTAGCTCCACAGCAGAAGGGGAAGCTGAGAGGGAGCTGCCCATCGGAGTGCCCAGCCAGGACTGAGTCACTAGCCCTTGCCCTCTAGGTTAAGGGGAACAGAGGGCCTCCCTTTGCCCTTCCCCATTTAGGGTGGCTGTGGCAAGTGAGAGTGTGTGTGTGCATGTGTGTGTAAACTCAGTGCTTGAATGAGCCTCTCATATCATGAGGCGGCCTGTAAGTCTTGGACGGTAGGTCAGTCTTTGCAAAAGTGGAAAACTGGCAAGATCTGAGTATTGTGCCATCTCCCATCAGACCCTCCTCTAGCCCCACTTCCCCCAGAGGTTGCCCCTGCCTCAAGTGATAGTTCTCCATTTTATGCTCATTCTTTCAAACATAGGTGTGTTTCTAAGCACCCAAGATGATGACAAGATTTCTAATCCTTACATTCTATCTGGAGATGATGGAGAGGAGGGTCTTCTCTTGCCCACTCTCCCGATCCTTGTGGGGACATGAGGAATACTAGAGATAACACACCCTCCACCCTTTGACATTGCAATGCCTTAGAGTCTCATGTTAGCCTCTGGGCCTCTGACTCTAAGGCCATTCTTGTGAGGTAAAACCTCGATAACCAACAAAACTCATTGGATCTCCTGAAGCAGCTCTGGATGGAAAACCAATGACTCACTCACAGAAAACGCCAGTGCCCTGTGATCTACCAGGTGCTCCCTGTGCTGTGGTGCTGGCATTTTCACAAGATGCCTGTGGGACGCAGTGCCAAAACACGAAGGAGCAGCTCACATCCCCTGTCACCATCATTAGGGGCTATTTGAGAGAGTTCAAGAACTCACACTCTGAAGTGCCCTCTCTGATGGTGCTCTCATCCCCCTCTCCCTCCACCACGCCACCGCCACCGTGGGAGCGTTCTGCGTCCTCAGCATGCAGGAACCCCAGCGCTCCCCATTCAGGATTCTTCTCCCAGCCTATTCCCCTCCTCTGTTTCCCTCCACTGACCACTTTTCCCTTACTGCCTGGCTCTGGCTCCCAGCCAATTCCAGTAGTTTCCAGCAGCCTAGAATCCCCCTTGATTCTCTGCCATTCCTGCCTTGCCAATCCTCAGCCTTGGAAAATGCCCTCTTCTCCAGTCTGTCCCTCCCTCTGAAATGCTAAGGAATGTCACTGCCCATGGTGACAGGTCCACGGCAAAGGTGCCTGCTGATATCACTGGGTTCTATTTGGCTGCCCAGACACCCTTTGGCTCTCCTCTGGTTGTCTCCTTATTCCATTCTCTAAACCTCCCCATTTTTCTCCACCCGCCCCCTACTCACTCAGCAATAACATGTTTAGATCACTTCTATTTAACAACAACAACAACAAAACAAACAAAAGCCTTCTGTGATCTTGCTAACCTTTCTAGATGGTGTTTTTTTGTTTGTTTGTTTTTTGAGACAGTCTCACTCTTGTCGCCCAGGCTGGAGTGCAGTGGTGGGATCTTGGCTCACTGCAGCCTTCACCTCCCAGGTTCAAGCGATTCTCCTGCCTTAGCCTCCTGAGTAGCTGGGATTACAGGCATGCACCACCAGGCCTGGCTAATTTTTATAGTTTTAGTAGAGATGGCCATGTTGGCCAGGCTGGTCTCAAACTCCTGACCTTATGTGATCCGCCCTCCTTGGCCTCCCAAAGTGCTGGGATTACAGGTGCAAGCTGCTGCGCCTGGTCTCTTAACCAGCAAACTCTGAGGGACTTGATTTACCCCTTCTACTTCTGCCCACCATGGCCTTCATTAATCTCACAACTCGGTGGCTGCCTCTCACCTGCTGTTTCACAAAGGTTGCCTGAGACTTCCTGATTGCCAAAGCCAGTGGATTTTGCTCAGCATTCTTCTTGAGCTCCTCTGGGGCATCTGAGACTGTTGATCAGCTCCTTCCTTCACCTAGGCTGGAGTGCAGTGGTGTGATCACAGTTTACTGCAGCCTCGACCTCCCAGGCTCAAGCGATCCTCCTGCCTCAGCCTCCCTTGTAGCTGGGACTACAGGTGCGCCACCGCACCTGGCTAATTTTGTTTTGTTTTGTTTTTTGTTTGTTTGGGTTTTTTTGAGATGGAGTCTCGCTCTGTCACCAGGCTGGAGTGCAGTGGTGCCATCTCGGCTCACTGCAATCTCCGCCTCCTGGGTTCAAGCGATTCTCTTGCCTCACCTCCAGAGTAGCTGGGACTACAGGCGTGCGCTACCACGTACAACTGATTTTTGTAGTTTTAGTAGAGACAGGGTTTCACCATGTTGGCCAGGATGGTCTCGATCTCCTGACCTCATGATCCGCCCGCCTCAGCCTCCCAAAGTGCTGGGATTACAGGCGTGAGCCACCGCGCCTGGCCAATTTTTGTGTTTTTTGTAGATACAGGGTTTTGCCATTTTGACCAGGCTGGTCTTGAACTCCTGGGCTCAAGTGGGCCTCCTGCCTCAGCTTCCCAAAGTGCTGGGATTGTAGGTGTGCGCCACTGTGCCTGGCCTTTTCTGTCAATTTCCAAAACACTATCGTCTTGACACACACTTTTTAAATTTTTCTCTAATATAGCAACCCTATTAACTGATGTCTTGACACTCTTTAAATCAGTTTAAGTCAAATTGTCAAGGTTTGGCTGGGTACAGTGGCTCACGCCTATAATCCCAGCACTTTGGGAGGCCGAGGCAGGGGGATCACTTGAGATCAGGAGTTCAAGACCAGCCTGGACAACATGGTGAAACCCCATCTCTACTAAAAAAATACAAAAAAAAAAAAAATAGTCGATGTGGTGGCATACGCCTGTAATTCCAGCTACACAGGAGGCTGAGGTGGGAGAATTGCTGGAACTGGGAGGTGGAGGTTGTAGTGAGCCAAGATCGTGCCATTGCACTCCAGCCTGGGGACAGACCGGGACTCTGGCTCAAAAAAAAGAAAAAAAAATTATCAAAGTTTTACTGTGCCAGGCATTACACTAAAATGCTGTAGGGCTGGGCACAGTGGCTCATGCCTGTAATCCAAGCACTTTGGGAGCCCACGGTGGGCAGATCACTTGAGGTCAGGAGTTTAAGACCAGCATGGCCAATGTGGTGAAACCCTGTCTCTACTAAAAATACAAAAATTAGCCAGGCATGGTGGTGGACGCCTGTAATCCCAGCTACTTGGTTGGCTGAGCTAGAAGAGTTTCTTGAACTTGGGAGGCGGAGGTTGCAGTAAGCTGAGATCGTGCCACTGCACTCCAGCCTGGGTGACAGAACGAGACTCCATCTCAAAAGAAAAAAACAACAAAACACTAAAATGCTGTAGGGATGCAAAGATGAATAAATCGTGGGCCTTGCCCTCAAGATGTTATTTGCTTGAAAAAGACAAATACGCCGGGTGCGGTGGCTCACGCCTGTAATCCCAGCACTTTGGGAGGCCGAGGCGGGTGGATCAAGAGGTCAGGAGATCGAGACCATCCTGGCTAACACGATGAAACCCCATCTCTTCTAAAAATATAAAAAATTAGCCGGGCGCAGTGGTGGGCACCTGTAGTCCTGGCTACTCGGGAGGCTGAGGCAGGAGAATGGCGTGAACCCGGGAGGCGGAGCTTGCAGTGAGCCGAGATCACGCCACTGCACTCCAGCCTGGGTGACAGAGCAAGACTCCATCTCAAAAAAAAATAAATAAATAAATAAAAAGAAAAAGAGAAAGACAAATACACTTAACTCTTTTTTTGAGTTGGAGTTTCACTCTGTCGCCCAGGCTGGAGTGCAATGGCATGATCTCGGCTCACCGCAACCTCCGCCTCCCAGGTTCAAGCGATTCTCCTGTCTCAGCCTCCCTAGTAGCTGGGATTATAAGCATGTGCCACCACGCCCGGCTAATTTTGTATTTTTAGTAGAGATGAGTTTCTCCATGTTGATCAGGCTGGTCTCGAACTCCCGACCT
Organism: Pan troglodytes; assembly: GCF_028858775.2. NCBI lineage: Eukaryota > Metazoa > Chordata > Mammalia > Primates > Hominidae > Pan > Pan troglodytes. The sequence goes on from NC_072407.2 coordinate 69,681,861, forward strand.
CAGGTGATCCGCCCACCTCAGCCTCCCAAAGTGCTGGGATTACAGGCGTGAGCCACCGTGCCCGGCCACACTTAACTAACTCTTATTCTGCCCCATCTCCATCTGTCTGAATTCTGCCCATCCTCCAAGAATGGTGTCAAATCCCACCACATGCATTTATGGAAAAGGTAACTATTGAGCACTTGCTGTGTGCTCTGCACTGGAAATACAGCTATGGAAGTCAGCAATAACTTCAGATGCTGTTTTCTCCCCTAATAGGGCTCACAGCCTAGAGGGCCTTCACCTAACTAGATGCAGTCTCTCTTTCCTAGTCTTCTGTAGTATTTTGCCTGGATCTTTCTGCATTTAATCGAGTTCTGCCTTGTATTCTACCATTCAGGGAAGGGTTTCTATTCCCTTTTCTAGATTGTTTTGTCCAACACACTCATTGAGCACCTTCTTTTGGATGGAGTCTAAGCTGGGTGCTGGTATAGTGAGTAGAAGAAGACTCAAAAGCTGTCCCCAAGAAACTCAACAGGATAGTACTGTGTAAGCTCTCTGATGATAAGACCTCCTCCTTTACCTCTGTATTCCTTATAGCCCCTACTTAATGCTTTGCATATCACAGGCCACAGCTTATTTTGACTATGTGTGGAGACAGCCCTGATACCCTCTCCTTTCTATCTTGTTATGCAGGGGGCAGGGTCTGCAGGTGCCCTTGGCCATGCCTAGGCAGATGTCTCAACCTGAGGAGCCCGGACCCCTCAGGGTGGGGCATGTGCCCTCTAACTTGGGCCAGATGACTCAGGGCCATTCAGCAGAGCTGGCTTGCCTCACCCACAGGCAAGTTAGTAGCTCCTGCACCTACACTCTGACCTCTCCTTTTTCTAGTGATTCTTGCACTTGCTGGCAGTTCTGTGTCTGCATCGCACAGTTATGCCTGTGGCCCTTATTATTTCAGGTACATTGGTCTTTTCTTCCCAAGTAGATTAGAAGCTCCATAAGGGCAGGAGCCAAATTAGGTTTTAGGCTTCTTTTGGCTTTTCTACACCACAGGCAGGTAATTAGATCTTGAAAATATTTGTCAACTGATTGACATTGCCATCATTTCTTACTTTCTTCGCTTAAGGCATTATCTCCAGGAGGCCCTTATAAAATATCCATGTAGGATGTGAGGATGATCTGGCTGTGACATCTGTCACCCCATTGATCACCAGGGTTGATTCGGCTGATCTGGCTGTCTAGGCGGGTGTCTTCGTCCTCCCTCACAGCTCCTCGTGCATCCCTCCCGAAGCTGTGTGCTCTGTTGAGGACGACCATCCCTGATAGAGGAGGATCAGTCTTCCGTCAAGGGTATACAAGTAGCCTCGCTCCCATGCTAGAACTTCCAAACAAGCTCTCAAGGTCCATAAAATATCCATGTATTACCTGGGAGCTATTCATTCATTGACTTACCCAGTGGTTCCTAACTAAAGTGTCATGACATGCTGCTAGAGCCTAAGTAATCTGTAATGACTACAGCTGCTGCTGCTACAGCCAAGCATCTGCCCTTTGTTGTTCCTGTTATCCTTTCCAGCAGTCTTAGAAGGGTATTTAATTATCCCCACTTTACTGATGGGGAAACTGGTCACTCAAAATTTGTGAGTCTGAGATTTGAGCTTAGGGCATCCCTTGAATAGCATCTATCCCATTCTCTCACGATTTGAATTTTTCTCTTTTCCTGAATATGCTATCTTACATTGGAGAGAGAGGAGTAGCATTTACAGCTGAGGATTGTGACTTGGTCACAGTCTGTTTCCCTCCTGAAGAAAGGAAGGGTGTTGAAGTGAGGGTCACTGCTCCTGAAGCCCCAGTGGACAGAGACAGGCAGGAGTCCTGGGGAAGCTGGGGAGTGAAGCCCAGGGGCTGACTGCTCAGGGTAGAGCACCAGAAGCACAGATGAATAGCTTTGCTCATCATAGGGAGGCTGGGCCAGAGGGCAGAAATAGAAATTCAAGGTGGGAAGACAGACCTGTGAGACCATTAATGCAATCCAGGAAGGTGAGGCTGGCCAGGCGAGGTGGCTCACGCCTGTAATCCCAGCACTTTGGGAGGCTGAGGTAGGTGGATCACCTGAGGTCAGGGGTTTGAGACCAGCCTGGCCAACGTGGTGAAACCCCGTCTCTACTAAAAATACAAAAAAAGCCGGGCATGGTGGTGCACCCCTGTAATCCCAGCTACTCGAGAGGCTGAAGCATGAGAATCATTTGAACCCAGGAAGCAGAGATTGCAGTGAGCCAAGATCACGCCACTGCACTCCAGCCTGGATAACAGAGTAAGACTCTCTCAAAGAAAAACCAAGGCTGGGCACGGTGGCTCACACCTATAATCCCAGCACTTTGGGAGGCCGAGGCGGGCAGACCATGAGGTCAGGAGATCGAGACCATCCTGGCTAACACGGTGAAACCCTGTCTCTACTAAAAATACAAAAAATTAGCCGGGCGTGGTGGCAGACGCCTGTAGTCCCAGCTACTCAGGAGGCTGAGGCAGGAGAATGGCGTGAACCCTGGAGGCGGAGCTTGCAGTGAGCCGAGATCGCGTCACTGCACTCCAGCCTGGGCGACAGGGCGAGACTCTGTCTCAAAAAAAAAAAAAAGAAAGAAAGAAAACCGAATCACAGAAAGGTGAGGAAGACTTAGCAAAGGTGGGGTGAGGGAAACCTGGGGTGGACAGAAGCTGTGTGGGAGGACTGAGGGATCAAGGGGTTGGTGGTGGCAGCAGCAGTGGGTAAGTCTGAGGTGCGCCCATCGCCCCAGTGCGGGGAGGAAGAGGGCCTCTTCCCAGAGCTCTGTGCAGCTCCACCAGAGGCAAGCAGGGAGTGGGAGCCAGGGGTGGCAAGAGTCTGATGAGCACCAGGAGGGGTGAGGCTGGGCAAAGAGACTAAGTTCTGGGGCAAGCATTTTATTTGTTAATACAAGAATAGAAATTCTGCAATAAATATCATCTAATAAATAACATCTCCAAATAAATAAATATTAATACAACACACTTAGAGTCATGAGTGGGTGGGGCTGGGGGGCAGGGCCTTGGGGAGCTGCCACCCTACACCCCAAAATGCTACTGCAATGTAAACTTTCAGGAAATCCTGTGGTGTGGCTATGGTTGCCCTCCCCAGCCTGGCAACCCACAGATACCCTGGGAAAGGGGGCAGAGAGGAGGCACCGTAATGCTGGAAGACAATTCGAGGCAAGGTCCTGATGCTCAGCTCGGGTTTTGTTTGCCACTCTGTGCTTTGGAGACTCCTGGGTCTGGTCTGGTCTGTCCCTGCCCCTGTGCTTTCAGTATTTTCTCTTCTGGTTTATAGGGCACCTCCAATGCAGACCCCACCCCTGCACTGTTAATCTCATCTCTTTTTGTGTAGAATTGCCACCATGTTTGTTTCCTGAATTGGATGTATAGAGTGATTTGGGGATAAGGGAGCAACACCCATCCAAGGAGAGTGGGGCAGCCAAAGGGCTTCACCCCAGAAAGGCATGTGTGGTGGTGGCCCCTCAACCCCTGCCCTCCAGATGTGCCACCTGAGGGGCTGGGTGGGCACTGGCCAAGTGGTAGGCAAGAAGCAGGAGGCCATGAGCGCCTCTGCACCAACTTGAACCACTTCAGACTCCCTCGAGCATGACTTCCTGTAGAAACAGGACAGGACAGGGCCTACTGTACCTCCTCCCCAGCTCGGTAGAACTTTGGGAGGTGGGGAGGAGACAGGGCTGATCGCATCACACGCCCAGCCGGTCCAGGAAAGGGCCAGAGGCTCACAGCTTCTGTCTCCTGGCCCAACAGGTGTTGGCATACAGGGCTGGCTCTCACAAAGTGGGAGCAGGGTTTGAAGGGGGAGCGAAGAGGAGAAGGTCAGAAGTCAGAAGCCATGAGCCCCCAGGTGCAGGGTGACTGCAGCTGCTGGAGGCTGCATCTTCTTCTTGAGCCGGTTGAAGTCCTTGGCCGAGCGCCACAGCCAGGTCTGCAGCTCCTTCAGCAGCCAGAAGTCGTCCATCTTCTGGAGGAAGTCACTGTGGGCAGGGCCAGGAGTCCAAGTGGGTTCAGTCCCAGGCAGCGGCTGGGGCAGTGGGTAGCCCAGAGCTGCCATGACGCCCGCAATGCTGCCCAGCAGGCCCTGGAGGCTGGTGCAGAAGTGGGCCAGGCTGCGGCGCAGCTCAGCAGTGGCAGCCTGACGGTTGAGGCCACGCAAGTAACACAGAAGGTGGCTGTAGGCCTCGTAGTTCTGGGTCAGCCTCAGTTTGTCATTGAGGCTTCGCCACACCTCCAAGTCAACAGTGGCCCTGGGCAGAGTCTCTGCCCCCAGACGGGGAGGGTTGAAGTCAGGCTCGTTGAAAGGGGGGCCCAGGTAGTTCAGCTGTGAAAAGGAGAGGGTGATGGGGAAGGAGGAGGGCAGAGCCGCTGGCTCACCACCGAGGAGATACCTGCTCCCAAAGTTTCTATTTTTTGTGTCCCCTGACACTGGCCCTGTCTCCATGCTAGGCTTATTTGTTCATGGCCTCCCCGAGTTTCTCCAATAAGGATATCATTTGTATGCAGGTGACAGTTGAAGCAGTGGCGGTGGTGAGCTCTCCAATGGAGAGGCGTAGAAAAAGGAGGAGGAGGAGACGCACAAGACGCTCAGGAAGGACGTGCTGATTGGCTGGGTGGGCAAACCTTGGGAGAGTGCCCGCTGTGGGGGCAGGACAGAGAGGAAGAGGAGCCTGGAGGAGCTGGAGAGGTAGAAGGTGGCCCAGGAGAGTGCAGAGACCAAGGAAGAGGAGTTCGAGAAGGCAGCAGCGCTCAGCAGTGTGGCTGCAAAACAGACAGCAAGGAGAATGAGCCTTCAAAACACTGTCGGGCTTGGCAAGGAGGTGCCTGACGACCTTGGAGAGAACCATTGCTGGGGCCTGGAAGCCAGATTGCAGGGGGTTAAGAAGTGAGTGGGTGGAGAGGAAGTGGAGGCAGAGGGTGTAGACCACTCCTTCGAGAAATTTGGCAGGGAAAGCCAGGAGAGAAAAAGGGTTGGGAACTAGAGAGGGCAGTGGAGTGAAGCAAAGGTTTTCTGCGCAAGGAACAAGAGAGAGATGAGAGTGGCCCATTGGCACCAGAGCCCCATTTGCCGCTGACACACCCAGGCCCACCAGCTGACGGGCTGGGGAGAGACCGGTACTCACTAACACTCCGAAAGAAGGGTTCAGCTGATAGGAGCAGGGTTGCAGAAGGAAGAAATGGAGGCAGTCTCATGAGTAGGACAGGAGGAAGGCTATGGAAGACAGCATGGTATAGGGAAGAGGGCAGAGCCCTTTCCAACCCTCGGGGGGAGCGGCTGGGGCCCAGGGAAAGGGATGAGGGAGATGTATAACTGGGAAAGAAGGGAGAAGCAAGGGGAGAGGCCTGGGATAGGCAAGGGCCCAGGGGGAGGTTCACACGCTGACAAGCACAGAGACAAACTAATTTCCTCGGTGTATCCTGGGGCTGGAGCCAGCTCCCCCGCCACCCTCCTCCCTTTTCTTTCCCTGGCTCCAGAGTAGGGTCTGGGATGTGGAAGAGGAACACGGGAAGAGGGGGCCGGTTCCCCATGGTCCTCGGCTCCTCCGACCCTCCTTCCTTCTCTCCTGGGCTCTCTGAACACCTCTGGACCACCCCCAAATCCTTACAGCATAACCTCCATCCACACCCTAAACCCCCTGCCACTACTGCCTGGGTTCCCTACAGTCCCCTTCCCCCATGACCCCCCTAGGAGGCCCAGCTAGGATGGGAGAGGCAGACGGAAGGGAGGCCCCTGGGTCCAGAGCAGCAGGGCCCCAGGTCTGGGGGCAGAGGCGAGCTGGAACGCAGGCATGGGAGGTGGGGCCCCTCCGTCCCCACCCAACCCCGCCCGCGCAAGAGACACCACAACACGGTGTAAACAGAGGAGACTTCCCCGGCCCCCAGGGGGAGGCGGGCGGCTGGGCTGGCAGCCAGTGGGGCAATGGGCCAAGGCGGGTGCGAGGCCTGCCCACATGCCTAGTCCTGGGGCCAGGGATGGGGAAGTGGGGGGGCCACCTAAGAGGGAAGGGCAGGAGATAGACCAGACAGGGGGACTGGTGGGAGCCAAAGAGCCCCTCCTCACCCCATCATTTACCAGAACCCTCCACGGTTAGGACTGTCTTTCCCCAACTTCTCACTCCTCCCCAACTCCCAGACTCCTATGCTGGATACTCACATAGGTCCCAGCCAAGCTGCGGAGTTGATGCTCCAGGTAGCGGGTGAGGTCATAGGTTTTCTGGATGGAGGGGCCAGGCCCTGGGTCCCCTGTGCGATTGAGAGCTGGCACTGCAGGGAGGTGCCAGAGCACCGTGCACAGGCACGCTAACATCCCCCACGAGTCCCCTGTGGGCAGGATGGACGAGAAGCATGAGCGCGGCCCGGGCCCACACGGGGAAGCAGCTGGCAGCCCCTCAGGTGTCTGTCCCCACCTTGGGCTGGGAGGGGGGTGAGGGTGGGACACCAGATGGGAGGCAGAGGGGATGGAGGAGGGGAAACACTCCTGGCAAGACGGGAGAGAAAGAGAGGCATGTGTATGTTTGAGGATGAGGACTTGGCACGCATGAGCGTCTATCAGTAGATACTTGAGAATGGATCTGTGTGTCAGCTGAGAGAGTCTTTGGCATGTGTGCCACTGTGTGTGTGCCAACATGTATATGTGTGTACATGGAGGGACGGGGCCAGGCCTAGGGACTGCAGGTCGACCTGCCTGTGTTCCAGTTGTACCCTAGCTTCCTGCCAGTCTTCCAGTCCCACTGCAGCTTGAGGGGAGTCAGAGGGTGGGAGACAGCACATGTCAGAGCTGGCAGGCTGAGCACAGTCAGCCCTAAGGGAGGAAGCAGGAGAGAGGCGGCCGCCAAGAACAGACTCACCCATAGGAAGCAAGGTATAGGGTTAGACCACTAGGGTCGGGCTGCCTTATGGGGCTTAGTTTTGGGTATATTCTAGGATGTGATTCCTGAGTGTGGGAAGTGTAGGGTGGGGTTAGATTGAAGGAGATTTAGTGCTCACTCTCAGGGAACGGTGGCAGTGTGGAGGTTCACCCCGTTCTTGGTGTTAGGTGGGGAAAAGTTGGACTTCAATGAGGCCTTTCCATCAGCCTGCGAGGGTGGGGACAGGAAGGGAGAGAGGTGCATTTGACGAGTCGGGCTTGTTGGCTGATGGCACTGTGGAGTTTGGACATCCCAGGATACCAGGAGTCCAGAGGCCAGGGTTGGGTGCTGTAAGGAGGGATGTGGGCAGTGGGGAAATATGCTTTTCTGGGATTTTAAGTGAGGACCAAGGTGAGGATTCAGTGGACACTTTGGACTGGCAAAGGCAGTTAGGGTTTGGCTAGGGTAGATATAATTGGCATTGGGCTAGGTTAGGTTTAAGGACTGGGTTACTTTAAAAGTTTCAGATTAGTTTAGACTTGGGATTTGGTTGATTTAGTGCGGTTGAGGTTTGAGTCCAGCAAGGATGTGGTGAGGTCTGGGCAGGCAGAGGGTGAGTTGGAGGGCTGTGACTTGGTCGGTTTAGGTATCAGATGGGGCGCTGCTTGTCATGTTATGAAGAGCAGGGCTAGTTTGGGTTTTCAGCTTGAATAGGTGTGAGGTCATGAGTGGTTTCTTTCCTATAGTTCTTTTTTTTTCCTTTTTTTTTTTTTTTTTTTTGCTGCCACCTTCTCTTTCCACCACCCCTATAGTTCATATTTTATACTCTCAGATTTTTCTATAACGACATAGGTTGCTTTGATAGGCAGAAATAACTTAGATAGGTATAACGCTTTGCCCATGGTTAGGATGGGATTTGGATTCAAGAAAGAATGAAGACTAGGTTAGGTCTAATCACAGTGCTGGGGCAGAGTTTTGGAGAGGGCTAATAACTAGGAAGGATGCAAGACTCCATTTGTATAAAACATCTCTTATGGAGGACAGGGGTCAGTGAGGACTTCGGCAGTGGCCCACCTGGTCAGTCTGGACTCTTTCAGATGTGTGACTGGCCGGCTTTACTAAGGGAGCGTGGCGGTGGGGTACCACAAGTCACAGGGTCTTGGTTTGAGGCAAGTGTGAGTGTGTGTACACGCGTGTGTTTTAGGACAGAGAGTAGGGTCAGGCACTCAACTGCTCCCTGGGGAGACCAGCTCACCCTTTCCTGTCCCCTCTGAGCTTGTGGCTTCCTCCTGGACGCTGCTTTCCTCACTCTTCCTTTCTATCCCCAGCTCTTGCCTGACTCAGTTCCTTTCTCCTCCCTGTTCCTCACATCTCAACACAACTCCAAGCCTAGGGATCTGGCAGTCACCTCTAGGATCCTATGGGTACAGAGTAGCATTAGTTTTGGAGATTGGAGACCTGCTGAATTGGGCAGCGGCCCTCCCAGCCTTGAGGTCGCTTTCAGCATCGAGTCTGGCTTCACTCAAAGTTAGTGGCGAGACCAAGGGTCCCAACTGAAGCCGGAGCTGGGAGCTAGGCTTCCCTCTTTACCCACATGCTGGCCGGAGTTCTAGGCTCTGCCTTTGTCATGGCCAAGAGGTACAGTCAGGAACCCAGCTCAGAACTTACCCTCTCCCATTCTGAGCCCTGTGGGACATCCCTAGGGGAGATCAGCTCCCTACACAGGGACAGCAGGGGGAGAAGCCTTTGGATAGACAAGAACTAAGTCATCTGGGCAGAAAAAACGGCTCATGAAATTAACCAGACGAGGCCAGTGTTTCCAGGAATATTTCAGTTCTGAGGTAACTGTGTCGTTGCAGGCTGCGGGTGGGGGGCAGGGGAGAACAGAAGGATCCGACGGCCCACAGAACCAGAAAGAGGGAAGGGTTCTCAGGAATCCAGAGGGAGAAGAGGTTAGGAGAAAAGAAAGCGGGGGTAGAAGGACAGGGCTCTGCCCCTGCTATGACAGCTTCCACTCTGGGCAAAGCCATGCCCGTGTCTCAGGCAGCAGGAGGGAAAGCAGCGTGGGGTGAACACCTGCGGTTTAGTCGTGAGCTCGGGAACCCAGCACAGCTCGCCTGCCTCCTGAGGAGAGTGCGTGGTGGGCTTCCTGGAGCCCTCATCCATCCTCCCTCAGGCTCATGTTGTGCAGGTGGACCCCGGCCACTGGGGCTGTGTCCTAGGTCCCCCTCTCCCCCTCCCCACCAGTCCTGGCCCCCAGCCCGGCCCCCACCCCAGCTCTGCCTCTGGCTGCTGCCCACTGATTGTTTACATCCCGTCTTCTCTGTGTGTTTATAAATCCGGCTGAGCACGTGAGGAGCTAAGGAGTACAGCTCACGTTTCCTGCAACAGCCCCCCACCCCCTATCCTGGCCCCCACCCCCGGCCAGCCCCTAATTCCATCCAGATCCCTGGGCCCTAGGAACCAAGGCTCTCCTCATGAACACACACACACACTCTCTCTCTCTCTCTCTTAGCCCAAGGAAGTGACTGGCCACCCAGACAGCTGCACAGGCAGGCGCACCCGTGAGCACATGTCTTTAGCCACTTTAGCCAGCTGCCCCTCAGTCCCTGGCCTGGACACCCCCAGGCTGACCTTTCCCAGTGAGGGTGAGAGTTCAGCCATGCAGATGTGCCAGGGTGGTTAGGGTGGTAGGACAAGTCAATGGGAGTCTCTGCACCTGGGACTATAAGAGCTACGCTAAGAACTGTAAGCCCTAAATGTTGCAGCCAGGGAGGCACTGCAGAGCTCCAGAGGTGGGGCATGGTGGCCTCAGGCTGGGCTGAATATGGGAGCCAGGAGGAAAGGCCAGACCAGGACCAGCGCTGGCTGCAGTTGGAGGGGTCTGTTGAGGGGAATTGAGGGATGGAGTGGGTTAGGCGGGCAGAGTGGGTGAGGAGTGGGCTAGGGATGGAGTGGGTGAGGTCCAGGCATTGTGACGGTAGGAAACTGCCCTAGGGGTGTGTCCTCACCTGCCTTCCCAGGCAAAGGCCCACAGAAACCCATCTTCCTTCCACCCTCTGGGCTGCTGCCTTCCCCTCTCTTACTTCTCTCCCTTCTGCCTTTTCCTTGGTTCCCTTTCCCCCAGGCCACTGAGAAGTAGCTTGGTGAGTGGGGACACATGGGCCTGGGAATTGGGAGACCTAGCTTTGCCACCAATTCGTCTGGTGACTGTGGGCTTGCACAAGGAGGTCACACTATGCAAGCTCAATTCCTCCTAGAGGAAACACACGGGGCTTCGTCTCTCCTCTCCTCTCCAGCATCCCCCTTTGTGCCCTTCTCCTCCAGCCTAAATGACAGAGGTCACTGAGGCCCAGGGGAAGAAGCTGAGGGTGGGCCAGCCCCACTGCCTTATGAAGTCAGTAACCAAGCAAGCGAGACAGGAGTTGGGCTTTGGCTGGAGTGAGAGGGTTCCTGATTGTGCCGCAAGAGGGCCATGGGTGTGCTCAGGGAGGCCAGCGGGGAGCCAGGGGGGAGCCCAGCAGCCCACTGAGAGCCAGAGGCAGGAGGAGCAGTGAAGGAGGAGTCCAGGGCAGTGGTGGGTGAATTGGAAAGGGTGTTGTTATCAAGAGGGGCGTGGGGGGGGGGGGGGAAGAGTGCAGGAGCCAGGTGTGCACAAGTGGTGGGACCTGGGGAGGAATGTGAAGTGTCAGTGAGTCAGTGGCTGGTGTGCAGGGGTGGCGTGCAGGGGTGGTGTGCAGAAGTGTGACGGACAAGAGTGTGGGTCTGTGAATGAAGGGGACAGGGAGCCATTGCACCCATCAGCAGTGTCACTTCTGGGGCTGCCGGGTGACAATTGCCATCTCTGCTTCCTCCCCGGTGGAGTGTGTGGCTCCAGGGCAGCGAGGGTGTCTGAGCTGGCCAGGAGCGCGTCTGGTCTGTTAGGGGAATATGTATTCGCATCCTGTCCGGTGTGAGGGGCAACGTGTGCTCCCGAGCTGTGTCGGAGGTCAGTCGGGGTCAGTGAAAGCACAGAGGTGTCCCTGGGTTAGGGTCAGAGAAGGAGGACCCAGTAGAGCAGCGTGCCCAGTGCCCCCCACCCCTAGCCTCTCTCCAAGGCTTAGCCTGCACCCGCCCGTCTCCCCTCCTCTCCTGGTAGCCCCTCACACCCCGGGGGGAGGGCCAGGCTGGGAGCTGGGGGAACAGGGGTCCTCTGGGATTGGGGGGGGTCTGTGGGGAGGGCTCCAGAAGCCCAGCACGGAGTTGTGGAAAGGAAGGCGGGTGGGGAGAGAAAGCATGAGGGGACCTCTGGCGAGCCCCGGGGACTCTTTCGAAGGTTTCCTTCGAGGGGCTCGGCCGGGAAGCTGCACGGCGGCGGTTGCCAGCTGGCCCTCCCTCCTGGCGGTGACCTCTCGCTCTGGGACCCCTCCCGGCGCTGCGCCTTCCCCCTGTGTGGCCTCGGCGCCCCCGGCCCCGCCCCCTCCCGCCCGGTCGCTCCTTCCCCGCGGCGGGGGCGGGGGCGGGGTCCGGGGCACCGGGCTCCGGGCTCTGCCCGGCGCTGCCCTTTCCCGCGCGTCAACTCCCCTCCTGCCCGGGCTGAGCCGCTGCTCCCGCCGCTCCCTGGCCAGTGACACTTTTTCCTGCCGGGTCCGGCCCGGCTGCGCCAGCCCCCCGCCAAACAATAATCACTCCCAGGCCACGGTGGCCCGGGGGACTCGCGGCCGCCGCCCGCCGCCCCTACCTGCCGCCGGCTCCCCGGCCGTGGGCACCATGGAGGGTTCCGGCCGCGCGGCGCGTAGCTAGGAAGCCGCGAGTCCCGCGGCGCGGCTCGGCCCGTCCGGCCGGGCCCAGCCAGGCTCGGCGCTGCCCTCCGCCCTCCTCTCCGCCGCCCGCCCTTCCTCCCGCCCGCCCTCCTACCCCTCCCGGCGGGCCGGGGAGGGAGAGCGGCGCGGCCCGAGGTGTCGGCCTCCCCTCGCCTCCCGCCGCCCGGCCTCGGGCTCCCCCGGCCTCCCTCCCTCTTCCTCTCCCAGCCCCTCCTCCCACCCGCAGCCTCGCTCCCCGCCTCGGACTCTCTGGCCCCGACTGGTGCGCGGGGCTCAGGGGCTGTGGCTCCTACGACCCGCCTCGCTGGGGCTCCAGGTTGCCGCCTCCCCAGGTCTGCGATCGTCCGGGCTCCCCGCCGCTCCCGGCCACCTCCTGGCCCCGCCGTGCGGACTCCAGGAATGCCGCGTCCCCGCCCGGCCCCTCTCGAGGGCACCCAGCCGTGCCTCCCCCGGCCCGAGCCCAGCTCCCTGGCCCGGCCCCGGCGCGGGGCTCCCGGGGGTCAGGGCAGGACGGGAACCGGATCTCGTGGCTGCTTGGCGGGGCGGGGGCCGGGGCCTCGGCCGCCTGGCTCCTACCTGCTCGGAGGTCCATGGGGCTGGGGCCGGGCCGGCCGGGTGCGGCTCCTCTCCCGGAGGCTGGCGGAGTGGGAGGGCGAGCCGCGGCTCCGGCGAAGCTTTAATAATCCCATCCGCCAGGCCCACTCGCAGGTTTTTTTCGCTCGGTTTCGGATTTTTTTTTTTTTTTCGGTGTGGGACATTCTGCAAACTTTTTTTTTTTTTTCTGACGTGTAAAGCTGTAACCACAAATTGTAGCGGCCCTCCCCGGGGTGGGGGTAGGAGGGGGGAGGAGGGAAGGGAGGGCTTCTGGGGCTCCCTCTCCCTCCCACAGCACCGAGGGGGGGTGAGGTGAGGCGAGGCTGTGGCGGTACCACCCTGGGCCTCCTGGGGGAGGGGGCGGGGAGGCCATCAGTCCGTCTGAGGACTCCCAGGAGCCGGGGGACAGCGCCGGCTTCGGGTGGGCTTCTCCCCTGGTGTTGGCCTGGGGACACCGCCCCCTGCCCCCTGCCCCCTGCCCGGTGCGGGGTCCCTGATCCCACCCTACCTCTGCTTGTGCGAGGTCCCTGCTCCCACCCTACCTCTGCCTCCTCATCTCTAACCTTCCCTCCTCCTCCCCCTTGAGTAAATGCAATGACACATTCTCCCAAATGCCAGCGAGCTGGCCTGGGAGCAAGTGATGGTGTTTTTCCTGCTGCCCTTTGTCTGGGCTGACCGCCCCCCCTGCCTATTGTCCCGCCGCTTGTCCCATTTCCAAAAGCTAGAGCTAAGCGAGGCGCTGGGGCTGGGGCAGGTGACTAACCAGCTCACAATGCCCCCTGCGGGGGAGGAAGAGGGCACCGCAGGCCCACTGCCCGGCCCAGAGGCGAGAAGAGGCCACTTGGCGGGACTTTTCCCCTCAAGTTCACAAGGTTCTTCATTCTTCCTCCAGTGACCAGGGAGAATGCACATGGGTGGGGGATTTGTAATTCATTAATCAGCACGAGGCACCGGACCAGTTTCAACACCACAGGCTTCTTGGGTGACTCAGCGGGAATGCTCCGATTCGAGGCGATGGACCGCCCGAGCGTCCCCATTTGTGAAATGTTTCCCCATGAAGACCCTGGCATTCTCCTTCCTTTGGGGTTTCGGGTTGTTGGTTTTTCCGGTGGTGAGGTGGGGGTGGCTTGGCGGTGAGGGCTCCCCCTCCTTCCCGCAGGCCTGGGTTGGGATTTGCTGGGCAGGATACCTGGGGGTATGCCTGGACCCTCCCAGAGGGGGTCCCCTCCTCCCTCTCCAAGGGCTGCCGGGGAGAACACGCTCAGAGGAGGCAGCTCTCACCCAGGGCTGGGGACTGCCCTGCTTCATGATTTTCCTGGGGGAGAGTCATGTGGTCCCCAAGGCTTGGGTGCCCTATAGCCACACCACCAATTAAATCACTGGGTAATAAGTTGCTTTTGTTGTTGTTTATTTATTGTTTCAAAGTGGGAGAGGCCAGTGGTGGGCCAGACCTGGAAGGTGATACCTCTCCCTGGAGTGGCATCAGAGATTTGTCTCCCACTCCTTCCTGGTGCCCCTGGAATGGGAGGGCACTCTGCCAGTCCAGCCCCAGCGCCTCCAACCTGTGGCCTGGGCAGGCATCCTGATCATGGCCAGTGCTGGGTCCCAGGGCAGCTCTTCCCTTCTCTGTACCGCGAGCACTGAGGTGGGGGGGTGGGGGGGGTGGGGAAGAAGTTTGTTTTCAATTACCTCACTGGAGTGGGACAGACTTTGTTGTTGGGTTTGCTTTTTTTTTCTTCTCTCTCTCTCTCTCCTTTCTTCCTTTTTTTTTTTCCTAAACAAGGAGAAAAAGGGCTGGGAAAGGAGAGCTGGCTTGGGGTGGGGGGCAGGGGACTTTGAGGGACCTCAGTAGCAGCTCTGATGAAAACTGCCTGGAGGGACCCTTGTGAAAAGTGCTCAGGGCCTACCTCTGCCCCCCCCACCCCCGCACCTCCTCCCTGCCCCCACCAGCCAGGACTCTGGAGTTTCAGTGACATTCCTGATGGATGAGCCCAGTGATTTCTTGATGCCCATGCCAAGGTCAAGAAGGCAGATGCCCATGGGTGCATGGCACGGAGGCCAGCCAGGAGGTCCCCCTAGCTGCTACCCTTTCAGAGGGAGGGGGCCAAGAAGGAGGGGAGAGCGAGAAGGGGAGCCGCTTCAGCCTCTCCCTCCGCCTCGAAGCCGCTCCTTGTGGAGTCTGCACAATGTGGTTTGGATTTGGCTGAGCCCCTCAGCACCTTATAAAGCACCTTGCTGAGTCAGGGAGAAAGCAGCCCCAGTGTCGGGGGAGCGGAGGGGAGGGGGCGCTGAAGAAAGGGGCGGGGGCGAGAGAAGAGGGGTGAGACCAGAGAAGGGGCAAGACTGGGAAGGAAAGAGGAGACACAAAGAGGCAAATGGGTGGGAGTGAGAAAGAGGGGAGGAGGGAGCTGGGAGGAAGAGGGGGAAGCAGCGGATGCGGGGAGAGGAAGACACTGAAGCAGAAGGTGGGAGTGGACAACGCCATCCCCAGCACACATCCACCTGGGGCAGCCAGAAAGCACTGGTTTGCAGGAACTGAGGGCTGCAGCTCTGAAACAGGGACCCAGGCCAGGTGGGTACAGGGACAATTGGCTTTACACACAGCCCCCCAGCCCCCCAGCCCCCAGTTTGTCTTTGAATCTTAATGTAGTGACCCCGAAAGCTGGGAAAGTTGTGTTCTCCCTCTGCCTCTTGTCTGGACTTGCCTCCCTGCCCTCTCCCCTCACCTAGTGGGGGCCAAGCCTCTCCCCTCCCCTCCCCCACCTTCCACACTGCCAAAGGGAAAAGCAGCTCCATCTCCAAGCTGCCAGTGCCCCTCTGCCATGCCTGGGCAAAGGCAGCAGGCTGGGAGTTGCCAGTTGGGTTGGGTCGGGGGCTGGAATAAAGACTGTGCCTTTATCCTGCCAAGTCCCTAAATGGGGGTAGCTGCTGGGGTTTGGGGAAGAAGGAAGAGAGGAAAGACAGAGCAGGAGTAGCCCCTCCAGGATTTCCGTGGGATGGGGCAGGACAGGTGGCTGCCCTCTGATTTCCAGCTGGAAATCAGGACCTTGGGAAAGTTCCTGCTCCCCTGTGGCTCTCAAAAAGAATCTTGTTAGGGGCCCTTCCAGTGCTAACAATCTGGGGTTGCTGGTGGGAGGGCACAGCTTAGAGGAGACGCCAGTCCCCCCAGCTCCAGACAAGCATGGGAAAGAGAAGCGCTCCGTCTGCTCCAGGGGTATATTGTGCAGGCACTTTCTCAGTCTCTGCCAGGTCCTGTTAACGACAGAGAGAGGGCAAGGAAAACCCATCCCTGCCTTTAGGAATGTCACAGTTGGGGCTTACATCTGTAATCCCAGCGCTTTGGGAAGCCCAGGCAGGAAGATTCCTTGAGGAATTTGAGACCAACCTGGGCAACATAGAGACCCCATCTCTACCAAAAATTTAAAAATTAGCCCAGCATGGTGGCGCATGCCTATAGTCCCAGCTAATCAGGTGGCTGAGGCTGAAGGATTGCTTGAGCCCAGGAGTTTGAGGCCGCAGTGAGCTATGACCACTACACATGGTCTTTGTTTCCTGGGGCAACAGAGCAAGACCCTCTCTCAAAAGAAAAGAATTCCACAGTCTAGGGACACTCATTAAACTGTCTGACATCAGCCATAGGTGGCAGTGGGTACATTTAGGGCCAAGGAGGATGGTGGGAGGAGAACTTCCTGGAGGAGGTAGAGCTTTGGGGTAGAAATGTGGATGGATTGAGCTAGAAGAGCAGTGGCAACCACAGGCAAAGTGCCAAGGTAGCACCAGGTACAGCTCAGTGTTCCCTGCAGCGGGCACAGAGCTACTCTGGGAGTCAGAAAACCTCCATTCCAGTTGGCCAGTGTGACCTTGGGACAAGCCTGTCCCCTCTCTGTATGATGGGGTCTGACCGCCTCTGCCCTCCTCTCCATGGGATGGTGGGAGTAGTCCGTGAGCTGACGAGGGGCCACTGGCTTGCTGCCTTCTCTGGCCTTTTAGACTCCAGGCTTCACCATCCACAGGGGGGTGGCAGGTCAGGCCCTCAAGAAGTGTGGCTGGCTGGGGGCCAGAGCTGGCACCAGGTGATGACTGAGCTGCCCTCCAAGGGGGGAGGGTGAGTCAGTGTTGGCTCAGGGACCGGCTAGTGTCCCACCCTTCCTCCCCACATGGTGACATCCCCAAGGAAGGTTCTCCAGGTACCCAAAACACCATGTCGCACACAGCTGCACAATTAGCACCGATGGGACCCTGGCCCAGGGAGTGTCCGGGTTCCTGAACTAGGGGAGCCTCTAGCTGGCCCCCTCCTGACAGGTGTGTTGGAGAAACCCACAGAGGTGAGTAGGGACACTCACTCATTCATTCATTTGTTCACCAAACATTCCCTAAGTTTTGGTGCTGGGGACACAGAGAGGAGCCCTAGGGGGTGGGGTGGAGGGGCGGAGGCTGACCTGCGTGTTGGGAGGAGAGGCAGATGCCTGCTACAGTGACTCCTCCAGCCTGCTGTGATGCTGGTATTTCTCACTGACATTTATTTTGCTGAAATACTAACAATAGTTTACGTGCACGCAGCTGTTCCCCACATCAGGCACAGTGCTAAGGCTTTCGCGGGCTATTTTATTTCATGTTTTTTTTTTTTTTTTTTTTTTTTTTTGAGACGGAGTCTCGCTCTGTCGCCCAGGCTGGAGTGCAGTGGCACCATCTCAGCTCACTGCAAGCTCCGCCTCCCGGGTTCACGCCATTCTCCTGCCTCAGCCTCCCGAGTAGCTGGAACTACAGGCGCCTGCCACCATGCCCGGGTAATTTTTTTTTTTTTTTGTATTTTTATTAGAGACGGGGTTTCACTGTGTTGGCCAGGATGGTCTCGATCTCCTGACCTCATGATCTGCCCGCCTCAGCCTCCCAAAGTGCTGGGATTACAGGCGTGAGCCACCACGCCCAGCCTAGTTTATTTCATCTTTACAGTAACTCCGAGACAGGAGCTATCATTTCCCTACTTACACATGAGGAACCTGAGGCTTCATAAGACAGAGTCACTTGTCTGAGGTCACACAAGCCTGGCAGTGGTAGAACCAGGACTGGAACCCAGTGCTATCCAACTTCAGCAACATGCTCTTTTAACTCCACCATGCAGGTGCCAGCCTGGGGAAGGGGGCCAGAGGCACGTCTTGAAAAGAGGAGTCCGGGCGCTGGGAACAGACTTCAGCAACAGCAGGACTTGGTTGAGTGCCCCTGGCTATGAGGCATCTAGCCTGGCACAGCTGGTCTCTTCAGGTCACTCAGATGTTGCTTGGGGCATAAAGAGAGTCCTCTAGTGCCTGGAGAGTCCTGGCCTGGAGCACAGGGAGACCTGGGTTTCCTGCCCACCACCGACCCCTTACGTGAACTGGCAATGTGCAGATGGGCCAGGTGCCTCACATCGTCTTCCCACACTGGAGGGCTCAGCTAGAACACTGGATTCCATTAGCAGGGAGTTGGGAATCCTGGAATGAGCATTAAACTGGGAGTCAGATGACCACCACCCCCGCCAGCAGAACAAGAGCAAGGGCTTCCCTTTGCTTCCTGAGGGCAAAGTGAGCCCTAGGTAGGTTCAGAGGTCCCACCCAGGACATTCCCTGGGATTCAGCATCCCCAGGAGGAGGCCCTCCTTTCCACTGCCTCGTGTGCACACCCTCCAGTGTGCGTGTGCAGGCACCACTGGGGCCCCCGAGGGCAGAAGAGGGAAGGAAAGGCAGGGGGTGTGTGTGTGTGTGTGTCTATGTGTGTATGCACACACTTTCCCTTGCCCTCCAGTAGACAGGAGTCCAGAGGGCCCTGCCTCACCCTAAGCTGGCTGTGATGTCAGCGGAAACCCAGAGGCAGAGGGCCTCTTCTGACCTCAGCAATGGCCCTACCCTGCCCTGGGTCCCCACCCACACCTGACCCAGCTCAGGCTTCCCAAAGGACTCCCCTCAACACCCCCTGCTTCCCGGGGAAGCCAGAGAGAAGCTGAGAGGAACGGGGCCTTCTGCCTGTCCCTCTCCTGCCCTAGCTGGGCGCGGCCTCCTCATCTGCCAGGGTGTCTGAGTGACGGGTGTGTGGAGGGCAGGGCAGAAGGGATGCCCCCAGGTGCCCCACTCCTCCCTCGCCCGCCAGGAGCTTTCCCCGCCGTTCTCCCAGGATGTTCCATTGCCCTGGCCAGCCCATGCCGCGGGCTCTGTGACTCCGTCTCCCCTGGCAGAGGAGTGGGGTTGCCTCTCCCTGGGCTGGAAGATCTTTATCCTGCCCTGCTGAGTCATGCCGGCTCCTCCCGAGCTCTCCTCCCCTCCTACCCCGCTGTCCTCCCCTCCGTCAGGCTTCTCCCAGCTTTCTCCAGACTGTCTGGGCTCCCGCTCTAGGGGCCCCTGGGGTCAAAGGATGGACACCGCCTTCCCTGGGGCCATCCCAGTGATGGGAGGTCCCATCTCACGGGCCTGCCATTCCAGCACCACTGGGAGAGTGCCTGCTCCGCCTCCACCAGCTGCGTGACCCCCACCAAGTCTCTAACCCTCCACACCTCTGTTTTCTCCATGTAAAACTGAATGAGGGACAACTGAGTGAGTATAGGTCAAATTGCTGGCACTTAGATAAATCAATGATGTTTTATTTATTTATTTATTTATTTATTTATTTATTTATTTATTTATTTTTGAGACAGAGTCCAGGCTGGAGTGCAGTGGCATAATCATGGCTCACTGCAGCCTCGACTTCCCAGGCTCAAGAGATCCTCCCACCTCAGCCTCCTGAGTAGCTACAGATGGATATCACCATGCCTGGCTAATTTTTTGTATTTCTTTTTTCTTTTTTTTTTTTGAGACAGAGTCTTGCTCTGTTGCCCAGGCTGGAGTGCAATGGTGCGATCTCGGCTCACTGCAACCTCCACCTCCCAGGTTCAAGCAATTCTCCTGCCTCACCTTCCTGAATAGCTGGGATTACAGGCACCTGCTAATTTTTGTATTTTTAATAGAGACGGAGTTTCATCATGCTGGCCAGACTGGTCTCGAACTTCTGACCTCAGGTGATCTGCCCGCCTTGGCCTCCCAAAGTGCTGCGATTACAGGCATGAGCCACCACTCCTGGCCAATTTTTTTGTATTTCTTTGTAGAAACAGGGTTTTGCCATGTAGCTCAAGCTGGTCTCAAACTCCTGATATCAAGCAATCTGCCTGCTTCAGCCTCCCAAAGTGCTGGGATTACAGGTGTGAGCCACCTCGCCCAGCCAATAATGTTAAAGAATCTTGTTACCTACCCCTCATACCGTATCCCTCTGTCTTTGCTAATGGTGTCCTCTCTACCCACAATGCAGCTGCCCCTTGTGAGCTCCCCATGGCTACTCATCTAGACCCTTTGTTCTTCTGCCTTATTCCTGAAGCCTGTCACTGTCATCCCAGCTCTGCTCCCCACCACAGACTTCACTCTCCAGGGCCCTTGCTGCTCTCCACTTTGTGTTATAAGTGCTCTCTAAGGACCCGTCTCATCTCTCTCCTCTTTTGTCCCCAAGAGATTCTTGTAGGACTTCAGTGGGTTGAAGAGGGCTGGAGGTGGGAAGGGTGGAGTCTCATGGCACAGTCAGCTCTGAAGGCATGAGAGAAACCAACCAGTCGTGACCCAGTCCCGTCCTAGGCTTTCAGGTTGTCTAGAAGACATGGGTGGTTTAGGTCTATGAAGAGCTCAACCACTTTCTTTTTTTTTTTTTTGAGACAGAGTCTCTCTCTGTCACCCAGGCTGGAGTCCAGTGGCGTGATCTCGGCTCAATGCAACCTCCCCCTCCCGGGTTCAAGCTATTCTCCCGCCTCAGTCTCCCGAGTAGCTGGGAGGCAGGCACCCACCATCATGCCCGGCTAATTTGAGCTCACCCGCTTTCTAGCACCCACAGCCATCTTTCTGAGGCCCACCTTGTGGTCCTTAACAGAGCACTCTGTACATATTTCCGTTTTAGCCTTTGACTGTTGCAAGATTTCAAAATGAAACAGGAACTTAAGGAGATATACAAAGGGCTATGATGCAGAGAAAGGAGAGGTCAGAAGAGGGAGACGTCGGGAGATTTTGGAGATGCGGCAGGGAGAATTTGAGCGGCAAAAAGTGGGGGGCCACACCTGGCCTGGAACTAGGACAGGAGCTGGGGAGGAGCTGGCATTCAGACCCATGGAATCCCGTCACCTCCCAAAAGCTTTTGGAAGCCCCTGCTATATATGCCTTGCTGAACAGTGTGGACCTACAGAGAAACACAGCCTGCCTGCCAGGGACTCGGGAGCTGGTGGGACAGCGGGCAAGATAACTTCAATACCAACTAGAGATATGGGCGGCCTGCCAGGAGGCTCAGTGCAGACAAGGGCACCTGGAGCAGGCCTCCTCCAGCCTCCAGCTCAGCAGGGAACTTGAGAAAGATCCCTGGATTCTTTAGCATCAGAAAGCCCAGATCTACCACTTATAAGTGACCTGCCTGGGCAACATAGCAAGATCCCCCCTACTTCCCCAAAAAATTAGCCAGGCATGGTGGCACACACCTGTAGTCCTACCTACTTGGGAGGCTGAGGTGACAGGATTGCTTGAGCCCAGGAGTTCAAGGCTGCAGTGAGCTATTGAGCCACTGCACTCCAGCCTGGGTGACAGAGTGAGACCCCATCTCCAAAAAAAAAAAAAAAAAAAAAAAAAAAGTGAGCCTCTTAGCCTCACCAAACCTCCAGGGTTCGGTGAGGCCCAGATGAGATAATAAAGTAAAAGGGCTTTGCAAGCTCCAGAGCTCTAAGGAGCTCTAAGGAGACGGGAGAGACCTCTGATCTCCCCACGGTGTAGGCTATCGCTCCCATTTACTGAGCTCTTCCCAATTCTCTGGCACTGCAGTGAAGCATTTGAATACGGCACACAATCTCACATGGCCCTCCCGAGGCCGGTGCTGTTGTAGTTGCCATTTTACCATGGGTAAACTGAGGCACAGAGTTATATAACTTTTCCAAGTTACACAGGCAGGCAGCCTGGCTCTGGAGCCACCCGGCTCTTAATTAGTAGCCTCCTCCTCACCCTGCCCCTAGTTCCCAAAAATCTCCTCCCTGCCCCCATCTCCCCAGTAATAAGCCTGTCTTAGCCTGGGAGGATGCCCTCTCTGTCCCCTTCTGTCCCACCCCGCACAACATAAGCACAAAACTGCCCCCACAGAGGCCTGCCCAAGGCGGATCAGCAAGGTCTCTGTTCCCGAAGCTGGGACTGGACACGGTGTCTGTCTCCCTCTGCTGGTCTCTTAGGGGACAGCCCAGCCGGGATGCTTTCCCTGAAGCTGGTGGCACCTTATCTCTCCCCAACAGTGGATGCTGAGTATTGGGGAGGTTGAGGAAAAGGCCAGGGACACAGGTCAGGCTCTAACTTACGGGACTCCACGTTGCCTCTTGGGGTCCATGTTACCAGAAGCCTGCCTCTAACAGGAGTGCAAAGGGGGGTCCTAGGGAGACCGGGCCACCTCCCTGATGCCTGCCCTGGGGGACGGGCCTCAAACAGCCTCCTTCCCCTTCTAACCCATGAATGGAGCCATCATCCATGGATGTATCTAAATCTTTTGTGAAGCTGTTTCTATTTCCAGCTGAGACGACATCTTGGGATAATGAGTTCCATCAGCGTCCTCCCCTGCTGGGTGAAGCACACTGCCTTTTATTTGTCCTAAACTTAACTCACTTGCGCTCCAAGGGGGCATGTAATTCCAGTGTGCCAGGTTTTGGTGAACAAGCCTGAACTTCTCCATTCCCATCCTCACTGTGGGTTTAAAAAAATTCATCCTGGCCGGGCGCGGTGGCTCACGCCTGTAATCCCAGCACTTTGGGAGGCCGAGGCGGGCGGATCACGAGGTCAGGAGATCGAGACCATCCTGGCTAACACGATGAAACCCCCGTCTCTACTAAAAATACAAAAAATTAGCCGGGTGTGGTGGCGGGCGCCTATAGTCCCAGCTACTCGGGAGGCTCAGGCAGGAGAATGGCATGAACCTGGGAGGCGGAGCTGACAGTGAGCCGAGATCACGCCACTGCACTCCAGCCTGGGCGACAGAGCGAGACTCTGTCTGAAAAAAAAAAAATTTCATCCCATCTCCCCTCCACCTCCAGCCCTGCAGACTCAAAAGACCTGGTCCCTCATCTGCGCACAGTGCCTGGCAGTGTGGGCACATCCATTATCTCATGCCAGGCTCCAGCAGCTTGGGAGGAAGGCAAGGGCTCACATTCTCCTCTCGAGGCAGAGGACATGGAGGGCCCAGAATCATGGGGCCAGCACGTGGTGCCGCTGGAGGCAGCAGTAGCAGCAGCCTCTCTCCAGAGCCTCTTCCCCATGGGCTGACTCTTCTGACCTTAACCAAGAGTCTTCTTTTTTTTTTTTGAGATGGAATCTTGCCCTGTTGCCCAGGCTGGAGTGCAGTGGAGGGATCTCTGCTCACTGCAGCCTCCATCTTCCAGGTTAAAGTGATTCTCCTGGCTGGGTGCAGTGGCTCACGCCTGTAATCCCAGCACCTTGGGAGGCTGAGGCGGGTGGATCATGAGGTCAGGAGATCGAGACCATCCTGGCTAACACAGTGAAACCCCATCTCTACTAAAAATACAAAAAGTTTGCCGGGCGTGGTGGTGGGCGCCTGTAGTCACAGCTACTTGGGAGGCTGAGGCAGGAGAATGGCGTGAACCTGGGAGGTGGAGCTGACAGTGAGCCGAGATCGCGCCACTGCCCTCCAGCCTGGGTGACAGAGCGAGACTCTGTCTCAAAAAAAAAAAAAAAAAAAAGTGATTCTCCTGCCTCAGCCTCCTGAGTAGCTGGAATTACAGGTGTGTGCCACCATGCTCGGCTAATTTTTGTATTTTTTTTTAGTAGAGAAGGGGTTTCACCATGTTGGCCAGGCTGGTCTTCAACTCCTGACCTCAAGCAATCTGCCTACCTTGGCCTCCCAAAGTGCTGGGATTACAGGTGTGAGCCACCGTGCCTGGCCAAGAGTCTTCTGAATATTTGCCAGTTTCTGGACAGCAGGCCTTTTCTCTGTAATGTTTCCTTGCGAGACTTTCCTCCTGGGCTCCTTGTGTAGATTCACCCTAGCTTTGTCCAAGCTGATGGTTTGTTTTGTCTCCAGTCCCGGCCCAAGGATACTGTAAGGATGACTCGAGCTGGAGGGGCAGGACGCAGCAATCATAGTCGCAGCGGTGCTAACAGCAGATTCTAAGAGCTGCGTAAATATTAAGTTACTCCTCACAACAGCCCTTTGAGGTGGAAACAGGCTTGGAGAACATAAGCAACTTGTCCATTTTTGCACAACCTGTTAAGTGATGGAGACTGCGGCTAGGCTGGATTCAGACCTACACGGGCTGGCATCCACAACTGCATTCTCAACCTCAACAGACAATCGTGGGTTCAAGTCCCGAAACCTCTCTGAATTCCGTACACTTCAGTCATTCAGCACAGACTTATTACACCACTGCTGTGTGCCAAACATCATTCTGATTTCTGGGAGAAATGCCAGGGAACAAGAAAGGCAGGGGCAGAGCTTGGCTGGGGGGCTGGCAGCACTTGGAATGCCACAAACTCATTACAAGCAGGGCAGATGCCCTGCCAGCTCAGAGCTGCCTTGCCTGCCTGGTTACCCCACAGTAACCATACAAATGCCAGTCCCTGTGTGTGCATGATGAGATGAAAACAAGCCAGAGTAAACTCCTGAACCCTAAACTCCTCTACTCCTCTGCCCCTTCTGACTTTTAGTTACCCTGATCTGGAAAAACGCCAGCCATGAGTAATACTGTCTGTGCTCCTTTGTCTGTAAGGAGGGCTGCATGGGGAATCCCATCGTGGGACAGAGCAGTGCCTGGCAAATGAGCCCCACCAATGGCTTCTCAGCAACTGTGCTTTCCTGGCCAACCCGTGCTCTAACCTCACCCCTCTCAGACTGTTTCATCCTCCAGGAAGCTCTCCCTCATGCTCCTGACCAGGTCTTCCCAAGGACATATTCGCAGAGCCCACGTCATCATCATTCCTGATCCTTCTCAAAGGTGTAATTTCATATTTACCTTGATGATTCTTTGGCTAATCTCAGTCTTCCCCCACTAGACCCCCGTCCTCCCCAGCTCAGGAGACCGGACTCTGCAGAAGGTACCAACCACCCACACTTCTGCTCAGAGACTTGGCACTGGCAATTCCCTCTACCACAGCACTCCTTCCCGGACATCTGCGCTGTCCACTCCCTTGCCTCCTGCAAGTCTTTGCTCAAATGGCGACTTCTCAGTGAGGCCAACCTGGCTGTGCTAGTTAGAATCGAAGCCCTTCTCCCCTGACACTCCTCTCTCCCTCTCTGGGTTTTCTTTTTTTTCATAACACCCACCATGTTCTTGCATACTATAGGGTTTCACTCTGTCGCCCAGGCTGGAGTGCAGTGGTACGATCGCAGCTCACTGCAGCCTCTGCCTCCCAGGTTCAAGGGATCCTCTCATCTCAGCCTCCTGAATAGCTGGGACTACAGGCATGTGCCACCATGCCTAGCTAATTTTTGTATTTTTGGTAGAAACCATGTTGCCTAGGCTGGTCTCGAACTCCTGGACTCAAGCGATCTGCCCACACTGGCCTCCCAAAAGTGCTGGGATTACAGGTGTGAGCCACCGCATCCGGCCAGGATTTTTGTCCTGTGCTGTCTTTCCCATAGTTAAAAAAGTGCATCCAGGATATGTTGAATGAATATATGTTGAATGAATGAGTGAGCATTAGGGTCTCAAGCTTCCATTCCATATCTGCCCCCCAACACATTCACACATACTTACATGCCCACCTGCTTATACGAGGCCACTGCTAATGGGGGTATGCCAAAGACCAAAAATTTGGTGTTTTAAAATTGTTTTTTATTTTCTTCATTATAGAGACAGGGTCTCACTATGTTGCCCAGGCTCATCTCTAACTCCTGGGTTCAAGCAATCCTCCCTCCTCAGCCTCCCAAAATGCTGAGATTACAGGTATGAGCCATCATACCCAGCTAAAAATTTGGTGTTTGAAAGAATCCTGGCTAAAAAATTAGCTGGGCGTGGTGGCATGCACCTGTAGTCCCAGCTACTCGGGAAGCTGAGGTAGGAGGATCATTGAGCCCAGGAGGCTGAGGCTGCAGTGAGCCAGGATCATGCCACTGCACTCCAGCCCAGGTGACAGAATAAGGCCCTGTCTTCAAAAAAAAAAGCTCCTGAAAGAGCATCTCATTGAATGGCCCTCATTTTATTCAGGAAAAAACTGAGGCTCAGACAAGGGCCTGATGCCATCTGAGTAGGGCTGAAGCTGCATCCAGGTCCTTGACTTTCAGCACAGACCCCAGGTCCTCTTGGGGTTCCCGTACCTATCTCTCACCCACACACAGGGTTCCTGGTCGCTCCTAGCTCCTGGTATCCCCCTGTGTGCCCCCCTTTCTGCACCTGAAGTGGGTTACCGGATATGCCAAACGCAGGCCTGGAAGGGATCCTTGGCTCAGATTGGAAAGCTACCTTCCAGCCCCACAGCCCAGGGGCCAGAGGGTCGGGGGAGGCAGGACAGCTTCTCCCCCAAGCTGGGGTGGATGAGGGGCATAGGGGAGCCTCGGGGCCCCTTCAGGATCACAGCATGTCAAGGTTGGAAGGGACCTCAGTGAGTACCTCCTACTCTCCCCAGCCCCCACCATCACATCATACAGATGAGGAAGCAGCCGAGACAGGGAGGGATTTGCACAAATCACACAGGGGGGCAGGGACGTATCCTACCACAGCTCCCGACCTCCCGCTCTAGGCTTCTTGCTGTTCTAAGCCCTTCAGAAAGTTCCAACGAGTTCTGACTTTTGGCAAGGGGGTGGGAGGGTGACTGAAAAATACTCAATACGAGTCGAAAGAGTGTATGTCAGCTGGGGGCAGTGGCTCACACCTGCCCCTGGCTGATATAAAGGGCAGACATGGTTCCTGGCCTTGTGAGGTAGACACACTAGTGGAGAAGACAGATATGAAACATATGAAAAAAAGCTTATGTGTCCCTTCTCTTCTGCCTAGGGTCCTCAAGGTCATAGAACCCCATAACCCCATTAGGTGTCAGGGGCAGAAACAGGACTGTGTGAAGATTCACAGCCTCCCCCTCCCTTGCCTTCACGGAGCTTCGGCATCTACCCTTATTCCAGGCGGCTGCTCAGGTAATGAGTACGAGGCAGAGGTGGGAAGGCTGTCCTGGTTTACACGTGGTGGGGGAGGGGTCCAGAGCGCAGGATGAGGCTGAGAGCATGGGGACAACTGTCAAGCAGGGACAGATGGGACTGTGGGTGGAGGGCTGGAAGTTGGATGTTTCTCTCAGCACTGTGCTAAGAGTGACTTAGAGACATCTCAGCTGCATTTGGCTCACGCTGATTTATTTATTTGTTTGTTTGCTTATTTTTCCATGCCCTTTGTCAACAGGAATGGTTTATAGATATTTATTCATTCATTCATTTTTTGAGACAGAATCTCACTCTGTTGCCCAGGCTGGAGTGCAGTGGCGCGATCTTGGCTCACTGCAACCTCCACCTCCCAGGTTCTAGCAATTCTCCTGCCTCAGCCTCCTGAGTAGCTGGGATTACAGGCACGTGCCACCATGCCTGGCTAATTTTTGTATTATTAGTAGAGATGGGGTTTCACCATGTCGGCCAGGCTGGTCTTAAACTCCTGGCCTCAGGTGATCCACTTGCCCCGGCCTCCCAAAGTGCTGGGATTACAGGCGTGAGCCATAGCGCTCGGCCTATTTTTTTTTTTTTTTTTTTTTTTGAGAAAGGGTCTGGCTCTCTTACGCAGGCTGCAGTGCAGTGGCGCTATCTCAGCTCACTGCACTCTCCACCTCCTGGGCTCAAGTGTTCCACCCGCCTCGGTCACCCACAGTGCTGGGATTAAGCATGAGCCGCCGCGCCCGGCTGGTTTACACATTTTTAAATGTAACACCTATTTATTCATTATTTACTGAGTGCCAGACCCTGTATGAGGTACATACAGCAACAAACAAAACAGACATGGATGCTGGGTGTGGTGGCTCACGCCTGTAATCCTAGCACTTTGGGAGGCTAAGGCAGGAGGATCGCCTGAGCCCAGGAGTTCAACACCAGCCTGGGCAACAGAAGGAGACCTTGTCTCTAACAAACATTTAAAAAATTAGCTGGCTGTAGTGGCATGCGCCAGTAGCCCTAGTTACTCGGGAGGTTGAGGTGGAAGGATCGCTTGAGCCTGGGAAGTTGAGGCTGCAGTGATCCATGATCGTGCCACTACACTCCAGCCTGGGTGACAAAGCAAGAACCCATCTTAACAAACAAAACAAAACAGAACAAACAAAACAAAGCCAAGGCCAGGTGCAGTGGCTCACGCCTGTAATCCCAGCACTTTGGAAGGCTGAGACGGGCAGATCAGTTGAGGTCAGGAGTTTGAGACCAGCCTGGCCAACATGGCAAAACCCCATCTCTAATAAAAATACAAGAATTAGCCGGGCGTGGTGGCACACACCTGTATTCCCAGGTACTTGGGAGGCTGAGGCACAAGAATTGCTTGAACCCCAGAGGCGGAGGTTACAGTGAGCCGAGATCGCGCCACTGCCCTCCAGCCTGGGCGACAGAGCAAGACTCTGTCTTCAGAAAAAACAAAAAACAAAAAAACAAAAAACCAGACATGGTTCCTGCCCTTGTGAGGCAGACACACTAGTGAGGAAGACAGATGTTAAACAGGCAAACACACGCATGAAATAACGTGATAAGTGCTGTGGCTAAAACAGGGTCTAGCTAGAGTGTAATGGGATGCTGGTGGGGGCAGAAAAGACGGCACTGAGCCTGGAGGAAGAGAAGCACCGCCACGTTAGAAGGGGTAAGACGATGCCAAGTGGTGGGGACAGCTAAGGATGTGCTAAAATCCCCAGGTGGAAGAGGAAGTGGAGGGTTCAGGGAGCCCACAGGGTTGGCATGGCTGTGCAGGTGATCAAGGGGAGGCGACAGGTGGAGAAATGGGTGGGGGCGGCTCCTGCAGGTTCAGGGCAGAGTTTGGATTTTATGGCAACCACTGGAGTGTGCAAACACGGGAGAGGCATGACACAACGGACATTTTAGGAGGGTCACTTTGCTGCTGTATGGAGAGTGGCCTGGAGGGGGCAGGGTGGAGGCAGGAGACCACTGAGAGCTGTTACAGTCATCCAGGTGAGAGGATGGTGGCCTAGGCCTTGGAGATGGAAGAGGAGGGCAAAGTTGCCACCTGTTAAGTTGCCACCTGTTTGGGAAGCAGAGTGGTCAGGACTTAACTGAAAGACTGTGTAGGGGTGAGGGCGAGCATGAGGTCAAGGATGACTCCAGCATACTGAGCCGGATGCCCAGGGACAGGGGTACTATTTCCATGGATCCCCCGGGAAGGGGAAGGGAAGAGTAACCTCCTCCCCCAAGGCTCCACGGAAGGGGCAAGGGCTGGTGACCAGGGGAGCAGAAGGGAAGGAGAGGGAGAAACAAAGTGTATGCATGTATCCAAATGTGTACAATTATTATGTATCAATTCAACTCATTTGAAAGTGGGTCTGGAGAGCAAGGGTGGCAGAGATAAATATATCTTCTGCACTACCACAGGACCTGAGGGGCAAGGCACGGGCAGGCCCTGCAGGAATACAGGGATGCCCTGGGCCCTTCCAAGAACTACCAGAGCCTTGGTACTGTGGGGAAGAGTAGGGGTCAGTGAGTTTCTCCAGGACTCCCTTACATTTTACACACGTGGACCCGGAAGCCCAGGGGAAGGGGAAGACCTTCCAGCTGATGCATCCCCACCTGGCACACAGTCTGGTTTTTTTTTTGAGATGGAGTCTTGCTCTGTTGCCAGGCTAGAGTGCAGTGGCGCAATCTCGGCTCACTGCAACCTCCGCTTCCGGGTTCAAGCAATTCTCCTGCCTCAGCCTCCAGAGTAGCTGGGACTACAGGCGCGCGACAACATGCCCGGCTACTTTTTGTACTTTTAGTAGAGACGGGGTTTCACCATGTTGGCCAGAATGGTCTGGATCTCTTGACCTCGTGATCTGCCCGCCTCGGCCTCCCAAAGTGGTAGGATTACAGGCGTAAGCCACCGTACCCGGCCAGTCTGGGGTCTTTTAAAAATACAGACCCGGGGCTGGGCGCGGTGGCCCATGCCTGTAATCCCAGCACTTTGGGAGACCGAGGCGGGCGGATCACTTGAGGTCAGGAGTTCGAGACCAGCCTGGCCAACATGGTGAAACCCGTCTCTACTAAAAGTACAAAAATTAGCCAGGCGTTGTGGCAGGCGCCTGTAATCCCAGCTACTTGGGAGGCTGAGGCAGGAGAATCGCTTGAACCTGGGAGGCGTGATCGTGCCACTGTACTCCAGCCTGGGCGACAGAGCGAGGCTCTATCTCAAAACAAACAAACAAACAAAACCCACACACACAAAAAAAACAAAAAACAGGCCGGTGCAGTAGCTCACTCCACTTTGAGAGGCCAAGGCGGAAAGACAGCTTGAACCCCACAGTTGAGACCGGCCTGGGCAACATGGCAAGACTCCGTCTCTACCAAAAAAAAAAAAAAAAAAAAAAAAAGGCCGGGCGTGGTGGGTGTGCCTGTGGTCCCAGATACTCAGGAGACTGAGATGGGAGGATCCCTTGAGCCCAGGAGTTCCAGGCGGCAGTGAGCCGTGTTCGCGCCACTGCACTCCAGCCTGGGTGACAGAGCAAGAATATGTCTCAAAAAACAAACAAACAAAAAAAGGCACATAACCACGATCTACCCTCGTAAAACGTTTCCAGAGCGTCCCAGCGGTGCCCCTCATCATCTGGCGGCCCCTACGCCTCTCTGAGACTCACAGACCTACTCCCCTCTCCAGGGGGCGGAGCCCACACCGCTGAGCATTTACTCTTGTTCTTCCCTCTGCCAGGGGCACCGTTCTACCCCTTTCTGCCTGGAGAAACTGCCGTTTTTCCTTAAAGGATCCTCGAAGCCGGAAGGAGCAGCCACCTCCCACTCCCGGCTGCTGCAAGCAAGCTGCTTTGACCTCTTTCTAGAGTTGGGGATTGCTGCTGGAGTCCGAGTCTCAGGCCCAGAGTGGGTGCGATGGTCTTGCTTGCACCCTGTATCCCCCGGCAGACGCCCGGGAACTCTACTAAGTGGGTGACCCCAGAGAGCTCGCCCCCACACTCCGACTCCGAGTCCAGCACTCGGTCCACTGCACAGGGACCTCGCGCCCCACAGCTGCGTCCTCTCTGACCTTCGCGATCCGGTGCGCGGCCCGCGGAACGCCCCGATCTCCAGGAGCACGGAAGGCCGAGGCGTGCCGGGGGAGCCAGGAGCAGCTGGCTGGCGGGCGCCGCGGGCCTCCCCGGTCACGTGACACCCCGGGCAACGTGCGCCGTCACCTGACGGCGGAGCCTGTGAACGTTTTTCTCACGTGACGGAGGCGCCTGCACGTGGACCAATGGGGAGGCGGGGGCGGGGCCGGCAGGGGCGGTGCGCGGGAAGGGACCCCGGACCCGGAGGTCGCGGAGAGCTGGGCAGTGTTGGCCGCTGGCGGAGCGCTGGGGCAGCATGAAGTGCCTGGTCACGGGCGGCAACGTGAAGGGTGAGTGCAGGTCGGCCTGGCAGCGGCGGTGCAGCAGCCGCGGAGCCGCCAGCCTAACCCCCTTCCGCTCTCCTCCCCGCAGTGCTCGGCAAGGCCGTCCACTCCCTGTCCCGCATCGGGGACGAGCTCTACCTGGAACCCTTGGAGGACGGGGTGAGGGGCTAGGGTGTGGGGGGCGGGTGGGACTCCAGCCGGGAGCGGGTAACCCGGACTCGAGTCTCGCCCCCACTAGGCGGGATGACCGCTGGCAGATTTGTCGGCAAAGTTTCAGTTTCTTAGTCTGGCGGCTGTCATCTTCCCAGGCCGGTGTGTGAATTGAGGAAAGCTGTCCTCCTGCGAGCTCCCAGGGGGTGACGTGCACTTAGAGAAACTCGGGGAAGGCCTGGGTGTGCGACCCCTCCTCTGCGGCAGCCGCGCCGGGGCCGACTCTGAAGGCTTCATGGGGAAAGGAGGGTTTTTCAGCAGGTGGTGGCGGAGCGGGAGGACGATAGGGCAAGTGTGTGAGCAGAAGCAGCCAGAGGGCTGGGTCTGTGGCTGCCCCCTGACCACGTCCCTCTCCCTGCTCTTCGTGGCCCAGCTCTCCCTCCGGACGGTGAACTCCTCCCGCTCTGCCTATGCCTGCTTTCTCTTTGCCCCGCTCTTCTTCCAGCAATACCAGGCAGCCACCCCTGGTCAGGACCTGCTGCGCTGTAAGATCCTGATGAAGGTGAGGCCCTTCCCTCAGCAGTGGCACTACCCCACCCCAGGAATCTCCACCAGCTGTGCCTCTGCCCTGGGGTACTCAGTAGATGCTAAGTGGGGAGAGAGACACGTGCAAGCCCAATCCATGCAAAACACAGGGAGGGCCATGGTAAAAGCATCACAGCGGGGACCTGAGAGGGTGATGACGCTCAAGTTCGTCAAGAAAGGTAAGCAGGTCTTTTGGCCGGGCGCGGTGGCTCACGCCTGTAATCCCAGCACTTTGGGAGGCCGAGGCAGGCGGATCACGAGGTCAGGAGTTCGAGACCAGCCTGGCCAACATGGCGAAACCCCGTCTCTACTAAAAATACAAAAATTAGCTGGGCATAGTGGCACGCGCCTGTAATCCCAGCTACTCGGGAGGCTGAGGCAGGAGAATTGCTTGAATCTGGGAGGTGGAGGTTGCAGTGAGCTGAGATCACACCACTGCACTCCAGCCTGGGTGACAGAGCGAGACTCCATCTCAAAAAAAAAAAAAAAAAAAAAGGTAAGCAGGTCTTTCAAGGCATTCCAAGCATAAGGAAGAGCATGAATGAGGCCTAGAAGGATGCCAGTGCCCGACGTGACGTGGGAGCCCTTTTCCCAGAGTTACATGCTGGGCCCATGATGGGTGTGGGCCTGCATGGGACAGGAGAGCTTGTTGCAGAGATGTGATGCTAGGCTGAGGTGTCTTATCCCGTGCAGTCTTTCCTGTCTGTCTTCCGCTCACTGGCGATGCTGGAGAAGACGGTGGAAAAATGCTGCATCTCCCTGAACGGCCGGAGCAGCCGCCTGGTGGTCCAGCTGCATTGCAAGTTCGGTGAGTGGGCAGCCGGCCAGCCAAGGGGTGCCTCAGCAGGGAGGTCGGCGAGGCCCACTGAGACCCTATCGCCTATCCAGGGGTGCGGAAGACTCACAACCTGTCCTTCCAGGACTGTGAGTCCCTGCAGGCCGTCTTCGACCCAGCCTCGTGCCCCCACATGCTCCGCGCCCCAGCACGGTGAGCACACCCCTGCCCTCAGCTCAGCCCCGGGTTTCTCTCTTCCTTCTTTGGGGCCCCAAGGGGTTGATTTTAGAAGGTACCTCCTTCATTTTCCCTACAGAGTTTCTGTGAACCTCAAAGACATCCCATGGCCCGCTATGTGCTCAGGTCCTTACCTGGCTCTTTAAAGGCAGACGGTGGCATGGAGGAGGGGCAGGCGCCTCCTTGCTCCATTCTCCTTACTGTTAGGAGCCTGCATTCTCCATCCCAAAGGTCTGACTTGACTTTCTGGCTGCTCAAACCCATTCCAACTCCTCCTCTAGGGAGCACATTTCTGGCCTGCCACCAAATCTCTTGTCTCTTGAGTAACCTTGAAGGTCTGCCCATAACCTGTGGCTCAGAGGCTCAGACCCCTTCTCCGGCCTGGGCATCCTTCCAGAGGTGTTCCCCATTCAATGGCAGCCTCTTTTCCTGACTGCCCAGGATCGAGGAGTCCCCAAGGCCAGGGCAGGAGGCTGGAGGGAGGCTGAATAATCAGCTATGGGGTGGAGCTGTTCTGGGCAGTCCGAGCACTGGGGGCTGTCTGGGGCCAGGGAAATGGGGACTCCAGTGGAAGCAAACGTCCCTGGCGAGGACCAGCTCAGAGAGGAGTGGGCTCTCCCCCTGCTCCATGCTGGTCACTGCTTGCATTCAAGTGGCCCAAGGTCCTGCTCATTTCTCAGGGTGACTGAAGATCCCTTTGGGTCCTGACATCTGTTTCCCCAGGTTCTTTTGAGCCAGCACTGCTCAGAGCTCTTTTGGGTAGTGAGAGACGGGGGCCAATTCCTTGGTCTGCATTTAGGGTGGTGTCTTTTTTTTTTTTTTTTTTTTTTGAGACAGAGTTTCGCTCTTGTTGCCCAGGCAATGGCACGATCTCGGCTCACCACAACCTCCGCCTCCCGATACAAGTGATTCTCCTGCCTCAGCCTCCCGAGTAGCTGGGATTACAGGCATGTGCCACCATGCCCGGCTAATTTTTTGTATTTTTAGTAGAGACAGGGTTTCTCCATGTTGGTCAGGCTGGTCTTGAACTCCCGACCTCAGGTGATCTGCCCGTCTCAGCCTCCCAAAGTACTGGGATTACAGGCGTCAGCCACCGCACTCAGTTTAAAAATGAGCAATTGTTTCTCTCGTTTTGTTTGTTTTGAGATAGAGTCTCGCTCTGTCACCCAGGCTGGAGTGCAGTGGTGCAATCTTGGCTCACTGCAATCTCTGCCTCCCGGGTTCAAGCGATTCTCCTGCCTCAGCCTCCCGATTAGCTGGGATTACAGGCATGCACCACCATGCCCGGCTAATTTATATATTTTTAGTAGAGACGAGGTTTCACCATGTTGGCCAAGCTGGTCTCAAACTCCTGAACTCAAGTGATCCACTGCTTCGGCCTCCCAAAGTGCTGGGATTACAGGCATGAGCCACTGTTTTTTTTTAAATCCTTGCGCAGGGGCCTTGCTCATCTTTTGCATGCTTCAGTTTTAGTGTATGTGCTGCCAAAGCAAGCACTCTGTCTCATGAATAATTTCAAATATATGTAAAAGCAGATGCAGCTCCCGTCCCCACTTGACTTGAAACAATTTCCAGATGTGATTTCATCTGTATGGCAATGGGTATCTTTAGAGGATAAGGATTTCAGGGCTCTTTCTGAAGGCCGGGTTTGTAGGGCGGCGTGAGTGCCATGTCCTGCCTCTGGGCCCTCTCCTTGGTCTGCATGGTCAGGTGCCGCCTGCCAGGTTTGAGCAACCACTGCAACCAGTCCCCTCCCTGCCACCTTCTCTGGGCCTCATCCACGGTGCGCTAGGCCTGCGCACATCCGTGCGTGTGCATGTGTCACCCCCCACCTCAGGTCCTCCGAGAGCAAAGCCCTGGGCAGGGCCAGGCATTTCGGGTAATGCTCCGCCCTGTTCACAGGGTTCTGGGGGAGGCTGTTCTGCCCTTCTCTCCTGCACTGGCTGAAGTGACGCTGGGCATTGGCCGTGGCCGCAGGGTCATCCTGCGCAGCTACCACGAGGAGGAGGCAGGTGAGGGGGCTGGACGTGGCCTGGGACAGCAGAGTGGCAGGTGGGAGAGGGGCGGGGCCCAGGTTACTCCTGTTCTTCCCCAACAGACAGCACTGCCAAAGCCATGGTGACTGAGATGTGCCTTGGAGAGGAGGATTTCCAGCAGCTGCAGGCCCAGGAAGGGGTGGCCATCACTTTCTGCCTCAAGGAATTCCGGGTGAGGTTCCTCCCAGGTGCTCGCCGTCCTGTCCTCCCTGCCCAGCTCAACCCAGCCCGGGGCCTCACCTGCTACCTCTTTCCTCCCAGGGGCTCCTGAGCTTTGCAGAGTCGGCAAACTTGAATCTTAGCATTCATTTTGATGCTCCAGGCAGGTAGTTCCCAGCCTTGGGACAGGGAAGGGCTCTGGGATGGCAGGAGCTGAATGGGATGACCTAGCTTGGGCCCCCTCCCCTGCCCAGGCCCGCCATCTTCACCATCAAGGACTCTTTGCTGGACGGCCACTTTGTCTTGGCCACACTCTCAGACACCGACTCGCACTCCCAGGACCTGGGCTCCCCAGAGCGTCACCAGCCAGTGCCTCAGCTCCAGGCTCACAGGTGAGGGCACCTCCCCCCAACTCCTCCTCTCTCCATGTCTGTGCACTCCAGCCTGAGACTGCAACTCCTAGCTTCTGCACCTCCCCGCAATGTGTTCTCTCCCACCCCTTCTCTCTCTGTCAGGCCCCAGCCCCTACCCCTATAGTGCTCACAGCTGCCAGCCCTGCAGACTCAGCCTTCTCGGTTAGCTGTACTCAGAGACCCCTCCCACCCAGGGAAGCATCCCCAAGGCCCTGCCGGCTTCCTTCTCTGGCTGAGGCCTCCCCTCTGAGCCTCCTCCCAGGCCAAGGAGGGAAAGGGCTGCTGGGAGGCAGGAGCTGCCTGGGCTGGGGGAAGCAGGTGGCTGGAAGGGCAGGTGGGCTGGGGAGGATGGCCCAGTGCACTTTCAGCACAGGAAGTTGGGGCTGGCCCCCGGCCCAGCCTGTCCCTGGGCTCCTGTGCTTTCCAGCTCCTGTCCCCTGGGAAGGTGGGGGCTTGGGCTCCATGTGGCCCAGTTCATAAGACTTGCTGCTCCTCCCTCCTAGCTGAGCTAAGGTAGCCCCCAGGATGCCTCCCTCAGGCCCCTACCTGAATTCTGATCAAAGAGATTCCTGGCCCACCCCCTCCAGGAAGTCACCACTTAACCCCTGCATCCTCTCCTCTCCAGCCAAATCAGGAAGTCATAAAACCAAGAGATCTCCAGTGGTCGGGGGCCCCAGAGCTCCCTTCGAGCCCTCCAAGGTGGGGCCCTGCCTCTGCTCCCCCAGTCCCCTCCCTGATACTCCGATTCTGCCTACAGCACACCCCACCCAGACGACTTTGCCAATGACGACATTGACTCTTACATGATCGCCATGGAAACCACTATAGGCAATGAGGGCTCGCGGGTGCTGCCCTCCATTTCCCTTTCACCTGGCCCCCAGCCCCCCAAGAGCCCCGGCCCCCACTCCGAGGAGGAAGATGAGGCTGAGCCCAGTACAGTGCCTGGGACTCCCCCACCCAAGAAGGTAGGGACTGGAGGTGGAGGCAGGGGTGGGAGGTAGGGAAGCGAGCAGCCTCCAGAACTCACTTGTTCTCTTTCCAGTTCCGCTCACTGTTCTTCGGCTCCATCCTGGCCCCTGTACGCTCCCCCCAGGGCCCCAGCCCTGTGCTGGCGGAAGACAGTGAGGGTGAAGGCTGAACCAAGAACCTGAAGCCTGTACCCAGAGGCCTTGGACTAGACGAAGCCCCAGCCAGTGGCAGAGCTGGGTCTCTCAGCCCTGGGGATCAGAAAGGTGGGCTTGCTGGAGCTGAGCTGTTTCACTGCCTCTCGCAGGCCCCAGCTGGCTGTCACTGTAAAGCTGTCCCACAGCGGTTGGGCCTGGGCCCTGTTATCTCCCCACAACCCCCAGCCAATCATGACTTTCCAGACTTGGCCCTGAACTACTGACGTTCCTACCTCTTATTTCTCATTGAGCCTCAGGCTATACTCCAGCTGGCCAAGGCTGGAAACCTGTCTCCCTCAGGCTCACCTTCCTAAGGAAAATGTCATAGTAGGTGCTGCTGGCCCCTGGTGATCCAGCTTCTCTGCCAATCATGACCTGTTCCTTCCTGAAGTCCTGGGCATGCATCTGGGACCCCCGTGGAGCCGACCGTTTTCCTTGCTTTCCTGATACTCTTTGGCGCTGACTTGGAATTCTAAGAGCCTTGGACCCGAGTGTGTGGCTAGGGTTGCCCTGGCTGGGGCCCGGTGCCCAGACTCCCAAGCGGCTCTGTGCAGAAGAGCTGCCAGGCAGTGTCTTAGATGCGAGACGGAGGCCATGGCGAGAATCCAGCTTTGACCTTTATTCAAGAGACCAGATGGGTTGCCCCAGGATCCGGCTGCCAGCCCTGAGGCCAAGCACGGCTGGAGACCCACGACCTGGCCTGCCGTTGCCCTGAGCTGCAGCCTCAGCCCCAGGATCCTGCTCACAGTCACCACAGGTGCAGGCAGGAAGCAGCCCTGGGGGACTGGACGCTGCTATTGATTCATTAAAAAAAGAAAAGAAAAATACACCAAGGCTCCATGTTCCCCGTGACAGGTGGGCCTGAGGGGTCAGGGTGAACCCCCCCCCAGCATGGCAGCACGATTTCTGTACAATCAACCCATCATCTGGGGCACAGGGTGGTGTGCGGGGGCTATTTATTTCTTGGCTTTGGCGGAATTGCGGGGTGGGGTGATGGGTCGGCCTCCAGGGTTCAGGCCACTGAACTGCCCGTACTTCCCCTTGTTCTTGTCGGCGGGCTTGAGGATCTAAAAGAGACAGTGTTGGTCAGGCTCATGGGGCTGAGCCACAGGGCCTAGCGGCTCCTTTCTTCCCCACACTCACCTGGAAAGAGCACATGAGGGTCTCGTCCACGCTCATCATGGCGCCAGCATTGTCAAACTCGCCACAGTAGTTGGGAGCTGAGAAAAGTGTCACCAGCTGCCGCTTGGCAAAGAACTCGTAGCCGTCTTCTACCACCTGGGCGAGGATGGGAGCAGTCAGTCCCCAGCGCAGGCACGGCCCTCCCCTTCCCCCGCCGCAGGCCGGAGCCACCAGCCCACCTGGTGTGCTCGGCAGATGAGGTCCAAGTCGTGCTTGTGGAGGAACTTGGCCACCACCTCGGCTCCAAAGGTAAAAGAGACGCCACGGTCGTTCTCGCCCCAGCCCTGCACGTCCTTGTCAGGGTCAGACCACAGCAGGTCACACAGCAGGCCCTGGTCAGGCACATCTGTGGGCCGCATGATCCGCCGAATCTGTTCCATAGACTGCAGGTCCGGGGACAGGCCTGGGGGGCCGGGGGAAGGTCACTTCCTCAAACAAGGACATCCTCCCTCCAGGAAGCCTTGGCCAATGAGCCCCACCTTTCCCACCACCCTCCTGGTCCCGCCACTGGTCTCCTGGGCGCCTAGACAGGCAGAAGTCATCCCCTTCCCCTCAGCTTTTTCAAGTTCCCAAACAGGCACAAACGCATCCCTGCCCTCAGGAGCACAGAGCTCCCGGGAGAAAGGAGACAAGCCCACCCCATGTAGGACACACATCAAGGAAGTGAGTGCAGCCCAGCACAGTGGGGTATGGGGGACACTTCCTGGAAGGAGTGACTTCCCAGATGAGACCTAAGGAGAGCTGCCGGGTGCCGGGAGATGCGGCCAGTGCTCCTCCTCCCCAGCCATCCCCTCCCTCACCTCCGTGGCAGCAGAAGATCTTTTCGTCCACTATGGCCGCGATGGGCAGGCAGTTGAAGCAGTCAGTGAAGGTTTTCCACAGTTTGATGTTGTAGCGTCTCTTGCCTGCCCAGGGGGAGGTGGCTGTGAGATGCCTGCCTACCCCACCCTCAGCCAGGGTCCCTGGGCTATTCAGCCGCGGCTGGGAGGAAAGAGTCAGGCACCGATGCAAACCACCCCCCACCCCTGCCACCTGTCAGCCTTCCAGGAGTAATTCTAGTTACTTTTTATTTTAATTAAAGAAGACAGGATCTGGCCAGGCGCGGTGGCTAAGACCTGTAATCCCAGCACTTTGGGAGGCCGAGGCGGGCGGATCACCTGAGGTCAGAAGTTCGAGACCAGCCTGACCAACATGGAGAAACCTCGTCTCTACTAAAATACAAAAAAATTAGCCAGGCGTGGTGGCACATGCCTGTAATCCCAGCTACTTGGGAGGCTGAGGCAGGAGAATCGCTTGAACCCAGGAGACGGAGGTTGTGGTGAGCCGAGATCACACCATTGCACTCTAGCCTGGGCAACAAGAGTGAAACTCCGTCTCAAAAAAGTAAAGAAACAGGGTCTTGCTCTGTCACCCAGGCTGGAGTGCAGTGGCAAGATCATAGCTCACTGTAACTTGGAGCTTCTGGGTCCGAGGGATCTTCCCGCCTCGGCCTCCTGCCAGAAGTAATTCTAAAGCACCCGAGTCCACTGGAAACTAAGTTCTAATCTGGACCAGCCTCAGGGTTGGCACTCCTCGCATGCCCCCACCCATGAGCCGGGCCAAGTCCAGGTCTGGTTTATCTCAGCTTCTGGACAGCAGAGCCCATCTGCAAACATCCTAAGTGCTTAGTAGCAAATGTAGGGGGAGTGTCACCAGGCAGGGCCCTGGGGGAAAGCACTAGAATCCGGGCAGCCCTTCAGTCAGCAACCATTCCCCAGACCCCATGCCAGGAGGGGCAGGGCAGGCACGAGAACGGACCTGGGCCCTGCCTTCGTGGAGCGCACAGTCTAGCAAGTGTCTGTCAGATATCAGGCCAATGTGAAGGTCCCATTGAATGGCAAAGAGTGCGGTTCAGGACCCGGGCAGCCCCAGACGCTCAGACCACTCACACTCATCGTAGAAACCATAGATGCGGTTGATGCTGGCACACTCGTGGTTCCCACGGAGCAGGAAGAAGTTCTCGGGGTACTTGATCTTATAGGCCAGCAGCAGGCAGATGGTCTCCAAGGACTGCTTGCCCCTGTCCACATAGTCCCCCAGAAAGAGGTAGTTGCTCTCGGGAGGGAAACCGCCATACTCAAATAGTCGCAGAAGGTCGTAGTACTGGCCGTGTATGTCACCTGTGATCCAGGGAACCGGGTAAGCTAGATGCAAGGTCTAGACCTGAACCCAGGGCCAGGACTGGGCTCAAGGGAGGAGGGCTCCAGGAACTCTGTGGGGTCCAGTGCCACTTTTAGGAAGGCAAGGGCCGGGGGCTCACCGCAGATCTTGAGGGGTGCCTCCAGCTCCAGAAGAATGGGCTGGCTCAGGAAAATCTCCCGGGATTTCAGGCACAGACCGCGGATCTCGTTCTCTGTCAGCTGTACATTCTTGCCAGGCCGCGAGCCCTGCACTGGGGGCGCAATGGGGTGTCAGGACCCTGGACCCTGACAGGAGGAGGGTGGGCGACACGGGTGGCCCCATGGATACCTCCGGGGGCGCCTAGGCCTCCTTGGCCCCTCCTTGCCCACAGGCAGCTGTTGCTGCTGAGCCTCCCGGGACCGCGGCCTCAAGCCTCCCAGGGGAAGCCCCCAGCTACCCTCAGCGCCTCGGGAGGCGACTGTCGTGCGCAGGGGGCTGCCACCAAAAACCTCACAGCGCAGGACCCCTTCCTGGACCGGGCTTCCCGGGTTTCTCCCTCGCCCCAAGAGCCCAGGCAACCCGTGCGCCCCCAGCCCGGGAGAGGGGGGGAGCTGCTCCGCGCGTCGGAGCTGGCCCCGGACCTCTCAGGCGCGTCCGCGGGGGGGCAGCTGCGGCCACGGAACCTCGCTGCCCGTCCCCGCCCAGTCTAAGCTGGCCCCGGGGGCCCGCCCGCGCGCCACTTCCGGGCCGGGCAGGGGGCCAGGGCGCGGCGGATGCGGGCCTCCCCCGCCGCGACCAACCTTCCAGCAGGCGCCCGATGATCGAGTCCAGGTTGAGCTTCTCGCTGTCGGACATGGCGGCGCCGCCGCTCCAGCCCAGCAGCTCCTGGCCCGCTCCTGCCTCGCGCCCTCCGGCAGCCTCCTTCCGGCCTGGCTCTCCTTCCGCCCGCCCCAGTCCGCCCCCGGCCCGCGGCCCCGCCTCCGGGCCTCCCGGGCCCGCCCCGCCTAGTCCCCCGCCCTCTAGCGCCCCCGCTGGACGTGAGGCGCGGCGGCCCGGGGGGCGGGGCCTCGGCGGCGGGCTGGGGGCGGGGTCTGTCGGGGGCGTGACCAAGCTGGTTACGCCCCAGAGGAGGCGCCCAGCCCTGTTCAGAGGATGTGGGGCCGGAAGGACTGTGGAAGTTGTTTTTCTCTTTCAAAAGCCGAACAGACTTTCCCACCCCTTCCCTGGGTGGAAGGTGTTGTGAACATGTTAATAACCGGCTGCTAGGCATTGAGGGTTAACTGCTGGAAGTGCAGGAAAGGAAACTGAGGCTCAAGAGATAAAAACAGCCTGGACCTCGCATTCACGGAGGACCCCCTACTTCTTCGTGGGTCTCTGTGGCCCCCAGGCGGCTGACCACACTCAAAGACAGCTACGGCTGAATTCCCAGCGCACTTTGGTCCTTGGGGCATGCTAAATTAATATTTTCTTACAAGTCCCATAATTCGCTTTTTTTTTTGAGACAGAGTTTTGCTCTGTCGCCCAGGCTGGAGTGCAGTGGCGCGACTTTGGCTCACTGCAACATTCACTTCCCGGGTTCAAGCGATTCTCCTGCCTCAGCCTCTGGAGTAGCTGGGATTACAGGCGTGCGCCACTG
Organism: Pan troglodytes; assembly: GCF_028858775.2. NCBI lineage: Eukaryota > Metazoa > Chordata > Mammalia > Primates > Hominidae > Pan > Pan troglodytes. The sequence goes on from NC_072407.2 coordinate 69,723,196, forward strand.
TGCCCAGCTAATTTTTGTATTTTTAGCAGAGGTGGGGTTTCGCCATGTTGGCCAGGTGGCCTTGAACTCCTAACCTCAAGTGATCCACCCCCCTTGACCTCCCAAAGTGCTAGGATTACAGGCGTGAGCCAACAAGCCTGGCCCCATAATTAGCTTTTGAGTAGCACAGTAATATTGCAGGGTGTGCACATAAAAATAATTACTTTATGAGCAGACCTGGCTGGGCGCAGTGGCTCACGCCTGTAATCCCAGCACTTTGGGAGGCCTAGGCGGGCGGATCATTTGAGGTCAGGAGTTCGAGACCAGCCTGGCCAACATGGTGAAACCCCATCTCTCTAAAAATACAAAAAGTTAGCTGGGCATGATGGCAGCCTCCTGTAATCCCAGCTACTTGGGAGGCTGAGGCAGGAGAATCGCTTGAACCTGGGAGGTGGAGCCCAGGCGACAGTGCGAGACTGTCTCAAAAAAAAAAAAAAAAAAGAGCAGACGATAAATGAACCTTAATTCTTGTTGGAACCCTGAGTTGGTGCTTTACATGCCAGTAACCTCAGAACTGGAAGTGGGCCTGCCGTGGTGGCTCAGGCCTGTAATTCCAGCACTTTGGGAGGCTAAGGCGGGATGGTCTCTTGCGTACAGCCTGGGCAACACAGCGAAACCCTGTCTCAACAAAAAATACAAAAATTAGCTGGGCATGGTGGTGCGCGCCTGCATTCCCAGCTACTATGGAGGCTGACACAGGAGGATCTCTTGAGACCAGGAGGTGGAGGTTGCAGTGAGCCCAGATCGTGCCATTACACTCCAGCCTGGGTGACAGAGCAAGACCCTGTCTCAAGAAACAAACATGAAGTCCAGGCGCAGTGGCTCATGCCTGCAATCCCAGCACTTTGGGAGGCTGAGGTGGATGGATCACCTGAGGTCAAGAGTTTGACCAATGTGGCAAAACCCTGTCTCTACTAAAAATACAAAAATTAGCCGGGCATGGTGGTGCATGTCTGTAGTCCCTGCTACTTGGGGGGCTGAGGCAGGAGAATCACTTGAATCCAGGAGGTGGAGGTTGCAGTGAGCTGAGACCGCGCCACTGCACTCCAGCCTGGGCAACAGAGCGAGACTCTGTCTCAAAAGAAACAAACAAAAGAACTGGAGGTGGCCCAGCCCCTGCGTCTAACAGTCCTGGGCCCTCCACACCAGCACAGGAACTCAAGCCTGCAGTCACTGGGGCCATGGGGAGGGTGGGAGGAGCCCACAGCTCAGGGGCACTGGGGCAGGCAGGAAGAGCCTCAGAGAGGAAGGGGTGACACCCCCCACCCTTGGGAGGGGCCCCCGGCGGTTGCCAAAGCTGTGTGAGGAGGAGGAGGAAGTGAGAGGAGGAGGTGAGGTGCTGCGGGAGGTGAGCTGGGCTGGTGGGGACAGGGGCAGGGCTTGGGGCTGGGTCTCCGGACAGAGGCCTGGCTTTTCTGTCAGGGCAGGGCCTAGCCCCTGCCCCCATAAAAGAGGAGACATAGGGGGCTTGGTGAGATACCCTGAAACCTCCCCCCTCTGACCCCACAGCCAGGCCCCAGGCTGGCCGGGAGTGGCCCCTCACACTGGTTCTCCCCACTTTCTCTGCCTGTGGCATCGAAGGCCCCGGGCACCATGGCCCAGGCCCTGGGGGAGGACCTGGTGCAGCCTCCCGAGCTGCAGGATGACTCCAGCTCTTTGGGGTCCGACTCAGAGCTCAGCGGGCCTGGCCCATATCGCCAGGCCGACCGCTATGGATTCATTGGGGGCAGCTCAGCAGAGCCAGGGTAAGGGGGCAGGGTGAGGGCTGGCGGAATGCTGGGACAGAGGACAGGGGGCTGAGGGCTGAATTCTGGAGGGAGGCCAGGAGGGTCTGGTGGTAGGGATTGGGAGGGGGACTCAGCCAGTAGCACCCCTCTGCAGGTGCCAGGTGGAACCCTAAGGTGGGAAGGGTCTGGGGAGGCCTCTGTACGTCTCTTACCCCCAGCCTCCGAGGGTTTGCACCCACTACTGGGGCAGAACATCCTTCCCCTTTGAACCTCTGGCTCAGGAATCCCAGATCCAAATCACAGAACCCATACCTCCTCCTTCCCCCTTTCCCCAAGCTACAGACAGAAACACAAGTCCAGATATAGACAGAAACTTGCCCCAGGTCACACAGGAGATCAGACACAGACCCAGACTCAAACTCAGGACTCTGGGCTTCCAGTCCAGGGCTCTCTCCAGCCAGCTTCCCCTTTGAATTGTCTGTGTCCCTGTCCTGGGTGACAGCCAACCAGCCCCTCCCCCAATACACACCCACTCACCCCTTCAGTCTCCTGCATTCTGCCCACGTCGGAGCCACATCCTTTCCTGTCCCCGTGACAAGCATTGGCAGCTCCTGGGTCACAGGTCACCCCACAGGGCTCCCAGAGATCCCTAGGGCCAGGAGCTGGGTTCACCTGGGTAGCCTGGAGGGTGGCAGTGTGGGCCTTGGGTAACAGCTGCCCAGCGCCTGGATACCTGTGCCATGCACCCCCAGGCCGGGCCACCCACCTGCAGACCTCATCCGCCAACGGGAGATGAAGTGGGTGGAGATGACCTCGCACTGGGAGAAAACCATGTCCCGGCGGTACAAGAAGGTGAGGGGGGCAGGGGCCCCACTTGGCTTCCGTGGCTCATTCCTCTCTGCCTCAGCCCACATCTTGGCAAAATGTACCCACCCTGTGTCCCAGCACCTCCGGCCTTTGCTCCCTGCCACCCAAAGTGGGCCCCTGCCTGCTGATGAGCTGTGCCTGGGGCCTGCCAGCAGGAGCTATGGAGGGTGCCTAGTGGAGCCCTTGGCCTCACCCACAGGTAAAGATGCAGTGCCGGAAAGGCATCCCGTCTGCCCTGCGCGCCCGATGCTGGCCCCTGTTGTGTGGGGCCCATGTGTGCCAGAAGAACAGCCCTGGCACCTATCAGGTGAGGGAGTGGGCAGGGGCCCCAATTCCCCTACCCAGAGCCCCTCACCACACTGAACCCTCACACCCACCTTCCCGGCTACCCACAGGAGCTGGCAGAGGCCCCTGGAGACCCACAGTGGATGGAGACCATTGGCAGGGACCTGCACCGTCAGTTCCCTCTGCACGAGATGTTTGTGTCGCCTCAGGGCCACGGGTACGAGGCCGGTGATGCCCAGGGACCCCCAGCCCCACAAGCCCCACGTGCTCCAGCCCACTTTCCCCAGCCCAGCTCTACAGTCTTGCATCTCAGGGGACCCAGCAAGGCCCAGGGAGGCTGAGGCCTGGGCAGAGGCCCCCAGAGGGTGGAGAAGGGGATGCCTGCAGGACTGGCCCCTTATGGGGTCTTCCGGCACAGGCAGCAGGGGCTCCTGCAGGTGCTCAAGGCCTACACCCTGTATCGACCGGAGCAGGGCTACTGCCAGGCCCAGGGGCCCGTGGCTGCTGTGCTGCTCATGCACCTGCCCCCGGAGGTGAGTGACCTTGACCCTGCTCTGGGAACTCTAGTGACCTAGGCCCAGGGAACCCCATCCCCAGAAACTGTGGCCTCAGAAACCTGCAATGCTTGATTCCTGGACCCTGTCCTAGTGACCCAGGTCCTCATGACTGCCAGCCTCAGTGACCTTCAAGCCTAATGACCTTGACTCCAGGAACCTGGGACCCTTGACCCCAGCCTTGACCCCAGTCATCTAGGAATCTGGATGTTATCACCTTGACCCCACGACTCCTGATTCTGAACTTGGGGACTGTGACCCCAACCCCAAAGACCCAGAAACCCAGGACTTGAACTTTGGGACACTCCCAACCCTTGGCCAGTGAACCCCAACCCTGTGACCTTCAAATCTAACACCATGAGCCCTGTGATTTCCAACACCCTAAACCCCTCAGCAGACCCTGTCTTGGGCAGAGGAGGGGGCTTTTGGGAAGGGCTTCCAGGAACTGCGCAGGTTAGGAGTGGCCCTGAGTCCAGGCCCCTGTGGTGCCCAGGCCCTCCCCTTCACTCCTTTCCCCTGTCCTGCCTTCTCCTCCGCGGTCCCTTCCTTGGTGAGCACTTACAGGCCTGTGCCCTGCCCCTTCCCCAGGAGGCCTTCTGGTGCCTGGTGCAGATCTGTGAGGTCTACCTCCCTGGGTACTACGGGCCCCACATGGTGAGAGGCTGACATGGGGGCTGGAGGAAGGAGGGGCAGGGGCCCGGTGAGTGGGTGGGGGTCTGGGGACTGAGGGAGGTTGAGCCTGGGCTCTGGGGGTGGCGGTGCTGGCCTGCTGATGGACGTGGCCACAGGAGGCTGTGCGGCTGGACGCCGAGGTGTTCATGGCCCTGCTGCGGCGGCTGCTTCCGCACGTGCACAAGCACCTGCAGCAGGTGGGCGTCGGGCCCCTGCTGTACCTGCCCGAGTGGTTCCTGTGTCTCTTCGCCCGCTCCCTGCCCTTCCCCACAGTGCTGCGTGTCTGGGATGCCTTCCTCAGTGAGGGTGAGTGGGGCAGCCAGTGGCTGGGGCAGGAGCCTTGGGGTGTGGGTGGGGAGGTAGCTCACCAGCTCCAGGGTTCCCTTTTTGAGCCTCAAATCACAGGACTGGGTGTACCGAAGGTGATGGCCTGGTGCCTGGCGCTACATCACCCATCACCATCACCCAGGCACCGCCTGGTGCAGAGCTGGGCCAGGGAGGCTTCCAGAGGAGGCAGATGGGGCAGGAGCAGGGTGATCACAGCACATGGAGGCCTGAGCTTCTCAGGGACAGTAGGAGGCGTTCCTCCCCAGAGACCGCAGGCACCTGCTGGGTGCTCACTGGCTCCAGACGTGGATCTGCAGCTGGGAATCAAGTGATCGAGACCTTCAATTCTGGCGGGGGTGGGGATGGGTGGCGACAGTAACCAAATTTACAAGATATTTATAGATTGTCAGAAGTGTCATGAAGAAAATAAAACTAGGGATGTGACAGGGAGTGTCAGGGGAGTGCAGGGGCGATGGCTGCATTTAAGCTCCTTCTGGCTGCTCTGTGCAGGAGGAGGACTCACAGGGGTGCCTGTGGAGGCCTGGGGCCAGAGAGGCCACTGTCCCCAGGGGCCAGGCTACAGTCTACGAAGCAGGGAGGGCTTGGAGCCATGAAGCCAGAGAGGTGGAGGCTGGGGGCCAGGCCAAGAACAGGAGGGGAGTTGGAGCAGAGCCAAGCTGGACTCCCTGTGTCTTTGGGACTCTGCCTTGATACTGCCATCGGTAACCCACCTGCATTCTGTTCTATATGTGAGGTCTGGAGGTTGCACCTTAAAACGTGGTAGAAATCAGTCAGCATATGCATACTGTATGCCTGTCATGTGCTCAGCCGGCTTCCTGCCCTCCGCACAGCGGAGGACCACTGGCTGGCTTAGAGTTCTGGCCACAGGTGTCCAAGTCGCTATCCATGCGGTCACCTTCCAACCAGCCTTAGACCTCGAGAGCAGGGCTGGGCAGAGCTAGGCGGGGCCTGACCTGCCCACCTGGGGGCAAACACTACACAGGCTCCCTTTATCAGAAGGACGATAGTATGAATAGTGATTGTTCCTACCATCATCACTCAACCTCGCTGGTCCCCTGGTGGCTCTTCTCAGATCAGAGGCTGCCAGGAAGGAATTTTGAGGCTCCAGGACTAGCCCAAACTCACACTGTGGGGAGTGTGCACTGAGTGCTATGCTCCTGGCTTAGGGAAGAGCAGTTCTGCCTAGGATCTTTCTAGAATCAGAGGGTCACAGATCCAAGTTGGAAAGGCCCTTAAAGGGCTCCACCTGACCTTTCATCATGGAGATGAGCAAGCTGAGGCCCAGGGAGGGCTTGGTGTGAAGGCATCAGTAGCCCTGGGCTCCTGGCAGGAAGCTGGTGGCTTGGAGGGGACTGGAGCCTTGGGGTGTGGGCAGGGAGCTAGCTCACCAGCTCCAGGGTTCCCTTTTGGAGCCTCGAGTCATGGGACCAGGTGTGCTGAAGGTGATGGCCCTGTGCCTGGTGGCACATCACCTGTCACCCGGATGCTGCCTGGGGTAGGAGCTGGGTGATCATAGCACATGGAGGCCTGACTGGCTCAGGGAGGGTAGGAGGTGCTCCTCCCCGGAGCCCACAGGCACCTGCTGGGTGCTTGCTGGCTCCAGATGTGGATGGCATCTGAGCATCAAGTGATCAAGACCTTCATTCTGGCGGGGGTGGGGATGGGAGGCGACAGTAACCAAATTCACAAGATATTAACTCTTCCCCAAAGCATCTGTGGCTCTTGAGGCTAACTTGGCCAGTACAGCGGCCTGTGTTACCTGAAATGCAACTCCACCCTCTGTCATTGTTCCTGAACCGGGGAGGGCAGAGCTGCAGGAGAGTGGGAGGCATATAGCTGAGGGCAGGTTTGGGTGCAGAACTGTGGAGGGGCAGGGCCGGCCTCCCAGTGAATAAGCCCCCGGCCTGCAGGTGCCAGAGTACTGTTCCGTGTGGGGCTGACACTGGTGCGCCTGGCGCTGGGCACTGCAGAGCAGCGAGGGGCCTGCCCTGGCCTCCTGGAGACACTGGGAGCCCTTCGAGCCATCCCCCCCGCGCAGCTGCAGGAGGAGGCCTTCATGTCACAGGTGGGTACCCCCACCTCTCCTTGGACTTGCCCAGCCCCTGCTGCACGGGGGAAACTGAGTCCCAGAGCAGGAAGCCAAAGCGAGAATGGGGACTTAGTTCCTGTCCCCTGAGCTTCAGAGAACACAAAAACCTGAGGCCTCCAGTGGCTTTCTGTGGCTCCCCAGTGAGGCTGTCAGCCCCTCAGTCCTCAGCCACTTCCTGGGCTGGGGACCTCACAGTTTCCTGTTCCTGCCTTGAGGCCGGGCAAACACAGCACCAACTGCTCCCCACAGGTGCACAGCGTGGTGCTGTCGGAGCGGGACCTGCAGCGGGAGATCAAGGCCCAGCTGGCCCAGCTGCCCGATTCCGCGCCGGGACCCCCGCCCCGGCCACAGGTCCGCCTCGCCGGGGCCCAAGCCATCTTTGAGGCCCAGCAGCTGGCAGGGGTGCGACGAGGCGCCAAGCCTGAGGTGCCTCGGATTGTGGTGCAGCCCCCGGAGGAGCCCAGACCACCACGGCGGAAACCCCAGACCCGCGGCAAGACTTTCCATGGGCTCCTGACTCGGGCCCGGGGCGCCCCCATCGAGGGGCCCCCCAGGCCCCAACGAGGCTCCACCTCCTTCCTGGACACCCGCTTCTGAGAGGACCATGGACTTAGTGTCCCCCAGTCTCAATTGCCTGATGGCTGATGCCAGCCCAGCAAATAGGCACCGCACTTTACTCTTGGGACTCGGGGACTTGGCTTCCTTCCTGGCAAGGACCAGGCAGTGGGGAAGGAGGAGGTCCTCCGTGGTACATACTGGGTCAGGCACTAGCATGGAGGAGGGTCACAGAGTGGGGCACGTGAGGACCCATGGAACCATCCTGGTGCCCAGGCCCTCACAAGTACCAAAGCCAGCACCAAAGGAGTCAGGGAAGGGGTTGACTGAGTCAAGGGACCCCAGAGGGCACCAGGAATAAAATCTTCTTGAACAGATGCCTTGGATGGCGCTGGATCAAATGCCCTCCTCCCAACCCCAGACAGGCAGCCCCTTCCCCTCCTCCCTCTCCTGCCCTTCCCAGCCCCGCCCTCTCCTGGTCCTGCCCTGGGGACACACCGAGGCTGCCCACTGGCCGCTGGGGAAGGTGTTTACAGTAATAAGAGCCAATTGAAAGTCGCCCTGCCCAGCCTCTGGGGACAGGAGTGGCTTTTGCACCTGCAGGAGGAGGGCGCCCCAGTGGATGGCGAGTCCAGGGGCTCTACCCGCTCTTCTGCCCTCCTTCCTCTCCCTCCAGGGTGGTTCAGTACTCGCTGGGATGGGGGACTCTAACCCAAGTCCTCCCCGCACTCATGGTTCTAGTCACATCTGTCAAAGGGATCCAGGCAAGAACAAAGGCCTAGTGTGCCGCGGACAAAGGAGAAAGGTCCCGCCAGCCCTCACCCCTCCCTGGGCCCTGCGTCTGCCCCCTCGGGACCGCCACCATGGAAACCCCCTCCCACACTCACTAATAGCCCCCGTGGGTGCCCAGGACCTGAGCCATCGCCAGGGCAACAGGGCTGGTTCCGACACAGGCGTGTGTCCCGCAGTGTCCATTCCCAAGTGCCCTCCCTTCGATGGGGAACACGGCAGGACTCCATATGGATGGGAGGCATCTGCAGGCCCAGGCTCCAGGGGTGGCCATTGGGTGGGGTGTCAGTGGAGTCACCTGTCAGACTCTGGGTTTGGAATGTTCTTGCGACAGGGCCACAGGCTGCGTCTATGTGGCAAGTGCCAGGTCCTGGGTCCTGGGCAGACTTGTCCTACTCCCAAGGAGCCTAACCCCTGGAAGAGGGAATCATGGCGGCCCAGACCCTTCCTTATCTGTCGTTTCTCCGGGGGAAACTGAGGCTCAGGAGGAGCAAGAACTTGCAGAAAGCCTTACTATCCATAGCAGACCCAAGGTTTAGCCCTGCCCCAACCACTGGCAGCTCCCCCCTGGGCAGCCCCCTGGGAGTGCTTTCTCCTGCTCCTTCCCCGCTCTACCCCCAATCCTGCACCAGCCCCTCAGTGTGTGGATGAGGCAATAGCCAGACTCCTGTGATTTAGAGCGTGCTCCAGAGCCTCCTCTGCCCACTCCTCCTCACCCCGCTGGGGTGCCTGCAACTTAATAATAGCCTCCTTACCTGTAGTTTACAAAACCCTTTCCCAGACCCCCCACCCCTAGGCCCTCTCTCTGCAGGTGGCCCCTGATATCCCTGTTAGAGACACAGAGGCTTAGTGAGGACAAGGACCTCACTCAGGCCCACAGTGAAAGGCAGAGCCAGCTGGAATGCAGAGGCAAGGCTCTGTGCTGTGTAGACTATGCCTTATCCTTAGACGAGGAGTGTCTTGGTGGAATCTCAGGCACTGTAGCGGGCAGGGTGGCCGGGGTCAGGGGGCACTTGTCCCTGAAATCCACTTGGGAGCTCCCCGCCCTCCACAGTTCAGCTCTTTGCCTGGGAGAATAGAGGAGCAAGGTGCAGCAGCCTCAGCCCTGGGCCGAGGGTCTGTCATGAGCCTGCGGGGGCGCGGTGGCAGTGGCTCACCCTGGACACAGACCCTAGGAGCCGGTGGTCTCCAGCAGCGTCCCTCCAGCTGGGGCTCAGTCATTGCCTTTCCTACTCAGGAGACTGTTTTCTGGGCAGCTCTTCTGTAGGTTTCCTTATCAGTCACCTGCATGGGAGCCCTAACTCACAGGCTGGACAGAAGAGGACCAGTGCCCTCCGGGTGTGAACCCTCGCACACATGCGTTCTCACAGGCTCTCCTCCGCAGGGCTGCACCGGCCCCCACAGCACCTTTCTGCCAGCTAGGGAAAGACGTCTCTCCTCCAGGCAACATGCAGCCTCACCAGAGTGCATGGTGTAGCAGAGTGGGGCGTGATCTCTCTCCCAGGTGCCTTTGTGCAGTGAGCAACCTACACAAACATGCTCAGTGAACCTAGAAAGTCCCTACAGATCTGCCTGGAAAGGGGCTCAGAGAAGGGAAGTGATGCATGTGAGAGGACTCAGTGTGTGGGGACTGAAGCTGGGAGGGCCCCTGGGATGTCTGTCAGCCTGCCTCAGAGTGGACACGAGTGGGGGCATGCAAAGGAGTGGAGCAGGGCAAATGGGTGCCTGCCATGGATCGGCGGGGGGGACCCACCGTCTCCATCTTGCCCTGCCACCCACTTGAGGTTCCCTGAATTCCCACACTGTTCCAGGCTCCCAGAGGGGTCAGACTTGGACTCCCCTGCATGGGAAAGGCCCTTTCTTCTTCTCTGAGCCTCAGTATTCTCCTGCGGATAATGGGATTATAATAGCCCCCACCCCAGCCTCAAGAGGGCTCTACCAGCTCATGATGATGATGATGATGATGACTGTTCAGTCCAGCTGGACAGCAGCCAAAGCACTGCCTCTCCTCACCCCACCCCTACCTAGCCTCAGGTGATGTCCAGGCTTTCCTGGCAGGGGCAGAGCAGAACCACCCGCCCACCTGTCTGCCCCAAGTCCCAGGATCCTGAGCTTGGGCTGCAGCTGCCCAACTCTGATTTTCCTCCCTGTATCCACAAGGCAAAAGCCAGAGCAGCCAGGGACCAGACAGGGTGGCCTAGGAGAGGGCACAGCCGCAGCACTCTGTGCATGCATGCACGCATTCTGGCAGAAGATCCCGGCTCTGCCTCTCACCAGCTGTGTGACCTTGGGCAAGTCACACGACCTCTCTCAGTCTCATAATTGCTCCCTTGCATGTGAAGTGTTAAACCTGGGCTGAGTGTGCACTGTATCCCCATTTGAAGATGAGAAAACTGAGTCCCCAGGGCTGCAGAGCTTGTTAAATGTTGTTAAATGTCAAAGCTCATGCTCTTTGGATCATGCCCAGGCCCCACAGTGGGACCCCATGGACGCTCAGGCCACCCAGGTGGCAAGCGATTGGGTCTCCTGGGGTGGTTGTGGGACCTGGGCCCCTCCCCTTAGTGATCTGAAGCTCACTCTCCCCAGCCTAGAATGGGGCTGGTTCCTCATTCCTGGAGCCTGGGCCAGCTGTAGGGAGGGCTGCACGTGGGCCTGGAAGTTGTGTGGGGAATGTGGGCTGGACTGGGCATCCTGGAGAAGCCATTTCCCCTCTCTGCCGACCCCCTCCAGTGGTAGACAGGGATGGGTCTGCACAGACTGCCCTGTATATAGTTGCAGAAAGGGTCCAACAGCTGTCATCTCTGTCCCTGACATGTGTGGGCCCCTCAGTATTCTCCCCCAGGCCAGGAGGCTCTCAAGGACAGCCAGGGCTCAATATGTGTCCAGTTGCGAGACAGGCAGGGAGAAGGGCTGACTGGGGACTGTGAGAGGGAGGAGTTAGAGCCATAGGCTGCCCTGCCTAGGAGAGGGAAACCAGCCCCATTCTAGGCTGGGGAGAGTGAGCTTCAGATCACAAAGGGGAGGGGCCCAGGTCCCACAGCCAGAGCTAGGATTGAAACCCACTGGTGGGACACACTCCAGGAGAGGGGATGAATCTCTGGTTGTGCTTCTGTGGGTGAATTGTGGCTGAGACCCAGGTCTCCTGGGGTATGCTTCTGTGGTTGGGTGGGTGCACTTGGGTGTGAGTATGTATGTCTTGGGGAGATTACAGCTTCAACTCCGGGTGTGAAGTTGACCTGGGTGGGTGTTGATAAGCAGAGAAGATTTCTTTTCCTTTCTTTTCTCTTCTTTTTTCTTTCTTTTTTTTTTTTTTTAAAGAGATAGGGGGGCCAGGTGCAGTGGCTCACACCTGTAATCCTAGCACTTTGGGAGGCCAAGGTGACCAGATCATGAGGTCAGGAGATTGAGACCATCCTGGCCAACATCATGAAACCCCGTCTCCACTAAAAATACAAAAATTAGCTGGGTGGGCTGGGCGCGGTAGCTCATGCCTGTAATCCTAATACTTTGGGAGGCTGAGGCGGGCAGATCACCTGAGGTCGGGAGTTCGAGACTAGCCTGACCAACATGGAGAAACCCTGTCTCTACTAAAAATACAAAATTAGCTGTCATGGTGGCACATGCCTATAATCCCAGCTACTCCAGCCTGGGCAACAAGAGCGAAACTCCATCTCAAAAAACAAAAAACAAAAAACAAAACAAAAGTAGCTGGGCATGGTGGCTCGCACCTGTAGTCCCAGCTACTTGGGAGGCTGAGGCAGGAGAATCACTGGACCCGGGGAGGCGGAGGTTGCAGTGAGCCAAGATTGTGCCACTGCACTCCAGCCTGGTGACAGAGTAAGACTCTGTCTTAAAAAAAAAAAAAAAAAAAAAAGGGATAGGGTCAAAAAAAAAAAAAAAAAGAGAGAGATAGGGTCTCGGCTGGGTACAGTGGCTTACACCTGTATTCTCAGGACATTGGGAGGCCGAAGCAGGAGGAGCACCTGAGGTCAGGAGTTCAAGACAAGCCTGGCCAACACGGCGAAACCCTGTCTCTACTAAACACACAAAAATTAGCCAGGCGTGGTGGCATGTGCCTGTAATCCCAGCCACTCAGGAGGCTGAGGCAGGAGAATCACTTGAACCTGGGAGGTAGAGGTTGCAGTGAGCTGAGATCACACCACTGCACTCCAGCCTGGGCCGACACACTGAAACTCTGTCTCAAAAAAAAAAAAAAAAAAAAAAAGCGGAGCGAGCGAGAGAGATAGGCTCTCACTGTATTGCCCAGGCTGGAGTGCAGTGGCACAACCAGGACTCACTGCAGTCTCGACCCCCGGGGCTCATGTGATCTTCCCACCTCAGCCTCCCAAGTAGCTGGGATTACAGGCCCACACCACCTCAACTAGCTAGTTAAAAATTTTTTTTTTTGTAGAGACAGGGTCTTGCTATGTTGCCCGGGCTGGTCACAAACTCCTGGGTTCAAGCAATTCTCCTGCCTCAGGCTCCCAAAGTGCTGGGATTATAGGCAGCCACCGCACCAGGAGAGGCTGGATCTTATAGACATCCTGGCCCCTGTGTGCAAGTCCACTGGGTCCAGAAGTGAGGAGGGGGCTGCACAGATGTGTGGAGACCCTGGCCCAGGAGGGCCTCTCTGGGAGAACGTGCAATAGGGCAGAGCGCTGGCAGCTGGGACAGAAAGCTGCAGGGCTGGGACCTCCGGCCTCCATCCAAAGGTAGGGCTCAGGGCTGTGTGCTCCAGGCTGCTCTCCCGGGCACCCCACCCTTAAGGGCGGGCCCTAGTACCAGTCTCTGCCTGCTCCGGCTCTCCCCGCCCCTCCTTTCCATCTCTTCTCCATGGTGGGCCTCCCTCTTTCTTCATGGCAGCCCTACGTCTGTGACCCTCGACGACAGTCCCTGTCCATCTGTACCTGGCCCTCTGTCGGGACTTCCTCTGTGTCTCTGAAGACCCCCGTCTCTCCCTGCCTGCTCCGTGCCCTCCTCCTGCTGGGTCCGTGTCCCGCCCCACGCCCCCAGGTCTGGGACGTTTTCGTGGCTGACGGGCGGGGGGGGGGGGGGCGCGTCCCCGGCGGGTCCCTATCGGTCCCTGTCGGTCCGTCCGCCCCGCGCCGCCCCCGCTGGGCACTGGGCATGCCCCAGGCGTTTCTATATAAAGCGGCGCCGCTTGGGCCGGGCGCTGTGCCACTGCCACCGCCGCCGCCGCTGCATCCCGCCCGGTCCGAGTCCGCCCGCCACGCCCGCCGAGCCGCTGCCGCCGCCAGGTACCCCGGCTCCGGCCCCGCCCCGGGGAGAGCCAGGGAGGGGGGCGGCCGGGGCAGGAGTCGCGGGGACGGGGACCCCGGGCGCCCGCTCCCCGCGGCGGGACCCTCGACGCTACGCCCCCCACCCCCGGGACCCGGCGCCCCCCACTCCCCCCCGCGCTGGAGGGGCAGAGCCAAGCCCGGACCCCAGGGCAGGAAGGACCTGTGAGCCACACTGGGGCAGGAGCCACTCGGTCTGGGCAGCAGAAATCCCTCCCCACCTTCGGGGTGGGGGTGGGGCGGCCTTGGCCTCTCTCTGCAGGGACAGGTGTCGGCCACCTCTCCACTCCCAAAGTCTAGGGGCTGGAAGGCCAGGCAGGGACTTGGCTGCCCTGACTCCTTCGTCTCTCTGTCCCTCTGTCTCTGCCATCAGTCTCTCAGCCACTCCACCCACGAGATGGTGAGTCTTCTGTGGTCCCTCCCCCACAAGGCCCAAGTCCCTGGGCAGAGAGTGGGCCCAGAGGACAGCAGGCAGCACCTAGGACCTAAGCCTGGGAGTTGCCCCCTGCAGACAGCTTAGACCCACGACCAGCTCCCTCACCCCCACCCTGCGGCTGCATCCTGGGAGGTGGGCACTCTTAGTGCCCTGTGACATTCATTCATTCCATGGCCCCTCAGGGAGCTCACCTTCTAGGAGACGGCACAGAGGCTCTGGCCCTGGCAAACTGGGATTCGAGCCCAGGCATGAGGCCCAGTCCTCTGCCGTCTGGGCCACAGCACACCATCGCCCAACAACCAAGAGATTCTCTTCGTCCCAGCCTCATCAGCCCCCAGGGGATGGGAGAGGGCAGGCACCAGGCAACAAGGTCCAAAGAGACCTCACAACTTGCTCAAGGTGGCCGAGCCTGTCCCCTGGAGGACAGACTCAGCTGCCAGGCCTGTCCAGGCCTGGGGACTGCAAAGAACAAGAATTCCATTCACACGAAGCCTCCCAGCAGCCCCATATTGGGGGGGCGCCAGCCTCAGAGAGGGGAGGGACGTTAGGTTTCATCCAAAGAAAGCATTTCCATGACTCAAAATATCTGCAGGGGGGATACTGTCTAGCCTTCTAATGTTTAGCCCAGGGCTGGGCACACAGTAGGGCTTCAAGACCTACGTGGGGATGACAGTGGAATCACATTTAGGTGTCAGCACACTCCATGCCGGGTCATGAGACAGAAATAAGCCACCTCAGAGTGATGGCTGGGTTCGTTCATTCATCTACTCTTCAGTCAACAAACACTTACTGAGAAGTGGCTGTGTGCCAGGCACGCTTTAGGTGCTGGGGTTGCCTCCATGAACAAAACAAGCAGAAAACTCTGCTGCTGTGAAGCAAGCTAAGGCGGAGCCCAGCATGGCAGGGGCGGGAGGGGCTGGCCGGCAAGACACTGCTTCCTGTCATCCCCCCAGGGGCACCACACAGAACAGTTTACAAAGCACTCCCACGGTTGCGTTCCCATTAACAAGCCTTCACCCCCAACACAAGCCTTTCCTCTCCTAGTCCCCGGGACGGTGTCAGCCCTGAACATAGCCCAGGCTGGGAGAGTGGGGGGCTTACACCCTTGGGTGACTTAATGTGCCCACTGGCCCACCCTGCCCAAGACCTACCACTTCTGCTCTCTCAGCTCTCCCTGGATCCATCGGGTCCCGAGTGGGATTGCCCACTGGGTTCCAAGGACCTGGAGGAAGAGGGCCCCTGGGGAGGGGGCTCTGGCCTGCCGCCCACAGGCTGCTTCCCTGGCTCCTGGCGCCAGGACGTGGGCCTGGACTGCAAGGGATCCCCCGAGGGGGCCGAGGCCCGGGCTTGGACTGTCTACTACTACAGCCTCCTGCAGAGCTGTCTGCAGCAAGCTGGCCTTCCGGAGACCCAGGACCGCAGCCAGGTGCCCCGCACAGGTGCCCAAGGGCTCCCTGGAGGGGGGCACCTCTGGGGGCAGGGAGGGGCCCTCAGCCCAGTCTGCTTGCTCATCCCTGTCAAGGTCAGCCCCTTCCCCTAGGCTCTGGTTCCATCTGAAGGCAGGGAAGGCACAGCCAGTTGGCCTAGGGTAGGCGGACATTGTTTGCAAGGGCATCTGGCACCAGTGAGGTCAAGGATTGGGCTCCCTGCCCTCACCCCCTCCCCAAAAAGACCCAGCCCTGGGATTGGGAAACCACGCTGTGTGGCACCGAAGCTTCTAGAGAAAGGTCTTGGGAGCTGTGGTGGAGGCAGCTCAGCAGCTGAGACCCCCCCAGACTCCTCCCCTTCTGCCCCTCCACGCCTGTTACATATATCAGACTTCGTGTGGACAGAGGGTTCACAGGCAGAATACCTGAGAATCACAGACTTGGTCCCATTGTACAAACTGGGAAACTGAGGCTTGGAGGAACACTGACTCCTCCAAGGTTACACAGAAAGTCAGAGCTCGGGCTAGAACTCAGGTCTCCAGTCACCCAGCCCACAGCACCTCTGGAACAGCTGCAGAAAGGGGAAACCAGCTTCACGGGGCAGGACTGGCGGGCACCTCCATTCCCTGCCTGTCCCCTGTCTCGTCCGATTCCTGGGAAAACTCTGGGGGCTCAGGGTGGGGCCATGGGTGTGGAGGTGGTGGAAGGTGGGCAGAGAGACAGCAAGGGCGCCCCTGGTGAGCTGGGCCATGTTCTCTTTCCCGAGGCTGTCCTGGGGCGGAGGTGACCTTGTGCGTTCTGGGCTCCCCCAGCACCTTTCTGCCTGTGCTGCTGGAGGGTGGGGTCCAGAGCCCGGGTGAGTGTGTGCTCAAGTTTCCCCATCCCCTTCTACAGAAAGGGCAGCCCTGCCCTGGCCCAGCCACATCCCAAAATACCCGCCAACCCTGGCAACTGCCTGCATTCCACCGGAGCAGCTGCCATGCCGAATGGGGATGGGTTCTGGGATCAGCTGCTTCCACTCCGCTACCCGGGGGCCCGGGCATAGGGCATCAAGCCTTCCCTGGCCAGCCACTTGCCTTCTCTGCCCACAGGAAACATGCTCCTTTGCCTGTCCCCTGCTTGGCTGATGAAGGTGCCAGCACCCGGGCAGCCGGGTGAGGCAGCCCTGCTAGTCTCCAAGGCTGTGAGCTTCCACCCTGGGGGCCTGACATTCCTGGATGACTTTGTCCCCCCGCGCCGTGCCACCTACTTTTTGGCAGGCCTGGGCCTGGGGCCTGGCCGGGGCCGAGAGGCAGCAGAACTCGCCCGTGACCTGACCTGCCCCACAGGAGCTTCGGCTGAGCTGGCCCGGCTGCTGGAAGACCGGCTGCTGACAAGGCAGTTGCTGGCCCAGCAGGGTGGTGTGGCTGTGCCAGCAACCCTGGCTTTCACCTACAAGCCGCCGGGGCTGCTGCGGGGAGGGGATGCCAGCCTAGGGCTACGGCTGGTGGAGCTGAGTGGCAAAGAGGGCCAGGAGACGCTGGTGAAAGAGGAAGTGGAGACTTTTCTGTGCTCCGAGGCCCTGGGTGATATCCTGCAGGTAACAGACTCTCGCCCACCCTGAGGTCTGTACAGATGCCAGCAGGATGGGACCCAGGCACGGTTACCAAGTCTGGCTGGAAAGGTGTCCCTACCTCTTAGCCCTGCCGCTGCCCTGCCCCATCTCTGGGGCAATCCCCTGCCCTTTTGCCTCAGTTTACTCACCGGCTCCTGTGGCGGAAGCGCCCCACCCTGCAGTACCTGGGGTGGTGTCCAGGAGGCCCCTTTCCCCTCCTTGCTGCAGGTGGCTGTGAAGCTCAGTGGCTGGCGCTGGCGGGGGCGGCAGGCATGGCGTCTGCACCCGCGGGCAGAGCTGGGTGCAGTGGTGGACACAGTGCTGGCGCTGCTGGAGAAGCTGGAGGAGGAGGAGAGTGTCCTGGTGGAGGCTGTGTACCCACCTGCCCAGCTGCCCTGCTCAGGTGAGAGCCACCTGGGCTGACCAGGGATGGGAGTTTGGTGTGGCCTTCTGGCCACTCTGTGCTGGCCTTAGACCTCCCCGTCTTCCCCTAGATGGTCCTTCACCCGGCCCCGGCCTGGCCGTGCGAATCTGTGCTGTGGTGTGTCGGACACAGGGTGATAGGCCACTGCTGAGCAAGGTGAGCGTGGCCCAGGCCCAGGCTGTGACCCTGCCTACCACACGCCAGCCGAGTCCCAGTAGTGGTTTGCCAAGGGCCCCTGAGCCGTCTCTGGGCAGAGAGGACAAAATCCTTAGGGGGGTCGTAGTTGCCTCTGGAGAAACTACTGGGTCTGACCCGTCTTCCCTCTCCTGCAACCCTTCCAGAATCCCTCCCACACCAAGAGCCCCTGCCCCTGTGCTCAGCCCCACGCTGGGTAGTACCAGGGCCCAGGGGGCTGAATTGTCTTCCTAGAGAGCTCTTGCCCACGTAGAGGCTGACCCAGGGCCTCCTGATAAACCTCTAGTGCCTGGACCCATTCAGGAGGGGCCTCTAAGCTGGAGAGTCAGGAAGGCTTACAGACCCTCCTGAGTACCCCGCTCTAGGCTACACTGAGAGGGAGAGATTCGACCCTGCCCTCAGGGAGCTCCAGTGGGGTAGGGAAAGGTGCGCCCCAGGGAGATGCTAGGGTGGGGCACACCAGGGTGGCCCAGGCCCCCAGGGCTGCAGGAGCCATCCTGGAGGGGGACCTCAGCTGGGCCTGGAAGCCTGGGTAGAATCCCTGGAGAGGTCTGGGGACCAGATGGGGAGTGGCAGGGAGAGCTCGTGTGCAATTTAAGACACGTTGGAGGACGGGGCTTCTTCAATGTCCAGTGAGGGGTCTGGTCTGAATTTTGGCACAAGGCGGTGGGGGTGTGCGTGGGGGGCAGGAGTGTGTGGGCCTCCCCCTGAGTCTCCCCCTGCCCAGGTGGTGTGCGGCGTGGGCCGCGGGGACCGCCCCCTACGGCACCACAACTCCCTGCCGAGGACGCTGGAGGTGGCGCTGGCCCAGTGCGGCCTGGGCGAGGAGGCGCAGGTGGCGGCTGTGCGGCAGCGCGTCAAGGCGGCGGCCGAGGCCGCGCTGGCCGCCGTGCTGGCTCTGGAGGCCGGCCTGAGTGCCGAGCAGCGCGGCGGGCGCCGGGCGCACACGGACTTCCTGGGTGAGTGAGGGCGGCCGGGGCCGGGGCCGGGAGCCGAGGGCCAGGGGCTGGAGGGCGGGGGCTGCCGTAGCTGAGCTCGCGCCCCCCGCCCGGCGCAGGCGTGGATTTCGCGCTGACAGCGGCCGGCGGCGTGCTGACCCCAGTGGCCCTGGAGCTGAACGGCGGCCTGTGCCTGGAGGCGTGCGGCGCGCTGGAGGGGCTGTGGGCCGCGCCGCGGCTGGGGCCGGCGGCCGACGAGGCGGTGGCGGCGCCGCTGGTGGAGACCATGCTTCGGCGGTCGGCGCGCTGCCTCATGGAGGGAAAGCAGCTGCTGGTGGTCGGCGCTGGCGGCGTCAGCAAGAAGTTCGTGTGGGAGGCGGCGCGCGACTACGGGCTCCAGGTGGGCGGGGCGCGGGGCGGGGCTGGGCCCCAGGTCCTGGCCCGAGTGGTGGAGGCGGGACCCCGGGGCGGGGCCTGGAGCAAAGGGGCTTCCTTGGGGCGGGACCAGCCGCGCTAGAGGCGGTGCTTGGGCGGGGCATCCTGGCCAGGTACAAGTAAGCCCAGGCGTAGGGGCGGAGTCCGCCGCCCGGTGAGGGTGAGGGGACTCCGCTAGTTCTGGAGTGAGAGGCCCTGGGGAGGGCAGGGAGTCCTCCACAGAAAGAGGAGAGGAGCCCGGGTAGATGGGCTGGGCGAGGGACAGCGTTAACGCCAGAGTGGGGGCCTTGAATGCCAGGCTAAGGAGCCTGGCTCTGTCTTGGGGAAAGGGCGGGCCCTTTGAGGTTGAATTCCTGACACTTGGCACCCAGGACCCGCAGAGGGTGCTGGGGAACCGCATACAGATCCTGAATCAAGTTCATAGCAGGGCATCACTTTACAGAATCTGGAGCGAGCCAGGCAGGTAGACTTGTTTTTGTTTTTTCTTTTTTGAGACAGGGTCTCAATCTGTTGACCAGACTGGAGTGCGGTGGTGCGATCACAGCTCACTGCAGCCTCGACTTCCTGGGCTGAAGCGATCCTCCCACCTCAGCCTCCCTAGTAGCTGAGACTACAGGCACGTGCCACCATGCCCAGCTAATTTTTTTTTTTTGAAACGGAGTCTTGCTCTGTCGCCCAGGCTGGGTGCAGTGGCGTGATCTCGGCTCACTGCAACCTCCCGGGTTCACGCCATTCTCCTGCCTCAGACTCCTGAGTACCTGGGACTACAGGCGCCCGCCACCACGCCTGGCTAACTTTTAGTAGAGATGGGGTTTCACCATGTTAGCCAGGATGGTCTCGATCTCCTGACCTCGTGATCCACCCGCCTCAGCCTCCCAAAGTGCTGGGATTACAGGCGTGAGCCACCGCACCCGGCCTTTTTTTTTTTTAATACGGAGTCTCTCTCTATCTCCCAAGCTGGAGTGGAATGGCGCAATCTCGGCCCATTGCAACCTCTGCCTCCTGGGTTCAAGTGATTCTCGTGCCTCAGCCTCCGGAGTAACTAGGATTACAGGCACGCACCAACATGCCCGGCTAATTTTTGTATTTTTAGTAGAGACAGGGTTTCACCATGTTGGCCAGGCTGGTCTCGAACTCCTGACCTCAAGTGATCTGCCCGCTTTGGCCTCCCAAAGAACTGGGATTACAGGCGTGAGCCACCAGCCCGGCCTGCCCGGCTAATTTTAAAAATTTTTAGTAGAGACGGGATCTCGCTCTGTTGCCCAGGATGGTCTTGAACTCCTGAGCTCAAGCGATCCTCCTGCTTCGGCCTCCCAAAGTGCTGGGATTACAGGTGTGAGCCACTGCGCACAGCCAATTAGACATTCTTATCCCCATTGAACAGATAAGAAAACTGAGGCCATCTCAAGCTGGCCCTAATCTAGCACACTGGCCTCCTCTCCCCTCTCCCACCGTGCAGCACCCCCTGTGGACACCACCTCTGTGTCCCCTGCCTTGCTCAGTGTTTTCTCCACTTGGAATGTCACTCCACTGCCGAGGCTGTGTTACTTTGCAGAGAGCCACCCTCCCTCTCTCTTCAGTGGCTGCCCTGCCCTGGGTTCCCCCAGCAGGCAGTAAGCTTTAGGGGCACGGGGCCCCACTGGATTCCTCCGTGGACACTTCCCAGTGTCAGAGCACATGGGGTGAATTGTGACCAAACCACTTGTCCCAAGCCCCAGCCCTGGTAGTTTCTCTGCAATCCCCGGCCAGTGAGGCTGCCTGTGGGAAAGAGTCCACCACGCTCTCTCACACCCTCTTCTCTGTGCTGCAGCCCCTCCCACCCAGAACATGCCTTTTCCTCCTGCAACCACCTGGCTGACTCATATTCTTCAGCTCCCAGCTTAGGCATTGCCTCCTCTAGGATGCCTTCCCTCCCCTCCAGCCTGTATCAGGTGTCCCACTTCTGCCCCTTCCATTTATTCAGTCAATCCACAACACACATTTATTGAGAACCTAGTGTTTGTGTACTCGTATCCCCTGAAGGGGCCATCCTAGGCCCCATCCTATCCCCCTAGCACCCAGTACTAGCTGACCTGGATATGCCCCACCCTGTGGCTTCTGCAGCTGCACCTCGTGGAGTCAGACCCCAACCACTTTGCATCCCAGTTGGTACAGACCTTCATCCACTTTGACATGACAGAGCACCGGAGGGATGAGGAGAACGCACGGCTGCTGGCAGAGTTGGTGCGGGCTCGCGGCCTCAAGCTAGATGGCTGCTTCTCCTATTGGGATGACTGCCTGGTGCTCACAGCCCTGCTCTGCCAGGAGCTAGGTCTGCCCTGCAGCTCCCCAGCTGCCATGCGCCTGGCTAAGCAGAAGAGCCTCACCCAGCTGCACCTGTTGCGCCACCATGGCCCACCCTGGCCTGCGCCCTCCCTCCATGCTGTGCCCTGCTGCCCACTGGAGAGCGAGGCTGATGTGGAGAGGGCCGTGCACCAGGTACCCCTGCCAGGTGTCATGAAGCTGGAGTTCGGGGCAGGTGCAGTGGGTGTGCGGCTGGTAGAGGATGCGCCACAGTGCCATGAGCACTTTTCCCGGATTACCCGAGACTTGCAGGGCGAGGCCGACCACCCAGGCATTGGGCTGGGCTGGGGCAATGCCATGCTGCTGATGGAGTTTGTGGAGGGCACCGAGCACGACGTGGACCTGGTGTTGTTTGGTGGGCGGCTGCTGGCTGCATTTGTCTCCGACAATGGCCCTACGAGGCTGCCTGGCTTCACTGAGACAGCAGCCTGCATGCCCACCGGGCTGGCACCAGAGCAGGAGGCACAGATGGTTCAGGCAGCCTTCCGCTGTTGCCTGGGCTGCGGGTTGCTCGATGGAGTCTTCAACGTGGAGCTCAAGCTGACCGGGGCTGGGCCTCGGCTTATCGAGATCAACCCCCGCATGGGTGGCTTCTACCTGCGTGATTGGATCCTGGAGCTCTATGGTGTGGACCTGCTGCTGGCTGCTGTTATGGTGGCCTGTGGCTTGCGTCCTGCCCTGCCCACCCGCCCACGTGCTCGTGGCCATCTGGTGGGCGTCATGTGCCTTGTGTCCCAGCACCTGCAGGCCCTGAGTTCCACCGCCAGCCGTGAGACCCTGCAGGCCCTGCACGACCGTGGACTGCTACGCCTCAATCTGCTGGAGGAGGCCCTGGTGCCTGGCGAGTACGAGGAGCCCTACTGCAGTGTGGCCTGTGCCGGACCCAGCCCCACCGAGGCCCGTCTCCGCCTGCTGGGCCTCTGCCAGGGCCTGGGCATCGATGGGCCCAGCTACCCTGTTGCCCACTTCCTGTCTCACTTCAAATAGCACTGGGGTCAGGGGGCAGGGAAGCAGTGCTGGGAGGAGGCACTGTGGTGCCCTCTGCTCCCTGGAGCTCTTCCTGTTTCTCTCCCTATCACCATGCCCCAGCCCCAGCCTGGCCCGCTGCAATGCCTAGGTCTGTTCCAGAGCAGCAGGGCAATTTAGACACCAAGGCATCCTGGACTCAAGGGCCTCTTGCCCTCCCGAAGGCCCCAGTCCAGCCTACAGCTTCCCCAGCATTCTAGTCTTGGAGAAATGACAATGGCCACACACACACACACACACACACACACACACACACACACACACCCCTCTGACGCCAGCTCCCCAGGTGGGAGTGGGCCCAAACCCAGCCCCTCCTGTCCACCTCTCCAGGTCTCACTCTCTTCCTGCCATCTACAAGAGGAGAGGACCTGGCTGGGCCCCAAGCCTTGGACAAATCCTGGGAAAACCTGAGACTAGAACCCTTGTCTTCCTCTTACCCAAATTCTAGGATAGCTCTAGAGCCTGCTGGAAACTTGGTGGCATCCAACCTGCCTCATTTGGCCTGAGCGGTAGAGGCAGGTGGCCTGTGGACAGAAGTAATCCTCTTTCTGCTCACCCCAGGCAGACACAACTGCCTATGTTCCCCCGATGAGAGGAAACAGGCTGAGAGAAGAAAAATGACTGCTCCAGGATTATACCACAGTGGAGGGCGGGTCACAGGACATGATGCAGGGTCCAGGTTTCTGTTTTGATCAAGTTTTACATGCCCATTCAGCTTCTAGGCCCCCCTCACCTCCCTGCCCTCATTCACAAGTGGCCCTGAGACACGTGAACACCTCCCTCCTATGCATCACAAACCTTCTCCACCGAGCTTTGGTGCTTTGGCCTCTGGCACACCTAACTAGCATTGGCAGAGGAGAGTCTACACTCTCTTCCTCATTCAGGGAAGATGCTTTAAGAAATCCTGCCTCTGTGCAGCAGAGGAGCTGGAGGCAGCTCCCCAGGCATCCCTCCCCAAATAAAGGCTTATGTACTGGTGAAGTGTCTAGATAGGTTCTCTTGACTGGACAACTCCTCCCAGGATCAGCTAGATAGGGGGTGGGGAAGGGGGATCAAGAGACGGGTAGGGGATACTTGTAGCATCTGGAGCTAAGGGAAAACCACCCCACTGGCCTGGTGTCTGAGTTGCCCTGGGTTGCTAGGGGCCTGCCCTACACCCACATCAAGACCCGAACCTGGGGATCTCCTTTGGTGGAATTACAACCAGAGGGCCACATTCAACCAGATAACCCTCTGCATGCCTGGAGACCCCTGAATTCTGTCCACCTCAGTTCATACCCAACCTCCCCTATGCACATGGAAGGCACACCTAGACAGCCTCCAACAATCAGAACTCACACCCAAGGCCTGGTCTGGCCCAAATTCACACCCACACATCCCCATCCAATAAGAATCCACACCCAATCTTTTTTTTTTTTTTTTTTGAGAAAGTTTCACTCTTGTTGCCCAGGCTGGAGTGCAATGGCACAGTCACGGCTCACTGAAACCTCTGCCTCCCGGGTTTAAGTGATTCTTCTGCCTCAGCCTCTCAAGTAGCTGGGATTACAGGCACCCACCACCACACCCAGCTAATTTTTGTATTTTTAGTAGAGACGGGGTTTCACCATGTTGGCCAGACTGGTGTCGAACTCCTGACCTCAAGCGATCCACCCGGCTCGACCTCCCAAAGTGCTAGGGTTGCAGGTGTGAGCCACCGCGCCCTGCCAAATCCATACCCAATCTAAAGTCACAGACCACATGTCACAGACAAGATTTGCTGTGTTGAGTGTGTTCATTCCTTCTTTCTTTTTTTTTTCTTTTTTTGGAGACGGAGTCTCACTCTGTTGCCCAGGCTGTAGTGCAATGGCGTGATCTTGATTCACTGCAACCTCTGCCTCCCAGGTTCAAGCGATTTTTCTACCTCAGCCTCCCAAGTAGCTGGGACTATAGGCATGCACCACCACTCTCGGCTAATTTTTGTATTTTTAGTAGAGACAGGTTTTCACTATGTTGGTTAAGCTGGTCTTGAACTCCTGACCTCAAGTGATCCACCCGCCTTGGCCTCCCAAATTGCTGGGATCGCAGGCATGAGCGACCCTGCCTGGCCTAAATTCATTCTGTCAACAGCGTTTTTGGTTTTTGCTGGGTGTAGTGGCTCGTGCCTGTAATCACAGCACTTTGGAAGGCCAAGGCAGGAGGATCACTTGAGTCCAGAAGTTCAAGACCAGCCTCCTGGGCAACAAAACAAGACCTCCTCTCTAAAAAAAAAAAAAAAGAAAGAAAGAAAGAAAAAAAAGATTATGTGATTATGTCATTCCAGTTACTTGGGATTTGAGGTGGGAGAATCACTGGAACCCAAGAAGTCAAGGCTGCAATGAGCCACGATCTTGCCACTGTATTCCAGCCTGGGTGACAGAGTAAGATCCTGTCTGAAAAACTAAACAAAACAAAGAAAAAAAAACCATAAAGGTTTTTTTTTTTTTTTTTTTTTTTTTTTAAGATGGAGTTTCGCTCTTGTTGCCCAGGCTGGAGTACAATGGCATGATCTTGGCTCACCGCAACCTCCGCTTCCCAGGTTCAAGTGATTCGCCTGCCTCAGCCTTCCTGAGTAGCTGGGATTACAGGCATGCACCACCATGTCCAGCTAATTTTGTGTTTTTAGTAGAGGTTTCTCCATGTTGGTCAGGCTGGTCCTGAACTCCCGACCTCAGGTGATCCGCCTGGCTCGGCCTCCCAAAGTGCTGGGATTACAGGTGTGAGCCACCGTGACCGGCCAGGTTTTCGGGTTTTATTTGTTTGAGACTTGGTCTCACTCTGTCGCCCAGCCTGGAGCGCAGTGGTGCAGTCTTGGCTCACTGCAACCTCTATCGCCCGAGTTCAAGCGATTCTCCTGCCTCAACCTCCCGAGTATCTGGGAGTACAGGTGCGCGCCACCACACCCGTCTAATTTTAGTATTTATAGTAGAAGCAGAGTTTCATCATGTTGGCCAGGCTGGTCTCCAACTTCTGACCTCAAGTGATCCACCCACCTCGGCCTCCGAAAGTGTTGAGATTACAGGTGTGAGCCACCGCCTCCGGCCTGTTTGTTGTTTTGAGACAGGATCTCACTCTGTCACCCAGCGTGGAGTGCAGTGGCACCATCATAGCTCACTGTAACCTTGAACTCCTGGCCTCAAGTGATCCTCCCAACTTGGCTTCCCAAAGTGCTACGATTACAGGCGTGAGACATCGTGTCCGGCCTCAACAACGTTTTTTGAAGTGTCTATTCTGTACCAGGTGCCTAAATGTGCTTAAATTAAGAAGGGAGTAAACGCCAACAAAATCCCATATTTACAGGTCTATCACTGACCCCCAAAACCCTATTTAAGGCGGGAACCTGGCAACATAGCCTGGCAGTGAGCTGGCCACTCAGTAAATGCTCCGATTTGCAGGGTCCTCGAGCCAGAGGCACTTTGAGGAGACCCTGCTGCAGCCGCCTCCCTTTCTGGAGTGAACCGAAAGCAACGCGACCTGCCTTTCATCACGCAGCCGGCCTGGCAGTACCCGTCTCCAACAGGGCTGGGGATTGCATTTACATTCACACCTGCATACACTTCCGACCCTGCTCCATCCAAACTCAAAACACCGTAGAACCAAAACGGGCTCCCAGAAAGCCTTGCTGGGAAGACCGAGGGTCCTGCGGAAAGGATTCTGCAGGCTGAAGGCTAGGCGCCTGGCCACTCTAGGACTACAATTCCCGAGAGGCCTTGCGACGGACGCCATCTTTGTTCCCCACCAGGCTAAGCGATTTTCCGGAGGGGGAGTAAGATCCCTTGCGTCACCGGCGCGCGCAGCTGCCGTCGCGGAGAGATGATGTTTAGGTCCGGGACTGTCAGTCAGTGCGCGGCCAGGTACGGGCCGACGGGCCCGCGGGGCCGGCGCCGCCATGGCGGCCGTGTTTGATTTGGATTTGGAGACGGAGGAAGGCAGCGAGGGCGAGGGCGAGCCAGAGCTCAGCCCCGCGGTGAGTGCCCTGCCCTGGCGCGACTGGATCCTGGAGCCGATCCTGTCACCCAGCCGAGGCCGGAGCGGCGGCTCCGCACGCCCAGAGCGGGCTCCGACCCTTTGCAGACCCAGATCCTTCTCAGATCCCGGTCTCTATTAAGCTCTGATCCCACCCTCACCCCGACCTCTCTTCCAGAACCCCAGCCTTTTCTCCCGATTCTCCCTTTCCTGCCTTCGGTTTCTTCCCAATTCTTACCCATCCCCTGCTAGCTGCCATCCCTGACACCCTTCTCTCCTGGGCCACGCAGTCCAACCTGAACGGGAGCGGGGAGGTATCCTGGCACCTTCCTTGGCTCTTACCCCTTGGTTTCTCACAGGACGCGTGTCCCCTTGCCGAGTTGAGGGCAGCTGGCCTAGAGTGAGTGAGGGTCGTGTTGGGGGAGGGGGGAATGGAGTGGGGAAGGGGAACTGGGGAGCACTGGAGCCTTGTCCTCATTAACTCCTTGTGTCCGTAGGCCTGTGGGACACTATGAAGAGGTGGAGCTGACTGAGACCAGCGTGAACCTTGGCCCAGAGCGCATCGGGCCCCACTGCTTTGAGCTGCTGCGTGTGCTGGGCAAGGGGGGCTATGGCAAGGTAGGGGCGGGCGCACCCTCCTCCTGGCCTTACAGCCTCCATCTGGAGGCAGCAAAGGGTTCTCAAAACAAATTAGACTTGTGAATCAGCAGGGCCTCTAATGGGATTCAGAGCCAGAAACATAAAGGAGGGAAGGCCAAATCCTCTCCAATCGGACTTGAAATCTTCACTGCCCCACCCTTGGCAGGGCCTAGGCCTCCTGATCCCAAAGCCAGAGCTTCAGGGTGGGGCTTCTTGAAGATAGGATGTGGAGAGGGAAGTTGATCCTGTCTCCCCTGCCCTACAGGTGTTCCAGGTGCGAAAGGTGCAAGGCACCAACTTGGGCAAAATATATGCCATGAAAGTCCTAAGGAAGGTGAGTCACTCGTTCAGCCAACGAATACTGTGTGGCTGCCATTCCCAACATGCTGTACCAGGCTTTGGGAAGACAGCAGGGAACACAGTGGAGGAGGATCCCTGACTTTGGCGTTTGCTGGTTTATTGTCTGTTGTGATGTGTATTGTCTTGCAGTAATTCTCAATGGGGGCAATTTTGACTCCCAGCAGACATTTGACAACAGTGTCTGGACACTATTTTATTTTATTTTTTTTTAAGACGGAGTCTTGCTCTGTCACCCAGGCTGGAGTGCAGTGACACGATTTTGGCTCACTGCCACCTCTGTCTCCCAGGTTCAAGCGATTCTCGTGCCTTAGACTCCGGAGTAGCTGGGATTACAGGCGCTTGCCACCACACCCAGCTAATTTTTGTACTTTTTTGTAGAGGTGGGGTTTCGCCTGGCTGGTCTCTAACTCCTAATCTCAGGTGATCTGCCCGCCTTGGCCTCCAACGTGCTGGGAGCTGGGATTACAGGCATGAGCCACCGTCCCTAGCTTTTTTTTTTTTTTGGATGGAGTCTTGCTTTGTTCCCCAGACTGGAGTGCAGTAGTGCACTCTCTGCTCACTGCAACCTCTGCCTCCCGGGTTCAGGTAATTCTCTTACCTCAGCCTCCTGAGTAGTTGGGACTACAGGCTTGTGCCACCACACCTGGCTAATCTTTGTATTTTTATTTGTTTACCTACTTATTTTGAGATGGAGTCTCACTCTGTCACTCAGGCTGGAGTGCAGTGGTGCGATCTCGGCTCACTGGCAACCTCCACCTCCCAGGGTGAAGTGATTCTCCTGCCTCAGCCTCCCGAGTAGCTGGGATTACAGGCATGAACCACCACTCCTGGCTAATTTTTTTTTTTTGTATTTTTAGTAGAGATGGGTTTTTGTCATGTTGGTCAGGCTGGTCTTGAACTCCTGACCTCAGGCTATCTGCTCACCTTGGCCTCCCAAAGTGCTGGGATTACAGCCATGAACCACTGTGCCTGGCCTAGTTTTTGTACTTTTTAGTGGAGGCAGGGTTTCACCATGTTGGTCAGGCTGGTCTTGAACTCCTGACCTCAGGTGATTCGCCTGCCTCAACCTCCCAAAGTGCTGGGATTACAGGTGTGATCCACTGCGCCTGGCATGGACACATTTTTGATTGTCAAGGCAAGAGGGGAGTGTTACTGGCACCCGGTGGGTGGAGACCAGGGATGCTGCTGAACATCCCACGATGCGCAGGGCAGCCTCCCACAACAAAGAATGACCTGGTCCCAGGTGTCAGTAGTGCCGAGGTTGAGAAACCCTGTGTTAGAGGATAAACCCATCCCCGAAAATGATGGTGGCTGACAGCAGCAGAATTATGGAGAAATACAATGCAGTGACAGAGGATGCAGCAGGTAACAAACAGATGGATGGTCTGAGGAGCTCTGGTTGCCCCCATTTTTTTTTTTTTTTTTTTTTGAGATAGTGTCTCGCTCTGTCACCCAGGCTGGAGTGCAGTGGCGTGATCTCAGCTCACTGCAACCTCTGCCCCTGGGTTCAAGCGATTCTCCTGCCTCAGCCTCCTGAGTAGCTGGGATTACAGGCGTGTACCATCATACCCAGCTAATTTTTCTATTTTTAGTAGAGATGGGGTTTCACCATGTTGGCCAGGCTGGTCTCAAATTCCTGACCTCAGGTAATCCGCCTGCCTTGGCCTCCTAGAGTGCTGGGATTACAGGTGTGAGCCACTGCGCCCAGCCTGGATGCCTCAGTTTCTAACCAATTCCTGTATCTCCAGGCCAAAATTGTGCGCAATGCCAAGGACACAGCACACACACGGGCTGAGCGGAACATTCTAGAGTCAGTGAAGCACCCCTTTATTGTGGAACTGGCCTATGCCTTCCAGACTGGTGGCAAACTCTACCTCATCCTTGAGTGCCTCAGTGGTATGAGTGCGGGCCCAGGCAGGGGTGCTGGGGGTGGAGGGGGGCAGCGAGCCAGCAAAGGAAGCTCTGGGGGGAAGCTCTTGAGAGATGAGTCTGTGGGGGTTGGCTAGGGGGCCCCCACTCTGTCCTACCCATCCATCCATCCATCCGTGCATCCGTCCCATCATTCATTCATTCAGCAAACGTCTGTCCAGCACCTACTGTGTCCCTCACGTGTGTTGGGGTGGATGGGCATGGTGCGAATTTGGATAGAAGTCCAGAGGATGGTTGGGTCTCTTCCTACTCCCCTCCCTGTCTTGTTCTTCTCTCCCGTGTGCCCTGCATCCTGTCAGGTCCCCAGCCCAACTGGTTCATTCTCTGTAGCGTCCTCCTCCATCCGTCCACTCTCAGGGGCCTGGTGGGGTGACCAGAGCACTTTTCTAACTGGGCTGAGGCCTCCTGCTCACCTGCTTTCTAGTGTCTCCTCTGCCGACTGCTGAGGTCATAGAGCCTGGGGCTGCTCCCAGCCCTTCTATTCAGAGTCCTGCGGCTGGCTGTCCACATCAAGCCTTGCCCCTAGGCCGGCTGTCCCCTGCAGGCTGTGAGCAGTCTTGACCTGCCTTTCCCTCGTTTGGGCCAGATGAACCCTGCGAGCTTCTGCCTCCATGCTCTGCATTCGCTCCGTCCATCTCAGCATCCCCTTAAAGTCCCAGCAAACCGCGCTTTCTCTGTTCTGTTATGTTGGGATTCACTCTGTCTTCCCCGTCTTCTCTGCGAGATCTTTTGGGCTAAGCTCTTGGAGCTGTGGCCTGGGCCTGGCGTATTAGAGCCGTTGTGTACATGTCTGTCTCCCCAGTAGACTGAGCATCCTGAGGGCAGTGGCTGGGTCTCTTCATCCTGTCCCCAGCTTCACCCAGCACAGGGCCAGGCACCGAGTAGGCGTCGGTAGATGTTTGCTGAATTGAATTGAATCCCCACGGCAGCTCTGTGAGGCAGGTAGGGCGGGAATTATGAGCCCCTCTTTCCCCAAGAAGAAATAAAGACTCAGAAAGCACAAAGGGGCTTGGACCCAGCACGTGGTTGCTGACGTGTTTGTGTGGCAGGTGGCGAGCTCTTCACGCATCTGGAGCGAGAGGGCATCTTCCTGGAAGATACGGCCTGGTGGGTGTTAATCCTCCGCTTTCCTGAGGCTGCCAGGTCCCTGCCCTACTCCCGCCTTCACCCTGTCTTGTTTCTGCAGCTTCTACCTGGCTGAGATCACGCTGGCCCTGGGCCATCTCCACTCCCAGGGCATCATCTACCGGGACCTCAAGCCCGAGAACATCATGCTCAGCAGCCAGGGTGCGCATGTGTGTGCGGGCAGCTGCAGGCGGGGTCTGCAATCTGTGGGGAGGGCTGAGGACCTCTGTGGGTGGGGTGGGGCCCTGGTCACGCCTCTCCAACACACTTCCTCAGGCCACATCAAACTGACCGACTTTGGACTCTGCAAGGAGTCTATCCATGAGGGCGCCGTCACTCACACCTTCTGCGGCACCATTGAGTACATGTAAGTGGCACCTGGCTGGCCCAGGGGTCGGGAGGACAGCCCGAAGGGGCACGGCCTGACTGACAGTTCCACCTGGACCCCAGGGCCCCTGAGATTCTGGTGCGCAGTGGCCACAACCGGGCTGTGGACTGGTGGAGCCTGGGGGCCCTGATGTACGACATGCTCACTGGATCGGCAAGTCCAGCCCCCGGGGAGGAGGAGGGGCAGGGGCAGAGGTGGGAGTAGCCCCCCTCCTGGGGCAAGGGCAGGGCCTGGTGGGAGGCCCACAAGGCTCCTCTCACCTTCCTCCTCCTCCAGCCGCCCTTCACCGCAGAGAACCGGAAGAAAACCATGGATAAGATCATCAAGGGCAAGCTGGCGCTGCCCCCCTACCTCACCCCAGATGCCCGGGACCTTGTCAAAAAGGTGCAGCTCCCTTCTCTCTTCTCCGGGGCCCTGCCAGCCATTCTGCGTGTGTTCCTGAGTCTCTCTGGGCTGTGGGGAAGCCAGGGCCACCCCGGCCTGTGCAGTTTGCCTCTGGGAGTGAAAGGAGCCCCTCCCTTGAAGTCAGGGATTGAGCCCAGGTCTCAGCCCTGTCACAGACCAGCTGCTGCCCTGGCCCAGTCCTTAGGCTGAGTCCTAACCAGTGACACGCTTGTGATGAGCTGGCCACACTTCCGTCAAAGGCGAGCATCGGAGGTGTTAGGGGGAGGCCGGACAGCCACATGGGGAGTTGTCGCCTCACCAACGCGCCCTGGGGCAATGCCAGGGCCCAGGAGCCTCTGCAAAGCCTTTGTGGAGAAGGTGGCTCCATTGACCAAACCTTGAAAGCCCTGAGGGTATCCATAGGTGGGAGCCACACCCAAAAGCATTCTCTCCCATGTCACCTGACCCCTACTTCAGCTAGCCCTGGGACCCGGGGACACATGAGCAGTACCTGCCCAGGCCCTCACCCTCTCTCCTGGTCCCGCAGTTTCTGAAACGGAATCCCAGCCAGCGGATTGGGGGTGGCCCAGGGGATGCTGCTGATGTGCAGGTGGGTTTGGGACCACCACCAGGGGTAGGGCTGAGTCTCCAAGGGTGCCGGGAATGGGGGCAGGGCCCCAGGGCAGAGGGAGTGACCAGGGGGGCAAGCAGGGTGAGCTGTTAGTGGGTTTGGGGCATTCTCTACCTACAGAGACATCCCTTTTTCCGGCACATGAATTGGGACGACCTTCTGGCCTGGCGTGTGGACCCCCCTTTCAGGCCCTGTCTGGTGAGCAGCAGGGCTGGTGGCCGGTGACCGGTGGCGGGTGGCAAGTGGAGAACCTGCATCTTGGTGCCCTCTGACCCCTCCCCACTCTGGTCGGCCCACAGCAGTCAGAGGAGGACGTGAGCCAGTTTGATACCCGCTTCACACGGCAGACGCCGGTGGACAGTCCTGATGACACAGCCCTCAGCGAGAGTGCCAACCAGGCCTTCCTGGTGAGTGCGGGGGTCTGAGGCCTGTGGGACCAGGGCACGGATCGTGACTAAGGTTGGCAGGCACTGAGTGTCGCATGGCCCTGCCTCCGCCCCCCAGGGCTTCACATACGTGGCGCCGTCTGTCCTGGACAGCATCAAGGAGGGCTTCTCCTTCCAGCCCAAGCTGCGCTCACCCAGGCGCCTCAACAGTAGCCCCCGGGCCCCCATCAGGTACTGAGGGACGTGGGGGTGTGTGGCTGGGTTAGGGACGCTAGTGGGCAGGATGCCAGCTCCAGCCTTGGGTGCCTTGGCCACGTCTGTCAGCCAGTGTTGGCTTCGGTTGCTGTGTCTATCATGGGGACCTCAGTTCCTACACCCCTTGTGGCCAGGCTGCCTGGATGGGAGTTTGTGGAGCCCGCGGCCTGTGTGCCTGGGCAGGTGGGAAAGGCTGCCTTCCCTGATCGAGTGCTGGGAGCCTCTGGCAGGGCCTAGGAGGCTCTTATTCTGCCTTGGTTTCCCCTGCAGCCCCCTCAAGTTCTCCCCTTTTGAGGGGTTTCGGCCCAGCCCCAGCCTGCCGGAGCCCACGGAGCTACCTCTACCTCCAGTCCTGCCACCGCCGCCGCCCTCGACCACCGCCCCTCTCCCCATCCGTCCCCCCTCAGGGACCAAGAAGTCCAAGAGGGGCCGTGGGCGTCCAGGGCACTAGGAAGCTGGGTGGGGGTGAGGGTAGCCCTTGAGCCCTGTCCCTGCGGCTGTGAGAGCAGCAGGACCCTGGGCCAGTTCCAGAGACCTGGGGGTGTGTCTGGGGGTGGGGTGTGAGTGCGTATGAAAGTGTGTGTCTGCTGGGGCAGCTGTGCCCCTGAATCATGGGCACGGAGGGCCGCCCGCCACGCCCCGCGCTCAGCTGCTCCCGTGGAAGATTAAAGGGCTGAATCATGGCGCTGACCTGGCTCTTTGTGCTGCATGCCTAGGGGCAGGGTTGGGTTGGATTGTGCCAGGAGGAGCCCCTGGTCCAGGAGGGAGGGGTCTCTGTAGGACCACAGGGCCACAGGCTGAAGGAGTTTTATTTCAAATGGTTGCCTGATGCCTGTGGGTGGGGGGGGCCGTTCCCGTGGTGAGCGGGGTACACATGGACTTGGGAACTGGTGAGGGGTGACAGTCTGAGGCATGGTCATGTGGGCTGGGGGTCCAGTCCAGCCATGGCATCTTGGGAAGCAGAGGCACGGGGAGTGAGCGGCTGTGACAGGGATGGGACACCAAGACCGGCCTCTACAGTGCGGTGACATGGAGGCCCTGGCCCCCAGCTGCCCTGGCGCTGTCATCCCAGGCTGCGCTGCCAGCAAAGGCGTGCAGGTCACTCAGCAGGGCCTCAGCACTGCCCCCTGCGCTCGCTGGTCCTGGGGAGCCGAGGACCAGGTCGCCCTCCGTGTCACTGTCTCTGGCTTCCTCAGCCCGCACGGGGACCTGCTCTGGGCTGGACGCCTCTCCACATTGCTGCTCGCCTTCCCCGGGGTCAGCCTGCAGGCCACCATCCGCGACGTGGTCATAGTCTGCGTCCTGCTCATCCTCCTGTCGCTCAAGGTCATTGTCTGTGGACCCCAGCTCAGCTCGGGCCTGCAGCCAGCGACCTGGGGGGCTGGCCCAGAGCAGGCGCCGCGTGCGGCCCCACAGCGCGGCACCTAGGCGGGCCGGGTGGTAGTAGCCCCCTGAGTCACGGCTGAGGCGGCGCCAGGCCAGTGCCAGGCCAGTGGCCAGCAGTAGGAGCAGCAGCAGCAGCAGGACAACGGTGACAGAGCTGGAGCCCACGCTGTCCTCTGCGCTGCCACCCGAGCCCAAGGCCCCTGGCAGGGCCAGCAGCATCCCGAGCCCTAAGGTGCAGGGCAGAGCCTGTGGGAGACAGGCAGGGGCTCAGAGGGCTCAGCACCTGGGGTGGGGCCTGGTGTGGGGCAGGCTGGGTGACCAAGACCACTTTCCTTTTTTTCTCTTTGGGATCCTCTTGGGACAGCCAAGCAGAAAAGGCCAAGGCCTTATTTGGTCAACCAGGCTCTGGCCCTGTGAGATCAGCCCCCATCCCTCCAGCCTCCTCCCTACCACTCACCTCCCCCAACCGCTGCATTAAGCCACCTGCCTGGGGCCTTCGCACTGGCTGTTCCCTCTGCCCGGAAAGCTCCACCTCCTCCCATCCTCCCCTCCCCCGGGCTGCATGGCCTGCTCACCGTGCTCAAACGTCACCCCAGTGAGGCTGAACCTGACCTTAACCTCTACCCTGATGTCTATCACTGCAGCCCACCCCAGCACCCCCCAGCACTCAGCGCCTTTTTCCTTCCATGTCACCTAACGCAGGAGATAACTGTACTCATTTTTTATGTCTATTGTCTTATCTACCCCCCACAATAAGCTGCTAGGAGACGGGGGCTTTTTGGGTCAAGCATGTTAGTAGGTGCTCAATAAGTATGGATTAAATGTGTCTAGGCTGCCTGGGTGGGTGGGAGAGGAGATGGGAGGGAGGGAGGGAAGGAGGTTGCTAGCTGGTGTCAGGGCTGGCTCTCCCTGAGGCCTGGGATGGGGGATGGAGGGGCCTGGACGCACCCAGAGGCAACTGCTCATCTTCTGCTTGGCCAGGTCCCAAACGGGGGTCCGTGAGGCCCCTCTTCCTCCCTCCCCACCACGGGGCTGCCCCAGCGGCAGGGTTTCCGTTCCACTCCCAGTCCCTGAGGGCCACAGGCGTGCAGGGCCAGGGGCTGGGGGAGGCGGGCGCAGCTGCCAGAGGAAGTCTGCGGTCGGAACAGGCTAGGTGGGGGGTGTCGGGGGAGGGGTGCTGAGGTGCAGCCAGCTTCCCCCACCACCCCAGGCTGTCCGCCCAGGCTCCAGGAATGCAAGTTCCCGCTCACAGGAAGACCAGGTAAGGGCCTTCCCAGGGCTCCTGACAGGGGCCTGGTCCGGTATGGGGTGCCGGGGGCCAGGCCTGGAGTCCCAGGGAGCCCAGCTCAGGTGAGAGAAAGGTTCAGCCTCTGCCATACTCCTCTTAGGTCTCACCTCTTCCCTGGGGCCAATGTGGGGCCCTCCTTAGCTCCACAGGCCCAGATATTCTAGCCCCGACTGCCTGTGGCCCGCATCCCAAGAACCCGGGGGGCTCCGAGGCTCACCATTGGTCCGCAGGCCCCTCCGTGCCGGGCACCCACCTCCAGCTCTGGCTGTGTCGAGCGAGAAGTGAGCTCAGTGCTCGTCTGCAGTGAAGGGTGGCCCAGGCTTCCGCTTCCTGCCCACATACCCCACCTGCCCCTCCCTGCTGCAGGACCCCTGGTCCACACCAGACCCTCCCCAGTCTCTCTGGAGGAGGCTGGGCTGCCGGGCCTGTCCTCCAAGGAAGCAGCAGCACCAACTTGAAGCTGGATGCAGCCTTGCATGTGTTCTCAGGTCTTCTGCCTCAGTTTCCCTGCCTGACAATCCAGGGGAGCAATGCCTGTGGGGCTGCTCACTGCCCCCAGACCTTCTGCACATGTGTGACTCCTGTGACATCATCTGTCTCCAGGTTTCCAGACTTCTCAGCCCCACCCTTGCAGCAGCAGGTCAGCCTGGCTTTTAGAAAGAGAATTTTATTTGGAATGAAAATATAGAGCCCACCCTCCCGCCTCCTCTGGGGAGGGAGCAGAGGGCTGGGCAGTGGTCGGGGAGATGGTCCCTCAGAGGTCGAGGAGCTCGCCTGGGCGTAGACATCCTCCACAGGAACAGTGAGGAAAGCTGGGCGCTGGCTTCGGCCTGGGCCTGGGACGGGTGGGGGTGGGAACTGACCTCTGCGCTGCCTCAGAGGCTCTGGGCAGCCAGCTAGCCCAGTGCGACCCACTGGCAGAAGCTGAGTGGGAAGGGGGCGGAGGAGGAGATGAAGGTGGCGTGTGGCTGTGGCCCTACGCATCCCCGTTCTCCATGCGGCCCAGCTGCTCCTCCAGGCGACAGATGCGGTCGCCCTGCTCCTTGACCAGCGCCCTCAGGGCCCGCAGCTCCTGCATCACCTCCTCCAGCTTCCCAGCCTCCTGTGGGGACATGAAGCAGGTGTAGGGGGTGGTGGTCAGGGGCTGCTAAGCCATAGCCCTCCCAAACCCACCACTACCCCAGAGAGGGACAGCGAATGGCTGAGGCCCACACAGCAGGCCAGGGCCACACCTGGGGCTCCCAGCACCACCCCTGCCTGCGGGTGCATACCCCGGCTCTGGCCAGGCTGCCGCTGGGGGTGGCATCAGCAGCAGTGGTGGTGGAGGCGGGGGCCCCTAGGTGGGAGGAGCCCGGGGCCATGGCGGGCCGGCTGTCAGACAACACGTTGCGCCGGCTGATCTTCAGGTCCCGCTGCTTGCTGGGCACGTAGGCCTCCCTCAGTGAGATGAGGATCGGGTCGGCATCCCGCCCGCTCACCCACTCCTCAGCCTCCAGGGCTGCCTCGGGCCCGGCTGTGTCGGGGTACAGATCATCCTGGAAGAGGTCCGACTGGGCAGGGGGCCGGGGAGGTCAGGATCAGTTAGGAGGCCCCATCAGGGTCCCCTCATCCCTCCCCTGGCCTCCAGGCTTGCACTCTGTTAACCCATTCTCCCACGACCTGGAAAGCTCAAATCTGGCCTTTCACTTCCTTTCTGGACAACATCAACAGCTCCCTCGGAAGCTTTCCCACCCTTCTGAGCAAGGCCCCTGTCATCACCTTCCCCTGCAAGGCACAGGGGCCACTATGTGGCTTTATGGGATTCTGGGGCCCATGGACTGTGAGCTCCTGGAGCAGGCCCTATCAGCTCAGCTCCACTCCCCAAAATGTGCCTGGCATGTTGAAAGAGCAGTCGGCAAATGCTGGCCAGAGAATCATGGAAGCGTGTCCGAGGCTCTTGGCATCTGAGGCCAAGCCACATGTGGCCCGGTCCCCTCTTCATGGGATTCCCCACTGCAGCCAGACTCCTTGTTCCCCTCTCCATTCCCACCACTGTGCCCTTCGCCTGGCCTGCCCCCAGTGGATGGCGCCACCCCAGCTGTGCTATGGGTCCTGCCTCCTTCAGGAAGATCTGCGTGGCTGCCACTCCCTCCCTGACTGCCTGGTGTCCTTCTCCTGTGGCTCGTCCAGAGCAGGGCCCCTGCTCACCCTCTGTCTCATCCCCACTTGCCCCCTGACTGGCACAGCCCAACAGCTGGCTGGTACAAGGGCAAGCTGGCATCTGTCCAGCTCACTGCCCACAAACCATACTAGGTCATGTTCCATTCACAGGCCTCGCCCTGGTCACAACTGCATGGCCCGCTTGCTGGAGAAAGGGCCAAGTGAGCCGAGGGACGGGCGGCCTCACCTTTCTTGGCACAGTCATGACGATGGGCTCACACTTGCGCTCATGCAGTTTGTAGAACCTGGGGATGCAAGGAGGAGCCACGGGTGGAACCCTCACCGCCCCCCCCACCCACCGCCAGCTCTCCTGGCATCCTCCACTTCCAGTCCTCACCCCAGGACCTCCGCAGGCTGACCCCTAAGGTGGCTAGACCCCCACACGGGCTGCCTCGTGACAGTTCTCATGGCCCGCCGGGCCTCCCTGGCGCAAGGTTTCCTGCTCCCAAGCAGCCTCCAATGACCTGACCTCTCACCTTAGATGCCCCTGTCCCCGAGTGGCCTCGGTAGCCCTCTTACCGGGCGATCTCGCACTTGCTGACCTCCAGGCCCCGCTTGGGCATGCTGCCCATACCCCGCTGCGGCTCCTTGCTGGTGAACGTGTTCAGGAAGTGGATGTAGGGAGGCTCCTCTGTGATCTCAAAGTACCGGATGCTGGAGTCACCCTGTGTGGGGAGGGGGCTCAGCACCTGGGCACGCCTCTTCCCTGCCCCTCCCCAGCCCTGCCCAGCCCCACCTTGCCGCAGACGTAGACCACACTGGTGTCGGGGTCGTAGAAGGGCAGCAGGGCCCCGTTGCTCGAGTCCAGTTCCTGCAGGGCCATGGGTTCCTCGAGGTTTTCCTGGCACATTGCAGGCAGTCAGGCCAAGCAGAACCTCCTCACCCCCTAATCCCAAACCAGGACGGGCCTTAGCTGGCCTCACTAAGGCCAGCCAGCACTGCCCCTAAATGCAGGTGGGCCCTCTGCCGTCTCTATGCCTTTTCCCACATGAGGACCCCTACCTGGCCCTCCTGGCTTCACTTTATTCCCAGGGTCCCTCTTTTCCAGCCTCCTCCAGGCCTTAAGACTATGCCCAGGCCACTGAGCAAGTGCTGAAACATACCCCACTGTGGGGAGCTGGGGTGCCAGCGGCACCAGCCCCTGCTCAAGGTGCCCTGGAGGTCACTATGCAGAAGCAGAGAGGGCTGGGGCCAGGAGGCTTGCTGGAGGAGGAGGCTTTCTGGAGGAGCAGGGAGCCCTGTGCAGGCAGTGGGTGGTACAGGCAAGCAAGGGAGAGAAGGGCCCTTCCGTTGGCATGAACAACATGGGCAAAGACACGGAGGCAGTGGGAGGCCATGGGGGAGTGGTGGGGCAGTCGGGCGAGCAGGGGGCAGGAGAGGAAAGTCTGACAGAGTCCCAGGCCCTGAGAGCCTCAAGTTCCAGGCAGAGAAGCTAGGAACCACAGGCCTCCCCAGGGTGAACCCTGCCTGCCTGGACCAGGGTGGGGCCCAAGTCTCAAGTTTGCCCCCTCAGGCTGGCCACTCACTGGGTCCCAGAGTGCCAGCTGCCGCTCGCTCATTCGGCTGAAGCCTGTGGTGAACACCTTGCCATCTGCCAGGAAGATGGCCCGCATGGGCCGGGCCCCCTCATGAGCCTTCTCCCGCTCCTGTCGGGGGGACAGGCTGGTCAGTGCAGCACCCTGCTCAAGGCCCTGGGCCTATCCACAGCCATCCTTGCCCTCCAGAGCCACGTACTGCCACCAGGGTGCCCCGACGGGGGTCGATGATGCGCACACTCTTGTCCTTGCATGCTGAGCAAAACAGGCTGCCACTGTGGTTCCAGCTGACATTGTAGATGAGGTCAGGGTGCAGGCTGTCCAGGCGGTACAGCTCCTCCGCTGTGCCCACATTCCAGATGAGTACCACGTTGTCGCAGCCTGGCAGGTGAGGGTTGTCAGCTCAGGCCGGGCGGGTGGCAGGAGGCCATTAGCTCACCAGGCTGAGGCCCACTCTGCCCACCACCCTGGGACAGACGGGTCTCTCCAACTCTGAGGGCCTCAGCTTTCCCATTTGTCATGTGGGCCCTGGAGGGGCTGCTGGGATGTATGGAGGGGTCCGGGGGGGGGGGGAGCACAAAACGGGGGGCGGTGCAGACCTGCACTGAGCAGCACGTTTCGGGCCGTGGGGTGCCAGGTGATGATGCCCACTCGCTTGGTGTGCCCCTCCAGTACCACCACCGGCTCTGTCAGCGGGGAGGTCAGCCCGTTCTCTGGGATCTGCCACACCTGTGGTAGGGACAGGGCCACCGAGCTCAGTCCTCTGCTGGTCCTATTGCTGGCCCCCTTTGGCCACGCCCGCGACCCTGGCCCAGCCAGTCCTGTGCCTCACCATGACCGTGCAGTCCTCCGAGCCGCTGGCTATGACTTCGTCGTTGTGAGGACACCAATCGATGTCCAGGACAGGTCCTGTGTGCCCACACACCGTCGGGTAGGCCTTGTCAATGCGGCCCGTCTGTGGGCACGAGGGGGCAGTCAGTGGGCTCCATCCCTCCCGAAGCCTTGGTCTTCCCCTCCATGGTGTGGGAATGACATGCACGTCCCGGCTCACAGGTGGCCCAGATGTGACTGTGCCCCACTTGCCAGGTGAGCAGGAAATGTTTGCTGCCTCTAACCCTGCCCCTATGGCAACAGGCTACTCTCCATCTGTGCTAACACCTGGGGCGATAAATCTGGGTTATAACACCTGCCCAGCAGTGTGAGAAACGGCAAGATGAGGGATTCAAGGTGAGCAGAAAGGCCCAGCAGGGGTAGCCGAGGTGCCTCCTCTTCCCCCAACCCTGACAGGACCCACCTTGCTTAGGGGGAGCACCAGAAAGGCACCCCCTCCACTGGCCTCCACAATCACCGCCAGGAACTTGGGGTTGACGGCGCAGAAGGTGCTGTCCCAGGTAACACGGGACACGCGAATGTCCTCATAGCACTGGTCGTTCTTGACCGGCTGCCCGAACACATGCCGGAATTTGCTCTGCCGGACCACTTTGCGGAAGGACATGTCTGCGGGACAGAGAGGCCTGGGTCAGTCCGGCCCATCCCAACAACTCCAGCCCTCCCCAGGCTGCTGAAGGTGAGCCGGGAGGATGCAACCGGGGGCCAGGCCACCGTAACCCTCCTGGGTCTCGGTTTACCCAGTTACAGAATGGGGTCACAGGTGCAGAGCCTGGCCGCCTGTCACCCCGCAGGCAGTGATCTGAGAGGTAAATGCTCCGGCCCTGACCACTGCTGAGTCCTGAGGGGCTTTGCAGGACGCAGGGCCCCTCCCTGGCTCTGGTGTGTGTCGGGGGCAGGAGGTGGGAGGTGCCGGGGTTGGAGAGCTCTCAGCTCTACTGTAGGTCCCAGCCAGTCGGGAGCAGCCTCCTTCCTGCCCAGAGATTTGGAGGCTGGATAATGGGGAAGAAGGAGAGAGGAAGCAGGAAAGGTCTCTCCACTGTGGGGCCGAGTGAGTGCCCAGTTCTGAGTCCCAGGGAATGTCCAGGGAGCCCCGGCATGGCCCCCAGGAAGGGACGGGGTCGGGACGCAGCTGCGGGCCGCGAAGCAACCCAGAGCGGCCTCGAATCGGGGTCCAGGGTGAACCAGGAGCCCAACTTCCAGGGACCTCCGCCCAGGAGAGGAGAGGCTGGGCGGCCAAGGGGAGTGGGACTGAGTGGGGTAGAGGGGAGGCGAAAGGCTCCTGGGACCCGCGATCCCCCCTCATTCCCCGCAGCCCGGCCCCTGCAGCCCCGCCCAGCCCCCAGCCCGCGCCCCTAGCCCCGGCCCTGCCGCGCTCACCGGGGGCGCAGGGGGCTGCGGCACCGGCTTCGGGCGCTCCGGATCCCGGCCTCTGGGAAGCAGGAAGCAGGATTCAGGAAGTGACAGAGGGACCCGGAGCGGGGGCGGGGCCGAGGTCACGCGCGGAGGGGCTGGGCGGGAGGCTGAGCGGCGCCGGGGGGCCGGGAGCGGGGCCGCCGGGGACGGGG
Organism: Pan troglodytes; assembly: GCF_028858775.2. Classification (NCBI taxonomy): domain Eukaryota; kingdom Metazoa; phylum Chordata; class Mammalia; order Primates; family Hominidae; genus Pan; species Pan troglodytes. The sequence goes on from NC_072407.2 coordinate 69,764,178, forward strand.
CCAGAGAGAGCCCCTTTCCTAGGACCCGGTGGAGCGCCCCCACCGCAGCTCCTCCGGAAGAAGGGGGCGGGGCGGGGCAGGGCCGACGGCGGCCGCCGCAGAGGCGCCGCAGGTGCGGGTGCAGCCTTACAGCGGACCCGAGGCCCCTTCGCGTTCTTGCTCCTCATAGTGGCATCCGCAGGAGTCTCCAGGATTGGGTGAGGCCCCGCCTTCCCGGCCCCCGACGGAACGCACACCTCCAAGGGGCCCCATTACCGCCCCCAACAAATAAATGTAGAATCTACACGGACAGTGGATATGTTCACGTGACTCTTTTTAAGTTATCAAAGTTAATGCTCTTTTTTTTTGAGACGGAGTTTTTGTCACCCAGGCTGGAGTGCAGTGGCGCGATCTCGGCCCACTGCAACCTCCGCCCTCCCAGGTTCAAGAAATTCACCCCAGTAGATGGGACTACAGGCTCATACTACCACACCCGGCTAATTTTTTGTATGTTTAGTAGAGACGGGGTTTCACCATGTTAGCCAGGATGGTCTCGATTTCCTGACCTCGTGATCCGCCCGCCTCGGCCTCCCAAAGTGCTGGGATTACAGGCGTGAGACACCATGCCCTGCCTAAATTTCATGCTCTTGGTTAACAATGTAAAGAAAACAACCGCAGGTGTTGGGGTGGTTTTTTTTTTTTTGAGGCAAGGTCTGTCACTACCGGGCTAGAATGTAGTGCCATGATCATGGCTCACTACAGGCTCGACCTCCTAGGCTCAAGGGATCCTCCTCCCTCAGCCTCCCAAGTAGCTGGGACTACAGACACACACCACCACGCCTGGCTAATTTTTCTTTTACTTTTTGTAGAGATGGGGTCTCTTGCTCTGTCGCCCAGGCTGGTGTGTTTTTTGTTTTGTTTTGAGATGGAGTCTCGCTCTGTCTCCCAGCCTATAGGGCAATGGCGCGATCTCGGCTCACTGCAACTTCTGCCTCCTGTGTTCAAGCAATTCTCCTGCCTCAGCCTCCCAATTCGCTGGGATTACAGGTGCCTGCTACCATACCCTGCTATTTTTTTTGTATTTTTAGTAGAGATAGGGTTTCACCATGTTGGCCAGGCTGCTCTTGAACTCCCGGGCTCAAGCAATCCTCCTGCCTTAGCCTCCCAGAGTGCTGGGATTACAGTTGTGAGCCACCGTGCCCATCCAGAAAATAGCAGTGTTTATGGAGCGAGTGGAAGACCCAGGAGTCCTATTTTTCGGGGTAAACACCTGTGCATTCTGCTGAGCTTTCTTATTACAATTCGAAAGGGGGCCATGGCCAGTGAGTCCCTTGCACCTTGCCTTCTTTTCTCCACCATCTCCCTCGAAGGCCTGGAGATCCATTCACCGGCCTCTCTCTTTCTCTAGCCAGCGCCTGTGACAAGGAGCCCAGACTGGCCTCTCCAGACCCACCCCATCCCGTTCCACAGGTGGAATGTACTCCCGTTCCCTTAGGCCAGCGGCTCTGGGGCACCGGCTACTTCCCTTATTCTTTCCTTGAGCATCCACTGCCCTGGCTGACCGATGGCACCCTCCCTTTCCCAGAAAGAGATGGATGGAGGACGAAGCGGGGGAAGAGCAGAGGTCACAGGAGCCTTGTCTCTGGCTAAAAGAGGCCCCCACTGTGTGTCTGAGGGTGACCTCGGGCTTGTCTCCCATCTCATTCCCATTGCCACACCCCATTGAGGAAACAGGCACAGAGAGGTGCGGTGCCTGCCTGAGGTCACCCAGCCGGATGCAATCCCCATCGGCTTGGGTCCAAAGCCCTTGCTTTTCCTACTGCTCTATAAACCCTGGGGCTGGAAGGATCATCTAGATCCCACCCACCTTCCTTCCCACCCCGAGGCCTGGGCACATCCTGTTCTCTCCATCTGGAAGCTCTTTCCTCAGATCCCAAAAAAGCTCCTTTCCCCACTAGATTCAGGTCTCTGGTCAGACATCACCTCCTCCTAGGGCTCTCCCGGACCACTCCTCACCCAGCCACTCTTTGGTCTTACTTGTCCTGACTGCATTGTTCTTTTTTTTGGAGACAGGGTCTTGCTCGGTTGCCCAGGCTGGAGTGCAGTGGCACGGTCCTAGCTCACTACCGCCTCACACTCTGGGGCTCAGTCCTCCCGCCTCAGCCTCCCAAGTAGCTGGGACTACAGGCACGCGCCACCATGCCTAGCTAATTTTTATTTTTGTAGAGATGGAGGTCTCCTATGTTGTCCAGGCTGGTTCCAAACTCCTGGCCTCAAAAAATCCTCCTGCCTCAGCCTCCCAAAACTCTGGGATTACAGGTGTGAGCCACCACCCGGCCTGTGTTCTCCAGCGCCGCCTGATGTTGCATCAGGTGCTTATTGGTGTATTTGGTTTGTGTCGGCCTCCACCAGGATGTCAGCAAATCGAGGGGAAGGACTTTGCCTATCTTCCTACTGTATTCCCAGCACCCTGAACAAGATCCAACACTCAGTATGGGATCAAGTAATGTATGAGGAATGAATGAATGAGCAGCAGCCCTGAATGTAGAATTGAACAATACTCATAATCACAATTCTCAGGATCAATGTCTGGCACCTATGAAGGAGAGGGAAGGAAGGGCATCTCTCACCGGAGAAGGAGTGAGTCTTCCAGACGGCAGCAGGAGACTGGTCCCCTGGGATGTGGTAGGCAGGAGGTGTGTGGCTGGGCAATGTCTTGGGGCTGAGCCCACCTTCATGCCCATTTTCTCTAACACAAAACCCTCCTCCATGGACCACTGAGAGAACTCTTTTTTTTTTTTTTTTGGAGACGGAGTCTTGCTCTGTTGTACAGGCTGGAGTGCAGTGACGCGATCTCGGCTTACTGCAACGGAAACCACCTTTGCAAAACTATGACTGAGACAGTGAAAGAGATCTAACTTCACCAACTCCATCTTGCTTCTAATCTCTCTTTTTTTTTTTTTTTTTTGAGACAGAGTCTCGCTCTGTCGCCCAGGCTGGAGTGCAGTGGTGCGATCTCGGCTCACTGCAAGCTCCGCCTGCTGGGTTCACGCCATTCTCCTGCCTCAGCCTCCCGAGTAGCTGGGAATACAGGCGCCCACCACCTCACCTGGCTAATTTTTTTTTGTATTTTTAATAGAGACGGGGTTTCACTGTGTTAGCCAGGATGGTCTCAATCTCCTGATCTTGTGATCAGCCCATCTCGGCCTCCCAAAGTGCTGGGATTACAGGCATGAGCCACCTCACCTGGCCCTTGCTTCTAATCTCTAAACCGTCCTTGTTCATTTCTGGGCGTAGGCTGAACTAACTTTGGGAGAAACTTAGTTTATAAACAAAGATGGTAACAGCCCTTTCCCAAAGCAGACTTCCCTGTTGCCTGGGGACTAGATTGCCTTTGTAGGACTAACATTAGCCACAAGATTAGAAATTATGGTTTAGGGCCGGGCATGGTGGCTCACGCCTGTAATCCCAGCACTTTGGGAGGCCAAGGCGGCGGACCACCTGAGGTCGGGAGTTCGAGATCACCCTGGCCAACATGGTGAAACACCGTCTCTACTAAAAAATGCAAAATTAGCTGGGTGTGGTAGCACATGCCTGTAATCCCAGCTACTCGGGAGGCTGAGGTAGGAGAATCGCTTGAACCCGGGAGGCGGAGGTTGCGGTGAGCTGAGATCACGCCATTGCATTCCAGCCTGGGGCAACAAGAGCAAAACTCTGTCTCAAAAAAACAAAACAAACAAACAAAAAAGACATTATGGTTTAGGAGTTATGCAGCTGGAGGCTATAAGATTCGGACCCTCCCTAAACTGCTCCTAAGATCAGCGCTTGAGATATTTTGCAGACCCTGCCCTTGATGGATCAGCTGGCACCACCAGATCAATAAACTGGCTCATCTGATCTTGTGGCCCCCACCCAGGAACTGACTCAGTGCAAGATGACAGCTTTGATTCCCTCTGATTTCATCCCTGACCAATCAGCACCGCTGGCTCACTGGCTTCCCACCACCCACCAAGTTATCCTTAAAAACTCAGCTCCCTGAGAATGCTCAGGGAGTCTGATTTGAGTAAGAATAAAACTGCAGTCTCCTGCACAGCCGGCTCTGCGTGAATTGGCTCTGTCTAGGCAGCAGGCAAGGTGAACCCCTCGGGGGTTTACACAACCCGCGCTTCCTGGGTTCAAGCAATTCTCCTGCCTCAGCCTCCGGAGTAGCTGGGATTACAGGCATGCACCACCACGCCCGGCAAATTTTTTGTATTTGTATAGATGAGGTTTCATCATGTTGGCCAGGCTGGCCTTGAACTCCTGACCTCAGTTGATCTGCCTGCCTTGGCTTCCTAAAGTGCTGGGATCACAGGCGTGAGCCACCGTGCCTGGCCTGAGAACTCCTCTTTATTCCGCAAAACCCTTCAGGCATTCTACCCCATCCTGTCCCACAGGTGGAGTCTGCCCCGCCTCCCTCAGGCTGGCGGCTTTGGGGTACCAGCTACCTCACTTATTCCTTTCTTGAGCATCCACTGCTCTGGCTGACCAAGGGTGATGGTCCGCTGCTCTTTCTTCTGGATAGGAATCACCCATTATGGGTGGGATTCCCTTTGGGGTCCTTGGACGTGGGACTGGCCCACTCCCCAAGAGGTAGAGTTTGGAGTGTGGACCAGAGCTGAAAGCAAGTGGCTGATGCTGAGGTTTTATTTCCCGATCTGCCTGCCATGCTGAAAAGGCCCTGGGAGCCCTGCCCAGAAAAAGGGAGAAGGGCACTGCGGAGTGCCCTAATGGGGACCGAAGTCCAGGCCCTGCGCTCAGAGTGTGGACTGCAGTGGGATGGGGAGGGTGAGAGCTTCCCTTGTGGAACAGGAGGCAGTGCCATGGTGGGGAGGCCTGGGGGGCAGGCGATCTGCCACTCAGGCGCTGGCCTGTGGCTCAGTATTGGTCCCAGGGCTGAGTGAGACCGGGGGGTGCCCACTGCTGTCATCAAATTAATGGCTAACAATCACGAACACTTCATAGGGATTCACACTCCTGCAAGATGGGTACCATTATTATGATCCTCATTTTACAGACGAGGAAACTGAGTCCCAAAGAGGCTAAGAGCTTTGTGGAAGGTCACACAGCCTGTGAGTGGTGGAGCCAGGATTCAAACAACCCCTGATGGTCACCAGAGAGTGCACTCTTTTTTTTTTTTTTTTTTTTAAGAGACAGAGTCTTTCTGTGTGCCCAGGCTGGAGTGCAGTGGTGCGATCTCGGCTCACTGCAAGCTCCGCCTCCCAGGTTCACGCCATTCTCCTGCCTCAGCCTCCCGAGTAGCTGGAACTACAGGTGCCCACCACCACGCCCAGCTAATTTTTTTTTTTTTTTGTATTTTTAGTAGAGACAGGGTTTCACCGTGTTAGCCAGGATGGTCTCGGTCTCCTGACCTTGTGATCTGCCTGCTTCAGGGTCCCAAAGTGCTGGGATTACAGGTGTAAGCCACCGCGCCCAGCCAAGAGAGCAAACCCTTAACCTCACCCAAGTGGCTCCAGAATGGAAGGCTGGCCAGAAAGGCATCTAGCGAGTGCCCAAGAAATACTGGATGAATGAATTCAATAAATGCATGCCTGGCCAGAAATCTCTCTCCCATGGGCCTCAGTGCCCGCAATTCCATCACTACGACTATGCTTCTGGTATCACCACCACCACCGCCCACAGCACTTCCCATCCCTGGGCTCAGTCAATGATCAGAACTGCCAAGCCTGCAAGGGGAACATGATCACTCCATTTTACAGAGGAGAAAACAGGCTGAGAGGAAGGAAGTTAGGAACCAGAACCCAGACCTGACTGTATCACTCTAGGCTGCCTGCACAGCCTGCTGCATTTGGAAAATGCAGGTGTCTCTGGGAAGGGTTGCACATCTGACATCATTGTCATTTACACCTGCCAGGAAGGGCGTCTCAGTTGCTGAAGGTCATGATACTGAGCTAATGGGATAAGGGGGCATGACTGGAACACTGGGGGTCAGGAGAACGCAGGTGGGGTGGGTGCCAGGAGAGGACGATGGGTAGGAAAAGGGAAGTGGAGTGGGGGTTGGAAGATAGACCTTCAGCACTTCTAGTTTTTTCTGCAGCATCAGCAGCTTGAGAGGGAAGAGCTGGTTCTGCCCTAGAGAAGCTGTGTGACCTCTGGGAGCCTTTGCCCTTTCTAATTTTTTTTTTTTTTTTTTTTTTTTGAGATGGAGTCTTGCTCTGTCGCCAGGCTAGAGTGCAGTGGTACAATCCCGGCTCACTGCAACCTCTGCCTCCCGGGTTCAAGCAATTCTCCTGCCTCAGCCTCCCGAGTAGCTGGGATTACAGGTGTGCGCCGCTACGCCCAGCTAATTTTTGTACTTTTAATAGAGACGGGGTTTCACCATGTTGGCCAGGATGGTCTTGATCTTTTGACCTTGTGATCTGCCCGCCTCGGCCTCCCAAAGTGCTGGGATTACAGGCGTGAGCCACCGCACCCGGCCGTCTTTGCCTTTGCCCTTCCTAGACCCACTGGTGCCCTGAGCTCTGTGTGCTTGGACAACTTCCTATCTGTGCACTTGGGCTCAGACAGAGGGAGGCTGTTATTCAGGCAGGATCGGGGCCCTCTGTACCTGCAGCCCCCACAAAGAATCTTGTGCAGCCCTCCACGGGAGGTGGGGAGCAGGTGGATGCTAATTGAACTTTTAAATAGAATCAGACTTTGAAGTCCCCTGCAGGCCCCCAAGGCACAGAGGCGGCCTCCTGGTCTTAGGCCACCTGGGTGTCTACGGCCCAGACAGGTCACAAGATCCCAGATGCCTGGGCCAGGTGGTGGCTCTCTCCACTGCCTCCTCTGTCCATCCCCAGCCTCTAAAGGGACATCCTGTATGTGGATGAAGGAGAAGAAAGGCTAGTTCACCAGGCCCCTGTGTGCGCCAGGCTCTTGTAATGCCTTACACACTTTCTTATTGCATCCTCTCAACAGCTGATGACACGGGAGCTCGGAAGGTGAAGTTGCTCCTCCAGAGTCGCTCAGCTGGGACATGGCAGAGCTGGATTTGAATCCAGGCTAGGCAGCTCTTGCCTCTTCTGGCGCCTTGCTGAGGGAGGCCCTGCCCCAGCCTCAATGACTGTTGGGGGAAGGGGACTGGTGGACCAGGCTTGGCCATGCCAGGCCAGCTTGTGGTTCACCAGGGCCTTAGGCTCCTGCTTGGGGCTGGTGGCTCCTGGGAGGCCCCCTTCTCTTCAGGGACTTTTTTGTTTCACGTCCTTGTGTCCAGGCCCGGAGGAGGAGAGGGAGGGAAGGACCAAAGGGAGGTCAGGTCAAGCCCGGGGAAAGTGCCCCCTGTTGTCTTCCTCCAGCAGGACTGAGGCCCAGGGAAGAATAGTCAGCGGGGTCAGGGGTGTTGAGGGACAGTACCCCGCAAGATGCCATTAGCTGCGGTTTGGGGGCTGTCGGGGAACTGTGTGTGTGTTGGGAGCAACCACAGAAAAGGGTGATGGCCGGGAGCAGGGGTCGCTGACATGGAACTGCCTGAGACTTCTGGCCGGATTGTTTCCCCTCCCTCAAGTCCTCCTTCCAGGCCCGACGGACTCGGCAGGGTTTTTAAGGACAAAGCTGTCGGCGGCTCCCCACCTGTCTGACTGGCTGGTTCCTCTGTCTGCCCTGGGCTCTTTCACTGCTCTGGTGGGCCTGCGTGTTCCTGGACCCTCACGTGGGGCCTGCGCCCGGGGCCGCCTCTGGCGGGGTGCTGCTGGGGCTTTCTCCTTCAGAGGCAGGAGGTGTGGCTGGGTCCTCAAGGGCCCCTGGGGTAGGATGCGAGGATGGGGTTGGGGAGGCTTCATCACAGGGACTGGGCACAGAACTGGCAGCAGGTGCAGGGGTCTGGACGTTAGTGTCTGCCTGTGGCTGGGCCACAGAATCTGACTGTGGCTGGGCCATGAGGTTCAGCTGTGGCTGGGCTGTGGGATCCGACTGTGGCTGGGCCGTAGGGTTCAGCTGTGGCTGAGCTGTGGGATCCGATCGTGGCTGGAGTGTGGGGTTCACCTGAGGCTGGGCCATGGGATCCATCTGTGACTGGGCCTCTGCCATCGGCTCTGGCAGAGTTGGACCCTCAGAATCTAGCTGGGTCTGTGGCTCAGCGGGCGTGAAGCTGCCCGGCCGCTCCTCGCAGAGAGCTGCCGCGAAGGACGAGAGCACGGAGCGCAGCAGGGTCCGGAGGTCGGCACTGGCCATGAGGCAGAGGAAGGGGCTGAGGCAGCTGTTGAGTAGGATCAGGTAGTCAGAGTAGACCAGGGCCTCCCAGAGCAGGTAGCCGGAGTAGACGTCCCACAGGAAGGCCAGGTAGAGCAGCTGGGCCAGCTGGTAGGGCAGCCTCAGGACCACATAAGCTGACAGAATGGTCCTGGCCACACGGGCGAAGCCCCGGCAGGCTGCGGGCTGCTGTTGGCGGTGGCAGGTGCGACAGGCCGTGGCCTGGGTGAGCATGTGGCAGACGAGCAGCAGGAGGAAAGGCAGGAAGCCCCCCAGGACCTCCAGCATCCTCAGCGACAGCTCCTCACTGTCCCAGAAGTCCAGGCAGATGACCAGGTCGTACCACCAGACGGCAGCCTCGGGGAAGACCAGCCAGGGCACGCTGAAGAGTGTGGCCAGCACCCAGACACCGGCGCAGACCCAGAGGGGCAGGCGGACTGGGCGGTGCCCAGGGTACCAGTGTGGGCACAGCGCCAGCAGGCAGCGGTCGAGGCTGAGGGCGGCCAGCAGGAAGAGGCCAGAGGAGTAGGACACGCCCCATAGGAAGTAGTAGAAGCGGCAGGCAGCTGTCCCCAGCGGCCAGTGTCCCCCATGCCTGATCTCTAGGATCTGGAAGGCCGCTGCTGCCAGGAACAAGAAGTCAGAGAGGGCCAGGCTGAGCAGGAGCAGCGCCAGACGCGTGCCAGCTCCATGCCGGGCCTGGGAGCCGGCCAGCCACGCCATCAACCCATTGGCTGGCAGCCCAAGGAGCAGCAGGGCCACCAGGAAGACCGTGTCCCAGCCACCTTGGGGGTAGGAGTCCTCATCATCAAGCTCTGTGCGGGGCCTGTGGCCAGTGGCACCCAGGTCGGCTTCCATAGTAGTGTCCATTTGGGGTCCCCAGAGTCCTGCTGGACACGGAGTGGGTGCCTGGTGAATCAATGATGGTGTGAATGACCGAGTATGGGAGAGACGGTGCTGTGCATCTCCAGGCAAGTCACCATCCCTCCCTGCGCCATTGTCATCACCTTTTGAGTAGTTATCCTATGCCAAGGACTTGAAGTGGATGACCTCATGGAGTCCTCATACAATCTACTTTACAGGCGAGGACAGGAAGGTTCAGAGAATCAGTGAAGGTAGGAAGGGAGGTGCCAGGGCTCAACCCATACTTTTCTTTTCTTTTCTTTTTTTTTTTTTGAGAGACAGGGCCTTGCTCTATTGCCCAGGATGAGTGCAGTGGCACAGTCCCTGCAGCTTCCACCTCCTGGGTTCCAGCGACCCTCCCATCTCAGCCTCCCTAGTAGCTGGGACTACAGGTGTGCACCCACTACTTTTTAAATTTTTAGTAGAAACAAGGTCTCACTATGTTGCCCAGGCTGGTCTTGAACTCGTGAGCTCAAGTGATCCTCCTACCTTGGCCTCCTGAAATGTTGAGATTACAGGCATGAGACACTGTCCAGACAGACTTAATCTTCTGCCATGTAGAATCCCAATGTGTCCGGATAGACTAACCCAGAGGCTTTCAAACATTGTTAAAGGTATGGAATTTTGTCTGTAAGTAAAGTATACTAAGGCCGGGCATGGTGGCTCACACCTGTAATCCCAGCACTTTGGGAGGATCACCTGAGGTTGGGAGTTTGAGACCAGCCTGACCAACATGGAGAAACCCCATCTCTACTAAAAATACAAAATTGGCTGGCCGTGGTGGCGCATGCCTGTAATCCCAGCTACTCAGGAGAATCGCTTGAACCCGGGAGGCAGAGGTTGTGGTGAGCCAAGATCGTGCCATCGCACTCCAGCCTGAGTAACAAGAGCAAAACTCTGTCTCAAAAAAAAAAAAAAAAAAAAAGTATTCTAGTGGAACTCCTATATGGACTAAAAGGGGGTGCTCAAATTAAGGGAGGGAAGAGTACCCCTACCCCCCAGGGTTCCAGGGAACACAGTTTGAAGACCGTTTGGTCCGCTCATCACAAGGCCCCTTTATGCCTGCTCCCCTGGGGTTCGAGTGTTTAGGATTCCAAGAAGGGAGGGCTCTGGTTCCCATGGGCCCAGGGGACCCGAAGGTAGGGAGTCTGGGGCAGTGGGAACCCCCTCCCCTCCAGCGAGTGTCACTCATGGGCTCAGGATGAGGTCTCTGAGCCTCAGGACCCCACAGCCTGGGGTCAGGAGGGCCATCCTAGGAGCCCCTGGTGCCTCTCCAGCATCTTCCACCCCACCGCGGCCCTCTCCCGCTTCCCACAGCTCAGGCAGGAGGTGACCCCTGTTTGTCTCCTGGAGCTGCTAAACAGAGAAGGGGAGGGGCTCTGCAGTGGGATGGTGGTGGGATGGTGAGGGTGAGGGGAGTTGGAGGGCACCCAGACCTGGGATCCAAGAGGCCTGCAGCCCCACCTCGCCCTTCCCCGCTGGCAGAGGGGAGGGAGTTTCCCTTTGAGGGCGATGAGAGCCCAGGTGGTGGTATAGTCTGGGGAGGGAACGGATGCCCTGAAGGGCTGGCCCCTGCCCACGGCCCACGGCTCCAGCCACTTGGCCTTTAGTTTGGTGCCCTCCGTACCCCCAGGGTTCCTCCTCAGGCTGACCCCCTCTGCTGTCTCCATTCCCTATTGGATCAGAGCCCCAGGCACCCCTAGACTGGAGCCCTGACCAGTGAGGCCTGGCTTACCTGGGAGGCAGAGGCCGATGGGTGGAAGGAGCAGGAGCAGGGCGTGCCTGCCTGCCCAGCGCTCCAGCTGTCCCCCCGGCCCTCACCGGGGCCTGCTTTGTGGCACCCGGCAGCGCTAAGGCGGGTGGGCAGGAAACCCAAGCTGAGAGGACATCAATCATTCATGGGGCTGCTTGCTGGGAAACCCTAACCCTGGCCCAGTAGGGCCAAGTGACCAGCCAGACCCCCTCCCCCAGCCCTGATGGGCCTGGACAGTCAGACCCTCCTCCCCAGGGCCTCTCTAGCCCAGAGCAGACTCTAAGACCCCAAGGTCCACCTCCTCCCACATCACCCCCCGTGCTCCTCAAACCGGCATTCGAGGCATCTGTGATCTGGCCTCTTCCTCCATTTCACACACCCTCTGCTCTGGCCAGGATGTCACCCATGGGGGGGCCCCAGTAGGCCACTCGCTCATCCTTTCCCACCTCCCAGCCGTTGTCCGCATGCCTCCTCCCACCTGAGATGCCTTCCCTGGTCCTCTCTGCCTAACGAAGGCCTCTGCCCATGTCACACATGAGCTGAGTCTTCTGCGCCCTAGCATTATTCCCCATGTTTTATAGATAGGGAAACAGGCTGGGAGGGGAATTTGCTGGATCCCCCAGCTAATAAGTAGCAGATCTGGCATCTGAGGCTCATGGCAGCCACCACGTCCTGGTGCCCCTTGCTTCTGACCAAGGACAGTTCTCTGGACCCATCTGGCTCTGCCCTGGCCAGCCCTGGGGCAGAGGACTGGGATTAGGGCCAGGGCTGCCTGCCTCACTTACCCTAATCCCCCTCAGAGCCCGATCCTAGGCTCTCAGCTCTAAGAGTGGGGGTGCATAAGCAGCTTTATGGGTCCTGAAAGCCAAGGGTGCCCAGGGGTGCGGTGTCTCTGAGCCCTGTTATCCCTCCCCCATGACCACAGAGCAGGCAAGGGGGCAGCAGGGCCCAAATCTGGCCATTGGCCGTCAGAAGCCCCCTGCGGGGGTTGTGACTCCCAAGAGTGATGCAGAGGAGCCCCCGTTGACCAGGAAGAGGAGCAAGAAGGAGAGGGGGCTCCGAGGGTCTCGAAAGCGCACTGGCAGCTCTGGGGAGCAGACAGGCCCCGAGGCCCCGGGGAGCAGCAATAACCCTCCCAGCACTGGAGAGGGGCCGGCGGGCGCACCCCCTGCATCCCCTGGGCCGGCCCCTTCTCGCCAGTCCCACCGACATCGTCCTGACTCCCGGCACGACGCTGCTCAGAGGACATACGGGCCCCTGCTCAATCGAGTCTTCGGGAAGGTTAGGTGGGACCTGGATTGGGCTGGGGGTCCTGGGGGTGGGGCTGGAGACACACCCCCTGGGCTCAGCTCACCCTGCCCCTGAGAGGCCCTCTGCCCCTTCTGCCCCAGACTGAGCCTGGGCTGTGGGGCAGGGTTGCTGCGGTTTGGGGAAGGGTAGGTCTCGGGCCAGCGTGGGCGGTGGGCAGAGCCAGAATTCACACCAGGGCTCTGTGGGAGCTCCAGGCTCTAGGAGCACAAAAGGGAGCTTGCTCCTCCTGGGTCCCACGAGGCTTCAGGGTCCTTTTCCTACTCTGATGGGGCTGGGCCCTGCCCAGGCCAACGTGAGCAGGGGATGAAGGAGGAAGGATGACAGAGCCGTGGCTGGCCCTGGGGACATCCTGGACTCTCCCTCTGCAGGACCGCGAGCTGGGCCCCGAGGAGCTAGACGGTGAGTGGCTCTTGCTGCTGGCAGGGGGTGGGAGCTGTCCCTGAGCCTGGCCACCTGGGCTTGACCTCCCTCCTCCACAGAGCTTCAGGCCGCCTTCGAGGAGTTTGACACTGACCGTGACGGCTACATCAGCCACCGGGAGCTGGGTGACTGCATGCGGACCCTGGGCTACATGCCCACCGAGATGGAGCTCCTGGAGGTCTCGCAGCACATCAAGATGCGCAGTCAGTGCGGGAGCCCTCCCGCCCGGGCAGCCTGCGTAGTTCAGGGGGTCACGAGGGGCTGGCAGGAGGTGGCCCTTGGGAGTCCATCGGGGTCCTAGTGGGAGTGAGGGAGGGTGGCGGTTTCCAGGCAGGGGCACCGGGTTCAAGCTCCTGCCTCTCTGTGTGGGAAGGCAGGCCAGCAAGGCGGCCCGGAGACCCAGGAGAGCCCCTTGGGGCTCAGGTTGAGGACCCTGGCTCGGGATGTCTGTTGCCATGGCCACTATACACATTTGCTCCTTTCACCCGAGCCCTTCCTGCCTCGCTGGCCCAGAAGCCCCTGACTCAGTGATAAAGTGCTGTCCGCTGATACTAGTCACCTGGCACCCTCTCTCCTTCTCTCTCTTTCTGTGACCCTGCCTCAGCCCTGTGCCCTGGTGGCAGCTGCCTGAATCGGGGTCGCCCTGATGGGAGAGGACCCCACCCATGCCTTGTGACTCAGTGTCTGATGGCAGGAACTGTGTGGTTCCCCTTCGCTGGTTTGTCCTCAGACAAATCTCATATTCACTTCATTCCAGGACTCCTGCATTTTTTCCTTAAAATTCCCAAAATGGGGATGTGATTTACAATTGAGCTGGACATTTGGTGTCATGCTTTTCTGTCCCCAAAGCTGTTGGGTGACCATGAGTGCTTTGAGTGACTGATGGCATCTTTGAACTGAGGCACGGACCACATGGGTGTGTTCGGAGGTGGCATTTATTGCTGCCCACTGGGCGCCAGTACTTCATGGCCATGAACCTGAACCCCATGGAGTAGGCTCCTCGCCCTGCTCCTAGGATGAGGAAGGGAGGGCAGTAAGTCAGCCAATGCCACGCACATCAGCAGCAGGGCCAAGATTTGAACCGGGCACTCTCTGGCTCCAAAGCCTGGTCTCTTCCTTGCACACTTGGGTTCTCCACTAAGAGCAGAAGCAGCCCTGGTACCCCAGCAGCCAAGGACAGGGGTTCCAGCCTCCTATCTGCTGCAGGGGTGGACACGGGTGTTTCTTCCTAGGTGCAGAGCCTGGGGGTGGGGGTGCCTGGCCTGTGGGATGTCCCTCCTTGGGCTTTAGCCCTTATGCCCTCACCATTGTGACACTCTTCCTGGGTCCGCAGTGGGCGGCCGTGTGGACTTTGAGGAGTTTGTAGAACTGATAGGCCCAAAGCTGAGGGAGGAGACGGCACACATGCTGGGGGTGCGAGAGCTGCGCATCGCCTTCCGAGAGGTGCGGAGTGTGGTGAGGTGGGCAGAGGGGGGCAGGGCTGGGTGGCATCCTTGCTGGCCTCTCACTCAGGTCTCAGCCTTGGGAAGGCCTAGAGCCCTGCAGGCGGTGGGACTGGGGCCCAGGGATGGGTCAGAGATGGTTCAGCTCACTCCCAGCTAGAGGATCCGTCCAGGGGGACTTCCTGGAGCAGGAGGAAAACCACCTTGGTGTGGGAGGGTGTGGAAGGTGTGCATGGGCAGAGATGGTGGGCAGGGGAGCATCTAGGTACAGGCAGCGGTAAGAGTGGAACTGGCTGGCCAGGCGCGGTGGCTTACGCCTGCAATCCCAGCACTTTGGGAGGCCAAGGTGGGCGGATCACCTGAGGTCAGGAGTTTGAGGTCAGCCTGGCCAACATGGCAAAACCCCATCTCTATTAAAAATACAAAAATTAGCCAAGGGTTGTGGTGGGCACCTGTAATCTCAGCTACTCAGGAGGCTGAGGCAGGAGAATCACTTGAACCCTGGAGGCGAAGGTTGCAGTGAGCCGAAATCGCGTCACTGCACTCCAGCCTGGTGACAGAGCAAGACTCCATCTCAAAAAATAAAATAAAAATAAATAAAATAAAATAAAATAAAAAATAAAAGAGTGGAGCTGGCTGCAGGCTGAGGCAGCTTTGGGTGGGAGGGGCTGAGCTTTGCGGGGACCTTAGTTTGACAGGGACAGGGATGGACGAATTACGGTGGCGGAGCTGCGGGAGGCGGTACCGGCTCTGCTCGGGGAGCCGCTGGCGGGTCCTGAGCTGGACGAGATGCTCCGAGAAGTGGACCTCAATGGGGATGGCACCGTAGACTTTGACGGTGAGTCTCCTTCCCGGAAAACCCTCCCATGCTTCCAGGGCCTAGGCTGAGCCCAGCACCTCCTGGGATCCCTGACGTGGACTGACCCAAGCCCTGCCCTTCTCTCCCGCAGAGTTTGTGATGATGCTCTCCCGCCACTGAGGCTCCAGGAGGGAATATCTGTTGCCCCCGTGGCCCCAGACACCAGCCGGACCCAGGCTGCAGGCCTCCCCCAGGAGCCTCCAGGATGGAGATGGAGACCCAGCAGCCCCCAGACTACTTCTATCCCTGAAAACACCTGGCCGCGATGTTGGCTTGTTATGTTACCTGCCCACCCTCATCCTTACCTCCTCCTACTCAAGCTGCCTGGAGAAGACCTGCTCTCAGCTGCCCACCGTTCCTCAGTGTGAGCAAGATTTGGGTCTCTCCAGACCTCTGGGAGGTAGGGAGTTCCCTGGCACTGGCAGCATTCAGTGGGGACCCCCCAGTGGCATGATGAATGGAGAGGATGGCTGGACCCCTTCCACTACTTATGTTTATAATTTTTTTTTTTTTAATGAACTTGAGCCGGGTGCAGTGGCTCACACCTGTAAGCCCAGCTGTCAGGGGGCAGAAGCGGGAGGATAGCTTGAGCCCAGGAGTGCAAGACCTGCCTGGGCAATATATTGAGACCCCATTCTCCACAAAAAGGAAAAATAAAAGACAAAAAAAAACAAACAAAAAACCAAAAAACCCAAGTGTAAAAAAAGTGAGCTTGAAAGAAAGAAAGGGATGGCTCCATGTATCAAAGACAAAGAAATCAAAGCTGGGGTTGTAAGAGGGAGCTGACCCTGTGGGGGTTTCAGATCTGGATGGAGGCTTGGCCGCCTGGACTCCTACACCCATGAGTGACAGAAGAACCATATGAGTCTGGGGAGCAAGAAACAAACCCCCCGGATATATTCCAGGGTCTCCAAAGGCTAAGATATTAATCTGTCTGCACTGACCAGTCAGAAAGTGGCAAGGATACAGATGTTCAGGGCCCAGAGTGGAAACAGCTGCCCTAAAGAGCCTGGAACTCCAGGGCCTGCCCTTCAAGCAGGCGTGTGTAGTCTCTCTCCAGGGTGTGAAAAACTGGAAAAAAACCCTGCCGCTCCCAAAGGGGAACTTGTGATAAAAATTACAGATTATTGGGCTGGGAGTGGTGGCTCACGCCTGTAATCCCAGCACTTTGGGAGGCTGAGGTGGGTGAATTACCTGAGGTCAGGAGTTTGAGGCCAGCCTGACCAACATGGTGAAACCCCATCTCTACTAAAAATACAAAAATTAACTGGGCGAGGTAGCACGCACCTGTAATCTCAGCTACTCGGAGGTTGAGGCAGGAGAATCGCTTGAGCCCGGGAGGTGGAGCTGCAGTGAGCTGAGATCACACCATTGCACCCCAGCCTGAGCAACAGATCGAGACTCCGTCTCAAAAACAAAACAAAAAAACCGTACCGATTATAAAACTAAAGAAACCACCATGAAGGAGACGAGACAGAGACAAAAACAAGAGGACTGGCATCTCAGTGTACATAATACAGCCGCCTAAGAGACCACAAGATACATGCAAATAAAAGACGGCTAAAAGGGGAAGAGAGATCATGCAGTAACAGGATAGTATGAAGAGAGAACCGGAAGATTTAAAAAGTAACCCAACAGGCCAGGCGCATGGCTCACGCCTGGAATCCCAGCACTTTGGGAGGCCAAGGTGGGTGGGTTGCTTGAGCTCAGGAATTCAAGACCAGCCTGGGCAACATGGTGAAACCCTGTCTCTACTAAAAATACAAAAATTAGCCAGGCGTGGTGGTGCTTGCATCTGTGGTCCCAGGTATTCTGCAGGCTGAGGTGGGAGGATCACTTGAGCCCAGGAGGCAGAGGTTGCAGTGAGTCGAGATTGCACCACTGCACTCCAGCGTGGGTAACAGAGTGAGAATCCGTCAAAAAGAAAAAAACAAACCATGGCTTCTGTTAAAAAAAAAAAGTATATTTTATATATATACACACACACACACACACACACACACAGCCATCGGAATGAAAAAATAATGGATAAGCTAAACAGCAGATTAAACACAATTTAAAGATTAATGAACTGGAAGCTATATCTAAGAAATCACTTATAATGTAACACTGAGAGACAAAAGGATGGAAAATATTACAGGGTAGTTAAAAGTCACTGGAAGGCTGGGTGTGGTGGCTCACGCCTGTAATCCCAGCACTTTGGGAGGCTGAGACGGGCGGGTCACAGGGTCAGGAGATGGAGACCATCCTGGCTAACACGGTGAAACCCCATCTCTACTAAAAATTCAAAAAAAAATTAGCTGGGCGTGGTGGCGGGCGCCCGTAGTCCCAGCTACTAGGGAGGCTGAGGCAAGAGAATGGCGTGAACCCGGGAGGCGGAGCTTGCAGTGAGCCGAGATTGCACCACTGCACTCCAGCCTGGGCTACAGAGCGAGACTCCGTCTTGAAAAAAAAAAAAAAAAAAAAAAAGGTCACTGGAAGACTGAGTGTGGTGGCTTATGCCTGTAATCCCAGCATTTTGGGAGGCTAAGGCAGGAGGATCACTTGAGGCCAGGAGTTTGAGATCAGCCTAACAGCAAGACCCTGCCTCTTAAAAAAAATAATAAAAAAATAAGCTGGGTGTAGTGGCTCATGCTTGTAGTTCCAGCTATTCAGGAGGCTGAGGTGAGAGGATCATTTGAGCCCAGGAGTTGGAGGCTGCAGTGATTGTGCCACTGCACTCCAGCCTTGGTGACAGACCAAGAGACCCTGTCTCAAAGAAAAAGACAGATAAGTCCTTGGGAGTCTCAGACAGAGGACATACATAGAGAATGAACAAGAAGCAATAACCAAAGAGATAATGGCTGAAAATTTTCCATAAAGACTTCCACAGACTTCAACTCCTCAGATTGAAGGAACAAACTGAAGTCAGAGTAGGGTAAATAAAAATAAATATATATCTGGATATATCCCATTGAAACCACAGAATATAAAAAGCAAATCTTATAAATAACTGGAGAGAAAAGTCAGATTCACGGTGTTCTGTCAAAGTATTCATGTAGACTAAGGGTGGGGAAACTTTCTGTAAAGGGCTGGAGAATAATTATTTTCAGCTTTGAGGCTTTGGTCTCTGTTGCAGCTGCTCACGCAACTCTGCTGTTGAAGTTTGTAGTGCAAAGTCAAGTCAACAAATGAGTGTGGCTATATCAGAAATTTTAATAAATAACAGTAAAACTTCATTTATTGACATGGAAATTTGAATTTTATATAATTTTATGTCATAAAATCTTATTATTCTTTGACTTTTCTCCAACCATTACAAAATATAAAAACGACTCTGTGGACTATACCTTGCTGATTCCTAATGCAGACTTCTAATGATGGGAATCACTTCTGAAATTGCTTTCTGTTAAGACTGTAGAATGAAGTCGGGCGAGGTGGCTCAGGGGTTGGAGACCAGCCTGGCCAACATAGTGAAACCCTGTCTCTACTAAAAATACAAAGATTAGCTGGGCATGGTGGCATGTGCCTGTAGTCGCAGCTACTGAGAAGGCTGAGGCATGAGAATCGCTTAAACCGGGAGGCAGAGGATGCAGTGAGCCGAGATCGCGCCACTGCACTCCAGCCTGGGAGACAGTGAGACTCGTCTCAAAAAACAAAAACAAAAAAAAAAACAAGGAGTAAAAAGTTGTTAGCTGCGATTCTGTGTTAATTGCCTGTTTGTTCACATTCAATGGTTTTTGTCATTTTTCCTATGTTTGTTCTGATTATATTTATTGAAATGTAATTTTATGTCTAATTAATCTGATAAACTGTGGACTTGTATTCTGTATTTTTTTTTTTTTTGGAGACAGAGTCTCGCTCTGTTGCTCAGGCTGGAGTGTAGTGGCGTGATCTCGGCTCACTGCAACCTCTGCCTCCCGGGTTCAAGCGATTCTCCTGCCTCAGCCTCCTGAGTAGCTGGGATTACAGGTGTGCACCATCATGCCCGGTAATTTTTTTGTATTTTTAATAGAAATGGGATTTCACCCTGTTGGTCAGGCTGGTCTCGAACTCCTGACCTCGTGATTCACCTGCCTCGGCCTCCCAAAGTGCTGGGATTGCAGGCATGAGCCACCACGCCCAGCCTCTGTATGTTTTTTATTTCATTTTTCTAGTTTTTAAAATTTTTATGTTATTTATTTATTTTTGAAATAGGTCTCAGTCTGTCTTCCAGGCTGGAGTGCAGTGGTGCAATCATGACTCCACTGCAGCCTCCCAGGCTCCGTGATCCTCCCACTCCAGCCTCCCAAGTGGGTGGGACTACAGGCGCCCCACCATGCCTGGCTAAATTTTTGTATTTTTTGTAGAGATGGGGTTTTCCCATGTTTCCCAGGTTGGTCTCGAACTCCTGGGCTCAAGTGATCCTCCCACCGTGGCCTCTCAAAGTGCTGGGATTACAGGCATGAGGCACGGCACCCGGCTAGTTCTTCTTATGAAAGTACTGGACCGTGATGGATTAGAAATGAAAACTGGTCCTTTACCATAGCTAGTTGGGGGACCACTGGTTTAGGAGTTCCTGCATCCAATGGGTGCCCCCTAAGTGCCTTGAATGGGGGATGAGGGTGGGAAGTCTGCGGGGCCTGGAAAGGTGGGAGCGAGAGCAAGAGTCTGGGTGTCCATTCCTCTAACTCAGAATCCTGAAGGCCCCGCTGTGTTGGGTGCTGCAGACAGTGGTTTGTGGGACTCGTGTTTTGGTGGGGGAGATAAGACAGTACGGGCAGGTGCACCAACAGGGCCTCCCAACCCTTGCTCACTCAGCCAGCCTCTTGGTTGGCCGGTAGGGGAGACCAGCTCAGTGCCGGTTTCCTTCTCCCTCCCCGACAGTGTCATGGGAAGAGCCCTGGGCTACGTTCCTAATTCTACCTACCACCTGCTGGCTGTCCTTGGGTGAGTCAGTCCTTATCTGTAAAATGGGACGGAGGTAGTGAAGATTACAAGATATAACCCGTGTTCAGTGCTTAGCGCAGGGCCTGGTATATTTTTTCTTTTTTTTTTTTAAATAGAGATGGGTTCTCGCCATGTTGTCCAGGTTGGTCGCGAACTCCTGGGCTCAAGCAATCCTCCCACCTTGGCCTCTCAAAGTGCTAGGATTACAGGCTTGAGCCACCGTGCCCGGCCATCCTGGGGTCTTTTAACAAATTGATAACTGGTAGCTACTATGATCTCAGATTTCAAGTTTCTCAAAGATTCTGTTTCTTGGTTCGTAAGATTCTGAAATGCTGATGTTCCAAAATTCTGAGATGGTTTGTTTCTAACGTTCTGCATTTCTAAGTCTTTGACCACTGAGGGTGTCTGTCAGGCGCAGCTTCCTATGCCCTCTGCCCCCAGGTTCTCCCAACCTCTGGGACTGGGAAGGAGGGCAGTGGGTGGAGGGGGCTGGGCCATTGCCTTGACATGGTCCACATTCAGGGCTGGCTGTGGCAGCCCAGGGCCCCAGAGCCAGGCTGGAACTAGGATACCAGCCTCCAGGTCCCAGGCCTGCGTCATCTCTGCGTGCCCTCGGCCAGGGCCACCAGACAGAGACGGGCTGGTTGAGTCATCCAAGGGCTGGGGGTGGGGCAGGCTGTTCCGGCCGGCTCCTGGCTGGCAAGGCAGGAGTCCTACGCCCAGCTCTGCCCCTAACATGCCCCGTGCCCTTGGGCAAGCCTCAGCATCAGGGCTGCCACGCGTTCGGTGGTGCTCGAAGCCCTTCAGCGTCAGGGTCAGTCCTTGGGAGGGGGGCTGTGGTCAGGCTGGTGGGCTGGGCTAGCAGTGGCAGGACAGGAGGAGAGCAATTGCCTCTGGTGGAATTAATTACTCTTTTATTAGCACAAAATAACAGCAACCTAGCAGCCGCACGGCCCGAGAATAAGTTAAGGCACAGAGCAGGCGACGGGCGGCTTTCCCAGGGCCAGGCCTGCATGCCCCGAACTTCCTGAGCAAACTCCCTAGGGGCTGGGGTTTCGAGGGTCCTGGAGGGCCTCTTCCCTTGAGATGAGGGGAACGGAACAGGGCGAGAGGGGCGCCCCCATGGACGCAAGGGGTCCACGCTGCGCCGCGATCACTTCTCGAAGTAGGGCAGGTAGAAGAACTGGAAGCCCCGGTGGCCCTTGACCGCGCAGTAGATGAAGATCACGTGATAGACTGCGGGGCGGGGCCTGTCAGCGCAGAAGCGCCGCCCCTCCCCGCAACACCGCCCCCAGTGCCGCCCCACAGCGCCCGCCCCTTCCGCCCCGGTGCCCGCTCGCACCTCCAGGCACCAACAACAGGAAGCCCGGCACGAAGAAGATGGCGCTGGAGACACCTGCGGGAGGGACCAGAGCCCGGTCAGGGCAAGGGGGCGGAGGCTTCGAGGCCTTCCGGGCTGCCGCTGACTGCCCGGGCAAGCCTCACTCCCAGCTGAAAAGGAGCCGTGTACTGCCGGGAGGTGGGAGGGCTTGCCGTGGACCCGTGGACACAAGACAGGGGTGTCCTCTGCCTGTGGGGGCGGGAGGGTCGCTCACCTGGAGAGGGGGTCGCCTCCAGTCCCACGCCGACCAGGATCAGCACTGCACACAGACGGAGCCGCGGGGGTGGGGGCAGGAGCAGTGGTGAGGGCGGGGGCTCCCACCCCCGGCCCGGCTCAGCCCTAAGGAATGATGCCCCCCACCACCTCAGCTGAAGGTGCCGTAGGCAGAGACCCTCCCCAGGAAGCTCACCAAGCTCTGTTTCCAGAGCGAGGCACTGAGCAGGCCCTGGGAAGTGTGTGAAAGGAGAGATTTTTCTTTGTTCCTTGGGGTGGGCTTTTAGTCATTCAGCAAACATTTATGGAACACCTACTGCGTGCCTGGTACTGGGAATTCCGCCCTGAAGGGCAGATAAGGTCCCTGCCCTCATGGCCCGTCCTTAGTGGAGGAACCAATAAGAACCTGAAAGCTAACAGTACAGGTGATTGGGATATAGGGGGTAAGAACAGGGCAGTGCAGGAGTCCTGGGTCCCCAGTTAGAAGAGTGATGGGGGAATGAGGAGCTGGACTTTGGGCTCTGCAACAAGGGGGGTAGTAAGCCTGGGGGACGGGGGGGCCACCATGGACTGCTTTGTGCATTGCCCAGACTACTTCAAAAAGGGTGGGCCAGGTGTGGTGGCTCATGCCTGTAATCCCAGTGCTTCAGGGAGCCAAGGCAGGAAGATCGCTTGAGGCCAGGAGTTTGAAGCCAGCCTGGGCAACATACCAAGATCCCCATCTCTATAAAAAGTTAAAAAAAAATTAGCCCAGCCCAGGCGTGGTGACTCATGGCTGTAATCCTAGCACTTTGGGAGGCCGAGGCAGGAGGATCACTTGAGTTCAGGAGTTCAAGACCAGCCTGGGCAACATAGTGAGACCTTGTCTCTATTATTATTAAAAAAAAAAAATTAGCTGAGCATGGTGGTACATGCCTGTAGTCCCAGCTACTAGGGAGGCTCAGCTGGGAGGATGGCTTGAGTCCAAGAGTTTGAGGCTGCAGTGATCATACCACAGCTCTCCAGCTTGGGCAACAGAACAAGACCCTGTCTCTAAAAAATAAAAAGGGCTGGGCGTGGTGGCTCACGCCTGTAATCCCAACACTTTGGGAAGCTGAGGTGGGTGGATCACCTGAGGCCAACATGGTGAAACCCCATCTCTACTAAAAAAATACAAAAAATTAGCCAGGTGTGGTGGCGGGCGCCTGTAATCCCAGCTACTCTGGAGGCTAAGGCATGAAAATCCCTTGAACCCAGGAGGCAGAGGTTGCAGTGAGCCGAGATTGCGCCACTACACTCCTGCCTGGGCGACAGAGCAAGACTCCTTCTCAAAAAATAAATAAATAAAAATAAAGGGGTATAGGGTATGATGGGGGCTGAAACTCACTCCCTGCACCCTACAAAGGCCCTCTAAGGCGCTCTGGTAGCCCCAGGCTTGCCTTGCTGGGTTGAGGGGAAAAATGAAAGAACTTGGCAGCACTACCAGGGCCAGTGTACAGCGGTGCTGGGAAGTGGCAGCACCCTCCCCCACACTCAAACACCCTGAGCAGAGGCCAGACTCTGTGCCAGGGGCCTGGCTGGCTGGGGAGCCTTGGCCTTACTGGAGAAGCGGAGAGATGAGCCAGGGTAGCAGCCACAGTTAGTCCCTTCTTATGGATCACTCGTGACCCCAACCCTGGATCCTTTCTGGGGACTCTGCCTCCTCTACCCCAAAGAACGAGGCGCCTGGGAGCCAAAGAACACCTGGTGTGAGATCTGCCTGCTCTGGACCAAAAGTTCCCCCATCTGAGCAATGGGTAGGAGAGGGGTGCTTGTCAGTGCTTAGATGCCAGACAAGGGGAAGTGCCAGGTGCCCTGCGGCTCTGCACTGGCTGGGCACTCGGCATCCCTGAGCCCCTACACGTGGCTTCTGGGCACCACCTCACTTGTAGGACTTCTGTAAGATGGGAAAATAAAACTGCCCTGCACCTTGCCCAAAGTAGACACAGAATAAATGGTAGCTGCTACTCTTCTGTCCTCTAATGGATTTAAACAGGTTAAATTTTTTAAAAAAGGAAAAGTCTTTGCAGTGATAAGCCAGGTTCCATTTTCAGCTATGTGTGATTTCCTGGCTGTGTGCCCAGGTCACATGGCCTCTGTCTCCTCACCTGTAAAATGGGAGTGTGATGATGGCAGCCAGCTGCCTCCTCAGGATGCTGGGAGGCTCAGTGTCAAGGGGGAGGCAGAGCCTGTACAAAAGGAGGGCAGAGCCTCCCACGGGGCCCCTCTTGACCCCAACCCTCAGGGCCACTCACCCAGCCCCAGCAGCAGGAGCAGGAAGGAGGCCAGCACCACTCGGCGGTTCTTCTGGATCAAAGGGTGTTGGGTCCAGCTGGGTGGCAGGAGAGCAGGGTGAATGTGAAGGAGGTAGAGGGAGGGGGTGCAGGAGGCTGTGGGGGCGGAGCCAGGGCTGCTCGGCTGGGGGCTCAGGCGGGCAGGCTCACCTGCAGCAGGTGTTGTAGGAGCGCTGGGTGCTGCTGCTGATGGTGCTGAAGGACCACTGGGAGCTGCGGATGGAAGTTCGGCTGGAATCCCTGCTAGGACAGGCGCCCAGTGAGGGGCAGGAAGGCAAGGACGGGGTTGCTTTGGGACAGGAGTCCTGATGAAGTGCAGGGCATGGTGCAGGGACTGGGGCTGGCCCCTTGCAGGATAGTGGGCCCTGAGAGGCCTCGGTGGGTGAGCATGAATTCAGGGGCTGGGGATGAGCTAGGGGATTCTGTAGGACAGGTGACCTGTATGAAGGTGGGGGCCAGACCAGACTAGGGGTTTCTGAAAGAGGTGAGTACAGCTGGGCACTAGGGTAGGGTGACCCTACAGTGTAGGGGACCCTGTGAGGAAAGTGAGGGTCAGGCTAGGAATCAATAGGACGGGATGGAAGAGAGTGAGTGAAGTGGGGTGAGTGAGCAGGGTCCCTGGGGATAGGAGCTGGGGCTGGGGTACAGGGTTGGGTCCCCACCTGGCCCTAACCTGGTGCCGACTCCCCCATCCGGCTCCGGAGAGGCCTGGGCTCCATCCTCATCGTTCTCCAGGTTCTGTTGCAGAACACAGGTCTCAGGGGGGTTGCTGGGCTGGGGCCCTTCCTCACTCCCTCCCGGGGAGAGAAAAGCAGGCCTACACAACCATTTGCCTGGCCGCCTGGCAGCTGTTCACCTGGCCCTCTGCCCTCCCCGCAGAACGGGTTTGGTGATTCACAGAAACCAGGTAGGAGGTGGGTGGATGCCAGGGCTTTGGGGAGCAGGAGCCTGCATAGATCCCAGGGAAAGGAGAGCTCCCAACTTTGGGTCAGGGTGGAGCTCTCATTCAGTGGCCTAGAATGGGAGCTTGGGAATTGGGGTGCCAGGAAAGGCCAGGCCCAGAGTTCCCAGGTTCAAGGCACAGGGTTCTGGTCCAGGTCTCCAAGAAAAGCAGCCTAGGGTTGGTGGAGGTTTTCTGGAAAAATGGGTTTTTCTGGTTTAGTGGGAGCCAAAGGGTGGGCAAGGACTGGTCATGTGAGAGGAGCTCCAGCTCTTAGGGGTGGTGGTGGGATTAGGGAGAGGGCTTTCAGAATAGAGAAAGGCGTGCGGGTTCCCATCAGCTTAGCTGGCCTGGGGCACAGGGGATGCTCCTGCGTGTGGGGCAAGGTCTGGTTCAGATACAGAGGAGCTCCCCCAACCCAGCGGGGGCCAGGTGCGAGTAGCCAGGATGAGTGGGGAATCCGGTTGGGTTCCCCAGCTGGAGCTGAGGGATGAGCTCCCGGGCCCGGGCACTGGGCTCTTCCCGGCTGGCTGGGGCCCGGTATGGGAACCGGGAGGGCCTGGGCAGGGCTCTGGATCAAGAGTCACGTCCGCGGGGCGGGGGGGCGGTCTCGCGCTTCAGCTGGGGCCTCTAGGCAGATTCTTCCCCGAGTTGAGGCCTTTGGGGCCCGGCCTGGGGTCCCGTCCGGCCGGGGGCAGGGGGTTAGGTGGGCCGGGCGGTTCACCTGGTAGCGCAGCCGGGACTGCTTGTCCTCGTCAGCCACCTCGAACCGGGCCCGACGCTCGAAGTGCAGCGGCCCAAAGCGCGCGACCCCGCTGGACTCGGGCCCAGGGCCCCCGTCCTCCAGGGACAGCTCGAAGGCATCATCAATGCTGAACTGGGGCCGGGCGGCGCTCATGGCCCCGGCCCGCTCAGGCGCCCTGCGCCGCCGCCATCTGCGTCCACACACCCAGCGTCGCCGCGGCCCCGCCCCCGCATGCCCCGCCCCTCCGACCCTGGCTCCGCCCCACGCGCCGGTCCCGCCCCCGTCCGCCCTAAGCAGGCCAGAGTTGCCGAGCCCTGAGCGGGCTGATGGGTGGGAGCCTCTTCCAGACGGAGCGCGCCCGCCCCGTGACGCCACTCAGTGGCCGCCATGGCAAGCGACAGCCCGTGCCGGGCTCGGACACAGCCCCCAGGCGTGTATGTGGGGGGGCTTGGAGGGGCTTCCACGCCCCAACCTCCAGGTCCCTGACAGGGCCTTTTGCACCGCAGCCTGTTCCTCGAGTGCCAAGGAGACTCCTGGGAACTGTTTCCCCACCTTACTCACAACAGCCCCGCACCGGAGGGGTGCTCTCCCCATTTTTGCAAATGTGGAAACCGAGGCTCAGAGAGCTTCTGTGTCTTCCAATTTCCAGTCAGTCTCCACGCAGCAGCCGAAGTGATCTTTTAAAACAAGTCTTTTTATCTGCGTGTGTTATTCTGAAAACCCTTTTTAAAAATTTTGCTGCTGGCCTGGCTCGGTGGCTCACTCCTGTAATCCCAGCACTTTGGGAGGCCGAGGCGGGTGGATCACTTGAGGTCAGGAGTTCAAGACCAGCCTGGCCAACAGGCGAAACCCCGTCTTTACTAAAAATACAAAAATCAGCCGGGCGTGGTAGCGCATGCCTATAGTCCCAGCTACTTGGGAGGCTGAGGCAGAAGAATTGCTTGAACCCGGGAGGCAGATGTTGCAGTGAGCCGAGATTGAGCCACTGCACTCCAGCCTGGGCGACAGAGCAAGACTCCGTCTCAAAAAACAAAACAAAACAAACAAAAAACCTTCCCTTGGTTTTCCATTGCACTTAGAATAAAATCTGAACTCTTGGCAGGGTGCGGTGGCTCACACTTTGGGAGGCCAAGGAGAGTGGATCACTTGAGGTCAGGAGTTCGAGACCAGCCTGGCCAACACGGTGAAACCCAGTCTCTACTAAAAATACAAAAATTAGCTGGGCACGGTGACCAGTGCCTGTAATCCCAGCTACTTGGGAGGCTGAGGCAGGAGAATCGCTTGTACCCTGGAAGCAGAGGTTGTAGTGAGTGGAGATCACACCACTGCACTCCAGCCTGGGCAACAGAGCAAGACTCCATAAAAAAAAAAAAATGAACCGTGGTGGGGGGCGGTGGGGGTGGAAGAGCAGAAGTACTCTATGAATTAGGTGGACCTGGTTTCAAATCCCCATTCTACCACTTGTTAGTACTTGGGACTTCGGCAAACCCCTCATTCATTTCTGCCACAAGTATTTATTAAGCATCTATTTAGGGCCAAACACTGTTTTGGGCACTATAGATACAGTGGTGAATAAAACAGTGCAAAATGAGACAGTTTCAAGTGCTGTGTGATGCAAAACTGACTTTAGATTTCGTACTCAAAGATGACCTTTCCAAGAGGTGACATTTGAGCAGGAATGCCAATGATGAAGGAGCCAGCTGTGAGAAAAGCAAGGTTCAGTGTTTTCCTGGCACCAGGGAACAGCACGTTCAAAGGCCAGGAGGTGGGAAGGAGCTTGGCCTGTGGAGGAAGAATGTGAGAAAACCAGTGTGGCTGAGCAGCAAGGAAAGGGGCAGGGCGACTTGATGAGCCTGGGAGGAGTAGATGGGCCCCAGAGCCTTGAGAGCTTTATGGACCTTAGTCAAGAGTTCTTTTTTGTTTTTGTTTTTTTCGAGACAGGGTCTCGCTCTGTTGCCCAAGCTGGAGTGCGATCTCAGCTCACTGCAACCTCCACCTCCTGGGTTCAAGTGATTCTCCTGCCTCAGCCTCCCGAGGAGGCTGGGATTACAGGCATGAGCCACAGTGCCCTGCCTTATTATTATTATTATTTTTTTTGAGACAGAGTCTCGCACTGTCACCCGGGCTGGAGTGCAGTGGCAAGATCTCGGCTTGCTGCAACCTCCGCCCCCTGGGTTCAAGCGATTCTCCTGCCTCAGCCTCCCCTGTAGCTAGAATTACAGGCGTGATCCGCCCACCTCGGCCTCCCAAGGTGCTGGGTATGAGCCACCACACCCGGCCTCATGTTCATTTTATGGCCTCATGTACAGAGCTGAGTCAAGTCTACTTCTGTTTGTTACACATCAACACTATGAACAAGGCCCCTCTCGAGTTATGTTAATTCACTTACCCTCTTTCACTTCCCAGGTTCCTTCCTCTCCCCTGCCTTCCATCAGACCCATGTCAGCATGCTCAGTCGGCGTCCTTAAAGCCTGCCTGGCTCTGTACCATGTATGGCACTGTCTCCTATGTGGATGTGTTTGCAATTTACAAACATGATGTCATGCAGAAAATTCAGTTCTGTTATTTACACGTTTACATTTTTGCTCTCGATGCTGTTTTCCACATGCATTTGTTTGTTGTTTCTACAGGCTACATGCATGTTATACCATGTTGAGTGTCTAGCACCTTTATGATCCACCTCACCTCCACAGTGTTGCACACTCAAACTGGCCTCAACCCCGCCATCACAGGCATCACTGCAGTTAACATCTTCCTGCTGTCCCCTTATGGACTGTGGGAGAATTCCCCTTGGAGTAGGATTTCCAGGTTATAGGGCACACGCACTCATGACTTCACAGGGTACCACAGATGCTCTCCTGAGTGGCTGTGAGAGTTGACACTCCACCTGAGGCTTCTGGTTCTCTCAGGACTTGGTACCATCCAACTTTTTAATGGCTTGCCGATCTGATGAATTTAAAGTGGTACCTCATGTTCCTCTGGGTTCTCTGATGGCTGGAGAGTTTGAGCTGCTCTTTGTGCCCTTGTCAGCCATTGGGTGTCCCTTGTCTGTGAACTGGCTTTTCATATCTTTGGTCTTTCTTTTTGCTATTGGGTTTCTAGCCTTTTTCCACTAATTTGCATATCAACATATCTAATCATTAATTCCTTGCTGGTTTATGACCTTGCACATATTTCCTATCTGTCTGTCTTTGACTCTTTGTCTAACATGCTCTCAAAGAATAATCACTCCTTTTCAGGCTGGGTGCAGTGGCTCATGTCTGTAATCCCAGCACTTTGGGAAGCTGAGGCAGGAGGATCACTTGAGGCCAGGAATTCAAGATCAGCCTCAGTGTAGCAAGGCTGATGCAGGGCAGGTGATCCCCAAAATTGGGGCTTAGCCCAAGAGAGTGCTTGGCTTCACCTGGGAAAGAATTCAAGGGTGAGCTGGTGGTGTTAGACAGCAACTTAAACATTTTAAAAAATTTTTTGTTTTTTTAAGACTGAGCCTTGCTCTGTCGCCCAGGCTGGAGTGCAGTGGTGTGATCTCGGCTCACCACAATCTCTGCCTCTTGGGTTCAAGCGATTCTTCTGCCTCAGCCTCCCAAGTGGCTTGGATTACAGGCGTCTGCCACCACGCCCAGCTAATTTTTGTATTTTTAGTAGAGACAGGATTTCGCCATTTTGGCCAGGCTGGTCTCCATCTTCTGACCTCAGTTGATCTGCCCACTTCAGCCTCCCAAAGTGCTGGGATTACAGGCGTGAGCCACCGTGCCTGGCCTTATTTTTTACTTATTGGTAAAGCAACTTTTACAGAAGCAGCAGCGCACAGCAGCAGCACAGGCGTCGCTCCTTGTGGAGCAGGGCCATCCCACAGGCAGTGTGCCCCCAGCAGCTGCTCAGAGGCAGTTCTGCAGCCATATTTATGCCCACTTTTAATTACATGCAAATTGAGGGGTGAATTATCCAGAAATTTCTAGGGAAAGAGTGGTAACTTCTGGGCCGTCAGGTCATTGCCACCGAAGGGGGTGGTAACTTCTAGGTGTTGCCATGGCAATGGTAAACTGACATGCAGTGGTCTTACTGGTCTTAGGTCTTATGGAGAGGTGCTTTCGCCTCTTCCCTGTTTTATTTTATTTTTTTGAGACGGAGTCTCCCTCTGTTGCCCAGGCTGGAGTGCAGTGGCACGATCTAGGCTCACTGCAACCTCCACCTCCTGGGTTCAAGCGATTCTCTGCCTCAGCCTCCGGAGTAGCTGGGATTACAGGCATCCGCCACTACACCCAGCTAAGTTTTGTATTTTTAGTAGAGATGGTGTTTTACCATGTTGGCCAAACTGGTCTCAAATTCCTGGCCTCAAGTGATCCACCTGCCTCACCCTCCCAAAGTGCTGGGATTACAGGGATGAGCCACCACGCCCAGCATTCCCTGTTTTAGCTAGTTCTCAATCTGGTCTGGTGTCTGTCTCCCACCTCCAGAGCTGAGTCCTGCCACCTACCTCATTCCTTGCTCAGAGATTAGATACTCCTTCTTAATCTTAAGAGGGCAGCGGAAGGGCAGAGATCCATCTTCTGTAACTGCTTCCTGTTGAGTTTATGGGCATAGCCCCTTCCTAGCACTGGAGAGGTAAAAATCTCCAGATACCCGGTCGGGTGCAGTGGCTCATGCCTGTAATCCCAGAACTGTGGGAGGCTGAGGCGGGTGGATCACGAGGTCAGGAGGTCGAGACCATCCAGGCCAACATGGTGAAACCCTGTCTCTACCATCCTGGCTAACACAGTGAAACCCCATCTCTACTAAAAATACAAAAAATTAGCTGGGCGTGGTGGCAGGCCCCTGTAGTCCCAGCTACTTGGGAGGCTGAGGCAGGAGAACGGCGTGAACCCGGGAGGTGGAGGTTGCAGTGAGCTGAAATCGCGCCACTGTACCCCAGCTTGGGCGACAGAGCGAGACTCCGTCTCAAAAAACAAACGAACAAAAAAAAGAAACCCCGTCTCTACTAAAAATACAAAAATTAGCTGGGCATGGTGGCAGACGCCTGTAATCCCAGCTACTTGGGAGGCTGAGGCAGAGAATCTCTTGAACCTGGGAGGTGGAGGTTGCAACGAGCCAAGATCTCGCCTCTGGACTCCAGCCTGGGTGACAGAGCGAGACTCTGTCTCAAAAAAAAAAAAAAAAAAAAAAATCTCCTGATACCCGATCTAAGGGTCCAAAAGACAGGATACTTTCATTACCCAGGTCAGTAGATGAATGGGTCGGAAGCCTTGTGCCAGCATTGTGTTTACCTGAAACTGTTGCAATCTCAAAGACTTACTAAGAGTTTAAACAACCAAAGCCAAAAATTAGGAATAACAAGATGGCTATCAAAGGTCCTAGGAGAGGTAAAAAACCAGGTGAGACTCGGGAAGGCATTTTTGATAGTTGACCAGATATTGCTGCGGTTGGTGCTATGGTTCTATCTATGTAGCCAAGTAGCTTGTTCATAGATCTTTCGAATGTTAGCCTCAACCTGTTTGGAGCTGGTAAGACATGTGCAGCAGGTTTTATTAATAACTGCACAAACTTCACCTTGTTCAGCTAGTAAATAATCTAATGCTAATCTGTTACAGAGAACTATGTTTGCCAAAGAGTCTAGAAATTCTTGAATTCCCTTTAAGGCCTGACCCGTGTTGGTGGCTAAGGATTCTAGGGTTTGAGTCAAGTTCTTTACAGTTGACTCGTGGTAAGCAAGGCCACCCTAGGGTGCCACCAGTCCTATTGTTGCCCTGATTCCCGCCAAAATTAATCCTATTGCTCACTTACTTCTGCTGTTCTTGGGTCTTATGGGGTTACAGACTGTGACCTCTGGAGGGGCAAGGGTAGCTATTGTACATTTGCCTCTGTTCCAAGTTTTTTTTCTTTTTTTTTTAGACAAAGTCTCAAAAAAATTAGCAGGGCATGGTGGTGGGTGCCTGTGGTTCCTGCTACTCGGGAGGCTGAGGCAGGAGAATCACTTGAACCAGAAGGCGGAGGTTACAGAGAGCCGAGATTGTGCCACTGCTCTCCAGCCTGGATGACAGGGCAAGATTCCCTATTTTTTTTTTTTTTTTTTAAGATGGAGTCTTGCTCAGCCACACAGGCTGGAGGGCAGTGGGGTGATCTCGGCTCACTGCAACCTCTGCCTCTTGAGTCCAAGTGATTCTCCCGTCTCAGCCTCTCGAGTAGCTGGGATTGCAGGTGCCCACCATGCCCAGCTAATTTATATATATATATAATATTTATACATTTATATATATTTGTATAATATATAAATATATAATATATAATATACAATATATAATATATATTATATACAATATATATTATATATATAATTAATATATAATATATAATATATAAATAATATATATTATATATATATATTTTTGAGATGGAGTCTCGCTCTGTCGCCCAGGCTGGAGTGCAGTGGCGCAATCTCGGCTTACTGCAAGCTCCGCCTCCCGGGTTCACGCCATTCTCCTGCCTCAGCCTCCAGAGTAGCTGGAACTACAGGCGCCCGCCACCACGCCCGGCTAATTTTTTGTATTTTTAGTAGAGACGGGGTTTCACTGTGTTAGCCAGGATGGTCTCGATCTCCTGACCTCGTGATCCGCCCGCCTCTGCCTCCCAAAGTGCTGGGATTACAGGCGTGAGCCACCGCGCCCGGCCAATTTTTATATTTTTAGTACAGACGGGGTTTCACCATGTTGGCCAGGCTGGTCTTGCACTCCTGACCTCATGTGATCTGCCTGCCCCGGCCTCCCAAAGTACTGGGATTAGGTGTGAGCCACTACCACTGGCCGCTCCAAACAACCAGTTCTTTTTCCCTCTGGACTGTGGTGCCATCTTTATCATACAGCACTGGTAGAGCTGCCCACACATACGTATGTTCTAAGCTCTCTTTTTGGTTCCTTTTGAGAGGTGACAGCCTGCTGGCAGCCCTCACAGCCCTCGCTCGCTCTCGGCGCCTCCTCGGCCTTGGTGCCCACTCTGGCTGCGCTTGAGGAGCCCTTCAGCCCGCCGCTGCACTGTGGGAGCCCCTTTCTGGGCTGGCCAAGGCCGGAGCCGGCTCCCTCAGCTTGCGGGGAGGTCTGGAGGGAGAAGCGCGGGCGGGAACCGGGGCTGCGCGACGTGCTTGCGGGCCAGCGCGAGTTCCGGGTGGGCGTGGGCTCGGCGGGCCCCGCACTCGGAGCGGCCGGCCCGCCCGCCGGCCCTGGGCAGTGAGGGGCTTAGCACCTGGGCCAGCAGCTGCTGTGCTCGACTTCTCGCCGGGCCTTAGCTGCCTTCCCGCGGGGCAGGGCTCGGGACCTGCAGCCCGCCATGCCTGAGCCTCCCCCCAGCCCCGCCGTGGGCTCCCGCGCAGCCCGAGCCTCCGCGACGAGCGCCGCCCCCTGCTCCAGGGCGCCCAGTCCCATCGACCACCCAAGGGCTGAGGAGTGCGGGCGCACGGTGCGGGACTGGCAGGCAGCTCCACCTGCAGCCACGGTGCGCGATCCACTGGGTGAAGCCAACAGAGCTCCTGAGTCTGGTGGGGACTTGGAGAACCTTTACCTCTAGCTAAGGGATTGTAAATACACCAATGGGCATTCTTTATCTAGCTCAAGGTTTGTAAACACACCAATCAGCACCCTGTGTCTGGCTCAGGGTTTGTGAATGCACCAGTCGACACTCTGTATCCAGCTGCTCTGGTGGGGACTTGGAGAACCTTTGTGTGGATACTCTGTATCTAGCTAATCTAGTGGGGACGTGGAGAACTTTTTTGTCTAGCTCAGGGATTGTAAACGCACCAATCAGCACCCTGTCAAAACGGACCAATCAGCTCTCTGGAAAATGGACCAATCGGCTCTCTGTAAAGTGGCCCAATCAGCAGGATGTGGGTGGGGCTAGATAAGAGAATAAAAGCAGGCTGCCCGAGCTAGCAGTGGGAACTGGCTCGGGTGGTTTTGCACACTGTGGAAGCTTTGTTCTTTTGCTCTTTGCAATAGCTCTTGCTGCTGCTCATACTTTGGGTCCACACTGCGTTTGTGAGCTGTAACACTGACGGCGAAGGTCTGCAGCTTCACTCCTGAAGCTAGCGAGACCCTGAACCCACCAGAAGGAAGAAACTCCGAAGATATCCGAACATCAGAAGGAACAAACTCCGGGCACGCCTCCTTTAAGAACTGTAACACCGCGAGGGTCTGCAGCTTCGTTCTTGAAGTCAGTGAGACCAAGAACCCACCAATTCCAGACACACTTTGACCCACTTCACTATTTCTCACCAGTATCTTATCCTTGTCTGTACGGTTTTCGGTGTGGTTTAATGCAAGAGACCAAGCCCCTTCTCCTTGGTCATCTTGTTCAAACTTGACCTAGCTTTTCATGGACCTTTATTTTTTATAGAAATGTTACAAAAATGTTTTCCAAGTTCTTAAAAAATCCTCCCAATTTCTTTTTTTTTTTTAATCATTCTTGGGTGTTTCTCGCAGAGGGGGATTTGGTAGGGTCATAGGACAATAGTGGAGGGAAGGTCAGCAGATAAACAAGTGAACAAAGGTCTCTGGTTTTCCTAGGCAGAGGACCCTGCGGCCTTCCGCAGTGTTTGTGTCCCTGGGTACTTGAGATTAGGGAGTGGTGATGACTCTTAACGAGCATGCTGCCTTCAAGCATCTGTTTAACAAAGCATATCTTGCACCGCCCTTAATCGATTTAACCCTGAGTGGACACAGCACATGTTTCAGAGAGCACAGGGTTGGGGGTAAGGTCACAGATCAACAGGATCCCAAGGCAGAAGAATTTTTCTTAGTACAGAACAAAATGAAAAGTCTCCCATGTCTACTTCTTTCTACACAGACACGGCAACCATCCGATTTCTCAATCTTTTCCCCACCTTTCCCCCCTTTCTATTCCACAAAACCGCCATTGTCATCATGGCCCGTTCTCAATGAGCTGTTGGGTACACCTCCCAGACGGGGTGGTGGCCGGGCAGAGGGGCTCCTCACTTCCCAGTAGGGGCGGCCGGGCAGAGGTGCCCCTCACCTCCCGGACGGGGCGGCTGGCCGGGCGGGGGGCTGACACCCCCCCCACCTCCCTCCCGGACGGGGCGGCTGGTTGGGCAGAGGGGCTCCTCACTTCCCAGTAGGGGTGGCCGGGCAGAGGCGCCCCTCACCTCCCGGGCGGGGCGGCTGGCCGGGCGAAAAAATCCTGATTTCTATTTGGATTTCATTGAATTTCTAGATTAATTTCAGAAGAAATCACATCTTTGTGTTGAGTTGTTCTATTTATTAACAAGATACGTCTCTTCAGTTATTGAGATCTTCTTTTGTGTTATAAAATCTTGTTTTTCAGGCTGGGCACAGTGTCTCATGCCTGTAATCCCAGCACTTTGGGAGGCCGAGGCAGGCGGATCACCTGAGGTCAGGAGTTCGAGACCACCCTAGCCAACATGGTGAAACCCTGTCTCTACTAAAAATACAAAAATTAGCTGGGAATGTTGGCGGGCACCTGTAGTCCAAGCTACTTGGGAGGCTGAGGCAGGAGAATTACTTGAACCCTGGAGGCAGAGGTTGCAGTGAGCCGAGATCGTGCCACTGCATTCCAGCCTGGCGACAGAGCAAGCCTCCATCTCAAAAAAAAAAAAAAAAAAAAAAAAAAAAATGTGTTTTTCTTCAAAAAGTTTTGAGTTGTGTTTGTATTTCCTACTTCATGGGTTTTATTGCTGTTGTGAATGATACTTTAGTCTCTCCCTTTTTTTTCTCTTTGAGTTGGAGTCTCACTCCGTCGTCCAGGCTGGAGTGAAGTGGTGTGATTATGGCTCACTGCAGCCTCCGCCTTCCAGGTTCAAGCTATTCTCCTGCCTCAGCCTCCCGAGTAGCTGGGATTATAGGCATGTGCCACCATGCCTGGCTAATTTTTGTATTTTTAGTAGAGATGGGGTTCCACCATGTTGGCCAAGCTGGTCTTGAACTCCTGACCTCAAGTGATCTGCCTGCCTCAGCCTCCCGAAGTGCTGGGATTACAGGTGTCAGCTACCATGCCTGGCCCTTTATATTCTATTATACTTTTCAGTTGCTTATTGCTGGTGTGAAGAGTACTATTAATTTTTGTTAGCTTTTTTTTTTTGGAGACGGAGTTTCGCTCTTTCTTGCCCAGGCTGGAGTGCAGTGGCACAACCTCGGCTTACTGCAACCTCCGCCTCCTGGGTTCAAGCGATTCTCCTGTCTCAGCCTCCCGAGTAGCTGGGATTACAGGCACCCGCCACCACACCCAGCTAATTTTTGTATTTTTAGTAGACACGGGGGTTCCACGATGTTGACCAGGCTGGTCTTGAACTCCTGACCTCAGGTGACCCGCCCACCTCAGCCTCTTAAACTGCTGGGATTACAGGTGTGAGCCACTGCGCCCGGCCGCTTTTTTTTTTTTTTTTTTTTTTTAAATCCCTGTAACATTGCTGAACTCTGGGTTTTTTGTTTCCGTTTTTGAGATAGGGTCTCACTCTGTCGCCCAGGGTGGAGTGCAGTGGTCTGATCATGGCTCACTGCAGCCTCAGCCTCATGGGCTCAAGGGATCCTCCTGCCTCCCAAGTAGCTAGAACCACAAGCGCGTGGTACCATGCCCAACTACATTTTTTGATTTATTTGTAGAGACAGGGTCTCGCTATGTTGCTCAGGCTGGTGTCGAACTCCTGGCCTCGAGTAATCCTCCTGCCTTGACTTCTAAAAGTGTTGGGATTATAGGCATGAGCCACCATGCCTGGCCTTCTAATTTGTTAAAGCAGTCTATAGATTATGTTGGATTTTCTATACTGATATAATCTGCCAACAATGACAGTTTACTCTCGTTTCTTTTTCTTGGCTTATTGTTTTGACCAGGACTTCTTTTTTTAAAAAAAATTAAATTTCTTTTATTTTTTTGGATATAGGGTCTTGCTCTGTTGTGCAGGCTGGAGTGCAGTGGTGAGATCATAGCTCATTGCAGCCTCGATCTCCTGGGCTCAAGGGATCGTCCTGCCTCAGCCTCTTTAGTAGCTGGGACTACAGGCATGTGCCACTAGGCCCAGCTAATTTTCTTTCTTTTTTTCTTTTTGTAAAGACTGGGTCTTGCTATCTTGCCCAAGTTGTTACTCATGGGCTCAAGCCATCCTCCTGCCTCAGCCTCCCAAAGTGCTGGGATTCTAGGCAGGACTTCTAACACTTACTGATCAGCATCATTCCTAGAGAGCATTATTGCCTTGTTCCTGATCTTGAAGAAATTGTGGATACTTATTCCATCATACTTAATTGTATGCAGCTTTTATCAACCTGAGAAAATTCCTCTTTGTTCCTAACTGTGAGTTTTTATCATAGTCACAGAAGTTCATAAAATGCTTTTTATGCATATTTTGAGATAACCATATGCATTTTCTCCTTTAGTTAACCGACGTGGTGAATTACAGTAATAGATGTTTATAATGTTGAATCATTCTTACATTCTTGGAATAAACTCTACTTGATCTTCATGCATTTTCTTTGGAAAAAAAATTTTTATTTTTTTTTTTGAGACAGTCTCGATCTGTCATCAGGCTGGAGTGCAGTGGTGTGATCTCGGCTCACTGTAACCTCCACCTCCTGGGTTCAAGTGATTCTCCTGCCTCGGTCTCCCTGAGTAGCTGGGATTACAGGCACCTGCCACCACGCCTGGCTAATTTTTATATTTTTAGTAGAGACGGGGTTTCACCATGTTGGTCAGGCTGGTCTTGATCTCTTGACCTCGTGATCTGCCCGCCTCGGCCTCCCAAAGTGCTGGGATTACAGGCGTGAGCCACCGTGCCAGCCCGGAAAAAAAAATTCTTCTTTTTTTTTTTTTCGGAATGAAGTTTTGCTCTTGTTGCCCAGGCTGGAGTGCAATGGCGCAATCTCGGCTCACTGCAACCTCTGCCTCCCGGGTTCAAGTGATTCTCCTGCCTCAGCCTCCTGAGTAGCTGGGATTATAGGTGCTCGCCACCATGCCTGGCTAATTTTTGTATATTTAGTAGAGACGGGGTTTCACCATGTTGACCAGGCTGGTCTTGAACTTCTGACCTGAGGTGATCCACCTGCCTCAGCCTCCCAAAGAGCCGGGATTACAGGTGTGAGCCACCACGCCCGGCAAAAAAATTATTCTTAATTGTGGTAAAATACACATAACATAAAATTTACCATCTCAACTGTTTTGAAGTGTATACTCAGTGGCGTTAAGTATATGCACACTGTTATGCAACCAATTTCCAGAACAGTTTCGTCTTTCAAAACAAATTCTACACTCATCAAAGAACAAGTCTCCATTTCCCACCCCCCTACCCCCAGCCCTTGGCAATCACCATTCTGCTGTCTTTTTTTTTTTTTTTGAGATGGAGTCTTGCTCTGTCGCCCAGGCTGGAGTGCAGTGGCGCGATCTTGGTTCAATGCAACTTCTGCCTCCTGGGTTCAAGCGATTCTCCTGCCTTAGCCTCCCGAGTAGCTGGGATTACAGGCACGTGCCACCATACCCAGCTAATTTTTGTATTTTTCGTAGAGATGGGGCTTCTCCATGTTGGCCAGGCTGGTCTCAAACTCCTGACCTCAGGTGATCTGCCTGCCTTGGCCTCCAAAAGTGCTGGGATTACAGGTGTGAGCCACCGCGCCCGGCCCTGCTTTCTGTCTTTGTGAATCTGACTACTCTAGGTACCTTACATAAGTGGAATAATACAGTATTTTCCTGTATGTGACTGGTGACTGTTATTTCACTTAGCATATTGATGCCTTTTTTTTTTTTTTTTTGAGATGGGGTCTCACTCTATCACCCAGGCTGGAGTGCAGTGGTGCGATCTTGGCTCACTACAACCTCCATCTCCTGGGCTCAAGCAATCCTCCAGCCTCAGCCTGCTGAGTAGCTGGGACCACAGGCGTGCACCACCACACCACCTAATTTTTTGTATTTTTGGTGAAGATGGTATTTTGCCATGTTGTCCAGGCTGGTCTTGAACTTGTGAGCTCAAGGAGATCCAGGAGATCCACCTGCCTTGGCCTCCCAAAGTGCTGGTATTAGAGGCATAAGCCACCACACCTGCCCCATATTGATGCATTTTTACATGACATTAGTGAATTCAATTAGCCTAGTATTTTATTTAGAATGTTTCATATCAGCTGGGTGCTGTGGCTCACGCCTGTAATCCCAGCACTTTGGGAGGCCGAGGTGGGCGGATCACGAGGTCCGGAGATTGAGACCATCCTGGCTAACACGGTGAAACCCTGTCTCTACTAAAAATACAAAAAATTAGCCGGGCATGGTGGTGGGCGCCTGTAGTCCCAGCTGCTCGGGAGGCTGAGGCAGGAGAATGGCGTGAACCCGGGAGGCAGAGCTTGCAGTGAGCTGAAATTGTGCCACTGCACTCCAGCGTGGGTGACAGAGCGAGACTCCGTCTCAAAAAAAGAAAAACAAAAGTTGTTTTAGCCCCAAAGTACCTCATTTCTCTTTTTTCTTTTCTTTTAATTTAATTTTATTTTTTTGTTTTGTTTTGAGACAGCATCTTGCTCTGTCGGCTAGCCTGGAGTGCAGTGGCACGAACACGGCCCACTGCAGCCTCGAACTCCTGGGCTCAAGCGATCCTCTCGCCTCGGCCTCCCAAAGTGGTGGGGTTACAGGCATGAGCCACCGCGCCCGGCGCTAAAGTACCTCATTTCTATCATTCATCGATTATTCCCTAATATTAATTGGGCACAACTATGACTCATTTCCGACCCCGCAATGGGCTCTCTTGGTCTCCTTCTCCACCTTTCTTTCCCTCTTCCTCTTTTTATTTTTTGAAAGAGGAAGATCCAGGATGCAAGAGTCCCGACAATCATACTAGATATGCGAAAGAGAAAAAGCCGGAAGAAAATACACAAAAATCATAACACTTTGAGGGTGTGGCTTACGGGTGTTTTTTTTTTTTTTTCATTTTCCTAACTCTGCAGTGCTGTTATATTCCATCCACAACTTCAAACAAAGTGCCACACGGCCGCAGTCCCACTCAATTCAATGACAATTGTTAGGGACGTCCTCGTCCCGCCCGGCCCGCGGACCCCGACCCTTCCTCCTTGACAGGCTGGGGTCCAGCCCCGAGACATTCCTAGGCTCCGCCCCCGAGCAGACGCGCGCACTCAGCCCCAGCGCAGAGAACCAATCACCATCCGTTTCCACGCTCAGTCCCTTTTGGCTTCTGCCCTCAACCAAAATGGCGCTAGCTCGGAAGCTGCCGAGGTGCTAGGAGTTGCCGAAGCAAGTCCGGAAGCTACCGACCGAGTCCGGAAGTTGCCGAAAGGGAGCAGCGGGGAAGGAGGATGGCGGATATCATCGCAAGACTCCGGGAGGACGGGATCCAAAAACGTGTGATACAGGAAGGCCGAGGAGAGCTCCCGGACTTTCAGGATGGGACCAAGGTTCGTGTCTACCCTACCCTTCTCCCCCTCTGCGGCGTGGTGCGCATGCGAGGCGGGAGGAGGCCTTAGGCGAGAGGTTGCGCATGCCCAGAGGGCAGCGTCCACTGACCCTACCGCTCACATGCAGAACTCGACGCTGATTGGGCTGAATTTAAGTAGGGGGTGAATTCGGGCCTGTCTGCCCCGCCCCCTGGCTCGGCCTTGTAGCAGCATTGGTGGGGGAGGCCGTCAGTCATCACAAGCGGGTTGGGGGTTGATCTCAGTGCTTGGGCAGACCCCACGCTGGCGGAAACCCAGGGCCGGGAGTGGTCCTCGGGTATCTGGGTTTCAAGGCTCATGATCCTTTGTAGATGGAAGGGCCTTCTGAAAACACTTAGACCAGCTGCCGCTGTTTAGAGTGGAAAACCAAGACCCTGGGACGTGCAAAGCCGGAGAACGGGCCCAGAGGTCAGGTCTCCCAGACAGGGACTCTTTAGCAGCCTTCCTGCTGCACTAGGGGCTTGTTTGGGACAGATGAGGGCTGGGAAGTAAAGAACCTCCCACTTTTCTCCTTTTTGCCAGGCCCCCAGATCCAGCCCCTCTGCCCCCTTCTCCCCCAACCTACAACTCCAGGCTTCCCTGCTTCTCCTGCAGTTGCCTCCTCCCGGAGTGCTTTTCCCAGCTGCCACTTGTTTGCAGAGTAGGGAACCTCCCAGGGGCAGCCCCTGTGCCCAGCAGAGCAGTCAGGCAGGACATGCACATTGAGCATATGAGCACATGCCCCCTGGCCAGCACCGTGCCGAATCGGGCAGCTAAGCATCCTAGCCCAGTGCAGTATAAGTGCTCTGAGAGCAGAGGGGAGCTGCATGGCTGGAGTGATCCGCTGTATGAAAAGATATCTTCTCTAAGAAGAGACAGGATGTGTGGTGTGGGTTCATGCCCCCGTGTGCTGGGGGGTTGGTGGCGTTGGAAGAAGGGGCTGGCAAGGGAGATCCTGGATGGAACAGACATCAGAAGGAGAGATGTGAACAATGGCACCCCAAGATCAGAAACAGGTGGTGTTAAATAACCAATCGCCAGCACTGATTGAGTGCTCACTATTCGAACATTGTGCTACATGCTTCACACGTTTATTTCCTACAATGTGAGATAGGTACTGTTGTTGATTCCGTTTTACCGATGTGGAAACTGACTTCAGAGATGCAGCATGGTGCGGCAGTTAAGAGCGTGGGCTCCTCTAACCATATCCTGTCGAGAGTTCAATCTCCAAACCTCTTTTCTCTGCACCCACCCCCAGTGTTATCTCTAAAAACTCTCCCTGCCCGGATTACTCCCAGATGCAGCTCTCCAGTCATTAACTGTCTCTTAAACCTGATATACAGCTCCCTACTCACCATCTCCACCTGGAAGCCTGGTTGGCAACTCACACTTAACCTGCTCCACCTGAGGCTTCTCCGTGTCAGGGGAACCAACAACCTTCCCGTTGTTCAGGGCAAAAACCTTAGCATCTCTGTGGTCCTCCCAGTCTCACATCCCACATCACATCCTCAATATCCAGCCAGGATCTGAGTTCTCACCACTTCTGCCATCACTGCTTGGGTCCAGGCCATCCTCATCTCCAGCCTGGGTTACTGCAGCGACCTCTAACTCTCCTGCCTCTTTTGTCCCTCTGTGGTCTGTTCTCGTCCCAGCAGCCGAACCCATGCCAGATTCAATTCCTTTTTTGCTCGGAGCCACTCAGTGGCTTCCATCACAGAGTAAAAAACAGAGGCCTCACCATAGCCTACAGGCCCTGTGAGGTCCACCCCTACTGACCTGGGTGAGCTCCCCTGCTGACCCTGTGGTGTACCCCACCCCCTCCTTCACTCTGCTCTGCCACACTGGCATTGCTGCTCTTGAACACATCATGCATTTGAAACGGGAAGTTCCCTTGTCTCCCTCGCAGGGCGTGCGATGGGGGAGTGGCTCGCTTCTTCAGTGCCCCGCTGCTCAGACCTCTGGGGGAGCATACAGATGGGCAGGCTGTGGGCTCCGACCTCATGGCAGTGTCTAGGGGTGAATATTTACAGCTCCGTGTGTTCTAGGGTGCTCTTTTAGTTTGTCTATGGGAGGCTTGTGTTAACCAGCTCAATTAGACCCCCTTCCTTATCACAAGGACAGAGGGCTTTCTGTAGTCTGGGGTTTTCTTGCCTTGATGTACTGGAGTACTGGAGAATTAGATCACTTGTGGGCTTGGAGAATGATTGCAAATTTATTTTTATTATTTATTTTTTTTTTCTGAGATGGAGTTTCACTCTTGTTGCCCAGGCTGGAGTGCAATGGCACAATCTCTGCCTCCCAGGTTCAAGCAATTCTCCTGCCTCAGCCTCCCAAGTAGCTGAGATTACATGTGCCCGACACCAGGCCCGGCAAATTTTTAAAAATGTTTTTAGTAGAGATGGGCTTTTACCATGTTGGCCAAGCTGGTTTCAAACACCTTTTTTTTTTTTTTTTGAGACGGAGTCTTGCTCTATTGCCCAAGCTGGAGTGCAGTGGCATGATCTCGGTTCACTGCAACCTCCACCTTCTGGGTTCAAGTGATTCTCCTGCCTCAGCCTCCCAAGTAGCTGGGATTACAGGCACCCGCCATCATGGCCAGCTAATTTTTGTATTTTTAGTAGAGACGGGGTTTTGCCACATTGGCCAGGCTGGTCTTGAACTCCTGACCTCAGGTGATCCACCCGCCTTGGAGATGGTCTTCCCCTGGGGTTGGGCCACTTGGTGGCCCCACCTCTCCTCTGACTGCCCCAGCCAAACTCCGCCTCTTCCTGCCAGTTGATGACCTGCCAGTGTGCAGGTGCCTATCAGTGTGATCTTCTGCTGCTTGCTCCCCTAACATCCTCTCAATGACCAGGAGCTCGTGTCGTCTTCTGCTGATGGGCTTCTCTGACATCTGGCTGCCTGTGGGTCTGCCCCCTAGGGGGTGTTGGGTTTTTATAGGCACAGGATAGGGGTGTGGCAGGCCAGGGTGGTCTTAGGAAATGCAACATTTTAGCAGGAAATGCCTGTTCTCACCTAGGTCCGTGGGGGTGGAACCCTACCCAGGGACCACGCCCTCCTCTACCCAGCACTTCCCTTCTCCCCTTCCATATTATTTAACAGGACCATGCTCCTCCCTTCCCAGCACTTCCATATCACATTGTCCCACTGCAAGGCTTTTTTACACATGCTGTTCTTTTGGCCTAGAAAGTTCCTATCCCAGGGTCCACTTGGCTTGCTTTCTTCCTTACTCCCCAACCCCCCACTCTGTTTAATCCAGCCCCAACCCTCTTGCCCTGCTGTTTCCCAAGCACGTGGCTTCACCTGCCATGACATATTGTTTTGTTTGATGCCCATCTCCTCCCTCTAGAAGCGCCATGTGAGCTCCAGGGGGGCAGGGACTTTTTTGTGTTTTGCTTGCTGCCATGTTCTGGTGTCTAGCACAGAGCTTGGGCACATAGTAGGTGCTTAGTAAATATGTGTTGAGGAATGACTGGAGTCAGACTGCTTGGACTCTTGTTCCCACTCAGCCACCCACTAGCCGTGTGGCTTGGGCCTATTCCTCCCCTCCTTGTGGCTTTGTTTTCTCACCAGCGTGGGAGGATGAAGCCAGGTGTAAGGTCAGGTGGTGTCCCCGGGGAAGCCCCGTCCCTTATGCTGTCTGCAGGCCGGGGACTGGACTTCTCCTTGGGGGTCAGGGTGAGGGTTTGTGCCTTTGCCTGACCTCACATGTGGCCCACAGGCCACGTTCCACTACCGGACGCTGCACAGTGACGACGAGGGCACCGTGCTGGACGACAGCCGGGCTCGTGGCAAGCCCATGGAGCTCATCATTGGCAAGAAGTTCAAGCTGCCCGTGTGGGAGACCATCGTGTGCACCATGCGAGAAGGGGAGATTGCCCAGTTCCTCTGTGACATCAAGGTGTCTGTCCTGTACCTGTCTGCGGTGACTGTCCAGCCAAGCCCTATTCCTATTCCCTATCCCCAGGGCTCCTCCTCCCTCCACCCTCTGCTAGACTGCCACCCGCTCTTTCTTTCTTTTTTTTTTTTTTTTTGAGATGGAGTCTTGCTCTGTCGCCCAGGCTGGAGTGCAGTGGTACGATCTCAGCTCACTGCACCCTCCACCTCCTGGGTTCAAGCGATTCTTCTGCCTCAGCCTCCCGAGTAGCTGGGATTACAAACACCCGCCATGATGCCCGGCTAATTTTTGTATTTTTAGTAGAGACAGGGTTTCACCATGTTGGCCAGGCTGGTCTTGAACACCTGACCTCAGGTGATCCACCCGCCTTGGCCTCCCAAAGTGCTGGGATTACAGGCGTGAGCCACCGCGCC
Source organism: Pan troglodytes (assembly GCF_028858775.2). NCBI lineage: Eukaryota > Metazoa > Chordata > Mammalia > Primates > Hominidae > Pan > Pan troglodytes. The sequence goes on from NC_072407.2 coordinate 69,808,295, forward strand.
CGGCCCACCCACTCTTTCCAGACCACCACACCAGCCTGCTGATGGCGTCCTGGCCTCCATTCCGCCTTCCCCTATTAGCCAGACTGAGGCCAGGGGACTCGTTCTCAAATGCAAACGACCTGTACATCCCTTTGTTTCAAACCTCTATGACTCCTGGTCACTGTAAGGATAGAGCACAGTGGGTCCTCACTTCATGTTGCTGATACATTCTTGGAAACTGTGACTAAGAGAAAAAACATACATCAGGTTTTTTCTCAGCCACCGTCATTTCTCTCAGCAAAATTTTGTTAGAACATTGATGAGAAGAAAAATTGGTTTCGTTATGTATTGTTTCGCCTACAGTCACAGTTTCCAAGAACCTACTTAGGACATTAAGTGAGGACTTAAACCGTATAAGCTATAGCTGCTCACATAGCTTTTTGGGGGCTGGCCCCTGCCGTCTCACCCTCTTACTCAACCTCCCTGCTTTTCCTTTCCATTCCCCTTCTTAGCCAAGATCTTCCCTCTTCCTTCAAAGCTTATTCCTGGGTCACCACCTCTAGGAAGCCCTCCCTGACTGCTAGTGGTTGGCTCAACTCCCACGTTTGGGTCCTCCAACCCTCATGCCCTGCATGGCCAGGATCTGCTCTTCTGCCTTGTCCTAGGCTATTGCAGAGCAGGGATCTGGCCTGTTTACTTCTAGCTTTGGGATGCCCAGCGCGAGCCAGTCCAGAGCCAAGACTCAGGAAATGCCCGCTGATGGCAGCCCGGCAGTCAGCCCCTGTCCAGACAACAGGGCAGTGGGAGGAGTGGGGAGGACCCGGGTAGGAGGAATCTGGTTATCTGGTTCCCACCAGCCTAGCAGCTTTGCCAAGCAAGAGATTAGAAGCTAGGTCCCCTATGCCTGTCTCCCTGTGGGTTTTTTTTTTTTTTTTTTTGACTAAGTCTCACTCTGTTGCCCAGGCTGGAGTGCAGTGGCGTGATCTTAGCTCACTGCAACCACCATCTCCTGGGTTCAACTGATTCTCTGCCTTAGCTGCCTGAGTAGCTGGGATTACAGGCACCTGCCATCGTGCCCGGCTAATTTTTGTATTTTAGCAGAGACGCGGTTTCACCATGTTGGTCAGGCTGGTCTTGAACTCCTGACCTCAGGTGATCCGCCCGCCTTGGCCTCCCAAAGTGCTAGGATTACAGGCGTGAGCCACCACATCCGGCCTCCCTGAGGATTTTGAAGTGGCTGGCCTGGGCCCGGCTCTGAGGTAGGCCCTCAGTGGGGTGTGGGTGGGGCAGAAGGAGGAGCTGCTGGGAACAGAATGTGGGGGGCCCCAGTTCTTTGCATAGTCCAGCAAAGGGCCTTATCCTCTGGAGGGAGAGGAGGTAAGAATTCTACTGGGCCTGTAAGGACCAGGGAGACAGGGGTTGATGGTAGGCATGTGTCTGTGGTGGGGGTGAGGAGGGGGTTAGGTGCTCTGTTTGGTGGCCAGAGAATGTGGCAGAAGCTGGGGCTTCACCAGGAGAGAGGGCTGAGCGACTGGAGGAGTCCTGAATTAAAAGCCTCCTGTGCTTAAACGGAGTAGGGTCCCAGTTGTCACTCTCTGGGCCTTGGTGTTTGTTCTCAGATGGTGGTGGGGAAGGGGGCTGGGCCTTGTGGACCCGGTGACCAGCCAGCCCACGGTGACAGAGCCCCCGGCGCCCTTGCCTTCCCGCAGCATGTGGTCCTGTACCCGCTGGTGGCCAAGAGTCTCCGCAACATCGCGGTGGGCAAGGACCCCCTGGAGGGCCAGCGGCACTGCTGCGGTGTTGCACAGATGCGTGAACACAGCTCCCTGGGCCATGCTGACCTGGACGCCCTGCAGCAGAACCCCCAGCCCCTCATCTTCCACATGGAGATGCTGAAGGTGAGGGGCCACCGCGCCTGGTCTCACCAGGCCCCCACTGCCCAGCCTCAGGGCGGCGCTGGCCTGTCCATCCAGGGGTGGTGGGATCCGCAGGTGGACTGCTGGGGGAGCGGACAGGGACAAGAAAACCTGTGCAGGACCCTTGGCAGTACCCTGGGTCTCCTTTCCTCCTCCTTCACATCTCAAATGTCACCTCCTCCAGGAAACCGGCCCTGTCCACCCGGTCTCCTCATTCTCTGTCTCACAGCAGCTCATTTCCTTTATAGCCTCTGCCGCACCTTGAAGTCCCTTGGAATTCATGGATTTCCTTGTCCATTTAGGGAACCTGCCATGCACCATGATCTCTGCAAGGGCAGGGCTTTTCACCGTCTTGTTCACTGTTCTATTCTTAGCACTTGGCACAGTGCTGGGCACACAGGAGATGTGACATCGATGTTTGTTTGATGCTTTTTGAGTGACAAGTAGCTCTGCTGCTGGTGTGTGATGTCTGGGGGCCCAGCCAGCCCAGATGTGGGTCAGGTCTGCTGCTGACGGATGCAGCTGTGGTGTCCCCGAGCCCCGCTGTGATATGCCCCATGCCCTGCAGGTGGAGAGCCCTGGCACATACCAGCAGGACCCATGGGCCATGACAGACGAAGAGAAGACAAAGGCAGTGCCACTTATCCACCAGGAGGGCAACCGGTTGTACCGCGAGGGGCATGTGAAGGAGGCTGCTGCCAAGTACTACGATGCCATTGCCTGCCTCAAGAACCTGCAGATGAAGGTGCTGCCTGGAGGCTGAGGGGGAGGATGGATGGAGGGGGGTGTGGAGCCAGGGGGCCCAGGTCTACAGCTTCTCCCCGCTCCCTGCCCCCATGCTCCCAGGAACAGCCTGGGTCCCCTGAATGGATCCAGCTGGACCAGCAGATCACGCCGCTGCTGCTCAACTACTGCCAGTGCAAGCTGGTGGTCGAGGAGTACTACGAGGTGCTGGACCACTGCTCTTCCATCCTCAACAAGTACGACGGTGAGCACCGGGCCCTGGGCTGCCGGGGGCTGCGAGTGGTCAGAGAGTGGCCTTTCTCCTGTCACTGCTGGGGTCAAGACCTAGCCTTTCACAACCCCCATTCTGAGCTCCCACGGGGGCCTGACTAAATGCCTCTACTCGGCAGGGCTGTGGGCCCCATTGTGCCAATGAAGCATGAATGGTGTATTGGGGGTGGGGTGGCATCCTCAGGTCAGGGAGGGCTCTCTCTCCCCTGTGGGCCCATGGTGCCAGGAGACGTGAGGGCAGGCAGCTGGCCAGGATCCACCCTCATGCCCTTGCATGCCCACTGCCCACTGGCCTCCCCTGCAGACAACGTCAAGGCCTACTTCAAGCGGGGCAAGGCCCACGCGGCCGTGTGGAATGCCCAGGAGGCCCAGGCTGACTTTGCCAAAGTGCTGGAGCTGGACCCAGCCCTGGCGCCCGTGGTGAGCCGAGAGCTGCGGGCCCTGGAGGCACGGATCCGGCAGAAGGATGAAGAGGACAAAGCCCGGTTCCGGGGGATCTTCTCCCATTGACAGGAGCACTTGGCCCTGCCTTACCTGCCAAGCCCACTGCTGCAGCTGCCAGCCCCCCTGCCCGTGCTGCATCTTGCTTCTGTGTATATAAAGGCCTTTATTTATCTCTCTCTGAGTCTGCTGAGCTGCTCCACTGGGAGAGCCGGGTCATCACCTGGCATTCCTGGTACTTGGGTGGCTGTTGGGAGGCAAAGAATCAGGGTTCAAATCCTAGCCCCTCCACCCACCAGCTCTGAGGCTCCGGTGTCCCTGTTAGAGAAATTATGATGAGCTCTTTCACCAAGGAAGTGTCTCTCGCTGGCCAGGGCTGGGGCACCCCAGGAGCCCCCAGTCTTAAGGGGGAGATGAAGTGGGTACAAGCTAGGTAGCTGGGCACCTGAGGGAGGTAGTCTCCTGGTGCTGCCCTCCCCCTCCAGCCTCGGATCCTATGGTCTCCTGGCCTTGGTGTCTGGGGGCAGGGTTTCCATGAGAAGCTACGCTGGGGCTGAGGTGAGCCGGGTTGGGCTGGGGTGGGCTGACTGTCCAGAAAGAGGAGAGGGCCGAGCGCTTCGTGAAACCTTTTGAGGCCCAGGCCCCCATCCTGACTTGCCTGTGACATGGATGGCCCTGGGCGTGGGTTTCGTGCGACCTTTTGAGGCCCAGGCCCCCATCCTGACCCTGCCTGTGACCTGGATGGCCCTGGGTGTGTGTTGGCCTCTCTGTGCACATCAGTGTCCCCTGTTGAACTGGAAACTGGGCTGGCTGCCCTGTGATGCCAGGCATGGGGTGAGTGGGTGGGGTGCAGGTGGCGTTTATTTTCATGGATTTATACACACTGGAAAAGCCTCTGCGCCCACGCCCACGCCCTCCTTCCTCCCCCCGGCGCTGGGTCCCCTCATATGAAAGGGAAGTAACACCGAGGAGCACACGGAGATATAGGGTGTGGGGCTGGGGGGGCCAGTGCTGGGGCCAAAAGTCTGGGTCCCCAGCCTCCCACACGCAGCCCCTCGGGCCCCTTGGGTGTGTCAATAAATAACCCAGGTCCAGGCTGGTGTGGGCCTCACTCCTCGCTGTCCAGCTTCAGGCTGATGCTCCATGCTTTGCCCCGTGCCAGGGTGGTGGGTGGTGTTCCCGGGCCCTCACGCTCCGCCTGGCTGGGGCCCCTCGAGCGAAGCAGCTGGCTCTGTTTGCGCAGGAAGTCCACGGGGGCAGCCACACCATAGCTGCTCTTGCCCAAGGCAGCTCTCGGGGGTCCCGAGGAGGCATGCGAGTGCGAGCCTGCTTCCAGCTGGCCCAGGTGGGCCACATAGCCGTCTGACAGGAACTGTGGGCAGAGGTAGGCAGCGATGAGGGGGTGCTGGCCAAGGGCCCACACGCTGCCCTCCACGGTCCTCCAGAGGCACCTGAGGCAGGCTGGGGGACTGGTGGCAGGCTTGGCACAGCCTGAGCTGAAGCCTTCTCAATAGATAGGACCCCAGGCTGGGAGCCAGGGCACCTTGGCTGTGCTCCTGGCTCTGCCCTTCTCTGGGCCTCAGTCTCCTCATCTGGAAAATGGGGTCTTAGAGGAAAAATAACAGCAGCCAATGTTTAGCCAGCACTTGCTTTGTGCCCAGCCCTGTGCCTGTTGATGTGATCTTCATAAGCTGACATGGGCAGTGCCATGATCATTTCCATTTACAGATGGGAAGCTGAGGCTCAGAAAGGTCACAGTGGAAAGCCATGGCCGAGTGGAACCAGCGCCTAGGGTCTTGAGCACTTTCCAGTGTGGGCTGTCCCCTCTGGCTTGCCTGGCAGCTGGCAGCTCAAGCTGCTCATGGCCCTTGTCCTCAGAGGATCCCAGGTTCCCTGGAGGCCGGTTAGGCCTTCTCACATCTTCCCCAGAGTCCGTGGTCCCTAAGGCCTGGGACTGAGGCCCCTGCTCCCTGGTGGGGTCCTGTTCCTGGCCTTCACTTGGGCCTCACCTGGCACTGTGCCTGTAGCTTCCGCACGGCACGGCCCACGATGTAGGTCTGGCTCGGGGACAGCCCCAGCGCCGCGTATACAGCCACATCTTTGGGAGACCCATAACCGGCCACGATGTTCAGTTCTACCTGTGGCGGGAGATGCCAATCAGCCGCCCCAGGGGTGGAGCCGTGCAGCTGGGGGCGGGGCCTGTTGGGCTTCCCCAGATTGTTCTGGGGGTGGGTCCAGGCAGACGGAGGTGAGGACAGGTCCCAGTCCCACGGGGACAGGGGCGGGACCAGCTGCATCTCCCTAGTTGCCCCTAAGTACACGGGGCCCCTCAAACTAGGGGAGCAGGACCAGAGCGGGCCGCTGCAGTCAGGCAGGGCCCGGGCCGATCCAGTTGGGAACAGATGGGCCTCCGCCGATCCGGGGGTGGGGGGTAAGGGGGAGCGGGGGCGGGGTCAGGACCCGGAGCCCCCCCCAGCCGCCGCACCTCCTGCACCAGGCTCTGCAGAAACATTGCCTTCTGGCGTAGTGGGTCGTGGGTGAGGCCGTCGCAGAAGGAGACGACGCCGTGGGGGAAGTTGTGCTGCGACAGCCAGGCCACCACGCGGTGCTTCTGCATATCCGGCCGGCCTGTGACATACACGATCAGGTAGCCGGAGTCCTGCCAGTGCCTGTGGGGCGGGGGCAGCGGTCAGCTCCGCTGGCCAGGGGTGAGGGGCCGGTCACCCCGGTGAAATGGGTGGTGGTGGCAGTGGCAACTCCTACCTGACCACGTCCACGGCGCCAGCTCGCACCTTGGGGTCGCTGCCCATGATGGAGACGCTGGCGGTGAAGGAGCCGTCGATGCTGAAGACCACAGCCTCCGTGCCGCGGGCCACCACAGTCAGGCAGCATTCGGCATAGGTGTGGTCGCCCCTGCGGCCCAAGGGGCGGGGCGTGAGTGGCGCGGGGCGAGGCCTGGTGGAGCCCTCCCGCAGAGGCCCGGCCAGCCGCGCTCACCTGACCACCATGCGCACGGGGTAGACACCAATGCCCAGCGCGCGTTCTGGGGGAACTGGGAAGGTGAGGCGGCCCGAGCTATTGGTGACTTCGGTGCCAAAGTGGATCCACTTGCCCGACAGCGGCTGCGTCATGATGTAGACATCCACCTGGAGGGGAGAAGGGGCGGGAGGTCCATGGGGGCCCCGCGTGGAGGTGGGCAGAGGCGGGGCTGTCGTCGGGGATGGGTGGGTCTAGGGGCACAACCACCAGGAACCAGGAGCTGTTCCGAGGACAGGCGATGGGGCCATGGGACCAGGCGACAGGGCCTCTGGGTCCTGACCTTCTCTCCGGTGAGCGTGACGACGTCCAGGGGCCCGTACATGAAGCGCCCGCTTAGCACCTGGGGGCGGCCCTCGCACACCACCGTGTCGCTCGCCCGGTGGTTGGAAGTGACGTTCTAGAGGGAGGAGAGGGCGTGAGTCCGCGGCCAGCAAAGGATGGGGATGCTTGGGGAGGGGGAGCGGGTGAGGATCCACACGCAAATACCGGGGTGGGGGCCTAGAGGCGGCGGGGCATTGAGGGAAAAGGGCAAGCCCGGGGGGCGCACTTTTGTGGACCCCGGCCTGAGAGCCTGTGTGTGGGCCGCGGCTCCAGGGGCAGAGCTGTGACAGGACGGGATGCAGAGGATGAGGCGAGGTGGGGACCAGCGCAGATCCAGACCCTAGACCCAAACTTCCCGCAGAGGGCGGGGAGACCAGCGGTTCCCAGGGGCGGGGCTGGGGCAATGAGGTGGGGCCAGGACCCCAGGGGCGGGGCAGGACTGGGAGAGAGTTGGATTGGCTGGGGCCCGAGGAGGGGGGTGCTGGGGGGAGGGGCGGGGCCTCTCTGGTGAGTGGGCGAGAGTGGGCGAGAGTGGGCGAGTGGGCGAGGGGGCGAGGGGCAGGGCACCTACCCGGATCTTGACCTGCGTGCGTTTTCGCTGCCACTTCTCCCTGGGGAAGGCCGGGCTGTAGATGGACGGCTCCTCGCATTCCGCCAGCTGTGGCCGCTCCTTCTCGATCACCTGCACGGGACAGGGGCGAGGCCTCTGTCTCTTAGGGGAGGGAGGGCTGCCCCTCCCCCGGCCCAAAGCAGCCCATCCCCGTCCCATTCTCATCTCCAATTCCATATTCCCAGGCCCACCTGGCGCAGGATGAACGCCACCACGTCGGCGGACTCCCAGTAGCTGGCGTGGAAGAGGTGGGGCAGCGTGACGGTGGGAAAGGCGGTGAGCGCCTCGGGGCAGTACAGCGAGTAGTCGATCCGCTTGGTTCCCCACCAGCGCTCCAGGACTGCGCGGCCATGGCAGCGAGTCAGGATGGCCTCCTGCCCCACACCCATCTGCCTGGGCGCTGGGTGCTCTTCCCTCCCCTCTTTTCACCCAGCCTGCTCTTTGCCAAGTCCAGGCTGTGTGCTGGGGGAAAGGGTTTCTCAGCTGGGCTTCGGAGGTGGAATACGGGCCTCCCCCACCCCCAGGCTGGACTGCCTAGGCTGGCTGACTTACTCTTAACCACCTCACTGGTGGTGCTGGGGGCGGCTGGCTGGGCCGGGGGGTCAGTGGCCAACTCACTGCCCTTCCAGAAGGCACCGCTAGTAGAGGTGGGTGTTGAGGGCACCAGCATCTCCAGCTCCTCCAGAAAGAGGCTGGAGTGCGTCTGCAGAGTGTCGGCTGGGGGAAGGAGGGCAAGGTCAGCAGGGGCCGGCCAGGTGGCTCTCCTGTCTTCTCACCCAGGACTCCCCGCACCTCTGCCATCTTCCTATGGCCCCTCTGGTCAGGTCCTGGCTGAGGCTGCACTGTGGCATTCTCTCCTCTCAGCCCAGTGGCCAGCTGCACTCCTGCCAGAATGCCTGTTGCCACCGCCCCAAACGCTGCACACCTGTGCCCAACACAGGCCCGCTTGGCCCATACATACCTGGGCATGCCCCGCAATAAATGTCTGCAGTACACCCCACACAGATGCAGCAGCGCACACATGCTGGCTGCTTGTATGGCAGCACACCAGCATCATGCTGCCAGGGGGCACCCTCTCTAGCTTGGCTAACCACCCCCACCCAACTTCTAGGCCCAGGAGGTCAGAGGGTCCTGGGGATCCAGACCCCCCCAGGGGGAAGGAGCGCCTGGTCCGGGAGTGGTGGCCTGAGAGGTTTCCCATCGTCTGGGAGCCTCCTCATGTCTTCTGCTACCTCCTCCCTTCCTGCGTGTGCCCTCCTCCTTCTCCCCTTTATCTTGTTTGGGGGCGTACCCAGCAGCAGGGATGAGCCATCTCCCAGGGGGAACTTCTGGTAGCGGGGCACGGTCAGTGGGGCGATGGCCTGGAACTTCGGGGCCAGCAGGGGCTCGAGGCGTGAGGCGCAGGGGTCGGCCGCGTGGAAGAGGTTGTAGATCTGTTCACAGGCTGGGCGCATCTGGGCTGCTGGTACCCAGAAGACAGAGAAAGATTGTGGGGTCGGGGTTTCAGCTGGGCACTCTGGGAGGTAGGGGGTGTGGGAGCAGCACCCTGATGTCTGGTGTGACCCCGAGCCAGCACTTCCCAAACTGCACTCCCTGGGAAGTCAGTAGGGCCCTGCTTAAAGTGAGACAGGGGCTGGGCACCGTGGCTCATGCCTGGAATCCCAGTACTGCGGGAGGCAGAAGCAGATGGATCACTTGAGGTCAGGAGTTCGAGACCAGTCTGGCCAACATGGTGAAACCCCGTCTCCATTAAAAATACAAAAATTAGCTGGGTTCAGTGGCTCATTCCTGGAATCCCAGCACTGTGGGAGACAGAGGTGGGTGGATTACCCGAGGTCAGGAGTTCGAGACCAGCCTGGCCAACATGGCAAAACCCTGTCTCTACTAAAAAAAATACAAAAATTAGCTGGGCATGGTGGCAGGTGCCTGTAATCCCAGCTACTTGGGATGCTGAGGCAGGAGAATCACTTGAACCCAGGAGGTTGCAGTGAGCAAGATCAGGCCACTGACACTCTAGTCTGGGTGACAGAGCGAGACTCTGTCTCAAAAAAAAAAAAGGCTGAGAAGAGGGCAGCGGCTTCGATTTGCTGCCGTGGTGTCTGATTGACCCCTTCTAGTGCAGAACATCCCACGGGTGTGAAGCTCCTCCCAGTGGCTTTGGGAGACTCACCCTTGGCGAGTCCCTTCTTTCTGGGCCTCAGGTTCCCCTTCTGTAGCCAGGCCTTTGAATTAGTACAGTGGGGAAGTTGCTCGTGCCTCGGATGAGAGGGAAGGCCAGAGGAGGTGGGGAAGGAAGGGGCAGACAGAGACTAGAGGCGCCCCCGCAGCCCCTAGGACTCACCCTCCAGGGCGGGCATCACAGTTTTGCGCAGAGCCAGCACCAGGCCCAGTGGGGAGCCGAAGAGGAAGAAGCCAGAGACCTTGAAGTCAAGGCGGGCAGTGCTGCTGGGGCCGTCAGGTGCCTCGGAACTGGCAGCGGGTGGGCAGAAGGCCGTGCTTGCCCGCCGGGGCTCCCAGGAGGAGGTGGTTGCGGAGGCTGCCTGAAGGCTGTGGGGGAGGAGGGGTGCTCAGTGCTGCTGCCTCTGTAGTCCATCATGTGCCCAGGGTAGGGGTGATGGGGCAGGGACGTCACCTGTTCTGAGAGCCCTCGGGCTCAGGACTGGCCATGTCGCTGGGGATGCGCTGGGGAGGCAAGGCCGAGGGTTCTGGGCTGCCCCGACCCAGGCCTTCCACACCATCTGCCAGGGGGTCCCGCAGCGGGCCAAACTCCGGAGAGAGCAGCTCATTGTTCTGGATGGAACAGGAGACAGAAACATTCTTAGGCCTGGGGACCGTTAGAATTCTACTTACTTAGAAGTGAGGAGCGAGGCTTGGGGGTTGGGCAGAGTAGAATTCCAGAGAAGACATGAACTGGCAGGGCAGCAGGGGGCCTGCCTGCTGGCAGAGGGGTGGCATTCCAGGGGGCAGAGACCTAGAGCCAGAGAGGGCCTTTCCGCTCCTGAGGAGGCCAGGTTTGGCTATACTGACCATGCTCCCACGGCGGCTGCTGCCCCGACTCCCGGTGCCCGTGTTAGCACTGTGGCAGAGTGCATCAAAGCCCAGGATGCCACCAACACCATCTCCAATCAGTGCGACCTGGGTGGGAGCAGGGGCACCATCAGGAGAGGACTTGTCCTCACCCAGGCCAGGCCACAGTGGGGGCTGCAGTGGAGGGCAGCAGATGGACTGTCCCTAACCGCTGACCTGCCCACAGAAGCCGGCACCCTCAGGTGAGCGCAGGAAGGCTGAGTAGGCCTGGTTGGTACGGGCAATGACGGTGGCCACGGCGCCCTGGTAGCGGGAGGATGAGGTGGCCAGCAGTGGCAGGGCAGCCAGTGGAATGTGGTCTTGGGAGCGGGACAGGCTGTCCCCATCGTGGCTGTAAGGGCTCAGGCTGTAAGAGGGGGAAATGTGCGTGGGTGAGGGGCTTCCAGACCCACTCCTGCCATCCAAGTCCCCTGGGCCTGCTGGCAGACCCTGGCTCTGTGGGTCCTCTGTGGGGAGTGTTAGCCCCAAGAGGCAACTGAAATGGAGCCATTCTCCAGAACAGGTCCAGCCATGCCAGTGACCGACCCAGGTGTCTGGCTTCCTGACCCCTTCCCCGCTCCCTGCCCCGGTCCCTGGCCTGATCCTACGAGTTCCCTGCCCTTCCACCCGTGGCTAGTACTTGGAGACAAGGGCATAGGCGGCGGCGCAGATGGGTGGACAGGGCACCAGTCGCAGCGCCACGTGGCCCAAGGCCTCAGGGAAGTGGATGCGGGTGACAGCCTCGAAGGCGGAGCTCAGCGTCTGCACATCCGCCTGCTTGGAGTTGGCGTCTCCAGGGCCTGAGTCCAGGATGTTGCCGCTGTGCAGGATAAGGAAGAGGGCATGGACTGCGCATGCCTCAGCCCCCAGCTCCCCGGCTCCATCCAGGCCCTGGGGGGAACAATGGGGTGCAGTGGGTATCACAGCAGTGTCCGGGCCAGTGAGTAGGGGGAGCTTTGACATGGGGTGGCTGACCATACTCGCCTCTGAGTCCCTGGGTGCTTGGGCCCCATCCTCAATGCCTTTAGCTGCCTCGGCTCCAGGCTCTGCAGGGCAACGAAGCCAGTGAGAGGGACGGAGAGGACCACTGGGATCCCCTCATCTGGCACTTCAGGCACCCCAGTTCTGGCGTCTGCCTGAGGCCCCCAGTCCGTACCTTCCTCCAAACTTCTCCTCCCACCAACTCTCCCAGGTCAGTTTGTATTTCCAGGCCTTTGCTCCTACTGGTCTTATTGCAGTCAGGGCTGCCTCTCCACACAATGCCTGTTTGCCTGGCAAACTTCTCTAACCCTGCCCTGTCCAATGTGGTGGCCATTAGCTACAAGTGGCCATTTAAATTTAAATGAATTAAAATATAATACATAAAAACCTCAGTTCCTCAGTCACACTAGCCCCATTTTCAGTGTCTGGGAGCCAGTGTGGCTGGTGGTTATTGCCTTGGGCAGCATGGACCTAGAAGTTCTGCTGGACAGTGCTGGCCCAAGTCTTCCAAAGCCAGCATAGACATCACCTCTCACGTGAAGCATTCAGGGAGTCCAAATTAATTCCTTCATTCTTAGTGCTATGTCTGAATCATGACTACATTCTAATCATCCATCCATCCACCCATCCATCCATCCATCCATCCACCTACCCACCCGCCCACCCATCCATCCATCCACCCATTCATCCATCTACCCACCCACCCACCCACCCACCCATCCATCCACCCACCCAACCATTCATCCATCCATCCATCTACCCACCCACCCAACCATTCATCCATCCATCCATCTACCCACCCACCCAACCATCCATCCATCCATCCATCCATCCACCTACCCACCCACCCACCCATCCATCCATCCATCCAACCATTCATCCATCCATCCATCTAGCCACCCATCCATCAACCCACCCACCCACCCACCCATCCATCCGCCCACCCACCCAACCATCCAACCATCCATCCATCCATCCATCCATCCATCCACCCACCCACCCACCCATCCATCCATCCATCCAACCATCCATCCATCCATCCATCTAGCCACCCATCCATCTACCCACCCATCTACCCACCCACCCACCTATCCACCCATCCATCCATCCAACCATTCATCCATCCATCCACCATTCATTATTCATCTGTGTATTTAATGAGCACCTCTTCAGATTGCCTCTCATCTTAAGATGCCATTAAACTCATGACCTGCTGTACATGGGTGCTGGGGGCCGGTGTCCTAGGCGGTATCTTTACCTGGCGTTCCCTCTGCCTCCATTGGGGAGGCAAAGGCATCAATGAAGTCATTGGAGTTCCACTTGGTCATCTCCTTGGGGAAGACCTCCTCACTGTCCGAGAAGCCTTCTGAGGGGACAGGGGGCTGTGTCATGGGGTGGGAGGAGCTGCTCGGGGACATCCCCACTCCCAAAAAGGGCCTCAGTGCTGACCGTGGGCATCAAAGAACTCTTCCTCGGAGCTGTTCTCAGAGTCTCGGGCAATGTTCTGCATGCGCCACTCAGACAAGCTCTGGGGAGACACAGCCCCTGCCGGGCCGGCTCAGCCTCAGCCTCAGCCCAGGAGCCCAGCCTGGGGAGGGCCGTTCCTCCCATCCCTGTGCCCCAGCCTCACCTCCATGTTGGGATGAGTAGGAGGAACGGGAGGATGAGGACCACTGCTTCCCAAAGCTGGCATCGGGGGAGGCATCTGGGCCTGGGGGGGCCTCAGGCCCATCGGGGGTGCCAGTGTTGCTGGCCGCAGACCGGGCCTCGGTGCTTGGTTTCCCGGGGGGCTGGGCCTCGGACCCCTCACTGCCTGTGTTGCACTTGGCCATGCGCTGGGCCAGCATGCGAGCAGTCTCCTCTTCCAGTGCCCGGATGTCAGCCATGCTCAGCTCTGTCCACTCATCCTGCCAGCACCAGGCCTGGCGGTGGGCCCGCAGCATCACCCGACGCAGACCTGCAGGTGCCCAGGCATCAGAACTGCCCCCTCCCCCTGCTTCCCTGCCACCGCAGCCACATGCCCAGCCTTGAGGTTGGATAATGGCTCCCCTGGGGACACCATCCACCCAGAGCCACAAAGTAGGGCAGGGCCAGTGCAGTCCAGGAATGGGAGTGGAAAGTGGGGCATTTGTCTTCCTGCCTGACTCCCCCCCGCCCACTGCCTTTCCTGTCTCTCTGCACACCCTAACTCTCAGCACTGTCCCCACCCCATCACTCCAGAAGCAGGGACCAATGCTTGTTCTTGCTTTTGGCTGGCTTCCTGCTGACTTCTGAGGAATTAACAGTTAATTAAGGGTTTAACATTTAATGAAATTGTTGATGGTTAATGAAGGTGTTAACAGTTAATGGAAGTGTTGGCACTCAATGAAGGTTGTAGCGAAAGATGATACCCATTCTGGGATATTTTTATCTTAAGCAGAAGAAAAAGTTAGAAACTCTTAAATGTCTAGGAAATAAAGTAATGATGGTTGAATGATAATTATAAACTTCTGCAAGGAGATATATTGGAATCTTAGTAGTGGCTATATGTGGGTGATTTTAATTTTCTTATTTGTGCTTTTTGGCATTTTTCCAAATGCAAGACAAGGCGTCCTCATTATTCTCTAAGCTGAATTTCCTCACCTGTAAAATGGGAATAATCATCGTCATTACCTGGTGGGGTGTTGTGGGTGTTAAGGGAGATCTTGCACAAAAAGTAATTAGCCATAGGTCTGTGTGTCGCAATCACTGTCAGTATTAGCTCTTCATATCTGACTCAACCTCTTCCTCATTTACTGAAGAGAAATTTAAAGTGCAGAGATGGCCAGTGCCTTGCTGGAGGTACCATGGGGTGGGGGTCAGTAGTGGGACAGAAGCCAGGCCGCTGGTCTCTCCAACTAGGGACCATCCCTCTGTGTGCAGATGACCTGGGCACTGAGGCAGGGCTGAGTTGTAGGCGTGGTGGGGTCAGGTTGAGGGGAGGTGTGGGACTGGGGCTCCTGAACACCAGGGCCAAAGGCTGGAACACTAGAAACTGGGAGTGGAGGTGGGGAATCCCAGAGAGAATGACATCAGAGTCACAGCCTCAGCCTGCACTCCTTAGCATGCTGCCAGTTAGAGCCGGTGACCTTCCTGAGTGTCTCTAAGTCTCATCTAACTCCTAGGATGATGGAGAATCTTAGAATCTTAATGGAAGCAGCAGCATTTCTGAATGTCAGAGCCAGTATGGACCTTGTAGATCATGTTACCAGCTTCCTGCTCTGTGGATGCCTGGCTAGGCTGTGCGGCCGCTTCTGCCCTAGTGCTCCCCACCTCAAATGGAAACGATGGCTTTCTGCTTCTGTGTCCCCAGTGGATGGGCGCATCCCTGGCCCTAAACATGGGGTCTGGGGCATGCTGGGTAAGTGGGACCTCCCGCAGCTGGGTGCTCACCTACATCATGGATGAACTGCTCGATCTTGGCTTGCATGCCCCAGTAGCGGAACTCAACCTTGCACAGCTTATAGGCACACATAAGGGGCCCCGTCTGTGCCGCCGTCCGTGCCCAGTCATCAGACAGTGGCCCTCGGCCCGTCTTGACCGAGCGATACAGCCGGGGGTCCTCTTCTGCTTTGTACTCGCCTGGGGCCACTGCATCCCGCACGATGTCGATGGTGTCTGAGGGAGTTCGGCAAGCATTGAGCAGCGCCAGCCCCTTTGAGCCCCTGCTCCTGGCACCCTCTTGGGACTGGATGACAGTTCCCGTCCTTTTGCAGACAGGACATGAGGCCTGGAGAGGGCTGGGACTTCTCAGAGGCTGCCCACTGAGGCAGCCAGGAGCCTGAGAGGGGCGCCAGGGTCCCCCCATAGCTCCAGGCCTCACCCAGGATGCGCTGTCTCCTCTCGGCCCCGCTCAGGTTGAAGACGTTTGGCTGCTGCCCCCCATCAGGCAGGTAATAGGTCTCGATTTCAATGGAGAATTTCTCCACGAAAGGGCAGGTGTACCTGGGCAGAAGGCACGGGTGAGGCTCACTGCTGTACCCACCAGGGCCGCTCCCCTCCTGGCCTCGGACCATGCCCAGCTCACCCACTCACCGGGTTCGGGTGTAGGGGTAGGCATTCCAGGATTCCTCTTCTACCTGCAGGGCAGCCTTGGGCAGCAGTGCCCGGAACCAGCCTGGGATGTGGGAGCCCACGTGGTACACCTTGTGTGTGTACTGCCCGCTGCCCCCGGGCCCATCCGTGTAGGGCCGGTTGGCCAGGATCTCCACGCCGCTGCCCTCACCACTAGACTCCTCCCGGCTCTTTTTCTGTGGCCCAAGGGAGAGCAGGACAGGGAGCTCAGCCCCAGCTTAGCATCTGGGATCCCCAGCTCAGCCTGGTGTTCTACACAGCTCTGGGGCCCTGGTCCCAGCCTTTTCAACTCCCTGAAACCAGACCCCTCCCCACCAAAGCTCCCTGGGATCAGAATCACAGATGCAGCCCAGCCCCGCATGGGGTCTGCAACCCAGCACTCAGTTGAGTCATTCAAGTATTCATTGAGTGTCTGCTCCACTCCAGGCAGTGTTTGGGATTATATCAATTGAGATATATTGATGAATAGAACAAAGATCCCTGCCCTCGTGGAACTTACATTCTAGTGGAAGGAGACAGACAAAAGGAAAAAGCAAATTATGTGGTGTGTTAGAAGGCGCTGGGTGCTATAGGAAAAGAAAGCCTAGAGTAGGGTACGGGTGATGAGGGTTGGGGGCTGCAGTTTTGATCTGATAGTCAGGGAAGGCCTTGCTAATAACACAATGTGACCATGGCTTGAACATGACTTTAAGGAGGTGAGGTAGGAGGAGGTGCTCAAGGCTGGGGGAAGCCAGTGCAGCCCCAAGGTGGGAGCATACTGGATGTGCTGGCAGGTGGCAAGGAGGCCGGGGTGGCTGGCAAGGAAGAAGGGACAAGGAGAGGAAAAGGGGCCTCCAGCTCTCAGAGGCCCTGACCCTGGCCCCCTCCCTCTCTGGGAGGCCCTGGCCGCCTCCCAATCCCAGCTCCGCCACACCCCTCAGAGCTTGAGAGCCCCCAGATCCTGCCTTCTATTGCTCCGGGGCTCAGATGGCCCTTTCAAGCCCGAGGCGGGGTCCGGGCCCTCTTGCTTTATGAGATTCTGGTCCTGCTGTGCTGGGGACAGATCTGGAGCAGACTCCCCCAGGCCCCGCACCAACCCGGCCACTGCTGAGGGCCTGCCCTGGCCCACTCTTCTCACTGCCCTACACCAGAGCCCCCTCGCCCTCCGATCCTTGCTGCCCTGTCCCTGCTCCAGGTTTGACACCTGGTCCTCACCCCATCTCCCTGACCTCCAGGGATGGCCAGGACCCTCCACTTCTCCAGACCCCCTCCCGCCCTCCTCTGCCGCGGAGGCCCCCCTCCTCATTCTTGCCGCCTCCTGGGCGCTTTTTCCTTTCCCGATGGGATTATAGATCCTGAGGAGGATTACAGGAGATCAGAGGAGGGCTGGGCACTTAGCGGATGGGAAGCACCACTCGGCCCTCCTGCCCCTCTTCCCACAGTCCTTCCCCATTCCCACATCTGAAGGGGGGCCTCTCTTGCCTCCTCCGGGCTCCCAGCCGGTCCCAGCCCCGGGGCAGGGCTGGCGGGGTCGGCAGGGCTCCACCCCTTGCCCAGGTGCCCTCTCCCCGCCGCCCTCACCTGGATCATGTAGAGCTGGGCCACCTGGTACTCGTCCAGGCTCATGGGCAGCAGAATGTGGTATTCCTTGATGAGCATCCTGAAGGCGCTCGGCGGGCCGCGCGCGGCCTCCGCTCCTCCTGGCGCAGGGCACGGCGCGACAGTCAGTGCGGGGAGGCTGCGCGCGGCCCCGAGCCCTGCGCGCCGGCCGAGGGACTCAGGCCACGGGACCCCATGTCCGGGCCCGCCGCGAGGGAGGCAGAGGCGAGCCTAGCGCCGCCGCCCGCGCCGCCGGGGCCGGGAGCCGCAGCGAGGCTGAGCGCTGACCTCTTCCGCGCAGCCCCCGCCCCGCGCCCGCCCGTCGCCATGGCAACCGCGCGCTGACGCGGGCCCCCCCGAGCGCCAGGCTCCGGCCGGCGGGCGGGAGGGCCACCTCACCTCTCCCGCTGCGACCGCGTCCTAACCCCGGGAAACGGCATCCCTCTGGGGCGCGCCCCCGAAGCCCCGGGGCCCCTCCTTCCGGGCCCGCCTTCCGCGACCGGCCCCTCGGGGACCCGCCCCCTGCATCCCCTTCCCGGAGTCGGCGGGGTCCCAAGTCCCCCACTGTCGGACGTCCACCTAGAGCTTTGTTCCCCAAGTGTCTCTGCGCGGAGTGGCCCAGTGCGCCCAGCATCTCTGCCAGGGTTCCCCACGCCCTGCACCCGAACCTACCTTCCGGGACCGGTAATCTCCTCCGCCCTCCAGATCTGCCTTCTTGGGCAGCCGGGTCCTCGACCTCCCCCTCCCAGCATCCTTCCTGGACCCCTGGCCCTCGCCGGCTCTCCACGCGCCTAGGCAGCCACTCCGTCCTCTTCCCAGGGGGTGAGCCCTCCTCAGACTGAGGCCAGAGTGGCTCCACTTGGTATCCCACGGGCCCTGGCCCTGGAGACCCGCTCCGTCCACCTGCGCCCCAGACTGGCACCGAGGTTCCGCTGCAGGCACCCCTCCATCCCCCACTCGCACCCCGCGAGCAAGCGAGAGGCCCCGTTGTCCCCACTTCCCTCTGCTCGCCGGCGTCCCGGTCCCCTGCCGCGCTCTTGGCCCGCCTGCCGACGCCCCGGCTCACCTCTAGCTTGAGGCGGGCGCCCCTCACCCAGCCCGGGCAGGGCCGGCCGGCCCGTGGGTCGGAGCCCGGAGCGCCCCCAGCCCCGGCCTCGGGTTCCAGCGGTGGCCGGACCCTCCCGAGGCGCAGTGCCGGCCCATGGCCCCGACCTTCCTCTCGATCCGCCCGCCGGCGCCCCTGCAGTCCCTCCCCGCCGCCCGCCGCGTCACTGCGGCCGCCCCGCCCCCTTCCTGGGCCCAGCTGGCCCTCCCCACCCTGGCGGGGTCCGGGCAGCCCCGCCTGCAGCGGAGGAGGCAGGGAGGGAGGCCCCTGCCTTCCTTCCCCCGGGCAGTGGGAAAAAGGCCATTGCCTAAATTCTGGCTCTTCCTAGTCCCTCTGTGCTGATTGGGGTCCCCAAAGACTCTTAGTTCCTATCTCCACCCTAGCCCCGCCCTCCTGTGTGCAGTCACAGGGTGGTTTGATATGGGGGGTCCCAGGCCCACTCTCCTCTTCTCACTCTCTGCAGTCCTTAGATTTGGGACCCAGGGTAGAGGAAATGCCTCCCCACCAGTCTAGCCAGAAGCTGGTGGCTCTGACGTGCCTCCACCTAGGGCTGGGCTCGGCTCCAGGGCCCCAGGCCTCTATGGTCACCCAGCTACACGCCCAGGCAGAAACGGGCTGTCACTGTGAGTGGCTGGGCTAGCCCCTGCATGGTGCCACAAAGCCTCCCCGACCTCTGCCTTCCGGGTCCACAAGTCCGGTCACCCAGCCACCCGGAGTCTGGGCAGAGGCCTCACGAGGCACCCCAAGGCTGGGTTCATGGGATCCCACCCAGCCTGCTACAAGGTGCTGGGGCAGTGACGGCAGCACCCCGCCAGCTCCTCCCCTTGACACTGAGGCCAAGTGCTGGAAGCAGCAGTGCCCTTTCTCTCTGAGAAGTCAGAGACCTTCAGGGCTGATTCAGAGGCTGGGGTGTTGTCAGGGCATTAGGGCGTGAACTGGCATTTCCATGCTGCCAGGCATCACCGCCAATCCAGAGGAAGCGCCCTCCAGGCCCAGGCTGCCCACAGCGCCAAGGGCTGTGGAAGCAGCCAGGCCCTGTGCTGCCCCCTGGTGGCACCACAGGAAGGCCCAGGGCTCTCAGCGCCACGGCTGGGGCGGAGAGGGCCCAGGTCCCACCAGAAGCTGATGGCCCACAGAGGCAAGTCAAACCTCATTTAGTCACACCCTCCCCATCCATAGTCTCCTCTTCCCCTGTCTCTGCCTGGCCCACCCAGGCTTAGCTGAAGAACCAGACCCAGTAAGGCTCAGAGATGAGAGCACAACTCCAAATCATCTTTTATTAATATAAAAAGGGCATATTTAGCAAAAGACACACAGATAAAAGAGTCACTATGGCTCAGGACACAAGGCAGGGAGGTGCCAGGCCTGAGCCCCTGCTGGGGTAGAAGGAGGCTCGGGACAAAGTGGGAGAAGTGCTGGGAAGGGCTGAGCGGTAGGGGCCACAGAAAGTTCCGGTGGGTAACACTGTCGGCAGGTCATGGGTGGGACTCATGGGGACCTCGCTGCTAACTCTTGTTGTGGGGGGGTGTCCTTAGTGCTGCCACCTGGAGGGCCACTCCTTGGTTCCTGGAGGGGACCCACCAAGGGACACAGGACAGGAAGCCCAGGATGGTTAGTGCAACTCGGGATGAAGGCCAGGGAGAAGCGGGTGCTCTGCAGTGGCCGGATAGGTCCAGACGCTGAGGCCGAGGCGCTTCCTGTTACGTGCGGGCGTTCCGCTCTGTCTCTGCCAGGCACTCTCTGACTAGCGCCCGGGCATGGATGATACCTGGGGGTGGGGTGGGGTGGGGTCTCAGCAACCCTCCATAGCCCCACCCACTGCCCTCCAGAGGAGGACCCCTGCCTCCCCACTCCCTTTCCACTTTCGGCAAAAGAAATTCAAATCTAATGACGGCTAGATGAAATTAGAGGTTTGGTTAATCCTCAAGGTTGCCCTGTTGAAATACAAATTCCCATGCTCTTCCCTGGAAATGGACTCAATTTCAATTCGATTCAAAACACCTCTCTGGTAGTAATACTGGACATCCTCTAGGCTTGGCTCAGGTGGCCTCCAGATGTCCTTCCTTCCCTAATGAAGGATAGTCCAGTGTCGGTTTCCTGAGCAGGGCGGCCTGGCCTCACTTACCTCTCTTCAGGCGCTCCATGGCGCTCTTGCTGCCAGCATAGGTGGGCCGGATCTCTTTGCCCATCTCCTCTATGACTGACAGCAGGTCCGTGTAGGTGCTCTGGGAGCCCTGGGCGCCGGGTGGCTTCATCGCCTATGTCAAAAGAGAACAGGACAGTGAGCTCAGGCACCTGGCGGGGAGGGGGACTCCAGTCCGCATCCATAAGCAAGGCTTTGGCCCCACTCACCTGCACGTAGCCCATGGAAGGCGGTCCAAAGTCGTTAAACAGCGGTCTAAAAGGAGCGCCGGCTCCTGGCACTGAGCCCGACGGCGACGGGACGCTTCCTGCAGCAACAGGCGCGAGTAAGAGGTCAGCGCGGGGCAGGGACGCCGCCTCCCAGCTTTTCCAAGCCCAGGACCGGGTTCGCCCGATTCCCTCCAAAGGATGCTTCATTCCATGCTGATCAACTTCAGGGACAAATCCCTCCCACTGCGCTCCACCTACAAGCCCTTACGTGACCACGCCCACTTCACAGGCCAGCAAACTGAGGCTCAGCGAGGGTAGGCGGCAGGCCCAGTATTGCAGAACTCAGGCCGTCTTCTCTTCGAGACCTCGACCGCCCGGCAGGCGAGCAGGGGTGGAGCTGGATCCTCACCTGTAGGGACCGGGGTGCCCGGCCCAGGGGTGCTGGAGCCAGGGGTGCTGCTGGGAGCAGGGGCGATGGGTTTGTAGGACATCCCCAACTCCTGGGCGCGGCGGACGCCAGCCGGCCGCTCCTCGGGGGTTGGCTGCGGGGCCGCTCAGCCGCGCTCTGATTGGCAAGCGGGCTGCACGCCCCTGGTAAATAGAGGTCTGGCCGGAAGGGCGAGCGGGCACGAATGCTCCCTCACTCCCGATTGGTGCGCGAAGATGTCACTCGAGCCTCCTTATTGGCCGAGACCTGCCCCAGCAGGTCGCAACCGCCGCCGATTGGCCTCCGCCTTCCGGACCTCGCACCTGTCTGCTCCGGATTGGGCGGTGGCCACCGCCCTCCGCAATTGGCGAGTTCGCGGCCCGGGCCGGCGCGCTCTCAATCCGATTAGTCCCCAGGCCCTAGAGGCGGGGCCTCGGGACCCGGGGCTGGGCTGCCGGTTCGCGCCGAGGGGTCTTCCCGGGCGCGGGCGCTACCCTCGCGCCTCACTCGCGCTGCTTCAGACGTCTGCTTCGCTCTGCCCAGTTTCGGCCCAGCAGGGGTTGCTGTCGCAGCTGCCGTCGCCGCTGTCACCACTGCCTTGCGCGCTTCTCCGCTCTGGGGGCCGAAGGACGCAGGGCTTTGACGTCCCGAGCCCTGCGCCCCACCCCGTGCGCTTTTACGTCACCTTTCACCGGTTCAACACCCGCTCCCCGATCTGCGCATGCGCTCGCCCGAGGCCTGCGTTTGTTCCCATGGCAACAGGCCCCTCATGGATGCCGCCACGTACCGTTCTTCCTGCGGCTTGGCTCGTCCTCAGGTCTAAGGGCGACCTTAAAGACCCCTTTACCCGCACCCCCAAGGCCCCGCGCTGCTGCCTCAGTTAGTGACAGTGGCCGTAGGGCAAACCTTCGGGATTACTTGCGTGCCGGGCCCCGGACCAAACTGGTCAAGAGCACCGACTGGAGCCAACCGCCTGGGTTCAAATCTCAGCACCACCCCCACTAGCGATTTCCCCCAGGCAAGTTTCTCACCTCAGTATGCCTCAGTTTCCCCATCCGTAAAATGGGGAAAATGACGATCTCATTGGGTTGTGTGGATTAAATGAATAGTCATAAAGTGCTTGTTGTTTCATTCTCCGCCTTCCTGTCCCACAGGGCCCCCATACCTTTCCACTCCACCACTCAGACCCCTCCCCTCAAGTCTCACTCCCCACAGAGTTAGACCTCAGACCCTCCTCCACTCCCTAACCCTTTCTCCCAGGCTCCTTCTCCAAACTCAAACTTCTCTGGCCTTGTGTATCTTCATGCTCCCAGCTTTGTAGATCTTCATCTCTAGGACAGTCATTCATTCATTCATTCATTCATCCAACAAGCATGTTCTGGCTGAGCGCGGTGGCTCACGCCTGTAATCCCAGCACTTTGGGAGGCCGAGGCGGGCGGATCACAAGGTCAGGAGTTCGAGACTAGCCTGGCCAACATGGTGAAACCCCCATCTCTACTAAAAATACAAAAATTAGCTGGGTGTGGTGGCAGGCGCCTGTAATCCCAGCTACTTGGGAGGCTGAGGCAGGAGAATCGTTTGAACAGAGGTTGCAGTGAGCCGAGATAGTGCCATTGCACTCCAGCCTGAGCGACAGGGCAAGACTCGGTCTCAAACCCCCCCCTCCCAAAAAAACACACAAAAACCATGTTCTGACTCCCTCCTCCGTCCCATGCCTTGTGCTGAACGCCGAGGTTACAGAAATGAACAGGCCATGGCCTCTGTACTCAAGGAGGCCTTATACTCTGAGACAGGGAAGCAACGTCTTCTTTACATTGCAGTAAGTCAGTGGCCACAAGGGATAACGGGACAGGGTGCATTGGAACTTAGAGGAAGGGCCCGCCGGGTGGCATCACAGAAATCTCTACAGACTAGGTGGCATTTGAGTAGGTGGGGGTGGAAGCGGAGACCGAGGGGACACTCCAGGTAGAGGGACTGGCATGTGCAAAATCTTGGGAAATGGGAGAGCACAACATGTGTTTGAGAACCAGCCTTTTTTTTTTTTTTTCCTTTTTTTTTCTGCTGGAGAGTTCACTGGGAAGTGGAGGTGGAGCCGTGGAAATAACCACAGGGTCAGGAAGGGGACCTTAGGTGACGTGGATGTAAGGAAGCTGAGTTGACCATGGAGTCCAGTGCTTCCCTAACTCCAGCCATTAGGAAAACTCCATCAGTTTTGCCATCTATTTAACATTTCCTTGTAATTAATTCACTTTTACAAAATCTTAAATAGGAAAAGGCATAATGTCCATTTAATCATGTGCTCAGTATTTATAGTTTTCTAATACATATTCAGACTCAACTACTGTTAAAAAGAAAAGGTGTTGATCAGGTCACCCAAGGTCTTCTGCTCCTACCGGTGGCACTGAGGGTGCGCTTCAGAGAAATCTACTGTGGATAGTAGGTGAAGAGGAGCCACTGAGGGTTATACCTCCTTTGGAAACCACCAAGCCCCAACTCCTTCTGTTACAGGAAAGGGGTCTGGATCCATATCCCACCAGAGGGTTCTTGGATCTTGCACAAGAAATAATTTAGGGTGAGTCCACAGAGTAAAGTGAAAGCAAGTTTTTAAGAAAGTAAAGGAATAAAAGAATGGCTACGGACAGAGCAGCCCCAAGGGCTACTGGTTGCTCATTTTTCTGGTTATTTCTTGATGATATACTAAACAAGGGGTGGATTATTCATGCCTCCCCTTTTTAGACCATATAGGGTAACTGCCTGACATTGCCATGGCATCAGTTTACAGATGGGAGTGTAGCAGTGAGGACAACCAGAGGTCACTCTCATCACCATCTTGGTTTTGGTGGGTTTTAGCTGGCCTCTTTACTGCAACCTGTTTTATCAGCAGGGTATTTATGACCTGTGTCTTGTGCTGACCTCCGATCTCATCCTGTGACTTAGAATGCCTTAACCATCTGGGAATGCAGCCCAGTAGGTCTCAGCCTCATTTTACCCAGCTCCTATTCAAGATGGAGTTGCTCTGGTTCAAACGCCTCTGACACTTCCACACCTTAGACCTTCCTACTTTCTCCACTGCCCATTCTATTAGTTACTGCAGCCTTGACCTCCTGGGCTCAAACAATCCTCTTGCCTCAGCCTCTCAAAGTGCTGGGATTACAGGCAATAGCCACTGGCCTAATTCCACAAACAAAATAAAATACCATAGACTGGGTGGCTTAAACAACTAAAATTTATTTTCTCATGGTTCTGGAGGCTGCAAGTTTGAGATCAGGATGCTAGCACGGTTGGTTTCTGGTGAGGGCTCCCTTCCTGGCTTGTAAATAGCCACCTTCTGGCCACGTCTTCATATGTGCTCCTTGGTGCAGAGAGAAAGAACAAGCTTTCTGGTGTCTCTTCTTATAAGTACGTTAATCCTGGAAGCTGGGCAGGGAGGTGCAAGGCTGTAATCTCAGCTACTTGGGAGCTCACATGGAAGACTTGATTGAGCCCAGAAGTTTGAGTCCAGCCTGGGCAACACAGTGAGACCCGACATCTAAAAAACAAAAGAAGGGCCAGGCTCGGTGGCTCACTCCTGTAATCCCAGCACACTGGGAAGCTGAGGCGGGAGCACTGCTTCAGCCCAGGAGTTCAAGACCAGCCTGGGCAACATAGTGAGACTCTGTCTCTACAAAAAGTAGCCTGGCATGGTGGCATGTGCCTTTGGTCCCAGCTACTTGGGAGGCTGAGGTGGGAGGATTGCTTGAGCCCAGGAGGTTGAGGCTGCAGTGAGCCGTGAGCATGCAACTGCACTCCAGCCTGGGCAACAGAGCAAGACCCTGTCTTAAAAAAATAAAAAAGTAAAAAAACAAAAAAGGACACTAGTCCTATCAAATCAGAGCCCTACCCTTATGGCCTCATTTAACCTTAATTACTTCCTTAGCGGTCCATCTCCAAACACAGCCACACTGGGAGTTAGGCTTCAGCATATGAATTTTGGAGAGACACAAACATTTAGTCCATAACACCCATGTTTGGGGGAAGGGGTTTGCTTGGGAGGTGCCTGAGGGGTTGAACCTTGAATTCATTCATTTATATTTATTTATTTATTTTTGAGACAGGGTCTTACCCTGTCACCCAGGCTTGAGCGCAGTGGTGCAAACATGGCTCACTGCAGTCTTGACCTCCTGGGCTCAAGCAATCCTCCTGCCTCAGCCTCCCAAAGTGCTGGGATTACAGGCAGGAGCCACTGGCTTGGCCCTACAGCAGGTTCAGATGTCCCTCCTCCTTGGAGCAGTGGGCTATGGCAGGAGGGGCACAGAGTTCCGTGAGGGAGGTGGGTGGTGACAACTGTGGCCTATCTTAGAGAGAGGACTCCGTCTACCTTGGGGGAAGATAGCACAGCTTCCTTGGTACAACGCTTTAGGGGCTCCCCTCTGGTCTCAGCCCTCAGACCCACAGCTCATCCCCTGGATTTTGGAGCCTTTAACCATTGCTAAATTCAGCCCATAGATGGGCTCTCGTTGGCTTGCCCAGTGAATTAAAACTTCATCTTAGTGAGCAGCATTGTATTTCTGTACAATCCTTTCAACTTTGCGCGGTGGCTCACGCATGTAATCCTAGCACTTTGGGAGGCTGAGGCGGGCAGATCACGAGGTCAGGAGATCGAGACCATCCTGGCTAACATGGTGAAACCCCGTCTCTACTAAAAATACAAAAATATTAGCCAGGCATGGTGACACGTGCCCATAGTCCCAGCTACTTGGGAGGCTGAGGCAGGAGAATCTCTTGAATCTGGGAGGCGGAGCTTGCAGTGAGCTGAGATTGTGCCATTGCACTCCAGCCTGGGTGACACAGTGAGACTCTGTCTCAAAAAAAAAAAAAAAAAATGAATGGATGAACAAGATGATACTACTACATTCTTGTTAGAATGGCTAAAATCCAAAACCTGACAACGTCAGTTGCTGGCAAGGGTGTGGAGCAGCAGCGACTCACATTTACTGTTGGTAGGGATGTAGAATGGTACAGCCATTTTGGAAGATGGTTTGGTGGCTTCTTCCAAAACTAAACATAGACTTACTCTGTGATCCAGCAGTTGTGTTCCTGGGTGTTGACCCAACTGATTTGAAAATGTATGAGCACACAAAAACACGTGCATGTGAATATTTATAGCAGTTTTATAATCTCCAAAACTGGAAGCAACGAGATGCCCTTTAATAGGTGAATGTGCTGGGCATGGTGGCTCATGCCTGGAATCCCAGTACTTTGGGAGGTCGAGGCAGGTGGATCACCTAAGGTCAGGAGTTCAAGACCAGCCTGACCAACATGGAGAAGCCCCTTCTGTACTAAAAATACAAAAATTAGCCAGCCATGATGGCGGTTGCCTGTAATCCCAGCTACTGGGGAGGCTGAGGCAGGAGAATCACTTGAACCCGGGAGGCAGAGGTTGCAGTCAGCTGAGATCACACCATTGCACTCCAGCCCGGGTGACAAAGTGAGACGCCATCTCAAAAAAAAAAAAGTAGGTGAATGGTTAAACAAACTGACATATCCATACAATGGAATATTATTGGGCAATGAAGGAAATTGCCTATCTAGCCATGAAAAGACATCAATAAATCTTAAATGCATTTTGCTAAGTGAAAGAAGCCAGTCTGAAAAAGCCACATACTGTATGATTCCAATTCTGTGACATTCTGGAAAAGGGAAAACTATACAGAAGTTGAACTGTGATTGCTGGGGCCTGGGGTAGAGGGAGTGAAACTGAATAGGTGAGGCATAGGGGAGTGAAACTCTTCTGTATGAGGAAACTTTTTGTTTTTGTTTTTGTTTTTTTTTGAGACGGAGTCTCACTCTGTCACCCAGGCAGGAGTGCAGTGGCACAATCTCAGCTCACTGCAACTTCTGCCACTCGGGTTCAAGCGATTCTCCTGCCTCCGCCTCCCCAGTAGCTGGAACTACAACTGCACGCCACCATGCCCAGCTAATTTTTGTATTTTTAATAGAGATGGGGTTTCACCATGTTGGCCAGGCTGGTCTCGAACTCCTGACCTCAGGTGATTCACCCACCTTGGCCTTCCAAAGTGCTGGGATTACAGGCATGAGCCAACACTCCTGACCAACTTTCTGTGTTTTTATTTTTTATTTTTTATTCAGGGTCTTGCTCTTTGCCCAGGCTGGAGTGCGGTAGTGTGATCATGGCTCACTGCTGCATCCAACTCCTGGGATCATGCCATCCTCCTTCCTTGGCCTCCCAAAGTAGATTACAGGCGTGAGCCACGGTGCCCGGCTGAGTAAACTTTAATGTATGCAAATGTAAAAAAATTCATCTTGGAGGTCAGCGGATCCCAGGATGGAATGCAGAATGCAACCAAAGAAACTAGCTATATTACAAATGTGTGCAACAACCTCACTGTAGGGGCTGGGGGAATAAGGTGCTGACCTAGAAATGAGGGAGTCTGTAAGACTAAAGGCAAAAGGAACTGCACATAAGCACCGCACTCGTTGAGAAAGTTGTGCCCCACAGGAATATGGGTTAACAGTTCCAAAATCACTCCACATGTAGCGGAACTGAACAATTAAGTAAACAGAGGATGGATGATGGGGGTCACTGTTGGAATGAGAAGTTACAGATAAGCAAGTGGGGTGGCTAGAATGATCCATGTGGTAATGGGCTGGAGTTGGAAGCATCAGGATGAACTCATGTACAGCTTAATAGAGATTCAGTTGCTTACATACAGGAATATTTATAAATGTCTGTATACACAGAATAGCATGCACACACACGTATCTCCTCATGTTATCAGCAGAGAAGGCCTGGAAACAATTTCCCCTCCCTGCCACACCCACTAGCAACAAGCACCCAGATCTTGGTTTCTTTTCCTTTTCTTTTCTTTTTTCTTTTTTCTTTTTTTTTTGAGATGAAGTCTCTCTCTGTCACCCAGGCTGGAATGCAGTGGTGGGATTTCAGCTTACTGCAACCTCTGCCCCCAGGTTCAAGCCATTCTCCTGCTCTGGGGCGGGGCATGGTGCCTCCTGCATAGCTGGGATTATAGGCACCCGCCACCACGCCGGGATTCTTTTTGTATTTTTAGTAGAGGTGGGATTTCACCACGTTGGTCAGGCTGGTCTTGAACTCCTGACCTCAAATGATTTGCCTGCCTTGGCCTCCCAAAGTCCTGGGATTACAGGTGTGAGCCACTGTGCCCGGGCCCTGCCCCCACTTTTTTGTTTTTTTAGAGAGACAGGGCTTTGCTCTGTTGCCCAGGCTGCAGTGTGGTGAACTGGGTGCTATCCTAGTTCACTGAAGCCTTGAACACCCAGGGACAAGTGATCTTCCCACTTCAGCCTTCCAAGTAGCTGGAACTACAGGCGCACACTACTACACCTGGCTAATTTTTAAAATTTTTTTGTAGAGATGGGGTCTCACTATGTTGCCCAGGCTGGTCTTGAACTCCTGGACTCAAGTGATCCTCCCACCTTGGCGTCTCAAAGTATAGGAATTACAGGCATTAGGCACCATGCCCCGCCCCAGATCTTGGTGTCTAATACCATTCTCCAATAAAATGAACCAGGGCTCTTTGGAGAAATGACTGATTGTAGGACTGGGGCAGGAAATATACAAGATGATCCTGGAGCAGCTTGTAGTGCCAAAGCATAAAAAGTGCTAAAAATAAACAAACATACACAATGATGGGGACACAAAGCCAATTGAAAGACTCCCTATGGATCTATCTATCTATCTATCTATCTATCTATCAATCATCAATCATCTACCGAGATATCCTATTGTTCTGTTTCTCTGGAGAACCCTGACTGATATATAGGGGAATCTGGGCGTGGGGTATTGGGAAACCCCCTGTGCTATCTTCACAGTCATTCTGTAAACCTACAGGTCTTTTGTTTGTTTGTTTGTTTGTTTATTTTGAGATGGAGTCTCACTCTGTTGCCCAGGCTGGAGTTCAGTGACACAATCTTGGCTCACTGACACAATCTTGGCTCACTGAAACCTCTGTGTCCCGAGTTCAAGCAATTCTCCTGTCTCAGTCTCCCGAGTAGCTGAGATTACAGGAGCCTGTCACCACGCCTGGCTAATGTTTGTATTTTTGGTGGAGTCGGGGTTTCACCATATTGGCCAGGCTGATCTCGAAATCCTGACTTCAGGTGATCCACCCGCCTCGGCCTCCCAAAGTGCTGGGATTACAGCCATGAGCCACTGCACCCGGCCTAAATCAGAAGATCTTATAGCTTGGGGCTGCTCTGGCAAGAGTCGGAGGAGTTGGGCAGCAGGTGCCCCCTGTAGCGGGGCCAGGGGTTTTAGACTCGCCATAGTTTCAACCCTGCCTACTGGGTTCCTTCCAGTTCCTTCCCCAGCCTACTGCAGCCTCGGTCTCACAGGCTTAAGGGATCCCCTGCTCCAGTTGCTATCTGTTGGGAAGTGTGTGTGAGATTTGGGGGAGCTGGGAGCACTTCTTTTGCCAGCAGACACACTGCCCTGATTCAGACCACCCCACAGCCACTCCCAGTTCTCTAGCCGCAGAGCCTGCCAGGCTGAGGTCTGGGGAGGTGGTGGGAGGCTGACCCTGAGTAGGGTTCTGATTTCCCTTTTCCTCATGGCCATCACTACCCCTCAGCCCCTGCAGCAGGGACAGGCATCTTCTCAGGCAGCAATACCATCTGTACCAGCCGTGAGGGTGGTGGAAGGAAGGGTGGGAGTGTGGATCCTGGCTCCCAGAGAAGCCACTGAGGCTGGGGCAACTTATCCACATCCCTAGTCCTGCCAGATTGGCAGAGGTGATTACCTAATTGAGGATTAAGGATTAATTGAGATCTGCCAGGAGAGTGGTGCTGAGGCCACTGCAGCCAGCTCCAGCACCTCGGCATCTAGTCTCCAGAATGCGCAGCGCACATCCCCAGGCCGCCTGCCTGCTTTGTCCCAGGGCCATCTTGTTGGCAGGCGCCATGTGAGGACCAGGCACAGGCACTGGGCACTCTCACCCCTTCGTGATGAGGAAGGTCAGGGGTCGTTCACTCCCAGCAGGCAGGAGCTGCAGATGAGGCTTGCGGCATAGCTAGAAGAGGCCAAGATCTGGCCTGGGCCGGTCCTGACTCCGAGGCACCCTCCCTAGTTGGCACTGTAGTTTCAGAGTCCCTGGGCCTGGGTGCAAGTCCCACCACCCTTCATCCTGATTGTGTGTGGCTTTATGCCACTCCCGTGTTCTCCTGGAACCTCTGTGCAGGCAAAGGCCCTGGATTAACCTGGGGGTAATGGAAAGTCATGGCGAGGTCCTGAACAGGGGTGTGACAAAATGCAAGTGGCATTTTAGGAAGAATAGCCTAGCCGCATGTGGGGATAGAGGGCAGTGAGGCCACGTAGTCTCTAGCAGGTCACTTTGACTTGGTGCTATTGTTTATGTTATTATTATTTTTAGTTAAAAAAGTGTTTTTTAGAGACAGGGTTTTGTTCTGTTGCCCAGGCTAGAGTGCAGTGGTGCAATCATATAGTTCACTGCAGCCTTGACCTCCTGGATTCCCGTGATCCTCCCACCTCAGCCTCCCAAGTAGCTGGGACTACAGGTATGCACCACCACACCTGGCTAATTTTTGCTTTATTTTTGTAGAGATAGGGTCTCGCTATGTTGCCCAGGCTGGTCTCAAATTCCTGGCCTCAAAGTGCTGGGGTTGCATGCATGAGCCACTGCACCCGGCCCGCGTGCTGTGGCTCTGATGTTCATGTCCCCTCCAAAATGCATGTTGAAACTCAATCCCCAGTGCAGCAACGGTAAGGGGTGGGCCTTTAGAAGACGATCAGGCCATGAGGGCTCTGCCCTTATGGATGGGATTAGTGCCTTATAAAAGGGCTGGGGGTGGCGGTGGGGTGGGGGGAGTAGCCAGGCCCTCATGTGCTTCCTGCCTTTCTGCTATGTGAGGCACCCTCTGGAGGAAGCAGCTCAAGGCACCATCTTGGAAGCAGAGACCTGGCCCTCTCCAGACACCCAACTGCCTGCACCTTGACCCTGGACTTCCCAGCCTCCATAACTGTGAGCAATAAATTCATGCTGTTTATAAAATACCAGTCTAAGGTATTTTGTTAAAGCAGCAGGAAAGGATGAGGGCACTCAGCCTGTCAATTTCTTCAGTCTGGAAAATGGGGCCCTGAAGACTGGGATATGCTTTGAGTGTCCGGGGTCCTCCAGGAGGAAGATGCTGAGATGGAGTTAGGGAGGGTGGAAGGTAAAGGGGGAGGAAGCAGGACTGGGTAGGCGAGCCTCTGACTCCACGCAGATCTGTCTGCCTTGGCTGCCCCAAAGGGGAGCTCAGAGCAAAGACTGCTCATTAGAGGAGCCTTGCATTAGGCAGAAATGTCCAGGTCCTGGTTCCCCATGCTGTGCTCAGTTAGTGGCTGGGGGCTCCCTGGATGAGTGAGGTGTCAGCCCAAAAGCTGAGGTGTCTCCTGAAGGGGCCAGTGGCTGAGCCCTTCTGCTAACTCACGCACTTCTCTAAGTTGAACTGCATGTACTTGAAGTGAGCTCTGAGCAGTGTGCCTCCAAGGCTACTGCAGGAAAAGTGAGACCAAGCTTGGGAAAGGTCTTCTTGTAGTACTTGCTCCACGCTCGAATGTAATCATGCAGGTAGCAGGAGCTGTTCTCAGGATACACGGCAGGAACTGTGGAGGCCAACACACGCCTGAGCTTGGGACAAGAAGGCTTTGTTTACTCGCTAGGGATGTTTCCTGACACTTGCTCTGGGCTGGGTCCAGGATCCAGAGAGGAATAAGAGAGGGTCCCCATCTCCCTGGAGCTCACAATGGAAGGGGCTTGTGATCCAAGGGGACAGCCCCAGTACTTGGTTTTGGGGGCCAAATACTGGAGCCTCCAGGATAAGCAAGTGAGAGGCAAAAGCCATCTCCCCAGGCTTGGAGATATTTTATTGTCAGAGAGACAGAGACAAGGCCAGGCGGCTTTATTGGAGAAGCGGTGGTGGGGGTGAAGGCAGGCAAGGGCACTGCACACAGGTGGGATGGGGAGGAAAGGAGGGTCCCCGCTGGAGGCGATGGGCTTCAAGGAACATGCTGGTGGGCAGAGGCTGTGGTCCTTGAGTCCTTTATGCTGCCTCCAGCTTCTGTACAGGCTCACCGAGACATCATTCGCACAAACTCTGCCAGGACGAAGCCAAGGTTTTGGGTCTGTTCTCTGGACTGCGCTAGGAGTGAGGATCATCTGCAGGCCTTGGGGCGGGTGGGAGTGTGGTTGAGGGGAGGGTCTTCAAGGGCATCCTCTGGATCTGATAGGGAATAGGCCTCAGAGCCGGGAAGAGGAGGCTTTGTCTTATGGGGGAAAAACAAACAAACCCTTGTAATGGAACTTGTTTTCCTTTTTGCTTTGACAGCTAGGAAGCTCAGGAGCAACTTTGAGGCCTACTTATGGGAATACATTTCCACATAGTAATTTTCCTTGGCTTCTATTATTATTTAATCATTTTACGCCTTTATGGGAATGCAGCATAGAGGAAGAGCTGGGTTCTGGATCAGGCTGCCCAGATTCAAATCTTGACTCCATCTACTTGCTTTTTTGCTAAGTGCCTAGGCTTTCCTGAGAATGGACTTTCTTCTCTTGCCTATGGGGATAACAATTCCTTCCTCTCGGATTCTCCATGGTAATTAACTAGGAGAGGACATGGGAGTGCGTGGCACAGGGTCTGGTGCCCAGTGGTGACTCTTGCTGTGCGGTTTCTTATCTGCTAGGACCCTTCCAGGGCGTGAGTTGCTACGTGCGGCAGGGGGTACCTTCGAAGTCGACCAGACCGTCCCCATTGAGGTCCACGTCCTGGAGGATCTCGTCCACCTCCCGCTGGCTGAGGCGCTCCCCCAGCAGGGCCTTGAGGGCCGCCCGGAGCTCGCCCACGCTGATGCGGCCGTCCCCATTGGTGTCGAACTGTGGCGGCGTTGGTTGTGGCGTCTGGTCACTGACAGTCATTCACACGCGCAGCCCCTCACTCACGGCAGACACGCAGCCCCGCCCGCCCTCAGCCCCAGTGGCCGCACCTCCCGGAAGGCGTCCCGTAGCTCCCGGACACCGATCATGTCTGCTGTCTCTGCCAGCAGCTTGGGGCCCATCAGCTCCACGAAGTCTTCAAAGTCCACCTTTCCGCCACCTGGGGGTCCCGTCCATTACAGACCCAGGGCATCAGAGACCCCTGCCCCTCCCTGGCCCTCCCTCCTCTGCCCTCTGCCTTCCCTTCGTGAATGGATCCTTTCCTCCCTCTGCGCCAGAAGCCTGGGTCATCTGTATTTCCCAATGGGAATCGCCCTCCAAACAAGGCACAGATTTGGCCAAAAGTGAAAGGAAAACCACTCTCAAAACTTCTTGGGCCGGGCACGGTGGTTCACGCCTGTAATGCCAGCACTTTGGGAGGCTGAGGCGGGTGGATCACCTGAGGTCAGGAGTTCGAGACCAGCCTGACTAACATGGTGAAACCCCGTCTCCACTAAAAATACAAAAATTAGCTGGGCATGGTGGCAGGTGCCTGTAATCCCAGCTACTCAGGAGGCTGAGGCAGGAGAATTGCTTGAACCCAGGAGGCGGATGTTGCAGTGAGCCGAGATAGCGCCATTGTCACTCCTGGGTGACAGAAAAAGACCCCATCTAAAAAAAAACAAAAAACAAAAAACAAACAAACAAAAAAACCAAAAAACTTCTTGGAACTTTCCTTAATTTTCCTGAACACTTCGGTTGGGTTCAAGTCCTGGCTCCAAGGAACTTGCTGTGTGACCTTAGACAAGTCACTTAACCATTCAGTTGCCTCATTTGCAGAATGAGGATCACAGTCCTTGCTGTGCCCACCTCCTAGAAGCTGGTGAGATTCTCCAGAGGCAGAGAGCTTGCCTTGAGAATGACCAAGGTCATGGGCTCTGGGGACAGCCTGTGCAGTCACCTGTGTACCTGGACTGCTTGGCTTCATGGGCCCAGCGGGGGCATCTGGAGGACTGGGGATGGGGACGGGTCCGAGGCACATACTGATTTGTTGTGAGATCTCGATGAGCTCCATCTCGGTGGGCATGTAGCCCAGGGTCCGCATGCAGGCACCCAGCTCCCGGCAGCCAATGTAGCCGTCCCGGTCTCGGTCAAACTCCTGGAAGGCGACCTGCAGCTCTGCCAGGCAGGGTGGGGTCAGTCCTTCCCCCACATCCCCCTGATCCTGGCCTGGACCCGCCTACCCTTCTCCCTTGGTCCAATCATCCCTCCTTCTGAACATCAGATTCTCTTTGCTGCCTCGGGGCCTTTGCACGTGCTGTTCCTGTTATTTGTTCTTTCAGCAAATATTTGAGGAGCATCTACTATGTGCCAAGCTCTGCTCTAGGCACTGGGGATACAGCAGTGAAATTTTTCAAAAAGGAAGAAAGAAAGAAAGTGGGGGAAACAAATTCTGACCTCTTGGAGATTTCCTCACTCTTCCCCTTCCTCTTTGGTCCTATGTCACCTACTAAAGGAAGCCATCCCTCTACATGTGGCCTCCCCCGGCCCATTTGTCCCTTTCCTGGAGAGCACATGCACCATTTGTACTTGCAGCTGACTAATTGACGTTGGTCTCCAGAGGGCACGGGCCATATCTGTCTAGCTGGCCATGTTTCCCAGTGCTCAGCCAGGGCCAGGCACACAGTGGGCACCCAGGAAGTGTCAGCTGAATGAACAAATATAAAAGGGGCCCTGTCACCTGCCTGGTGAGTGAGACCAAGGAATGACAGCTGGGTGGGGGTCTGTCATCCCCTCCCTGCTCAGTCTTGTCCCCATTTCCCTAAACTGGTCCCCTGCAGCCTTCTTGCTCCCACTTCCTCCTGGAAACACTGAGGCCCCCACCCGATGCCCCCCCAACCCTGTGTCCCCACCCCATGCCCCCCATGCCACCTCCCCTCCAGGGAACCAGTTCCTTCTCCAACCCTTTACCTTCAATCTCCTCGGGCCGCAGCTCCCGGTCCTGAAGGGCACAGAGGGGTTAGGAATTCCCTGCTCCTACTGATGACTGTGCCCTTCCTTCTTGCTTCCCGGGGCTCCCCACCCAGCCCCACAATCCAACACGCACACGCAGGGCCTGTGTCTGTCTGATTGCTCGGCCCTGGTTCCCACCCCATCCTACTCACTGGCCTGGGTAACCGGGTGCCCCCTTCCCTGCTTCTGGCCTAGGTCACTCCTTGGGCCGTCCTCACCTACTCCATCACCCTCTTCTGGGGCAGGGGGCTCCCTTTGCTGGTGGTGGATCTGGGGTTTGGGCAGAACCTCAGACTTGGTCCCGCCAGCCTCAATGTCACTGTTGATCTCTCTTCCATTTCTAGAGTCATTGCTCTCTCCCCTCTCTGCACCCCCACCCCAGATCTGTGTACCTTTGCTCTGATGTCCCCACTCAATCCTCTTCCCCCTAGCTCCAGGAGAGGCAAAGCGAGGGGCAAGGGTAGGTGGGCTGGAGTGCGAGGGGCAAGGGCAGGTGAGCTGGTGGGAGAGGGGCAAGGGCAGGCAGGCTGGTGGGCAGGTGGCCGTACATACGAGTTGGGTGGCGGCAATGCTGGGCCGCAGGAAGATGCAGGCAGGCCCCACCAGGCTGTTGAGCACCGAGTAGCCCTGGATGCCTGGCCCGGGGTCCCCCTGCTCCTTGGGGCTGGAGCTGGGGCTGGGGCAGGAGCCCCTTGGTGGGGAGCCGAGCCACTGCAAGGGGTCCTGCAGCAGAGCCGGCCGTGAGCTGGGGCAGTGGCCGCTGAGCTCTGGGCCTGATAGCCCTCCCCACTCCTCTCACCAGCTGCTCCTGTCTTTGGAGCCCGGCATGGGATAGTAGGGAAGGGGCTGGGGGGTAGAGAGAGGACCCTCACCCGTGAACTCTTTAGGCAGAAAGAGTCAATCCTCTAACTGTTCTGTTGGGCAAACTGAGGACCAGAAAAGGCAAGAGACTTGGCCAAGGCCACTGAGAAAGCCAGCGGCAGAGAGGGACCTTGTGCCCAGCTCTGTCTCCTAGATGGAGGCTGGCTAGCAGAGAGCGGGGACCTGCAGCTGGGATGGGGCAGCTGGACGGGCAGCTGGGGGACCTGAAGCCTGGCAGGGGAGACCCAGAGGTCGGTGGGAGCCAAGATCAGGATGGCCAGAGGCTGTGGCTTCCAGGAAAAAAATCTCCACCTGGGGCAGTGGGCAGCCCCCAACCCCGCCTGGCCCTCGGAGGGCTCTGCCCATCCCATCTGACCCTCAGGGTCCATTCCAGCCTCCTGGCCTGGGTTTCTCCCCTGACCCCTCCTACCTTAGGGCCCCGGCGCCAGGGCCGCTTGGCACAGTTCCCCATGGGCCTTGAACCATGCCAGGCCTGGAACCCCGGGGGTGGCCCGGGTGGGCCTCGGTGGATGCTGCTGCCTGAGGACTCCTGCCAGCCCCCAGCTGCTCCCGATGAGAGCCTGGGAGTACTGCTGGGGATTTTCCTGGGGTTTTGTGGGGAAGATCGGGGGGGGGTGGGCAGGCGGGGGACTTGGGCCCGGGGCTTGGGTCCTAATCCGGGATTATCTTTGAGCGTCTCTGCTGCTGAGGGGAGCCACTTGGGCCCAAGGCCCCCTGGAGAGCATAGCCTCCCCAGACTGCCTCCTGAGGGTCTTCCAGACGCCCCTTCTCCAGCACCCTCCCCCAACCCCTGCCTCTAATCTCTCCCAATCAGGGGAGATTTAATGTCTTCAGAAGCAGGGCCTGGGTCCCAGGAGGAGGAAGGCAGGCGTGCAGTGTGCCAGGGTGGGCTGGGCCCTCCGAATGGCACAGATTCCGGTTGGTATGGACACGCGGGCCTTCCCACACAGCCTCCCAGAAAGAGGCAGCCACTTGGCTCAGCCCAGGAAGCCCCTGCCTCTCCCTGCCAGGACCCCAGCTGGGCCCTGGGCTCCTCACCTCGGGGTAGCCCCAATTGCTTGCACTTGGCACCCCCTGCCTGGACTGGTGCCCCGCCCTTGGATGAGGAGCAGAAGGGAACCGCCTATGTGCTGTGGGCAGTGACAGGGCTCGGTGAGGGTGGAGATTGGGAAGGGAAGCCACCCCGGCCCTGCCGACCTCAGAGAGTCTCCCATTGGACTCTGCCTCCCGGTCCCCTCCCTGGACTAAGTCCTGGGTCTGTCCTCCGGGGCCCCCAGTTGGGGTGTGGGGTCCCTGCTGTTTGTTCCTGGTCCCCTCACACCCCTGCCCGCATTACCTGCCCGTAGGCTGCCTGCACCTGGGCCTCGAGCTCCCGCAGAAGCTCTCGTCGCCGGGTGGCTGCTGGGCTGCCAGGGGCCTGGCTGGTTCCTGGAGTGCCCTCAGAGGGGCTGGGGTCCCCCGTTGGGAGGCTGCCCTCTGCTGGACCCTGGGGCTGGGCCATGGAGATGAGGGCTTGGTACCTCCTCCTGGCTGAGGGACGCTGCTCCGTCCGGCCTCCCCAGTCCTGTGGGAGAGTAGTCTTGTGGGCAGCCACAGGTGTGGCCTGGGTCCCTGCTACTCTTCTTTCTGTCCCTTCCTCCATAAACTGGGAGAGCCCCGTGTCCCCAGAGTCTTGTATCCTCCCTAGCTCCCCGTGGCCCCTCGTGTGGCCCTGTCAGCCTGGTGAAGCCCCTCATGCTGGTCACAGACTGTGCCCGGGGCTCCACCTGATCATCCTTGTGGCCCCAGTGGCCGGCCCTCCTGCCTGCCTTTGGCCTCCTCCCCCGCAGTGTTCTGCCTGCATCTCTCTGGCTCACGCGCACCTGCTGCCCCACACACCTCCTTGCTCAGTTTCCATCTCACCCCCTGCCCCTCTCTGCCCCCTCTGCCTCTGTGTCTGTTTTGCCTGCAGCCCCGTCTCCATCCCCTCTGACCCGCCGCCATCTCTGTCAGTCTGGATCCAGTGGTGTCTCTGCCATCTCTGACCCACTCAGCCCATCTCTCTGCCGGCTCCTTCCCTCTGTTGCTGCAAGGTCCTTTCTTGCATTGGTCTTTCTGTCTGTCCTTCCTTGCTCTTCCTATTCTCCCCACCATCCCGCTCCCAGGAGAGCTCCAGAATTCTGGAAAGGCCTTCCCCATCTCCCCAGCCCAGAGCCCTAGGGTCCGTCTGTGCTGCCCACCTCCCTGCCTCCCTCCCTCCTCCCCAGGGTCCCTCTGTGCTGCCCCCTCCTTCCCTCCCTCCTCCCCAGGGTCCCTCTGTGCTAGCCCCCTCCTTCCCTCCCTCCTCCCCAGGGTCCCTCTGTGCTAGCCCCCTCCTTCCCTCCCTCCTCCCCAGGGTCCCTCTGTGCTAGCCCCCTCTCCTCCCCAGGGTCCCTCTGCATTGCCCACCTCCCTGCGTTCTGCCAGGACCTCCACCTGGTCCTGCTGACCTTCAACCTCTTGCTTCTCAAGGAAAAGGGGTGGAGGTGGGCCGGGCAGCCCCTGCTGGCCTCTCAGGCTTCCTTGCCATGCCCCCAGCCCACTCCCCACCCAGCTGCCCGCTCTTCAA
Organism: Pan troglodytes; assembly: GCF_028858775.2. Taxonomy (NCBI): domain Eukaryota; kingdom Metazoa; phylum Chordata; class Mammalia; order Primates; family Hominidae; genus Pan; species Pan troglodytes. The sequence goes on from NC_072407.2 coordinate 69,846,643, forward strand.
CTCCCAGAATGAGGTCATCATCCTGCCCCGGCTCCATTCCAGGCCCCTCATGATTTATTCATCTGTCCCCCACACTGGCCTTTGTCCAAGGGAACCAGATCCCACTAGGTGCTGCCACCTGAGCTGGTGGCTCTGGCCTCTCTCAGCCACACGCGGCCATCTATTCATGTATTCCCTCAGCAAACAGCTGAGGCTGGCTGGGCCAGCTTCTGGGGCTATGTGACAGACCCCATCTGTCCAGAGAAGCCCACTCTCAGGCATGTCTAACCAGGAAAAGAGCCACCAGACAGTCTCCAAGTGCTTGGGGTCATTGGCCCAGGCATCAGGGAGGCTTCATGGAGGAGGTGAGGGGATAAGGCAATGCTGCAGGCATTGCCTATTAATGTTTAACCTGTGCCTGGCCCTGGGAGAGAGCCAGGGTCCCTGGCACGGATCAGCCTTGAACTTGGAGTGCCCCAGGAGCTGGAACCTGGCAGGTGTGTTGGATGGAGGCCCTTGGGAGGGAGGAAGGGGCTAGTGGCCTCTGGAGAGGGTATAGGTGGCAGGAGGTCAGAGAAAATTTTAGAGAGGCTGAATCTGCAGCAAACGTTTGTCCGGCCCCTGCTCTGTACCTTCCTGGGTGCTGGAACTAGTCCCTACATCCTGGAACCTTTCACCTGCTGGGAGATGCCTATTCAGCAAACCAGAATGACAGTGGCCAGGGAAGTGCAGGAAGGGCCAAGGTTCTCAGGAGGGAGGACTTGGCCGGGCGTGGTGGCTCACGCCTGTAATCCCAACACCATGGGAGGCCAAGGCAGGCGCATCATTTGAGGTCAGGAATTTGAGATCATCCTGGCCAACATGGCAAAACCCCGTCTCTACTAAAAATACAAAAATTAGCTGGCGTGGTGGCGCATGCCTGTAATACCAGCTACTCGGGAGGCTGGGGTATGAGAATCACTTGAACCTGGGAGGTGGAGGTTGCAGTGAGCCGAGATCGCCCCACTGCACTCCAGCCTGGGTGACAGACTGAGACTCTGTCTTGAAAGAAAGAAAGAAAAAAAAAAAAAAAAGAGGGAGGGCCTTGCTTGATGGGGTTGAGGAACTGACATGCTAGCCAAGAGCAGAGGATGATGGGAATGGCTGAGCAAAGGGAGGGGGTGGCCTCACAGACAGAGGAAAGCCTCCACATCTGAGGACAGGCCGGGGTTGAGAAGTGAGTGGAAAGGCTGGTTGTGATCATTCCCATTGCTTCAGCCTTCAGTGTCCTTCAGTCCCACCTCTGCACATGGAGAGCAGGAGCGGCCTGGTTTCCCAGGCGGTAACGTCTCTGAAAACATTCATCGGAGACAGAAATTCTCCTCTGCAAGACCACAGAAAGGGCCGGCAGGCCTAGGTTCCCCCATGCACACACCGTGTCACCCTGGGAAAGGTATGTCACCTCTTTGAGCCTCAGTTTCGTCATCTGAAAAGTGGAGGTTGACCTAGCATCTGCCTCCCAGTGCCATTGTGGAAATTAGATGACAGGACCTGGCAGGTTCGTGGCACATAGGAAGGTGCAGAACGTGGTGGGCACCACACGTGATGAATGATTCCATGTCTAAAGAACCATCTTTGAAAGTGGAAACTGGTGAGAAATGTACGTCCCAAAGTATAATCCAAAACAGTGGGGTCTGTAACCACTCAGAGTATAGGGGGTAAAAGAGTTTTCAGTCAGGGAGCAAAGGCCTTGTGTCTAAGTGGAGGAGAAAGCCTGGCTTGGAGATCCCCCTGCTTGTGTTCAATCAGCAGCATCCTGGAGCTCTCATCTTGGTGCCCTCAACTTGCCCAGCCTGACTTAGCCAAGCTGGGGTCCTGGCTCCAGTGTCCAGGATGGGTGGATCAGGGGTTTGACTAATGGGTAGACAGAGGGAAGGATGGGTAGAAGGATGGTTGGTTGGGTAAAATGGGTGGTTGGATGGATGGGTGGATAATTTGATGAACTGGTGTTTAAATGGACAGATGGATGGATAGATGAATGGATGGACCGGAGGATGGATAGTTGGGTTAGTAGATGAGAAGTTGGATGGATGGACAGGTGAGTGGCTGGCTGGCTGGAAGGATGGGTAGGTGATTTGATGGGCTGGTGGTGCAATGATTGGTAAATGGATGGATGGATGATTGCATAGATAGTTGGTTGGGTAGATGGTTGGATAGATGGATGGGTGAATGGAAGATGGATGGATAGACAGGTGGCCGACGATCATATGGGTAAATGGGTAGTTGGATGAATAGGTGGACAAATGGATAGATGAATGTCTTGATGGACTGGCTATTGAATATTTGATTGATGGATTGATGGATGATTGGGTAGATGAGGGTTTAGATGGATAGAGAGATAGATGGAAGTGGATAGATGGCTGGGAGGATGGACTGCTGGTGAAGGTCGTGTGTGTGTGTGTGTGTGTGTGTGTGTGTGTGTGTGTATGTGTGTTTTGAGACAGGATCTCACTCTGTCACCCAGGCTGGAGTGCAGTGGTACAATCTTGGCTCATGGCTTACTACAGCCTTGACCTCCTGGGCTCAAGCAATCTTTCTCTCAGACTTCTGAGTAGCTGGCACTATAGGCATGTGGCACCATGCCCAGCCATTTTATTTATTTATTGCAGAGATGACATCTTGTTATGCTTCCCAGGCTAGTCTTGAATTCCTGGCCTCAAGCAATCCTCCTGCCTTGGCCTCCCAAAGCGTTGAGATTACAGGCATGAGCCATGGCTCCCAACAAAGGTCCTATATTCTTCATTAAAAGACTTCGTTAGGGTACAGACTATATCCTGCCTATTTTGGTGTCTCCCATGGTGTCTAGCCCATTCATTGCCTGGTACATACTAATCAATGCATGAATGAAGACTTGTGTCTATCTATCTCCCTCCACACTTTACTGTGATTCCTCTAACGGCAAAGATGATGGCTCCCTCTCCCCTGTTTTCCCCACAAGTTGAATCTAGAACTTGGTACCTGGTAAGCACCCCAAATAGAACCATGTTGAGAATCTACTTCGTAACCACCAGGATAAGGTAAAAAAGACGGACACTGACCACTGTGGGTAAGGATGTGGAGAAGTTGGAACCCTCAGACTCTGCTGATGGGATTGTAAAATGGTGCAGCCACTTTGGAAAGGAATTTGGCAATTCCTCAAAATGGGTTATCACATGACTCAGCAATTCCACTCCCAGGTATATAGTCAAGGGAACCAAAAACATAAGTTTGGGGCCAGGCAAACATAAGTTTGGCTCATGCCTGTGATCCCAGCACTTTGGGAGGCCAAGGCAGGAGGATCACTTGAGGCCAGGAGTTCAATGCCAGCTTGGGCAATAAAGTGAGACCCCGTCTTTACAATAAATATAAAAATTAGCCGGGCACAGTGATGATTGCTTATAGTCCCAGCTACTCAGGAGCTGTACTCCAGCCTGAGTGATAGAGCAAGACACAGTCTCTAAAAAAACAAAACAAAACAAAGAAACTCCTATAAGTCCGCACAAAAACTTCTACAGAAATGTTCCTAAAAGCATTATTCATAGTAGACCAAAAAGTGAAACAACCTAAATGTCCATCAACTATGAATGAGTAAAGTCTGGGCATGGTGGCTCACGTCTGTAATCCCAGCACTTTGGGAGACAGAGGGTGGATAGCCTGAGGTCAGGGGTTCCAGACCAGCCTGACCAATATCGTGAAACCCCATCTCTACTAAAAATACAAAAATTAGCCGGGCATGGTGGCATGCACCTGTAGTCCCAGCTACTTGGGAGGCTGAGGCAGGAGAATAGCTTGAACCCAGGAGGCGGAGGTTGCAGTGAGCCGAGATCGCGCCACTACACTCCAGCCTAGGAGACAGAGTGAGACTCTGTCTCAAAAACAAAAAACAAAACAAAACAAAAACCAAAAAACAAACTATGAATGAGTAAACAAGGGTGGTCTATTACTACAATGGAATATTACTTGGCTATAAAAAGAAATGAAGTGCTAACACATTCTACAGCATAGATGAACCTTGAAAATATTATGCTAAGTGACAGATACAAAAGGACAAATACTGTATGATTCCACTTATGTGAAATGTCCAGCATAGGCAAATCCATAGTGACAGAAAGTAGATTAGTGGTTGCCATGCGCTGGGGGGAGGAAGAAAGAGGAGTGACTGCTAATGGGCATGGGGTGTCCTTTCGGCATGATGAACATGTTCTGGAATTAGATAGGGTAATGATTGCGCAACACCGAATATATGAAAAACCACAGAATGCAGGCTTTGCAAGGGTGAATCTTATGTAACAATAAAGCTGTTTAGGCTGGACGCAGTGGTTTACGGCTGTAATCCCAGCACTTTGGAAGGCCAGGGTGGGCGGATGGTTTGAGCTCAGGAGTTCAAGACCATCCTGGGCAACATGGCTGGCGAAACCCCGTCTCTACTAAAAATACAAAAATTAGCTGGGCATGGTAGCATGTGCCTGTAGCCCCAGCTACTGGGGTGGCTGAGGTGGGAGGATCGCTTGAGCCCAGGAGATCAAGGCTGCAGTGAGCCAAGATCATGCCACTGAACTCCAGCTTGGGTGACAGTGCAAGACCTGGTCTCAAAACAAAACAAACTGTTTATGTACACTTTAAAACCCACCAAAAAGGCGTGATGTGCACATGCAATGGAGGTGGGGGATGGGCCGGGAAAAGCTGTGCTGCTGGGAGCCGTGGCCCCAGGGTAGCCACGGAGCTAGATCACAGGGAAGGCCCATGGAGCCAGAGGGCTGTGGGTAAAAGCAGCCAACCGGAACACCACAGCACCGTGGCGGCAAGTCATCTGGAGGTTCAGCCCGTCCGGTGGCGGGAGACAGGCAGTCTGCTGGACAACAAGGGGTCCTCTCACTCTCTCAGATCTGTGATGCTTCTGCACAAAGCAGGAGCGGGTGCTCCAGGCCAGAGCAGGTTCCTCTGAGCCTTGGTGTCCTCATCTGTATAATGGGAACAGGACTCCCTCCCTCCCAGATTGCGTGGAGATGAAATGAGATCATTTCTATGAAAGCTCTTTGTAAGCTGCTACATGCTGGGCAGATGTTCCTCCAGCTGTGAGTCAGGGATGAGATCCCAGTCCTGGTGCCACCTCCTCCTCCTCCCCCTAGGCCTAGGCAGCTGTGAGCTCAAATGAGGAGGAGGGGAAGCGCACCCAACCCTGAGCGCTCGGTGCAGGGGGTGCCCCTGATCAGTGCGATGTTTTTAATTTTTGCCCAGGCTTTGGGTGGGCGGTTCTGCACCTGGGAAGGACACCTTCCTCCCTCCTTATGGCTCTGAGCCTTCCGGGGGAAGGGCAGCCAGGAGGAGACCCGGACTGGGGGCCAGGTGAGCTTGCAAGGAGGCAGCACTGGGCTCCGCCTGGTGAGACGCAGCCCTCTGGGGTCCAGGAAGCTCTGCCCATCCCAGCCCCTGGCCAGCCGCATTTGAAGGCTGCATTTGCCTTCATACTCAGTCAAGAAATGGTTTGCAGACTATGTGGGGGAGAAAAAATAATCTTTTCCTCAACATTCATGAGTTGTTAGTTGGAATGGACCCCTGTAACAGTAGAACAAAAGAAAAACCTACAATCACGCAGGAGAAACCTCAATGAAAAGTAACTCCAAGCAGTGATGAGATTTCACTCACATGGTGTCTTCAACAAAGAGCAATACATTTTAGAGAAATGACAGGAAAAAAAAAAGCAGCTTTAGGCTTACAAGAGCGACTACTGTGTGAAGGTAAATCTATGGCAAGAAACTAATGGAGGGAGGTTTATTTGCAGGTTCTGAAAGCAGACAAGGAGGGTCTCCAGGGATTATAGGAATTATAGGAATTTTATCAACTTACATAGTTGCCTGTTTTATAGCCTCCTGTCCTGCAGCCTGTTTTTCCCCAAACCCTGTGTGGAAAGTGGTGGTGACCACAAGGTGTTGTTGGTAGGAAACAGCTTCTGACAGACCCCAGCAACTTATAGAAAGTGAACTTTCTTCATGACCATGCTAAAGTCTCCAGCCCAGAAGGAGCTATAGCTTCATGACCATAACATGCGGCCCATGTGCTGATGTTAGGGAGCCTAGGAAAGCCAGGGTGACACCATTTTTAAATCATGTCCATTTTGGTATTTTATTTATTTATTTAGAGACGGAGTCTTGCTCTGTTGCCCAGGCTGGAGTGCAGTGGCATGATCTTGGCTCACTGCAACCTCTGCCTCCCAGGTTCAAGAGATTCTTCTGCCTCAGCCTCCCGAGTAGCTGGGATTACAGGTGCCCACCACCATGCCTGACTAATTTTTGTATTTTTAGTAGAGATGGGGTTTCACCATGGCAAGGCTGGTCTTGAACTCTTGACCTGAAGTGATCTGCCTGCCTTGGCCTCCCAAAGTGCTGGGATTACTGGCATGAGCGACCGTGCTGGCCGTTTTTGTTTTTAAATACAGACGGGGTCTCACTGTGTTGCCCAGGCTGGTCTCCAACTTCTGGGCTCAAGCAATTCTCCTGCCTTGGCCTTCCAAAGTGAAATCAAGACTATCAAGACATTGGCTGAGCACAGTGGCTCACACCTATAATCCCAGCACTTTGGGATAAACGTGCTTTGATAAAATAACACTTTAATAAAATGTCAAGGATAGTTTTCTTTAAATCAAGAAAATAATAATTTTTGTCATTCTGTCAGCCCATCTGCACGTAGGGACAGCTTAGTTTAGTCTTTGCATAGACAAGACATATATATATATATATATATATATATATATATATATAAAACTTAAAACAAAGACGGTGCACTCTTCCTGTTGCTTTCTGAGGACACCCTACCCTGTAATGGAGTAGCTTTCAATAAACTCTCTCTTCTCACTGCACTCTTTGACTCATCTTGAATTCCTTCCTGTGTGAGATCCAAGAACCCTCTCTTGGGATCTGGATTGGGACCCCTTTTTCTGGTAGCATCTTCTGGTGACCACCACTAAGGGACTGATATGGTTTGGCTGTGTCCCTACCCAAATCTCATCTTGAATTGTAGTTCCCATAATCCCCACATGTCATGGGAGGTTCCTGGTGGGAGGTAATTGAATCATGGGGGCAGTTATCTTCCTGTTGTTCTCATGATAGTGAGTGAGTTCTCACAAGTCTGATGGTTTTATAAGGGACTTTTCCCCTTTTTGCTTGGCACTTCTCCTTGCTGCCGCCACGTGAAGAAGGACGTGTTTGCCTCCCCTTCCACCATGATTGTAGGTCTCCTGAGGCCTCTCAAGCCATGCAGAACTGTGAGTCAATTAAACCTCTTTCCTTTATTAATTACCCAGTCTCAGGTATGTCTTTATTAGCAGTGTGAGAACAGACAAGACCCTATGCCAAGGAAATTCAGTTTGTGCAGCACTAATTGGCCACCTCTGTAAAGTGGGATCTGTCTTGGTGTCATATTAGGCAAGGCTAATATTTGGGTTAGAGTCCTGGCCCATGGGGTGGGAGTCCCTGCTTAAGGGGTTAGAGTCCCTGGGGCATAATAAAAATAGAAGGAGCCCTGCAAGACATTTGCCAGTGTGTGCCGTGAACTAATCTACCTTGTCCCCTTTGCTGGGTGTGGGAAAGCTACAGTTCTTGTAATTTCCCAGTTGTCGCCTTTACTTTACTGTGGCCTTATGGCAGCCCTGTATGGCTGGCCCACAGGTTCACTTACCTCTGATTACCACTTCCAAAGCTATTTCTCTCTTTTATTTTCTGCTTGCTTTGAATCTGCTATTATTAGGCTACTGGTGTTGAGATAAAACTTGCTGTTCAAGGTTACGTGGAGATTTTGTTCTGGCTAAAATGTAAACATGAGAAATGCCTTTGAATCTGAAGAAAAAAAAAAGGCGAAAGGGGCTTTTTGAAAACCAAACTTCCATGAAGTCTTCTTTACCCAAAACGTTGGTCCACAGCTTTCTTTGGATGGCTTGTCAGATGTCTGGGTCATTCTCAGTTAAGAAAAGTTTATGATATGGGAAAATATGTTTCACAGTTGTAGAATGGTTTTCTCTGTAAAATGCTAACATATGACAAACAGTTCAGGGTTTCTTGCTTCCTAAGTTCTCGGAGTCATGGATGGGTGAGTGTCTTTGTTGTCCCTTCCCTTTCCTTTGTTGTCTTTTTTCATGCTCAGTATGCTGAGCCCCAGGGGACACAGGGATGCTCATGTTCCTTTATATTCCCTTGGGACTGGGGGTTACAGGCCCCCACTCAGAGCTGTTGGATCCTGTGGGCTATGCCTGCCAGGGAGCCTGGAGTTGTGGGGTCCTCTGGCTTGGGTGCCACCCTGTTGCATGGGGCTTTTTGGCTTTTATGGGTCCAGGGCTGCCATGTTGCCCTGTCAGATAAACCGAGGCTCAGAGGGATGTGTGCCAGCACCTACTGATTCTCCATCCCCCTTGTCCCCTTTTTTGGCCACATGTTTGCTGTCTGTGCCTCACTAGTGACACATGTTGCCCTGCACTTCCATGCCCTGAAGCTTACACCTAGCATTTCCCTTCTGGTCTTGATGATTTTCGTTCTTTGGGTTGTTTAATTTGGCATATCTCTGGGTGGCATTGGAGGGCAAAAGCCTCCCAGGAACTAGTCTTATTGAGAAAAAGAGTAATTTTTTCCAATTCAGAAGTTATCTAAAAGTCAATTATGGCCTTGAAAATTACTTGTTAAACAAGGTAGAAAGGAACAGTAAGTAGGGGAGAGAGAGGTGTGAAGAAAGTTATGGACATGCAGACGTATTTTTGGTAAGGAAGGTTATAAAGAAAAGAGAATAATTTTGTATGAAAAAGGATCTTGTGTGGTAAATTTTTGTCCTAAAGTAAAATGACTGATTATTTAGGAGGTTTAGGACAAGGCAGAAAGTCCAAGCATGTTGTAGATGGTCTGTGTAAGTCATGATAAGCTTTGGGAAGGGGAATTTATGAAAGTATCTTGGATGTCACTAAGTCGATTATAATTAAAAGGAAATCATTTATAATAGTCCAAGATTGGTCCCCTACGTTACAACAAGGTTTTTTTTTTTAAAAAAAACTATTGCTTAGCTCTTAATAAAATTGCAAGATATTTTACTTGTATTTTATAATCTATTTCTTTTGAAAACTTCTCAGAATCATATCTCAGAAGTTCAACTTTTGCTATGTCTTGTTTTTCTCTCCTTGAGAAGGATAACTTGATTCTGTACTCTTGGCTTTTCTTGATATATCTAAGTTTCTAATGTAATCAGAAAACTTCTCACACTGTTTCTAAGAGTCAGGTATTCCCTTGCTATATGCATAGCTTTGAACACACTCTTCCTGTGTTCAGTTAAATTCAAACACTTTTTTCATTGAGTTTGAATTCCAAGTTATGTAAATGGGCTTCCCAGAAGGAGAAGCAGTCACTGCAGAAGGGTTTTCTTTGCTTTTTTGTAGCTGGCTTAAGAAACAAGATTTTGGCTGGGCATGGTGGCTCACACCTGTAACCCAGCACTTTGGGAGGCTGAGATGGGTGGATCATGAGGTCAGGGGTTCGAGGCCAGCCTAGCCAATATGGTGAACCCCTGTCTCTACTAAAAATACAAAAAATTAGTTGGGCATTGTGGTGCATACCTGTAGTCCCAGCTACTTGGGAGGCTGAGGCAGAAGAATCACTTGAACCCGGGAGGCAGAAGTTGCAGTGAGCTGAGATCGCACCACTGCACTCCAGCCTGGGTAACAGAGTGAGACTCCATCTCAAAACAAACAAACAAACAAAAAACAAAAAAACCCAAGATTTTATAATTGCTATGCTGTCTTTATTAGGTTTTGGATTGCTAAAAAAACCCTAAGATTTAAAAGGTTTTAGGTTTTATCCACTCTGTAATGGAGTGGTTACATGGTGGTTTTTTTTTTTTTTTTTTTTTTTTTTTTCAGACAGAGTTTTGCTCTTATTGCCCAGGCTGGAGTGCAAGGGTGCGATCTTGGCTCACCACGACCTCTGCCTCCCAGGTTCCAGCAATTCTCCTGCCTCAGCCTCCCAAGTAGCTGGGATTACAGGCATGCACCACCATGCCTGGCTAATTTTTTGTATTTTTAGTAGAGACAGGGTTTCTCCATGTTGGTCAGGCTGGTCTCAAACTCCTGACCTCAGGTGATCTGCCCACCTTGGCCTCCCAAAGTGCTGGGATTATAGGCATGAGCCACCATGCCCAGCCAGTTACATGGTTTTTAATTATCACTTTGGTTAAATGAGTAACTATTTTGCAATGACCTGTGCTTCTGTTTTGATCAAATGTTTTAACCTTTTAACATCTTTAACAAACATCCTCAAAATCAAAATCCTGTTAAGTCTCTAACTTAGTTTTATTGCTGGGGCTTACTAAAGCTATAAAAGTTAATTGCTGCAAGGTTGTAGAATTTTTTTTACACCTTCTAGTTAGACCATGAAGACCAGTATCACCACCTTCAGCCCCTTGGAAAAGGTCCTTATCAGGTGCTATTGACTAATCCTCGTACTGTTAAATTACAGGGCTTTGACTTCTGGGTATCCACATCTCATCTAAAAAAGGCATCAACTCCTGCCAGTATCTGATGCCAAACTCAAGTTAACCAAAGCCTTGTCTTTAGAACTGGGCAAAAGTGACAAAGTAAACTGTTCTCATGAGACACAGGAACAGGCCTGTATTCAAAAACATTAAGATCCATTTAATAATTTTTCCTCTATCTGAAATAATCTAATTTATTCTATGCCTTGATGCTAAATAATTTAAATGTTTGGCTACTTGTGAACTTCCTTTCCTGCCCTGCTCAAAACTAGGCAGAGCTGGCTGGGTGTGGTGGCTCACGCCTGTAATCCCAGCACTTTGGGAGGCCGAGATGGGAAGATCACTTGAGGCCAGGAGTTTGAGACCAGCCTGGTCAATACTGTGAGACCCCCATCTCATTAAAAAACAAAAAACAACTAGGTATGGCTTATGACCTTTTGTTTAAAATGTTGTTAATTACTTATATTTTGTTTTACCTCCAGAATTTGAAATGATTCAGTCCCTCCAGGCCCAGAGACTATCATATGAGATTGTAAGAGCTGATTTTGAGGGATAAAATTAGCTCAGACCCTCCAAATCAAAGATGGAACCTTCAGGGAATCACTAGCTGGGTATACCTGTCCAAGATTAAACTTGATTTTTTTGTTGTTTGTTTGTTTGTTTTTCTGGAGTTTTGCTTTTGTTGCCCAGGCTGGAGTGCAATGGCATAATCTCATCTCACTGCAACGTGAAGCTAATCAGGAACTAGTTCTTGGCTCACTGAAGTTAATCAAAGATTAAACTTCAGGGAATCACTAGCTGGGTACACCTGTCCAAGATTAAACCTGTTATTTTTCTTTTTTTTTTTTTATCCTGGTGATGGAGTTTCGCTTTTGTTGCCCAGGCTGGAGTGCAATGGCACAATCTTGGCTCACTGCAACCTCTGCCTCCTGTGTTCAAGTGATTCTCCTGCCTCAGCCTCCTGAGTAGCTGGGATTACAGGTGTGTACCACCTGTAAAGATGGGCACACAGATGCCTAAGCAGCTAATAAAACGCTTGTGTTTTGTATAACTAATTGCTACAAGCCAAGATTACAATGGCTCAATGCATAGAATTTACAGATAAGTTAATTTTATAACCTTGCATTTTGGCTTTTGAGTTTTGGCTCTTATGTTGCTTAAAGGGGGTCCTAAAGCTGATGAATGCCTGCCTACCTCCATTCCCACCTGACCTAGAATGTTTAATTGACTATACAACTTTGGACTCTAAGTCCCTTGGCCATAAAAGTCCCACCAAGGGACATAATGGACCCAGGACAGGTAGCACACCACCCTGGCATCAATATGGGACAAAATGAAAGCTTGGCCAGGCCGGGTGTGGTAGCTCACACCTGTGATCCCAGCACTTTGGGAGGCCGAGGCAGGCAGATCACCTGAGGTCAGGAGTTCAAGATCAGCCTGGCCAACATGGTGAAACCATGTCTGCACTAAAAATACAAAAATTAGCCAAACATGGTGGCGTGCACCTGTAATCCCAGCTACTAGGAAGGCTGAGGCAGGAGAATTGCTTGAACCCGGGAGGTGGAGGTTGCAGTGAGCCAATATCGCACCATTGCACTCCAGCCTTGGTGACAGAGCATGACTCTGTCTTAAAAATAAATAAATAATAAATAATAAAAGCTTGGCTATTGATACTGCCTCTGGCATACCTTGACAAAAAAGGGGATATATCCACTAAAGAAATAAATAAAACCCTAAACCTCTCAACAGAATGGACCCCTCTCTTGGTCAAAGGGAATTAAAGGAAACCTTTAAAAATGTAAAAATGGCCAGGCGTGGTGGCTCGCGCCTGTAATCCCAGCACTTGGAGAGGCCGAGGCAGGCGGATCACAAGGTCAGGAGATTGAGACCATCCTGGCTAACACGGTGAAACCCCGTCTCTACTAAAAATACAAAAACAAAATTAGCTGGGTGTGGTGGTGGGTGCCTGTAGTCCCAGCTACTCGGGACGCTGAGGCAGGAGAATGGCGTGAACCCAGGAGGTGGAGCTTGCAGTGAGCCGAGATTGCACCACTGCACTCCAGCCTGGGCGACAGAGCAAGACTCCATCTTAAAAAAAACAAAACAAACAAACAAATAAAAAACAAACAAAAAACAAACGAAACAAAACAAAAAAAACCTAGCAAGGTACTTTCCACACTAGTCACGACCCACGGTTCTAAGATGCTTACAGCTAAGGAATCGGCTTGGTACTGCCTGCAAGGACACATTCCTGCAGCCACAGAAAGTTTGACGTCCCAATACCCGTAACAACATATGCTTTCAAGATAATTACAGTTATGCTTTGATGCACTCACACACTAAAACGTCAAGGATAGTTTTCTTTAAATCAATAAAATAATAAATTTTGTCATGCTGTCAGCCCACTCACACATAGGCACAACTTAGTTTAGTCTTTGCATAGATAAGAATCCTGTATAAGAAGAACTTAAAACAAATATGGTGCATCCCTCCTCTTGCTTTCTGAGGATGCCCTACTCTGTAATGGAGTGGCTTTCAATAAGCTCTCTCTTCTCACTGCACCCTATGACTCGCCTTGAATTCCTCTCTGCATGAGGTCCAAGAACCCTCTCTTGGGATCTGGATCTGGATCGCTTTTTCTGGGAACACTGGATTAATGACTCACTGCGTCTGCGCAACTGGGACCTCTCCTCTGCATGCCATCATGCCCCCTCTCCCCTCTCCATCACCCCATAAAACCCTCCTGTCACTTTCCTGTGGGGAGATGCTGCTTTCCAGAATCCTCTCAGTGTTCTCCTTACTTATACCAAGTAATAAAACCCTTGTTCATCTAAACCTGTGTTTTTTGTTTTTTTTTTTTTTTTGGAGACGGAGTCTCGCTCTGTCGCCCAGGCTGGAGTGCAGTGGTGCGATCTCGGCTCACTGCAAGCTCCGCCTCATGGGTTCACACCATTCTCCTGCCTCAGCCTCCCAAGTAGCTGGGACTATAGGAGCCTGCCACTACGCCCGGCTAATTTTTTTTTGGTATTTTTAGGCAGCAAAGACCACTGGTGGACACAGTGAATGACGGGGCGGAGGACCATCATGGGCAGGCGCTGCAGCTGCCTTATCCACCAGGGCTCTGAGTGAGCCTGGGTGCCGGCTGGTGCTCTGGGACAGTGTGGTCAGGGACAGGAGGTCACCCTGGTCAGTCTCACCGCACACCTCCAACTGGAATCAGTCCTGTTCACAGGAGGTGGGCAAAGCCCAGTGTGTTCAGGAGCTGCCAGGCACCTGGAGCCTTTTGAGACCCTCTGACCCAGAACCAGGGATGACAGGCCTTCATCGTGGGCAGCAAGGTGAGTGCTGGCTCCAGCCTCTCCCAGATCATTGTAGGTCCATTTCTTAGAAGGGCAAACTGAGGCCCAGGGTGGGCCAGTTCACTGCAGCAGAGGCAGCCAGGGTTCTGGCTCCTGAAGCTGCTCTCTCCTGACCCAGCTCAAGCTCCCTCACACCCCCTGCCCTGCAGGTCTCCTTCACCGACCACAACCTGCTGGACTTGCTGCTGGCCCACCAGGTCCTGGTGAGGCAGGAGAATAGGGTGTGGAGGCAGGGAACCTAAGGCTGTTTCATGCCAACTTCCTAGAACTAAATTGAAAGGAAAACCCTAACTTTCCACACCTAAGTAACAAAAGGACCAGAGGCTACTCCATTTGACCTTTTCTGCACAGCAGATGCGAAATTGGCTGTCCCCAACAAATCAGACTGGTTGTGGGTGGAGTCTTCGTTTGCAACTTGGTAACTTCACTCCAGCCTATGAATGGTTGCTGTCCGCAAACAATCAGACTGATTGTGGGTGGAGTCTTTGTTTGCATAGAAGTATAACTTTGTAACTTCACCCTAGCAAACATCTGATCCAATCAGATGTTGGCACAGGAGTGTGACCTTTTAAGTTCACTTCAGCCTCTGATTGGCTGTTTTCTGCAACCAATCAGATTGCAGGCTACCACTTCATTTACATGAGGTGAGCATGAAGTGACCAATGGGAAACTTCTAGGGGGTATTTGGACCCAAGAAGATTCTGTATCCAGGCCCTTGAGCTGCTGCTGGGCCCACTCCCACACCGTGGAGTGTACTTTCGTTTTCAATAAATCCCTGCTTTTAGGCCGGGTGTGGTGGCTCACACCTGTAATCCCAGCACTCTGGGAGGCCGAAGTGGGTGGGTCATCTGAGGTCAGGAGTTCGAGACCAGCCTGGCCAACATGGTGAAACCCTGTCTCTACTGAAAATACAAAAAAAAAAAAAAAATCAGCTGAGCGTGGTGGCACACGCCTATGATCCCAGCTACTTGGGAGGCTGAAGCACAAGAATCACTTGAACCTGGGAGGCAGAGGTTGCAGTAAGCAGAGATCACACCACTGCACCCCAGCCTGGGTGACAGAGCAAGACTCCGTCTCAAAAAAAAAAAAACAACAACAAAAACTGCTTTCATTCTTTTATTGCTTCATTCTTTCTTTGCTTTGCTGGGCGTTTTGTCCAATTCTTGGTTCAAAACACCATGAACCTGGACAACTTGCAGTCACAACCCTCTACCAGGGACACTGGTGCCTGGCTATCTGGGTGCCCTCCTCCTGCTCTCAGCCTACGTGGCACGCCTCAGCGCCCAGCCTAAGCTCGAGGCCTCCCTGGCTTCCCCTGAGTATGGGAACGACCCCATCTTTGGAGGCTACAAGATGTGAGCCCACTTGGCCTCCCCATGGGAGCAGGGTTGCCCTTGGGAATCAATAAAAGCAATGAGAGGAAAGCTGTGCTGAGGTCATTGAGGGGCTGGGTGGGCATAAGGGACCTTCTACCCCATCCCAGGCTGCCTGGGAATGACCCAGGCATAGGCAGGACCAGAGGCTACAGATGACCCTCCCAGGGGTTGAGTGGACAGGGGCGCTGGTGACCTTGGCAGAGGCCTTGTCTGCCGGATGAAGGAGTGGGAGTTGACTCCCAGGGCACTAGGGAGCCACTGCAGGCTTTTGAGCAGGGATGGTGACTTTTAGGAATCAGAGCCTGTGATAGCTCAGGAAGCCTTGGGCACCACCTAACTCAACACCTAATAGATAGGGAAACTGAGGCCCAGAGAGGGGACTGGACCGCCTAGGTTCACTAAGCAAGTGGGTAGATGGGTCGAGTTGGTGTCCTGGGTGCTAAGCTCCCAGGCTGGAGGCCTGGCTGCCCCTCAAAGGAGTGTCTGCCTGACTGAGATGCTTAGCAGAGGCTCCATGGGGAGGGGTCTTATGCACCTTGGATTTGAGGGGCTGACTGGCAGTTCTGTTTCTGGTGAAGGAGAGCTGACCCCTTTTGGGAGGCATGGTCCAGGAACGACCCCCCCAGTCCCCAAGAGGAAAGTGCTGCACACCCATCATCTCAGTGAAATCCCGAAGCTTCCACAGCCCAGAAGACAGACTGTTGCCTGAGGGGGTCGCTGTTCCAGTGGGTCTTGTAACCCTGCCCCAAGGAGCCTGCCAGGCAGGGCCCCGGGCCTGCAGCCTGTGGCCTCCTCAGTGCCCCGAGCATTCAGGAGGGCGTGTTCAGGTTCCAGCCTCGCCTGGGCCAGGCCTTGGAGTATGCTTGGGATGCCCTGGTGCCTGAGGGCAGGCAGCCTTACCAGTGGCTTGGCATGGGAAGGGCTGGACTCCTTGGACCACAGTGGTTCACTGTGTAGGCAGGGAAGACAGTGGCCGTGGTAGGCCACAGAGCAGGCCTAGGGGACACTCGAGCATCCCGCAGGTTCCAGAGCAGCAGGAGGAGAGGAGTTGCTCTTTTCAAAGCTTCCCACAGGAGTTGGATGCACCGGCTCACACTTGCAGTCCCAGCTACTCAGAGGCTGAGGTGGGAGGATTGCTTGAGCCCAGGAGTTAAAGACTGCAGTGAACTATGATTGCACTGCTAAACTCCAGCCTGGGCAAAAGAGCGAGACCCCATCTCTAAAAACATTTTTTATTTTATTTTTTGAGACGGTCTCACTCTATCACCCAGGCTGGAGTGCAGTGGCATGATCTCAGCTCACTGCAACCTCCGCCTCCCGGATTCAAGTGATCCTCATGCCTCAGCCTCCCAAGTAGCTGGGATTACAGGTGCATGCCACCACACCTGGCTAATTTTTGTATTTTTAGAAGAGATGGGGTTTGGCCATGGTGGCCAGGCTGACCTCGAACTCCTGACCTCAAGTGATCCACCCGCCTTGGCCTCCCAAAGTGCTGGAATTACAGGTGTGAGCCACTGTGACTGTATAAAAATATTTTTAAAAGAAAGCTTCCTGCAGACAATCACTTTCACACTCTTCAGGGTGACTGGGCTGGACATTTTGGCTGTGTAGCTCTGAGACTGCAGGAAGGTGGATGGAGAGGCTCCCTGTGGCCAGGAAAAGGGACTGGGCCCCTGTCTGGGTACCTCAGGACTGGCATGAAGCCACATGTGTGAGCTGGTGCTGCAAGGCGTGGGAGTGATCAGATGGTCATTGGTGAGAGGCTGGGAGCCCCTCTAGCTGTAAAGTTGACAGATGACACCCAGGGCATGTGGTCGGGACTCCCTAGCAGCATATGGGAGGGAGGAGGGTAAGCTTCCTCCAGGCAGTGCCCCAAGCACTTGACATCTATCAACTCATTTAATCGGCAGAAAAAATCCACCCGGTGGATGCTATTATTATCTCCAGTTTATTTTTTTAATTTTATATTTTTTGAGACGGAGTCTTGCTCTGTCACCCAGGCTGGAGTGCAGTGGCGTGATCTTGGCTCACTGCAAGCTCCTCCTGAATTCAAGCGATTCTCCTGCCTAGGCCTCCAGAGCAGCTGGAATTACAGGTGCCCGCCACCACACCCGGCTAAGTTTTGTATTTTTAGTAGAGATGGGGTTTCACTATTTTGGCCAGGCTGGTCTCCAACTCATGACCTCAAGTGATCCGCCTGCTTTGGCCTCCCAAAGTGCTTGGATTACAGGGGTGAGTTACCGTGCCCGACCCATTATCTCCATTTTAGAGATGAGGAAACAGAGACACAGAGAGGTAAAGTAACTGCCAAAGTTCACATAGCTGGTAAGAGGCTGACCCAGGATTTGAATTAAAGCTTTCTGGCTCCACGCCTGTGCTTGAATCACCTCTGCCACAGGTGGTGGCTCTAGCTACTGTTTTTTTTGTTGTTGTTGTTTGTTTGTTTTTTGTTTTGTCCTTAAATTCTGGCACAGAGTGACTGCAGGAGGCCGGTAACTCTGTTTACTCCCCTTCATTATATGGGGGACAGGAAGCCCAAGAGAAAGGCTTGGCTTCAGCCAGTCAGGATGGGGGTGGGAGTGGGAGCGGCTTTGGTTTGAAGGTTGGAACATTTGGAACTAGTGGCTGGATTTGATCCCTGGCTGGGGAGGGGGGCCATGCAGGTTACAGATAAAAAGCTGCTGTTCTCAGGAGGAGCCTCTGGCCCCGGCCAGCTGCTGTTCAGGAGCAGGCAGAAAGGGCAGATCCAGGGGGCTGGCATCCGTTCACCCAGGAGTTTGCCCTTTGGTAGTAGCCCTGGGACTGAGAGGTCTGGGGTAACAGCATGGGGAGGGAGGGCTAAGGGGTGTAGAGAGTGACCCCAGACCTCAAGGGCAAAACCTGAGGATGCTTGCAGGCCTTGGCATCAGGTCTCAGCCCACAGGTCTGGTCCCCAGCTGCACCATCCAGGCAGGGCAGATGCAGGAATTTGGCTCCATCCCTCCCTGCCCCTCCTCCTGCCTCCCCTGCTTGTTCCCTGCTTGGCCAAGGTCCCAGTTGGCTGTGGCTCAGGCTCGGGATCCATTTCTCTCCACCGTCATAAGTGGCCTGAGAACCCTTCCTAGCCCTGCTTGGGGACCCTGCAACTAGATATTGGGGCTCATGGCTGCCTTTACCCAGCTGTGTGACCTTGGACAAGTGGTCAGCCCTCTCTGGGCCTGTTTCTTTTTGTTTGTTTGTTTTGAGACAAGGTCTTGCTCTGTCGCCCAGGCTGAAATGTGGTGGTGCAATCATGGCTCACTACAGCTTTGACCTCCTGGACTTAAGTAATCCTCCTGCCTTAGCCTCTGGAGGAACTGGAACTACAGGCATGCACCACCATGCTTGGCTATTTTTAAAATTTTTTGTAGAAAGCGGGGTGGGGGTCTCCCCGTGTTGCTCAGGCTGGTCTCGAACTCCTGGGCTCAAGTGATCCTCCTACCTCACCTTTTCAGAGTACTGGGATTATAGCTGTGAGTATCTGCGCATGTGGGCCTATTTCTTCCTCCAATAGCCCAACCCATCACAAAGTATCATCCTGTTACCAAATCCCTCCTCCATGCCAGACACTTGGCGGGTCTTTAGACCCCCATTTTACTGATGAAAAAACTGAGGTCAGAACTGGAATTTGTACCCAGGAGGCTGATTACCAAACCTTCATCCTGTCCCAAACAGCCTCAGAAAATACTCTCAAAAGTGCTCTGGCTGGGTGCAGTGGCTCACGCCTGTAATCCCAGCACTTTGGGAGGCTGAGGCGGTGGATCATCAGAGGTCAGGAGTTCAAGACCAGCCTGGCCAACATGGAGAATCCTTGTCTCTACTTAAAAAAATACAAAAATTAGCGGGGTGTGGTGGCGGGCGCCTGTAATCCCAGCTACTCAGGAGGCTGAGGCAGGAGAATCACTTGAACCCGGGAGGTGGAGGTTGCAGGGGGCCGAGATCACATCACTGCATTGTAATCTAGCCTGGGTGACAGAGCAAGGCTCTGTCTCAAAAAAAAAAAAAAAAAGCTCTGGACGAATCAAGTGGCCGGAAGTGGTTATTTAAAAGGTTAATGTTAGTTGAATGTTAACTATCCTGACTGAAATTAAGTTGAAGCCCCAGGAATTTCAGAAGCAAAAGCACTCATGCACTCTTCTGGCCCATTTTGCAGTTTGCCTTCACAGCCAGCACAGTGGAAAGCCAGCTCTGAAATATGTGGGGTGAGGTCGGGGTGCTCAAATACAGCCGGAAGTCTCCTCTCCCTGCACCTGCAGAGACGGTTACTCCTGGGAACTTCTGAGTGTTTTCCTGGGAGTTGTTTTTGGCAATGAAACCACACTTGAACTCCAGACCTCTCCACCGGAAGACTTTGGACAGGGTCAGGGTGGGACCTTTGCATTTCCAGATGGGATTTTCTGCTACAAACAAGGTCAGGAACATGGCCCTGGATGATGCAGACGTGAGCGATGCTTGCTTCCCCTTAAACTGAACGTCATAAGCCTTGTCCTTACTTAGAAGCAGCATCCAGGGCAGAAAATACGATAAAAGCCTTGGCCCACCTGCCTGCTGTGCCTGCCACAGTCTCCTGGCTTAAAGTGTGTCCCACCTTAAAATGAGAAGGTGGTGACCTCTCAGAGGTTCAGGCTCAGTAGGTTTAAGTCTTCAGGTAGAACGAGCGACTAGGCCACTCCTGTGGAGGATTGCCATTGCCAGAGTTTGAAGTAGTTGCTTTTTCCTGCTATTCCAAAAATAGGACAACTGCGACCTTTGGCTTATAAATTCAGCTAAGGCAACAGTTGCACACACAACTGGGGTGGCCGCTCAGCTCTCTTCCTCTACCCACCCTGGCCCAGCGTCCCCTGCTGGTACCAGGCCCTGCTCCCTAGATGCAGGGATTGACCCAAACCCTGCCAATCAAAGAGCCTCAGCTTCAGCAACAGCAATTGGTCCAGCGGGGAGAGCACGTGAGCAGAGTCGGGCTTATCAGAGTCCTCCCTGGCCCATCCCAAACACAGCTGGCCAGGGGCCAGGAGCTCCCTCTGAGATGGGAGCTTCTATTCAGGTCAAGAGGCTGGTAGAAGGTGAATCTGGAGTGGACTGTGATGTAGGTTATGGCTGAGAGAGTGGAGCAGGTGTGTGTGTGTGTGTGTGTGTGTGAGAGAGAGAGAGAGAGAGAGAGAAAGAGAGAGAGGTGGCGGTGCAGTTTTTAGGTGCCTGGTTCCATTCTGTGAGAGTCCAGCTCCACTTTCCCTGTTTGGGTCCATAAATGCCTCTCTCTTGGAGTTGAGTTTCTGTACTTTCAGCTGAAAGAGATTGCGACAGGTTCAAAATGTGTTCACAAATCCTTTGACAATTTCTCCCTCAAAATTTGGAACCTGGTGAGGGCGGTGGCTCACACCTGTAAACCTAGCACTTTGGGAGGCCAAAGCAGGAGGATCTCTTGAGCTCAGGGGTTCAAGACCAGCCTGGACAACATAATGAGGCCCCATCTCTAGAAACAATTAAACAACAAAATTAGTTGGATGTGGTGGCATGCACCTGTAGTCCCAGCTGCTCTGGAGGCTGAGGCAGGAGGATCACTTGAGCATGTCTGGGAGGTTGAGGCTTCAGTGAGCTGTGATCATACCACTTCACTCCAGCCTGGGTTACAGAGGGAGACCATGTCTCCCCCCTCAAAAAATGAAAAATAAACCCAACTCCCTACCCCTTGAGCACAGGCTGGATTTAGTGCGTGGAAGTGATAGTGCATGACTTCCAAGACTAGGTCGGAAAAGACGCTGTGGCTTCCATCTTGCTCTCCTGAATCACATGCTCTGAGGAAGCCAGCTGCCATGTCATGAGGACACTTAAGCAGCCCTGTGGTGGTCCAGGTGGTGAGGAACTGAGGCGTTCTGACAAAGCCAGCACTTCATCACTCTCCATGTGAGTGCACCAGTATGAAAGTGAATCCTGCAGCCCCACTTAAGCCCCAGAGACCATCTTAATGGCCACCTCATGAGAGACCCCAGCAGAAACCCCTAGCTAAAGCACTCCCAAATTTGTGACTCAGAAACGAATATAATAAATGCGTGTTGTTTTAAGCGGCTAAGCTTTGGGGTAATTTGCTATGCAGCAATAGATAAGTAATACAGAGTTCAAACCAAGCTGCTGCCATCAAGCCTCCGTAATAGAGGTGAGTGCCCTACGAGGCTCACCAGACAAGGCAGATGCTGAGATTTCATGAGCTGTTTTCCAGAGTCCAGTTGCTTGGGTTGGGGTTTGCAGTCGTTTCTGAGCTCTCTTGGCAAAGGTGTTTGTCAGTGTCTGGGATAAAGGCACATCCTTCAGACAGGAGTCTTTCCTTTGATGGTCTCTGATTCCTGATTGTGAGTCTGTGTGGCTGCAGCTCATTCACGCTGGAGAGGAAGGAAGGAGCAGTGTGTAAGAGAGCAGGTGCTGGGCTTGGCTTCAGGTCCCAACTCTGCCATGTGACCTTGAGCTAGATGCCCAAATGAGATAATGCATCTAGAACATTTAGCGCAGTGTCTGGAACACAGTAAGTGCTCAATAAATGGCTGAAAACAACTTTTGTAAAAAACCAGCTTCAGCCGGGTGTGGTGACTCATGCCTGTAATCCCAGCACTTTGGGAGGCCGAGGCAGGTGGATCACTTGAGGTCAGGAGTTTGAGATCAACCTGGCCAACACAGTGAAACCCTGTCTCTACTAAAAATACAAAAATTAGCTTGGCATAGTGGCACACGCCTGTAGTCCCACATACTCGGGAGGCTGAGGCAGGAGAATTGCTTGAACCCAGGAGGCGGAGGTTGCGGTGAGCCAAGATCGTGCCACTGCACTCCAGCCTGGGCTACAGAGCGAGACTCCTTCTCAAAAAACAAAAGAAAACAACAACAGAAACAGCTTCAAAGTTTCTCACTACCATTAGCTTTGGTGCTGTCTCAACATCTTCAGAAATCAGCATCTCTTCTTTTGCTATGTATTTTGTACAAACAAGCAACTGAGCACAATCTCCTGCTTTCATATGTTCATCTCAACTAACAGCAAGAGAAAAAAAAAATAGGTAGTGAATTGACCTCTGGCAAAACTTGACTTTTGAAAATTTCAGCCAAGCCATGAGTTGGGCACTCGAGTCTAGTATGAAACAAAGAAATATTATTACATTGCAATTTTCTCTCCAAGTAAAATTCTTTTTTTGTTGTTGTTTTTTGTTTTTTTTTTGTTTGTTTGTTTTGCAGATGGAGTCTCGCTCTGTCACCCAGGCTGGAGTGCAGTGGCGAGATCTCGGCTCACTGCAACCTCTACCTCCCACATTCAAGCTATTCTCCTGCCTCAGCCTTCTGAGTAGCTGGGATTATAGGCACCTGCCACCACACCTGGCTAATTTTTGTATTTTTAGTAGAGATGGGGTTTCGCCATGTTGACCAGGCTGGTCTCGAGCTCCTGACCTCAAGTGATCTGCTTGCCTCGGCCTCCCAAAGTGCTGGGATTACAGGCGTGAGCCACCATACCCGGCCTCCAAGTAAAGTTCTTTGAAACCAAATTTTTAATTGCTCAATATTCAAAATCAACATATTATTTAAGAATGGAAACCTGGCCAGGCATGGTGGCTGACGCCTGTAATCCCAGCACTTTGGGAGGCCAAGGCAGGCAGATCACCTGAGTTCAGGAGTTGGAGACCAGCCTGGCCAACATGGCGAAACCCCATCTCTACTAAAAATACAAAAAAAATTAGCTGGGAGTGGTGCCATGTGCCTGTAATCCCAGCTACTCAGGAGGCTGAGATGGGAGAATAGCTTGATTGCAGGAGGTAGAGGTTGCAGTGGACCAAGATTGCGCCACTGCACTCCAGCCTGGGCAACAGAGTGAGATTCAGTCTAAAATAAATAAATAAATAAATAAATAAAATAAAATGCTCATCTACATGTCTGCTTCCGTATTATGACTAGAAATCTCTTGAGAGAAGGGACTGGATTATTTTTTCTTTTTCTTTTCCAGCTTTTGAATTGAGCTATTACTTATACACAGTAGACGCACTTATCTTAAGCATATAGTTCAGTAAATGTTTACATACGTATACCTGTGTACCTGTGTAACCACAAACAAATCAAGGTGTTGAACATTCCCCGCCCCCAAAGCAAAGAGTTGCTCTCTGTTTGCTAGTGTCATGGGTTGCAAGAAAGCCTAAAATTGATGTAACTGTATTTGTTATTTGCTACTTAACAAACCACTCTGACGTTTATTGGCTTAAAACAACACACACTTATTCCTCCCAGCTCTGTGACTGGACTGAGTGTCCCTTCTGAGCTGGGCCAGCTTGGCTGAGTCTCGCTGGTCTGGTTGCCCTCACTGTGACATGGGACCTCAGCTCAAATAGTGGAAACTCCAGCTGGGCACGGTGGCTCACATCTGTAATTCCAGCATTTTGGGAGGCCAAGGTGGCAGGATCACATGAGGCCAGGAGTTCGAGATCAGCCTGACCAACATGGCGAAACCCCGTCTCTACTAAAACTACAAAATTAGCCGGGTGTGGTGGCAGGCGCCTGTAGTCCCAGCTACTTGGGAGGCTGACACAGGAGAATTGCTTGAACCCGGGAGGCGGAGGTTGCAGTGAGCTGAGATTGCACCACTGCACTCCAGCCTGGGTGACAGAGCGAGACTCCATCTCAAAAATAAAAAAAAGACAGACTGAAACACAAATTAGCAATTAAATTGAGATGGCCTCATTCTGTTGCCCAGGCTGGAGTGCATGGTGAGATCACGGCTCACTGCAGCCTTGACCTCCTGGGGTCAGGTGATTCTCCCACAGCCGCCTTCCAGGTAGCTGGGACTACAGGCGGGCACCACTACACCCGGCTAATTTTTAAAAATTATTTGTAGAGATGGGGTTTCACTATGTTGTCCAGGCTGGTCTCAGACTCCTGGGCTCAAGTGATCTGCCCACCTTGGCCTCCCAAAATGCTGGGATTACAGGCGTGAGCCACCGTGTCTGCCCCAGCTGATTTTTTTTCCAACTTTTTTTTTTAATTGTAGTAAAATACACATAGCATAAAATTTACCATCTTAACCAATTTTTTTCTTTTTCTTTTCTTTTTTTTTTTTTTGAGACAGAGTCTTGCTGTGTCACCCAGGCTGGAGTGCAGTGGAGCGATCTCGGCTCACTGCAACCTCTGCCTCCTGAGTTCAAGCAATTCTCTTCCTCAGCCTCCTGAGTAGCTGAGATTACAGGCACCTGCCACCATGCCCAGCTAATTTTTGTATTTTTAGTAGAGATGGGGTTTCACCATCTTGGCCAGGCTGGTCTTGAACTCCTGACCTTGTGATCCACCGCCTCGGCCTCCCAAAGTGCTGGGATTACAGGCATGAGCCACTGTGCCCAAACCATTTTTAAGTGTAAGGTTTAGTGGTATTAAATACATTCATGTTGTGCAACCACTACTACTATCCATTTCCAGAACTCTATCTTATAAAATCAGAACTCTACCCATTAAACACTAACTTCCCATTCTCCTCTTCCCAGTCCCTGGCAACCACATTCTACTTTCTGTTTCTATGATTTTGACTACTCTGAAGTATCTCATATAAGTGGAATCATACAGTATTTGTCTTTCATGACTGGTTTATTTCACTTAGCATAATGTCCTCAAGGTCCATCTATGTGGTGGCATGTATCAGAATTTCCTTCCAAGTGATTTTTTACAAAGATGCAAAACCAGTTCAGTGGAGAAAAGATAGCACTTTTGATATGGCTAGGCTTTGTGTCCCCACCCAAATCTCATCTTGAATTGTAATCCCCCAGAGCTGAGGGAGAGACCTAGTGGGAGGTGATTGGATCACGGGGATGGTTCCCCCATGCTGTTCTTGAGATAGTGAGGGAGTTTTCACGAGGTCTGATGGTTTTATAAATGGCAGTTTCCCCACCAGGCATGGTGGGCTTACACCTGTAATTCCAACACTTTGGGAGGCTGAGGCAGACAGATCACTTGAGGTCAGGAGTTTGAGACCAGCCTGGCCAACATGGTGAAACACCATCTCTACTAAAATGACAAAAATTAGCTGGGCGTGGTGGGGCATGCCTGTGATCCCAGCTACTCAGGAGGCTGAGGCAGGAGAACCACTTGAACCCAGGAGGCAGAGGTTGCGGTGAGCCGAGATCTCCAGCTTGGGCAATAGAGAGACTCTGTTTCAAAAATAAAAAAAAAAAGAAAAAGAAAAAAGCAGTTTTCCCTGGGCTTTTGCTCTCTCTCTCTCTCTCTTGCCTGCCACCATGTAAGACATGCCTGCTTCCCCTTCTGTTGTGATTGTAAGTTTCCTGAGGCCTCCTCAGCCATGTGGAACTGTGAATCAATTAAACCCCTTTCCTTTATAAATTACTCAGTCTCAGGTGGTATTTTTATAGCAGTGTGAAAATGGACTATTATAGTAAATTGGTACTGCAGAGAGTGGGGTATTGCTATAAAGAAACTTGAAAATGTGGAAGCGACTTTGGAATTGGGTAATGGGCAGAGGTTGGAACAGTTTGGAGGGCTCAGAAGAGTACAGGAAGATATGGAAAAGTTTGTAGCTTCCTAGAGAATTGTTGAATGCTTTTGAGCAAAATGCTGATAAGGATGTGTACAATGAAGTCCAGGCTGAGGTGGTCTCAGATGGAGTTGAAGAGCTTATTGGGAACTGGAGTAAAGGTCACTCATGCTATGCTTTTTAGCCAAGAGACTGGGTGACATTTTGCCCCTGCCCTAGAGATCTGTGGAACTTTGAACTGGAGAGAGATGATTTAGGGTAACTGGCAAAAGAAATTTCTAAGCAGCAAAGCATTCAAGACATGACCCAGATTATTCTGAAAGCATTCAGTTTTATGCATTCACAAAGAGATGATTTGAAATTGGAACTTACGTTTAAAAGAGAAGCAGAGCATAAAAGTTTAGAAAATTTGCAAGCCTGATGATGCAACAGAAAAAAAAAATTTCTGGGGAGAAATTCAAGCCCACTGCAGAAATTTGCATAAGTAATGAGGGGCTGAATGTTAATCACTATTTAACTCCCCAGCCATGTAGAACTGTGAGTCATTTCCACCAATTAGGAAAATGTCTCCAGGGCATGTCAGAGATCTTGTTGGCAACATCTCCCACCACAGGCCCAGAGGCCTAGGAGAAAAAAATGGTTTCATGGGCCCCAGTCATGTCTAAAAGGGGCCAAGGTAAGCTTGGGGCATTAGTTCAGAAGGTGCAAGCCTCAAGCCTTGGCAGCTTCCATGTGGTGTTGGGCTTGCAGGTGCACAGAAGTCAAGAACTGAGGTTTGGGAACCTCTGCCTAGATTTCAGAAGATGTATGGAAGTGCTTGGATGTCCAGGCAAAAGTCTGCTGCAGGGGTAAAGCCCTCATGGAGAACCTCTGCTAGGGCAATGTGGAAGGGATATGTGGGGTTGGAGCCTCCACACAGAGTCCCCACTGGGGCACTGCCTGGTGGAGATGTGAGAAGAGGGCCACCATCCTCCAGACCCCAGAATGGTAGGTCCCCTGACAGCTTGCACCATGTGCCTGGGAAAGACACAGGCACTGAATGCCAGCCTGTGAAAAATCCTGCCCCTTGCATCAGCATGCCCTGGATGTGGGACATATAGCCAAAGGAGATCATTTTAGAGCTTTAAGATTTAATGACTGCCCCACTGGATTTCAGACTTGCATGGGGCCTGTAGCACCTTTTTTTTTGGGCAATTTTTCCCATTTAGAATGGGAATATTTACCTAATGCTTGTACCCTCATTGTGTCTAGGAAATAACTAGCTTGCTTTTGATTTTACAGGCTCATAGGCAGAAGGGACTTGCCTTGTCTCAGATGAGATTTTAGACCGTGGACTTTTGAGTTAATGCTGGAATGAGTTAAGACTTTGGCATGATTGTGTTTTGAAATGTGAAAGGGACATGAGATTTGAGATGGGTCAGGGGTGGAATGATTTGGTTAGGCTTTGTGTCCCCACCCAAATCTGATCTTGAATTGTAATCCCCAGGTGTTGAGGGTGAGACCTGGTGGGAGGTGATTGGATCGTGAATCAGCATGTTGCCTCCATGCTGTTCTCGTGATAGTTGGGGAGTTCTCATGAGATCTGATGGTTTTATAAAAGTCAGTTTCCCTGGGCTTTTTGCTTGCTCTCTCTTGCATGTTGCCATGTAAGATGTGCCTGCTTCCCCTTCTGCTGTGATTGTAAGTTTCCTGAGGCCTCCCCAGTCATGCAGAACAGTCAGTCAATTAAACCTTTTTGCTTTATAAATTACTCAGCCTCGGGTAGTATCTTCATAGCAGTGTGAAAACGGACTAATATACCTTTCAACAGAAGGTAATGGGGCAATTAGAATTTCATAGGCAAAAAAAGAAATGTTAATCTAAACCTCACAACTTATAGAAAATTAACTGAAATGGATTATGGACTTAATTACAAAATGAAAAATTATATAACTTTAAGGGAAAAAATGTGAGAAAATGTTCAGGATCTAGAGCTAGGCAAAGAATTCTTAGACTTAATACTAAAAGCATGATCCATAAGAGGAAAAATGGATAAATTGCACCTCATAAAAATAAAAATGTTTGGCTGGGCACTATGGCTCACACCTCTAATCCCAGCACTTTGGTAGGCTAAGTCAGTAGGATCACTTGAATCCAGGGGTTCAAGACTAGCCTGGGCAACACAGTGGGACTCCATCTCTACAAACAATAAAAAAAATTAACCAGGTATGGTGGTACATGCCTGTAGTCCCAGCTACTCAGGAGGTTAAGGTGGGAGGATCACTTGAGCCTGGGAGGTCAAGGCTGCAGTGGACCATGATTGCGCCACTGCACTCCAGCTTGGGCAGCAGAGGCAGCTTGGGCAGCAGAGGCGGTGGCTCACGTCTGTAGTCCCAGCACTTTGGGAGGCCGAGGCAGGTGGATCATGAGCTCAGGAGATTGAGACCATCCTGGCTAACACAGTGAAACCCTGTCTCTACTAAAAATACAAAAAAATTAGCCAGGCGTGGTGGCAGGCGTCTGTAGTCCCAGCTACTTGGGAGGCTGAGGAAAGAGAATGGTGTGAACCTGGGAGGTGGAGGTTGCAGTGAGCCGAGATTGCGCCACTGCACTCCAGCCTGGGTGACAGAGCGAGACTCCATCCCAAAAAAAAAAAAAAAGGAAATGTTTGCTTTGCAAAACACTCTGTTAAGAGGTTAAAAAGTAAAGTTAGAAGTGGGAGAGGCCAGGCACAGTGGCTCATGCCTGTAATCCCAGCACTATGGGAGGCCGAGGTGGGCAGATCATGAGGTCAGGAGTTTGGGACCAGCCTGGGCAACATGGTGAAACCCCATCTCTACTAAAAATATAAAAATTAGCTGGGCATGGTAGTGCATGCCTGTAATCCCAGCTACCTGGGAGGTTGAGGCAGGAGAATCACTTGAACCTGGGAGGCAGATGTTGCAGTGAGCTGAGATTGCGCCACTGCACCCCAGCCTGGGTGACAGAGTGAGACTCCACCTCAAAAAAAAAAAAAAGAAAGAAAATAAATAGCCCTCATCAAAGACTCAAGTTATCTTTTTATAGTTGATTTCTAGCTCAGTTGTATTGCGTACAGAAAACATGCTCTAAGATTTCAATCTGTTGAAGAGTGTGGGTGTTTCTGGTGCTGTATAGGATCTGATAGGTACTCCTTGTGTGCTTGAAAACAAAGCGTATTTTCAGTCATTCAAATATTCAATATTATTCTGATCGTTTTCTCAGTCTCTTCTATCAATTACTGAAGCACTATTTCAAAATATCCCGCTCTAGGCTGGAAGGAAATAGAAATGAGTCAAGATTGAGATTGGCAAATACACACACACACACACACACACACACACACACACACACACACACAGCTGTTTTGTGTATTTCTCATCGTAATTCCATCATACTTTACTGTATAGAGTTTGTGGCCATGTTATTAAGGGCATACAAATTTAGAATTTTTGCAACGTCCTAATAAATACGGAATCTTTTCACAT
The DNA here is from genome assembly GCF_028858775.2 of Pan troglodytes. Taxonomy (NCBI): domain Eukaryota; kingdom Metazoa; phylum Chordata; class Mammalia; order Primates; family Hominidae; genus Pan; species Pan troglodytes. The sequence continues at coordinate 69,875,876 of NC_072407.2, forward strand.
TAGCAAATTCCCATCTCATATGTAAAGGTTTTGTTTTCTTTGTTTTGAGATGGTCTCGCTGTGTTGCCCAGGCTGGAGTGCCATGGCTATTCACAGGCTGTATCGTGGTACATTACAGCCTTGAACTCCTAGCTCCAAGCCGTCTTCCAGTTTCAGCCTTCCAAGTAGTAAAGATTTTGTTTTAAAATTCATTATTTATTTATTTATTTATTTTTCTTCCCTTAAGGTGCTATTGGTAGGCCAAGCATAGTGGCTTATGCCTGTAATCCCAGAACTTTGGAAGGCTGAGGTGGGTGAATCACTTGAGGTCAGGAGTTTGAGGCCAGCCTGGCCAACATGGTGAAACCCCTCTCTACTAAAAGTACAAAATTTAGCTGGGTGTAGTGCCGGGCGCCTGTAGTCCCAGCTACTTGGGAGGCTAAGGCAGGAGAATGGCTTGAACCCGGGAGGCAGAAGTTGCAGTGAGCCGAGATCGCGCCACTGCACTGCAGCCTGAGGACAGAGCAAGACTCTGTCTCAAAAAAAAAAAAAGAAAAAAAAAGAAAAAAGTGCTATTGACCTGACATCAATATAGATATATGACAGCTTTTCTTCAGTTTGTTCCTATGTGGCCTATCTTTTTTAATCCTTTTATTTTCAACCTTCCTATAGCCTTATGCTATAAATGTGCTCCTTGTAAATAGAATATAATTTGATTTTCTTTTGTTTTTCATTCTGACTTCGTCTTTTTTTTTTTTTTTTTTTTTTTTGAGGCAGGGTCTTGCTCTGTCCTCCAGTCTGGAGTGCAGTGGTGTGATCATGGCTCACTGCAGCCTCAACCTCCTGGACACAAGCAATCCTCTTGGCTCAGCCTCCTAAGTAGCTGGGACTACAGGCATGCACCGCCACATCTGGCTAATTTTTTAATTTTTAATTTTGTAGAGACGGAGTCTCCTTATGTTGCCCAGGCCGGTCTCGAACTCCTGGGCTCAAGGAATCCTCCTACCTTGGCCTCCCAAAGTGCTGGGATTACAGGCGTGAGCTACCTTGCCCAGCCCCCAATTTTTTTTTTTTTTTTTGAGACGGAGTCTTGCTTTGTCTACTAGGCTGGAGTGCAGTGGCACAATCTCGGCTCACCACAACCTCCATCTCCCAGGTTCAAGCAATTCTCCTGCCTTAGCCTCCCGATCAGCTGGGACTACAGGCGTGTGCCGCCATGCCTGGCTACTTTTGTATTTTTAGTAGAGATGGAGTTTCACCATGCTGGCCAGGGTGGTCTTGAACTCCTGACCTCAGGTGATCCACCCGCCTCGACCTCCCAAAGGGCTGGGATTACAGGCATGAGCCACCACGCCCGGCCAAATTTTTTTAAAAATACAAAATAAATTGTTCTATTGTGAACAATGCTGCAATAAACATGGGAGCTCGGTTTCTGAGCGTGCTTGTAAAGGTCTTCTGGTGGACGCATACGCTCTTTCCTTTGAGCTTTGTGTTAGTTTCCTTCAGAGAAACGGAACCAATGGGATGTGTGTGGAGAGAAAGAGAGAGGGAGAGGCAGAGACAGAGAGGGAGAGGCAGAGACAGAGAGGGAGAGGCAGAGACAGAGAAAGGCTCCAAGGAATTGGCTTATGTGCTTGGTGGAGGCTGGGTATGTTCAAAAAAGTCCAATTCTGCAGGATAGGTTGGCAGGCTGGAGACCCCAGGAAGAGGTGATGCCGTGGCTCGAGGCTGAAGGCCGTCTCTGGCAGAATTCCTTCCTCTTCAGGGAACCTCAGTTGTCTCTCTTAAGGCCTTCAGCTGATTAGATGAGGCCCACCCCCATTATGGAGGGTCATCTGCTTCACTCAAAATCTACTGATCTAATTGTCAATCTCATCTAAAAAATGCCTTCACAGAAACATCTAGAATAATGTTTGACCAAATACTTGGGTGTTGGGGCCTGACCAATTTAACCCATAAAATCACCTATCACTAGTATATACCTTGGAAGTTTTACAGCTGATACAGTTTTTCAGTGTGGCTGAACAGTTTAACAATCCATCCCATCTGCAGTGCGTGGAAGTTCCAGTTGCTCTCCCTCCTGTTGACAGTTGGAATTGTTGTTGTTTTTTGTTTTGTTTTGTTTTGTTTTGTTTTGAGACGGAGCCTCATTCTGTTGCCCAGGCTGGAGTGCAGTGGTGGGATCTCAGCTCACTGCAACCTCCACCTCCTGGGTTCAAGCAATTCTCTGCCTCAGCCTCCTGAGTAGCTGGGACTACAGGTGCCCAGCACCACGCCCGGCTAATTTTTGTATTTTTAGTAGAGACGGGGTTTCATCATCTTGGCCAGGGTGGTCTTGAACACCTGACCTCGTGATCCACCCGTCTCAGCCTCCCAAAGTGCTGGGATTACAGGCGTGAGCCACCACGCCTGGCCCAACAGTTGGAATTGTTAGTGCCCTGCGTGCAGTGGTATTTCACTGTGGCTTTAATTTACATTTCTGGCCGGGCATGGTGGCTCATGCCTGTAATCCCAGCACTTCGGAAGGCTGAGGCAGGCAGATCACCTGAGGTCAGGAGTTGGAGACCAGCCTGGCCAACATGGTGAAACCGCGTCCTTACTAAAAATACACAAATTAGCCGAGCATAGTGGCACATGTCTGTAATCCCAGCTACCCGGGAGGCTGAGGCAGGAGAATCACTTGAATCTGGGAGGTGGAGGTTGCAGTAAGCAGAGATCACACCACTGCACTCTGGCCTGGGCGACAGAGTGAAACTCCATCTTGAAAAAAAAAATTGCATTTCCTAATGACACTGAACATGTTTTTACCTTTTTATATGCTTAAGGGGTGTATAATAATGGCACACAAATCGTCTTAAGGCTATTTGTTTTAAATATGAGGGATTAGACTATGAAATATGGACACAGATAGGCTAGTAATTTATTGTCCCTTTGAAGTCTTTTTTTTTTTGGTAGAGATGGGGTCTTGCCATGTTGCCCAAGCTGGTCTCGAACTCCTTGGCTCAAGTGATCCACCTGCCTTGGCCTCCCAAAGTGCTGGGATTACAGGCATGAACCACCACAACTGGCCCCCTTCAAAGTCTTTTTTTTTTTTTTTTTGAGACGGGGTCTCACTCTGTCACCCAGGCTGGAGACCAGTGGTGCGATCTCGGCTCACTGCAACCTCTGCCTCCTGGGTTCAAGTGATTCTCCTGCCTCAGCCTCCCGAGTAGCTGAGACTACAGGTGTGTGCCACCACACCCGGCTCTTTTTTGTGTGTTTTTAGTAGAGACAGCATCTCACCATGTTGGCCAGGCTGGTCTCAAACTCCTGACCGCAAATGATCTGCCGGCCTCGGCCTCCCAAAATGCTGGGATTATAGGCGTGAGCCACTGCGCCCAGCCCAAAGTCTTTACATATTTGCCCAACATGTATTTAGTTTGGCTGTTTCTTTATTTTAAAAAGCCGCTTTTTATTTAAAGAAAAACAAAAGATTGTTTTCAGAAATAGATTCACCTTCCGGGGCTAAAAAAATCCTAACCATTTCCTACTTCTCTTTGGTTCTTGTTCTCACTTCAGGTTGTATATTAATCAGATACAAGTTCCACTGAGGTTACAAAGTCCCCCAACCGCAGCAGCTGAAACAAGCTAGAAGTATGTTTTCACTCTGCAACAAGTCCGGTGTCCTCTGCACGAAGCAATGGGCACTCCGTGGTGTTAGGGACCCAGGCTCCCCCTGCTCTCTCTGCCATGCCAAGGATGCCATCCCTGTCACGTCCATGTTCCAGCCCCGCGGGATCAGGGGTTCTCTGAACAACACCTTTTGAAGAGGCATCTTCTAGGTTTGCAATGTAGATGATAAAATAAGTCACTTGTTGGCAACACGCAGCATACCCCATGCAGCACCGGGTTTCTGACTTGCAACTGGCGTGACTTCTAGTGAATGTGCCGCCCAGAAACACTCGACGGAGACTGCACTGCTATCACTAAGTTGTTTTTTCTCCCTCTTGAGTACTTCAGTGGGGTGGGGCCAATTTATATTTAACCAGTTATTTCAGGAATCAAGGAGGGCGGGGAGGCACACTGACTGCTGTATTACTGGTTCATTCTGGGAAGCCTGGGCCCAGCTCCAGCTTGCTGAGGCCACGCTACGGGGTCCACAGCGTCGATTGTCCCTGACTCTAACCAGCTCCTCCCAGAGCCTGCAAATGTGCCACACACAGCAGCAGGGGCGGGGCTCACTCCTCATTCTCACTCTTCGACTTGTATTGGGCTGATTTTGATTGAAAGCAGCAGAAACCCAATCAAAGGCGAATTTGCTGACTCAGTTAACTGGAAGATAACGGATGCTTCTGCTTTACGCACGTTGGATCCAGGAGCTCCATCAAATTCTTCATCATTTCTCACTCTTCCTCCCCATGAAACATTCTTTTTCTCCCTCTGTCTCTCTCTTTTTTTTTTTTTTGAGACAGAGTCTTGCTCTGTCGTCCAGGCTGGAGTGCAGTGGTGCGATCTCGGCTCACTGAAACCTCCGCCTCCCAGGTTCGAGCAATTCTCGTGCCTCAGCCTCCCGAGTGGCTGGGACTACAGGTGCCCGGCTAATTTTTGAATTTTTAGTGGAGACGGGGTTTCACCGCGTTGGCCAGGCTGGTGTCGAACTTCTGACCTCAAGTGGTCTGTCCGCCTCAGCCTCCCAAAATGTTGGGATTACAGGCATGAGCCACTGCACCCAGCCAGCGTTCTTTTTCTCTACACTGCTTACTTCTCTGTGGCTTCATTCTCAGGCAGCCTGTACCTGCAGGGTGGCAAATATGGCCAAGTCACTTTAAGGCTTTCTTTGATGAGTTCTGGGGTTGCCTTTCATTGGCGTGGCTCACTGGGTCCTGCCCCTTCCTGAATAATCACTTTGGCTAGGAGAATGCAGTTCCTATCCCCTTGGCAGAAGTGGTCACTTTCAGTTCGATCACATGGCTTTGGTTGCTCCAAGAAAGAGAGGTTCTGTTACCAAAGGAAGAGGCAAAAGATGCTTAGCTGACGAAGACCTCAGATGCCCTCTGTGCCTTCTTTGCTGTGCCCAGATGATGCCTTTGGCCAGCTTTTTCCTGTACTGCTCATTATAAAAACAATATGTAATGAAGTGGAGAAAACTTATTTCTCAAAAATTCCTGGACAGGCACTGTGGCTCACGCCTATAATTTCAGTGCCTTGGGAAGCTGAGGTGGGAGGCCAGGAGTTTGAGACCAGCCTGGGCAACACACTGAGATCCCATCTCCATTTAAAATATGTATATTAAAAAAACAAATCCTAAGGGAAGACTGGAGATAGGCTGGTGGGTGATTTGGACAGAGAGGGGCCATCTCTATGCCCAGGGCCTGGATGTCCCATGAACAGCTTTTCCTGGGGTCAGGCAGGCAGGGGTGGAGGGCACCAGCAGGAGGAGATGGAGGACTGGGCTATGCCAGGTGCCGCCTCCTGTCCATGCCCCACCCTGATTCTCCATCACGGGCCGATTCCCTGCAATGCCCAGGAGGACTGGAGTGAGAAAGTGGGCTCTCCATGATGGAGACTGAGGAGGGGAGAAAGCTACAGGCTTGGTTTGCTCTGTTGCAGAGGAGGGAAGTGGCCTTGAGCTGCCTAGGCCTGGGAATTGGGGTTCAGACTGAGATCTAAGTAAATCTGCAATGGGCAGGAGGCCTAAGGGATCATATGTTTTCTGAAAATCAAAGATGCAGGCCGGGCGCGGTGGCTCACGCCTGTAATTCCAGCACTTTGGGAGGCTGAGGTGGGCGGATCACGAGGTCAGGAGATCGAGACCATCCTGGCTAACATGGTGAAACCCCGTCTCTACTAAAAATACAAAACATTAGCCAGCCGTGGTGATGGGCGCCTGTAGTCCCCGCTACTCGGGAGGCTGAGGCAGGAGAATGGTGTGAACCTGGGAGGCAGAGCTTGCAGTGAGCCGAGATCATGCCACTGCACTCCAGCCTGGGCGACAGAGTAAGACTCTGTCTCAAAAAAAAAAAAAAAAAGAAAAGAAAAGAAAGAAAAAGAAAATCAAAGATAAACTGGGGTGTTTTCCAATACCAGCAACCACTTCTCTGACTCTCCAGATACCAGCTTAGTGTTTGAGAAAAGAAAAATCCCTCAGAGCAGTCTGACCTACGTGAGGTGCACGAATGAATCAGGCCGGGAGAGACATGGATGTGGACTTCAGTTGCACACCCCCTGCCTGGAGGTAATCATATAAAGGCATTTTGACTGACTAGCTGCCTCACCCATTATCTTCATGCTCCTGGAATTTGTGATACAAAGCACAATGTATAGCCAATCAATAGCTTACGTTATTTTACTGAGATAGGGTCTCACTATGTTGCCCAGGCTGGCCCCAAACTCCTGTGATCCTCAAGTGATCCTCCCACCTCAGCCTCCCAAGTAGCTTGCAATAACTCCTATTATTTTAATGTAAATTCCTGGTAAAGGGGCCGGGTATGGTGGCTCATGCCTGTAATCCCAGCACTTTGGGAGGCCGAGGCAGGTGGATCACTCGAGTCCAGGAGTTCAAGACCAGCGTGGCCAATATGGCAAAACCCATCTCTACAAAAAATACACAAATTAGCCAGGCGTGGTGTTGTACGCCTGTAGTCCCAGCTACTGGGGAGGCTGAAGTGGGAGGATTGCTTGAGCTTGGGAGGTGAAGGTTGCAGTGAGCCGATGTAATGCTACTGCACTTCAGCCTGGGCAATAGAGTGAAAACCTCCTCTAAAAAAAAAAAAAAAAATTCTGGTAAACAACTTAGGGATTGCCTCTTTTCTTTTTCCTTAAAAACCAGCTTCTAACTGCTGCTAATCAGAGTGTACATTTAGGGCAACTTGAGTCTGTGCTCCCAGGCGGCCACCCTCAGGCTTTAGACTCTATACTTAATAATATTTTCTGAATCTTGTTTTTGTTGTTGTTGTTGTTGTTTGTTTGTTTTTTTGAGACAGAGTCTCACTCTGTTGCCCACGTTGGAGTACAGTGGCGCAATCTCGGCTCACTGCAACCTCTGCCTCCCAGGTTCAAGCGATTCTCCTGCCTCAGCCTCCCGAGTAGCTGGGATTACAGGCTCCTGCCACCTCACCTAGCTAATTTTTGTACTTTTAGTAGAAACGGGGTTTCACCATCTTGGCCAGGCTGGTCTTGAACTTCTGACCTTGTGATCCACCTGCCCTGGCCTCCCAAAGTGCTGGGATTACAGGCGTGAGCCATTGCGCTGGCCTGAATCTTGTTATTTAAAGTCGACATTTTGCACCCCAGATGGAACCTGAAGGGAGCCTCCAGCGATCCCACCGCTTCCCCAGCAACCAGATCCTTGGTACCAGCATGAGCAACTTACTCACTTTACCTTGCCCAAGCCAGCAAGGATTTCTGATAAGGCCCCTCTCAGGGCCGAATTCCTCCCAGGTTTGGTTGTGAATTCAGACTTGCTTCAAGCTACACATATTCTTTACTCGGTGGGGTTGGAGTCGAAACTCTACTGAGAGGTGGGAGTTTCATCTGTTATTCTCTAGAGACTCTGCTGATCACATATTCATAATTTTCAGTTTTCTCTGAGGTTAAGATTTTGTTTGTCTTACTCATTAGAATTTGCAACCTTTTTTCTCATTTCAAATTTTGATCAGGGAGAAAATAGTTTCTCTCCGAAAAGAGAAAGTGAAATCTTTGTGGCTTCAGTGTCAAATCTGTAATCTTTCAAACTGGCCAGGTTCTAAGGCTCGGTTCAATGGTCTAAAACTGAGTGTTCCTCCTGAAGGCAAGATCAACATGAAAACATAGGCTGGATTTGTGTTTAACACTGTGGCGCGCCTCTTCATGCAAATGTTTAGAAAACTGGTCATGCATAACTTGTGATGACCCAGCTTATAATGGCCAAAATGGAGGACTTTGAAATGCCTACATGAATTCATCTGCATGCACAACTGGAAAAAGATGGTTTTAGGAGCAGACAAATGGGGCCGGGCGTGGTGGCTCACGCCTGTAATCCCAGCACTTTGGGAGGCAGAGGCGGGCGGATCACTTAAGGTCAGGAGTTTGAGGCCAGCCTGGCCAACATGGTGAAACCCCATCTCTACTAAAAATACAAAAATTAGCCGGGCGTGGTGGCAGTCGCCTGTAATCCCAGCTACTTAGGAGGCTGAGGCAGGAGAATTGCTTGAACCCGGGAGGCGGAGGTTGCAGTGAGCCAAGATCACACCACTGCACTCCAGCCTGAGTGACAGATCGAGACTCTGTCTCCAAAAAAAAGGAACTAAACAAATGGAATGAGCGACTTACTTCCAATAGCACCTAGAAGCTTCTAAAAGACATTCTGAGAGAAAAAATTGCCTCCATTCAAGAGGTAAACAAAAGGATATTTGAAACGAGTTCTAAATTAAGAAAGACTTCGGAGGCTTTTTCTCTTTCTCCTCCAGCTGCCCCTTCGTCCTCTCCCCTGTGATCTGAACTCACCTCTCTCTGCTAGTTCCCTCGGCTCCCATACATCTCTCAGGCAGAGATTTTTGGAATTCCACAATACACACATTTCCTTCTCTCCAAAGGGGGGAATGTGTCTAAATTTGGAACAAAGGAAACAAATGGAACCACTTCACAATGAGAATGACTTACTAACATTATAAAATACAGGTCCAACATTTTTTTTTCTCTAAACGAGGATGAATGAATGACACTGATGATTTATTGACCCAATATCGGACAATACCCTTTAAAAGCCCTGCTGGACTTCACAGTCCCTTGGAGATGTAAATCTTACCAGGTATTTGAAATGTTAACTTCCAGGGAATTGGCTAAGCCATGTTCTAGTTGAGATCAGATCTGAAACAAGTTAAAATCCTTTACATGTTCAAACTGCCTGCTTTGCTTCTGCTGCAGGCCTTACAAAGCAATGGGATCTGGTGGCTATGATTCCGGGCATTCACAGCGGCAGCCCAGGTTGGACTCCTGGTCAGGGAACCAGTCTTGTTTGTTTTAAATTATTGGGGTGACTCTTCACCTTTTGGGTAGCCATTTGTTATTGGTCCTCTTCCTTCCCATGGGCAGCTTCCGATTTCCTGTTTTTCCCATCTGTGGGGCATATGGGGATTTTGAGCCTTTATGCATAGGTGGTCGGCTGAGAAGGTGACATCCTGGAATATGGCTGGACAGAAATGTGGGTCACGCTCCATTTGCAGCTTGTGATGTCAGAGGCATTTGAACCAGAGCAATTCCATCTTGAATGACCTACTGGGCTGCATTCCCAGATGGTTACGGAATTCTAAGTCACAGGATGAGATAGGAGGTCGGCACAAGATACAGGTCATAAAGACCTTGCTGATAAAACAGGTTGCAGTAAAGAAGCCGGCCAAACCCCACCAAAACCAAGATGGCGGCGAGAGTGACCTCTGGTCGTCCTCACTGCTACACTCCCATCAGCGCCGTGACAGTTTATAAATGCCATGGCAACGTCAGGAAGTTACCCCATATGGTCTAAAAAGAGGAGGCATGAATAATCCACCCCTTGTTTAGCATATCATCAAGAAATAACCATAAAAATGGGCAACTGGCAGCCCTCGGGGCTGCTCTGTCTATGGAGTAGCCATTCTTTTATTCCTTTACTTTTTTAACAAATTTGCTTTCACTTTACTCTATGGACTCATCCTGAATTCTTTCCTGTGTGAGATCCAGGAACCCTCTCTTGGGCCTCGATCGGGACCCCTTTCCAGTAACAGTGAGACTTTTCCTTCTTTGAGCTGTCTTTAGGGTGGTTCTGGATCTCGTGAGGATCACTTTGCACTTCTTTGGAGATGTCTTGTGTGTCCTTGGCTAAGTCATAACCTTGGTTAAGGGTTACTGGTTTTGGTGAGTCACTTGAAAAGGAACTTTTTTTTTTTTAAGGTGAATTAAATGTTCATAAATGATAGGCCTTCAGGTAAAGTAGCCTTTCTTCTTTTTCAGAGCTATCCATGCTGAGTCCAGCCATGGAGAATTCTTTCTTTGCTTCAGGGTGAAGCTTATTAAAGAGCTTCACCCTGAAGTCAGTTATGTGATCAAGAAACAAGCTAAGACCAGGCACGGTGGCTCACGCCTGTGATCCCAGCATTTTGGGAGGCCAAGGCAGATGGATCATCTGAGGTCAGGAGTTCGAAACCAGCCTGGCCAACATGGTGAAACCCCGTCTCTACTAAAAATACAAAAATTATCCAGGCATGATGGTGGGTGCCTGTAATCCCAGATACTTGGGAGGCTGAGGCAGGAGAATCACTTGAACCTGGGATGTGGAGGTTGTGGTGAGGCAAGATCATGCCATTGCACTCTAGCCTGGGCAATAAGAGCAAACCTCCATCTCAAAAAACAAACAAACAAACAAACAAACAAACAAACAAAAACAATTAGCCAGGCACGGTGGTGCACGCCTGTAATCCCATTTACTCGGGAGGCTGAGGCAGGAGAATTACTTGAACCCTGGGGAGGCAGAGGTTGCAGTGAGCCAAGATTGCACCACTACACTCTAGCCTGGGTGACAGAGCAAGACTCTATCTCAAAAACAAACAAACAAACAAACAAACAAACAAAAAACCGAAAACAAAAAACAAAAAACCCCAAAACCAAAATCAAAAACTCTGCTTCTTCTGTGTGTCTTTACATCTCTATATCTATATATAGATATATAGATTTTTCTTTTTGAGACAGAGTCTTATTCTGTCGTCCAGGCTGGAGTGCAGTGGAGCGATCTCGGCTCACTGCAACCTCTGCCTCCCGGGTTGAATTGATTCTTCTGCCTCAGCCTGCTGAGTAGCTGGGACTACATATGTGTGCCACCACGCCCGGCTAATTTTTGTATTTTTAGTAGAGACAGTGTTTCACCATATTGGCCAGGCTGGTCTCGAACTCCTGACCTTGTGATCAGCCCGCCTTGGCCTCGCAAAGTGCTGGAATTACAGGCATGAGCCACCACACCCGACCACGTCTATATATTTTTATATGTCATGTGTTTGTGATATTTCACCGCCAAAATATATGAAAGAGCTCCAAGTAATTAGCTTAAAGAAAAAGAAAGTGTTTTAATCAAATGTTTCATCAGGAAAACAGAAACTAACTCAAAAATCTTTTAGTTCACATGACTTGGGTACATTTTTGGTAAATAAGACTAGTTCAATATTGTTGGCTTGGCTGGGCATGGTGGCTCATGCCTATAAACCCAGGACTTTAGGGGGCCGAGGCTAGAGGATCACTTGAACCCAGGAGTTTAAGACCAGTCTGGGCAACATAGCGAGATTGTGTCCCTACCAAAAAAAAAAAAAAAAAAAATTAGCCAGGCACAGTGGTGTGCACCTGTAATTCCAGCTACTCAGGAGGCTGAGGTAGGAGGATAGCTTGAGCCCAGGAGACTGAGGCTTCAGTGAGCCATGATCATGCCACTGCACTCCAGCCTGGATGACACAGCAAGATCCTGTCTCAAAAAGGTGAGATCCTGGAATGTGGCTGGACAGAAATGTGGATTGGACCCCATTTGCAGCTATAATAATTTAGTTGGCTTAATAAAAACAGCTCCCAGAGAGAATAAGAAAACAAAAAACAAAACAAACCAAAAAACCAGCTCTGTCTTCTGATCAGCAAAATACCCATGTATGTAAGCTGAGATTGCGCCACTGCACTCCAGCCTGGGAGACAGAGCGAGACTCCTTCTCAAACAAAAAACCAAAAACTGACAAGGGGGAAAGTAAAGTAAATTTTTGTTTGAAAGTTGAATGCCAACATTCAACAGAGCTCTTAGGTGATGACTGCCTAACATTTGAAGGCTATAAAAATAATTAACAAAGAAAGAACTTAGGAGGATGGCGAGCTTTGTTTATTGAAATATTCAAGCATAATTGTTGAGAATGAATAAATTAAATAAATGTCAATGGGGTAAAAGTTTAAAAAGGAACTTTTCATAGTTTCAAACATCTTTTGCAGAAACTTAATGCCATTATGTTAACGACATATTAAGTAATTCATCATCATAAAATGTCTGAGTTGTTTATATGGTATAGAAAAACTAAATATATTTAGATCTGTTAATAAACAAAAAACCAATAAAACATTTTTCTAAAAATTATGAAATGGTTTTCATCTACAAATACTGGTATAAAACAGTTTAAGGCCGGGCACGGTGGCTCACACCTGTAATCCTAGCATTTTGGGAGGCCGAGGTGGGCGGATCACTCGGATCAGGAGTTTGAGACCAGCCTGGCCAACATGGTGAAGCCCCGTCTCTACTAAAAACATACAAAAATTAGCCAGGCATGGTGGTGGGTGCCTGTAATCCCAGATAGTCAGGAGGCTGAGGCAGGAGAATTGCTTGAACCTGGGAGGCAGAGGTTGTGGTGAGCTGAGATCATGCCACTGCACTCCAGCCTGGGCGACAGAGCAAGACTCCGTCTCAAAAACAAACAAACAGAAAGAAACAGTTTAAAATGACATACTTCCTAGGTTTTTCACTGCAAATTAGGGTTACTAAGAGTTAAAATTTGGCAGGGTGCAGTGGCTCACGTCTGTAATCCCAGCACTTTGGGAGGCCGAGGTGGGTGGATCACAAGGTCAGGAGATCGAGACCATCCTGGCCAACATGGTGAAACCCCATCTCTACTAAAATACGCAAAAAAATTAGCCGGGCATGGTGGCGCATGCCTGTAGTCCCAGCTACTTGGGAGGCTGAGGCAGGGGAATTGCTTGAACCTGGGAGGCAGAGGTTGCAGTGAGTGGAGGTTGTGCCACTGCACTCCAGCCTGGTGACAAAGCGAGACTCCATCTCAAAAAAAAAGACTTAAAATTTTAGTTAATGTATGTAAGTAAAAATAACTATAAGAGAAACAATTCTATCTATAGAGTGTATACAGAAAGTAAGACGTGTTTTTGGGTGGAAGGCTGAGGCAGGAGGATTGCTTGAGCCCAGGAGTTTGAGGCTGCAGTGAGCTATGATCATGTCACTGCACTCCAGCCTGGGTGACAGAGTGAGAACTGGTCTAGAAAAAAAAAATGTGTTTTTGGTAAATAAGTTGAAAAGAGGGAATAAGCTTTTCTTTTGCATGAGAAAACTCTGTGTGGTTAAACTGACAAGGGGGAAAATAGGTCAAGCATGGTGGCTCACGCTTGTAATCCCAGCACTTTGGGAGGCCAAAGCGAGTGGGTCACTTGAGGTCAGGAGTTCGAGACCAGCCTGGCAAACATGGTGAAACCCTGTCTCTACTAAAAATACAAAAATGAGCTGGGCATGTTGGCACACACCTGTAATCCCAGCTACTCAGGAGGCCGAGGCATGAGAGTCGCTTGAACCCGGGAGGTGGAGGTTGCCGTGAGCTGAGATTGTGCCACTGAACTCCAGCCTGGGAGACAAAGCAAGACTCCATCTCAAACAGAAAAACCAAAAACTGACAAGGAGGACAGTAAGGTAAATTTTTGTTCTAAGATTGAATGCTAACATAAAAAAGGGAGTATAGGATAAAACTGAAGGTTTAAGCAAGTTGTAGATTTACAGGAGATTAATCTCATGAGAGAAATTTTGTGTGTGATCAAGTTGGTTAAAATTGGAAGGGAATTATTTATAAGTTCTATAAAGCGAGTATTAATATCAAAAGCACCGATGCAAGGCCAGAGGCTGAGCCTGTGTCGGAACAACAGGGTTTTCGCCCAGCAGTGACCTGCTCTTTAATAGAAAATCCCAAGAGGTAAAGAAAGATTTATGGAAATCTTACCTTGTGTGGTCAAAGCTGACTGAGATTGGTTGAATTTGTTTATAATATTTTATTAAAATTGGCTTTCATATTGATAATACATTAATATAAGGTAAAATTTGGTTTTCTCCTTTGAACAAGAATTTAGCATTGTATTAATAAGAGATACTAGGCCGGGCGCAGTGGCTCACGCCTATAATCCCAGCACTTAGGGAGGCCGAGGCTGGCGGATCATGAGGTCAGGAGCTCGAGACCAGCCTGACTAACATGGTGAAACCCCATCTCTACTAAAAATACAAAAATTAGCCAGGCGTGGTGGCAGGTACCTGTAATCCCAGTTACTCGGGAGGCTGAGGCAGGAGAATCTCTTGAACCTGGGAGGTGGAGGTTGCAATGAGCCAGGATCACACCACTGCACTCTATCTTGGCTGACAGAGCAAGAATCCGTCTCAAAAAAAAAAAAAAAAAAAAAAAAAAAGAGATAGTAAAAGATTTGTTTACCTTTTGAATAAACTGCAAAAAAAAAAAAAAAAAATGAGTGGGAGAGTTTGCCTCAGGCTATCTTTATTGGGTATTTCAATTGTTTAGGAAACTGTCTCCTCTCTAATCCAATAGTAAAGTTTTTTGCTTTTTGAAATCTTTGAGTTATCATTTTGGCTAAATTAATAACTTTTTAAAAAAATTTTCTTAGAGGCCAGGCATAGTGGCTCACGCCTGTAATCCCAGAACTTTGGGAGGACGAGGCAGGCGGATCACTTGAGGTCAGGAGTTCAAGACCAGCCTGACCAACATGGTGAAACCTGGTCTCCACGAAAATTAGCTGGGCGTGGTGGCGCATGCCTGTAATCCCAGCTACTCAGGAATTACAGGCAAGCTGAGGCAGGAGAATCACTTGAACCCGGGAGGTGGAGGTTGCAGTGAGCCAAGATCGCACCACTGCACTCTAGCCTGGGTGACAGAGTAAGACTCCGTCTCAAAAAAAAAAATATTTTTTCTTAGAGATGGGGGCTCACTTTGTCACCAGGCTGGAGTGCAGTGGCATGATCATAGCTCACTGCAGCCTCAAGCTCCTGGGCTCCAGGGATCCTTCTGCCTCAGCCTCCCGATTAGCTAATAATATTAGCCTGGGCAACATAGTGTGACCCTGTCTCTATTTTAAAAAAATTTTAAATATTAGCAAGGCTGGCTAATATTTGACATTTTTGTTTTTATAGAATCAGAGTCACACTATGTTGCCCAGGCTGTTCTCAAACTCCTAGGCTCAAGTGATCCTTCTGCCTTGCCTCCCAAAGTGCTAGAATTACAGGCATGAGGTACTGCACCTGGCCTAAATTAATGACTTTTATTTTATAGTAACCTGTATCCTATTTTGATCATGTGTTTTAAACCTTACTTATTTTATTTATTTATTTATTTATTTATTTAATTTTTTTTCGAGATGGAGTCTTGCTCTTGTTGCCCAGGCTGGAGTGCAGTGGCGCGATCTCGGCTCACCACAAGCTCCACCTCCCAGATTCACGCCATTCTCCTGCCTTAGCCTCCTGAGTAGCTGGGACTACAGGCGCCCGCCGCCACGGCCGGCTAATTTTTTTGTATTTTTAGTAGAGATGGGGTTTCACCGTGTTAGCCAGGATGGTCTCGATCTCCAGACGTCGTGATCCGCCCGCCTCGACCTCCCAAAATGCTGGGATTACAGGCGTGAGGCACTGTGCCTGGCCAAACCTTACTTATTTTAATATCAAGTGTTTTGAACCTTTAATATTTGACATACTTCCCAAAATTAAATTTCAAAATTTTTGTTTTTTTTGAGACAGTGTTTCACTCTGTTGCCCAGGCTGGAGTGCGGTGGTGTGATCTCAGCTCACTGCTACTTTTGCCTCCTGGGTTCAAATGATTCTCCTGTTTCAGCCTCTTGAGTAGCTGGGACTACAGGTGCACACCAACATGGCTGGCTAATTTTTGTATTTTTGGTAGAGGCGGGGTTTCACCATGTTGGCCAGGCTGGTTTTGAACTCCTGACCTCAAGTGATCCACCCGCCTCAGCCTCCCAAGGTGCTGGGATTACAGGTGTGAGCCACCACACCTGGACACCTAATTTAAATTTCAAATTTAGAAAAATTTTTGACATATTTCCCAAAGTTAATTAAGTCTTTTTTATCTGAACTATCTTGGACACAAGAAATAGGAGCCCCTGGAAGTCCAAGAGAGAAATATTGGGCTTATTTGGTATGTTAAAATCATATACGGAGCATTGTCAAATAAGAAATGGTGTTTAACTTTCTTTTTTTTGGGATGGAGTCTCGTTCTGTCGCCCAGACTGGAGTGCAGTGGCACAATCTCGGCTCACTGCAATCTCCACCTCCCAGGTTCAAGCAATTCTCCTGCCTCAGCCTTCTGAGTAGCTGGATTACAGGTGCACCCCATCACACCCAGCTAATTTTTGTATTTTTAGTAGAGATGGGGTTTTGCTATGTTAACCAGGCTGGTCTCGAACACCTGACCTCGTGATCCACTCGCCTTGGCCTCCCAAAGTGCTGGGATTACAGGCATAAGCCACCGCGCCCAGCCGGTGTTTAACTTTCTTTGAGTTATATTTCTATAAATGTGTTATTAATATGTGTTCCAAAATTGTATGAGATTCTTAAAATGACATGTCTCGGTATATGTTTTCAGTGATAATGTTGTTAAATTTTTGTATGTCACAGAAATAACCAAGTTTCCTTGTCAGTTGCATCTTTAACCATGGCTAGTCTAAGTTTTTTGTCATCCACAGACAATTATTGTTTTACTTTGATTCTCAAAAATTAGTTTATAATCAGCTACAGTCCAAAATTTGCTTCTTAAGGAAATTCACAGAAAACGATGCTGAAAAGTACTCTTGAGTATAGGTTTCCAGTAAATTTATTTATTAATTAAATATTTGTTTGCTTGTGTATGTTTTTTGAGACAGGGTCTCACTCTGTCACCCAGGCTGGAGTGCAGTGGTGTGAACATGTCTCACTGCAGCCTCAACCTCCTGGGCTCCAGCAATCCTCCTACCCTAGTCTCCCGAGTAGCTGGGACTACAGGCATGCACCATCACGCCTGGCAAATTTTTAAATTTTTTGTACAGACAGTCTTTCTGTGTCACTCAGGCTGGTCTCAAACTCCTGACCTCAGGTGATCCTTTTGCCTTGTCCTTCCAAAGTGCTGGTAAGATAGGAGAACAGGGAATTAGGGTAACAAAGGGTCAAGGCATAAGCAAAAAACAGCAGGGGCAGCCAGTTCTAGGCAAGATTAGGCAGCACGCAGGCCACGTCCTCACTCCTGTGATAACAAGACAGGAGTCTTCACTTCTGCCTCCGATTGACCACAGGCAGAGTCTGCACTTCAGCCTCTGATTGGTCATGGGCCAATCGCTTACAGGGTGTAACCAATTGGAAGCCTCTGCAGGGCACCTACGGTGTTACCAAATTCTTTTGGCTTAATAAAAACCCTGAAGCATATTGTAATCAGGGCTGCTTGAGCCTGCTCCCACTCTGTGAAGCGTACTTTTGCTTTAATAAATCTATGCTCTCATCTTCTGTTGCTTTGTGCATTTTGTTCAGTTCTTTGTTCAACACGCCAAGAACCTGGACAACTCACAGTCAAGACTTTCCATCTGGTAACACTGGGACCACAGTCATGAGCTACCGCACCCTGCTCTGGTAACTTTAGAGATCATACCACTGAACTAAGTAAAAACTTCCAGAACCCTAATAAAGAACTGATGCATTCATGAAGATTGTGAACACAACATCAAGCAGAACAAGAATTAATTACGTAGGACAGAACCGATAGGGGACTAAAATGATTTTTATGACTTTTGTTTGTTTGAAACGTTGCTGATTCTTTTTATATTTTGTTTTCTAGAAACAAGAAAACTTTTTCTTTTGAGCTATTTATAACTCACAGCCATTGGGCAAAGTATACTTTTGTGAGCAAAATTGAAATATTTACCTTTCTTTCTACCTGATTTCTCCAAAATTTGGGCACTATTTGTGACGATTCTTATTTTATTGCAATACAGTTATTTGCATAAGTTCAGTAAGACTATGTTTTCTTTTGTAACTGGGCACACTGAAGACACTGGTAATTTTACCAAGGCTTTGACTGTACTGGCATATTTTCAGATACAGCCAGACTGTTTTGAGGAGTTGAGGCTGATTTTATAGAGCCAGTAAAAAGTCCCTTGGAAAGATTGGTCTGGTACCTGGTTTTTATGGTTCCCTTACAAGCTTCCTGACCTTGTGGTGTGGGCGGCAAGCCACCCACGTGCCGAGGCAAGAGACCGAAGGCATGTGCTCTTCCAGCATAATAAAGAAAATAATTAGAATAAGAATAGTTATACTAGAAATAGAATATAGACATGATTATATATGAATATTATCAATCATTAGTTTGTAGCATTACTCTTTATTATATTAATCTCTGTTCTATAATTATTACCTGTTCTATACTTATTACCTAAGGAAAACCAGGCCATACAGAATTAGGAGCTGAAGGGACACGGTGAGAAGTGACCAGAAGGCAAGAATGTGAGCCCTCTGTCAAGCCCGGACAAGGGCCACTAGAGGGCTCCTTGGTCTAGCAGTAACGCCAGTGCCTGGGAAGGCACCCATTACTTAGCAGACCTTGGTCTAGTGGTAGTGCCAGTGCCTGGGAAGGCACCTGTTACTTAGCAGACTGGGAAAGGGAGTCTCCCTTTCCCCCAGGGAGTTAGAGAACACTCTGCTTCACCACCTCTTGTGGAAGGCCTGCCATCAGCCAGGCCTGCCCGCAGCCATCCGGAGGCCTAAATGTCTCCCTGTGATGCTGTGCTTCAGTGGTCACGCTCCTGGTCCACTTTCATGTTCCGCTCTGTGCACCTGGCCCCGCCTTCTAGATAGCAGTAGCAGAATTAGTGAAAGTATTAAAGTCTTTGATCTTTCCGAGAAATGCATAGAAGAAATAATGACGTAAGCTGTCCCCTCTCTCTCTCCGCCTTGGCTACCAAATAGGGAAGGGCCCCCTGTTTGGTGGACACATGACTCGCGTGACCTTACCCTTACATTGGACTTTACATTGGAGATGACTCACGCTCCTTACCCTGCCCCCTTGCCTTGTATACAATAATTATCAGCGCGGCCAGGCATTTGGGCCTTCGCGTCTTGGTGGTAGTGGTCCCCCAGGCCCAGCTGTCTTTTCTTCTATCTCCTTGTCTTGTGTCTTTATTTCTACAATCTCTCGTCTCCGCACACGAAGAGAAAAACCCATAGGCCCTGTAGGGCTGGACCCTACATTGTGGTAAGGAAAGAATGTCACTTTCTGACAAACCCAGGAACCTCAAGATATTTGGGACCTTGAGAAGAGAGGAATTCACCCAATTCATACAGGTACTACAGGCACAGGCTGATCATGAATCCATGGGTTGGCTTCAAAGCCTGGGGAGGCTTTCAAAAGTCCAACCTGAGATTCTTTATGAAAAAGCTCCAGCAAAGCCAATTTAAAAGAGCCTGTATGGCCATTCACTATTCTCATTGCACTTTTTACAAATAATCAGGCCAAGTATAATACTAAAACTTATTTGGCAACAAAATCAGCCCTACTAAGATTTCTTTTGATAGAAATGCAGAACTGGAGAGTGAGAGAGAATCAATCTTTAAAAAGCAAACTGTGGCACATCTGTTATTAGATTCCAGCCCTGACCATTGTTTTTGAGATTTTATTGTTTTCCTACAATTTTGACTAAATCTTGAATTATTTCCTGGCCACAAGTCTCTAAAGAAGGACTGGGTTTTAATTTTCTTCCTGATGTTTTTAGTTGATTCCCTGATGGAATAGGTTTTTGTTGTCATTCTGACATACAAATTCTTTGGTTGTGATTCTTTTTTTGTTTTTGAGATGGAGTTTTGCTCTGTCGCCCAGGCTGGAGTGCAGTGCAGTGGTACGATCTCAGCTCACTGCAACCTCCGCTTCCCTGGTTCAAGCGATTCTCCTGCCTCAGCCTCCTAAGTAGCGGGGACTACAGGTGTCCACCACGACACCTGGCTAATTTTTGTACTTTTAGTAGAGATGGGGTTTCACCATGTTGGCCAGGCTGATCTCGAATTCCTGACCTCAGGTGATCTGCCTGCCTCAGCCTCCCAAAGTGCTGGGATTACAGACATGAGCCACCGCATCTGGCCGGTTGTGATTTTTATATACACCCCTCCATTTTTTTTTTTTTTTAAGAGACAGAGTCTGGCTCTGTCACCCAGGCTGGAGTGCAGTGGTGTGATCTTGGCTTACTGTTGCCTCCGCCTCCTGAGCTCAAGGGATCCTCCTACCTCTGCCTCCCGAGTAGCTGAGACTACAGGCACACATCACAACTGCCGGCTAATTATTGTACTTTTTTGTAAAGACAGAATTTTACTATGTTGCCCAGGCTGGTCTCAAACTCCTGAGCTCAAACAATCCATCCACCTTGGCCTCCCTAAGTCCTGGGATTACAGGTGTGAACCACCACACCTGGCCTGTTTTACTCCCGAGAAAACTACGCTCATTGTATTCTGAACACTAGAGACGAAGTGACAGCAGGTATATAAATCAGACGGAGGTCTCATTTTTGCCGCCCTGCAATGCCATCCTAATTTGGCTTTTGGTGCTCTTAAAATTCCTCTTTGAGATATATTCTCCCCCGGCACCCCACAGCATCAGACGGGACCAGCCAGGGAGGAGCCTTCCTAGAGATACAAGGCTAAGACTAAGGAGTGAAAATGAGTTCACTTGAGATGCTGCTTTTTTTGAAAGATCTTGATGAAAAGGAGGGAGATGAGCAAAGAAAAGTAGCTCAGAGAAGTCTTAGCTGTGCAAAGTCTGAAAAATTCATCAGGCTCAGGGAGATGTGATCATGAAACTCCAGCGACCCTCACACCTGCAGCCACACCCCACCCGCACAATTGTTTAAAGGCATTTTGTTCCTGTTTCCTGCCTCACTCATTATGTTCATGTTCCTGGGATTTGTGATACAAAGAACAATGTACAGCCAGTTGATAACTTATGTTATTTTATTGTAAATTCTTGGTAAACAACTTAGGAACTACCTCTGTCTTTTTAACTTAAAAACCTGGGCCTCCTAGCCTGGGCAACACAGCAAGACCCGGTCTCTATGAAAAAGTTTTTTTTATTTGTTTTTTTTTTTGAGACCTCCTGGGTTCAAGTGATTCTCCCGCCTCATCCTCCGGAGTAGCTGGGATTACAGGCACCCGCGATCATGCCTGGCTAATTTTTTTTGTATTTTTGTAGAGACGGGGTTTCACCATGTTGGCCTGGCTGGTCTTAAACTCCTGACCTCAGGTGATCCGACTGCCTTGGCCTCCCAAAGTGCTGGGATTACAGGCGTGAGCCACCCACCAGGACAAAAAGTTTTAAAAATTAGCCGTACGTGGCTGTGCGTGCCTGTGGTCCCAACAACTCAGGAGGCTGAGGTGGGAAGATCGCTTGAGCCCGAGAGGTAGAGGCTGCAGTGAGCTGTGATTGTGCCACTGCACCCCATCCTAGGCAACAGAGCAAGATTTTGTCTCTGAAAAGAAATAAACAAACAGGCTGGACATGGTGGCTCACGCCTGTAATCTCAGCATTTTGGGAGGCTGAGGTGTGTGGATCACTTAAGGTCAGGAGTTCGAGACTAGCCTGGCCAGCATGGTGAAACCCCATCTCTACTAAAAATACAAAAGTTAGCTGGGCGTGGTGGCGAGTGTCAGCTACTCAGGAGGCTCAGGTAGGAGAATCGCTTTGAACCCAGGAGGTGGAGGTTGCAGCGAGCTGAGATTGTGCCACTGCACTCCAGCCTGGGTGGCAGAGACTCCGTCCCAAAAAAAAAAAAAAAAAAAAAAGGAAGGAGGAACATCAGGAAGATGGGGCGTGTGGAGACCCCGGGCCTGCCGCCCCTTGATACACCCCACGCTCTCTGCCCGCCTGGTCTCCAGCCATGGCTGCCACAATCAGCTTCCCACTGGTGACACTTGACAGCCCCTGCCTCAGAGCACCTGTGGCTATCAGTTTCTGCCCTGAGGCCTCTCTAGCACAGATCACCTGCTGGAACCTCCCTGGTGGTCTCAGATGAGACCTGGAGTGCAGGGCGTCAGCAGTCATGAGCCCTTGAGTGATGGGGTGGGAGGCAGGACATACAGTCCCCTCTCCTCTGTCCCACCTGGCTCCTCAGAAGTCCCTAGATGCCAGCCCGATGACACACCTCGGAGGGGCTCGTCCTCCTGCCCTGTCCCACTCTCCATCGTCCTCCACTCCCGTGCCCTGGAACCACTCCCCAAAACAAGCCACTGCATACAAGCCTCGTCTTGGGCTCTGCCTTTTGAGAGACCCAGCCTAAGACAGCAGGGGGTGATTATAGAAATAATTCTGGGTAGTTTTTCCAACACAGAGAGAGGGACTGACACCCTTTTTCCTGTGAACACTTATTGACAGTCTTCCTCCACATGGAGAAGTAGATAAAACGCAAGCTCCAAAGCGCGGGGACTTTGTCTTCTTCCCTCTGCGTCCCCAGTGCCTTCAGCCATGCCTGGCACATAGTAGGTGCCCAGGAAACCTGTGTTCAAGGAGGAAGGTGGGGGGCGGGGGGTGCAGCTCTGCTGCTCTGGGTCCCCTCCAGGCTGAAGCTGCATGTCTCTTTCTTTAGGGGAGCTGTCCTCGCTTCTGCACTCTTTGGTGTTGCCTCAGGAGGGTGCTAGAACCTTGGAGACTGGGTCTGGGACAGGCAGGACTGGGTCTGAGATGGATGATGCCTGGGGCTTAGCCTGGAGGGGAGGGGCAAGGTGGGTGGGTCCCCTGGTGGGTATCCTAAGACACGTGTTGGGAGCAGGGAGGAAAAAGCCTCCTCTGGGCCTGACTCCTGAGGCCGGGTGCTTCTCCCACTCTGGGATGAAGCTCATTGGCCCCTGGTAGGTGTGGGAAGGCTCTCGGGGGTGCTTTGGGATTGAACCCAGAGCATGTCAGCGCCCTCAGTCCCTGGAGCCAGCCTTGGCGGGGGCGGAGATCCTGGCAGCAGAACTGGCATTTGGAAATATCCGGGAGAGGACCTGAGGTATGGGGCCTGAGCTCAGCCCAGGGGACTCTGAGCCCCCACCCTCTGCAGAGTCCCCTCAGGCAGGAGGAGGGGAAGCCGAGGGTCTCCTTCGGGAAGGCTCAGCAGGATGGGGCCATGCAGCCCCAGGGGATCAGGCAGGCAGAGTATGAGTGACTGCTGCTGGCACTTACCATGCACTCGCTGTGCGTGAAGCATCGTCTCGTTGAACCCTTCAGCTTGTCCTCACTGCAAGTGAGGAAAGGGAGCATGAGGTTGCAAGTAGCATGGCCAAGGTTGCAGAGGGTGAGGGAGGAGCCAGGAATTGATCCCAGACCGCCCGGCCTAGAGGCTACGCTCTCGCCCCTGAGGCCATGGATGGAAGATGATATTGTAAGTGCCGCGAGAGCAGGGCACTTATCTTCTTTATCGCTTGATTCGTTGAAGAGCTGTTCTGCTAACTGCATCTTTCCGGGCTTTCAGGAAAGCACGCAGGACACTGGCCGCCAGCCCTGGAGAGTCAGTGCAGAGGTGAGGGTTTGTCTATCTGGATGACAAGGTGACTTTCAGATGCAGTCTGAAGGAATGTGACTGTCAGCGGGGTCCGAGGCTGTCCCCACCATCCCCGAAGCACCGTCAACACCAGCATCCTGGCACCGAGTGGACACACCCTGGAAAAGGCTCACTGCCACCCATGGGCCCTGCTCCAGCAAGGACAGAAGATGAACTGGGCTTCCAGTTACTCTGGGGGGTTTGGGGAGGATGACTCTGAGTGCTAAGCCACTAAATGCAGCCCCAGTTAGTCAGGTTTGGCTGGGACACCACAAATGATGTGGGCAAAGGCCTGGAGCACTGGCCATCCAGCCCCCACGCCGCTAGCTGTCTCTGGAAAAGTGTTGGACTGAAGCCCAAGCCTGCTTCCGTGCCCTGCTGAGCTGGGCAGTCAACCCCGGCTTAGCTTTTGCTGCCCTGACGGAGCCCCAGCCCTTGGTCAGGCTGCACATGGCAGCTTGGTGGGCACAGGGCAGCCGTGGATCAAGACCAAGAAAGGGACAGAGGCCAAGGGCTTTCCCAGCTTCAGTCCACCTGCTCGGGACAACTGGTGCTCCAAGCACCAAGTAGAGCTCCCAGCCCTGAGATGAGCGTCCTCAACTCCTTTCAGGGAAGCATGAACCCATGCCTGTGGCCCACCCATCCCTGCGCCTGGGCTCAGTGAGGCCACTGGGGCACCTTCACCTTGGATAAGAGTTCAGAACTTTGAAGATTAAGCTGGACCAGATCTGCTCATCCTCACAGTACATTTCAGGAGCATCTCAATGGCTCCCACCCTGGCCTGGAACCCTCCTGTGCTGCCGAGATATCAGGGAGGCGCTGGGTACTGCAAGGGGAAGATGGCATTGCTATGGAGCCACTCTTGGTGAAGGTCAAATGGGTGACATTGGAAGTCTAGCTTTTCCTGAGGCTGGGGTCTGGACCTTAGTCTAGATCAGGGGTCAGCAAATTTTTCTTGAAAATGTAGACAGAAAATATCTTAAGCTGGCCGGGCACGGTGGCTCACACCTGTAATCCCAGCACTTTGGGAGGCTGAGACAGGCAGATCACAAGGTCAGGAGATCGAGAGCATCCTGGCTAACACAGTGAAACCCCGTCTCTACTAAAAATACAAAAAATTAGCCGGGTGTGGTGGCGGGCGCCTGTAGTCGCAGCTACTCGGGAGGCTGAGGCAGGAGAATGGCGTGAACCCGGGAGGTGGAGCTTGCAGTGAGCCAAGATCGTGCCACTGCACTCCAGCCTGGGCAACAGAGCCAGACTCCATCTCAAAAAAAAAAAAGAAAAAAGAAAATATCTTAAGCTTTGAGGACCACATAGTCTCTGTTGCAATCACTCATTTGGGCCACTGTAGCACAAAAACAAACATAGATAACACACACATGAGTGAGCATGGCTGGGGCCCAATAAAACTTTATTTACACAAGCAGGTGATGAACCACGGTCCATAGTGTCCCAACCCTTGATTTAGATGGTGAACTATCATGAGCTTTCGTTGCCCTCTCCGGTAGAAATATGGGAGAAACCACAGAGAGAAACAGAGATTTCAGGAAAACAGTAAAATTAAACAAATAAAGTGAGACGTAGCCCCTCCTGGAGGCTGCAGGCTGTGTTGAACCTGTGTGTGTCTGGGTGTACAGGGATGTGAGTAGATGCGCGTGGAGATGTGTGTGTGGGTGGAGACTGAGCGTGGCTGGAGGTGGCCGTGGTAGGATGCCAGAAGGAAGGAGTTTGCATTCAGTTCCTTTATTAGTACTCTCTGGAGTTGTTGAGGGGATGTCACTGCTGAACACTGACCCTGGTGCAGGCTAAACCGAAGTTAGCCTCTGCTACCCTCTGCTGGGTGAGGCACTGGGGAGAACAGTGGGACTGAATGGGGCGGGCTTTCTCCCTCCCACACTTCCCCTGGAAACACCCAGCACCAGCACATTAGAACATGGGGAGCCACCTTCCCCAGCGCTGCTTCCCAAGGTTCGGAAGGGGAAACTCTGACCTCAAGCTCTGTTTGAAGAGCGATAGCAAAGGGGAGAGGTTGGCTGTGGTCTGGTGGTGCTTATCTCCTTCCTTTGCTTTGAAACCACAGGCTGGCATACTACCCGAGAGAATGACCAGTGCCACCAAGGGAAGGGCACAAGCTCACTGGTTCCAGGGGAGACATCTCAGGGGACAGGAACATCCCCTGACGCTGAATGAGTGCAGCACACAGACGGAGAATACACACAGGAGAAATCATGAGGACATGAGAGAAGACACTGGCAATAGGAAGTTACAAAAAGCAACAAAAAGAAAGAGTAGATATAAAAACAATAATCGAAGAAAGCCAACAACAGATGGGATGAATCATACGAGGTATGCGACTCATGGATGAAGAGGTGAGTGATGAGATCAGCTGGGGAACTCTCTCCCAGGAAACACAAACCAGAAGAAACACAAATGACATCGAAGTGGCCAGGCGCAGTGGCTCACGCCTGTAATCCCAGCACTTTGGGAGCCCGAGGCAGGTGGATCACTTGAGGTCAGGAGTTTGAGACCAGCCTGGCCAACATGATGAAACCCTGTCTCTACTAAAAATACAAAAATTAGCCAGGTGTGGTGGCAGGCACCTGTGATCCCAGCTACTCAGGAGGCTGAGGCAGGAGAATCACTTGAACTGGGAAGCAGAGATTGCAGTGAGCTGAGATGGTGCCAGTGCACTCCAGCCTGGGCAGTAGAGTGACACCCTGTCTAAAAAAAAAAAAAGGCAGTAAAGTGATAGGAGGATAGATTAGAAGGGCCATTTTCCAGATAGTGCAAGGAAGAAAGAAGAAGAAGAAGAGGAGGAGGAGGAGGAAGAGGAAGAAGACGGAGAAGAGGGCATCTCAGAAGAAACAATGGAGATACATTTCTCAAAACTGAAGAAAGATGACCAACCTCAGACCGAAGGGCCAAGAGGCCAAACCAGAGAGACAGCTTGGCAAGCCAGGAAGAGCACCAAAGCTAGACAATTAGAGTGAAATTAAAGAAAACCCAAGGTGACAAAAATTTCAAAAGCTTCCTTGTGACCTCAGTCCATTGGTGAAAATAAAAAAAAAAAAAAAAAAAAGGGACAGCCTGGGCAACATGGTGAAACCCCATCTCTACAAAAAATACAAAAATTAGCTGGGTGTGGTGGCACATGCCTGTAGTCCCAGCTATTCGAGAGGCTAAGTAAGGCAGGAGGATCACTTGGGGCCAAGAGTTCCAGACCAGCTGCGGCAACATACGTGTTGTGGGAAGTCAGGCACCCTGAACGGAGGGACTGGCTGAAGCCATGGCAGAAGAACATAAATTGTGAAGATTTCATGGACATTTATCACTTCCCCAATCAATACTCTTGTGATTTCCTATGCCTGTCTTTACTTTAATCTCTTAATCCTGTCATCTTCGTAAACTGAGGATGTATGTCGCCTTAGGACCCTGTGATGATTGCGTTAACTGCACAAATTGTTTGTAGAGGACAATTGTGTGTTTGAGCAATGTGAAATCTGGGCATCTTAAGAACAGGATAACAGCAATTTTCAGGGAACAAGGGAGATAACCTTAAAGTCTGGCTGCCTGTGGGCCGGGCAGGACAGAGCCATACTTCTCTTATTACCGCAAACAGGTAAGAGAAATATCGCTGAATTCTTTCCCCAGTAAGGAATATTAATAATTAACAGCCCTGAGAAAAGAATGCATTCCCAGGGCCGGGCCACTGAAATGGCCTCCCTGAGAGTGCCTGCCTTTATTCAGAAGTAGAAAGGGATGAAACACGCCCTAGTCTCCTGCAGCGCCCCCAGACTTGATAGGATTAGGAAATTCCAGCCTGGCAAATTCTAGTCAGACCGGTTCTCTGCTCTTGAACCCTGACAGTGCGTGCACAGTGGGACCTGGAAGTTCATTAGTGATTCTAGTTTCGCCGTGACCTTCTGCCCTGTGATCTTTTGTCGCCCTTGAAGTATGTGATCTCTGTGACCCACACCCTGTTCGTGCACTCCCTCCTCTTTGAAAATTGCTAATAAAAACTCGCTGGTTTTACGGCTCAGGGGGCATCACGGAACCTGCGGACATGTGATGTCTCCCCTGGACACCCGGCTTTAAAATGTCTCTCTTTTGTACTCTTTCCCTTTATTTCTCAGGCCAGCCGACACTTAGGGAAAATAGGAAAGGACCCACGTGAAATATTGGGGGCTGAATTTCCCCCGACAATAAGTCTCTTAAAAAAGACTTTTAAATGAAATTTCTTTGTTTTTTAACTTTTATTTCAGTTTTGGGGGTACATGTGAAGGTTTGTTACATAAGTAAACTCGTGTCATCGGTGTTTGTTGTACAGAATATTTCATCACCCAGGTATTATGCCGAGTACCCAATAGTTCTCTTTTCTGCTCCTCTCCTTCCTCCCACCCTGCACCCTGGAGTCAACCACAGTGTCTGTTGTTTCCTTGTTTGTGTTATAAGTTCTCATCATTTAGCTCCCACTTACAAGTGAGAACATGCAGTATTTGGATTTCTGTTCCTGCATTAGTTTGCTAAGGATAATAGCCTCTAGCTCCATCCATGTTCCCACAAAAGACATGATCTAGTTCTTTTTAATGGCTGCATGAAATGAAGTTTTAAAGATACAACATAAACACCAACCTCTTCCCCACCACAAAAATCCCTTGCTGAATTTGATTACACTTAAATTAACGAGTTTTGTTTCATGAAAGACTCCTTGGACAAACTTGACAGTTGATGGAATAGGAGAAGCTGTCTGTCATGTCTAAAGCCAACAAGAGATCAATATATAGAATAAATGGAGATCTGCAAATCAACAGAAAGTAGGCAGCAAAGCCAAAGAAAATAGCCTAAGGCACAGCCACTAAAAGGAACGTGATCATGTCCTTTGCAGGGACATGGGTGGAGCTGGAAGCCGTTAGCCTCAGCAAACTCACACAGGAACAGAAAACCAGTGAGACCGCATGGTCTCACTTATAAGTGGGAGCTGAACAATGAGAACACATGGTCACATGGCGGCGATCAACACACACTGGTGCCTGTTGAGCGGGGTGCTGGGGAGGGAGAGTACCAGGAAGAATAGCTAAGGGATACTGGGCTTAATACCTGGGTGATGGGATGATCTGTACAGCAAACCATCATGGCGCACACACCTATGTAACAAATCTGCACATCCTGCACATGTACCCCAGAACTTCAAATAAAAGTTGGAGGGCCAGGCGCGGTGGCTCACGCCTGTAATCCCAGCACTTTGGGAAGCCGAGGCGTGCAGATCACCTAAGGTCAGGAGTTCGAGACCAGCCCGGCCAACATGGTGAAACCCCGTCTCTACTAAAAATACAAAAATCAGCCAGATGTGGCACGCACCTATAATTCCACCTACTCGGGAGGCTGAAGCAGGAGAATTGCTTGAACCCGAGAGGCGGAGGTTGCAGTGAGCCGCCGAGATCGCGCCACTGCACTCCAGCCTGGGCCACAGCGTGAGACTACGTCATAAAATAAAATAAAATAAAATAAAATAAAATAAAAATAAAGCAATTTCCTCTCCTCTAAGCGGCCTCCACCCCTCTCCCCTGCCCTGTGAAGCGGGTGTGCAAGCTCCGGGATCGCAGCGGTCTTAGGGAATTTCCCCCCGCGATGTCCCGGCGCGCCAGTAGCTGTGCACACTTCGCTGCGGTCCTCTTCCTGCTGTCTGTTTACTCCCTAGGCCCCGCTGGGGACCTGGGAAAGAGGGAAAGGCTTCCCCGGCCAGCTGCGCGGCGACTCCGGGGACTCCAGGGCGCCCCTCTGCGGCCGACGCCAGGGGTGCAGCGGCCGCCGGGGCTGGGGCCGGCGGGAGTCCGCGGGACCCTCCAGAAGAGCGGCCGGCGCCGTGACTCAGCACTGGGGCGGAGCGGGGCGGGACCACCCTTATAAGGCTCGGAGGCCGCGAGGCCTTCGTTGGAGTTTCGCCGCCGCAGTCTTCGCCACCAGTGAGTACGCGCGGCCCGCGTCCCCGGGGATGGGGCTCAGAGCTCCCAGCATGGGGCCAACCCGCAGCATCAGGCCCGGGCTCCCGGCAGGGCCCCTCGCCCACCTCGAGACCCGGGACGGGGGCCTAGGGGACCCAGGACGTCCCCAGTGCCGTTAGCGGCTTTCAGGGGGCCCGGAGCGCCTCGGGGAGGGATGGGACCCCGGGGGCGGGTAGGGGGGGCAGGCTGCGCGCACCGCGCCTTGGCATCCTCCCCCGGGCTCCAGCAAACTTTTCTTTGTTCGCTGCAGTGCCGCCCTACACCGTGGTCTATTTCCCAGTTCGAGGTAGGAGCATGTGTCTGGCAGGGAAGGGAGGCAGGGGCTGGGGCTGCAGCCCACAGCCCCTCGCCCACCCGGAGAGATCCGAACCCCCTTATCCCTCCGTCGTGTGGCTTTTACCCCGGGCCTCCTTCCTGTTCCCCGCCTCTCCCGCCATGCCTGCTCCCCGCCCCAGTGTTGTGTGAAATCTTCGGAGGAACCTGTTTCCCTGTTCCCTCCCTGCACTCCTGACCCCTCCCCGGGTTGCTGCGAGGCGGAGTCGGCCCGGTCCCCACATCTCGTACTTCTCCCTCCCCGCAGGCCGCTGCGCGGCCCTGCGCATGCTGCTGGCAGATCAGGGCCAGAGCTGGAAGGAGGAGGTGGTGACCGTGGAGACGTGGCAGGAGGGCTCACTCAAAGCCTCCTGCGTAAGTGACCATGCCCGGGCAAGGGGAGGGGGTGCTGGGCCTTAGGGGGCTGTGACTAGGATCGGGGGACGCCCAAGCTCAGTGCCCCTCCCTGAGCCATGCCTCCCCCAACAGCTATACGGGCAGCTCCCCAAGTTCCAGGACGGAGACCTCACCCTGTACCAGTCCAATACCATCCTGCGTCACCTGGGCCGCACCCTTGGTGAGTCTTGAACCTCCAAGTCCAGGGCAGGCATGGGCAAGCCTCTGCCCCCGGAGCCCTTTTGTTTAAATCAGCTGCCCCGCAGCCCTCTGGAGTGGAGGAAACTGAGACCCACTGAGGTTACGTAGTTTGCCCAAGGTCAAGCCTGGGTGCCTGCAATCCTTGCCCTGTGCCAGGCTGCCTCCCAGGTGTCAGGTGAGCTCTGAGCACCTGCTGTGTGGCAGTCTCTCATCCTTCCACGCACATCCTCTTCCCCTCCTCCCAGGCTGGGGCTCACAGACAGCCCCCTGGTTGGCCCATCCCCAGTGACTGTGTGTTGATCAGGCGCCCAGTCACGCGGCCTGCTCCCCCCCACCCAACCCCAGGGCTCTATGGGAAGGACCAGCAGGAGGCAGCCCTGGTGGACATGGTGAATGACGGCGTGGAGGACCTCCGCTGCAAATACGTCTCCCTCATCTACACCAACTATGTGAGCATCTGCACCAGGGTTGGGCACTGGGGGCTGAACAAAGAAAGGGGCTTCTTGTGCCCTCACCCCCCCACCCCTCAGGTGGCTTGGGCTGACCCCTTCTTGGGTCAGGGTGCAGGGGCTGGGTCAGCTCTGGGCCAGGGGCCCAGGGGCCTGGGACAAGACACAACCTGCACCCTTATTGCCTGGGACATCAACCAGCCAAGTAACGGGTCATGGGGGAGAGTGCAAGGACAGAGACCTCCAGCAACTGGTGGTTTCTGATCTCCTGGGGTGGCGAGGGCTTCCTGGAGTAGCCAGAGGTGGAGGAGGATTTGTCACCAGTTTCTGGATGGAGGTGCTGGCACTTTTAGCTGAGGAAAATATGCAGACACAGAGCACATTTGGGGACCTGGGACCAGTTCAGCAGAGGCAGCGTGTGTGTGTGTGTGTGCGTGCATGTGCGTGTGTGTGTGTACGCTTGCATGTGTGTCGGGTGGGTAAGGAGATAGAGATGGGCGGGCAGTAGGCCCAGGTCCCGAAGGCCTTGAACCCACTGGTTTGGAGTCTCCTAAGGGCAATGGGGGCCTTTGAGAAGTCTGAACAGGGCTGTGTCTGAATGTGAGGTCTAGAAGGATCCTCTGGAGAAGCCAGCTCTAAAGCTTTTGCAATCATCTGGTGAGAGATCCCAGCAAGGATGGACAGGCAGAATGGAATAGAGATGAATTGGCAGCTGAAGTGGACAGGATTTGGTACTAGCCTGGTTGTGGGGAGCGAGCAGAGGAGAATCTGGGACTCTGGTGTCTGGCCTGGGGCAGACGGGGGTGTCTCAGGGGCTGGGAGGGATGAGAGTAGGATGATACATGGTGGTGTCTGGCAGGAGGCGGGCAAGGATGACTATGTGAAGGCACTGCCCGGGCAACTGAAGCCTTTTGAGACCCTGCTGTCCCAGAACCAGGGAGGCAAGACCTTCATTGTGGGAGACCAGGTGAGCATCTGGCCCCATCCTGTTCCTTCCTCGCCACCCTCTGCTTCCAGATGGACACAGGTGTGAGCCATTTGTTTAGCAAAGCAGGGCAGACCTAGGGGATGGGCTTAGGCCCTCTGCCCCCAGTTCCTCCAGCCTGCTCCCGCCGGCTGAGTCCCTGGCCCCCCTGCCCTGCAGATCTCCTTCGCTGACTACAACCTGCTGGACTTGCTGCTGATCCATGAGGTCCTAGCCCCTGGCTGCCTGGATGCGTTCCCCCTGCTCTCAGCATATGTGGGGCGCCTCAGCGCCCGGCCCAAGCTCAAGGCCTTCCTGGCCTCCCCTGAGTACGTGAACCTCCCCATCAATGGCAACGGGAAACAGTGAGGGTTGGGGGGACTCTGAGCGGGAGGCAGAGTTTGCCTTCCTTTCTCCAGGACCAATAAAATTTCTAAGAGAGCTACTATGAGCACTGTGTTTCCTGGGACGGGGCTTAGGGGTTCTCAGCCTCGAGGTCGGCGGGAGGGCAGAGCAGAGGACTAGAAAACAGCTCCTCCAGCACAGTCAGTGGCTTCCTGGAGCCCTCAGCCTGGCTGTGTTTACTCAACCTCACAAACTGGAAGAGGAAGAAAAAAAAAGAGAGAGAGAAACAAAGAGAAATAACCATGGTCACTGTCCTGGAGCACCACACAGTGTATACAGAAGGAGAAAAGTCTCATAGAAACATGCTTTCTAGGCACAGCACGCGCCTGTCAGATGGACAGACTCCAGGATGGAGGGAAATGAGGGATTCTGGGAAGGAGGGATGTGAGGAGTTCCCTGTCCTGGGGGATTAGCTGAGTAGCTCTGAGCAGCCCAGGTTGGTGGTAGGGTCATTCTGCTTGGATGGGGGCTTTCCTGGCTTCCTGCTGACTTGTGAGTTTTGGTGCATCCTAGGCAAGCAATGACACTACTGTATTAGGATTCTCCAGAGAAGCTAAGCCAGTAAGATACTGTAGGGCAGGCAAAATTTTATCTCTGTCCTTTTAGGGTTTTTTGGCTGGGCCTGAGAACTAAAGACATGAGCAAGAGAAAAGCATTCAAATTTATCTAGGCTGGGCATGGTGGCTCATGCCTGTAATCCCAGCACTTTGGGAGGCTGAGGCAGGTGAATCACTTGAGGTCAGGAGTTCAAGACCAGCCTGACCAACATGGTGAAACCCCGTCTCTACTAAAAATACAAAAATTAGCCAGGTGTGGTGGCGGTTACCTGTAGTCCCTGCTACTTGGGAGGCTGAGGCATGAGAATCGCTCTCTCTCTCCTGCCACCTTGTAAAGATGTGCCTGCTTCCCCTTCACCTTCCACCCTGATTGTAAGTTTCCTGAGGCTTCCCAGTCATGCTTCCTGTTAAGCCTGCAAAACTGTGAGTCAATTAAACCTCTTTTCTTCATAAATTACTCAGTCTCTGATAGTTCTTTGTAGCAGTGTGAGAATGGACTAATACACTGTTTTTGTTTTGTTTTGTTTTGTTTTTGAGATGGAGTCTCACTCTGGTGCCTAGGCTGGAGTATAGTGGTGTAATCTCTGCTCACTGTAACCTCTGCCTCTCAGGCTCAAGCAATTCTCCTGCCTCAGCCTCCTGAGTAGCTGGGATTACAGGTGCCCACCACCGTGCCTGGCTAATTTTTGTATTTTTAGTAGAGATGGGCTTTCATCATGTTGGCCAGGCTGGTTTCGGACTTTTAACCTCACGTGATCCACTTGCCTTGGGCTCGCAAAGTGCTGGGATTACAGGCGTGAGCCACCGCACCCAGCTTAATACGCTATATTAATCAGAAACTGCCAACTAACCTCTAACTTGGGACTTTTCACTCTAACCAGTCAAAATTGTTTTCTTTGTCTGGCTTCTGCAAATACATGATTAAGTTTCACTTCCCCTCTAATAGAAGCACTAGCTGCTTTGGTCTTGTGCTATCTTAATTTATGTGTCCCTGAATGCTCAAATAAACTCTTTAGAATGTAAATGGGCTTAAGTTTATCTTTTAGCAGATCTGATGTCAGAGGTAGGATCCTTCAGAAGGACATCAGAAGGATCTGAAGGATTTCTCCCCATCCTGGGCCCAATGATGGTCTCCAGGAGCAATGAGCAAACAGGTGTAGGCATTTCACTGAGCCCCCTACATGCTGCTTCCTGCAGCCTATTTGAAGGTCATCACTGGTAAGTCCCACTCAGATACTGTATTAGTCCCTTCTCACACTGCTATAAAGAACTACCTGAGACTGGGTAATTTATAAAGAAAAGAGGCTAAGCCAGGTGTGGTGGCTCATACCTGTAATCCCAACACTTTGGTTTTTTTTTTGGTTGTTGTTGTTGTTGTTGTTTTTTGAGTCAGAGTCTCACTCTGTCGCCCAGGCTGGAGTGCAGTGGCACAATCTCAGCTTACTGCAACCTCCACTTTCTGGGTTCAAGTGATTCTCCTGCCTCTGCCTCCCAAGTAGCTAGGATTACAGGCACATGCCACTATGCCTGGCTAATTTTTGTATTTTTAGTAGAGACAGGGTTTCACCACGTTGGCCAGGCTGGTGTCAAAACTCCTGATCTCAGGTGATCCACTCACCTCAGCCTCTCAAAGTGCTGGGATTACAGGCGTAAGCCACTGCACCCGGCCAATCCCAGCACTTCAGGAGGCTGAGGCGAGCAGATCACTTGAGGTCAGGAGTTGGAGACCAGCCTGGCCAACATGGTGAAACCCCATTTCTATTAAAATATTTAAAAAATCAGCTGGGCATGGTGGCACGTGCCTGTAATCACAGCTACACGGGAGGCTGAGGTAGGAGAATCCCTTGAACCCGGGAGGCAGAGGCTGCAGTGAGCTGAGATCACGCCTCTGCACTCCAGCCTGGGTGACAGAGGATTGATTGACTCACAGTTCTGCATGGCTGGGGAGGCCTCAGGAAACCTACAATCGTGGCAGAAGGCGAATGGGAAGCAAGGCACATCTTACATGGTGGCAGGGGAGGTAAGGGGGGAAGTTCCACACCCTTTTATACCAACAGAGCACGTGAGAACTCACTGTCACGAGAATAGCAAGGGGGAAATTCGCCCCCATGATCCTATCACCTCCCACTAAGTCCCTCCCTCACCACGTGGAGATTACAATTCAAGATGAGATTTGGGTGGGGACACAGCCAAACCATATCACATACAAACTCCAGAACTTAAATTGAGTTCTCTGAGTTGAGCCGATCTGGACTGGGTTTGGAAGTTGTGGTAGAAGTTTAACGCATCCTGTAGGGAGGCTTCAGGTATCTGACTGGGTCAGACAGAAACTGAAATGGTTTTAGTGAAAGACCTCTAATAGGTAAGATTCCAGGAAAACAAACAATTCTGGGCTCATTTAAATCCAGGGGGTCTGGGACTCCATCGCAGGACTTGTGCTCTTCTAGAGAAATGAGTGAATCTTACCGAAAATAATTTAGAATTTTGGTGGCCACAGTGGGGAAGTTTTAACCTAAATAAAACTGCTTATCTCCAGAATGCATTGAAAAAAAAGAGGGGGGATCCCAAACACCCCAGAAATAATGGGATGTATTTTTGGTTGGCAAGCAGAGGGTTCTAAGTTCTCCATCTTTCTCACTAGCCTCCTCTGAATCTGCTGACTTCTTTGCTTGGTTACTTTCCCACCTTGACGATGCAATGAAAAAAAACCCAGCTAGATAAGTTATACAAGTTAGGCTGTCAAATCAACCATGTCTGCTTCTTTACCCTTATGCCATGGTTAAAATCTTAAGCTCAGAGCAATAATGAAAAGTATCCCTGTCCGGCATAGAAAATGCTTTGTCTGCCCTATTTGTTAATGGGCTCCACCCTGACCTCAGTAATCTAGTTACACATATGTTGACAGGACCTGAGGAAGCTCAAAATTGGATGCAAGAGGCAGAATGGTATTGCTCTGAGGACAATATCCAAGGTCCACAAGCCCCTACTTGGTCCATATATAGGCCAGAAAAAACCCAAACTTTTGACCGGGCGCAGTGGCTCACGCCTGTAATCCCAGCACTTTGGGAGGCCGAGGAGGGTGGATCACGAGGTCAGGAGATCAAGACCATCCTGGCTAACACGATGAAACCCTGTCTCTACTAAAAATACAAAAAAATTAGCCGGGTGTAGTGGCAGGCACCTGTAGTCCCAGCTGCTCGGGAGGCTGAGGCAGGAGAATGGCGTGAACCTGGGAGGTGGAGCTTACAGTGAGCCAAGATTGCACCACTGCACTCCAGCCTGGGTGACAGAGCGAGACTCCATCTCAAAAAAAAAATTGATGCCTGATAGCATTTTAATTTATCAGTTAGTCTGGAAACTACACGAGAAGAAAGAACAAAATACCCTTAAACAACTACCCCCAGGCAGGGAGACTCATTTTCCTGTCTCTCCGGGCCTGATACGTTTTGCATAGCTCGCATTCTTCACACTGCTCTAGGCTACTTTTCTTTCTCATTTCCCCCTTTTGATAGATATTTTTCTCTTCTGAAAGCATTGATGATTGACATTTTTTTATACATATGATTTTTGTTCACTGTCACGTAAGATTCAGGAATCAATGTGTTAGATGCAAGTTTGTCCCATGTCACTGGGAAGGCTTATTCCCAGGCCATCTGTCCTACTTCAGAGGGAAAGAGGAGAGGTACCTATGGTTGAAGAATTTAGTGAAGGTGCCGGGCATGGTGGCTCACGCCTGTAATCCCAGCACTTTGGGAGGCCGAGGCAGGTGGATCACCTGAGGTCGGGAGTTCAAGACCAGCCTGGCCAACATGGTGAAACCCGTCTCTACTAAAAATACAAACATTACCCGGGCGTGGTGGTGCACGCTTGTAATCCCAGCTACTCAGGAGGCTGAGGCAGGAGAATCGCTTGAACCTGGGAAGCAGAGGTTGCAGTGAGCCAAGATCGCACCATTGCACTCCAGCCTGGGCAACAAGAGCAAGACTTCATTTCAAAAAAAAAAAAAGAATTTAGTGAAGTCTCAAGGTCAAATTGATTAGAACCACAGAGGGACAAAGCAATGGGAACTCAGTCAAGCCATCCGCTTACAAAGGAGCCGTGACACGTGAGAGCATTTCTAAGCATCTAGCTATCATTATTTTATTTTTTGTTGTTGACTTAAGACATCTAGAAATGCAAAGCATAATCAATTTAAGAATAAAAACTACTGGCTGGGCACAGTTGCTCACACCTGTAATCCCAGCACTTTGGGAGGCTGAGGTGGGAGGCTGAGTTGGGCAGATCACTTGAGGTTAGGAGTTCGAGACCAGCCTGGCCAACATGGTGAAACCTGTCTCTACTAAAAACACAAAAATTAGCCAGGTGTGGTGGCAGACGCCTGTAATCCCAGCTACTCAGGAGGCCGAGGCAGGAGATTCGCTTGAATCCTGGAGGCGGAGGTTGCAGTGAGCTGAGATGGTGCCACTGCACTCCAGCCTAGGTGACAAGAGTGAAACTGTATCAAAAAAAAAAAATATGATGCAAATAAAGACAGTTATTAACAAAACAAGTTGAAATCCAGATCTGAAAAGTGTTCTTATTTGTGAAGGTAACAAATCAAATAGATCATGTAATGGAGTTGGCTTTTTGACAGCTTGCAGCCATTTAGCCTTTTGAGTGATCCTTCCAAACCGAGTTTCCACTTCTCATCCAGGTTTGAAGAACAAGGTGACTGGTTGTGGTCAGCTTCGGTGGGAGATCTCTGGTGATGAAAGATGTCCACTCAGGTGGGCTGCCTGTTTAAAGTGAAAAAAAAAAAGTGAATCCATGAGTCAATGCCCCTGATGTTAGCTGCACAAAGACTGGTTAACAGTACGTGACATGATCCCTTCCAACATGGTTGGAGGGAGTATTTTATTTGATGATGTTTCCAATAAACAAAATCTCCAGGTTGGAAGCTGTGATCTTTGATGTCTGTCTCCAGGGAGATTGCTTTTTAAAAGAATTCTTCATTAATTAAATTTTTTTTTTTTTTAAGTGAGAAGCTTTATAAAGGCCCTGGCAATCATGAAGTATAGCATTTTTAAGAAGAGCTGGCTCATAGACTTCTGCATTCAGGCACATGGCCTTCCTGTTATTTCAAAGAAAGAAAGCCAATGTTGTTGAAATGGGGTAGAGTGTGAATTAAGCAATACCAATGGAAGACTCTTAGGCCAGAGAAGTTTCAAGTTTCTATAAGCTTGGCCAGGCACGGTGGCTCACGCCTGTAATCCCAGCACTTTGGGAGGCCGAGGCAGACGGATCACCTGAGGCCAGGAGTTCGAGACCAGCCTGGCCAACATGGCGAAACCCATCTCTACTAAAAAGTACAAAAATTAGCTGGGCATGGTGGTGGGTGCCTGTAATCCCAGCTACTCAGGAGGCTGAGGCAGGAGAATTGCTTGAACCTGGGAGGCGGAGGTTGCAGTGAGCTGAGATCACGCCACTGCCCTCTAGCCTGAGCGACAAGAGGGAGACTGTCTCAAAAAAAAAAAAAAGTTTCTATAAGCTTTGCCAATTTGATTTTTATTATTTGTGCATTTCACAAGTCTGGAAGACTGAGGGTGGTATGGACAATGGAAATGTTGAAAAATCAGCCATACGTTACAAATAAACTGAATTATTTGACCAGTGAAATGGGTTCTTTAGTTTCCATGAAGATTGGAGGGAGCTCTCCAAGAAGGAATAGGGCAAGATTTAAAGTAGTCATGGTCAAAGATGCAATCAACAAAGAAATTTGGTCATTTTATTGTTTTGTGGCCTACTGAAACGGGAAGGGTTCCCTTGTCCCCCTTGCAGGGCGTGTGATGGGGGAGTGGTTCGCTTCTTCAGTGCCCCGCTGCTCAGACCTGCAGGGGAGCATACAGATGGGCAGGTTGTGGGGCTCCAACCCACAGCAGCATCTAGGGGTGGATGTTTACAGCTCCTGAAGCCCCAGTGGGCATGTGTTACAAGGTGCTCTTTTAGTTTTGCCATCTATAGGCAGCTTGTGTTAACCAGCAGCTCAATTAGACCCTCTGCTTTGTTACAAGGACAAAGGGATTTCTGTATCCCAGGTTCTTGCCTTGGTGTACTGGAAGAATAGGATCACACCTGGGCTTGGAGAATGAGTGCAAGGTTTTATTGAGTGGAGGTAACTCTCAGCAGTTGGAGGAAGCCAGAAGGGCATGGAGTGGGAAGGTTTTGCCCTGGAGTCAGGCTGCTCAGCGGCCTGGGCTCGCCTTTGACTGCCCGGCCAAACTCCGCCTCGTTCTGCAGGTGGATGGCCTGCCGGCATGCTGGCGTCTGTCGTGTGCTCTTCCACCAGCCTGCTCCCTTCTGTGGCGGATTGGTCAGAGAGGTGGGAAGAACTATAGGGAAAGGACGCAAACCTTCTGAAAGGTGGGAAGGTTCTGCAGAGCCCCGGGGGAGAAGAACTGAAGGCAGCTCTTCTATAACCCTGAGGCAGAGGGCAAGGAGTAGGTACAAGGGAGTATGGGGGATTTTATCTTAAATAGGCATGTTTACTTATGTCGACCAGGAACTGACCTTAGATCATCTATGATCACCTATGATCATGTTTCAGGGAACATGAGGTTCCCTGAAAGGGGAATAATAAATATTAATTACTTACAGATTGTGTCGGCTCCAGGTTTTCGACATTGTGCCTGCACTGAATAAAAGCAAAGCAGCTCCAGCTTCTTCCACTAGAGCCAGGCAGTCACCTAGCTGCTCTTACACTGCATACCTGTGTCTGGGTACTCATTTCCTCTATTGGCCAGGGTCTGTGGGACAGAGCTGGCACCCCTCAATGACCTCTCAATGTCCAGCCACTTGTGTCTTCTTCTGCCAATGTGTTCCTCTCCACGTCCAGCTGCTTGTGTGTCTGCTTGCTAGGGTCTCAGGATTTTTATAGGCACAGGATAGGGGTGTGGTGGGCCAGGGTGCTCTTGGGAAATGCAATATTTGGGCAGGAAAACAAAAATGCCTGCCTTCACCCAGGTCCATGGGCACAGGCCTGGGGATGGAGCTCTAGCCAGGGACTACACATTCCTCTACCCAGCACTTCCCTGCCCACCTTCCGTATCACTATAATTCAACATAATACTTACAATAATGACCGATAATATATACCAACACATATCAGATTTTTAGGAATCTCATACAATTTTGGAACACATATTAATAACACATTTCACAAATATAACTCAAAGAAAGTTAAATGTCATTTCTTTTTTGACAATGCTTGCTGTGTAATTTTTACATGCCAAATAATACCAAGTTCTCTTGAACTTACATGGGTTTTTTTTTTCTTTTTCAAATGTTGAAAAGTTAGTTTGAGGTCAAAATGGCTTAATTTAGAATTTGAATTTTCATTTTTGGAAGTTTGTCAAATACCAAAGCTTTAAAACACTTGATATTAAAATAGAAAAGGTTTAAAAGACTTGTTCAAAATAGAATCATGGGGAACTTCAAAATAATAGTCATTCATTTAGCCAAAGTGATAACTGAAAGATTTCAGAAAAGCTGGGTGTGGTGACTCATATCTGTAATCCCAGCACTTTGGGAAGCCAAGGTGGGAGGATCACCTGAAGTCAGGAGTTCGAGACCAGTCTGGCTAACATGGTGAAACCCTGTCTCCCCTAAAAATACAAAATTAGTTGGGCATGGTGGCAGGTGCCTGTAATCCCCGCTACTCAAGAGGCTAAGGCAGGAGAATCGCTTGAACACGGGGGGTTGGGGGGAGGTTGCATTGAGCCAAGTTCGCACCATTGCACTGTAGCCTGGGCAAAAAGAGCGAAACTCCATCTAAAAAAGAAAAAAGATTTCCGAAAGCAAAAACCTTTATTGTTTGATAGAGAGGAGACTCAGTTTTCTAAACAATCCAAAGACCTAATGAAGGAAGCATAAGGCAAACTCGCTCCTCTTTTTTTATTTTTTTCACTTTGCAGTTTGCTCAAAAGGCAAACAAAAATCTTTTACAATCTCTTATTACTACTACATGAAAATCTCGTTTAAAAGAGAAAACTAAATTCTACCTTTACATTAGTGTATTATTAATGCTACAGCTAAAAATATAGTTATAATAAAATCTTGCAAACAGATCCATCTAATCTCAATCACTTTTGACCACTACTCAAGATAAAGTTTCTATATACCTTTTATACTCTTACAATGTTTTTCTTTTTCTTTTCTCTTTTCTTTTCTTTTCTTTTTTTTTTTTTTTTTGAGATGGAGTCTCGCTCTGTCACCCAGGCTAGAGTGCAGTGGCACGATCTCTGCTCACTGCAACCTCTGCCTCCCGGGTTCAAGCGATTCTCCTGCCTCAGCCTCTGAAGAAGCTGGGACTACAGGCACCCGCCACCACGCTCGGCTAATTTTTGTATTTTTAGCAGAGACAGGGTTTCACCATATTGGCCAGGCTGGTTTCGAACTCCTGACCTTGTGATCTGCCCACCTCGGCCTCCCAAAGTGCTGGGATTACAAGTGTGAGCCACCATGCCCGGCCATAATGTTTTTCATTGTCTTTCTTTCTCCAGCTTTGTTTATTCATTTGGCTTTATCTATCTCATATATATGATATGATATGATACACACACACATGCATATATATACGTATGCATATATATACACACACATACACGAACGTATATAATCATATATATTTCTTAATGGGATATATATATATATATAATTTTAGAGATGGGGTATTGCTCTATTGTCCAGGCTGGAGTGCAGTGGCAAAATCAGAGCTCCTGGGCTCAAGCAATCCTCCTGCCTCAGCCTCCTGAATAGCTGAGACTACAGGCATGAACCACCATGCCCAGCTAATTTAAAAAAAATTTATCAGGCCAGGCATGGTGGCTCATGCCTGTAATCCCAGCACTTCAGGAGGCTGAGGCAGGTGGATCACTTGAGCTCAGGAGTTTGAGACCAGCCTAAGCAACGTGCCGAAACCTCGTTTCTACAAAAAATACGAAAGTTAGCCAGGTGTGGTGGCACAGGCCTGTAGTCCTAGCTAGTTAGGGGGCTGAGATGGGAGGATTGCTTGAGCCCGAATTCTTTTTGGTTTCTCCAATTTAAGTGTCTCCCACTTTTCTGACTTGTAATCATTAAGAACAAGGATTGCTTTGTTCCTAAAGCCCTACAAGCAGGATATGGACAACTGGATTAAACTTCAGAGAAAACCCTTCATGCCTGATGTAGGGAGCACTCGAGGAGTTTGCTGAAATGCCTTCTGCCATAAACAGAGATATTAAAACCACAAATCAGGAAAATATACTTCGAGCTTCAATCTAGGAATCTTGATTAACTGACCCTTGGACTCAGAGACTATATTTATAGTTTGTTCTGGTTATCTCCCTGAGTGAGAACTGAGCCCATTCAACCCAGATTCATATGTTTGCAAGGTGTCCTTGAAAAGGAGAGAGAGAGAGAGAGAACAAGGTGAAGACACACTTGTTCCCGGCTGCCCAGGCCTGGAAGTGACACACTTCATTTCTGCCCCATTTGGATGCAAGAAGACTGAGAAACTGTTTAGCTCTGTGTCTGAGAAGAGGAAATGAGTTTGTGATATCTAGCCAGTCTCTATCACATACAACCAACCCATGCTTTAAAAATGAAAAATAAAATAAAATAAAAATATAAAACAAATCCATGCCTATCTTGGAACTCAGTATGTACTCGCAGTGGTATCATAAATAAGTTTGAAAAGAAGAGTTATTTAGATAGCATTAGTGAAACTGATTCCACCTATTAAGAAAAATTACTGGATCCTTACCTCACACCATATACAATAAAGTCTAAACAGATCAGTGGTTCTTGATAGGAGGCAATGTTGTCACCCAGAGGATATTTGGTAATATCTGGAGACATTTTTGTTGTCCCAACTTGTGGGGTGCTATTGACACCTAGGGATGCTGCTCAACATCCTCCAATGCACAGGGCAGCTAGCAAATAAAGCCCCAATGGCCACAGTGTCAAGGTTGAGAAGCTCACAGCAAAGCCCCAAACGGCCATAGTGTCAAGGTTGAGAAGCCCTGCACTAGGGTTCACCTACACTTGAGAGAGAAAAATAAAATACTAACAGAAAAAAATAATTAAAGAAAGTTTCTTATGACCTTGGGCTAGGGATAGATTTCTTTTTTCTTTCTTTCTTTTTTTTTTTTTTGGAGTTTAAAACTTTTTATTTGGAAATAATTTCAAAGTTATAAAATGTTGCAAAAAAATTTTTTAAACTACCAAAAACAGCCATATTTACCCTTTACCCAGATTTACCTATTCAATATTTTATACCATTCACTTCATTATTTTCTTTCTCTCTCTTTTTTTTTTTATTGATCATTCTTGAGTGTTTCTGGCAGAGGGGGATTTGGCAGGGTCATAGGACAATAGTGGAGGGAAGGTCAGCAGATAAACACGTGAACGAAGGTCTCTGGCTTTCCTAGGCAGACGACCCTGCGGCCTTCCGCAGTGTTTGTGTGCCTGGGTACTTGAGATTAGGGAGTGGTGATGACTCTTAACGAGCATGCTGCCTTCAAGCATCTGTTTAACAAAGCACATCTTGCACCCCCCTTAATCCATTTAACCCTGAGTGGACACAGCACATGTTTCAGAGAGCACAGGGTTGGGGGTAAGGTCATAGATCAACAGCATCCCAAGGCAGAAGAATTTTTCTTACTACAGAACAAAATGAAGTCTCCCATGTCTACTTCTTTCTACACAGACACAGCAACAATCTGATTTCTCTATCTTTTCCCCGCCTTTCCCCCTTTTCTATTCCACAAAACCGCCATCGTCATCATGGCCCCTTCTCAATGAGCTGTTGGGTACACCTCCCAGACGGGGTGGTGGCTGGGCAGAGGGGCTGGCCCCCACCTCCCTCCCAGACGGGGTGGCTGCCGGGCGGAGGCGCTCCTCACTTCTCAGAGGGGGCAGCTGCTGGGCGGAGGGGCTCCTCACTTCTCAGATGGGGCGGCCAGGCAGAGATGCTCCTCACCTCCCAGACGGGGTCCCGGCCGGGCAGAGACGCTCCTCACCTCCCAGACGGGGTCGCGGCCGGGCAGAGGCGCTCCCCACATCCCAGATGATGGGCGGCCAGGCAGAGACGCTCCTCACCTCCTAGACGGGATGGCGGCCGGGAAGAGGCGCTCCTCACTTCCCAGACTGGGCAGCCGGGCAGAGGGGCTCCTCACATCCCAGACAATGGGCGGCCAGGCAGAGACGCTCCTCACCTCCCAGACGGGGTGGCGGCCGGGCAGAGGCTGCAATCTTGGCACTTTGGGAGGCCAAGGCAGGCGGCTGGGAGGTGGAGGTTGTAGCTGGCCGAGATCACACCGCTGCACTCCAGCCTGGGCAACATTGAGCACTGAGTGAACGAGACTCCGTCTGCAATCCCGGCACCTGGGGAGGCCGAGGCTGGCGGATCACTCGCGGTTAGGAGCTGGAGACCAGCCCGGCCAACACAGCGAAACCCCGTCTCCACCAAAAAAACCGGGATAGATTTCTTAAACAAGGCCCCTAAATGAATGAATTTAACTAAATCAAAACAAAAGATTTCTCTTTTTAAATTTTTAATGGATACATTGTACTTGTACATATTTATGGAGTACAATTT
The DNA here is from genome assembly GCF_028858775.2 of Pan troglodytes. Lineage (NCBI taxonomy): Eukaryota > Metazoa > Chordata > Mammalia > Primates > Hominidae > Pan > Pan troglodytes. The sequence continues at coordinate 69,920,068 of NC_072407.2, forward strand.
GGTGGTTCCATATACATATATGTGTTTTATAATGATCAAATTAGGTAGGCTGGGCATAATGGCTCACATCTAGCATCCCAGAACTTTGGGAGGCCCAGGCGGAAGAATTGTTTGAGCCCAGGAGTTCAAGGTCCCCCTGGGCAACATTATGAGACCCCATCTCTATAAAAAATTTAAAAATTAGCGGGGTGTGGTGGTTCATGCCTGTGGTCCCAACTACTTTGGAGCTGAGGTGGGAGGATTGCTTGAGCCCAAGAGATCAAGGCTGTAGTGAGCTATATTCCCATCACTGCACTCCAGCCTGGGTAATAGAGGGAGATCCTGTCTCAAAAACAAACAAATTAGGATATTTAGTGTGACCATCACCTCATGCATTTATCTGAAGTTTTCTCTTGTACAATGATCATTATTGTTTATCAGATTATCAGATAGATGATAAAGGAAATATTTGCAACATTTGACAGGAAGAGGGAGGACCTGTGGTTTTTAATGGTGGAGCTGGGATTCCCACTAATCCTTCAGAATACCCCAAAAGCCACAAAGACCATGAAAACCAAAACACACATTCCATCTAAATACACACTTTATCTCTTATGAAAGTAGGAGACTCCAAGCAGTTTGGGAGGCTGAGACAGGCAGATCACCTGAGGTCAGGAGATAGAGACCAGCCTGGCCAACATGGTGAAATCCTGTCTCTACTAAAAATACAAAAATTAGCTGGTCCCAGTGGCATGCACCTGTAATCCCAGCTACTCGGGAGGCAGAGGCACGAGAATCACTTGAACCTGGGAGGTGAAGGTTGCAGTGAGCCGAGATCGTGCCACTGTACTCCAGCCTGGGCGGCGACAAAGCGAGACTCTGTTTCAAAAAAAAAAAAAAGAAGAAGAAAGAAAGAAAGTAGGACACATCTCGAGTGACTACAGTTAAGAGCATCTGTGCACCAAGTAACATATCTGGGCACCTATACAACAAAAGCTCACAGATAGACAAGGACTCTGGCAGTTTTAAACAACAGATTTCAAACTCTGCCATAGGAAAGCAGAGAGGCACCACCCTTCAATTGCTCTTGGGACATTTACTATAATAATAATGTATTATGCCTTAAAGGAAATTTTAGAACATTCCAGGGATTAAGAGGGGTGGGGAGAGGGAGAGAAATAGTACAGATGACAGTCTTTCATTATGAGGCAATAAAATGAAAAATAACAAAACCGGGAAACAAAATCCCCCTAACCCCTGTACATTTATAAATCTTTCTTAAAATGACTCCCGTCAAAGAAGAAATCAAAACCAAAATTGCAGAACATCTAGCGAATGATGATAAAGATGCACTATATGTAAGAACTATTGGTCTACTTGACTGGATTGCTATGGCTTTAGAATCAGTCTCGCTATCTGCCGGGGCAAAACCCACCACCCACCCCATCTTCTTCTTCAAAATTGTCTTGGCTATTCTTGGCCCTTTGTTGTTCTATATACATTTTGGTGTCAGCTTTCCCACTTCCATGAAAAGCCCTGGTGGGATTTTGATGGGAATTTGCAGTGAATTTACAGATTAATTTGAAGATGTGACACCTTTATGATATTAAGTCATCCACCTGGTGAAAGCCCTGTGAACCAGCCTGGCTCCCCCATCCTCCCAGCAGCTGAGGGGCCGACTGGCGGGGACTGTGGGTGCACGATAAAGGAAGGAAGCCATAAATACTGGCCATGGCCTCATGACCGGCTGCAGCCACAGAGGTCCCCTTCAATGTCCTTTGTGGCTTTGAGTTTTGCATAGTGGGAGGAAATTGTCTTTGCAAGGTGCAAAGTGGCCTCAGGAGGAAGAAAATGTAATAGAAGACAACTGCTCAACCTGTTTCTGATCATAAAAACTCAACAGTCTTTTTCTTTTTCTTTTCGCTGATTTATAAGATGAGGCCTGACATTTCTAAAACCTGAACCATTGAGGAATGGGGAAGATGAGTTTCACATTTCTCACAGCTTAGAAGGGGCGTTGAAGGGGTGTGTAAGCTTTTCCTGGTGTCTGTCATCCCAGATAGCCATCAAGGACTATGAGGAGTGAAAAAGAAGAGACTAGAGCTTTTGTTTTAAGGGACAAGAGCTTTTGTGTTAAGGGACAAAGGGGGTATAGGCAAGACTTCAGGTGACAACAGGGGGATGGGCAAAGGACCAATGCAGAAACAATCGTTACCTAGACCTGATCTTCTGGGTTTCCGGATGTGAGTTTGCTGCAGGGAGGCACCAGCAGGACTGGACCCAGGGGACTGATACCGGTACCTGGGGTCTGTGTATGCCCAAGACCTCCCTGGTCCTCCGTGATGGAAACTGCAGACCACGTCTAATGCGTCAGGATGGTATATGCCAAAGAGGGACCCTGAGACCCTGGCAGAGTGATGGAGAGTGGCCACACCAGGATGGCGGCGCGGAGGGTATTCCATGGCCCCCGAGCTGGGCCAGCAGGGAGAGAGGCCTGGGCCTGATGCGTCATTCATTGTGCTGCTTGCCTTAAATACTTTCACCTTGTCCTTTGCGTGCCCCACCGGCCGTGACTGATAGACTTTACCCTTTCCAGTTTAAATTCATGGAAAAAAAAAGATTTCCAGTTCAAGACAGCAGGATACAACCTGAAACCCACTATGTCTTTCTCAAACACATCAAGACCAGAGAAGAAAAACTAGAAAAACTTTTTTTTTTTTTTTTAAGACGGAGTCTTGCTCTGCCACCCAGGCTGGAGTGCAATGGCACGATCTTGGCCCACTGCAATCTCTGCCTCCCGGGTTCAAGGAATTCTCCTGCCTCAGCCTCCCGAGTAGCTGGGATTACAGGCACCTGCCACCATGCCCGGTTAATGTTTTGTATTTTTAGCAGAGACGGGGTTTCACCATGTTAGCCAGGATGGTCTCGAATTCCTGGCCTCAAGTGATCCACCCGCCTCGGCCTCCCAAAGTGTCGGGATTATAGGCGTGAGCCACCGCACCTGGCCTGTATTTCCTATTTAGCATTCTTTCCCTGTATTTCTTCTTTACTCTGTTTTCTTGTCTTCAGTTGAATTGAGGTTTTTGTGCTAGTCCCTTCTCCCCTACTATTGGAAGTTACACATTTTACTTTTATTTTTAGTGATTACTCTTAAATTTTTAGATCATACCTAAATTTCATGTCCAAGCAAAAGCTGATTAATATCTCTATCCCCCTTCCTGAATATGAAGTGAAAACAAAAACAGAGTATATGTCCAGGCGCAGTGGCTCATGCCTGTAATCCCAACACTTTGGGAGGTCGAGGTGGGCGGATCACCTGAGGTCAGGAGTTCGAGACCAGCCTGGCCAACATGGAGAAACCCTGTCTCTACTAAAAAAAATAAATAAATAGCCGGGCGCGGTGGTGCATGAGTGAGCCGAGAGTTCACGAGTTCGAGAAAAAGTAACAATTTGGCCAGGTTCGGTGGCTTACGCCTGTTATCCCAGCACTTTGGGAGGCTGAGGTGGGTGGATCACCTGAGGTCAGGAGTTCGAGACCAGCCTGGTCAACATGGTGAAACCCTGTCTCTACTAAAAATACAAAAATTAGCCAAGTGTGGTGGTATGCACCTGTAATCCCAGCTACTTGGGAGGCAGAGGCAGGAGAATCGCTTGAACCCAGGAGGCAGAGGTTGCAGCGAGCTGATTGCACCACTGCACTCTGGTCTGGGTGGAAAGAACGAGACTCCATCTCAATAAATAAATATTTAAAAAAAAATCACCTAGAAACAGTAACAGGTATTGTCAGGATGGTCATAAAATGTTATTACTTTCTTCTTGCTTTTTTGGCATTTCTTCAATTTCAAACATAGGAAAAAAATTGATGTTTTTCATTTTTCAAATATAATATTTGATTACAATATTGAGTAAGTCCCTCCCTTGAGAAGCTCTGTGCTGGGGGTTGGGGAAGATCTGATCGTGCCTTACTCACACTGGGCCTGACAATAGGTGCTCAAGATAGTTGTATGGGGTTGTTGTAGGACCAACAGGTTTGTATGCCCATATGTATGCAGTAACAGACCAATTACACTGAGATAGCAGGGTTTGCAGCACAGAAAGAGTTTAATGATTGCAGGGCATCAAGTTTGGAGATGGGAGGAGACCTTCAAATCCATCTCCCCAAGGAATTTTGGACTGAATTTTTTAAGGAGATTGTGGAGGGCAAGGGGCTGGAAATTTGGGATTGTTGATTGCCTAAGCAAGGGGCATGAAATAATTGGGATTGGAAACCGCATTCTTTGGTGAGCCAGCTCCTCATGGGGACCAGTTGAGTCAGTAGTTTTATCAGCATGCAGGATATGAAGGAATACTTCAAAAGGAAAATTTAGCATTTTATGTTCAAGTTGTTATTTATACAGCAGTTAAGGGCAGCTATAATCTAGTGTCTTTGTCACTCCGGGACAACAGGCACCAACCAGCCATGAGGAAGCAGGTCAGAGAGCAGCTGACCTCATGATGAATGCTGAGTATGCTGCAGGCTTGGTTTATTTTCATCTTTTCCCCCTACTTCTTCCCTAATTGGTTTTATAAAGTTTATAGGGACGGTTGTAGGGTGGTTGCAGAAAGCTTCCTGGGGGAGGTGACGTCCAAAGGGCTCCTAGGAGGACTAGGGCCAAGTTGGGAGGAAGACAGATCCTCTGGTGCAGATCCAGCTTGTATGGGCAAAGCCAAAGGAGCTGGAACTGGGGAGGTTGACAGGTGGCAGCACAAAGGACCTTGAATGCCAGGCCAAAGGGTCTTGAGCTTTGTTCTGAGGGCAGTGGGGAACCACAAAAACTCTCAGGCAGGAAAGGGGCAAAACTGGTCTGAGATTTATAATAATCCCACTGTTCCATGTTTGCAGAGAAGGGGCTGGAGGAGCCAAGATGTGAGGGTGGGAGGCCCCAAGGATACATTGTTAATTTCAGGTGAGAGATGACAGGGCCACAGCCATCTATCACTGTGCAGGGAATGTTTGGAAGGTAAAGTTGACCAGATAGACACAGTGGATGTGGGGCCAGTGGGACAGGGAGGAGCCCTTGATACCTCTTGGCTTGTGGCCTGGAGGCTGGCTGGGGAGGCTGATACACAGAGTGACACAGGATGGGATGGGTGCTGAGGAGGTGAGAGCCAGGACCTGAGATGCTGCAGAGAAGGCTCCTGGGAGATGACATCGGAGTGGATCTCCTTCTTCACTTGAGAAGCCTGGCAAGTAGGTGCTCCAGTGGGTGGGGACCAGTGGGGGATTTGTGGTTAGGAGACCTCAGGCCGAGTTCTGGCAGTTGTGTCATCCTGGGAAGGCCACTCAGCAATGCTGATACCCTGCTTCTGAAAACAGGGCTCATCATTCCTGAGGCTGGAGTTTTGGAGGATTAAGGAGGTAACACATGGCAAGTGCTTGGCCCAGAGCCTGGCACTGAATGAACAGAGGATCCTTCCCTCACTCTCCGTTTTCCATCCCCCCTCATGCCCAGCATCTCCTGTCCCCAGCATCCCCAACCTGCCTCTCCCTCAGCCTGTATTCCTTTGACCCAGTTAGAGACAGATGAGGAAGGAATCCACCCGCTGGCTCTGACCTGCCCCCCTTCTTCTGCCCCAAAGGGAGGGATCCGAGGACTCAGGTCTGAGCCCGGATTAGCTGTGTAATGCCCAGCTTTGCCTAGGCAACCTCTTTCCCTGACCAAGAGAGGGGGCCTGCGGCTGGCAGCCAGGACTCCTGGGCTCTGGGCCTGATACTACTCTATCTGTCTGGGAAACCTCAGACAGGGAAGAGATTTCTTGGTGCCTCTCTTGGGAATGTCACTGACGTCCACAGTGACTGTCACATGCGTGTCAGTTGTTCTGTGGGTTTGCTGTGTGCGGGGCACTGTGGAATGGAAGAAAGGCCTAGATTCCAGTCCAGCTCCACCACTCAGCAGCTTCATGCCCACAGACAAAGGACAAAATCCCCTTGAGCCTCAGTTTTTTCGTGGACAAAATGGAGTGAACACCTTGTGGGGCTGCTGTGGGGTATGTGAGAAAATAGCTGCAAAGCAGTTTTGTAAACAGCACGTTTTAGAGAGATCAGGAAGGATGATTACAGCACAAAAGAACAGAGATGGTTCCTCCCCATGAGGACTGGAAAAGAGCTGGGGAGAGCAGGCCAAAAAGGTCACTCTTATCACGAGGACCACAGCAGAGGGTTCCAGGAAACTGAAAAAGACGAGTTCATCAGGCTTCCAAGACCTCCTGGGAAGGCAAAGGACAGAGGGACCTCCTCAGGTCAGGGGAAAACCGAGGGAGGGGGACAGCCACACAAACGCCCTAAAGTCTAATGACGGCAGAAAGGGGTCTTGGGGGACGGGGGTGGGGTTCACAGCAGTGGCCTGGGCGTGATGACCCTGGCGAAGGACGGGGTCGCAGAGCCCTTAAATCCTGGACCAGTGGCTGATTCCAAAGGCAGCAGGGACCAGGCCAGGATTTTGGGCAGAAGCAGAAAGTGCTGGACTCTCCTGACAAGAGCTGAGAGAACTCAGCGGCGCCAGCAAGAGTTTGTGCCGTGCACTGACCATCTGCATCCTCTCTGCCTCACCCCAGCCTAGGATTCCTTGACAGGCCCTCCGGGAAGATCTCCGCGAACAACCCCCTGCCTTGGAGTCTGCAATCCTTCCTCGAGCACACGGACGCCCGGGGTGGGGAAGCCCACAGTCTGGCAGGGCTCGCACTGGGCAGAATAATTGCAACGTAGTCATGAGGATCGGGCTATGACCTGCCTGACTTTTCACTCCTCCCATGATACACCGATGCATACCGCAGGTGCACACTAAACGCCGAATCTATAGAAAGTGGAACACACCAGGACCCAGCAGACGGCGACATGCGAGGTTTGTTTACTTGTGGCATCAAAGGCTGGGAGCCGGCGGGCGTAATCCACGAAGTGAAGCGGGCTAAGGAGGGAGCGAAAGAGCGAGCGGTGGGGACAGCCGCCGCTAAATGCCAGCCCGGCGGAGGGAGGAAGGCGGACCCCAGGCCGGTGGGACCACATCTCCCAGAAGCCCCGGCGCCAAGGCACTGGCCTCTCAGTCCTCCCCCGAGGAGGCGGGGCCGCTGGCGAAGTTGAACGGGCGCAGCGATACCGGTGCGCGGCGCTGGCGGCGGGCGCGTGACGTCTTTCCTGCGCGCCACCTAGCGTCTCTATCGCGCCAGTTCCTCAGCCTCAGTGCTATGAAGGTGACAGCGTGAGGTGACCCATCTGGCCCCCCGCGATGCTGGCAACACGGCGGCTGCTCGGCTGGTCGCTTCCCGCGCGGGTATCTGTGCGTTTCAGCGGCGACACGGTGAGGCCCGGCCTGGCTGGGGCCACGGGTGTTCGGGGCCGGGTGTCGCGGCCGCGCCTGTGCACGAGCAGTCCCTGGGGTCTGTAGTGGCCTCTGGAGAGCCCTTCTCCCCAGGCCAGGCGGGAAGGCCCCCGCTCCGGCCTGGTTGATGTAGGGGAACGGGTCCCAACGCGGGGCCGACTCCTTTGGCCCTCTGACTTGCTGGCTTCCCTTGTTTTACAGTCCTCGGCCTGGCGGAAGTTTTGCAGGTTATGAAGCGCCCTAGTCTTTCATTCCCTCCTTGTCACAGCCTTGTAGGGCGTGAAGGGGTCATTGCCCCATTTAGGGATGCGCACCTCCTGATTTCCCGTCCACTGCTCTGCGCCCTGAAGTGGCTGAAAAGTGCTCTTAAAAGGATGGGAATCCCGTCGCCCTCAGCTGGTGCGCTCTCCACTGGGTCGTGGGGCTCCTCATTTCATCCTAAGTGAGCCCCTCCATCACCTGTGTGTTAAGGAGGCATTTCTTTCCCATCAGTAAACACATTTCGCCTCTTCGGCCGAGGTAGGAATATAAAAGGCCCCTGGCCTACCCAAGTTTTGGTCCAGCAGGGGAGCCAGGCCGGGAAAGGGCCAAGCGGCCACACTCGGCTTGTGGGGCGGTGTGGTGCCGTGATGCAGCTGTGGGTTTGGCCACCGACAGACCTGGGCTCAAATTGGACCTGCTGCTTTTGACTGTGAGACCTTCCATAAGCTCCTTTTGCTCCAAGCCTCAGTTTTCTCCTCTGTGAAACAGAGAAAATCGTTCCTATCAGAGTTCTTATGAGGATGAAATGGGATTTTGGATGTAAAATGCTTCCATCCAGTACCTGCTAAACAAAATGCTTACTAATGGCCGGGCGCGGTGGCTCACGCCTGTAATCCCAGCACTTTGGGAGGCTGAGGCGGGCGGATCGCTTGAGGTCAGGAGTTCGAGACCAGCCTGGCCAATATGGTGAAACCCCGTCTCTACTAAAAGTGCAAAAATTACCCGGGCGTGGTGGTGAGTGCCTGTAATCCCAGCTATCCAGAGGCTGAGGCACAAGAATTATTTGAACCTGGGAGGTGGAGTTTGCAGTGAGCTGAGATTACGCCACTGCACTCCAGCCTAGGCAAAAGAGCAAGAGTCTGTCTCAAAAAAAAAAAAAAATGCTTATTAAGTGGCAGTGGTAGCTATGATGCTATAGATGCTTCCCTAGCCCTAGCCCAGCCCCTCCTAAATAGGGAGACCCAAGATTCTGTAGCTTCTGGCCCAATCCCTCATGGCCCCAGAGCACTGCTGGACCTCCTGACCCTTTGTCTCCCTAGACAGCACCCAAGAAAACCTCATTTGGCTCGCTGAAGGATGAAGACCGGATTTTCACCAACCTGTACGGCCGCCATGACTGGAGGTGAGACAGTGCCCTTAGTGTGTTGGGTCCGGGAGCAAGGTGTCCCCTTCATTGCCTTCCCTATTCTGTCCAGGCTGAAAGGTTCCCTGAGTCGAGGTGACTGGTACAAGACAAAGGAGATCCTGCTGAAGGGGCCCGACTGGATCCTGGGCGAGATCAAGACATCGGGTTTGCGGGGCCGTGGAGGCGCTGGCTTCCCCACTGGCCTCAAGTGGAGCTTCATGAATAAGCCCTCAGATGGCAGGTGTGTGTGTGGGGGCGGGGCAGATGTGGCTGTGGGAGAGACCTTGGGGGTGGCTGGGGTTTCCCTGGGCCTTTGGGCTCTTTCCTTAGAAACTTAGCATGAATGAGGTGGGCACATGTTCCCAGGCCTTAAATGGATGGGACCTACTCTGTGGACTTCCACAGGGGAGACTTATGTAGCAGAATCAACACATGATTTTGACTCAGGCAGACTTAGTTCAAATCCTAGCTCTGCCTCCTAATCATAGAGGTTTGGGCAATTTCCCGGCCTTTGTGAACCTTAGCTTCCTTTTTGTAAATAGGTACAGTGATATCATGCAAGGATTAAAGAGATAATGTTCATACAGCTTTTGGCCTGTATGCTGGTTGGCACATAAAGCAAATGATAAATGTCACCTGCTTTACCTCCTTTTGATGGTAGAGCTTGAGGAATGCTCTTTGTCACCAAGAGTAGAATCTGGCTCTCAGGGGCAGACACAAGGAGAGATGTTTGGATGAGCTGAATGAAGACCTTTCTTGTGGTCATAGCCACCCAAAGACAGAATAGGCAGTGAGCTCCCTGTCATTGGTGGTGAGCAAGCAGAGCCCCTGGGACATGTTGGGAGGGCAGTAAAGGATTGGCTGTCAGAGGAGACATCTTTGAGGCCTCCCTGGGTGGAGTGGGGTGGCATGGAGTTGAAGACCCAGTCCTGATGGCCCTGTAGCCTGTCTGACCTGTGGGCCCCTGCAGGCCCAAGTATCTGGTGGTGAACGCAGACGAGGGGGAGCCGGGCACCTGCAAGGACCGGGAGATCTTACGCCATGATCCTCACAAGCTGGTGGAAGGCTGCCTGGTGGGGGGCCGGGCCATGGGCGCCCGCGCCGCCTATATCTACATCCGAGGGGAATTCTACAATGAGGCCTCCAATCTGCAGGTGGGCAGGGAGAGATGTGGACAGATGAGAAGGTGTTCAGTGTGCACTCACACACCCCTCACCCAGCACAGTTGTTCTGAGGTGTTAGTACCTGGTCTGTCAGTGGTTGAACTGGGGGAGTGGTGGCCAGTCCTGCATGCATCCCAAATGGGACTTGGCTCCCAAAGCCTCCTTCCAGGGCTCCTAATGCTGCTGGTGTAAATTTTTTTTTTTTTGCTTCAAAAATATAGTATTTTTTATAAAACAAGTAGCAAGAAGAAAAAACCTAAGTGGAACTACGTGTTTAGCAAGAGAGCTGAATAATTATGAATATAAACAATTCCTATTTGGAGAAAATACATTATGTTCATTGCTTGGAACTATGAATAATACTTATATCTGTAGGAAATATAGAAAAATAAAATAGGTTAAGGCAATAAGGATATAGGCAATTACATTTTTATTTTAATTTTATAAAGACTTTTATTTTTCCTTACAGACTAGGGTAGTTAGGAGACCTGATAGTAGCTACTTCGTTTTTATTTTCCTGGCAGCAAAGCAGCTTACTTATGTGTTCCTTCTTGCTTATCTGTTCCAGATCATAGTCAAGTTTTCCAATTCGTTTTACTAAGCTAGCAAAATTTTTTATACCAGGAGCATTAGGAGCTTCACCGTGGGAGGCCTTCAAGGGCTTCATGGCTCCTGAAGTTATAGGCTGACTCCTGGGCTGGGGGTGGGCTGGGAAACTCACACCTTTGTCCTGCAGGTGGCCATCCGAGAGGCCTATGAGGCAGGTCTGATTGGCAAGAATGCTTGTGGCTCTGGCTATGATTTTGACGTGTTTGTGGTGCGCGGGGCTGGGGCCTACATCTGTGGAGAGGAGACAGCGCTCATCGAGTCCATTGAGGGCAAGCAGGGCAAGCCCCGCCTGAAGCCCCCCTTCCCCGCAGACGTGGGTAAGGCCTGGCGTAACCCTGGGTCAGACTGTGTCCTGTGACACCCGGGATCTGGCTAGGCTCCCTTTGGATTGTTCTTAGGGATTTCTGAGTGGCTTCCCGGCTGGGGCCAGATAGAGAGTAGGCTGGCAACAACACACAGGCTCCCCCAGGGCCGCCTGCTGTCCCTCCTCCTGCCTCGGTCCCCACCGCACCAGTGCTGCTCTGTGGCTCCACCTTCACAGTGCCTGTTCTGAGGCTAAGGGCATGGGGTGAACAAGGCAATGAGGCATCTCTGGAGTTTGGGGTCCAGCAGGGATAAGAATGATAAGGGGATATTAGAGCAGGGGCTCTGCCATGGGAGCAGGACCCTGGGACACACCTCCCTGCCAGGAAACTTGCCCCACCCCCTAGCAGCCACCAGTTCTCTTCCCATTTCCCTGAAGGAGTGTTTGGCTGCCCCACAACTGTGGCCAACGTGGAGACAGTGGCAGTGTCCCCCACAATCTGCCGCCGTGGAGGTACCTGGTTTGCTGGCTTTGGCAGAGAACGCAACTCAGGCACCAAACTATTCAACATCTCTGGCCATGTCAACCACCCTTGCACTGTGGAGGAGGAGATGTCTGTGCCCTTGAAAGAACTGATTGAGAAGCATGCTGGTAAGGCCTGGGGCCAGCCAGGTGGTGGGGGGGGGTGCGCAGTGGGGGCAGGTGTCCACAAAGAGAGCCTGGGCGGGAGGGCTCAGGAGACGGGGCTGGGTCTAGGGGCTGACTAAGGGCCTGGGCTGAGGACTAGGCAGGTGTGCCAGCCCCAGCCCTGACCATGCATCCCTTTGGGGACCGACTTGGGGCCCCAGGGGGTGTCACGGGTGGCTGGGACAACCTCCTTGCTGTGATCCCTGGCGGCTCGTCTACCCCACTGATCCCCAAGTCTGTGTGTGAGACGGTGCTGATGGACTTCGATGCGCTGGTGCAGGCACAGACAGGCCTGGGCACAGCCGCGGTGATCGTCATGGACCGCTCGGTAAGGGTTCACACACCAGCCCCGGTCCCTGCCCTCCTGGTTGCTGTCTCCCTCCCTGGGCCTCCCAGAAAACCCTCTTGCCAGCACTCAGGTCTCAGTTCCTGCAGCCTGAGATAAAGCAAGGTGGAAGAGGAGGGAGGAAGGCTGCTCTGAGGAGAATACCCCGGAGTCTGGGCAGCACAGGGGGCCCAGGGAGGCTGGAGGAGGCCAGAACGCTGGGTGGGCTGGGAAGAGCTTCTGGAACTGGGGGAGGGGCTGCTGCTAGGGGGCTGAGGCCCAGGCTTCTGTCTGGCCGTGGGTGCCTGCTAATTGCCCCTCGTCACCCAGACGGACATCGTGAAAGCCATCGCCCGCCTCATTGAGTTCTATAAGCACGAGAGCTGTGGCCAGTGTACCCCATGCCGTGAGGGTGAGCATCGGGCAGGTTGGGGGCTTGCTTGCTGTGGCTTCATTTAACCTCCACCCCACCACGTGGCCTGCAGCCCTCAAGCGCCGCCCCACATCCTGGCTGGGGAGATCATCAGGCCCTCTCTTGTGGCTGTGGCTGCAGGTGTGGACTGGATGAACAAGGTGATGGCACGTTTCGTGAGGGGGGACGCCCGGCCGGCCGAGATCGACTCCCTGTGGGAGATCAGCAAGCAGATAGAAGGCCATACGATTTGTGCTCTGGGTGACGGGGCCGCCTGGCCTGTGCAGGTATTCACCACCCTTCTGCGTAGCACGGAGGGTGGGTGGCACCAAGGGCCCAGGGTGTTGGGGGATTTTTGGACTCTGTTTCACACGGTTCCCCCACCGACCCCAGGGTCTGATCCGCCACTTTCGGCCGGAGCTCGAGGAGCGGATGCAGCGGTTTGCCCAGCAGCATCAGGCCCGGCAGGCTGCCTCTTAGCCCACCACCCTGGCCTGCTGTCCTGCGTCTATCCGTGTGGAATGCTGGACAATAAAGCGAGTGCTGCCCACCCTCCAGCTGCCGCTGCTGTGACTGTGCTCTTTACCCTTTACCCAGCACACAATCCTCAAGGGTGGGAGGGGAGAACAGGGTCCAGTCTGGCCCATGGCCAGAGAAAGGACAGGGTCTCATCTGGCTTGAAGGAGATGTTTATTTCGGCTCCATGATTTGGGGTGGGGTGAATGTGAAAGCGGGGAGAGAGGAAACACCTCTCTGACTTGGGGCTGGGCATGAGGGTAAGGCAGCCCCAGCCGCCATCATTTTTGTGGGGACGTTTCAGGCAGCTGTAGTGGAGGGGCGGCAGGCAGGGCCCATGGGCTAGTCGCTGAGCTGGACAGGCTTGCTGTCCAGCGGGTGCCACAGCTCCAGGCGGTGGTCACTGTGGCCCAGGCACTCAAGCCAGTGCCGCAGGCGCTCCCCACTGGCATGGCTGCCCAGCTGCACCCCGCCTGCCATGGGGGATGGGTCAGGAACCGCCAGGAGCCTACTGGGCCCCCACCCCAGCTCCTCATGTTCCCACTCACCAATGAAGTCATCAGCCGTGCCTAGGTCATAGTCCCACACGGACACCAGCAGCGTCTTCTGGGCCAGCTCCTCCCGTGGGCCTGAGTAAAAGAATTCCTGCAGGGAGAAGGGCAGAGAGGCGGGAAGGAGGCAGCCTCGGCTCTCCCACAGCTTAAGAAGCAGGCCACGGTAGGGTAGTGGCTCAGCATGTCAAGGCCAGGGTTGGCTGGGACCTGCCTGGCCCTGGCTCACCTCATTGAACTCGGGGTTCAGGGTCTTCCTGTGAACACTGGTTTTGAATTTAGATTTCTTCCCTGCATTTGGATGCAGGAAACTGATCGGGGAAGATTGGTGGGTTAGGTGTGGCCCTGGAGAGGTGAGGAGTCACAGCCTTATCCTCACCTCCCGCCTGTCTACCCCAGTTCACTCACAGGCGCACGAAGGGGTCCGAGTAACCATTGGCATCCATGGGGGCCAGGTGGGCGCAGCGCAGCACACCTACCAGCAAGCCAGCCCACTGAGAGCTGTAGCACAGTGACAGTAGGACGCGCCCATGTTCCTCCCAGGCCACCTCTGTCTCCACCTCCTCCTGCAGGTGTAGGCTGAGGTCAGCCCCCATCCAGTCCAAAGCCCACCCCCTTTAGCCTCCGTGCTCTGGGCAGGAAAGCTCAACCTGGCCCCAAAGAAATCGGGGGCAACGACTTCATTTCGAATACAGCCACTTGCCCAGTGCCATGGAAGTGGCCCTATGGGTCAGCTGTACCCTCCAGGGCCTGACCAAAGGCGAGGCTTGCTGACCACATGACCAGTCAGATACGTCTGTCATGGAGGGAAAGCGAACTGGCTGACATGCCAGTAGCTCCCTAAGTGGCCTCCCATCCAGTGCGTGTAGCCACCCCTGTAGGCAAGCGGCTCTGAGAGGATGTTCACTTCCCAAGGAGAAGCAGATCTCTTCAAAACCCCACCCTCTTCACCCCCTATTTCCCTGGGGACCAGATGCTGAGTGTTGTTTGTCACACTCTGGGCCCTGGTGCTTCTGAACAGGCTCAGGGAGGAAGCCCGGGGAGGATGCACTGCTCTCACCCGCAGGGTAGGTTTCCATTTGCGGAAAGCCCCACCACCTTGCTCACAGGCGGTTCTCAGGAATGCGGAAGTGCTCTGTGAGCACCCACCATGCTCCGGGCGCTGTTGTGCTTGGGATCTGGGGCGGAGGGTACACAGGGCTGGCGCTGGGTGAAGTGGCCTGTCCATGCCACCTTGGTGGGCTTCAGCCGCTTGGGCTTAGCTAATCGACAGCTGCAGCAACTTGTGGCTCCACCAGGGGGCAGGGCACCCGGCACTTTGGGGAGGAGCTGGTAGAGGGCCCCGCTCTCAGCCTCCCAGCTGCCTCCCCCACCGACCACAGGGGTTCTAACTAGGTCTTTGGTCTCCAGTGTCGTCAAACCCCTGCAGTCACCCTCACTGCCTCTGGACAAGGGCCTGTCTAGGACAGCCTGCCCCAGGAGTGGCCCCCACACTCCCCTTAGGCCAGACCCCAGCCAGGGAGCCCCACCCAACTGTCCTCTCTTCCACCTCGCCCAGCCTCCCATCTCGGGCCATGGACAAATGCCGCCAGTTTCAGCCTCTGCCTCAAGGCAGGTCTCTGCCCAGCTGCGCCCCCAAGGACTCTACTTGTCCCAGTGCCCCACAGCTCCTCTGGGCCGCCCTGGCAAGGGAGTCACCCTCACTTTGCCATTGGGTACCTGGCTGTCTCCTGTGACAATGAGGGCTCACAGGGCCTATGAGAGCTGGCCTCAGGTTCCTCCAAGTCCCCTACGCCCCTGCCACCAGGCCTGCCCCCTCATCTCTGCTCAGCCCAGTTGTCCTACCCGCCTCATAGAGGGACATGCCGCAGGCTGTGTCCAGGCTCTTGGGCCTCTTGGCCTGAAAGGGCAGAGAGCCCGGTCATCCTGGCCAGATGCTGCCCAGATCCCCCTCCCTGTTCCTCCCCTCCAGCTCCCCCCATCACAAGGTTCCTGGCCTCTGCAGTCCCACTCTGTGCTCCAGCCCCACTCACCAGCCTCCGCTTCTCCAGACAGATGTCAAAGCTCCTGGCTCGGTTTGGCACCAGCTTCCTCAGGGGCACCCGCAGCTCCCCCAGGGAAGGTGCCTGCCGCTGTCGCTGCAGCCATGGGTCCTCGCACACACACAGCCTGGTGGCCGCCCAGGTCAGACCTGGCCAGGCCAGCCCCATCCCTCTGCTCCACCCCCAGGTGGCCCAGGCCAGATCCTCACCTAAGGGTCTTGCACTCAGCATCCTGGCGGGTGAAGCCGTGATAGGTGAGTGTCTCCTCCCAGACAGGTACCCTCGTGCCCTGAACGGTGCGTGTCCGAAGCTGGCTGGCCTAGGGCCCAAGCAGGGTGGGTCAGGGCCTCCTAGGGCTAAGACCGTCCTGTAACCCCCAACCCTACCTCCCTGGTAGGACCCCCCACTATTTGCACATCCCAGCAACTGAGACCTAGGCCTTGCGGGATGGGGAGGAGCCAAGCAGAGCCAAGTGGGTGCCCCAGGCTGGGTGTTCCACCAGAGGGCAGCAGTGGGGGCCTGGGGCTTGCCCTCACCTTGCTGGCCCCTGGCAGCAGATTGGCTTTGACATAGGCATCTGCGGAGCCTGAGGCCAATGGCTTGAGGCCCTGGGAACAGACAGTGGGTATGAGACAGGCCCGTGGCCCAGCCCTCTGTCCCAGGAACACCCACCCCCATCCTCACCTTGGCACGATGAGGACTGTTGTCCGCTTCAAAAAGAAGTGTGAACTCCAGGGTGCCCAGGGCAGCTAGAGGCAGGTGGAAGGCAGCGTCACCTCCTACCTCAGCTCAGTCTGCCCCCACCCATGGCACGTGCTTCCTGCCTTGCCCCTCCACGGCCAGATGGTAGGGACACCCCACTCCCCCTCCTGGCTGGGCTGAGCTCAGGGTGTCCCCCTCTTTCCGCCCCTACTCACTGCTGTCGTCTGAGTCTCCTTCTGGCTCTGGGTCGGGCTGCAGCTAGGGTGCAGAGTGGATGGTGGACGCCGCTGCGGGGCGCAGGTCCGGAGGGTGCAGGGCAGGCTCCGCAAAAGGGTAAAAAAAGGGTAAAAGTGCGGGAAGTAGTGGGAGATGAGGCGGATGGGCCGGATGGGGCCCGGGCTCACATCGATGGCCATGTGCTCCTGCATGCTAACCCGGGGAGGCTGCCCACCTGCTGCCGCAGTGCCCGCCATGGGGACCCAGACGGGGGGGGGGGGGGGGGCGGAGACTCAGAGAAATGCCTGAGGACTGGGGCTGGCGGGAACGCACCCGGCCTCAGAAATGGGGTGAAGAAGCATCGCTGATACCATGCAGGGACCTGAGGACAGAGCGCAGGGTTGAGGGAGGGGCCGGGGGAGTCCTCAGCCTGGAGGGTTGTGGCAGGCTTTGGAGGGGACTGGGTGTGTTGGGAGTCAGTCCAGCTCCCGGCCCTTACCGCTCTGGGAGCTACTTCACCCAGTGTGAGTCGCTGCTGCTGGCAGTGGGTATGCACTCTTAAAGGCAGAGCCCGTGACTGCTGTGTCCCCAGTGAGTGAGGGTGACCCAGAGCTCAGAACCCTCTCAGAGCTCCTTCTTAGTGCTGGGGCTCAGCTTCCCTCCTCCCTCTGCCCCCTTCACACTTTGTCAAAGGGAGTTATTTTTACCACCATCATGTGGCCCTGCTCCCAGGTGAGGAGGCTGGAGGGCCGGAGGTGACAGAGGGCTGTGGAGGTGATAAGTGGTTTGTGGGAAGGAGGGAGCGCATAGGAGGAGGGGAGGGGGTGCATGGGAAGGTGGGAGGGGAGGGAGGTCTGGGGAGGAGAGGAGGGGAGCCACAGGAGGGGGCCCCTGTGATGGAGCCCTGTGGGGGTGGCCAGTTTACACTCTGAAACATGAACCAGATCATCCCGCCTCCACCCCTGCTTGGAATAAAATCTGAATCCTTTGGTGAGGCACGGCCCCTTTTCACCTCACCAAGGAGTGTCCCCTTGGCATCTCACAGTAACGGCCCGCTCCCCTCCCAAACTGGGCCACCATCCCTGCCCTTTGACCTGATCACTCCTACTCACCTTTGGTTTCTGGGTCACCCCCTGCAGGGGATCTTGGCTGGTTTTAACCATCCAGCATTCCCTCTCCTCTCTTCTCCCCAGTTATTCTTTTAATTTTTAATCAACATAACCATAGGTGTGTATGGGCTACAATATGGTGTTCTGATGTGATATGTGTAGAAATGCAATTTCTACAATATGCATTGTAGAAAGAGTCAGTCAGGCTAATGAAAAAAAGAACACTTAAAATGTGCTCTTCAGGCAACTGTGAAATACACAAGGCGCTATTGTTAGGGATGTTTGTCATGCTGTGCAACAGGGCCTTCAGCTTACTCTTCCTGACTGGAACTTTGTACCCTAAGAGCAATGTCTCCCCTCTCCCCATCCCTAGTCCCCCACTCTCCAGCCCCTGGTGACCACCATTCTGTCTGCTTCTAGGAGTTCAACTTTTTCAGATTCCACATAAAAATCAGACCGTATAGTATTTGTCTTTCTGTGCCTAGCTTATTTCACTTAGCATATCGTCCTCCGGGTTCATCCATGTTGTCACAAATGATACAATGTCCATCTTTGTTAAGGCTGAACAGTATAGACAGACCATCATATCCATCCGTCTGATGCTGGGCAGTCAGGTTGCTGCTGTGTCTTAGCTGTTGTGAATGGCACTGCAGTGAACACGGAGGCAGACACCTACCTCTTCAGCATGCTGACGTCAATTCCTGTGGATACTACCCACAAGTGAGGTTGCTGGATCACACGGTAGCTCTATTTTTAGTGTTCTAAGGGACTGCCATATGATTTTCCAAAATGGCTGTGCTCATTTACCTTCCCACAAACAGCACATAAGGCTTCCCTTTCCTCCACATCCTCACGAGCATTTGTTGTCTCCCATGGTTTGGTAGTAGCTTTTCTAACAGGTGTGAGGTGGTATCTCATTGAGATTTTAACTTCTATTTCCTTCATGATTAGCGATGTTGAGCATTTTTTCACGTGTCTTTTGAGAAATGTATGTTCAGGTCCTTTGCCCATGTTTAAATGGGGATATTTGTTTCTTGAGTTCCTTGTTTCTTTTGGATATTAGCCCCCTTATCAGGTGTATGGTTTACAAAGATTTTCTCCCATCCTGTAGTCTCTCTCTTCACTTTGTTGTTTCTTTTGCTGTGCAGAAGCTTTTTAGTCGGGTGCCATCCCATTTGTCTGTTTTTGCTTTTGATGCCTTTGCTTTTGGGGTCCTATCCAAGAAATCATTGCCCAGACCAATGTCTAGAACTTTCCCCATATGTTTCCTTCAAGTAGTGTTACCATTGCAGGTTTTTTTTTCCTTTAAGATAGGATCTCACTCTGTCGCCCAGGCTGGAGTGCAGTGGCACAATCTCAGTTCACTGCAGCCTCTGCCCCCTGGGCTCAAGCGATCTTCCCCCCTCAGCTTCTTGAGTAGTTGGGACTACAGCGTGCACCACCATGCCTGGCTAATTTTTTTGTATTTCTGTACAGACGGGGTTTCACTACATTGGCCAGGCCGGTCTTGAACTCCTGAAGTCACGGTGGCCCGCCTTGGCCAACCAAAGTGCTGGGATTACAGGCACGAGCCATGACGTCTGGCTCACTTCAGGTTTTTACAGGCCATTTTGAGTTGATTTTTGTCTAAAGTGGGAACCTAAATTGTTCTTTGGGAACCACTGCTTCTCAGTCCAGGGAGTTCCCCCTCCTACCCAGGCAAGCATCCCAGATTCTGTCCATCAATGTATTGTAAATCCAACTGAGAGGTGACAGCGTGCGGGCAGCCCTCATCGCCCTCGCTCGCTCGCTCTCGGCGCCTCTGCCTGGGCTCCCACTTTGGCAGCACTTGAGGAACGCTTCAGCCCACCGCTGCACTGTGGGAGCCCCTTTCTAGGCTGGCCAAGGCTGGAGCCGGCTCCCTCAGCTTGCAGGGTGGTGTGGAGGGAGAGGCGCCGGGAACCGGGGCTGCGCGTGGCGCTTGCGGGCCAGCTGGAGTTCCGGGTGGGCGTGGGCTTGGCGGGCCCCGCACTCGCAGCAGCCAGCCGGCCCTGCCGGCCCTGGGCAATGAGGGGCTTAGCACCCGGGCCAGCGGCTGTGGAGGGTGTACTGGGTCCCCCAGCAGTGCCAGCCCACCGGTGCTGCGCTCGATTTCTCACCGGGCCTTACCTGCCTTCCTGTGGGGCAGGGCTCGGGACCTGCAGCCCGCCATGCCTGAGCCTCCCACCCCCTCCGTGGGCTCCTGTGCGGCCCGAGCCTCCCCGATGAGCGCCGCCCCCTGCTCCATGGTGCCCAGTCCCATCGACCACCCAAGGGGTGAGGAGTGCGGGTGCACGGCGCGGGACTGGCAGGCAGCTCCATCTGCAGCACTGGTGTGGGATCCACTGGGTGAAGCCAGCTGAGCTCCTGAGGATATGGGGATAGGTGAGGATATGGGGAACCTTTGTGTCTAGCTCAGGGATTGTAAATACACCAATCAGCACCCTGTGTCTAGCTCAGGGTTTGTGAATGCACCAGTGGACACTCTGTATCTAGCTACTTTGGTGGGGCCTTGGAGAACCTTTATGTCTAGCTCAGGGATTGTAAATACACCAATCGACACTCTGTATCTAGCTCAAGGTTTGTGAACACACCAATCAGCACCCTGTGTCTAGCTCAGGGTTTGTGAATGCACCAATTGACACTCTGTATCTAGCTACTCTTGGTGGGGACTTGGAGAACTTTTATGTCTAGCTCAGGGATTGTGAATACACCAATCGGCACTCTGTATCTAACTCAAGGTTTGTAAATACACCAATCAGCACCCTGTGTCTAGCTCAGGGTTTGTGAATGCACCAACGGACACTCTGTATCTAGCTACCCTGGTGGGGACTTGGAGAACTGTTGTGTCGACACTCTGTATCTAACTAATCTGGTGGGGACTTGGAGAACCTTTGTGTCTAGCTCAGGGATTGTAAACGCACCAATCAGCGCCCTGTCAAAACAAACCACTTGTCTCTACCAATCAGCAGGACGTGGGTGGGGCCAGATAAGAGAATAAAAGCAGGCTGCCCAAGCCAGCAGTGGCAACCCGCTTGGGTCCCCTTCCACACTGTGGAAGCTTTGTTCTTTCACTCTTTGCAATAAATCTTGCTACTGTTCACTCTTTGGGTCCACACTGCCTTTACGAGCTATAACACTCACCGCGAAGGTCTGCAGCTTCACTCCTGAAGCCAGTGAGACCACAAGCCCACTGGGAGGAACGAACAACTCCAGGCGCGCAATGAACAACGCCAGGCGCGCCGCCTTAAGAGCTGTAACACTCACCGCGAAGGTCTGCAGTTTCACTCCTAAGCCAGCGAGACCATGAACCCACCAGAAGGAAGAAACTCCAAACACATCTGAACATCAGAAGGAACAAACTCCAGATGCGCCACCTTAAGAGCTGTAACACTCACCGCGAGGGTCCACGGCTTCATTCTTGAAGTCAATGAGACCAAGAACCCACCAATTCCGGACACATTTTGGCGACCATGAAGGGACTTTCGCCTATTGCCAAGCGGTGAGACAATCGCCGAGCAGTGAGACCATCGCCTATTGCCAAGCGGTGAGACCATTGCCTATCGCCAAGCAGTGAGTACCATTGGACCCCTTTCGCTTGCTATTCTGTCCTATCTTTCCTTAGAATTCGGGGGCTAAATACCAGGCACCTGTTGGCCAGTTAAAAGTGACTAGCGTGGCCGCCGGACTAAAGACACGGGTGTCAGACTTTCTGGGAAAGGGCTCTCTAACAACCCCCGACTCTTCAGAGTTGGGACCGTTAGTTTGCCTAGAACCAGCTTCCGCTTTTCCTGTACTTCTGGGCTGAGCCGAGGGTCGACAGAGAGGAAGGCCATGCAGCTCTGGGGTCCCAACAACATGTTGGTTGACCCTGCGGCCATGAGCAGAACTCTCAAAAGCATGTCGCCCAAGCGAGACTCGCCCATCTATCCTATCTATCCTGACCCTAGCCCCCTGGGTCCTAATGCCTGCCAGACAAACTTCCTCTTGCCTCCCTTCTCTGAGGTTAGACCCACTTCTAAAAATTGCTACCTGTCTCTGGTGCTTTTCTAGTTTCTCCGATAAGAATGATTTCTAGTATAAACTCCAGGACTCTGTTACCTTCTTTAGGCACCCGGGCTCACCAATCAGAAAGACATAATTTTTGCCCAAAGCCCCATCGTAGTGGGGACTACCTGAAATTTTAGGATCCCTCCTCACACTAACAGGCCTAACAAAAGCTATTCCTGAAGCTAGGATATGGGGAGCCTCAGAAATTGTATCCTTCCTATTCATATAAGTTAGGACAAAAGATGTCACTCTTCCAACCCTGGAGACCCCTTCCCTCCTTCAGGGTATGGCCCTCCACTTCATTTTTGGGGCATAACATCTTTATAGGACAAGGGTAAAGTCCCAATACTAACAGGAGAATGCTTAGGACTCTAACAGGTTTTTGAGAATGCGTCGGTAAGGGCCACTAAATCTGATTTTTCTCGGTAGGTCCTCCTTGTGGTCTAGGAGGACAGGCAAGGGTGCAGGTCTTCGAGAATGCGTCGGCAAGGACCACTAAATCCGACCTTCCTTGGTCCTCCATGTGGTCTGGGAGGAAAACTAGTGTTTCTGCTGCCGCGTCGGTAAGCGCAACTATTCCGATCAGCAGGGTCCAGGGACCGTTGCGGGTTCTTGGGCAGGGGTTGTTTCTGCTGCTGCGTCAGTGAGCGCAACTATTCCGATCAACAGGGTCCAGGGACTGTTGCGGGTTCTTGGGCAGGGGGAGAAACAAAACAAACCAAAACTGTGGGCGGTTTTGTCTTTCAGATGGGAAACACTCAGGCATCAACAGGCTCACCCTTGAAATGCATCCTAAGCCATTGGGACCAATTTGACCCACAAACCCTGAAAAATAGGCAGCTCATTTTTTTCTGCACTGCGGCTTGGCCCCAATATTCTCTTTCTGATGGGGAAAAATGGCCACCTGCGGGAAGTACAAATTACAATACCATCCTGCAGCTTGATCTTTTCTGTAAGAGGGAAGGCAAATGGAGTGAAATACCTTATGTCCAAGCTTTCTTTTCATTGAGGGAGAATACACAACTATGCAAAGCTTGCAATTCACATCCCACAGGAGGACCTCTCAGCTTACCCCCACATCCTAGCCTCCCTATAGCTCCCCTTCCTATTAATGATAAGCCTCCTCTAATCTCCCCTGCCCAGAAAGAAATAAGCAAAGAAATCTCCAAAGGACCACAAAAACCCCTGGGCTGTCGGTTGTGTCCCCTTCAAGTTGTAGGGGGAGGGGAATTTGGCCCAACCCGGGTACATGTCCCCTTCTCCCTCTCTGATTTAAAGCAGATCAAGGCAGACCTGGGGAAGTTTTCAGATGATCCTGATAGGTACATAGATATCCTACAGGGTCTAGGGCAAACCTTTGACCTCACTTGGAGAGATGTCATGCTACTGTTAGATCAAACCCTGGCCTTTAATGAAAAGAATGCGGCTTTAGCTGCAGCCCGAGAGTTTGGAGATACCTGGTATCTTAGTCAAGTAAGTGATAGAATGACAGCCGTAGAAAGGGACAAATTCCCTACCGGTCAGCAAGCCATCCCCAGTATGGATCCCAACTGGGACCTTGACTCAGATCATGGGGACTGGAGTCGTAAACATCTGTTGACCTGTGTTCTAGAAGGACTAAGGAGAATTAGAAAAAAGCCTATGAATTATTCAGTGATGTCCACCATAACTCAGGGAAAGGAAGAAAATCCTTCTGCCTTCCTCAAGCGGCTATGAGAGGCCTTAAGAAAATATACTCCCCTGTCACCCAAATCACTCGAGGGTCAATTGATTCTAAAAGATAAGTTTATTACCCAATCAGCCGCAGATATCAGGAGAAAGCTCCAAAAGCAAGCCCTGGGCCCTGAACAAAATCTAGAGACATTATTAAACCTGGCAACCTTGGTGTTCTATAATAGGGACCAAGAGGAACAGGTCCAAAAGGAAAAGCGAGATCAGAGAAAGGCCGCAGCCTTAGTCATGGCCCTCAGACAAACAAACCTTGGTGGTTCAGAGAGGACAGAAAATGAAGCAGGCCAATCACCTGGTAAGGCTTGTTATCAGTGTGGTTTACTGGGACACTTTAAAAAAGATTGTCCAATGAGAAACAAGCTGCCCCCTCGTCCGTGTCCACTATGCTGAGGAAATCACTGGAAGGTGCACTGCCCCAGAGGATGAAGGTTCCCTGGGTCAGAAGCCCCCAACCAGACGATCCAACAACAGGACTGAGGGTGCCTGGGGCAAGTGCCAGCTCATGTCATCACCCTCACTGAGCCCCGGGTATGTTTAACTATTGAGGGCCAGGAAATTGACTTCCTCCTGGACACTGGCGCGGCCTTCTCAGTGTTAATCTCCTGTCCTGGACGACTCTCCTCAAGGTCCGTTACCATCCAAGGAATCCTGGGACAGCCTGTAACCAGGTATTTCTCCCACCTCCTCAGTTGTAATTGGGAGACTTTGCTCTTTTCACATGCCTTTCTTGTTATGCCTGAAAGTCCCACACCCTTATTAGGGAGGGATATATTAGCCAAGGCTGGAGCTATTATCTACATGAATATGGGGAACAAGTTACCTATTTGTTGTCCCCTACTTGAGGAGGGAATCAACCCTGAAGTCTGGGCATTGGAAGGACAATTTGGAAGGGCAAAAAATGCCCACCCAGTCCAAATCAGGTTAAAAGATCCCACCACTTTTCCTTATCAAAGGCAATATCCCTTAAGGCCTGAAGCTCATAAAGGATTACAGAATATTGTTAAACATTTGAAAGCTCAAGGCTTAGTAAGGAAATGCAGCAGTCCCTGCAACACCCCAATTCTGGAAGTACAAAAACCAAATGGTCAGTGGAGACTAGTGCAAGATCTTAGACTCATTAATGAGGCAGTAATTTCACTATATCCAGTTGTACCCAACCCCTATACCCTGCTCTCTCAAATACCAGAGGAAGCAGAATGGTTCACAGTTCTGGACCTCAAGGATGCCTTCTTCTGTATTCCCCTGCACTCTGATTCCCAGTTCCTCTTTGCTTTTGAGGATCCCACAAACCACACATCCCAACTTACATGGATGGTCTTGCCCCAAGGGTTTAGGGATAGCCCTCATCTGTTTGGTCGGGCCCTAGCCAAAGATCTAGGCCACTTCTCAAGTCCAGGCACTCTGGTCCTTCAATATGTGGATGATTTACTTTTGGCTACCAGTTAGGAAGCCTTGTGCCAGCAGGCTACTCTAGATCTCTTGAACTTTCTAGCTAATCAAGGGTACAAGGTGTCTATGTCAAAGGCCCAGCTTTGCCTACAGCAGGTTAAATATCTAGGCCTAATCTTAGCCAAAGGGACCAGGGCCCTCAGCAAGGAACGAATACAGCCTATACTGGCTTATCCTCGCCCTAAGACATTAAAACAGTTGAGGGAGTTCCTTGGAATTACCAGCTTTTGCTGACTATGGATCCCTGGATACAGTAGATAGCCAGGCCCCTCTAATCAAGGAAACCCAGAGGGCAAATACTCATCTAGTTGAGTGGGAACCAGAGGCAGAAACAGCCTTCAAAACCTTAAAGCAGGCGTTAGTACAAGCTCCAGCTTTAAGCCTTCCCACAGGACAGAATTTCTCTTTATATGTCAGAGAGAGAGCCGGGATAGCTCTTGGAGTCCTTACTCAAACTCATGGGACAACCCCACAACCAGTGGCATACCTAAGTAAGGAAATTGATGTAGTAGCAAAAGGCTGGCCTCACTGTTTAAGGGTAGTTGCAGCAGTGGCCATCTTAGCATCAGAGGCTATCAAAATAATACAAGGAAAGGATCTCACTGTCTAGACTACTTATGATGTAAATAGCATACTAGGTGCCAAAGGAAGTTTATGGCTATCAGACAACTGCCTACTTAGATACCAGGCACTACTCCTTGAGGGACCAGTGCTTCAAATATGCACATGCGTGGCCCTCAACCCTGCCACTTTTCTCCCAGAGGATGGGGAACCAATCAAGCATGACTGCCAACAAATTATAGTCCAGACTTATGCCGCCCGAGATGATCTCTTAGAAGTCCCCTTAACTAATCCTGACCTTAACCTATATACTGATGGAAGTTCATTTGTGGAGAATGGGATACGAAGGGCAGGAAATGCCATAGTTAGTGATGTAACCATACTTGAAAGCAAGCCTCTTCCCCCAGGGACCAGTGCCCAGTTAGCGGAACTAGTGGCACTTACCCGAGCCTTAGAACTGGGAAAGGGAAAAAGAATAAATGTGTATACAGATAGCAAGTATGCTTATCTAATCCTACATGCCCATGCTGCAATATGGAAAGAGAGGGAGTTCCTAACCTCTGTAGGAACCCCCATTAAACACCACAAGGAAATTATAGAGTTATTGCACGCAATGCAAAAACACAAAGAGGTGGGAATCTTACACTGACAAAGCCATCAGAATAGGAAGGAGAGGGGAGAACAGCAGCATAAGCAGCTGGCAGAGGCAGCAGAAAGGAAAGAAAGAGACAGGAAGTCAAAGAAAGAGACAGAGAGGAAGAGACAAGAAGTTAGAGAGAAAGAGGGACAGACACAGAAAGTCAAAGAGAGGGTAAAAAAGAGAGGAAGAGACAAAGAAGAAGTCGAAGAGAGAAAGAGAGAGATGGAAGTAGTAAAGAAAAAACAGTGTACCTATTCCTTTAAAAGCCAGGGTAAATTTCTCTCTACCCGGCCAAGGCATATTCTCTTATGTGGATCTTCAACCCATATCTGCCTCTCAAACAGTTTGCAAGAAATAATGAAATCTATCCTTACTTTACAATCCCAAATAGACTCTTTGGCAGCAGTGACTCTCCAAAACCGCTGAGGCCTAGACCTCCTCACTGCTGAAAAAGGAGGACTCTGCACCTTCTTAGGGGAAGAGTGTTGTTTTTACACTAACCAGTCGGGGATAGCATGAGATGCCACCCAGCGTTTACAGGAAAAGGCTTCTGAAATCAGACAACGCCTTTCAAATTCTTATACCAACCTCTGGAGTTGGGCAACATGGCTTCTCCCCTTTCTAGGTCCCGTGGCAGCCATCTTGCTGTTACTCACCTTTGGGCCCTGTATTTTTAACCTTGTCAAATTTGTTTCCTCTAGAATCGAGGCCATCAAGCTACAGATGGTCTTACAAATGGAACCCCAAATGAGTTCAACTAACAACTTCTACCGAGGACCCCTGGACTGACCAGCTGGCACTTCCCCTGGCCTAGAGAGTTCCCCTCTGAAGGACACTACAACTGCAGAGCCCCTTCTTCGCCCCTATCCAGCAGGAAGTAGCTAGAGCGGTCATCGGCCAAATTCCCAACAGCAGTTGGGGTGTCCTGTTAATTGAGAGGTGACAGCGTGCTGGCAGTCCTCACAGCCCTCACTCGCTCGCTCACTCTCGGCACCTCCTCTGCCTGGGCTCCCACTTTGGCAGCACTTGAGGAGCCCTTCAGCTCTGTATCTAGCTACTCTGATGGGTCCTTGGAGAACCTTTATGTCTAGCTCAGGGATTGTAAATACACCAATCAGCACTCTGTGTCTAGCTCAGGGTTTGTGAATGCACCAATGGACACTCTGTATCTAGCTACTCTGGTGGGGCCTTGGAGAACCTTTGTGTCAACACTCTGTATCTAACTAATCTGGTGGGGATGTGGAGAACCTTTGTGTTTAGCTCAGGGATTGTAAACGCACCAATCAGTGCCCTGTCAAACCACTCGGCTCTACCAATCAGCAGGATGTGGCTGAGGCCAGATAAGAGAATAAAAGCAGGCTGCCCGAGCCAGCAGTGGCAACCCGCTCAGGTCCCCTTCCACACTGTGGAAGCTTTGTTCTTTCACTCTTTGCAATAAATCTTGCTACTGCTCACTCTTTGGGTCCACACTGCTTTTATGAGCTGTAAGACTCACCACAAAGGTCTGTAGCTTCACTCCTGAAGCCAGTGAGACCATGAGCCCACCGGGAGGAACAGACAACTCCAGGCGCACCGCCTTAAGAGCTGTAACACTCATCACGAAGGTCTGCAGCTTCACTCCTGAGCCAGCGAGACCACGAACTCACCAGAAGGAAGAAACTCCAAACACATCCGAACATCAGAAGGAACAAACTCCAGACGCACCACCGTAAGAGCTGTAACACTCACTGTGAGGGTCCACGGCTTCATTCTTGAAGTCAGTGAGACCAAGAACCCACCAATTCCGGACACACAACCGGCCATGTGACAGGCTCAGGGAAGGACATGTGACTCCAGGCAGGCCAGTGAAGTGCAATTCTAGGTTAGACTGGCCGAGAAGGAGCGGCCGTGTTTTCTGTTGATGGATGCTGCTGCCCTCTCCTCAACCTCTCACACTCTGCACTAGAGACAACCTCCCTGGGGCTGAGGCCAGCACAGCGCAAAGCACAGCAAGAGGGGAGCCCGAGCCCCTGGATCCAGCCATCCTCCACGGCAAGCTCAGACCACCCGCTCCCTCAACTCTTTCACAGAACCCTGGTCTACCTAGTTGATGTCTTATATAATTCCACTATTATCTGTGATTAATTAATGTGGAACCACATGATTATCTGTGTGACCTGGTCTGAGGTCTCCCCTAGACTGAGCACCCCCTCTGGAGGGCAGGTGAGCATCTGACCGGTCCACAGCTGTGGCCCCCACACAGCAGCTGGCACACACAGGGGCTCTGCGTGTTAGACTCCTGCAGTAACACCCAGGGGCATGGGTGCGCCTTACTCCTCTCTGGGATCCCAGAGCCCAGCACAGCGTCAGCCAGGCACAGCAGAGAGAACAGGAGGTGCAGGCTGAGACAGGGCAGTGCAGTGCCTAAGAGTCTGGGCTGTGGAGTCTGAGAGCTCTGGTTCCAATCCCAGCGTGGGGCCCTTAGGCAAGGTGTCTCTCCTCCCTGAAAGCAGTCTCACCAGCCAGAGACAGTGTTGGCCCTGCCTTACAGGCTGTTGTGAGGGTGAGATGAATTGACTCCAAGTACTTGGCACCCAGGAAGTGTCCATTGCTGTGGGGCATGGCGTGACTGGAAGGAGGAGCCCCAGCCAGCGACCTGGAGTGGTCTGCCCAAGGTCAAGGCCCCAGTACAGCAGAAGCAGGAGCTCTAGAGCTGTCAAAGACCTTTATTCAGTCCTGGAGTGGAGCTGGCCTGACAGGGTGAAGCCAGGGGCTGCTTAGGGCGGGCCAGACCCTCAGCCCCTGAGCAGGTCAGGCCGGCCAGGCGGGGCTGGTAGGTACCAGGTGCCAGCAGCTGCAGGGCAAACTCGGTGATGACAGCTGTGAGGCCCCAGACCCGGTGTGGTCCATGCAGGAAGACGGGTAGTGTGTAGCGGAAGTGGCCACCCCGGCAGAAGTGGGTATAGCCCTGATTCTGCGTCTGCAGCAGGTGGGCCAGCGGCAGTGCAAACACCTCATCTACCTGCAGGCAGGAGGCAGAGAGGGTAGACAGAGGACTGGAACAGCCCAACCCCCTCATATCCCCCAGCTCACCTCCTCCGAGTTGGGCCTGAGGCTCTGGGGATCCAGTGGGCCTACACCAGCAAGCACTGGCACCACGGTGGCCTTTTGCTGGGGAAGAGGGCAGGTGGTCAGGGAAGCATGGCCTTCGCTGGGTTTGAAGGCTGGGGAGGGGAGTGTGACAGGAAGACCCCTTTGCCATGCATAGGCCTTTGGTAGTCATGTTCGGGTCCACCTGCCTGTGTCCTCCAGCCATGCTGACTGACTCAGGTCCCCTCAAATGCACTAGACCTGTTCCCTCTGCTTAGGACAATCTCCCACTTGGCATTCAAGCCTGGGTTCAATCCCTGCCTACCCCATGAAGCTTCCCTGACCCTAATCCACCAAACTGAGTGGAGCTGGACCACCCCATCGCCCTGGGCCACCTCTACTCAGGGCACCAGAGCCTCCCCAATCCCTTCCCGAGGGGGTGTGTGGGGTGGTGCATGTGACCAGGCAGGTTAGGGGCACCCTTCCACACTTTGTGCCCGTGGGGGTCCATGACCACTCTCCTGGTCCCTGGGAGCCCAGCTCCAGGGCAGGCACAGAGTGAGTGAATGGGGTGGGGTGGCCTCAGCCAAGTGGCTCACCGGATCATACACAGGCCGCAGCAGGCCCCACACGTGCTCCTCGGGCACTGCCAGGCCCAGCTCCTCCCGGGTTTCCCGCAGGGCCGTGTGCACCACATCTTGGTCAGCCGGGTCGCACTTGCCGCCTGGGAAACTAAACAGACACAAGGAGTCTGGTCCTTGGACTCTTGGGGCCACGGAGAGGTCGGGGTGTCGGCAGTGCGGGGGGGCCACTGGCCCACCAAAGTGTCGCCTGCCTCTGCCCCTAGTTTACTGGGAGGCCCCAGGCAAGCCACGCGACCTCTGGAGGCCAGTTTACCTCCCTGAGCAATGGGGATAAGGAAGAGAGTCCCGGGACAGCGCAGGATAAGAGGGTCTGCAGCAGGGGCAAGAAGATCCTGGGGCTCAGATACCCAAATTCGGCCTATGGTGGCCCCAATAACACTGACATTGTCCTCAGGATGTTCTTAATTCCCGCCGGGCGGGGCTCGAATCTCTCCGTAGTCGCCGGCAGGGGGCGGCGTCCGCCCTCTAAGCGGGAAACAGCTCAAAGGGGTGTCCCGGCCCAGGCGTGCGCGCAAGGACGCGTACGACGGGCCCACGCGGCGAGGACGTGGCGCCCGGGCAGGTGCACCGGGGCCGACGGACACGGATCGCTGACCTCTCGCCGCAGCCCTTGGGCGGAGGGACTCTCCCCAGACCCATTTTACGGAGGCGGAAACCGAGGCTCGAAGGGGCTAAGTGCCCTGCCAGAGGTCCCTGCCAGCCCCGGGCTCCTGTGGCCTCCGGCAAAGGGCTAGGAGTTCCCGGCCGCTGTACCTGACGTCGCCCTTGTGCCTCCCGGTCAGGCGGCTGGACCGCAGCGTGTACAGCAGCGCCGGGACCCCACGCACTGAGCAGAGCGGCACGAGCACCGCGGCCGACGCGGGCCGCGCGCGGAGCCGGGCCGTGGCCCCTGCCAGCAGCCGGCGGCAGCGCAGCTCGCCCTCGGCCGACAGGCAGTCGGGCAGCATGTCAAGTCCTGCGCGGCCGGGACACTGAGGGCGCGGGATCGGGCGAGGGAAGAGGCGAGGCGGGGCGAGGCGGGGCGAGGCAGGGCGAGGCGGGGCGGGGCACTCAGCCCGGGTCCCTCCGGAAGCTGAGAGGGAGAAGGGGCAGCCCGCGCGACGCGTCCCGCCTGGGGGGCTGCGGAGCGGCAGCGGCGTCGGGGGGCCTCAGTGGGGTGGGTCTGTTCGTGGGCGGGGCCTGCCCGGAGACGGGGCCTCGGTGGGACTGGGTCTGTTCGGGGGCGGGGCCTGTTTGAAGGCGGGTCCTCGGTGGGACGGGGTCCATTAGGGGGCGGGGCCTGTTTGAAGGTGGGGCCTCGGTGGGACGCGTTGAGTCCCCCGGATGGGAGGGACGGAGGGCGGCGGGGCGGGGCGGGGCCTGCGCGGGAGCCGGACCCGGACGTTACTGCGAAAGGGTGGCGGGGCCTAGTAGGCAATCGAGGTTGGGGCGGGCTGGGGGCGGGGCCTGGACCGGAGCTTTTGCTACGAAGGACTGGGGGGCGTGGCCAGGCGGACTGTGCTTCCGGCAGGGCCGGGCCGTGGCCGGGGGTGTGGCCGCGGGGAGGGAGATGGGCGCGGAGCTGCAGGACCTGCCGGTTGTGTTCTCCGAGATCCTGGAACCACGCGAACCGTGAAGCGCCCGGCGACCGTCCTCGGTCCCGTTGGGTCCTGGCGTTGGGGTGTCTGATGAGGCCCCGCCGGCCCCCACTGGTCCGTCCCTCCCCTAGGGGCTCCAGGATGTACGGAGCCGGGATCCCACGGGGACGCCCCTCTAGGAACCCAGGTCGATCGGTGCGCGAGAGGAGCGTCCGGCCCAGCCCTCCCTCCGGTCCTCCCTCCCGATACCGCTGGGTGGCGCGCGCCGCCCCCAGTCTTGTCTTCCCCTCTGGCTTCGTCGGACTCCAGCCCCAGGCCTTTGACCTCCTTGTCCCAGAGTCCAGAGCTCTTCTCCCTTCCTGCCTTGAGTCTTGACCGGATTCCCAAATGCCTCCCCCGTTCCTACCTCGGCCCCTGTGGTCACTGACCACCGTGGTTCTGCGCCCTTCCACCAGACCCTGGGCTTGGGGACCAGATGACCCCAGCCTTGCGCACAGCATTTAAACGTGGGGTGGCGGGTGTCCGCCATGCTCTGCTGTGTGACGTTGAGCAGGTCCGCGCCTCTCTGAGCGCCAGTTTCGATCCTCATCTGGGCAAGTGCAGCCCTGCCACTGGGCTGGAGTCACCACTTTTAATATTACTGTGTGCTCCCAGGGATGCGGACGGCACTGGGCAGAGCTTCGGGATGCCTACAGGGCTGATGTGGGGACTATGATGGGTCTGGGAGTTCCTGAGGCCCCCACCCACCCTGACCACGACGACAGAAGTGCTCTGACCACTCATGCCAAATAGTTTAATGTTAGGGGGAAGGGAGAGGTAAGGCAGGGTTTTCGGGAGTTACCCCCAAAGCAAGAGGGCATAGTATTCAGGCTGCTGGGGTTGGGAGGTAGAAGTCCTGGTTCCAAGCTTGCCATGGTCCCAGCCTTGCTGTGACCCTGGGCAGGTAGCCTCTTTCTCTAGACTTTCACCTACCCTGCTCTCCTTGAGACAGAGATGGGGCTGGAGGGGGCGGGGCAGAGGCTGATTCCCACACCCGGTGTAAGGTCCAGGGTAGCAGGGCTTCCCCACAGGTCTTCTGGCATCACTGGGAGTCCTGGCCAGGCCCCAGGCACACAACAGTGGGGGACAGGAGCCCCAGCCCAGCTGGGAGAGGCAGGCCTCCTTGATCCCTATCAGCCCGGATGTTGGGGAGGGGGTATGGTGCTGGCCGGGTCCTTGGGATCCCTAGGTGGCTCGGGGCTCCAGAGTACAGGCTCTGATACGTGACAGGCCTGTAGGTGGCCGGGGCCAGCAGGACCTCAGGTGGGGGCAGCAGCTGATGATGGAGCCGAGCAGGGGTCTTGGAGGTGGAAGCTGAAGCTTTGTTGAGGTCTGAGGGAGGAAATGAGTGGACTCTGGGCCTCCCATCGCATCCTCATCCCTCATCCCAGGCCTGCCCTGGTCCCTTCCTGCTCCTCCTTCCCAAGTTACCTACCTCTCAGCCTTCGCCTTTGCTTTTCCCTCTGCCTGGAATTTCTTCTTCACCTTCTCCCTCTGTCCAAACCCTTCCCAGTCTTCCAAGGCCCAGCTTGAGAGCCACCTCCTGCAGGAAGCCTGCCTGGCACCCTCTGCCTGTGCTCTTTGCCCTGAGCCCCATATTGTCTTAGGCATGTCTGCTTCCCCCTCTGTGTGTCCACACAGGGGCCCTGTGGGTTCGCTGAGCTGCTGAAGCCCCTTCCTGGAGGTCCTGTCCCTTTGCCTCCCGCCCACTGTGTACACCTTAGTCCCACTATGTCTGCAGGCCTGGGGCCTTACCTTTCTCCCTGTCTGTGGCACCCTTCAGCACACAGGGACTGAGGCTGCTGTGACTCCGGGCTGGGACACTGAGCAGGGGCCGTGGGGCCACAGGCCTGAAAGAGCAAGCGAGAATGGGGGGAGGGGATCAAGGGGAAGAACCCGGGCCAGGGATCATGGCCAGCTTCAGATGGTGGGGCCCCAGGATGGGTCAGAGGGTGTGACCCTGAAACAAGGGTCAGGAACTGAGGCCTTAGGATATGCCTGGGGTGGGGGTGAGGGGCTAGGGTCAGGGTCAGACAGTACCAGGAGTCCAGGTCACTCTCTCTAAAGCCTTTGGCAAAAGGGTTGCTGGCGATTTTCAGCTGGGTGATCTGCAGGAGACAAAGTGCAGTTGTGGGCTGGCCATGAGCCAGGCTCAGCCACCTTGTCCTCCCGGGAACCGGCAGTCAGGAGGCCCTGGCACCCGGGCCTCTTGGCCCAGGAACTCTGAGCTGATAGGAGTGCGGGCAGGGCCTTGACTGATGGCAGATACTCAGGGCAAGTTGGGAGGGCAGTAGTCTGTGCCAGTGAGGGCTGCAAGCCTCAGGGCTCAGTCTCCACCCCTGTGAAATGGGCCTGCAGCGGGTGCTCCTGAGCTGGTTCACCCACCCTGTGGTTCTGATAGGCTGTCACTGCTGTGAACTGGGTCTCTGTGAAGATGAAGGACTTGAAGTTCTCCTGGGCATAGCGCTCACTGTCCTTGCGTGGGTCCACGAAGACCACGTGGAAACGGGGCTGGTAGCGGTGCATGGAGTTGAGAATGATCTGTGGAAGAGACAGAGCAGGGGTACAGGGGTGAGGCGGAGTACAGCGGACTCCCTGAGGCTGGAGTCCTTCCCTCCAAGCCGGGAGACTGCCCCGGGCCTGCCACCCTGTTCCTTTCATGGCAGCACAGGGTCTGAGCTGGAGAGGCTGCAGTTCCGTGTCAAAGGCCCCTTTGGATCATAGATCCTTGCCTCCATGTCCTCTCACACCCCACATCCCAGCTGCCACCCACTGCCTGTGTGCTGGCCCGTCACTGTCGCGTTCACCAGTTTCCTCGGTTGCCTCCTGGCCTGTCCCCTGTCCCCGCCTTACCCCTCTGTTCCTTCTCCACACAGCTGCCCGGGAAGCCACATCATATGCCCCCTGCTCCTAACCGTCCAGCGACTTCCACCCCACACAGTAAAAGCCAGAGCCCCCCGAAGTCAGCCCGACCCCTCAGGCATTCGCCTCCTTGGCTTCCCCTCCTGGCTCCACTCCGGCCCCATGGATGCGTCTTGCAATTCTGCCGGCCCAGGATTCTCTGGCCTCAGGGCCTTTGCACCTACTGTCCCCTCTGACGGGCATGGGCCGCTCCATCCTCCACCTCCTTCAGGTCTTCAGCTCCCTGCGCCCCCTGAGAGCAGCAGCACCCTTTCTCCGCCCCCCTTCCGTACCTCTGCTTCCTCTTTGGCATTTGTCCCTATCTGAGACGCTGGGGACAGTGTCTTCTGGACCCTGCCTTTGCCCCAGGAAGTGACCTCTGTGAGGGCAGGGATCGTTGGCTGTTTGACCAAGTGTTAATGATGCTGTGTCCACACATAAAGCGGGCCCGGCCTAGGCTGGGCGTTCCATACCTTGTCCTCCCTCTCCTTGCCGGGGACAACGTATGCTGGAACATTCCCCCGCCCCCACCCCCTTTTCCACCTGCCTGGACAGCCCTCCCTGCTGTGCCACCCCCAGCCAGGTGAGCTCGCCACCCCGGCTCCCCGCCCCGCCTTGACCATCAGCAGCAGGCAGAGGTGCTGGGCACCAAGGCCATTGGACACCAAAGTCCCTACCAGCCCTGACCCCAGGCCCTTCCGTCCCCACCGTGGCCCCGGCCTCACGTGGCCATTGTCATCCAGCAGGTTGTTGGTCAGCTTGAGCTTGTCGAAGGACACAATCTGGCGCATCCACTGGGCACCCTTGGCTGGCGAGTCGGGGTGGAAGTGCACGCGGCCAGGTGTGGCTGGGTCTGCCTTGCCCGCCACCAGCCAGGCCGAGCTGTGGAAGGCATACCTGGGGAGCACAGCGAGGTGGTGAGGGCTTCCCCGACCAGAGTCACACCTGAACAATACAGGCGGGGTGAAGGGGCTGCTGCCGACTCCAACACTGCTCACCCCACCTGGTGGGCACCTTGCTAAGGAACCCAAGGCTCAAGAGAATCCTGTTGAGACCTGAGTTCCCTGTGGCTGCACCTGGCTGGTGGATGACAGGATAACCCCTGCTGCCCTGGGCTAGACCTCTCTGCCTGCCCAAGGCTAGCCCACTACCCATGGAAGTCTGCTGGGTACCCTGAGCTGGGCTCCCTCCTGCCCTCAGGCTGTTGTTGCCTGTCTGTCGTCCTGCCCTTAGGCTGGACCTCCCTGGCATTGTTTGGACAGGCCCCTGCCTCACCTTGGGGTGCAGGAAGGGTCTAATTCCTGGTCTCAGCACCTGAGACCTGAGCCTTTGCCCCAGGCCGGTCCCCGCACCTGTATCTCTTGTCGTCCAGGGGGATGAAGTCCATGAGCAGGGCATAGTCGGCCAGGGAGTCCATGCCCACGATCTTCACCTGGAAGGGGGGGAACATCCTCCTGCGGGAGGGAGGTGCTCAGCAGCCGGATGCGGCTCCAACCCTGGCCCCTGCCCCACCCCGCCCCCGCTGCTCACACCTGCCTGCCTTGGTGACGATCATCTCAGTGCCCAGCTGGTAGAATTCCTCCCACAGAGGCTTCATCTCCAGCTGAACCGTCACTCTGGACACACGTGGGTTCTTGGGGCCCTGCCCAGTGGGTTCGGCCACAGCTTGGGCCCCAGTAGAGCTGGTGCAAGGGCCTGATGGGAATGGCGACCCCAGCCGGGGCTCCCAGCCAGAGCTGGTTGTAGGTAGGGGGTAGGTCTCTGAGGGTGCAAGTATGCCGAGGCCAGCAGATAGGAAGGCTGTGGAGAGAGGACGGAAGTGTGGGCCCCACGCACCACCCAGCCAGCTCTTATCCTTCAGGCTGCACTTACATGCCTCTTCCTCCAGGAAGCCCTCCCTGACTGCCAGGGCTGTGTTCTCACAGGATCCCCCACTCAGCATCACTCTGTGAGGTAAATGCTCACTTAAAGTCTATTTTGCCAGCAAGCTCCTTGACGGTAGCGTCAGGGCCTGTCTTGCTCCCCAGAGAATGTTTGGGCCGTCTTGTGTCTATGTGGCCTCAAGCAAATTGTTTCACCTCCTGGAGCCTCAGTTTCCACATCTGTCAGAAGGGGCTCTTAATACCTGCCTCACAAGGCCGATGTGAGGATTAGTGACCATGCACAGGGGCTGGTGCACAGGGGGCCCTTCACAAACAGCACCTGTTCTAGATGATATGTGTCGGGGGGGGGGGGAGGGGGCAGGGGTCTTCCTCAGCTCTGTGGGACCCTGCCTCCCGGTGCTGCTGAAGGAGAGCTGAGCCAAGAAGAGCCCCCCATTCAGCCCCAATTACCCATCCCTGACCTTGACAACCCGCCCAGAGCCTGCCTCCAGAAACCCATCCTACAGTCTTTTTCTCTGGTCTCTGCACTCTTTTCTAAGCATCTTGTCTTTTGATCTGCAATCCCGGCACAAGTCTTGGCCAAATGCTTTGTCACCCTTCACCCCTCCAATTAAAAAAAAATCTTAGCTAAATAAGATACCATTTTATACCCATTAAGATGGCTATTAGAAAAGAAAAGAAACCAGAAAATAAAAAGTGTTGGTAAGGAGATGGAAAAATTAGAACTCCTTTTTTTTTTTTTTTTTTTTTTTTGAGGCAGGGTCTCACTCTGTTTCCCAGGCTGGAGTGCAGCGGGAGCTCTGTCATAGCTCACTGCAGCCTCGACCTCCTGGCCTCAAGTGATCCTCCCATATCAGCCTTACAAGTAGCTGGGACTATAGGTGCACACCACCACACACGGCTACTTTTTTTTTTTTTTTGTAGAGATGGGATCTCCCTATGTTGCCCAGGCTGGTCTTGAATTCCTGAGCTCAAGTGATCCTCCCACCTCGGCCTCCTAAAGTGTTGGGATTACAGGCGTGAGCCACTATGCCTGGCCTCAAGAAATTGGAACTCTTGTGCACTGCTGGTGGGAATGTAAAAGGTGCAGCTGCTGGGGAAAACAGCATGGTAGCTCCTCAAAAAGTTAAAACTAGAATTACTATATATGTATATATTATTTATTTATTTATTTATTTATTTATTTATTTTTTTCCAGACAGAGTCTTGCTCTGTCACCCAGGCTGGATGGATCTCGGCTCACTGCAACCTCTGCCTCCCTGGTTCAAAAGATTCTCCTGCCTCAGCCTCCCGAGTAGCTGGGATTACAGGCGTGCATCATCATGCCTGGCTAATTTTTGTATTTTTATTAGAGACGGGATTTCACCATGTTGTCTAGGCTGGTCTCGAACTCCTGACCTCAGGTGATTTGCCCACCTCAGCCTCCCAAAGTGCTGGGGTTACAGGCGTGAGCCATCATGCCCAGCCTAGAATTACCATATGATCCAGCAATTCCACTTCTGGGTCTATACCAGAAAGAATTGAAAGAAGAAACTCAAACAGATATTTGCACACCCATGTTCTTATGAGCATTATTCACAATAGCTGAGAAGTGGAAGCAACCCAGTGTCCATCGGAAAATGAATGGATGAACAAAATGGGGTCCATCCGTGCAAGGTAATAGTATCCAGCCTTAACAGGGAAGAACATTCTGACACATGCTGCAACATGGATGAGTCCTGAAGACGCTGTTACACGAAATGAGCCAGACACCAAAGGACAAATACCATATGATTCTACTCATAGGCGGTACGTGGTGAGGCCAAATCATAGAAACAGAAAGTAGAATGGTGGTTGCCAGGGGCTGGGGAGGAGGAAATGGAGAGTTGTTGTTTCATAAGGACAGAATATCAGTTCTGCAAGATGCAAAATGTTCTAGAGATGGATGCTAATGATGGTTGCACAACAGTGTTGTTAGAAATGCTTGTTTTCCGGTGCCATAAAGAAATAGCACTTGAACATAAATTTAATTTCCTCAGCAAGGCCATTTTGTTTACTTTTTGCAGAAAGGGTACACTCGCCAGCAGCTTTGCCATGAGAGTACACCGAACAAAGGAGACAGGGTCATTTATAACCTGACGTGTCCACCCTACTGCTGTGTCTGGTTC
The DNA here is from genome assembly GCF_028858775.2 of Pan troglodytes. Taxonomy (NCBI): domain Eukaryota; kingdom Metazoa; phylum Chordata; class Mammalia; order Primates; family Hominidae; genus Pan; species Pan troglodytes. The sequence continues at coordinate 69,958,134 of NC_072407.2, forward strand.
CCATTGGCTGGAACGGGACCTCACATTCTGTATTTGTCCTGATTGGCTAGTAACTTAGAACTTTTAAAACAGGCAAAGGCAGAGGAGAACAAAGGAAGGAGGAAGTAACTTATAGAATGCTGAGAAAGGTAAAAACACCTTCAAATAAGGATGAGGAACAGGCTATGACCTAATGTTTGCTTGGACCAATATAAGCATGCCAGGGCAAATATTTAGGCTAAATTGTGGGAGCTAAGAACATAAAATATATTGATTTTTTTAATTATTGTTAGCAGATATTTAAGAATGTTAGTACAGGTCTTTGAATAAATTTTGCTTCTAAGAGAAGTTATTATTTATTCTAATTAGATGGCAGGAAAGTCTATGAAGAGGAACCTCTACTTTACTTTTTACAATGTGAATGTAATTAATGACACAAAACTGTGTATTTAAAAATGGTTAAGGTGGGCCAGGCGCGGTGGCTCATGCCTGTAATCCCAGCACTTTGGGAGGCCGAGGCGGGTAGGTCACTTGAGGTCAGGAGTTTGAGACCAGCCTGGCCATCACGGCAAACCCTATCTCTACTAAAAATACAAAAATTAGCCAGAAGTGCTGGCGGGCACCTGTAATCCCAGCTATTCGGGAGGCTGAGACACAAGTGTCGCTTGAACCCAAGGGGGTGGAGGTTGCAGTGAGCCAAGATAGCACCACTGCACTCCAGCCTGGGTGACAGAGTGAGACTCTGTCTCAATAAATAAATAAATAAATAAATAAATAAATAAATAAATAAATATAAATAAATAAAAAGGTTAAGATGGTAAATTGTGTTATGTATATTTTACAATTAAAATGTTTTAAATGGAAAAAAATCCTGAGAAACGGAACTATTATTTTATAGCAGCCCCATAAGGGGCTGAGAAGCTGGAAGGGCCATGGAAGCCACAGTGGCTGGGAGTCAGGGGACAAGGTTTTATTCCCAGCTGTGTCCCCACCCGAGTGGCTTTGGGATATTTACACGACTGTAAGACTATGGGATGCCTGGAGCAGAGGGGGGATGCTGGGTGTTGGAGAGATGGATGAACTGGCAGACAGGCGGGTGACGGAGGCCCCCAGGTGGCATAGCATCTGCTGAGGTACCAGGTGGACGGCACCTGGCCAGGGTGAGCTCTTAGTAGGTGCCTGGGGAGAATGTGGAGCCCAGGGCCATGGCCACGTCCTCAGCAGCCCTGAGAGCTGCGTGCAAAGGCCCTGGGATTTCTGCAGCCTCGCGGGGGAGGGGGCGTCTTTGTGACAGGGATGGGTCACATCAGGTTTGAGGACCCTGGGCAGGATGGATAGATGGGCTGATGTCCCCCTGCCCCTGTGGCCAGTCCATCAGAAGGGTAACTGGTTGTCGCCCGGCTGCCCTGCTGGGGCGGGTACGTCATCCAGGTGATGCCAGCCCCCCTGGGTCCATGGCGATGGGTCCCAAGGTGGGGGGGCTCATGATTTCACTGGGCCTGGAGGCTTTGCCGGTGGTCACTGGCTCCCAAGTCCTCTAGGGGCTCACCCGCTGCCCGTCGCAGCCAATGTGCTGCCCCTCAACACTTTCAGGGACTCTGGCGGGGGGAGCCTGTCCTTTGCTCAGTCCCTCTAGAAGCCAGCATTCCTCAGGGCCCAGAGATGACAGCTTGCCAGAAGCATCGAGTGTCAAGTCTGGAAGGGAAGCTAAGGGCTTCTTGTCCAGCCCCCAACTTTGATGCTCAAGGAGCTGGGGCTCAGGGAGAGGCCCGAGGTCACACGTGCCCAGTGAGGCGCTCATCTCCCAGAACAGCCTGGTCTCTGGCATCTCCCATAATTGCACTTGGGCAGCCGTGAGCCCTGTCCTGCTGGGATCTCAGACCTTAGCCTGGGGTGCCCCTGCCCCACCCTCTTGTGAAGGACCTGGGTTCAGCGGGGCTGTCTTGGTTCCCACCCTGCCCACCCACCCTGGAACCTGAGCCTGACCCATGAGGCCACCTCTGCTTCAGAACGTAGCCTACCTGCCATGGAGACAGAGAGGCTGTCCGGCTCCTGGAGAAACACTGCTTGGCTGGGGCTGGGCTGCGGCTGCCACCCAAGGGGAACCTGCCTGCTGGAAGGGGTGGTCACCACTCGTCCACTCGGCACCTCAGCTCAGCCCTCAGGTGCTCACACAAGCTGTAGTCTCTCGGCAGGACGGTCCTTGCCTCCTCGATCGCCCTTCGTCCACGTCCTGAGGTCGTGGTCTTCCCACTCGAGCTGGACCCCTGGTCTCCGAAGGTGAGATGCAGGCTCTGGGGCGTGCAGCGGTCCTTCTCCAAGCCACTCTCGGGCTGTGCTGTCCAAGGCTGTGCGGGAGGAGGGCAGGTGGGAAGGTTCTGACGTTGCAGAGCCCCCCTTCCTCCCTCCTTGTCCTCCCTCTTCAGGTTCCTCCCTTCCCCAGCTAAGAGCCCCCCAGCCATTCCTGATCGATGGGCCCAGGCGTGGCAGGGGTGAGGGGGTGGGAGAGTGGTTCTTGAGGACGGCTGGGCATCTGCAGGGGTCCAGGCCTGGCTGACTGGAGGGGCTGGGGCCCCGGGGGTTGGGAGGCACAGTGGGAGCAGCAGATTGCGGGCTGAATGGCGGAGGAGGTGCCCTCCCACCAAGACCCAGACCCCTGACCTGAGGCTGGCCCCAGCCGGCCGGCAGATGCGCAATTGTCAGGAGCAGTGTGAGCAGGAAACGCAAGGGGGCAGCAGCAACGAGTGCAGTCAGCGTAGAGCCCCAGACTGGGTGGCGGGAAGCCCAGGTCCTGTGGCACGTGAACCCACACGCACAGACACATGGATGAACTCAGGGAGCTGCACAACGCTGGCAGGTCCCACAGTCTCCGTGCCTCAGCCTCCCCAGTTAACCTAAGCACATAATCTCTTCTGCCTGTGATGGTCTAGCCCAGCCTGGAGAGCGGTAAGCCCATCCCGCCTGGAACTGGAGGCACTGCCCTGGCTGATGGTGTCCACGGAACCCCCATCTGGACATGAGTGGAAATGGTGAGGCTGGCCCAGGTGAGAAGTGGGCGTCCGCTCTGCCTGTGGGTCTGTCTGTTCTCTCTGGCCTGACCGGGCACCCTCTCCACGTTGTCTACAGCCTGTGCTGGGCATTCAGGGGACACATGGATCACTCTGCAGGGAGGCAGAACCTGGAGGTCCCCCTGAGAGGCTGCCAGTTCCTTGGTTGAGAGTGCTCGCTGGCCTTTTGACACTTGCTGAATGGCACAGAGTGGGTCGTCTGGCTGGAGCCCCCCATACCTCCTCCAGAATCCTGTCTTGGGGATGCTGGGTTGGCAGTGGCCTTGATTCCTAAGAGGGGGCATGGAGGGGCTGGGGGGTGGCAGGGCTGCTTCTCCCTGAGTGCTATGTTCTGGGCGCAGCTGCAGCTCAGGGATGCCTGTGGCTCAATCCCTTGTGTCTCACATCTCAGCCTGCAGAGCTGGATGGGACCCCACACAAAGATGGTGGGCTGGCTCTGGGGGATGTAAAAGGAGGAGGGCCGGCCCCTGGCCCAACCCCATGCCCGGCTGTGTGAGAAAAGGCTGCCAGCACTTTGGAGTTGCTGCCAGGCAAGATGGGAGTGCTCTGTGTGAGTTGGAGGGTCCCAGCAGCCCCTTGGGGCTATACAACAAGGTGTAGTCATCTGCCCTGGCCATGGCATGGTGGGTGGGAAGTGGGGAGATGATGGAGGGAGTTGGGGGATCCATTCCAGTACTGGTGGCTCCCCTTCACCGAGACACCCAGGGGAGGGCCAGGCTGGGATTGTAGTGGCCCCTGATACGTGTGTGTGTGCGATTTTGATCTGTGTGATGGGAAACAACCCCCCTCCCACACACACACACACACGAGCACACTGACATGCTAACCCACACGCACGCAGACACACGGATGAACTCAGAGCCTGCTGACTCGCCACACGGTGCACACACGTACAGCTTCTGTGCACATGGACTTACCACACAGCACGCGCACAGACACAGGCAGGCCTCCCTGCACACCCCTCCCCGGCTGGCCCGCCCGCCCTGCCTGCCCGAGGCGCCTGCTGGCCCCCTGCCCCCTCATCCATCTTGCCTGCCAGCCTGTCCCTGGTGCCCCCGTATCCTTCACACCTTCTCATATCACTGCTCAATACCAGGAGGTGGTGTGGCAGCTGTGGCCGCAGGGAAATGGATGGGCAGGGTGGGGGTGTAGAGGGCTGGGGGAGTGGCACTGCGAGGGGACTCTGGACTCCAGCAGCCCCAGCTGTCCAACAAGAGTCCATTAGGCTCAGGCAGGTGCGGGCAGTGAGGCTGCAGCCAGGTCGCATATAGCCCTGCCTATTTGTCCTGCCATGACACCCCGAAGGGTGCCAGCATCAGGACAGAGGGGCCCTCAGCAGTGGGCCTCATGTCGGCTCGCCTGACATCAGTGCACGGTGTCCTGGGGATGGCGGAAATGGTGGCTTCCCAATTAGAGCTGGGAAGTCCCTCTGCCCCAACCCAAGCCACCTCCTCCCTGCATCTCTGCAGTTGGACAGGCTGTCCTGCATGGGGACAGCCTTGTCCTGCTGTGGCCCTTCCCCCAGCCCTGACTCCCTGCTTGAGCCACTATGGGCACCGAGCTCATTACACACTTGAAAATGCACATCTGGCCACATAGAGATCCCCTTAGAACGCCCAAGGAACTGAGGCTCTTGGAAACACGTGTGTGTGGGAAACGCACAGACACGCACGCCAAAGAGCATCCAGGGCAGGCGCCATGCACGGACAAACACACACGTGTGCACAGACATGGGCCTGTCTCTGCGCTCCCCACACTCACTGTCTGGCCCCAGGACTGTAGGAGGGTTGGGGGGTCCCCCTCTGGGTTGTAGCCTCCTCTGGAAGCCCCTCCGCTGGATCCAGAGCAATCCTTCTTCAGGTTCTCCTCCCACACTCTGGAATCCTCCCCCGGGCATGGATGGACAGCTGTGGGCACAGAGGCAGCCACCACTGGCCCCAAGACACTTGCATGTCCAAGGCTGCACTGGCCAGACCTCCCCCAGATCCTGTGGTCAACCTCCCTTCCTCCATCCACTTCCCCAGCCAGAGAGGAGCCGTGCAGGACAGAGGACACAAACCATGGACCTCTGGACATCTTCCATTTTATAGAAAGGGAAACTGAGGCCAGGGGTTGGGGAGGCCTGGCAAGGAACATGGTGCATGGTAGGTGGCAGAAGGGACCTCTGTGCTCAGAGCTGTGCCTCAGGACCCATCGTTCAGATGGGAAGACTGAGGTTGGGGAGGTGTGTCTTGGGTTAGGAAGCTGGGCTCGGGGCAGGGGTCAGCGCGGGCATGGCAGGCACGGTGAATGTGAACTTCTCAGTCTGGACAAAGGCAACACCCTTCTCATAGTAGGCAGCCTCGTTAATGAACACGGGGTACACCGTGGACTCTCCCTCATAGAGCAGGTCCTCCCCACTGAACATCTGGAAGATGGGAGCACCAGGCTGCAGTGGCTGGAAGTCTCGGTCCTGGGAGGAGAGCCAAAGGCCAAGATTGCTGGGGCCACCTCTGCCCTGGCCCCAGAGGGGGGTGACCCCAGCTTGACACCCAAAAGATGCCCCTCATTCATGGCCTTTCCCACCCATGCTTCACTTCCTTAATCCATATGACAGCAGGTCTGGTGAGATACCAGTCTGCTCTGTGTCTAGAAATGAAGACACAGGTCACCTTGGGGTGGCATGTGCCCATGTGGAAGTGGACCCTCATGGATACGGGCACAGGTATTGAAGCTGGAGTTCAAATTCTTGCTAGCTGTGTATCTGTGAGCAAGTCACTTAACCTCTGTTTCTCAGCTTTCTTGTCTGTAAAATAAGGATTACAATATCTCCTCCTATCATTCTGAAGTTTAGACTAAACAGGTTAATAGTGCTTACAGCAGTGTCTGGCACACAGTAAGTACAATATGATTCTTTATTAAATAAATTTTGGCTGGGCGCAGTGGCTCACACCTGTAATCCCAGCACTTTGGGAGGCCAAGGCGGGTGGATCATGAGGTCAGGAGTTCAAGACCAATCTGGCCAACATGGTGAAATTTCATCTCTACTAAAAATACAAGAATTAGCCAGGTGTGGTGGTGAGCGCCTGTAATCCCAGCTATTCGGGAGGCTGAGGCAGGAGAATCGCTTGAACTCAGGAGGCGGAGGTTGCAGTAAGCCAATATTATGCCACTGCACTCCAGCCTGGGCAACAGAGCGAGACTCTGTCTCAAATAAATAAATAAATAAATTTTAAGGCTGGGCACAGTGGCTCATAATCTCAGTGGTCTGTAATCTCAGCACTTTGGGAGGCTGAGGTGGGCAGATCACTTGAGGTCAGGAGTTCGAGACCAGCCTGTCCAACGTGGTGAAACCCTGTCTGTACTAAAAAGACAAAAATTGGCTGGGTGTGGTGGTGAGTGCCTATAATCCCAGCTACTGGGGAGGCTGAGTCAGGAGAATTGCTTGAACCCAGGAGGCAGATGTCACAGTGAGTTGAGATTGCACCACTGCACTCTAGCCTGGGCGATGAAGCAAGATTCTGTCTCAAAAAATAATAATAAAAAATAAAATAAATTTTAAAATTGTAGGAGGAGCCACCCAAATTGACTGTTATGACTGAACGTCTGCAAGGTAGCTGGGCATGGCTGGATTAAGACTGTCTAGCCCTAAACATGGACGGGATGGTGCTGCCTCCATTTGTAAGAAGGTAACTCCTCAAAATGAAACTTCAGGGCACAAAAGGCCACAAGACTGCACCAGACCCTATTCAACAATGACCCCCTGTGGCAGCAAGCAGAGCAGCAGCCAGTACGTTCTTCTCAGGCACCCAAGGGAAAGGTGTGGAAGCAGGATTGCCTAATCCTGGAACATTCAGGAAGGGAAGGCCTGCAGAGAGACATACTGCCAACAGGCATGGGGATGCTCGAGGAACCAACTGAAAATCAGAAGAGAGTTTTGTATTTGCACTTCCAAGCAGGTGAATTGAGTCATGCCTGCTCCATGTCCCCTCCCTCTGCCTTTTACAGCCAGGGTAGGGTTGTCTCCATCATGCCCTCCACAGGAGCTATGGGGATCACTGTGGCCTCTTGTGCTAGGCCTGAGTGTGGGGTTCCAGGGAAGGCAGCAGGGCCAGGGGAAGTGGGATGGCGGAGCCCAGCCTCCCATCCTGCTCCTCAACCCGAGATGCTGGTGAGCTCGTGGGAGGCTTGGCTGCACCCTCTGGGGCTCAGTTTTCCTTGACAATCCTCCTCCCCAAGGCTGTGGCCCCAGAAATCACCCCCCACCACACACACACACCTGCAGCTGAGGATGGACAGTGCCTGCCAGGTTCCCGGCCTCGGTGCGGGGGAAGTCCACGACGCCCACGGGTCTATAGGCTTCCATCTCAAAGGCAGGAAAGGCCGTACCTGTGTGGGAGGCTGGGTGTGTGAGCCCATCCCTCCCTCCAGGCTAGGGGACAGACTGGGCCGTGGGGGTACCTCAGGGCTAGATCCCAGCCTGCCTGTGAGCCTGGCTCCCCAACCCCTGAGCCAGACCTGCTCTTCCCCGGACCTGTTTCCCGAAAGTCCCCTGGGGCCTCACCCTGGTTGAAGAGTTCGATGAAGTCCAGAACTGTGGCCACCAGGGTCCTCATCCTTGAGAAAATGTCAGCCCGCAGCACACCCTGTGGCTGGGGGCCCAGCTCCAGACCTGGGGACCAGGAAGCAAGGGGTTAGGCAGGTGCAGGACCCATATACTCCTTGAAGAGGCCCTGCCCCTTGGTGACTGGCCCCACCCCTCCAGCCCTCCTGGCCCCGCCCACTTCTCAGAAGGCTGCGGCCCACCCAATCCATTTTTGGCCACAGAGTCCAGGTTGTAGCTCTCCTCCCCAGACCGCTGGTACAGGAAGACCTGGCAGGACAGCTCGGGGTACTGCAGCTGGGGGCGAGAGAGGCAGGTTAGGGGCCCAGGCCTACTTGGGAAGGGAAACTGAGGTGGGAAGGTGTTGCATGGACGAAACACAGGGCACCACCCTCCTTGGCCAGGTCTCCCTCTACCCTCTGGCAGGGTGGGGGAGGGGGTACCGGGGGCCTGGAGTGCTGGCGAGTGGCAGACCCCAGGGACTGGAGCCCAGGGGAAACTAGGCCCGGGGAAGAGGGGCTAAGCAAAGGAGGTTCCAGCATTGTCCCACCTGCCCTCCCTCCCTCCCACTCCCCTCTGGGGAGCTGTGTGCTTTGGGCCGGGGCCACCTGCAGATGGCGGCACAGGTGCATGGCAAAGACTTCGTGGGAGGACTTCGCGATTAAGCAGGTGCCCATGTTGGCCGTGGTGTTGTGCAGGTCAAGGACAAAGTCAAAGGCCCGGCCCGAGGCCTTGGGCCCCAGCAGCTGGTTCAGCTCTCGGGCTCTTGTCACCTCGTATGGGTCGTCCGGGGTGGGCCTGGAACTGTGGAGACGGGAATGGGGGACACCGATCTTCACAGTCTCAGTCAGTCTTCAGTGGTTTAAGGGGAAAGGGGCAGGGGCCCTGCAGGAGCCACTCTGAGCAGCTCGAGCGAGGGCTTTCCCTTCAGCCGTTGTGGCTGTGTCCACCCCTGCCCGTGGCCCTCTTGGCTCTGCACTTCCCGGTAAAATCCAAGCTCTCAGCCTGGCCCACCCTCCCACCCGCCTGCCCACTTGCCTGCCTCTCATGCCCTCACTCCAGCCACACTGCCTGAGCACCATGCTGGTCTCACCCCCAGGTCTGTGCTGTGCTTGGCCCTCCAGTGGAAACTCCCTCTCACCTCTCTTCCCCTGGCTAGCTTTTAGTCAGCCTTTGGGGCTTGGCTGAGACACCATTGCCTCCAGGAAGCCTTCCCTGACTGCTCTCAGCCAGGTTAGCTGCTTTGTGTAGCCTCCGGCCCTGCCTTTAGCCTCCTGGGTTATGGTTGCCCGGTTCTTCCTCTGTCTCCCCATTAAGCTTGAAGCCAACACCTTGGTCCTATTCCCCATTCTCTCACCTGAGCTGGCCAGAGCCTGGCCTGGAGATAGGACACAGTGACTATTCATTGGAAGGAGGCATGAACAGTGGTCAGGGCACACGACAAGTAAACATGGCCTGTGGGGCTAATCTGAGGGAAGCACTAGGTCTGGGATCCCCAGAAGAGGTCCTGAACCAACTTGCAGTCAGGAAGGCCTTCCTGGAGGAGGTGACATCAATCTTGGTTTCTCTAAATGTTCGGTTTGTCCCGTGGAGGAATGGGCCACATAGGCAGAGGGGAAGCAGGAGTGAAGGCAGGGAGGGCCCTGCTGGTGGCTGGAGGGAAGTTTTGTGGTGGGGACTCAGTGCCCAACTGCCTGGGCCAACCTGGCGGCCAAAGCACTCACTTGAGGAAGCTGCTGGTGAAGGTGCGGTTGAGGTCATGGTCCACGTAGCGGCGGCAGCCGGATGTGGCTGCCGGGTTGGCCAGCACAGGCACAGCGGAGAAGCTGGCTCTCTGCAGCTCTGCGGGGGCATGCAGCCAGTGCCGGGCCAGGTAGACGCCCGACATCTCGTTGCCATGCGTGCCCCCGGTCACAGCCACGCGACGCAGGGGCTCCCGGGGCACAGGCAGTGAGCACATGCTGGTGTGGGGTGCAGAACCTGGGGGTGGGCATACTTAGGAGACCCTGGCCCCGATGCAAGGGATCTGGGCTCAGAGCAAGGATGGCGGTGGGAGGCTCCACAGGGCAGCCGCCTGTCAAGAGGTGTGGCCGGCTGGGAGTGTCTCAGCTGTGTCCCACCTGCACCCCCAGTGGCCCTTTCTCTGAGGAGACAATTTTCCTGCTCCTTTGGAGAAAAGAAGTTTCTTTTTCCTAAATTGAGAAGAGGGGCCCAACTATTCAGGAAGACGGGTTCACCAAGGCACACTCCCTATAGGAAGAGGACTGCGCTCCTTTTTATAGACAGGGAAACTGAGGCACAGCGTGGGGAGTGGAAAGTGTCACCAGAGTTAGCTGTGGAGTGTCTGGGTTCTAGGCAACAGCCTCGCCTTTCTGCCCCTCCTGCTTGCTCCTCCAAGCTGGTGCAGGGGTCTCAGGTCAGGGGGTACTTACCGCTGATGCAGATCTGGGCTTCCCGGGCCACCAGGACTGGCGTCTAACTCACAGACAGGCTGGTATTTATGGGCCTGGAGATCCACAGATGGGAAGTTTTGTGGCAAGCTGGCAGACAGCAGGGGGTGGGTGGGACGGGCTGAGGTTCACGCAGCCAAAGGTTGGAGTGCTGGGGTCTGCTCCACTGCTCCTGCCCTGCCCGCCCCATGCTGCTACTTGTGCTGCCACGGCCCAACGAGTCCAGGTCCTGCGGGCAAGTTCCTGCCCCTGCCCTTCGTCCTTCTGCTGGGCCCCAGAGGGGCCAGCTTCCTTAACACTACTAAGAGGTACACCCGCAGTGGGGTGGTGACTTGGTTTTGGTCACCACCAGAGCAGGCTATTGAAAGTTACTATAGAGGTGTCACCTTGATGGCCACCAAGATGACAAGCTGCCCCTCCTTCACCACCTCGGCAACATGCCTCTGTCCTTGCAGCCCGCAGAGGGCTGTGGTCACTCCTGAGTCGCCCTTACCCAAAGGTGTCATGTGGAGCCCCAGTTTTACAGCTCTTTGTTGCTTTAAGCAAAATTTTAAAATGTTTGATCCGGGATTTCAGTCATTTTCAAGGACAGTGTAACTCAGATGACTCGGTTTGCCCTGTTTTGGGAACAACCCTCAGGCTCATTTTATAGATGTGAAAACTGAGGCTCAGAAAATTGTCTGCAGGCACACAAGCCCTAGAGGCAGGCTGCAGGTGGCCCACAGAACCCTAGGGGCAGACTGTTCAGTGGCACACAGAGCCCTAGAGGCGGGCTGCAGGTGGCGCACAGAGCCCTAGAGGCGGGCTGTAGGTGGCACTCAGGGCGTCCAATGTGGCTCCATCCCCTCCTGCTGCCTCTCAAGAGCAAAGTGGGGAAGGATGAAGGTGAGGTCCCCTGCACTCAGCCCTGGGGCCTCTACCTCCCACCAGGCTCAGCTGTCTGCTGGGAGGAGCTGAGGCCAGTTCTGAAGTCACTGGGGAGTGAGGCAAGCGGCTCCGCCAGGGCCTGCTGGTTGCCAGGTGCTGGGACCCTGAGCTGGAGCCTCCCCCAGGCATCGATCCTAGGCCTTCTTTACCACCACACTGGGTCTCCCCGGGCCAGTCCAGCCCTGCTCCAGATGCCAGGCCCACCAGCCTGGGGGGCTCTGGGTGGCCAGGACCCTCTAAGTTACACCCTCTCGGAAGCTGCCCCAGATCACACTCAGCTCTGTGTGGCCTGGGCTCTCCTGCCCTCCACACCCAAGGCTTCGTGAGCTCAGAGCATGGCGATTGTGGGGACAGGGGATTTGTCATCCTGGCTCCCATCAGGGCAGCTGGGATCTTGACAGGGTGTCAAGAGGGGTGGATGGAGTGTGAGGCTGAGCCCCCAGCGGGCCGGGGCTCCCTATGAGCCCCCTCCAGGGGCCACTCCTCCTGGCACCTGGAGCCTCAGCAAAGGGAGGGCAGAGACTGCCATTAGGGGGCCATGCCATGCCATCAACTCCTGTATCCGGCCCAGCCCTGGGGGCAGCTGTCACCGGCTCCATTTTGCAGGTGTGGACTGAAGCTCTAGGGGTTGGGTGACTTGACTGAGTCCTTAGCAGGTGGTGGGAGAGGGAGTCAGCAGAGGAGCCTGTCGGCCTGGGTCTGTTCCCTCCTTGCTTGGGGTAGGGGTCTCAGGGACCCCCATGCTGCTTTATGAGTCCCAGGCCATGGTCTTTGTTGGAAGGCCCCCCCAACCCCCACAGAGGCTGGGATCCTGCTGACTCGGTGTGGTACCTATCAGGAAGGAAGGGCCTCCGTGGCAGACCTAGCTATTTTGGGGGCTGCTGGGGGCCAGGGTGCTTCCTGCCACGAGGTGCTGGGCCCCCAAGTTTAGGGAGAACAGCAGTAGGGGTGCTGGAAAGTTTCACTTCCCTTGGCTGGGGTCCAGCTTCTGCATTTCAGTGAGTGTTTATGGAACAGAACGGGGTCCAGGAGCCCTCAGAAACAGCAGCCCCCAGTCCTGGCAGTGTGTGCGCGTGTGTGCATGTGTGTGCATGCATGTGTGCATCTGTACATGTGTGCGTGTGCATGAGAGCATGTGTGTGTGTGCGCGCGCACATGTGTACGTGACAGCATGCGTGTGTACGTGTGTGCATGTGCATGAGAGTATTGTGTGCATGTGTGCATGTATGTGTGTGTACATGTGTGCGTGTGTGCATGAGAGCGTGTGTGCATGTGTGTGCATGTGTGCATGTGCTTGAGAGCGTGTGTGCATGCATGTGCGTGAGCATGTGTGCGTGTGTGTGTGTTGTGTGCACACGTGTGACCTGGCTCTGGCCCCACCTCCCTGACAGGCTGTGTGACCTGGAGAGATTCAGTGCCCTCTCTGGGCCTTGGCTCCACCCTGTGAAAGTCCTGGCCAAGGGCAGCTGTGGGGAGTGAGGAACAAAGGGCGGGCACAAGCTTGAAAATGGGCACATGGAGACCCCAGCATGAGTGAGGGCAGAGGATGGTGATGTCATGGGCATCATCACTGGGGCCAATTTCCTCACTGCAGTTGGGGAAACTGAGACCCAGAGAGGGGTCAGAGCTGTGGTTCCCCCCTGTGTCAGCATCCAATTAGATCATGCCTCCCAGCATCACCTCATTGCAAGATGCAATCAGATCACGCCTCATTACCCTATGCTTATAAAACCTGCCCCAGCCCTCAGCTCGGGGAGACACTGCTTTGGGAGCTGTCTCGGTGTTCTCCTTACTTGTTGCAAGAAATAAAATCCCTTATTAAATCCTCTTTAGTTAACACCCGCCAAGCAACTGAGCCCACCCGTTGTGTGGGTAACAAAACTCTGGCGACCCAGATGGGGCCGACTGGGATTCTGATCCTAACTTCTTGAGGCTCACTAAGGTAAAGCAGTGGGCGGCGGCACCTCCCCCGGGCGAACTCACCCACGTGGCCCCAGAGGGTTGAGGGTGACTCCGGGGGATCTTCTGCTTGCTGCGCGGCCGGCCCGTGGGGCTGTCACTCCGCCCTACCCGCGAAACAGCGGAAGCAGCTGCCTGGAGCTTTTGTTCTGCGCTGCTCCTTCAGGGAAGAAAGTGGACTTTGCCCCGTGGGTTGACTGAAAGGGTAAATTCTTTGGACCTAGCAGTGGGATCTCTAGACTTCAGCGCAGGGCACCTCTGCTTTCGGTTTCTGTCTGGCTCTGCGTGCCGTGGGGGATTGAGAGGCATCTCTGGCCAGGCCAAGGGCAACCCGGATCCCGGATCTGGGTAGACAACAGTGGGACTAGTTTTGGGAATTCGTTTTTTTTTTTTTTTTGAGACAGAGTCTGGCTCTGTCACCCAAGCTGGGGTGCAGTGGCGCGATCTCGGCTCACTGCAAGCTCCACCTCCCGGGTTCACGCCATTCTCCTGCCTCAGCCTCCTGAGTAGCTGGGACCACAGGCGCCTGCCACCACGCCCGGCTAATTTTTTGTATTTTTAGTAGAGACGGGGTTTCACCGTGTTAGCCAGGAAGGTCTCGATCTCTTGACCTCGTGATCCGCCCGCCTCGGCCTCCCAAAGTGCTGAGATTACAGGCGTGAGCCACCGCGCCCAGCATGGGAATTTGTTCTTTTTTAGAGAAACAGAAATTTTCACAGGAGGCTGAGCTGCTCCATCTCCCAGAGCCCCTGCTTGCCATACCCCGGGTTACCAGAAACAGGAGCTCTGCCATTTGATGAAAAAAATACTTTTTTCAGATAAATGTTTTTGTCATATTATCACACAAAGCGGGTAAACTTGTATATATATATACATACAACTTTTTACAAATATGTGATCATATGTACAAAGGCTAGAAGGAAATATACAGAAAAATATGTATTAAAATACTGGGTTTTTTTCATTATTTTATAAGATACTCTACAAAACATTACAATGAGGTAGGACTATTTTAGTGCTAGAGAATCTCATTAAATGAATTTGTTCAAGAGCTTCTTTGTCAGCTGGGTGCAGTGGCTCACACCTGTAACCCCAACACTTTGGGAGGCCAAGGGGGGCAGATCGCTTGAGCCTAGGTGTTCAAGACCAGCCTGGGCAACATAGGGAGACCCTGTCTCTACCAAAAAAAAAAAAAATTAGGGTGGGCGCGGTGGCTCACACCTATAATCCCAGCACTTTGGGAGGCTGAGGCGAGTGGACCACCTGATGTCAGGAGTGTAAGACCAGCCTGGGCAACATGGCAAAACCCCGTCTCTACTAAAAATACAAAATTTATCCAGGCATGGTGGTGGGTGCCTGTAATCCCAGCTACTTGGGAGGCTGAGGCATGAGGCAGAGGTTGCAGTGAGCCGAGATCACGCCATTGCACTACAGCCTGGGCGACAAGAGCAAAACTCTGTCTCAAAAAAAAAAAAAAAAAAAAAAAAAAAATTAGCCAGGTGGTGGCACACACAGCTGTGGCCCCAGCTACTCAGGAGGCTGAGGCGGGAGAATCAGTTGAGCATGGGGAGTTGGAGGTAATCGTACCGTGAGTACAGTGAGCCGTTATCGTATGGCTGCATTCCAGGCTAGACAACACAGTGAGACCTTGTCTCAAAAGAAAATAAATAAATAAATAAAGAGCTTCTTTGTCAATATCCTTTTGTGGGTATACATCACAGTCCCACAGTACTTCTTCAACCCAGGGAGATAAATGTGTATTAGTCTGAAGACCCAGGAGAGAATCTTCAAGACTTGGCACTGTCACTGATGATGATCTGCTTCCTTACATTATGACAAATGTATTCCCAGCTCTGGCTTGTTCTGCCTCATTAAGAGAATATTTGAAGACATTATTCATGATAGCAGCATCAGCATTTTGCAGAAGAAACCCTGGGGACAGATGTCTGCATGAAGCACCTTTATTCTGTGAATAAACTGGTATTTTTAAATGACCATTTCCTGCAACTGGCAAAAGTCTCCGTTCAGTTCTACTCCACAGGGTTGCACTGCTAAGCGATAAGATCACCCCATAAAGACTGTGCTGAGCCTGGAGCTGACGTCAGCCACAGCCTTTCCTGATTGATCAGGGAGTGCATGAAGATAAATGAACTTCAATTCCATGAGGGAGAAGGAACGAGCAATCAGTCTAAAGGTTCTGTTTGGTGTGAACCACCCAGTAGTTTCTGCTCATTTTCCCTTTGTCACATAATGAATCAATGAAGTCTTTATCACAAAGGAATGCGTCAGCGTGAATGGTGGGTTCTGGCTGCTGCTGTAGTTTTTGAAGGGTTAGATGTTCTGAGGAAAGCATGGTTTCTAGAGGCAAGCAATTCTGAAGGTCTTCTGCAGTGGGTTTTTTTTTTTTATTTTGAGACAAGGTCCGGCTCTGTCACCCAGGCTGGAGTGCAGTGGCTCGACTGTGGCTCACTGCAACCTCCAACTTCCAGGTTCAAGCAGTCCTCCCATCTCAGCCTCCCAAGTAGCTGAAACTACAGGCACGCACCCAGCTAATTTTTTTTTGAGATGGGGTCTTGCTATGTTGTCCAGTCTGGTCTCAAACTCCTGAGCTCAAGTCATCCACCCCCTTCAGTCTCCTAAAGTGCTGAGATTACGGGCATAAGCCACCACACCCAACCTTTCTGCTGTGTTTTTAAACACAATGTCTTTATTTCCTTCAGTGAATTCATCAAAATCTCGGGCAGTTTGCATCTGCTGGAGCAGCGCCGGGCAGTCGGCAGAGCCACAGTGTAGAGCAGTTACAAGATTTCCTGCCTTGCCGAGTGAAATCTATGCCTTCCAATTTTTTTAATTAATTAATTTTTAAAAAATTAGATTGGTACAAAAGTAATTGCAGTTTTTACAAAAGTAATTGCAGTTTTTGCCATTACTTTCAATGGCAAAAACAGCGGTTACTTTTGAACCAACCTAATATTATAGAGACAGGGTTTCACCATCTTACCTAGGTTGGTTTCGAACTCCTAAGCTCAAGTGATCCACCCACCTCGGCCTCCCAAAGCGTGGTGATTATAGGCATGAGCCACCATGCCCGCCCCTCCCCACCAATATATTTTTAAAACTAGTTGAGTATGGGCCAAGAGTTGTGGGATCTGTGTCACCACCAATCCCGCCTCTAAGCTGCTGGGCGGGTAATATGGGAAAACAGTAATTGTAGCAGGACTCCAGTGGCAGAAGCCATGCGGATAAACTACAAAAAGCAGAAGGGACACTGGGGATGCTGACATCTCCATTGGTTGAGATTACCCTTAAGGTATTGAGCAACTGTGGCCAGGTCCAGGAAGGGCAAAAAAAAACAAAAAAAAAACAAAAAAAAACCAAAAAGGCAACACAAGACAAGAAGCCACCGAGTCTCTTGGCTACAACCAGCCAGTACACAAGAAACAGTTCACTGCAGCCGGGCATGGTGGCTCATGTCTGTAATCCCAGCACTTTGGGAGGCTGAGGCGGGAGGATCACCTGAGGTCAGGAGTTCAAGACCAGCGTGGCCAACATGGCTAACCCTGTCTCTACTAAAAATACAAAAAATTAGCCAGGCATGGTGGTGGGCACTTGTAATCCCAACTACTCGGGAGGCTGAGGCAGGAGAATTGCTTCAACCCAGGAAGCGAAGGTTGTAAGCTGATATCGCGCCATTGCACTCTAGCCTGTGCGACAAGAGCAAAACTCTTTCTTGAAAAAAACAAAAAACAAAAAAACAAAACAGTTCACTGGAGATGATCAGCCATAAGTAAGATCCCTAGGGACCCCACTGCCCGGCCAAAGGGCCTCCCGCCCTTGAGAACACAACAGTGTGCATATTGTAAACAAGAGGGCCATTGGGTACTAGAGTGTCCTAACTGTCCCCAGTGGGTAGGGAAAGAAACTTCCCCGTCAATCAGCCCACCAGATGCTACAGTTTGCTAATAGTGACCAGAAGTGATGGGACTTGGGGACTCCTCTATGATCTAGGAACCCCTAGATCGGGTAACAATTGCTGTGGGAGAGACTCACGGGTTTTCTAACTGACACTAGAGCCAAATTTTTGCCTGTCTCCTTTCTACCGTGTTCTTCCTAAAATTTAGGAAAGGGCTTCTGCTGTATGGGAGAGATAAATTTTAGCTAAAATTGTTAGTTGGACGGAGACAGAGTTGGAACTGTCTTTTAAGTAGTGAATTTTACCTGACCCATGGCTAAACCTTTAAAAGTTAAAGCTATAGGATCGTTATTTGTATCTGGTAGTATGTACACGTCCGGTTATATTTGGCTATGGTACCGAATTGGCTTATAAAGAAATGAGTACTCATAAACTAAGCAAATAAGACCAAGTGCTTTTCAAGTTCACATGACAGTAATCTTTTGGTGAATGGAACTAGTCTAAAATTGTTGGTTTGATGGGAATGGTGTGCCTTCTGAAATGTAACTTAAAGGTTCTTACTTTTATTTTTTTTTTTTGAGACGGAGTCTCGCTCTGTCGCCCAGGCTGGAGTGCAGTGGCGTGATCTCAGCTCACTGCAAGCTCTGCCTCCCGGGTTCACGCCATTCTCCTTCCTCAGCCTCCGGAGTAGCTGGGACTACAGGCGCCTGCCACCACGCCCGGCTAATTTTTTGTATTTTTTTTTTTTTTTTAGTAGAGATGGGGTTTCACCGTGTTAGCCAAGATGGTCTTGATCTCCTGACCTCGTGATCTGCCCACCTCGGCCTCCTAAAGTGCTGGGATTACAGGCGTGAGCCACCGCATCCGACCTTAAATGTTCTTACTTTTATGATAGTTGCCTGACATGCAGCTATATAAAGGTAATTAACAGATAAATAATTTGAAATGATGACTAGCTTTGTCTAATATATCAGTTCTCATAAGTAATCCTGGTAAACTGCTAAAAATAAATAAAGTATGTAAAGGTAAATGGGATAAGTATCTATCGGCTTTTTAATGTAATTTGAAATCCTCTATTAGGTAATGGATACTCATTAACTATGTGAGTTATTTCCAAATAAGACAAAAACTGGAACAAATTGCTGACCATAAATATGTTTGCCCTGGGTCTCTTAAATTTAATATGAAGACTAAATATGTTTGGGCCTATAAATACGTATAAAAATTATGCTATAGGAAAACATGTTTTTCTAACAATTACAAAATGGCTCTTCCCCATAAAATACCAATATGTGATAGGAAGTTCAAGATTTTGTGCTTCCTATGTTTTCAACAAAATTTAAGGGAACTGGATGGGCACTGTGGCTCATGCCTGTAATTCCAGCACTTTGGGAAGCTGAAGCAGGAGGATCGTTTGAGATCAGGAGGTTCAGACCAGCCTGGGCAACATAGTGAAACTCTGTCTCTACTGAAAAACAAAAAAGAAAAAATTAGCCAGGGGTGGTGGCACATGCCTACTGTAGCCCCAGCTACTCAGGAGGCTGAGGTGGGAGGATCACTTGAGCCAGGGAGGTCAAGGCTCCAGTAAGCCAAAATCAATGCCACTGCACTCCAGCCTGGGTGATGGAGCACGACCTTGTTTCAAAAAAAGAAAAAAGATAATTAAAAACAAAAATTTAAGAGTACTAAGGGTTTTTAAAAATCCTAATATACAATTCTATATAGGAAGTGTGCCAAAAGTAAGGAGCACTTAATAAGAAAACAGTAAGAAAGGTATACAATATATTCTTCATTGAGAAAAAAAGTAATTTGTCTAATTTAGCAGTTATTTAAAGGGAGTTTTAAAATACGGATTTAGGAAAGAAATAGAAAAAAGATTAAAAGGAACCAGTAAGTAGATGAGACAGAGATGTAAAGAAAATTACAGATGTGAAGCAATGAGAGTAATTTTGTATAGGAAAGAAACTTGTGTGTTCAATCTCTGTCTTAGACTAAAATGACTAGACATTTAAGAAAGAGGAAGTACAGGGCAAGTCCAAGCATGCCACAGCTGTCTGAGTAAGTCATGATAAGGCTTGTGAATGGGAACTTATGATGGAAATGTTGGGTGTGATTAAATTGGCTGTAATTAAATGAAATGATTTGTAATAGTTTTTTTTTTTTTTTTTTTTTTGAGATGGAGTCTGGCTGTCTGGCTCATTTGCCGAGGCTGGAGTGCAGTGGTTCGATCTTGCCACACTGCAACTTGCATCTCCTGGGTTCAAGTGAGTCTCCTGCCTCAGCCTCCTCAGTAGCTGGGATCACAGGCGTGCACTACCATGCCTGGCTAATTTTCGTATATTCAGTAGAGATGGGGTTTCACCATGTTGGCCGGGCTGGTCTTGAACTCCTGACTTCAGGTGATCCTGGCCTCCCAACGTGCTGGGATTACAGGCATGAGCCACCATGCCTGGCCTGTAACAGTTTTTCTAGAGAATGAATTTGAATGTTAAAACACATGACACATAACTTACAATTTTGGTCCCCTGTGTTAAAACAACAGTGGTTTCGGCTGAGCGCAGTGGCTCATGCCTATAATCCAGGCACTTTGGGAGGCCGAGGCAGGTGGATCATGAGGTCAGGAGATTGAGACCAACCTGGCTAACATGGTGAAACCCCGTCTCTACTAAAAATACAAAAAATTACCCAGGCTTGGGGGCACGCACCTGCAGTCCCAGCTACTCAGGAGGCTGAGGCAGGAGAATGGCGTGAACCCAGGAGACGGAGCTTGCAGTGAGCCGAGATCACACCACTGCACTTCAGCTTGGGTGACAGAACGAGACTCCATCTTAAAAACAAACAAACAAAAAACAGCAGTTTCTTAAGACATTAATTCACTCTTAGTAAAGTTCC
Organism: Pan troglodytes; assembly: GCF_028858775.2. NCBI lineage: Eukaryota > Metazoa > Chordata > Mammalia > Primates > Hominidae > Pan > Pan troglodytes. The sequence goes on from NC_072407.2 coordinate 69,977,904, forward strand.
AAGAGGTTTTGATATTTATTTCTAAAACCTGCTTCGTTAATAGCCATTCTCTGAATGACAAATTAGTTGCTGTTTCTGTCATATTCCTTCTTAAGATCAGTCTAATTTCTTTGGTTTCAGGTTTATCTCAAAGGTCTAGAAAAGCAGTTTTATGCCAGTATAAACTGATTCTGTGTTCTTGGTTTTTCTTAATGTGTCTGAGTTGTTTCATGTAACCAGGACTTCCCATGGTATTACTAATGTATTCCCCTACTCACCAGCCTAGGAAACACAGATTGCTTAGGGAGACTGAGCTTTAAAGTGTTAAGGTTTTTCCATGCATGTAACTTTTCGTGTTGCTTTTGAATTCTTTTGATTGTCACTGTGGTTAAACGAGTAACTATTATTCGGCAGTGATCTCTGATTCTGTTGAAGGAAGCCATTTGAACTTTTTGACATCCTCTTTGGCAGAATTCCCCAGGATCCAAATCCTAAATTAAGCCATCTGGCCTAAAATCAACTTTGAGATTCTACCAAAAGGGCCTCCTGGAACAAGCCTCAAAGGTTTTGTCTCTGATCTTTTGGAGATATTAAATGATCAGGCTTACTTGGTAAATAATACGGGAAGCATTGTCAAATAGAAACGGTGTTTAACTTCCTTTAAGTAATGTTTGTGTAAGTGTGTCACTAACACATGGGAAAAGGTTTGAGATTCCTAAAACTCTGATATGCCAAGATACGTGTCATGACTATGATGATTGTGTCACATGGTTGTATGCCACAGAAATGCTGAAATTTCTGGCCGGGCGTGGTGGCTCACATCTGTAATCCCAGCACTTTGGGAGGCCTAGGCGGGTGGATCACGAGGTTAGGAGATTGAGACCATCCTGGCTAACACGGTGAAACCCTGTCTTTACTAAAAATATAAAAAATTAGCCGGGCATGGTGGTGGGCACCTGTAGTCCCAGCTACTCGGTAGGCTGAGACAGGAGAATGGTGTGAACCTGGGAGGCGGAGCTTGCAGTGAGCTGAGATCGCGCCACTGCACTCCAGCCTGGGTGACAGAGTGAGACTCCGTCTCAAAAAGAAAAAGTAAAAAAAAAGAAATGCTGAAATTTCCTGTCAATTGTAAATTGTCATCAGATCTCTGACTGGCTGCTCTGGGCTTTTGTCACCCACAGTTAATTTTTATTTTTCAGTTCTATTTCAGTTTATTTTCACTCACTCTATTGCCCAGGCTGGAGTACAGTGGCGTGATCACAGCTCACTTCAGCCTTAACCTCCCAGGCTCAAGTGATCCTCCCACCTCAGCCTCCTGAGTAGCTGGGACTACAGGGGTGCTCCACTGTGCCCAGCTAATTGTCTTTATTTTTTTATAGGGACAAGGTCTCATTATGTTGCCCAGGCTGGTCTCAAACTCCTGAGCTCAAGTGATTCTCCCGTCTTGGCTTCCCAAAATGCTGGGATTATAGGCGTGAGCCACCATGCCCTGCCACCCACAGTTGTTTTAAATTCTTCTCTGGAAGCATTCACAATTGGCTATGGTCCAAAATTGCTAATTAAGATTGAGCAAAACTGGCCAGGTGCAGTGGCTCACGCTTGTTGTAGGGTCCAGCCCTACAGGATATGTGGGTTTTTTCTCTTCATGTGTGGAGATGAGAGATGGTAGAAATAAATACACAAGACAAAGAGATAGAAGAAAACACAGCTGGGCCCAGGGGACCACTACCACCAAGGTGTGGAGACCGGTAGTGGCCCCAAATGCCTGACTGCACTGTTATTTATTGGATACAAGGTAAAAGGGGCAGGGTAAGGAGTGTGAGTCATCTCCAATGATTGATAAAGTCACGTGAGTGACGTGTCCACCAGACAGGGGGCCTTTCCCTTTAGGTAGCCAAGGCGGAGAGACAGAGGACAGCTTACATCATTATTTCTTCTATGCTCTTCTCAGAAAGATCAAAGACTTTAATACTTTCACTAATTCTGCTACTGCTATCTAGAAGGCAGAGCCAGGTGTACAGAGCATAACATGAACGTGAAACAGGAGCGTGACCGCTGAAGCACAGCATCACAGGGAGACAGGCCACCAGATGGCCGTAGGTGGGCCTGACTGATGTCAGGCCTTCCACAAGAGGTGGTGGAGGAGAGTCTTCTCTAACTCCCCCAGGAAAAGGGAGACTCCCTTTCCCAGTCTGCTAAGTAACGGGTGCCTTCCCCAGGCACTGATGCTACGCCTGGACCAAGGTCCGCTAGGTAATGGGTGCCTTCCCAGGTGCTGGTGTTACCACTAGACCAGGGAGCCCTCTAGTGGCCCTGTCCAGGCATAACAGAGGGCTCACACTCATCTGGTCACTTCTCACTGTGCCCCTTCAGCTCCTATCTCTGTATGGCCTGGTTTTTCCTAGGTTATAATTATAGAACAAAGATTATTATAATATTGGAATAAAGAGTGATGCTACAAACTAATGATTAATGATACTCATATACAATCATATCTATAATCTATTTCTAGTATAACTATTCTTATTCTATATATTTTCTTTATTATACTGGGACAGCTTGTGCCCTCAGTCTCTTGCCTTGGCACCTGGGTGGCTTGTCGCCCACGCCTGTAATCTCAGCACTTGGGGAGGCCGAGGTGGATGGATCACTTGAGGCCAGGAGTTTGAGACCAGCCTGGCCAACAAGGTGAAACCCCGCCTCTACTAAAAATACAAAAAAATTAGCCTGGTGTGGTGGCGGGCACCTGTAATCCGAGCTACTCAGGAGGCTGAGGCAGGAGAATCGCTTGAACATGGGAGGTGGAGGTTGCAGTGACCCAAGATTGCACCACTGCCCTCCAGCCTGGGTGATGGAGCGAGACTCTGTCTTAAAAATAAATAAATAAAAAGATTGAGCAAAACAAAAATAATTACATGAAATTAAGTAATTGATATGAATAATGTTTTTATGACTTAAATGTGAGACTATCACCTCATTTTGTTTTGCAGATTCAAGGAAGTTTTCTGTCATAACCTGCCTATAGTTTGTGAGGACTAAACTCTGATTTTTTTGTTCTTATTTTGCTCAAATTCCTCCCTAAGGGACCTGGGGAGTCACACCCTACAAACCATAAAGTCTCATCAGAGAGGCTTTAATTTTAACCCTATAGCGTGGTCTGCTTTCTGACCTGACTCTGGCATAACCTCACGTAACAAATAAGAGAAGAAATCAAAATACTTTAACCCCAAATATATTTCCTTGCCATATCTTGAAACTGCCCTGCGAAGTTGTCTCCTGTGGAAAAAATCTACATTCTGTAGAGAATCCCATTTTCCCTTTTTTCTAACTTCTTTCCAGATCCAGGAGATAATCACCTAAGAACCAGGCACCCTTTTATGTTAGATAAGAAACACTTTAGGCCAGTGCAGTGGCTCACACCTGTAATCCCAGCTCTTTGGGTGGCCGAGGCATGTGGATCACTTGAGGTCAGGAGTTCAAGACCAGACTGGCCAACGTGATGAAACCCTGTCTCTACGAAAATACAAAAATTTGCCAGGCGTTGTGGTGCGCGCCTGTAATCCCAGCTGCTCAGGAGGCTGAGGCAGGAGAATCACTTGAATGCAGGAGGTAGAGGTTGCAGTGAGCTGAGATCACTCCACTGCACTCTAGCCTGGGCAACAGAGCAAGACCCCATCTCAGAAAAAAAAGAAAAAGAAAAAGAAAGATTTTACAGCCTGCTATCTGAGAGCTTCCTCTGCACAATAAAACTTGGTCTCCACAATCCTTCATCTTAACATGAACATTTCCTTTCTGTTGATCCCAGGTCTTCAGATAAACTCAACCAATAGTCAACCAGGAAAATTTTAAATTTAGCTATAGCCTGGAAGCCCCTGCTTTGAGTTGTCCCATCTTTCTGGACCAAACCAACATATATCTTGCACGTATTGATTGATGCGTCACGTCTCCCTAAAATGTATAAATCTAAGCTGTGACCTGACAGTCTTGGGTACGTGTTCTCAGGATCTCCTAAGGGCTTTGTCACGGGCCATGGTCATTCATCTTTGGCTCAGAATAAGTCTCTTAAATATTGTACAGAGTTTGACTCTTTTGATCGACATTTGCGATAATTTTGATGAAGTGTCTTTTGTGAACAAAGGTGGAAGTTATTCACTTTTTCTCCCTACTTGATTCCTACAAAATTCAGAAACTATTCATGAACATTCTTATTTATATATAGTAAAACAAACAAACAAAAACAAACAAACAAAAACCCTGCTCTCAGGGCTGGGCGCAGTGGCTCATGCCTGTAATCCCAGCAGTTTCAGAGGCCAAGGCGGGAGGATCACCTGAGGTCAGAATTTCAAGACCAGCCTGGCCAACATGGTGAAACCTCATCTCTACTAAAATAGAACAAATTAGCTGGGCATGGTGGCGGGCACCTGTAATCCCAGCTACTAGGGAGGCTGAGGCAGGAGAATCACTTGAACCCGGGAGGCAGAGGTTGCAGTGAGCCGAGGTTGTGCCTCTGTACTTCAGCCTGGGCTACAGAGTGAGATGCCACCTCAAAAAATAAAAAAACAAAAAACAAAAACGAAAACCAAACCCTGGTCCCTGTAAGCAGGACACAATTAGAAACATCGATTGTATTACTAAGGTTTGGACTGAAATACCATTTTTAAGAAATGTGGGCTGGGAATGGTGGCTCACACCTGTAATCCCAGCATTCTGGGAGGCCGAGGTAGACTGCTTGAGCCCAGGAGTTCAAGAGCAGCCTGGGCAACATAGTTCTAAATCTGAGATTTCCTTTATGATCAAAGATGGGTGGGAACCCCATTCTGCAAGATAAGTGTCAACCTCAGAGAGACAGGCTCTCCAGAACAGATGAATTTATTTGGGAAGAGCAGAGGATTCCTATCTGGGCTATGAGTGCTTGGAAGGATCCCAGGCATACACAGAGGGCCACAGCCAAGGGGAAGCTTTTAAAGGACAGAAGTCCATGTAAGCAGCTTTTAAACAAGGTTTGTAAGTCACAAGCTGATCGCAGGAGTTGGCGATGGTTTTCTGGTGGAGACGGCCGTGGTAGGTAAGCATCTGCAGCTCATCTGGAATACTACAGTCTTGAGGACGTGCTTTCCATACGCCCTGTGTCTGGTCTACATGCAGGAGTGTCTTGTGATAAATCCTGTTACGGGCATGTGTGTGTGAGGGCTTCTATGTGGCCCCCCGACTCCATTTTATTAGAGTTTGGCATAAGTGACTCCATTTTGGTTCCAGCAACTTTCACATAAGGAAACTGAGGCTCAGAGAAGTCAAGGGACTTGCCCCCAGGTCCCACTAACACTGTGCGGTGGAGTGATGCAAACCCCAGTTTTCCCAGTGGATGGAGCTGCTGTGGGTGAGTGCAGGGTGCGGTGTGAACCAGAGGGGTGGTGCAGAGACCAGTGTGGGATGTGAGAGGATCCCTGGGGGAGGCAGTGCTGGTGCAGTTGGGATGGGGCAGAGGTGGAAGTGCGCGTGTGCCTAGAGGGGAGAGCAAAGGCCTGGAGGGCTCCACGCTCTCAACCGTTCAGGGCTGATGCCCCTAAGAAGGCAGGGCACTGTATTTTCCAGGGTGACACTGCCCCTGTGACTGGGCCTGGCCAACCCTGACCGAGAGGGCAAAGGGCTGGAATTGGGGAGGGTGGGGTGAGTGAGGACACTTGGCATGTTCTGCGGCCTCTTGGCCTCTCTCGAGCAGCGTCCCCCAGATAGAAGCAAGACCTTGCTTTGCAGCCCTGGCAGGCAGGATGCAGTCATGTGACAGCTCCAGCAACCTGAGGCTGGGGGAGCCTGCGGTCTGGAGGAACAATGTGAGTTGGGAGCATAAGCCCCTCATGGCTAGACTCAGGTTTCTCTGTGTGACCCGTTGGAGGCGGGTGGGACGCTCACAGGAGGCTGCAGCTCTGGGAGCCCATGCCCCAGCGTAACAGCTGCTGGTTCCAGTCGGTATAGGGTGGGTAGCGGATCTCCTTTAATTTCTCCAGGCCAGAGGGGGCGAGCAGGCAGGTGCGGTGGTGGGAGAAGGTGTCGAAGGTGAACTTGCCGTGGTACCGGCCCATCCCACTGTGGCCTGTGTGGGCACAGAGAACAAGGGCCTGAGGCCAGGCAGCCCATGGAGCCCCAGCAGCAGCCCACTGCCCTGGCCAGGGCACACAGCTGCCAGGGAGCTCAGAGAGAGCCAGGCCACTCACAGAGCCATTTTACAGATAGGGAAACTGAGGCCTTGAGAGGCCCAGGGTGTGGATCAAGGTTGAACAGTGAGTGAAGGGACTTCCTGGGTCTGGGGTACCAAAGCCAAGCTTCCCTAGGGGTGGAAATGGGCAGGGACCCACCGACTCCCCCGAATGGCACGGACGGCAGAGATATGTAGGTGAAGCCCTCATTGCCTCCAAAGCTGCCACTGCTGGTCCGCTTCAGCATCTGGTTCACAACCTGCCAGGGAGTGAGAAGGTGGGTGTTGGGCTCCAGTCATGGGAAGAGGGCTTGAGCCCCGCACATTCCACAGCGGAGGTGAGCCTCATCCTCACCTGCCGCTCCACCCTCTAACGGGCAATAATCTCCGCTCTAAGCATCTTCTGGGGACAGCACCCTCTCAGTGATGGTCGGGGTGCCATGGGGGTGATTACTACCATGGCGCAAAGACCAGGAAGCCCTGCAGGATCGTGGGGAGCCAGCAGCCTTGAGTCGCGACGGTGAGGTTAGGATGCTGCAGTGCGGTATGCGGGCCCCAAAGCGACCCGCTGGGCTCTATCAGGCCCCCGCTCTGCTCTGTCCCTGACCTCCATTCCGGGCCTCTGCTTGCCCGTGCAGAACCTTTGCACAGTCCAAGTGCAGGCTGCTCTGGCCAGGACAGAGGATGGACCCGCTAAGTGTCTGGTGGGTTTGGACCCTGTCTTCTCTGCCAGGCATCCTTGCGCCGGATGCAGTGGTACCAGGTGGCCTAGATATAGTCACCCTTGAGGCATCTGCTGCTCTAAAGCCTTGCTGGGAAGGGCTGTGAAAGGAAAGGTGCCAGTCTGTGCCCCTTTCAGCCCCTCCATTGCCCCCAACCCGGCCGCACCCCCACCTGGCTGCTGTTGGAGAAGGCGTACAGGTCCAGGGGCTTCTCCCGCCGGTTGATGAACTCGATGGCCTCGTCCACGCTCTGCACGTTCACGATGGGCAGGATGGGCCCGAAGATCTCCTCCTGCATCACAGGCTCCGTCTCCTGCACGTCCACCAGCACCGTGGGGGCTGCGGGCACCAGAGACAGCTCAGCCCTGGGGCCACAGTCAGGACCGCCCCCAGGGGTGGGGTAGAGGTGGGGACAGCGGCATGGGCCAGGGCTCCAGGCCAGGATCCCAAGGTCTGACTTCCCAGCGCTTCAGGCTTTGGAGTGTTTAGGGAAGAAAGTTTCCCCACAGCCCCCCAGAAGGGACCCTAGGGCTTCCCCAGCCTGCTCAGGGCCTGTGGGGCACAGAGAATCCCCCGACCTTGGTCTCACAGTCAGGGGTGATGGGATCTTAGAACCTTGGAGTTCATGAGGCAGCAGCGTCCCAGAATGTTGGAGCTGCAGTGTCCCATGAGCTGCTGAGTCATACGGCCCAGGAGACTGGGGGCTCAGGATGGGGCCGTCAGAGTTTAGAACCTGGGGATCATGGGCTTGGAGAATCAGAGGTTACGGCCTTTCAGGACAGCCGGTGGTGGGATGGGAGTTCATCTTAGCACGCTGGGCCCTGGAGCCCTGGAATCTGAGCTCAGCGAATCCAGGGCTGAGGGACCAGAGTTTGGCCTCATGCGGCCACAGGCTCAGAAGCACAGAGACGGAATCGTGGCACCAGAGCCATGGCTCAAGGCCGGGCTCTGATGGTGGGGCCGGGTTTCAGGTGCGAGTCCAGACTCGTGGCCCAGCCGTGGGCCCTCCAATGAGAAAGGGTCTTGGCCCAGGTGGGCTGTGGTAGGGGCAGCAGGACTCACCGATGTAGCGATCGCTCTCGTTGCTCTGGCCCCCAATGGCCACGCGGCCGCAGCCCAGCAATGTCCGCAGCCGCTGGAACTGTTTCTGGTTGATGATGCGGCCCAGGTTTGGGGAGCTCTGGGGGTCGTCGCCATAGAAACGGGTGATGGTGCTCTGCAGGGCGGGCAGCAGCCTCTCCTGCATCTCAGGGCTGCACAGGACGTAGTCGGGGGCCACGCAGGTCTGGCCGGTGTTGAAGTAGCGGAACCAGGCCACTCGGTTGGCCACGGTCTGGGGGTCGCAGTTGTCATCCACATAGCAAGGGTTCTTGCCCCCCAGCTCCAGGGTGACAGGCGTCAGGTGCTTGGTGGCAGCAGTCATGACAATCTTGCCCACACGAGGGCTCCCTGGGCGTGGAAGGAAACCAGAGTGGCCAGTCAGTGACCTGGACCAGGCAGGATGGCCCAGCCCAGAGCCTGCTCCTCCCTGGAGAGGTGTTGGAGTCGGCGGGCTTCCTAGGGACATGGTGAGGAGACCCCATCCTCAACTGGCCTTGACCACACACTCCAGGCACCTGACTCTTTCCCGCTTTCTTCATAGAAAGTCCTGGCCCGCTTCACCCTTCTCCTGGCCGGTCTGGCTCACCCACTGGGACCTGCCTCCAGCCTGGCCACTCCTGGATCCAATTGCTGCAGTGTGCCCAGGGCGTGGCCTATGCAGGCAGACGGCCTCTGTGCCAGCTCCAGCTCCCCACGTGCCCCCACTGCTGGCCCCAGCCTCCTCCCTCCACAACCCTCCCACCCTCTCTCCTGATGATCCCCTCCACCTACTCTGGGACCCTGGCCTGGCCCCCTCACCCGTGAAGAAGATGTAGTCCAACTCGTGCTCTAGCAGCTGCCCTGTCTCCTGGGGTCCGCCCAGCACCACGGCAAAGCAGCTCTGCAAGGCGGAATGAGCGGCTCAGGGGCGGGCTCGGGGGCCAGCCGGGCCTCCTCAGCCCACAGGGGTGATGTATGGGGACGTCGGGCACTGCTGGGGCAGGGCCACCCTCACCTGGTCCAGGTACTGGGGCAGCACCTCAGCCAGGACCTTCTCTGTGCCCTGGCTGATTTCTGATGGCTTCAGCACCACGCAATTCCCTGCAGGGGCAGATGGGGACGTCGTTGAGGGAGCCCAGGGTCCCCATGCCCAACCAGGGGCTGGGCTCAGAGGGCATGTGAGGCCCAGGGTGCCTCAGAGCAGGATTCCAGGGGCCTCTTTGGGAGGGGCTACTGGGCGGGGAGAGCATGGGGTTCGGAACGCCCTCCTCACCTGCGGCGAGGGCGCCCACCAGGGGCACCAGGGTCAGGTTCAGTGGGTAGTTCCAGGGTGCGATGATGAAGACCAGGCCAAAGGGTTCCTTCCGGATGAAGACCGAGTCCAGCTTCATGAACTGAGGCACAGGGTAGACGGTGAGGCCCTGCCAAGGGCCACACCAAAGCCCACCCACTGCACACTTGGGGCCTCAGCTCCCTGTGCGATGGAATCCCAGGAGAGACGAGAAAATCAGTGACTCGCCCGGGGCCTCAGGGGCAGAAGGGGGCCTGGGCCAGAGCTGCCCGGTGCCCTGCCCTGCCCTCCTGCCGCCTGCCAGCAGGGCTCACCAGGTTCGTGGACCGTGGTTCATCCTTCATCCAGGCCTGCAGGTTCTTGAGAGCGTAGTCAACCTCGTTCTGGCAAAGGATGAGCTCAGATATGTCTGCCTCGAAAGCTGGCTGTGGTGGAGGTGGAATTCAGAGTGGTCAGGCCCAGACCTGGGCCAGGAGGGGTCTAGAATTTGAGGAGGGCACACGCAGGCACCACCACCACTGGACATATAAATACAGCTCCTATGGGAGGCACTGCCGTCCCCTGGGAACTGCGCATGGCTGCAATTCTGATCTGTGACTTCCTGGCTGTGTGGCCTTGGGCAAGCGATGTTAACCCCTGAGTGCCTCAGTTTCCTCATCTGCAACATAGGGACAGCCATGGAGCCTGCATCACAGGGTGGCTGTGAGTGTTCAGGAGTGAAGGTCAGGTGCCTGCCACACTCCACATGCCAGGGAGGGGATCTGTTAAACAAACAGGAGTGAAACTAGGGACATAGCCAGTCACTAGGGGGCACGGGCCCTCCTGAAAGAGGACAGGGATGCTGCTCCAGCCCCTGCCCGGGCCCACTCTCTACGGCCCACCTTATGCAGGTCCTGGGCCAGCACGTCGCGCAGAAGCTGCTTGTTTTCTTGAAGGAAGCGGCCCAGGCCCTGGAGCTGCGCAGCCCGGAACTCGGCCGGCCGCGTGTGCCCTGAGTTGAAGGCCTCACGCAGCCGCCGCAGCGTGTCCTCGAAGGGGTCCATCCTGCCGGATGGGGTGGCTTGAACTGGGTGGCCAGGGCTGCCCCTCCTTCACGGGCACCCTCCAGCCACCCCAGGGTCTGCACACCCTTGCCCCACCTGCACCCATGGGGGCTCACAGACACCCCACCTCATACACACACAGACCCACTCGAACGACCCCACGGGGCTGGGGCTGCCTGCACCACCCCCAACTCACCTGCCTCCCAGGTGTGCCCATGAGGGAGGGCCCTGGGCTTGACCTCCCCCACTCCAGGGAGGGGATCCCCCTCCTGGACGCCCGCCCTGGAAGCCCAACACACACACCTCGGGTGACCCTGCTGCCCACCATCCCAGCTCTTCCCTGCACTTCCCCTCCTTGCGCAGACACACACCCACCCATGCTGGCACCTTGCCACCCCTACACTCAGACCACTCAGATGGAACAGAGCTCTCCCCTGGGCCTCCCTCCCTTCTGGAACTAAACGAGGGACTCGGAGGGTTCTTTGCTTCAGAGATCACAGAGCTTTGAGGTCGCAGATGGGGAAACTGAAGCCATAGGCATGCCCTAGCGCTGAGGAGGGTTTGGCACCTGCTCTGGGGAGGGGGTGGCACTCTGCTGGTCGTAGAAGGAAGCAGAAGCAGAGGAGAGAGCTCCGGGGCTGGTATGGGTGGGCACAGGTGCAGGTGGGGGTAGGTTGGCAGAGCTGAGACTGCCCCAGGGCATGAACCCCTCTGGGCTTTAGCCTGAGGGCCCAAGGGAACCCCGGTGGGGTCTGGAGAGGAGGAAGGATCAGGACCCTGGGGGTGGGGGAAGGGGCTCAGGGGGACACTCAAGAGGATTGCCAGGCACCTAGCAACGGGATTCCAAGCATCCCAGCCCAGGGGCTCAAGAATGGTGCGCAAATCCTGTGTCTTTGTGTATCCGTGTGTCTGTGTGTGTCTTTGTGTATCCGTGTGTCTGTGTGTCTTTGTGTCTGTGTGTCTTTGTATAGCTTTGTGTCTTTGTGTGTCTATGTGTGTGTGTGTGTGTATGGCTGTCTGTCTTTGTGTGTGTATGGGTGTCTGTGTGTGTCTGTGTATGTATGGGTACTGTGTGTCTTTGTGTGTATGGGTGTCTGTGTGTGTCTGTGTATGTATGGGTACTGTGTGTCTTTGTGTGTATGGGTGTCTGTGTGTGTCTGTGTATGTATGGGTGCTGTGTGTCTTTGTGTGTATGGGTGTCTGTGTGTGTATGGGTGCTGTGTGTCTGTATGTGTATGGGAGTCTGTGTGTATGGGTGTGTGTATGTGTGTATGGGTGTCTGTGTCTCTTTGTGTGTATGGATGTCTGTGTCTCTGCGTGTATGGGTGTCTGTGTGTCTTCGCGTGTCCGTGTGTCTTTGTGTGTCTGTGTGTCTTTGTGTGGGTGTCTGTGTTTCTTTGTGTGTCTGTGTGTCTTTGTGGTCTGTGCATCTTCATGTGTATGGCTATGTGTGTGTCTGTGTCTTTGTGTGCCTTTCTGTGTATGGGTGTCTGTGTGTGTCTGTCTGTGTGTGTATGGATGTCTGTGTGTGTGTATGGGTGTTTGTGTATGGATGTCTGTGTGTCTGTGTCTGTATGGGTGTCTGTGTATGTATCGGTGTCTGTGTGTCTATGGGTATCTGTGTGTCTGTGTGTGTATGGGTGCTGTGTCCATGTGTGTCTGTGTATGGGTGCTGTATGTGTATGGGTGTGTGTGTCCATGTGTGTCTGTGTGTGTATGGATGTCTGTGTGTGTATGGGTGTTTGTGTATGGATGTCTGTGTGTCTGCGTGTGTATGGGTGTCTGTGTATGTATCAGTGCCTGTGTGTCTATGGGTGTCTGTGTGTCTGTGTGTGTATGGGTGCTGTGTCCATGTGTGTCTGTGTATGGGTGCTGTATGTGTATGGGTGTGTGTGTCCATGTGTGTCTATGTGTGTATGGATGTCTGTGTGTGTATGGGTGTTTGTGTATGGATGTCTGTGTGTCTGCGTGTGTATGGGTGTCTGTGTATGTATCAGTGCCTGTGTGTCTATGGGTGTCTGTGTGTCTGTGTGTCCGTGTGTGTATGGGTGCTGTGTCCATGTGTGTCTGTGTATGGGTGCTGTATGTGTATGGGTGTGTGTGTCCATGTGTGTCTATGTGTGTATGGGTGTCTGTATGTGTATGGGTGTCTGTGTGTGTATGGGTGTCTGTGTGTGTGTATGGGTGTCTGTGTGTATGGGTGTGTGTGTCCACGTGTGTCTGTGTGTGTATGGGTGTCTGTATGCATATGGGTGTCTGTGTCCACGTGTGTCTGTGTGTGTATGGGTGTCTGTATGTGTATGGGTGTGTGTGTCCACGTGTGTCTGTGTGTGTATGGGTGTCTGTGTGTGTATGGATGTCTGTGTGTGTATGGGTGTTTGTGTATGGATGTCTGTGTGTCTGCGTGTGTATGGGTGTTTGTGTATGGATGTCTGTGTGTCTGCGTGTGTATGGGTGTCTGTGTATGTGTCAGTGCCTGTGTGTCTATGGGTGTCTGTGTGTCTGTGTGTCTGTGTGTGTATGGGTGCTGTGTCCATGTGTGTCTGTGTATGGGTGCTGTATGTGTATGGGTGTGTGTGTCCATGTGTGTCTATGTGTGTATGGGTGTCTGTGTGTGTATGGGTGTCTGTGTGCGTATGGGTGTCTGTGTGTGTGTATGGGTGTCTGTGTGTGTACGGGTGTGTGTGTCCACGTGTGTCTGTGTGTGTATGGGTGTCTGTATGCGTACGGGTGTGTGTGTCCACGTGTGTCTGTGTGTGTATGGGTGTCTGTATGCGTACGGGTGTGTGTGTCCACGTGTGTCTGTGTGTGTATGGGTGTCTGTATGCGTATGGGTGTGTGTGTCCACGTGTGTCTGTGTGTGTATGGGTGTCTGTATGCGTATGGGTGTGTGTGTCCACGTGTGTCTGTGTGTGTATGGGTGTCTGTATGCGTATGGGTGTGTGTGTCCACGTGTGTCTGTGTGTGTATGGGTGTCTGTATGCGTATGGGTGTGTGTGTCCACGTGTGTCTGTGTGTGTATGGGTGTCTGTATGCGTATGGGTGTGTGTGTCCACGTGTGTCTGTGTGTGTATGGGTGTCTGTATGCGTATGGGTGTGTGTGTCCACGTGTGTCTGTGTGTGTATGGGTGTCTGTATGCGTATGGGTGTGTGTGTCCACGTGTGTCTGTGTGTGTATGGGTGTCTGTATGCGTATGGGTGTGTGTGTCCACGTGTGTCTGTGTGTGTATGGGTGTCTGTGTGTGTATGGGTGTCTGTGTGTGTATGGGTGTGTGTGTCCACGTGTGTCTGTGTGTGTGTGGGTGTCTGTATGCGTATGGGTGTGTGTGTCCATGTGTGTCTGTGTGTGTATGGGTGTCTGTGTCCATGTGTGTCGTGTGTGTGTCTGCGTGTGGACTTGGGTAATCTCGGCCCTCAGCTGCAGGTCATAGGGCCGTGCCCAGGGCTGCTGCCTCAGACCCGCATTGCTGAGGGCAGTGGGGGTGGGTGGTGAGCAGGGCCTTGGCATCCCCAGTGAGTGTCCTGGAGGCCAGTGGCCCCATCTGCACTTGCACCGCACCAGGCATTCTTGTCATATGTGATGCAGGGACAGTGCTCGCCCGTGGACAGAGCCAGCTGAACCAATGGCAGAAGTCCGTGTCTTGTGAATGACAAGATGAGGAGAGCAGCCCCTGCCCGGCTCAGGTCCCAGCTGAAGAATGTGAGGAGACAGGAAGCCATGCTGGGCACCTTCCCGGCCACACCTGCAGATGCCGCCTCCCTCCCCTGGGCAGCGTGATCACATTCCTGGCACAGGACCCCCACACTCAGTGTGCGGCCCCCCCGCATGAGGGCCTGGAGGAGGACGCAGCATACAGGGCTCTGCAAATATTCATCTACTGTCTTTGCTCAAGCCCTTGGGCTAGAACCTGGGTGGGGGCTGGGCCCTTCTCTGGTAGCGGGCAGTATTGGCCTGGAGCGCTTCCAGGTCCCAGGTTCCAGGGCCCTGACCCAAAGCTCTGCCTGGCATGCGAGCATCAGCAGCCTCCACCCGGCGCTCAAGCAGCTCCTGGCCACATCAGCTCAGCTCTAACCTCTTCCATGGCTCCCTGGTGCCTTTGGAGGGATGACCGCCTCTGGCCTGAATCAAGACCCGGATTGGAGGAGTCTGGGATGAGCTATGGCACACAGGTGTCCTGATGTTCATCCCAGGAACCTGGCCTCAGCGTGGTCACAGCTTTCCCAGGTGAGGCAGGTGGGGCAGAGGAACCCCTGCCCTTTCTGGGCAGTCATCGCCTGTCCTCACATGTGCACATCTGGTGCTCGGTGAAATAATCACGGAGCCAGCAGCATCTGCCTGACGGATGAGGAAACAGACGGGGGCTGGAGCTGGACCCGAGCCCTGCCTCTCATGCAAGGTGCTTTCTTGTCTCGCCCACCTGCTGCAGGGCAGGGGTCCGGGCGCTTGCTGGGGCAGGGCTGACTGGTGTGAAAGGAAAATATCTTGGACCCCCAAAATCAGTAAGCTAAAAGGAAAATTCAAGCTGGAAACTGATCAGGGCCAACCTGCCTCCCCCACTTTTTTTTTTTTTTTTTGGAACGGAGTTTCGCTCTTGTTGCCCAGGCTGGAGTGCAATGGTGCGATCTCAGCTCACCGCAACCTCTGCCTCCCAGGTTCAAGTAATTCTTCTGCCTCAACCTCCCGAGTAGCTGGGATTACAGGCATGCACCACCACGCCCAAATAATTTTGTATTTTTAGTAGAGATGGGGTTTCTCCATGTTGAGGCTGGTCTTGAACTCCTGACCGCAGGTGATCCGCCCACCTTGGCCTCCCAAAGTGCTGGGATTACAGGCATGAGCCACCGTGCGGGCCCCTGCCTCCCATTTTATTCACAGCCACCCCTCTGCCCACCGAGATAGATGCACATTCTGATTGTCTCCTTTGGAAAGGCTCATCAGAAACTCAAAAGAATGCAGTCTCTCACCTACCTGTGACCTGGAAGCTGCCCCAACCCTCACCCCCACCCCCTGCTTCAAGCTGTCCCTGCCTTTCTGGATGGAACCGATGTACTTCATATATATATATATATATATATATATATATATATATATATATATATATGTATGTATTGTGTGTGTGTGTGTGTGTGTGTGTGTGTATATATATATTTTTTTATTTTTTTTTTATTTTTTTATTTTTGAGACAGACTTTCTCTCTTGTTGCCCAGGCCGGAGTGCAGTGGTGGGATCTCAGCTCACTGCAATCTCCATCTCCTGGATTCAAGCGATTCTCCTGCCTCAGCCTCCCGAATAGCTGAATAGCTGGGATTATAGGTGCCTGCCACCATGCCCGGCTAATTTTGTATTTTTAGTAGAGACGGGGTTTCACCATGTTGGTCAGGCTGGTCTCAAACTCCCGACCTCAGGTGATCCCCGCCTTGGCCTCCCAAAGTGCTAGGATTACAGGCGTGAGCCACCGTGCCCGGCCTTCTTACATATATTGATTGCTGTCTCCTGTCTCCCTAAAGTGTGTAAACCAAGCTGTGTCCCGACCACCTTGGGCACATGCCGTCAGGACATCCCCAGGCTGTGTCACAGGTGCACGTCCTCAACCTTGGCAAAATTAACTTTTTTTTTTTTTAAGATGGAGTCTCGTTCTGTCACCCAGGCTGGAGTGCAACTGGCATGATCTCGGCTCACTGCAACCTCTGCCTCCCAGGTTCAAATGATTCTCCTGCCTCAGCCTCCCGAGTAGGTGGTATTATAGGCATGCACCCCCATGCCCAGCTAATTTTTATAATTTTTAGTAGGGACAGGATTTCACCATGTTGGCCAGGCTGGTTTCAAACTCCTGTCCTCAAGTGATGCACCTGCCTCAGACTCCTAAAGTGCTGGGATTACAGGCATGAGTCACCACGCCTGGCCACAAAATGAACTTTCTTTCTTTCTTTTCTTTTCTTTTCTTTTTTTTTTTGAGACGGAGTCTCACTCTGTTGCCCAGGCTGGAGTGCGGTGGCGCGATCTCAGCTCACTGCAAACTCCGCCTCCCGGGTTCACGTCATTCTCCTGCCTCAGCCTCCCGAGTAGCTGGGACTACAGGTGCCCGCCACCACACCCAGCTTATTTTTTGTGTTTTTAGTAGAGACGGGGTTTCACCGTGCTAGCAAGGATGGTCTCGATCTCCTGACATCGTGATCCGCCCGCCTCGGCCTCCCAAAGTGCTGGGATTACAGGCAAAATAAACTTTATAAATTAACTGAGACCCGTCTCAGATTTTCTGGGTTTACACTGGGGACCCCTGGCTGCTCACCAGGCAGTTCCTGACTGGACCTGGGTCCCATAGGTGACCACCCCAGACTTGGCCAGCCCCTGTGGAGCTCACAGTCTACACACGGAACAATGACACCGGAAACAATATCATTACAAACATGATCGGTGGGCCAGGGCTTCTTCCAGAGGTGGCCAGAGACCCACCCCTGGCTCTGACTGCTGCGGGGAAGCCGTAGGGGAGGGCCTCTTGGAGGGCAGGTGATCTGGACAGAGGGACCAACGTGTGCAAAAGCCCTGTGGGGGCAGATGCTGAGAAATAAGACACACAGGAAGGTGGAGGCCTGATGGGACCTGTCATATGGAGAGGGGACTCATTCCCTTGGCAGTGGCCATGCCTGGTGCAGGGCCCAGAAAGAAGTCAGAGCTGGCATCTGGGGCCAGGTAGCTGGCATGCACATCTCATTTGAGCCTCACAGCTATTATTATTACCCAGTTGGAAGGACAGGGAAACCGAGGCTCTCAGAGACGACTTGATTTGCCCTCCTCACAGCCTCAGTGCGAGAAGGGAGGCCCCCCAGCCCCTCTCCTCACACCGGTCTTGTGACCATGTGCCAATGTGTGCCTCACGCCTTTCACTGTCTTCTCAACATCTTCCTGCAGCTTCCAGACTTTCTAAATGCGAATGTAGTATTTCTAGAACCAGAAACAAGCAATGCATGTTGCTTTTAACATCTGAAACCAAAGATCCGACTTTCGCTTCAACTGCCAAGAATCTCTCTGCTTCCAATCCCCGATTCTCCGGCACCTCCTGATCACAGCCCTGGTGCCCCCGACCGAATCCTTGTCTGTCCACAGAGCTGCCTTCTCCTCTAACCTGGGAGCTCCTCAAAGGGAGGACGGGGTCTGTCCCCATCCCTGGGGCTCCTGGGGAACAGGCTTCATTTCTGTGGCTGCTTCCCAGGAGCCTGCCAAAGGGCAAAGTGAGGCTCAGAAGACACCAGCACCCACCTCCCTGTCCTGAGCAAGCCCCGTACCCATGGCCCCTGCAGCCATAGGCCCCTTGGTGGGCTTGCCCCCTGACCCATGGGCCATGGGCACACATCCCCTTCCCTCCATGCCCCTGGTTCCCACCAGTGTCCTTTACCCTGAGCTCCCTCTGCCCGCCCCTCACCCCTGTGGCCCCACATACCCCAGCGTGGGCTCTGCCCCTGGGTCCTTCGCTGCACCTCCACTCCCTTTCTTGGACATGCTGCCTCCAGATGCGCAGGCTCTGCTCCTACCCCCAGGCCTCAGCCCTGCTCTGCTGACTGCGATCCTCCCAGGAGCCTGGCAGCTCCCAAACAAACTCCCGTGCCCACGCCTGGCAATGGGGTAATCAATGGGGTGATGCTCAGTGTTACCCAACAGGCGTGGGGCAGGGCTGCACCTCCCAATTCCCACGCCTACCCTTGTCTCACTGCCAGGACCTATAGCTGCTCGGTGTCTGCCCTGTTCTTCCAGGGCCCTGCCCCCAGGTACCACACTGCACAGCCGGCTTGGGAACAGGTTAGACAAGTCAAGGCTGTCTGAGGCTTTGCTCTGTGTTTCCTGGAATGGTCTAGCAGGGAGTTACCTGATCAGGAAAAAAGAACCCCAGGGGAAGGTCACAGGATGAAAATATCAACAGGATCCTGGTGGCAAATGCTGCCTTCGCCAGGAAGTCCTCCCAGGCCCCAGCCACAGTGGTCCCATGCCCCCCATGGCCCCTCCTAGGGTCTCTATGCTAAATCTTCATCTCCCTCCTCTCCTGTCCTCACTCTTCAGGCTTCACAGGTCAAGATGAGCAACTGTGGCTCTATTTCCACTCTCAGTGTGCCCAGCTGGCATACTCAGGGCAGAGGAAGGGGCTCAGATCTTTGCAGAGAGACCCTTGATGGGCGACGGCACCTGTAGCTCTAGGATGGTGCATTGTTCATTGGTTTATTTATTTACTCTGCAACCGTGGGTAGATTACTTAACGTCTCTGAGCCTTTCGGAAGTAACAATAACACCTAATTGCCATGGTTCTTGAGAGGGTCACAGAGGGAGACGTGAGAATGGAAAAGGCAGATCACAGCTCCTGGCACAAAATCAGTGCCCCTCAACGTTGCCCGCTAATGTTTCCACAAGTATTTGCTGAGCACCTTTTAGGTTCCAGGGAGCAGAATGAGCTCAGGTCCTGCCACTGTCCTTCATGGATGGCCTGACTCTGTCCCCACCCCACCTTCCCCCGAGCCTGAGACCAAGGACACGCCCTGCTTAGGGCTGTAGAGAGTCTCTTGGCAGAGTGTGCAGCCCTGTGGGCAGGAGGGACATCTGAGATAACCCTTGGTTGTGACTGGAGACAGCCCAGCGGAGGCCACAGCCTGAGACCAAGCCCTGGCCCTGGAATCTTCGGTATCTAAAGATGTAAATGCCAATGTGACACCAGGAAGGGACCTCGGGATGGGGAAGGGGATACAGGGCAGAATGCTAAGTCCCATCTAAGAGCAGCAGATGGGTTATGGCCACTGGGGAGGCCCACTGCCTCCAAACCACTGAATTGTACACTGTAAATGGGTGAGTTGTATGGGATGTGAATGCTATCTCAATAAGCTGTTTTGTTTTGTTTTGTTAAACTGAACTGACAAGAAGCCTGAATAGACGTAAATAAATTAAAATATGCTCAACCTCAGTAGCAATTGTTAAAATGTAAAATAGGTCGGGTGCAGTGGCTCATGCCTGTAATCCCAGCACTTTGGGAGGCCGAGGCTGGTGGATCACTTGAGGTTAGGAGTTCCAGAACAGCCTGGCCAACATGGTGAAACCCTGTCTCTACTAAAAATACAAAAAATTAGCCAGGCGTGGTGGCATGTGCCTGTAATCCCAGCTACTCGGGAGGCTGAGGCAGGAGAATTGCTGGAACCTAGGAAGCAGAGGTTGCAGTGAGCCGAGAGCACACCATTGCACTCCAGCCTGGGCAACAAGAGAAAAATGAAATTATATCAGGCATGCTCTTAGACCATGGTGGAATAAAACTGGAAATCAACTCCAGAAAGAACCTTCAAAACCATGCAAATAACTGGAAATTAAATAACCTGCTCTTGAATGAGCATTGGGTCAAAAACAAAATCAAGATGGAAATTAAAAAAATCTTCAAACTGAATGACAATAGTGACACAACCTATCAAAACCTCTGGGATACAGCTAAGGCTGTGCTAAGAGGAAAGTTCATAGCCCTAAATGCCTACATCAAAAAGTCTGAAAGAGCACAGACAATCTAAGGTCACACCTCAAGGAACAGAGGAACGAGAACAATCCAAACCCAAACCAAGCAGAAGAAAGGAAATAACCAAGATTAGAGCAGAACTAAATGAAATTGAAACAGAAAAAATATACAAAAGGTAAATGAAACAAAAACTTGTTCTTTGAAAAGATAAATAAAATTGATAGATCATTTGCAAGATTAACCAAGAAAAGAAGAGAGAAAATCCTAATAAACTCACTGAGAAATGAAACAGGAGATATTACAACTGACACCACTGAAATACAAAAGAGCATTCAAGGCTATGGTGAACACCTTTACACACATAAACTAGAAAACCTAGAAGCAATGGTTACATTCCTGGAAAAATACAACCTCCCTAGTTTAAATCAGGAAGAATTAGATACCCTGAACAGGCCAATAACAAGCAGCGGGATGGAAGTGGTAATTTTAAAATTACCAACAAAAAAAAGTCCAGGACCAGAAGGATTCACAGCAGAATTTTACCAGACAGTCAAAGAAGAATTGGTACCAATCCTTTTGACACTATTCCACAAGATAGAGAAAGAAGGAGCCCTCCCTAATTCATTCTATGAAGCCAGCATCATCCTAATACCAAAACCGGGAAAGGACACAACCAAAAAAGGAAATGACAGACTGATATCCTTGATGAACATAGATGCTAAAATCCTTAACAATATACTAGCTAACCGAATTCAACACCATATCAAAAATATAATCCTCCATGATCAAGTGGGTTTCATACCAGAGATGCAGGGGTGGTTTAACGTAGGAGGGTCAATAAATGTGATGCATCACATAACCAGAATTAAAAATGAAAATCACATGATCATCTCAATAGATGCAGAAAAAGCATTTGATAAAATCCAGCATCCTTTTATGATTAAAACCCTCAGCAAAATCAGTATACAAGGGACATATCTTAATGTAATAAAAGCCATCTATGACAAAACCACAGCCAACATAATACTGAACGGGAAAAAGTTGAAAGGCTTCCCACAGAGAACCGGAACAAGACAAGGATGCCCACTCTCACCACTCCTTTTCAACATAGTACTGGCAGTCCTAGCCAGAGCAATCAGATGAGAAAAAGAAATAGGGGCATCTGAATCGATAAAGAGGAAGTCAAACTGTCCCTGTTTGCTGATGATATAATTGTTTACCTTGAAAACCCTGAGGACTCCTCCAGAAAGATCCTAAAACTGATAAAAGAATTCAGCAAAGTTTCTGGATACAAAATTAATGTACACAAATCAGTAGCTCTTCTATCCACCAACAGCAACCAAGCAGAGAATCAAATCAAGAATTCAATCCCTTTGACAATAGCAAAAAAACAAACAAACAAACAAAAAAAACAACTTTAGAATATACCTAAAAAAGAAGTCGAAAGACCTCTAAAGGAAAACTACAAAACACTGCTAAAAGAAATCATAGATGACACAAACAAATGGAAACACATCCCATGCTCATGGATGGGTAGAATCAGTATTGTGAAGATGGCCATACTGCCAAAAGCAATCTACAAATTCAACACAATCTCCATCAAAACACCACCATCTTTCTTCACAGAGTTAGAAAAAACAATTCTAAACTTCATATGGAACCAAAAAAGAGCCCGCACAGCAAAAGCAAGACTAAGCCAAAAGAACAAATCTGGAGGCATCATACTACCTGATTTCAAACTATACTCTAAGGCCATAGTCACCAAAACAGTGACATATCGGTGTAAAACTAGGCACACAGACCAATGGAACAGAATAGAGAACCCAGAAATAAACCCAAATACTTACAGGCAGCTGATCTTCAACAAATAAACAAAAACATAAAGTGGGGAAAGGACACCCTTTTCAACAAATGGTCCTGGGATAATTGGCTAGCCACATGTAGGAGAATGCAACTGGATCCTCATCTCTCACCTTACACAAAAATCAACTCAGGATGGATTAAGGACTTAAACCCAAGAGCTGAAACTATACAAATTCTAGGAGATGACATTGGAAAAACCCTTCTAGACATTGGCTTAGGCAAGGATTTCATGACCAAAGAAACTATGATATATATATACACACACACAGTATTGTGTATATATATATACTATGGTACATATATATACACTATGATATATATATATACACACACTATGGTGTATATATATATACACGCTATGGCATATATATACATACTATGATATATATACATGCTATGGTATATATATACATACTATGGTATATATATACACTAATGGTATATATATATGTTGGAATACTACTCAGCTATAAAAAGAAATGAATTAACAGCATTTGCAATGATCTGGATGAGATTGGAAACTATTATTCTAAGTGAAGTAACTCAGGAATGGAAAGCCAAACATCGTATGTTTTCACTGATATGTGGGAGCTAAGCTATGAGGACGCAAAGCATAAGAATGATACAATGGATTTTGGGGACTTGGAGGGAAGAGTGGGAAGGGGGTGAGGGATAAAAGACAACAAGTATGGTGCAGTGTATACTGCTCAGGTGATGGCTGCACCAGGATCTCACAAATCACCACTAAAGAATTTACTCATGTAACCAAATACCACCTGTATCCCAATAACTTATGGAAAAAAAATCAGGGGCCAGGCGCAGTGGCTCACATCTGTAATTCCAGCACTTCAGGAGGCTGAGGTGGACGGATCACTTGAGGTCAGGAGTTCAAGACCAGCCTGACCAACATGATGAAACCCCGTCTCTACTAAAAATACAAAAAAAATTAGCCATGCATGGTGGCGTGCACCTGTAATCCCAGCTACTTGGGAGGCTGAGGCGGGAGAATTACTTAAATCTGGGAGGTGGAGGTTGCAGTGAGCTGAGATCGCACCATAGCACTCCAGCCTGGGTGAAAGAGCGAGACTCCATCTCAAAAGAAAAAAAAAAGAAAAAAACAAAGCCAGGCACAGTGGCTCATGCCTGTAATCCCAGCAGTTTGGGAGGTGGAAGCGGGAAGATCACTAGGTCAGGAGATCAAGACCATCCTAGCTAACACAGTGAAACCCTGTCTCTACTAAAAATACAAAAAATTAGCTGGGCATGGTAGCAGGCACCTGTAGTCCCAGCTACTTGGGAAGCTGAGGCAGGAGAATGGCGTGAAAAAAAAAAAAGTAAGAACCTTTAAGTTACATTTCAGAAGGCACACCATTCCCATCAAACCAAATTAATAAGAGCCTATATGACCAATCAAATCTTGCTGCATTTTATGCGAAAAAATCAGGCCAAGTATAATAAGCCTAAAACTTATTTTGCACATAAATTGGTCTTACTATAATTTCTCTCTGGTACAAAAGGAGGGCTAGAAAGAGAAATTCTTTCAAAGGAAAATTATAACACTTATTACTAGATTCCAGCCCTGACTTTTGTTTTTGAGTGCAGATTGAATCATGAATTATCTCTTGGCTACAATAAGCCTCTAAAGAACCAGATTAGAGGGCAGGCGCGGTGTCTCATGCCTGTAATCCCAGCACTCTGGGAGGCCGAGGTGGGTGGGTCATGAGGTCAGGAGTTTGAGACCAGCCTGACCAACATGATGAAACCCCATCTCTACTAAAGATACAAAAATTAGCCGGGCGTGGTGATGCGCGCCTGTAATCCCAGCTACTCAGGAGGCTGAGGCAGGAGAATCACTTGAACCAGGGAGGTGGAGCTTGCAGTAAGCCGAGATTGCACTACCGCACTCCAGCCTGGGTGACAGAGTGAGACTCCGTCTCAAGAAAAAAGAGTACCAGATTATAATTTTTCTTCATATTTTTAGTTGGTGCCCTGATGGAATAGATTCCTTTGTCTGTTCTGACACACAAATACTCTTAATTGTCAAATTATTATCATTATTATTGAGACAGAGTATCTATCACCCAGGCTGGAGTGCAGTGGCAAGATCTTGGCTCACTGCCACCTCTGCTTCCTGGGCTCAAGCAATCCTCCAGCCTCGGCCTCCTGAGTAGCTGGGACTACAGGCACACGCCACCAGGCTCTGCTAATTGTTGTATATTTTTTAGAGACAGGGTTTTGCCATGTTGCCAAGGCTGGTCTCAAACTCCTGGGCTCAAGTGATCCACCTGCCTCGGCTTCCCAAAGTTCTAGGATTACAGATGTGAGCCACCACACCTGGCCAATTGTCAAATTGTTAATGTTATTTATCTCTCCTTGTTTTACCTCCAAGGAAACCAGAATCATGGCATTCTGAAGACTAGAGATGCTAACCTCTCTCATTTGGCACCCCACTGGGCCCAATTTGCTTTTTACTGCAAATGCCCTGCTGTTGAAACTATACAAGCACCCTCCCTCTGGGCCCAGGGACTGTTGTGGAAGAGGTGGGCACGTGACATTGTAAGGGCAGGGTTTGAGGGATATTGTTAGCTCAGATCCTCCAAATCAAGGATGGGTACACAAATGCCTAAACAGCTGGGCAAAGGACAAAGGGACTTTTGACTTCTGAGCCAATGTGTGGCACTGTATTAGTCTGTTCTCACACTGCTAATAAAGACATACCTGAGACTGGGTAATTTATAAAGGAAAGAGGTTTAATTGACTCACAGTTTAGCATGGCTAGGGAGGTCTCAGGAAACTTACAGTTATGGTGGAAGGGGAAGCAACCACATCCTTCTTCACATGGTGGCAGGAAGGGGAAAAATGAGAGCTGAGCAGAGGGAAGCCCCTTATCAAACCATCAGAACTTGTGAGAACTTACTCACTATCACGAGATTAGCATGGGGCAAACTGCCCCCATAATTCTATTACCTCCCACCAGGTCACTCCCACCACACATGGGGATTATGGGAACCACAGTTCAAGATGAGATTTGGGTGGGGACACAGCCAAACCATACAGGCACTTTTTTATCCATTCCCAACCACAAAGAATTTTCTGCTTCCTGTAGAATTAAAAGACAATTTTTACTGAGAGGATACAAAGATCCTCCTGGACAAAGCCTCCTGGGTATAATACTCCTAGTTAGGAGATTTATGCAGATAGATATATATTTTTAAAAGTTTTACCAGCCATCTTAGAACAAATTACTAGAAGGCCACAAAAAGCACTGCAGCACCACAAAAGTATCTAAATTCCTTAGCTTAAAAGGTTATAGTAATGCTTATGTTTTGTATAGTTAATTGCTATAAGTCTATAAAACCAAGATTACAGTAGCTCAACACATAGAAATTAAAGATAGATAAAGTTATTGCGGGATCTGGCCAGCAGCCCGCAATGCAATGGGGGCTCTCTCTTTGTTCCCAGGCAGATTGGCAGGTCGAAAAATAATAGACACACACAAGATAGTGAAAGCTGGGTCCAGGGGGGTCACTGCCTTCTGGTCCTGCAGTGCCAACAATGCACTGGATATACCAGCATTTATTATTAAGTTTAGTGAGGGCGGCGGTAGGTTAGTGCGGGATTTAGGGTCATTTGATTATGAGGTGAGATGGTCACATGGGGATGAAGTAATTCTTTAACATAACATCTGTATGCGGAAGTACAGTATACAGGGATAAGAATTTACAATATAGCGTGTGCATCAGTAATTTCTAACAGAGCCTAAAAACAGAAACACAGTCTTTCCATAACCTATGATTAGCAAGATATTAATCAGCGGTAACAGTTGCAGCAAAAGCTGGTTACAAACAATCCATAGAAACAGGACGTGAAGCTAGACAACCGATTAGACCAGAAATTCTCAGAAGGGAGTGTGCCTTAACCCTAAAGAGGCCTAGAAGAGCCATGGCATTTTTAGCCATGGCTAAAATGAGGGCATTTTTAGCCCTATCTTATCCATATGGACAGGGGCCCCTCATGTGTCCATTTATAGGCTCTCTACAAGGGTCGCATTCCATTCCCAGAGCTATGAACATCTGCTTTTCTGGGATAGGAATCTCGGTGATGTGAAACCTCCCTGACAGCATGTCCATTCATAGGCTCTCTGCAGGGGGAAGCACATCACGCGCTGTTGGCTCGTTCTGGCAGTCCAACCTGGCATTGTCTTTACACAATCCTGCATGCAACTTTGTGTTTACAATAATTAGGAGCATTTCATCTTTTATTCTGTAGCAATAGTTTCAAGGGGTCTCTTTACATAAAGTCAATTTTATAACCTCACCTTTGGCTTTTATTTTATTTTATTTTTTTATTTTTTAAAACCAGAACATTTATTGCATGACTAATTGTTGACATTCTTTTTTTTTTTTTTTTGAGACGGAGTCTCGCTCTGTCACCCAGGCTGGAGTGCAGTGGCGCGATCTCGGCTCACTGCAAGCTCCGCCCCCCGGGTTCACGCCATTCTCCTGCCTCAGCCTCCCGAGTAGCTGGGACTACAGGCGCCCGCCACTACGCCCGGCTAACTTTTTGTATTTTTAGTAGAGACGGGGTTTCACCTTGGTCTCAATCTCCTGACCTCGTGATCCACCCGCCTCGGCCTCCCAAAGTGCTGGGATTACAGGCGTGAGCCACCGCGCCCGGCCCGACATTCTTAAGATGAACTGGATGCTGCAACAGCTGCCCTCTTGGGTTTAGGTGTTGTTCCTTCATGGAATCCATGCCTGAATCTGCGTTATACAATTTTTAGGTGCCTCATTCGACCAGTTCTGGTGGTTTTTCGTCTTTTAGCCTTGGCACTCCAGTTATACTTTCTCTTGCGCTTGGCAGAGTAGCCACATTTGCCACAGGTCGACTTCTGAAGGTGGTAGGCCTCAGAGCCACAGCGGCGGCACAACGTGTGTGTCTTATTGCGATGCTTTCCAAACAATGATGTTCCCCTCGTCATCTCGCTTCTGCGGCCGAGACCAGAAAGTGGCTTTTTGTTTGTAAAAAAAATTTTCCAGGCACGGTGGTGCACGCCTATGGTCCCAGGTACTTGGGAGGCTGAAGTGGGAGGATTTCTTGAGCCGGGAGGCAGAAGTTGCAGTGAGCCGAGATCATGCCACTGCAATCCAGCCTGGGCGACAGAGCGAGACTCCGTCTCAAAAACAAAACAAAACAAGTTAATGAATGCCTGTTCACATCCATCTTTCCTAGAACATTTAAATTGGCTATAAATCTTTGACTCTGTCTCTTGGCCATAAGTAGTCCCACCAAGGGACAGGATGGACCTGGGGCAGGCAGTCTTGCTGCCCTGGCAATGCCAGGGAATAAAATAAAAGTTTTGATGGCCATCGATGTTGCCTCTGGCAAATCTTGGCCAGAAGGGGAAGACAATAAACCAGAAATGAAATTCTAAAACACCCAACCATCTAAATTGACCCCTCCTCTCAGCCAAGGGCATTCTAACCTTAACCTGAAAAACTATTTCAGGCCAAGATGGGAAGCAGGGGCCAGACATGCCTCGTTATACCCTCCTCCCTTTTGGACTTACTGATAGAACACACTCTTAAGTCTGGTAAGAAACATTCACAATCTATTCTCTTTCAAGCCTGCTACCTGGAGGATTCATCTGCATGATAAAATCTTGGTCTCCACAACCTCGCTGGAGTGCAGTGGCATGACCTCGGCTCACTGCAAGCTCCATCTCCCAGGTCCAAGTGATTCTCTTGCCTCAGCCTCCCAAGTACCTGGGACTACAGCCATGCACCACCACGCACAGCTCATTTGCTTTTTTTCTGGAGGCAAGGTCTCGCTATGTTACCCAGGCTGGTTCCAAACTCCTGAGCTCAAGCGATCCTCCTGCCTCAGCCTCCCAAAGTGCTGGGATTACAGGCATGAGCCACTGTGCATGGCTTTGGTGCAATTTTTTAAATGGCCAGATGTCAATTCAGGCTCTCTGTTTCTTCCTGTGTTAAATTTTGTAAGATATACACTTCCCTGGGAAATTTACCAATGTGTTCTAAGTTTTCAAATGTATTTATAGTTATTTACAGAATTCGCTTTCCCTTTAAACATTTTGACTATAGCTATTATGATGTCCTAGTATCAATTAGTTATTTTGGTTTTGTGGGGTTTTTTTTACTATTTTTCATTTTTAAAAACTGGATTTACAAATAAAGATTGAATATAGTCAAGATGTGCCATGCAATGATTTGATACATATACATGGTATATAGTTATTTTTTTTCCTAATCAGCCTCGCCAGATGTTGGCCAATATTGGTCTCAGCACTGTGAGAGGCAGAGGCGGGTGATCACCTGAGGTCAGGAGTTTGAGACCAGCCTGGCTAACATGGCGAAACCCCGTTTCTACTAAAAAAAAATACAAAAATTAGCCGAGCATGGAGGCGGTGCCTGTAATCCCAGCTATTCGGGAGGCTGAGGCAGGAGAATCACTTGAGCCCAGGAGGCGGAGGTTGCAGTGAGCTGAGACTGAGCCACTGCAATCCAGCCTAGGCAACAGAGCAAGACTTTGTCTCTGGAAAAAAAAAAAAAAAAAAAGAACCATCTATTTTGTTGATCTTGTCTCTTATGCTTTGTTCTCTATTTCATATATTTTTGCTCTAATTATTCCTTTATTTTCTTAGATTTACTCTGTAACTTTTTAAAATCATCTTATTGTTTACAATTAATTGTAGTTCTTTGATGTTTTCTTTCTTTTCTTTTTTTTTTTCTGAGACAGAATCTCACTCTTGTCACTCAGGCTGGAGTGCAGTGGCACAGTCTCAGTTCACTGCAACCTCAGCCTCCCAGATTCAAGCGATTCTCCTGCCACAGCCTCCCAAGTAGCTGGGATTACAGGTACCTGCCACCACGGCAGGATAATTTTTGTATTTTCCGTAGAGGCAGGGTTTCATCATGTTGGCCAGGCTGGTCTCGAATTCCTGACCTCAGGTGATCTGCCTGCCTTGGCCTCCTGAAGTGCTGGAATTACAGGCATGAGCCTGTAATTTTTCTTTTTCTTTTTTTCTCTCTCTTTCTTTTTTTTTTTTGAGACAGTCTTGCTTTGTCACCCAGGCGGGAGTGCAGTGGCATGATCTCAGCTCACTGCAACCTCCACCTCCCAGATTCAGGCAATTCTCTGGTCTCAGCCTCCCAAGTAGCTGGGATTACAGGCACACACCACCATGCCTGGCTAATTTTTTTTTTTTTGAGACGGAGTTTCACTCTATCACCCAGGCTGGAATGCAGTGGCACAATCTTGGCTCACTGCAACCTCCGCCTCCCAGGTTCAAGTGATTCTCCTGCCTCAGCCTCCCAAGTAGCTGGGATTACAGATGTGTTCCACCATGCCCAGCTAATTTTTGTATTTTTAGTAGAGGCGTGATTTCACCATACTGTAGCAGGATTGATAAGGAATCAGAGAGACCAACGGGGTTGAGAAGGATATTTATTATTTAGGCGTACTGGCCCAGTCAGATTAATATCCAAAGGACTGAGCCCTGAACAAAGAGTTAAGTTACCTTTTAAGGTAGATCTGTGCAGGGGGAAGCATATTACAGAAGTGAGAAAAAAAGACAGTTATTTAATTAATTGAGACATGCATTACATCATTTCTTACTTTTCAAGGAAAAACATGTTTTACAACTTGAGTTTATCTGTCTAGTGACCTTGCAGCTGCACAGCTAGAGAAACAGGGTCTTCACAATGCCTGGGAAAGGGGAAGAGATGAGGCTCCCTAGCCACAGAAAAACAGGCAGTTAATTTTTAAAGGACTCCAGCTCTTTCTCTTTCTCAGGGGGAACTGTGTTTTCTTATATGTAACTGAGTTTTTGCTTACACATTCTTTAATTTCTTTTAATTCCTGTTTCATTTTCTCATCTTTGGTGCTTTTTATAACAAAGGTGTTAATAGAAAGCACCACTATTTGCCACCTCTTCGTGGAGCTGAGCTGCTTCTTCTACTGGCAGTGGCTGATATTTGGTTAATGCCATCAACTGCACGGTAGTGAGTCAGGTTACTATTGCCTCTATAGTTGACTGAATACTCTTAATAAGCAGGGGTAAAAGGCAAGGGAGGATGAGGCAGATGCCAAGAATAAGTAAGAACCCACCAATGAGGGTTTTGAATTTTCCAAAAGTTGAGAACCATCCTCCAAACAAGGAATCCAGGGACCACCCAGACCATGTCTGAACTTGAACATGGGCCAGTTTGCGCATTTCAACTGTGATTTCCATGACAGCTCGGCCATTATTATCGATTTCTAGGCAAAGGTTGGTTAAACTAAATTTTCCACATACTCCTCCTTCTGAGACTAAGAGGTAACCTAAAGCCAATCTATTTTGATATATAGCATTTCTCATTTGTGTTGCTTGTATTGCTAGTAAATCTAGTGCCCTTGACGTTTCATTGGTTATAATTTCTTTATAATTTCTAGGACTGCCTGCAACCTTATGATGTGGTTGAGCATATAGATGGGGGTATGTTACCCCATGCGCCCAGGTAGCTGGCCCATAATATTTAATGATTCTTTCAGGAGGCCATTTATTATCTTTCCAGTTTTCTAATACTGGTCAGGCTAGTCTCGAACTGATTTTCTTATATAAATATTTAGAGAGATATATTTTCCTCTAGGCATCATATCACTCCACTCCACAAGTTTTTGATATTTTCATTATTGTTTAATATTAACATTTGCTAATTTCCTTTATAATTTCTTAGTTAATCTATACATTATGTAGCAGCATATTTTTTGCCTTTCAAATGTATGGCTGCTGATATTGTTTTATTATCCATTTTAACTTGATTACCTTATAGTCAAAGAATCTCATATATATAGCCAGATTCTTGAAATTTCCTTCTTTTATTTTTTATCTTTTTTGAGACAGAGTCTCACTCTCTCGCCCAGGCTGGAGTGCAGTGGCATGATCTCAGGTCACTTCAACCTCTGCCTCCTGGGTTCAAGTGATTCTCCTGCCTCAGCCTTCCGAGTAGCTAGAACTACAGGCACGTGCCACCACGTCTGGCTAAGTTTTGTATTTTTAGTAGAGATGGGGTTTCACCATGTTGGCCAGGCTGGTCTCAAACTCCTGATCTCAGGTGATCCACGTGACTCAGCCTCTCAATGTGCAGGGATTATAGGCATAAGCCACTGTGCCTGGCCTGAAATTTCTTAAGACTTGCTTTGGTGCATGGTATGTGATCAATTTTATGACTGTTTCATGTGTGCTCAAAAACAACATTCCTCCTTCTGCCATATATATATATATATATATATATATATATATATATATATATATATATATATATTTCCATTAGCTCAATTTTGCTAATTCTGTTGTTCAAATCTTTTATCATATTACTATTTTGCCAGTTTGACCTATTTGTTTCTGAAGGAAGCGTGGATTGGGCAAATTTTCCTCCTAATTCTGTCCATGTTTTATTTCTATATTTTGAGGATATGCTGTTAGGTAGTGCTATAGACTGAATGTTTTTATCTCCTTTAAATTCCCATGTTGCAACCCTAACCCCCAATATGATGGTATTAGGAGGTTGGACCTTAGGGAGGTAATCAGGTTGAGATGAGGTCCTGAGGGTGGGGTCCCTGATGGAGTTTTCTTCCTTATAAGAAAAGGAAGAGATCAGGTGCGGTGGCTCACACCTGTAATCCCAGCACTTTGGGAGGCCAAGGCGGGCAGATCACCTGAGGTCGGGTGTTTGAGACCAGCTTGGTCAACATAGTGAAACCCTATCTCTACTAAAAATACAAAAATTAGCCAGGCATGGTGGTGGGTGCCTGTAATCCTAGCTACTCGGGAGGCTGAGGCAGGAGAATCCCTTGAACCCAGGAGGTAGAGGTTGCTGTGAGCCGAGATCGGGCCCCTGCACTCCAGCCTGGGCAAGAGAGTGAGACTCTGTCTCAGAAAAAAAAAAAAAAAAAGAAAAGAAAGAAAAGGAAGAGACACCAGATATCTCTCTGTCTCTCTCTCTCTCTCTCTCACTCACTCTCTCTCTCTCTCTCTGTACCATATAAGGAGACAGCAAGAAGGCAGCCTTTGGAAAGCCAGGAGGAGGGCCCTCACCAGGAACCAAATCAGTCAGCACCTTGATCTTGGACTTCCCAGCCTTCAGACTATGAAAAATAAATTTCTGTTTAAGCCACCTAGTCTGTAGTATTTTAGTACAGCAGCCTGAACTGACTAATACAGTATTTGTGAGGGCTCTGATTTTTTCTAAGTGTTGGCAAGGATGTGGAGCAATTGGAATCCTCAGACGCTGCTGGTGGAGATGGGGAATGGTGTGCCTGCTATGGAAAACAGCGCGGTGGCTCCTCAAAAGTTAAACATTGAATTGCCATGCGACCTAGCAATTGTGTTCCCAGGTATATACCCAAAAGAATTGAAAATAAGCCTTCAAACAAATACTTGTACACAAATGTTTACAGCAGTGCCATTCACAATGGCCCAAATGTGAAAACAATCCAAGGGTCCATCACAGATAAACAAAATGTGGCCCATCCAGACAAGGCAATATTAGCCATAAAAACAAATGGAGGTGGAGCACGGTGGCTCACACCTGTAATCCCAGCACTTTGGGAGGCCAAGGCAGGTGGATCACCTGAGGTCAGGAGTTTGAGACCAGCCTGACCAACATGGTGAAACCCTGTCTCTACTAAAAATACAAAAATTAGCCGGGTGTGGTGGCACATGCCTATAGTTCCAGCTACTTGGGAGGCTGAGGCAGGAGAATCACTTGAACCCGGGAGGCAGAGGTTGCAGGGAGCTGAGATCACACCACTGCACTCCAGTCTGGGTGACAGAGCAAGACTCCATCTCAAAACACAACAAAACAAATGGAGTTTGACTGTGAACCCAAAACTGCTCTGAAAAACGAAGTCTGTGTTTGAAAAAAGGATGAAGTACGGACACATGCTGCAACCTGGATTAACCTGGAGAACACTGTGCTAAGTGAAAGAAGCCAGGCACATACTGTACGGTCCTATTTGTATGAAATGGCCAGCATGGGCAAATCCCTGGATGTAGAAAGCAGATTGGCAGTTGCCAGGGGATGGAGGTGTGGGGAATGGGGAGTGATTGCTTATGGGCACACAGTGTCCTAGAGTGTTGGAGTGTTGAAGTGTTGAAAAAGCCCCCAAGGGCCATCCAGCCTCCATCTTCTGACACCACTTTTGCTTCGTGTCTCTCAAGACAAGGGGAAAATTTAGTGTTTCTTAGAAACTTAACAGGATGCGGTAAGGTCAGGCACTTCCAAGAGCTGACCCATCAGTCAGCCCTTATTCATCCCCAAGCAGAGGTATAGTGGTATTGTGGAGGGCCTTTGCTGGACACTCTGCCAAATAATTGGACCTTACTTGTACTCTAGTTGAACTGGCTATCCCTTTTACCCTGGCAATTCATCAACCAGAAAAACAACAACAACAACAAAAAACACGACATCGTAAAACAAGAGAAGCCAGTCTTGGGTCCTTTGACCCCCATGTTTATTTAGATGGAACTAGCATTCCACAAGGTATACCAAATAAATTCAAAGCTAGAGATCAAATAGCCACGGGGTTCAAATCCCTCCTCCCACAAATAACAATAAAAACATAGGGACATCAGCAGAAGAATGTAAGTAGGGTAATCTATACATTTTATAAGGGGACAATCCAACATCTTTCCTAGGGGCAGTTTTAATTTTTAATAAAGCAATAGGAAGACGTTTAGTTCATGGCAAGCAAGTCATTAGGACTGATTTAGTTACATGATTTTTAAGAGTTTGATTTATCCTTTTTACTCCTCCTGAAGAGGATGGATGCCAAGGAATGTGATATTCCCACTTTATGTCTAGTACTTAGGCCAGTACTAGATAATAACACGTGCAGTAAAATGGGTTTCATTGTGTGAATTAATATTTTTTATTAATCTAAACCTAGGTACAATACGTTTAATTAAGGCTTTGACTGCATTACTGGCAGTTACACTTGAAAAAAGAATGGCTTTTACCCAGTGGGTAAAATGATCTACTATTACTAATAAATATTTTAGGCCACCAATTGGGGGCATTTTACTATAGTTAATTGGAACACTTTGAAATGGCCATCATCCTGGATTTTTTCCTCTAAGGGGTAACTTTTTTTAAGGCTTGTTTATTTGTGTTTTTTTTTTTTTTGCAAATTAAATAACTGTAACTTGTTTGGCTAAAGTATAAATTTTAATGCATCCATAAACAGAACTGCATCACACATAGCTTGGGGATCCTAATGACTTCCCTGATGTAGTTGGGACAAAATTTCTCTTATAAGATGCTTGGATAACATTTCTCTTTGATCTGGAAGTATCCATCTTCCTTTTGAATTTTTTTTGAGCTCTAATCTTTTCTAACTTTTTCGTCTTGAGAGAAAATAGGAACTACAATAGGAGAAGGGAGACAAGGGGTTAAATGAAAAATGCACGTCTCAGAAACAGCAGCCTGCTTTGCTATTTGGTCTGCAAGATTGTTTCCTCGACTTTTAAAAGAAAAGTTAGGTTGGTGTCCTGGAACATGGACAATGGCTATTTCTTCAGGTAACTGAAGATTATTAAAAACATGAACAATTAGTGTTTCACGAGGAAGTTCTTTACCTTTACTGTTAATTAGTCCTTGCTTAGCCCCAATTTTCCCAAATGTATGAGATACCCCAAAGGCATATTTAGAGTCAGTATAGATGGTTTTTACCTGGTTCTGTAAATATTTTAGGGCGTGACTGTGAATAACTCGCAAGGTTGGGCAGACTAACTATTTGATAATCTTCCTGATTTTACTTCTTTTAAGATCTTCCTATAATTATAGCATATCCATTATGTCATGTCCCTTCAATTACCTGGGAGGAGACATCTATAAATAGATGTCGCTCTGTTTTAAAAGGGGTCTCTACTAAATCTGGCCTAACTTTTGTATGATAGTCAATTAAATCTAACCACAAATGTTCTTTTTTTGAGCAGTAGGTTTCCTGTTAAGAAGCTTGCTGGATTTCAGGAATTATCTGTTAAATCATCTTTTTTTTTAATAGAATAGCCTCACATTTTAAGATTCTAGAATCAGTAAGCCATCTCCCAGCTTTTTGGTTTAGGATCACCTTAACTTGGTGAGGGATGCTCACTGTTAGGTACCCTTCAAAAGTTAATTTCTTACTTTCTTCAACTAGTATTGCTGTGGCTGCTAGAGACTGAATACACGGAGGCCATCTACTGGCAACTGGATCTAATGCTTTTGATAGAAAGGCTACTGGTTGTTGACTGCCTCCATGTTCTTTAGTGACCACCCCACTCTATTGTCTACATTCACAAAAAGATGACATGGTTTTCTGAATAGGGTAAGGCTAGGATGGGAGCAGTGATGAGTCTTTCTTTTAATTTCTCCACTTGATTAACTTCTTTAGAAGTCCATATAAGGGGATGCGTTTCCTCTTTAGTTAATTTCTTATATAAGAGCTTACTTTTTAATGCATATGAGTCCATCCATAAACGACAGTACCCAACCAATCCCAGGAATTTTTTAAGTTCTTGTTTGGTTCGGGGCAAGGGTAGAGACACGATTTTCTCAATTTTGGGGGGTCTTATTTTTCTTTTATCTGCACTTATTAAATGGCCTAGATATTTAACTTTAGGTTCTACATATTGAAGCTTTTCTTTTGAAACCCATAACCCTTTATCTTGTAGGTGGTTAAGAACTTTTGTAGAAAGTCCAGCTACCTTTTCTATCTCTTCCTTAGATATAAGAATATTATCTACATATTGAAGCAAGCATAACTGTTTTGGGACAATAATTTTTTTAAAATACTTGACAAAAAAGATTGGGGAAATCTGTAAATCCTTGGGGTAAAAACTGTCCACCTGTATTGTTGCTTTTGCCCTAAATAGGGGTCCTCCCACTCAAAGGCAAATATATTTTGGCTGTCTTTAGCCAAAGGACATGCCTAAAATGTATCTTTTAAGTCTATTACTGTGAACCACTGATGACTATATGGAATTTTACTAAGAATAGTGTAGGGGTTAGGCCCAACAGGATGAGTGGTTTGAACTATTTGATTGATAGCTCTAAGATTTTGCACTAATTGGTATGATTCATCTGATTTTTTTGACTGGTAACATTGGAGTATTGTATGGAGACATAGAAGGTTCAATAGCCCATCTTTAATAAGTCTTTTGATTACAGGCTTTAACCCTATTCTTCCTTCTAAAGGAATAGGGTATTGCTTTCTTTTTACTATTTCCCCTGGAGTCTCTAACTGAACATGTGTTGGAGGAATCTGTAAATTTCCCTGATTACCTTCCCTTGACCAGACAGCTGGATGAATGTATTTTTTATCTGCTATAGCTAACAAATTTAAAGAGGTTAGGAAACCTTTTGGACTAACTTGTAAACCTATACCTAACTTTAACGTTAAATCTCTTTCTAACAAATTGGCTTTTGCTTTAGGAATTAATAAAAATTGTATATAAACTAATCAATTTATATATTTAACTTCTGTATTTTCTAAAACTTTTGCCTTGAATCCTTCCCCTTTAACCCCAGAAACTGTTAATTCCTTTGGGGAACAAACTAAATGAGCTGAAGGAAAACAGACAGGTGAATGGGCTTCTCCTGAGTCGACTAAAAAGGTGATTAATTTATGTCTGGGTCCCACCTCTAAATTTATCAAGGGCTCTTGGTAGGACTCAAAATAGAAAAGGCAGAGCCCCTGACCCCCCTGTTCTTCTTTAAAAGTGGTCACAAGTGGGGGAGCTTTTTCTGCCTTTTCTAACTTGGGACATTCCCTTTTAAAACGACCTGGTCTCCCGCATCTGTAACATCTGTCTTTTCCTTCCTCCCTACCAAGCCCAAAGCTTCTTTGCTTCTCCTCTTTATTTTCACATCCACAGCTCCTATGACACTTACTTTGACATTTTTTTCTGAAATACTGACCTGGCCGGGCGCGATGGCTCACACCTGTAATCCCAGCACTTTGGGAGGCCGAGGCGGGCAGATCACGAGGTCAGGAGATCCAGACCGTCCTGGCTAACACGTGAAACCCCGTCTCTACTAAAAATACAAAAAATTAGCTGGGTGTGGTGGCGCGCGCCTGTGGTCCCAGCTACTCAGGAGGCTGAGGCAGGAGAATGGCGTGAACCTGGGAGGTGGAGCTAGCCGAGATCGCGCCACTGCACTCCAGCCTGGGTGACAGAGCGAGACTCCGTCTCAAAATAAATAAATAAATTAATAAATTAATAAATTAGTTAAAAAAAAATAAATAAATACTGACCTTGCCTTCTTTTTTTGTTTTGCATTTTTGAATTCCTAAACTTTTTCCTTTTGCCTCCCCTAGAGAATTTTATAGGCCCAGGTCTAGATCTGGTCTCTGGCATCGTCTGCCAGAGACTAGTGAATTTTGCCAAAAGATTTTTGCTTTTTGCCTTTGTCTTTCCTTATTTTTTTACATATAGTTTTTGAGCCTTTTTAAATAACTTTTTTATTGATTTTTTAAATTTTCTAATTTTTGTAACTTTTTAGTAATGTCTGGCCAACTGTGAGTAACAAAGTGCAGTTTTAACATTCCTTGCCCAAGAGGGCTTTCTGGGTCTAAGTTAGCATTTTTTTTATTTGTTCTTTTAATTTATCTATGAACCTCATAGGTCCTTCATCTTTCTTTTGTTGGACATTAAATGCTTTGGAAAGGTTTTGGGGTCTGGGTGCTGACTTTTGAATCCCCCTGATTATTATTTTTTTTTAAATTCCTTATATTATTTCGGTGGGCAGCATTATTTTATCCCACTGCGGGTCCTAAGCAGGGAATTTATGATTTGCTGCCAGAACATTTTGACCTGGAGGATGTTTATGTTCCCAGATCGTATTTCTTTTTTTCCTTGAAAAAATAATACCTAGGATGCACACTGATTCAGCCCAAGTATATAACTGTGGGCCTAAAAACTGATCAATTTGATCTGCCACCCTGTTAGGATTATTTAATAGTGGCTTTAGTTCTCTTTTTATACTCCAAACTTCAGACCCAGTAAGGGGAGCATCCACAAAACCAATAGCTTCTCCTCCGTGGGGAACTTTCCTTAAACGAAAGAATGTTGAAGTTAACTTTTTTGGGGGGCAGGAAAAGGGAAATTCTGAATATCCTTCTTACATTGTTTTAATTTTTGTTGGAGTCTTTTCTTTAAAGAAGGATATTTAGAATTTTTAGGCTCCTGGGATTCACAAGAATCTGGGTTATATGGGGGAGGCCTGGAGTGGCAGCTGGGTCAGGGATCAGGTCCAGAAGGGGATCTAGGACAGCAGCAGCTACCTGGGGAGGTGTCTGCAGGTTATTAAGAAACGGGGGAAGGTGGTCTAGAGGGTCCTATCTCTTATTAGATAAGGCCATTTTTGACTGTTTTTTATTTTCTAGTCCCCCTTTGATCGTTTTTAAAGGATAAAGAATAATATAGGCCCTTGCCGCTAGCATAAAGCATAATCAATTTTTCTTGTGACACAGGACTTTTGCTATAAACATATATTATTAAAAGTTGACAGATTTAATCTTTATCTGACCTAAATTTTGACCAAAAAACCGCTGGCTTGAGAATTGGCTTTTTAGTCCAAATAAAGCAACAATACTTAATTATTTGCTGCTTTTTTTAAATTTAGTTTTTTTTATTATCTTTCCAATACTTTAACATGAGCCTTAAAGGACTATCGGGAGGGATTTGATAACTTGCATCTTTTTTTGCCCCCGATTTACTAGAAACCTTTCCCATATTGAATATCAGGTAGACTTAACCTCTTAATCCTGGAGATTTCTTGTCTATCCTGTTTTTTCCTGGCTTGCTTATATTTTTAACCTTACGTGCTTGAGGTTTCGTTTGCCCTGAGGAGGATTTAACTCCTCTTTTTCTTTCTGGAGGCTTTTTACACTCTTCACTCACTTTGTCCTACCTGGCCACTTTCCTCGCGGGAATTTAGGCCCGTCTTAGCATTGGCGTGCCGGTATAAACCCCAAGGCAAGATCCGCCTTAAGCCGTATGAGGTAGCCACGGAACCGCAGGCAAGACTCACTCGCTTGGTCCAGCAGTAGGACTTATGATTTACACAAGCAACACCAGCTGCAGTGAGGCTTGTGACTATTCACACACACTTTTAACCTCCAGAATATCCCGACCACCAAGCAAGTACTTTGTCGCACCCTCGCGACGTTTCTTTACTTTGCTCTGTGAACAGAGTTTATCTGGTCCCTGAGGCAGTGCAATGCAAGCCTATTCGCCCTTTTCCACGTTGCTGAGGGTCCGGGTTTATTCAACACAACAGGTAAGTCCGGATTCCCAGTCCCTGAGGCCACCGCAATAAGGCAGTGGGGCGCCTCCCCTTGGTGGCGGGGCGGGAATCAGAGACCCCGACCCGAAGGAGACTGGGTGACCCCAGACGAGCCCCCAAGACTGTTAGAAATAAATCCTTATTCCCCGATGTCACAAAGAAGAATCAGCAGACGAAAAGCTTCCTCAGCAAGGTGATTTTTACCTTCTGCAGAAAGAGTGCTGCCCGTCCGCAATCCTGCCACGATCACATACAAAATAAAAAAGACACTAGAATATTTATCCCTGACGCATGAGGTCCCTATTGCCATGTCACTGGCTGGAGCCAGACCTTACCACCTAAACTAAAACCCGATTGGCTAACAGTTTAAACTTTTTAAAATAGGTAAAGGCAGGGAGGAACAAAGGAAAAAAGGAAGTTGCTTAGGAAAGGACTTAGAAAAGTAATAATATTCCCAAATAAGGGAGGAGTGTACGCTGCAATCTGGGAAATGCCTGGACACGTCCAGCACGAATATTTTGACTAAGGTACAAGGACATGGAATGTACTACGTGCCTGTGAGCATGTTTAACGTAGATATTGAAGTCAGAGTATGCTTATTCTGTTACATTTGCTACATAAGGCATAACAGAGAGGTATTACTATAAAATAAGAAACTTGAAGAAAGTTAGTTCTGAGAAAAGATATCAATAACACATGATTTAAAGGGGAAGCTTTGAAGAGGAACCTTTGCTTTCTACAGTCAAGGTCTCACTAAGTTGCCCAGGCTGGTCGTGATCTGCCCACTGTGGCCTCCCAAAGTTTGGGATTGCAGGCATGAGCCACTGTGCCTGGCCCTTCCTTTTGGAAGCCCAGTTTGAATACTGCCCTCTTGTTTTTAGCTATTTGTTATGGCAGCAACCCACCTGCAATACAAAAATCCAGACAAGTTATCTGCTGCAGTATAACAAATTACCCCAAAACTGAGAGGCTTAAAACAGTTCTCAGTTATGATTCCACGGCTTTTCCAGGTCAGGAATCTGGCTGCAGCTTAGCTGGGCCCTCTGGCTCACAGTCCTTCCCAGGCTGCAACCCAGGCATTGTACTTGATGTGGGAATTGCTGTGGACCAGTGCCAGCTTCAGGCTTCCCACCAACCCCTTCCTGGCTTTGAACAGAAATAGCCACAGCAGGCATCTTAGGTGTCATAGACAGAAAGACTCTATTTTTGTTGTTTGATCACTGACAGCTTCTATGTCCCCATCCCTCCACTTTGCCCCATATCTGGGTGGCCCAATCAGAGAGCCCAAGGGTGCCCTCTGTCTCTTGGCATGAGTGGGAATTTCAAACCACATCAGCCCCAGGCTGCACCTGGGCACCTCCACCCGGGTCATCCTTCTGCACGGCAGAAACCTGAGGCCACTTCTTCCCTCCCCACACAGCTTATTCTGCTCCAGACCAACCTTGAGCCCTTCTGTGGGAGGAAGGGCTGTTTATCCTCTTGCTGTTTATTATGTGAGTAATAAATTTTATGTCATGTCCATTGGTGCCAATGTCTTTCATCCCAGTATCCACAAATCCCTGGGTGGAGGCCGCCCAGTGTCCGGCAGGGATGCCAGGCACCCAAATCACACAATTTATGCTGGGAACCGGAGGGCTGGATGCCGATCCTACATGGCATGTGTTTCTTCTCTCACTCTTGGCTTACTCACCAGGTCCATACCACAGGTAGTGGGCTCAGACTGGCCTGGACCGTCTTGGCCGATTGCTGGCACGCCTGTGCTCTGGGCCACATCACTTTAGGGTGGCTCTCCTGGGATTTTCCAAGCATCTGCTTTAAAAGTAGCAGCTTAAGCCAGAGGTAATGATGGGGAAAGGGGGCTGAGGAGCCAGACATAAAGTGAATCCTGACCGCAGACTGGACCCTAGTAGTTGGTAGCATCATTCATTGGAGGGAACGGTTGGTTATATGTCTCAGCCAGAAGCTGGCCCCACATTTCCCAAATGCTGCATGTAAAAAGGCAAGAACTCCCCGTGGGGGCCACTGTTTGAACAAGAATTTATGTGGTGTTCAGAGCCCCAGGATTCCCATGGCAGAGGTTCCTCAGGGCTCAGCAAGCAGATACATTACTGCTGCTGTCCTCATTGCCGCGACATGGTCATGCACACTGAGACACCCTGGAGAAAAAAATTAAATAAAACCCCCCCTAAAATATCCCTAATTACAAAAGGTGAAGATAAAATGACTCAGGTCAAGGAAAAAAATTGTCCTAACTGTCATCCAAAAGACCACCAGGACGGCTACACAGTCGAAAGAGGAGCTTTACTGGCAAACTGGGAGGAGAGACTCATCTCAAACAAACAAAAAAGGAAATGTAATTGCCATTGTAACAATGTCGTGGAGGGGACCCTCCATAGGCGATTAGGTCATGAAGGCTCTGCCCTCATGAATTAATTAATCCTGTTATGGCAGGAGTAGGTTAGTGATCACGAGACTGGGTGTGTTATAAAAGTGAGGTTGGCCTGATTTCCTCCCTGTCTCACATGCTTGCTTCTGCCTTACACCCTTCTGCCACAAGATGACCCTTGCCCAAAGCCAGCACCATGCTCTTGGACTTCCCAGCCTCCAAAACTGGGAGAAATAAATTTCTTTTATCAGTTGTCCAATTTGTGGTGTTAATTTGCAGACTAAGACAGGCTTTCTAATAACGTTTGTTGGGGCTACTTGGATTTTTGAGGCAACATATTCCCACTTACACATTTCACGAAAACCTCTTTATTCAATTTCTCCTAAGTCTGCTCATTATAAACAGCCACTTCACACAAGCCCTCCAGGCTGTGTAGGGAACGGCTCCACCATGGCACCCTGGTGGCCCTGAACATATCCACACAGGCTACAGAGGCGAAAGCTCAAACTGAGGCTCATCTGAGTCATGACAGGACACTTTGTGATCCTCCAGAGAGTGGGAGGCCTGTAGGAGCTGCTACCACTCCCGTTAGCTCCCTGTCTCCCCCAGGAGGCTGTCATGAGAAGGTTCTGCATGGCCTTCGGGTTCTGATGAGGCCTGCCACTGTCTGTCCTGCCCTCTTCTGAATGGAGTTGCTGTTGCAGGAAGTCAGGGACCCCGAACGGAGTGACCAGCTGGAGCCGTGGCATAGGAACATAAACTGTGAAGATTTCATTTTAATATGGACATTTATCAGTTCCCAAATAATACTTTTATAATTTCTTATGCCTGTCTTTACTTTAATCTCTTAATCCTGTTATCTTCATAAGCTAGGATGTACATCACCTCAGGACCACTGTGATAATTGTGTTAACTGTACAAATTGATTGTAAAACATGTGTGTTTGAACAATATGAAATCAGTGCATCTTGAAACAGAACAGAATAACAGTGATTTTTAGGGAACAAGGGAAGACAACCATAAGGTCTGACTGCCTGTGGGGTCAGGCAAAAAGAGCCATATTTTCTTCTTGCAGAGAGCCTATAAACAGACATGCAAGTAGGAAACATATTGCTAAATTCTTTTCCTAGCAAGGAATATTAAGATTAATATCCTGGGAAAGGAATGCATTCCTTGGGGGAGGTCTATAACAACCGCTCTGGGAATGTCTGTCTTGTGCAGTTGAGATAAGGACTGAGATATGCCCTGGTCTCCTGCAGTACCCTCAGGCTTACCAGGGTGGGGAAAAACTCTGCCCTGGTAAATTTGTGGTCAGACTGGTTCTCTGCTCTTGAACCCTCTTTTCTGTTGTTTAAGATGTCTATCAAGACAATATATGCACTGCTGAACATAGACCCTTATCAGTAGTTCTGCTTTTGCCCTTTGCCTTGTGATCTTTGTTGGACCCTTATTAGTGGTTCTGCTTTTTGCCCTTTGAAGCATGTGATCTTTGTACTTACTCCCTGTTCTCACACCCCCTCCCCTTTTGAAACCCTTAAGAAAAACTTGCTGGTTTTGAGGCTCAGGCAGGCCTCATGGTCCTACTGATATGTGATGTCACCCCGGCAGCCTAGCTGTAAAATTCCTCTCTTTATACTGTCTCTCTTTATTTCTCAGCCAGCCGACACTTATGGAAAATAGAAAGAACCTACATTGAAATATTGGGGGTGGGTTCCCCCAATATCTGGCACACCAACGTGGTTTTCTTTTTCCTAAGTGCATGTGGGAACCCGATTCCCTTTGGTAGGTATGTAGAAACGTTCATCTGTCCGGTCCACAGAAACCCTTGTTCGGCTCCCTGACAACTGGTGAGTTGTCTGTGTATGGTCCGGGGTAACTATGAGTCATGCAGAATCTAAACATTATGCTTATCTCTGCTATATTAAACTCCTGTTGAAACAGGGAGGAGTTCGGGTACCCATGGAAAATATGGTCACCCATTTCAGGGCGGTGGAAGAACACTGTCCTTGGTTTCCTCAAAAGGGAACGTTAGATGTGGAACTTTGGGATCGTGTTGGTGCAAAATTCCGGGAACTGGTCCCAACAGGAAATTATGCTCCCGTCACTGTTTGGGGTGATTGGGCCTTGGTACGTGCCATCCTAATGACATACCAATCCTGTGACCCCCTGCAGTTACCACAGTTTTCTGAATCTGGCGACCCTCTACCTCTTCCTCAGCTTTCCTCTCCCACTCGGCCTTTGTTATCTGCTCAGCTTCTCCCTTCACCTACTCCTCCCCAACCTGAGAATGTTGAGGATTCAATATCTAACTCCGGTGACTTTGGCTTAATGTCACCTCCTGATGATTTTATTTCTTTTCACGAATTGCTGGTACTTGTAGCTCCCGCGGCCCCGACTTGGACAGCCTGAGACCATATCTATGCTATCTTCCCTCTTCAAACCTTTGCAGCCTTTGCCTCCGGAGCCATCTAATGGCTCTGGGACCAAACTACAATTTATCTGTAATTCTGCAGACCCTCCCCCGTCCACCACAGCCCCTCACCCTCCTGTCATTTCGGTCCCTCAACCGGTCACTTTGCCATCCACTCAACCTGCTTCTCTGTACCCTTCTTCAAGCATGGACACCCCTGCCACTCTGGTTGCACAGGATTGGGCAATAATCACCAGCTTCTGCCCCTTCTGCTCCCCCAATGCCCCTTTCTCGTGCTCTCATACTGGCCCGACCTCCTCAACCTCAGTTTCCCTTATCTACACATACTTTTCCTGTCACTTCTATGCTGACTCCGTCTCATGTGCCTGTTCTTGAAACTTCCATGCAACACTTAGTATGCCAGAACAAAGAAACAAGTGGATTAGAGGCGTGGGCTTATCCGGTCGCGCTGGAACCTGCCAATGCTCAAGGGGTACAAGTGCGTCGATATGCGCTGCTCAATCTTACCTTTTAAAAAAAATTCAAGGATGCTTGTACTCAGTATGATCCTGCTTCTCCTTATGTTAAAAGGTATTACAGACTCTTTGTACTGAGGTCATTTTGCTTCCTTTAGACTGGGACCTTTTGGCAAAAGCTGTTCTAACTCCATCTCAGCATTTACAATTCTGTACTTTGTGGTCAGAGGAGGCCCGTCTGCAGGCTCAGCTAAATCAGGCTGATGGCATTCCAATTACTCAGGCTCAGCTCACAGGCT
This sequence comes from Pan troglodytes, assembly GCF_028858775.2. NCBI lineage: Eukaryota > Metazoa > Chordata > Mammalia > Primates > Hominidae > Pan > Pan troglodytes. The sequence goes on from NC_072407.2 coordinate 70,022,455, forward strand.
CCAATAATTACTCTGACAATACCACCCAATTAGGCTTTGATGCTGTCACCACGGAACAAGTAACAAAGGTGTGTGTAAGAGCTTGGGATAAATTACACACTCCCGCCAAGCTCCTGTTTCTTTTACTACTGTTAAACAGGGTCACAATAAATTATATCCTAATTTTTTGGCTAAATTACAAGATGCTGTTGAAAAATCTGTAATTGGACAAGCTCGGTGTCAAATACTTAAAATTTCTGGATTTGATCCAAATTTAACTGTGGTTCCTTTAAATCAGCTCGAAGTTCAAGCCGCTTTTCAACATTCCATACTGTGGCAAATTCACTTGGCTGATTTTATCGGTGTTATTGATGATCATTATCCAAAAAACAAATTGTTTGATTTTATAAAAATGACTTCTTGGGTGGTCCCTCGATAGACCAAAGATCAGCCCATTCCTGAGGCCGTTACAGTGTTCACTGATGGCTCCAGTAACAGAAATGCTGGTTATGTGGGTCCTACAGACAAGCTTATTTCTACTCCTTATACCACTGATCAAAAGGCAGAGTTAATTCTGAAATTATTGCCTTACAAGATCTCCCCAAAACGTTATTGTCTCTGATTCTGTTTATGTTGTACATGCCACAAAAAATATAGAAATCGCTACTATTGAACATAACGATAATTCTGAATTGTCTCCTTTATTTTCAAGGTTACAACAGGTGGCTCGCCAACATAGACACCCTTTCTATATTAATATATATTAGATCTCATGCCACTTTACCAGGACCCATGTCTGCTGGTAACCAGAAGGTCGACTGTTTGGTCTCTTTTGCAATCCATGAGGCTCAGGAGTTCCATAATCTCACTCAGGTCAATGCTGCTGGATTAAAAGATAAATTTGTTCTCACCTGGAAGGAGGTTAAGCTTATTGTCCATGGCTGCCCTCAGTGCCAAGTTTTTGTACTTCCAAATCAGGAACCTGACGTTAATCCCAGAGGCCTAACTCCTAATGATTCACGGCAAATGGATGTGACTCATGTTAGCTCCTTTGGCAGACTTTCATATGTACATGTTTCTGTAGACACCTTCTCAGGTTTTATTTGGGCTATTTGCCAAACAGGGGAAGGCAGAGCCTATGTTAAAAGACATCTGGGCCGGGCGTGGTGGCTCACACCTGTAATCCTAGCACTTTGGGAGGCCGAGGCAGGTGGATCACAAGGTCAGGAGATCAAGATCATCCTGGCTAACACAGTGAAACCCCGTCTTTACTAAAAACACAAAAAATTAGCCGGGTGTGGTGGTGGGTGCCTGTAGTCCCAGCTACTTGGGACGCTGAGGCAGGAGAATGGCTTGAACCCGGGAGGCGGAGCTTGCAGTGAGCCGAGATGGTGCCACTGCACTCCAGCCTGGGCAACAGAGCGTGACTTCGTCTCAAAAAAAAAAAAAAAAAAAGAAGACATCTGTATTCTTGCTTTGCAGTTATGGGGCTTCCATATCAGATAAAGACAGACAACACCCCTGGATATGTTAGTAAGGCTTTTGATTTATTTATGCAACAATGGGGAATTTCCAATGTTACTGGAATCCCTTACAATCCTCATGGACAGGCTGTGGTGGAACGGGTCAATCGCACTTTAAAAACTCAATTGTCCAAACAGTCTGAGCAACAAAAGCATAATTTAGCCACTCCCACTCCCAATTACATTTAGCATTGTTTACTTTAAACTTTCTAAGTGTTCCTAAAGACAATACTCTGACTGCAGCTGAATGGAGGCAAAAAATTCTCCCTAAATAAAGGCAAGCCAGTGTTATGGAAAAACTCCCAGACCAATACCTGGGAACCTGGAACAATTATAACATGGGGAAGAGAGTATGTTTGTGTTTCACAAGGAGATCATCAATCCCCTGTCTGGGTTCCCACTAGGAGACTTAAATTTCATGTGAATACTGACAATGAAAACCACAGGGAAAAGACGTCCGCGTCAGAGGCCGCCCTCATACCTGGTGAAATCTGTGCTGATTCCTCAAAAACTGGCACACCAAATCAAAAAGGGTCTGGTTCAATCCTCCCTAATGACAACATAAACCCCTCTAACTAATTCCACTTCTCCTAATTACCTTTCTTTTTCTCCTTACAAACCTAAAAATCTCACCATTTCTATTAGCCTGAAAATAACATCCCTCTGTTCTTCTCTTCCTCCTTCAGTACCGGATCTTGCTTACAATAGGTTTTATTTAATAATTCTTCTACTTATACTTTCTGTCTCACCAGTTTTTCCTCAAACTGATTTACCTGCTACACAAAATTATTCTTATTGGGCTTATATGCCTTTTCCTCCACTTATTCGACCTCTCACCTGGATGGATGCTCCTGCGGAAATCTACACTAATGATAGTGTGTGGAGGCGTGGAGCTACAGATAACCATTGGCCCGCTCAACCAGGAGAAGAAGGCACTGCATTTAATGTTACTATGGGTTATAAATTCCTTCCTCTGTGCCTCGGACATGCACCAGGTTGTATCCATCTAAAAAGTCAAGTCTGGGCTGCTTATCTTCTGGAGAGATTAGCCACAGGGGAACAGGGACATTTGGTCTCCAGCCCCTCCCTTTCTCCTTTAAGACAAATGAAAAGGGAAGTAATAGGAGATACCCCATACTTTCAACATAAACCTGTAGGAAAACTATGCCCTAAAAATTTTGAGGGTCCATCTAAAACTTTAATTTGGGAATATTGGGTTAATTCACATGCAGTAGTATTAAAAAATGACTCATATGGTTTAGTAATAGACTGGGCACCAAAGGGCTATTTAAAAAACAATTGCTCCTCTGGCGGAAGGGAATGCCTGGAGGCTTTTTATTTCTTGTTGGGAGGATGAGGATCATCATCCTACTTTGCATAGGAGGTTCAGCTCGTTCTTTCCCTTAAAACGGGAAGATAAGGGCTTTACACCCCCCGCCCCCGAGGCCTTGTATGATACTCCCCATTCTAAGCCCAGAACACCCAGAACTTTGGAAATTGGCTATTGCCATGTCCGGACTGTGGGTATGGGAAGGGGAAACTTTTCTGTCTGTTGTCCCCACTACCGCCCCCTGCATCCGTGATTCTGAACCCCATGATAAATCCCCTTTGAACCTTTCCCTCTTTTTGATGCCGATCCTCCTTTATGGGACTGCGATTGGCATTATGATAATTCTTCTCGACCCCGGTATGCCCCTCTACCTCTTCGGCATCCCCAGGCATCTCGGATTGCTTCTGTACGATGGAGAACATTGGGTTTTGCCACCGCCGCTCCTCTCCCTCAGTATCAACATAGATTCAAACATTCCGCTTTGTTTACCTCCAGCCTGACTATTCCTATACAGAGTTGTGTTAAGCCTCCTTACATGCTATTAGTGGGAAATATCAAAATTTGGACGAACAATCAAACTGTCCAATGCATTAACTGTCATTTATACACTTGTGTTAACTCCCGTTTTGACTCCAGGAAAAGTGTAATGTTGGTTCGAGCTCGAGAAGGAATCTGGATACTGGTAACTTTACGCAGACCTTGGGAATCCTCCCCCTCTGTACATTTAATTAATGAAGTGTTACAACGAATTCTCAAAAGATCTAAGAAATTTGTTTTCACTTTAATCGCTGGATCATGGACCTAATTATAGTCACTGCACTGGCCACCACTGCCGGAGTGGCATCACACCAATCTATTCAAACGGCTCATTTTGTTAATGATTGGCAAGCCAATTCCACCCAAATGTGGAATTCTCAACAGGGCAGTGATCAAAAATTAGCTAATCAAATTAATGATTTAAGACAGTCTGTTATTTGGCTTGGAGATCGGCTAAAAGTCTTGAATATTGCATGCACATGCAGTGCGACTGGAATACTTCTGATTTCTGTATCACACCATATTCCTACAACGAGACTGATCATTCATGGGAAATGATCAAAGGACACCTAGGTAGGGAAGATAATTTATCCTTGGACATCATTAAAGAAACAAATTTTTGAAGCCTCTCAAGCTCATTTATCCATTGTGCCCGGTGCTGAGGCGTTAGATCAAGTGGCAGAAAGTCTTTCTGGACTAAACCCCATGACTTGGATTAAGTCTATTGGGGGCTCCACTGTAGTGAATTTTGGAATCATGTTTCTCTGTTTAATTGGCTTGTTTTTAGTGTGCCAGACCAGTCAAAGAATCCTGCATCAAAACCGAGAGAACGAACAAGCCTTCATCGCCATGGCACGTTTATATAAAAAGAAAGGGAGAGATGTTGAGGGAAGTCAGGGACTCCGAATGGAGGGACCAGCTGGAGCCATGCCAGAAGAACATAAATTGTGAAGATTTCATTTTAATATAGACATTTATCAGTTCGCAAATAATACTTTTATAACACACCAGCATCAGTTACCAAACGCTGCAGCCAAGCTGTCACTGGGTGGCAGTCACCTCAAGGCTGGCCTGGATGCTGCCTGCTTCCAAGTTCATGCCCTGGTTGCTGACAAGATTCAGTTTCTCCTGGCTTGTTAGAATAAGGACCTCAGTTCCTCCCAGGCTGTTGCCCAGAGGCTGCTTTCAGTTCCTTTAAAGGTAGGCCTCAAAAAGAACACCAGAAAGTGTGACCAAGACAGAATCCGTCTTCATAACCTGCCTTCCGAAGGACAGCCTGTTACTTTTTGCCATTGTATTAGTTTTCTTTTTCTTTTTACTTTTTTTTTTTTGAGATGGAATTTCACTCTTGTCACCCACGCTGGAGTGCAAAGGTACAATCTCTGCTCACTGCAACTTCTGCCTCCTGGGTTCAAGTGATTCTCATGCCTCAGCTCCCTGAGTAGCTGGGATTACAGGCTCCTGCCACCACGCCTGGCTAATTTTTGTATTTTTAGTAGAGACGGTGTTTCACTATGTTGGCCAGGCTGGTCTCGAACTCCTCACCTCAGGTGATCCACCCACCTCAGCCTCCCAAAGTGCTGGGATTACAGGCATGAGCCACCGTGCCTGGCCTCTTTTTCTTTTTAAATTGAGACAGGGTCTTGCCCCATCACTCAGGCTGGAGTGCAGTGGTGCAATCACAGCTCACTGTAGCCTCAACCTCCCTGGCTCAAGTGATCCTCCCCACCTCAGCCTCCCTCAGAACTGGGACTACAAGACATGCACCACCACACCCAGCTAATTTTTACTTTTATTTTTGTAGAGACGAGTCTCCGTAGGTTGCCCACACTGATCTCAAACTCCTGGGCTCAAGCAATCCTCCTGCCTTGGCATCCCAAAGTTCTGGGATTACAGGTGTGAGCCACCAATCCCGGCCTTGTATCAGTTCTTTATTGCTCTGTAACAGATTACCATAAATTCCAAAGCTCTAAGCAACACCCATGCATTGTCGCACTGTGGATGTGGGTGATGTGGGTGAGGAGTCTGGCATGATGCAGCTGGGGCCTCTGCCCAGGGCCTCACAAGGCTGCAATCAAGGTGTGGGCCAGCCACATTCTCAGCTGGGATTTGGTGTCCTCTTCACACCCCTTCTGGTTGTTGCCGGACTTCAGTTCCCTACGTTGGGGCACTGAGGTCCCTGTTTTCTTGCAAGCTGCCATCAGGGACCACTCTCGGCTTCCGGGGCCCCCTTGTAGGTGGCACCATGGCCACTTGCCCTACACCAAGCCTGCAGAAGAGCGCCTCTCTGCCATGTCCCTTTCTTTTAAAAGACTTGCCTGACTGGTTCAGGTCCATTAGGTAGCGTCCCATTTGATTAGCTCAAAAGTACTGTAGCCCATCACATTCACTCACAGGAGGGCATTAGCAGGGTGTGGACACCAGGGAGTGAGACTCTCTCAGGCCAGTTTAGCATTCATTTGATTAGCCAGGTTTGGTGGCTCATGTCTGTAATCCCAGCACTTTGGGAGGCTGAGGCGGGCAGATCACCTGAGGCCAGGAGTTCGAGACCAGCCTGGCCAACATGGTGAAACCCAGTCTCTACTAAAAATACAAAAAGTAGCCGGGCGTGGTGGTAGGTGCCTGTAATCTCAGCTACTTGGAAGCCTGAGGCAGGAGAATTGCTTGAACCTGGGAGGTGGAGGTTGCAGTGAGCCGAGATCGTGCCTTTGCACTCCAGCCTGGGCGATACAGCGAGTCTCAAAAATAAATAAATGCGAAGGCTGCTGAGCGCAGTGGCTCATGCTTATAATCCTGGCACTTTGGGAGGCCGAGGCAGGAAGACTGCTTAAGGCCAGGAGTTTCAGCCTAGCATGGACAACACAGTGCAACTCTATCTCTAAGTAAAATAAAATAAAATAAAATAAAATAAGTAAAATAAGAATTCAGTTGGTTAAAAGAAACTCACTGGTCCAGCCTACAATCAAGGGATGGAAATTACACAAAGTTGTGAAGAGTCAAGGGTGGGAGATCGCTGGCAGCCCTTATAGAAGCTGCCTATCTCACATACCTGTTGGACAGCTTCTCTCTCCTAGCTGGGGGTATTTGGAGCAGGTGTCAAATCCTGCTCTTTTTTATGTCTGTTGCCTTTTCTCGCGGTGATGTGTTTCCTGTGTGTTCTGTAATTTTGGATCGTGAGCTGAGTTTCAGAGGGGCTTTAGTGGTCCCAGGGTACCACTAAGCCAAGGCAACTTTTCTTTTTGAGACAGAGTTTCACTCTTGTTGCCCAGGCTGGAGTGCAGTGGCGCAGTCTCAGCTCACTGCAACCTCTGCCTCCCAGGTTCAAGCTATTCTCCTGCCTCAGCCTCCCGAGTAGCTGGGATTACAGGCACACGAGGCGTGGCTAATTTTTTGTATTTTTAGTGGAGACGGGGTTTCACCATGTTGGCCAGGCTGGTCTCGAACTCCTGACCTCAGGTGATTCACCTGCCTTAGCCTCCCAAAGTGCTGGGATTACAGGCAAGAGCCACCACTCCCGGCCCAAAGCAACTTTTTAGTGTTAATTTCTCAACTCTGGCATTCCTAGACCACACAGGTAGCATGACTTCATTGTAGGAGTTCCACATTTACATAAGAGAGGCCTGAAAACGCAACGATCTCATGGGAAACTTGTTCACCACCTAAAGCTCAAATTTTCTCACCTCTCTCTGTTCCCCTGGGTGGAAATGTTTCTGTCCCTTTCTCTAAAGGTGTTGCATTTCTGTGGCCCCAACTTCATCATGCTTGACTGTAACCCTGACACCCTGCCTTGTAAGGGATACCAACGCTCAACCCAGCCCTGCCCTCAGGCAGTTGCAGCACCAGCTCCTCTGTCCCCACCTTGGTTCTCACTCCCCTCTTCACTTCTGGCCTTAGGGGACTTAATTTATTTTCTGAAGAACTCAGCTATATATTTATTTTATTTTATTTATATATTTTTTGAGATGGAGTTTCACTCTTTTGCCCAGGCTGGAGTGCAATGGCGTGATCTTGGCTCACTGCAACTTCTGCCTTCCGGGTTTAAGCGATTCTCCTGCTTCAGCCTCCTAAGTAGCTGAGATTACAAGCGCCTGCCACCACTCCTGGCTGATTTTTGTATTTTTAGTAGAGATGGGGTTTCACCATTGGCCAGGCTGGTCTTGAACTCCTGGCCTCAGGTGATCCGCCCGCCTCAGCTTCCCAATGTGCTGGAATTACAGGCGTGAGCCACCATGCCCGGCCTCAGCTCTATAGTTAAAAGGACATTTGTTTCTTACCCAGCATTTCTAGGTGTTTTGAAGAGGGAGACTTCTCAGGTTATCTAACCTGCTACTGAGAACTTAAAGATAGGGAAAATCTTGGACTGGAGATTCTTGGAATCACATAATTGAAAAATCCCAGCTGGGCGTGATGGCTCACGTCTGTAATCGCAGCACTTTGGGATGCCGAGGCAGGTGGATCACCTGAGGTCAGGAGTTTGAGACCAGGTTGGCCAACATGGTGAAATTTCGTCTCTACTAAAAATACAAAAAAAATTAGCCTGGCTTGGTGGTGGGCGCCTGTAATCCCCGCTACTCGGGAAGCTGAGGTAGGAGAATCGCTTGAACCCAGGAGATGGAGGTTGCAGTGAGCTGAGATCACGCCATTGCACTCCAGCTTGGGCAACAAGAGTGAAACTCCGTTGCAAAAAAAAAAAAAGAAAAGAAAAGAAAAAGAAAAAGAAAAATCCCCACAGTGCAGATCGACAAAATCACAGAGGTGCTTTGGGAGCGAGGGTGGCAATCAGACACGGAGGCCATGACACAACCTGCTCGTCCACTCAGGGGTCCAGAACCTCCACCCAATCACCTTATCCGGGGGTGATGGAGACAGGGGAGGTGCCACCTACGCCAGTGTCATCTCTTACAATGAGCTCTTCTCCTGCTCGAAAAGAGCCAGCCTGCTGAGCTTGCTGCCAGGGCCCGTTGCAATGCCTGCGCTGTGTTGCCCGTCGCACAGCCTGTGATGTGTGTTTCCCGTCGCACGGCCTGTGATATGTTTCCCATCATGTGTGCACGTGTGTTGTCATGTAGTGTCTGTCACAGGTGTTACCCGTCACATGTGTTTGCATGTTGCATGTGTGTGGCCTATCAGGTGTAAATATGTGTTGTCTGGCACATGTCAGCATCTGGGCATTCTCCGTGTGCCAGGAGCAGCCAGGTGGCCTGTGAAGCCTTCTCATGGGAAATGCCCAGATAGGAAGAGCACAGCCAGGAGCCAAGCCCCTGAGTGGCCACTCCATGTGCCTGGATCACCTTCAAGTCTGCTCAACATCACAGCCTCTGTTCCTTGGCACCATGAACATTGGAATTGACTCGGAACTGGGAAGAGCTGTAGGCCCACTATCCAGGCACCCGCTCCCCGTTTGCCCAGCATCCCAGGGGCCCACACCCTTCCAAATATCACCTTGCCCTCCATTCAGAGGTGAATCATCTGAGCTTCAGGTCGCCCAACTCCGACTGGTTTTGCTGGAGCCTGCCTAGAGGATGTCGTCAGCCACCTCCAGAGAACACTCAGTCTACAGATGCCGAGGGGGAACTGGAAGCACACAGTGCTGGCCTTCACCCAGGTTATGGTGGCACCTCGGGACCGCTTCTGAGTCTGCTTTTCACTGAAGGTCCGCGTGAGGCAGGCAGCGTTCCCTCCCAGATTTAGAAAATGTCGTCTCCCGCCGCACCCTTTTGTGTTTCTTACAGGGCCTGGGGCGCTTGCTGCCGCCACACTAAGGGCTCCAACATGTTCCCTCACACACTAAACAGAGAAGGAACCTGTGGCTCAGATGGCAGACTCCCTGTCCAAGGCCACAGAGTCTGGCCCCAGGGACCACTAGAGGCTTCAAGAACCAAACTCACATGAGGGCAGAGAGGAGAGATGGGGCCAGTTTAGGGCTGGGAGAATCCATAGAGCGATGCTGAGGCAGGCATGGAGCCTGGAGGTACGGACGAGGGTCTCGCCAAAGTCAGGGGAAGAGAGGCTGTGCGGAGTGAGGAATGGTGTGGGCCAGCCCCGGGCCTGCTGGGGTGCAGCTGGGGGCTCCATGGCCCTCCCACGGCCCCCACTTGTCCTCACCCAACCGTTCAGAGCTCTTCATGGCGGGGGTGTCCCTCTCCTCTGGCCACAAGAGGAGCGGGTGGAGGAACGGCACCTTCAGGCCTTGTAGGGGGTCTGCCCCTCCACCAGCCTGTTTCTCGTGGGCATCGCAGCTGAGGCTGTAGCCGGGAAAGGATAGTCACCGAGCGTACCTGGCCTCCAACCACCACTTCCAAGGCCCCTACTGGGCACAGGGTGACCCCACCGTGGCTCGGAAGTGGACCCTGTCCGACGCGGGGGTGGTCGCTGGATGGCGGAGGATGCCTACACAGTCCCCTGGAGGGTGTGCCTCGGAAGTCTGTCTCGCCCTATGGACCCATGGGGGACCAGCAACGCCGTCACACCCTCCTCTGTCTCTGCCAGCCGCTCCGCCGCTCCCTTCTCCTGGCTGGGGCTGGCAAAGGCAGGCAGGTATGGGGGAGCGGGGCCTCAGGAGGGAGGAAGGGCTGGTGGGCGGGGCCTACGGACACCTCGCCCCGCCCCCAGCAGGGCGCGGCACTCCCCACACCCCGCGATCCCCCTAGGTCAGGGCCTGTCACCACCGCGCCCAGAGGCCGGGCCAGCCGGGCGTGCATCCCAGGGGCGCTCCGTCCCCCGCGGCCTGGGACTCCCCAGTCAGGACAGTACAAAATCTCTTTATTGCTCATTTTCTGTAAAAAATCGTGGCTCTCGGCGGACCCTGGGGATAGGAGGTGCAAAGCGCGCTCACATGCGGCCCGGGTCCGCGGCCGAGAGCTGGGGGGATCTGGAGCGGGGCCGGGTCGCAAGAAGACCCTGACCCTGCTCCGGCGCTGGGGCGCGTGCTAAGGGCCCGCGGGGTTTCAGCTGTATTTTCGAACCCCTGTGCTTGGCCGAGGGGTTCCCAAGGCTCCACTCCGCCTTGGAGGCGGCTGCGGAAGCCCGGAGGTGACCCGAGCTCTGGGAGGGGCGTCCCCAACGTGGGGGAGGGGAGACAGGGGCCTTTGAAGACAGCGCGGGACTCGGAGGGGGTCCCCCCGACCCCAGACGTGGTAAACTGAGGCCGGCGAGGAGGGAGGCTGAGTCCGGGGACCAGGCGGCCCCTCACTGCTCCTCCGGCCCGTCTCCCCCCTGCGCCTGTTCATACGGGCAGGGCCGGCGGCCGAGTCCAGCGGGCTCGGGGCCAGGCCTGGGCCCCGCGGGCGGCGCCTCCTCCTCCGCGCCGTCCCCATGCTCGCCCTCCGCGTCGCTCTCGTCAGAGTTGTCCTCCTCCAAGTAGCGGTAACCGCGCACCTTGTGCTGGGGTCGCGGGATGCGGGGCTGGCGCGGGGCCACGCCCCGCCGCAGCTTCTGCTCCATCCGCAGGTAGGAGACCGCGGCCGCCACCAGCGTCACCAGCAGCACCGCCAGCTTAGCCTGCGCGTAAGGAGAGGGATGCCAGGGACCCGCGGCCGCCTCGCCCCGCACCTTCCCCGCCTATGCCCCTCGCTGAGATAGGCCCTTCCCTCCTCTGGGAGCCTCCCGGGCCACGCGGCCCTCAACTTCTCCAGCCCCTCCACCCATGCTTCCTGGACCGCCTCCTGCAGGCGAGGCTCACATCCAGCACTGTCCCTTACAGTCGCCATGCCCTTGGCGACCTCAGTGTCCCACACTGTAAGGGGACAATGGAAATCCATTTGCCTCATAGGGTGCATGCGCCAGTGTTGATAAAGTGCTGGCCACAGGCCCTGCCTTCCCAGGGCTCACAACACTGTGTCCCTGACACACCCGTGGGCTGTAGTGATGCTTTTCATGGGGTTTTGACTATAACCCGCAGTCAGGAATGATTTCACACCATAGCTCAGGACATACACACATATCTGTATGCATACTTCCTGCTCTTTTCTTTTTTCCAGACACGGTCGCTCCGTTTCCCCACCGCGCCCCCTCCCTCCCTTCCCCCACCCACTGCTGGAGCGCAGTGGCACGCTCACTTCAGCCTCAATCTTCCAGGCTCAAGCTATCCTCCCACCTCAGTCTCCCAAGTAGCTGGAACTACAGGCACGCGCCACCACGCCCAGCTAATTTTTAAATTTTTTGTAGAGATAGGGTCTCCTATGTTGCCCAGGCTGGTCTTGAACTCCTGGCCTCAAGCAATCCTCCTGCCTCAGCCTCCCAAAGTGTTGGGATTACAGGCGTGAGCCACCATGCCCAGCCCACTCACTGCTTTTCTTTTTTCTTTTTTTCTTTTTGGAAGACAGAGTCTCGCTCTGTCCTCCAGGCTGAAGTGCGGTGGCGCGATCTTGGCTCACTGCAACCTCCATCTCCCAGGTTCAAGCCATTCTCGTGCCTCAGCCTCCAGAGTAGCTGGGATCACAGGGACGTGCCACCATGCCCAGCTAATTTTTGTGTTTTTAGTAGAGACAGGGTTTCACAGCCTGTTACCCAGGCTGGTCTCGAACTCCAGATCTCAGAACCCCCACCTCAGCGTCTCAAAATGCTGGGATTACAGGCGTGAGCCACTACTCCCGGCCCACTCCCTGCTATTTTTAGTTCTATTTTTATTTTTATTTTTATTTTTATTTTGAGACGGAGTTTCGCTCTTGTTGCTTAGGCTGGATGGAGTGCCAAGGCCCCGTCTCGGCTAACTGCAACCTCCGCCTCCCAGTTCAAGCGATTCTCCTGCCTCAGCCTCCCGAGTAGCTGTGATTACAGGCACCTGCCACCACGCCCGGCTAATTTTTGTATTTTTAGTAGAGACGAGGTTTCACCATGTCGGTCAGGCTGGTCTCAAACTCCCTACCTCAGGCAATCCACTCGCCTCGGCCTCCCAAAGTGCTGGGATTACAGGAGTGAGCCACCGCGCCCGGCCTTTAGTTCTATTTTTAAAAAATGTTTAGCAACTGGGACTTGCTAGACCAAGCCACCATCTTTTGGGAGCAGAGCATGAGGAGCCTGCTCCCCTTCAGACCATGAAGAGAGACAGACCCAACATCTGGAGAACAGGGTACCAAACAGCCCACAGGATGGCTGTGATGCACCCACAAATCCCCTCAGAGATGGGCAAACTGAGACTGGCTGGAGGTGGGCCAGTAAGTGGGGTGCTGAGTTGGGGGCCACCCAGTGGGCTGCAGGAATGGGGCCTTGGCCCAGAGACTGGCTTGGGAAGGGGTGGCATTTAGGAAGCTGTGAAGCCAGGGCAGGGGCTAAGGAAGTACCTGTCATTGGGCATGGGGCCCCCAACCCTGCCCAGTCTCACCTTCATGTGCAGGCTCGAGCCCAGGTACACGGTGAAGATGGCCACAGCCTGCCACCAGTGGTAGATGGTGAAGATGAAGTCCTGTCTCTCCTTGTCTTCGTACAAGATTCCCAGGAGTGCTGCAGGCAGGCAGTACAGGGCAGGCAGGGGAGAGGTGTCACCTGGGGCCTGGGGCTGCCGAGCTACCATCTACGAACTTTACTAAGCTCTGTATGGGTCCCAGCCCCGGACCAGAGAGCGCCTAGAAAGTGCTGTGAGGCGGTCCTGGCCTGCCCCCTGGTGGAGACCCTGGTCACCACACTGCTCACACGCTAAGCAGAAGTAGGAGCAGGTGCGTCGGGCTGTGTGGATGCAGGTGGTCCCGCTCCGCACCACATGCGTGGCCTCAAAAGAAGAAAGCTCTGTGCTTAGTCATGTCCTGTCCCCAACCCAGGTGTGCAGTGCCAAGCTTGCAGGCGCTGTTGCTCCTCCTCAGCCGGACTAGAGAGATCGAACTGTTTGCAGCTGCCAACTCTGCAAATCAAACCTGAAGCTAAGCATGGAGAGGGGGGCTTCCTTTCCAGTGAGTCCTCCCAGGGTGGGCAACAAGAGTAACGGATTGGGAGTCAGAAGATGCACACTCGTTCTCAGGACTGTAATGTTGGCTCCATGGGTGATTTGGGTACTTAACTCCCCAGAGCTGCTTTTCCCAATGGTGAGATGAGCTTATGCCTATTGTGTGCTGTGTTCTGAAGTTCTAAAGTGAGAAAGTGGGCATGGCACCTGCCAAATCATAGGGGCCACTATTAACACCTTCACCAGGCACTCAGGACATGAACACTCCTGTCTTGGGGCCCTGCAGGGTGACTTTATCCCCACAGTGCTGCTATGAAGAGACAAGGATCCCCCGGGGTTCACCGGAGGAGATGGGATATGGAGCTGGGCAGAGGGGATGCCAGGACCAGACAGGGCACAACATGGGTTCAAGATACCCAGGCTGGACTCTGCCCAGAATGGGCTATCCTTGGGCAAAACGGCCAAGAGACTGTGGTGCAGTATGAGGCTCCAGCCCCTGCTACAGACAGAGACACCCAGTCAGCCTCTGCCCTGCCAGCAGCAGGCATGACCTCGGCCACTCCACACCCCCAAGGATGACGTTCAAAACTGTTCACAGCTTCGGCCCATCAGAACAGACACTGACATGGATGCCCGGCAGGACTGCCCATGTGTGCTAGCTGTGTGTCACTGCATGTGCCCATCTGTGGGCAGGGAGCATCCTGGAGCTGAACATGGGCCCACCCGCTGCCTTCTGCAAACAGGGCCCTGTTCCCCAGCAGCCCAGACCTGGGGCCTGGACTCTGGTACTGAGCAGACTGGGTTGGGGCTGCAGGCCTGCTCCTCTCTATACAAAGGCCCATGTCTGTATCTATGCCATGGGTGTACAACAGGCCACTTGCTCCTACCACATGCTCCGTGAGGCAGAGACCAAAACATCTGCTCCAAGTGTCACGAAAACTATGCCAGGGTAAGCCCTGTCCCCTGGTATGAAAAGGGAGAATCCCTGATGTGTTTTTCACACTGTCCCTAAGGGGTGTCCACAGAGCCCCACACCTGCCCCGTGTAGCCACGAGATTTCACACTGACCCTCCAGTGTTGATGCGGCCCTGTGCCCGCTCTGGGGTATTAACAGAATGTCCATGGCATGGAACCCCCATACCTGTCTCCAGGGTGTCCACACCCTACCCATCTGTCCCCAGTGTGTCCATAAGACTTTCCTTCCACCCCCGGAGTGTCCACAGGAAGCCCCACCCGCCTCTGCCATGTCCACAGGACCCTATGTGACCATGGGACCCCATATCTGTCCCTGGGATGTCTATGTCTCGCCAACCACCCACAGATAGCCATAAAGCCCCCTGCCCCGCCCCCCCTCCCCCCAGTGCCCACAGCTATACTCACTGCTGAGTCCAGTCTTGTTCAGGGCACTGCCCACACCCCAAAGGGCAGCTGCCACATAGAGGATCCAGCTGTGTTGCAGGACCCGAGGCACAGGGGCCCAGAAAAAGAGGATGAAGGTGAGCAGCAGGTGCACCCCTGCTCCAGCCACGAGGGGCACCGGGCGTGGCAGCCACAGGCCCAGCAGGCCCAGGAGTGAGGCGGCTGAGGCACCCAGGCTATAAGCCACGAGGAGGTAAGCCAGCCGCTCCAGCCCCACCGAGCACACGCCATAGCCCTGCGGGGGGACAAGGGGTGAGTGTTGAAGTCTGGAACAGCCCAGACCCCAGTCTCAGCCCTCCCCGCATCGCGGGGGGTGCCTCACCCCCCTGCGATGGGGGTCCTAAGAGCCGGGGGGTGAAGAGGGGTTGGCTCTTACTCCCCGCATCGTGGGGGGTGCCTCACCCCCCTGCGATGGGGGTCCTAAGAGCCAGGGTGGGGAGAGGGGCCCCCCGCGATACGGGGAGTAAGAGCCAGAGGGGGAGAAGGGCTGGCTCTTACTCCCCACAAGAGGTGTTCCTTAGGCCACACCCTGCCCTCCCTGGACTGCCTGACCTCGCTCCAAGGCTCAGGGGAAGGTTCTGAGGGCAGGTGTGAAAATGCTTGGAATGTCCCTAGACACCGTGGGCTGTACCCCACAAGGAACTAAACACTCTGTGGGTGCTATCCCATTTCGATTCAGAGAAGTTAAAATAACTTGCCCAAGGTAAAGGGGGGACAGGGGTAAGAGAGGGAAAAGAAAGCAGGAGGGGGATATTTGGGATATACATGTACACACTTACATATGTAATTAAAAATTATTCGTTGTTTACTTGAATTCAAATTTACCTGGCTATCTTGTCTTTTGTCGGGCAATCCTATGCAGGCTGTACTTACCAAGGCGATACCAGTGCAGGCAAAGAGCACCTCGAAGCCGCTGTAGATAAAGAAAGGCACGAGGTGGCGCAGGCGGTAGTCACGCACGTGCTTGAAGGGCAGCTGGAAGATGTTGCCCCAGCCCACGCTGCGCAGATCGATCTCCTCCGTGGGCCGGTAAGCGGCTCCGCACAAACCCAGCACCTGCGAACCCATTACTTGAAGGGGCGGCCAGCCAGGCCCAGGCCTGGCCTCCAGGCTTCAGCCCCGCCCTTCAGATGCACCACATGCCTGGGCCTTGCCTCAGCTCTCGGCCCCGCCTCCCAGCCCAGGGCCCCGCCCCTGAGACACACCCACAGACCCAAGTCTTGCCTTATCCCAGCTCAAGGCCCCGCCTCTCAGCACAAAGCCACGCCACCACACTCCGAAAGACGGTGGTCTTGCCTCCCAGCCCAAGGCCCCATCCCCTCTCTCTCACATACACACACTTCACAACTCACATTCAGACAAATCCATAGACTTCAGCCTTCCTTCTCAGCCCCGCGCCAGACCTCAGCCCCGCCTTCCAGGCTAGTCCCCGCCCCTCGGACACACCCACAGACTTCGGCCCCGCCTCCCAGCACTAGGCCCCGCCCTGACACAGCCAAAGACTGGGCCTTGCCTCCCAGCTCCATCGCCAGGCGGCAGCCATGCCAACGCCTTAGTTCTGCCGTCCAGTATCACTTCCAGTTTGAGCCACACCTTCCAGCCCTCACCCTTGGTCCTGTCCCCAACCCCCTCACAGGTCTCAGTCAGTCCTCTAAGATCTTGTCTCCAGCTCGAAACTGTGGACCAAGCCTGTTCCTTCCTTCCCCTGGCCTCTGGATGCCCACGCCTGCCTCGGACCACAGGCCTCAGCCCCGCCTCCGAGCCTCATGCCCGCTCTGCAGCACTCGGCCCTAGCTCCCCAACTCAGATCGCGCTCCCAGGCCTACGGCCCGCCCCGAGGCCACAACCCGACCCAGGCCACGCCATCCGATCCAGACCCTTTCTCGCAGACTCGGTCCCCAGAACCACACTCTGCTTCACTGACTGTCCTGCCCCAATCCCGGGCCGCACCAGCAGCATGGCCAGGAAGGCCACTGCCATGAGCACGCTCTCCACCACAATGAGGTTTCCGCTCCGCGGCAGCGTCCGCAGAACCGTCTTGTTGAAGCCGCTGAGGATCCCGTGGCTGTTGGTGCCTGGGAAGGGTGGGGGTGAGGGCACCGTGAGCAGAGAGTAGGGCACACAGTCAACCCAGCCACCAGGGTGGAGCCACGCAGGCCGCGGAGGAGCGGTGGAGGGCGGGAGAGTGAGAGCAAGGGCAGAGTTCCTTCAGAGAGCAGTTTGGAGGTTTGGACCACTGGGGCTGGGTGTTCCCCGGGAAAGGGGCATGTTTCCCCTGCTTCCCACCCTATTGCCCCAAGGCTCAGTGGACCTCACATTTCCATGCACACCCCCTGCACTGATTGAGCTCTGACTGTTTGCCTGGCCCCAAGAAAGATCCCACTGGCAGCCTCAGCCCAGATGGTGCCTTCTCCAGGCAGTCTTCCCCGCCCACCCACTCTCCTGGCTGGGTCAGATGTCCTAACTACTTACTCCTACAGGGCCCTGTGTCTTGCCCACCAGAGCCATGGGGCACTGGGCTGCCAGCCCTGAATCCTGTGAGTGAGGGCCCAGTGTCTGCTGGGGAAGTAAGCAGACTTTGTGGACTCCTCCCCAACCCCCACAAGGACTAACCGCAGCTCTGCACATTGTACAGCGTGTGGTTCAGGTCATACAGGTAGTGGTTCAGGAAATAAATCATGGGCAGCTGGGCGCAGGCGAAGCTCAGCTGCAGAAACAAGGGCAGTTGGGACCAGACTCAGGCAAGAGCCAGGCAGGGGACACAGGCATGGTCTGGGGAGGGGTCCAGGCACAGCCTTGGGGGAACAGGGGCCTTCCCAGTTCTGGGAGTAGTGTGGTTACAGGGCCGCCCAATGAGGAAGACCTCCTCCTGGCCAGCATTGTGGAAAAGGGCAGATGAGATCTCTATCTCTATGGATGAGCAAGCTGGGGTGGGCTCAAGAAAGGAAGATGGGCAGCCTGGGCAACATAGTAAGATCCTATCTCTACAAAAAATAAAAAATTAGCTGGGTGTGGTAGCACATGCATATGATGCCAGCTACTCAGAAGGCTGAGGTAGGAGGATCACTTGAGCCCAGCAGTTCAAGGTTGCAGTGAGCTTTGACTGCACTACTGCACTCCAGCCTGGGCAACAGAGCAAGACCCTGCCCCCAACCCCCACCAAAAAAAAAAAAAAGAAAGAAAGAAAAAGAAATGAAGGTGGGGCAGATACAGTGGTGTGCGCATGTAGTCCCAGCTACTTGGGAGGCCAAGGTGGGAGGATCACTGGAGCCCAGGAGTTCAAAGCCAGCTGGGCAACATAGTGAGACCAGGCCTCTTAAAAATAACAATAATAAAAGAAAGAAAGTGGGACTAGAGGGTTGAGACTGTGGATGGGCTCCAATGCGTGGGTCTGCCCCTGCCACCCAACAATGGCCCACGTGGCACTCACATGGAAGAAGCTGTAGAAGATGGCTTGGAAGACCAGGAGATAGGGCGCGTGGGAGCCCCGCGGAGGCCGCTGCTTCATCCCCTGCCCATCCTGCTCCTTGTAGTGGGAGTACTCGTGGTACTTCTGCGCCATCCTGGACCACAAAGGAGAGAAGGCTCTCCTCAGCCCGACCTGTGCCACTCCTGTGTGTCCTGCACCCAGAGCTAGGGGCAGACCAGCCCCGGTGTGGGGAAACTGAGGCCCAGAGGGCGAAAGGGGCTTCCTGTGGTCCCCCAGCCAAAGTTGGCAATAAAGTGGAGGCTTGGCCAGGTCTCCAGCCTCCTGCCCTGCTGCCCACCAGGCTCACCTGGTGATGTAGTTGCCCATGGAAGCCCAAAGAGGCACGATGGCCATGCCCAGGGCCACAGCCGAGGGCACAAGTGTGTAGTAGCGCTCCCAGTAGTTGGTGGAGACAAAGAGGGCGTAGATGCCCACAGCGAGGAACATCATCCACTTCGTTCCGAAAAACCTGTGGACAGTGGGAGAGATGCTGGCACCACAGGCCTGCTGGACCACTGTGGCCTGAAGCCAAACGGGGCCACAACCGCAGGTCCCAGCTCACAGGGCTTTGTGAGGTAGAGAGAGTCGAGGGCACTGAGATGGAATATCAGATACACAGACTTGCGGAGTGGCCTCAGGCAAGCTACTGTGCCTCAGTTTTCCCAGCTGTAATATGGGCATGGAGCCCAAACCACAGGCCTCTCATCACCACTGTGAGGATGGAGAGTGACCCATGGGTGTAACCAGCCCTCATGCGTGTTCTGGGCTCTCTGATTCTCCCATTCCCCCTTCTCCTCCCAAGCTCATGCACTGTGTCTGTAGGGCCCAGGGGCTTGACTCAGGCTGGGAGAAGAGAAAGGAAGAGGCCCCACTACTGGGAGCACCAGAGCCAGAGTCCCGGCACCCCTGCCTCCAGTTCATTGCTTTTATGAACCATGGTGGTCAGTCAGGAAGTTTCCACCTGTCTGGGTCTGGGAAAAGGTCACACAGTGACAATAGAAGGGGCTTGGTGAGTGACAGGATGAGGGCTCAACCACCCATGGAGGCTGATCAGGCCAAAAACCACTACTGGTATCTTCAAGTTTTCTGTATTTACGCTCCTTAAGTAAAAATGCCGGTAAAAATGTGCATTCACTGCTGGTGAGGATGTGGTTTGAAAGTGGCACATATAGGCCGGGCACAGTGGCTCACATCTGTAATTCCAGCACTTTAGGAGGTGGAGGTGGGCGGATCACCTGAGGTCAGAAGTTTGAGACCAGCCTGGCCAACATGGTGAAACCCCACCTCTACTAAAAATACAAAAATTAGCCGGGTGTGGTGGTGCACACCTGTAATCCCATCTACTTGGGAGGCTGAGGCAGGAGAATCGCTTGAACCCAGGAGGCGGAGGTTGCCGTGAGCTGAGATCGTGCCACCGCACTCCAGCCTGGGCAACAGCAAGATTGCTCAAAAAAAAAGTGGCACATATAGCCAGTGGTCACACACACTGGCATAACCCTTTGGGAAAGCAGCCTGGTAGTTTTGGCAGGGGGTGAACATGTGGATTTGAGTCCCTCTACTGGGGTTCAAGCCTTCAGTCTGCCAGTTACTGCCTGTGGGACCTGGGCAAGTTGTTTAACACCATGGTTTCTTCATGTCTAAGACTGGAGCAGCTTCCTCAAATTATTGGGAATGAAATTGCGCTTATAAAGTGCCCAGCATGGCCGGGCGTGGTGGCTCGTGCCTGTAATCCCAGCACTTTAGGAGGTGGAGGTGGGCAGATCACCTGAGGTCAGAAGTTTGAGACCAGCCTGGCCAACATGGTGAAACCCCGTCTTTACTAAAAATACAAAAAATTAGCTGAGCGTGGTGGCGGGCGCCTGTAATCCCAGCTACTCGGGAGGCTGAGGCAGGAAAATCGCTTGAACCTGGGAGGCAGAGGTTGGAGTGAGCCGAGATTGTGCCATTGCACTCCAGCCTGGGTGATAGAGTGAGACTCCATTTCAAAAAAAAAGTAAAAATAAAAATAAATAAATAAAATAAAGTGCCGGGCAGACAGGAGACAAGAGTTCACTGCTATTAGTAGAAGTGATAGGTTTCAAAAGCCATAAAGCCTTTTGTATGGCTTGGACCTAGTAAAGACATTGTTGAAAATGTATCCTAGGAAAAATAATTGTTTAAAAAATTGGGGGAGTGCTGGATGTGGTGGCTCACACCTGTAATCCCAACACTTTGTGGGGCTGGGGCGGGTGAATTTGAGACTGGCCTGAGCAACATAGCAACTCCCCATCGCTACAAATACTTTAAAAATCAGCCAGATGTGATGGCGTGCGCCTGTAGGCCCAGCTACTCGGGAGGCTGAGGTGGGAGGATTGCTTGAGCCCAGTGTGTGGGGGTTGAGGAGGCAGTGAGCTGTGTTCGTGCCACTGCACTCTAACCTGGGTGACAGAGTGAGACTCTGTCTCAAATAATAATAATAATAAAATAAATAAACACATAATTAAAAAAAAAAAAACAAGGAAACAGATGTAAGCACAGAAGGAACTGCAGTGTCCAATTCCAAGCCACTGTTCAGTGCCACCGTATCTGCAGAAGATGCTACCATTGCAAAGTCGTAACTGTGAAGGCTGTAGAGTAGGCTAAGATACGCTCAGTGAAAAGAAGGAAGCAAGCTCTGGGCACTGTGGCTCATGCCTGTAATCCCAGCACTTTGGGAGGCCAAGGCAGGAGAATCACTTGAGGTCAGGAGTTTAAGACCAGCCTGGTCAACATAGTGAAACCCCATCTCTACTAAAAGTACAAAAATTAACCGGGTGGCAGGCGCCTGTAATCCTAGCTACTCAGGGTGCTGAAGTAGGAGAATCGCTTGAGCCTGGGAGGCAGAGGTTGCAGTGAGCCGAGATCACACCACTGCACTGCAGTCTAGATGACAGAGCAAGTATCTGTCTCAAAAAAAAAAAAAAAAAAAGTAAGCAAGCAAAAGCAAACATAGCCCGCTTGCATACACACACACACACACACACACACGGGCACGTCCACACACGTGCTCTGGGGACAAGGATGTGAATGTAATCCATGCATGGTGGTGGGACAGCATGGGTAGCCGATTTCCTGGAGGGCTTAGATGGGGTTTCTTTTTTATGATTTCAGTTATTCTAATCCTGCCTGTGCAACGGGAGATGTTTTAAATTTTCAAATTTTTGTTTAAATGGAGTTTTCTCTTGTTGTTTTGTTTGTTTGTTTGTTTGTTTTAAAGATGAGGGAGCTCAAATTCACCTAATTTGTCCACTGGTCTCCAGGTCCCATCAGGGAGGGCACTGTGGACCAGTGATGGGGAGGCTGAACCACATACCTCCAGGGCTCAGATCTGGGGGAGAGCTCTGGGGCACCTGCCCAGCCATGCCTGTCTGTGAGAAACACCCCCTCAGCACCAGTCACAGCGACTGGGCCAGGCATGGGTGCCTGGACTTTGCTGACCGATCAGAAACCCCTAACTCTACAGCCCCAACCCTGAAGGCCACAGTGGCTCTGGGAGGCCTCCAAGGAGGCCACGAGGAGGGTGCCACGTGAGGCCCAGGCAAGCTGGGAGGGAGCTCAGCCCGTGTGAATCTGTTGCTGGAAACCAAATGTGCCCTGAGGCAAATTTCCTGTTTCCTTCCCCAAATCCGAGTTTCACCCCCTTCACTCTCAGGCTTCCGGATAGAAAAAAACCTCTCCCTTGCTCCCTCGCCCCACAAACACCCCGGCAGATGGACACCTCCTGGCCTGCCGGCCTCTGTACCCCTCCGAAATGGGAGTACCGCAGCATCCCACAGGAGCAGCCGCGCCCACCTGATGAGCACAGGTGTGTAGAGCAGGGCGGCGATGGGAGTCACGTTGATGCCCATCAGCATTTTGCTGTCGATGTCGGGCAGCCCCATGTTGCCATACTTCACCTCGCGGTAGGTCTCGTCGTAGTGCAGGATCAGCTGCATCTGCAGGAGGCCTGGGGACAGGACAGAGAGCGGCGTGCAGGGAGCAGCCTGGCTTTGGGCGCCACCGAGCAGAAGACGGCATGCAGGCCTCGCAGGGAGCTCCAATCACCGAAGGCATTCCCGCTGACAGCGCCCCTCAGGACAGCCGGGTTCCCGGGCTGCGCCACGCCTTCTGCCAGCCCGCGGCCACTTGGCCAGCTAAGCCCAGACCCCCACCCGCCTTGCTCCGCCGGCCTCCAATTCTGAAGGTGGCAGGTCTGTCCGGGAGCCCGGACCCCTGTCCCCCACCCACACCGAGGCTCTGGCTGGGACCCGGGGACGCTGCGCTACTTGACCCCCCAACCCCACCCCCGCCGCGCGGGGCCGTGGCTGCAGCTGCGAGGGCAGCGGAGGGGAAGTGAGAGCGGGCGGGAGGCAGCGGCCCGCGGTTTCTGTTTCCCGGGCCGGGCTGGGAGCGGGCGGGGCGGCCCCGGGTCCCCGAGCGGCACCTACCCAGGTAGACGCCGTAGGTGAGCATGCCTCCGGCGCTGGCAGCCAGCACGTTCTTGAGCACGCCCAGGCGCTTGCGGCGGTAGTAGCGGCGCTCCTCCTCCTCCTCGTTGTAGTTGGGGTACGCGCCCACCAGCTCGTCCAGCTGCGGGCCACGCACGCCGCTCGCACCCGCGATCGCGCCCCGAACCCGTGTCCCCCGGTGCCCGCCGCCCCCCGGCCCGCCCCGCCCCCGCCGGGGGGACCCTGGCCCACAGGGGACGCCCGCGCCTCGCACTCCGGGTCCCCGCTCACCGGGGCCTCGGGCCCGTCCGGGACCCCGAGCCGGTCCTCGTCGCCCTGCGGCCCCGCAGCCCCCGCCATCGGGTAGAGCGGCGGCTCCGCCTCCATGGCCCGAACTACTGCGGACTCGCGGCGGTTGCCCCGGAGCCCTTGCGACCGCCCGGCCACTTCCTCCCGGCGGCCGGGACCTGCCCCCGCCCCGCCCTGTCCCGCCCTGCGGGCCGCCTCCTCCAGGACACGTGTGTGTGTATGTGTGTGTACGCGCGCGCGCGCGCGTGTGTGCAGGGGCCTGCCTGTGTGTGCCCTCTGGGGTGTGAGTTCGAATCCCCACTCAGCCACCTCCTGGCCCTGTGACTTTAGGAATTAACTCCATTTCTTTGTGCCTCGGTTTCCTCTGTTTCCTCGACGGTAAAACAGAAATACGTGGCACTACCCCCGGGGCCATGGCGGAACTATTGAGTTAAAGCAAAGCCTTGGAAAAGTGCCAGGGTTGCCTGGCTCCCTTAAGCTCCCCTCAGGGTTGCCTGGGTCGTCCCCAGCCCCACCTCCAAGCCTGCTGTTACAGCTCATCAAAGAGCACTGCAGGGACAGTAGCGTCACCAGCTGGACCCCACCTCCCACCACAGGACGCTACAGCCAGAGCCCACCTCCCATGTCCCCATCCTGCTCCAGTTTGGGCTGTGCAAATGGGAGCTTGAGTGAGTCCTGGGAGGTGGAGATTGTGATCCCCACTGAACTACTTGGGGGACCCTGCCACAACCATGTAGTGGGGCCCAGAGCCACCTGCCGCCGTCCTGCTGGGCACTGGATCCCGGGCTGCAGCGGGAGCCCGTGGTGGGGCCGACACTCCAAAGCACTGGCTACCACCGACCTGGCTGGAGCCACGGGGCCACTTTTGAAAATATCCAGATTCTCTCCCCTGGGTTCCTTCTGGTTTGAATGCTCTTCCTGCTGCGCCTCCCAGGTGGCTTCCTTCCCACTCAGCTCTCAGAACAAGAGAACATCCCTGCAGAGAATGCAGTCCCTCCACTTCCCTTCTGGTTTTCCATGCCCTCCCTGTGCACCCCCCTCCACCCACTGCTCTTCAGGTACATCCTCTCCCAAATGCAGAGGATGGCATTGGGCACCTACTGAGTGATCAATACTTGTGACTGGATGGGTGCATGAGTGACTGGATGACAAACACCTCCCACCCCGCAAGGATTGCTGGGAAGGTGGAGGGAGGCGTGAATCTGCAGTGGCTTCAGGCTTCCAGGAGGTAGAACTTTCTCCAGGTGACGATGCCCAAGTGCAGATGTGGAGAACAGACAGGTGGATTCATGCAGGTGGGTGGCTGGAAGTGGGAGACAGGAAAGGAGCCGAAGAGAGGGCAGGGCCCGAGGCGCAGGGGCAGGGAGGAGGTGGGAGAGTATGGCTATGGCGAGGGCCGTTCTCAGATGGCAGACACCAGCATCATTACACAGCATGATGAGAAAGTGCAATTCTCCTGACTCAGCCTTGTGAGTAGCTGGAATTACAGGCGTGTGCCCCTACACCCAGCTGATTTTTGTATTTTTAGTAGAGATGGGGTTTCACCATATTGGCCCAGGCTGGTCTCGAACTCCTGACCTCAAGTGATGTACCCGCCTTAGCCCCCAAAGTGCTGGGAGTGGGCCCCCCGAGCTTCTCAATTTCCCTGAGGGACCCCAAACTTCTGGGGCCTGGTGACATCTCTTCCTCCCCTTGTTCCTCTGGGCCTGCGGGTTGTGGCGGTTGCTATGGTTGCCCATCCTGGGCTCTTCCATCACCTGTGCTGTACCACCAATTCCCTGCACTCAATGTCTCCTACTCAAAACACCTGGAGAGGGTCGGGCGCTGTGGCTCACGCCTGCAATCCCAGCACTTTGGCTGGCCAAGGAGGATCACTTGAGCTCAGGAGTTCAAGACCAGCCTCAACAAAGTGAGACAACCCCCTCCCCCCCATCTCTACAAAAAATACAAAAACTAGCCTGGTGTGATGGTGGACACCTGTAGCCCCAGCTACTTAGGAGGCTGAGGTGGGAGAATTGCTTGAGCCCAGGAGGATGAGGCTGCAGTGAGCTGAGATTGTGCCACTGCATTCCAGCGTGGGCGACAGAGTGAGACCTCTCAAAAAAAAAAAAAAAAAAAAAAAAAACCAGCCCTGGAGGCACTAAACCCTGACTGATACACCTCCTCTCTCCAGAAAGGATTTTTTTTTTAGGTGGTTTATGGAGCTGCTCTTGGGGAGCCTGGAGACTATCTAAGAGGCTGATAGGGTGGCCCAGATAAACACACCAGGGTGACCTGCGGGACAGAGATCTGAGCAGGGCCAGCACCTCCGCCAACCCATCCAGGTTGCAACAGTGCACAGTCACATCCCCAGGAAGGGGCGGCCAGATCCCCCCGTGCTCACTGTTTGCCAATGCTTTTCTCTATAATAAGCCTTTACTTTCAGTTCTCATTATGAAAATAATCGATGTTCCTTGCAGAAAAGCAAGCAGAAGAGAATAAATATTGCTCTCAACTGGAACTCCCTGAAACAACCTCTTGGAATATTGTTGCCCCGCATTGCACTGACACAGGAGCGTGTTGGGCAGCCCACATGATTCCCTTCACACCACTTCCCTGGCATGGATGTGATTCCACAATATTTTAAACATTAAAGCCAATGGGGATGATGATCACTGAGTCTGGCTCACAGGATGTTGGGAGGTCCCCAGGTTGGGGTGTGCCAAAGGCTCTGCCCAGTGCCTGGCACAGCAAATGCCCAGGTGGCTGCTGCTTTCCACTGAGACTTGAGGCTCCTGAGAGTTGGTGGCAAAGGGCTCACCCAGAGCTGAAGACTCCAGCCCATTCCTGTGCGAGGGCTCCAGGCACCTTGGAAGCACCGTGGGCCGAGGAGCCAGGCCGGGCTGGGTGTGGATCCCCGTGGTGAGTCCTTGTCACTGTGTGGCCCAGCTGGAAAGCATGGTCAATAATGTCTGGGAATTGTGAAAATTGTGTGAAGTGTCTGCACACAGTAGGTGCTCAGTAAAGGTTTGTTGAGTGCGTAAATGAACAAGTGACCCGCATTCACCGTTGCCCGTGAGTTCTGACTGTGTCCTGGGCCCTGGGCCCCTACAGCCTCTAACTTTGCCTCTTCGAGGAGCCAGGGTGGGTCCAGCCTTCAAGACTGCCAGGGAGGGGGTGGGAGGCAGGGCCAGGGCCTCAGGGCCAAGGCCTGGGGCAGCCACTTCCTCAGGAGGGCAAGGAGAGGGGCAGGAGGACATTCACATGCTCTGAGCGCCTACTGAGCACCAGGTGCCCTGTCGGTGCCTTCAGGTCGGCTCTCGTTTCACCCTCGCAGTAACCATGTGAGGCAGGCAGAGTCAGCCCCATTTTACAGCTGGGGAAACTGAGGCCCAGTGAGGGGACGTTTCTTTTCAAGGTCACTTGTGGGCAGATGAGGCAGTGAGATGCTCTCGGGCAGGTCTGAGGCCCTGTGAGCCAGGCTCAGGGGCATGTTTCTGAGAAGTGAGGGAATGAATGAATGAATTATGAATGAATGAATGATTCCACCTGATGCCATGCTCATGCCCTGCCCATGCTCCTGTCCTAGAGTCTGGAAGGTAGCTCTCAGACCCCTCCAGAGGGGGCCGGGCACTTGGAATGGTCACAGTTCTGGGCCCACGTGCATGGAATGACTTGTTTCAGCCTCACAATCACTTACGTCTCATTTTACAGATGGGAAGGCAGAGGCATGGGGGGTTAAGACACTAACCTAGGTCACACAGGTAAGTGACAGGACCAGGATTTGAGCCCAGACCTCACACTTAACGCCCTCCATGCCAGGTGCTGAGATCCGTGCCCACCGAACCCTCTCATTCACCCACAGATGCCCCCGGGACTGTAGTCAGCCCCGTTCTCACATGGGAACACTGAGGCCCAAAGAGGCGAAGCGTCAGCCCAGCAAGGAGGAGGCAGGGCAGGCGGGGCCGCAGCTGTCTGGCCCGGAGCCCTGAGCAACCCCTCCACCCACTCCCCCTGGCTGGCCTGGGCCTTGGCAGACCTCACCCCAGAGCTGGCTCCAAAAGTGAGTCCTCCTGGTGCCCTACCCAGAGGGCTCCCCATTTACCCTGGGCTCCTCAACAGAGATGGGACTCCCAGGCCCCACTGAGCCACTGGAGCTTTGAGGAGTAGTGAGGGGCACCCGACCCAGAGTGGGGAGGGCCCAGCCCTCCTGGGAGGTGTGTGGCCTCCCTTGGGGGGAGCCTCACTCCCAGGGCAGGCTAGGAGTTCTGTCCCAGGAGGACAGGCCTCTTTGGGGGCCTCCTCCCAGGTTGCTCCTGCATTCATGACAAGTTCGGCCCCTGTGAGTTGGGGGAAATTCTTCAACAGCTCCCTGGCCAGGGAGGGGACCCTCAGGATCCTGAAACACCCCTCCCACCTGCCAGTACCCACCAAGATGGGTCCCTGATTTGCTGTGTGGCCTTAGACCAGTGGCTGCCCTCTCTGGGCCTCACTCCCAGCTAAGACCTACAGGCTCAGCCCCCGCCCAGCCCTGCCTGGCACCCACTCAATCTGGCTGAGCTCCAGAGAATGGCAGGGCTGGGCTGTCACATGCTGAGCCACGTGACTGGCAGCGGCTGGGGGCTCCATCCCACACAGGACAGGGGCTCTGCAGTCCTTCACCCCCACCCTAACTATCTAATCACGGGCCACCAGTGTGGGCATGGTCCAGAAGACCTCACCGCCCTCCCAGGTAGGCAGGGAGCTGGCAGGTCGGGGGGGCGGTGATGAGCACCTCCCAGGTGCCACGTTGGCCCAGAGGCCCCGGGGCCAGGAGCTACGGAGACCCAGGGCACCAGGGAGATGGTAGCAGCGGCAGGCCCAGGAAGGGGCATAGAGGAGGCTCTTCCCCCACACCTGTCACCCTGTCCACACCCACAGCAGCTTGCACATCATCCCCACAGCATGCTGGCTCTGACACGTGTAACCGGGGCGGGCTGGGGGCAGGCAGGGACAGGCTTAGGCACAGCTGCCTGTGCCGAACCTGAGGAAGATCGGGACTACAGGAACCACCAAGGTGACACGTGGCATCATGACCACGGTCCTAAGCAGAGAGGGAGGCACTCCTCCTGGGAGGCAGAGGGGACATCCGTAACGGGTGCAGCCCCAGCTCTGGAGCAAGAAGCTCTGCCACACACACGCCCCATGTTCACATCCCACCCCCTCTCTGCCCCTACTTCCTCGTTTGTAAAATGTTAGATCTGCGAAAAGACAGGCTCTATGAATGAGGTGGCCCATGGGGTGGTGTGGAGGAACACGGAAGCACAGGGCGCTGGGAGAGGAGCAGGCATGAGGTGTGGTCCCTAAGATGGTATTTCTAGACTCCAGCCACCTTTGGGTCTGACCTCTTTGTTTTGCAGAAGGGGAAACTGAGTCTTGGTTAGGGTGTAGCAGGACAAGCCACAGACAAAACACCTCAGACACTGGATTAAAGAAGGAAGAGGTTTATTCGGCCGGGAGCATCGGCAGACTTGCATCAAGAGCCGAGCTCCCTGAAAAAGACATTCTTGGCCTTTTTAAAGGCTTACAACTTTAAGGGGTCCACGTGAAAGGGTCATGATAAATCGAGCAAGCTCGGGGAACGTGACCGGGGGCTGCATGCATCAGCTAACAGAACAAAAAGTTTTGCAGTGCTTTCTCATACAATGTCTGGAATTTACAGATAACACAAGTAGTTTAGGTCAGGGGTTGATATTATTATTATTATCACTTTTTTTTAACTACCAGGGCCAGGTGGTGGCGCCAAGGTCTTCTGGCTATTTCTCTTACTTCTGTTTTTTTTCTAACTTTTTGCTTTCTCTCTTTCCTCCTGTCTTGTAAACCAGGCAAGGTGGTAGGAGGAGGGCAGCAGGAGTAGTAGTGGTCTCCTTCCTTAGGGGAGGCATTGAGGGAAGGCTGGGAGTAGGGGGTCGAGACTTCCTTGCTATTCTGGGCCATAACATTCCACATAATATTATAATAGAATATAATTAATACAATAATAGTTCCCCACCCCACACCGGGATTCCCAGGGCCCACTGCCCCACTCCTCCTCCTCAGGCTGGCCCTCAGCTCAGTGCTCAGCCCTGCTGTGCAGCCTCTCCTCCTCCTCCTCAGGCTGCCCCTCAGCTCAGAGCTCAGCCCTGCCGTGTGGCTCTAGCCTGGCGCCCTCTGGGCGTTGACTTCTCTGTGGTCTGGGAGGAGATGTCGAGGCCCCTGAGGGAGGCGGTGGTGAAATCTTGGCTTGCAGCCTCCGGCCCGCCCAGAGCCAGAGTCAGGCACGAGACTAGGGCAACTCCGCCCGCCCCCGGGGACTGGCCCTGCGTTGGACATTTCTTAACAGCAGGGCCACCAGGCAGAGCGGGACAGCCAGGAGGAAGGGCAGCTTGGCAGAGCCTCAGGTACAGTATCCTGGGGAGGCTGGGGCTGTAGCGGGCCAGCAGTCGGGCCAGAGTCCAGCTCAGCAACTCCGGGTTACAGGCAGCCCAGGCGGGCCTAGCCACCGGCAGCTGCACTCAGAGGCCACTGTGTCCTGGCTGAGCTCATCTGCCTGCCTGCTGGGGGAGAAAGCGGAAGGAGGAGAGGCAGGTCTGGGGAGTGGCAGCGAGGTCCCGGGCACTCCCCTGGCCAGCAGGCACCCTTCCGTTGTCCGAGCTGGGCTGCCACCGCCTCCTTTTCCTGGGATTCCCGGACACCCTCCAAGGGAACCAAGGGAACAGCTCTGGGTCCAGCTGCCCCAGGAAGGACTGTGCCCCCCTTCCCCGCAGGGGTCAAGTATCCCTTCCAGCAACAGCCGTTTCCTGGGCACCAGCCTGCATGCCCAGTGCTGATGCAGGGACGTGGCCATGAATGACTCTGGGAAAGAATAGTTCTTAGCAATGGACTTTGTCAGGGTCCAAGAAAGGAGTGGCCAGCCAGCCCCGCCCCGCCTGCAGGAGGCACTTCTCATCCCGGGAACTGTGCCCCATCAGGGAGCCGAGGCTGTTCAGCCTCTTTGTGACCCGGGGCTGGGTTGGCCCGAGTCACAAACGAGGGGATACGCTGGTCCCTGGCTCCCCAAGGGAGGGGCTGCTGAGCTTTGGGAGACCTCATGAAAATCCAGCTTAAGGCCATCAAAAGACAAAATGACAACACATTTAGTTATAGATCAAATTGGCTTCTATTCATGATTCGTGAATCTGGACAGTCTCCATTCTACAAAATGGAGTGAGAGCTCCCACCAGGCAGTGGCGGAGCAGGGGGTTCGTAAGGCAGAAAGGAGGAAACAGAAAAATAGGAAACACCAAACCGCCTAATACCGGATCGCTGCAGACTGCTTTTTTCTAAGCGGACTGCTTTTTTCTAAGGGGTAAGGCAGAGGGGACCTGATGATGCCGGCTCAGGTGGACTGGAATCTCCTGCTTCCCGGAGAAACTGGTCTGTGGTTTTGGGCTCCGTCTGCTTCCTTAAAGCTTCGGTTTGATGATGTGGCATTTGGCATGAGTGCCTCCATTTTGGTTTGGTCTGGTCTGTTGGGGCCTAGTACAGGAGCTCAGTTCAAAATCACAGCCTCTCATCATGTTTGTTTAATGAAGCTACACTGCAGGAGATCAGAATCGGAGACCCTGCGGTATTGGGCCTGTGGGTCCCCTGAAGTTGGCCTAGTGATCCTCGCCTTCTGGCTGCCCTGATGGGGGTCCTCCAGGCCCTCTACCCACCATGTTCAGTCCCTCTGTCACCACATCCCTGTCCTCAGTTGGGTCTCAGGGTGATGTCCTTGTCTCCCCAGCACCCACCTTGGATCAAGGCCCCTTCAGGCCCCTGCCCCAGGGGTCTCCTCCCCGAGCCCTCCTCTGGTACATCCGTCCTCCATGGATACTGAGCACTTCCCAGGGTCCCAGTGCTTGAATTCTCCTGACAGTGGTATGGGTGCCACAGGCAGTGCCCAATTTTACAGATGGGAAACGTGAATACAAAGAGGTCAAGCAACCTGCCCAAGGTCTCCCCACTCACACATGTGGTTGCTGCAGTTTAAACCCAGGTCATTGGGCCCCCAGACCATGCCATGCTGGAAGGATGCTCTTAGAAGGCCCATGGTGTAGATGAGGAAACTGAGGAAGGAAGAATGAGAGAACGGGCAGAGCATCTGTTTCCCTGGAATCCAACCCACTTGATAGGCCAGGGTGTGAACGAGCAGGGAGTCCCTGCCCAGGGACGGTCCCTGCTGTGAGGTTGGGGGCAGCGGCTCGGCCAGACATTCACTCCCTGTGATATGTCAGCCCCGTTCCTCCCCACTCTGTTCCCGGAGCCTGTGGGCACCCACAGAGAGCACCCAGGCTGGCATAGTGCCCAGCACGTGGGCACCTGAGTATTGTTTTTAGAGGCCCGTGGCCTTGAGAGGAAGTGGCTGGTCCTGCCCTGGCCCCCAGGCCAGAGGAAACAGCCGCTATCTTCATCACCAAATGATGTGGCAACTCCCCCCTACCCCAGAAGCTGCAGGTCTGGGCCAAATGCACCTCAACCTGTGATGGGGGGCCACGCCCCAGAGACCCTTGGGCCCATCAGCCCCTGGACCTCAGTGGCTCAGCCGCAGGAGGCAAGAGGCAGTCTCAGACCCCACAACCTAAGCAGTGTGGGGAGTGGCAGCAACAGTGAGGAGGGAGGCCAAGGAAATGGAATCCAAACAGCAAGAGACCTCCCCTCACCGGTCACCCCTCCCACAGCTGGCCTACCAGAGTCCACCTGGCCTTGGGTCTGCCGTCCAGGCCCCAGCCCAGTGTCCCTTCCCCCAAAGACTTGGCTGCCCATCCCCAGGGGACTGTGAGGGAGGTGGGAGCTGAGGTGGATAGCCTTCTGCTCTTCTGGATTTGGGTTTTCCAGTGTGAGGAGCTGGGTGGCATCAGGCAAGCTCTGGCCCTCTCTGAGCCTCAGCCTCCATCTCCTTCAGTGGGGTGAATAGTGGTCCCTCAGTGGGCGGCCGTGGTGGTGAAATGAGCGAGGGCAGGCATGGGAATCACACTCCTTACAACCTCACACTGTGGGATGAGTGCTGCGGGGGTGGGCTTGGGGGACCCCAGCCCAGTGCCTGATTCAGGAATTCCCTATTCTGTGTGTCCACAATGGCTGCCCAGCACCCTCGGGAGATAACAGGCCCAGGATCCCCCCGATCTCAGGCAGAAGGCGGCCTTGGCTTCTCCGCTTGCCAGGGTCCCGCCCAGCTCCCCGTCCCCCACTGGGCACTCCCTGGGGGCCTCAGTCCAGAGTGAGTGACCCGTAGGGGCAATGCCAGGGCTGGTTGCCCTGTGGGAGAGATGTGTCCTGTGGCCCTGGTGAGTTGGTTTCAGCGTTGCTAGGAGGGTTGCTGGAATGTTCCCTGCAGAACTCCATCCCCCACAGAGCTCCCAGCCCACGGTCCACCATTCACGTTACGTGCCTTGCATTTTTGTGGTTTCTGCAGAGATTCTTACAAAGGGTGAGAGAGGCACAGGCGTGGTTTGCCTTTGACCACTGGCAGAAGTCTGAAGGTGAGAGTAGAATGGAGAAGGACCCAGGAGAGTGCGGAGTTGAGGGAGATAAATATTTGCAGGCTACTTAGCAAAACACCCAGAGCTGACCTTTGTCAAGTACTTTCTGTGGGCACAACAGCAAATGTTTTATGCAGCGTGATGTCATTTAATCCTCACAATGACACCAGGTGCCATTAGCATCCCCATTTCACAGATGAGGAAACCGAGGCAGAGAAGGTGAGTGACTTGCCCAAGGTCCCACAACCAGTAAGAGGCAGAGCCCGGAGACAGGCCTGATGGTGGCTCGAGAAGCTCGTTCTTGGCTCCTGGGTCTCAGTCCTGCTCCCGTAACGAGCCCTATGGGGACCATGGTGCCTGTCCTGTGTGCGGGCCGCTGCCCAGCTTCTCCCAATCAGAGCAGGAAGATGGTAGGTTCAGCCTGGCCCCCCAATCACTCCAGCTGAGGGCTGGCCTGGGGCTCCCGACCAGGCTCTCGGTAGCACACTGGTCCAGCAGGGCCATCCTGCAGACCGGAGCAGGTCCCGCCCTCAAGGTGGCCACTTAACAATCACCCACAGCCTTGCGCTCACCGATGCTGGGCCCTGGGCTCAGAACCGACTGTGTGGTCTCATCATTAGCTGGCAGGTGCCATCATTACACCGGTAACATGAGAGGCTTCAAGCACTAGGTCTCAAATAAGTAGGCACAGAGGGGCCTGCCTCCCAGTCTACTGAGGAGGAAATAAGGGAGATGTGGACAGGGTTGGGAGGTGGGTAGAGTGTAACCAGACATTTATCACATGGCACAACTCAGAACGCTGGGGAGCAGAGTCAAGGGGCCACTGTGACAGTGGATGAGGGCATAATCTGGGTGGGCTGCCTGGAGGAAGCATCAGCCAAGTTGAGATCTGGAGGAAAGGGACTCGGAGAGGGAAGGAGGAAAGGGTCCCCACGGGTCCTTGGCACCAGGCCGAGGAACGAGTGCGTCAGAGTGCTCCTCCGATGAACTTCAAGTAAACAGGCAGGGCTCGGGGGAATGTCTAGGCCCCTACCCTGCCTGCCAGCTCTGGCTGGCACCAGCACGGAGGCAGGAACGCCCTCTCCCCCGCCCTGATCCTCTCCCCCACAGCTGTTTCTGCCTCCCAGCACCACAGCCCCGGCAGGGTGGGCAGCAGGGCCTCCAGGAGGCCCGAGGTGTTCTCCCCCTCTTCCTGAGGAAGCTGAGGCACAGGGAGAGGAGGCTATTGCCCACTGGCCTGGCCTCCCTGGGCAGTGCCCCCAGGCTGGGGACAGAGGAAGACGGAGAATTCTGTGTCTGGAGTGCTCCAAGGTGGTGGCCATGGTGGCAGTGGGTCACCCCCTCTACTCATCAAGCTCCTGCTTACACCATTCAGGCTGGCAGGGGTGAGGCTGCCCCGCCTCCAGGAGGGGCATCAGGGCAGGGTAGAGGCCATGGCTTGGGGTTAATTTCTGTGCGGCAGGAAGAAGCATGGCGCTCTGCCTGCCTGCTCACCCTCGGGGGCTGTGGTGGAGCAGCTGTCCCCAAGCCCACACCCAGTCCTGCAGCCGCCTCCAGGTCCATGGCAGAGGGGAGTGGTGCGAGGGTCTTCATGTGTGTCTGGGAGTGCTCACTGTTGGGTGAAAGGGGTTGCAGGCAGCCTCAGTCCCTGTGGGGTCATCTGAGTGGGTCCCTGTGTGTGTATAAGGTAGAGGTGTCTGCAAGCCCCTGTGGGTGCAGGCAGGTCAGGGGTGCCCAGATCCTGGGGCGGCTGGGTGGTGCCCATGAAGGAGGGGCAGCCCTGGCCACCCAGTTCATGCCGCCCCATCTGGCAGGATGGACCCCCTTGAGGACACGCTGCGGCGACTGCGGGAGGCCTTCCACGCGGGGCGCACGCGGCCAGCTGAGTTCCGGGCTGCGCAGCTCCGAGGCCTGGGCTGCTTCCTGCAAGAAAACAAGCAGCTTCTGCACGACGCACTGGCCCAGGACCTGCACAAGGTGGGCTGGGGTTGGGGGTATGAGAGGGTGCACTGGGGCAGGGGGGCATGGAGGGCAGCTGGGACAGCAGGGGGTGAAGACACCTGCACCCTCCATGAAGCGGGGCTAAAAGCAGCTCCTCCCCTAGGCCAGAGCCACCCTTGCACATTCATCCAGTCACTCATTTCTGTATTCATGCAGCAACTATTTGCTGAGCACCTACTATGTGCCAGGTACTGTTCTAGGCTCTGGGGATATAGCAGAGAATAAAACACAGTTCCCATGCCTACGAAGCTGACCTTCTGTCGGAGACAATAAAACAGCAAATAAATAATTGCACAGCAAGGCCGGGCCCGGTGGCTCACACCTGTAGTCCCAGCACTTTGGGAGGCCCAGGTGGGCGGATCGCTTGAGGCCAGGAGTTCAAGACCAGCCTGGCCAACATGGCGAAACCCCGTCTCTACTAACAATACAAAAATTAGCTGGATGTGGTGGTGGGCACCTGTAATCCCAGCTACTCAGGAGGCTGAGGCATGAGAATCGCTTGAACCTGGGAGGTGGAGGTTGCAGTGAGCCAAGGTCACACCACTGCACTCCAGCTTGGGCAACACAGTGAGACTTCATCTCAAAAATAATAATAAAGATAATAATTACACAGCATATTGGGTTGAAATATGTGCCCTGGAGACACACCCAAGGTGAAGGGGAGAGAGGGGGCCAGGATCAGGGTGCTGCTGTATATGTGGTGGTCAGGGAAGGTTTCTCTGAGAAGGGGGCTTTACAGCAGAGATGTGAAGATGGAGGGGGAGGCTCCCCATGGATGCTGGGGAGATGGCAGTGGGCACAGCACGTGCAAAGGCCCTGAGGCAGGAGGTGCTGGGTGTTTCTGCTTGAGGAGCAGCAAGGAAGCCAGCATAGCTGTCGGGGGTGGGAGAGGAAGAAACAGCAAAGATGAGGTCTGGGGTATGGGCCACACTATGTACGGCCTCGGAGGCCGTGAGGCCTTGGCCTTCTCTCTGGGTACAGCAGGCATCATGGCCTCTGTCTAGACCCTGAAGGCTTGGGGCCTCAGCCCCTCCCAATCCCAGTGGCAGCCGAGGCAGAACCCCAAGAAACACACTTCCCCCAACCCCTCACCCATCAGGGCCCATGTACCTGCCTGCCCCTGCCTCAGGACACCACCTGCCCCTGCCTCAGGACACCACCTGCCCCTGCCTCAGGACATCTGCCCCAGGGGCTGCCCCCGGCTCCTATTCTCTGGACAAAATGTCTCCTCCCTTTGCCTTGAAGGCCGTAGTGTTCAGACCTTCCCCCAGCCCATTGGGCTCCCTGGGGACTGACTCCCCCGCCACCACTGAGCTTCCGCCACCGGCCGCCTGCCGGCCTTCACGAGACTTGACCTGATGTCTGTCTGGTCCCTTTTCTCCCTTCGGCTCTGATTCCACCTCCTGCCTTCCCATCCCAGCTGCAGGAGCGGGGCCCTACAAAGGCAGCAGTAGCCCAGAACATTCAACCTGGTCCCTCCCTCTGGACCTGGTCACCCCCCTGTCCCCACCCTCAGCAGGCAGCATCTGCCCAGCGTCACATGCACCCTCTCAGTTAACCCCTTGGTGAATCTGGTTGGGCAACCACACCCAGTGGCCCCCAGAAGAGGCTCAGAGAGAGTGTGTTCTTGCCCAAGGGCATGCAGCCAGGAAGAGCAGAGCCAGAGTTTGAACCTGGCTCAAAATAGCCCAGTCTCCCAAAGTCAGGTCCCAGGTGACCTAGGAGGTGTGGTGGGCAGGCCACCAGGCTCATGGGGCCAGAGCACAGGCTGTGGGAAAGTCCGTGTGGAAGGCACCTTCGCCCAGCCTCAGTGGCTGGGAGGTGCCGGTGGGCGTGGCGTCTTCCTCCCTCTTGGGGCTCAGCTATAGCCCTGGCCTTGCCCCTGGTTCGCTGAGTGACCTCAGGCAGGGCATCTCCTTCTCTGGGCTTCGCTGGTCCTCTGGCCCATCCAGCACCCCACTGGCCCGTCCCCCTCTGCCCTGACCCGGGAGAGCCTGCACCCCATAACCTCAGGCGCTGCCTCAGGCAGGGAGCCAGCCTGGCCCCAGTGTCCCTGACCTGTTCTCCAGCGGCCTGCAGCCTGCTGCCTGGCTGGTCTCTCCTCCCTTGGGGTGCAGAGGACAGGGAGCACTGGCTAGCCGAGAGCAGGACAATGTCCCTATTGATTCGGGTCTCCTCACTTCTGCTTAGAAGCCTGACAGTGGCCCTGGCCCCTGGGCTGTGGGAACTGACAGCATTTACCTAGGGGTGGCTGTGCCTGTGTCTCCTGCAGACCAATCTCCACCCTGCTCTTTGGGAGGCTGAGGTGGGAGGATTGTTTGAGGCCAGGAGTTCAAGACCTACCTAGGCAACATAGCAAGACACTCTGCAAAAAATCAAAACAAACTTTTTTTAAAATTAAAAAAAAACAAAACCCTAAGTCAGATCCCATCCCTGCTCTTCTCAGGAGTCCTTGCCTGGCCGCCTGGCCCCCTCACCTTGCCCACTCTGCTTCTTGCTAAACAGGAGCAGAGCAAGCTCACAGCCACCTCGGGGCCTTTGCAGCCGCCAGGGCCTCTGCCCAAAGTATGCCGCCTCCCAGTACCCACGACTTGCTTGTTCCTTGCCTTCAGGTCACTGCTCCAATGTGACCGCTGCCTGGAGACCTGCACTGACCGCTTTGTAAAAACAGCACACACACACATGCTCATGTGGATGTATACATGTGCACACCTGTGCACGCCCACAGCCACACGCTCCAGCAGTCTCCACCCCCACCCTGCTCCATGATTTCCCTAGCACAGCCACATCCTAATGGAGCCGTCAGCGTTCTCACTTTCACGTGGAACGACTGCCCCCTGCAAGGTCGGCCTCAGGGCCGGTCCCTCTGTTTGGCACAGAGACAGCACCTCACACAGGAAGCACGCACTGAACATGGAGTGAGTGAGTGAGTGAACGAATGAATGAAAATGAATGAATGAGTTGTGGGAGCAGGCCCTGCCTGGAGGAGGCTGTGCCCTCCTGCCAACTCTGGGAATCCTGGCCCACCCTGACCCCACCCACTTCCTGCAGTCAGCCTTCGAGTCGGAGGTGTCTGAGGTTGCCATCAGCCAGGGCGAGGTCACCCTGGCCCTCAGGAACCTCCGGGCCTGGATGAAGGACGAGCATGTGCCCAAGAACCTGGTGAGCCGGCCGGGCTGAGGTGGGCAGGGGGCTCAGGGGATATTTGCTCCCACAGGGTGGCCCCTCTGGGTGGGAGCTGGCTGCCGAGGGGCCAGGGTGCTGAGCACTTAATTTCATCCCCGGCTCCCGGCCCAGGCCACGCAGCTGGACTCCGCCTTCATCCGGAAGGAGCCCTTTGGCCTGGTCCTCATCATTGCACCCTGGAACTATCCCCTGAACCTGACGCTGGTGCCCCTCGTGGGTGCCCTCGCTGCAGGTGAGAGCTGGGCCTGCCCCTTCCGGTCACCCTTCCCCGCTCGAGGCCTCAGGGCCACCCATGGATCCCAGGAGGACATGGAAGAACTGGCCCAGGTGGCAAAGAGGACTGTCTGGTCCACTGTCCCCGGGCTGTGTGGCCCTGGGCCCGTCATGTCACCTCTCTGAACCAGGTTCTGCATCTGAAAGTGGGTGAGGCCGATGCCTGCCCTGCAGGTGTGTGGAGACCAGGAGCGGGCTACGCCTCCTCCAGCTCTCTCCCTGCGCTGCCCTGCAGGGAACTGTGTGGTGCTGAAGCCATCAGAGATTAGCAAGAATGTCGAGAAGATCCTGGCCGAGGTGCTGCCCCGATACCTGGACCAGGTGAGCAGGGCTGCCGGGCAGGTAGAGCGGGAACAGGCAGGGCTCAAGGGCTGGGCAGCCCCTGGCATGGAAGGGCCTGTCAGTCAGACCCGAGTCCCCACCTCAATCCTGCCTCTTCTGAGTTGTGTAAACTTGACCAAGTCACCGCCCCTGTCAGCCTCAGTTTCCCTCTGAGGAGCAGCGAGGGCAGCCTGTTGCCCAGGGGTCCTGTGTCTGCCTCCACCTGGCCCTGGCATCAGCCCCTCCAGCGCCAGCCGGACTCCAAGCTGGGCCTGCCAATGCCAGGCAACCTTGGGGAGCTCCCTTCTTCCCACTTTGCCTCCACCCAACCCTCCTAGAGCCCTGGCTGGGTCAGGCCAGGCGGGGTGGAGGCAGGGCAGGGTCCAGGCAGGGCGCGCTGCTCCCTTGTGTTCTCGGAGCTGGGGTCCCAGAAGGAGCCTCACCCATCCCGCCTTGCAGAGCTGCTTTGCTGTGGTGCTGGGCGGGCCCCAGGAGACGGGGCAGCTGCTGGAGCACAGGTTCGACTACATCTTCTTCACAGGTGAGGCCAGGATGAGGGTCGGGACAGGCTGGGGTCGGGGAGGACAGCTGCTCAGGGGTCCTGTCCCTAACTCTGGGAGTCTACAGGGAGATTGAATTCTCCTCTCTCTCTCTCTCTCTGGACCAGGCTGGGAGCAGTCCTGGACCCCCAGGACCCGTTAGGAAGGGATGGAGTCCCATGTCCAGGGCCAGCCCACTGTGCCAACCACAGCGTCAGGAACCATAGCCTCTGCCCCCACTGTCCCCAGACCCTCATACGTGACCCCGCTGTCCCCAGGCTCTTAGACACCACCCTACTGGTGCCCACAGCCCTCTCTGCAGGCAGATGAGGGACTGGGCCTCAGCGTCCTGCCCAGGGTCACCCTGCTGGCCAGGATGGGGACAGGCTGGAATGTGCACACAAGCCCTTGGAGAAATCCACGCCAGAGGTCACTTTTTTTTCCTTTTTTTTGAGACAGAGTCTTGCTCTGTCACCCAGGCAGTGGCACAATCTTGGCACAATCTTGGCTCACTGCAACCTCTGCGCCTCCTGGGTTCAAGTGATGCTCATGCCTCAGCTTCCCAAGTAGCTGGGGTGACAGGCATGTACCACCACGCCCGGCTAATTTTTTGTATTTTTAGTAAAGACAGGGTCTCACTCTGTTGCTCAGGCTGGTCTCGAACTCTTGGCCTCAACCAGTCCTCCTGCCTTGGCCTCCTAAAGTGCAGGGATCACAGGCATGAGCCACCACACCCGGCTTCGAGTTTTTGAGCTAGGGAGGGGCAGAGGGAGCGGGAGGAAGACAGTGGTGCTGGCAGGCAAGTCTGCGCCTTACAGGTCGAGGCAGTCGTGGGGAAGGGCCCGGCAGGATTGACCAGGCCACCTCCCAGCAAAGGCAAAGGAGCCCTGGAAGGAACCACAGAGCCCAGGAAGCACTGTGCCAGGATGGGGCAGGGGTGAGAGTAGAGAAGGCACAGTGGCTCCTGCCGGCTTTAATCCTTGACCACAAGGGGGAGAAATGCCAGGGCCATCCCCACAGACGCAGCAGCGTGGTCCCCGAGTCAGGTCTGGAGAGGAGGCCTTGAGGCCCAGACATGGCTAGGGCAGAGAAGGCTGTGTGCATGTGGAGACTGCTGGGCCCCTGGAGGCCAGCACAGAGGAGAGGTGAGGCCAAGCCAGGCAGGACATGGGGACGCCTGCATCAGCCTGGGACAGTCCACCTCAAGGGTCAGAAAAAAAGGGCTGGGCAGATGGCAGAACTTCCAGGTTTAGGTTTAGAGAAGAGAGACCTGAATGCCGCAGACAGAGCTGGACTCCAGCCTTGGGTGATAAGGGATCCCCAAAGTTTCCAAAGGAGATGGGTAGGGAGGGGTTCCATGCAGCATTTTGCAAAGAGTCCCCTGCAGGGTCAGCCAGGGTCACAAGCAGAGGCGGGAGGAGCCAAGGGGCTTCGCTCAGCAGGGGGACCCTGGGGGCCGATAGCAGCCATACACCATTCCCTCCTGAGACTCTGTGCTTAGGGGCTGGTCCTGATGAAGGATGAGCAGGGCCCTGGGCTGCAGGATGGCAGTGAGGAACAAGGAAAGGCCAGGCGAGGGCTGCTGCCCGCTGACTCCACCACCTCTCCAGGGAGGAGCGGGGCCGTGGGCTGGGCCATCCCACCTGGTCCAGGTCACTGAACGGCCACTCTGGTTTCCTTCCATGCCCAGGGAGCCCTCGTGTGGGCAAGATTGTTATGACTGCTGCCGCCAAGCACCTGACACCTGTCACCCTGGAGCTGGGGGGCAAGAACCCTTGCTACGTGGACGACAACTGCGACCCCCAGACCGTGGCCAACCGCGTGGCCTGGTTCCGCTACTTCAACGCTGGCCAGACCTGCGTGGCCCCCGACTACGTCCTGTGCAGCCCCGAGATGCAGGAGAGGCTGCTACCCGCCCTGCAGAGCACCATCACCCGTTTCTATGGCGACGACCCCCAGAGCTCCCCAAACCTGGGCCGCATCATCAACCAGAAACAGTTCCAGCGGCTGCGGGCATTGCTGGGCTGCGGCCGCGTGGCCATTGGGGGCCAGAGCGACGAGAGCGATCGCTACATCGGTGAGTCCTGCTGCCCCTACCACAGCCCACCTGGGCCAAGACCCCTCCTCACTGGAGGGCCCAAGGCTGGGCCACAAGTCTGGACCCGCGCCTGAAACCTGGCCCCACTGCCAGAGCCCGGCCTTGAGCCACGGCTCCAGTGCCATGATTCCGTCTCTGTGCTTCTGAGCTTGTGGCCCTATGAGGCCAAACTCTGGTCCCTCACCTTGGATTCGCTGAGCTCAGATCCCAGGGCTCCAGGGCTCAGCGTGCTAACATGAACTCCCATCCCACCACCGGCTGTCCTGAAAGGCTGTAACCTCAGATTCTCCGAGCCCATGATCCCCAGGTTCTAAACTCCGACGGTCCCGTCCTGAGCCCCCAGTCTCCCGGGCCGTAAGGCTCAGCAGCTCACGGGACACTGCGGCGCCAACATTCTGGGACGCTGTTGCCTCATGAACTCCAAGGTTCTAAGATCCCATCACCCCTGACTATGAGACCAAGGTCAGGGGATTCTCTGTGTCCCACAGGCCCTGAGCAGGCTGGGGAAGCTCTAGGGTCCCTTCTGGGGGGCTGTGGGGAGACTTTCTTCCCTAAACACTCCAAAGCCTGAAGCCTTGGGAAGTCAGACCTTGGGATCCTGGCCTACAGCCCTGGCCTGTGGCCCTGTCCCCACCTCTACCCCCACCCCTGGGGGCGGTCCTGACTGTGGCCCCGGGGCTGAGCTGTCTCTGGTGCCTGCAGCCCCCACGGTGCTGGTGGACGTGCAGGAGACGGAGCCTGTGATGCAGGAGGAGATCTTCGGGCCCATCCTGCCCATCGTGAACGTGCGGAGCTTGGACGAGGCCATCGAGTTCATCAACCGGCGGGAGAAGCCCCTGGCCCTGTACGCCTTCTCCAACAGCAGCCAGGTGGGGGTGCGGCCGGGCTGGGCAGGGTCAGGAGCCCGCAGTGGGCAGTACAAGTGGTGGCAGCAGGGGGGCCACCAAAATCCAGTGGCTTCAGGACTTTGGGATGGTGGTCCTCTTGGCTCTGTCTCTGCCCACTCTCCTGGAAGCAGCTGAGCCTCACCTACCCCAACCCTGTCCCCAGTCTGGCCCCACTCTCCTAGGCCTTCAGTGGGCAGCTTCTGGGGTATGGGCCTTCTCTAGGGTCCAGTGTTTCCTCTAGGTCAGCCCCTGCCTTTGTCCTTCTTACACATCGGGGCCTGGTGGCCACATGACCCCTCAAGCCTGGCTCTGAAGGCACAGGCAGTGTGTCGGGGATGACCCAAAGGTGCAGGTCCAAGAATGAGCCCTGATCCCCTACCCCTGCTCAAGCTGCAGAGGCAGCCTGGGAGGCCCAAGACCAGAGTCCTCAGATTAAAAAACACCAAGAGGTACCAGCAGTCCCTACCCACCCCACCCCCTTCCCTGGCCCTCAGCCAGTTCCTCGATTCCCTCCACTTGAACTTTTTTTTTGAGACAGAGTCTCACTCTGTCACCCAGGCTGGAGTGCAGTAGCACAATCTTGGCTCACTGCAACCTCTGCCTCCCGGGTTCAAGCGATTCTCCTGCCTCAACCTCCTGTGTAGCTGGGATTACAGGCGTGTGCCACTATGCCCGGCTAATTTTTTGTATTTTTAGTAGAGATGGGGTTTTGCCACGTTGGTCAGGCTAGTCTTGAACTGCTGACCTCAGGTGATCCACCTGCCTCGGCCTCCCAAAGTGCTGGGATTACAGGGATGAGCCACCGTGCCCGGCCACTTGAACTTTTTTAAAATAAACTTTGTATTGGGAAATACTTTTAGATTTACAGAAAAGTTGCCAAAATGGTACAGAGAGTTCCCATGTACCCCACACCTAATTTCCCCCATTTAATGGTGCTTAGATGGGTCAAAACTAAAAAAGTGATGGCAGGGCTGGGTGCGGTGGCTCACACCTGTAATCTCAGCACTTTGGGAGGCCAAGGTGGGAGGATTGCTTGAGCTCAGGAGTTTGAGACCAGCCCTGGCAATATAGCAAAACCCCGTCTCTATGAAACATGTTTTTAAGATTAGTTGCGCATAGTGGTGCACACCTGTAATGCCAGCTGCTCGGGAGGCTGAGGTGAAAGGATCTCCTGACCCCCCCAAAAAAAAAAAAAAGTGACAGCAGTGCTTTACTATTAACTACACTCTAGACTTTATTTGGATTTTGCTGTTTTTCCACTGACATCCTCTTTCGGCCCCAGGATCCAAGTCAGGGTCCCACCTTGCATTAATAACCCTCTCAGCTTGAGGAGTGCTGGACAGGTCTCCTGTAGAACATCCCCAGCCTCAGGTCATCTGGTGTATTTCTCATGATTAAAGAAAGGTTACTGGTTTTAGGAGACAATCCCACAGAGGTGAGCCTGCCTCTCACACCACATCTGGGGCACCTGAGATGCACACGTGGCTAGTGAGTGGAACCTTCACTACCGGGTCAGGACGGTATCTGCCAGGGTTTCCCTGGGAAGCTACTATTGTTTGTTTCTTTATTATTTGGAAGCAAGTCTCTAAGCCTACCCCATCCTCACCAGGTGGGGGTAATTAAGCTGTATGCTGCTCTATCATATTGCTAGTTATTATCTAGTTATTTTATACATTCTTTTCTTATTCCATTTGTGGTTTGGTGGAATTCTGTTGTATTGCCATTTGATACCTTTCTCTTCCTCCTTTGTATGATTGTTTTATAGGGCCTGTGAGTTTTGTACTTTTGTGTGTATTATGGCAAATACCAACTTGTTTTTATGTTAAGATTCCTTTGAGCATTTCTTGCAGGACTGATCTGGTAGTGGTAAATTCCCCCAGCCTTTGCTTGTCTGGGAAAGGCTTTATTTCTTCATCTACAAAGCATAGTCTTAGCTGGATACCGTATTCTTGGCTAGCAGCAGTATCTATATCTATTTCCTGGAATTCTGTAAGAAAGATTCATCTCTTGAATTGTTTATTTAGGTCACTACGGACTCAGGTATATTTATTTGACTCCAGGGGCTGTAATCCAAGGTCGTGTGGTTTGTCTGAGGCTCGGGCTCAGAAGCCCATGTAAGATGTCCCAGCCTCTTGGGTTGTGACCACCTCCTTCCCCTCTGGTGCTACAAGCAGCTCCAGGCTCATCTTGTATCTCCCCTGCTCCAACTCCAGAAGCAGCCATTCCTTCAAGGAGCCCTGCTTCATCTGGATACTTTCACCTTTAGAAAACTCTACAGAGGTTTTTTGACAGTGGAGTCATCTGGCTTCAAACTTTTCTGACCACCCAGAACTGATCCCAGGACACACAGTCACACCTAAGACACAAGTCATGCACAAGGTGGCTTGCCCGTACTACCTGGGATGCCCTCTGCTGCCTTCTGCTCCATCTCCTCCATCTGCTGCCACTGCCATTGTGGGTAATGCTGGTCTCATGCCATGAAGTGACATCTGAATCCACTGGGGGGAGTCCACTTTCCCCACATCAGACAAGCCCTGACCCAGCTGTGATCAGAGGTTCACGGTGATTGCAACTAAATATACTGAAGTTTTTGTGCAGCAACTATTTAGTGTCTACCAATCTTTTTTTCCTTTCAGTCTTCAAATAAGTCTACAGATTGAGGAAGAAGGTCCTTCTTAAGGACCTTCAAGCAAGGGCCAAGCTTCTGTTTCTAAAGTGCAAATCTGACCACATCATTATGTTTTCATGTCCCTGTGCTCACACCACACAGCTCTTCAGCCTCCACTCTGTCTGCAGTGCCCTCTTTGCCTGAACAACTTCTGTCCCTCCCAGTCCCTCCACTCAGCAGGCACATGACACCCCTCTCCTGGGATGCCTCCCTACTGTCCAGTACTGCCCTGCTGCCACTACACCCTCCATGTCCCCAAGCAACACTAGGTTTCCTGCCCCTACCCCCAGGCCTAAGAGTCTGTGCCATCAGCATGGACCACACATGAGCAGATGTCCAGGAAACATGTCCCAAGTTGGAAGCTTCATGAGGAGCTGCTACACAATCCCCTGCCCCACCTGTACCATCACAGGCCCTTCAGCTGACATGGTGGCCTCAGACCCTTTCTGAGGCAAGATCAGTGTCACAGAGTCCAGCATGGA
Source organism: Pan troglodytes (assembly GCF_028858775.2). NCBI lineage: Eukaryota > Metazoa > Chordata > Mammalia > Primates > Hominidae > Pan > Pan troglodytes. The sequence continues at coordinate 70,067,298 of NC_072407.2, forward strand.
ACAGGCTCTGGGTCCTGATGATCCTGATGGGGCTCAAGGCGGCCTCACGCACATCCTGCTCTCTCCCAGGTGGTCAAGCGGGTGCTGACCCAGACCAGCAGCGGGGGCTTCTGTGGGAACGACGGCTTCATGCACATGACCCTGGCCAGCCTGCCTTTTGGAGGAGTGGGTAGGTGCCTGCTACCCTGCCCTTCTGTTACCATTTGGTCAAATTGCAATAGTGTTACCTGCATACATTCCTGCCAAAGCACGCCAGCCCCACCTCAGTGTAGAGGGACAGGCAAGGAGGCCTCACCCCAGAACCCGCATCCTGCTCCCCACCCCAGAGGGTCTGAGTCCAACCTGGGCAACACAGTAAGACCCCATCTCAAAAAAAGTCTGCAGTGGAACCTTCTAGACCATCTCTGCACAGACACACAATTTAGTGAATTTTTAAAAATACCACACAACTATGATCACACTGCCCACTGCGATGCTATTTGCTCTTCTCCCCAACAGTATGACCTGGTGTCTGCCCCTTAGCAGCAATGCCGCCGGCGTCCTTTACTCCAGGGCAGCTGCTCCTCTAACCCCATCCCCCCTCCAGCTCTCAGTACGACACCTCCCCACCCTGAGAGGCCTGGATGAGTGCCAATCCTCCACCCCCCAGAGCAGCCCCGATGCCACTGCAGAGTCCTGGCCTCTGAGTCAGGAAGCCTCAGAGATGGTCCTAGCAACACGCTGAAGGCCCTGTGGCCCAGGTGACATCTCCCCTTTCTGAGCCCACTTCCTCCTCAGAGAACAGTAGGCCCCGGGCAGGTGACAGGCAGTCCCGCCACCTGTCCACACTCAGCACCACAGTGAACGATGGCAGGGCCAGGCAAGCTGCCTCAGGTGGGTCCATGCCCTTCCTGGAGGGCAGCCAGGGGCACAACAGTGCCTGTGCTGCTGTCTTGGCTCGGCTCGAGTTTGGGCGGCTGCCCCCGACCCCACCTAGCTGCCTCCCCAGCCCCAGCCCCAGCCTCCTCAACCCACCTCCCTGCCCTGGAGGAGAGTCGGGGCTGTCTGTGGGCACATCTGACCCTGCTGCTCCCTCAAGAAAGCCTCCCCCAGCTCCCAGGCCCCCGAGCCGACCCTTCTTGGTGGCCATGGCCCCACCCCGGCTTCCCCACCTGCTGCTCCCACAGCCTGAGCTCTGCCCAGGTCCCTAACACACCGCATGGCACCCACCTCTAAGGCTCCCCAAGCCTGGGTCCCTCTTGCCCCCACCCACTCTCTTCGTCTCATTAACTGCACATCCTTGGAGCTCACTCACTGCAGGAAGCCCCCCAGCCAACCCCACTCCACCCAGGCTGTGCTCTGAACGCCCTGGCCTGGCGCCTCATCTGCCTCCCAACCTAGACGCTGAGGAGAGTTCACTGCACGTAGCACCTACTGGGTCCAGGGGTCTCAACATCCCCTCAATCCCCACCACAACCCTAGGAGGGAGGTACCCTTGTCACCCCACGACAAAGGAGACTGAGGCACAGTCCAAGGTGACATGGATTGTTTGCAGCAGGGCCAGGGTTTAACTCCTGGCAGTCTGACTCTGGAATCCATGCCCTTGACCACCACCTGCCTATCTTGCCCTGGCATCTGGCATCCCCAGGGCTTACTGAGCTGGTGCCAAGCTCGGGGCTAAGCCCTTTACACACAGTGCCTCATGATCAGCCCACTGGACAGATGGGGAAACTGAGGCTCAGAGGGGAGAAGTAGCCCGCCTAGGCCCCACTGTCTGTGACTAGGAGACCCCCAGCGCCTGACCACCTGTGTTCTGTGCCACTGTACAGGTGCCAGTGGGATGGGCCGGTACCATGGCAAGTTCTCCTTCGACACCTTCTCCCACCATCGCGCCTGCCTCCTGCGCAGCCCGGGGATGGAGAAGCTCAACGCCCTCCGCTACCCGCCGCAATCGCCGCGCCGCCTGAGGATGCTGCTGGTGGCCATGGAGGCCCGAGGCTGCAGCTGCACACTGCTCTGAGCCCTTCCCCAGGCCCAGGCTGTAGACCACCATGACAGCTGTCGCCTGCGGCTGGTGGAGACGGGGCCTGGGCTCCCGGGCCCGAGGAGGAAAAGGATTGCCAAGGCTCCAGGGCACCCCTCAAAGCAGCGCCTGCCTCCTCCCTCCTGGGTCTTCCCTCTCCCTGCCTCAGCCTCCTCCCTCAGCCGCTCCCAACCATGAGAGCCGAGGTGGGAGGCATGGGAAACAGTGCAGTGACCCATCCCCTGCCCCCGCACCAACCACCCATCTTCAGGAGAAGAGGACAGACACGGCACCTCTGAGTCACCCCTCTCCTGTGGAGCGGGCGTCCGAGGGGCCCTGGCATCTGACTCAGGCCACACCATGGAATCACTGCATCCAAGGCCATTCCTGCCCTCTCTGAGTCTCAGTTTCTCCATTTGTTCAGTGGAGAGAATTAACCATTGATACCTCCTGGCTGGGTGAGGTGGCTCACACCTGTAATCCCAGCACTTTGGGAGGCCGAGGCGGGCGGATCACCTGAAATCAGGAGTTCAAGATCAGCCTGGCTAACATGGCGAAACCCCGTCTCTACTAAAAATACAAAAATTAGCCCGGCGTGGTGGCGCATGCCTGTAATCCCAGCTACTCAGGAGGCTAAGGCAGGAGAATCGCTTGAACCCGGGAGGTGGAGGTTGCCGTGAGCCGAGATTGCGTCACTGAACTCCGGCCTGGGTGACAGAAGGAGGCTCTGCCTTAAAAAAAAAAAAACAAAAACCTCCTGGGACTGTTGCAAGGATGAAATGAAGGATTGAGGGATTGAGGGATTGCTGAGCCGGAGCTCCAGGTGTCCTATCTTTCTTGGTGGGGTGGCACGGAGCGGGGCCGCCTCCCTCTTCTCTCCAGGCAGGTGGGGCTGTGGTTATGCGATAGGGTCTCCCTTCCCTCCGGCCCATGCCAGAGGAGCTTGTAACTCTTTATCCTCATGGTGCCCACTACGAGTCATACTCTTCCCCATGCTGCTCATCCTCCTGGGCCCCATCCACTCAGCCAAAGCAGAATGCAGGATTTCCTGCCTGACAACCCTTCTCACCTCCCAAGTCCCACTTTTGAACAAGCTGATGATTCTGAAACTGGCCCAATTTCCTAACAAGCCGGATGCTTGAGAAACCTACATTTGGACAATGAGAGGCAGCTCCTGCGGCCTGCGGGCCACCTCCTCTTCCTTGGCTCCTGCTTTCTTTTCAGACTATATCAACCTACAACTTTAGTCGGGAAGGGGGACAGGGGTGGACCTGAGTTTCGTCTCCTGTCTCTCTGGCTGATGTCACCTGAATAAAGCCTTCTTCCCTGGCAATACTTACATCTCGGTGACTTGCTTTCTGTGCACCTAGCAACAGGACTCTGGACCAAGCCCCTGGCGTTGGGTAACAATTCTGTAATGCTGCAGGACTTCCCCAATCCACGCAGGAATCCCTGCAGGCATCCACGCAGGAATCACCTGATGAAGGGCCAGGGTCAGGTGTGGGCCACCATCCCAAGACCTCCCTTCTCTCTAGGGCCAGCCCCTCTCCTCTGAGCACCTGCTGACCAGCCCAAAGCCCTCTCCATTCCTCAGCTTGAACTCCCCCAGGGTCTCCCTGTGGCCCACAGGTCCTTTGGAGGCTCGGGCATCTGCATGCAAATCCCAAACCACTGTCCCCTTTGCACACACTGAGCCTGCCCTTGTCCTCGTCCTGGTCTACCATGCGTGTCCTCCCTCTGCCTCCTTCCTGTCCTGGCCTGCCCAACTCCTACCTACCCTCAGCGCAGATCCTCCCAGCACACACATGCAGGCAGCCTCGGGGCCTCTGCGGGTCCCTCTACCACAGCATTCCCGGGGAGAGGCCCGGCGTGGTGGCTCACGCCTGTAATCCCAGCACTTTGGCAGGCCAAGGCAGGAGGATCGCCTGAGTCCAGGAGTTCCAGACCAGCCTGGGCAACATGGCGAGACCCCGTCTCTACAAAAAATACAAAAATTAGCCGAGCCTGGTGGTGGCAGGCGACTGTGGTTCCAGCTGCTCGGGAGGCTGAGAAGTGAGGATCACCCGAGCCTGGGAGGTCGAGGCTGCAGTGAGCCGAGATCGCACCACTGCATTCCAGCCTGAGCCACAGAGCCAGATTGTCTCAAAAAAAAAAAAAAAAAAAAAAAAAAAAAAATTCGCTGGTAGGAAACATAGGCTGGTTGAGTACGGGAGTCATACAGATCAGGTGGATCAGGCGGCCGCACACCGCAGCTCTACGGCCCGGGAACGTTACTAAATACTCCCATGCCTCAGCTTCCCGCCTTAACGTGGTAACACGTTACTGTAGTTTCTCCACGCAGAGCTGCTGTGAGGATTAAAAGAGGCCGCGTGAGTTGAGCATCTCGTCGCCATTACCGTCATCACACGCCCCCCACCCAGCCCCGGCGGGCCCACCCTCTGCACCCACGGCGAAAGCAAACTCTTTCTAAACCACGCCCCGGATGTCCCGACTCCAGCGGCTCGGAAGTCTTCACTTATTGGCCTCCCCAAACCAACATGGCGGCCCCCTACAAATTTCAAGCGCCGGTTTCTCCTAGCCAATCAAAAGAAAGATATTTCTGAATCCCGCCTCTTTCAGCCGCCTTGCTGGCCAATCAGACCACACCATGGAGCATCAATACCAAAAAGGGGGAACCCGCTGGCCCAATGGCAGCGTCCTACAGTGTAGCCTCCGCCTCCCGATTGACTGGCCTGCTTGGCAAGGCAAGTAGCGGCGGCGCTTCAAGGTGGGTGTTCACGTTTTGGCCGTGAAAGTCGGGCTTGGGCAGCGTGGCGTCGGGGGAGAGTGTGGTGTCCCCGTAGGCGCCGCCAGCTCTGCGCCTGGGCTTCCCCTCGGCTCACTCAGGACCCGCGGCCTCCGTGTCCTTCAGGTGCAAAGGGGAGCCGGCTCTCAGGGCGCATGCGCCGCCCGCTCTGCGCCACCGGCCTAGTTAGGGTCGGAGATCACTGGGAAGGTGGGGAAGGTGCTGGGTTGGGTCCCTGGAACTGCAGTCAGTGATCCAAAGGAGTGAGCCTGTTAGGGGGTTCACAGGTCGTGGGATGAGCACTTATGAGCGCCGGCTAAGTGCCGGGCTCTGGGCTCTGGGGTGCCTTTGGCATGTACGGGCTCCCCTAATTCCCAAGACCAACCGCCCCCAACCCACTTCATAGGTGAGAAGACGGAGGTCAGGTCACATCATCTGCCCAAGGTCACGCGGCAGGCTGGGGGACAGTTCCAGGAGGGCCTTGAAGCTGGGGAAAGGAATGTGGTACCGAGGACTGTTCAGGCCTTGAAGGGTTTCCAGCAGGGCAGGGCTGGGTTCCGATCCTCCGCCCACCTCCTTATCGTGTGACTTCCGACAAGTCACTTTTTAATCTTTTTTTTGAGACAAGGTCTCACTCTGTCGTCCAGGTTGGAGGGCAGTGGTGCAGTCTGGGCTCACTGCAACTTCTGCCTCCTGGGTTCAAGCGATTCTCCTACCTCAACCTCCCGAGTAGCTGGGATTATAAGTGCCCACCACCACACCTGGCTAATTTCTGTATTTTTTGGTAGGGACGGGGTTCCACCATGTTAGCCAGGCTGGTCTCAAACTCCTGACCTCAGGTGATCCACCTGCCTCAGCCTCCCAAAGTGCTGGGATTACAGGCGTGAGCCACCACACCCAGCCCTAGCGAGTCACTCAACAAACTGAGTCCCAGCGCCTTATTTGTGCCTCCCTCGTGGAGTCCTTGTAAGGATAGGATGGCAGCGCTTTCCACCCCTGGGCACGGTTCCTGGGGGAGGAGAGCTAACAAAGTTCGCTCTCAGTGCATGCTGGCGGGGGCTGGTAATGTTGTTTTTGGTCAGATTTGGGGAGGATGAAGGGAGGAGCAGAAAGGTGGGAAACAGGATCTCTGGGAGGGAGAAAGGAAGGATGGATTTAAAAGGTTTCTTAGGTGAGGCAGAACTTGGGGTCCACAGAAACTGAATTGTAGCTCAGCCAAGCTGAATCAGATGGAAAGCTGGGAGGCGCTGGGAACAGGAAAGCCATCTGTGCCTCTGACAGCAATGGGGTGCGAGTAGAGGGCAAAGTGACACATGTCAGTGGAGACTTGGGATCCTTGCGGTGCCAGTCTCAGAAGAGGATGGTTCTTGGGCACACCCCACCCTCCATCCCTTTTTATGCCACCAGATGCGCTGCCTGACCACGCCTATGCTGCTGCGGGCCCTGGCCCAGGCTGCACGTGCAGGTAGGACCAAAGAAGCCTTTGCTGGGGGTAGGGGAGTCCAGTCTCCTGGTATGAGGTCACGCCCTTCTTTTTGCAGGACCTCCTGGTGGCCGGAGCCTCCACAGCAGTGCAGTGGCAGCCACCTACAGTGAGTACCTGGGTGGCCTCTAGCCTCAGGTGTTCCTGACTGGTCCTGCTGGAGTAGGGGAAGAGACCTGAGTTCCAGTCCTGGCTTTGTCAGGGGCGTTATTCTCTGAGCCTGTTTCCACTCTTAAAATGATTATGGTGATGGAGACTGACTCTGATTCACAGGGGCAGGGTCCATCATTGCCGAGGTTAGCATGTGTGATCTCAGAGCTCCCTGGGTGTGATGGGGAGGGGGTTGCCAGGTGTGAGCCATGGGTACCTGTGCCTATTGCCAGTCCCTGGTGAAGGCAAAGGCTCAAGCCCCCCACCTACCCCCCTTGATTCCTCTTTCAAGCCCTGTTGGGCAGGGAAGTGCGTCTGAGCTCCAACGGCCACCCAAGCACAGGGAGAGGTAGGCACGGACGGGCTCGGGCCAGAGGCGGCCTCCAGGGTCCTTGCTGAGGCTAGGGAGAGGTGTGGTGAGTGTACAGCCCCTTTGTAGCCCAGCAGTTGCACCTGGAAGTGAGGGCCAGGCTGCTCTCCCTGAGGCTCCAGGGAGACAGTGTGTGAGGCCTCTTGCCATGGCCTCCCTGCCCGCCTCTCTGCAGAGTATGTGAACATGCAGGATCCCGAGATGGACATGAAGTCAGTGACTGACCGGGCAGCCCGCACCCTGCTGTGGACTGAGCTCTTCCGAGGTGCGTCCTGGGCAGGAGGGGACAGGGCAGGTGCCGGGTGGGCACGGATGCATGGGGGAGGAGGGTGCCCCTGCCCACCACACCTGTGCTGCCCACAGGCCTGGGCATGACCCTGAGCTACCTGTTCCGGGAACCGGCCACCATCAACTACCCGTTCGAGAAGGGCCCGCTGAGCCCTCGCTTCCGTGGGGAGCATGCGCTGCGCCGGTACCCATCCGGGGAGGAGCGTTGCATTGCCTGCAAGCTCTGTGAGGCCATCTGCCCCGCCCAGGTGAGCCCCTGCCCCAACCGGCCACCACGCCAGCCCCTGCCACTGGGAGAGGGAGGCCAGGCAGCCCTAGGCCCAAACCCTAGCCCCTGCTTGATGTGCGTCCCCAGGAAGTCCCTTTCCCCCTCTGAGCCACTTCCCTCGTGAATGGGAATGATGAGGGCTTGCTACCAGAGCACAGAGTCAGTGAGTTGGCAGAGTGAAGCTTCCAGCCCTGGGCAGGCGCCTGACACACAGAGGTTCCCCCTTGGGGTCTGGCCAAGGGTGTGACCCCTGGGCATCTGAGCCATGGGGTGGCACCTGAGGCCATCCACGCCTCCCTGGATGTAGCCACCGTTTCTGGAGTCCTGCTTGTGTGCCTGTTGCAGCTTCCCTTCCCCAGTGGCTGCTCCCCTGAGGCCCGGCTTTCCGTTCTCTTAGTGGGTCTTGTGCTTACCCGTGGGGGCCAGGCCTGCCAGCACGGGAACAATATGACTCGGTCAGAGCTCTGGTCAGACCCCTGTGTGTGCCTGGCAGGAGCCCCGGCAGCCGCCGTCGCTACTTTCTGTGCGCACAGCAACCCCTCCCAGTGTTCTGTGACTCGGGTGGCTCCTGTCCAGATCCTAGTTTGTCCTCTGGAGCACTCCCAGGTCCTCCAGACCATGAGCTGCGGCCCTGATGTCTCTGCTCCAGCCACGGACTGAGAGTGCATAGGAGTGTCCCCAAACAGCAGTCACGATGGTCACAACCTTGGCTTCCAGACAGTGAGTGCTATCCACAGACAGACCCGGTGCTGTGCCACGTGTGTGACTCACAGCCTCTCCTGTAATCTCCACAACCCCTCGAGGAGGTAGAGGTTATTGTCTCCATCTTTATAAGCACTAAAGGATGAGCCTGCCAGCCACAGGTCCCACTGTGAGTTGTGGACACTACATTTCTGGGATGGGGGCATATGAGAGTCCTTGCCAAGCACATGTGAAGGTTTTCCCAGCCAGCCCCTCCCCCAGCGGGCTACCCAGGAACTGAGAGTTAGGACGTGCCCTTGAGTTTGGGCTGTGCCCCCACTTGCTGTGTAGCTTTGGGGAGCCCCTCAACCTCTCGGAACCTTGTTTTTCTCATCCATCAAATGGAGAGAAGTAGATTTAAGGCACAGGATTGCACCCAACAGTGTAGGCATTCTTGGCGATGTTGCAGGTTCGGCTCCAGACCATCGGGGTAAACTGAGTCACACAGCTGTTTTGGTTTTCCAGTGCATTTAAAAGTTAGATTTAGACCGGGCACAGTGGCTCATGCCTGTAATTCCAGCACTTTGAGAAGCCGAGGTGGGCGGATCACTTGAGGTCAAGAGTTCGAGACCAGCCTGGCCAACATAGTGAAACCCCATCTCTACTAAAAATAACAAAACTTAGCCGGGCACATTGGCAGGTCCCTGTAATCTCAGCTACTTGCTAGGCTGAGGCACGATAATCACTTGAACCAGGAGGTGGGGGTTGCAGTGAGCCAAAATTGAAAAAAAAAAAAAAAAAATAGGGCCGGTTGCGGTGGCTCACGCCTGTAATCCCAGCACTTTGGGAGGCCAAGGTGGGCGGATCACAAGGTCAGGAATTCAAGACCAGCCTGGCTAACATGTTGAAACCCCGTCTCTAGTAAAAATACAAAAATTAGCCGGGTGTGGGGTTGCACACCTGTGGTCCCAGCTACTCAAGAGGCTGAGGCAGGAGAATTGCTTGAACCTGGGAGGCGGAGGTTGCAGTGAACTATGATTGCACCACCATACTCCATCCTGGGCCACAGAGCAAGACTTCGTCTCAAAAAAAAAAAGGATTTACACTGTACTGTAGGCTGCGAAGTGTCTAAAACACAATGTATATACCTTAATTAAAAATACTTTAGGGGCCAGGCACAGTGGCTCACACCTGTAGTCCAAGTGCTTTGGGAGGTCAAGGTGAGGGGATTACTTGAGCCCAGGAGTTTGAGACCAGCCTGGGCAACATGGCAAAACCCCGACTCTACAACAACAACAAAAAAATACAAAAAATTAGCCCCTGTAGGCCCAGTTACTTGGGAGGTTGAGGTGGGAGGATTGCTTGAGCCTGGGAGGTTGAGGCTGCAGTGAGCTATGAGCTGCACCACTGTACTCCAGCCTGGGTGACAGGGCAAGACTCTGTCTCAAAAAACAACAACAACAACAAAAAAAACTTTATTCCTAAAAAGTGCTGACCCAGAGATAAGAAGCAAGCACATGGTTGGTAAAATGACATCAGTGAGCTTGCTTTATGCAGGGTTGCCCCAAACCTTCAATTTGTAAAACTCAAAATATCTGGAAAGCTTGGTGAGGCGAGGCGGGACTGTAACTCAGCACTCACCGCAGGGTGAGACCCTTAGGGCAGCGGGTGCTACACTGAACAAAGCGGTGAACAGCCCCCTCATGAGAGGGGGTTCTTGGCAGATGACGCCAGCAGCTGACAAACAGGCAAGGCAGGCCGGGCACGGTGGCTCACGCTTGTAATCCCAGCACTTTGGGAGTCCAAGGTAAGCGGATCACAAGGTCAAGAGATTGAGACCATCCTGGTCTACATGGTGAAACCCCATCTCTACTAAAAAATACAAAAATTAGCTGGGCGTGGTGATGCACACTTGTAGTCCCAGCTACTCAGGAGGCTGAGGCAGGAGAATCACTTGAACCGGGAAGGCCGAGGTTGCAGTGAGCCGATATTGTGCTGCTGCACTCCAGCCTGGCGACAGAGCGAGACTCTATCTCAAAAAAAAAAAAAAAAAAAAAAACCAGCAAGGCAGGGACGCCAGCAGGGCACGTGCTGAGGAGACAGGCGCGAGCACCAGAGGTACAGGGCGGCCTCTTAGCCGGAGTCCAGGAGGCCTTTGAGGGGAGAGGGCTTCTGGCAGACCCCAGGGGTGGGGATGAGCAGTGACGGGGGCCCTGGGGGCTGGGATGTGACAGGGCAGCGTGGCAGTGTCTGGTGGCCCCTTCCGCAGGCCATCACCATCGAGGCTGAGCCAAGAGCTGATGGCAGCCGCCGGACCACCCGCTATGACATCGACATGACCAAGTGCATCTACTGCGGCTTCTGCCAGGAGGCCTGTCCCGTGGATGCCATCGTCGAGGCACGTGAGGCCCCCGGGTGGGAGGGGGCCTGAGGCTCCTCAGCAGGGCCTAACCACCGTCCCTGCACCTCAACCTGCAGGGCCCCAACTTTGAGTTCTCCACGGAGACCCATGAGGAGCTGCTGTACAACAAGGAGAAGTTGCTCAACAACGGGGACAAGTGGGAGGCCGAGATCGCCGCCAACATCCAGGCTGACTACTTGTATCGGTGACACCCCACCGGCCCGCAGCCCCTGCTGCCCAATAAAACCGCTCCGACCCCACAGCCTCTTGTCTTGACTCTGGTGGTCCAGGGTGGGGCCGTTCCCGGCCTGCCTGAGGCCTGTGGTGCCTCCAACTGGACTAGGTCGCCACCTAGTCTTTATGCTCTCTGGAGTCCTGCTGCCCCAGCCCTGCCTTCCTGTAGACTCCAGGGCCCCACCAGGCCCTCATGGCTAGACCACAGGCCGCAGCATCCCTGTCACCTTGCCTCTTCTGGGCGTCTTCCCCAAGGCCCAGCGATGCCAGAGGTCACCACAGACCTGCCGTTCCCACTCTCCCGGGTGTCCTGGCTGGGGCCTGGGCCTCCTGTCTCCCAAGAGCCATCCACTTCTAAGACGCTTAGGACTTGGAGCCTCCCAAGACCTCAGGCTGAAGAACAGCAAGTGGCAGAAACTCAGGCCGGGGCGTCCTTGCTGGGGGTAGGAGGAAGCCTGCTTGGGGTGACAGTCACACGAGGGTGACACAGGCCCTGCTGGCCCTGAGCTGGCCTGCCTCCAGCCACATCCTCTTTCCTGTGTTCCCCACGCCAGGGTGCTGGCCCGGCCACTGCTCACCACTTCCTGCTTTGCTGGCCCAGCGACATGGTGGGGTTTCCCTAGGGCCACACACAAGCCCCTTGCCCATATAATGGCCAAAAGCAGCCCCCTTGAACTTGTGCTAAGTACTGTGGAAGGATTTCACTTCATTTGCAGTGAGGAAACCAGCTCCGAGAGGTGAAAGGGCTTGCTCAGGGCCATGTAGTGCACATCCCATAATAAAACTCAGTTCAGAGACCTTGACCCCCCCCATCCACCATCATTTCCAAAAGTGCTTTTTACAAAGCACTACTTTGTAAAAAGCTACTTCTTCGAAAGAACAAGTTTCCTGGCCCAGTGAGTGTTGGAAATGCTCCAGCTGCTGTGTGCCTGCTGGCAGGTACTGCATGGTAGACATTCAAGGCTCTGAGAAGGCCTGCACCAAAAACACCAGCCTCTCCCAGCCCATTCCCAGGGAGCTTTTCTCAGGTCTAACACCTGGGCCTCCTTCCTAGACCAGGCATTGCCATCTAATGCCAAAGTGGCCAGGCTCCCGCTTGGGCCCCACAGCCTGTGGCACTGGGGTGAGAAGTAACTGCAGGAGGCGAGGGGAAGCCTGGAGCCCGGGAAGTGTCCACAGGTCTGGCCCGCAGCTCATCTTGGCCACTGATGAAAACAGGTGTTCTTTCCAAAAACAAGGCAGGCGCAGGACTCCTGAAGCACCACTGGTTTAGCTTTTCCCAGACGTAACCGCCGTTAGAGCGTGGCATGGAGCCTGTAGCTGTGCACTGAATACTTCTATTCCAAGTGGGTCAGTCTTTCCAGCTCACCGCTGGGTTCTTTCCCTTACCGTGGTCTCCCAGGCACTTACTGCTGAGACCCCACTCGGGCTGTCTGGTTGTATCAGGCCCCGCCCCTGTCAGAACAGGCCTATGGCGCCCAACCACAAGTCCCCCAATTTTCTGAGGAACCACAGCTGAGCTTGGCTGTGACTCAGTTTCCAGGCCCGGCTCTGGGGCTCCACTTGTCCACCCCTGCCGCAGCCCCACAGGCCTGTGCTCGCTGTGTGGGGCTTAGGGATCACCAGAGCTGAAGGGCCCCTGGCCTCCAGTGGGAATGCCCCAGGCCTGTCCAAAGTGCAGGCAGCTGGACGGTCGTGAGTCCCAGCTTCCAGGCACTAGGACCTGATGACGCCCATGGTGCTGACCTGGAGCAAGGTCACAGTGACACCCCCCCTCTACCCCCCGCGGCTGCAGCTGCAGGTGGAGCTGACAGCTGGCCTCTGGCCCCAGGGTATCTCCCAGGGCCTGCTGGGTGCGGGGCGCTGGGCAGAACAAGGCAGCATGGCCTGGCCCTGTGTCCTGCTGCCAGTGAAGCAGGCCCAGAGTGGGGCAGCCACCCACCCAAGGGCCAGCGCGGGGCCTCTCCAGGGTGGTCAAGAGCAGGAAGGTGTAAGCACCGGCGGGTTTCACTGCCACCCACCCAAGGGAGGGGTCCCGGAGGTGGGGGAGCATCCTGGGGACCCCAGGCCCATGAGCCTGCGAATGTTGGGGTCCCATCAGCCAGAGGCGCACAAGCCTCGAAGTGAGAGGAGAGCAGGGTCTCATCTCCTATCCTGAGCTGGGCCTGAGCGGAGCTGCCCCTGCATCGGGGCCAGCATAGACGCGCGCGGTTGGCACTGGTCTGTTATCCGCTCCTTTCTCCAGGCCTCCTCTCCGGGATTAAGCGCCTCAGGACCCATCCGCCAGGCCACAGCCTGGGCTCAGCCTCTCCCAGACTTCCTGGACTCCAGTGGAGGCTTGGGCCGGGGGCGGGGCGTCCCTGGCCCCTCCCCGTCGTCCCGCCTGCCCGGAAAGGAGTGAGCGGCGCCGAGTCCCGGGCTGGCGGGAGTGCAGTTCTGAGTCCCGCCCGGCGTGCGCGGAGCGGGGCAGCCAGCAGCGGAGGCGCGGCGCGCAGCACACCCGGGGTGAGTGCCCCTGCCGGGGTCTGCGGAGCCCCAGAATTTCCTGCCCACCCTCTTCCCCCTGCCCCGGGGAGGAGATCCTGGCGCCCCACCCAGTTGGCTCCGTGAATGCAGCTCAGCCCGCCACCCCGCAGGGTGTCAGGCCTTGCGGGGGGCCACGGAGGATCCCCAAGGGAGGAGGAGAAGGATGGGGTGTTTACCAACAGAGCCCAGCATTCCCGGGCCTGGTGTGCGCGGAGCTTTCCCCGCTGCTGCTTCCTTGGAGGGAGGGACCCATTCTACAGATGGGGAAGCTGAGACCACACAACTAGGAAGTGTCAGAGCTGGAGACCAGCTGGGTCATTTGACTCCAGAGCCCACCCCATTTGGAATGGAGGGGGCGCCAGACCCTCTCCTACTGCCTTCCCATCATCTGGAGGGGAGGGCAGAGGTGCAGAGAGACCTGGTGGGTTCCTGGAGGGGCCAGGAAAGGGGCACAGGGTGAGGAGTGGGCTGGAGCCTGGACCCCAGGGCCGCAGGATGGAGGCGTATTCATTTACACCATAAAAGTGGCTGGGTGACCCCTGGCTAGAGCGGGGACCAAGGGGGACAGGGGTAGGGGGTGAGCCAGTGGAGCCTCACATGCCAGGCACGGGGGATGATCACGTCCCCACACCTTTCCCCCCGCCCATTACAGGTTGTTCCCCCACCCCCTGGGAAGTGCTGGAAGGAGCCCAGCCCTCGAGCCCTCGGCATAGTGGCTGTGGGAGCCCTCGGCATAGTGGCTGTGGGAGCCCTGATGGCCCTGAGCCAGGGGTGACCCCTCCCCAGATCCCCAGAGCTGATTCCCCACACCCCCTTATTTGGCCAGCACAGCCCCAAAGGGAGCCAGGTCAGACGCAACCCTCCTCTGAGCTCACCCTTTGTGCTGGGCACATAACATTGGACTTTACCTCTCCAAGTGTCAGTGGAGTCCTGTATAAAACAAAAGCACCGTACCCCCTCCCCAAGGGTTTCTCCCCCCAGGGATTAGTGTGAGGTGGTGTGGATGAAGGGATTCAATTGAGGCTCTGGTTATTTTTGTCACCTCCCTAGATCCTGTCTCTGTCAGTGGTGCCACGTCCCATTCACCCAAAGAGGAAGTAGAGGCCCAGAGAGGGTGAGAGACTTGCCCAAGGTCACACAGCCAATCTCAGCCTGGGCTCCAAGTCCCTCTGCCCTGTGGCCGGGCCTGGTCCTTAGGGATGGAACCCAGCCCTGCTGCCCCCTGCCCTGCCCACCTGCAGCCTTGGGCCATCTGCTCAGTGTTCCCTCGTTCCCTCCTTCTCTCCTTTCCCAGGCTGGGGCTGGGGCTGCGTTTCTCTGTTTAGAGTTAAGTAAACCAGACCCAGGGGAGGAAGTGACTGGCTGGGCAGGCGGGGCCCTGACCAGGCCTGTCCCCTCCCCCTAATTTTCGAGCTAAGCCACTGAGTCCCACAGAGGGGCCCTGGGCCCTGAGAGCAGTGGCTTTGGAGCTGGAGGGGCCCCAGCATCCAGGGCGGGTTGGAGGTGGCCTGGCACCCGCCCCCACCCCACATCGGCCTTGAGCAAGGCCCCGGGCCCTTCCCCGCCATTCTGTAGTTTCACTTTTGTTGGTTTCAACACCTGGAAGGCTGCGGCTGCTGCCGGGCGGCCCGGGCCTCAGGGGACAGCCCCCCCACAGCAGTGCTCCCTGGCTAGCCCCAGGGTACCCGGTGGAGATGCCCGCTCCTACCACTCAACACATGCAGCTCCACAGGGAGCAGCGAGGGCTCCAGCCACCCCCGGGGCAGCCCTGGGCCTAAGTGCCTGGGCCAGTGGGGTCCTGTCTAGGGTGACGGCAGCCCGAGAGGAGGGAGGCCAGAGTGAAGGTGGGGGTGGAGCCGGTGTCACTGGGAGACGCTGGAGGTAGGGGCGGGGGTCCCCATGGGCAGAGCAAGCCAGGAGAGAGCTTGAGGTCGGCCTGAGGGTGGGCTTCGGGGTCTCCCAGTCCCACTGCTTACTTTCTGCGTGACCTCAGCACCGCATCAAGCCTGCCCAGGCCTCAGTTTCCACCTCTGTCAGATGGGGGTGGTAACAGCAGCTTCCAGGATTCAGTGAGTGAAGGTGCACAGGTGCCCGTGATTGGGAACTGTCTGTGGTCCGCCCCTGACTGGCCCCCATCCGTGTCCACCCACAGGACCATGGGCTCCATGTTCCGGAGCGAGGAGGTGGCCCTGGTCCAGCTCTTTCTGCCCACAGCGGCTGCCTACACCTGCGTGAGTCGGCTGGGCGAGCTGGGCCTCGTGGAGTTCAGAGACGTGAGTCGGGTGGGCAGGCGTGGGAAGGGGGCTATTGCCAAGGTTAGCCCGGAGGCCGGTCCAGGATGGGGACTGCCCACCCCCATAGGGCCCTGGCCCCATTTGAACCCCAGCGGCCCCTGCCATGGGCACTGCTCATGGGAAGCCCGCAGCTGAGGCCCCTGAGCTGGCTCCTCCCCATGCCCTCCTGGGGCATGGGGTCTGGTCTGTGCTCTGATCTGCGTCTTGTGGCTCCCAGGGCACTCCACACCTTTCTGGAGGAGGCAGCTAAGGCCTGGGGAGAGTCAGGCCTGGGCTCTAGGGTGAGGAGCTCCCTGACCCCCTTCCCGGGACACTCACCCCTCCGTGTGGCGCCCACAGCTCAACGCCTCGGTGAGCGCCTTCCAGAGACGCTTTGTGGTTGATGTTCGGCGCTGTGAGGAGCTGGAGAAGACCTTCAGTGAGTTGGTCCCAGGCCTACATTCCAGGCAGGCTTCCTGGAGGAGGCATGGGCCAAGTTTGATCTGAAAGGAAGAGTCTGGGTTTGCCAGGTGGAAGGCAGAGAAGGGAGGTATATGCAGGGCCCTGCAGGGCCAAGACAGAGCAGCTGGGATCTGTGAAGTGTGCTTGCGAAGGTGGCTGCCTTGTGTGGGCTGAGCAGAGGGCCTAGGGCAGGGCTGGCTGGGGAGGCCTGGAATACAGCATAAGAGCCCAGGACTTCGTCCTGTGGGCGCCAGGAAGCCACAGGGGTTTCTAAGCAGGGAAGAGGCACAGACAGCTTTCTCCTCTACAGCTGGGCTGGGGTGGGTGGGGCCCAGGATCTAGGGTAGGGTACCCCTAAGGAGCAGGCAAAAGGGACCCCTGCCCTGGGCAACCCCTCTCAGGAGGAGCCTGTGGGGGCACCAAGGCAGGGGCATGGGGCAGGCAGGGTTTTGTGTTTGCTGGTGCAGTTTACAGCTTTTCAACGATCAGGCAGACACAGGACTCACGCCAGCTCCGGTCCCAAGCCCTGCAGCGCAAGGGCCGGCCTGTGGGGAGACCTCAGGCCCTCTTCTGAGTGGTGGCCAAGGGACTGGGGAGGGAGAGTGAGCCCAGACCTGAGCTCAGGGAGGGGAGCACAGCTTCTGGATGAAAGTTTGGCCGGGATTTTCCGGCCGCCTCCGCCTGGTGAATCCAGCAGCTGGTGGCCGATGGAGTTTGGGGCAGCAGGTGGGGCCCTCAGCTGTTGAGACAACCTCGACTGCACCCCACTCCCGTTCCTCTGCGCCCAGCCTTCCTGCAGGAGGAGGTGCGGCGGGCTGGGCTGGTCCTGCCCCCGCCAGAGGGGAGGCTGCCGGCACCCCCACCCCGGGACCTGCTGCGCATCCAGGAGGAGACGGAGCGCCTGGCCCAGGAGCTGCGGGATGTGCGGGGCAACCAGCAGGCCCTGCGGGCCCAGCTGCACCAGCTGCAGCTCCACGCCGCTGTGCTACGCCAGGGCCATGAACCTCAGGTCAGCTCCCGCCCAGGCAGGAGACTGGGGGGCTGGGGAAGGGCTGTCCGGCCTAGGGCTCATGGTGCTTCTGGGTTCCTAGCTGGCAGCCGCCCACACAGATGGGGCCTCAGAGAGGACGCCCCTGCTCCAGGCCCCCGGGGGGCCGCACCAGGACCTGAGGGTCAAGTGAGTGAGGGATGACCTCATGCCCTTGCTGGCCAGCCCAGAACCCCTGGCCAGTCGCTGGGCTGGGCCAGGCTGAGCTCCGACTCCTTGTCCAGTGCTCTCCCCAGGCTGGCCCCGCCTCCTCCTTCAGGCCCAGAACTTCCCACAGTCCCAAGCCCTAGCCCTGGGGGGTTCTCCTCTTCTGGTCCTGCCCGGGAGGCCTCCTGCCTTCCCCTGTGGGCAGGGCCAGTGTGCCCAATTGCCCGATTGCCCGTGCTGGGCAGGGTCCTGCCCGGGGGGCCTGGTGGGGGAGGCAGGGCAGGAGGTTGGAGCAGCCCTGCCCAGCCCCGTGGCCGCCAGCTTTGTGGCAGGTGCCGTGGAGCCCCACAAGGCCCCTGCCCTAGAGCGCCTGCTCTGGAGGGCCTGCCGCGGCTTCCTCATTGCCAGCTTCAGGGAGCTGGAGCAGCCGCTGGAGCACCCCGTGACGGTGAGCAGCTGGCGCTGGGCTGGGGGGTCCTGGGCAGAGCGGGACCCCAGAGTCAACTGAGCCTGCTCTGCAGGGCGAGCCAGCCACGTGGATGACCTTCCTCATCTCCTACTGGGGTGAGCAGATCGGACAGAAGATCCGCAAGATCACGGACTGGTGAGTCACTGGGAACACCCGCCCCACCGCCCTGCTCCCCAGGCCCCTGCTGTCACCTCCCAGCCCGCCCTATCATGACTCCTCCCCATGAGCTCCCTTCAGACTCAGAGTCTCGTATCTGTGTCCTTCGGGCCCCTCACGCAGCGCATCCTCCCTCCAGCTTCCACTGCCACGTCTTCCCGTTTCTGCAGCAGGAGGAGGCCCGCCTCGGGGCCCTGCAGCAGCTGCAACAGCAGAGCCAGGAGCTGCAGGAGGTGGGTGCCCCCGGCCTCCCGGAGGCGGGTGTAGGAGGTGGGTGCCCCCGGCCTCCCGGAGGTGGGTGCAGGAGGTGGGTGCCCTGGCCTGGCCTCCCAGAGGTGGGTGCAGGAGGTGGGTGCCCCCGGCCCAGCCGCCCCACCTGCCCGCCCAGCCCCCGCTGACTGCCCACTCTGGCACAGGTCCTCGGGGAGACAGAGCGGTTCCTGAGCCAGGTGCTAGGCCGGGTGCTGCAGCTGCTGCCGCCAGGGCAGGTGCAGGTCCACAAGATGAAGGCCGTGTACCTGGCCCTGAACCAGTGCAGCGTGAGCACCACGCACAAGTGCCTCATTGCCGAGGCCTGGTGCTCCGTGCGAGACCTGCCCGCCCTGCAGGAGGCCCTGCGGGACAGCTCGGTGAGCAGCCTGAGGCCTCGCCCCCTCTCCGCCCGCCCCTCCTACCAGGCCGGGGCGTTTCTGCCTCACTTCCAGCCTCTGGCTCCCTGCACCTGGGCTTTGCCTAGGGGCTCCTTCTCCTCCCAGCCTCCTCCATGGCCCACCGCTTCCAGGGAGTCTGCCCTGATGGCCCTGGCCCAGCAAGCCCTACCCTGACTTTCCTAAGTCCCTGGAGGCCGCACAGGATAGTTTTAAAGTCAGAAGCCTCATTCCAATCCAGGCCCCACTGTGACCTTAGGCCTGCTCATGGTCTGTGGAACCGGTGTGATGCCCCTGCCTCCGGGGGTCACCCGCCGTGCACAGCAGGTGCTTGCGGGTGAGGCTGGGCTCCTTCTCCTGGGCTGTCCCTAGGAGGCAGCACGCTTGCCTTTCCCAAGCAATTGCCAATCCATGTGGTGTCTTTGGGCCCCCACCAGGGCAGAGCAGGGCTGATCATCTCACGTCAGAGAGAGGGGAAGGGGCTGCCCAGTGAGCCCCCACAGGGCTCTACATCTCCAGCTGGGCCTGGCTGGAGATCCCAGGGTCCCTGAAGGCCCCCGCCACCATTCTGGTCTGTCTCTGCCCTGGCACCCAGATGGAGGAGGGAGTGAGTGCCGTGGCTCACCGCATCCCCTGCCGGGACATGCCCCCCACACTCATCCGCACCAACCGCTTCACGGCCAGCTTCCAGGGCATCGTGGATGCCTACGGCGTGGGCCGCTACCAGGAGGTCAACCCCGGTGAGAGCCACGGCGTCCTTACCCGTGTCCTGGGAGGCTCAGCTGCCCCACTGGGTGGGTGTGAGCCTGAGGGGGAGGTATCTCCATCCTGGGCCTGGCCTGCCCTCCTGGGATGGGGAGCACACATCCCATCACTCTCAAGGGGCTGTTGGGCTCTGCAGCCAGTGTGAGGCTTTATGTCGGCCCCCAGCCAACTCTCCCTTGTTGAGTTTACAAGGGAGCCGGCACGGGCTTGTGCAAAGAACAGAGGCTGTGCGGTGGGCATGGCCCAGGTTGGAAGCCCATCTCGCCTACTTTGAGACATTTCTTAGCTTCTCTGAGCCTCAGCTGCCTCACCTGCAAAATGGAAATAATAGCGCAAACCTCAGAGGAATGTTGGGAAGCTTAGTGACTGTTGGAGACTGCAAGCTGGAGCCAGGGGCAGCCTCTGGTGTGGTTGGTTTGGTCGCACAGCTTTTTTTTTTTTTTTGAGATAGAGTCTTGCTCAGTTGCCCAGGCTGGAGTACAGTGGCATGATCTCGGCTCACTGAAACCTCCGCCTCCCAGGTTCAAGCGATTCTCCTGCCTCAGCCTCCCAAGTAGCTGGGATTACAGGCACGCACCACCACACCTGGCTAATTTCATATTTTTAGTAGAGATGGGGTTTCACCATGTTGGTCAGGCTGGTCTTGAACCCCCGACCTCACGTGATCCACCCACACAGGCCCTTGGGGGCCCAAGCACCCTGACTCTTGCCCACTGGGTGAGGCAGGGCCCCTCCCTGGCCTGTGACCAAGTCCCCTCCCGACACGGGCTCCACCACATCACACCCATGCTATGGGCCGGGCCCCCACTCAGTGTCACTCGGGGCACTGGGGGGTTTGCTGCTTCTGCAGGGCCAGTGTCCTGGGGCTGGATCTGGGCCCCACCAGGATTCCCCTGCACGTGGGCAGAGGCTGGTGCAGCTAGAGCATCGCCTGGAGGCCCGTGGCAGATAGAATGCTGCCAGCTCAAAGCACCAGCCTTCGGGGCAGCGTGTTTGCCAGGGAAGCTGTAACAAAGTGCCACCGGCTACTGGCTTAAGGGGCAGACACGGTCCCACAGTCCTGGAGGCTGGAAGTCCAAGACCAAGGTGTCAGCAGGGGCCGGGGGCACTGGCTGATGCCTGTGATCTCAGCACTTTGGGAGGCTGTGGTGGGAGGAGGATCTCTGGAGTCCAGGAGTTCGAGACCAGCCTGGGCAACATAGCAAGACCTTGTATCTTAAAAAAATAAAAGATGATGAGGTGTTGTCAGCAGGAGTGGCTCCTTCTGAGGCTGTCCAGGAAGATCTGTTCCCGGCCTCTCTCCTGGGCTTGGAGCGGCCGTCCTCATCTTCACACGCTGTTCTCCTTCTATGTGGGTCCAAATGTTCCTTTTCATAAGGACATCGGGCACACTGGATTGGGGCCCACTGTAATGGCCTTATCTTAACCCAGTGACCTCTGTAAGGACCCTGTCTCCAAAGAAGGTCACATCTGGAGTTCCTGGGGGTTGAGACTCCAGTGTATCTTTTTTGGGGTCACAACACAGCCCCTGACAGAGTGTGTATGTTGGGGTCCTCCTGCCTCCCATGAGGACTTGTTCCCATTTTACTGATGGGAAGTCGAGACTTCAGAGCTGAAGTGACCAGCTCGGCCTCCCGGAACTTGCCATGTGCCAGCTGGGGCCACCTGTGGCTCCCTGTCCTCTCTGGCTTCTGTGTGGAGCTCTGGGAACAGCAACAGCTGAAGCTGCTAACTTCCTGTGGCTCCAGCAGCTGGCCGGTGCTGCCCGCGGAGAACTTATGAAGTGGCCTGGTGTTACCTGCATTTTACAGATGGGGAAATGGAGGCTCAGAGAGGTGAAGTGGCTGGGCCAAGGTCACACAGCTCCTAAGTGGTGGGTTCTTTTTTTTTTTTTTTTTCGGAGACAGAATCTTCGCTCTGTCGCGCAGGCTGGAGTGCAGTGGCGCGAGCTCAGCTCACTGCAACCTCCGCCTCCCGGGTTCAAATGATTCTCCTGCCTCAGCCTCCTGAGTAGCTGGGATTACAGGCACCTGCCACCATGCCCAGCTAATTTTTCTGTTTTTAGTACAGGCAGGGTTTCACCGTGTGGGCCAGGCTGGTCTCGAACTCCTGACCTCAGGTGATGTCCCCGTCTCGGCCTCCCAGAGTGCTGGGATTACAGGCATGAGCCACTGTGCCTGGCTGCTAAGTGATGGGTTCTTGACTGCAGGCCAGCAGGGCCTCCGTGGCGTCTTGGGCCGGGAGGCAGATGCTGGTGTGTTCGGGGGTTCCCAGCTCACCCACCTCTGCCCACAGCTCCCTACACCATCATCACCTTCCCCTTCCTGTTTGCTGTGATGTTCGGGGATGTGGGCCACGGGCTGCTCATGTTCCTCTTCGCCCTGGCCATGGTCCTTGCGGAGAACCGGCCGGCTGTGAAGGCCGCGCAGAACGAGGTGAGGGGCGGGGCTGGGGTCCTGATGAGGGTAGCAGGGCCAGGCAGCCCCTTACCACACCACTGCCCCCCCAGATCTGGCAGACTTTCTTCAGGGGCCGCTACCTGCTCCTGCTTATGGGCCTGTTCTCCATCTACACCGGCTTCATCTACAACGAGTGCTTCAGTCGCGCCACCAGCATCTTCCCCTCGGGCTGGAGTGTGGCCGCCATGGCCAACCAGTCTGGCTGGAGGTGAGGCCCAGGCCCCAGCCCGGCTGGGGGCCCCGCAGCACCCGCAGCCCTGACCGCCCTCCCCTCCGTTGCCGCAGTGATGCATTCCTGGCCCAGCACACGATGCTTACCCTGGATCCCAACGTCACCGGTGTCTTCCTGGGACCCTACCCCTTTGGCATCGATCCTGTGAGTCCTGGGATGGAGTGTCCGTGGGTGGTGAAGGCAGCTGGGAGTGGGGGCTGGGGCTCCCCTCGGTTCAGCCGTCCTGCAGCGCTGTCGCTGAGCACTCCTGTGTGCCAGGCCCTTTCCTCAGCACAAGAGGCAGACAAGCCTCCTGCCCTGCGGAGCCTGCATCACAGTCCCCTGAGTGTGCGGAGGCAAAGCGAGACCAGCCAGGAACCAGTCTCCTGAGTGTGCAGAGGCAAAGCGAGACTGGACAGGAACCAGTCTGCAGCTTGCACTGTGCCAAGCACTGTTCCCAACCCTCTGTGGAAGTGATTTTCTTTTTTCTTTTTTTTATTTTTGGATATAGAGTCTCATTCTGTTGCCCAGGCTGGAGTGCAGTGGTGTGATCTTGGCTTACTGCAACCTCCATCTCCCGGGTTCAAGCGATTCCCCTGCCTCAGCCTCCTGAGTAGCTGGGATTACAGGCGCCTGCCACCATGCCTGGCTAATTTCTGTATTTTTAGTAGAGACAGGGTTTCACCATGTTGGCTAGGCTGGTCTCGAACTCCTGACCTCATGTGATCCACCTGCTTCAGCCTCTCGAAGTGCTGGGATTACAGGCGTGAGTCACCGCGCCCGGCCTGATTTTCTATTTGAACCTCGTAACCACCCCGTGGGCCTCACGTTAGTAGTGTCCTCACCTAAAGAAGAGACTGAGGCACAGAGGTCATGCCCAAGGTCACCCAGGCTGGCACCGTGGCAGCTGGCCCATCTGCGCTCTGTTGCCCCTTGGTGGGTGGGTGATGGATGAGGCTGCAGGCTCCGAGGGGGAAAACAGGGTGGTGAGAGAGTGACTCGGGCCGGGGACTTCCTGGCAGTGATGGCGAGGGAGCCCCTGAGTCCAGCCCGCCCCTGCTGCCACCCTAGATCTGGAGCCTGGCTGCCAACCACTTGAGCTTCCTCAACTCCTTCAAGATGAAGATGTCCGTCATCCTGGGCGTCGTGCACATGGCCTTTGGGGTGGTCCTCGGAGTCTTCAACCACGTGTGAGGGCCAAGGCTGCCCGGGGGACGGGAGGCTGGCAGGCCAGAGTGGGCCCCAGTGAGCACACCTCCCTCTTGCCCGCCAGGCACTTTGGCCAGAGGCACCGGCTGCTGCTGGAGACGCTGCCGGAGCTCACCTTCCTGCTGGGACTCTTCGGTTACCTCGTGTTCCTAGTCATCTACAAGTGGCTGTGTGTCTGGGCTGCCAGGGCCGCCTCGGCCCCCAGCATCCTCATCCACTTCATCAACATGTTCCTCTTCTCCCACAGCCCCAGCAACAGGCTGCTCTACCCCCGGCAGGTGGGCTGCGGCTGGTGGGGGCCGGGCTCACACGGCCTCATGGGGACCCCGCAGTCACGGGGCCACTGGGAGCTGCAAGATCCTCGTCCGAGAAACGGGGATGCAGACCCCGGGCCATGCAGACAGGGCCGTCAGAGGTGATGGTGTGCATCTTTAGCAGGTGGCACAACTGGCGCTGGGAACCGGGGGTCCCTTCCCTCAGGAGTCCTTATGGAGGCAGACCCTCACCCAGTGAGGGCACGGAGCCCCCGGGGGCCCTGGAGGGAGGAGCGACCGCAGGCTCTCTGGGCCCCGTGACTGCTGTGACTCAGGTTCCTTTGCAGGTGTGCACAGCAGGGACACCCTGACTCTCGCCCTCTCCCTGGCAGGAGGTGGTCCAGGCCACGCTGGTGGTCCTGGCCTTGGCCATGGTGCCCATCCTGCTGCTTGGCACACCCCTGCACCTGCTGCACCGCCACCGCCGCCGCCTGCGGAGGAGGCCCGCTGGCCGACAGGTGGGACCGGGGCCTAAGGTGTGGGGGGCTGCTTGCGGGGAGAGGCCACTGTCCGGTGTGTCCCTGACTCCTTGCTTCCTGACGGACTCCTGAGTGGCCAGGAGCAGGCCTGGCGGGTGGCGGGGGACCTCCTGGGGCTGGAGTGCTGCCAACACTGCCTGCTCATGCCCCAGGAGGAAAACAAGGCCGGGTTGCTGGACCTGCCTGACGCATCTGTGAATGGCTGGAGCTCCGATGAGGAAAAGGCAGGGGGCCTGGATGATGAAGAGGAGGCTGAGGTGGGTGCAGTGCCTTCCTGGGGGTGGGACGGCTGAGGCCCTGCCGGGCCTCACTGCACCCGCCCCGCAGCTCGTCCCCTCCGAGGTGCTCATGCACCAGGCCATCCACACCATTGAGTTCTGCCTGGGCTGCGTCTCCAACACCGCCTCCTACCTGCGCCTGTGGGCCCTGAGCCTGGCCCACGCCCGTGAGTGACCTGGCCACCGAGGCTGGCCCCAGCTCCTGGCTTCTCACATACTGCTGCTGGCTGGGCGGGTTGCGTCTCTCTGGGCCTCAGTTTCCCCTCTGTAAAGTGGGACTGTCCAAGGAGGTCCCTCGCCGGCCCCCCGTGCAGGGAGGGCTTCAGGCTGCGGCAGGTAGGTAGGGGGCTGGCAGGCACCCACTTGCCGTTGGCCCCCACTGTCTCCTTTGCTTGCAGAGCTGTCCGAGGTTCTGTGGGCCATGGTGATGCGCATAGGCCTGGGCCTGGGCCGGGAGGTGGGCGTGGCGGCTGTGGTGCTGGTCCCCATCTTTGCCGCCTTTGCCGTGATGACTGTGGCCATCCTGCTGGTGATGGAGGGACTCTCAGCCTTCCTGCACGCCCTGCGGCTGCACTGGTGAGCGACCACCCCCTGGCCTGGGCTGCTCAAGGCATGAGTTCCCCTCACCAACCCCTCCGCTTCTCACCCCCAGGGTGGAATTCCAGAACAAGTTCTACTCGGGCACGGGCTACAAGCTGAGTCCCTTCACCTTCGCTGCCACAGATGACTAGGGCCCACTGCAGTTCCTGCCAGACCTCCTTCCTGACCTCTGAGGCAGGAGAGGAATAAAGACGGTCCGCCCTGGCAGTGATGTCTCGTCTCTCTTCCCTCCTTTTTAGCTGAGGCAGGTGGCAGGGTAGAAGGCATGGTGTAGGATCTGGGACCTCAAAAGTCAAGGCCTGGACCTGAGCAGATCTGCAATAATGTCAGACTCTTGGGGCGAAAAGGGGCAGAAAAGGGCCAAGGAGAGATGTTTCCAGCACATTCTAACTTGGAGTGAGCAAATGTCTTCCCAGGCCTGGTCAGGGGAGTGAGCTCCCCATCCTTGGAGGTGTGCAACTGGCTGTGAGCGGGTGTCTGGGTTACTCTCTGTTGGGAGTGGTGCCAATATCCATGCCCTGGTGCCGGGCCTCAGGGGGCTGGAAGTACAGAGCAGTGTGGGGCACCTGAGCCCCAGCCAGTGCTCCATGCAGGGCCGTGGTGTCACACGCCCAAGGCCACACACCTGCCAGGAAGGGTAGAGGCTGTCCCCAGCAGCAGACATTACCCAGGACTCCGGGGTTCAGAACAGGGGCTGAGCCTGACTCCAGGCCCAGCCTCCCCTCACCTGAGACTACAGTCTTCCTGATCCCTCCCAGGTGGTCCTTCCTGCGTTGCTGGTGGAATGGGGGTGGCTTTCTGCAGTTCCCTCTGGCCTGGGTCCCACCCCCACTGGGAGGCAGAGGAAGTGCTTCCCAGAAGCCAACAAGCTGCAAAGTGGTTCTTCCCACAGCTGTGGCTGTGGCCAGCTGCTGGGAGGAGCCTGTCCATTGGCTCCTGGACTGCCTTGCTCAGGACCTCTGGATGCCAGGGGTCGTATCAGGGGCTCTAAGGTAATTCCACATGCCCAGTAGATTCAGCTTAGAGAAACGGTGCTCACAGTGCTGGGGTAGGAGCAGAGAAGGCTAAATGAAGGACTCCGGAGAGCTGCAGGTGGATCTGGACCAAATCCAGAACCCAACGCCTTACTCCCTCCTGGGGAGAGAGCTGGGCAGAGACTTGGGGCGGGCAGTGAGGTGGGGATAGGTGAGCAGCACTCGTGCTGAGTGGCCCGTGTGATTTAGGAGGGGTGCAGTGTGGGATCCCAGGGACATGACCAGTCAGCCCCGCCCGGGCTTTGACATGGGGGTACCTGGCAGTGGTGGCTAGAGAAGTCCAGTTTGCCAAGAGAATGGCACATAAGGCACTGGGGTAGGCACCTCTGGGCCATGGACATAGGGAGACATAGGGATGGGGTGGGTCACCTGCGTGGAGGACTGGGCATTGAACAGCACAGGCCCGAGCCCATCCTTGTCCATGTGAGCTTATGGCCTGATGTAGAGACCACCAGGGGCTCCAGGAAAGTTAAGCTGCATGGAGAGAAACGATGGGCCAGGGCCAGGGCCAGGCCCGGGGTGGTTTAGGGAATGGCAGTGTCCTGGGTAGAATAGGAAGGCCTGAGACTGTGACTGAGCTGACAGTGGGGCAAAGTGAAGGAGCCCAGTATTGGAAGATCGGCTCCACATGTATCTCTGCGAGGAGACTGCAAGCGAGCTCGTGTGGACCAGGCAGAGGCGAGGGCTGAGTGAGGCCAGCAGTGGCCTGGGCACAGGAAGACGGTGAGTGAGAAGCCACTGGAGCTCCTGTGCAGGAGCGCAACACCTTTACTGCTTCATTCAGTTTGGCTTCACCTGCTTAAAACTGTAACTCTCTAGAAGGCTGAACAGCGAAAGCCTCCCTCCTGCCCAGCCGCTCAGCATCCCCAGGCACCAGCACTGCTCCCAGTCTCCAATGTCCTCCAGGGCTCTTCGCTTCTGGGCTAGAAGCAGGGAAACCAGAGTGTGGTGGGGAAGAAGAGGAGGAGGTGGAGGAGGGCTGATGATGGGGCCACATGCTGCTGGGATGCCAGCTGAGAGCAGTGGAGCACTGCTAAGCTGAGGGGCTGAGTGGGTGCAGATGGAGCCCTCCGTGGGCTCCTTCAGGTACCAGGAGCCCTCCCTGAGATTCAGGACACATCCAAGGGTGACAGCTTGAGGTTGGGTTTTTATTTTTTTATTTGTATAGTACAATCTCTGTGGTAGCAGAAATATATGCACAAAAAACAATTCAGAGTTCAGAGTAAAAAAAAGTCAGCTAAGACTGTATCCCGCGGGACATTTCATATATATGGATTTCACAGCTACACTCGATCCACGCCCCACACCACATACAGGCTGCTGTCTCCCACAAGAATGATGATGTCAGGGGCATCAGGAAAGGTAAGGGCCGGGAAACCGGGCCCTTGGAGAACCCTGCCCAGGGGCGGCCCAGCCTACTCACAGGATCCGACACTCCAGGCAGAGCAGAGGGCAGGAGAGGCCCAAAGAGCTAGGTCAAGCAGCTGGCTCCCCTGGGAGGGGAGCCGGGAGACACGGAGGTCCTCACACTGCCCCCGTGGCCACGCATGGCTGTCTGCACTCCATCAGGAGGAAGGGCAGGGGAGAAGTCACATGCAGTACAGTGAAACTCATCAGTGTCACACACGCCCAGCAGGAGGGGAGAGCTCTGCTCCACACGCAGGCGGCCTTGGCTGCTCCAGAGCAATCCGCTGCTCCAGCTTCAGCCATGGGACCAAGAGGGTAGAGGAGCAGCTTCCGGAGGCCCCAGGCAGAGGCCACCTTGCAGCAGTGACTGGCGACTTCGCAGTACATCTCTGCTCACTTGCCGTCCCTTGGGAGTGAGCACCGTCTATAACACATAGCCATCTACAAAAGCCTGGTCACAGTGTTCACCAGCACATTCATGAAAATTTAAATCAACATTAACCAAAGTACCTGCAAGTAACACTGCTTACTCTTGCTGTTTGCCTCATCTGACTGGAAACCTTAGCCCCCAAATATGAAATGCCTTCTCTAGATTAAAAGGATTCAGAGATGTTGCACTATTGCACTATATTTCTGCTTCCCGATCTCGTTTCTGAGTCCTAGTGAAATCGTAAACAAGAGATGAAATAAACGTCGCTCCATTTTAATACCGTCTTTAGTATCATACACGTGTTCAGTAGTGAGCCACCCAAAGCCTCCTGCCACAGGAGCAGTAGTCGAAGCACAGAGGGGACCCCGCTCTGCTGCCTCCCCATGCAGTCCAGTGATGAGGTGGATGGAGTCCTCCCCACAGTCACACCCCAAGCTTCCTCTTCTGGTGGAAATAGGCATCAAACCTTGCTTGGGCGTAGTCCTAGGAGACAGCAAAGAGAAGGCCTCAGCAAGGAATCCTGCTGGCCTGAACCCTGCCCATGTGTCCCCCAATCCCCACCCCGGGGCAAGAGCTGAGGGCACGGACCCATGAGACCAAAAGCACAGGACTGGCCTGTGCAGCAGGGCTGCTCGGGGGCCTCGCTGCTCTACAGGTGCAGGCTCCTCAAGCTCCCAGCCCACCCCACACACCTTCATTCTCAGGAGGCCTGGTTTATAGGCATGGGCCAGCCCAGCCCTGCCTCTCAGGATGGACGTCTCATCCACATGCTTAGCACTGCTACCATTCATCACCTTGCTAACCCTGGGTGCTGTGGGCACTGACTGACCGACATAACACACCTTTTAGAGCAAAAGACCCCTGGGACATAAGCAAGTCTAGAATAGAAAGGGAGAAAAAAGAGGATGCCCATCGCCTATTTCCTGGGATCTCCTGTAGCATGACTTTTAAGAAGGACACTGAGAGGCAAGGGAGAAAACCCGGCTTGGTGTTCTGTTTCTGCCACTGTATTTTCTGGGATTGTGTTGTGTGAGGACAACACAATCTCAAAGACCCACTCCTAATCTAAAAGTCTGCAATTCTAGAAGCCAGGAAGATTACAATTAACACTTTTTTGAAAAATTAACTGAGCTGTAATTTCTACTCTACAAGCATGAGCCCATTTTAAGTGTCCAGTTGAGGGCCTTCACAGATGCATCCAGCCAGTTCTCCACCACCGCAGTCAGGAGGAGACCTGTGTTTCCAGCATCCCTACAAGCTCCCATGGGCCTCTTGCAGTTGGCCACAGGCAGCCACTGACTCAATTTCTGTCACTATGGACTGGACTTTTCTTTCCTAGAGTAGCACATAAATGCCACTATACAATATGCAGCCTCTTGTCTGGCTTCTCACTCAGCGTGCTGTCTCTGAGTGGCCTGTGCTGTCATGCATTGGTGCCACCTTCCTTTTGCACTGCCGAGTGTTCTCAGTACACGGATCTGGCACTGTCGTATCCACGCACCTGCTGACTGGCATTTAGGCTGCTTCCAGTTTGGGACAATTACAAATGAAGCTGCAGACCAGGCGAGGTGGCTCACACCTGTAATCCCAACACTTTGGAAGGCCAAGGCAGGCGGATCACTTGAGGTCAGGAGTTCAAGACCAGACTGGTCAACACGGCGAAACCCCCTCTACTAAAAATACAAAAATTAGCTGGGTGCGGTGGCGGGCACCTGTAATCCCAGCTACTCAAGAGGCTGAGGCAGGAGAATTGCTTGAACCCGGGAGGCAGAGGTTGCAGTGAGCCAAGATCGGGCCACTGTACTCCTCCTGCCTGGGCAACAGAGTGAAACTGTCTCAAAAACAGACAAACAAATGAAGCTGCTATGAGTGTTTGAGTGCAAGTCTTGGTGTGGAATTTGTTTTCATTTGTTCTGGAAAAATTCCCCAGGAGGGCTGCTGGGTGGTCTAACCCATCTTCACACTGGCTGTCGCGACTGCATTCCCAGCAGCAGCGCATGCGCATTCCCATTGCTCCATGTGCTCGCCATTTGGGACCGTCAGTTCTTTCAAGTTTTAGCCATCACTGTGGGTGTGTAGGGTATCGCAATGAGGCTTTGATTCACATTTCTTTAATGACTAATTATACAAAACACATGAAAAGATTCTTACTGGCCATGTGTTTCTCTTAAGTGTCCAAATCTTCCATCCATTTATAAAGCAGGCTGAGGCCGGGCGCGGTGGCTCATGCCTGTAATCCTAGCACTTTGGGAGGCCAAGGCGGGCGGATCACCTGAGGTCAGGAGTTCGAGACCAGCCTGACCAACACAAAGAAACCCCGTCTCTACTTAAAAAAAAAAAAAAAAAAAAAATTAGCCAGGCATGGTGGTGGGCTCCTGTAATCCCAGCTACTCGGGAGGCTGAGGCAGGAGAGTCGTTTGAACCCAGAAGGCAGAGGTTGTGGTGAGCCGAGATCGCACCACTGAACTCCAGCCTGTGCAACAAGAGCGAAACTCCATCTCAAAATAATAATAATGAAGCAGGCTGTTTGGTTTCTGGCTGAGTTATGAGTTCTTTATATATCCTAAATATGAGTCCTTTATTAAATATACATTTGTAGTATTTCCTCCCAGTCTGTGGCTTGCCTTTTCATTTTCTCCATGATATCGTTCAGAGTTACTCATTTTGATGAAGTCCAACTGTGATGACATATATGTGTGTTTTTGTCCAGGGTCCCTGGCTCATAACTCCCATAGCCCTTACTACAGTAAACAGAATCTCTCTCTCTGACCTTCTGCCATCCTTTCACCTGCCCAAAGCTAGACTCTAAGATCTGACTGTGGGTCATAAGACTCTTATTCCAGAGGGGGTCCTGCGCCATACCCTGGGATAAGGAATGCTGTACAGAGAAGCCCGAAGAACCTGGTCAGGTCTTGCTGGGTTTAGATCACACCTTTTTTGTCCAATCACATTTCAACACGGTTGTCCACGTTTCAATCATGCCTATCCAATGACATCTCCATAAAATGCCCAAGAGGACAGGGTTTGGGGAGTTTCTAGAGAACTGAATGTGGAGGCTGACAGGAAGGTGAACAAGAATCAGTTCCCCAACCCACCCACAGGGACAGAAGCTCCTGTGCTGGGAATCCTTTCAGACCTCACCCCACCTATTTATCTCTTCACCCTTAAAATACCCTTTGTTAGCTAGGCATGGTGGCGGAATGTCTGTAGTCCCAGCTACTTGGAAGGTTGAGACAAGAGGATCGCTTGACCCCAGAAGTTGGAGACCAGCCTGGGCAACACAGTGAGACCCTGTCTTAAAATAAAAAAAAGTAATACACTGGTAAACTTAGGTATTTCCCTGAGTTCTGTGAGCTGCTCTAGCAAATTAACTGAACCTGAGGGGAAGGTGGGAACTCCAATATATGGCTAGTTGGTCAGAAATTCCAGAGGCCTGGACTTGCAACTGGTGTTGGAAGTGGGGGGCAGTCTTAAGGTATCAACCCTCAACCTGTGGGGTCTGATTCTGTCCCCACGTAGACAGTGTCATAATGGAATTGGAGGACACCCATCTGGTGTCCACTCCAGAACTGATTACTTGTTTGTTGGTGGGGAGAACCACCCCTGACGTGGTCACTTTAGTCTTCTGTGGTGATGATTGTTGCTGATGAAAGGAATGGGAAAAAGCACTTTGGTTTTTATGTGTTTCCTGCTCACAGCAACTTACTCTATTTTTTCCTCTTTTATGGCTAGTGCTTTATGTAACCCAAGAAATCTGTGCTTAGGTCAGTAAGCTTTTCTTTTTTTCTTTTTTGAGACGGAGTCTCATTCTGTCACCCAGGCCAGAGTGCAGTGGCATGATCTCGGCTCAATGCAAGCTCCACCTCCCGAGTTCACACCATTCTCCTGCCTCAGCCTCTCCAGTAGCTGGGACTACAGGCACCTGCCACCAGGCCCGGCTAATTTTTTGTATTTTTAGTAGAGACAAGGTTTCACCGTGTTAGCCAGGATGGTCTCAATCTCCTGACCTCGTGATCCGCCCGCCTCGGCCTCCCAAAGTGCTGGGATTACAGGCGTGAGCCACCGCGACCAGTCTAGGTCATTAAGCTTTTCTCTTGTGTTTTCTCATAGAAACTTAATAGTTTTAGCCTTCACATTTAGGTCTATTATCTGTTTCAAGTTGACTGTTGTTTATGGCACAGAATCAGGTTCAGTTTTTTCTCCACATGACTCTTCAAATGTTCTTGCATCATTTTTTGAAAATACAATCCTTTCCCTCTTAAATTACCTTGGCCTTTCTGTTGAGTACCAGGTGATTATATACACATGGATCTATTTCTGGACACTGTATTCTGTTCCATCTGATTTGTTTTTTGTTTTGTTTTGTTTTTGAGATGGGGTCTTGCTCTGTTGCCCAGGCTGGAGTGCAGTGGTGTGATCACAGCTCCCCTGACTTCCCAGGCTAAAGTGATCTTCCCAGCTCAGCCTCCCGCGCAGCTGGGACTACAGGCATGTGCTACAGACACCCAGCTAATTGTTTCATATTTTTTGTAGAGATGAGTCTTGCTATGCTGCCCAGGCTGGTTTCCAACTCCTGGGCTCTAGCGATTCTCCTGCCTCAGCCTCCCAAAGTGCTGGATGACTGGCTTGAGCCACCACACCTGGATGATTTACATTATCTTATGCCAGCACCACACTGCCTTGACTTCTGTGCTTCAGAGAAGTCTTATAACCAGGTAGTAGAAGTCTTCTTTGTTCTTTTACAAAATTATTTTGGTTATTCCAGACTCTTTGCATTTTCATATAAATTTTAGGATCAGCATGTCAATTTCTACACAGAAGCCTGTGGGGGTTTTGATTAGGCCTGTGGGGAATGTACAGGTCAGTGTGGGGAGAATGAGCATCTTTACCTTAAGGCTTCCATCCATCAAGGTGGTATCTTCTCCATTTATTTCACTTCTTTATTTTTTACACTCTTTCATAGTTTCCAATGTACATATCTTACACTATTAAACATTTTTCCATGTACAGTTGTTTCTACCATGTAGAAATCCAACTGATTTTTGTATACTGACCTTGTATCTTGTAACTTTGATAAACTCATTCATTAGGTTAAGCAACTTTTCTGTTGATTCCTTTATTATTTTAAAAGCACACAATCATGTCACCTAAAGAATAAAGGCAGTGTTTCTTCTTCCTTCCCAGTGCACCTATATTTCCTTTCTTTGTCTTGCCTCACTGCACCAGCTAGGAGCTTCAGTACAACACAGAAGACATGCAGTGAGAGCAGGTGTCCTTGCGTGTTCTGTACTTGGGGTGGGGGTCAAAGGGGACATTTTCCCTGTTACCACTAGTGATAATGTTGGCTGTGGGTTTTTCTTTTTCTTTTTTTATTGAGACAGAGTTTTGCTCTTGTTGCCCAGGCTGGAGTGCAGTGGCGTGATCTCGGCTCACTGCAACCTCCAACTCCTGGGTTCAAGCGATTCTCCTGCCTCAGTTTCCTGAGTAGCTGGGATTACAGGCATGTGCCACCACCCCTGGCTAATTCTGTATTTTAGTAGAGACGGGGTTTCTCCATGTTGGTCAGGCTGGTCTCGAACTCCCGACCTCAGGTGATCCACCTGCCCTGGCCTCCCAAAGTGCTGGGATTACAGGCATGAGCCACTGCACCTGGCTGGCTGAGGGTTTTTCATACATGCCTTTATCTGGCTGAGGAAGATCCCCTCTAGTCCTAGTTTGCTGAGATTTTTTTTTATCACATTGGATCTTGTCAAATGCTTTTTCCTGTGGTCCCTGAGATAATCATACGGTTTTTCACCTTCATTCTGTTAATATGAAGAATTATATGAACTGATTTTTTCAAATATAAACCAGCCTTGCATTCCAGGGATAAATGCCACTTGACCATAATATATTATCCTTTTACATATGTTAGTGGATTTAATTTTTGCCAATGTTTTGATAGGGATTTTGTGTAATGTTTCTTCTTATAGAATATAAACATTTAAGCTACAAAGCCGTAAGTTTCTAGATACTGCTTTATGTATATCCCACAAATACTGACATGCTATGTTTTCATTATAATTCAGTTTAAAATATTTTCTCATTTTCTTTTTAATTTCTTTGACCCAGGGTTTATTTAGAAGTGTACTGTTTAATTTCCAAATAATTGAGAATTTTCTAGATATCTTTTGTTGTTGATTTCCACTTAAATTTCACTGAGAACATATCCAGTATTATTTCAATCCCTTTGATTTTATCAAGACCTGTCTGATGGGCCAGCATATGGTCTATCTTGAGGAATATTCCATATTCATTTGAAAAGAATGTGCACCCTGCAGTTGCTGGAGGGTTTAATGAACGTGCATGAGGCCAGGCTGGCAGGGAGAGTTGTAAGGCCCTATCCCTCCTTCTGCGTGTGTTCCTCCTTGTTCTAACCACAGAAGAGGAGTGGTGAGATCTCCCATGTTTTTTGTTTTGTTTTGTTTTTGTTTCTGAGATAGAGTTTCGCTCTTTTTTTTTTGAGACCCGGAGTCTCGCTCTGTCGCCCAGGCTGGAGTGCAGTGGCGTGATCTCGGCTCACTGCAAGCTCTGCCTCCTGGGTTCATGCCATTCTCCTGCCTCAGCCTCCCGAGTTAGCTGGGACTACAGGCACCCACCATCAGGCCCAGCTAATTTTTTTTTTTGTATTTTTAGTAGAGACGGGGTTTCACCGTGTTTGCCAGGATGGTCTCGATCTCCTGACCTCGTGATCCGCCCGCCTCGGCCTCCCAAAGTTCTGGGATTACAGGCATGGGCCACCGCGCCCGGCCAGAGTTTCATTCTTATTGTCCAGGCTGGAGTGCAATGGCGCCATCTCGGCTCACTGCAAACTCTGCCTCCCAGGTTCAAGCGATTCTCCTGCCTCAGCCTCCCTAAGTACCTGTGATTACAGGCATGTGCCACCATGCCTGGCTAATTTTTGTATTTTTAGTAGAGATAGGGTTTCACCATATTGGTTAGGCTGGTCTCAAACTCCTGACCTCAAGTGATCCAACCACCTCGGCCTCCCAAAGTGCTGGGATTACAGGCGTGAGCCACTGCAACCGGCCGAGATCTCCAACTTTAATCGTGAATCTGCCATTTTCTTCTTTCACTTTTGTCAGTTTTAATATCATGTCTTTTGAAGCAAGACAAGGGTTTTTAATGTCCTCTGGATGTACTGGTGCCTTTATTATCACAAAATGCCCTTCTTTATCTCTAGTAATATTCCTTGTTACGAAGTGTGCTTTGTCGTACAGTATCATTTGACCATGACTCAAATCTGCTTTAAAAATCCAATGTCCCCTTCTTTTACCTAATATCATCCTTGCATTACCAAACCTTCTGCCTAGAAGTAGAAATCATTGTAGTATAAGACTGAGGAGGTCAAAATGAACTAGTCCCATCCCTGTCCCAAAGGAAGGCAGCTCACTAGACTGTGGACATTTGTGTTATCCCCCACCCCAAGACAACTCACCAACATTCATTCACTATGGAACAACAGAAAGGTTTGTCTGAAGGTTAAAAATACTTTCTATTTCTATGTCAGTGACAGTTTTTTTTTTTTTTTTTTTTGAGACAGAATCTTGTTCTGTCACCCAGGCTGGAGTGCAGTGGCATGATTTCAGCTCACTGCAACCTCCACCTCCTGGGTTCAAGTGGTTCTCCTGCCTCAGCCTCTTGAGTAGCTGGGATTACAGGCGCCCGCCACCATGCATGCTAATTTTGGTATTTTTAGTAGAGATGGGGTTTCCCCATGTTGGCCAGGATGGTCTCGAACTCCTGACCTCAGGTGATCTGCCCACCTCAGCCTCCCGAAGTGCTGGGATTACAGGCGTGAGCCACCGTACCCGGCTGACAATTCTTAAGGTTAAAATTAAATGACAGCCTAGCTTGGTTACAAACATGCCTATGAAAAACAGGAGGTCTAATTCAATAATTACCAGCTTCCAACCCAAAGTCGGGCACTACAGGCTGGAGAATGAAGTGGTAACCGATAAATAAAACCTTCCACAGCACAGGCAGGAGCCACCCACTCTTCTTCACTTACTGTCCCGTGTCAGAAGGGACTGAGGTCAGAGCTGGACTTCGAGGGTGCAGATGCCTACATTCCCCATCAGGATTGCAGGCACTTCTCTGAAGCAGGGGAGGCAAGGTCAGCTGGCCTGGAAGTGAGGGCAACCTCCAAAGGCAACCACAGCATCAGTGACAGCGGCTTCTCCCCCGGCTTCCTGGGCTGAGCCACACTGTCCTGATGCCACCAGGTCACCACATTCAGGTACTTGGGGAGACAGAGAACCCTCTGTAAGGAACGGTCATTTGCTGCCAACATTCACAAATACTATAGCATTTTTACCTGGGAGTAGGAAGAAAAAAAAAAAAAAAAAAACGCTGCTAAAACATACCATGTACCCAAATTCAATAGATGAAATCTTGGCTTGTACAATGGACCACAGTCCCCAGAGGAAATGAGATGCAAGGGCAAACCTGGAATGATAAAAGCAAGAAACACATATGAGACATACAGTATCAGTTACAGGACTGATGAAATGATTTCATGCCAGATGGACATTTTAACTTGTGTGGATGCAAACCTAGTTAGTGTTGGCAAATCATGGGTCTATATTCCACGGGACTAACTAAGAACAATGGGAATACCACTCCCACACCCTTCCCTCATCTGCTAGTGACAGGTGCACTGGTGAGTGTGAACACACACAGCTGGCCTGGCCATGGCACACGTAAATGCCACTTGGCCATAATATATTCACAAGGTGAATATATTCACATTCACAGGGTGCAGGTGAAGGCCTGGGTGGCCATGCTGGCAGAAAAGAAAGCAAACTTGCTACAAGGGAGGGTGCACACCATAGCAACCAAGAGGCAGCCCTTTGCTGGAGGCGGGATGAAGCTCTCACTCCTTGAGCAAGAGAATTCTCAAATCCCATCCTTGTCCCATCCCCTCCTGTCACACAGAAGTGAAAAGAGCAGATGAGAGAGCGTGAGCCATGTCACCATCTCTAAGCTGTATCAAGCCCCCAAGTCACTGTGAATCCAAGTTCCTCCTCAAACAATACCCTGAGGGCTCATCCACATGAAGATAAAGCTCAAATTTAGGAGTGCCTGCTCTAGTATCCTCCAACCCTACTCTCTGTTCATCCTGTGGTCCCCGGCCCACAAGAGTCCCGTGTGCTACCCTTTCTGTCTGGGTTCTCCTCCATCTGTTTTTTTCTATTTCCACCAGTTCAAGAAACAGAAAGAGATGATGTATGCTGCGGTGGAGCCCAGCAGGTAGGCAGATGTGATATCACACTTAGTGTGGGGGGTGAGCACTCTGGAGGCCACGAGGAGATGACTGTGCTAAGTGCAGTGGAAAGATGAGGGGGCCACAGTGACTTAAACAGCCATTTTACCAAAAAATGTCACAGGAGACCCCAAATAATAGGAACAACCCACAGGCCTCTTGACTAAAGAGATGGACAAATAGTGGTCTAGACCTTTGCAGAATCTGGAAGTTTCAGGGCCCTGCTTTGAAAATTGTTGAGAAAACAGTTAAAAGCAAGACTTAAAACTGATAAACATAAGTTTAATCATTTTCTAGGAGAAACTTAAGAGTTAAAACACAGCATATGGTGGCCGCCACTCCAGAAGCATCAGCGACAAGTTTGCAGGGCCAGGTGCAGTAGCCCACATCTGTAATCCTAGCACTTTGGGAGGCCAAGGCAGGAGAACCACTTGAGCCCAGGAGTTCATGACCAGCCTGGGCAACAGAGCAAGACCTCGTGTCTACAAAAAAATACAAAAATTAGCCAGGCATGGTGGTACGTGCCTGTAGTCCCAGTTACTTGAGAGGCTGAGGCAAGAGGCTTGCTAAGAGTTAGAGGCTGCAGTGAGCCATGATCGCATAGCTGCACTCCAGCCTGGGTGACAGATCAAGACTCCATCTCAAAAAAAAAAAAAAATTCTATAGGCTCTGGGTGGCAGCAGCCCTGTATGGCTGGGTTGTTGTGTCTGGATGACAGTTCAGAATGCCACAAAGTGTCCTGACCCTTCTTGGACATGGGAACTCTTCTTGTGATATGGTTTGGCTCTGTCTCCCTACCCAAATCTCATCTTTAATTGTAATCCCCATGTGTGGAGGGAGGGACCTGGCAGGAGGTGATTAGATCATGCGGGTAGTTTCCCCCATGCTGTCCTCACAATAGTGAGGGAGTTCTCACAAGATCTGATGGTTTTAAAAGTATTTGGTAGTCCTACCTTCTTCTCTGTCTCTCTGCCCCTCTCTCTCCTGGTGCCATGTAAGACGTGCCTTGCTTCCCCTTTGCCTTCTGCTATGATTGTTAAGTTTCCTGAGGCCTCCCTGGCCATGCAGAACTGTGAGTCAATTAAAACTCCTTTCTTTATAAATTACCCAGTCTCAGGTAATATCTTTGTAGCCATGTGAGAACAGACTAATATACTTTGCCTGCTGTATGCTCAGATCTGAAAGCTCTGCATAGTCTCGGCCACAATGGAGAAGTAGCAGATTCTATTTTTGACAAAGTGCAAGTCCTAAAGATGTACGATTAAAAAGCTCCTAGGCCAGGCGCGGTGGCTCACATCTGTAATCCCAGCATGGGAAGGCCGAGCTGGGTGGATCACTGGAGGTCAGGAGTTCAAGACTAGCCTGGCCAACATGGCAAAAACCCATCTCTACTAAAAAATACAAAAATTAGCTGGACATGGTGGCAGGCACCTGTAATCCCAGCTACTTGGGAAGCTGAGACAGGAGAATTGCTTGAACCCGGGAGGCGGAGGTTGCAGTGAGCCGAGATTGCGCCACTGCACTCCAGCCTGGGTGACAGAGCAAGACTCTGTCTCAAAAAAAAAAAAAAGAAGAAGCAGCTCTAAAATACTCATAATTGCAAGTCAGCATCTCCCAAATATAGTCTATAAAGAGGAAAGCTATCTTTACAAATCAAAAAAGGAAAAACGTTACCTATTAACTTCAAGCAACATTTCTTCTTTTATAATGGATTTTTCTTCAGTACTGAGGTTTTCAAAGTCATTTTGGAATGCAGGCAAGTAACTGGAAATAAAATGGAGCTTAAAAAAAAGTAATTGTGTTAGGATCAATGATGGTTAAAATAGACAATGTCAATAGCTGTCACTAAGCATATGCATCTACTGTGACACACTGGGAGACACACACTCAACATGATGTTCAGCATCTCTGACATCCTGGGGCTGGCACCAGTGAGCCAACCTTTGCTAGGTTTTCAGCCGCTCTCTCTCCCCAGGATTTCTAGTGGAGATACAGTGTCTAGGCTCTTCAGCATACTTTTTCCATTTAGAGTAGCACTTAAAACATAAACTGGAGACCACTATTTTGGAGGCAGGCTTGGTGCACCCTCCCAATCCTACTCAGCTTCAGCACCGCTACCAAGGTTTCAGTGCTGGGCTGAGGAATGGGAGAGAAAGATCTCAGGAGGAAATTCCCATGAGAACTGATTCTCCACACAATCACCAGCCTCCTCCCATCATTCAGGACAGGAAAGGGAACTGTTAACACCAAAGATATTTCCTCCCACTACTAAACCCTGGTGCCCGAAAGATTACTTCTCTCTCCATAGTGTGAAATGAACAGAAAAAGGTCAGTGATCACCAAAAAGATGGCCAGAAAGCAGAATCAAGGCTGGGCTTTTCAAAAAAATACTACAAGGAACTACAAAGGATGACAAAGCTCTTCTCTGAATACAAGTATCTCTGGCACAGAGATTTTTAATAAGCTGGACTAAAGGGTCAAGTTTGTGTCTACATTTAACAGGAACAAAATAACATTTTTTAACATAAACCAAATTTTAAAAGGTTATCTTTAAAAATGAAGATGTAGGCCAGGCGTGGTGGCTCACAACTGTAATCCCAGCAGTTTGGGAGGCTGAGGCAGGAGGATCACTTGAGCCCAGGAGTTTGAGACCAGCCTGGGCAACTTGGTGAAATCCCATCTCTACAAAAAATACAAACAATTAGCTGGGCGTGGTGGCATGCGTCTGTGGTCCCAGCTACTTGGGAGGCTGAGGCGAGAGGATCACCTGAGCACAGAAGGTCAAGGGTACAGTGAGCCATGATCGCACTACTGCACTCCAGCCTGGGAAACAGAGTGAGACCCTGCCTCAAAAAATAAAAAAGAAGATGTAATTCTAACTGCATGAAATTGACATGTAATTTTCCTATCAAGTATACAAAAACTCATCTCCTACCTGTTGTTTCTTGGTGGGATACTTCCGGATGTTTGCTCTGAAAAAAGGGTATTTTTCATAGCTATAATCATACATCCACTCACAGAAGTGATTTCCAATGTCGAATCCCCTGAAATAAGACATAAGACAGTGCACACAATGAGGCAAACCGTATGCCTGGAGGCTCCCTGACTGCAGAAGAAAGAAAGGCTGAGTTCCGAGCACGCCACTCCTGTTGCCATCTGGACTTGCTGAGGGAGCAGGACTGTAGCTGCTTTAATGACAGAGAGAGACAACAGGTGGTTGATCAGCATCACAGCTGACTAAAGCTATACAGGTGCACCTGAACCACAACTCCAGAACATTGTGTCTCCTAGACCAGGATTTATGAGAAGAAAATGATCTCTGAAGCCAAAAGAAAATGCCAAAGTCTGGACTGAATGGCATGGCTGTCCCCAGCTAGCGCCGTCTGCTAGGAACAAAGAAGGCTGTGCTGCTTCACCACAACCATCATGGGCCACTGGACGAGAAGCCACTGATTCCAGGTGAAGCAGCTTGCAACTCAGAGCGGCATTTTGACTTATTTTCTCTAATAACTGTTAATTAAGCATATCATAATGATAAATCAATATTGAGATGGAAACACTGGACTGTAACACAGTACCTGTAATTGTAACTGCTGTATTCGAAATCAATGAGCATCAGTTTCTGTTTTTCAGAATTCTCTCGGCCTTCCAGCAACAAGATATTACCTGCAAAAGGTTTGGATAACATGGTTTATGTTTTACAATAGAAGGCTCAAGTCCTTGAACAGCAGAGCCGAGAGAATGGATTTGATCCCTTAGGGAATCCTAACTGAATGTGGCTTTTGGTCTGTGGACATCACCAGGGCCTAGACAGAGTGTAGAAGTGCTCACGGGAGGCATAACCCTATGCAGGGTGGCTCCTGACCCACCTGGCCATGAGAACCCCTGCTCACAGCCCTAGTCCTCGCCAGACCCCCAGGATCACTGTGGAACAAAGCCTGGCCTCTTGCTCTGCTGTCAGGACAGTACTTCCCAAATGTTCTGCATGGGTGGCATGCAGGAGCTCGTGCTAGCCAAACACCACCCTCAGCAGCCCTGGGACTTGGTTTGCTGTCTGCAGGCCAGCTGGCTGCAGCACTCCAGCTGGGAAGCTGTGGGAGTGCCCTCCCGGTAAGAAAGGCAAGGGAGAGCTCAGCTGCCACAGGGGATCCCCTGCTTTGTTCTTGCCTGCTTTTCCTTCCCAAGGAGACCACAGGCAGCATTCCTACAAGACTATTTGCTTTAGTATTGGATTCTGGGTCAGGAGTTGGTCAGCCATCAGCCTGGCTCTGCAGGCCTGCGTTCCTGAGATCCCCACACTTGACGTGATGTTCAGCATCTCCGACATCCTGCGGCTGGCACCAGTGAGCCAACCTTCGCTAGGTTTTCAGCCGCTCTCTCTCCTTAGGATTTCTAGTGGAGGTATAGTGTCTAGGCTCTTCAGCATACTTTTTCCATTTAGAGTAGCAATTACAATGTAAACTGGAGACCAGAAAATGTGTATTGGCTCACACTTGTAATCACAGCACTTTGGGAGGCGGAGGTGGGAGGATCACTTGAGTCCAGGAGTTTAAGACCAGCCTGGGCAACACAGAGAAACTCCGCCTCCACAAATAATTAGCCAGGTGTAGTAGTGTGCGCCTGTGATTCCAACTACTCAGGAGGCTAAGGCAGGAGGATCACTTAAGCCCAACAGGCTAAGGTTACGTGGAGCCTAGACTGCACTACTGCACACCAGCCTGGGTGACACAGTAACAGTCTCAAAAAAAAGGCAAATTGGAGGCAGACGCCCAAAGTAGCACAACAAAATTAATGTACAACTGTTACCTCTTCGATCCTTCCTACACTTTGCCATCATCAACACAGCCGATCTCCTCCAGTCCCCTCTCTCTAGTGATGTCTGTGCCATTTATCACCCCCTCACCACCAGAAGGGCAAGGGTAATACACAAAGCTGTAGCTGTAATGTCTACACCCTCCTTGAGTTAGCCAGCGAAGAGCAGCTAATTAGTAAAAGGTAATTTGGCTCAAATGAATGGCTTATGGATGACGAGTCTTCATGAGAAACTGTTCTCAGGATTAAAAGCAAACTGCTGAGCCTGGCAAACAAGGGCTCAAGATGGGACCTGAACTACTGTGACTAGGGGAGGCAAGGTCAAGGCAGAGCAAGGCCATGTCAGCAGCACCAGTGGGAGCTGCATAGTGGGGGGCCTCTGATGAGACTGTTCAATGTGCAATTGCATGGGATGAAGTTTTGTTACAGTAAGGAACATATCACTGTCATGTTTTCAAAGCAGAGAAGCCCGAAATAATTAATAGCACAGTGCACTGATACTAGGAGAGGAGGTGTTAGGATTACACGTGTTGCGATAAGCAACACTACGCTGTGTGGTGCAGAAGGGGGAAGGGCCCGGGACTCAATGGGGTAGGCAGTGGATCTTGTTCTTTTATTGCTTTTTCAGGTTAAAAAAAAAAATCATACATGTTTACTGTAAGGAGTTAAACACTGAAAGAGTAATATGTGACTTAGAAAGTTTAAGTTCTTCATCCCAATTCCGAAGTTTAGTGAATATTCTTTCGGATTTCTTCCATGTAATTTTTTTTTTTTTTAACAGGATCTTGCTCTGTCATCCAGGCTACAGTGCAGTGGTGCGATCACAGCATACTATAGCCTTGAACTCCTAGGCTCAAGCCATCCTCCTGCCTCAGCTTACCAAGTAGCTGGGACTACAGGTGCACACCACTATGCCTGGCTAATGTTTTTATTTTTTGTAGAGATGGGGTCTTGCTATGTTGCCCAGGCTGGTCTAGAACTCCTGGGCTCAAGCAATCCTCCCACCTTGGCCTCCCAAAGTGCTGGGATTACAGACATGAGACATTGTGACTGGCCTCATA
Organism: Pan troglodytes; assembly: GCF_028858775.2. NCBI lineage: Eukaryota > Metazoa > Chordata > Mammalia > Primates > Hominidae > Pan > Pan troglodytes. The sequence goes on from NC_072407.2 coordinate 70,110,051, forward strand.
CTCTATAAAAATAATACAAAACCTCATTGTCTGGTTGTATCATAATTTAATGTACCTAATACTCTTGATGCTACTTACATTTTTCAGACACACTGCCAGTAATTTTCTAAGTATGCACACAAACCTCATCTGTAACAGAACATAGCAATTCTTACCTTCTTGACAGTCATTATGACAAAATACAACTGGAGATGGAGTAGATTCAAGCAATGATCTGAAAAGAAAGGTTTCACTGTTACCCATCAAGCTTCTCAGTCAGCTGCACACAGTCTTGCTTTCTCCACATGGCCAGCACCAAATTCGTGCTCCAAAGCAACACACAGTTTCAGAGTAGTATCTGTGATGTGAATTCTGACAACTGCGTCATTACGTGGCAACAACTCCACAGGCCCTCTGCACTCAGCTCTTCCCCTGGAGGACCTCTGCACGTGCTGCTCCCTCCTGGAGCCCCTTTCTCTGCTGGTCTCGGCTTGTATAGCACCCCCTTAGACAGCCCTTCTCTTACCAGTGACCCAAGCAGGTCCTCCTATGCAGACTAAGGGCCTACTTTGATCTGTTTCTGTCACAGCACTTATCACAATTTGACATTATTTTATTTGTTTACTTGTTTTCCCTCAGCAGCGATCATCAAGCCTAGCAGAGGAGGCACAAACCTGAGTAATTAAAGGTGTAAATACTTGTGGCTGGGTGTGGTGGCTCGTGCCTGTAATCCTAGCACTTTGGGAGGCCGAGGTGGGCCGATCACGAGGTCAAGAGATCAAGACCACTCTGGCCAACATGGTGTAACCCCATCTCTACAAAAATACAAAAATTAGCTGGGTGTGGGGGCGCATGCCTGTAGTTCCAGCTACTCGGGAGGCTGAGGCAGGAGAATCACTTGAACCCAGGAGGGTGAAGCTGCAGTGAGTCAAGATCGCGCCACTGCACTCTAGCCTGGCAACAAAGCGAGACTCCGTCTTATAAAAAAAAAAAAAAAGGTGTAAATACTTGTTAGTGTACAGATGTGAGTGGCCTGCACCAAGCATCACTCTGAGGACAATGACGGCCTTGCTTCAGAGATCAGTATGAAGATTCTGTTTCTTGCAAAAGCCAAGGTTGAACTGTAAGGAAGAAGGATCTTCCTCACACTCCCCAGCCTGCCCTTACTCCCTTCTCCCCACCAGAGAAAATCCACCCCACTAGACACTCTACTGCCCTGGCCACCAAGCCACTCCTTTGACATTTTCCTTCTCAATGGAACCTTCACAAACTGACTAGAGGCCACGTGTGGGCTTCTAGTCCATACAGTCCATAATCTCTAGTCCTCTAAAGAACCATAATTCCAGATGACAAAACTTATGGTTTAAATTCATCCTGTAAAACCAATGTAAAATGCCAGACATAAGGCAAGCTCAATCAATGTTTACTGACAACAGTTTTAGTGACTAAGAATATTTAAAGTCAGGAAATAGAAGGAAAACTCACCTCAGGTTTTCCAGTTCCAAGGGCAGATTGTAACTGAGCAATTTGTGGAGCTTTTTAATTCTGGATTCCTCAGTAAATTTAATTCTCAGCACTTCCTTTAGATACCTATTAAAAAATTTTCAAAAAAGAACAGAACAAAGAATCACCGATCAATTCACCAAGGCTTGCTGTTCTTGGGGCTTTGGTTAAACATCCAATCCCAGCGCAGTCACAATGCCAGTGGGACCCCTCTGACTGCCATGACTGAGGGGAAGAGGAGTGGCCTTGGGGGTTCGTGGCATTCTAGGAAGGTGACTTTCTTCTGTCCCTTCACCCGTTCAATAGCATTTTTGCATAAGCCTTCTCTCCTGGTTTAGGAATTGACTTTTACACACAAGAAAGACTTACTTATGAGACAAGTATCACCAGCTGACACCCTGCACTTCAGTGAACTAGGAAGACCTCTGACTACTGTGGCAAACAAATGCTCACTTATGGTACTTCTGGGAGCCACCACTGTAAAACTATGTTAGGACCAAGTGATTTGACCACTTACTTTTCCATTGTGCCAAAAAGCCATTTTGGTTCCTTATTGAATGGCATTTTCATACCATGAAATGTAGCCATTTTCTCGGCGATTTCTGCAGAAATATCTGGCAAACTTAATTCTTCAGTATCTAATCGCCGGCTCTGAAATAGAAAAGGGAGTTAAAAACTGACATTTACCAAGTAAACTAAAAAGAGTGAGATCACACAGTCTTAGGAACGAGAAGTGTTTTTGTAGTGCATTTAAGTCTCACCCAATGCCCCAAATTCCCTTAAGAATGGACACTGTGTCCCTACAGACAGTGACCCAGCAATTGCTATGGCATTTCTACAGTGAGGAGCCGGCCACCTCCAAAGATCTATTCCATTTTGAACCCCTTTTAACTATGAGAACTCCTTTCTTAAATTTTATTGAACTACTACACTATCATCTATTATTCTGGCCTCTAAAACCACCCTGAATGTCTATTCACTACCCAATGCTGAAGTCCATGTCTTCAGCAGTTTATCACATGGCCCCGCTTCCAGCTCCTCCATCAGCTGGGACATTCTACTCTGATGTGTTGCAGGTGAGATGTGGGGTCCAGAACAGGTCCTAACCAGGAGATGCGTCACAGAGACAGGGGGGCCGTCTCCAGCTGCTCCCAGTGGTGGTGTCAGCACCTGGCCTGGCACAGAGCAGGTGTCCAGGGCAAAGTTGGGCAAAGAAACAGTGTCTAGAGGACTTCCTCCTGGCCTCTGCATCCTGCACTTCCCCTAAATCAGCCCGAGGCCATGCTTGTTTGGCTGCCCTTTTACAGGAGGCCCATGGGAGCTCACAATCAACTGAGACCTCCAGAGCTTCCTCATGCAACCTGCCACCCTGCAGAAATCTAAAGAGAGGTTTCTGTGAAAATGCAAAGAAGTACAGCACAGGGGTAAGAGTGAATGCTCCCAACTCAGGGAAACCTCAGTTGAAATTGTGGCTTTAATTCTCATTTCAAAGCTACATGGCCATCCAAGTTACCTCATACATCTGTGTGTTCCCATTTCTATCAAATGGGAATCAGGACATGAATTCTCTCACAGAGTTGCCAGGAGAGCTGGAGGAGAGAATGCAGATGAGGTCTCTGGGACAGCACCTAGCCCAGGGTGCAGCTCAGCAAGTGGCAGATGTCTGCTACTGAGAGCTAAGAGCTCACTGTAAGCATTGGACTCAACCTTCTATTCAACTCCCTCCAGAAAGCACTGTCACCACAGCACTGTCAACAAATTACCATGCTGCAATAAGAACAGGGACTCCACTTCCAGCAGCAGGACACACAGGACTTATTAAGGTAGCTCACTCAGCTTTCAAAACTGCCATTAATTTGGCAACAAGGAAAATCTGAAGCTAACATGCTCAGATATGAACAAATCTCAGTATTCCAAATTCCTTCCCCAGTAGAGAAAGAGAAACAGACTACCTACCATCCCTAGTGGCCCGGCTATTCTCACATGCCCTTTGAAAGATGGCTATAGGAATCATGAAACTAAATCACCTGATCCCAAGCAGTGAAGAGTAAGCCTAAGCCAGGCGTGGTGGCTCATGCCTGTAATCCCAGCACTTTGGGAGGCCAAGGCGGGAGGACTGCTTGAGCCCAGGAGTTTGAGACCAGCCTGGGCAACACAGGGAGACCCCGTCTCTACAAAAAAATAAACAAAATTAGTCAAACATGGTGGCACGTGCCTGTAGTCCCAGCTACTCGGGAGGCTGAGGTGAGAGGATCACTTGAGCCTGGGAGGTTGAAGCTGCAGTGAGCTGAGATCAGGCCACTTATACTTCACTATACTGGGCAATAGAGTGAGACCCTATCTTAAAAAAAAAAAAAAAAAAGCAAATCTAGAAATAACATATGGTATTAGGTTGAATCAAATGAAACTGCCATTCTTGTTGGTCAAAAACAGTCAAACACCGGCGGCGTCATATGGTTCAAACCTAGTATATAACAGAATTTTTAAAAAATCTTCACTATGGCTGGGTGCAGTGGTTCACACCTGTAATCCTGGTGACTTAGGAGGCTGAGGCAGGAGAAGAGCTTGAAGCCAGGAGAGTTCAAGACCAGCCAGGGTAACACAGCAAGACCCATCTCTACAAAAAAAAATTTTTAATAAGCTGGGTGTGCTGGTGTGCACCTGTACTCCCAGCTACCTGAAAGGCTAAGGCAGAAAGATCACTTGAGTCCATGAGTTCGAGGCTGCAGTGAGCTATGATCATGCTATTGCACTCCAGCCTGGGCAAGAGAGTGAGACTCCCATCTCAAAAAATTTAATATATAATAAACAATACATACAAGAGCATAGATAGAACTTAAGAACTAGAACAAAATCAGTTCCACAGATACTATAATCTATGTGTCCTGATGCCTGCCCTTTTTGTCCCCAAGATATTTTTATTATTCTGAATTGTGTTAACACAATTCCCTTACCTTTTCCAAAAAGAGAACTTTTACTACATGTGCACATATTCTTAAACAATTTTTAACATTTATCAGGCTTTATAGAATGGTATGATACTACTTACAGTCTCCTGCAGTTTGATCATTCAACATTATGTTTGTAAGATTCACCTATATTGCCACTTATAACCATATGAGGTTCTATTATTTGCAAAATTCTTTCAAAAACTTATCATCTCGGCCGGGCGCGGTGGTTCACACCTGTAATCCCAGCACTTTGGGAGGCCAAGGCAGGTGGATCACCTGAGGTCGGGAGTTCGAGACCAGCCTAGCCAACATGGAGAAACCCTGTCTCTACTAAAACATAGCCAGGTGCCAGGGAGCAAACTAAAGGAAAAAGCCAGCGCAGTGAAGGCACCATCCACTCATCTAAACACATCCTCAGCACTGGCAGCTAGCACAACACTAGCACAGATGGACAGCGCCACTGTCAACTAGAAGAGGATACCTCTTCTGGGGAGACAGAGCACAACTAGCCTCCCTGTTTCTGGGCTGTGGGATTAGACAAAGAAACCCCTGCCCCTGGTCCCCAGCCAGACGCAGCAGAGCACCCCTCTGCCAGGCATCCTAGTGCTGGGCTCCATCTGCACAGATGTACAGGGCAGCCCTGGACATGCCCAGGCCTCTCATGGATAAGATATCTCATGCAGCAGGGCAGGAAAAGCTAGCGGCTTATGATTCTAGTCCTCAAGGAACTTACGCTCAATGAAAATGGGGAATATCTGATCTATCTAGGAAGAGAATGCAGGCTGACAAAGACCAGCATTGCCAACCAAAGAAGTATTGCCAGGGCTCAGAGCCACACTTCAACACTTAGGGTTCATGAGAACCCTTGGGCATGAAGCATTGTGCAGGGCATGGAGTCAGGGGTGGGTGGGTAGAGGAACAGGAACTATGCTTTAGATATGTACATGTAACTCTAAGACATGGTATACTGGTAAATGTTATAGCAACATTAAAACTGCCTTGGGACAATAAGAAAGGGAAAATAATCCTGACTGCTTAGAAATAAGACTGCAAGGTCTTGGAGCAAGGCCTTGAAATCTAAGAATTTGACCAGCATATGGGGACAGGAAGATGGGAGGTAGGGAGACTCAGTAGGAATGCACAAAACAAACCAAGGAAGGGTGATGGGAAAGAACAGGCATGGCCCCCACAGGGCTACAGTCAGAGACTGAGCAGGGCCAAGGTGTTCTAGCAGCAAGTTCTATAAAGCAGGGCCCTAGAAGTTGAGAGGAACACGGTGAAAAGGGCAAAGTCTCAGGGTACACAGCCTCAGGGGACAATAAAATGGTAAGTTTCATATATATTTCAAATTTGGATGAATACACCTTTACAGAAAAGAAAGAGGTTCGGATGTAAGTACAAAATAAATGTTGCTTTTCATGATTTCTGATACAGTTTAATGACACAGGTGAGGTTAACAGTGAAAACACAGCATTGCAGGTTCTTGCAGCAATGAGACAAAGAAGCCATCTTCTGTCTGTGGCATATGTCAACTAAGCGTTTATGAACAAATCTTACCGGGATGAACTGCTCCAGTCGGCCTTGGGGAAAGATGCCATAGAGTTTTGGCCCAAGTGACCTCTCTGCGAGAATGGCAAACATAACGCTCTCCAGAACCATGGCCTCGGCCCCCTAAAACAGATGGCAACAAATCAGGTGTTTACTGAGTGTTTGCTAAGCGCCAGGCATCAGAAGCACTCTCACAGGAGTGTTTCATCTGATCCTCATGAGTATTCTTTCACGTGGGCACTACTGTTATCATCATCCCCATTTTAAATATGAAGAAACAGAGGTTCCAAAGTCACACATCGTGTCATTTGCAGGATTCATGCTTGCAAGCACTATGCTATATTGATAAGATTTAAAATATGAGTTTAATTTAGGTCACTAGATCCAAAAATAGAAAAATATCCATCAGTGCTTTTATTGCTTCTATTTATTTCGCAACCTATATAGGAGTCTCACCCTTGGCATCTCACCAAAGGCCACAACACCATCCATTCTGGTAAGGGTTGATTTGCTTTTGGTTGAGTGTGTCTAGTTAAAGCAAAGGATCCAAAGGACCTTCTGCCTACTAAATTGGACTCATGGGTCCAACAAGCTTGAAAATTACTGATTTAGGTCCAGGGTCTACGGCTTTCTAGTCCAAAGAGCAGCCTAGCATGGAGCATCCTAGATTGCTATTTTCAGTTGGCACACCTGACCTTTTCCTGTTATTGAATGTTTGTTGTCTTGCTGAAATCTCTATGATGCTGTCTGTTCTATCTTCGTCCTAATAATTAACGTGGGATCTATCATCATTTTGCCTTCAAAATCCATGCTTTGATCTCAAAGCAAATTCAGTCCTTGGTCTTTCCCCCTTAAACAGCACATTACAGCATAAGGGTTTCCATCTGTTGGAGTGAAGGAGTCACGCTTACCCAGAGGTCCACCTGAATCTCTTAAAGAGCTTTTACAGGCCAGGCGGTGGCTCACGCCTGTAATCCCAGCATTTCGGGAGGCTGAGGAGGGCAGATCACCTGAGGTCAGGAGTTTGAGACCAGCGTGGCCAACAGGGTGAAACCCTGTCTCTACCAAAAAAGTATAAAAACTATCTGGGCATGGTGGCGGGCAGCTGTAATCCCAGCTACTCAGGAGGCTGAGGCAGGAGAATCGCTTGAACATGGGAGGCAGAGGTTGCAGTGAGCCGAGATCACACCACTGCACTCCAGCCTGGGTGACAGAGCAAGACTCTGTCTCAAAAGAAAAGAAAATGAAAGAGAACACCCAGGCACAAGCAAGAAAAATGACAGGTTAAGGACAGCAGAGAATCCTAGAATAAGTGTACCAACTACTGGTGGTCTTCTTGTCATCACTATGTCTCCAGGCACCTTCCTGATTGCTCCTGAAAGTGAGCATGGTAAAAAGTGGGGTTGGACAGACATGGCTGGGTTCTCTCCTGTACCACGCACTGGTTTAGCCATAGCTGGTGACAGTGGAGGGAAAACTGGTCCTACTTTTTCACATATCTCAAATTGGAACAATTTACTTGGGCTTCAGAAATAAAGACTCATTAATACATTTGCCTAAAACACACTTACTCAATGTCTACTATGTCCTGGCACCGTGCTAAGCGCCAGGGAACCAACAAAGAACAAGATACATAAGGCCCCTGCCCACAACGGGGCTTACATGACAGAGAGGGAGGGATGGGGAGAGAGAGAGAAATGGACAGTAAGCAAGTACACGCAGCTATGGACTGGGCTCACTGCCATGAGGGAAACAACGGTGACTGGTGTGGTGGTGTGGGTATTTCTAAGGAGGCCACACTGAACTGACCTGAGATCTGAGGTGTGAAAAGCCACAGCAGCCCCATGGGAGCATAGGGCCATGAGGAAGGAACAAGTGTGACGCCTTCAAGGAACTGAGAGGCCTGTCTCACTGGAACAGGACAATCAAGGAAAAGGAAGAGCAGAGCATGAGATTGCCGGGTGGACTGGGGCTTACAGATACCAATTCACAAGTCCTCAACATGTTGTTGATGTTTACAGCTCACAAACTGGGTTCGATCCCCTGGGGACAGAAGAGGAGGAACCAGCACAGGCCTTAAAATGCCCTTTCTTATGTGACTGTCACCACAGTAAGAAAGCTTTCTACAGGGCACCCTCGCATACACCCCCAAAACAAACACTATCCCCACACCAATACTCACTCTCACAACTGGGCAACACTTATTAATATTTTCTACTCTATTTCATTTTAAAAAGCAATCAACATGCTAACATTTCATGCCCCACTAGAGGTTCACAAGCCACAACTTGAAAAACTGGTTTAAGTTCAGGCAGCAAAAAGAGGGGCCAGGCCAGAAGGCGAGGTGAGGCAGGCGCCACTGCCAGGAAGGAGAGTGGTATTCCCTAATGGTGCTGCTAAGTGGCCATTAGATTTGGCAATATGGAACCTGTTGGTGACAAAAAAAAGAACAGCTTCAGAGTGATGGGTGGACAGATGTCAGATTGGAGCATGTGAAGAGTGAACAGAAACGGGAGAGAGAAGTGGTTGAGAATGGAACAAGGGGTTTAAACTGACTTTTCACTTTATCTATGAAGTTTCATTTATTTAAAACCCAGGAAGAAGAGTATTGATGTTATGAACTTCTTGAGAAGACATAACAGCATTTCTGTGGTATTTCAGCCAAAAATGCATAACCTCAATTGTGAGAAAACACTAGACAAGCTGAAATTGAGGAGACATTTCCAAAATAACGGATCAGTACTCTTCACAAGCATAAAGATTACAAATAACAAAAGAATTGTTACAGGCTGAAAAAGACTAAAGAGAAGTAGCCAATGCAATCTTGAGATCTAGCTAAATCTCGAGACAGAACAAAAGAAAATACTTCTGAAATTCAATTCAGGTCATAGTTCAGTTATTTTTTCTTTTTTGGAGACATTATTATTATTATTTTTTTTTGGAGATGGATAGCCCAGGCTGGAGTGCAGTGGCGAGATCTCAGCTCACTGAAGCCTCCGCCTCCCGGGTTCATGCGATTCTCCTGCCTCAGCCTCCCGAGTAGCTGGGACTATAGGCATTCGCTACCAAGCCCAGCTTATTTTTGTATTTTTAGTAAAAACAGGGTTTCACCCTGTTGGCCAAGCTGGTCTCAAACTTGTGACCCCAAGTGATCAGCTCACCTCAGCCTCCCAAAGTGCTGGGATTACAGACGTTTAGTTATCACTATTGCATCAACGTTAATGTCCTGGTTTTGACCATTGCACTGTGGTTATGTGAGATGTTCACATTAGGGAAGCTGGGTGAGGGGTGCATGGGAAATCTCTGTACTATTTTTTTTTTCTTTTCAGTCGGAGTTCCACGCTGTCACCCAGGCTGGAGTGCACTGGCACGATCTCGGCTCACTGCAAGCTCTGCCTCCTAGGTTCACGCCATTCTCCTGCCTCAGCCTCCCAAGTAGCTAGGACTACAGGTGCCCGCCACGATCTCGGCTCACTGCAAGCTCTGCCTCCTAGGTTCACGCCATTCTCCTGCCTCAGCCTCCCAAGTAGCTAGGACTACAGGTGCCCGCCACCACGCCTGGCTAATTTTTTTTGTATTTTTAGTAGAGATGGGGTTTCACCATGTTAGCCAGGATGGTCTCGATCTCCTGACCTCGTGATCCACCCGCCTTGGCCTCCCAAAGTGCTAGGATTATGGCGTGAGCCACCATGCCAGGCCTCTCTGTACTATTCTTGAAATTTTTTCTGTAAGTCTAAAATTGGTATGAAATAAAAAGTTAAAAATAAATTCATATAAAATTCACATAAAAAAGACGGAAATCGGCCGGGCGATTTCATGGCGAGTTTGAGGGGCATGTGAGACATCCGAGGAGGGACTGCTAGCCAATGGCATTAGTTCCAAGTCGAGGTCAGGGTTGGAGGAAGAATGTAGCGGCCCTTTGGCCTATAGATCAGGTGACCGAGGGAGACAGGACAACATGAGAAGAGGGCCTATGGTCAAATCATGGGGCGCCCTAGCATGTAGACAGCCAGATCTGTACTTTGTGTCTCTGTGTCATGGCTGCCCTCAGGAGAGGAAACATTTCAAAAGGGTGGGAGTCATGTCAAATGCTACTGAGAAGTCAAAATAAAATGAGAACTGAAAAGTACTTTGGATTTAGCATCACGCAGGTCCTGGTGATCCACCATTTTCAGCTAACAGGATGTCCAAAGGCCTCTGCACAAAGGGCTTGGAATGGTTCACAACAGATTGTCAATCACTTCCCACCCAAGGACTTCCCAGTCACTGTCACTCCAGAGAGCACAAGTTCTAGATCCTCTAGCAGGGCCCCCAGACCAAGACACATGTAAAACAAGCCGCTGAAAAGTGTGGAAAAAATATCATCACTTTCATTCCTTTTTTATCTCAACCGTTTTAATGTCTATTTCTTGATTTTTTTCTTTTTTTTTTGCATTTGGTGGGGACGACTCCTGTCGCCCAGGCTGGAGTGCAGTGGCACAATCTCGGTCTACTGCAACCTCCGCCTCCCAGGTTCAAGTAATTCTCCTGCCTCAGCCTCCCAAGTAGCTGGAATTACAGGTGCCCACCACTATGCCTGGCTAATTTTTCTATTTTCAGTAGAGACGGGGTTTCACCTTGTTGGCCAGGCTGGTCTCAAACTCCTGACCTCATGATCCACCTGCCTCAGCCTCCCAAAATGCTGGGATTACAGGTGTGAGCCACCGCATTCAGCCTATTTCTTGACCATTTTAATAATCAATATACAATTGGTAAAAATGATGTGGCGATGTGTGTATCTACATCTTAGACCCACGTATGTTGGGCATGTGTGCACATGCACCCTTCTCTGTGAGCCTGCACATAATGGCAGAGATGCTCAAAAGGTGCTTACGCTGGGGCATGCAGACCAACACCCCAGACCCCTGCCTCTGAGGCTCCATCCGTCAGTGCTCTTGGCCTCAAGCCATCTGCACATGTGTGTTTCAGAGAGTGGGGTCACATTCTCTAAGTCTAGGAAGAAGCTTTTCCAACTTGGGTATCATCCATAGGAAAAAACATTGCTGTTAGCCCAGGGAAAATGGGTGGCCACCAAAACCACTGGGCAGTGACCCGCTTCCTGATGGGAAGTGTGGGAACGACCAGAAAGGGGATGAGAGAGGCATCTCAGCAGCAGCAGCCAGGGCCTCCTCATCAGGTACCACACACAAATGCTCCCCTGGCTGCCATATGCCAACATCCGAATGCTGTTTCAATTGCCATAAAGACACCAAACTTCCACAGTCTACACTCTCAGGAGGAATGAGGAATACCCACCGCTCACTCAGTCTCCGTAAGGTGGCTTCTGATAGATATACCAAGAGCCCCTCCTCGTAGAAAGATAGATCAGGATTTTCCAAGGGTAGATAAGAGGCACTGCCAAGCCCTGGAGTAGCGAAGGGTGGCTAACACTAGTTCATATCTCACACAGATGCAGAAAGACTGAATTACTTACTTGAAATTCATTTTCTTTCTGAGCTTGTTCGGATCCCTCTTTATTACAGGACCTCTATGAATGAGAAAAAGGAAACACTTCTGGTGAGATGGGGAACACTAAACAGACACTAACTTTGCAACCACCAGAACAGTCAGGGTTTACAAAACATCACAGGTCTTTAAGGAAGGTTTCTCAGCCCACCGATGTGACGGGCAGCATCTAATGCACCAGCAGCCTCCAGCACTAGTACCAACACCTTAGAAAGTGCTTCATTGCTTTACGAGAAAAGGGATGTGCCGGTGAGACCCGATAGCTGCACGTCTCACAGCCGCCCCATGTACCTTTCACAATTTCATTGTTAGAGGAAAGTCAATAGAGTGCACTCTTCCAATCAGGCCTTCTAAAGACAAGCGGTCAGGCTGAGTCTCTCACCAATTTAGCTACGTGGTTCTCTCAAGTCAACCTGCAAGAACAGGGAGTGTAAACATGCCTGTGGACAGCTGTGGTCAGCACAGAACTTGGACAGAGAAGAAAGCGCTGTGCAGGCAGGAAACCTGGCACAAAATCTGTGCAGACATGCCCTGCCGACTCGCCACTTTCCCAGAGTAACCCCTCTAGTTCAGCCGGTCACCAGCTCAAGCTGAACTGTTCCTCTACCATAAAGAGGACTGTGTGTATTTAATAAAGTCTCTAAAATTATTTCACATATTAATATATTAAGAAATACTTATATCACTTTCCTCAATGAAATTGCAAATTTATGATAACCAGGATTCTAGCAATAAACACACTAGATCATTAACTACCATAAACAACCCTTGGGCTACATTCTTTCTCATGGTACAGATCATATATTTTAAGAGCAACCCCCCACCCCAAATGCTTTAAAATCCTTCGTACTATCTTTAATAAGGGAATGGGGAAAAGTAAAGTCAGAAACTTGTGTCACGTCAAACTTTTATACTCAAATACTGCCTCTAAAAATGTTACTTGTTAAATTAAACTAAGTCTGCTTAAGCCAGACACAAAAGGAATCCCATAAAGGAAACCTCTTTAAAAAAATTTAAGGTAACAGATTCTTGAACACCCCATGAAAAACATACCTTTCCATTCCACAGCTTTATCAAAAATACCTGTACCAAGGGTGGAAAGTGTGGACAGGAAAAAAAATGCCACGTTAAGCAACACCAGCTACTCTAGCACCAATCAAAAACCTAGTGATTTAAAGCAACCACTCATCCATCACACACTGAAATAACATTACAGACGTTTTAATGCATGTTTTGTATAAACAGTACATGTTCTATCTTAATATAAAAGTAAACAAAATAAGTATCCATGTTCATAAATCTATTTGCAAAAGGCTCTTAACGTTTGCACTGATACATATTGAATACTATATTTAGCATACAGTTAAGTACATTTGGTACAAAGTACAGAAAGTACAAATGGGGATTTATGATATTTTCATTTGTGTAATCTGCAGTTCTCTGATGAAAAGATGTTACAGGTTAAATCCCGTTACAATGAAAGCTATAAAAATCAAAATACTACAAAAATGCTTTCAGATCTTTGCAGATGGTTTGATGTGCGATGTGGTAGGCGCTGGAAAGCTTCCCTTCACCCTAATTCCAAACACTCTCGTGGCCGCATCGTTCCTTAGACTCTGCTTTGCGGGTCGCCTCTTCCAAGCAGTCTGTAAATTCCTAATGAATAGGGACTGCGTCTTTTATTGATGTTAGTCTTCTCCCAGAGCACCAAGCAAATCTCGATGCCCACTACACTTTTTAGGCTGCATGAATAAATGAACACTCCGGAGTGGTATAGCACGAGGCAAGTGAGCCCAAGGAGCTGCCTGGTGCCACGCAGCCAACCAGTGATAGCAAATTCCCATCCAGGGTCTTGGTAACAAGGAAGCTGGCTGTGGGGTTAATTAGAAATGCCCCTTCAAAAGTCCTTGTGTTTTTTTCTCCAAAGAAACTTAAGAACAAAAAAGTTCTATAATCTGATATATTACATATTAATACTTTGCAGTATAAGCTTTAAGACAAATAAGTTAGATACTCTTCTGAAATTGTTGTAACGGGATTTGACCTGTACACAATTCTAAATGACTATGGTTATTCCTATGCTGTTGTTACTCTAACTGTATCTTCTTAGGGAGATACAGTTAATGGGTTATTTAGCCATCAGAAGTCCCTTTCCCTTATCTAATGGCGCTCGCAAAAGCAAGTTACTTCATCCAAAGTTAAAAATTGGCTGAGGCCCCAAAGTCTTTCCTTTTTTTAAACATATTGGCACTATAAGTGGTAGTAAATCCATGATAATCTCCCCTGCCCACTCCCTCACTCCACCCCCAGATGAATTCATCACTTATACCATAAGAGCACCATTATGAAGGCAAGATGGACTTCTGCAATATCCAGCCCTCTGTTCTGTTTCCTCAGTACAGAATGTTCAGGCTCCCTAAGTCCTGTAAATAAGAAGTGTAAGACCAGGAAATCTCAAACCAAGTGTATATTCATGGAAAGGTAAGAGAAGAACTTTTTCGTCCAGGAAGACAGGAAGTTAAATATATTTTGGGGCCGGGGGGGTGGCCCACGCCTGTAATCCCAGCACTTTGGGAGGCTGAGGCAGGTGGATCATCTCAGGTCAGGAGCTTGAGATCAGCCTGGCCAACATGGTGAAACTCCAACTCTACTAAAAATACAAAAAAATTAGCCGGGCATAGTGGCGCATGCCTGTAATCCCAGCTACTCAGGAGGCTGAGGCAGGAGAATCGCTTGAATCCGGGAAGAAGAGGTTGTAGTGAGCCAAGATCACGCCACTGCACTCCAGCCTGGGTGACAAGAGCAAAACTCTGACTCAAAAAAAATATATATATATATATATATATGTATATATATATATACACACATATATATACATATATATACACATATATACATATATACATATATATACACACACACACGTATATATATATGTATATATATGTGTATATATATATAGGAATCCGTGGGATTTTACTTCAGTGACATAAATTCATTTGAAGTAGATATTAAAATACATTGTATAAATATTTAGTATGACATCCAACTTTTCTCTAACAAGTTAATAAAAATTATCCTCTATAAGTTATAAAACAAAACTAAGCTTTTTACATTTATTAGAAATTTGAACACTAGTTATTTAAGTAATTATTAAATTTTTTTAATGTGAACATTACTGTGGTCATTTTTTAAAAATAATCTTATATAGATACAGACTGAAATATTTACAGAATAATATAACATCTGGAATTTGCTTCAAAATAACCCTGGTGGAGTAAATGAGGGAAAAGATGGAAGAAGACTGGCTGTGAGGGGAAGATGAGGAATGGACACTGGGGTTCATTATACTCTTCTACTTTAGGGTATATCTGAAATTCCCCATAATAAAAACTTTTAAAAAATAAACATTGAAATTTCAAGACCTAAGAAATCAGAATGTCTCAATTATGCCTAAGACACCCAACTCCATAAATACACTGAAAACCACTGAATTCTACACTTAAAAGGCACACAATAATGAAAAATATATTGCCACTGGCTTCCTCCCACCTTCTTTCTTTCCTTCCTATTTTGGGCTTAGTTTTCAAGAGAATCTTAAGTTAGAGTCATATATTCATTAGCCTGTGATGTAGGAAACAAATGAGGCTACAGTGACAGCATTAATAAAGGAGGCATACTTACTATTTTAAAGTTAGCTTTTAAGAGGTGAAACTTTAAAAAAAAAATTTGGAGACTGGGTCTCGCTCTGTCTCTCAGGTTGGAGTGCAGTGGCAGGAATAGGGCTCACTGCAGCCTCAACCTCCCCAGGACGAGCAATCCTCCTGTATTAGCCTCCCAAGTAGCAGGACCACAGGCATGTGCCACCATACCTGGCCTTTTTTTTTTCTTGTAGAGACAAGATCTCACTATGTTACCCAGGCTGCTCTTGAATTCCTGGGCTCAAGTGATCCTCCTGCCACAGTCACCCAAAGGGCTGAGATTACAGGCATGAGCCACCATGACCAGCCTGAAAAAGATTTTTTGATTGGCCAAGAACTTTTAAATTTAAAAACTAAATTCCTGAAAGTCTGAATTATATTAGCTACGGAGTAAAATGAGAAAATAGAGGACTTTCATTTTTACTTTATTTCTATACTTTAAAAAGTGCTTAAAAGCGTGTATTATTTTTATAATAAATACATTTGATACAAGGTTTCAAATGTTACTTTTCTAACAAAATTGCAATTTAAGGCTTTGGGGTTTTTTTGTTTGTTTTGTTTTTTGTTTTTGAGACAGCGTCTCACTCTGTCACCCAGGCTAGAGTGCAGTGGTGCAATCTCAGCTCACTGCAACCTCCACCTCCTGGGTTCAAGCGATTCTCCCACCTCAGCCTCCGGAATAGTTGGGATTACAGGGGTGTGCCACCAAGCCCGGCTATTTAGGCTTTGTATTTTAAATGAGACTATGAAAAGCAGTAAATATTCATATTACAGAGCACAGGTTTTCAAAATGTTCTACTTCATGCTTTAAAAATAAAATGGGCCAGGCACGGTGGCTCACGCCTGTAATCCCAACACTTTGGGAGGCCGAGGCAGGCGGATCACGAGGTCAAGAGATCGACACCATCCTTGCCAACATGGTGAAACCCCTTCTCTACTAAAAATACAAAAATTAGCTGGGTGTGGTGATGTGCGCCTGTAAGTCTCAGCTACTCGGGAAGCTGAGGCAGGAGAATCACTTGAACCCAGGAGGCTGAGGTTGCAGTGAGCCAAGATCGCGCCACTGCACCCCAGCCTGGCGACAGCGAGACTCTGTCTCATAAAATAAAAATACAATAAAAAAAATCAATAAGTAGTAAGACAACTCCAGGACCAAGGAGGAAGAGACGTCCCTTTATTGTATTTTGTGTTATATGATTTTAGGATTCAAAAACCTACTTTAAGTTACCTAATGTTCCACAATATAGCAGGTATATTTCTTTTAACCTATTTAAGCCATCAGACAGAATAAACTTATTTGGCCAGTACTTAATGAAAGACTTCTCTAATACTGAGGGAAGTAGGTTTATGACTAAACGAATAAAGCCCCATTCGGGAGATGAAAACAAAGCAGCATCTCAGTTTTCCCTAGAGTCTGTGTATAGTAAGAAATGGGTGAAAGCGGCATAAAGAAAGCGTCATTAAGTCACATATAGTTATCATTTAAATGTCATTTGGCCGGGCGTGGTGGCTCACGCCTGTAATCCCAGCACTTTGGGAGGCCAAGATGGGCGGATCACGAGGTCAGGGGATTGAGACCATCCTGGCTAACACAGTGAAACACCATCTCTACTAAAAATACAAAAAATTGCCTGGCGTGGTGGCGGGTGCCTGTTGTCCCAGCTACTCGGGAGGCTGAGGCAGGAGAATGGCGTGAACCCGGGAGGCGGAGCTTGCAGTGAGCAGAGATCGTGCCACTTCACTCCAGCCTGGGCGACAGAGCGAGACTCCGTCTCAAAAAAAAAATGTCATTTAAAACATCTTTAACACCCGAAACATTTATCTTCAAAGTATCTTTAAAGGTCCAATACTACATGAGCTGCTGTGAGACAGATTTTTAAAAGTGATGAATCAGCTACAAAGAATAGCATGTCATCAATAGCAAAATAAATTGGAAATGCTATTTAAGAAACCAAATCATTATCAATTACGGATAATATAATATGAGCCAGGCATGGTGGCTCACATTGGTAACCTTAGCACTTTGGGAGGTTGAGGGGGGCGGATCATTTGAGGTCAGGAGTTCAAAACCATCCTGGCCAACATGGTGAAACCCAGTCTCTACTAAAAATACAAAAAAATTAGCCGGGCCTGGTGGCAGGTGCCTGTAATCTCAGCTACTTGGAAGGCTGAGGCGGGAGAATCGCTTGAACCTGGGAGGCAGAGATTGTAGTGAGCCAAGATCACACCACTGCACTCCAGCCTGGGCAATAGAGTGAGACTTCATCTCACACACACACAAAAAAATCATAATATAGAATAGAAATAGGTACTATGTTAAATATAATGGTGGCTGCTGAACTAAAATGATATATAAATAAGAGTACAGGTTTTTTATAGAAAAAAAATTGTGCCATCCATTTTTTAATAGAAAAAAAGAAAAATACACACAAAAAAAGAAAATTAAGAAACATGGATGACATTCTCTTCTTCCTACCACCCCTTCCTCACCAAAAAATAACTAAATGGATCATTCAGCTTACTGTCTCTTTTAAAGGCTTTACATAAAACGGTAGGTTGATTGTGACCTTTTAAAAATGCTTTGAGACCTATAAATAAATAAGTAAGAATAATCCTGTCTGGGTGCAGTGGCTCACGCCTGTAATCCCAGCACGTTGGGAGGCCGAGGTGGGTGGATCACCTGACGTTGGGAATTTGAGACCAGCCTGACCAACATGGTGAAACCCTGTCTCTACTTAAAATACAAAAATTAGTCAGGTATAGTGGCGCATGCCTGTAATCCCAGCTACTCAGGGGACTGAGGCACAAGAATCGCTTGAACCTGAGAGGCAGAGGTTGCCGCGAGCTAAGATCACACCATTGCACTCTAGCTTGGGCGACAGTGGGAGGCTGTCTCAAAAAAAAAAAAAAAAAAAAAGTATTCCTACTGTTAGCTAGACTCAGTTTCCTCAGTTTCTAGGATATCTAAATTTTGGTCTCGGAAAATAATCCATCTTTCTACTAATCTGGTATTATCTTCCTGAACTGAGTACTGAAACAACTCCCAGGTCATCGTATTCATCCTGAGAATAGGAGGATATGGTGCATCATTCGGATTCAATTCAGTAGCTGTGATGCCCATTTGGTCTTGGAGTGGCATGAACTTCTTTACTGTGTAGCCTGTGGCTTCGGAGACCCTTAATACCCACCCTGGTTATCTCACCACACTCAACCCTCTAGGAGAGAAATAATTTTTAATACAGGGGTGGCATCTGTTTTAATCCCTGGCCTGCCAAGTCCCTGTTGATGATGAAGCTATGTTCCATCTCAGGAGAGGTGGGGCAGGAAAAAGCATGAGAACCATGACTCTATACAATGTGTTCAATTCTATAGAATTGAAAGAGTTATGTGACTCTTTCAATTAACATTTTGCAGTATATTTTCTTGGCAATATGTTTTCTTCTCAGAGTTATCATGGACCCTAACCTTACTTCTTCCTGATTTCTATGAAAAAAATGAAATCATCCCGTATTTCTTGCTTTTATGGTTTCTTACAGCATTCTTTCTCGAACTCCTGACCTCAGTGATCCACTCGCCTCAGCCTCCCAAAGTGCTGGGATTACAGGTGTGAGCCACTATGCCCGGCCACTTACAGCACTTTCTGAAAACATTTTACAGAACACGTTAAAATGTGAGATCTCAATGCAATGATTTAAAGTATAGCTTATGTGATTATTTAATAAGCACATATGAATTACAAGAATTTAAACAGATAAGTGATTTCTAACATTTTATGGTAGTCTCTAGAGTGTCTTCAATTATCCCAAGGACCAGCCTAAAACAACTTGATCTTTTTGGACATTAATAATTTCAAAATTGAATGACTTGATGAATATCCCTAGGAAACTAGAACTTCTAAAACACTTTAGGCAACACAAGCCAGCAGAAAGACAGGTGAGTGGAAGCCCAGGTTTTAAAAAGGCCTATTTCAGCACCTTCTCAAAATCTATGTCTGATCTAGGGCAACCTGCTGACCCAACACTCCTCAGACTTCCAAGACTAAATAAAATACCTTCCCTCTAAGTATCCCAAAGGTTGACTTGCAAGCAACACTTTTACGGGAAGTGTGCCTTCACTACATCAAGTCAGCACTGCAGAGCTCCCTAAGGTCTCAGGTACCCAGCTAAGACATATGAAAGTATACTGACTGGTAAGGACAAAGAAGAAGGTTTGTTTCTAATTCTGACCAAAATATCAAAATATATATGGTGTCTCCTTAATGTTGGAAGTGATATGAAGGAAGAACTTGATTACTTCAATTAAGTTATCAAGTTGAGGCCCATAAATTTCTAAAATTCCTAAATGTTTGTCATTTTCTACTGAGGAAACAGAAGAAAGGAATCTGATTTGCTTTGGACAAAAAAAATAAGTGATATATTTATTACACAACATTCTGAAATCTTAATCACTGTACCTCTTTAAGCACAGAACAAACTGTAGCTGGTGCTACTTAACAAGCATTACAACTTTCTTTTTTAAAAGCAATTCTTGAATCCAAGAACTAAAAGAAAGAAATTAAAGCTGTAGAGAATGCTCCAACTTCAGAGGTCTCATACTATACCGTGAATCGTGTCTGTCACCTGGAAACCAGAGTGCTCCAGGCACGATCGCATGGACAAGCCTGCAGCAGAGAACACATGCACATACAGCTAAAGTGGTACATTACCCCCAACGCCCTTCACTCCACCCAACATAAAGACATTCCTTCCCAAAGAGGGGTGGGCTGCGGTCAAACCATCGTTCCATGGACCAGAAATCCGCATTGGCTTCATGCTATAAATCCCAAACATTTAATACCAGCAAGACAAAGACACTCTGAATATGTAAAAATTAGACATAGTAGTCTGTGGTTTATTTGGTTATCAAAAGAAGGCACCAAAGCAGGTATGGAAGGACTATTGGTAGTAATTTGGCAACTATCTTGGGAGAGTATCAGCTAAAGAAATATTAGGTTAGACCAAATGGGAACGCACAACACTAGAAAAATGTTTTACTTCTGAGAAGGAAGTTTTGACTGCCTTAGGAACACAGAATTAAACCATACTCAAAAGTATAAGGGAATTTTTTTAAAGCAGAGTGAACAGAACAACTTAAATTCCTAATGATCCTAACACAATGAGGAAAACAGTGGCAATTCATAGAATTCAGTTACCAGGGACATGACTCCTTCAAGGAGTACCAGCAATGCTGGTCTTTGCATGGTGTGACCTTAGTAACATAAAGAAATAGTTTTTAGCAGCTGATTTCTCAGTAGCTGGTAGTTTAATATTAACTATTTATGAGTTATTCCATATTTTATTGTGGCTTAATTTTTAATTAAACTGGGGCTAAGAGAAAATAGGGAGGAAGACATTTGTTTTCTAGATTTAAAAAGGACAGTGTCTCAAATTTGACTCTTTTAAGTTGCTAATACATATCTGCGTTGTGCCTTGATGCCTTTATTATGGTTAGTACTCAAACAAGCACTAATATTAGCCTTCTATTACTCAAAAAACAAACAAAAACAATTTTCCAGACAACATTCAAGAGAGATCTTTGATGTGTATTATAAACGTTCATGCCTGTGAGACCGCTCATAACGGTGAGGCCAAATCTCTCCACTCATGCACAGAAGGAAGTGGCTTAACACAGAGTCACTGTTCTGACAGAGGAAGGGACAAAGCAATCCTCTGAGACTTCCGCCAACTGGCACAGGTTACATTGAATGAACAATACGTACTGACATTTGTGTCTTCCACAATTCATGATAAATAAGCAAACTGGTTATTTGTAATCAGCCAAACTTGCTTCTCTGAAAAGGCTGCTACTGGACGTTGCAGAGCTCATGTTCCTTCCCAGTATCAGAAAGGAAAAAAATCAAGTTACATTTATAGCTAATTTTATACATTTACGCTCTCTTCTAGCAATTCTATCTCTTTCCACAATGCAAAGGCTGAACTATTACTTCTCAAAACTTCTATTAAATTATCCTCCTTTAGTTCAGGGTAGTTTTACAGTTGAGTTTGGTTTTCATAATCTATGTAGCTAATGAAAATAACCTCATTTCCATTAAAATTAAAGACAGTCTATGTAAAACAGACGCTAAATTATACTCACATGCATTATTTTAAGATCAGACCAATATTTTTATGTTTAATAATTTCCTACAAATAATATCGTATAGTTGTGTGTGTCTTATCTTGTTCATATTTTCAAAAGGACCCATTCTTGACCTTGCCAAACACAGGAATTTTCATAAGCACCCTAAAACTAACACAAATCCTAAACAAAAACTCCAGGATACAGTCAGGAAGTTTGTTTCCGTCTCATCTTAGATAGAAATAGGGGCTAGAAGAGACAGATGTTTGTGGGACAGAAGCTGTGGAGCTGAACCCAATCAGAAAGTTTCACCTTGGCTTTCTGGCACTTAACCCTTAGAGAACTGTACCAAAGAGCAGTCATTTCAGTGTCACTATGGAAATAAAGGAAATCAGACATCTTATAATGCCAAGATGAAGAAAAATGAGAAAGTTGAGAATCATCTAGTTATTTTAAACCAAGTCACCTGTAAATCATTTGCTGATCAAAGAACGTGTAAAATGTTACCACCTCTGATTCTCACAGAGGTAAAATGTTCAAAAGCCAAAAACAAGGAAGAGAAATGGAAAGAAGGGACATACTAAACTAAATCTGTCATATAATTAAGGAAAAATGCAAAATACTCTGAAAAAATACATAGACCTATTATTTGTACAGTAGACTTCAATTAACATTTTTCAAAGAAGGAGTGAATTCTAACCCATCTTAAAGGACATTATAGCTGCATTTATAAAGTTGGCTTGGGAGATACCAGTTATATTGTGTAAGTACACATACATGTATAGGATATGTGTATGCTTTCCTATACGGTAGAGCAAAAAGAAGGAAAGCAGAAGACTTGAGTCATACTATATTTAATTCTCTCTTTAACCATGATGTGATTTATTATTGGGGGCTCTGTATTTGCTCAGCCACATCTCTCAATTAATGCAAATCTTGACAATTTTTTATCAATCCTGACAATTTATCATAAATTCTGGCTTTTTTTGTTGTGATAGGAACAAAACCCTCATTGTAGACCATAAATATCTCCTTCCATTATAGGCCAGATTCATTCTAAAGAGCTGGCTATACATCAGCAATTTCATCACAGCTAGATCACAGCAAAAATAAATAATAGAAACTTTAAAGCTGATTTGAAAATATTTGAAAAGGAATTTAAAATCCTCGGCACAGTGTGTGGCAGCTCAGCTTCTAAAGCACACAGCAGCTGTTGCCTGGCTCGCATCTTAGAAGCTTCTAAGCCTGTTCTCTACTTTGCTTCTTTTGTACCATAGCCATCTTTTGGAGTTCTTGATTTTGGTTCCCCTCCTCATGTTGTCACAGTACTCCCAATGACCAACAGTCTCCAATGGCCATTAATATCTGAAACTCTTAACTGGCAACAAGTATGACTGCTAAACTCTGCAGAGCTAGGAAACCAAATATACTTAACTCTGAGACTCTAGGCTTCATGGTTTCCTAAGTTTAAACTACAACCAAAAAAGTGTGTTTGAACTAAGGACTCGACCAACTGAATAATTATATTGAAAATATAGATTCCCACCTAAGAAGCAAAGAAATAGTTTTTTTCTAACAAAAATCAGTTTGTTGTCTATGTCAACTGTCAGATTGTTAGAGGTATGCTTATTATCCGTATAGAAAACTACTAATTTCCCATCCAGTTTTTTGGGGGGTTTTTTTTGTTTGTTTTTTTTTTTGAGACGGGGTCTCTCTCTGTCCCCCAGGCTGCAGTGCAGTGGCATGATCTTGGCTCACTGCAATCTCCACCTCCTGGGCTTAAGAGATCTTCCCACCTCAGCCTCCTAAGTTGCTGGGACCACAGGCACATGCCACCATGCCCAGCTATTTTTTTATAGAGACAGGGTTTTGCCATGTTGCCCAGGCTGGTTTCAAACTCCTGGACTCAAGCAATCCACCTGCCTTGGCCTCCCAAAGTGTTGGAATTACAGGAGTGAGCCACCATGACCAGCCCTAATTTCCCTTTCTATCCAAGGTGCTTTCAAGTATGGTTTCCACCTTACATCAGTAGATATAGCTTCAGGAATGGAAACTCATTTAACATTTGCCTAATAAAAATATAACTGAGAAGCTAAATGTAGGGTACCTCCCCCCAAATTGGAATTATATGTAAAACATACTCCATTCTATTAGTTTGGTAAGAGCTAATTACATTTTAAGTGGCTTAAATTATTCTTTTTATTTTTCTTAGTTACTTAATAGTCTTTTTTCTTAGAAATAAATCGGGACATAGAATTCTGTTCAAACAAATTTTATTTCCAGACATTTCTACTGTATTTAACTACTGTCAGGTACTACTTCCAGACTGCCAAAATTTCAAAATGGAAAAAAGACTAACAATTGACAATGAATCTTTATTAGAGGAAGGCTAATTGCCAAGTAGTAGGCTATGCTGCAGCTGGCTTTTACTAAGTGACTCATATAATAAACCAGAACATTCTAGAGTTGGGCTGTCCAATACAGTGGCCACGAGCTACATGTGACTATTTTAATTTAAATTAATTTAAATTAAAAACAATTTAAAACTCAGTTCAACAGCCACACTTGCCACATTCCACATATTCGTTAGTGACATGTGGCTGATGACGAGTGTATCAGACAGCACAGATGCAGAACCCTCCATTATTCCCATCACTATAGCACTGTTCTAGAGCACAGGATTAAACTCCCAGGTTAGTCTAGCCCACAGAGGAGCACCTTGTAACACATTTAAAATGCTTCTTAAGTTAGAAATGAAAGCCTCATAAATCAGATTTAAACAATAGTTTTAAATCACATGTAATTTCAGCATCTACTTATTATTGCAAAAGTGTTGTATAAATGCAAAACACAAAAAACAGCAGAAATGGGACTTAATCGTTGCAGAACGTAAACAGTCCTCAAAGAAAAAATGACTATCAAGACATAGCAGGCCAAGCGCAGTGGCTCATGCCTGTAATCCTAGCATTTTGAGAGGACTAGATGGGTGCATCACTTAAGGCCAGGAGTTTGAGACCATCCTGGGAAACACGGTGAAACCCTGCCTCTACAAAAAATACAAAAATTAGCTGGGCGTGGTGGCTCACTCCTGTAGTCCCAGCTACTCAGGAGGCTGAGGTGGGAGGATCACCTGAGCCCAGGAGGTCGAGGCTGCAGTGAGCCATGGTTGTGCCACTACACTACAGCCTGGGTGGCAAAGTGAGATCCTGTCTCAAAAAATAAAGGCACACCAGTAAAAGTGCCAAAATAACGATGAAAGATTTCAAAAACTATACTTTGAAATTGCAACTTGATTAAATTTAAAACCCAAGCTGCATGGTGAACACAAGAATCTTTTCTGCTGGTGTATTAACAGCAAGGGGTCTGTGTTTTCAGCTGGCATCAACTGTTGTCCTAGCTGGATGCCAGCTATCTGCACCTAATGACAAAGTGACCTCAGATATCCTCAGCAAGTGCACACGTGTGTGGAATAGCTACATACCTTCAAACATACTAACTTGTTCCCAGCATTTTTAGATCTTAACCATTTCCACAGCTTGACAGAGTCATGGAAAAGCTATCCAATTAAAGGGTTTCTTCACATTATGACAATTTTTTTAATGAATTAACATCTAGACTGCCAATTTGAACTTTAATATTTCTAAACATATAATCAAATATCATATGGATATGATCTACTTTTTAGATTGAGCTGAAATAGGCCGGTCTTTTAAAAAATTTAGTTTGAAAACTACTCTGCTCTATTTCATTAAGATAAAAATGGGCCCTTCCAAAGAAGATTAAAATGGATATCAGGGCCAGGCGCGGTGGCTCATGCCTGTAATCCCAGCACTTTGTGAGGCCAAGGCGGGCAGGTCACAAGGTCAGGAGATCGAAACCATCCTGGCTAACATGGTGAAACCTCATCTCTACTAAAAATACAAAAATTAGCCAGGCGTGGTGGCGGACACCTGTAGTCCCAGCTACTTGAAAGGCTGAGGCAGGAGAATGGCGTGAACCCAGGAGGCGCAGCTTGCAGTGAGCCGAGATTGCACCACTGCACTCCAGCCTGGGCAACAGAGCAAGACTCCATCTCAAAAAAAAAAAAAAAAAAAAAAAAAAAAAAAAAGCCAGGCACGGTGGCTCACACCTGTAATCCCAGCACTTTGGAGGCCAAGGTGGACGGATCACGAGGTCAGGAGATCGAGACCATCCTGGCTAACACGGTGAAACCCCGTCTCTACTAAAAATACAAAAAGTGAGCCAGGCGTGGTGGCAGGCGCCTGTAGTCCCAGCTACTCAGGAGGCTGAGGCAGGAGAATGGCGTGAACCCGGGAGGCAGAGTTTGCAGTAAGCCGAGATTGCACCACTGCACTCCAGCCTGGGTGACAGAGCAAGACTCCGTCGCAAAAAAAAAAACAAAAAAAAACAAAAAAAAAAACGGGTATCAAAATCCTACCACAGGCCAGGCGTGGTGGCTCACACCCGTAATCCCAGCACCGCGAGAGGGTGAGGCGGGCAGATCACCTGAGGTCACAAGTTTGAGACCAGCCTGGCCAACATGGTGAAACCCTGTCTCTACTAAAAATACAAAAATTAGGCGGGTGTAGTGGCACACCCATAATCCCAGCTACTCGGAAAGCTGAGGCAGGAGAATGGCTTGAACCCGGGAGGCAGAGGCTGCAGTGAGCCGAGATCGTGCCACTGCATTCCAGCCTGAGCTACACAGCCAGACTCCATCTCAGGAAAAAAAAAAAAAATCCTACCACAGAAATACCTCAACCTGGCCGGGTGCAGTGGCTCATGCCTGTAATCCCAGCACTTTGGGGGACCACGGCGGGTGGATCACTTGAGGTCAGGAGTTTGAGACCAGCCTGACCAACATGGTGAAACCCCGTCTCTACTAAAAAAGTACAAAATTAGCCAGGCGTGGTGGCATACATAACGTCAGCTACTTGGGAGGCTTAGGCAGGAGAATCACTTGAACCCGGGAGGCAGAGGTTGCAGTGAGCTGAGATCACGCCATTGCACTCCAGCCTGGGCAACAAGAGTGAAACTCCATCTCAAAAATATATATATCAACCTAATATTTCTACCGTGCTCAATGAAATAAATTCATGACATTAATAATAATAATAATAATAAACCCAGACAAGTTGGGATATCCTATAACTGGATAATTCAATAGGTACTTTAATTAAGAATTAGATTATTTAAGTAATATAAAACTTTAGACAGATTATGACTGTAACAAACAACTCAAAGTTTTAAAGAAATCTCAGAGAAACAGTTATTAAATTCAGCTTCGTTGAGATCATACTTTGTTAACTGGGACTATCCTCTAAAATCTTTTGGATAATGTTATAAAAACAATACCTTCTCCACATTAGAACTTTATAATCTAAATCTGAGCTGAAAATTTTAATCAATATGTAGAACCAAGAATCATCAAGCACTATTGAAGATTTAACCAACATTGTACCTTCTCTGGATGTAAAACTGGGAATACTTGCACTAGTTTACTAATAAATAATAACTAAAAAAAACACGAATTAACTTAGAATGCAAACCAAGCTGTGCAGCCCAATTAAAGTAAAAGTAAAAGCAATATACTCAAATATCTTTAGTAACACCATTAAAGTACTTAAAATCTCTTTCCAAGGTATCTCAGCAAAGAGGATTTAAAATGTTAACAGGATCCCCCCCTCCCAAAGTAGCCTACCAACTCACCATCTGCAAAATCGCTCCATACAGCCGCAGGAGCACTTTCCGAGGCTCATCGCCAAGGGTGGCTGTGGTGTCAGGTAGGGAGCACTGGAACAGCATGTTGCTAAGGCCGCCTCTGTCAGAAATAAGAGGACAGTAAGTATCTTTATTGCAGGTGAGCTAAATCACTCTTCTTGGATAAATATGGATGAAAAGTCAGGGTTACACAAGAACTGTTCTCATCTTATCTCGATTTATTCTCTCAATTTAACTCCGTGAGTCACATTAAAAACAGACAAATTCCCTTTCTGTTTTTCTGCAGTAGAGGTGGGGAAGCATTTTTGAAATTGCCTGTGTGGGCTGGGCACGGTGGCTCACGCCTGTAATCCCAGCACTTTGGGAGGCCGAGGTGGGTAGATCACGAGGTCAAGGAATCTAGACCATCCTGGCTAACACGGTGAAACCCCGTCTCTACTAAAAAAAAATACAAAAAATTAGCCAGGCGTGGTGGCAGGTGCCTGTAGTCCCAGCAACTCAGGAGGCTGAGGCAGGAGAATGGCATGAACCCGGGAGGCGAAGCTTGCAGTGAGCCGAGATGGCACCACTGCACTCCAGCCTGGGCGACAGAGCAAGACTCCGTCTCAAAAAAAAAAAAAAAAATCTTGAGGCAATATTTAAACCTTCTTCTCTAGGGCTTTCCATTTGATATGTATTAATAGTTCCAAGATCTTCTACGCTAGTGTTACTAAAAATCTGTCAACTGATTTTGACTAGGAGCTTGTTCAAAAAACTCCCAACATTAACTGGTTACCACGGCCTTCAGATGAAACAGGAGACCTCAATACTCTAATCACACACCAAGTAAGTAGCTAAGCAAGGAATCAAACCCAGGCATATGGCTCCAGAGTCCCTGCTTGTAACTAACCATGAAGAGTTGTCAAAGAGATAGGAGGCAAAGCTGGAGAGCACCATGTGCCACATTAAAGACGTTACAGAAGGTCGGGCGCAGTGGCTCATGCCTGTAATCCCAGCACTTTGGGAGGCCAAGGCAGGTGGATCACCTGAGGTCGAGAGTTTGACACCAGCCTGGCCAACATGGTGAAAGCCTGTCTCTACTAAAAATATAAATTAGCCGGGTGTGGTGGCACACACCTTGTAATACCAGCTACTTGAGATGCTGAGGCAGAAGAATCGCTTGAACCCAGGAGGCAGAGGTTGCAGTGAGCCATTATCGCGCCACTGTACTCCAGCCTGGGCGACAGAGTGAAACTCCTATCTCAAAAAAAAAAAAAAAAAAAAAAGAAAGAAAAGATAAAAGAAAAATGTCATAGGAGCTGCGTGAGCTGCAAAATCACCTTCCATCAGGACTACTCTCTATAAACCTCTATGACACAATCATCTCCATGTCCTATTATTGCTATAACAAATTACTACAAATTTAGTGGCTTAAAACTGAAAACAGATTCTGATCGAGCTCATTAATTTTTAAAAATAAGGGTAACTAGGTGGAAATGGGGAGTTGGTTTAAGTTTAATGGGTACAGAGTTTCAGTTTGGGAAGATGACAACATTCTGGAGACGGATGGTGGTGATGGCAGCACAACAATGAATGTACTTAATGCCACTAAACTATAAATTTTAAAATTGTTAAAATGGTATTTTTAATGCTGCTTATTTTACCACAATTTTACTTGATTTTATCTATTTATTTATTTTTTTCAGAGAGGGTTTTGCTCTGTTGTCCAGGCTAGAGTACAGTGGCACAATCTCGGCTCACTGCAACCTCCACCACCCAGGTTCAAGCGATTCTCCTGCCTCAGCCTCCCAAGTTGCTGGGATTACAGGTGTATGCCAGCATGCTTAGCTAATTTTTGTATTTTTGGTAGAAACGGAGTTTTGCCATGTTGGCCAGGCTGCTCTGGAACTCCTGACCTCAGGTGATCCACCCATCTCGGCCTCCCAAAGTGCTAGAATTACAGGCACACCATGCCTGACCTTATTTTACCACAGTTTTAATAAAAAAGTATGAAGTACTGATATATACTACAACATGAAACTTAAAAACATTATGCTAAGTGAAAGAAGACAGTCACAAAAAACCACGTTATATGATTCCATTCATATGAACTGTCCAGAACAAGGAAATCTATAAAGTCCATTCGTGGTTGCCAGGAGCTGGGGTGGGAAGAGGTACTTAGGGGTAGGGGATGATAGCTAAAAGTTTCTTTTTGAAAGATGAAAATGTTCTAAAACTGACTGTGGTAACAGCTGCAAGTATCTGTGATTACACTAAAAGCCACTGGACTGTACAATTTAAATGGGTGAATTGTATGGTATGTGAACTATATCTCATTTTTTTCTTACCAAATAAAAAATTTGAATGTGCTTCTAGCACAAACAATTTTTTCCCAGATTTAAGTAAGACATATTTAAGAGGTTTTTTCAAAGGTTACTTAAAATGAAAAACCATCATGAGTCTCTAGGAACAAGACAGCAAGAGTCAGGATCTATTTTCCCAGAAGGTTGTCTACCTTAGTTAAAAAGAACAAAAATAAAAGGGAACCCAAAGTTCTTGTTTTCCCAAAGCAAGCTGTGAAGCAGGCCGACAGCGTGTAGATCAAAGGAACCAAAAGCAGCCTTAACCTTTCTGCTAAACTTGGGGTGGCGCCTCAACTGTGTGGCTTATCAGAATCCCCCTGCCGCGTCTGGTCACAGCCAACATGGGTTTCTGGCTACCAAGCAACAGAACGGGCATTAAAACAGAGTTAAAAGCCCTAGTTTTTCTTCCGGTCACATACTCTGGAAATCTCAGTCAAATGCAAAGGCAAACAGATGAAGTACTGTTCTAAATTGTGTAACCTGATTCAAAGTTTACCCCCGTACTGCTAAAGAAGGAAGGCAGACTAGCTTGGCCAGAAACAAGCTCACAACCTGGAAACCCTTCAACTGCTTTTTATTACCTGTAGCCTCTATTGTTCAATAGGTTTTAGTGAATAAATTGTCAATTATTTTTTAGTGACAGTCAAAATAAATGAAGCAAGGTGACTGGCACCAATAACCCAAACTGTGAGAAATTTACCTAGAAAAAAAGCCAACTACCAATGAATCAAATAATAATATGACCAGGAACAATAAAATGTGGTAGGAAGAAATGCCAGAAATGGTAGCAAAAATGTAACAGTTCAATTTATCATATAATTTGTCAAAAATATCCTCCCAAGTAAAACCCCAGGAGCTCTCAAGGATTTGCAAGAAGTTCTGAAACCACAAACTTTATCACCTGGCATAATAGCTTTATAAGTCATAATTAGATATGAGAGGCATGGGCTGGATGTGGCGGCTCACGCCTGTAATCCTAGCACTTTGGGAGGCTGGGGCGGGCAGATCACTTGAGGTCAGGAGTTCAAGACCAGCCTGGCCAACATGGTGAAACCCTGTCTCTACTAAAAATACAAAAATTAGCCGGGCATGGTGGCACGTGCCTGTAATCCCAGCTACTCAGGAGGCTGAGGCAGGAGAACTACTTGAACCCGAGAGGCGGAGATTGCAGTGAGCCGAGATTGTGCCATTGCACTCCAGCCTGGGGGACAAGAGCGAAACATCATCTCCAATAAATAAATAAATAAATAAAGACAAGAGCGAAACATCATCTCCAATAAATAAATAAATAAATAAATAAATTTAAATATATATATGCACACACACACACATATATATGAGAGGCACAAGATACTCAAGCAAAATCTCAAATACAGTGACAATAACATACTTATTCCACACTCAACACAATGACAGGAAGGAAACAGAAAAAAGCAGGAAGTACCTGCTGGCAGGAATTCTCACCCCTGCCCTCCAGACCCAGTGGTGCACACATCACTAACTGTCAACCCATGATTCCTTAAAACAGAATACTAAGGGAATAACAAGCAGTATAAAGAGGTTCTTTTTTTTTTTTTTTGAGACGGAGTCTCGCTCTGTCGCCCAGGCTGGAGTGCAGTGGCGCGATCTCGGCTCACTGCAAGCTCCGCCTCCCGGGTTCACGCCATTCTCCTGCCTCAGCCTCCCGAGTAGCTGGGACTACAGGCACCCGCTACCACGCCCGGCTAATTTTTTGTATTTTTAGTAGAGACGGGGTTTCACCGTGTTAGCCAGGATGGTCTCGATCTCCTGACCTCGTGATCCGCCCGCCTCGGCCTCCCAAAGTGCTGGGATTACAGGCGTGAGCCACCGCGCCCGGCCCTTTTTTTTTTTGAGACGGAGTCTCACTCTGTCACCCAGGCTGGAGTGCAATGGCGCGATCTCGGCTCACTGCAAGCTCCACCTCCCAGGTTCACACCATTCTCCTGCCTCAGCCTCCCAAGTAGCTGGGACTACAGGCGCCCACCACCACACCGGGCTAATTTTTTTTGTATTTTTAGTAGAGACGGGGTTTCAGCATGTTAGCCAGGATGGTCTCGATCTCCTGACCTCATGATCTACCTGTCTCGGCCTCCCAAAGTGCTGGGATTACAGGCGTGAGCCACCACGCTGGTCCAAAGAGGTTATTTTACATAAATTGTTGAGCAAAAATGAAATGAATCATTTCAGCTTCTCTTGATAGCCAGAAGAACAAGGCAAGAGAAAGAAATAAAAGGCATCCAAATTGGAAATGAAGTTAAATTATCCCTGTTTGCAGACAACATGATCTTACATATAGAAAACCCTAAAGACCCCACCAAAAAACTATGAGAACTAATAAATTCAGTAAGATTGCAGGATACAAAATCAACATACAAAAATCAGTAGCAGTATTATTTCTAAACAGGAGGCTCAGGTGGGAAGATCACTTGAGCCCAGGAGGTCAAGGCTGGAGTGAGCTGTGATCACGCCACTGCATGCCAGCTAATAGCAAATTATCTGGAATGGAAATCAAGAAAACAATCCTGTTTACAATAGCTAACAAAAAAAAAAAAAAAAAGAAAAGAAAAAGAAAGAAATTTAACCAAGGAGGTGAAAGAGCTCTGCAATGAAAACTTTAAAATATTGATCACAGAAACTGAAGACACAAATAAATGGAACAATATCCCATGTTCATGTATTAGAAGAATTAATATTGTTAAAATGTCCATACTGGCCAAGCGCGTGGCTCACGCCTGTAATCCCAACACTTTGGGAGGCTGAGGTGGGCGGATCACCTGAGGCCAGGAGTTCAAGACCAGCCTCGCCAACATGATGAAATCCTGCCTCTACTAAAAATACAAAAATTAGCTGGGCATGGTGGTGGGCGCCTGTAATCCCAGCTACTCGGGAGGCTGAGGCAGGAGAATCGCTTGAACTCAGGAGGCGGAGGTGGCAGTGAGCCAAGATCACGCCACTGCACTCCAGCCTGGGTGACAGAGCAAGACTCTGTCTCAAAAAAAAAAGAAAAAGAAAAAAAAAAGTCCATACTACCCAAAGCAATCTATACATTCAATGCAATCCCTATCAAAATACCAATGACATTCTTCATAGAAATAGGAAAACCAATCCTAAAATTTATATGAAATCACAAAAGACCCCAGTAGCCAAAGCAATCTGGAGCAAAAAGAACAAAGCTAGAGGAATCACACTACCTAACTTCAACATATACTACAAAGTCATAGTAACTAAAACAGCATGGTGTTGGCATAAAAACAGACAGAGACCAATATAACAGAATAAAAGCCCACAAATTAATCCACACTTACAGCTACCTGATTTTCAACAAGTGTCAAGAACACAATAGGGAAAAAGACAGTCTCTTCAATAAACAGTGTTGGGAAAACTGGATATCGCACGCACAAGAATGAAATTAGATCCTTATCTCACACCATATACAAAAATAAACTCAAAATGGATCGAAAACTTAAAGTAAGACCTGAAACTATGAAACTGCCATAAGAAAACATAGGGGAAAAGCTTCATGACCTTGGTCTGAGCCAGGAATTTTTTTTAAAAGACCTCAAAAGCACAGGCAACACAAACAAAAATAAACAAATAGGATTATATCAGACTAAAAAGCTTCTGCACAGCAAAGGAAACAAGAGTGAAGAAACAACCTACAGAATGGAAGAATCTATTTGCAAACTATACATCAGTTAAGGGGATAATATAGAAAATATACAAGGAACTCACAACAAAGAAAGGAAAGAAAACCAATTAAAAAATGGACACCAGCTACTCAAGAGGCTGAGGCAAGAGGATCACTAGAGCCCAGGAAGTCAAGGCTGCACTGTACTTTAGCCTGGATGACAGAGCAAGACCCTGTTTAAAAATATATATATATATATATTTGCCCTAAATGGTGGCGTGTGCCTATATTCCCAGCTTAGGAGGCTGACATAGGAGGATTGTTTGAGCCTAAGAGTTTGAGGCTGAAGTAAGCTATGAATGCACCACTGTACTCCAGCCTGGATGACAGAGCAAGATTCCATCCCTCAATAACAAAAACAAGGCAAAAGACCCAACAGACATTTATCAAAAGACGACAAATAAATGGCCAGAAAGCCACATGTGGTAGGTAGCACGTGCCTGCAGTCCCAACTACTCGGGAGGTTGAGATGGGAGGATCACTTGAGCCTGGGAGGTTGAGGCTGCAAATGAGCTGTGATTGTGCTACTGCACTCCAGCCTGGGTGACAGAGCAAGACCCTGTCTCAGTAAATTTAAAAAAAATAAAATAAATGGCCAACAGGTATATGAAAAAATGCTGACCACCACTAGTCATTATTAGACTGTCTATATCAATGATAAAAGATAACAAACGCTGACAAGGATGTGGAGAAAAGGGAACCCTTACACACTGTTGATGGCAATGTAAGTTAGTACAGATATGAAAAACAGTATGCAGGGTCCTCAGAAAATTAAAAATAGAATTACCATTAAGATCCAGCTCCTGCTCATCAAAGCAAGTTAAAAAAAAAAAAAATCCAGGCTTGGTGCAGTGGCTCATGCATGTAATCCCCGCACTTTGGAAGGCTGAGGCGGGCAGATCACCTGAGGTCGGGAATTCGAGATCAGCCTGGCCAACATGGTGAAACTCTGTCTCTATTAAAAAAACAAAAAAATTAGCCAGGCATGGTGGTGTACATCTGTAATCCCAGCTATTTGTGAGGAGAAAGCACGAGAATCACTTGAACCCGGGAGGCAGAGTTGCAGTGAGCCGAGATCACACCACTGCACTCCAGCCTGGGAGACAGAGCAAGGCTCAGTCTCAAAAAAATAAAAAATAAATAAATTAATTAAATAAAATAAAAAATTAAAAATCCAGCAATCCCATTACTGGTAATACATCCAAAGGAAATGAAATCAGTACATCAGACATCTACACTCTCATGTATATTGCAGCACTAGTCACAAAAGCCATCAATTGATTATAGAATAAATATAAGTGTCCATCAACAGATGAATAAAGAAAATGTGGTATATATACACAGTAGAATCCTATTAAGCCTTATAAAAGCAGGAAATTCTGTCATTTGTGACAATATGGATGAACCTGGAGGACAGTACTTATATTAAGCAAAGTAAGTCAGGCACAGAAACACAGTAACAATGTGATCTCACTTGTGTAGAATCTAAAAAAGTTGATCTCATAGAAGTTGAGAATAGTGCTTACCAGAGGCGAGGGGAGGGAAGGGGAGACAGGGAGAGGTTGGCCAACTGGTACAATATTATAGTCAGATGGAAGGAATAAATTCACCTTATACCTCATAAATAGGACAATTATTATTATTATTATTTTTTGAGACTGAGTTTTGCTCTATCATCCAGGCTGGAGTGCAATGGTGCAATCTCGGCTCACCGCAACCTCCGCCTCTCAGGTTTAAGCGGTTCTCATGCATTAGTCTCCTGAGTAGCTAGGATTACAGGCTCCCGCTACCACGCCCAGCTAATAATTTTTGTATTTTTAGTACAGATAGGGTTGCACCATGTTGGTCAGCTGGTCTCGAACTCCTGACCTCAAGTGATCCAACCGCCTCGGCCTCCCAAAATGCTGGGATAACAGGCGTGAGCCACCGCACCCGACCAATATGTACAATTATTACATGTCAATTATAAACATTATGAATAATGCTCCAATGCTTCAGCACTTACATCAAATACGCAGGTTATAAAATTATAAAATTCTGGCCGGGCACAGTGGCTCACGCCTGGAATCCCAGCACTTTGGGAGGCAAAGATGGGCAGATCATCTGAGGTCAGGAGTTCAAGACCAGCCTGATCAACATGGTGAAACCCTGTCTCTACTAAAAATACAAAATTAGCCAGGCGTGGTGGCACATGCCTGTAATCTCAGCTACTCAGGAGGCTGAGGCAGGAGAATCGCTTGAACCCGGGAGATGGAGGCTGCAGTGAGTTGAGATCGTACCATTGCACTCCAGCCTCGGCGACAGAGTGAAACTCCATCTCAAAAAAAAAAAAGAGATTATTTAATGTCTGTTACATTCTATAGCACTATAAAACAAGAAAAACCCATGCTACATGCTACAGTGATACAACAACTTAGTAGGCTGCCCAAGGTCTTGAAATATGTCATCTCTAGGCCGGACACAGTGGCTCACGCCTGTAATCCCAGCACTTTGGGAGGCTGAGGCGGGTGGATCATGAGGTCAGGAGTTCAAGACCAGCCTGGCAAACACGGTGAAACCCCATCTCTACTAAAAATACAAAAATTAGCTGGGCATGGTGGCGGACACCTGTAGTCCCAGCTACTCAGGAGGCTGAGGCAAGAGAATCGCTTGAACACAGGAGGAGGAGGTTGCAGTGAGCCGAAATCGGGCCACTGTACTCCAGCCTGGGCAGCAGAGTGAGACTCCATCTCAAAAAAAAAAAAAAAAAAAAAGAAAAGAAAAAGAAAGAAATATGCCATCTCTAATGTCAAACATCTACCTATTTTTAATTATTTGGGTTTTTTCCCCTGTCATTTTTAGCAATGGGGATATTTTGGGATTCATGTATGTGAATCTGCTGAATGAATGCTTAGGCAGATGACAAACCTGAGGAACTGTCTGCTCCAACCTGTAACACAAAGATTTCCACCTGATAAATTAAGATAAGAAGTTACCTAAACAACTATATTTTGCTGAAAAGCAAAAAAGCCACTGAAAGCTCTGCAAACTGTCTACAAGTCACAGGGTACCCAGTCCAGCACATACAGGGCTTAGTCCCCAAGGCTGAGGGCCTGGACCTAGGAGAAAATAGAGCAGGCAGTTCCATGACTATCATCTAAAAGTCAAAATGACTAGAAAGAAAAAAAAATCACGACACAACCAGTGTCTCAACAGAGAAATGATCTTTAAGCCATAGGGCTGGCTACATGGAAAAGAGAATACAGCATAATATCAAAACAGCTACTGAATTTAGAGCACAAGGAAAATAAGAAAAAAAGCAGATTTTTGAAAAATTTCTTCTAACCATCTAAAATTCAAATTGCAGCTATGGCTCAGGTGAAAAAAACAGTGCTGCAGTAAAACATCAGCACCTCTACAGAGTAATCAGGACGGTATTAACCCCCATCTCTCTGAAAACAAGAAAAGCCAGGAGGTACCATTAAAAGAACAGGCTAGGCCAGGCACAGTGGCTAACACCTATAATCAATCTCAACACTTCAGGAGGTCAAGGTGAAAGGATTGCTTCAGCCCAAGAGCTGGAGACCAGCCTAGGCAACATAACCAGACTCGATCTCTACAATTTTTTTTTTTTAATTGGCCAGGCATGGTGGCATTGAGCCTGTGGTCCCAGGTACTTGGGAAGTTGAGGTGGGATGACTGCTTGAGCCTGGAAGGTTGGGGCTGCAGTGAGCCGTGATCACGTCACTGCACTCCAACCTGGGCAACACAAAAACCCTGCCTCCAAAAAAAAAAAAGACCAGTCCAGCCCAGGTGGAGTGCTGGCTCTGCACAAAATAGCTGTGCAGACCTTGGGCAGGCCTCCAAGTCTGTTTTCACACCATAAAACAATGTAGCAGTATCTAACAGAAGTTTCTGCGAAAATTACATGAGATCATATGAGCTGTTCACTTATCAGCACCAATTGCAAAGCAAAGGTTAATGTTTAAGAGGATGCCAGAAGGAAGAAAGGATAAAGCTCAGTCTTAAGAATTCTACTCCAGCACGGCTCAGCCTTGACGCTTTGTATCTGGGGCCAGGTCATTCTTTGCTGAGGGGCAAAGCTGCCCTGTGTACTGCAGGAATGTTTAGCAGCAACACTGCCCTCTATTCACTAGATGCCAGCTGTACTACCACCAACATGGTAACAATAAAGAACATGTTCGGCCGGGCATGGTGGATCATACCTGTAATCCCAGCACTTTGGGAGGCCGAGGTGGGTGGATCACGAGATCAGGAGTTCAAGACCAGCCTGGCCAACATGGTGAAACCCCGTCTCTACTAAAAATACAAAAATTAGCCGGGCGCAGTGGCAGGCACCTGTAATCCCAGCTACTTGGGAGGCTTAGGCAGGAGAATCGCTTGAACCTGAGCAGCAGTGATTTCAGTGAGTCAAGATTGAGCCACTGCACTCCAACCTGGGCGATAGAGTGAGACTCTGTCTCAAAAAAAAAATGTTCAAACATTACCAAATGGCGAGATGCGGGTACAAAACCACCCCACTATTCCTCTACTTTTTTTATCATTCTTTCTGCAGTTTTTACCTATTTTTCCTTCCCCAAAATTTGAACACCAATTTGTTCTCTAACTTGATTCCCAACTTATAATCTTTTCCTTCCTCTATTCAAAATAATTTCTTCCTCCTGATTTGCCTATTTCAGTTAACAGTAGTGCCTTTTTCCCACTCACCCAGGCTCAAAATCTTCCTCGTTTCCAATGGCCTGGTCCTCTCCCTATCTCCCAAATTCTCTCCTCCTTTCCATTCTCAATGCTCCTGCCCAAATGTATATCCTCCCCCAACCCCCACTACAGCAGCCTCCTCTCTGGTCTCCCAGCTTCTTGATCCCTCTCTCCTCTATGCTATCCCCTAGGCCACCTTAGAAAGTGTTTCTAAAATACAAATTTCAAGCCGCCACTGTCCTTAGCACAGTCCTTGGAACACAGCATGCCTCTGCCTACCCTTCCCACCTAGGAGGTCCTTCCACCAGGCATGGTCAGAAGTACCCCCTCCCACTTTCTCATAAAGTGCTTGCATCCCTTCTAGCCCACGCTGACTCCCAGTCAATACTCGACAAAAAGAGTACTAGGCACATTAAGATGTGTAAATACATCATGAAAGACATGGAAATTACGATCTCATTGTGGAAAACTAAAGATAAGGGCTGTGCCCCACCACGCAGCAGAACGAGGAGATTCCCTGCCACTGACAGAGAATGGAGAGATCCCGGAAGGACGCTAGACAGGCTGACGGGGCTCCACTGGAGGGGAAAACAGGAAGGAGAACGTGGGCATCACTGAAAGCAATATATGACAGATAACAGAAGAAGTGCTTTTATTATTATTATTATCTAAATTCTACTCCTAGCTGGGTGCAGTGGCACACACCTGTAGTCCCAACTAATGAGGAGGGTGAGGTGGGATGATCGCTTGAGCCCAGGAATTCCAGGCTGCAGTGAGCTATGATCCCACAAATGCACTCCAGCCTGGGCAACAGAGCAAGACCCTGTCTCAAAAAGAAAGAAAAGAAATACCACTCAAACTTCTGGTTTCCAGTCCAGCATGTGTAAGAAGCTTAGAAGTCGCCACCTGATCCTAACAACATGTAAAAAGCTGAATGAACTGAAAAATCAACTCTTAAAGAAATAAGGTGGCTGGGCGCAGAGGCTCACGCCTGTAATCCCCGCACTTTGGGAGGCCAAGGCGGGAGGATCACGAGGTCAGGAGATCGAGACCATCCTGGCTAACACGGTGAAACTCCGTCTCTACTAAAAATACAAAAAATTAGCCTGGCGTGGTGGCGGGCGCCTGTAGTCCCAGCTACTTGGGAGGCTGAGGCAAGAGAATGGCGTGAACCTGGGAGGCGGAGCTTGCAGTGAGCCAAGATCATGCCACTGCACTCCAGCCTGGGTGATCGCAAGGCTCTGTCTCAAAAAAAAAGAAATGAGGTTAAGGGGGAAACTGCTGCCGCCCAAATTGGACAGACAGACCGGCAGATACAGAGAATCACAGTTTACTGGAGCAAAATCCTCCACCAAATCAGCACTAGGGTAGGAAAACCTTAACTATAACTAACAAATTGCCGGAGGCTCAGTGTGGACAACTGTGAGAGTTTAAAACTCCAGGAGACCCAATTACTGGGAAGCCCCATTCTTTGACGAGTTTTACCTCCAGGAGCTCTACGAGTTCCTTACAGTGAAAACTGAGGGGGAAAAAATCCCTTCATGCTTCCAGCAGAGGGAGGGGCAAAGAAACCTTTCTTTTTTTCTTTTCCTTTTTTTTTTTTTTTTTTTTTTTTTTTGAGACAGAGTCTTGCTCTGTCCCCCAGGCAGGAGTGCAGTGGCGCGATCTCGGCTCACGGCAAGCTCCACCTCCCAGGTTCACACCATTCTCCTGCCTCAGCCTCCCGAGTAGCTGGGACTACAGGCGCCTGCCACCACACTGGGCTAATTTTTTGTATTTTTAGTAGAGACGGAGTTTCACCGTGTTAGCCAGGATGGTCTCGATCTCCTGACCTCGTGATCCTCCCACCTCAGGCTCCCAAAGTGCTGGGATTACAGGCGTGAGCCACCGAGCCCGGCCTCTTTTATATTTTTAAATACGCCAGAACATTCTGTTCTTAACAAGGTCTGCCCTCAGGAGAAATTATTTTGCCAGCGCCTAACCTGTTGGGATTTTCTCA
Source organism: Pan troglodytes (assembly GCF_028858775.2). NCBI lineage: Eukaryota > Metazoa > Chordata > Mammalia > Primates > Hominidae > Pan > Pan troglodytes. The sequence continues at coordinate 70,149,824 of NC_072407.2, forward strand.
GAGCCTAAACTTCCTGAGAGAGGGCAAATACACAATTCCAGCCCCCTCTGGCCATTTTGTCCCACCTAAGCGGGGAGGAGAACTAAGAAAAATGGGTAAAGTTCACAGTCTAGGTGCACAGCCTCACCAAAAGACTGAGACCTCACCATAGGACTATAGGTTAAACATTCAAAAATCAACAATAGGCTGGATGTGGTGGCTCGTGCCTGTAATTCCAGCACCTGGGGAGGCCAAGGCAGGTGGACCACTTGAGGTCAGGAGTTCAAGACCAGCCTGGCCAACATGGTGAAACCCTGTCTGTACTGAAAATACAAAAATTAGCTGAATGTGATGGTGCACACCTGTAATCCCAGCTACTCGGGTGACTGAGGCACGAGAATTGCTTGAATCCAGGGAGTAGAGGTTGCAGTGAGCCGAGGTCACGCCACTGCACTCCAGCGTGGGTGACAGAGCGAGACTCTGTCTCAAAATAAAAAATAAAAAATAAAATCAATTAATATAATCTATCACATCAACAGGCTAAAGAAGAAAAATCACATGATCATATCAATAGATGGAGAAAAACTATCTGACAAAATCCAACACCCACTCATGGTAAATAATAAACTCTCAGAAAATGAGGAATAGAGAGGAACTTCCTCAACTTGATAAAGAACATCTATAAAAAACCTACAGCTAACATTATACTTGATGAGAAAGTCACAGCTTTTCTATGAAGAACAGAAACAAGGTAACAATGTTCCCCCTCACCACTTTTTTCCAACATCATAGGAAGTCCTAACTAATAAGAAAAGGAAATTAAAAGTATACAGATTAGGAAGAGAGAAATAAAACTTTGTAGATGATATGATTATCTATGTAGAAAATCAGAAAGAAGTGAAAAAAAATTTCTGGAATAAGAGATTATATAGCAGGACTGCAAGATACAAGGTTAATACATAAAAGTCAACCAGTTTCCTACATACCAGTGACAAATAAGTGGAATTTGAAATTAAAAGCACATTACCATTTATATGAGCACCCCCAAAAATGAAATACTTATATATAAATCTAACAAAATGTGTATTTTGTTATGTCACTCAATGTGTATTGAGTCATGGGTAGGAAGACTCAATATTATCAAGATGTCGGTTCTTCCCAACTTGATCTGTAGATTTAATGCAATCCCAATGAAAACCCCAGCAAGTTATTTTGTGAATACCAACGAACTGATTCTAAAATTTACAGGGAAGCCAGGCACAGTGGCTCATGCTTGTAATCCCAGCAATTTGGGAGGCCAAGGTGGGCGGATCACTTAAGGTCAGGAGTTCCGAGACCAGCCTGGCAAACATGATGAAACCCTGTCTCTACTAAAAATACAAAATTAGCTGGGCGTGGTGGCATGCACCTATAATCCCAGCTACTCGGGAGGCTGAGGCAGGAGAATCGCTTGAATCCAGGAGGCGGAGGTTGCAGTGAGCTGGGATCACGCCACTGCACTCCAGCCTGGGCAACAGAATGAGACTCCATCTCAAAAAAAAAAAAAAAAAAAGATAATAATAATAAAGTTTATCAGGAGAGGCAAAAAACCTAGAATAGCCAATGAAGAATAAAGTCAGAGGACTGACAATACTCAACTTCAAGAATCATTATGAAGCTACATTAATTAGGCCAGGCGCGGTGGCTCATGCCTCTAATCCCAGCACTTTGGGAGGCCGAGCTGGGCAGATTACCTGAGGTCAGGAGTTCGAGACCAGCCTGGCCAACATGGTGAAACCCTGTCTCTACTAAAAATACAAAAATTAGCTGGGTGTGGTGGTGGGCGCCTGTAACCCCAGCTACCAGGGAAGTTGAGGCAGGAGAATTGCTTGAACCTGGGAGGCAGAGGTTGCAGTGAGCCGAGATCGTGCCATTGCACTCCAGCCTGGGCAACAAAAGCCAAACTCCATCTCAAGAAAAAAAAAAAAAAAAAAAAAAATGAGCCAGGTATGGTGGTACACACCTGTAATCCCAGCTACTCAGGAGGCTGAGGCATGAGAATCACTTGAACCCGGGAGACAGAGGTTGCAGTGAGCCGAGATCATGCCATTGTACTCCAGCCAAGATACTATCTCAAAAAATAAAAATAAAAAAGCTACATTAATTAAAACAGTGTGGTATTGGCAAAAGAAAGGACAAATGGATCAATGGAACAGACTAGAGAGTACAGAAATACACTCACATAGTCAACAGATCTTTCACAAAGAAGCAAAGGCAATACAATGTAACAAATGTCTTTTACAACAAACCATTTGTTGTTTCAACAAATGGTCCTGGAACATGCCCGGCGCGGTAGCTCACACCTGTAATCCCAGCACTTTGGGAGGCTGAGGCGGGTGGATCACCTGAGGTCAGGAGTTCGAGACCAGCCTGACCAACATGAAGAAACCCCGTCTCTACTAAAAATACAAAATTAGCCAGGCGTGGTGACGCATGCCTGTAATCCCAGCTACTCAGGAGGCTGAGGCAGGAGAATCGCTTGAACCTGGGAGGTGGAGTTTGCGGTGAGCCGAGATCACGCCATTGCACTCCAGCCTGGGCAACAACAGCAAAACTCCGTCTCAAAAAAAAAAAAAAGTCCTGGAACAACGGGACGTCCACATGCAAAAAAAATCTAGACAGATGTTACACTTCCCAAAAATTAAATCAAAATGGATCATAAAGCTAAATATAAAATGCAAAACTAGATAATTTCTTGATGGTAACATAGAAGAAAATCTAGATGACCTTAGGTATGGTGATTGCTTTTATTTATTTATTTACTTTTTTTGAGATGGAGTCTCACTCTTGTCACACAGGCTGGAGTGCAGTGCCGCAATCCAGGCTCACTGCAACCTCCGCCTCCCGGGTTCAAGCAATTCTTCCTGCCTTAGCCTCCTGAGTAGCTGGCATTACAGGTGCCCACGACTACACCGGACTAATTTTTTTGTATTTCTAGAAGAGAAAGAGTTTCACCATGTTGGCCAGGCTGTCTCGAACTCCTGACCTCAGGTGATCCACCCATCTTGTCCTCCCCAAGTGCTGGAATTACAGGCATAAGCCACTGAGCCCAGCCAGATTACTTTTAGATACAGCATCAAAAGCATGATCCATGAAAGAAATAATTGATAGGCCAGACTTCATTAAAATTAAAAACTGCTTTGCAAAAGATACTGTCAAGAGAATGAAAAGTCACAAACAAGGAAAAAATATTTGCAAAAGACACATTTGATAAAGGACTGTTAACAAAAATATATAAAGAACTCTTAAAACTCAAGAATAGGAAAACACTTTCCCACTCAAGAAGGTGTGGCAGGTGCCTGGCACGGTGGTTCATGCCTGTAATCCCAGCACTTCGGGAGGCCGAGGCAGGAGGATCACGAGGTCAGGAGATCAAGACCATCCTGGCTAACACAGTGAAACCCCGTCTCTACTAAAAATACAAAAAATTAGCCGGGCGTGGTGGCAGCCGCCTGTAGTCCCAGCTACTCGGGAGGCTGAGGCAGGAAAATGGAGTGAAACCGGGAGACGGAGCTTGCAGTGAGCCAAGATCGCGCCACTGCACTCTAGCCTGGGCGACAGAGCAAGACTCCGTCTCAAAAAAAAAAAAAAAAAAAAAGAAGAAGCTGTGGCAGGAAAAAAAAAAAACAATTAAATTAAAATTTTAAAATGGGCAAGAAGCTCTGTGGCATGCCCCTATAGTCCCAGATACTTGGGAGACTGAGGCAGGAGGACCACATCTGTGAATACCCACTACACTCAAGCCTGAGCAATGTAGCAAGACCCAGTTTCTTAAAAAAATAAAAAGGAAAAAGAAAAAGACACAAACTGACATCTCATCAAAGAAGATATACAGATAGCAAATAAGCACCTGAAAAGATTTTCATCATATGTCATTAGAAAGTTGCAAATTAAAATAAGATACCTGACTGGGCGTGGTGGTTCACGCCTGTAATCCCAGCACTTTGGGAGACCGAGGTGGGCAGATCACGTGGGTCAGGAGTTCCAGACCAGCCTGTCCAACACAGTGAAACCCACCTCTACTAAAAATACAAAAAATTAGCCGGGCATGGTGGCAGGCGCCTGTAATCCCAGCTACTCAGGAGGCTGAGGCAGAGAACTGCTTGAACCCGGGAGGCGGAGGTTGCAGTGAGCCAAGATCACACCACTGCACTCCAGCCTGGGCAAAAGAGCAAGACTCTGTCTCAAAACAAAAACAAAAAACAGCCAGGCGCGATGGCTCATGCCTGTAATCCCAGCACTTTGGGAGGCCGAGGCAGGTGGATCACCTGAGGTTAGGAGTTCAAGACCAGCCTGGCCAACATGGTGAAACCCCATCTCTAAATACCAAAAATTAGCCAGGCGTAGTGGCAGGTGCCTGTAATCTCAAGTACTCAGGAGGCAGAGACAGGAGAATCACTTGAACCCAGGAAGCGGAGGTTGCAGCAAGCCGAGATCGCGCCATTGCACTCCAGCCTGGGCAACAAGAGTGAAACTCTGTCTCAAAAAAAAAAAGGAAAGAAAAAGAAAATGAGAGACCATTATACGCCTACCAGAATGACCAAACACCAGAATGCTGACACCACCAAATGCTAGTAAGGACATGGAATAACAGGAAATCTCATTCACTGCTGGTAGGAATGCAAAATGTTACAGCTACTCTGGAAGACAGTTTGGCAGTTCCTTACAAGACTAAACGTAACTCTCACCATATGACCAGCAATCATGCTCCTAAGTATTTACCCAAATGAATTGAAAACCTACACATGAATGTTTAGAGCAACTTTATTCATAATTGCCAAAACCGTGAAGTAACCCAGATGTCCTTCAGTAGGTGAATGGATAAATAAACTGTGGTATATCCAGATGACAGAATACTACTGAGTATTAAAAAGAAGTGAGTTATCAAGCCATGAAAAGACACAGGGAGGCTGGGCACAGGGGCTCACGCCTCTAATTCCAACACCTTGGGAGGCCAAGGCAGGCAGATGACAAGGTCAGGAGTTCGAGACCAGCCTGGTCAATATGGTGAAACCCTGTCTCTACTAAAAATACAAAAAATTAGCCAGGCGGGGTGGCACATGCCTGTAATTCCAGCTACTTGGGAGGCTGAGGAAGGAGAATTGCCTGAACCCGGGAGGCGGAGGTTGCAGTGAGCCAAGATCGCACCATTGCACTCCAGCCTCGGCGACAGAGCGAGACTCTGTCTCGGGAAAAAAAAAAAAAAGAAGACAAGACAAGACAAGACCCAGGGAAACTCAGTGCATATTATCAAGTGAAAAAAGCCAAACTGAAAAGACTACATACTGTGTGATTCCAATTCTATGACATTCTGGAAAAGGAAAACCTATGGAGACTGTAAAAAGATCAGTGATTGGCTGGGCTTAGGAGGGAAAGAGGGATAAACAGACATTAAGTAGAGGATTTCTAGGGCAGTGAAACTATTCTGTATGATACTACAGATGGTCTCCAACTTATGATGGTTCAACTTATGATTTTTCGACTATACAATGGTACAAAGGTGATATGTATTCGGAAGAAACCATACTTCAAGTAAACATACAACCATTTTATTTTTCATTTTCAGTAATCAATAAATTACATGAAATATTTAACACTTTATTATAAAAACAGACTTTCTGTTAGATTACTTTGCCCAACTGTAAGCTAATGTGTAAGTGTTCTGGCAAATTAAAGGTAGGCTAGGCTAAGATACGCTGTTTAGTAGATTCAATGTATTAAATGCATTTCAATTTATGATGGTTTATCAGGGCATAACCCTGTTGAAGTAAGCTCATCATGTAAAGCAGCATCAATACAATGGTGGATACATGTCATTATACGGTGGCCAAAAACCACAGAATGTACAACAGCAAGAATAGGATGTAGTGTGTTATGGACTCTGAGTGATATGTCAATGTAGGTTCCTCAGTTGTAACAAATGTCCCATTCTGGTGGGGGAAGTTGAGAAAGGGGAAGGCAGTGCGTGTGTGCAGGCAGGGGGTTATATGGGAACTCTCTGTACTATCTGCTCAATTTTGCTGTGAACCTAAAACTGCTCTAAAACTGGGCACAGTGGCACACACTTGTAATCCCAGCTACTAAGGTGGCTGAGGCAGGAGGGACCACTTGAGCCCAGGAGTTCAAGACCAGCCTGGGTAACACAGTAAAATCCCCCATTTCTAAACAAACAAATACAAGTTGCTCTAAAAAATAAAGTGTATCAGTTTAAAAAGGAAGAAAGAAAAAGAAAGCCAGCAAGCCAGCCACCCAAGGATCAAAACTTTCCAGTAAAAACAAAGTGTAAATAAAATTGTATCTTGAAAAATGAAATTGAAAATTGTTTCTGTTCTTATATGTAACATAATTTAGGTTATAATACAACTACATATTTATGTTTAATTTGAAAAGCAAACGTTTAAAATGAAAAGTAGGGAGTTAGGGCACAATTTTTCCAAAAAAATTATGATGGCACCATAAGACACAATTAACTTCCTATGTGAGTTTTACTGCATTAATTTTACAGTATCTGAGGACTTGGCCAGTCTTTTCATGGGACTCTCTCCATCTTTTGATATGATTCTATTTTGCAGGGCCCAAGGTATCATCCTCCTCAATGGTTTTCTTTTCACTGTTAGTGGGTCTGTGGAACGTAATGTCAAAAGATGTGTGTGAAACTTAGTCTCCAACATTTCATTCATTGAACTTCATGAAATCTTGTATCCTTCACAAGATTTTAAACTTCATTTCACAACTCCTGTGACCTTATCAATCAGCAATGAAAATAACAAACTCTAAGCTGGGTGTGGTGGCTTACGCCTGTAATCCCTGCTCTTTGGGCAGAGGCAGGCGGATCACCTGAGCCCAGGAGTTCTACACCAGCCTGGGCACCATGGTAAAACCCCGTGGCTACCAAAAAATACAAAAATTAGCCAGGTAGCCAGGCGTGGTGGCTCATGCCTGTAATCCCAGCACTATGGGAGGCCAAAGCAGGCGGATCATGAGGTCAGGAGTTCAAGACCAGCCTGGCCAACATGTGAAACCTTGTATCTACTAAAGATACCAAAAAAAAAAAAAATTAGCTGGACATGGCACGTGACTGTAATCCCAGCTACTCGGGAGGCCGAGGCAGGAGAATCGCTTGAACCTGGGAGACGGAGGTTGCAGTGAGCTGAGATCACGCCATTGTGCTCCCGCCTGGGCAACAGAGCAAGACTGTCTTAAAAAAAAAAAAAAAGAAAGAAAGAAAGAAAATGCTAATAACATACTATTGATTTGATAGGCAGGGACAGAAGTTAGTATTAAGTTGTGATGTCTGGAAATGAACAAATTTTCTAAGTGGTCAGCTCATTAACAACAACTCTCATGTTAGGACAATTTTTATTTTTCCCTATACCACTCACAGTTGAAGAGACTCAGACAAGGATCTCCGTTCATCACACAGCAAAGAGGCCAACTTAAGCTAAAAATGACAATTTCTACACTTATCCAGTTCCGGTGTGCCAGGCACTATCCTAGTGCTGGAGATACAAAGATGAACATGAAATGCCCTCTAGGAATTCAATCTAACAAGAGAATGGAATGAATAAACACACACACAAACGTGTTAAGGGTGGTGATAACAAGGCCTGCATGTACAAAGTGCTAAGGATGAGACACAGAGGGGAAAGAAATTCAGTATGTCTGGTTCTCTCTGAGTTAAGCCTTGAAAGAGGAATTTTAAAGGAAACACACCAAGGGAAAGGCTGCCAAGCAGAGGGTAGGGGCAAAGAAAGGCCTGGTAACTGAAAACACAAAGCTCATTCAGAAAATGCAGGCTCCAGTGTAACTAGCTCAATGTTAGTTGCTGTGGTTCTGGAGAAGGAGTGATTTTAAAACAGTAATAACAAAAAGAACCAGTCTAAAAAGTTAGGCCGGGCAGGGTGCAGTGGCTAACGCCTGTAATCCCAGCACTTTGGGAGGCCAAGGAGGGTGGAACACCTGAGGTCAGGAGTTCGAGACCAGCCTGGTCAATATGGTGAAACCCTATCTCTACCAAAAATACAAAAATTAGCCAGATGTGGTGGTGCATCTGTAATCCCAGCTACTCGGGAGGCTGAGGCACAAGAATCGCTCGAACCCAGGAGGCACAGGTTGCAGCTAGCCGAGATCACACCAGCCTGGGTGACAGAGCAAGACTCCATCTCAAAAAATAAATTTAAAAATAAAAAATAAAAAGGTAGGCCAAGGCTCAAGTTTAGACCATGCAAACAAGTTTGGATTTTATTTTCCAATATTTGAGAAATCCATAGCAACAAGATACAGAATGGATTAGAAGGAACACACAAAATGCAAGAAGATCCTAAGGCACCTCCTGTTCTAGTGTCTAAGCAAGGACAGCAAAGGGACCAGACAGAAGGTGGGGATACAAAAGTAGCTCATCAGGTTTGAGTTACAACTGTGTGCAGAGGAGGGATTTCTGGGGGAATGCAGAGTTAGAAATGATCCTGGGGCTCTGGCCAGGCTGCTGCTCCAAACGCAGAGCGAAAGCAGAAGCACATTCCTGGGTGGGGAGGAGCCAAAGGGTTAAATTTGGAATAGGAATGCACTGAGTTGAGGTGGTGAAGTCTCATCAACTACTGCAGATGCACTGGCACTCAGTGAAACACGGAGCTCCAGAAACGGATCGGGGCCAGGTATGGTGGCTCAGGTCTATAATCCTGGCACTTTGGGAGGCTGAAGCGGAAGGACTGCTTGAGCTCAGGAGTTCAAGACCAGCCTGGGCAACATGGCGAAACCCCATCTCTACAAAAATACAAAAATTAGCCAGTAATGGTGGTGCGTGCCTGTAGTCCCAGCTACTTGAGAGGCTGAGGTGGGAGGATCACCAGAGCCTGGGAAGTCGAGGCTACAGTGAGCTGTGATCACACCACTGCACTCCAGCCTGTGCGACAGAGTGAAACCCTGTCTCCAAAAAAAAACCAAAAACCAGAATCAGATTGGGAAATGTCAGTAAAATTTGATAGCTGGAGCCATAATAACTGCAACTGCCTATGGAGAATCACTGAATTTCAACCAGACGAATTCCTCTCCTTCTCCGCACCTCCAAATGCCCTTGTGTCTTTTTTAAAAGCTAGACATCACCCACTTTCCCATGTCCTAAATCACCTTTTTTTCTCCTTATTAAACTTATTCCATAACTATGTTCTCTTTCAGAACACAGGACTGAGAGAGTGTACTCTTGCAACATTATGTAAAAAGGTCATCCAATCCAAAAGGAAAGCTGTGTTTTCCAAGACTGCTAACTCCTGGAGAAAAGAAACAAGACATCCTCAATGCTTTCCTAATAACTGGTTTGAGCAAAATGCAAAAGTTTAACTGCTGAGTGACTCTCCCTGGAGAAAGCCATGAAAATATCTTAAGGCTGGATCTAGGGTGTCCAAACATTTTCACAGGCCGCAGGCTAGAGCACTGGTGCAGGAGAAGGGGACACCAGAGACCTGGCAGTTCAGGCTTTGAAGGGCAGTAAACAGCCACTGACCTCAGGCAAGTCACTTCTCCTTTAGGTTTTTCATTTCACAGACTGATGAGTACATGGCCTAAAATGATCGCCCTTCTAGTTGAGAATTTTCAGGCCTAACTAAAAGTAGATTAAAGTAAACCTTGGAGAGAGCTGAATTTTTTTTTAAGTGCCATTAAGCAATTCAGGGATTATCTAAACAGCCTCGGTTTTCTTTTCTCTGCTTCCTTACCAACTGCCTATTAACTCTCACTCTTAGCTCATAAGCAGTCAGAGGGGCTGAAGCACAAAGAGGAAGTGAAGCTCAAAGAGTTAATTTTGCTGCATTAGTGGCTCTGGTGAAAGACAGTGGGCACAGAAAAGGAATCAAATGACCAAAACTGGACTTGGGGATTACTGGTGGCAGCCAGCCAGCAAATTTCTAGATACTGCACACAACCTGGTCAGCCAATTAAAAGAAAATTGGCAGAAAATGACGGAACACATTCTTTGTTTTTGTTTTTTTGAGACAGTCTCTCTCTGTCAAAGGCTGGAGTGCAGTGGCGTGATCTCGGCTCACTGCAACCGCCGCCTCCCAGGTTCAAGCGATTCTCCTGCCTCAGCCTCCCAAGTAGCTGGGACTACAGGTGTGCGCCACCATGCCCAGCTAATTTTTGTATTTTTAGTAGATATGAGGTTTCACCATGTTGGCCAGGCTGGTCTCGACCTCCTGGCCTCAAGTGATCCTCCTGCCTTGGCCTCCCAAAGTGCTGGGATTACAGGCGTGACCCACCGCGCCTGGTCGGGAACACATTTTTTCTTTTTTTTTTCTTTTTTTTTTTTGAGATGGAGTCTCACTCTGTCGCCCAGGCTGGAGTGCAGTGGCGGGATCTCGGTTCACTGCAAGCTCCGCCTCCCGGGTTCACGCCATTCTCCTGCCTCAGCCTCCTGAGTAGCTGGGACTGCAGGCGCCTGCCACGACACCAAGCTAATTTTTTGTATTTTTAGTAGAGACGGGGTTTCACCGTGTTAGCCAGGATGGTCTCGATCTCCCGACCTCGTGACCCGCCCGCCTTGGCCTCCCAAAGTGCTGGGATTACAGGCGTGAGCCACTGCGCCCGGCCCGGGAACACATCTTTAAAGGTCTAAATAAAAGGATGCACACACTAGGTTGAATGGTTATGTCTTCGGAGCAGAGTGGTGAAAGAAGGTCAGACTTCTGTTAAGTCTGAATACCTACACGCGTACTTCCGTAATTCAAATTTAAGATTAAATATTTTCAAGTTTAAAAAAAGGAAAAAATGGCCGAGCGCGGTGGCTCATGCCTGTAATCCCAACATTTTGGGAGGTCGAAGCGGGTGGATCACCTGAGGTCGGGAGTTCAAGACCAGCCTAACGAACATGGAGAAACCTTGTCTCTACTAAAAATACAAAATTAGCCGGGCGTGGTGGCGTGTGTCTGTAATCCCAGCTACTCGGGAGGCTGAGGCAAGGAGAATCGCTTGAACACGGGAGGCCGTGGTTGCAGTGAGCCGAGGTCGCGCCACTGCACTCCAGCCTGGGGACCAAGAGCGAAACTCCGTCTCAAAAAAAAAAAAAAAAAGGAAAAAACATTTTTACCTTACTCTTATTTTAGGAGCCACGCCTCCCACCTTTGTCTAGTAACACAGCTATAGTGATGTCTCTTAGGGGATGAGAAAATGCTACTCCTCCACTAACAATGACTCTTGGAGAGGGGACAAGACATCAAATCGCGAACTCGAGAAACTAACAGAAAAAAGTTAAAAAGTGGTTTGTGTTTTTAAAGCCAGCCACAACACCTTCATTCAAGGCCCTAAACCGCAGAGACTTTCTAGACCTATCTTAAGCGTCAGTACCACACGCACTTCGTGATGGAACGGTATTGTTCTCCTAAAACAGACCCGTTTTCTCATGAAACCGACGTTTTTACAAAAGCCTGCTTGTGGACGGCCTGCGGCGGCCGCGAACCCGCTTCCCTTGGACTACCCAGGGCTGGGAGAAGGAGGGCTTTCGCCGGCTGCGGTCCCCGGTCCCCGGCCTCCGCCCCGGCCCCGGCTCCCGCGGCCCCCGGCCCCCGCGGCCCCCGGCCCCCCCGGCCCACGCCCCCTGCCCGGACCCCGCCCCGGCCCCGCCCCGCGTCACCTGACTGGCCCGCGGCCCCCAGACCCGGCGCCACCGACCTGATGACACTGATGTGGAACTCGTCCTCGCGGAGGCCCCGCCAGGCGCCGGGCAGGAACTCCTTGCACCACAGATAGGCCCTGCGCCGCGTCCGGGGCTCCGGCTGCTCATCTGCGGGCGGCTGCGGCGGCGGGGACTGGGGCAGCGGCAGCGGCAGCGGCGGCGGAGGGGGCAGCGCGAGCGGCGGCTGTTGGCCGCCCAGCTGCTTGGACTCGAGGTCGCTGGCGGCGTCGCGCTGCTGCCCCACGCCGGGCGCCGAGGCCGCGCTGCCGCTACCGCAGCTCAGCAGCAGCCCGAGCGGCGAGGGCTCCGCCTCGCCCCCGGTGCAGAATTTGGTTTTCATGCCCGACAGGCGGCCGAGGAGGCGCGGGCGGCCGCAGCGCGAGAGGACTAGGCTCAGGGTCCGGCCGGGCGCCCGCTCGCCGCTCTCTCACTGGCAGGCCGGCGGGGCAGGGGGCCGCGGCGGTTGGGCGCGCGGGGCGGCTGCGGCGACTGCGGCGACTGTGGAGACTGTGGAGCGGGGATGCGCTGCTGGCCGCTGCACTCACTCCTCTGCCGCCGCCGCACGAGGAGCGCCGGCCGCGTCACAGCCCGCCCTCGCGCTCGCCACTGATTGGCCGCCGTCCGCCGGCCCGGCGCATCATAACCGCCGCCGCCCTCGCCACGCCGCCTCCCCATTGGCTGCGGCGCCGCCCCCAACCCAGAGCGCTGCGGCCTCCGTGAGTGGGGCCTGGGCGAAGGGGGCGGGGCGTCGAGGGGGCGCCCCGGCGGTCGCAGGGAAGGGGGAGAGGGGAGCGAGGCGCGGGGGGCGCCGGGAGAGCTGCTCCGGGGTGGGACGGAGCCGGACTGGGCCGAGCGAGGGAGGCTCCTGAGCCTCGGAGGACCCCGGGGTTGGCTTTGGGAGCTGAAAGTTTCCTTGGACCCCTCGGAAGCCCCGTGACATCAGAGGCCGGGCCTGGCAGGGGCAGGCAGGAAACGTGTCTGGAGGCTACTGCCCTCTCCGCGTGACCTTGGGCGAGCAGCCTCCTCCTGGGGCTCAGTGGGTGTGATTTTGTAACATTTCCCAGCGCTGCGACAGGCGCGTCCTCGCCCTGTCCAACGCGGAGCCCGAAGAATTACTAAGAAACCGAGGTCTGAAGGAGGGAAGAAGTGACGGGCTCGAGGCCACACGGTGGGCCAGGCTGGGCCCGGCTGCACGCCGGCTACCGGGGCCCAGCCCTCTGCACGCCTCCCGCAGCCTCAGTTTCCCTGTCCGTGGTACTGAGGATGCTCGGGCCTAGAAGTTCAGGGCTGGAGGCCCAGGGACCGGCGAGGGAGGGGCATCATCCCCGCCATGGGGCCGCCGCAACTGCCCAGAGCACAGGCCAAAGGTGCGTGCCACGGGGCTACTGGCGTTGTGGACGCTGCCCCTGCCTCCCCATCCCCCGCAGGAAACAGCCTTGTGACCGTGACTAACGCACCTTTGCCGGGGTAGAGGGGCAAGGGCCCCTGCTACCGTTTGCCACACACTGCCCCTCACTGCTCCCGTCCTTCCTGGAAGTGAGGTGCTGATACATATAAAAATTGTGGATCCCATTTTATGGGACATGAGCTGAAACAGGAGGTTACCTGGGCTGCCAGGGGCTTAGGAAATCCAGTGCCTGATACACAGGAAATGCTTCTATGTGGGGAGTTCACAGTCTTCCAGAAGCAAAAATGTTTTTTGGTTTTTTTGGTTTTTTTTTTTTGAGACGGAGTCTTGCTCAGTCGCCCAGGCTGGAGTGCAGTGGCACGATCTCGGCTCACTGCAGCCTCCGCCTCCCGGGTTCACGCCATTCTGCTGCCTCAGCCTCCCGAGTAGCTAGGACTACAGACGCCCGCCACGACGCCTGGCTAATTTTTTTTTTTTTTTTTTTTTTTGTATTTTTAGTAGAGACGGGGTTTCATCGTGTTAGCCAGGATGATCTCGATCTCCTGACCTCGTGATCCGCCCGCCTTGGCCTCCCAAAGTGCTGGGATTACAGGAGTGAGCCACCGCGCCCGGCCGCAAAAATCTTTTAGAGTGTGTACTTGGCTGAACTTGCTCCACGCAAAATGGTCTTATTTAAGGATAAAAATGAAAGGGGACTTTTGTAAGGCTGCTGTGGCGACAGGCCTGGAAGTTGACCTGCAGGGACGTAGGAGAGACCAAGGCCCCTGGGACGGAGGCCGGCCACTGGATGTTTGAAAGGCTGAGAAGCCAAGGGCTTCAATCTGGGGAGGCCGTTTCGATAAAGGAGCCAAGGACTTTCTCTAAAAATACCGGCTCACAGGGAGGTGGGGCCATGCCAATGGCCTGCCCAGGTGACAAGCCCTTTGTCCCACTGTCCCCTGGCACCAGTCTGGTAATCTCAAAGGAATGCCAGAAATCTGGCCAGGAGGAAGGGACACTAAAGTAAGGAGTGGCCCTCTATAATTTGAAATAACTCTTTCTGGCATCTGCTGGCTTTTGTTAGGAAAAGCCTCAGACATTTTTATGGGATCACAGTTCCCTGTGGGAGGAAGAGGTTGCCTCAAGGCCAGGCATGGTGGCTTATGGCTGTAATCCCAGCACTTTGGGAGGCCAAGGCAGGAGGATCACTTGAGCCAGGAGTTTGAGACCAGCCTGGCCAACATAACAAGACTCTGTCTCGCCGGGCGAGGTGGCTCATGCCTGTAATCCCAGCACTTTGGGAGGCCGAGGTGGGCGGATCACAAGGTCAGGAGTTCGAGACCATTCCGGCTAACACGGTGAAACCCCATCTCTACTAAAAATACAAAAAACAATTAGCCGGGCGTAGGTGGTGCATGCTTGTAGTCCCAGCTACTCGGGAGGCTGAGGCAGGAGAATGGCATAAAACCCAGGAAGCGGAGGTTGCAGTGAGCCGAGATCGCGCCACTGCACTCCAGACTGAGAGACAGAGCGAGACTCCGTCTCAAAAAAAAAAAAGACTCTGTCTCAAAAATTAAAAATGAAAAAAAAAATTAACAGGGCATTGTGTCTTACACTTGTCCAACTACTTGGGAGGCTCAGCCAGGAGGATCACTTGAGCCTGGGAGGTCAAGGCACCCACTGCACTCCAGCCTGAGTGACAGAGTGAGACCATATTTGCTGAATGAATGAATCAGTGAGCTCCTGGCTCAGCAATTATTAACTTATGACTTTGGGCTGAGCCTCGGTTTCCTCAACTATAAAATGGGGATTATAATACCCCGAGCATCCAGGATTGAGAGAATGTATGCAAAATGCATAGCATGCAAGAAGTAACCATTTGGTTGCGTGCAGTGCATTGCATGGCGTTGCCTCTGCCAGTGGTTGGTTTTCGGAGATGAATAATACATGCACTTGTAGCATTTCACAGCTTGGGAAGACAGTGTCGTATAAGAAAAGAATTTGGGCCGGGTGTAGTAGCTTATGCCTGTAATCCCAGCACTTTGGGAGGCCAAGGTGGGAGGTTTGCTTGAGGCCAGGAGTTCAAGATGAGCCTGGGCAACAAGTGAGACCCTGTCTCTACAAAAAATAAAATAATTGGCCAGGCACAGTGACATGTGCCTGTAATCTCAGTTACTTAGAAGCCTGAGGTGGGAGGATCCCTTGAACCCAGGAGTTCAAGGCTGCAGTGAGCCATGATCACGCCACTGCTCTCCAGCCTGGGCAACAGAGGCTAGGAAAATAAAAATACATTTTAAACAAAAATAATTCAAACACTTTGATAACCAAAATGTCAGTGTCTGTGCACAAGTAGACAAGAGTTTGAGAGAAACTTGCTATGGCAGGTAATTGGAGGTTGTTCCAATTACCAAACCTTTTCCTCTAGGATAAGATAAAAAAATTATCCAAAAGCTCTGTGATTGATGCTGAATTCTGAGAGCAGACTCAGAGGGTGGGTGATGGGCCTTAGGAGGGATAGAGGAAAGATTGGGAAGTTCCCGTCCACTCTCTGAATTTCCTGCTGATGGGTTCCTCGGGGTCCACCCACAGGCCTCAGCCCTGCCACCAACTCCAAGGCCTGTTCTGAGAAAGGGCTTTGTGAGTCTGACTCCCCCCAAGATGGGGGAACCCACTGTCAAGCACCTGGTAGGAGCAGGCTTTGAGCCCTTTCAAAGATGCTGCATGCAGCAAGTTCCCTAAGCAGCAGTGAGGTGAGTGTCATTAGCACTTCATCTCCCAGGTGGCAAGGGAGCTTCACAGGGGATAAAACCATTCGTTAAAGGCCAGCAGGACCTGGGACTCCACCCAGGACCCCATCCAGGGGAGCCTTGTCCTTCTGTCCTTCTGCACCATAAGCACCTTTGGCCCAGGAAGCACTAGACATTTGGCACAGTGGGGGTTCCCTCACGGGCTGGAGAAGCAGAGCCCTGGCAAGGCTGTGCTCACACCTCCTCCCAGGTCACACCCAGGACCAAGCACCCCTGCTCCAGTTCTGAGCCTTAAAATATTGATGAGAGCACAGAGGCCACCTGGCTGCAATCCTCCATGTTGAAGATTGGGTTGCAGTGCCAGCTAGCAGAGTGACATGGAGCTGGGCTTTCCCTGAGTGTTGAGCGTGGCCCCAGCCCAGCTCTGTCAGCGAAAGGCTGTGTAGGTCCAGCAGCTTTCTGGAGGTCTCTGAGCACAAGTGTGGTCTGACTTGGACTGACCCTTCTACCATACATTTGGCCTCAGCACCTGCAGCCAAAGTCTAGGGCCCACAGAGCTCAGAGGAAGCAGGTGACTAGAATACCCATCTGTCTGGTGGGTGGGGCAGGCATTCCTCCTGTCCTCATTTGCAGGGATTTTGAGTATAATATTATGGGTAAAAATTCTGGCCAGGTGCAGTGGCTCACGCCTGTAATCCCAACACTTTGAGAGGCCAAGGTGGATCACCTGGGTCGGGAGTTCGAGACCAGCCTGGCCAACACGGTGAAACCCCGTCTCTACTAAAAATACAAAAATTAGCCAGGCATGGTGGCACATGTCTATAGTTCCAGCTACTCGGGAGGCTAAGGAAGGAGAATCACTTGAACCTAGGAGGTGGAGGTTGCAGTGAGCCGAGATCATGCCACTGCACTCCAGTCTGGGCAATAAAAGCAAGACTCCATAACGCGCGCGCGCACACACACACACACACACACACACACACACACAATCTTTAGAGGTCATGCTGCCACCCACTGTGTGACCTTGGACAGAACATCTACCTTTCTAAGCCACTTTCCTCATCCCCAAATGGAGTCCTACTCTACAGGGCTGTTGGGGAGATTCACCGAAACCAGCAAGGAAAGAGCTGGGTGTAGAGCCAAAGCCCCACAAAGGGTATCTATGCTTTTCAGCTTATTGTTAGCTGGATTCCCAGAGCCTGGCAGAGAGCAGCAAATACCCATTCATCCTAAGTGCCAGTGGAAGCGCAAAGCCTGCAGGAGCTCTGGCAGGTCTAACAGGGCCTGGAGAGTTTTCCATTCTTTGAAGCTCCTGGCACATTCAAAAATTAAGAAACATCTAGGCGGGACACGGTGGCTCACGCCTGTAATCCCAGCACTTTGGGAGGCTGAGGCGGGCAGATCACCTGAGGTCAGGAGCAAGACTCCATCTCTAAAAAAAAAAAAAGAAACATCTCGACAGGGTTACCAAAACTGGGGCATGTTTGAAATACTTAAATTGAACAAATCAGTGCTTTTAACACACATGCAAAAGTCCCATTCAAGATAATTTTGCAATTCTCAAGGTAATAGAGGGATTACTTTAAAATAATAATGGAGCCAACCAAGCATAGTGACACCTGCCTGTGGTCCAAGCTACTGGGGAAGCTGAGGCAGGAGGATCACTTGAGCCCAGGGGATTGAGGCTGTAGAGACATGATTGAGCCACTGACTCCAGCCTGGGTGACAGAGTGAGATACTGTCAATAATAATAATAATAATGGTTTGTAGAGCACCTTAAGTGGTATGGTGTGACAAACATCTTTCAGGCCTGACAACAGATCTCTGTACTAATCTGATTATCCTTATTCAGATGTATCTAAATCTGAGGCCCTTGGGGCACATGATTGCCTCCTGGGGCTGCCATAGTAGACCCTGGCAATGACCTAGTGACCGTCCCTCTACTGGAGATGATCCCCTGGGCCCCTCAGAATGCATTTCCTGTGTCCACATAGCCTGTGTTTTAAGTCAGGTGATTTTTTTTTTTTTTTTTTTTTTTTTGAGACAAGGCCTCTCTCGTTGCCCAGGCTGGAAAGCAGTGGTGCAATCTCGGCTCACTGAAACTTCTGCCTCATGGGTTCAAGCGACTGGCCTGCCTCAGTCTCCCAAGTAGCTGGGATTACAGGTGTGCACCACAACGCCCGGCTAATTTTGGTATTTTTAGTAGAGATGGGGTTTTGCCATGTTGGCCAGGCTAGTCTCGATATCTGCCCACCTCAGCTTCCCAAAGTGCTGGGATTACAGGAATGAGCCACCGTCGCCAGTCTTAAGTCAGGCAATCTAAGCTCCCTTTCCAAGTTTGTTGAAAACCTGCTTTGAGGTTTTGTGCTTTAAGCTTGCATTACATTTGTAACACAATAAATGCAATTTTTGGCACAATAAATGCAAAATTGTGGCGCAGTGACTCATACGTGTAATCCTAGCACTTTGGGAGGCTGAGGCAGGTGGATCACCTGAGGTCAGGAGTTCAAGACAAGCCTGGCCAACAGGGCGAAACCCTGTCTCTACTAAAAATACAAAAATTAGCTGGGCATCGTGGCAAGTGTCTATAATCCCAGCTATTTAACAGGCTGAGGCAGGCGAATCACTTGAACCTGGAGGGCAGAGGTTGCAGTGAGCCAAGATTGAGCCACTTTACTCCAGCCTGGGCAAAAGAGCCAAACTCTGTCTCAAAAAAACAAACAAACAAAATAGAAAATAAATACAATTTTTAAAAAGACCCCAATCATCATGCAGGTTACACTGTGGGGATAACACTTCTGGGCTAGGAGTTGGGCAACCTGGGTTCAGGCACCGCACCCCCTCTGCCGGCTGCACAGGGCCCCTCTCCCCTCAGTCAGCCCTGGGCCCTGCAGGCTGGACTTTTGCCTGGTAGCTTTGGGCTGGCCCTCCCTTCTGCAGGGGACCCCTTGTACAGATGGGTAAGCAGAGGCACAGGGGCACAGGCAGGACAGTGGCTCTGCTCACGCAGGATGCCATGGCCAGTCGTGGGCCTACTCCATCCTTGATCCTCCCCTCCCAAGGGCACGTGCCATCCAGGCCTGAATGGCAAGAGGCCCCTAAGGGGCCCCCAGTCCTGTCGGCACCCCCTTTGAGTGACTGACAGGGAGGCAGGGGAGCTGGCAGCCCCCATCCCCACACCAGCTTGTGGAAGCTACCAGCGATCGGTGGGGCCCCACTGGCAGTCCGTCCGTGTAGCCTTGGCCGGGCCCCCAAGCTTCTTAGAATGCCATCTAAGAAGGCAGAGGGGGATGAGCGGCGGCGGGGAGGAGGGGCGGCCTTGGGAAGACCCGCTGGGTCCAGGGAAGCGAAGGCCGGACCCTCCTCCCCCAGCGCTACTGCCCGGGCCGAATTCCAAGGCCAGCGGCTGCCCGCTGAGAAGGAATCCGGACCAACGGGATTCTGGCTTCCCTCTGGCCCCTCCTGGCGAGAGCGGCGCCGGGAGGAGGGGGCCTTAGAAGGGGCGGGCAGGGGCGGGGCCCGCGGGGTAGGCGGAGCTCCAAGGAAAACAGCGGGCGGGGCCTCGCGCGAGGGGCGGGGTTGGCGGTGAGGCGTCCCAGGACCCCCATTCCTCCCTCCGCCCCGGGGCTTCTGGGGAGCGGCGCAGCTTGACCGCCACCGACTGCGGGCCTCCCTGCCCTACAAGCCCCCACCCCTGCCCCCACCTTGGGACCTGGCGAGGAGTTGCCCCGCAAAGTTGGGGCTGGTGCGGGGTTAAGGGGATTACAATTTTCCTAGGACTTAGTGTGCTGAAGCTGCTTTTGCGATTAGAATTTATATTTACAATGCTGATAACAATAAACTACCCAGGCTACCGCGCCACGTGGACGGGGGTGGTGGATGGAAAGGGAAACCCTTGGCCACCAGCAGCCTGTGATAAGGCCAAGGTTCCCTGGCTGGATTGCTGCCTAGGATGCCTGTGGTCCCTACCCCCGCCCGGGAGGCAGGATTGACTAATCCGACCAAGCAAGGCCTCCAGGCCGGGCCAAGAACCCCTTCCCAGTCCTCTCCCAAAGTCTATGTCCTTGGGCTCACGCTGTCCTCTCCTGTCCTTGCCTCCTGCATCTACAGACCCCTTAGGCCCCCTCCTCCTTCAGAGCATGCACGTTGCAAATTCTCAATGACTGTTTGGAGGAATGAATAAATGAATTGTGAACAAATGGTCTGAAGATTCCAGAGGTAGCCTAATGGGGCCCTGCTGCTTGAGTTCTAATCCCAGCCCCACCAGTTGTTGGCTATTTGGCCCTGGGCAGGTGATTATTCTCTCTTTGCCTCTGTACCTTGCCCGTAAAATGAGGAGAATACCAGTACCTACTGCATAAGGTTGTTAAAGGATTAAATGAGTGAATAGTTACAAAGAGCCTGGAACAGAGTGTTCAAAGAAACACACAGCCACAGTATTAAAAAAATTAAAAACCCATTTCTCTCCAGGCTTCTGCCATCACTCTGTGTGACTTCAACATTCTACCTGCATGACCTATGCAGCACCTGGCCGCTGTTACCTTGCCACCTTCACTGACATCTTCTCTGCATAGGCCTTCCACCATGCCCTGTACTTTCTCCCCACTAGAAATAGCCCTGGCTCTGAAATGTGTTTTAATCATCCCACTTTGGGTCCACCAGTTCCTAGCCTTTGAGCTTAGGCCTCTCCTCCAGGACCCTCCCTGGCTACGATTTCCCAACCCCTCTCGACCTTCCATTCACTGACCTTGCCACTTTCTTGCCTCCAGTCTGCACCTCTCCCCATCCCTAGTGTGGATTCCATCCCCTTGTGAACGCTGCCACCCGTCCTGGCAGAGACTCAGTACTTCCACTCTCTGAATGCATTTCTTCTTCCTAGGCACACCAGAAGACTACATTTCCTAGCCCCCCACCCCCTTGCAGTGTCTGGGACCATGTGACTCCTTAATTAGGTCACTTCTGTCTCCTGGGAGGCCCTCTCTGCCCTCTCTAAGTCTAACTAGTGGCAAAGGATCTAAGGGAAGAAACCTGGCAGAGTTACTAGTCCCAAGAAGCCTGGGTCCCTGAATCACCACATGGAAGTCTACGCGCCCACCACCTGAATGGACTAAGGCATGAACAGAAGTAATACACACCCCTTTAGGGCCAAGGAGGTGAAACAGCTGGTATGCCTTCCTCACACTCTCCTCTGCTTTCATGGTGACCTAGGAAGCTGCAGGATGAAGACAACAGCATCACAAGGAGGAAGCCAGGATCCCTGTGTTACCACAAGGATGAGAGATGCCTAACCAAGACCGTCTGCAAGGATTTTGTGTGAGCCAGAAGCAGAGCTGTGTGGTGTTCAGCCACTGAGATTTGAGGGCTGTTTGTTACAGCAGTTGACCTATCCTGACTGACACATCACATCATTCCTTTCCCCACCATGTGTCTAACATGCTACCAAATTGAATTTTAAGTAAATTAGTACTTATAAATTAAGTACAAATGCTTTTCAAATTCACATGAATCTTTGGTAAATAAAACTGGTTGTAAAATTATTGATAAATATAGAAATGTCTGAAATTATTGATAAAATAGCTTTGTGCAAGTAAGACTAATTTAAGATCATTGGTTCAATGAAAATAACTGAATCTTCTGAGTTGTCGGCAAAATGCTCATGTGTTTAAGATTCTTAGATAGGTGTTCACTTAATATTCAGACTTTAAAAATGATTAACCAGGATATAACTTTGACCAGCCTAGTATCATAGTTTTTATAAGTAATCCTGGGCCGGGCACAATGGCTCATGCCTGTAATCCCAGAACTTTGGAAGGCCAAGGTGGGTGGCTCATGAGGTCAGGAGATGGAGACCATCCTGGCCAACATGGTGAAACTCCATCTCTACTAAAAAATACAAAAAATTAGCCAGGCGTGGTGGCACGTGCCTGTAGTCCCAGCTACTCGGGAGGCTGAGGCAGGGGAATCACTTGAACCTCGGAGGTGGAGGTTACATTGAGCCGAGATCTTGCCACTGCACTCCAGCCTGGGTGACAGAGTGAGACTCCATCTCAAAAAAAAAAAAAAAAAAAAAAAAAGAATTGTGGAATCTTGCTGGGCATGGTGACTCATGCCTGTAATCCCACACTTTGGGAGGCCAATGCAGGTGGATCACTTGAGATCAGGAATTTGAGACCAGCCTGGCCAACATGGTAAAACCTCATCTCTACCCAAAGCACACAAAAAATTAGCCAGGCATGGTGGCAGGCACCTGTAATCCCAGCTACTTGGGAGGCTGAGGCATGAGAATTGCTTGAACCTGGGAGGTGGAAGTTGCAGTGAGCCAAGTTTGCACCACTGCACTCCAGCCTGGGCAACACAGTGAGACTCCATCTCAAAAACAACAAACAAACGAACAAAAAGAATTGTGGAATGCTGCTCATCCATAAAATGCTAATATCTAATGGGCATTTCAGGATTTCTTGCTTTCTAGATTTATATAAAATGTGCCAAAGATGTGTTCTTATTGAGAAAAAGAAGAATTTTGTCTAATTCAGAAGTTATCTGCCCAGACGCAGTGGCTCATGCCTGTAAACCCAGCACTTTGGGAGGCCAAGTTGGGTGGATTACTTCAGGTCAGGAGTTCAAGACCAGCCTGGCCAACATGGTGAAACACATCTCTACTAAAAATACCAAAAAAAAAAAGTTATCTAAAAGTCAATTCAAATTATGGAGTTAAAAGTGGTTCTTGGCCAGACGCAGTGGCTCACACCTGTAATCCCAGCACTTTGGGAGGCCAAGGCAGGTGGATCACCTGAGGTCAGGAGTTTGAGACCAGCCTGAGCAACATGGTGAAACCCCATCTCTACTAAAAATACAAAAATTAGCTGGGTGTGGTGGTGGGCGCCTGTAATTCCAGCTACTCAGGAGGCTGAGGCAGGAGAATCTCTTGAACTGGGGAGGCAGAGGTTGCAGTGAGCTGAGATCATGCCATTGCACTCCAGCCTGGGCGACAAGAGTGAAACTCCATCTCAAAAAAAAAAAAAGAAAGGTCCTTAAACAAGGTTGAAAGAAACCATTAAGTAGGGGAGAGAGAGATGTGAAAAAAATTATGGATACAAAGATGTATTTTTGGCAAAGAAGCTTATAAAGAAAAGACAATACCTTTATATGAGAAAGGATCTTGTATGGAAAATTATTGTCCTAGAGTAGAATGACTGGTTATTTAAGAAAGAGGAAGGCCAGATGTGGTGGCTCACACCTGTAATCCCAAAACTTTGGGAGGCTGAGGCAGGGGGATCATTTGAGCTCAGGAGTTTGAGACCAGCCTGGGGAACATGGTGAAACACTGTCTCCCCAAAAATATAAAACTTAGCTGGGCATGGCAGCATGTGCCTGTAGTCCCAGGTACTCGGGAGGCTAAGGTGGGAAGATTGCTTAAGCCCAGGAGATTCAGGCTGCAGCGAGCCAAGATTGTGCCACTGCATTTCATCCTGAGCAACAGAACAAGACCCTGTCTTTAAAAAAGGAAAGAAGGAAGGAAGGAAGGAGAGAGAGGGAGAGAGAGAGGAAGGAAGGAGGGAGGGAGGGAGGGACAGAGGGAGGGAGGGAGAGAGAGAGAAGGAAGGAAGGAAAGGAAGGAAGGAAGACAGAGAGAAGCTGGGTGTGGTGGTTCATGCCTGTAATCCCAGCACTTTGGGAGGCTGAGGCGGGTGGATCACCTGAGGTCGGGAGTTCGAGACCAGCCTGACCAACATGGAGAAACCCTGTCTCTACTAAAAATTCAAAATTAGCTGGGCATGGTGGCACAGACCTGTAATCCCAGCTACTAGAGAGGCTGAGGCAGGAGAATTGCTTGAACCTGGGAGGCGGAGGTTGTGGTGAGCTGAGATCACACCATTGCACTCCATCCTGGGCAACAAGAGCAAAACTCCATCTCAAAAAAAAAAAAAGAAAGAGAAAATGAAAGAAAGAGAGAAATAGTCTAGGACAAGTCAGAAAGTCCAAGCAGGACATAGATGGTTTGTGTAAGTTGTGATAAGATTTGTAAAGGGGAATTTACAAAAACAGGAATTTTGTTTGTGATTAAGTTAGCTGCGATTAAAAGGAGATTATTTCTCCTTTCTAAGGAATGGTCCCCTATGTTAAAAGAAGGTCTGCTTTAAGGTATTGATTTGCTCTTAATGAAATTATAAGAAATTTTGCTTTTCAATTTTTTGTTTGTTAGTTTTGAGATGGAGTCTCGCTCTGTCGCCCAGACTGGAGTGCAGTGGCGTGATCTCAGCTCACCGCAAGCTCCGCCTCCCAGGTTCATGCCATTCTCCTGCCTCAGCCTCCCAAGTAGCTGGCACTACAGGCACCTGCCACCACGCCCAGCTAATTTTTTGTATTTTTTAGTAGAGATGGGGTTTTACCGTGTTAGCCAGGATGGTCTCAATCTCCTGACCTCGTGATCCGCCTGCCTTGGCGTCCCAAAGTGCTGGGATTACAGGCGTGGGCCACTGTGCCCGGCCTGCTTTTCAATTCTATAACCTGTTTCTTTTGAAAACTTCTCAGATTCATATCTCAGAAGTCAAAATGTTGTTGTGTCTTGCCACTTTCAGCTTTTTCTCCCCTTAAGAAGGCCTGAGATGATAACTCTCTTAGCTTTTTCATCAGCTCTAGCAACTTTTTCTCCCTCAGTTCTCACTGCTGTTATGGCCTGATGCTGAAATATCTTATCTTAGAGGTCTATAAAAGCAGTGTTTTCCTTCAGTATAAATCGATTTTAGACGCTTGGCTCTTTCTTGATATATTTAAATTTTCAACATAATCAGGAAATTCTTCATGCAATTACTAACAGTCATGTATTCCCCTGCCATCCTCGAAATCTTGAACATACTCTTCCTGTGTCCAATTAAATTCAAATACTTTTTTCATCAGGTTTGACTTCCAGTTTATATAAATGGGCTTCACACAAGGAGAAGCAGTTACATTGCAGAAGGGTTTTTTTTGTTTTTGTTTTTGCCTTTTTGGTAACTGGCTTAAGAAACAAGATTTTATGTTTCATCAAGACAGTTCCTGTGCTGTCTTTATTAGGATTTTTTTTTTTTTTTTTTTTTTTTTTTTGAGGCAGAGTCCTGCTCTCTCACCCAGGCTGGAGTGCACTGGTGTGATCTCAGCTCACTGCAACCTCCACCTCCCAGGTTCAAGCAATTCTCCTGCCTTAGCCTCCTGAGTAGCTGGGACTTCAGGTGCACATCACCATGGCTGGCTAATTTTTTTGTGGAGACGGCGTTTCACCATGTTGGCCAGGCGGGTCTCCAACTCCTGACCTCAAGTGATCTGCCCACCTCAGCCTCCTTTAAGTGCTGGGATTACAGGCATGAGCCACCATGCCTGACTTTATTAGGTCTTTTGAATGCTTAAAGATTTAAAAGGGTTAAAGTTTTTACATCCACATAACCATCTGTATTACCCTTAAAGGCTTTTGATTATCACCAACTATTGTTTTACAATGATCTGTGGTTCCGTTTTGATCAAATATTTTGAGTCATTTTAACATCTTTGACAAATGCCGTCAGAATCAAATCCTAGTATAAGACTCTGACCTGTTGCTGGGGTTTATCAAAGCTTTAAAAATTAATTACTGCAAGATTGTAAAATCTTTTTACAGTTTCCAGTCAGGCCACAGCCTTCAGTGTCACCAATAAAAATAAAGTGCTTTCTTTGTTTTTGTTTTTGTTTTTTTTTTTTTGAGGCAGAGTTTCACTCCCATTGCCCAGGCTGGAGTACAGTGGCGCAATCTCAGCTCACGGCAACCTCTGCCTTCTGATTTCAAGCAACTCTCCTGCCTCAGCCTCCCAAGTAACTGGGATCATAGGCGCCCACCACTTTTTTGTATTTTTAATAGAGATGGGGTTTCACCATGTTGGCCAGGCTGGTCTCGAACTCCTGACCTCGTGATCCGCCCACCTCGGCCTCCCAAAGTGCTGGGATTACAGGCATTAGCCACTGCGCCTGGCCGTAAACTGCTTTCTGAGACACAGGGACAGACTTGTATCCATTTAATATCATTAATTATATGCCTCAATACTAAATAATTTTAATGTTTAGCTACCTATGAGCTTCCTTTCTGTCATTCTCAAAACGATACAGGGTTTATGACCTTTTTTTCCCCTCCTCCTCCTCCTGGCCTTTTTGCTTGAAACATTGTTAATTCTTCATGTTTTGTTTTACCTCCAGAATTTGAAACTATTTAATCTCTCCAGGCTTAGGGGCTATTGCATGAGATTATAAGGACCAGTTTTGAAAAATAAAATTAGTTCAGGCCGTCCAAATCAAGGATAGACACACAGACGCCAAAACAGCTAAACAAAATGCTTGTGTTTTGTATAGCTCATTGCTACAAACCAAAATTACATTTGATCAAATGCATAGAATTTATAGATGAGTCAGTTTCATCACCTTGCCTTTTGGCTTTTGGTTTTTGGCTCCTATGTTGCTTAAAGAGGGTTTTAAGATGAATAGCCGGGCTCAGTGGCTCACGCCTGTAATCCCAGCACTCTGGGAGGCTGAGGCAGGCAGATCACGAGGTCAGGAGATCGAGACCATCCTGGCTAACACGGTGAAACCCCATCTCTACTAAAAATACAAAAAATTAGCCGGGCGTGGTGGCAGGTGCCTGTAGTCCCAGCTACTCTGGAGGCTGAGGCAGGAGAATGGCATGAATCCGGGAGGCAGAGCTTGCAGTGAGCCGAAATTGCACCACTGCACTCCAGCCTGGGCAACAGAGCGAGACTCTGTCTAAAAAAAAAAAAAAAAAAATGGATGAATGAGTGCCTGTCCACCTCCATTTCATCTGGCCTAGCATATTTAACTGTCTACACGTCTTTTGATTCTAAGTCTCTTGGCCACAGGGGTCCCACTTAGGGACATAATATAGTCAGGGCAGGTAGCACACCACCCTGGCATCAATATGGGGCAGAATAAAAGCTTGGCCATGATACTGCCTCTGGCATACCATGACCAGAAAAAAAAAAAAAAAAAAAAAAAACACACGCACCTGAAAATCTAGTTGAGGCCATGACAGGAAGTGGGTAGGGGGAGGGAGAGTCAGCCAGGCCTCACTATATTTCCTCGCCTTGGAATTCCACACATATTTGCCCTGATGGTACCACCAATTATAATTCTTCTTGTCCCCCTTGGAGGGCCTTAGTCCCTCTACAAACAACCGTGTCTTTCTCAATTCGCATAACTGCTCCCCATAATACTGGTATCACATTAAATTACTACTTTCTCCCCATCCCATTCATGCTTAAACCAAAGCACCCCTTGAATAACACAGGTACTTAACCTTTTTTTTTTTTTGAGACACAGTCTTGCTCTGTCTCCCAGGCTGGAGTACAGTGGCGTGATCCTCAGCCTCCAAAGTAGCTGGGATTACAGGCATGTGCCACCACACCTGGCTAATTTTGTATTTTTAGTAGAGACAGGGTTTTGCCATGTTGGCCAGGCTGGTCTCAAAACTCCTGACCTCCAGTGATCCACCTGCCTTGGCCTCCCAAAGTGCTGGGATTACAGGCGTGAGCCACTGCGCCCAGCGGTACTTAACCTTAACAGCTCCCATCCCATTCCAGTCTGTGACCCACAGTGGATATCTGTGGCTATATGGATGCCCACTAAATCAATCAGCCTATAAACAACTCATTCCTCATTTGAGACCACGGGTACCAATGTGTTGATAACATATGGCTCAAAGGTCAACATATAGTAAGACAGGTGAAGCCGGCCGGGCGCGGTGGCTCACGCCTGTAATCCCAGCACTTTGGGAGGCCGAGGCGGGTGGATCACGAGGTCAGGAGATCAAGACCATCCTGGCTAACATGGTGAAACCCTGTCTCTACTAAAAATACAAAAATAGAGTCGGGCGTGGTGGCAGGCGCCTGTAGTCCCAGCTACTCGGGAGGTTGAGACAGGAGAATGGCGTGAACCCGGGAGGCGGAGCTTGCAGTGAGCCGAGATCGTGCCACTGCACTCCAGCCTGGGCAACACAGCAAGACTCTGTCTCAAAACAAAAACAAAAACAAAAACAAAACAAAACAAAAAAAAGACAGGCGAAGCCTTCTAATATACAATTATACAACATCACTTGCCCAAGCACTAAGTGAGCAATTGGCCTTCTGTTGTCTGGGGTCAGGGCTGCTGTGGGCTTGTTGGCCCCATGGGGAGGATTTGCCTAACATGAGGCAACTCTTCAAAACTTTACTTTTCACTCTACACACCTCCTTATAAAATGGGAGATACTTTAGATAAATTGAGACTCTCTCGATTCTATAGCAGATATAGTTATGGATAATAGATTGGCATTAGACTATTTGTTGGCTGAACAATGACAGGTATATGCTGTGATTAATAAAACCTGCTGTACCTATGTAAACACCTCAGGTCAAGTAGAGGAAGATACCGACAAAATATATGAACAAGGCTGGGCACAGTGGCTCACGTCCAGTGCTTTTGGAGGCTGAGGAGGGTGAATCACTTGAGGTCAGGAGTTGGAGACCAGCCTCGCCAACATGGTGAAACCCCATCTCTAGGAAAAATACAAAAATTAGCCAGGCATGGAGGCACATGTCTGTAATCCCAGCTACTCCGGAGGCTGAGGGAGAAGAATTGTGTGAACCTGGGAGGCAGAGGCTGCAGTAGGCCAAGATTATGCCACTGCAT
Organism: Pan troglodytes; assembly: GCF_028858775.2. NCBI lineage: Eukaryota > Metazoa > Chordata > Mammalia > Primates > Hominidae > Pan > Pan troglodytes. The sequence continues at coordinate 70,178,319 of NC_072407.2, forward strand.
TCCAGCCTGGGAGACAGAGTGGGACCCTGTCTCCAAAAAAAAAAAGAAAAAGAAAAAGAAAAAAAAAGAGAGCCAGGCATGTTGGCTCACGCCTGTAATCCCAGCACTTCGGGAGGCTGAGGCGGGTGGATCACAAGGTCAAGAGATCGAAATCATCCTGGCCAACATGGTGAAACCCTGCCTCTACTAAAAATACAAAAATTAGCTGGGTGTGGTGGTGCACACCTGTAGTCTCAGCTACTCAGGAGGCTGAGGCAGGAGAATCGCTTGAAGCCAGGAGGTAGAGGTTGCAGTGAGCCAAGATTGCGCCATTGTACTCCAGCCTGGCAACAGAGCAAGACTGCGTCTCAAAAAAAAAAAAAAAAAAAAGAACAAGCCAAGTGGCTACATGGTGTTCACAACCCCAATACCCAGACTACTATGCGGAATTCCATAAGGGGTTTCTACCGGCAGTGACTTGGTTTTTACCTAGGACCTTTAATAGCTCTCTTGTTACTATTGATCTTTGGCCTTTACTTATTTAACCTCTTAGTAAAGTTCGTGTCTTCTAGATTATAACAATTCCATGTGGAAATGATGCTGGCACTAGGTTTCTGACCCATCCTGTCTTCTAGCCTGGAAAATAAAGATCTCCTGCCTTTGGGGTCCTTAGATCAGGCAACCAGAGATTTTCACTCCTCCAACACCAGGCAGAGCCTATGCCCATAAGATCAGCAGGAAGCAGTTGTAGAAGGTGGACCTCTGCCCTTCTACCACTTTTTAAGATTAAGGAGGAGTCTGACGCCTGTCATCCCAGCACTTTGGGAGGCCGAAGCAGGCGGATCACCTGAGGTCAGGAGTTGGAGAGTAGCCTGGCCAACATGGTGAAGCCCCGTCTCTACTCAAAGTACAAAAAAATTAGCCATGCAGTAGTGGCGTGCGCCTTTAATCCCAGCTACTCAGGAGGCTGAGGCAGAGGTTGCAGTGAGCCAACATGGTGCCACTGCACTCCAGCCTGGGTGAGAGAGCAAGACTCTGTCCAAAAAAAAAAAAAAAGGTCTGGTGCGATGGCTCACGCCTGTAATCCCAGCACTTTGGGAGGCCGAGACGGGTGGATCACGAGGTCAGGAGATACAGACCATCCTGGCTAACACAGTAAAACCCCATCTCTACTAAAAATACAAAAAAAATTAGCCAGGCATGGTGGTGGGCGCCTGTAGTCCCAGCTACTTGGGAGGCTGAGGCAGGACAAAGGCATGAACCTGGGAGGCGGAGCTTGCAGTGAGCTGAGATCACGCCACTGCACTCCAGCCTGGGCGACAGAGCGAGACTCGGGCTCAAAACAAAACAAAACAAAACAAAGATCGAAGAGGACTCTACAGTCTCTCCGGGAAGGAATAAGTTTAGAGATCAGCAGGACTTGTTTTCTGAGCACCAGTCACACGACCTTGCTGAACAAAACAGGATCTGATCAAAAGAGGATGCAGGAAAGACATTGGCCAAAACTAGCTAAAACCAACACAGTGACCAAAGCAACCTCTAGATGCCCTCATTGTTCATTGTGCACTAATTACAATGCCTTCGCATGCTGAAAGACACTCCCGCCAGCACCGTGACAGTTTACAAATACTGTGGCCACTCCCAGAAGCTACCTTATACAGTTTAAAAAGGGTAGAGGCCCAGTGTGGTGTCTCACGCCTGTAATCCCAGCACTTTGGGAGGCGGGTGGATCACGAGGTCAGGAGATCGAGACCATCCTGGCTAACGTGGTGAAACCCCGTCTCTACGAAAAATACAAAAATTAGCCGGGCGTGGTGGCAGGCGCCTGTAGTCCCAGTTACTTAGGAGGCTGAGGCAGGAGAATCGCTTGAACCCGGGAGGCGGAGGTTTCCGTGAGCCGAGATGGCGCCACTGCACTCCAGCCTGGGCGACAGAGCAAGACTCTGTCTCAAATTAAAAAAAAAAAAAAAAGCCAGGCTGGCTCACGCCTGTAATCCCAGCACTTTGGGAGGCCGAGGTGGGGCAGATCACCTGAGGTCACCCTGACCAACATGGTGAAACTCCGTCTCTACTAAAAATACAAAATTAGCCAGGCTTGGTGGCTCATCACCTGTGATCCCAGCTACTCGGGAGGCTGAGGCAGGAGAATCACTTGAACCCGGGAGGCGGAGGTTTCCATGAGCCAAGATCATGCCACTGTACTCCAGCCTGGGCAACAAGAGCGAAACTCCATCTCAAAATAAAGAAAGAAAGAAAGAATGAATGAATAAATAAATAAAATAAAAATTAAAAAAAGGTAGAAACCCTTGGTTCCAGAAACTCCCCACTCCTTTTGCAGAAAACTCGTGAATAGCCTGTCCTTTATTTAGCATATAATGAAGGAATAGCCATAAATATAGCTGGCCAGCAATCCACGAGGGCTGCCGCTACTGCTCTACGGAGCAGCCATTTTCCTGCACTGTTGCTCTAATAAACTTGTGTTTGCTTTGCTCTGTCTTGTTTGCTCACCCTTGAATTCTTTTCTCTGCAAAGCCAAGAGCTCTCCCAGTCTGAGCCCCAATCATCAAAGATGATTTTGAGGGCTTCAGTATTTAAAGAGGAAAAGCAGGCTGGAGGGGAAGGAGGGAGGGGATGGTCACATTATTAAATCCGTATGTTGGAAGAGAAAAGGAGCAGGGAGGGGAATAGTGACATATTCATCTAGTGCTTCTACATCGGCATTTTACACAAGATAAGGTGAATGCAGAGTGTAGATATTTAACCTTTTATCCGTGGCTCTCTGCTTAGGAACAAAAGGAGAAGCAGCTTCTTGCCTGACTCAGCTCTCAGCTTATTTTTTTTCTTTTGGCAGAGTGAATTGGGATTCCAAGATTTTATTTGCCTTTCCCATCATGTGATTGGATACCACAAAGCAGTGAAGAACAGTGAGTGCCCATGTACTTGACAATGAAGAGGAATCTTCCAGACATACATAAAGTGAAGGAAGGCAGGCAAAAGAGTGTGCTTGTGTGATACTGCCTATTTGGGGCTCTAGAAGAGGCAAAACTAATCTATGGGAGTTTGAGGATAATGTTCAGGATAATGGTTTACTTTTGGCAAGTGTTGTCTGAGAAGAGGCACTTGGGAGCCTTCTGGGGGCTGGAAATGTTCTGTTTCTTGAGCTAGGTGGTGGGTACACAGGCACATGGCTTGTCAAAAATAATTGAGTTAGCCGGGCACAGTAGCTCATGCCTATAATCCTAGCATTTTGGGAGGCCAAGGTGGGTGGATCACCTGAGGTCAGGAGTTTAAGACCAGCCTGGCCAACATGGTGAAACCCCTGTCTCTACTAAAAAAAATACATAAGATTAGCTGAGCATGGTGGTGGGCACCTGTAATCCCAGCTACTCGGGAGTCTGAGGCAGGAGAATCGCTTGAACACGGGAGGCAGAGGTTGCAGAGAGCCAAGATCACACAACTGCACTCTAGCCTGGAGGACAGAGCAAGATTCCATCTTAAAAAAAAAAAAAAAAGAAGGCCAGGCGTGGTGGCTCACACCTGTAATCCCAGCACTTTGGGAGGCCGAGGTAGGTGGATCACCAGAGGTTGGGAGTTAGAGACCAGCCTGACCAACATGGAGAAACCCTGTCTCTACTAAAAATACAAAATTAGCTGGGCATGGTGGCACATGCCTGTAATCCCAGCTACTCGGGAGGCTGAGGTAGGAGAATCGCTTGAACCCGGGAGGCAGAGTTTGCGGTGAGCCGAGATCGCGCAATTGCACTCCAGCCTGGGTGACGAGCGAAACTCCATCTCAAAAGAAATAAAGACATAAAAGATACTTGGGGCTGGGCACGGTGGCTCATGGCTTTAATTCCAGCACTTTGGGAAGCTGAGGTGGCTGGATCACTTGAGGTCAGGAGTTCAAGACCAGCCTGGCCAGCATGGTGAAACCCTACTAAAAGTATAAAAATTAGCCAGGAATGATGGCAGGCGCTAATCCCAGCTACTCAGGAGGCTGAGGCAGGAGAATCGCTTGAACCTGGGAAGTGAAGGTTGCAGTGAACTATGATTGCGCCACTGCACTCCAGCCTAAGCGACAAGAGCGAAACTCTGTCTCAAAAAAAAAAAAAAAGTTGAGTCATGTTGTGAATGTATTTAACACCACTGAGCCGTACACTTAACAATGGTGAAGATGTTAGACTTTATGTTATATATATTTTACCACCATACAAAAAAATTGAGTTATACCTTAAGGTTTGTGGACTTTATTACATGTCAGTTGCACTTCAACTGAAACATTTAGCATGATCGTTGCCCCTGGCTCCTGAGTAATTTTTTTCATTTTTCAGACATGAGGTCTCGCTCTGTCGCCCAGGCTGGAGTGCAGTGGCACAATCATAGCTCACTGCAGCCTCGAACTCCTGGGCTCAAGTGATATTCCCACATCAGCCTCCCAAGTAGCTGGGATGTCAGGCATAATAAGCTACTGCGCCCGTCCCCCCAAGTCATTGCAAATGTTCTTTGAAAATACCACCTTCAGGCCAGGCGCAGTTGCTCACGCCTTTAATCCCAGCACTTTGGGAGGCCAAGGCAGGCAGATAACTTGAGGTCAGGAGTTCAAGACCAGCCTGGCCAACACGGTGAAATCCTGTCTCTACTAAAAATACAAAAATGAGCTGGGCATGGTGGTGCATGCCTGTAGTCCCAGCTATTCGGGAGGCTGAAGCAGGAGAATTGCTTGAACCCGGGAGGTGGAGGTTGCATGAGCCGAGATTGCACCCGCAGCCTGGATGACAAAGCAAGACTCCATCTGAAAAAAAAAAAAAAAGAAAATACCACCTTCAGTGGCCACATATTTTCCCATCCACGGATGTGTCCTGGTACCTTCATTCACTCTCAAATCTTTCCCCAGAATTGTTGTGAGAACCACAGCCCCATGTCACAGCCCCAAGGTTGCAGACAAGGTCCCAACCCATGTTAACTTAAGATGCAAAATAATTTATTGGAAGGTTTTTCTTAGACCCCTGGGAAGGCTAGGAAACCTGGCTTGGAAAGAAGGAGGAGCTCAAGGAGGCAGGAAGCTGCCCCACAGCCTGGGTTACCCCAGGAATAGGCTGGTCTAGGGGCCGCTGTAACCACTGCTGACACTGTGGATGTCACCATCAGGGACAGTGCCACTCTGGGACGCTGCGGCCATAGCCACTGGGAAGAGGTCCCAGTGGGCCCGGATTCTTTGTGGAGGAATCTATAGGCCTGAGCTCTAGAGGCTGGGAAATGGAGGGGCAAGTCTCTGGTCCCCATGCTCAACAAGACCCCCTCAGTGGGGAATTCCTCATTGCAGAAGGGGCACCAGATGCAGGGCAGCTAAACAAGCAGCCAGGGGTTCCTACCCCGAGAAATGTCCTCTAAGACAATAACAGCCAGCATTTGTTGAGCTCTCACTGGGTGCCAGGCCCCTGTGCCAAACTTCCTACATGGATTATCACAAAGAATCCTCACGTTAGCCCTGTGGGGTGGGGGTTATTATTATCTTGATTTTGCAGACAAGGAGGCAGGCACAGAGCAATTTGGCAACCTGCCCAGGACCACACGCATGAGGAGCAGGAGGCGGCATTGCATTGGGGGCACCTGTGTGCCAGGTCAGTGCAGGGCACTTTGCAGTCCTCTTAGGGCTGAGGGCCTTGGACACTCAGCACCATTTTCCCTGCTCTGTGGCTGCAGGGGGCTGCAGGGGCTGGAAGCCTGACAGCCACGTTTCCTTGAAGCCCCTGCAGCAGGGTTCTGGGTTACAGCCTGTCAGTCACGGGCATTTGCCTGACACCTGGAAGGCTGTGGGGAGGTGCAGTGGCAGGCAGGGGTGGGCTTTGCCAGATGTGACACTTTGCCAGTGACTTCTGGGGGTCTCCTGGGGCTGACCAGCCCCCCTCCGAGTGGTGCATGCTCCTGCAATTCCTCCAGTCCTAGTTTCTTTTCTTTCTTTTTCTTAAGACAGGGTCTCTCTCTGTCACCCAGGCTGGAGTGCAGTGGTACAATCATGGCTCATTGCAGCCTTGACCTCCCAGGCTCAAGCAGTCCTCCTGCCCGAGCCTCTTGAGTAGCTGGGACCACAGGCGTGCGCCACCATGCCAGGCTACAAATCCTAACTTCTGGACCAGGTGTGGCTGCCCCTCAGCTCTTTGGAAGGTTTTGCAAGCCTCAAATTCCCCGTGTTCAGTCCTTTCCTGCTTGAAATGCCATTTTCCCAACTGAACCTTGATGAGACAGAGGTGTTAAGGCAAAGCAGCTGGGCCTATAGGCCTGAGCTCTAGAGGCTGGGGAATGGAGGAACAAGGCTCTGGTCCCCGCGCTCAACAAGACCCCCTCAATGGGGAATTCCACATTGCAGAAGGGACACCAGGTGTGGGGCAGCTCAACAAGCAGCCAGGGCCTCCTACCCCAAGAAATGTCCTTCTAGGATAATAGCCAGCATTTGCCAAGCACTCACTGGTGCCAAGTCCCTGTGCCAAGCACTCACCGGGTGCCAGGCCCCAGGAGGCTGAGGCAGGACTGGCTTTAGAACAGGAAAGCTGGGGGTGCGAGCCCGGCTCTGCCAGTTCTGTGGGTTTGTGGATTTTTGGTCGCTTCATGTGCCTGAGTCTCATTTTCCTGTTTCCTCATTTGGAACAGGCAGTGGTGGCGTCTCTCATGGGGACGTGGAGATAAACCAGGGCGACATCGGGGACACACAAGCCCAGTGCCTGCGGCGATGGCCGATGAGGCGCTCTTTCCATTTCCTGGTAGCAGATGAGGAAAGTGAGGCTCAAAGAGGTGATGTCATTTGCCCCAAATCACACAGTCGGGAGGTGGTGGGGTGCGAATTCAAACCCAGGAGTGTGAAGCTTCCAGCTCGTCTGTTTCTCCCTGGCTGTGGGTCAGTGCCCTGTGGGAGGCCAGGATGCCGGTCGGGGACTGGCATGGCAGGGTGAGGGGAGCAGGGTGGGCCAGCCTGCCTCCCCTCCGTCTCCTGGAGCTGCTGCCCTGTGGAGTAGGGGACTGCCATGGCCCTCACCTGTCCACCTTGTCTCCTTGCCTGGGCCTTGTCAGCCCTGTGCACTCCACAGGGCAGGGACAGGGCCTACTGTTGACAGAAGTTCAGAACAAGGCAGTGCTTGGCCCTGGGTCGTGCAGCAGATCAGTGCTGGGGCTGGCCTGGGGCCCGAGCTCAAGCCTCCGAATCCCCTTGCCCAGGCTGGACTCTTGCTGCACGGGGCAGTTTGGCAGAGGCCTGGAAGTTTTCTCTGGGCTGCAGGTTGAGGCACCTGGGCTTGCGGACGCACGTCTGGCGGTCCAGCTTCCTCCCTGGCAGCCTCTCTCCTGTGACAGCAATATGGTGGTCTGCAGCTTCAGGCCAGCTCCATTGCTGCCCATGAGGCTACCCCAGTGGAGAGAGAGGTCACCTTGCCTCAGGGTCCCAGCTGAAGTCCCCAGGCTGCATCTAATGGCCAGGCTTGGTGATATGTTCATCCCTGACCAGTCGCAGTGCCCGGGGGGTGCGCCCTCTCATAGGCCAGCCATGGAGTAGGCTGGGGTCAGAAAAGGCCTCTCCTCCCTGAGACACATGAACTGAGAATGGGGAGGTGACCTTTCCAAAGAGGGGGTAATGAACTCTAGGAGTCAGAAGTAGTGAATGATCCTGATGGGGAAACGCAGGCCCCACTGTCGCCAGCCCTGCTGATGGTGGCCATCCTTTCTTCCTCACCTTGGCAGCAGGAGCTGGATGGAGTCTGGGGAGGTGGCAGGTACATGCTGGAGCTCAGAGTGTGAGAGACAGTTGAGGATGGAATGTTCTCTTGGAGAAGCGAGAATAATGTCTCCTCCCCTTCTCCAAACAGCAAGTGCCCGGCCCAGCCTCTGTCTCAGGAAACTCTCTAACAGCCAAGATCAGGGCCTTATGGAGAGCTGACCCAAGGCCAGGCACTATGTTGGACACATCTGATGAGTCACCTCACTTCAGCCTTGCCAAAGCTTCATGAGCACCCATTTCACAGATGAAGAAACGGAGGCTCAGAAAGACAAACGTTTCAGCCATTAAGTGGCTGAATCTATGCTCAAACCTAGGTCTGTGTGATCCCAGACCCTGAATTCTACAAGTCCACCAAAAACTCCTCTTTATCTTCTTTTATTTTTTATGTATTTATTTATTTTTAGACGGAGTCTCGCTCTGTCGCTCAGGCTGGAGTGCAGTGGCGCGATCTCGGCTCCTCTCCGCCTCATGGGTTCAAGTGATTCTCTTGCCTCAGCCTCCCTAGTAGCTGGGACTAAAGACGCACGCCACCACACCCCGCTAATTTTTGTATTTTTAGTAGAGACGGGGTTTCACCATGTTGGCCAGGAGGTCTCACTCTCCTGACCTCGTGATCCACCCACCTCGGCCTCTCAAAGTGTTGGGAATACAGGCGTGAGCCACCGCACCAGCCTATCTTCTTTTAAAGACATCATCAGTCCACCCTGGGTAATATGGCAAAATCCCATCTCTACAGAAAATACAAAAATTACCCAGGCATGGTGGCACATGCCTGTGGTCCCAGCTTCTTGGGAGGCTGAGGTGGGACGATCACCTGAGCCCTGGAGGTTGAGGCTCCAATGAGCCGTGGTCATGCCACTGCACCCCAGCCTAGGCAACAGAATGAGACCCTGACTCAAGATACATAAATAACTAAAAATAGCCAGGCGGGCTGGGCGCAGTGGCTCATGCCTGTAATCCCAGCACTCTGGGAGGCCGAGGCAGGCAGATCACGAGGTTAGGAGATCGAGACCACCCTGGCTAACACGGTGAAACCCCGTCTCTACTAAAAATACAAAAAAATTAGCCAGGCGTGGTGACGGGCGCCTGTAGTCCCAGCCATTTGGGAGGCTGAGGCAGGAGAATGGCGTGAACCCGGGAGGCAGAGCTTGCAGTGAGCCAAGATTGTACCACTGCACTCCAGCCTGGGCGACAGAGAAAGACTCCATCTCAAAAAAAATAAAAAATAAAATAAAATAAAAACACATAAAACATCATCAGTGTCTTGTTAAAGTAGTGCTGTTCTAGTTGTAAACGAGTTAGTGTGAGGTTGTGGGCCATGTCTGAGGCCTCAGCTCTCAGCCCAGGAAATAAGGCTGTTGTGAGTGAGTAAGGTGGGGGTGAAGGATGTGGGAGGGGGGCTCTACTTCCAAAGTTGCTGAGGCAGTGTTGAAGGCCGCAGGACCCTTCCTCACCACTGTGGCCCAACTATTCTTTCTCCCTCAAAACCCAGCTCGAAGGACACTTCCTCCCAGAAGTCTTCTCTGCTGTGCCTATAACCCTCCCCCGACCCCAGGAAGACACACACACACACACACACACACACACACACACACACACAACTTCTCTGTGTACTCCATCCCCTACGTTGTACTCATCAAATCCCCAACCATAGTGTGTGTGTGTGGTGTGTATGGTGTGTATGGTGTGTGTGTGTGTGTGTGTGTGTGTGTCTGTCTGTCTGTCTGTCTGTCTCCCCGGTCAGACTGGGACAATCTGAGGGCAAGGAGAGGGAATTCCCTGATGCCCAAGGTGTGCCCCGTGTAGATCATGATACAGAGTGGAGGCTCAGCAAACAGCATAAATGAATGAGTGAGTGAATGAATGCATGGAATCTTGGGGTGAGTTTCCCTGAAGACAGCCCCAGGGTGCTGTGGCTGTAGGAGCTGGACCGTCTAGTGCCTTGGTCTGGGGGTGGCTGAAGCTGGAGGAGGGAAAGAGGCCAGTCCTTTGCAGCTTCTGGAGGCCAGAGTCCAAGGTCAGCTTCTCTCAACAGGACCCCTCTGAACCCGGCTGACACCACGGCCTTTGGAAGCCATGTGGTCAGTAACACGCTGTCACCCTTACTGCAGTCTGTTCACCTGACCTAATGACTGGGAACCTCAGGTCTGTGACTCAATGCCCAGAATGCTGTCTGGTATGGGGGTATGGGTCACACCTGGCTCATCTCCAGAACAGCCCTGTTCTGCGTGTCTGCCAGCCAAGGGGTCACGTGCTAACCTGGCTGCCCCACTGGGGGTGGGAGGGGCAGCTTCAGGATGGGGCCACATCAGGCCCCATCTCCCTACCGGGCCCGTCACTGGGCACCCTGCGCCTCTCTCTCTCATTCCTTCTTTTGAGCCTGCAGCGCTACTCCCCGACCAGAGCACACTTTCCCTTCTCGTCTGGAGGAGAGATGGGGCCTCGTGCCAGCTCTGCCCCTGCCTGACACACACGCTTGGCCCGTCACTGAGCCTCAGTTTCCCTCTATGTATTTCTTGGCTGTGCAAAGGCAGTCGGGGGAGGCTGGCCCTTTAAGCTGGATGAGGCTGGTATTTTGTTTTTTTTTTGAGACGAAGTCTCACTCTGTCGCCCAGGCTGGAGTGCAATGGCGCGATCTTGGCTCACTGCAACCTCTGCCTCCCGGGTTCAAGTGATTCTCCTGCCTCAGCCTCCCAAGTAGCTGGGATTACAGGTGCCCACCACCACACTCAGCAAATTTTTTGTATTTTTAGTAGAGATGGGGTTTTGCCATGTTGGGCAGGCTGGTCTTGAACTCCTGACCTCAGGTGATCCACCCGCCTTGGGAGGCTGGGTTTTTGAGCTTTGTGCTGTTGGGGCCCAGCCCTCAGGGCCGCGTGGGAACCCCCAGGGCGGGGTGTTCTATACCAGGAAGTAGGCAGAGGGCCAGCCCGAGGACAGTTCGTTTCTTGCCAGTCCCCTGACCTCTCTTGGTACACAGGCTGTGGCAGCAGCAGGGTGAAGCCAGATGCTGCTCAGACCTCACACCACATCATTTGCCCAACCCAGAGAAAGCTCTGTCCCTGGCTTCTGGCTCCTTCTCTGCCAGGACTCACTGGGTGTGATGAGTTGGTCTTGGGGCACTGTCTGGGCACAGCCTGTTTGCCCAACATGGCCTCCTGGGCTCCATGCTTCCGCGGGTGGGAGGGGTCTGGACTGGCCCAGGGGCTCTGACAGCGGCTGGCAACCTGAGGTTTTGACTTCAGGGTGACCTGAATCCTGCCGCATTATGGAGGCTGGAGTCTCTGGGGGCTGCTTTCCCAGAGAAGAAGCTCCTTCCCCATCAGCCTGACATTGGCTCCAAGGACTCCATGTGGCTGGAGGGCTCAGGGCTAAGGGGAGGGAAGCCCCGGGATGGCAGTGAGGGGTGAGGGAAGATTTGGGAGGTGACATCTACAAAGAGACCTGAGCGGGTGGGGCAAAGAGGGGGTCCCAGGCAGAGGGAGAAGCAAGTGCAAAGACCTTCATGACCCAGGGGAGCGCTGAGACCACCGACCAGCAGCACCCCCACTTCTTCAAGCCACCACTCCTCAGGGCCTCCCAGGGATCCCCAGCCTGGAGCACCCCATGTGGTAGAGCTGGTAGGCTGGGGGACACTGGGGACTGCTGTCCCACTTGGAGCCTCGGGCTACTCCGCCCAGGAGCAGCGATGTGGAACCTTGTTGGATTTTCATGTTCCCAAACATCCAGGAGACACACAGTTGTGAGTTTCCAGCCAGGCGATCTCTAAGGCCAGAGCAGCCCTTGTGGGTGTCAGTGAGGAAGGGCAGAAAGACTCTGGCCTCAAGCTCAGCTCCCTGCTGCAGGGAGTTGAACGCCCCTTTGGTGAGTGGCTCTAGCTAAACAAACACGTGTTATCATGTGTCAATAGCGGCCACCTCCTTGCTAGCTGGGCTGCTGCTGGCTCAAAGCCCAGAGCAGCCCTTCCGGGGCACTGCCTGCCACAGCCAACAGTCAGGGAAGGGCAGCTACTGCCCTGGGTTCAAGCCCTGGCTACGCCTGCTCCTGCTCACTGTGTGCCCCCAAGCAAGTCACTGTCCCTGCCTCTCTGTACAGTGGGAGGCCTGGATCTCTCTGCTCTGGGAAGACACCCAGCCCTGGAATGGTTGGGCCACACTTGGGGCTGGGGGCCAGGAGGAAGTTGGAGGGCTGGGCTGGGGCTGGGGCTGATTAGTTGAAGCCAGTAGAAAAGTACAGGCTTTGCTATTAGATTCCAGGAAATAACAAAAGCTGCTAACAGTTACCGAATGCTTACCACGCACCCGACGTGGTGCTCACGCATCTTTTGCTGTTTTATTTCATCCTCAGTGAGTTGGGTACTATTATCATCTCCATTTTACAGAGCAGAAACTAAGGCTCAGATAGGAGAAGCTGCAAAATCAGGAGGTGGTGAAGACAGAATGTGCCCCTAGGGTGCTGATCAGGGCCCTCACCTAGAGGCAGATGCCCCCATCTCCTAAGGTCAGTGGTCCTCAGCTATCATCCCTTTTTTTTGTTTTTTGAGGTGGAGTCTCGCTTTGTCGCCCAGGCTGGAGTACACGATCTGGGCTCACTGTAAGCTCCGCCTCCCGGGTTCACACCATTCTCTTGCCTCAGCCTCCTGAGGAGCTGGGACTACAGGCGGCTGCCACCACGCCTGGCACATTTTTTGTATTTTTAGTAGAGACAGGGTTTCACCATGTTAGCCAGGATGGTCTCGATCTCCTGCCCGCCTCAGCCTCCCAAAGTGCTGGGATTATAGGCATGAGCCACCACGTCCGGCCAGCTATCATCCCCTTTTAAACTTTCTGGATTGGCCACGCTGAACTTCTCACCCTCCTTTCCATAAGACACCCTGTCCTTCCATGTCTCCAGGACTTTGCAGATGTCCACCGCCTCTGCCCTTTGGGCTTATGAACTCCTATTCATCTCTCAGGACCCTTCTTAATTTTACCTCCTCCATGAAGCCTGCTTTGCTTGGTTCCCCAGCAGAAACAGGGGGCACTCTCCTTGGTCCTCCTGCCACGCTTCTTCCACACATGCATCCTGGCAATTACCACATTTTACTGATGTTTGTGTGTGTTTCCCTGGAGGGAAAGGAGTGGGTTTCAATCACCCCCATATCCCCTGTGCCTTTTGAGTGACCAGCCGTTATTCGGCACTCAAATAGGGAAGGCTGTCAGGGGAGCAGCTGACTCCAGAGAGACTGCCTTGGAAGGAGGAGAGGCCCGGGGGTGGAGCGGAGGTTTCGGGTAAACAGAGGCGGCCTGACTGACAGAGGGGCATCAGCCAGGGGAAAATAGAACCGGGATCCAGGATCGTCTGAGTACGCAGCTGAGCTGGAGAAGGTTGTAATGAAGGCAGTTTGAGCAGGTGTCAGCTGAGGAGGGCAGAGGTTAGGGGCAGAGCAGGGCGCATGAGGTGTCTGGGGTGCACTCACAGACTGTTGAGGCAGGACACGGGTACCAACTGACTCGGGTGCCAGACCCATGTGAAGGGCACGATGGGCACTCTCCTGCTGAATCCTCAACAAACCCAGAGCGCTTTCACTCCCTCTGCTTTACAAGTTACAAATCTGAGGTTTGGGAACAAGTGAGGCAGGGCAGGTGCCCCCCAACCTTGCCCCAGGCCAAGTGGGTGCCTGAGTCAGCTCTGGTCCACTTGGATGACAGTCATGTGCCACCACACCTAGCTCAGCCTCCCCAGCTTGCCGCTTACCGCAGAAGAAAAACATGGGTTGACTAGCAAGAGGAGGAAATTAGAGTTTTGTGTATAGAAGAGTCACTCTGGGCCGGGCGCAGTGGCTCACACCTGTAATCCCAGCACTTTGAGAGGCCAAGGTGGGTGGATCACTTGAGGTTAGGAGTTTGAGACCAGCCTGGCCAACATGGTGAAACCCTTTCTCTACTAAAAGTATAAAAATTAGCCGGGTGTAGTGGCAGGCGCCTGTAATTCCAGCTACTCGGGAGGTTGAGGCATGAGAATCGCTTGAACCCAGGAGGTGGAGGTTGCAATGAGCCAAGATCGTGCCACTGCACTCCAGCCTGGGCGACAGAGTGAGACTCTGTCTCAAAAAAAAAAAAAAAAGGAAAAAGAAGAGTCACTCTGGAGAACAGCTAAGTCCAAGACTCCTGGCCTGTAGCTTCCAGTCACATTCTATCAGTGCTCAACTTACCATCCCCACTGAGGCTGGTGTGATGAAATCAAAATTACCCGACCCCGGCCTGCTGCTCAGGGAGTAACCACACTCATGAAGAGTGGCAAAAGTGTAACGTGCTTTGCAGACGTGCTTATGAGATGTAAATTGCCTTTCTGTAAATAGAACTCTGCCTCCCATTCATGTAATTATAGCTTCCAGCATCTGCCCCATGAGAGAAAACACTTGTCCTGAGGGGAATCACAGTAATAATTTAGAGAATAACACAAGAAACCTTCTCCTCATCAAATGCAGTTATTCCTTTGCCCCGGATGACATTTCTGTCAAGTCGCTATTAAAATCACCAAGTCCAGGCTGGGCATGCTGGCTCACACCTGTAATCCCCGAAGTTTGAGAGGCCGAGGTGGGTGGATCACTTGAGGTCACGAGTTCAAGACCAGCCTAGGGAAAATGGTGAGACCCCGGCCCCCGCCCCCATCTCTACTAAAAATACAGAAAATTAGCTGGGTGTGGTGGTCTGTGCCTGTGGTTCCAGCTACTTGGGAGACTGAGGTGGGAGGATCGCCTGAACCCAGGAGGTCGAGGCTGCAGTGAGCCAAGATTTCACCACTGCACTCCAATCTTGGGCAACAAAGCAAGACCTTGTCTCAAAAAAAAAAAAAGAAAGAAAGAAAGACAGGAAAAACAAAACAAAACGAAAAAAAACACTAATCGTCAAGTCCAGCAGCCTGCCTGGCTGGAGGAAACCTCGGACTTCCTTTGCTGTCTCTAGGCATGCTCCGCTCCCCTCCTGTTTGACTTACCCTTTCAGATAACAAGAGGCCTGCCCCCATGGAGCGCCTGAGGGCCAGCAAACACCTGTGGCTTCCTAGGAGCCCGTGCTTTGGGCAGTGGCACCTCTCCCACTTTTCAAGCTCCCTAAGTATATTTGACAGTGGGCGTGGATCACCCCACTTATCTGGGGCATAATCTTTAGACAGACTTCTCCTGGCCCCACATAACTGCATGGAAAGTGGGTAGAAAGCAATGATTCCTATTTTTCACCCATAGGGATTCTTTTTTTTTTTTTTTTTTTTTGAGACAGAGTCTCGCTCTGTCACGAGGCTGGAGTGCAGTGGCGCGATCTCGGCTCACTGGAACCTCCGCCTCCCAAGTTCAAGCGATTCTCCTGCCTCAGCCTCCCAAGTAGCTGGGACTGCAGGCGTGTGCCACCACACCCGGATAATTTTTTGTATTTTTGGTAGAGACAGGGTTTCACCGTGTTAGCCAGTTTGGTCTCGATCTCCTGACCTCATGATCTGCCTGCCTCGGCCTCCCAAAGTGCTGGGATTACAGGCGTGAGCCACCGTGCCCGGCCTTTTTTTTCTTTTAAAGAGATGGATCGGTCTTGCTATGTTGCCCAGGCTGGACTCCTGGGCTCAAGTGATCCTCCAGCCTCAGCATCCCAAGTAGACCCACAGGAATGCCGAGGAGACAGAGACTTTCAGAATCACCCTGGCAAAGGTGGGGCTGCGCAGCTGGGGCTGGGGGTCTCTGGAGCACTGGCAGCTCTGTGGTCCTTACCTGTGCTCTCTAGATATTTGAGATGAGCCTGGGCAATATAGGGAGACGCCCGTTTCTACAAAAAGTAAAAAAATTAGTGGGGCGTGGTGGTGCGCACCTGTTGTTCCAGCTACTCAGCAGGAGGCTGAGGCAGGAGGATTGCTCGGGTCTGGGAGGTCAAGGCTACAGTGAGGCATGGTCACGCCACCGTACTCCAGCCCGGGTGACAGAGTGAAACCCTGTCTCAAAAAAACAAAACAAAAACAAAAAACAAGCTGGTGCCTTGGAGCCTGGGGTTAATGTCTGCCTCTGTCACTTGCCACCAGCTGCACAATCTCAGGCAGGCCGATTTCCTTGTTTATTAAGGCCCCAGAGCACCACCACCCTGAGTGGGGTATTCCCCGTTCATTTCCCCACAGGCCCAGTTTCTGTATGGCTCCCTGTATGGAGTGTGGTAGCCCCCCAAGGCATGTTGCTTTGTTCCCTGAGCCCCAGAAGCCTGCACTCACTGGAAGTCCACTGGAGGCCCACCATGAAGGTTGTCTGCCATCATCTTGGGTGACCCATGCCGTGATTTCTCACAACTGTGACCACTCCACTACCAGGGTCCCGACTAGGACCTTGTTCTCACAGGAAAGTGTGGCCCCTCCAGAGCTCTGAGCGCCTGTTCTCCGCCTGCCCTCCACACTTGCTTACTGCTCCAATGCTTGGCAGTCCTCTGCCCACAGGGAGCCTCCAGGATTCAAACACCTCCACCTTCACCTGTCTAGTGACCCACTCAGCTCACAGACTTGCCTTTTCTTCCCTAACCTGCAGGCATGCACGGCTTCTCATGCAACCCCTTCTCCTGCCAACCTGAACCCTAGGGCCCCCAGCCCTGCTGTCTTCTGTGGTCTCCACCTGGGTAAAGGCCCACGTGTGCCTGAGAGGCTCACACCTGTGCAGGGAGGTGCTGGCCACCAGCCTGGGCTCAGGACACTGACCTGGTACCTTGAAAGTGATGAGTAGATATTTCTTTAATGAATGATAACTAGGTTTCTACAGTCAGCATGCTTTCCCATTCTCAATTTCAAACCTCCTTCTTACTCCTCAAACCTCCTGGCCCTCCTGTCTTCACTCTCAGATGCCTCCTACTTACCAGACAAGAGAAAACCTCACTCTGGACTGGCTCCCTCACCACATCCCAAATCCTCTTTTCCTCCTGGAAGGAAGACGGATCTACTCTCTGAAGACCCCCGAGGCCCTACTCCAAGTAACTCCTTCACTTTCTTTCTCAGAACACACTTACTATGCAAGCTCCCCGCCTCCAAGATTCAACTTGGGTCTCCTATTAATGCAATGAACCTCCTCCCTTCCCAGTGGTCATCCTCCCTCGTTCCTCCTTCACAAACTTTGCCTCCACCCTCTCAACCCATCCGGCTCTTCCTTGAAGCACTGACCTAAGCTCAGCTCTCCAAAGTCAAGGACCAACAGCGGGGGAGCAGCCTTTCCTGCCGCCCCCATGCCTCAGTGAGGGTGGGTGCAGGGGCTGCCCTCAGCCAGCTCCCTAGGCTAGCTCACTGCTGTGGTCTGAGCATGGCCCCAGGTTCATGCTGGAAACTCAGCCCCCAGTGCAACAGTGTGTTGAGAAGTGGGGTCTAAGAGGCAATTCGGTCATGAAGGCCCTGCCTCGTGAATGAATGGATTAATACCGTTATCATGGGAGTGGGCTCCCAATAGAAGAAGTCAAGCCCCTTCCCCTCTCTGCAGCACGGGACGATGCAGCAGAAAGGTCTTCCTCGCCAGAATCGGCCCCTCCATCTTGAACTTCCCAGCCTCCAGAACCATGAACCAAACAAACGTCTATTAGTTCTAAATTGCCCAGTCTGTGATATTGTGATAGCAGTACAAAGAGACCAAGACACCCACTCTCACGGCTTTGATTTTACCCCACATTGAAGACTCAAATCTTGTTCCCTGCTCCAAACCCCAAGAACGTACTAGGTGCTCAAACAACACGGAAGTGCACCTTCACTCCTGCCACACTGGGCCCCAGCTGCTCAGGGCCTCACACTGGTTCCAGCAGTCTGGTGTGCCTGAGCAGGCCCAGCAGCGCTCTGCCTCCCTTCAGCCAGAGTAGACTCAACAAGGTGGGCTGCCCCAAAAAGACCTAAGTCACTGTTTACTGCGAGTCAGCTGAAAACCCCACAAACCTGGCAAGGAGGACGCGGGATCTGGCAACAGATCTGGCTTTTTCAGAACATTACCAAAGCAATCTCTATGGGCCTGTGTCTGTCTTCTGTCCTCCAGATTAGCAGCTTTACAACAGTTTCCATGAATATGTGCTAAGCTTAACGGCCTGGGAGAAAATAAGTGGCAGATGGTGGAGGCAGTGTTAGTGAGCGACCCCCTTTCCCAGTCTTGGCCATTCACACACACTGCCCCTAGCAATCCTGGTACCCTTTCGGAAGAATCCAAATTTACTTTTCAGCCGGGCATGGTGGCTCATGCCTGTAATCGCAGCACTTTGGGAGGCTGAGATGGGCAGATCACTTGAGGTCAGGAGTTCAAGACCAGCCTGGCCAACATGGTTAAACTCCATCTCTACCAAAAATACAAAAATTAACCCAGCGTGGTGGCGGGCGCCTGTAGTCCCAGCTACTTGGGAGGCTGACGCAGGAGAACCGCTTGAACCTGGGAGGTGGAGGTTGCAGTGAGTCAAGATTGTGCCACTGCACTTCAGCCTGGGCAACAGAGTGAGACTCCGTCTCTAAATCAATAAATTTCCTTTTCCCCTGGGCTCTATCATTAGCAAACACAAGTAATGCCCAAGTGCTCTAGGACATCAGGGAGGGAGTAAAAGGCTGGAGACCTCACCTTCCTTTGCATGCGAGGGTCACACGTGCCATAGTCACAGGGAGTGCCCTGGAGCTGGCAACTTGCTTGTACTCTGCTCTAGGTGCGACTGGGTTCTGCAGCAGAGTACGCAATGGTGCAGCAGGTCAGTGACAGAAAGTTGACATTTGAGAAACGAGTCACACAAGGGCTCCCGGCAAGTTAGCTGCCATTGGCTATTGGAAGAGTAGAGAGAAAACCTGAGATGCTGAACAAGACTCCTAAGTACTTAACAGACATGCCACGATTAGCCTTTTTCTATACTGGGAACCCAAGTTTGGGTGGATACTTCAATCAATTAGGAAAAATCAATAATCAATACTTGACTAGTCCCGTGTGTGCAGCACTCACCCAGATTATCCTCATGAGTGAATGCAGCTCAACCAGAAACTTAACTGATGACGGGACCAGGCGTCCGCACTGACCTCCGGCACAGAATGGTGCTGGGTGCCAGGAAAGAGATGTGATTAAGCAGCTTGCTCAGGGATACTCAGATGTTGCACGTTTCCTCTCTCCTGTACAGTCATATTTCAACAGTAAATGGGAGAAAAAAGGACCCAGGCCAGTCATGAGTATGGTAACTTTGACCAATACGGAGAGGGGGGAAAAAAAAACTCCAAGTAATCAGGAACTATTAATGCGTTTGGGTTGCAAAAGCCTTCGATGTTATTGTGCTCCATATGTTGAGGGCAAACATTTCTTGGGTTCAAGGACTAGGAAGGTATGTAGTTTAGTCTCCCTACTAAAAGAAGAAAGAATGTTTACCCTCTCTTCTCTTAAAAATGAGTGGCACCAGACACAAGAGACCAGGGCCCAGAGAACTCAACACTCACAGGTATTGAAAAGCTTTAGAAACTGATTTTACAAATTGTTTTACATGAAAATTTTGTGGAGAAAGTCACCACTTTTATCTTTTTTTTTTCTTTTCAGATACAGTGAACACCGGCCAAATTGTTTTAATTTCCGAATTTATTAAAATGATTAACCTCAATACTGCAAGTGCATGTACAAAATATTTGTAAAAAATGTTTTTAATGAAACGTTAAAGAACTTACCTCAAATGCTGAAAAAGTCCTTTTTCATTCTTTCAGTACAAGGAATACATTGTATCTCAAAAGTATTACAACTCAGCAAAAACAATTTATAACAGTAATTTGAAAATGATTGAAAATTGAATACTTTACATATATTTCTATGATCATCTCCTAATTCTTACAATGCCAAAATCTTAACCAATCATTGCATAAGCTCAAGCTAAGAGTTTTACTGAATGCAACCTCTTCTAAACTGGTCAACGGTGTGTGGCTGTCACCATTCCACACGGTGAAGTTCTACAGCAGATCCGGAACAGTTCCGAGGCCCCTACCTTTACCAACGGAAATTAGGTTTCCCTAGAAGGCATCAACAGTGGCTGCTGAGTGCTTGTGCATACCGACTCCTGAGAGGCAGTGATTTACTACCAAATGTCACTGCTTTGAGACCCATGGGAAGGTCGGCCTCCAAAGAGGAGGCCATGATAAAATTAAAACATCATAAATAAGTTACTAAAATTCAGCTGAAAAATGAAGAAAAATGGGAAATGTGTTTTGTCACTTTTTAAGATCGAAATTCCCAAAATAGCTATTGTTGGTATTCAAATAAGGTTTAAGATTTAGTCTCTGAACCTCTTCAAAACACCCCAAACTAAGGTGGGAATACAAGAGGTGACCCGCTGCCCTCCAGCACCTCCAGACACAGGGTCTACCTTCATCTTCCTCAGTGGCAGGGGTTCACATTTCTATGCAGGGACCCCATGAGGGCTGGACGTGCTCTGCAAAGTGCTCTGGGTGCCTCGGACAGGTGCTCCTGAGAGGCTGTGTGGGCTGCCCTACTTCACTGTTGAAGACCTCCAGACGCAGTGAAGGGGGGTGTGGGTGGGTGTGGAAGGAGGTCTACCACATGCTTTCCAAACGCCTGAGGAGTTCGACTGCACCACAACAAACAAGGATGAGACTATGTAAGACTGCAGAAGTAGTTCCTTAGAGAACCAGGAGAAAACAATCTACTTTCTAAAAATGTTCATGAGTCTTAATTTCTATTTGGAACCTATGGGCAATCAACAGTCTTAAGGAGCGTCATTGAAACAATATCCCCCCAAACCTGGAAACTAGTAGGAATCAATTAGTAGTAACAGTAAGCATTGAGATTTTCTCCACTGGACTTTTCATGACCTTCAGATTCCTTTTCATATTTCAAGACATGGGCTACTTTCCTATAGACACTATACAAATCCCCTGAATTGATTTTTACTTAGGAACACTGTATATCAGAAAGTACAGGTACACATTTCCCAGAAATAAAGAGACCTACTGGTGTCAAACACCTGTTACAGATTTATATTCCCAAATTCTCTGTCCAATGATTTGCAAAATAATCCAGAGAAATGAAAAGAACCTGGTATTGAACATAAAGTAGTAATAAAAATTTGCTCATTAAGTTAATTAAAATTAATTTCTCAAAGTGCTTCAAAAAACAAATTAAATCTGACTCCTTTTTGTTTAACTGATAATATAGTCAAAAAAATCTTTGATGTTTTCATAATAAACTAACATAAACTAACATAAGCCAAGAACTCCCACTGATGCAGTGCTTAAAACTATATATTTATAATTTCCTATTTTATTGGCATGAATATTTCTAAACTTAAAAACCTTCCTGGTAAGTTCTTTTAATTTCTTATGACAAAAATTTCTCACAACACACAAATATTTACAACATATACATTGTTTTCAGTTCTTTACATTGAATCTCAAAGACAAACTTTTTTTATAGGTTACCACAGAACAAAAGCTGTGACTCATGTTTTTATTTCATAAACTATTATAAGTTAAAGTGAATAGATTTTTTTAATATTCCTTGTAGCATTTTACAAGTGCAACAGAAAACTTGAAGAACCAAATTAAGATAGCTGTAGTTCATTAGATAAATGTTGCTTGTTGTCATCACGTTGTTCACAGCAAATTTTTGAAAAAATAAGCACCAATCATTCTTGCAAAGAACAATTTTATCTAAAAGGATTGAAAAGAGTTAAATACAAGGTTTTTAATTTACATGACAAGCAATAAATACGCTGTATCGAACCTCATCCCACACACTGCTACCCTCGTACATATAATGAACTGAAAAGTGAGCTGTCACGTATGTCATTGTTTTTTTTTTTTTTTTTAAGAAACCAATCTGACTCCCAACCAATGGTTTGCGATATTAACAAAGGCCACAAACAGTACACCTGGGCCAGCAAACAGTGTGAAACTGACAAAACTCCAAGGGGGAAACATCTAGCAAATAAATCAAAAAGCCAAAGATCATTGCTGGTGATATTAGCATACTAGAAACCCTTAATATGCTGCTACTATGATTTGTTTTAAATTATTGTTTAGTCATATATTAAAGAGCCAGCTGATGCTCTTACAGTTAAAAAAACTGTGTAGCCACATTACTGTTTTCAACGTCCTGTGTGGAAAGTTGCTATCACTGTACAATTTTGCTTGAGCCTTTATTTTACAACAGGGCTTTACCTCTAACTCAGAATTGCACATAAGAAGGCTATTTAAAAAGTACGATAAAAATTTGCACAAATCAGACTTAAGAATTGAGTCAGTATGCTGTACACTTTCTACAATAGTATGCTGATAAGTGAAGGGACAATAGAAGTGCTGCCACTAAACTTTCAGTTGAGGAATAATTGACTGGAATTTTTTATTTCTTTAAAGTAGTTATCCCAGGTCAAGACCAAGAGCTTAGGCATTAAGCCTTAAAGACTGATCTTCTCTTCTCCTTGAAGAAATGTCAATATCTATAGAGTCTTTTCCAACTATTAACCTCAAGCGCTTAGCTGGAGGAAGAGGAATAAAATCGTCTTCAAAGTCATCATCATAGTCATCCTCCTCTTCATCGCCCTCAGAAGAGGAGGAATCATCTGTACTTTCTTCCTCATACTGACTATAGTCATCCACCTCCATTCGAGACTCCAAGAGAGAAAGAGGATCACTGCAGCACACCCCATTTTCATGAAGCCCCTCTGTATAAGACCCCCTATTTTCCTCATCTCGTTTTAGCTGGATTTTTAATTTTGTAGAACTACTGCCTGATCCTGAGTTAAATCCATTATTAAGCTTTGCTACATAGAGATTGTTATCGTTGTCATGGTCTTTGCTTAACTTGATGCTTATTTTGGAAGAGTTCATTCCATCATTCTCTTGGTCATTTGTTTTGCTGCTGCTATCATGACGCCTACGAAGAGTCAATTTGGGAATCCCAGAGTTATTTTCTAGGATTAACTGTGCGTCATACCTTGTGATTCGCCTCTTCTTTTTACTTTTTGCAGTTCTAAAGCTGTCTTTTGTTTTGAAGCTATCTGATGTCACAACTGAACAACCGACGGGTGAAGGAGCACAGTCTGTGTAGCTCACAGGCACGCCCACAGTGCCACTGTGCTCACCCTGGTCAGAATGGGGACCCATCAAATCTGGTACCGCGTCGTCTTTTCCAGGAAAATCGTGCACTGGAGTAGATTCCTCTATTTTTGCAAACTGTTTCACAAGTTTTCCTTGTCGTGACTTCTTTTTGGACATGCCTGTGTCACTCTTATGACACTTTGCCTCCCCTTTTTGTGCAGTCTCATGAGCCAGTTCTTCCTCCTGCAGCACAGGAGCTGGCTGCGGCTGTTCACCACTGTCGGGGCAAGGTTCCGTCACACTGCTTTTATAGCCATCCAATGTATTTGGTTCAAGCTTGATGTCAGAGGCCTCCTTCAGATTTGTTCTTGTCCTCACTGACCGCCGAGTTATGTAGGTGCAGGGCGAGCTCTCCCCCTGCGAATGAGCACCTCTCACAGGATTCTGTCTGTGTTCTCTCGCCGCGTGTCTAGTCAAGCACCCGCTGGCAACTGCGGCTTGGGCTGGTCCCTCTGGCTCCTTATCTTTTTTAATGGGCAAATTTTTATATAGAACTACTTTAGGCTCTTTCAGTACTAAGTTTCCCATTTCGAGTTTTCTTGAAGCATTCTTTTGCTCCAGCCGCTTGCAATGATTTCTCAATTTTATCTTTGAAAGTAAAGGCTTTGCAGGCTTCTTCAGTTTCTTTGGTACCCTGGAATTATTTATATGAGTTAGCTTAGATGAGGTAGAGTTGGAAGAAGCTGGAATTCTTGACATAGATTGCCTCGTTAACGTTCTGCTCTTGCTATTCTTTTTTACGCCAACTGAAGATTTTCGGTTAGAAGCTGTAAGGTTAAAGAGAAAAAGGTGAAAAGCCTTGGTAACAGCAGAGTTCAAGAAAAGAATGCCCAAACCCAGGCTATTAGCTACAGCACGTTTAGATTACACAAACGCCAACACCACGGCTCCTGCTGCAGATTCTGCCAGCGCACCTGCATTCCCTACACTGCTTCTCTTTGAAGTTCTTTTCTAATTTATGGGGCATCTATTCATTTTCGAGGTAAGTAGTTGCACGGTTAAGGAGCTTTTCACAGCAGGGACTTAGATTCCACTCTAAACTTCTTAATCTGTCGTGACACTGGCCCAAACGAAAGCTTTCTTCTCCTGATTTAGTAGTTTCCCACATAAAAGATTTCAAAGAAAGTTAACATGGTTTTTTCCTTTCACAGATTCTCCTTAGTCATTTAAAATGTTTCTAAAATCCATTACTCATTAACCTAAAGGAAGTACAGCACTTGGCCATTAACATAGAGTAGAAATAGAATACTCATGGGCTCTAAGGAACAAATTCTATCGCAATGGTTTCAAACAAGAAAAACAGATGCTAAGAACCATATATTATCACTCTGAAAAGTACAGTCACTGCCGAAAAAGAAATGCACTATTCTAAGTTGTCCCCTTCAACTCCGTGAGGAACAGAAGAGGCAACCAGTGGGCTGTCAACTTAGAAGAGCTGCAAAGCTTACTCAGCCCCGTCCCTTCAGTGACGGCCCGATGCCAACAATCACAGTGAAGGAAGATGCATGCTGCTAGAATTGTACACTCTCAGGACAAAGGGAGATCCAACTTCTTTCCTCCAAGGCCAGGATAGAAAAGGGTTACAATGACCCTAATGGTAATGACAACCTGAGTAGTGATGAATATGATTCCATTTGAGAATGAGTGTATTCTTATCCACTGGAATTATACAGAACTACTAGGTAGAAAATATTTTTTAAAATATAAGGATATTTAGATAATTCTTTTGCTACAGAATTTCTTTATGCTTACGAGGCTTGCCTACAAGGTGGATCGAATAGACGTGCCATCAATATAAAGAATAAAGTTGAATGGCTTCTCAAAAGGCTTCATTTGTGACTCAAGCTTAAGCTGCTCCTGTAGTGTCTCTGACCTTGCCACTGACTTTCTGCTATGTTAATTTTTCCTCTGTATTGACATTCCAGACTATTATTTATAGAAGTTTACACAACTCAGTTTCTCAATTACTTAGTTCTTGCAGGTCCAGTTGAAAAACTTCTTCCTAATCAAAACACTCCATTTACAGATTCACTAGAGAAGCCATGATAACAAAACGAATCATCACCACCTCTCATCAGAACAGGGAGGATAAAAACAATAAAACATGGGTAAGCTCAGCACACTGCCCACCCAAGTGAGGACCAGGATCCTGCAGAGAAATCTGTCGCTTTCTACATGCCTCAGGTTGCCAGGGCAACTGCCATTCCTTCCGCCCAGCTAAGCAAGTAAGTTACCATAAGTTCAGTTTTTATTGAGAGAGGAGCAAGAATGCATCACAACATTCCAAAAATATCAAACCACCAAGAATAGAAGGCTCTGCACCTGAGGTCAGGAGTTCGAGACCAACCTGGCCAATATGGTGAAACCCTGTCTCTACTAAAAATACAAAAATTAGTCGGGCACGGTGGTACGTGCCTGTAATCCCAGCTACTGGGGAGGCTGAGGCAGGAGAATCACTTGAACCTGGGAGGCAGAGTTTGCAGTGAGCCAAAATCGCACGATTGTACTCCAGCCTGGGTGACAAGAGTGAAACTTCCTCTCAGAAAAACAAAAACAAAAACAAAGACGGTCCTGCACGCACAGACTGGCTCATAAATGGCTTCAGGGTACATAAACCAGTAGAATTCACAGCAAAGGGATTCACAGTTTGAACCAAGAACATACTTACACATGTGGGCTGCTACCAAGGTGGCGCCTCTTTTTAGAATAGTAGGAGTGGTGAACTTTGAATGTGATTCAATTTGAGAACGAGTGATTTATTATCCACTGGAACTATACAGAACTATGTGATAGCAAATTTTTTTTAAATAAGAAATTTAGAAAATAAGAAAAAATAGGGAACTCTTCGGCTAAAGGGTTTCTTTATGCTTGCCTACAAGGTGGACTGAGTGGACGTGCTGCCAATATAAAGACACTAGTGAAGAAAGGACTGCACTGCTTGGCTTCCCTTTGCTTGGCTCTCTCAGATGTGGCTACGATGATCCTTTGCTCATTCTATGCCTCCTCAAGGACTAATTTATGACCAAACTTAGTGGTTTCCAACCTTAGATTTCTCCTCTTTCCATTCCACTCTCATGACGTACCTGCAAGCACCCTTACACAACACTCACATCTATGTCATATTCTCAGCAGCAATCCCCGCCATCTGGATCCAGCCTGCTCCTCCAATGAGACAGCCTTTGGTGATCTGACAACTTCTTGTCGTCAAACCCAGCACACACTCCTCAGCCCTTCCCTTTCTTCATTTCTCTGAATGTGACACTGATAACCACTTTTTCTTGAGAAAACCTTTCTTCTCTTGGCTGTCAAAGAGAGCGCACTCTCCTGGTTCCCTTCTCCATCCCTGGCACCCTCCTTCATCGGCCCCTTAGACTGTTCTTCTTCAGGTCTGTGTAGTCCTAGGCCCCAGGTGACAAGCACCCATTCTCACACGGCTATTACCACTTACAGGCTGACAGTTCCCGAACTCTGGCCAGACCTGCTCCTAACTTACAGAACCAGGTCACCAAATACCGACTGTCTCTAAGCCCCTAAATGGAACTCACCATCAAGTCTCCTGACGACGTCCCCTTTCGAGGTCTCCATCTTGGTCAATATCACCACCACATGCCCAGCTGCCGAAGCAGAAAGCTGGAGGTCCTCCTTGACTCCTGCTCTCCTGAACTGCCTCACCAAGCCAATCACCATGTGCCGTGGAGTCCACCCCTGCAATGTCACTGCAACCTGTCTACTCTTCCCTGTCTCGAAAGCCACAGCCTCCTGCATGAACCATGGCAGTTTTGTTTTTCCTATTGTTTTCCCAACAATCCGTTTACCACCACATAGCCAGGATGACTTTCCTAGTGTATCATGCAGCCTCTGGGCTTTAAACCTTTCAGCAACCTAATGCCCTAAGAATGAAGTCTAGAATTTTAACCTGTGCTCACATCTCTTCTTCTTAGCCTGTACTCGCCATGAAGAAAAGCTTTGACTCAAACTCCCCTCTGTCTATAGAGCTGTCTGAAAGGCCCTCTGCTTTGAATAGGCTTCACTTGGCCAACTTCTCATCCCCCTGTAAGACTCAGCTTAGGCAACACCTCCCTGAGGGAGCCTCTCGGGACTTTCTCTGCAATGCCTTTCCTATGTCTTCTCACAGCACCCAAGAAGCTCCTTCCTTGGTACTTCTTATTTTTACCCGTTGGATGACTCCCATTTTATGGTGATTCTGAATTCAGCTCTCCCCATCCCATCCCTCCTTCCAAAACATTCACTGTTGACAACAGAAAACCAAAGCACTTTTATGTGTTTGTGTCTAAACTAACATAAACGCTCCATTTTTTAGCACAAAATGGGTATGTATTTGATGCTATGTATTACATCAACACAGAGATTTCACTTACATGTTACCAATGTATTCTAATTTTGTTTGAAAAGCATTATCTCATCAAAAGCCCTGTCAAAAGGTATGCTCATCAAATCAAAGGAAAAAAAAGGCAAAGAATTTGAGAAATGTGACAAAGATGAGGACCCAGTAGAGTGACAAGAGTCCTTCACTGTCCAAAGAAGCTGCACTGTCCTGGCAGGGGTTGAGAATTTCAGACAGTGAAGGCTAAAGGAGGAAGACAGTGGCCACAATGACAAACTAAAAGTCAATGATTTTAAAAAGTCCATCAAGAAACCAAGGACTATGACCTAAGTGGGGTCAGATGCACCTGTGTTTGAGCTTGCTGTGGCACTTATATGCCTCGTATGACTCTTCCCCTAGGGGCTGGGACAAATCTCAAATACATGGACCTGGACTGTAATTTTAGGTGGGGGTACACATTCTTCTCAGCAATTACTACATGCTAGGTGCTGTGCAAAATGGCCACATTCATCCTAATGAACACCGTTGGAAGGGAAAGCGATTAAAGCCACGTGAAAACCAAGCTTACACGGACTAGCATGCCTAAGGTCATCCAGCTGGTGAATGGCAGAGATGGGACTTGTTAGGCCTTCCTGAGCATTAAAATCACGCTTATGCTGCCTATAAGGCATATACAGAAGAATTATGGTGTTGGCCTCAACTTACGGGTAAAGGCCCCACTGCATGACTATTATGGTCATTTCAGGGTGTCCTCAAAATCATAAGGCAGGGTGGCACAAGACTTCCAGTCAGACAAAAGAGCTGTGACCGACACCAAAGCCTTCCTGAGCACTCAGGCCGCACTGGAAATGCACAATCAGCGTGAACTAAGATAATACAAGGGCCACAGCTGAGCATCTCCAGAGCTGGAGGATCCAGAAGGCCTCTGACAGGACTTTAAAGACCTCGGTCTCAAGGAGTTTACTTGGCACAAGCAGCTTTCATCTGACGTGACTAGCACAGACTGCCAATGGCTACCTGGAACGGGGTGTTAGAATTTGGAAGCAGCCTGAAGGCTCAGCAGAAAAGTGTTCAGATCAACTCTTGACATGAGTGACAGGGCAGGAGTGAGGAGCAGCGCCCCAACCTCTGCATCTAGGACAGGTGCTCCATAGTTAAGATCAACTTCTCCCTCTGGCCGATTCTTCTGGGGCTTGTCCTGACTTGTGGCACCTGCAGAGACCCGTGTCCGCATCTTCACAGACCGCTCGCGAGCCTCTCTCTGGTCTCACCTTCCCTATCACAGCACTAACTTCAGAGGGGGCAGCCCAGTCAGCGAGGCATAAGAGGCCTGAAAAACCAGAATCCTCCAGTCCTGGCATTCTAATTCAGACCTGTGGACTGGATTTGTGAAAACGGATTCCTTGTTGTCTCTACTTCTGGATGCTAAAGCAAAGTCACACCGTAGCTCTCAAGGTACTTTCCGAAAAAGCACCTGTATGGAAATTTTTCTTCCAACTACTCAGAACATTTCTTTATACATGTGTTCAAAGAAAGCAGTTCCTCTATCAGCTGCTAAATTCTAAACGAACCACAGGATAAAGATGAGCAGCCACACAGAAAAAGCACTCCGCAAACACATACACAGCACATGCACCCACCACCCTGGGAGGAGGGACTGGCAGTGCTGGCTTTCCTGCAGGATGTGGCTTCCAGAACCTTTCTTTCAGACAGGTGGAGGGGATGGCTGAGACAAACACCAAAAGAAATACAGCCCAAGAGAACGCATGTAAGAACTCAAGAAATCCTTATGTGAACATGACTTAACATACAATGGTCTCAGAGACAACTAAAGCCTTGAGCTCCTTCAGAGAGAGCACTGAGCCATGCCTATCCACTCTGCCCATGACCTCATAGTTAGTCATACTGATCCTTGGATTGCTCCAATCATGCTGCAGAAAGGGAATTTGAATAAGCCAAGCACCCCAATATCAGCAGTCCCTGCAAAATGTGCACCTTTCTTCTGTAATGCTGAGACTTCAGCTTAAAGCGATTATTCAGTCCCTCTGAACTTGAAAGCCTGTGCCTCCAGTTTGTTCTGCTTATTTGTGCACCTGTCTTATCCTGGAGCTAAGTAAGGCATAAGCTCCCTGAGGAAAGGGCCCAAGTCTCAAACATCTTTGTATGTCTTCAAGAACTAGCAGGGTTTCAGTAAGTATTTAGTTTGTTAATATATATTCCCAAATATTTGGTTTAATAAATATTAATAGTTAAATATTAGTATACCCAACATCTTCCAAAAATTATTTGTATTCTTATCTTTTAAACTAAGTAGTATATTGAGTTCAGTAGCTATACACCAGTAATAAAGTTACTACTTAAGCATAAAACACCTACATCACATAGCCATTCAACATAGGCAACTCTGTGGCTGTCTCCATATACAGATGGCAGCATGAACCTAAGTGTTTTTGTTTAAAAATCACAGGTCTCTGGCCGGGTGCAGTGGCTCACACCTATAATCCCAGCACTTTGGGAGGCCAAGGCAAGGCGTATCACCTGAGGTCAGGAGATTGAGACCATCCTGGACAACATGGTGAAACCCTGTCTCTACTAAAAATACAAAAATTAGCTGGATGCGGTGGCACGTGCCTGTAATCCCAGCTACTTGGGAGGCTGAGGCAGGAGAATCGCTTGAACCTGGGAGGCAGAGGCTGCAGTGAGTTGAGAGTGTGCCACTGCACTCCAGCCTGGGGACAGAGCGAGACTCCGTCTCAAAAGAAAAAAAAAAAAAAAAGACACAGGTCTTACTATGTTGCCCAGGCAGGTCTCAAAACTCCTAGGCTCAAGTGACCCTCCCACCTCAGCCTCCCATGTAGCTGGGGCTACAGGTGTGCCACCATGCCTGGCTTTTAAGTGTTTTTATGTCTGCATTTATAGAATGGGCTTCATAAGTCTCCAGTTTCACCAAGGAACCAGACTCAGAAAACAAATGGTCGTTATGCTGCATTTATTATGAGAATCAACAGTCAACAGTTAATGATTGACTAACTCTTGTTGTTCACTCTGGACATTAACGAAAAAGACTGGAATAGGGCTACAGCGCTGCTTTTATGCTACACGGGTTATGCTTGGACTCTGACTCCCAGCAGCAGGTAGATTCAGGAATTCATGGCAGTGACATTCACCATCATGGGAAACACCTTCCCTTTTCTTCAGGATTCTCTGTAGTGGAAGAGAGCACCCAGTGTTGGGCTGAAAACATCTGAAAGTAGGGAGAAGAACCTAAAATAATCAGTATCTCAGAGGGCTCTAAGGTGCCAAGAAGTCTCACTGGACATTTAAGTGCCAACAAAGGCATACTTTCGGAATCGCCAAGTCAAAACTTTCTAATTTCTGTCTCTCTCAGAGACAAGTGAGACTCAAGAGTCTACTGCTTTAGTGGCAACTACAGAAAACTGGTGTTACCCAGAAAAACAGGAGCAATTAGAAATGGTTCCAATATTTCAAAGCTCCGCAAACAGGATGTGCTTTCCTTTGCCCATTTAGGGTTTCTTCTCTTTCCTTTCTCTTTGTTTAGTCTTCGTTCTCTTTTTCAGTTTCCATCAGATCTTGCCCCCACACACCAATGGAATCTCAGAGGTTGCTTCTTTCTCCTTTCCATCTTTACTCCTACTTTCTGGAGTAGCCAATACAGCATGTCACAATACGGCACTGTTCAAAATGCTCCTCTATCACAATTCTGAGTCTGGTACTGGTGGTCTGCTGAACTGAGTCAGTTCGTTTTGAAAAAGGTCAGCAAGCAATGAAAAGGTGGAAGCCTTAAGGCCAGAAGCTATGAATTCCCCAAGTCCATCATCTTTTCTAACAAACTGGCTAGGCACTGGAATGTATAGAGTCTAATAATTCTACTCAGTCCTTTTGTCTTCTTGCAGGACTTAGCGACATCATCACAGTCTCTAACACCTTGAAAATGTTTAAAACATATGATGACCTTGGAACATATGATGAAGAACTCATATCCAGTTACCAAGGTATTCAAGAAAAATAGTCTAGAGGACGGTACTGAAGTTAGAGGTGGGATACAGACTGTGCCTCTACTCAAATCACGTCTAGAGCCTTGAAGTGCGGCCAAAGCTCACAAGTCCCAGTCTCTCTGAGTATTTAAAAGTTTAAAACTACTGAAGCACACTTTATAAAGCAAATTGTGTGAAAATACTTTTAAAAGATATGCTTATCAAATCTCCCTTACTTACTTGCATTGTTTTTTTCCTGAGTGGTATCTGCATCAGTGTTAGAGCTGACAGATTGACTGTCTGAATTTTTGCTGCTGTCACCTAACTTTTTAAGCCTATTTAAACGTTTATCTGTTTCTCTGAGTCCATATTTGCTATTGATAACAGGAGCAGGCGCAGGCAGTCCCACTCTGGATTTAAAAGCACCAGTGCCCCGTCTGAAAGAGAAAATAGCACATGTTAAACAAATAGAACACACTTTCTTATAATAAGCTTAACTGCTGAGGGTACTTGGCTACAGGTTAACAGATGTGATGAGCTGCTGAGGCCTTAATCACCACTGGAAACCGAAGACTAGAACTCACAAAGGAAATTAAGTATCTATATTATAAAATTAACTTTAAATCTATATTTAAAATAATAAAACAACTTGTTATGACTATTATCAATCATTAATTGCCTATGAGAAACTACCGGACCTTGTAAAATTTTTTCCTTTTTTTTTTTTTTTTTTGAGACAGGGTCTCACTCTACCGCCCAGGCTGGAATGCAGTGGCACGATCATGGCTCACTGCAGCCTCAACCTCTTAGGCTCAAGAAGTCGTCCTACCTCAGCATCCTGAGTATCTGGGACCATAAGTGTGTAGCACCACCACCAGCTAATTTTAAAATTTTTTTTGTAGAGATGGGGTCTCACTATGTTGCCCAGGCTGGTCTCCAACTGCTGGGCTCAAGGGATCTTCCCAGCTGGGTCTCCCAAAGTGCTGGATTTACAGGCGTGAGCCACAAAGCCCAGCCCTTTAATAAACATTGCCAGATTACTTTGCCAAAGGGGTAGAGCAAATCATGGTCCCACTAGCATGGTGTGAGTTCCTGCTTCTCCACATCCTCATCAACGGTACATTGTACTCCTTAAATTTTACCAAAGTGGGCCAGGCATGGTGGCTCACACCTGTAATCCCAGCACTTTGGGAGGCTGAGGTGGGCAGATCACGAGGTCAAGAGATAAAGAGACCATCCTGGTGAACATGGTGAAACCCTGTCTCTACTAAAAATACAAAAAAAAATTAGCCCGGCATGATGGCAGGCGCCTGTAGTCCCAGCTACTCGGGAGGCTGAGGCAGAAGAATTGCGTGAACCTGGAAGGTGAAGGTTGCAGTGAGTCGAGATCGAAACTTACACAGAGCAAGACTCCGTCTAAAAAAATTTTACTTTTTGCCAAAGTGATGAGTGAAAATGAATACCTAATCTTGTTTTAATCTCATTTATGGCCATTTTTTTCCTATGAAGCATCTCTGCATCTCTTTTTCCTTTACCTTTTTTCCTATTTGACTATGTCTTTTCCTTATAAGCTTACAGGAGCTTTTTGTTATTAGAATTTTTTTTTTTTTTTTGAGACACAGTCTTGCTGTGTCACCCAAGCTGGAGTGCAGTGGTGCGATCTTGGCTCACTGCAACCCCTGCCTCCTGGGTGCAAGCGATTCTCCTGCTTCAGCCTCCTGAGTAGCTGGAATTACAGGCGCGCACCACCACATCTGGCTAATTTTTGTATTTTTAGTAGAGACGGGGTTTTGCCATGTTGGCCAGGCTGGTCTCGAACTCCTGACCTCAGGTGATCCACCTGCCTCAGCCTCCCAAAGTGCTGGGATTATAGGCGTGAGTCACACGTGCGTGGCCTTTGCTTTAAATTTTCTAGAGTAAAATGTGCAGTACTTATGAACATATTACAATTACTACTGTCAGTACAGTGTAGCAGAGAAACATGCTTCAAATGTATCCTGGAGTGTCTAGCGCGACTCAGTGTCTCTGCACACGTGATTCCGTCCATTCTCACTTCTTCATGGAGCCTCTTCCTTTTACCCTCTGGCTCTCAGCACAGTGTGTGTGTCCCCTTCACTGAACTGCCCTGACAGCTGGCACTGTGCTGGTCTTGTTTATCCTGCATGCACTTGGCCTAACATTAAGTAACTGTTCAGTTAATATGTAATGAATAATGGAATGAGCTCCTAGATGCATCTTCCCAGCTAATTTCTGTAAAGGCAGAAACAATTTGGTGTTTATGAGAACTTCAAGAATATATGCAGCCAATCTTGAAATCAAACTGCTCAAACAGTCTGACAATAGCCATGGCCACTATTCTCCATCATGCTGTTCCATTTAAAAAGGACTTACACATGTTTCTATCTACTTCTCACACTAACCCTGTGGAGTAGGTGGGATTATCCTCATTTTCACCAGTGAGAAAACAGAGGCTCATGAAAGAGAACTAATCTGCTCAAGGAAAATGACTATACCTGCAGTTCTAAACCAGGGAAAGAGCTGTTTCGGTGTTGGTTTGGAAACCTCAGTATGTGGTTAGGTGTTTTCAGGACCGCCTCCAAAAACTTCATTATATATATTTACTCTATTCATTCATTTACCAAATATTTATCAAGGACTTACTATGCACCAGGGTACTGTTCTGTATTCTGGGGATAAGGCGGAAAATGAAACAGATACAAGCCCCTGCCTTCATGGAGCTCATATTCTAATGGGAAAATAACCAGAAACCAATTATTGTAGTTAACATTTGTGTATTAACTGTGTGCTATTCTACATGCTTTACAGGAAATAACAAATTTAGTCTTCACATCAACCCTACAAAATAGGTTCTGATGTTATCCCCATTTTACAGATGGGGAAATTAAGGCACAAAGCAGCTAAGTGACTTACCCTACACATCACATAGCTAATGAAATGTAGAGTTGCAGGATTCCAACCCAGGCAGTCTGATTTCAGATGATAGGCACTTAACTGTTATACTGTTTCCTCTACAAAATGATTTTGAAGAATTATTGAACTATAATTAAACTACTTTATAGATTAAAGGGTATTCTCTGGACTGGTCCAAGATCTAACCAACATGTGAATAATTTTTATGTAGAAAAAGATAAATTTTATGTCCCTCTGCCCTGGTAAAAATTCAGCAGCACTAGGAACTGGTTTTCTGCCACATCTTTATGGCAAGGAGCCCACTCAGTGCTGGGAGAGGGATGGCTACGGTAGCACTGTGACTTGATGACTCCGTCCTCTCTCACCACACAGTTGGAAATCCCTGGCTATCCAGAAAGGAGGGAAATGGCAACTGGGGTATCTTCCCACTGCAACCTCTAGGCTGGCTATTTGTAGGTGTTTTAAAGTGGGAGAAGTGACACTAATAACTCTGATCATAACTCCAAAAGCAATATGAAGTGGAAAGAATGAGGACTCTGAAGTTAGGCTGACTGGGGTCTGATACTTATGTTCTGGTACTCGCAATGTGGGCACCTCCTAGCTCTCTCATGAATATCTGTGAGAACTGAACAAGGTGGTGTGAGTAAAGTGCCTGGCACAGTGCAAGATGTG
The DNA here is from genome assembly GCF_028858775.2 of Pan troglodytes. Taxonomy (NCBI): domain Eukaryota; kingdom Metazoa; phylum Chordata; class Mammalia; order Primates; family Hominidae; genus Pan; species Pan troglodytes. The sequence goes on from NC_072407.2 coordinate 70,213,093, forward strand.
CAAAATGGACTCCAGGTTTCCTTCTCTGTGGCCTGTGTGGTCTGTACTGCCTTTGAGGGGACTCTTCCTGCAGCCCTTGCCTGCCTGAGCCTGTGACGCTCCCTTCATGGTGCTCTCACATACAGAAGTCACTATAATGAGCAATATGAACTGGTGGTCCTGCCAATGAAGATCTGGGGGATTTCTGTAAAGACTCCAGGACTCTTGATGAGACATAAGAAGAGGTTCCTTATTGAATGACTGATATCAGGGAACAACTCTTAAGAACTATGAAACCAAAATTCCAGAAGACACAGCTTGATAATATGCAAGACGACTATCAGTGGTGAACTCCACTTGACATTTTGAGTAGCGGCAACCCCATTCTGGCATTGCGTGTGTGCATGTGTGTGAGCTATTAACCATTCTCTCCTTAAGCACATCTGTATTCTGGCCCACTCTTAGCTGGTAATATTAAGATTTTAAAGGGAAATTTTAAATTTATTGAGGGACATTCCAGTGTCCCTAAATAGCTGTGCAGCATTTGACTTTGTTCATATACATTGCACCGGCCGCTATGCTAAAGAACATAAAGACTAACTCTGCATTTAAACAACAAAGAGATAATGTGAGTTTAATCCCCATAATCAGGTTGTTAACAAAAAATGTTTAGGCTGAACATTTTACTTAATACCTTACCTTTCGCAAGTGTAACACTCGCAGAACTCATTATTTTCTCCAAAGAACCCATCTCCATAATAACAAGAAATTTCTTCTCCAGGTTCAATGTCTCTTAGAGCCTTCACACATGCTGTATCTCGACCAGTTGACACAAACTAAAATAAAAGTAACTCAGTAAGAAACTCACACCTGAAGCAAAACCAAAATACTTGAAGAAAATTTTTTTAATGCTTACCTTACAATTAGGTCTGCAATCTGAAAAATGTCCAAAAGATAAAGTCAATTAACTGTTGATAAGATCTGAAACACGAACAATTATAGAAATCTGAAATAAGCTTTCCATATAACTTTACAACTTTTGATAGGAGTTTAGGTCTCAAGTTCAACTAAAGGAATATACATTTATTTTAATAAGTTTGTGGAAACATTTCTATTTCAAATTCTCCTTTAAAGGAAGATAAAGGTTTGACTGAGGTTGACAAGGCCATTCTAGCAGTTAGCAGGAATGGCCAACACTAGCGCCAACACCTTGGAAACACAGCTTACCATGGTTTATAAACGCAGCAGGACCCAGCCAGAGTTGAGCACAGTTTTTCCTTGTGGAGTACATGACACTGAAGTCGTTTTCTCCATGTCTAAGTAGCATGTTCTCCTCAATTTCTGAAAGTTCGGCAATACAACCCACCAGTAATTCTATTTTGTCATTTCGTTTCCTATTTAAAATATGTGATGTGTTAAAAATTACTAGTAATTAAATATAGTAAGGCTTCTTTTAATAAAATAATCCTGACAATATCAGAAACTGAAAAGGCCTAGCTGTCTATACTTTAGTTAGCTCACTGGGATCCCCACCTGGCTATCTTCTCTCCTACCCTGGAGCTCCACAGCCTTGTGCCATGGTTACTTGTGTACCTATCTTATTCCTGCAAGAGAATGGAAACTCAACCAGGACAGGGACTATGCCACCTATGTCTCTGAATGCCCTGGTGTGGTGTTTTGCAAGCAGAAAGTACTCAAATACTTGCGGCAATGAATTAAACTTTCTGACTGCTGGATGAAGCAGGCAGGGACCAGTGGCAGTAAGGGTTATGAGGATCCGGAATCACGGTGCCACTCTTTAGAGCACACCATCTGCTAGGAATATAATGCAAGCCAAATTTTCAATCTTAAATTTTTTAGCAGCCACATTGAGAAAGTTAAGTGAATATAGGTGAAATTACTTTAACAATTTATTTTATTTTATTTTATTTGAGACGGAATCTCGCTCTGTTGCCCAGGCTGGAGTGCAGTGGCGTGATCTCAGCTCACTGCAACCTCTGCCTCCTGAGTTCAAGTGATTCTCCTGCCTCAGCCTCCCAAGTAGCTGGGACTACAGGTGCGTGCCACCACACCTAGCTCATTTTTTTTTTTGTATTTTTACTAGAGATGGGGTTTCACCGTGTTGGCCAGGATGGTCTCAATTTCTTGACGTCATGATCCGCCCACCTCGGCCTCCCAAAATGCTGGGATTACAGATGAGCCTCCGTGCCCAGCCAACAATATATTTTAACCCAATATCCAAAATACGATTTCAGTAGGTAATATAAGAACTATGAATGGGAATAAAATTTAATATGAAATCTGGTGTGTATAGCACACTTACAGCGCTTCTCAATTCAGACTAGCTACATTTCAAGGACTCAAGGGCTGGTGGCTACTGTACCAGAAGGTACAGCTCTAGGACTCTAGATCTCAAACCTACACACCCATCTGCAACACAGGGAGCCACATAATCCAACTAGCAGGCTCAATACATCCTGAGGTAAATGAAGCACACTTCATGTACACGCACTCACCCCAGAGGCCTGGCAATAAAGTTCTTTTACCTATCCATTTTCAGATATCTGAGCCCCCAAATTTTTGTGGTAGAAATATCAGAGGGTGGGTACATGAGGAGCTACATGTTTTTCCTGGGAGATAACATAGAGAACAGGCATGATAGGAAAGAAGATACAGTAGTATATTCTCTTTCATCTGTAACTTTTATCCCTTTTAGCTGGGCTCAACTCTGACTTAATTTTGAGATAGAGTCTCACTCTATTGCCCAGGCTGGAGTGCAGTGGCGCGATCTCAGCTCACTATAGCCTCTGTCTCCTGGGTTCAAGTGATTCTCCTGCCTCAGCCACCCGAGTAGCTAGGACTACAGGTGTGTGCCACCACGCCCAGCTAATTTTTGTATTTTTAGTAGAGATGGGGTTTCACCATGTTGGCCAGGCTGGTCTTGAACTCCTGACCTCAAGTGATCTGCCTGCCTCGGCCTCCCAAAGTGCTGGGATTATAGGCGTGAGCCAATGCCCCCCACCAACTCTACTATTTTTATTGAAGCTGGCATATATACATATATATATATCTGTATGTATGTATTTTTAAGCAACTAATGCTTTAGGGAGGTTTCCACCCATAAAACTAGGATCATTAAGACTTTAGCCCCAAACTTTCTTCTAGGCCAGTAGAAGACTGACTGTGGAAGCCAGGTTATCTAATCACGGTATCCACAACTCTTCAGCAATCATAACACTGAACAGGCATCCAGAGTCAATAAAGGAAAATGAAAAGCAATTTGGCCTAGAGATGGGATCTGGTTCAACTGAGACTTCCGATTTCCCCACTCTGACTCCAGCTGATGGGCCAAGGCAACGGCGATGCATTGGCTACTTCATGGTAAACTCTGGCTTCATTCCTTACCATGAATTTCTCAGCACTTCAACAATAATTTAAAAGAGAACTTTAAATTAAATTAAAGGTTTATACTAGTAGAATAGTTACCACTCTTTTGTTGCAACTATTTTGGCTCCATTTTGTTCTGATGAGTATCTATTACATGGCAATATTTCAAATCCACTGTCAGTTGCAAACATTCGCAAATAAATAAATACCTAAAACAGGAAAAAAAAATTGATAATGACTTTAAATGGTATACCCTGCTAGACTTTCTTACAATTATAAAAGCAAACCACCCGCAATGATGAAAAAAATGTAAGATCTAGCCTGAGCAACATAGCGAGACCCTGTCTCTACGAAAAACATTAGCCAAGCATGGTGGCATGTACCTTTAGTGCCAGCTACGTGGGCGGCTGAGAGGAAGAATCACTTGAGCCCAAGAGATGGAAGCTGCAGTGAGCCATAATCAGGCCACTGCACTCCAGCCTGGGTGACAGAGCAAGATTCTGCCTCTAAAAAAACAATAAAATAAACAAAAAAAGTAAGATCATTAGGTAACAAACTTTATTGTTACTCAAGAGTTTTGAATGTCACAATTTTTCTCATTTTGCAATATTTGCATTACAGTAACTAGCTGAACACCCCTAAACAAAAAATTCAAAATCCTCCCATGAGCATTTCCTTTGAGGGTCAGGTCGGTGTTCAAAAAGTTTCAGATTTTGGAGCATTTCAAATTTTGGGGTTAAGGGTACTCACTCTGTATGAGTACCTAATGGCTTGTTTCCCTTAAGGCTCATAATGAATTTCACCTCTATATGACAAAGTTTTCTCTCCTTTTTTGGTTTTAGAGACAGGGTCTTGCTCTGTCTCCCAGGGCTGGAGCGCAGTGGCATGATCATAGCTCAGTGCAGCCTCTAACTCTTGGGCACAAGCAATGCTTCTGGCTCTGCTTCCTGAGTAGCCGGAACTACAAACTACAAAGGTACACACTACTATGCCTAGCTAATTTTTTTATTCTTATTTTTTTAGAGATGGAGTCTTGCTATGTTGCCCAGGCTGGTCTCGAAGTCCTGGCCTCAAGCAATACTCCCATCTTAGCCCCCACAAAGTGCTGGGATTACAAGCATGAGCCACTGAGCCTGGCCCAGTTTTTTCTCTGGACTGTCATCCAAATGACTGTATGTGTTACAAGATCTTCAGGCTGATTAGTTTTATGAAAAATAAATTTAAAATTTCAGTATTAACTAACATTTAAGGTTTTAATTTACTTCACTATTCTTATCCAAATAGGTTAACAGCATCAGTCTTAATAAACTTACATGTTCTTTGAATAATTTCTCCTGCATTTTATTCTTGTTGAGAAAATAGTGCCGTGCCCATTCGCCTGAAGTCAAACATTTGAAGGCTTTCTCCAAGTGTTCATCTTTCTTAAAACGTTCAATTACTTCCTTTAGTTCTTCCTGCCTTCCTTTAATAGGCCTAAATCTGAAAGAAATCAAAAGAATGAATGGGTTATCTGCCACAATCCTTGCGCCACTGATCCATCTTAACAGATCTTGAGAAAGAGCTAATACCCTAAAAACAGCCATGGTTATCAGAGCAAAGATCTAAGAGAAGAGAACAACAATCAATAGTCTTGATTACTACTATTCAAGTAATACTGATCACCTGGATCAGCAAGTTCTCTTTTTTCAATCTGTTATTTTAATTATTTTTATTTCACTGTTATCTCATTAACTGTGAGGCGAGCAGACGATTCAAACAAAAGCTGTCTGATTCAGACTTACACTAGTCGTCAACTTTGGGAGACACAAAATCAAAGCTCTAGAATACAGCACACCTAATTTAGAGTTAGAATGACAAGAATCTTTTTAAAACATGCAAAATCAAGCTGGAAGAGTGCCAGGCAATGAATTTCAGAAGTATGATGATGTAAACAAAACCATGCCATACACAAAAACATTCTTTATGTACACAGTCAGAAAAAACCCCAAACTAAGTATTCCAACAGGCTTTGAAACACACCTTGATGTTCTAACCACCCATGTCAAAGTCATCTTTGATGACTGCATTCAGAGAACAAAACGAGCACAAGCAGTGTTAACTCTAGTGGTGAAATTGCTATACTGGTAATGTAGGAAAACTGATGGGGTAGAGTTGTCTTCTTTTTTTTTTTTTTTTTTTTTTGGAGATGGAGTCTCACTCTGTGGCCCAGGCTGGAGTGCAGTGGTGTGATCTTGGCTCACTGCAACCTCTGCCTCCCGGGTTCAAGTGATTCTCTTGCCTCAGCCTCCCACGTAGCTGGGATGACAGGCGTGCGCCACCATGCCCAGCTAATTTTTGTATTTTTAGTAGAGACCATGTTGGCCAGGCTGGTCTTGAACTCCTAACCTCAAGTGGTCTGCCCGCCTTGGCCTCCCAAAGTGCTGGGATTATAGGTGTGAGCCACTGAGCCTGGCCTGCAGGGGTAGAATTGAAAAGGCTTCCATTGTAGAATCAGCCACACTGATGTCTTCAGAATATTATCCCATTAGGTCTATATTTATGCATGATGCAGTCATGGCCCAAGCAAGACAAATTTGTGAACCCCTCATTCTAAAGCTGTGTTTTCAGTAAAACATGTACTATAAAGTTACTAGCATCTTAATTTCAAATTTTCTTTTCATGTCAATTTCATAAAGCTAATTCTCCCAAATAAAGTTTTTATTTAAAAAAAAAGTTTTATTTTATTTTCATAAAGCTAATTCTAACCGGATTATGGCCCGGTGTGGTGGCTCTCACCTATAATCCCAGCACTTTGGGAGGTCGAGGCGGATGGATCACGAGGTCAGGAGATCGAGACCATCCTGGCCAACCTGGTGAAACCCTGTCTCTACTAAAATGCAAAAAATTAGCCAGGCCCACGTAGTGGTACACGCCTGTAGTCCTAGCTACTCAGGAGGCTGAGGCAGGGGAATTGCTTGAACTCGAGAGTTGAAGTTGGAGTGAGCCAAGATCGCGTCACTGCACTTCAGCCTGGTGACAGAGCAAGACTCCGTATCAAAAAAACAAAACAAAACGTCCAACAGAAAAAAGGAATCACCGATTGCCATTCAAATAAAATACATTAAGAAAAAATATTAGTGGTTCAGGAGAAAAAAATCTTTATGTGTCTTACTCTGACATTTAAAATTGTACATTTCATAAACCTGAATATGCTAAAATTGAGGTAAGATCTAGCATAAACTCCAGCAAAGGAAGCATTCAGCAGAATTTTTTTTCCTAGAGAAGCTATCATACATGTATTCATAGTATTTCAGTAAGATTTCAAGCCACAGTATTTCATCAAGGTTTATTAGGTGCTGTGTTGTGTATACAGTGGCATATGAAGCGCTATGGTGAAAAATACAAGAGAAGACATGGCCACTGTTCTTGAATGGAAAATTTAATTGGGACTAAAAGACATATATATGCATCAAACAGTTAAGGAAGTGATCAATATGCAAATGCATGTTAATATGCTAAAAACTGCATTGCTATAGCACCTAAAAGTATAGAAATTATAACTAGGGTGTAAAATGTACATGGGAAAGGTTTAAGAAAAGCACATTATAAGCAGGTAAGAATCAAAAGGAAGGAAGAGTGAGGGGAAGTCTAAGCAGAAGATCTTAATCAAGCTGGATTCAAAGAGTTGACCAGGGTCAGCTAGTTAGCAATAATAAAGTGAAGTACCAGAATCAGGAAGAGGGAAGACATGAGGTCCTGAACAGGTATAATACTGTTTACTGGACAGGATCACTGGAAGACTTCAGGTGTATTAATGCATACTGATACTACCAGGAACTTACTAGCTACACACTCTAGTCATTTTTTTTTAATTCAGTAATCCTGAATTCTCACAACTATTAGCTGAACCATCTGAAAGTTCAAACATATCCTAGAGATAATACTGAAAATGAACAGGGCCCTATTTTCCATTTTCAATCAGTTGGTATACAAGCCTTTACAGACAGATAAATGCAAGTCCTTTAAACAATTCAGAACGTCTTACTAGGCTGTCGACATATGGTGTCAGAGAACCACCATGAAAATAAAGAGCTGTAGAATTGGGAAAGCATCCAAATATCCATACTCAACTACTTGTAGCCATCACAATTGATTGTGTCAAGATACCATCTCCAAGAAATCCAATGGAAACCATTCTTGCTGCAATCCTACACTACATGGTTATTTGCACATGAAGGACAGATAAGACAACAAAGCAGCTCTCAGCTAAGGCATGACCTGTCGAGCAATATGAAATATGAAATATGAAACGGTGGGAAACAGATAACCCGTGTTTTGTGTGGCAATCAGAAAAGCAATAGTTCACTTTAAGCAAATGCAATAAATTATCCATGCCGTTAAATGACAGGGCTACAAACGACAGAAAGGGCCAAGCTATCTTTACACGTTCAATGTGAAAGTGACCAATGGGAACATTATACAAAAGTAAGTTATAGACCTGGAATGAAACTTGGCTATTTTTAATAGGCTTTATGTGTGTTCTATGCTTTCTGAAACAAGTTCATTCCTATCTAAAAATGCCTTCAGGTAACCTTAGTTTTGTTTATTTTTTATTCATAATGCCAAACAATTTACATGCTAAAACCAACACAAAATAGTCAACTCTTGATTTAGTAGTATTCTGCCGACCTTCCCTGTGTTGACTTCTGTTTCTGCTTTCCTGACTTTATTGCCTCAAACATAAATAAAACCCCTGAAACTATCCCTTGCTACCGATAGCAAGAACCTCTATTTCACTAAAAATATAAGTTGCTGTCCCAAACCTGTTAAAACTTACTGTCACAGTTGGCTGCTATGGGCATGAAATGACAGTAAGGAAAAGGGGGAAGAAAATGGTTAAGGGTGCAGACAGGCAGGAGATGAGACAGTTGTTTTCAATAATCCTACAGAAGTATGTAAAAGTCAGCTGGCTGATAGTTCAAATCAAATCCCATTGTAACAAATACTGTGGAAAATAAAAGTTAAGACTGTTATACCTATTAGGGCTGGTGCAAATGCACTGAAAACCTTAGGGGATTTTTTTTTTCCTATTATTGAACAGAAAAAATACCCTCTCTCCTTAACTATAATCACTCTAACTCTCCCATACAAACTGCATAAAACTATCCTTTTACTCTGGCACTTAAAGGCCAGATAATTTAGAACAGCCCTTTTGTTCCACAAATGAGGAAAATAAGGCCCAACAAGGCTGAGTAGATTGCCAATGACTTAGGGCTAATGAATGGAAGACCTGGGATTTACCCTGGCCTTTCTGTTTCCTGTTATATGACCTGGCTCAGGAGAGCCTTCCTCACATTGTTTCATGGTTAGAAGAGGATTTGACTTGCGTTTGCCATTGAGCATCAGCACTGGGCCCAGCCAGAGACAGCTCTAGCTTGTATACTGACAATACAGTGGAAGGGATGGACGCAAATGTGAATTTTAAAATTTCGTATTTGGGTGGGGGGGTGGGTGGCAAGGGAGGCAAGAAAAAACAGTTATTTGGCATTTCCAAACCAATATGCCCCGTCCTCCCTCCCTTAATAGAAAATTTGCTACTTTAAATCAACCAAACATATCTATTTTTTCTCTTCTTACACTTCCAATCAATGGCTGGTATAAGAAAAATAAAAATGTCATTTACAATTGGTTATTATTAAAGGGGCAGGAAAAAAACATATGAATTCACACTCCCACACACCTGTTCCCCACTCTTTCCAGAGACTCACTTCCCAGGTTTTCTTGCTATTTGGTTTTTCTGTCTCCCCACTGTGGCAGTGAAGAAAAGTTGTAGACTGTATTAGCTGTGCTACTGTGCCCTTCATTAGCATGCACAATCAAGAGCTGACTGGAAGGGTGGGGAACAGGAAGGGGAACAGAAAAAAGGGAGACAGGGAAGGAGAGAGGAAGAGAGAAAAATGCTCAAATATTTAAGATATAAAATAAAACCATGAGGCAACATAGTGAACACATTTCCCCCTCTGAAGAAAGTTTAGCTGCAAATCCACAGTTTGTAGACGCTGAGTGAGGAGTCGCAGAGCAGCTCTTCAGTCCTTCTTGACCTGAAAATAAACGAGAACCAAAAACATACCTGGCTGAGTCCTGCAATCAGTGCTCAGCTAATCACATGGAGTGACTCCTGATCTTTTGAAGAATGATTTGTTTCTCTTAAAATCACCCTGTTATGAAGTACAAGTGGTTTTTTAAAAAATACAACTATTATCAAACTACTTTAAAAGGTTTGTAAAATGTTCTAAAACTCTAATTTATGCTGACACTTCAAATTACTTAACATAAAAGAACATTTTAAAAGGCTGGAATGGGTTAGTCAGTATCTCATTGTTTTTAACACACACTACCTACCTCACAGGGTTGTTGTGAGAAAAACTGTCAGATTTTGAAAAATGCCTTGAGCTCCTCGAAGGAAAGGCGCTATATAAATGCAAAAACAAACAACAAAAATAAAAAGCTATTTGTATAATCTGTACTTGTAATTTCTAAACAGACTTACAATATTCGTTGTTGCAAAAATCTTTAAAACTCTGTGATAATCAAGAACTTTAAGATGCCACAGGTGGGCGCGGCAGGATAGAAGCCATGCTGCTGAAATTCTCTGCTTCCCATAGAACACACCTTACCATGAAGTTAGAAGCTTTGAAAACATTCTTTACGGATTCTAGTCAAGCACTTAATTTTAAAATGATATTTAAAGTGATTCATATCCATATCCAATAGTGGATATGAATAATCAAATACATATAAAAGTGAAATAAAAATTAGATGGTTATAACAGTAGAAAAATGAGTAAGGACTGTACAGGCTGACATTCTGATTAGAAAACCAAGAAAAGTTGAAAAGAGAAACTCAGTGCCCTGAAGTGACTCCCCTGATGTTTAAATGCTGTCTCCTGCTCAGCTCACTGCTGGCCTGAGTCGCCTTCACGCCTCAGGATACTGTGACATCTCAGGGTCATGCAGCCTCAAAAAGGGGGCATTACTGAAAGCATCGATCCCTTTCTTAAAATATCCCGCTCCCACTCCATTTAAAAACCAGAGGTATAAACAACAACTCTTTTTTTCTTGTTAAAAAGAAAACTTTAGGTTTCATAATTGACAAAAGTCAATTAAGTTCAAATTTCTCCCAATAAATTGAAATTAGCATTTTGTTCGTACTATTTCTAAGTATTCATGCTACAACTCTTGCTTGTTAGTAAATGTAAGGATATATTAAGATTAAAACCTGTGCACTCAAAATATAGCCAGTTTTGAAAATTCTCCAATCATTAAACATCTACTCTTTCTTTTTTCTCTTTTTTTTTTTTTTTTTTTGGAGATAGAGTCTCACTCTGTTGCCCAGGCTGGAGTGCAGTGGTGTGATCTAGGCTCACTGCAACCTCTGCCTCCCAGGTTCAAGTTATTCGCCTGCCTCAAACTCTTGAGTAGCTGGGATTACGGGCACGCACCACCATGCCCGGCTAATTTTTGTATTTTTAGTAGAGACGGGGTTTCACCATGTTGGTCAGGCTGGTGTCGAACACCTGACCTCGTGATCCACCCGCCTCGGCCTCCCAAAGTGCTGGAATTACAGGCGTGAGCCATCACGCCCGGGCTAAACATCTACTGTTTCTTAACATTCTTCCTGTTGGTAGACTGAAAGAAGTAAAAGGAAGGGAAAAGAGTATAAAAAAGAGAAACTAAAAAGTGACAAATTACAGGTGCATAAACATATGAACAAAGAGCGCACTATACAAGGAACAGGCAGAGAGCTTAGAAAATTAAAATCCAAGAGCAGTACATCTTCTGGTCACTTCTTTTGCACCCCAAAGAGAGAGAAGTCCATAAACTAACAATTTAAGAAGTATTTATTGGCTATTTACTACCCTAATTAAGCATTATCAGTTTTCCTTATTTTCTAAAGTCACATTCTGGTAAATTCTTGCTCAAAAGATGAAGAGCTAGAAGGGATAGTTTTATTTTCAAGTAAATTCACTAAGGTTAATTGAAAACATATACCTTTCACCAAGATTAATGTAAAGGTCATTAATAAAGTTTCTGTTCCCAAATATCAGTGTACACAAGAGTGTAAAAGCACACGTAAATGGAACACTCTGGTGGGAAGTAGGCAGGCCGTCCCCTGCACTGCCACACCGGCCTGAAGTGCTGGCATTGCTAGGAACCCAGGCTGCTCTAACCAGGGCAACAGAATCGTCTGTACTTCCACAGGTTATTTTAGGAACTGTATAATTAAATGTTGGACTAAAAAATACTTAAAAAATGATTTCTTCTGCAAGTTTAACCAGCTTTAATTTTAGATGCTTCAATTCTATGGGGAAAAATCTTAGGCACTGGATGCATTTTAACTTAGGAGTCCTCAGTTAATGTCTTGAGTTCTAAAAATATTTGTGTGGTAATCCTGAAGTTTACATTTATGACTACATAGTTTTACGTGAGCCCTAGGAAACTCCTAGTAAGGTATTTTTATCCACTTAGCACGTCACAATGAAACTGAGAGGCCAGATGTTTTAGGACCTAGCTATTCCAAGTGTAGTCTGGGAGCTTGTTAGAAAGGCAGAATCTCAGGCCCCACCCCAAAGCTACTGAATCAGAGCCTTCATTTCAACAAACTCCCAGGTGACTCTCATGTAAACTAATTATAAGACGCAATGGTATAGGAGGACTTTTACAGAAAACTGGAGTGCTTCCTTTTGTTTTTTAATATAGGGTTTCACTCTGTGGCCCAGGCTGGAGTGCAGTGGTATGAATACAGCTCATTGCAGCCTCGAGCTCCTGGGCTCCAGTGATCCTCCCATCTTGCCCTCCCAAAGTGCTGGGATTACAGGCATGAGCCACTGCAGCAGAAAACTGGAGTATTTACTATTGAAGATGCCAATAACAGGCAGCCTTCTGGAATACGGCACGGGGATTTTAGAATACATGAAGTTCTGTCATAAGCCACTAAAACTTTCATTGTAATTTTTTTTTTTTTTTTTGAGACTGAGTTTCGCTCTTGTTGCCCAGGCTGGAGTGCAGTGGCACAATCTCGGCTCACCACAACCTCTGCCTCCCAGGTTCAAGTGATTCTCCTGCCTCGGCCTCCTGAGTAGCTGGGAGTACAGGCATGTGCCACCACGCCTGGCTAATTTTGTATTTTTAGTAGAGACGGGGTTTTCCATGTTGGTCAGGCTGGTCTTGAACTCCCGACCTCAGGTGATCTGCCCACCTCAGCCTCCCAAAGTGCTGGGATTACAGGCGTGAGCCACCGCACCTGGCCCATTGTAATTCTGATGTAACACTGTTTTATATGCTTCCATATCTTGGTAATAAGGCATAATCAATATAACTTTCTTGATGACCCCAGGTCAAGATTCTGGGCCTTTGTGGTGACATTCTGAATGCCACTAGACTACTGTGTCAAAGAGTGATTCATTCACACATTCACATTTCTTAACTCAAAAAAAAAAAACAAAGAAAAACACTGGGGGTGCTACAGGGTGACAAATATTATCAGCACCTTCTAGGAGGAGAATGAGCACTGGTCTCATGTTCAATGGGCAAAAAAAAAGAAAAGAAAAGAAAATGGACTTAAAATAATGCAAATTAGTTTTTTGTTTTTTGTTTTTAGCCGGAGTCACGCTCTGTTGCGCAGTGGCGCGATCCCAGCTCACTGCAACTTCCACCTCCCAGGTTCGAGGGATTCTCCTGCCTCAGCCTTCCGAGTAGCTGGGACTACAGGCGCATGTAGCCATGCCCAGCTAATTTTTTGTATTTTTAGTAGAGACGGGGTTTCAGCATGTTGCCCAGGCTGGTCTCGAACTCCTGAGCTCAGGTGATCCACCCACCTCGGCCTCCCAAAGTGCTGGGATTACAGGCATGAGCCACCATGCCCAGCCCTGTATCTTTTTTTTTTTTTTTTGAGGCAGTCTCACTTTGTTACCCAGGCTGGAGTGCAGTGATGTGATCTTGGTTCACTGCAACCTCTGTCTCCCGGGTTCACGTGATTCTCCTGCCTCAGCCTCCTGAGTAGCCAGGACTACAGGTGTGCACCACCACACCCAGCTATTTTTGTATTTTTAGTAGAGATGGGATTTCACCATGTTGGCCAGGCTGGTCTCGAACTCCTGACCTCTGGTGATCCACCCAGCTTGGCCTCCCAAAGTGCTGAGATTACAGGCATGAGCCACTGGGCCCAGCCTGGATCTTAATCAATCAGGGCATCCAATGGCAGTCATTTGGCAGGGAACTGTTTAAATAATCTCCCAACTCCATTCCAATATTTCACACTTCATTTGAGTAGGTAAAGGTATATGACAGAAAATTTTATGGTCAGACATGGTGGCTCATGCCTATAATCCCAGCACTTTGGGAGGCTGAGGCAGGTGGATCACCTGAGGTCAGGAGTTTCAAGACCAGCCTGGTCAACATGGTGAAACCTCATCTACACTAAAAATACAAAAATTAGCTGGGTGCAGTGGTGCACGCCTGTAATCCCAGCTACTTGGGAAACTGAGGCAGGAGAATCACTTGAACCCAGAAGGTGGAGGTTGCAGTGAGCTGAGATCATGCCACTGCACTCCAGTCTGGGCGACAGAGTGAGACTCCATCTAAAAAAGAAAAGAAAAAAAAATTTATGAAAAAAACAAAAGCACATTTTTACCTGAATTACTTCTTTTGGATTTAGACTGTAATTGATAAGTGAGGCATATAGTATCTTAATTCTAGCAAGGGATAAAATTAAAAGGGGGGAAACAGGACACAAGACTTTCCTCTAATTACCTGTACTCACCAATTCCTACCTCTCCCAACTACTGATCAGTGACCACCTACCTGGGTACCAAGTTCCCCCAGGGTTGCCACTAAAATCGGAACTATATGACCCCAGTCCGGGTGTGATGGAGATGAAAGTGATGGGCCAGAACTAGCTCTATCTTCTAAATCCCTGCTGTTATGCTTTCCCACCAGACTAAAAAACCCTTTGCCATAGAGGTTAAGAGACAAAGCAAAGTTGCAAAGCTCTGACCTGTTTGGTGGCAGATACATTTGTGAAATGATCTAATGGTCTTTTTTGAGGGAGAAATGGTATTTAAGAGAATTAAAGAGAGACCTCGGCTGTTAAAAGATGACAGATTTCAAGATTAATGTAATAATGTTTTTTATATACAGCATTTGGTACTCAAAACACTTACACATCCACTTTCTTACCTGCATACTGAATATAAACATGTCTTTAAAACTATTCGCTCTTAAATGATTAGCTGAATCCCAAAGATTAAACATGATGACAAAATTCCCCATCTATACAGAGACAATGTGTAAGAGAAAAGTCTATAATAAAATCATGAAAAAAAGGGATGTACCCTACTTTAAGTTGGAAATAATCATACACTTTCAAGGTGTTACAGGATGCTTGTCAGATTTTTCTTTTCGCTAAGATAATTGTCATCACCTTTTTTTTTTTGAGATGGAGTTTCGCTCTTGTTGCCCAGACTGGAGTGCAATGGCACGATCTCGGCTCACTGCAACCTCCGCCTCCCGGGTTCAAGTGATTCTCCTGCCTCAGCCTCCCAAGTAGCTGGGATTACAGGCGTGTGCCACCTGCCTGGCTAATTTTTTTTGTACTTTTAGTAGAGACAGGGTTTCACCATGTTGGTCAGGCTGGTCTCAAACTCCTGACCTCAGGTGATCCACCCACCTTGGCCTCCCAAAGTGTAGGGATTACAGGCGTGAGCCACCATGCCTGGCATCATCAACTTTTAAAATAGAACATGAGGATGCTCCTCCAGCTTTATATGTTAATAGAAATGTTCTGAGGTAAAATAAGAACACAGAGTTAGAACTGACAAGATTCCTAGAGTCTTTTCTCTGCTTCTCTTGGCTCACAGACAGAAAACCCTTCCACTGCAAAGAACTTTCCTTTAATGTCATTTTAAATTTTGAGCAAAAGTAAAATTAGCCATCTATGTTCTTGAATTCAACATAATCATCTGTTCCATTCAGGATAAAGACTGAAAATTACCTAGTATTCATTTTGTGTGTTTGAAAACCTAAATAGGGATCAAGAACCAAACTGGTTGCTAGGTCATCATTTTCACAGAGTTCCTTGGCGGACATTCCAGAGGATGGTACATAGCGACTCTGTCCTTCAAATCCCGAGTTACCATTACCTGTGAAAAGCAAAAGCAAGAAAAATTACTCAAATTGAAAACTACTTAAATCTGCCTTAAAATCTTTAGCAGCATTGCCCATTCAAGCTGGTAATAAAGAACTGAAAAATCAATCACTTTTAGTAATTAAGAATTTAATAACCTTTGCATAAGACAGAAAATCAAATGCAGTAAACTATCTCCATTACTGAGAGTATTTTCGTTAGCAGGTAGTAATAGCAGGTTCCCAAGAATGGGGTCTGGGTAGTTGCGAGAATTTGGTTCAAATGCTTGACTCTCCCCCACCCCCTTCTCTCCAAGGAACACTGAGAAACAGGGGACGGGAGGATGTTCACTATTTTAACAAGACAATACACAGGGCCATTACAGATAGGACTCGGCTGAAAAGGAAAGAGGAACACAAGATAGTTTCTGCAAGAAGCACCAGAACTCCAGATCTCAAGTATCAAAAGCAATCTCATGAAGTTCAGCTTCCTGCTTTAGGGCAGGTGAATGATTATTATCCCCACTTTGCAGGCAACTGAGGCCCAGACAAAAAGAAACTTGCCCACAATTCCAGAGCTGGGCAGTAGAAGTGGGGAAAGAAGTGGAGAGAGAATGACAGACCTATTTCTACTGACCTCTGTTTGAAGCAATTATGAACGAATGGATAAAAATACAGACTGAAATATATAACTGAAATAACTGGGTTTAACAGTGGAAGAAAAGCAATGTAAAGAAGGAAATGAAGGCCAAGTTTGTAAGAAGTTTCATCAGAGCTGATTAAGTTTGATGTATATGCCACTGACAGTCCTTCCATGGAATCAGCACATCATTTATGGAGGACAACAGCAATGTAACTTTCAGGCTCTCAAAACCAAAATGGGGAAGAATGAAACACAGAGTAAAGTTTAACCTTTTCATCCACTCTTTCACAGAACAAATACTTAAATGTGAGTTCCTGCCAAGGGTAGACATATGATTTTGCAATCAAATTAGTTGCATGTAGGTATGTGAAAAGCTATCAACATTGTTAAATTTTTTGTAACAGCATAATAGCTTTATTGAAATACAATTCACATATGACACAACTCACTTTTTTTTTTTTTGAAGACAGGGTCTTGCTTTGCCACCCAGCCTGGAGTGCAGTGGCATGATCACAGCTCACCGCAGCCTCGAATTCCTGGGCTCAAGGAATCATCCTGCCTCAGCCTCCCTAGTAGCTGGGACCACAGGCATGCATCATCAAACCTGGTTAATTTTTGTATTTTTTTGTAAAAGTGGGGTCTCGCCATATTGTCCAGGCTGGTCTTGAACTCCTGAGCTCAAGCCATCCTCCTGCCTCAGCCTCCCAAACTGCTGGGATTACAGGCGTGAGCCACCACGCCCAGTCTTCTTTTTTTCACGCAGGCATTTACAAGCATAAATTTCCCTCTAAACCACCACTTTGGCTGCATCCTGTAAGTTTTAGTATATTTTATCTTTCTTTTAATTCACTTCAAAATGTTTTCTGATTTCCTTTTTGATTTCTTCTTTGACCCACTGATTATTTAGAAGTGTGTTATTTCATTTCTATGTATTTGTGAAATTCCCAAATTTCCTTGTTAATTTCTAATTTTCCTCCATTGGGGTCACAGAACATACCTTTTATGATTTCAATCCTTTGAAGTTTATGGAAGCTTGTTATACGGTCTAGCATATGTTCTATCCTGGAATGCTGCACTTGCACTTGAGATGAATGCGTATTCTGATGAGGTTCTATAGATGTCTGTTAGGCCTCATTGGTTTATAGTCTTAAGCTGTTCTATCCATTATTAAAAGTGGCGTATCAAAGTCTCCAAATTATTGCTGAATTGTTGATTTTTCCCTTCAATTTTGTCAGTTTTTCTTTCCTGTATCTTAAGGCTCTGCTGCTGGGAAAGTCACTGATTGTATCTGAGATGGGGCACTGCTCTGTGCTCTCCCATTTCTCATTGCTGGCTCTCTTTCTGCACCATTCTGGCCCAATAACATTCAATGTAAGGCTATGTCATCTTCACACGCTGGGTTTTCCCAACCTAGCCCTCTATATTTATCTATGCTTGGTAAAGTGTAACCAAAGTAATGGCCATTTTCCTTTTTCTTTTTTTTTTTTTTTTGAGATGGAGTCTCACTCTGTCGCCCAGGCTGGAGTGCAGTGACGCAATCTCGGCTCACTGCAAGCTCTGCCTCCTGGGTTCACACCATTCTCCCGCCTCAGCCTCACGAGTAGTTGGGACTACAGGCACCTGCCACCACGCCCAGCTAATTTTTTGTATTTTTAGTAGAGGCAGGGTTTGACCGTATTAGCCAGGATGGTCTCGATCTCGTGACCTCATGATCCACCCACCTCAGCCTCCCAAAGTGCTGGGATTACAGGCGTGAGCCACCACGCCCGGCCCGTAATGGCCATTTCTAAACTCTTTTTTTTTTTCTTTAAACAAGAGTCTCATTTTTTTTTTGCCCATGCTGGAGTGCAGTGGTGTGATCTCGGCTCACTGCAACCTCTAACTCCTGGGCTCAAGTGATCTTTCCAACCACAGCCTCTCAAAGTAGTTGGAACCACAGACATGCAACACCATGATTGGCTAATTTTTTTGTAGACACGGTAGTTTTTGTAGACACAGGGTTTCACCATGTTGCCCAGGCTGGTCTCAAACTCCTGGACTTAAGCAGATCCATTCGCCTTGGACTCCCAAAGTGCCGGGATTACAGGTGTGAGCTACCACGCCC
Organism: Pan troglodytes; assembly: GCF_028858775.2. Classification (NCBI taxonomy): domain Eukaryota; kingdom Metazoa; phylum Chordata; class Mammalia; order Primates; family Hominidae; genus Pan; species Pan troglodytes. The sequence continues at coordinate 70,231,367 of NC_072407.2, forward strand.
AGACGCATTTTCTAAATTCTTGTGTATCTATAACAATTCAACTAATTAAAACTGTTTTGCACTATGATACACAAAAGGAGGCCAACAGTGATTTCCTAAAAAACTTAAGATATGCCTAGTTTACTGACCAGAATGAATACACACTGATGTGATCACTATATTTCTCAATTCTTCACGTTCACACTAGCTGCTAAGGAGTGAGGCAGGATGAGGGTACATGCTGCCAGCAGCCTCAGGAGTGAGTGGTGTCCATGCAGAGGACCACTCATTCAGTCTTGCCTCTTCCTACTCTTGTCCCAAGCAGGAATTCTGTCTGGTTTTCTATAGCAACAGTGACCTGATCTGAAATGGAAAGGTTAAGGGTAGCCTGGGCCCAATGAATCGCATAAACCCTAAAAGGTAAGAAGGAAATCAATCAGAACTTGTACAATCTGAAACTACAGGAAATCCCAGGCTAATCCAAATCCCTGGAAACAGGCCAATGCCAATCTGAATTAAGGATATTCAAAAGTGGCTAGATTCACGTTAGAAAAAGAAGAAAAGCTGTCCTCTTTAACATGACATACGTTTGGACATATAGCTGCCTAGTTAGGTATACACTTGTCCTCAGTCATTTTACTACTTTTAGAGGAACTATGAAATACGCACCAAATCTACAACTTCCTGAACTCTCAAAAAGCAGCCTCTTTCCTATCAAGAGGTATAGAGGAAATAAAGTAACTTATCAGCAGTGTTTCACTGTCAGGATGAACAACTGTCTACCCTGTATAAAGAGAATAAATTGCTATGATTTGTGAGGCTGCCCTAAAGCAGTCAGTTCTATCTATCCTCCATTCTACTTACGTAAATTACAGTTGGCGTCATTATTCATATTATTCCATGAAACATTTGTGGAAATTAGCAAAGAAGTACATACCTATACTTACATCTATTAAAAAAATACAGGTTAACCTGTAAGAAGTTCAATTAAAATTTTAAAAATTTAGTAAGACATATCAACCATTCAGGTAAATTCTACAAAATATAAAGTAACAGACAGAAAAGCATGATTAAAATAATTATATGAAGCATTAAACTTGAGTTTTATATAGTTTGATGAGAATAAAAATTGACACAACTTTGAGAGTAAAAAGACTATATTGTTAATTATGAAAATGCAAAAAATTATTTAAGACAAAAGAAAACAGAATACACATTACAAACTGGAAAGAATTACTACCCCATATCACAATCAGAACATTGAAGGTTTAAGTGTGTACATACATCTGTTCGACCTCCTCTCGACTGCATTTTTGCCAGCCTTCAGGGTGTCCTTCCCCGTGTGCTGTAATTTTGATTGATTCTGCTGATGGTCATTAGACAACTTGCCTCCATTTCTCCTGCCATTCACCACCATGTTCTTGGATTCTCCCAACCACTTCATACCCACAGACAGCCTGACCCAGGTGCATTTAGTCACTCTCTTCAAATAGCTTAGAGAATACTTTCAATGTTCTCTCCTAACAGAAACAAAATATGAAAAACAAAACAAAATGGGGAGATAAATACATGAAAGATCATGCTAAACAGACCCTTGAGAAAGATATATAATATTAAAAGGACAGTCATTCACAGTATAATGATGTTTTGGTCAATGACAGACCACATAAATAACGGTGGTTCCATAAGATTATAACAGAGCTGGACATACACTTCATAAAATTCGTATTGCCTAGTATTTACTATATTATACTTTTTCCTGTTATTTTAGAGTATATTCCTCCTACTTTTTTTTAAGTTAACTATAAAACAGCCCCAGGCAGGTTATTCAAGAGATATTCCAGAGGAAGGCACTGTTATCACAGGAGATGACAGCTCCATGCATGCTACTGCCCCTGAAGACATTCCAGTGGGACAAGATGCAGAGGGAGAAGACAGTGATATGGATAATCCTGACCCTGTGTGGGCTGAAGCTAATGTTTGTGACCTGTGTCTCAGTTTTTAATAAAAAAGTTAAAAAAATAAAAGTAGGAAAAGGTTATAGAATAAAGATATTTTAAAAAGAATATAGCTGGGCACAGTGGCTCATGCCTGTAATCCCAGCACTTTGGGGGGCCATGGCAGGCAGACTGCTTGAGCCCAGAAGTTGAGACCAGCCTGGGCAACATGGCAAGACCCTGCCTCTACAGAAAATAAAAAAGTGAGCCAGGCATAGTGGCATGAGCCTGTGGTTCCAGCTACTTGAGAGGCTGAGATGGGAGGTCAAGCCTGCAGTGAAGCTATGATTGCAACACTGCACTCCAGCCTGGGTGACAGAGCAACCCTGTCTTCCAAAAAAGAAAAGAAAATAATAATATATTTTTGTGTCTTTTTGTCTGTGTTTTGAGACAGTCTCACTCTATGGCCCAGGCTGGAGTGCAGTAGTGTGATTATGGCTCACTGCAACCTCAAATTCCAGGGCTCAACCAATCCTCCCACTCAGCCTCCCAAGTAGCTGGGACTAGAGGCAGGAGCCACCACATCCAGTTAATTTTAAAACTTTTTGTGTGTGTGTGTGTGTGTAGAGACGAGGTCTCACTCTGTTGCCCAGACTGGTCTCAAACTCCTGGCCTCAAGCAATCCCTCCACCTTGGCCTCCAAAAGTGCTGGGATTACAGGCATGAGCCACTGTGCCTGGCTAAGAAAGAATATACATTCATTTACTTGAGACAGGGCCTTGCTCTGTCGCCCCGGCTAGAGTGCAGTGGTGCCATCTCTTCTCATTGCAACCTCCACCTCCCAGGTTCAAATGATTCTCCTGCCTCAGTCTCCTGAGTAGGTGGGATTACAGGCGTGCACCACCACACCCAGCTAATTTTTGTATTTTTAGTAGAGACAGGGTTTTACCATGTTAGCTAGGCTGGTCTCGAACTCCCAACCTCAAGTGATCCACCTGCCTTGGCCTCCCAAAGTGCTGGGATTATAGGCGTGAGCCACTGTATGTGGCCAGAATGTATTTTTGTATAGCTATATGTGTTTGTATTTTAAGCCAAGTATTACCATAAAAGAGTCAAAAAGTTTTTAGAAAAAAAAACTTTATAAAGTAAAACAGTTACAAGCTAAGGTTAATTATTGAAGAAACATTTCAAAATAAATTTAGTGTAGCCTAAGTGTACGGTGTTAATAAAGTCTACAGTAGTATACATGTACTAGGTCTACGCAATTACTCACCACTCACTCACTGCCTCATCCAGAGCAACTTCAAATCCTGCAAGTTCCATTCATGAGAAGTGCCCTTCACAGGTGTACCATTTTAAAATCTTTTATTCTGTATTTTTACTGTATCTTTATGTTTATATATGTTTAGATAACAAATAATATTGTGTTACCAGTGACTACAGTAGTCAGTACAGTAACAAGCTGTACAGGTTAGTAGCCTAGGAGCAATGGCCCAGGTGTGTAGTAGGCTAGACTACCTAGGTTTGTGTAAGTACACTCTATGACAACTGCATGACAACAAAACCACCTAACCTCACATTTCTAGAATGTGTCCCTGAGACACACTCTATGAGTGCACTCTATGATATCTGCACGATGACAAAATCACCTAAACTCACATTTCTCAGAATGTGTGGTATCCCTGTCATTAAGCAATGCATGACTATACTTTAATAACTGATGTCTCCACTCTTTAAAGACAATCTTGGCTCTCTCCAATCATATGATGCCTGCTCAGGAATACAGTGCCCCCAGACTGACCAGAATGTAAACTACAGAAGGCAGGGACTCATTCTGACTTGTTCCTTGCTTGTGTTTAGAACAGCACTGACAAACAGCAGGTGCTCAACAAACAGTTCTCTCAGTAAACAGTAAGAACCATCTTTGCTCCTTGTTATACTGATATCTAGTAGAGCTTTCTCATCTATCTGCTCAAACTACATGTTTTGGTAATGCTCTGAACTGGGTGAGTAAACTACAAGGAAGTTATTTATCTCTTTGTTCCAAGGCAAGCTTAGGAAAAGGCATCTATACTAAGCTTTGTCCATCACAGTAAGAGACTCCTAACTGTTATGCTGGCTACTCATCACCACAAACAAAATTTAGCAGAGGGACAAGAGTAAGGAAGGTAAAGGACTTCATATCTCTTTGTTGTTGTTAGTTTCAATTCACTGTTCTAGATATTTAAGAAACCAATATTCAGATATCAAAGTAGTGCCCATCTGGAAATGTCTACCTTATCATTCCTTCACAATGGCAACAAAACTGAGAAGCTACTGTATTCGGTAATGTAAATGTATCTCTTACTATCTGAATTTGGGAACCGATTGATCTGAATAGTGGGGGATGCTTGTAATTTATAATGACCTTTGGAAATGAGGATATTATACATCACACTCACTACTAATGGAATGAGAAAAAGGATGTCCATGATACCACCTCATTATCGAATTATGCGTTAGTACAAGTCAGACTAAAAAGGCCCTACGATAAAGGGCAAAAATACAGAACTTCAGAGCCAAAGATGCCTTAAGATCATCAGTGCAACTCCTTCAATTTGCAAATGAAACTGAGGCCACATGCCTAAAACCACATGATCCACCTGCAGCAGTCTCACGAGTAGAACCCAGCAATGCTGCCCAACAAATTCTCAACTACACCAGACGCAGGTCAATTTCCTTTCCACAAACACATAGAAAAGTACAAATGATAAATTACTTCGAAGTATTCACAAAAATACATGCCTGGACATATCTTTAATGATACTCAACACAAACACAAAACATGAATTTTTACTTGATCTCAGGTCTCTTTCATGTTACAGGAGTATCTGTGTGAGTTCACTGGAGGGTAAGATGTGCATGTGAGCAGTATGCTTAGGGGAATGGCAAAAAAAAAAAACCTGATCAATGCTAAAGACAACTTTACAATTGTTTTCTAACATGAATTTTTTTTCTGGTTCCCTTACTATTTAAATTCGATTATAGTATTTAACTTTTAACGTGCCTTTTGATTTTTCTCATAGGTTTCACTAAACATTCTATCTATTCTACATCAGTTATAAGCTAAGGATTTTTCAATTATTAAATTTTACCAAATTTAACATTAAAACCTCTCATTAATGATCATATATCTTACACTTAGGAGAAAAGGCATAGAATTCAAGAGCAGTATACTTTTTCTTTTTTTTTTTAAGAGACAGGGTCTTGCTCTGTCACCCAGGTTGGAGTGCAGTGGTGTGATGATGGCTCACTGTGGCCTCAAAATCCTAGGCTCAAGCAATCCTCCACCTCAGCCTCCCAAAGTGTTAGGATTACCAGCATGAGCCACCACACTCAGTAAGAGCAGTGTACTTTTGAGGTATAAAGTACAAAGAAAGCTTGAGAAAAAGAGCAATGGGTGGTCCATTGGGAGCCTTGGATCTTGGATCCCCGGCAGTTTTGCCTATGGACTCTAAAATGGACTTCATTTAAAGAAACCCATGGAACAGTAATAGATAAAAACATAAAACAATATGAATTGTGGCATTCAAATCCTAGCACTTCGGGAGAGCATCAAGTACCAAGTTTTTTTTTTTTTTTTTTTTTTTTTTGAGACAGAGTATCGCTCCCTCACCCAGGCTGGAGTGCAGTGTCCACGATCTTGGCTCACTGCAACCTCCACCTCCCAGGTTCAAGCTATTCTCATGCCTCAGCCTCCTAAGTAGCTGGAATTACAGGTGTGCACCACCATGCCCGCCTAATTTTTGTATTTTTTAGTAGAGACAGAGTTTCACCATGTTGGCCAGGCTAGTCTTGAACTCCCGGCCACAAGCGATCCTCCCACCTCGGCCTCCCAAAGTGCTACGATTACAGGCATGAGCCATTGTGCCCGGCCAAGTGTTCAAAAATTATAGCCTACTATCACAATGCATTGAAGATTTGAATTTCAATAACCTCGTCAAGACTTAGATCTTTAAAAGCTTCAAGGTTCATCTGCATTAAAGCTCTACATCATTGAGCCATCTCACAAAAGTAAAAGCTTAAAGGGACTAAAATCCGTGACTACATTCCATTTTATATCCCTTCCTCAGTTTTCTTCAATTTCCTTGACCCCTAGGGTCTTTCATATTACTTATGTTCCTTTAAGACAAGAGCCAAAGAAACAGCACTTTCTGAAAAACAGATGTTCTGTGGCTATAAGCTTTCATTGGTACAGATGCATAAACTTGGCATGATAAATTTAGAATTAGGTTTTTTGTTGTATCCTATAAAAAGCTGCATTAACAACAAGCAAATGGGCCAGGTGGTGGCTTATGCCTATAATCCTAGCCCTCTGGGAGACCAAGGCAAGAGGACTGCTTGAGGCCAGGAGTTCGAGACCAGCCTGGGCAACACGGCAAGACCTCATTGCTACTAAAAATAAAAATTAAAAAATTAGCCAAGGATGGTGGTATGCACCTGTAGTCACACTCAGGAGGCTGAAGTGGGAGGATGGCTGCAGCCCAGGAAATTGCGGACACAGTGAGCCATGACCATGCCATTACACTGCAGCCTGGGTGACAGAGTGAAAAAAAAGAAAATGATGAAGTGGTAAATTTATATAAATGTATTTTATATTTCAAGTTAGATTATACTCTCAGAAGCTATGTGGTTTAGAGAAAATAGCCCTCTCCTATCCCACCTCTGTCTCTTACTAGGCAGTTGGTAACCAACAAAGTCACTTAACCTCTCTGAACCTTAACTTCCATTATCCAGAAAGTGAAGCTGATCATATTTTCCCCATCCACCTCACAGGGCTGTTGTGAGGATCACATGAAATAATGTAGCTAAAAAAGTTGTTTCTATAAAACGTACAACACAGATAGATCCAGGGTCCTGTTACATAGTTGCAAGTCACACTCTTATCTCCAGGGCCTGGGAAGGTAGGTGATTTAAGCACACAGAAAGCACCTACCATGTCCAGGGCGGATACATGGTAACAAGATTATGTTAATTTTATTTTCCTCTGAATACACAGAATACTACCATGGGCTAATTCTAAGGAGCAAGACTTTAACTTTCCCTAAAATTATAGCTCAGCATTGATAGTGCTCTAGGGCAATTAAGGGTTGTAACATATTAATGGTTTGCAACATTTTTTTTACTATGTTGTGACCAGTAATTTTTTTTTAAATGAAAGAACACAGAGCAGAATATTTCACAATGCATCCCACATAGTAAGTTTTGTTTTAGTTATATATGTGTAAATGTGTGTATACTTGGTCATTAAATAAAATGAATTTTTGGCCAGGTGTGGTGGCTCATGCCTGTAATCCCAACACTTTGGGAGGCCCAGGTGGGCAGATCACTTGAATCCAGGAGTTTGAGACCAGCCTCGCTAACGTGGTGAAACCCCGTCTCTACCAAAAATACAAAAATTAGCTAGGTGTGGTGGTATGCGCCTGTAATCCCAGCTACTCAGGAGGCTGAAGCAGGAGGATCGCTTGAGCCCAGGAGATGGAGGGTGAAGTGAGCCAAGACTGCACCACTGGACTCCAGCCTGAGTGACAGAGCAAGACCCTGTCTAAAATAAAATAAAATAAAATGCATTTTTTTCCTGGGGGTGTGGGGAAGGGCAATGCACCATGGCTGCCTCTCGCCTTTCTCCTCTGTCTGCCTGGAATGTTATAACACCATCTCTTTGCCTAATTCCTTAAGTCCCAGTTCAGTGTTCACATCCTCTAGGAAGTGTTCCTTGACATTCACTGCCAAATCTAGTTATATACTTATGCTATAAAACTTAAGTGAAAGCCCTTATGTGACTATATTGTTTAAGTGTCTGCTTCCTTAATTGAGAGTTCCTAAGGTTGAGAATCTATTTTTCTTATCTCTGGCCCTTGTGTATCTAGTATAGCACACAGTACATCCTAGAGGCACTCAACTGATGAAATAAATAGGTTGTATTCTAAACTGCATCATAGAAACTATATTTCTGCATTTAAAAAAACCTGTAAATTAAAGATACTTCCTGACCTCTTCAAATCCTCTCCTTTCTCAAAATGTCCATGGTGTTTAAGGGGGTGAGAGAAGCTCCTGCACAGACAGAAACAAGGCAGGAATCACAGCTGCTACCACCACTAACTTCCCTACTGCTTGCCATTATACTTTCTGGTTTACTCCCTAGTCCTTGACCCTCCAGAGAAAAAGAACCAGGACCAGGAAAAGTGCTTTTGGTCCTTTAGGAAATCATCTGTAGAATGCCTGTGTTTAACACACAACTTACGGATAATCATGGAACAATGTACTTTTAGGCTTCTCAGGAGTCCTAATATACCTCAAAAATAAGACATAAAGCATAATTATATGAAATAGAAATAAAATATATGGAATAGAAAGGTTATCCATGGAGAGTCTTTTTTTTTCTTTTTTGAGACGGAGTCTCGCACTGTCCCCAAGTTAGAGTGCAGTGGCCCAAACTCGGCTCACTACAACCTCTGCTTCCTGGGTTCAAGCGATTCTCCTGCCTCAGCCTCCCGAGTAGCTAGGACTACAGGTGCGCACCACCACACCTGGCTAATTTTTTTTGCTATTTTAGTAGACACGGGGTTTCACCATGTTGGCCAGGATAGTCTTGATCTCCTGACCTCATGATCTGCCTGTCTCGGCCTCCCAAAGTGCTGGAATTACAGGCGTGAGCCACCACACCCGGCCATGGAAAGTCTTTTAAGTCCCAACCAAGATGTCTACTTGAGAGAAAGCAGAAAATTTGGGGATGAGGCCCAGCAATCTGTGTTGTAGTAAGACCTCCAGGTGATGCAAGCTCCAGTGTAAGAGCAATCGCTCTAATTTACTTATTCATTTTATCATGTTAGGGCAAAGAATAGATACAAAATTTTAAGAAAAATTATGGAATAAAAAATTAAGGAAATTATAATATCAACCAAACATTTTTCTGAGAATTAGGAAAATTCACCAACAAATCACTTTAGTAATAGCAAACTTTGGTTCAATTCATGGAACACAGACTGAGATCCACTCTAATGTGCACATAATTTAAACTAAATGTGGGTTAATGATCCAAACTGGAAAAAATCTGTGCCCTCAGATCTCATTTATATTGTGGTCAACTGATATTATTTGAACTCAAGGTAATTTAATCTAACAGGTACTTCTGTCAATCACAGAACATGGCTAAATTTCACTAGTATGAATGCACTGCACATGTCTGGATGTAGCCTAGCAGAGAGAGATTCTCCACAGGTCCATATGATAAAAGCTATCAAAAGATCTTTCTTAAACTGATAAATGAAACATTTGTAAAAACAATTCTAATGAAGCTATCAATAATTTGGGGGCTATTTAAAAAAATTTTCAGCTCAAAATGAATATATATTGTACTAATGATCAGGTCATCATTTGTTCTGCCCTCCTAAGTGTGGAATCTGTTCTTGCTGGCATGATCTTTCCTCTAAGACCACACGTTTACACATTAAAGGTAGCGATGGGATTTTAAAAAGCTAACACAAGTCGATACTGTAGTAGAGTATAGACAAATAGGGGTTGAAAACATCCCAGCACTTTGGGAGGCCAAGGCGGGCAGATCACCTGAGGTCAGGAGTTCGAGACCAGCCTGGACAACAAGGTGAAACCCCATCCCTGCTAAAAATACAAAAATTAGCCAGGCGTGGTGTCACATGCCTGTAATCCCAGCTACTCGGGAGGCTGAGGCAGGAGAATAGCTTCAACCCAGGAGGCAGAGGTTGCACTGAGCCAAGATTGTGCCACTGCACTCCATCCAGCCTGGGCGACACAGCAAGACTGTGAAAAGAAAAGAAGAGAAAAGAAGAGGAAAGAAGATGAAAGGAAAGGAAAGGAAAAAAGACAAGACAAGACAAGACAAGACAAGACAGGGCAGCTAGCAAAGCCTAAATGCTTCATAGCTACCACAGAGGTGCCCCCTCCCAACAAACACACAAGGGTGCAGACTCCCATGGGACATAGCTGGCTCACGTGGAAATGTCCCCATGGTCACGGTTTGGCTGACACACTCTGAGCTAATTAGCCACTGACTACATTTAGAAGTAAAAATTGCCTCAATTTTGTCCCAAATTGTTAGGAAAAACATTTCAAGAAAGTACTGACTGCTTCTTTTTTTTTTGAGACGGAGTCTCGCTCTGTTGCCCAGGCTGGAGTGCAGTGGCACGATCTTGGCTCACTGCAACCTCCGCCTCCCGGGTTCAAGCCATTCTCCTGCCTCAACCTCCTGAGTAGCTGGAACTGCAGATGCATGCCATCACACCCGGCTGATTTTTTTATTTCTAGTAAAGATGGGGTTTCACCGTGTTAGCCAGGCTGGTCTCAATCTCCTGACCTTGTGATCTGCCCACCTTGGCCTCCCATAGTGCTGGGATTACAGGCGTGAGCCACCACGCCCGGCCATTACTGACCACTTCTTAAATGGTGTATTAGCTTGGTGCAAAAGTAATAAAGTAATTGCGTTGTTTTTTTTTTTTTTTTTTTTTTTTTTTAGTTACAAATCCTGTTCTGATTTCCCAATATAAAAATGTCAGGAAAATTAGACATCCACTAGATTCCAGACACTGTTGCAGGCACTGAGGATACAGCATGGAACAAAATAAGGCTTCTGCCCTCATCTATGCTTATATTCTAATGGAAAAAAGCACTAGGAAATAATAAATTAACGAATGAATGTCAGCACCTTTTGGGGGGAATAAGCCATTTATGGTGGCAGGGAGTGTTTCAGGTGGAGAAGGAGGGTGATAGTGGCTGTTTTCTAAGACAGCAAGGGATGTGAAGGGACAGCCAGGCATCAGGCAAAAAGCATGCAGTAGTCAAAGGGAAGGGCAAACACAAGGCCCAGAGGCTGGCGTGGCTGGGGCAAATATGGAGGAAGAGTGGGAGGATGAGGTCAGAGAGGCTGCCACAGGGAAGAAGGGCTTCAAAGCCACTGCTGAGACTTGGGCCTTTACTCCCAGTGAGAGGGAAAGCAGAGGAGTGACACGATCCAACCCACAGTTTTAAAGGACCATGCTGGCAGCTTCCTACATGGTACTTTAAAAAAGCAGTTCTAATGAAGCTACTAATAATTTCTAGGACAAGAGAATGCAGGGAGACGTTATTAGTAGTAGTAGTCTATTTACTAACTGACTACTGCTAGCCAGAGGAGAACTAGTGGCTGCAGCAGCAGAGGTGGCAAGAAGTGGTTGGCTTCGAGATCTTTTCTGAAGGTTCTGCTGATAGTCGGGAACTGCTGACAGATTGAATGCAGGTGTAGGAGAAAGAGGACTCAAATATACCTGCAAATGAAGAATGGAATTAATATTTAGGGATGTGACAAAGACTATAGGAAGATTGGCTTTCGCAAGGACTGCGGTGTGGGAATTTGATTTTGGTCATTTTTTCTTCCTTTTTGGGGGTCTTTTTTGGTTTTAGTCACTTTTGAGATGCCCACTACAGATCCAACTGGAGTTGGCAGCTGGATACCAGGGTCTGGAGTCCAGCTCCAAGCTGAAGATAAAAATCTGGTATTTTTATCTTCAAATAAAATCAAAGTATTAATGGCATTTCAAGCCATGGAATCAGATGAAATCTAGGACTCAGTGCAGATCAATGAAGTCCAAGGACTGGGTGTCGGGGGCACTTTAACATGTATAGGTCAAGAGGAAGAGAAGCAGCACAGGATCACAAAAGGAGCAACAAGTGAGAAGCAGAGCCAAGCATGACAGGGACCACTCTGCGGAGGGAGTTACCAACTCAGGCAAGGACTATAGGTGCCCAGTAAGCAAATACTTTTATTTTATGAGTCTAAACTCGTGGAAAGGATGGGCTATTGCTGATCTGTGAGCCTTGCTCAGAAACAACAGAGAACTTCTAAATGGACACAATGTCTTAAAACACGCACTTGTGAGGAAGACGGGACTTTGCTTTAAGAAACAGATGGCAGAGGGCAATATAAGGAACGAGAGAGAGAGAGATTGACTCACAGGCCAGAAAAGACAAATGTAAGTTAAAATTATGGAGTGGGAGGTGATGGGAATAGGTTAGTTAATTTGAGAAGGCAAGCCTTCAGAGCGCTTATAGGATCTGTGTTAAAAAAATTTTTTTAAACTAATAGACTGGTTAAATCTCTGGATGGGAGTAATACAGATGATCTGAGTAGGAAAACGAAGTGGAATTCCTGAGGACTACTGTGCAAGGCTTTGTGCCTTCTACTTTCGTGAGTATTCACAGAAATGATGCAATCAGGCTCTGAGAAAATGCAATTGGGATTCTGCTCCAAGATGGGCAGCATCACTTCCCCAAGGGATTTACCCAGCACTGAAATCAACAGGAAGAGTCACCTTATGTGGTTTCACTGGATCAACACATGGGAAAAGAAGCACTTACTACAGATTCTGGTACCAAACATAAATAAGGAGGTGGGGGGTGAGGGGACAATTTATGATCAAGATAAAACATACTGGAAAACTGCTAAAATAAGAAATGTATTTAAAGGGGAAAAGATTTCAAGAATGAATTCCAATTGTATTTAAAGCGGAAACTCCTAATCATAACACGATGCCACTAAGGTGAGAAGCGCGACACCCACCACCACCAGCACCACCACAATGCATTCCAAATCACCAGTGCTACCGTTGCTGGGGGGAAGGATAACTTTCAAAAATATTTTTTCCCCAAACGTTTACAGTGAACCTATTTACTTATAATCAGGAAAAAACTGAAAACCTTAATACTTTAGCACATTTCAAAAGAAAGCAGCATTGATTCATAGAAAATGGGCTACGTTCACATAACCATGCCTGTTCTATGCCAGTGATGGCCCCTCAACAAATGTCAATGCCCTTCTCTTTCCAGGCTCTTTATGAGATTATAAATTGTTGAGTGACTTTTGAGAAATTGTGTCCAATTTGAGAACTCTGATTCCAATCCATTTTTACTTAAACACAGGCATTTTTTGCTTAATATCCTAAAAACAAACTAAGATTAAAAAAAAAAAATCTGTCAAAAAAGTTAAAACACTGATTCTGAATGACTAGAAAGAATTTTAACGTAATTCCTGTGACATTACCGAGAACCCTCTAGCCAGTTGACATGCTGAACTTGTCTGCAAACAGTTTATCTTAGAGAAATTATCCAGTGGCAGGGAAACAATCCCCAAGTGGTTGAAAAAGAAAAGTCAATACACATTTTTAAAAAGTAGGTTCTGGCTGGTTGTGGTGGCTCACGCCTGTAATCCCAACACTTAGGGAGGCCGAAGCAGGTGGATTCCTTGAGCCCAGGAGTTCAAGACCAGCCTGGGCAACATGGTCAGACCCCAGTCTCTACCAAAAAAAAAAAAAAAATTAGTCGGGTGTGGTGGTGCGTGCTTGTAGTCCCAGGTACTCAGGAGGCTGAGGTGGGAGGATGGCTTGAGTCCAGGAGATTGCACCACTGCACTCTAGCCTAGGTGATAGAGCAAGACTCTGTCTCAAAGAAATAATAAAAAGCAGGTTCTAGCCTGTTAGAGGACTTTCATAAATCTTTATTTAGAAAGGCAAAGAAAACATTTTTCAAGTGATTTAGTTACAATTTCGTAAGAAAACAATCCAGTACACCACTGGTTAACAGTGAGTGAGATTACAATGGAGAATGACATCACAAGCAATATTTACCTGCTACATGTTCAACTTTTCAAAATAAACGTGTGACTTTTGTAACAAAATATTAAAGATACTTACACAAAGGAAAGGGAAACAGCTTGGCAGCTTCCCACCACAGGGCCTTTGCACTTGGGGTGCTGCCACACTGCTCCTCAGTCCCTGCCCAACCCCACTTCTCCAGCTATATAGATTTCCTTGTTATACATTTTAACCCTTAACGTTTCTCAGCATGGTGCTTATTACAACCATACTCACTACTCTGTGTAATTATCTGGTAACACCTGCCTTCCCTACTAGCTAAGACACACTTTTTTTTTTTTTTTTTTTTTTTTTTGAGACAAACTCTCACTCTGTTGCCCAGGCTGGAGTGCAGTGGCTCAATCCAGCTCACTGCAACCCCTGCCTCCCGGGTTCAAGCGATTCTCCTGCCTCAGCCTCCTGAGTAGCTGGGATTACAGGCACGCACCACTATGCCCGGCTAATTTTTGTATTTTTAGTAGACACGGGATTTCACCATGTTGGCTGGGCTGGTCTTGAACTCTTGACATCGTGATTTGCCCACCTCGGCCTCCCAAAGTACTGGGATTACAGGCGTAAGCCACTGCACCCGGCTTTATTTCCATGTTTTGGCCGAATAATCCTGCTGTGAACGTGGGTGTACAAAATACCTGTTTGAGTACCCACTTTAATTCTTTTGACGATATACCCAGAAGTAGAATTGCCGGGTCATATGGTAATTCTATGCTAAACTTTTTCTTTTTAGATGGAGTCTTGCTCTGTCACCCAGGCTGTAGTGCAGTGGCACAATCTCAGCTCACTGCAACCTCCGCCTCCTGGGTTCCAGGGATTCTCCTGCCTCAGCCTCCTGAGTAGCTGGGATTACAGGCGTGTGCCATCACACCCAGCTAATTTTTGTATTTTTAGGAGAGACGAGGTTTCACCATGTTGGTCAGGCTGGTCTCGAACTCCTGACCTCGTGATCTGCCTGCCTCGGCCTCCCAAAGTGCTGGGATTACAGGCGTGAGGCACCGCACCCGGCCCCATACACTTTCATGTCATTAGAATCCAGCACAAGACCAGACATAGGTCCATTCATATCACCTTCCCTTTCTATTCTCAAACCAACTGCTACACATAAGCAGAATCGGTTTTTAGTTTTCTCCTAAATGTGAAATCACAAAAGGACTTGACATCAAAGAATTCCAAATCGGTCTTTATCAATGGCTATTCCAAAGCCGTCTGCAATCAATATTGCAATAACTAAGGCTCCACGGAATCCTATGGTATCAATCCCAGCGATGAGGCCAATAAAAGAAGCCCTGCAAAGCTATCAGAAGCATTTGTGACCAATATTCCATCATAACACCATAACACTGCTTGACAGGGCAATTTCTCAGTTGCTAATTTGTTAGAAAACTACCACGAATTCACGTTCATACCTGTAACCTTAAAACTTGCTCCTATAAACATTGTTGTCTCACCTGAGAAGCTAGGTGACTTGTCAGAGTAGTTCAACGGGGTGTTAGTATTATGAAAAGAGAAAGGCCTCGGGGTTTTCATTTCCCTGAATTCACAATTATGCTTCTACCTAAGGCAGAGCCTTTACTTTAAAATTAGAGCTGTCACGCTAATTCAAATGCTAATCAGGTATCTAGAACCATTAACTCCATAGCAAAGAATACGTCTCTATACTCGTAAAATAATTACAAATGTCCATGATATTATCATTCCTACTTTCCTTCTCTAGCTTTCATAGGGTCAAGCTTGGATGCATTTTGCTTCACCCAATTCAACAGCTTTCCCAAGTACCCTCAGGTGGTAATGCCCTCACTCAGGCCACCAAGGGAATAGCGTCTGAAGCTGAGCAGTTTACCTACCACCAAGGTAGAATGCTTCACCCACTGCCCTTTCAGAATAAAACGATGGCCACAGACACCATCACTAAGTTTTGAAAAAGACTAAACTTGTTGAGCTAACAGCTCTAAAGCAGACTGTAGTATGGTGGAAAACGGCCCCCAAAGACATCGGCTCCTAATCTCTGGAGCCTGTGAATGCTACCTTATAAGGAAAATGGTCTTTGAAGATGTTATAAAAAATTTTGAGATAAAAGAGATTATCCTAGATTATCTGGGTAAGCCTTAAATGCCACTCAAATGACTTTATAAGAGGCAGAGGGAGATTTGACACCTCACAAAGTACAGAAGGTGAAGCAGACTGGAGTGATGTGGCCACAGGTGAGGGAATGCTGCAGCCTACCAGAGGCTGGAAGAAGCAAAGAGCAGCTTCCCTCCACAGCCCTGCCAACGCCTTGACTTTGGCCCAGTGAAACTGATGTTGAACTTCTGGCCTCGAAAACCGTGAGAGAATAAATTTCTGGTTTTTTTTTTTTTTTTTGACACAGAGTCTCACGTGTTGCCTAGGCTGGAGGCAGTGGTGCGATCTCAGCTCACTGTAACCTCCACCTCCCAGATTCCAGCAATTTCTCCTGCCTCAGCCTTCTGAGTAGCTGGGATTATAGGCACCTGCTGCCACGCCAGGCTAATTTTTGTATTTTTAGTAGAGATGGGGTTTCGCCATGTTGGCCAGGATGGTCTCGAACTCTTGACCTCAAGTGATCCGCCCACCTTGGCCTCCCAAAGTGCTGGGATTAAGGTGTGAGCCACCGTGCCCAGCCCATTTCTGTTGTTTTAAGCTGCTAAGTTTATGGAATTTGTTACAGTGACCACATAACAGAGATTATGAAAAACTAAACCAAAGTAGAAACGCTTTACAGTTACCACACTCCAAAAATACATAAAATTCCAACATGTCACAGGAAAAAAGATTTTAAACAACTTTTAAAACAGTGTATTTAAAACAAGTTTTAAAAGACTGGGCAACAAAGTGAGACCCTCATCTCTACCAAAAAAAAAAAAAAGTAGCCAGTTGTGCTGGTGCGCAACTTCAGTCCCTGCTACTCAGGAGGCTGAGGCTGAAGGATCATGGGAGTCCAGGAGGTAGAGGCTGCAGTGAGCTATGATCATGCCACTGCACTCTAGCCTGGGTGACAGAGTGAGACCTCACCTTTAAAAACATAAATAAATAAAAAGTTTAAATCATACACTATCCTTCAACTGAAGGTATAAAATACAGCTACTGAGTTATATAGATTTTGAAAATAGAGCCAGCCTCTTAATTACACCTCTGATTACTCACATACTTGCTAGGCCAGATAACCATGATCTTCCTGAATAGCATTGTAATTGAAATTTTTCTATTTATATTAAAACTTACAATAAAAACTGAAACTATTAGAATTTCTCATTGAGCAAAACATTTTAAGGAGCAAACTATCCACTACTGGTAAGTTTATGATCAGACATTCGCAATTCTTTTTTTTTTTTTTTTTCAGACGGAGTCTCGCTCTGTCCACCAGGCTGGAGTGCAGTGGCATGATCTCAGCTCACTGCAAGCTCCACCTCCCGGGTTCAAGCCATTCTCCTGCCTCAGCCTCCTGAGTACCTGGGACTACAGACACCCGCCACCACAATTAGCTAACTTTTTGTATTTTTAGTACAGACAGGGTTTCACCGTGTTAGCCAGGATGGTCTCAATCTCCTGACCTCGAGATCCACCCACCTCGGCCTCCCAAAGTGCTGGGATTACAGGCGTGAGCCACTGCGCCCAGCCAGACGTTCGCAATTCTTAGACTTACTTATTTGGCTACTGATCTACAGCCAGACATGTAAGAAACTCCTAATTGCCTTATCACAGAAAATACTGCTTCATTCTTAAATATCACATTCAATACGTATTTACGACGAGGGATGTCATGTAAGAAAGACTTCATGTCTTCATCTCAGTAGTTATTTTAAAACAAAGGTTTTCACTGATGGGGTTGTTGAGGGAAAGTCCTCAAAAAAACTTCCAGAAGAAAACAAAAAATGCCTGCTTCCCCCATCTCTCCACATTTGATCCATCTGCTTACCTAGCAGTGCCTAGAAATAAAATCAAGGATGCTTTCTTTGTTACTGTTTTCTCTAGGACTCAAACAGCCATTCACGTTTCTAGAAGCAGATGCCACCTAGTGTCAAATGACTGTAAGTACAGCCTTTACAGCCCACAGTTTGTCAGAAGTTACAAGAAGTACATCAAAGATTTTTACTGGGCAAGGACAAGTGTGAGGAAAAGCTTCCAAAAGGTGGTTCTTGGGCTGGACGTTAGAGGCCACTTTGAGTTTGCCAGCTGGTGGGCTTTGCAGAGGCAGCCCACACAGGGATTAAGGATGTGGCTCTGCAGTCAAAGCACCTGTCCCACCCTAGCTTCATCCTTACCCCAGCAGTGTGAGCAGACGAGTTATTTAACTTCACCGACGCCCCACCAGTACAATGAAAAGAAGGCCTCCCTAGGTTTGGCACAAGATATTTTAAATGAGCACAAACTGCTAACAAATTAAGGTCTCCCCTTCCAAGTAACTAAGGCAAAAGCAAAGCAGGCCAGAAACATTCTTCACAAAACTTTAATCAAGTAGAAATTTCCCTTCTATTCCCCACCATAACTCACACATGAAAAAAAAAATCTCATCACCTCACCCATTTAAAAAAGAACAAATGTGCAAAAGAATAATTATGACACAAGGCTGAGCACCAGTTCTGCTTTCCCTACGGTTCCCAAACAGAAGGAATGTAACTTCTGGCTGCAACACGCATGATTAAAGATCATGCCAAGCAGCAGGGCACAGTGGCTCACGTCTGTAATCCCAGCACTTTGGGGGGCTGAGGCGGGCGGATCACGAGGTCAGGAGATCGAGACCATCCTGGCTAACACAGTGAAACCCCGTCTCCACTAAAAATACAAAAAATTAGCCGGGCGTGGTGGCGGCTGAGGCAGGAGAATGGTGTGAACCTGGGAGGCGGAGCTTGCAGTGAGCCGAGATTGCGCCACTGCACTCCAGCCTCGGCGACAGAGCGAGACTCCGTTTCAAAAAAAAAAAAAAAAAAAAAAAAAAAAATCATGCCAAGCTACATCTCCCATCCTAAACATTCAGAGGGACCACAGACTGGACTACAGAGCTTCTTACAACACAGTTTAGTTTGTGGTGTACCTGGTCAAACAGATTATTTTCACACCCTATAAAAGAAGATACACACATCACTGCCCTTTAACACACACTCAATACTATCATCCCCATTTTACAAATGAGAACAAAACTCAAAGAATTAGAAAAAAAACTGAAGCCAAGTCCAGGCTGAGAGACTGTGTACTGTTAATATCACACAAAAAAGCAACACAGGCCAGGCACCGTGGCTCACGCCTGTAATCCCAGCACTTTGGGAGGCCGAGGTGGGCGGATCACGAGGTCAACAATTCGAGACCAGCCTGGCGAACATAGTGAAAATCCATTTCTACTAAAAATACAAAAATTAGCCAGGCATGGTGGCACCTGCCCGTAGTCCCAGCTACTCGGGAGGCTGAGGCAGGAGAATCGCTTGAACCCAGGAGGCAGAGGTTGTGGTGAACCAAGATCGTGCCACTGCACTCCAGCTTGGGCAACAGAGTGAGACTCCATCTCAAAAAAAAAAAACAAACCAAAAAACAACACAGAATAATGACCGAAACAAATTTTTTATTTTTTTAGACGCTGTCTCGCTCTATTGCCCAGGCTGGAGTGCAGTGGCACGATCTCTGCTCACTGCAACCTCCGCCTCCCAGGTTCAAGGAATTCTCTGTCTCAGCCTCCCGAGTAGCAGGAATTACAGGTGCCCACCACCACGCCCAGCTAATTTTTGTATTTTCAGTAGAGACAGCGTTTCACCATGTTGGCCAGGATGGTCTTGAACTCCTGACCACGTGATTCACCCGTCTCGGCCTCCCAAAGTGCTGAGGTTACAGGCGTGAGCCATCACGCCTGGCCCCAAACAAATTTTTAAACACACTTCGCCCAAGCCAGGCACGGTGGCTCACGCCTGTAATCCCAGCACTTTAGGAGGCCGAGGCGGGAGGGTCACGAGGTCAGGAGTTCAAGACCAGCCTGGCCAACATGGTGAAACCCCATCTCTACTAAAAATACAAAAGTTAGCTAGGCGTGGTGGCACGTGGCTGTAATCCCAGCTACTCGGGAGGCTGAGGCAGGAGAATTGCATGAACCGGGACCTGGGAGGTGGAGGTTGCAATGAGCCAAGATTGTGCCACTGCACTCCAGCCTGGGCAACAGAGTGAGACTCTGTCTCCAAACAAACAAACAAAAAAACCACTGTGCCCCATATTTGAAGAGTAAAACTCTAGAGCAAAATAGACATCGTTCCTGACTGCACAGAGGTCAGAGCATACTATGGGAAGAGATGTAAGTAAGTATGTGGTTATCAATCTGATGCGAGCTGTAAGAAAAACAAACAGGATGTTAGGAGAGAGACTAATGTGAGAATGGACTTGAGATGGGATGATCAGGGAAATATAAATCAAAATTGTAAATATAAAAACAAGACCAGACATGGCAGCTCATCCTATAATCCCAGCACTCTGGGAGGCCAAGGCAAGATGATTGCTTGGGCCCAGGAGACTAAGGCTGCAGTGAACTGGGATTATGCCACTGCTCTCCAGCCTGGGAGGCTACAAGACCCTGTCTCAAAAACAAACAAACAAACAAAACATACCTTTTTTGGGTCAAAAGCCCTCCTGGTACTTATTTATATGCACCAAACAAATATTTGCTTTAAACCCTCCAGGACCCTGAATGACGTCTGGTTTTGTTTCCTTTCCAAGGGGGAAAGTGAAGGGGGGTTTCCTATGGTGCCACTGGCTCACTGGCTGAAGGATCAAGCCCCCTTTTACTTCTCAGTGAGGAAAGCTGCAGCTTCCTAAAATCAGATTGGTTTTCTTACTAAAAATATCTATTTCTCCATATGATGCAACATAAACATTGCCTCGAAAATAAAAATACTCCTCAGAGACCATTAAAATGTATCAGACATTTCAACCGTGTTATACAAATCAGACAGGCAAAACAATTCATCGGGCCGACCTAGAATCCACTCAGTTCAACAAACTTATGAAGAACCTCCCAGAGCTGCCAGGCACTGTTCGTGGTGCTGGAATACTGGTCATGTCCAGGGAACACTAGAGGGCGCATGAGAGCTTCTACTTTCAGGAAAATCAGTCGTTGAGTCAGGGAAGAAAACCAAACAGATGCATAAAGGGAAAAAAAAGTTACCTGAGAACAGGGTAGAAAAGTACAGACTAGGAAGCAGAATGACCCTTCACTGAATGGGCCTTTTGCGTAAGGCCTGAGAAGCAAGCCGAGTGCCATTAGAGATGTGCTGACCAGGCATTCCTATAAAGGTGGCACAAGGTAGAAACACAGGTGTCAGAACACACGCATTCGGTTTCTACTGGTTCCCCTAACATGCAGGACTCGGGATTCGCTAGCTCAGCAACCCTATCAGGTGAAACAGGTATTAGCACTACAACAAGGAGGCTAAAGCTCAGAAACAAATTGCTTTCCTAAACTCAAAGTGCTACTAAGTGGTAAGGGTGGGTCTAAAACCTTCATCTTTAAACTGCAGTCTGGGGTTTACTCCAGTGCTTGAGCCACGTGTACCACCTAGAGGTTTATCACCAGCAAATGATCCCCGGATCTAGGTACTGTTTTCTTTCCTTTTTTTTTTTTTTTTTTTTTTTTTTAAGAGACGGAGTCTTGCTCTGTCGCCCAGGCTGGAGTGCAGTGGAGCCATCTCTGCTCACTGCAACCTCCAACTCCCGGGTTCACACCATTCTCCTGCCTCAGCCTCCGGAGTAGCTGGGACTACAGGCTAATTTTTGTATTTTTAGTAGAGATGGGGTTTCACCGGGTTAGCCAGGATGGTCTCAATCTCCTGACCTCGTGATCCACCCGCCTCGGCATCCCAAAGTGCTGGGATTACAGGCGTGAGCCACCGTACCCGGCCGGTACTGTTTTCTTTAGTGTGCTATTACAACAGACAAACTAAGACAGCTTATAGAGATGCAACTGGCATTGTAGGAGTCATACAGGCCCCCAATCAAGCTCTGGGGGAGGGGCACTGATACCCTAGTCTCTCAATTCTAAAACCCAACTGATTAACTATCTCATAATGACATTTCAAAAAAAGGAGGTAAAACTACATGAAACATGCAGATGAACTAAGGTAATTAGAGAGATGTCAAAATATGATTAAAATAATTATTAGGAGAAAATAGGATGGCAGTGAAGTGTAAAAGATGAAGCATTAATACAATTTTGGATTGGAAGTGACCTCAGAGTCGTTTTGTAGACGGAGTCTAGGCCCTATCAATGACTTATACAAACAGTGATAGAGCAGAGAATGGTATTGATTCTTATTCCATGGTCCTTCAACTATTCTTAAAATTACACTTCTATACAGCAGTCATCATTTGACATACGGCCCTAGAAGATGGCCTGGTGTTCAAGTCTGTCTCATTCGGAGACCGGCTAGCCCCAAATCAACCCCATCCAGACACATAATGGATCACCCCCTGCATTTACTTAACATGCAGTATTGTAGCTAACAGGGTGATGGAGCAGAGGGAGGACACATGGTCCCTATCGTCAAAAGTGTGAGGAAGATTCTTAACCATCAGAGCGTTCTAGGGCTGACATAGTCGGGGAACTCCTGACCACGGAGAAGGATTTTGCCAATGGAGAGAAAGTAAAGCTCATACATGGTACACAGAAACACGAAATAATGGGACCACGGCGATTTATCTGAAAGGATTTGCTCTGTAAGCCATGGGAAGCGCATTCCTGTGGACAGGGAGCTGCTTAGATGCCACACACACAAATCTCTTTATCACACAACCTGGCCACGAACCCAGGCCCTATAAACCCACAAACTGATAATCAGGTAAAGGAAAATCAGATTCAACCTCCTTTTTAAATAACCCAAGAGAAAAATCACCAACAACATCCCCCACCCACTAAATTCTCTGCTGAAAGACACGCAGACACCGGGACACTTCCTTCACACGCGTCTCTCCCTGTCAGAGTCCGCTACCCTCCATCCACCTCCACCTTCCCCAGTACTGTCCCCTGCCATTTGCTGCGAGAATAAAAAGTTCACTGCATGAGCAGTTCAGGGTGTTTGGGAAGGCAGATGAAAATAAAGGCGCGAGAGCACTTGGAAATGATCATGGATAAAGAATCAAGCCCTACCCTACTCTCTTATTGAAGAAATATCTACCATATTCCCTTCACTCTCCAGCTCAGTTTTTAAAATATAATTATGTTTGTAAACAACATTAAAGTGGATTTATTTTGAAAAACTAATACAAACTATTAAGCTTGACAACTTGGAGATTAATAAATTAACCCATTCATTAAGGGTCTATGAGCACCTACTCTGTACCTGCCCGTGGGCGGACGAGATAACAAGAGACTCAAAAACTCACGAGAAACCACCCCAACGGCTGTGTGTGTGAAGGTTTCACCAGGAAGCAACATTCTCACGGGGCCTTTCTGAAGGACAAGAGTGTACGGGGTGGAGAAAAGGGGTGGAGGAATGCCGGGCAGGGCACGGCCGACAGGGACCAGGTATGGGAAGCTATTGGAGCCAGAGCTTGGGAGAGGGACCAGAATGTCGAATGTTTAGAGATTACAAAGTGAAAAATGGGCTGGAGTTCCCACACAAGCCGGGATTAGAGCGTTTGTGGACTCTAACCTGGGAATATAAGGCGCTCCAAGAGGGACAGGGCCACACCTCTGGTTCAAATTGCTAAACCTTCAGATACACAATAAATCTGTATTTACAGCAAGCAGCAATTTATGTATTTCAACATGCACACATTATCTGTAATTATTTCAGGTAAAAATGGTTTCCTCCTCTTTTGAAAATACTTCTTTTTACTACTAATTATCAATATTATAGGCGTGTTCTCAATATTAAAGACTAAAGGAAAAAAGTTATAGCTGGCAACTGCATCCTCTAAAGATCCTACACAGCAAAGTTCAGACCTATATGGCCATCCTCAACTACACTTTATATCAAACTGGTTTAAATCGAAAAAGGGCCACATCACAAAGAACCACAATCAATCAAATTAATTCACCTGCCCTCTATTCTAAGGAAAACTCCCCCCACTCCAGGTAAATTTCATTTGGCAAATTCTTAAAAATTAACTTGAAAGAACACATGTTCACCTCCCCAGTATTCCGAAAGTTCCACCACTTAATAAATCGTTAAGTTACTGTTTCAGACCCGGGTCCAATAAACCCAAACAGACTGAATTTCTCAGCACCCAACTTGTTTCTATCTTAATCCAGCAAGTTGCATCGAGTTGTCATTGTTCCTCCTTCCAAGGCGGAGGTGACAACGGTGCACATCATCCGCGGATACGTGGAAGGACAGACAGACACCAGGGGACGCAGGGAGAGCGGATAAAGCACAAAGGAGAGGCAGCGGCCGCGGGGTCGCCGGGCCACGGCCAGGGGCGCCGTCGGGGAGGAGGGTGGGCTGCAGGACGAGCTCGGGAGGGCTCCGAAATGCGCTCGGGCCAAAACAAAAACAAAAAGTTCAGCGCGGCAGTGGGAGCAGATTGGGCGAGACGGTTCACGGCTGCCCATTGGAGAAAAGGGAAAACAGAGTCCCCCAATCGCGAGCGGCGGGGCTGCTCCCCTCGTGCGGCCGCGGGCCCGGCCCCGACGCTGCCCGGCGGCCGCTACCGCTCCCTTCCGGCCGCGGCCACCACTGCAGGCCCCGCGCCGGCCCCGCACCGGCCCGGCCGCAGCCCCGCCCCCCGCGCCCGGCCGCTTGCGCCCGGCCCCGGCCCCACCCGCCCTGGCCCCAGAGCCCTGCGACCGGCCTGGGCCCGCGGTCCCCCACGTCCCCGCCCGCCCCGTCACCGAGGCCGCCCCCCGCACACCCTCGCCGGCGCCCGCCCCTCCCCCGACTCACCGCCTGCGCCGCCCCGCTCCTCCTCGGGGCGCGTCCCAGGCCCCGCTGCCCGGCCGCTGCGATGCGGGTCCGCGCCGCCGGGCCCCGCGTCCCAGTCCCCCCCAGAAAATTAATCACCAAAAATAATTCCAGAGAAAAATGGAGAGTAAAATCCAAGATGGCGGCGCGGGCCGCAGCACCGCTCGCTCCCTCCGCTGACGGGAAAAATGAGTCCCCGCAGCGTCCGAGCCCCCCGCCCCCAACCGGCCGCCGCCACCGCCGTCGCGCCCCCCGCGCCCCCGGCCTCGGCTCGCCGCGCCCCCGGCGCCCGCCCCCGCGCCCCGCCACCCGGGGCCTCACCTCCGCCTCGCGCACGGCCACCCGTACGAAAACCGTCCGCCGGCTTCAGGACTCCGCGTCCCAGGTCCGTGCGCCGCGCGGTGCCGCCTCCGGTTCCCGGGCGTCCTCACCTCATCGCCCCGCAGCCCTGCCGCCCGCACCGCCGCCGCGTCGCCGCCCCCGGTGAGCCGCCTGGACCCCGCCCGGGCACGGTGGAAGGATACGAAAAGAAGGCCGCGGCCTCGACGGCGGAGGGACACCGTGCGGCGCAGCCGCCACAGTGTGCGCGCGCCTCCCGCCCGGCCCAGCCGCCGCGGCGCTTCCACGGGGGCTCTGTGCGGGACGCGGGCACGCGCGGGGAGCGAATTCTGTGCCGGGCGCTCCCGACGGCGGAGGGACAAAGGGCGATTCGGAGCGAGCCGTCGCCTCCCCTCGTGGCGGAGGGATTCGCGGCCGGCCGGTAGGCGGCTGGGATCCCTCCGCCCTCCCTGCCCTTTAAATCGCGGCTGAGGCGGCGTCGCCCGCGCCCCGCGGGCGCCACCTTAGGGTCCCCTGCAGCCCTTACGCGACCGCATTCCGGTCCCGGTCCCCGCGGGACCGCGGCGGCTGTCCCGGGCCTTGGGTCTTTGCACACCTGCCCCTACCAGGGACGGCTCTAGAGCCAGCCTCTCGGGCTGCAGCCCTGGGGAAGGGGACCCCCCCCCTCCCGCCGCGCGTCCCAGTTGCTCCGAGGGAGGTGGCCCCGGGCAGACGAGCGTTTTTGTTGTGGGAATGGGGGTCACTGGCAGCAGATGCACCCTAAGACCGTGTGGGTAGGCTGAGCGTTCCTGCGCGGAGCATGCGAGGGAGGAGGAGAGCGGGCGCGCCTTGGCCTGGCCCCCCGCGGGCCCCGCCGCCCCCAGCACCCACTATGTGCCCCGCGCCGTGCTCCGCTCCACTCCGGGTGTGCCCTGCGCGCTGGCCGTGCGGTCCCTCCTCGGGGATCCCGGGCTGGCGGGGAGATCCTGAGGGACCGGGCCGCCTGCGAGCCGGGGAGCTGCGAAGCTTGCCTGGGCATCGATCTTGTAGTCCAGACAACAGAACGATGAGCGCGCTCCCGGCCCCTGCGGGGCTGCCCAGGGCCTCCGCGCATCCTCCCTCTCACGCGTCAGGACGACCCCCGGAGGTGGGGGCCATGTGGGTCCCACTTTACACCTAGGGAAACTGAGGCACAGGGAGTTCCGTGACCTCTATGACAACTAGTCAGGGCTTGAGCCAGAGCCCTCATTCAGCATTCGGGTGAAAAATGCAGAATAAATCAGGAAGCGGGTGCGGAGGACCTCCAAGAAGTTGAGGTTGGCATAGGCGTGCAGATGCCTGGAACTTGGTGCCGGCAGGTGCCCAAGGAAGCGCAGACCTGGAGTGTGAATTGAAGCGTGTTGGGGAAAGGGGGTGCCTAGGATATGGGCGGGTAGTGGGACCAGCCAGTGTCAAGGCCCTGGGAGGGGAGAGAGGCTGCCCTTGCCACAGAGAGGAGGCGGGCAGGGCAGGCAGCTCAGTCAGATGCCAGGAAGAGCCGCAGCCTGCCTTAGTTTTCCCCTGCGGCTCCAGGGCCATCATCCTCCACAAAGGATGATGAATCGAGGCCGTGGACGACCACCCATCACAAGAACTGGACTAAGTCCAACTAACACTGACGCACAGCGCCTCCCTCATTTGCCCTCATTCTCGACCTTGACTTTGGCTGGTAGACATGATGCTCATTACCGCCTTCCACAGAGGGAAACTGAGGCACGGTGACTCGCTGAGGGCACATGGCTGACGGAGGCAGAAGCGGGTCTCATCTTCAAAACAGAGCTCCTCCCACTGCCCTCACCTGCCCTATCAGCAGCTTCCTCCTTTTGGAGGCCGATTCGGGTGTGGGCGGTGGGCACAGCCCAAGCACTTCTCCTGTCTGCCCTTTCACTAAAAGCAGCGTCATCTGTGGCAGCAGAATCCACTCTGCCACGTTCGTCTTTGCAGACGCAACTAACAAATGATTGCTTTGGTGTTCTTGGTTTCTGGTTTATCAGAAACTTTCCAAGGTTTTCATAGTGCCTGGCTCCAAATACTCAACTTGCACCCCAGAAACACTGAGCCTGCCTTTGCCACCCACCACCACCGAATGCCTATGGGAGGCGAGCTCACTAGGGGAATACCATCTGCCTCTAAGTCGACCTTGGTCTCAGGTCCCAAGTCCAGCTATGCCTGAGCAGCCCTCCAGAGCCCCCAAAGCCGATGTCCTGCCCACTCCCAGCTTTCCAGAGCCCACCCCAGCATAGAGGTGCTCTCCATGTGCCCTTCAGGGTGAACGCCAAATCCTGAGTCCTGTGAAGCCCCCATACTTCCAAGATGCAGACACTTCCATGTGTTCACTGCCTGATGCCAAGTCAAGTGTTCTGGGCATTTCCTTGCAAGGCTGGGCCCACAGCCTGGCAGGGATACAGATGAGCAAACCCAAGCCCAGCCTGCTCCCAGGCCCCTAGTTCTGTGTCCATTCCTCCCTCAATCCCCCTACGTTGCCAGCTGCTCTTCCAGCCTCAGCTGAGATGCCCAGGGTGGGCCAGGGCTCCTGGCAGAGCTGAGTTGGGGTTCAGGACCTTGGTGGAGCCATGCAGGGGGCTTGAGGCCTTTGGGGGTCCCCACTCAGGGAAGCCAGGGCTAGGCTGGGCTGAGAGCACAGCCCAGGAGAGCCCTTCCTAGGGAGACTCCCACAGGAGAGGCCAGTTGGAGGCTCCTCCTGCCAGCTGGCAGGGGAGGGAGAGCAGGAAGTAGGCAGCCAGGCACCTGCCCAGTCCTGTGTGTCAGGAGCCTTTGGCATTTACACTGGGAGACCTCTAGACACCCCAAAGTGGAAGAGCTGAGCCACAGAGGCTGGGGGGCCTCCCCAGCCTGGCCGGACCAAAAGGGATTAACAGCTCTAAAGAAAGACCGAGTCAGCGGAAGGGGCCCGGCTGGCCCCGGAAGCACCGTGAGGCTGGCCAGGAGTGCCAGCCTAGCCCGGAGCTGGCCTAGGAGTGGCACGCTTGCCAGGGCACTGACTGAGGCCATGGAGTCTATTTTGGTCTCTCTAGCAGGGCTGGCTCTGGTGTGTCCAGGGGCACTCCAGCCTAATGCCACCCACCCTGCTATGCTCTCTCGCTCCCTTTCCTCGAGTGCCAGGTTCACCCAGTGACAGGATGGCAGGGATTCACTTGCTTTGATCCTGTGCTTACTGGGATGGCCCACAGGTCACGTTGACCCCAGAATTCCAGGCTGGAGGCAGGTTGCTTTTCATTGTAAAGTGATATGTTGGCTTTCGTGCTCCGCACATGCGTCTGCCCCAGTCCCCACCACGCCCGGAAGCTAGGACTGCTCTGATGGGAGCAGGTGTCTGAAACCGGAGGGAGAGTGGGGCGTACCCGGCTTTCCCAGTGGCCCCTCTGGGCGGCTGGCGGGTTTCCTGGTCACATTCCTGAACACCACTACCCCCGGCACCATTCTTGCTTTCCACCTGCCCCTCCACTGCCACTGTCCTTGAATAGAAGAAGAAACAGCCACTGAAGCCGGGCGTGGTGGCTCACACCTGTAATCCCAGCGCTTTGGGAGGCCAAGGTGGGCATATCACCTGAGCTCAGTAGTTTGTGAACAATCTGGCCAACATGGTGAAACCCCGTCTCTACTAAAAATACAAAAATAACTGGACGTGGTGGCGCATGCCTGTAATCCCAGCTACTCAGGAGGCTGAGGCAGGAGAATGGCTTGAACCCGGAAGGTAGAAGTTGCAGTGAGCCAAGATCATGCCAGTACACTCCAGCCTGTTTTTTGAGACTCTGTCTCAAAAAAAAGAAAAAAGAAAAAGAAACAGCCACTGAAAGGTCAAGTGACACACACGAGACCCCTGGTCAACAGCAGCAAGACTGTACAGCAGCTGCCAACAGAGGTTGGCACGAGTCTGACCTGGGTTTGAATCCTAGCTCTGCAGTTTACCAGCCATGGGATTTGGGACAAATGATGTAGCCTGTCAGCCCACCATTCCTTTACCTGTGAAAATGTCCATTCCTTGGACCTGTCTTAGTAAGTTCCTCTATAGCTTTACAATTGTTTATGTGCTTCAGATGCTCAAATTCTCTCTCCAGCCTGGACTTCTCTGAACTTCAGACAACACTACTTCGATGCTTAATAGGCATTTCAAATATAACATGGCTAACCTGGGGGACACACGAAAGCAAAACCCTGTCTCCTCACACACCCTTCCACCTCTTCAAACAGGTACCGTTCCACCACTCAGGTCCAGGTCCAGGACATAGTTTTCTTTTTTTTTTTTTCTTTCTTTCTTTCTTTCTTTCTTTTTTTTTTTTTTTGAGACGGAGTTTCACTCTTGTCGCCCAGGCTGGAGTACAGTGGTGCACTGTCGGCTCACTGCCACCTCCACCTCCCAGGTTCAAGCAGTTCTCCTGCCTCAGCCTCCTGAGTAGCTGGGATTACAGGCGTGTGCCACCGCGCCCGGCTAACATTTGTATTTTTAGTAGAGATGGAGTTTTGCCATGTTAGCTAGGCTAGTCTCGAACTCCTGATCTCAGGTGATCCGCCTGCCTTGGCCTCCCAAAGTGCTGGGATTACAGGTGTGAGCCTCCATGCCCGGCCAAGACCTAGTTTTCATTCTTCCTTTGTGGCTTCAGGGTTCTTTCTCCTTAGCACATACGACAGCTCTAGCATTCTGTATCTTTCAGTATTCATCCTAGGGCTGACTCTCCTTTTAGACTATCAGCGTCTCAAGGGCAGGGAGCTTTGTCTGTCTCATTCGTTGCTGTGTCTTCAGCATCTGGAACCACCCCTGGGGACAGAGTGTTGAGGCTTCTACGCTTTTGCTGAAGGGAGGGAGGGAGGAAGAGGGAAAGATAATACTAACTTTCCAGGGTTGCTACAAGGATAAAGGGAGGTGCAAGGGGCTCTGTAATCACTCCCCAAATTCTGGGGGCTCAATCTTGCTTTGTTGACAAGGCTTCTCCACCACCCACCCCACAAGGTGTGTAGCGTTCCAGCTCACGGGTGCCCTGGGGGTTGTGTGCTCAGCACCCACCTGGGGCAGTGGGACAGGCACCAAGAAAATTTCCCTGTCACTGAGGATGTTGTTCCTTTGGGATCCCTTCACACACCTTTTCATCTCCCCTCCCCCAAATAAAACTCAGCCCTAACCAGCCCTCTCTAGAAGCAAACACAGAGAGGACCGACAGCAGCTGGCAAAGGTTTCCTCATGGGCACGGGGAGCTTTGTTTTTTTATTATTACTATTATTTTTTAATAATTTCTGGCCAGGTGTGGTGGTTCACACTTGTAATCCCAGCACTTTGAGAGGCCGAGGTGGGTGGATCACTTGAGGTCAGGAGTTTGAGACCAGCTTGGCCAACATGGAGAAACCCCCTCTCTACCAAAAATACAAAAACTAGCCAGGTGTGGTGGCACGTGCCTGTAGTCCCAGCTACTTGGGAGGCTGAGGCACAAGAATCGCTTGAACTCAGGAGGCAGAGGTTGCAGTGAACCGAGATCATGCCACTGCACTCCAGCCTGGGTGACAGAGCGAGACTCCATCTCAAAAAAAAAAAAAGAAACAAAATCAAAAAAATAAGATGTTACAACTGAAGCAGTTTTGATTTAACCCATTATGGGTGATGTCCACTTGGATTACCCGTCATGTGGTTTAGGGGTGTCCAGGCTTCCCCATCGTCAGGTCACTTGCTTGCCCATTGTCATAAATAAGTTTTCTGTGGAGAGGTTCACTGAGGGGATGTGAACATCATTCCTCTCCACATTTTATATATATATATATATATATATATATATATATATATATATATACACATACACACACACACATATATATATTCTGGTTTATATATATATTCTGGTATATATACTGGTATATATATATTCTGGTATATATATATGTGTATATATATATATATATATGTATCAGAATGGATTTTTGGGTTCCTAGTTTTGTTCATTTGGTGTCTGTTCCTTCCTCTCTCCTCTTCTTCTTCCACCCTTTCTTTCTTCCTCTTCTCTTTCTCTATTTATTTCTCTCTTTCCCTCCCACTCTCTTTATTTCTTCCTTTACAGTTATTGGTGGTAGCTTTATTTATAGTAGCTGTAAACTGGAAACAACCCAAATGTCAACCGCCAAAAGAATGGATAGACAAATTGTGGTCTCTCCATGTGATAGAATCCTGTTCAGAAATAAAAAGGAACGGACCACTGTTACAAACACCATAGATGAATTTCAGAAACATTACATTGAGACAAAGACGTCAGAAACCATAGAGTAAAAATTGCTGGGTTCCAACAATGAGGTCGTGGAAGAGAAAAATCCCCTAATCTATGGTGATAGAAGTCCAAGGGGTCATTAGCTTCTGGCAGCTGGGATTGCCCATGAGGGGACATGAGAAACTGCGGTGAGATGGAAATCTCTGTTTCTGAGGGCTGATTGCCAGGGTGTGTATGTTGTGAAAATTCTCAAACTGTAAATCTAAGTTCTTTTTTTTTTTCTTTTCTTTGAGATAGAGTCTCACTCTTCCACCCAGGCTGGAATACAGTGGTGTGATCTCACTCCCTGCAGCCTCGACCTCTCTGGGCTTAGGTGATCCTCCCATTTCAGCCACCTCAGTAGCTGGGACTGCAGGCGCTCACCACCACACCCAGCTAATTTTTTTTTTTTTTTTTTTGGAGATGGTGTCTCGCTCTGTTGCCCAAGCTGGAGTGCAGTGGCACGATCTCAGCTCACTGCGACCTCTGCCTCCCAGGTTCAAGTGATCCTTCTGCCTCAGCCCCCCTAGTAGCTGGGATTACAGGTACATGCCACCATGCCCGGCTAATTTTTATATTTTTAGTAGAGACGGGGTTTCGCCATGTTGTCCAGCCTGGTCTCAAACTCCTGACCTCAGATGATCCACCTGCCTCAGCCTTCCAAAGTGCTGGGATTACAGGCGTGAGCCACTGTGCCCAGCAACACCCAGCTAATTTTTTTGAAATTTTTTTGTAGAGATGGGGTTTCACCATGTTGTCCAGGCTGCTCTTGAACTCCTGAGCTCAAGCAATCCCCCCGCCTCGGCCTCCCAAAGCTCTGTGATTACAGGCGTGAGCCAAATCTAAAATCTGTGCAAATCACTGCTGCAAATTATGCACTCAAAAAAGAGGGAAATAATCTGGAGAAATAGTACTGCTCAATGAAAACTTCAGTTTTTCTATGACTTATCTTGACAAGCAAATTCTACAAAATAGTTTTTTCTCGGGTGCTTCCCAGACATTGCTTCTGAGAAGACCCAGGTTCATGGTCCAGGTTCCAGGTTTAAGGTGCAGATGAGGAACCTGAAGAATCTTGTTCCTTCAGCCGGAGCACTGTTGGTGCCAATTATTGCTGCAGATATTTAAAGGGAGAAGGTGAGCTAGTCGTGGTGGCTCACGCCTATAATCCCAGCACTTTGGGAGGCCGAGGCAGGTGGATCGCCTGAGGCGAGGAGTTTGAGACCAGCCTGGCCAACATGGCAAAACCCCGGCTCTACTAAAAAATACACACACACACACACACACACACACACACACACACACACAAAAACTAGCTAGGCATGGTGGTGTACACCTGTAATCCCAGCTACTCAGGAGGCTGATGCAGGAGAATTGCTTTAATCTGGGAGGCGGTGGTTGCAGCAAGCCGAGATCGCACCATTGGACTCCAGTCTGGGTGACAGAGTGAGACTCAGTCTCAATAAATAAATAAATAAATAAATAAATAAATAAATAAATAAATTAAAAAGGGAGGAAGAGAAACTGTCCCTGCTTCTAATAGACGTGCTGGAACCTTCTACCAGCATGCGAGCCTCCCTGCTGCAGGCCCCTCCAGTCACCTCCCAGCTGCTGCCTGGTCTGTGCTGATCTGGAAGCCTCCAGCCAATGCTGAGTTGACCTGGGTCTTCTCTGGCCGGGGTATGTGTGGTTTATGTGGAATCAGCCAATTTTGCTCTGTCTCATAATCATTCCCTTACGTTACGCCTCATAGACACACTTTGGGGTATTGGCTTGTCCCTTGATAAATTCCAAGGGGTGGCATTTCCTGAGCCAAAAGTCCAGATGGTTTTCCTCTAGGGCATTCTGGGTGGCCATGCAGAGAGGGTGACTGGGGGCCTCAGCCCTGCATGCTCAATGCACAGGGCTTCCCAGGCGGGGGCCATTAGAGACCTAGAAGCTCCCTCACCATGGGGACTGAGGGACTTAGGCTGTCTCTCCATATGGTGGTCAATGGGTGTCAACTTGACTGGGCCATGGGACACCCAGATAACTGCGTAAACACGATTTCTGGGCATGTCTGTGAGGGTGTCTCCGGAAGAGATTAGCCTTTGAATCGGGTGGACTGAGTCAAGCAGATGCCCGTCCCCCCCAGTGTGGGGGGCCTCATCCAACTCACTGGGGGCTCAAATAGAACACTAGGACTTCAACATATGAATTTGGGGAGGGGAGGGCACAAACATTCAGTCTATAGCAGAAAGGGAAAGGGGAGAGAAAGAATAGAGTTTAATTTTTAAACCCTCCCTGGAAGTGAGAAAAATTAATTACAGCAAAGAAGAGAAAGCCAAGAGTTAAAATTCCAAATCTAAACAGGCTGCCAGGGGTTAGGCAGGGGAAGTGCTGGACACAGGGCCCGTGCTAGAAAAGCACAGTTATTGGCCGGGCACGGTGGCTCACGCCTGTAACCCCAGCACTTTGGGAAGCCGAGGAGGGTGGATCACGAGGTCAGGAGATCGAGACCATCCTGGCTAACACGGTGAAATCCCATCTCTACTAAAAATACAAAAAATTAGCTGGGTGTGGTGGTGGGCACCTGTAGTCCCAGCTACTCAGGAGGCTGAGTCAGGAGAATGGTGTGAACCCGGGAGGCGGAGGCGGAGGCGGAGGTTGCAGTGAGCCAAGATCACGCCCCTGCACTCTAGCCTGGCCAACAGTGCAAGAAAAAAACAAAACAAAACAGAAAAGCACAGTTATTGTGGCCACCCCATCAGGGGTCCTCTGACTCTCAAAACCAGGCCCTTTCCATGGGGACCAGTTGCTGCTGGGGGCAGGAGAGGCAGAAGTCCCTGGCCCCTGGCCTCTGGCCCCTGTTGCACCTTCTGCCTCCTGTGTTTCCTTCTTATTCCTTCTGGGAACAGAGTTTCCAATAATAAAATATATCTTAAAGGCAAAGGTACTCCAGTAGGAGAGGGACCAGGGCTTGGTTCAGGCCTGCATTCTGCAAACAATTGCTTTCTTAATAAAAATAACAGGCCAGGCGAGGTGGCTCACGCCTGTAATCCCAGCACTTTGGGAGGCCAAGGCGGGTGGATCACCTGAGGTCAGGAATTGGTGACCAGCCTGACTAATATGGTGAAACCTCATCTCTACTAAAAATTCAAAAATTAGCCAGGCATGGTGATGCATGCCTGTAATCCCAGATACTCGGGAGGCTGAGGCAGGAGAATCACTTGAACCCGGGAGGCGGAGGTTGTGGTGAGCCGAGATCACGCCATTGCACTCCAGCCTGGGCAACAGGAGCAAAACTCTGTCTCAAAAAAAAAGAAAAAAGAAAAATAATAACGCCACACGCACATGTTCGTATTGTTTTTCACAACAGCCAAAAGGTGTACACAACCCAAGTGCCCATCAGTGGATGAGGCGTAAACAAAATACAATACACCCAAAGCATGGAAGAGTATTCAGCCTTAAAAAGGAAGGGAATTCCAACATGTGCTACAACGTGGAAGCATCTTGAGGACATTAGGCTGAGTGAAATGAGCCAGACATAGAGCACGAAACCGTGTGATTGCTCTTATGTGAGGTATGTAGGGTAGTCGTATTCACAGAAACAGAAAGTAGAATGGTGGGTGCCAGGGGCTGGGGAGGAGGAAATGGAGAGTTGTTTAATGGGGACAGTTTCAATTTTGTAAGATGAAAAGAGTTGTGTGGATAAAGTAATGATGACTGTAGCTCAACTATGTGAATGTACTTAATACCACTCAACTATACACTTAAAAATGATTGAGGCCAGGCACGGTGGCTCATGCCTGTAATCCCAGCACTTTGGGAGGCAGAGACAGGCGGATCACTTGAGGTTAGGAGTTCCAGACCAGCCTGGCCAACATGATGAAACCCCATCTCTACTAAAAATACAAAAATTAGCTGGGCGTGGTGGCGGGCACCTGTAGTCTCAGCTACTCGAGAGACTGAGGTGGGAGAATCACTTGAACCTGGGGCGGGCGGAGGTTGCAGTGAGCCGAGATCACACCACTGCATGCCAGCCTGGGTGATAAAGTGAGACTCCATCTCAAAAAAAAAAAAAAAAAAAGACTGAGATGACAAATTTTACATTATGTGCATTTTCGCATAGTTTTTTTTAAAAAAAACAAAACAGCAGCCAGTTCACTGAATTTCCACCATGTGCCATGACTGGGTAAGGCTCTGATAGAGAACATTGTGATCTGCATTTATAGATGGGGAAACTGAGGCTCGGAGTGGCTTACCCAGGGCCACACAGCCTTAGTGGCAGAGCTGGTGCGCTGACCCCTCTGTTGTGCGGCTGAGGTGTGAGAGTGCCCCCCGGTGCTGCATGAGCCGCCAGGGCTATGACTCCAACCTCCTTTGAAGGAGGACACTCTTAGAATCTCATCTGGGACCTCAATTTTTAGCATATTCTGTCCTCTTGTTGCAGAAGATGGGGTCCTTTTATTTTATTTTACTTTTTTGAGGGACGGAGTCTCACTCTGTTGGCCAGGCTGGAGTGCAGTGGTGCGACCTCGGCTCACTGCAACCTCCACCCCTGCAGATTCAAGCGATTTTTGTATTTTTAGTGGAGATGGGGTTCCGCCACGTTGGCCAGGCTGGTCTCGAACTCCTAACCTCAGGCAATCCGCCCACCTCGGCCTCCCAAAGTGCTGAGATTATAGGCATGAGCCGCCGAGCCCTGCCAGATGGGGTCCTTTTAAATGCTGTCCTAGGGGCTTTCTGGCCATTGCATTCTTTTGTGAGTTAAGAGTCGGCTGCTGAGTCTGCCGTCCAGTCTTTGGTGTCAGCTCACTACTGCCATCCTCTCCACCATCCTGGTGGCTACTGTTGCCTCCATGCCACTCAGGTGCAGGAGCAGCTCAGGCCCGTGCACCTTTCCCACCTGTGTGCCACCTCAACACGTGAGCATCTTAGCATTGTGACGCTACAGCGGGCCGCAGCGATCACCACTTTGCTCCTCAGCAGCGGGCACCCGGTGACCCTCTGGCTGGCAAATGAGCCCTTCTTAAGGGACTGCTTCCTAGGCCCACATCTGATACCAGCTGTCTCAGGCTGGGTCCTCTAGAAGCAGACCCTGAGAATATGATTTGACAATGAGTCCTTTATTTGAGAAGTGATCCCAGGAAGCACCAGTTGGGGAGCAGGTGAGACGGGGATGGGGAGGAAGCCAGAAGAGATGGTGCATTCATAATCTGGTTACTGCTGCAGGCTCAATTCTGCTGGGATCCTCCAGGCAACTGTGAGGATGTGCTTCAGTGTTCTCCAACTGAGGCAAGAGAGCTGGGGTATTGATCCACCACTTCTGCCAGTCATGGGATTAGGGAAGCTCCCTGGGATTTCAGGCTTGTGCAGCGAGGGAGTGCCCTTGAGTTAAGGCACAGATGCTTACAGCTGGAAGAGTTGGGGGCATGGAGTAGTGGGGGCTGAAGGGAAGTGGATGGGCATTGTCAATGTCTGCAATAAAGCAGAAAAACTACTGTTAAACTTCTTTACATTTAGAGCCCTACTCTTCTGAACCCTTCTCAACTCAGTCATCGACATCCATAATTTTTCAATCCACACTCTTTCTGCCATCATGAATGTTGACGGTACAGCATTTCTCAAGAGTGATTGTTCCAGGCTGGGTTCCCAGGAGGCTGACTCTGAGGCAGAGAACATGCAGGAAGTTGGTTAGAGGCTGCTCTTGGGATCAACGCCTTTGGAAGAGAATGGAATGGAGGCAAGCAGGACTGGGCTGAGGGAGAAGCTGGCCTGGGATGCCAGCCCCCGTGGGGAGCTCTGAAGATGAGGTAGCTCTTGCACTTCCATGCCAGGCTGCCCTGGGAAGGGAGCATGTCATGGGGTGGGCAGCCTGCATCAGCTGAGGCCGTCCCTGAAGGGGGCCACCTGCCAACAGCATTGCAGCAGCTGGCCAATGGGCCTCCCACTCCTAAGGGTGAATGTGAGCAGTGCAGGAGAGCATCCGCCACAGTCCTCCCCTTTACTGCTTGGATCTGCTTCTCCACGTCCAGGATGGCCTCTCCCTTTTCTGCCCGGGGACCTTCTCTGGCCACAAGGGAGCAGGCACAACCCAGCCTTGCCCAGGAGGTGATGCTGCGGGCAGCCGACAGATAACCCATCAGCTTCACCTCTGTGGGATGACTCCTGGGTGAGTTCCGTGTGGTTCCTCAGGCAGTCACTGGCAGGAGAGAGCCCTACTCACCCCCAGTGGCGAGACCTACTTGTTAAAGCACTTTCTGGAACTTTCTCCTCCCCTGCCTAGTTCCTCACTTCCTGGAATACCTGCTTGCCCTCGAACCCTTGTTGCAGGGTCTGCTTTTGAGGGAACTCCAACCAAGATGGGCCCAATGCAGATGAAGAGGCTGAAAATAAAGGAGAGTGTGCAGGGAGGAGCAGGGTCCCCAGGAGGCCTAGGAGGCTGACGGCGTTGGGCGTTCAGAGGGAGAGCTGCGTTAGGCAGGAGGGGCAAGGGTGTCACTTGCGGGGTAAACATGGACACTTCTGGGGGTGGGCCGCAGGTGGATGAGGAAGTTGCTTTCTGATTGCATCTGGTTTCTCTGTGAGGAAGGAGGCGAGGTGAGAGTGAGGGTGGCTGAGGAGGAGATAAACAACTTGAGGAGAGTGGAGAAGGCCCCGACGGAGAAGGAGAGAGCAGCCTAGGAAAATGGAGACGCCCTTCCCAAAGGGTTGGGAGTCAGGGGCCTGGGGGACCATGAGCTTCTGGAACCAGCTGCACCACCGTGAGACTGTCTCCGTCAACACTCAGCATCCCTGTGGAGGGGCTGCATGCAGAGAGGGTTGAACTAGACACCTTTCATGGGGTCTGCCCGATTCACTACCTTTTCATCTCTACCAACCATGCCCTCAGCCTCCACAGGGGTTATTTCTGGTACAACTCTGCTCCCAAGCCCAGGGGTGGTCATTGGATCCAAGTTTAGCTAATCCCTGTCCCAGGGAGAGTCTTGTTCTCAATTTCAACCAACATTACTATGCCCCTGTGGTGAGCTGGGCCCTGGGGAAACAGCGGTGGATAACAGACAAGACCCCTGTCCTCATGGAGCATACAGCCCAAGGAGGGTGATGCACGATAACCAAATAAACAAAGAATCCAAAGAATTAGGGGTCGAGCATGGTGGATCACGCCTGTAATCCCAGCACTTTGGGAGGCTGAAGTGGGCAGATCACCTGAGGTCAGGAGTTCAAGACCAGTCTGGCCAACATGATGAAATCCCATCTCTACTAAAAACACAAAAATTAGCCGGGCATGGTGGTGTGCACCTGTAATCCCAGCTACTCGGGAGGCTGAGGCAGGAGAATCACTTGAATCCGGGAGGCGGAGCTTGCAGTGAGCTGAGATCACACCACTGCACTCCAGCCTGGGTGACAGAGCAAGACTCTGTCTCAAAAACAAACAAAAACAAAAACAAAATAACGAAAGAATTAGGGACTGTGACAAGGAGGATGAGAGAAGTAAGCTGGCTGCCGAGACGGTGAATGGCACCTCCATTAGATGGAGTGGCTGATGTCAAACTCTCCAAGCAGATGACACGCAAGCTGAGACCTAACAGGTGAGAAAGACCGAGGCATGCCAAGGACTTGAGTCAAAGTATCCCAAGCAGAAGGACGAGCAAATGCAGAGGTGAGAAAGAGCTTGGTGTGTTCTCCTGGGGAGTGCCAGGAGACCGCGGGTGCTGGAGCGTGGTGAGCAAGAAATGAAGTTGGAGAAAAGGCAGAAGCTGGAACACGTGGGAGCCTCTCAGTTTTTGCTAAAGACTTTGGATTTTATTCCAAGTATAACAAGAAGCCAGGAGTGACACAGTCCTGTTTTTGGGGTAATGTTTTATTTTTGTATAATTCCAAACTTACAGAAAAAAAGACTAGTATAAGAAACTCCCATATATACATTATTCAAATTCGCCAACTATTTACACTCTCCCTCTTCACAGTAGTTACACAGTTGCTGCAAATACTGGATCACTGCTTTTAGGGGAAGACAGGGTCAGGTTCCTGTGAGCCTTCGGCTACCACATTTTCATCGACTGATCAATACATGACCTTTTCAAAAAAAAATGTGTGCTTTTGTTTAAAGACACCTTATTTATTTATTATTATTATTATTTGAGATAGCGTCTCACTCTGTCGCCCAGGCTGGAGTGCAGTGTCACCATCTTGACTCACTGCAACCCCCATCTCCTGGGTTCAAGTGATTCTCTTGCCTCAGCCTCCTGAGTAGATGGGATTACAGGTGTGTGCCACAACACCAGCTAATTTTTGTATTTTTAGTAGAGACAGGGTTTCACTATGTTGGCCAGGCTGGTCTCGAACTCCCGACCTCAGGTGATCCACATACCTCGGCCTCCCAAAGTGCTGAGATTACAGGTGTGAGCCCCTGTGCCCAGCCTAAATACACCTTATTTAATACATATTGTTGATCCATTGACATTGACCCCACATGGCCGTGGGGGTCAATGAGCGCTAAAACTCTGCCTGAATGAAGCTTATCTAACTCGGGCATTTTCTCCCAAAGGCACGCATAGCCTTCTCGATCATGGGAACACTAGACAGCCTCAGCACTGCACGGGGGCCATTTTGAATGGTGAAATCACCAACAAGAAGCACAAAACTGTGAAAAAGGTGACACTAAATAGACTGTGAAAAGGACACTTGTTTACGGGTCGGAGAGCTGAAACAGGGAGATGAGTGCTGACTGCTTCACCTCAGCGGGTGACTTTAGTCTCTGGAGACATCAATTTTTCACCACTCTGTGTATGCACCGGCTTTCAAATACCCACGGAAAGGCCCAAGTATTGATTTTGGGGTTACAAATAAATTTAGCTAGAGGTGAACCCACAAATACAGAATCCAAGAATAATGAAGATGATTTGAATCGTGAGGTTATGTTAGAAACACCCCACCTCTGCACCCCTGAGTACTTCAGTGTATATTTCCAAAATGGTTGTTCTCTTACATAATCACTTTTGTAGTTGTCAGAATCTGGAAACTCACCAGCAATACAATACTATAATTTGATACATGCTTTTCCCCCAGTCCAGCAGCCAGTCCAAGATCACAGGATGTGTTTAGTTGTCCTGTCTTTTGGTGCCTCAGTCTTGCTTTGCTTTTTGTGGTCTTGACTTGCAGAATGTCCTTCTGTGTGTGTTATCTGATGTTTCCTTGTGAGTAGATTCAAGTTGTGCATTTGTGGCAAGAATATCCAGGGGTGATGTCTTCTCAGTGCATAAGGAGAGATGTACTGCTGTTATTTTGCTATTTGTCCTCTGTATGCTTCCTAGCTTTTCTGGACCTCATTTCCTGCATTACAAGCTTTTTGGTGTGTTTGGTTTTTTTTTAATAGCAAAATGTTTGAATTTCTTCTAATTTTCTTCTGTGTATATTCTACAGCTATTTTCTTTATGATTACAATGGGTATTACATTTAACATCTGTATTAGTCCATTCTCATGCTGCTAACAAAGACATACCTGAGACTGGGTAATTTATAAAGGAAAGAGGCTTAATTGACTCACACTTCACCATGGCTGGGGAGGCCTCAGGAAACTTACAGTCATGGGTGGAAGGGGAAGCAAACATGTCCTTCTTCACATGCCAACAGTAAGGAGAAGTGCTGAGCAAAAGGGGGAAAGTCCCCTTATAAAACCATCAGATCTCGTGAGAACTCACTCACTGTCATGAGAACAGCAACTTTGAGGTAATGACCCCCATGATTCAATTACTTTCCACCAGGCCCCTCCCATGACAAATGGGGATTGTAGGAACTACAATTCAAGATGATATTTGGGTGGGGACACAGCCAAACCATATCAACATCCTAAAGTTATAACACTCTGGTTTGAATTTATACCAGGTCAACTTCAGTATCGTATAAAAACTCTGCTCTTTTTACAGCTCCATCTCTTTTTCTTATGGTTGTTGATGTCATAAAATTATATCTTTAAACATTCTATGCCCCAAAACATAAACTGACAATGATTTTAAAAAAGTTAGTGTCTTAAATTATACAGCAAACAAAATGTGTAGTTACAAACCAGTTACAGTAATACTAGCTTTGGATTAGTTCTTGGTTTAACTAATCAATTAATTAATTTATTATTATACTGACTTTTAATTTATTTTATTTACTTATTTATTTATTTTGAGATGGAGTCTGTCTCACTCTTGTCACCCAGGCTGGAGTGCAGTGGCCCGATCTTGGCTCACAGAAACCTCCGCCTCCCAGGTTCAAGCGATTTTCCTGCCTTAGCCTCCCGAGTAGCTGGGATTACAGGCACCCACCACCATGCCTGGCTAATTTTTGTTTTTTTAGTGGAGACAGGATTTTACCATGTTGGCCAGGCTGGTCTTGAACTCCTGACCTCAGATGATCTGCCTGCCTCGGCCTCCAAAAGTGCTGAGATTACAGATGTGAGCCACTGCACCCGGCTGATACTGATTGTTTTTTAAAGTGTAATAGTCTCTTAAATTCTGCAGAAAACCAAAAGTAGTTTTACAACCTACTGTTACAATAGTACTAGCTTTTATAATTGCACATATATTTGCCTCTATTGAGATCTTTACTTCTTCATACAGTTTCATGTTACTATCTAGTGTCCTTTCGTTTCACCTTCAGGACTCCCTTAAGCATATCTTGCAGAGCAGGTTTACTGGTTATGAACTTCTTGAGTTTTCTTCTTCGCTTTTTTTTTCTTTTTCTTTCTTCTTTTTGTTCAGAGACAGGGCCTCACTCTGTCACCCAGGATGGAGTACAGTAGCATGATCACAGTTCACTGCAACCTCAACCTCCTGGGCTCAAGCAATCCTCCTCCCTCAGCCTCCTGAGTAGCTAGGATTACAAACATGCATCACAACGCCTGACCTTCGATTTTGTAGAGATAGGGTCTCGCTATGTTGCCCAGGCTGGTCTCAAAATCCTGGACTCAAGTGATCTTCCTGCCTTGTCCTCCAAAGTATTGGGATTATAGGTATGAGCTATTGTACCTGGCCCCTTTGGCTTTTCTTATATTTTTCTTTTATCTTCTTAAAAATATTATTTATGGGCTGGGTATGGTGGCTCATGCCTGTAATCCTAACACTCTGAGAGGCCAAAGTGGGCAGACTGCTTGAGCCCAGGAGTTGGAGACCACCCTGGACAACATGGAGAAACCCCACTCTACAAAAAAGAAAAAAAAAATAGCTGGGCTTGGTGCATGTCTGTAGTCCCAGCTGTAGTCCTCAGGAGGCTGAGATGGGAGGATCACTTGAGCCCAGGAGGCTGAGGCTGTAGTGAGCTGTGATCATGCCGCTCCACTACAACCTGGGCGACACAGCAAGACCTTGTCTCAAAAAATTTTATATTATTGATTCCTTTCTTTTACAAACCCTTATCTTGAGGGCTGACTTTAAATAGATCACAGTGAGGGAGATACTCTGCTATGTACAAAATCCTGACCCAGAAGCAGGTTGTCTATGAATGGTTTAGTACCAGGTTCTCCGTGAATGTGCACTCCATGATGGGCCAGCGGGGACAGCCCATTTCTGGCCATACCCCATTTCACGGGATGAGGAGTTCTCTGTACTGGACTCCGGTCCCGGCACCAGATGAGGCACTGGCAGCACGGCAAAGGACCAGCTATCTGAGGCCAACCAAGGCTCTGCAGTGCTATCATATCATTCTGCCTTCTGCCTGGGTGGAGTTTTGATTTAGAGGCATTCAGTCATAATCTCACAGATGGAAGCTTTGCTGCATTGGCTTTTCAGCCAAGCACATATTCTTCGCTTTTGAAAGACAGTTTTATCCAATATAGGATTCTTGGTTGACAGGCTTTTTGTTTTTGTTTTTGTTTGTTTATTTTTTATTTTTTTGAGACTGAGTCTCACTCTGTCTCCAGGCTGGAGTGCGATGACATGATCTCAGCTCACTGCAACCTCTGCCTCCTGGGTTCAAGCGATTCTCCTGCCTCAGCCTCTCGAGTAGCTGGGATTACAGGTGCACACCACCAAGCCCTGCTAATTTTTGTATTTTTAGTAGATGGCATTTTGCCATGTTGGCCGGGATGGTCTCAATCTCTTGACCTCGTGATCTGCCCTCCTCAGCCTCCCAAAGTGCCGGGATTACAGGCGTGAGTCACCATGACCGGCTGTTTTTTTTTTCTTTTAATAGTTTGAAAATGTCTTGGGAGGCCGAGGCAGGCAGATCACAAAGTCAGGAGATTGAGACCATCCTGGCTAACATGGTGAAACCCCATCTCTACTAAAGATACAAAAATTTAGCCAGGCGTGGTGACGGGCGCCTGTATTCCCAGCTACTCAGAAGGCTGAGGCAGGAGAATGGCATGAACCTGGGAGGTGGAGCTTGCAGTGAGC
This sequence comes from Pan troglodytes, assembly GCF_028858775.2. Taxonomy (NCBI): domain Eukaryota; kingdom Metazoa; phylum Chordata; class Mammalia; order Primates; family Hominidae; genus Pan; species Pan troglodytes. The sequence continues at coordinate 70,274,829 of NC_072407.2, forward strand.
CGAGATCAAGCCATTGCACTCCAGCCTGGGCGACAGAGCGAGACTCTGTCTCAAAAAAAAAGAAAAAAGAAAAAAAAAGAAAGAACAAAAAAGAAAATGTCAGCCCACTGTCTTCTGGCCTGAAAAATTTCTAATGAGAAATCTGTTGAAAATCTTATTTAAGATCTTGGTATGTCACATGTCTCTTCTCTCTTGCTACTTTCAGCATTCTCTCTGTCTTTCAAAAGTTTAATTATTATTATTATTATTATTATTATTATTATTATTGTTATTATTTTGAGAAGGAGTTTTGCTCTTGTTGCCCAGGCTGGAGTGCAATGGTGGAATCTCGACTCACTGCAACCTCCACCTCCCAGGTTCAAGCAATTCTCCTGCCTCTGCCTCCTGAGTAGCTGGAATTACAGGCATGCTCCACCATGCCCGGCTAATTTTTTATTTTTAGTAGAGACAGAGTTTCTCCATGTTGGTCAGGCGAATCTCAAACTCCTGACCTCAGGTGATCCACCTGCCTTGGCCTCCCAAAATGCTGGGATTACAGGCATGAGCCGCCGCACCTGGCCTCAAAAGTTTAATTATAACGTGTCTTGGTGTGACTCCTTCTCTCTCTTAATTTTAATATTTAATTTAATTAAATTAATTAATTTATTTATTTTTGAGACAGAGTCTTTTTGTGTCACCCAGGCTGGAGTGCAGTGGCGTGATCTTGGCTCACTGCAACCTCCACCTACTGGGTTCAAGCGATTCTCCTACCTCAGTCTCCTGAGTAGCTGGGACTGTGGGCGCATGCCACCACACCTGGCTAATTTTTGTACTTTTAGTAAAGATGGGGTTTTGCCATGTTGTCCAAGCTGGTTGCGAACTCCTGACCTCAGGTGATCCACCCGCCTCGGCGTCCCAAAGTGCTGGGATTACAGGTGTGAGCCACCGTGCCCAGCCAATTGAATTTAATTTTTGAGACAGGGTCTTACTCTGTCACCTAGGCTGGAGTGCAGTGGCACAATCATAGCTCACTGTAGCTTTGACCTCCTGGGCTCAAGCAATCCTCTCACCTCAGCTTCCCAAGTAGCTGGGACTATAGGTGTGTGCCATCTACATCTGACTAATTATTTTATTTTTTGTAGAAACAAGGTCTCACTATGTTGCCCAAGCTGGTCTCAAACTCTTCAGCTCAAGTGATTCTTCTTCTGCCTCACCCTCCCAAAGGCATGAGCCACTGATTCTCTCTCTCTCTCTCTCTTTGGAAACAGAGTCTCACTTTATCACCCAGGCTGGGGTGCAGTGGCGTGATCATAGCTCACTGTAGCCTTGAACTCCTGGGCTCAAGTGATCCTCCCACCTCAGCCTCCCAAGTAGCTAGCTAGGACTACAGGTATGCACCACAATGCACAGTTAATTTGTTTTTTTGTTTGTTTGTTTGTTTATATGTTTGTTTGTTAGAGACAGGGTTTTGCCATATTGCCCAGGCTTGTCTCAAACTCCTGGGCTCAAGCCAACCTCCTGCTTCAGCCTCCCAGAGTACTGGGATTATAGGCATGAGCCACTGCATTTGGCTGGATCTCTTTGAATTCATCTTACATGAAGTTCATTGAGCTTCTTGCATGTTTCTTTTCATCTCTTTCATCAAATTTTGGATACTTATGGACATTAATTTTTCAAATATTCTCCCTGCTTCTTTCTCTTCTCTTTCTGTGACTCCCACAGTGCCTATGTTGGTCTACTTGATGGTATCCCAAGGTCCCTTAAGCTCTGTTCATTTTTCTTCAGTCTTTTTTTTTTCTTTCTTTCTTTCTGTTCTTTAGATTTGATCATTTCCATTGCCCTATCTTCAAGTTCACCGATTCTTTCTTCTGCCTGCTTAAACCTGCCTTTGAATCTGCCCTCTAGTTATTTTTCATTTCAGTTGTACTTTTCAGCTCTGGAAATTTTTTTGGTTTCTTTTAGATTTTATTTTTACTGATATTTCCATTTCGTTCACACATCATTCTCTTGACTTACTCCATACCCTCCTGTAGTTTTCTGAGCATCTTTAAGACAGTTGCTTTAAAGCCTTTTTCTAGTACACCTGCCATAAGCTCTTTTTCAGGGACAGTTTCTGTTTATTTGTGGTTTTCTTTAACCTTCGAATAGGCTATATTTTTCTGTTTCTTTGTATGCCTTTTGATGTTTTGTTGAGCATTGGACAACTGAATTTCATAATTGTAACTGGAAATCATATTCTCCCCCTTATCCAGGGTTTACTGGTTTTTGTTACTATTTTTGTTTTTTGTTTATTTGATTGATTGTTGTAGCCTATCTCTGTGTCAAGAATCAGCCTGGAATGTAAACTTAAGGTCTTCTCAGGTATTTTCTGAGCCTTGGGTATGTGTGGTCACTTACTCATTTTCCTCATATATGCAGTTTTAAAAAAATGTTCCAGGCCAGGCGCAGTGGCTCACGCCTGTAATCCCAGCACTTTGGGAGGCCGAGGCGGGCGGATCATGAGGTCAGGAGATCGAGACCATCCTGGCCAACATGGTGAAACCCTGTCTCTACTAAAAATACAAAAATAAAATTTGCTGGGCATGGTGGCGCGCGCCTGTAGTCCCAGCTACTCTGGAGGCTGAGGCAGGAGAATTGCTTGAACCTGGGAGGTGGAGGTTGCAGTGAGCCGAGATCGCACCAATGCACTCCAGCCTGGCGATAGAGTGAGACTCCATCTAAAAAGTAAAAAATAAATAGATAAAGTTTTAAAAGTTCTAGTGTTTAATGTCTGGCTCCCAAAGGGGAATAAAAAGAAAAATGAAGGTGGGAGGAAAGTGCATCAGCCCTTTAAATGCCCCAGAAGTCACTTAAGCCAGAGGGGGAGGAGCTTGCAACAACTGGAGGAGATGCAACAACAGTGGCCACCTGCGCCTCTGTGATTAGGAGCACCGCTGTGGGCCAGGCACGGTGGCTCACGCCTGTAATCCCAGCACTATGGAAGGCTGAGGTGGGTGGATCACTTGAGGTCCGGAGTTTGAGACTAGCCTGGCCAACATGGCGAAACCCCATCTCTACTAAAAATACAAAAACTAGCTGGGCGTGGTGGTGCACGCCGGTAGTCCCAGCTACTCAGGAGGCTGAGGCAGGAGAATCGCTTGAACCCGGGAGGTGGAGGTTGCAGTGAGCCGAGATCACACCACTGCACTCCAGCCTGGGCGACAGAGTAAGACTCCCTTTCAAAAAGAAAAAAAAGGAAGCACCTCTGAGATCAGAAGCAGCACTCAGCAGTGAGAGCACAGATCCCTGGTATTTGGAGGACAGGACCCTTTTTGCCCACGCCGGCTCCTGCAAGCTGTGTGCAGGTTGCTCCAGGAACACATGCACAGCTGCGTGCCATAGGGCTGGGGGTCAGGGATGGGTAGTAGCCATTGTGGGAAGAGCTAAAATGGACTGAAATTTACTGTAATTTACCAGTCCAAGCCTTCCCCCTGGAAGCCACAAGTCTTCAATACACTGCAGAGTTCTAAAATAGTTACACCAGACAGATTCTGTCACGCAATTGTTGTCTAGGTGGGGAGACAGATTCCTGGTGCTTCCTACCATGCTATCTTCCCAGATTCCTCTCTGAATAGGTGACTTATAATTTTTTTTTTCCAGTCAGTGTCTTATCATTTCATTTTTTTAACAGTGTCTTTTACAGAGCAAAAATTTTGGTGAAAACATTTTGATGAAAACATTTTGATGAGGTCTATTTCATCAATTTTTTCCTTTAGAGACCATGATTCTGGTGTCATAGTTGTATTCTTTTCCTAAAAGCCTCCACCTCCCGAGTTCAAGCTATTCTCCTGCCTCAGCCTCTGAGTACCTGGGATTACAGGCGTGCATCACCATGCATGGCTAATTTTTGTATTCTTAGTAGAGATGGGGTTTCACCTTATTGACCAGGCTGGTCTCGAACTCCTGACCTCAAGTGATCTGCCCACCTTGGCCTCCCAAAGTGCTAAGATTACAGGCATGAGCCACCGTGCCTGGCCTCTTACGTTTTCTTCTAAGAGTTTCATTGTTTTGTTTTGTATTTAAGTGTGTGCTCCATATTTCGTTAATATTTATATAAAGCTTAAGGTATAGATTGAGGATCTTTGTCTTCTTCTTCCTTTTTTTGCATACTGATGTCTAGTTGCACCATCTGTTGAAAGATTATCTTTTTTTTTTTTTTTTGGGGACGGAGTCTCGCTCTGTCGCCCAGGCTGTAGTGCAGTGGCGCGATCTCGGCTCACTGCAAGCACGGCCTCCTGGGTTCACACCATTCTCCTGCCTCAGCCTCCTGAGTAGCTGGGACTACAGGTGCCTGCCACCACGCCCGGCTAATTTTTTGTGTGGTTTTTTTTTTTTTTTTTTTTTTTAGCAGAGACAGGGTTTCACTGTGTTAGCCAGGATGGTCTCGATCTCCTGATCTCATGATCCGCCCGCCTCGGCCTCCCAAAGTGCTGAGATTACAGGCATGAGCCACCATGCCCGGACTATTCTTTCTTAATTGACTTACCTTTTCATGTTTTTTTTAAAAGCCCAAGTAGTGTCTGTGAGTTCTCCAATCTTCTTTTTCTTTTTCAAATTTAACTATTCCATATCCTCTGTCTTTCCATATAAGATTTAAAATTAGCTTGTTAATATCTATAAAAATATTCTGCTGAGATTTTGATTGGAATTGAATGAAATCTGTAGATCAATTTGCAGAGAATTTTTTTTTTTTTTTGAGACAGAGTCTCTGCTGCCCAGGCTGGAGTGCAGTGGTGCAATCTCGGCTCACTGCGAGCTCCGCCTCCCAGGTTCACACCATTCTCCTGACTCAGCCTCCCGAGTAGCTGAGACTACAGGTGCCCGCCACCACGCCCAGCTAATTTTTTGTATTTTTAGTAGAGACAGGGTTTCACCGTGTTAGCCAGGATGGTCTCGATCTCCTGACCTCGTGATCCGCCCACCTCGGCCTCCCAAAGTGCTGGGATTACAGGCGGGAGCCACCGCGCCCGGCCGAGAATTGTCATCTTAACTATGTGTGTGTGTGTGTGTGTGTGTGTGTGTGTGTGTGTATCTCAAGTATTCCAAACCATGAACACAGTATGTCTATCTGTTACTTGGGTCTTGTTTGATTTATTTCAACAGCATTTTGTAGTTTGCAGCTTTCAATCCTATATATACGTTGTTAGATTCAAACCTAAGTAGTGAGACTTTTGGGAGCTCTGGGACTGGTTTTGTCATTGTTTTCCATTACTAGTGATCCCTGAGGGAGAGGAAGCAAATGAGATGAGCCCTAATGATGGCCCCATCTTACTGTCTGAAGAGTTTGCAGCCTGCAGCGCAAAGAAGGAAGAGCTGAGGAGCAGCCCGGAAGCTTTCCTGAAGTGAGGAGATGGAGCTGGAGGTCTGGGAGGCCCAGACTGGAGTTCACAGGGCAAAGTTCTAGAAAGAAAAGAGTGCAGGGGAAGGAGAGAAATTGAGATTGTACCCTGAAGATTTAGAGTCGTAATTAATCTGAGTACCAATCAGTGCATACATGTGAGGAAAATGCTGAGGCTGGGGAAGGAACCTCCCAAAAGGATCAGTGGAAACAATCATGGCAGCTCACGTAGGGCCAGGAATATTTTTCCTTTCCCAACATCGGAGTGGAAACCTTGTGGGGCATTGAGTAAAGTACTCAGAAGGGTTCTACCTCAGTAGTGGGGAAAATGAGCCCTAGACTAAATGTCGCTCTGGTTCTACCTAACACAACACGACCAGAAAGAGTCAAACTCTTTTCAAAGAATTTAACTGTGTCCCAGAACAAAATTCAAGATAATTTATATGAATACAAAAATATCATACAACAAAATAATTTTCAAAACTAGCACAAATGATATATTGCAGCCAGTAAAAAGTTGCCAGGCATGCAAAGAAGCAAGAAACTGGGAGCCATCATGAAAAGAAAATGTTAAATCAATTGAAACTAGAAATGAGCCAGAAATGACACAGATGACAGTGTTAGTAGACAAGGACATTAAAATAGTTATTATAGGCTGGGCGCGGTGGCTCACGCCTGTAATCCCAGCACTTTGGGAGACCAAGGTGGGTGGATCACAAGGTCAAGAGATTGAGACCATCCTGGCCAACATGGTGAAACCCCGTTTCTACTAAAAATACAAAAATTAGCTGGGTGTGGTGGTGCCTGCTTATAGTCCCAGCTACTCGGGAGACTGAGGCAGGAGAATTGCTTGAACCTGGGAGGCAGAGGTTGCAGTGAGCCGAGATCATGCCACTGCACTCCAGCCTGGCAACAGAGCGAGACTGTCTCAAAAAAAAAAAAAGTTATTATAACTGTATTCCATATGCTAAGGAAAGTAAAGGAAAAATTAAGAATGTTAAGTAAAGACACAGAAATATGTTTTAAATACCCAACGTGAACTTCAAGATATTAAAATTACAATGTTTGAGATGAAACATATATTGAATAGGATTAACAGCAGATAAGACATGGCAGAAGAAGGCTGGGCGTGGTGGCTCACGCCTGTAATCCCAGCACTTTGGGAGGCCAAGGCGAGCGGATCATGAGGTCAGGAGATCAAGACCATCCTGGCTAACACAGTGAAATCCCGTCTCTACTAAAAAAAAATACAAAAAATTAGCCAGGCATGGTGGCAGACGCCTGTAGCCCCAGCTACTCAGGAGGCTGAGGCAGGAGAATGGCGTGAACCCAGGAGGTGGAGCTTGCAGTGAGCCGAGATCGTGCCACTGCACTCCAACCTGGGCAACAGAGCAAGACTCTGTCTCAAAAAAAAAAAAAAAAAAAAAAAAAAAAAAAAGACATGGCAGAAGAAAAAGTTAGGGAACTAAGATGTCAAAGAAAGTGCTTCAGGCAGAAGGAAAATGAGGCCAGAGAAAAGCTGGAAATACACAAAGGAATGCAGAGCACTGGAAATGGAAACTACATGGATAAATATACATGTAATTTTTTCTTATTCATTACACTTATTTATCAAGTAATTTTTTGACTTTGTAAATTGGCAATTTATAATTGTATACATTTGTGAAGTACAAAGTGATGTTATGATTTATGAATGCAATGTGGAAAAATTAAATCAAGCTAGTTAGCGTATGCATCACCTCAAATACTTAACATTTTTTTTTGTGGTAAGAACATTTACGTTTTACTCTCTTAGCAATTTTGAAATATAAAATATTCTATTATTAAATATATTCACCATGCTGTGTAATAGAACTAAGAAAACCCCATATTTTTCCTCTAACTGAGATTTTGTACACTTCATTTCCCCATTCTCCACAGTCCCAGTCTCTGTAACCAGCCTCTCCGCTTCTATGAGTTTAATTGTTTTAGATTCCATACATAAGTGAGAACATGTGGCATTTGTCTTTCTATGTCTGGCTTATTTCACTTAGCATAATGTTGTCCAGTTCCATTCATATTGTTACAAATAACAGAATTTCCTTCTTTTGAATGACTGAATAGTATTCCACAGTATATATACACCACATTTTCTTTGTTCATTTGTTGATGGACAGTTAGGGTAATTTCTTTCTTTTTTTTTTTTTTTTTTTTGGAGACAGAGTTTTCCTCTGTCACCCAGGCTGGAGTGCAGTGGTGCAGTCTCGGCTCACTGCAACCTCTGCCTCCTGGGTTCAAGCAATTCTCATGCTTTAGCTTCCCAGTAGCTGGGATTACAGGTGTGCACCACCATACCCAGCTAATTTTTTTGTATTTTAGTAGAGACGGGGTTTCAGCATGTTGCTCAGGCTGGTCTCGAACTCCTGAGCTCAGGCAATCCGCCCGCCCTGGCCTCCCAGAGTGCTGGGATTACAGGTGTGAGCCACCACACCAGGCCAGGGTGATTTCATAAACTACTGTGAATAGTGCTGCAATGAACATGTAGGTGCAGTCATCCCTTCAATAAACTGATTTCAAATCTTCTGGGTAAATACCCAGAAGCCATTGCTAGATCAGGTAAGTGATTGTTTAAGCAAAAATAATAAGAATTTGCTGTGGAGTTCATATAAAAGTAAATGCATGACAATAGCCTAAAGACTGGAAAGGAAAAAATGGAAATATACTATTGTAAGTTTTGTTTTGTTTTGAGACAGGGTCTCACTTGTTGCCCAGGCTGGAGTGCAGTGGCACAATCACAGCTCACTGCAGCTTTGACTCCTGGGCTCAAGCAATCTTCCTTCCTCAGCCTCTGAAGTAGCTGGGACTACTGGTGTGCACCACCATGCCCAGCTATTTTTGTATTTTTTGTAGAGATGGGGTTTTGCCACATTGCCCAGGCCAGTCTTGAACTTCTGGGATCAAGCAATCCTTTTGCTTTGGCCTCCCAAAGCACTGGGATTACAGGCACATATTAGTCTGTTCTCACACTGCTATCAAGATCTACCTGAGACTGTGTAATTTATAAAGAAAAGAGGTTTAATTGACTCACTGTTCCACAGGTTGTACCAGAAGCATGGCTGGGGAGGCCTCAGGAAATTTACAATAATGGCGGAAGGGCAAATGGGAAGCAAGCATGTCTTCACCTGGCAGGATAGTAAGCAAAGGGAAATGCTACATGCTTTCAAACAACCAGATCTTGTGAGAGCTCACTATCATGAGTACAGCAAGGGAGAAATCTGCCCCCATGATCCAATCACCTCCCACCAGGTCCCTCCCTCAACAATGGGGATTACAATTCAACATGAGATTTGGGTGGGGACACAGAGCCAAAGTATATCAAGGCATGAACCACCGCGCCCAGCCTATTGTAAGTTTTTTATACTATACATGAAGTGGTATCATAGCACTTAAAGGTAGACTTTGATAAGTTAAAGATGTATGCTATAAAGCAACCACTGAAATACAAATCCAAAGAGTTTTAGCTAAAAAGCCAACAAAGGAGATTAAATGGAATTCTAAGAAATAATTAATGCCAGAAAAGCTGGCTGGGCACGGTGGCTGATGCCTGTAATCCCAGCACTTTGGGAGGTTGAGGCAGGCAGATCACTTGAGCTCAGGAGTTTGAGACCAGCCTGGGCAACATGGTGAAACCCTGTCTGTACTAAAAATAGCATGGCATGTTGGTGTGTGCCTGTGGTCCCACCTACTCAGGAGGCTGAGGTGGGAGGATCTCTTGACCCTGAAAGGTTGAGGCTGCAGTGAGCCATGATTGTGTCACTGCACTCCAGCCTAGGTGACAGAGCAAAATCCTGACTCAAGAAAAAAAAAAAAAGAGAGAATTAATGCCAAAAAAGGCAGAAAAAAGTAAAAATGGAACAAAGAAGAGATGGGACAAATACGGCACAAATAGTAATATGTTAAGACTTAAACATAACCGTATAATAATCACATTAAATTTAAATGGTCTGAACACTCCCAATTAAAAGGTAAAAATTTTTAAATTGTATTTTAAAAGTGGCCAAGCTGTATACTATATAAAAAATTAACTTTACCTTTTTTTTTTTTTTTTTTTAAGATGGAGTCTCCCTCTGTTGCCCAGGCTGGAGTACAGTGGCTCCATCTTGGCTCACTGCAACCTTCACCACCTGGGCTCAAGCAATTCTCCTTCCTCAGCCTCCTGAGTAGCTAAGATTACAGGTATGCACTACCACTCCTGGCTAATTTTTGTATTTTTAGTGGAGACAGGGTTCCACCATGTTGATCAGGCTGATCTCGAACTCCTGACCTCAAGTGATCTGCGTGCCTCGGCCTCCCAAACTGCTGGGATTACAGGCGTCAGCCACTGAACCTAGCCTCAACTTTACTTTTTTTGTCTTTCACGAAGATGGTGTCTTGTTATATTGTCCAGACTCATCTCGAAATCCTGGGCTCAAGCAACTCTCCTGCCTCAACCTCCCAAAGTGCTGGGATTATAGGCATGAGCCAGCACTGCACCTGGCCTGAAATCCACTTCAAATATAAAGACACACGTAGATTAAAAGCAAAAAGATGAAAAAGATACACTATGTTAACACTAGCCAAAAAAAATCTGAAGTGGCTATATTAATATCAGACAAAATAAGTTTCAGGGTAAAAAAAATTACCAGATACAAAAAGATTATTTTATAATGAAAAACAGGTCAATTCATTGAGGAGACATAGCAATCCTAAATGTTTATGCATCCAAAAACAGAGCTTCAAAATACATAAAGCAAGAAGAGAAAGAATTAGCAGAAGAAATTAACAATCCACAATTTTAGCTAGAGATTTAAAAACCCTTAGTCAATAACTGATAGAACAAGTAGCAGAAAATCAAGCTAATCAATTAATTAATCAAAAATAATTATTTAAGATCAAGAAAATTAATCAAAAATAATTGATTAATCAAAAAATAATTATTAAAAATCAGGCCAGGCATGGTGGCTCATGCTTATAATTCCAGCACTTTTGGAGGCAGGTGGACCACTTGAGGTCAGGAGTTCGAGACCAGCCTGACCAACATGGCGAAACCCCATCTCCACTAAAAATATAAAAAGTAGCCAGCTGTGGTGGCAGGCACCTGCAATCCCAGCTACTTGAGAGGCTGAGGCAGGAGAATTGTTTGAACCCGAAAGGCAGAGAGAGGCTGCAGTGAGCCAAGATTGGGCCACTGCACTCCAGCCTGGGTGACAGAGTGAGACTCCGTCTCAAAAGAAAAAATAATTATTATTATTTAAGATCAATAAAATTTCTAAATCTCTAGCCACACTGATCAGGAGAAAAAGAAGACACAAATTACCAACTTCAGGCTTAAAAGAGGTGACTCACTATAGCATCCACAGACATTAAAAGAGTGGTAAGGGGAAACCGTAAATAATTTACCAATAAATTTGACAACTTAGATGAAGTGGACAAATTCCTTGAAAGACACAAAAACTCACACAAGAAGAAATAGATAGCTTAAGTAGCCATATGTCAATTAGATAAATTGAACTTGTAGTTAAATTTCCCACAAATAAAAACTAGGCCCAGATGGCTTCACTAGTGAATTCTATCAAATATTGAGAAATAAAAACACCATTTCTATACAAAATCTTTCCAACTTATTTTCTGAGGTCTTAATTACCCTGATACTGAAACCAGATGACAACATAACAGGGAGAAAAAACCCACAACTTCCAACTAACATCCCTCATGAACATTGATGCAAACATCCTTAATTTATTTAGCAAATCAAACCCAATAATATATTTGAAGGATAACATATCATCACTAGGTTTTATTATTCCAGGAATGCAGGATTGGTTTAACATTACAAAATTAATGTAATTTACCATAATAACAAACCTAAAAAAGAAAAATTATATCATCTCAATAGATGCACAAGAAACATTTGACAGTTGGCAGTATTCATTACAAAAACACTCAGTGGCTGGGTGTGGTGGCTTACACCTGTAATCCCAGCACTTTGGGAAGCTGAGGTGGGAGGATCACTTTGAGGCCAGGAGTTCAAGACCAGCCTGGGCAACATAGGGAGATACCCCCACCCCCATCTCCAAATAATTTAAAAAAGTATTAAAAAAATTAAATAATTATTTAATTATTTAAAAATAATTATTTAATTATTAAAAATAATTAAATAATTATTAAAAATAATTAAATAATTAAATATATATATATATATTTTTGAGACAGAGTCTCACTCTGTCACCCAGGCAGGCTGCTGGAGTATAGTGGCACAATCTCTGCTCACTGCAACCTCTGCCTCCCGGGTTCAAGCAATTCTCCTGTCTCAGCCTCCTGAGTAGCTGGGACTACAGGCGTATGCCATCACGCCCGGCTAATTTTTGTATTTTTAGTAGAGACAGAGTTCCACCACATTGGTCAGGCTGGTCTCAAACTCCTGACCTCAGGTGATCCACCCATCTCGGCCTCCCAAAGTGCTGGGATTACAGACGTGAGCCACCCTGCCTGGCCTAATTTTATTTATTTTTTAAAATTTGAGACAGGGTCTTTCTCTGTCCCAGACTGGAATGCAGCAGTGCAATCATAGCTCACTGTAACCACAAACTGCTGGGTTCAGGCAGTCCTCTCACCCCAAACTCCCAAGTAGCTGAGACTACAGGAGTGCACCAACTTGCTCAGCTAGTTTTTTTTTTGTTTTTTTTTTTTTTTAAGAAATGGGATCTCACTGTGTTGCCCAGGCTGTTCTCAAACTCCTGGCCTGAGTGATCCTTCTGCGTTAGCCTCCCAAAGTACTAGAACTACAGTAATGAGCCACTGTGACTGGCCTTTAACATTTTTATTTACTTTGTAAAATTTTTTTTTCAAACATTTAGACACAAACACACATTAGCCTAGGTCTATACAGGGTCAGGATCATCAAAATCACTATCGTCCACCTCCATGTCTTGTCCTGCTGGGAGGTCTTCAGAGACAATAACATGCATGGAGTTGTCATCTCCTGTAAACAATGCCTTCTTCTTCTGGAATACCTCTTGAAGGATCTGCCTGAAGCTGTTTTACAAGTAACTTATGATATGGTTTGGCTCTGTGTCCCCACCCAAATCTCATCTCAAATTGTAATCTCCACTCTCCACATGTTGAGGGAGGGACCTGGTGGAAGGTGATTGGATCATAGGGGCAGTTTCCCCCATGCTGTTCGCACGATAGTGAGTGAGTTCTCACGAGGTCTGATGGTTTAAAAGTGGCAGTTTCCCCTGTGCTCTCTCTCTCTCTCTCCTGCTGCTATGTAAAATATGCCTTGCTTCCCCTTTGCCTTCCGCCATGATTGTAGATTTGCTGAGGCCTCCCCCGCCAGGCAGAACTGTGAATCAATTAAACCTCTTTTCTTTATAAATTACCCAGTCTCTGGTAGTATCTTTATAGCAGTGTGAAAATGGACTAATACAACATTATACATATATATATATATATATATATATGATTAATCATACATTAGACCACAAAACAGGTCTTCTATGTACACACACACACACACACACACATATATATGTATGTGAAGAAGAACATTCTAACATAATGATTAATGCTATAGTACAGTAAATACATAAACCAGTACCATAGTCATTTATTATCATTAAGTATTATATACTGTATATAATTGTATGTGCTACACTTTTTGTTATTTTTAGATAGGATCTTACTCTGTTGTGCAGGCTGGAGTGCAGTGACCCATTCACAGCTCACTGCAGCCTCAAACTCCTGGGCTCAAGCAATTCTCCTTCCTTAGTCTCTTGAGTAGGTGGGACTACAGGCACACGTCACGACACCCGGCTAATTTTTCCTTTTTTCTTTTCTTTTTTTTTTTTTTCATAGAGATAGAATCTTGCTTTGTTGTCCAGGCTGGTCTTGAACTCCTGGGCTGGTCTTGAACTCCTGTTGACCAAAAATTTTATATCTGGCAAAATTATCCTTGAAGAGTGAAGGAGAACTTAAGATATTTCCAGTTAAACAAAAGCTGAGGGAGGTCATGACTAGCAGACCTGCCATATCAAAAATGCTAAAGGGAGTTACAGGCATTCAGTCTGAGACGAAGGCATTAGGCAGTAAGTCAAAGCCATAAGAATAAACAAAGAACGCTGGTAAAGGTAACTACTTAGGTAGGTATAACAGCTAGGATTAGTGCGTTTTTTATTTGTGACTCCTTTTTTTTTTCTTTTTTTTTTTTTTTGAGACGGAGTCTCACTCTGTCACCCAGGCTGGAGTGCAGTGGAGCGATCTTGGCTCACTGCAACCTCCACCTCCCAGGTTCAAGGGATTCTCCTGCCTCAGCCTCCTGAGTAGCTGGGATTACAGGCATGCACCACCACGCCCAACTAACTTTTGTATTTTTAGTAGAGAAAAGGTTTCACTATGTTGGCCAGGATGGTCTCGATCTCCTGACCTTGTGATCGGCCGGCCTCGGCCTCCCAAAGTGCTGGGATTACAGGTGTGAGCCACCATACCTGGCCTTTTTTTTCTTATATGATTGAAGAAAAGCATGTACAGTCAGTCGTGGTGGCTCACACCTGTAATCCCAGCACTTTGGGAGGCTGAGGTGGGCGGATCACAAGGTCAGGAGCTCGAGACCATCCTGGCTAACACGGTGAAACCCCATCTCTACGAAAAACACAAAAAATTAGCTGGGCGTGGTGGCACGTGCCTGTAGTCCCAGCTACTTGGGAGGCTGAGGCAAGAGAATGGTGTGAACCCAGGAGGTGGAGTTTGCAGTGAGCTGAGATCGTGCCACTGCACTCCAGCCTGGGTGACAGAACGAGATTCCATCTCAAAAAAAAAAAAAAAAGGAAAAGAAAAGAAAAGCAAGTACATAAAACATAATTACAAATCTATGGATAAAGATGTAATTTGTGATAATAACAATTTAAAGGGAAGGAAGAATAGGAATGTGTGGGAGCAGAGTATGTGTATACTTTTGAAACTAAGTTGGTATTTTTTAAACTAGGTTGTTATAAGTTTAAGATATTAATTGTAATTCTCAAGGTAACCACCAACAAAATAACTTTTAAAAAGTTCAGAAAAGGAAAGAAGGGAATCAAAATTGTTTTCTACAAAAAAATTAATAAATGCAAAAAAGGCACTAATGGAGGAACTGAAGAACAAAAAATATATGACACAGAAAACAAATAGCTTCATGGAGAAGTAAATCCTTCCTTATCAATATTTACTTTAAATATAAATGTAATAAACTCTCCAATTAAAAGGTAGAAATTGGCAAGTTGGATTTTAAAAATCATGATCCATTTATATCAGGGGTGTTCAACGTTTTGGCTTCCCTGAGCCACATTGGAAGAAGAAGAATTGACTTGGGCCACACAGAAAATACACTAACACTAAGCTGATGAGCTAAAACAAAAAAAATCACAAAAAAAGCTCATAATGTTTTAAGAAAGTTTACAAATTTGTATTGGGCCACATTCAAGGATGTCCTGGGCCACATGTGGCCCACAGGCCGTGGGTTGGACAAGCTTGATCTAATGCTGTCTTTATTTATTTATGTATTTATTTTGAGACAGAGTCTCACTCTTTGTCCAGGCTGGAGTGCAGTGGTGTCATCACAGCTCACTGCTATCTCAGCCTCCCAGGTTCAAGCAATTCTGCCTTAGCCTCCCAAGTAGCTGGGATTACAGGCTTAAGGTTTCACCATGATAGCCAGGCTGGTCTCGAACTCCTGACCTCAAGTGATCCACCTGCCTTGTTCTCCCAAAGTGCTGGGATTACAGGTGTAAGCCACTGTGCTTGGCCTAATGCCATCTTTAAAAGATTCACTTTATCTTTTTTTTTTCTTTTTCACTACTGCCTTCTCAGTTTCTAAGGAGATTCACTTTAGAAACAAAGACACAAAGAGATTGAAAGTAAAAGGATGAAAAAAGATATACCGTGAAATAGTAAGCAAAGGAGAGCAAGGGTGGTTATTAAACTATAAGTAAAAAAAGAAAAAGGCTATCAGAGAAAAGAATAACATTATATAGTCATAAAAATTTCAACCCAGCAAGAAGATACAACAATTATAAACATATGTGAACCTAACAAAAAAAGTCCCAAAATATGAAGCAAAAATGGACAGAATTGAAGGGGAAAATAGATATGTCTACAATAATAGAAATTTTAGTATCTCACTTTTAATAATGGATAGAATGGCCAGACAGAAGATCAATAAAGAAATGGAGGACTGGCTGGGTGTGGTGGCTCATGCCTGTAATCCCAGCACTTTGGGAGGCCGAGGCAGGTGGATCACCTGAAGTCAGGAGTTCAAGACCAGTCTGGCCAACATGGCGAAATCACATCTCTACTAAAAATACAAAAATTAGCTGGATGTGGTGGCATGCACCTGTAATCCCAGCTACTCAGGAGGGTAAGGTAGGAGAATCGCTTGAACCCAGGAGGCGGAGGTTGCAGTGAGCTGAGATCATGCTACTGCACTCCAGCCTAGGAAACAGAGCAAAACTCCATCTAAAAAAAAAAAAAAGCCGGGTGGGGTGGCTCACGCCTGTAATCCCAGAACTTTGGGAGGCTGAAGCAGGTGGATCATGAGGTCATGAGTTCGAGACCAGCCTGACCAACATGTTGAAAGCCCGTCTCTACTAAAACTACAAAAATTAGCTGGGCGTGGTGGCGCATGCCTGTAATTCCAGCTACTCAGGAGTCTGAGGCAGGATAATTGTTTGAACCCGGGAGGCAGAGGTTGCAGTGAGCCGAGATGGCACCACTGCACTCCAGCCTGAGTGTCTGTCTCAAAAAAAAAAAAAAAAAAAAACAGAAGAGAGGACTTAAATTATATTCTCAAGCAATTAGACCTAACAGATATATACTCAATCAACAAAAGTGGAATATACATTCTTCTCAAGTAGACATGCAACATTCTACAAGACAAATCATACATTAAGCCAAAAAACAGGTCTTACTAAATTTTAAAAGACTGAAATAATATAAAGTATCTTTTACAACCACAGTGGAATGAAACTAGAATGCAATAACAGAAGGAAAACTAGAAAATTCACAAATATATGGAAATTAAACAATATACTCTTTTATTTTATTTTATTTTATTTTTGAGACAGAGTTTCACTGTGTTGCCCAGGCTGTAGTGTGGTGGTGGGATCTCGGCTCACTACAACCTTCACCTCCCAGGTCAATTTTCCTGCCTCAGCTTCCCAAGTAGCTGAAATTACAGGTGACTGCCACCACATCTAGCTAATTTTTGTATTTTTTCAGTAGAGATGGAGTTTCACCATGTTGGCCAGGCTGGTCTCAAACTCCTGACCTCAGGTGATTTGCCTGCCTCAGCCTCCCAAAGTGCTGGGATTACAGGTGTGAGCCAACACACCCTACCAAAACAGTACACTCTTAATCAATGGATTGAAGAATAAATCACAACTCAAACGTTGTGATTGGCTCCGTGTCCCCACCCAAATCTCACCTTGAATTATAAGAATCCCCACGTGTCAAGGGTGGGGGATCAGGTGGAGGTAATGAGATCATGGGGGCAGTTTCCCCCATGCTGTTCTTATGACAGTGAGTGAGTCTCATGAGATCTGATAGTTTTATAAGCATCTAGCATTTCCCCTGCTTGCACTTCTCTCTCCTGCTGCCATGTGAAGAAGGATGTGTTTGCTTCCCCTTCCCCCATGATCATAAGTTTCCTGAGATATCCCCAGCCATGCAGAACTGTGAGTCAATTAAATTTCGTCCCTTTATAAATTATCCAGTCTCAGGCAGTTCTTTACAGCAGCATGAGAACAGACTATAAGATGAAAACAAAAACAAAAACAAACCCAAAAAACCACAGCATATCAAAACTTAAAAGATGCAAAAAAGGCACTGCTAGAAAAGAAATTTATAGTTGTAAATGTCTATATTAAAAAAGAAGAAAGATCTCAAATCAATAACCTAACTGTACGTCTTGAAGAACTAGAAAAAGAAGAGCAAACAAAACCCAAAGCTAGCAGAAGGAAGAATAATAAAAATTAGAGCTGAGATACACAAGATAGAGAATAGAAAAATGACAGATAAAATCAGTGTGTATTAGGTTCGTTTGAGTGCAGGGGTGTTTACAACTAACTGATTACATGCAGTTATGGATTTCTTTGTTCCTTCTTTTTTTTTTTTTTTTTTGAGATGGAATTTCGCTCTTGTTGCCCAGGCTGGAGTGCAGTGGCGTGATCTCAGTTCATTGCAACCTCTGCCTCCCAGGTTCAAGTGATTCTCCTGCCTCAGCCTCCCAAGTAGCTGGGATTACAGGCATGCGCCACCATGCCAGGCTAATTTTGTATTTTTAGTAGAGACGGGGTTTCTCCATGTTGGTCAGGCCGGTCTTGAACTCCCGACCTCAGGTGATCCACCCACCTTGGCCTCCCAAAGTGCTGGGATTACAGGTGTGAGCCACCACGCCCGGCCTCTTTGTTCCTTCTTTACTCCCACTGCTTCACTTGGACTAGAAAAAGAAGAAAAAGAAAAAAATCAATGCGTATTAGGGTTCTCCAAAAAACAGAAGCAAAGATAGATAGAAACATACATACATACAGATAGATACAAAGATAGATAGATGGATACGTACATACATATATACAGATAGATACATACGCAGACACATGATAGGTAGATAGATAGATAGATAGATAATAGATTGACTATGGGAATTCACTGACATGATTATGGAAGACGAGAAGTTCCACAATGTGCTGTCTGCAAACTGGGGAATGAGGGAAGTTGTGATCTAATTCATTCTGAGTTCAAAGGCCTGAATCAGGGAAACCAATAGCGTAACTCACTAAGGCCAAAGGCCTGAGAAATTGGGAAACTGGTATAAGTCCAGAGTCTGAAGGCCTGAGAACCTGGAATTCTGATGTCCAAGGGCAAGAGAAGACAGATGTCCCAGCTCCAGAAGAGTGAATTCACCATTCCTCTGCCTTTTTGTTCTATATGGGCCTAAACAAGTTGCATGGTGTCTGATATGGTTTGGCTGTGTCCCCACCCAAATCTCATCTTGAACTGTAGTTCCCATAATCCCCACATGTCGTGGGAGGGACCATATGGAGATAATTGGATCATGGGGGTGGTTCCCCCATCCTGTTCTCATCATAGTGAGTTAGTTCTTATGAGATCTGATGGTTTTATAAGGGGCTTCTCCCTTCGCTGGACTCTCATTCTTGTCCTGCTGCTGCCACGTGAAGAAGGATGTATTTGCTTCCCCTGACCCGTAATGGTAAGTTTCCTGAGGCCTCCCCAGCAATGCTGAACTGTGAGTCAATTAAACCTCTTTCCTTTATAAATTACCCAGTCTCAGGTATGTCTTTATTAGCAGTGTGAGAACGGACTAATACAGTGCCTGCCCACATTGGATGTGGACAGATCTTCCTCATTCAGTCCAGTGATTCAGATGCCAACCTCCAGAAGCACCCTCACAGACACACCCAGAAATAACACTTTCCCAGCTATCTGGATATCCCTTAACTCAGTCAAGTTGACAGCTAAAATTAACCATTAAATAATGAAACCAAAGTTGAAAAAAAAATCAACGGAATGGACAAATCTTTAGCTAAACTAACCAAAAAAAAAGCTCAGATTACTAAAATCAGAAGTGAAAGGACAAACATTGGATGATTCCACTTCTATCACTCTACTCTATCTAGAATAGGCAAATTTATGAAGACAGAAAGTAGAATAAAGATTACCAGGAGCTGGGGGTGGAGGAAGCAGAGAGTTATTGCTTAATGGGTAGAGAGCTTCTGTTTGGGATGGTGGAAAAAGTACTGGTTATACAATTAAATACTGTGAATGTATTTAATGCCACTGAATTGTACACTTAAAATGGTAAAAATGGTAAATTTTATCTGATGTATATTTTATCACACTAATAATTTTAAAAGATTATAAAGTCTGTCTTGCTTAGTGACTCTCTGCCTTGCTGGCTTTGAAGAAGCAAGCTGCCCTGTCACGAGTGGCCTATGGAGTGAGCCACATGACAAGGAAGTGGGTGCAGCCTCCAGCCTCCAAAAGCCAGTGAGAAGCTGAAGCCCTCAGTCTGCAGTCCTGCAAGGAACTGAATGCTACCAACAACCATGTGAGCATAGAAGCAGATCCTTCCCCAGGTGAGCCTCAGATGAGACTGCAGCCCTTGCTGACACCTTGATTAAAGCTCTGTGAGACCCTGAATTGGAAGACCCAGCTAAGCCTCGCTCAGATTCCTGGCTCACAGAAACTGAGGTGATAAATGTGGGCTGGTTTTTTTGTTTTGTTTTTGATATGGAGTCTCGCTCTGTTGCCCAGGCTGGAGTGCAGGGGCACAATCTTGGTTCACTGCAACCTCCACCTCCCGGCATCAAGCGATTCTCCTGCCTCAGCTCCCTAGCAGCTGGGGCTACAGGCGCGTGCCACCATGACTGGCTAATTTTTTTTGTATTTTTAGTAGAGACGGGGTTTCACCGTGTTAGCCAGGATGGTCTCAATCTCCTGACCTTGTGATCCGCCTGCCTCGGCCGCCCAAAGTGCTGGGACTACAGGTGTGAGCCACCACACCCAGCTGTGGGCTGTTTTTTGAATGGCTAAATTTGTGGTAATATTGTACTGCAATAGGTAACTAATGCAAGCAGTATTGTACGGTACTATCAGCAACTTTTCTTTTTCTTTGCTCAATAGTATGTCTTGGAAAACTACTAATTTTTTTTTTTTTTTTGGAGATGGAGTCTTGCTCTGTCACCCAGGCTGGAGTGCAGTGGCGCGATCCCAGCTCACTGCAAGCTCTGCCTCCCGGGTTCATGCCATTCTCCGGCCTCAGCCTCCCAAGTAGCTGGGACTACAGGTGCCCACAACCATGCCCAGCTAATTTTTGTATTTTTAGTAGAGACGAAGTTTTGCCATGTTAGCTAGGCTGGTCTTCAACTCCCGACCTCAGGTGATCCACCCACCTCGGCCTCCCAAAGTGCTGGGATTATAGGCGTGAGCCAGTTTTCGTGCCTGGCTGAAAACTACTAATTCTGTTACATGGAGCTCTAGCTCATTCCTCTGAACTGTTGTTCAGTACTTTGTATAAGCACCATTGAAGATGATTTAGAGCTTTAAAATGTTTTGCCATCACAAATAATGTGGCCCATGATGTTCTCCTTAGTGCCTCCATGTGTGCTTTCATAAGGAAGAAACCAAGATGTGTGATTGCATCTTTAGTCTTTTTGTTTTGTTTTGTTTTTAATTGAGACGGAGTCTTGTTCTGTCACCCAGGCTGGAGTGCAGTGGTGTGATCTCGGCTCACTACAAGCTCCACCTCCCGGATTCAAGTGATGCTTGTGCCTCACCCTCCAGAGTAGCTGGGACTACAGATGCCTGCTACCATGCACGGCTAAATTTTTTTGTGTTTTTAGTAGAGACGGGGTTTCACCATGTTGGCCAGGCTGGTCTCAAACTACTGACCTCAGGTGATCCGCCCACCTCGGCCTCCCAAAGTGCTGGGATTACAGGTGTGAGCCACCGCACCCGGCCGCATCTTTAGCTTTAATGCCACTGCCAATTGCCCTGCAGAGTGAAGCTCCCGAGTGGGGCCTTAGAGCGCCATTTTTCCTGTCCCTGTTGACTGCCTGTCACTGTCACCATCTGATTTCCCCACTGTAACTCCTGGAAGGCAGGAAGCATTTCCTTTGCCTCTTTGTGTCCCAGAGCTCAGCCCAGGACCTGGCACAGATCCCAAGCTATGCACATCCTTCCTTCTCTGTCCACATCCTCCCCTTTTTTTTGAGACAGGGTCTTCTCTGTCACCCAGGCTAGAGTGCAGTGGTGGGATCATAGCTCACTGCATCCTCAACCTGCTGGGCTCAAGCCATCCTCCTGCCTTATCCTCCCGAGGAACTGGGAGTACAGGCATGTGCCACCATGCCTGGCTAGTTTTTATTTTTTGTAGGGATGGGGTCTTGCTATGCTGCCCAGGCTGGTCTTGAATTCCTGGGCTTGAACTAACCTCTGCCTCGCCTCCAAAGTGCTAGGATTACAGGCTGAGCCACTGCGCCTGGCCCACAACCCTTTCTGAACAGCTGGGCTGTGACAGCCCACTAGGGACAGCCTTGTGGCTACAGTGGACTGGATCACAGAGGACCCTGGGCGTTGGACAGGCAGCTTAAATGGGCTGCTGTTGGAGCCAAGATTACAATCAGAGCCCCTTGGGGAAAGCAGAGCCTAACAGCTTCGGGAGGTAGGTCCTCTGCAGAGAGGAGCAGAGATGCGCAGAGAGCAGAGGGAAGGAGAAGAGCAGACGCACGGCCCCCAGGAGGCCCGGCTCTCATTCTGTCTTTGCAGCAAATCCCCGTCTTGGGACGGCCTGAGGTTTCTGTTCCTTGTAGCCACAGGCTCCCCGAGACAAAGAGCTGCTCCGTGTTCGTGGACTTGTTCTCTGGATCTCTCAGATGCTGAGTTGGGGGGTCTCCCAGAGATTCAGGAGAAAGGCCAGAGGCTGGGGTGGAGTCTTCCTTCTTCATGCATTTCCACGTATAGGGCCCCCGGAATCTCATGTGCTGGGCCTACCCGCCTGGCGCCACTCCATGGTTCTCTCTGCTCACCTGACGTCTTCGTGCCTGCTGCCCTCCTGCTGTGTCCTGTCCAAGCGGGCATGTCTACAGTCAGCAAAGCGGGACCAGGCCCCTGCCGTGGGCCCTGGCTCATAAAAGACAGTGAGTTTTTCACTCTGAAGTCCAGATTGCCCAGCGGGGCTCATCTTGTGCTTCAAGTCCATTCAGCGTGTGCCCGGAGCACGCAGCACTGGTGAAGTTGGGGTTCAGGAGTCAGGTGGACTGGGCCCACCCCTTACCTTGTGTGTGACCTTGGACAAGTCACCTACCTCCCCTGTTGTCTATTTCCTCATCTGAAAGTGGGCTTAGAAATGGTTCCCGCCACGTGGGGAGGCGGTGAAGCACTCTACCTGTCCTGTGGGGACCTTCCCTGTGCTTCAGACTCACGGCCAGTGTCTGCCTGGCATCCAATAGGCATCTCTGCCTTCACAACCCACAGCAGGACTCTTGATTTCTGGCCCACCTTCTCTCCAAATCCTTCTGTACCCCCTTATCAAGAGACAGTATAGGCCGGGCACAGTGGCTCACACCTGTAATCCCAGCACTTTGGGAGGCCGAGGCGGGCAGATCACTTGCGGTCGGGAGTTCGAGGCCAGCCTGGCCAACATGGTGAAACCCTGTCTCTACTAAAAATGCAAAAATTAAGGGGGCATGGTGGCAGGCGCCTGTGGTCTCAGCTACTCTGGAGGCTGAGGCAGGAGAACTGCTTGATCCCAGGAGGCAGAGGTTGCAGTGAGCCGAGATTATGACACTGCATTCTAGCCTGGGTGACAAAGTGAGACTCTGTCTCAAACAAACAAAAAAAAAGAGGCAGCATGGTCTAGTGGTAAAAGCATAGAAGCTGGGGGTCACCTACCAGCAATGTGACATGTGTAATGGTGGGCAGGTTCATGAATTCCCCAGGCCTTAGTTTCCCCTCTAAATGGGGGGCTGATGATGATGACATACTATCTCGCAGGGCTGCGGTGAGGATGAAATGAATTCACGTGTGAAGCACTGGGAATAAAGGTTCACCCTTTCCCTCCCCCCGAGAAACGATCCCTCCACCATTCCACCTTCTCAAACCAAAAATGCAGGGGTCACCCCGGCTCCTGCCGTGGGCACGTGGATCGTACATAAGGAAGCAGTGCACGCCCTGCTGACTCAGCTCCAAAGTGGCCCCTAGGGTCCTCGGTTTCTGTCCATCTGTGTGAACACACCCTGGTCCAAGCCAGCCTCCTCACTCCGCAGATGACCGAGCCAGCCAGGCCTCTCTATCTGCAGCCAAAGTGATCGTGTACTTATGAGATGTAAGTTGAAACTCTTCCTCCCCTCCTCCCTCCCTTCCATTCACTTTTTCTTTTAACTTTTGGGTTTTTTTGAGACGGAGTCTCACTCTATCACCCAGGCTGGAGTGCGGTGGCGCAATCTCGGCTCACTGCAACCTCCACCTCCTGGGTTCAAGAAATTCTCCTGCCTCAGCCTCCTGAGTAGCTGGGATTACAGGCACCTACCTGCCACCATACCCAGATAATTTTTGTATTTTTAGTAGAGATGGGGTTTTGCCATGTTGGCCAGGCTGGTCTCAAACTCCTGACCTCAAATGATCCACTCAACTCGGCCTCCCAAAGTGCTGGGATGACAGGCATGAGCCACCAAGCCCGGCCTCTTTTAACTTTTGATGATGGAAATTTCTAAACACACACAAACATGGAGAGAGTGGGAAACAGACCCCCCACTTCCATGAAGCCATCAGCCATGCTGGATGGACGGCAGCCACATGTGTCTTGTGGCACGATTCTCTTGCCCCCTTCTCCTGATGTGGAAGCATTTTAAAGCACACCTCAGACAGCCTATGACTTCATCCTCAAGCAACAGAGTCATCTTTTAAACTCTGAACTGGATAACGTGACTCCCTGTGCATTCCTGGGCTCTCCCGCTCCTCCCCTGCCGCTGTCCCCTGGGACCGGCCTGTCTCTTCCACTCTCCCCAGGGCCCTTCTCTCCTCACACTTGTGGCCTTGGATCTGCCCTGGGGGCTCCGCATTGCTGGCCTCTCTGCCTGGATCCCGCATTTCCCTGATTTTTCATCTGTGTTTTTACTTCAAATGTTTGGATTTTGTTTCCTGCTCACAGCGGGAGGCCATCGGGGATTGCTGTGCAGGGGAGTATTAGGAGCTGAGTTGTGTTTTTAAAATATCCTCCGGCTGCTGTGTGGAGGATGAGTAGGGCTGGGGGGGGGGAGCAGGAAGACCATCACAGAGAATTCAACGTAGTCGAACGTAGTCCATATTCTAAAAAGTATCGGCTTGTGTCAGCCACTGCGCTGGATCTTGAAGCAAAGCTGTAGATACGGAAATTGTGGCTGAGTATGGTCGTGGTTTGTCCCAACTGACCCAGCTGGTGGGTTTTGGGACCGAGGCCCAGGGGGCTGCCTGTGAGTTCATTGCATTCTCCCTGAACTCGTGGATTCCTTCTGGTGGGAGACAGTTACAGGCGCAAATGACCTAATACCACCTAGAACAATCCATCCCATAGTGGGAGCCGAGCCCCCCTGGCCTGGAACAATCGAGGAGTGCCAGAGTTCTCTGGTGTGGGGTAACGGCAAGACTCCCTGCTGTCAGGGGAGCGGGCTAAGGGGCTTCCACCTGCAAACATGGAATGGTAGGCGCAGGGGGCCGGAGGGTGGGATGGTGTCTCTAGCCAAGGCCAGCACCAGGGCTGGTGAAATAGGCTGGGAGGGGCAGGACGTGGTGGCTCACACCTGTAATCCCAGCACTTTGGGAGGCCGAGGCAGGAGGATCACCTTGAGGTCAGGAGTTCCAGACCGGTCTGGCCAACATGGTGAAACCCCGTCTCTAGTAAAATACAAAAACTTAGCTGGGCGTAGTGGCGGGCGCCTATAATCCCAGCTACTCAGGAGGCTGAGAATCGCTTAAACCTGGGAGGCAGAGGCTGCAGTGAGCCAAGATGGCACCATTGCACTCCAGCCTGGGCAACAAGAATGAAACTCTGTCTCAAAAAAAAACAAAAAACAAGAAGGCTAGGAGGGAGCCTTGCCCACCAGGGGGAGCCCTTGGACTTCCTCTACCAAGAGATGCGGCCCTGCTCCTAGAGAAACTGGCTGGCTCGAGGCCATGCCCTGCCGAGCTCGAGGCCATGCCCTGCCGGGGCTCTCAAGGCTTTGGAGGAGCCTCTGCTCCCTGTGGCCATCGTGTGCTCCTGAGCCACGCCCAACATTTGCAGACAGATCCGGTGTGAATGCTGTGCTGCCATTTGCTTGGTGAATGACCTCGGCCAAGCAACCTGGCCTTTCTGTGCCTTGGTTTCCTCACTGTGAAGGGAAGAGAGCTCCTTTTGGGGCCAAGTCCCAAATTGGACTCTCACTTCTGTTTGGCCTTCTGGCACCTTCTGTGTGGACTCTCACCCATCAGTTAGGGACTTTGTACCTCCTGTGTGTCAGTGCTGCGCTAGGCCCCGGATGAGCCACTGCCGCTGCCGCAGGAACAGAAAGCCTGAGGGGGGCTCTGAGCTCTCTGAGCTCCCCAGGGTGGAGGAGGCACCTTCTCTGAGCCCACCCCTCACCTTCATTGTGTTCCTCACAAGGCAGGTCTCACCCACCGCACCGGGGGCTCCTGGGCCACGTCATCTCTGAATCCCCATTGGGCTGGCAAACAGTAGGTGCTCACTAGGCACCTGATAAAGTGAGTTGAATGGGACTTTGTGTAGGCCAGGATGGCGCCTGGCTTATCTTGCAGTCTTGTGTCCTCCAAGTCAGGGAGAAGAAAGCCTGGAGCCCCTGGATTTGGACAGGTCTGCGACGGGGGCGCCTCGAGCTCTGTTTGGCTGGGACTCACCACAGGGGGCTGCACTGGGCCTGCAGTGCTGGGCAGAGGAGCTTGGGGCTTTCGGCAGGGACGGGTGTGGTTAGATTTGTGTTTTGACGGGTCCCTTGCTGCAGGGTGGAGAACGGATGAGCCAGGCTGTCTGGGAGCAGAGTGGGCAGGCAGTTGGTGGTGGGGCCCAAGGCTGGGCAGCAGCTGAGGTCAGGACAGGGGAAGTGGCCGGAGTACTGAAACCTTTAGGATGGCCAGTTGGACTCAGGGGGAAGCACAGGTTTCTAAATCTGTTAGCCCACGTGGGGATGCCATTAGGTACAGGGAGGACCCCTGGGGCCAAACACACTCCTGGGGGCCGATGCTGAGGTTGGCCTTGGATGCTGAGTTTGAGGCACCTGTGGTCCAGGAGGAATGCCATCCAAGAGAGAACAATGGCAGGGGGTTTGGAATAGGACCCTCAAGGATGGAGGGGGAGAGTGTGACCAATGCTCTCAAAGGATAAAAGAATTCGGAGACTGGGTGCGATGGCTCATGCCTGGAATCCCAGTGGAGGCCGAGGAGGGTGGTTCACTTGAGATCAGGAGTTTGAGAGCAGCCTGGCCAACATGGCAAAATCCCATCTCTACTAAAAATACAAAAATTAGCCAGGCATGGTGGCATGCACCTGTAATCCCAGCTACTCGGGAGGCTGAAGCAGGAGAATCGTTTGAACCCAGGAGGTAGAGGCTGCACTCAGCCGAGATCGTGTCACTGCACTCCAGCCTGGGTGACAGAGTGAGATTCTGTCAAAAAAAAATGGGGGGCCCTGGCTGGGGCAGGGGTACTGACTGGCTGACTCTGCAGATCCCTGTGGCCCACTCCCTGGATGTAGGGGTGCCAGGCAGAGGCCGTTAGTCACAAGCTGAAGGCCAGCACTGCAGGTTACTCTTCATCCTACCTCCCCAGAAAGGAACGAGGTGCCCACAGTCTATGAGAACACCCCCCGAGCCACAGCTCACACAGGCCCAGGGTTCTGGCTCTCCCAGGGGAGGCTCAATGAGCCAGGGTGGAGAGCTGACCCTTAGCAGGCTGGTCCTCGCCTGGGCCACTGGGGTGAAGTCAGGCAGAGGAAAGGGCATCCTCCACAGCTCCGATTGTCTACCCATGGTGGGCAGAGCTGCCCATTCCGGGCAGACGGTGTCTTGTCAGATTCAAGGACAATGCTGCGAGCTGGCCTAGAGTTCAAGATGGCAAGGGAGACAAGCCAGGGGCTGGAACCAACCACCTTCCCAGCCAGCGCCAGTGCCTGTAATTAAGCATGCAGATGCGACTCCGATGTGTGATGGCCAGGAAAGGAGACAGTCAGGCACAAGCTCTGCGGAGTGTGGCTGTCAGTCCAGAAGGCCTGACTCAGGCAGTGGAGGCTGGGAGAGGGGAAGGGGCCAGCAGGACGTGACAATGAGAAAGAAAAGGCTAGGGAAGCCGGGGTGCAGCGAGGGAGAAGACAGGAGGGGAGGACTGGGGGGCAGTTTCTGACCCATTCTCCCCACTCCATATTTTCCCAGCCTCGGCTTTGAAATTACTTCAAATGGTTTGGGAGTTACTGTCTTAGCCTTTTATCCCAGGCCCTTTGACATCCTTTTTGGAGATGAACTTAAATAAGAAGCTGGCCACCCAAACCTAGCCCAGGGAGATCTTGGTGAGTGGGAGACAGGAGATTCCGGACAAAGATCAGCTCTGCCTCAGCGCCAGGTGGTTGAGAAGCCACAGCCAACTCCACAACCATTTTTGGGTGGGGCCCCATGCCGCCATGTTTAGAGCAGATGCTGCTCTGTCTCTCCCCATTTCCCAGAGGAAGAAGCCGAGCTCCAGAACACTCTATAGCTTGCTCCAGGTCTCAGCAGCTGCAGACCTGGCCTGAGAACATGGCCTTACAAGATGCCCTGGCCACGTGTGGCCCATCAGCTCTTGCTGCCTTGGGCAGGTGGGCAGATGAAGGACCAAAGGCCAAGCTCAGGCTGGGCAGGTGGCAAAGGAACCTAGTTAAACAAACAGCTGGGACTCTAGGACCAGGGCTCAATCCTGACTCTGGGCCTCCAGGAGTGACTTTGCTGTGTGCCTCAGTGGTCCCGTCTTCAAAATGGAGATTGTGATGCTGATCTCCTGGGGCTGAGGCAATGCAGCAGGTCACACATGTGCAGCAGGTTACACACACATAGTGGGTTGCACTCACGCAGCAAGTTACACACGCACAGCACATTACACACGCACATTACACACGCACAGATCACACACACGCAGTGGGTCACACACAGGTTACACACAGTGGGTTACACTCACAGCAGGTCATACACAGCGGGTTACACTCACACAGCAGGTCACATTCACACAGCACAGGGACAGGGCAGGCATGTAACAAGCACAGAGCAAGTGCTGGCTGGATGTTCAGGATGGGAGCCTGGAATCCAGGGGAACTGGCCTAAGGAGCAGGCTCCGGGGTCAAATCCCAGGAATGGCCCTGGGGTCCTGGGTTACCTGGAGCAAGGGACTTGCACTATTCAGGACTAGCGATAGTGACCCCACCTCATGAGCAGGGCAGGATCAGATTCTGTTCTGCGCAGGTTCAGGCCGAGCTGGCCACACCACGGGGGTGATGTGTTGAATTTAGCTCCTTCACCCCTAAGGCTGGCTCCAGGAGGTTCATCGAACAGGTCAGAAAAAGGATTAAAGATGCTGGCTGTGGCCTCCTCTGGGGCCCAGGAGCCTCCCAGCAAGCACCAGGGCGGGCGTGGGTACCAGGGAGAAACCCAAGTCAGTGGCAACGACACAGTCAACCTCCAGGGTGTGGAGTGATGGTGCACATTCACAGAACAAAACCCTGCCACGTGCACGGCAGAAAGCAAGGCTCCCCAAGGAGCAGGATGCACCCACACGATTGTGGCGAGCAGTCAGTACTTTAATTCAGGTCAGGCTCCGACACCTGGGGGGATGGGGTCCTGCCCGCCCCACCCTGAGGTGGAACCCCCAGCTGCTCCTGGGCACAGAATCATTTACAAAAATAAATATGAAAAAAGCAGCAACTCTTTAGTGATCATGGAATTAATCTGACAGCAAATAAATGTGTTTAAGCATCTGGCATATCTCCTAAATTGCACTGAAAGAATTTGGAAGCACTTGGTTTGGTCTCAAAGGCAAAAGTAAAGGACGAGAAAGGGGCCAGGCCTCCCGCCAGGCCCCCGCCCCCCTCACATTTCTGAATCCGCATACATCCCGTTGATTAAGTAGTCCACCTGGGTGTAGTCCTTCTTCTTGTAGCTCTCATAGGCCTGCAGGGCAAACAAAACCAAGACTGTGATGAAAAGGGTCACCCCGAGTAACAGCACCACCAGAAGGAGAGTTTTGTCTACCACGGCCTGGGTGAGGGGCTCGGTGGTGACCACCATGTACTGGCCTTGGGTGCTGGGCTGGCACGAGTCCGTGGCTGGCATCTTAGTGCCCCCTGAGCTCCTGGGTGTTGGCCCAGTGGAATCAGTACCTGGTGTGGCTTCAGTCTCTACCTGCTCTGGTGCCTGGGATGTGCCTGGCCCAGCGGCCCTCTGGGTATATGGCGTGGGGCTTGGCTGTGTCGTGGGGGACATGGCCTCCATCTCAGGGATTGGGCTGGTGTGAGGTACTGGCACTGGGCTGGCAGTTGGCTCCCTGGCTTGTGCCTTGGTGGTGGTCACCACTGTGGGGGTGGGGGCGGGCTCTGGGGTTGTGTTTGAGGGCGTGGGTGTGGATTTATTTGTTGTGTTAACCACAGGCTGGTCCACTGACACCTGGCTAATGGGACCTTGTGCTTGGGGACGCGTAGGGGGTACAGGGCTTGCCGCGGTGTCACTGGGCATGTGCTTGGAGGGACTTGGACGAGTGCTCATGGGGCTGCTTGTGTTTGCTGTGGTCGCTACAGTCTGAGCACGTGTGGCCAATGTGGCCAGGGTTGCTGTTCTTGGCAACGCGCTGCTCTTTGGCACTTGTGCGAGGGCTGTGCTGAGAGATGGATGCCCAGTGGCGGTAGTGGACGGGGTCCGCCCTGTGGAAGTGGACGTGGGCGCGGGAGGTGCAAGTGTCATGGGAGTGCTGGAGGCTGCAGTCGTGGGAGCAATGGAGGCCACAGTTGTACTGGAGGCTGCAGTCATGGGAGCACTGGAGGCCACAGTCATACTGGAGGCCGCAGTCGTAATGGAGGCCGCAGTCGTACTGGAGGCCACAGTCGTGGGAGCAATGGAGGTCACACCATCAGCTGCACCTCCTGAAGTTGCTGGTTCACTCACATCTGTCCTGCTTGTGTCCTCTGTTGTGACTTCCATAGAGTTGAGGTGGGCTGCCGAAGTCCCTTTGGTCAATGTGACAGGAGAAGCTGCTGCCATGGTTACATCCTCAGACGTTTTATTATCAACTGTTTCCACAGATGCATTCCTCTTGACTAATCCCTTCCACATTTTGTTAGGGACAAAGTTGCCTTAAAGTCAGAAAAAGGAGAAAAAGAGAGACAATCATGTTCAATCCTGCACAGGGGGATTGCTCAGGGATCGGCTTCCACCCAGGCCTGTGGGGCCCCCTCCTCAGCCCAGCCAGAGTCGGGGGAGGTGATGTGCGAACATGCTTCCTCCCCATCTCTCTTCCCACTGTTGGCATGCAGCTCATTGAAAAAGCCCTTGTCAATTTGATTTTAAAACTCCTTTGCCCTCTATGAACCCCCTGCCCATTGAAGGCTTCAGACCTTCACTATTTGATCCAATTCCCAAAACATCAGAGTAAAAGTCTCACACAACAGGTGTGATTCACCATTAAAAGCCCACTGAACGCACACCCAGGTTTACAAAGCAGATAAACTGCACAGGTATTCACATCATAAAAGAACGCTTGGCTTTGTGAAAGGATTCACTGCAGGAATTCTTGGAAATGAATGGCACAGAGTGGGAACGCAGTTAAAGATCTGATGTATGAAGGAATCAATTCCCCAGTGAAGATTCAATTTAGAGATGACATCAAATCTTGCAGGCCAAGCGAGCAAACATTTCAGGGCTCAGCTGCCCGGTCCTGCTAGGGGCTCTTTGCCCACCATGGCCCTGGAGAAGGAAGGTTGGCCTGACAACCCTTCCCTGTGCGGCACCTGGGAGGGCTGGGGTTCCTGACGCGTTGGCCTGGGTTTGCAGATGCTGCTTTCAAGGGCTCAGCATGCTTTGTGGCCACCGTGGGCCCATCCAGCAGTCACACAGCTTTCTCACTTACGTGGATCGTTGGATGCCGCATGGCTTTCAGATAAGGACAAGGAGAAAATCCAAATGAGCACAAGAGCTGTCCACATCTTGTGGGTGAGCTGGGAGCAAGGCTGGGCGGTCCCCGAGGCTCCCAGCCAGCCAGCTCCTCAGGCTGCTAATGGTTCCCTCCTGCTTGGCCAAGGGATCTGTGGTCAAGAAAGCACGCTGGTCAGAAGGCGTCTGGCCAGCAACACACAGCCTTGCCTGAGAGCACCTGCTGTGGAGGGCTCTGGCAGGGTCCAAGGTGCAGACTGAGCCAAGTGCTGAGACCAGGGCCTGGTGCCCAGGAAGACCTCAGCCATGGTGTAGTAATGATCTGCCCTGTGCTTTGCATCTGATCACTTCTCGACCCGATTTCACTATGAATCTCAACCTGCAAAAGTTCCCATTCTCCCATCCTAGAGTTCAGAGTTTAAAGGAGCAGGAGAGAGGGCTAAGACTTGGTTGTGTTCATAGGGTGAAGGCCTTCTCATCGCCAAGACTGGTCAAGTCTTCCTCCTCAGCTTCCCCCATGGTCTGCAGAGTACAAATCAAGCCTAATGCACCCCATGTGCACCCTGTGACAGGTGACTGTGCCTTTCACATGGGAGATACTACTTAACCATTCATCCATCAATCCACCCATTCATCCATCCACCCGCCCGCCCACCCATCCATCCACCCACTATTCTATCCATCTACTCACCTGTCCATCCATAAGTCCATCCATCCATCCATCCATCCATCCACCCATCCATCCATCCACCCATCCATCCACCCACCATATCCTATCCATCTATTCATCTGTCCATCCATCCACCCACCCACCCCATCCATCCACCCACTCATCCATCCATCCATCCATCATTCTATCCATCTACTCATCTGTCCATCCATCCATCCATTCACCCACCCATCCACCCACCCACTCTTCCATCCATCCATCCACCCACTATTCTATACATCTACTCATCTGTCCATCCATAAGTTCACTCATCCATCCATCCATCCATCTACCCACCCACCCACCCATCTGTCCACTATTCTATTCATCTATTCATCTGTCCATCCATCCATCCATCCATCCATCCATCCATCCATCCATTCATCCATCCATCCACTCATCCACTTTTCCATCCATCTACTCATCTGTCCATCCACCCACCCATGCATCCATCCATCCACCCACCCACCCATCCACCCACCTGTCCGTCCACCCCTCCACCCACCCATCCGTCCATCCACCCACCCACCCACCCATCCATCCATCCATCCACCCACCCATCCACCCACCCACTCACCCATCCATCCATCCATCCATCCACCCATCCATCCATCCACCCATCTATCCATCCATCCATCCACCCACCCACACACTCATCCATCCACCCATCTATCCATCCATCCATCCACCCACCCACACACTCATCCATCCATCCATCCATCCACCCATCCATCCATCCATCCATCCACCCACCCACACACCCATCCATCCATCCACCCACCCACCCATCCATGCACCCACCCATCCTTTCATCCAATATTTACTGACTGCTTTCTCATGTGCCAGGCAGTACACTTAGGACAAAAAGGTGAAAAACACACAAGCTCTTCAGGGACCTGCAGTCCATCGGAGACAGAAAAGAGGTCATTGCAGGCTGGCACAAGCATTGTGCAGGGTGTGACTCAGTGCTGGGAAGCAAGGAGGAGACAGTATGCGGGCAGGCCTTGAAGACTGAGGTAGGCTGATCCTCTAGGCAGAAGCCCCAAGGGTGGCTGGGCCCCAGAGGACAGGGTGCCACAGGGGCCCAGAGGACACAGTTCAGCCAGTGGTGGTGTGGTCGGCATGCCAAGGAAGGCTTCCTGGGAAAGCGATGCCTGGGCCGCATTCTGAAAGCTGGGTGGGGGTGGGCAGGCAGGTGGAGAGGGAGCAGCAGATGACAACAGCAGGGTCAGAGGCAAGGAAGAGCGTGGTGAGGCGGGAATTAGTCTGGAGAGCGTGAGGAGGCCCCATGAGCCATGTGGCAGTTCAGATTTCACAGTAGGGGGATGCGAGTCCCTCCGGGGCCTTAGACAAGAACAGGAAGGTGCTTTTAGCAAGAGGGGAGGCAGGGGCAGCCAGTGAGGGGCAGCAATCCGGGCACCTGATACAGAGGCTCTCTCAATGAATGAAGGCATAAGTGAATGAGTGACTGACCCACTTCAGAGACTGCAGTGGTCCCCACAGCCGGCCCAAGTCGCTGTAAAGCAAAGCCCTCTCCTTCATTCTAATGCTCCACAGAAGTGATGTGGACGCCTTAACACATTTTTATTTTTTTGAGATGGGTCTCGCTCTGCTGCCCGGCTGGACTGCAGTGGCATGATCGTACCTCACTACAGTTTTGACCTCCCAGGCTCAAATGATCCTCCCACCTCAGCTGGGATCACAGGCGCATGCCACCACACCTGGCTATTTTGTGTGTGTGTGTGGAGAGAGGATTCTTGCTATGTTGCCCAGGGTGGTCTCCAGCTCCTCGGCTGAAGCAATCTTCCCGCCTTGGCCTCCAAAGTATTGGGATTACAGGCATGAGCTACTGTGCCCGGCCCTTAATGTATTATAAAAAAATTATTTGGTTTGGTTTATTTGTTTTGTTAGATAAAATAATGAAAACAGTCACAAGGTAACCAGCACTTAGCAGCCCACAGCAAAGTGTGGCCCCAGCTGCATAGCTGTAGGCAGACTGGGGTTTGGGGGTGCTGGGTGAGCTGCCCATTGGTCACTCAGGGACGAAGGGGCCATTGAATGCATGAGTGGCAGAAGCAGCCTTTTAGCTCTTTCAGCATTCACTGTCATTCCCTTGAGGAAGCTACTGTAATAGGGTCAAGAGACCATGCAAGGGGAGTGGGAGACCAGCAGGACACACAGAGGCCAACAGCACTGCCTGCGTTCCAACCCCAGCTCCCATGCTCACTAACCAAGTGACATGTGCAGCCACAGGACCTCTGAGCCCCGCTGAGCTGCATGGGAGTGACATGGGATCACACGGGCAAGGACCCAGCATGGCGCCTGGCTTAGCCAGCAGCCCACCCGAGAAGCACTTCCAGCTACGCAAAAGCAGCCACTGCGCAACAAGAAGCCCCTGGGTGGCTTCCTGCCTCCTGTAATCCATGTGGACTGTTGTCAAGCTGCCCCGGGGCTGGAGAAAGCCCTTAGAGCACACACTCCTCTGGAAGGCTGGTGTGTTCCATGAGACTTCCGGTCTCTTTCCGAGAGTCACTAACTTTTCTCTAGCTTCAAATGGTGCTTTCTCTTCAAAATGGTCTGTAAGGGCTCCTAATGTGTTAGGGGTTTAGAAAAATTACTTGGCCTTACAAACCACAGATCTAGAGTGCAAAAAGCATTCTTTGTTCTGACAGAAAAAAAGTGTGGCGGGGGGGATGGGGAGAGAAGAAACTAACCAATATCATGCAAGGCAGAACTGAAACTGGAAGGTTTTGGGCACAAAGAACTCACAATCCTCCACGGGTCAAGGCAGTGCAGCTGGGCTTTTGATAAATATGAGTATTTAAACGGCTGTCTCTTGGGCCAGTAACATCTACCGAATGTTTTTAAAATGCTACCACCCCTGGTATGTTCCCCAGGCCCGAGCCCGGGATTTGAGGTCCTCTGGGTGAGTTAAAGGTGAGATGATGTGGCAGGGGCTTCTTATGGGTGAAGAGGGTCTCGGCTCCTGAATGTACCCCAGCCCCAGGCCTTCTGCTGCCCCCTCACTACAAATCTCTAGGGCAGGGGTCAGCACACTTTCTCTATAGAGGACAGGATGGCAAATATTTGGGATTCTGTGGGCCATTTGGTCTGTGTCTTAGCTACTCCATTCTGCCGCTACAGTACAGAGGCAGCCCTGGAATAGAAGTGAATGGTGGGCATGGTTGTGTCCCAATAAAACTTTATTTATACAAACAGGCAGCAGGTGGGATTCGGCCACAGTTTTCTAGCCCCTGCTTTAGCACTTCAGCCAGCTTCTGGGACCGTGCTCCAGCTACAGCAGGGAGGATCAGACTCAATGTACTGAATGAACCTCCTCCTTCTTGTCCAGTTCTTTGCCTTGGAACAGACAAGGACCTTCTCCTTCCTGAGAGGGGACAGCCTTTCATCATCTTCTGCTAAGAAGCGCCCCTCCACCACCCTGCATGAGTAAGACACAGCTTCCCTGCAGCACAGAGGAGGCTTCTGTGAGTGCCCACGGCATCACCAAGGTCAGGGAGAACGAGGTAACTTGCATTTGTGTCACGAAGCCGAAGAGGGTTGCAGGGGATTGCGTGATACCTATCCTGTTCATGGGCCACCACCCCAGTCCACTCAGAAGATAAGGCCTCCTGATCAGATGCAATGACTCATGCATGTAATCCCCGCACTTTGAGAGGCCGAGGTAGGCGGATGGATTGAGCTCATGAGTTAGAGACCAGCCTGGGCAACATGGCGGAACCCCATCTCTACAAAAAATACAGAAATTGGCCAGGCGTGGTGGTATGCATCTGTAGTCCCAGCTACTTGAGAGGCTGAGGTGGGAGGATGGCTTGAACCTGGGAGGCAGAGGTTGCAGTAAGCCAAGATTGCACCTCTGCACTCCAGCCTGGACCACAGAACCAGACATTGTCTGAAACAAACAAACAAAAAAAATGGAGGCAGGGCCTCTGACAGTTAAGGGCCACAGACTGGGCCTGGGCCTTCCTTGGTTACTATAAGGCCTGGCTGTCTTTCCTTTTCCCTTGACCCTCTGATGATCTTGCAAAGCTCCCTCTGGGCTCACCGTCCCATCACCCAACAAGCAGGCCCAGCCTGCAGGGCCAGGACACTTACCAGAGGCTGCTGCTAAGGGCATGCTCCCAGCCTGGACCATCTTCCTCCTTGGAGAGCTGTGGGCTTGACACTGTGTCGCTGGGCGAAGTCTGGCTTTGCAGGGGGTGAAAGCCACGTGGTGGGGCACTCCTGGGCCATGCCATCCTTTGTGGCACATGTGAGATGAAGGTAGACTCTCCACTCTAGTAACAGATGCATCTAAAGTTTGAAAAAAAGTCCACATTCCTTATGAAAGGCATGAAGGAAAATTCCAGTGAGGAGGGAGGCACAAAAAGAGCAGAATTCAATAGATCATTCATTCCACTGGGAAAACGACAACATGGATCAAAGCTTTCAATGTCAAAACTTCCAATGCAGGCTGGGTGCGGTGGCTCATGCCTGTAATCCCAACACTTTGGGAGGCCGAGGCTAGTGGATCATGAGGTCAGCAGTTCGAGACCAGCCTGACCAACATGGTGAAACCCCATCTCCACTAAAAATACAAAAAAATTAGCTGGGCGTGGTGGTGGGCACCTGTAATCCCAGCGACTTGGGAGGCTGAGGCAGGAGAATCGCTTGAAACCAGAAGGTGGAGGTTGCAGTGAGCCGAGATTGAGCCACTGCACTCTAGCCTGGGCAATAAGAGCAAAACTGCGTCTCAAAAAAACAAAACAAAAAACAACAACGACTTCCAATGCAGCAACTTCTACTGCAGTTTCTTTTAAGGAAGCACTCAGACAGAGGTCCAAAGATGATCTACAAAGATATTTCTCACAGCATTATTTAGAAAGAGTAAAAAACTGGAATAGTTCTGTCAAGTATGGCCCCATTCATATATAAAATACTACGGCAACTGTTAAAAATACACAACTCTCTACTTATTGACATGGGAAGATATATAGCATGCATCAGTAAATGAACATGGCAGGTTACACAGCAACGTGTGGACCATGATCCTATTTTTGTTAAAAGAGACATTTATTCAAGGGTCTGGAAAGATTTGCACTAGAATGTTAATGAATATCCCTGGGGAGTGGATTCACCTGTGATTTTCATTCTCTACTTCATATCTTTCCTTCTTTTTTTTTTTTAACAAGCATGTATCACTTTTGGAAAAGATTTCTGAAAGGCTCCAAGGAAAGAAAACAGCGTATTTTCTTCAAGTACTTCAAGCCACTAAGCAGAAAGGCACAGAGTTATCCCACCTGATACAGTTTCACATGCTGATTTCCATAATTTGGAGAGACTACACGATCTATATACCAGGACAGACATTTTCCTAGGAGCCAACCAAAACTTCGGAGGAATCCAGGAGCAAAGCCATAATGCAAAGATGTCAACCGGCACAAATGCTTCTCTCATTGATGAATATTTAACGCGTACTCAGGAGAGTACAGAAACAGCTCATCACCTCTTATCATGGGAAGGTTATCAGTAGGTGGTGATATCAAGGACCACCATGGGCCTGCTCCCAACACAGATGCCCACGTGTGCACACACAGCCACACATACATGCACTTAGTCACACACGCTTGTGTGCGCACAGCTGCACATATGTCCATCTGCACATGCACACATGCCACCACACATGTGCACTCACACAGGCACACACATACACATGCAAAATCACACACACAAAGGTGAGGGCACACACACAGAGCAGGTCCACAAGGCTATATCAGGACACTCCACGGGTTTCTTAGGAAACTTCTGCTGGATACCATCACCACTTATTCCCTCCCAGCCGGTGGGGCTGGTGGTCACTCCCAGAGAAACAGGAATTGGCCACTGTGTAGTCGAGAACAGGCCTTCGTTGTCCTATGACTTCATCCCTCTGCTATGGTCCTGCCTCCACTTTCCAACAGAATATTCTAAATGTCAAGATCCCATGCGGGAACCTGTGGTCATCTATGTAAGTTGACTCATGATGGACAAACCATTAACAACATTTAAAATAACTGTTTCCCCTGCAAAGGCTTCAAGCCAAAATTAGGATGTGGGTCTCGGGACCCCACCCAGTTATTCTCATTATTATGTGGTACAGGGAGACTGGGTAGATGAGGGTCTCAGACCATAACAGATGGGAAAAAAGAGACCCCAGGGGCAGGAGGGGAATGAGCGAGAGAGAATTAAGTTTGTATTAAGTTGGAGACCAGGGCAGATGGAAAGACGGAAGGTTAGGCTGGCACTGGGAGCTCCCTTCTTCAGGGGTCAGCTCCCCATAGAATCTGCAAGGAAGGTGCAACAGGATACTCCCTTGAGCCAGGTGACACTCCATGACAAAAGCACCCCCCAACTATGCCCCTGGGTGTCAACCTCCCTATCCTTTTCTGGTTCATGACCTCGAGATGCCTCCCAAGGCATCTTGTCTGAATTCTTGTGTTCTGAACCTTGGCTTGTTATATGTGGGGCACTTTATGCAAGTTACACAAAACTGGACTCCAGGCGTGGTGCTGCATGCCTGTAATCCCAGACACTCAGGAGGCTGAGGTGGGAGGATTACAAGCCCAGAAGTTTGAGTTCAGCCTGGGCAACATAGTGAGACCCCATCTCTTAAAAAAAAAGGGGGGGAAAGAAATAACTTAATTCTTTTTTCCTGGCATAGAGAGGTTCCAAAGACCAATCCTGAAGCTTGGTAAAGGACTACAGCTGTTACCCCCACATTCTATCAGGCTATTAAGACTCACTCAGCAGCAACATGGCCAGGCCCCCACACCAAGTTAGGCAAGCTACAGATACCAAGGAGTAGGAACTGCAAACACAAATACAGGGCAAACTGCAGGTACCTAATCCTGACACATCACCTGGCTGAACTTTGGTAGCAGAAGCCCAAGGAACACAGACTTATGGCTTTGTGTATATAGACATTGTCCTGTAGCCCAAAGGATGTGACTCTGTGGCAGACGGGAACCTAGAACATTGGACATTTATTATATTACATTAACTACCTTGCTTGCTTCCAGGTTTCTGGAAGTTTTGGTAACACAGCTAAATACTAGGGCCTAGTTTTTGCTAAGAACGTGGGTAGCTCTGACATTCCTTTGTCCATTAGGCAGATCCACTGTATAAATGGAAACATTTATATTTTAAAGATTTTCCTAGCTGATTTTATCGAAATGTTAGAGATTTTCCTGGGGCGAGGGATAGCTGCAAGTTGTTACAGTCAGATTTCTAAGCACGATGATTATTTCTGGTGGCAAACCATGCGTGTGGAGGCCGATTCCTCCTATCAGCCTAACGATTAAGTCAACATGCTAAGCAGCCACACGGGGGCTACTAAGTGACTCGCACGGGGGAAGCAGGCAGGGAGACAGATGGGCAGGGGAGGGAATCTGGGGCAATGCACAACCTCCACCCAGGTAGAGAGAGGGTCTGGGGGATAGGTCTGTGTCACTCAAGTAAGAGCGACACTTCTTGGGGTCCAGTCCCGTCCTGGGCTTGCCCGGGAAAGACCCCAGGACAAATTCGGCCCCCTTCCAGAGTGTCCCCATTCTGCTCCCACAATGGGACAAGCCGGCCTCTTCTCCAGTCTGGGCCCCCTTCGGCCCTCCTCCCTCCTCCTGCCTCTTGGGCCCCCAGCCATGCTCGGCCCCCAGTTGACTTCTTCAGTACCTGCATTGCTCAGCGTCTTGCACTCTGTGCGTGCCCCATCCGCCGCTCCTCCTGTCCCGTTCCTCCTGCCTCTCTCAGCCCCACTCACTCTCCCACTGCCCCTCGTGCCCCCATCCAACCCTCCTCCTGCCCCCCACCTCTGTCTCTCAGTCCCAAGCCAGTCAGGGAGCCCTGACAGCAGCTACCCGGACGGCAGTGCGAGCCCCTTACCCGGGCGCAGCAGGCCCCCGGCGGCCTGGTGGCCCTCGGACAGTAGGAAGGAGCCTGAGGCCCGGCGCGGGGACGTGGCCGGCAGCGCAACCCAGGCAGCTCCGGGCAGCGCGCCCTGCCCGCGCCCCGCCCAAACGCCGGAAATGACGTCACGGAGGGCGGGGCGGGCCTCCTGGCCCGGGCGAAGAGCGGCTGCGGCGGGGCCTGTGGCGAACGGAGGCGAGCCGGAAGTGGGGGGGTTGTCTGCTCTCAGGCCCCGCCTCCCCGGGGCCGGCTCGGGCCACGTCTCGCGCGCTGCCAGAAGGAGCTATTTTGAGCAGGTCTGTGGCGGAAGTGGGTGTTCCCGGGTCTCTGCTGCCCAGCTGTGCCCGCTGCCGTCTTGGGGTCCCGGGGTGCGCGGGTTGGGCTGGGTGAGCTCAGAGGCACCTTGTCGGCAGCCGAGCCTGAAGAGGCGACCTCGAAACGCCTCGTGAGACCTTTCGCGGGCACACGCCCTTCGCGTTCCTCCGCTTCCTCCCACGTTTCTTCAGCCCCTGGCGGGGCGCTGGGGTGCCCGGTAGTTAAGGGTGGGGTGGCAGCGAGCGTTTCTGTGCACCCGCAGCGTGCCACGCCCGTGCTAAGCACTTTGCCTATAGAGCCAGTGAATTAATTCTGCAATAGCACAGTGAAGAACTTCGCCCCATTTTACAGACGTGGAAATAGGCTCATCAAGTGCTCTGTAATTGTAAAACCTGGGATAACAAAGGAGCAAAACGCAATGTAGAGGCAAGTGTGTGGGACTTGACTTTGGTTAGAAATAGGCTTTGC
Source organism: Pan troglodytes (assembly GCF_028858775.2). Lineage (NCBI taxonomy): Eukaryota > Metazoa > Chordata > Mammalia > Primates > Hominidae > Pan > Pan troglodytes. The sequence goes on from NC_072407.2 coordinate 70,315,318, forward strand.
AGGCCAGGCGCGGTGGCTCTTGCCTGTAATCCTAGCACTTTGGGAGGCCGAGACGGGCGGATTATCTGAGCTCAGGAGTTCGAGACCAGCCTGGGCAACATGGTGAAACCCCGTGTCTACTAAAATACAAAAAATTAGCCGGGCGTGGTGGCGTGCGCCTGTAGTCCCAGCTACTCGGGAGGCTGAGGCAGGAGAATTGCTTGAACCTGGGAGGTGGAGGTTGAAGTGAGCAGAGATCGTGCCACTGCACTCCAGCCTGGGCGACAGAGCGAGACTCTGTCTCCAAAAAAAAAAAAAAAAAAAAAAAGAAAGAAAGAAATAGGCTTTGCAAGTTAGTAGTTCTGTGACTGAATCCCAGTCTGTATAAGACCCTCAGGCATCCCCCGGTCCAAACCAAAACCTGTCTGCGAAGGATGATTTCACAGGAGCAAACCAAGACTTTATTTCCAGTTTTATAACCTGCCTTGGGGTCTTCGGCTAGGAAGCTAAGAGACACAGAAAGCTGAGATTGGGCAAAGACAGGATCTACCATCCACTCCGAGCTCTGGGAGCACCTGAAATGCGATTTGATGTCACCACCACCATCCCCAGTTCAACCACAGTTCATGTGTGGAATTTAACCTGCAAAGTTGGGTTTGCTGAGACCCAACGCCGGTTGAATCATGTGAAGATCAGATCCTTTCACTATGTATTTGCTTTAATTTTTCCAACTAGTTCGGATCTAACATGAAGTACGGTATTGAGGCTCACTCCAGAAGTGAAAATATACAATCGTCAGGCAGATTTTAGTTCTTTGCCTGCCCTTTTCAAAAATCAATGACTGGGCTGGGCGCGGTGGCTCACGCCTGTAATCCCAACATTTTGGGAGGCCAAGGCGGGCGGATCACCTGAGGTCAGGAGTTTGAGACCAGCCTGACCAATATGGTGAAACCCGTCTCTACTAAAAATATAAAAATTAGCCAGGCGTGGTGGCGTGTGCCTGTATTCCCAGCTACTCGGGAGTCTGAGACAGGAAAATTGCTTGAACCTGGGAGGGGGAGGCTTCAGTGAGCCAAGATCTCACCACTGCACTCCAGCCTAGGCGACAGAGCGAGACTCCTTCTAAAAAAAAAAAAAAAAAAAAAATCAATGACTGTGACTCTGTTTTCATTTCCTCTTTGGCAACATAGGGACAATTTTTACTGCTGGGGCTGAAATTACAAACATAAGACACAGCCTCTCCTCTAGAGCAGCTGGGCAGCTAGACTTCCATCTGCTTGCTTTTTTTTTTTTTTTTTTAGACACGGAGTCTTGCTCTGTCGCCCAGGCTGGAGTGCAGTGGCGCCATCTCGGCTCACTGCAAGCCCCGCCTCACGGGTTCACGCCGTTCTTCTGCCTCAGCCCCCCGAGTAGCTGGGACTACAGGCGCCCGCCACCACGCCCAGCTAATTTTTTGTATTTTTAGTAGAGACAGGGTTTCACCATGTTAGCCAGGATGGTCTTGATCTCCTGACCCAGTGATCCGCCCGCCTCGGACTCCCAAAGTGTTGGGATTACAGGCGTGAGCCACCGCGCCCAGCCCATCTGCTTTCTTAAATTTCTATTGGAACAGAGTCATGCCTCTTCATTAGGTATTGTCTGTGGCTGCTTTTTTGATAAAAGGGCACGGTCGACTAGTTGTAGAGACTATATGGCTCACAAGTCCTAAAATATTTACTCTCTGGCCCTTTACAGAATATATTTGCTGATCTCCAGTCTAGAGTGTTACTGATGGGTTTCTGACACAGAAATATCTGGCTGAGATGGTCCAACATACCGAGAAACTCATTCTCTCCTATGAGAAAGTCATATTCTCTGATAGCATCTTTGGTCACCTGAAACCTAGAGTCCATTGAAGGCACAGCTCTGGGAACTGCAAAACTGTTCTGTGGAGTGTTATGGAGAGTAAAGCCAGGCAGACCAGCTGCTTCTGAGGGCTGTGGATAAAATAGAGAATGATACACTTACATCCTCTACCTTTTGTTTCCAGGCACGGATCATTTCAGGTGCCTTCTGTGCAGAAATAGCTGAATAAACTTGGAGCTTGGTCCTCTTTGTTGTTGAATTTACAATGTTATTTGAATGTAAGACCTTGTAGATACGACATTTGAAAGTTAGGGCTCTGGAATGGCACTGCCTGGCTTCAGACCCTTCATTTTTTTGCTAAATGACAACAAACAAGAAGCTTAGGCTCTGTGCCTCCGTTTCATCATAGTCAATTCTGGTATTTGCAGTAGTTATGTTGAATAAAGTCACCCAGTACACGGACTTAGCAAATACTGCTCCTTGGAAACCACAGCTCCTAGGGAAGATACAGGGTTAGGTTCCTGTGAACCTCTGATCACAACATTTTTATCAACAGATCAATATACATAACTTTGTTTTTGTGTGTGTGTTTCTATTTAAAGATGCTTTATTTAGGCCAGACACAGTGGCTCGTGCCTATAATCCCAGCACTTCGGGAGGCCGAGGCGGATGGATCACCTGAGGTCAGGAGTTCAAGACCAGCCTGGCCAACATGGTGGAACCCTATCTCCACTAAAATCACAAAAATTAGCCAGGTGTTGTGGCCCATGCCTATAGTCCCAGCTACTGGGGAGGCTGAGGCAGGAGAATCACTTGAACCCGGGAGGTGGAGGCTACGGTGAGCCAAGATCACGCCATTGTACTCCAGCCTGGGCAACAGAGCGAGACTCCATCTCAAACAAAACAAAACAGAAACAAACAAAAAGAAGCCTTATTTAATGTCTATTATTGACTCATTAATTAACATTGAAAATGAGATGGGAATAATATAGGGTGGTCACAGGAGAATTAAATTCCAGGCAGCAGTTTTACATAACTAGAGACTATCGTCTGCTAAGACCCTGAAAAACCAAGGTATGAACCAAGCTGGCTAAGACCAACTGGACCCAACATGGTGCTGGGCTTGACCCAGGCTTCCCCTAGGACCTCATTATGTGCTCATTAACATACTAAACACACAACCACCAGTACCATGACAGTTTCAGGAACACTCAGATTTGGCGCATAAATGGGTGACACCACCGCTCCAAGAAATCTCTACCTTTTCCCAGGAATTTTCATGAATATTCCACCTCTTGGTTGAAGAAACCCATAAAGGTAGAAACCCCGAACCATTGCTCGACTTTCTCTTGAGTAGGCCTGCATTCCTCTTTCTTGAGTATGTAATTTTCACCTTGTAATAAGTCTTTGTACTTTCACTATTTTCTGACTCATCCTTGAATTCCTTTTCGTAATGACATCAAGAGCCCAGGGTCAAGGTCCCACCTGCGTTTGGGCACCTCCCCAGCCCACTGGTATCAAACCCACAGACAATGGCATATAACTCATGCCTGAATGAAGTACATCTAACATGTATTTTCTCCCTAAGACAGACCTTTTGCACTGAGGAACACTAGATAACACTTCAACCCTACGTGTGGGGGCCATTTAAAAATGCAAAACCGCCACCCAAAAAAAAGCAAAAAATGACAAAAATGAGGCGCTAAACAGACCAAGAAAAGGACAGTTGTTGGCAGTAGGTGAGCAGAAATGAGGGCAGAGAGAGAGTGCTTGCTGGGTCTCAGCCAGGGACTCCAACACGCGGCGACTCGGATTTTCCCCACTCCAGGCACATGGCATGTACAGGCTCATGGCCTCAGAAACGCTGCAAGTATTGATTTGTGGGGGGAGGGGGGGAGGTTACACATAAATTTTTTACCTACTAAGTGAATTTGCAAATGTGGAATCTATGAATCATGAGAATCAACTGTATGCTAAAATAGAGGAGTAATAGGACCTGCCTCATCAGATGGCTATGGGAATTCAATGATATATGAGTGCATGTAAATTGCTTATAATGGGGCATTACACAGAGAGGACTGAGTATTAGCCACTTTTTTTGTGTGTTTTTTTGTTTGTTTTTGTTTTGTTTTTGAGATGGAGTCTCGTCCTGTTGCCCAGGCTGGTGTGCAGCGGCGCGATCTTGGCTCACTGCAACCTCCGCCCCCTGAGTTCAAGCGATTCTCTTGCCTCAGCCTCCCTAGTAGCTGGGATTACAGGCGTGTGCTACCACACCCAGCTAATTTTTGTATTTTTAGTAGAGACGGGGTTTCGCCATGTTGGCCAAGCTGGTCTCAAACTCCTGACCTCAGGTGATCTGCCTGCCTTGGCCTCCCAAAGTGCTGGGATTACAGGCGTGAGCCACCACCCCTGGGCCCGTTGTTACTATTATTGATTACAAAAGAGCAGGACTCTGGTATTTGGAAGAGGATTCTCTAGAGTTTGGAACAACTTGAAGTCCCTGAGTCCCAAACCATTCCGAACCCCTCCACGGTGCCGCCTTCGTCACACCAGGCAGAAGCCCTTCCCTTGTCACCGGAAACTCCCTCTGGAAGGAGCTGTTCTCTGTCATTAAAGGGAGTTCCCTTTCAGGAGGAAGCCAATACTCCCCTTCATGCTCCACCCTTTATTGTCATTATTTGAAAATAGAAGGTTTATTTTTATGTTCTGAACACAAAACTAAGAATATTACAATTATGAGAATTTTGAGAATAAAAGTGAATAATTGATGGGGATAGGAGTAAAATTAAATATGCATTATTGGTCTGAGCCTCCTGACATGTCTCTTATAATGTTCAGAAGTATTAATTTGGTTTTCGGGTATTCACCATGGATGGCCAGGGGAAAATTCTTAAGGATTATGAAACCAGGCTACTACGGACTTACTCTGAGTTTTTTTATTTCAATTTTTTTAAAGCATATTAATTTCAATAAATTGTTACTTAATTTAGTTCACATGTATTTGATATGGTTTAAATAATTTTTATTGAGGATTAGTATACGTCCAGAAAAGTGCACATAAACGTTTACAGCTTGATGAATTTTCACAAACTGAACCCCCCTGTGGAATGAACACTCAGTAACAGTGGCACCAGCGTCCTGGGGGCTCCCTTCAACCCCCCTTCCAGGCCCAAAATGAAAATGCCAAGTATCTGTGAAGACTCAGAGCAACCTGAACTCCCATAGAGTTGCTGGTGGGAATGGAAAATGGTACAACCACTTTGGAAAACAGTTTGGCAGTTAAACATACACATACATGACCCAGCAGTCCCACTCGTAGGTATTTACTCTAGGGAAATGAAAACATACGTCCACACAAATATCTGTAGGAAGTGTTTATAGCAGCTGTATTTGTAATTGCCAAAACTGGTAAAGGAAAAGCTTGTTCTACTCACAACACGTCTGACATCCATGTGTAGGTTTTCTTTTCTTTTCTTTTTTTTTCAAGACAGGATCTTTCTCTTATCATCCAGGCTGGACTGTGGTGGCACAATTATGGCTCATTGCAGCCTTGATCTCCAAGGCTCACACCATCCTCCAACCTCAGCCTCCCAAGTAGCTGGGACTATGGGTGTGCACTATCCTCAGGTAATTTTTTTTTTTTAATTTTTGTTAGAGACAGGGGTGTCACTACATTGCCCATGCTGGTCTCGAACTCCTGGCCTTAAGCAATCTTCCCTCCTCGGCCTCCCAAAGTGCTAGGATTACAGGTGTGGGCCACTGTGCCCAGCCCAACATGTGGGTTTTCCACACCAAGCAATTCTCTGCAGACGCCAACTGGGTATCCTACAATTTAATTCAATTTTGACACTAACTCTGTGGAGTTAGCACAGACCCCATAGGTTAAGAGCTCAGTCCCAGAAGACTGCCCCTGCTTCAGGCATCAATCCCAAGTAGTGGGTCCCCAGGTTACCACACTGGCTACAAATCAGAGGGGCCCACGAGCTCCTCCTTAGTTTTGTCATTTGCTAGAGCTCACAGAGCTCAGGGAAACACCTTACTTCCAGTTGCCGATTTATTATAAAGGATACAAATGAACAGCAGATGAAGAGAAGCATAGGGCAAGGTCTGGAAGGGTCCCAAACCCAAGAGCTTTTGTTCCCATGGAGCTGGGGGTGCACCACGCTCCTGGCACATGTATGTGTTCACGAACCACAAAGTTCTCTGTACCCTGGCCTTTAGAATTTTTTTTTTTTTTTTCGAGATGGAGTTTTGCTGTTCTTGCCCAGGCTGGAGTGCAACAGCGTGATCTCAGCTCACTGCAACCTCCACCTCCCGGGTTCAAGTGATCCTGCTGCCTCAGCCTCCCGAGTAGCTGGGATTACAGGCATATGCCACCACAGGCGTGAGGCGTGAGCCACCACACCTGGCCATGCCCAGGTAATTTTTTGTATTTTTAGTAGAGACAGGGTTTCGCCATGTTGGCCAGGCTGGTCTCGAACTCCTGACCTCAGCTGATCCACTCGCTTTGGCCTCCCAAAGTGCTGGGATTACAGGTGTGAGCCTCCAGGCCTGGCCAAAGTTAATTCTTTACAGAGCAATATTAAAAATAAAGAAGGTTGGCCAGGCGCGGTGCCTCACACCTGTAATCCCAGCACTTTGGGAGGTCAAGGTGGGGGCATCATGAGGTCAGGCGATCGAGACCATCCTGGCCAACATGGTGAGACCCCGTCTCTACTAAAAATACAAAAATTAGCTGGGCCTGGTGGCATGCACCTGTAGTCCCTGCTACTTCAGAGGCTGAGGCGGGAGAATCGCTTGAACCCAGGAGGCAGAGGTTGCAGTGAGCCAAGATCGCGCCACTGCATTCCATCCTGGTGACAGAGCGAGACTCTGTCTCAAAAAAGAAAAGAAAAGAAAAGAAATAAAGAGGGTCACTTTATGATAAATGATAAAAAATTCAACTCACCAGGAAGACGTAACAATTCTAAATATTCTAAATCAGAATGTACCAATAACAAGACCTCAAAACTCATTTTGTATTCTTTTGGAACTTGAGAAAATAATTCTAGCATTCATCTGTAACACTAAATGGTCAAAAATAGCAAAGAAGTTAGCATGCCTTTATTTCTCAAAATGGCTACAAAATATTTATTACTTTTGTAATAGAAAAAGAGTGTTTTTGTTTTGTTTTTTGTTTTTTAAGACCGAGTCTTGCTCTGTTGCCCAGGCTGGAGTCCAGTTGCACAATCTCGGCTCACCACAACCTCCACCTCCCTGATTGAAGCAATTCTCCTGCCTCAGCCTCCCGAGTAGCTGGGACTACAGGCGTGTGCCACCATGCCTGGCTAATTTTTTGCAATTTTAGTAGAGACAGGGTTTCATCATGTTAGCCAGGCTGGTCTGGAACTCCTGACCTCATGATCTGCCCGCCTTGGCCTCCCAAAGTGCTAGGATTACAGGCGTGAGCCCCCGCGCCCTGCTGAAAAAGTGTGTTTTAAAATAGAAAACTGTTTTTTAGGAGAAATGCTCTTTAGCAACAACAACAACAACAAAAAAACCCAACTTAATCCCAATACACATTTTAAAGTAGTATATAGCATGCAATAGCTGAGGTATAAACCTTCCTATCCATTCCTTATTAAATTATTGCCGGAAGTTCAAGTCACTCCACTCAAAAGGACTTCAAATAAGTGGGAAAATCGTTCTTTGAGAAGAAGGTATATGATTTGATATTGTTTTTCCTAGAGAAGAAAAAGAAACAAACCCATTAGAGTGTTGCAGAACCTGAATGGTTTTTCAAGAATTATGTTGATCAACTTTCTGTGTAGAGTAGCAAATAACAAGTGTCACCGATTTGAACAATAGTGTATTTGGGAAATAGAGAAAGGGCTGCTTCCTGTCCTTTGAGATCTTCACAGCAACCACAAACCCTATCTTGTCATCTGTGTTCCGGCATGCCCAGGCACATTTGACCAATTCTAAACGCTAAACGTTACTCCAGCACCCAAGTGTAACCCGTCACGAGGTGAGTCACAGTGAATCCTAACCAGGACCCCAGTGGGAAATGCTGCCTCCCCTTTAGGTTTCTGATTTCACTTCAGTTTCCCGCTAGCACTTATGGTGTCACTGATCACCCCTCCCCACCCCCCATCTCTTTCACAATTTTGTCTTCCGTGGGTCACGTATGTTTTGGAGATGTCTGACTTTCCCAAGAGCTGGTATTGAATTTCCACCCAGTGTTTCCAGGACGGCAGCCTGTGTGAAGTGCTAGGGAAAGCCTTTTCATGCCTTGAAAAATACACACAAGTATTTCTCTTCCTGAGCTTCAAGGAGACTCTGCATTCAAAAGACCACTCCCGGGCACTGCCTTCTACCAACTTCCCCATCCAACTCTGATTGCATCGGACCACTGTCTTCCCTCCATGCCTCCAGCCCTGAGGTTGTCAACGGGGTGCTCCAGCCTCCATGTGCACCCTGTGACTTCCTTCATCCTAGTCCTGCTGACCCTCGTGGCTTCTCCTGCTCCAAGGCCAAGCTCGGGACCCTGTCATCATCCCCGGGGACAGGCCCCATCTTAGAGAGAATCCACCCAGCTCCCCACTCCTGAGCCATCTTCCAGCTATCCCGCCTCGAGACTCCCACCGCACCTGCTCCTGGGCTGCAGCTGCACCCAACAAGTATGTCATTCTCTTGCCAATAGAGTGTCTTCCACGTCCTTGTCCTTCCCACACTCCCCTTGGCAACCCCACCCCGCCGGATGAATCCAGATGCCCACCTTCATGCCTGCCCCTGGGTGGGTGCTGAGGGAGACCCGTGGCTTTTTCCTGCAACCAGGCCTTCTGCGCTGCCAGAAACCCCATGCTCACCTGGCATGGTGCTCACACCCAGCCCCCTCCACCATTTTCGAACCCACCTCATTCTCTTTCAGCAGGTCTTGCCTCTTTCTTCAAAGAGAAAATAGCAGCCCTGTCATGGGAACTCCCTTAACTCCCTTCCTCCCTGCCTGCGCGAGTCCTGAAGAAACACACGTCCATCCTTTTCTCCTCCCTTCCAGTAGCATTGGAAGAGGTGTTCTCACCAATGAAATATCTTCTCACCTGAGATGTGGGTTCTATCCCCCACAATCTCCTGGGGAACTTTATCCCACTGATTAACTACTGCCTCTCTGGGACGTCCCACCTGTCTCTACTGGAATCTTACCTTTTTTTTTTTTTTTTTTTTTTTGAGATGGAGTCTTGCTCTGTTGCCCAGGCTGGAGTGTAGTGGCGCGATCTCGGCTCGCTGCAAGCTCTGCCTCCCAAGTTCACGTTATTCTGCCTCAGCCTCCTGAGTAGCTGGGACCACAGGCGCCTGCCACCACACCTGGCTAATTTTTTTTATATTTTTAGTAGAGATGGGGTTTCACCATGTTAGCCAGGATGGTCTCGATCTCCTGACCTCATGATCCACCCGCCTTGGCCTCCCAAAGTGCTGGGATTACAGGTGTGAGCCACCGCGCCCGTCCTGGCATCTTCCCTTTAACAGTGACACATGGCAGGGCCCAGTGGCTCAGCCTGTAATCCCAGCACTTTGGGAGGCCTAGGCAGGAGGATTGCTTGGACCCAGGAGTTCAAGACCAGCCTAGGCAACAAAGGGGGACCATTTTTCTCTATAAAAATCTAAAAAATTAGCCAGGTGAGGTGGCATGCCTCTGTAGTCCCAGCTACTTGGGAGGCTGAGGTGAGTGGAGTGCTTGAGCCCAGGAGTTCAAGATTGCAGTGAGCTATGATCATGCCACTGCACTCCAGCCTGGGCAACAGAGGAAAACCTCGACTCAGAAAAGAAAGGAAAAAAGAAGAAAAGAGAAATAGAGCTTTTCCAGCTCTCTGAAAGCTGTGTGTTGCTTGTTCTTTGCACACATCCCTTTTCTCCTTCCCTGTGGGTAACAAACTCTTGGTTTTTGTGAGCACCATCTCCTTGTTTTTTGTTATAGTTTGACACCTTTGCATGCATTCCTAGTCAAACTTGTTTCATTTTGAGCAGCGTATGAATGAATCGTGCTGCATGCATCCTTCTGTGCCTGGCTTCCCATGCTCTTCATCATGCTTTGGTTGTTATATGTAGCTGTAACTTGTTTATATTTATTGCTGTTTGGCATGTCATTATGTGAATGATCACGATTTGTTTATCTGTTTCCCTGTAGGTCAACATGTGGATTGCTTCTAGAATTTGGATATTATGAACACTGCTGTGCTGAACATTCTTGTACACTTATATGGTTTGGCTGTGTCCCCACCCAAATCTCATCTTGAATTGTAGCTCCCATAATTCCTATGTGTCGTGGGAGGGACCCAATGGGAGGTAATTGAATCATAGGGGCAGGTCTTTCCCCTGCTATCCTTGTGATAGTGAATAAGTCTCATGAGATCTGATGGTTTTATACATGGGAGTTCCCCTGCACAATACATGGGAGTTCCCCTGCACAAGCCCTCTTGTCTGCCACCATGTAAGATGTGCCTTTGCTTCTCCTCTGCCTTCCACCATAATTGTGAGGACTCCCCAACCATGTGGAACTGTGAGTCCATTAAACCTCTTTCCTTTGTAAATTACCCAGTCTTGGGTCTGTCTTTATTAGCCGCATGAGAACATACCAATTTATACACGTCTTCTGGAACCCATTTCTTTCTGGTAGGTACTAGGAGTGACACTGTCAGGCTGTAGGATATAAGATGCTTCAACCTTATAAGATAATGCCAATGGAGTGTATGAAAGCCCCATTATGCTACATCTACCCTATTCTTGGTATTGTCAGACTTTTAAATGTTTGCTTCTCTGGTTGATACGTAATAGAATTTTGTTGTGGTTTTAATTTGCATTTTTAAAATTCCTAATGAGGATGGGCACCATTTCTTGTATCTGTTAACCATTTGGATTTCTCTCTTACAAAATACCCGTTCAAGAGTTTTAATTTTTCTACTGAGTCTTCTGGATTTTTCTCACAGACTTGCAGGGGTCCTTTGTGGATTATATATTCTGGACATGAGGGTTGTCAGTTACATTTGTTGTAAATATCTTTTCCTACTCTATGGCCAGTCTTTTTGCTCTCTTTATATATCTTTTTTTTTTTTGGTAGAGATTTTTAAAAGATAAATAATAAATTGATAAACGAGAATGGAACACAAACTCTAAGTAATGGTTGTAATGGACTGTAGCCCATTGACTAAAATCAGAATCTTTTGAGTCTATCTACACTGATAAAAAAAGATTGGCCTGGTGTTGTGGTTCACACCTGTAATTCCAGCACTTTGGGAAGCCGAGGTCGGCAGATCACTTGAAGCTAAGAGTTCGAGACCAGCCTGGCCAACATGATGAAACCCCATCTCTACTAAAAATACAAAAATTAGTTGGGCCTGGTGGTACATGCCTGTAATCCCAGCTATCTGGGAGGCTGAGGCAGGAGAATAGCTTGAACCCGGGAGGTAGAGGTTGCCATGAGCCAAGATCGAGCCACTGCACTCCAGCCTGAGCAACAGAGTGAGACTCTGTCTCAAAAAAAAAAAAAAAAAAAAAAAAAGGTTTATTTATTTATTTATTTGAGACAGAGTCTCATTCTGTCTCCCAGGCTGGAATACAGTGGCGAGATCTTGGCTCACCGCAACCTCTGCCTTCTGGGTTCAAGCAATTCTCCTGCCTCAGCCTCCTAAGTAGCTGGGATTACAGGCACACGCCACCACACCCAACTAATTTTTTGTATTTTTAGTAGAGATGAGGTTTCATCTTGTTGGCCAAGCTGATCTCAAACTGCTGACCTCAGCCTTGGCCTCCCAAAGTGGTGGGATTACAGATGTGAGCCACCGCGCCCAGCGTTATTTTAGTTTTTTAGAGACAGGGTCCCACTCTGTCACCCAGGCTGAAGTGCAGTGGCACAATCATGGCTTACTGCAGCCTCAACCTCCTAGGCTCAAGTGATCCTCCCACCTCAGTACCACCATGCCTGGCTAATTTTTTATTTTTATTTTCAGCAAAGATGAGGTCTCTCTATGTTACTCAGGCTGGTCTTGAACTCCTGGGCTCAAGTGATCTGCCCACCTCTGCTTCCCAAAATGCTGAGATTACAGGCCTGAGCCACTGCACCCAGCCACTCTCTTTATAGTCTTAACCTTATGATTTTCTTCTTTTGATTTTTTTTTTTTTTGGTTTATTTGTCATTCCTTTCTAACTTCTTGAGATGGATGTTTATCCCATTAACTTTTTTTTTTTTTGAGACAGAGTCTCTCTCTGTTGCCCAGGCTGGAGTACAGTGGCGCGATCTCGGCTCACTGCAAGCTCTGCCTCCTGGGTTCATGACATTCTCCTGCCTCAGCCTCCTGAGTAGCTGGGACTACAGGCACCCGCCACCACGCCTGGCTAATTTTTTTGTATTTTTAGTAGAGGCGGGGTTTCACCGTGTTAGCCAGGATAGTCTCGATCTCCTGACCTCGTGATCCGCCCACCTCGGCCTCCCAAAATGCTGGGATTACAGGCATGAGCCACTGCGCCTGGCCTTTTCTTTTTTTTTTTTCTTTCTTGAGACGGAGTCTCGCTCTGTCTCCCAGGCTGGGGTGCAGTGGCGCAATCGCAGCTCACTGCAACCTCTGCCTCCTGGGTTCCAACGATTCTCTTGCCTCAGCCTCACTACGCCTGGATAACTTTTTGTATTTTTAGTAGAGATGGGGTTTCACCCTGTTAGCCAGGCTGATCTTGAACTCCTAACCTCAAGTGATCCACCTGCTTTGGCCTCCCATTAACTTTCAATCCTCCCCGCTCCTTAAGGTATGCACATACGAGTATACTTTTCGTCTATATACTGTTCAGCTGCACCCCACAGTTTTGGGGTATAGTATTCTCATTATTTTTCAGTTCAAGGTATTTCTAAATTCCTATTTGAATTAATCTCTGATCCATTTGTTATTTCAAAGTGTATATTAAAATTTCCAGATACATGGGGTTTTTCTAGCTTTTTGTTTTCAATTTCTAGGTTAACTGTACTTACGGTCAGAAAACACGGTCTGTTATTTTACTCCTGTGAGATTTGTTGAAACTGCTTTATGGTCCACCATATGGTCACTTTATATAAATGTTCTGAGTATGCTTGAAAAAGTGTGTGTTCTGCAGGGTTCTAGACGTGTAAATCAAGTCAAGTTTGTTAATTACGTTGTTCAAATCTTCTACATCCTTACTGATTTTTTTTGTCTACTTGTTTTATCAGTTACTGAAAGTGAAGTGTTCAAATCTTCTGCTTGATTACGGATTTTCTATTTATCCTTGATGCTCTATCAATTTTTGCTTTACTTACTGCCTTATCTACAGTACACAGCCCATGTAGCCAGTCTGCTGAAAGTTAGACTTGCAGGAAGCCAGATTACTACGTCCAGTAACAATCGAGGAAGCTAAACAATAACTTTTTTTTTTTTGAGATGAAATTGGGCGCGATCTTGGCTCACTGCAACCTCCGCCTCCCCAGGTTCAACTGATTCTCCTGCCTCAGCGTCCCGAGTAGCTGGGATTATAGGCATGCACCACCACGCCCAGCTAATTTTTGTATTTTTAGTAGAGATGGGATTTCGCCATGTTAGCCAGGCTAACTCCTGACCTCCCAAATCCTCCCTCCTTCCTGATCCACCCACGTTGGACTCCGAAAGTGCTAGGATTACAGGCATGAGCCACCGCACCTGGCCAAAACAATAACTTCTATCACAACCAGTCCACTACTGCCAGAACGTGATGAATAACTAACAGCTTCCCTAATTTTTGTCCCTGCTTCCAACTTAGGATCACCCAGGGAAAGCCAAAGATGCACCCATAGTCAACCACATAGTACCCCCTATCTCTAGTTAGCCCACCTTCAGCACCATGCCAATAGGGCAGACTTAGAGCGTTCCTTTTTGTCCACTATAAAGCTTTCCCACTCTTTTACCTATCTTTGAGTCTCTCTCTCTCTTTTTTTTTTTTTTTTTTGAGACAAGGTCTCACTCTGTTGCCCAGATTGGAGTGCAGGGGTGCGATCATGGTTCACAGTGTGATCAAACTCCTGGGCTCAAGCGATCCTCTTGCCTCTGCAAGCAATCATTTCTAACACTGTACATCCTGTCCATACAAAAAAAACATTAAAAATTAGTTGGCATGGTGGTGTGCACCCGAATCCCAGCTACTCAGGAGCTGAGGTAGGAGGATCTCTTGAACCCAGGAGGTTGAGATCAGCCCTGGCAACATAATGAGAGCCCTATCTCTACTGAAAAAAAAAATAGCCAAGCATGGTGGCATGTGCCTGTACTCCCAGCTACTCAGGAGGCTGAGGCAGGAGGATCACTTGAGCCTGGGAGGGCTGCAGTGAGCCATGATCATGTCACTGCACTCCAGCCTGGGCGACAGAGCGAGACCTTATCTCAAAATAAAAATGATGATAATAATAATAATAACGATGATAGGACTTCCAGAGGAAGAAGGGGAAATAGAGGCAGCTGAGGTCATTGGAGAAATGAAGCCCTAGCCTCATCCTCTGGGAGGTCCTCCATGTCCAGTGTCCTCCAGGGCCACATCTGAAGTGTATACTGGGGACTAGGAACTAGGTCCACCTTAGAGGATGAACAGCTTTGGCAGCCCACTTCCTGCCCATGCAAGTTTAGGGGCCTAAAGATTGTTTTTATTTTAATGCCCAAACAGTATAGAGTCTGCTTTCATGACTTCTTTGGCAATGCAATTCCCTCGAAGAAGTGGTAGACATCTGATCTGTTTGTTTCCAGTTCGTTTGCATGTGCAAGTAATCAGAGCCCAAACTCTCTTAAACGAAATGCTCAAACTTGATTTTACTTCTCTGCCTCCTCATCACCACAGGCTTCTCATTTCATTTGGGGTTAGCCCACCTGGTCTTTGTTACCGCGCTGAGTGTTAATTGGCCTTTACCACTCAAAGGCTTGTTTTCAGTGTTGTTTTCATATACGGTGTCTAGAAGCAACTGGATTTTTCTTAACCCACATGGGCACAAATGTCTGGACTCTGTTTATTACCTTTCACTTTTACTTGAAAATGGTCCAGTTGCTGCCCAAGAATATCTCTTTTGTTTAGTATTTGGCTAAATGCAACTGGCAAGAACCAAGGTCCACTGTTAGTATTCTGTTTTATACTATTTTCCCCTATGTCTACAGGCTCTGTAAGTATGTGGTTGACTTTCCAAGTCATCATAACAGACAGCTGGATCAAATGGTTGCCAATGTATTACATGGCGTGATGTCAGGTTCCACACAGCCTACTGCCTGACTTCTGAGCCAGTATCACATGATTTATTTATTTCTTTTTATTTATTAACAGTAGCACCCCACTTCTGATACTAATTCCAGTATTAGGACAATGCTATATGCTATCACAGTAGCTTAACACAACTGGACTTTAATGTTACAAAACTCAGAAAGTTCATTCACATGCTTTCAGATTCCACACTGCACCTAACCTGTATTTACTACAACTTTTTGCATTCTGGTTTTGTAACAGCAGGTTGTCCATAGTTGTTTGAAGAGAGAATCAAAATACTCTTGCCTTTCCAACTACACAACTGTATGAGGCCACATTTTCTTTACAAACTTCAACCAACACAACATTTTTCAATAACTTGAATGCAGAAACAAATATGAGAAGGCAGGCATTAAAGACATTCACAAAAATTTAGGCCAGGTGCGGTGGCTCACGCCTGTAATCCCAGCACTTTGGGAGGCTGAGGCGGGTGGATCACAAGATCAGGAGATCAAGACCATCCTGGCTAACACGGTGAAACTCCATCTCTACTAAAAATACAAAAAATTAGCCGGGCGTGGTGGCAGGCACCTGCAGTCCCAGCTACTCAGGAGGCTGAGGCAGGAGAATGGTGTGAACCTGGGAGGCAGAGCTTGCAGTGAGCCGAGATCACACCACTGCACTCCAGCCTGGGCGACAGAGTAAGATTCCGTCTAAAAACAAAAAATAAACAAACAAAAAAAATTATACATGCCACTCTTCTCACTAATTTTTGTTTTGATAAATATAGCTATTTTTCATAAAATACATGATTTATGTTAGCATGTAATGGGTTTATCCTTGTTATTTTAAATGAATAAATAATTTAAAATTTTTTCAGTTTAATTTTTGATATGGTAAATATTAAAAGATGGAACCTGTAGAAGCCTTTTTTTGGGATCCTCAAAACGTTTTAAGAGTATAAAGGGCTCCTGAGACCAAAAAGGTTGAGAACCAGTGCTTTAAAGCTTGATGTTTCTCAGGGTTTCATCCTTTGTGGATTAATGCCCATTATAAAATGTCTTGGCAAAGGGAGTTCATTCCTTTTAGCGCTTCCATCTTCTGCAGTGAGAGGACACCGCATTCTTCTTCTCCAGAGGACGCAGCAGCAAGATGCCATCTTGAAACCAGAGACCAAACCAACCAGCAACTTCGTCTTGAACTTCCCAGCCTCCACAACTGTAAGAATACATTTTTTTTCATGTATCATGTATCGGTCTCAGCTAGTCTGTGATAGCAGCACAAAACAGACTAAGATACCAGTCCTCCTCAAAACTGTCAAGGTCAACAAAAACAAGGAAAGTCTGAGGAACTCTTCCCGTCAAGGGGAGCCTGTGAAGACCTGATGGCGAGGGGTAATGTTGCTTTCTGGATGGGATCCTGAACAAGAAGAAGGACGTTAGGTAAAAAGGAAGGATATCTAAAGAAAGTGTGGATGCCGGGCACGGTGGCTCACGCCTGTAATCCCAGCACTTTGGGAGGCTGAGGCAGGCAGATCACGAGGTCAGGAGTTCAAGACCATCCTGGCTAACATGGTGGAACCCCATCTCTACTAAAAATACAAAAAATTAGCCGGGCGTGGTGGCGGGCGCCTGTAGTCCCAGCTACTTGGGATGCTGAGCCACAGAATTGCCTGAACCCAGGAGGTGGAGGTTGCAGTGAGCCGAGATTGCGCCACTGCACTCCAGCCTGGGCCACAGAAGTAGACTCCGTCTCAGAAAAAAAAAAAAAGAAAGTGTGGACTTCAGTGAATAATAATGTTACTGGTTTATTAATTGTGTATCACGTTAAGATAATAATAAGGAAACTGGGTGTGGAGTACACAGGAACTCTCTGTACTATCTTTGCACATTTTCTGTAAATATGAAACCATTCTAAAATTAAAAGTTTATTTTAAAATGCAGTTAGATAAAATGAAAAAATATGTAGAAACATTGGAAAGGAGGTAGTAAAATCATCCTTTTTTGTAACCAATATGATTAAATCGCTAGAAAACTCGAGATAAAAACTATACAACAACTTCTTTTAAAAAAAGACAGACATTGGCCAGGCCAGGTACAGTGGCTCATGCCTGTAATCTCAGCACTTTGGGAGGCCAAGGCAGGAGGATCACTTGAGGCCAGGAGTTCCAGACCAGGCAACATAGGGAGACTCCATCTCTACAAACAGTTTTTAAAAATTGCCACGTATGGTGGTGCATGCCTGTAGACCCAGCTACTTGGGAGACTGAGGCAGGAGGATTGCTTGAGCCCAGAAGGTTGAGGCTACAGTGAGCTGTGATCGTGCTGCTACACTCCAGCTGGGGCAACAGAGAGACCCTGTCTTAAAAAAAAACTAGCATACAGAGCTAGTTTTCTTTTTTCTTTTTCCTTTTTTTTTTTTGAGACGGAGTCTCGCTCTGTGGCCCAGGCTGGAGTGCAGTGGCTGCCGATCTCGGCTCACTGCAAGCTCCGCCTCCCGGGTTCACGCCGTTCTCCTGCCTCAGCCTCCTGAGTAGCTGGGACTACAGGCGCCCGCCACCACGCCTGGCTAATTTTTTGTATTTTTAGTAGAGACAGAGTTTCGCCATGTTAGCCAGGATGGTCTTGATCTCCTGACCTCGTGATCTGTGATCTGCCCACCTCGGCCTCCCAAAGTAGTGGGATTACAGGCGTGAGCCACCGCGCCAGGCCATACAGAGCTAGTTTTCTAAGTATCCCATAAAAAGAACCAGAGCTTTTCTGAGAACTGATTGAGGCTAAGTCTAGGGCAGCAAAAATGTATCCTGGAGCTTCTTATCAGTCACAGAAAGTAGGAAAGAAAAAGAAAAGACGGGCATGTTAAAATGGCATAGGAGGCCAGGTGTGGTGGCTCACGCCTGTAGTCCCAGCACTTTGGGAGGCCGAGGCGGGCAGATCACCTGAGGTCAGGAGTTTGAGACCAGCCTGGCCAACATAATAAAACCCCATCTCTACTAAAAATACAAAAAATTAGCCGGGCATGGTGGTGGAGCGCCTATAATACCAGCTACTCAGGAGGCTGAGGCAGGAGAATTGCTTGAACCTGGGAGGCGGAGGTTGCAGGAAGCCAAGATCATGCCACTGCACTCAAACCTGGTGACAGAGTGAGACTCGGTCTCAAAAAAAAAAAAGGCATGGGAGCCAAATTTCAAGGGCTCCTAATGACCAAGGTCAGATGGAACAACTGACTAACAAAATAATGATAGGATTCAATTGCAACCCAAAGAATAAAACCAATATCCACAAATCCATATTGGTATAAACAACTGAAACAAAATGAATAAATGAGGAAGAAACAAATTAATAAAGGTTGAAGGAATGAGAGAAACAGAAAATTACCATTAGAACTCCACAGTAATACTTGCTATAAGCGAGATCCATAGATGAATGCTAAACTTAGTGAGCCGAAGTTAAAGCAGAAACAGGATATTTGCATAGTCTCAAAGTATTTCCCCTCAGACATTCAGTAATTAAAAAGGGAAAAATAGTAACTTTCTAGTGGAGAATCCTGGCAGACAGCACCTTCACGAAATGCTCCAGGTTAGGGTCTCCGGCGGTATAAACTGACATTACAAACCCTCTGATATGATGCACTGAGCTTGCACATCGAGGCGGTGGCACCCTCTCCAATAATGCATGACCTCGATCTAATCACAAAAAACTTCAGGCAAACCCAAACTGAGGGCGTTCTACAAAACAACCGGCCAGTATTTTTCAAAAGTATAAAAAAATGAAAGTCATGAATTCAAGACAAAGACTGAGGAACTGTCACAGATTGGAAGACACCAAAGAGAAACGACAACTAAATATAATGTAGGATTCTGGATTGAACACTGGAAGAGAAAAGGGGAGCAGTAGAAGAACTGGTGAGATCTGAACAGCTTCTGCAGTTTAGTTAATAGCATTGTGCCCAGGTTGATTCTTAGATTTGACAATTGTTCTGTAGTTATGTAAGATGTTAACATAAGGAGAAACTGGGTTAACATAAGGGGGAAACAGGAACTCTGTACTATTTTTGCAAATCTTCTGTAAGTCAAAATTATCTCAAAATAGAAAGTTAAAAAAAACACAAAAGAATGGCCATTTTCAAAGTAATCAAAAAATTCAACAGATGTCATATATACAAATAACAGCCAATTAGGAAATAATGACAAATGAAAAATATTTATTAACAAACAACCGGAAAACATGCAGAATATCTAGGAATACATTTTATAAGAAATAGCAGGATATCATGAAAAAAACTGTAAAATTCTGTTGATGCATTGAAAAAGGCTTGAATACATGAAAAGCTATATTGTGCTCTTGGATAGGAAGACCTAAGAGTCTAAGAGTCTCAATCCTTCAGAATTTTTTTTTTTTTTCACAGAGTGTCACTCTGTCACCCAGGCTGGAGTACAGTGGCACGATCTCTGCTCATTGCAACCTCCACCTCCTGGATTCAAGCGATTCTCCTGCCTCAGCCTCCCAAGTAATGGGATTATAGGTGCACGCCACCACCCCCGGCTAATTTTTGTATTATTATTATTTTTTTTTTTTTGAGATGGAGTCTCACTCTGTCGCCCAGGCTGGAGTGCAGTGGCGCGATCTTGGCTCACTGCAAGCTCCACCTCCTGGATTCACGCCATTCTCCTGCCTCAGCCTCCTAAGTAGCTGAGACCACAGGCGCCCGCCACCACGCCTGGCTAATTTTTTGTATTTTTAGGAGAGACGGGGTTGCACCGTGTTAGCCAGGATGGTCTCTATCTCCTGACCTTGTGATCCACCCACCTCGGCCTCCCAAAGTGCTGGGATTACAGGCGAGCCACTGCGCCTGGCAATTTTTGTATTTTTAGTAAAGACCGAGTTTCACCATGTTGGCCAGGCTGGTCTCAAACTCCCAACCTCAAGTGATCCACCTGCCTTGGCCTCAAAAAGTGTAGGGATTACAGGCGTGAGCCACCGTGCCCAGCCCTTTCCTAAGTTAATGTAAAAATTCAGTATTTTTCAACCAAAATCCAATAGGGCTTTTTCTGCAAGGGGAATTTGATAAAATGATTCTAAAATTTATCTTGAAGAATACAAATAGGAGACAGGCCAGAAAAATTCTAAGCAGCAGCACAATTTTAATGTTAAAATGGATTATGATAGATGATAGATGGCCATAATGATGTAGATGCCAACAGTCAGATCAATAGCATAGAATACAGACAGGTCAAAGTGTCCATGGGATTTTAGTAAATGACAAAAAGTGGCATTTTAGGCCAGGCATGGTGGCTCACGCCTGTAATCCCAGCACTTTGGGAGTCCAAGGTGGGAGGATCGCTTGAACCCAGGAGTTTGAGATCAGCCTGGGCAACATAGTGAGACCTCTGTCAATACAAAAAGTAAAAAAAATTAGCCAGACTCACACTTCAGTCCCAACTACTCAGAAGGCTGAGTGGGGGGATTGCTTGAGCCCAGGTGTTCGAGGCTGCAGTGAGCTATGATCACTCCATTGTACTCCAGCCTGGGTGACAGAGTGAGGCCCTGTCTCTAAAAATAATAAAATAAAATAAAATAAAATAATGAAATAAAATAAAAATATAAAATAAAATAAAATATAAAATAAAATAAATAAAATAAAATAATCTCTGCATATGTACCTAGAAAGAAAAAAGCCTGAAAGTAAATAAAAATGTTAATAGCAGTGAGATCTTAGCTGTGAAATTATATACGCTTTTTGTTCTTTGTCCTTTCTTTTATTTTCAAACTTTTCTGCAATGAGAATGTATTAATTTTATAAGCAGAATACAAATAAATTCCAGGCCAGGTGTGGTGGCTCACACCTGTAATCCCTCCACTTTGGGAGGCTGAGGCAGGAGGATTGCTTGAAGCTAGGGGTTCAAGACCAGCCTGGGCAACAAAGTGAGAACCCAGTCTCCACAAAAAATAGAAATAAAAATTAGCTAGGCATAGTTGGCGTGTGTCTGTAGTCCCAGCTACTCAGGAGGCTGAGGTAGGAGGATCATTTGGGCATAGAAAGTCGAGGCTGCAAGGAGCTATGATTGTGTCACCGCATTCCAGCCTGGGCAACAGAGTGAGGCTCTATCTCTAAAGATAAATACATAAATACATACATACATACATACATTCCATTATCTTAATTAAAACCATAAGCACTGGCTTCTGTTTCTCCAACTTTCAGCCTCACCTTCAGCAACCTTACTCAAAGGAACACAGGGCTGTCCCAGGCCATTTGCACATTTCCTGGACACTTCCTCAGACCGAGCCCAGCTTATTGAGCTTATTGGGGCTGGCAAGGGGTGAGTGGGTGAGAATCCTGATTGCATCTCTTCTGCCCACAACTTATCCACCGCTGAGGGTCCTAAGCCACGAAGGAGAGTGTAGGCCAGGCCAACGGTGGAATTCTGCCCAGAGCTTTTCTTCCAAGGAGATCCGGCAAACCTGACGGGGGTTGTTGGGGAGGGTAGGCCATCCCTGAGTGTCCATCGTCAGCCCCCACCCTGGCTGAGGGATGTGAGAGGGAGTTAACATGAACTCTCTTGACTCTACATAGGTGGCTCCAGCAGCAGTCTGTGCAGGACCCTGTGAGCAGAGCCGCAGGTGCATATCTCAGCTCCTGGCTCTGCAGCTGACGCAGGCTGTGGCCCCAGGCCAGGCACTTCACCTCTCTGAGCCTCAGCTTTACAGAATGGGATGGTTACAGAGCTACCTGCTGGGGTGCCTGGGTGCTCAGTGGCTGGCACAGATCTGCAGATGTCCAGTCTCTGATGTTGGCCAAGGGAAAATGTGCCCGCCTGTAAAATTGCAAGCAGACCAGGAAGCCTCGGTCCTGAGAAGCTGTCCCAGTCCTGAGAAGCTCACAGGCTGGGGGGACTCTCAGAAGCAATTATGCAGGGAAGTGCTCAGCAGAGGCAGAAACCCGGACGACGGGCTGGGCAGAGCCTCACAGGGGCCCTGACTCTCAGCTGGGTGGAGAGGCAGGGCAAAGTATTCAGGGTACAGGGAGTGGCACTGCGAGGCACAGCGGCACGAGGGTGACAGCAGGCCCAGGGAGGGCTCAGCAGGAGGAAAGCTGGGCTGTGTTAAACCAGGAACAGGAGGAGGTGCGAATGCAGTCACCGGAAGCAGGTCCGATGAAGAGGCCTCGAAGTCCACCCCAAAGAGTCAGGACTTAACTTTGCACACAATCTGCCAACTTGGGTGGCAGAAGTTATTCCCACGCAGCAGTGCCAGGCTTGGACGAGGACTCACCCAGGTGGTAATGAGGGCCCTCCTTCGAGCTCAGGCCAGGAAGCAGCAGCCCTGACCACCGCTGCTAACCCAGCCTGGGGCCCTCTGTGTCCAGTAATACTTCATATTTGCTACCCGGTCATCTTACTTAATTCCCAGCACAGCCAAGCTAGGCAGCTATCATTATTCCTGCTGGCACAGGTTAGAAAACTGAGGTCTCTGCTGGGTGCGGTGGCTCATGCCAGTAATCCCAGCACTTTGGGAGGCTGAGGCAGGAAGATCCGGTAAACTCAGGAGTTTGAGACCAGCCTGGGCAATACGGCGAAATCCCGTCTTACAAAAAAATACAAAAATTAGCCGGCTGTGGTGACACATACCTGGGGTCCCAGCTACGCAGGAGGCTGAGCTGGGAGGATCACTTGAACCTGGGAGGCAGCAGTGAGCCAAGATCGTGCCACGGCACTCCAGTCTGGGCCACAGAGCAAGACCCTGTCTCAAAAAAAAAGGAAAAAAGGAAAAACAGGTTTCCAAGGGTTCAACAACCCGCCCAGGGCCATGCAGTGAGCGGGAAGAAGGGTGGAACCGTGTCCAGTGATCTCGGAGCCCACGTTCTTTCCCTTCATCTTAACAGCATCCAGTGTGTGCAGCTGCCACTCCCCTGGCCACGTTCATCTTCCACGCCCTCCCACGCAGCCCCCTCCGCCCTCCTCCCGGAGTTGCTTCTTCTTGGCCTGGGACGGATACTGAGCGCCGGAGAGAGCCCGGCCGGGCGGGACGCTGCTGCCCCCTCGTGGCCGCACGTGTTACCGCAGGCGGCCCATGGTGTCTGGGTCACTCTGGCCCTCCCGGGCTCAGCCTCTTCCCCCAAGAACGGCCAGAGGGTTGTGTGGGGAGCAGTAATAACGAGGTTCTCAGCTCCACGCCCTGCTCGCCGAGGAACCTCGGTCAAGTCACTTGCCCTCGCCTCACTTTTCCCCTCTGTCTAATGGACATACATTAAGACCTTGAAGGGCTATTAGGAGAACTTAATAGGCGAGTAGGGGCTCAGGGGTGCGCCTGGGGAACGTAGAAATGGGGCTTGAGAGAGCTCACGCTGCAGCTTCTGGCTCAGCGAGGGCAGCGAGAGGGCCTGTGATCTGTCCTTTTCCTTGTATGGCGAAAACAAAGTCCGGGTGCAAAGTCCGCTGCAGAGTTTGTTGACTTTGGGGCGAGGGCTCTGGCATCAAAGGCACTGCGTGCCCTGTCCACTGCTCCCGAGGCCGCCGCCCACTGTGATCTTTGCTCCAGTGGCCATGGGATTGTTTGAGAATTAACAACATGTAGGGAAAACCTGCGCTCCTGGCCTGCAGAGGGAGGGGAGGACCCCTTTTGCCAGGCTCCCCCAAACATTGAGCTCTCAGCTTCACCAGCTGCACCCCATGGGGTCTTCTTTGCCAGCTTTGGCGAGGGTCTGTTCCTCACTGCGCCAATGCCCCGGCATGTGATCTTTGGGCTCAGTGCCAGGCCCAGCTATCCTGCTGGCGCGGTAGGAAGCCAGAAAAGCCCCTACCCACTCCTGCTAGAGCCTAGGGGCTGCTGTTCCCTCTAGGACTCCACCAGGGAGCAGGAGGGGCCTTCACGGGGCTGGTGCAGACCTAAGACCTCCCACGCTTGCCCTCAGCCAGAGCC
Source organism: Pan troglodytes (assembly GCF_028858775.2). NCBI lineage: Eukaryota > Metazoa > Chordata > Mammalia > Primates > Hominidae > Pan > Pan troglodytes. The sequence goes on from NC_072407.2 coordinate 70,339,290, forward strand.
CTGAGACCCACACCCTCCTCTGCCACCTCCAGAAAAAGCCTCCGGTCCTGGACACCTTTGATGACTTCCTTTCCCATCCGTGCTGCTGGAGATGTCTACACTAGGAACTCACTGGGATGGACCTGTGTCCTGCAGGAAGGGCGGAGTGAGAGCCGGCCAGTGTCTGAGCTCCAGGAATGGCAAAGAGGAAGCTGCACAATATTTCCCAGGTCAGAGCCCTCCTTAGGGACATCCGCCGTCCCGATCTTGCCCCTGCAGCCTCTCTACCTGAAAGTCCCTATCCCCCTCCACACTCCACCAACCAGCTGCCCCTGGTCCCAGACTTGGACGTCCCAAGTCCATGTACACCCCTGCCTCCCCTCGGAGCTCCCACCACAATTTGTGGATGGGCACAGTGGGCAGGTCCTGGAGGCCCCACCCTGCTGTGAAGCTGGAGGGAAGGGGCACGTGGAAGGGCAGTGCTGGATGCAAGGGACAGCTTGGGGACTGGAGGGGCTTGGGTGGAGGCTGCTGGGAGAGGAGTAGCAGCTCAGGGGGAGGCTGGAGGTGGCTCAAGGGGAGAAGGGAGGGGCCCAGCGTGCTGAAGACTGCAGAATCTAGAAGACAGATGCAGCGGGGAATGGCCTTAGCAGGAGGTGAGGGCGGGAGGCAGCCAGTGTAGACAGTGGGGTGGAGTCCTCAGTGTAGATGGCAGGGTGGAGTGCTCAGTGTAGACAGCAGGGTGGAGTGCTCAGTGTAGACGGGGGTATAGAGTGCTCAGGGACCCTGAGGAAGAGCTGAAGGGGAATGGCCAGTCTTTTTTTTTTTTTTTTTTTGAGACAGAGTCTTGTCGCCCAGGCTGGAGTACAGTGGCGCAATCTCAGCTCACTGTAGCCTCCAGGTCATGGGTTCAAGCGATTCTCCTGCCTCAGCCTCCTGAGTAGCTGGGATTACAGGCACCCACCACTACACCTGGCTGATTTTTGTACTTTTAGTGGAGATGGGGTTTCACCATGTTGGCCAAGCTGGTCTCGAACTCCTGACCTCAAGTGATCCGCCCGCCTCAGCCTCCCAAAGTGCTGGGATTGCAGGCGCGAGCCATCGCGCTCCGCCTTTTTTTGTTTATTTGTTTGTTTGTTTGTTTTTTGAGACGGAGTCTTGTTCTGTTGCCAGGTTAGAGTGGAGTGGCGCGATCTTGGCTCACTGCAACCTCTTTCTCCCAGGTTCAAGCGATTCTCCTGCCTCAGCCTCCTAAGTAGCTAGCCACCATGCCCAGTTAATTTTTTTTTTTTTTAGTAGATACAGGGTTTCACCATGCTGGCCAGGATGGTCTCAATCTCTTGACCTCATGATCCACCCGCCTTGGCCTCCCAAAGTGCTGGGAGCCACCCCAAAGTACAGGCGTGAGCCACCGTGCCTGGCCAGGCCTTTGTTTTTAAGAAGGGAGAATCCCGTGGCGTTTACAAGCTGAGGAGATGGAGCTGGCCGAGGATGAGTGAGCTGGAGGGCTCTATGCAGGGGTGACGGCCTGGAGGAGGACAAGGGAGGGGATTAGCCTGGGTTCAGATCCCAGCCTGGCCACTTCCTCGCTGCATGACCCTGGGCAGGGCCATCCCTGTTCTGGCCCTTGCTGTCTCTGGAATTGGTTTGGAGGAATCAGGGGCATTAAGGTGGGACATTCTGCCTCCATTTTGCTTCAAGTACTGAAGGCCTCAGACAGCAAAATAGATGCCCCTGCCCAGGACTCCAAGCTTCAGGGGGCCCCACTTCTGCCCCCATGTGGCCCAGGGGATATGCCCTCAGCACCCAAACCCTCTTTCCAGGCTTTGCACCAAGTACCTGGACTCCAAATTCCCTGCCCAAGCCGCAGAGGCCATACGGATGCCTCCCTCAGACCCACCACAGGGGGACCTCGCCCTTGGTGGGGGCCGGGGGAGGTCCATGGTCCGGCTCCTCCGTCACCGTGCTCCAGCACAGCACCTCAAGCAGTCCAGAAAGTTCTACATGGAGCCGCCTTCCAGGTGTTGTGAGATGTATCTGTCCAGCCAGGGGGATGGGGTGCTCTATTCCATCACTTGTTGGCTGATATATACATTTATTTTTTCTTTACAGTGACTATCCATTATTTTATTTTATTTTAATTAATTCATTAATTTATTTTTTTTTATTTTTTGGAGAGAGAGTTTCGCTCTTGCTTTTGCCCAGGCTGGAGTGCAATGACGCGATCTCGGCTCATCACAACCTCTGCCTCTCGGGTTCAAGCGATTCTCCTGCCTCAGCCTCCCTAGTAGCTGGGATGACAGACGTGCACCACCACGTCTGGCTAATTTTTTTGTATTTTTGGTAGAGACAGGGTTACACCATGTTGGCCAGGCTGGTCTCAAACTCCTGGCCTCAGGTGATCTGCCTACCTTGGCCTCCCAAAATGTTGAGATTACAGATGTGAGCCATCCCTGTCAGGGCCACCGCACCCAGCCTCATAATTTTATTATCTAGATTCAAAATTTGTTAAGGTTTTGCTACCTTTGCCAGAAATGTAAATATTGAAGGTACATTGGGCTGAGTGCAGTGGCTCACGCCTGTGGTCCCAGCTACTTTGGGAGGCTGAGGCAGGAGGATTGCTTGAGCCCAGGAGGTTGAGGCTGCAGTGAGCTGTGATTGTGCCACTGCACTCCAGCCTGGGCAACAGAGCAAGACCCTGTCTCTAAAAAATAATAAATAAATAAAAATAAACGTGATGTTGCCAACAGCATGATGCTTTCCATGAGAGTTCAAAAGAGATCTCCTGAGAACATTCTGCCACAGAAACAGAATCATTTGTCACACCTGCAAAATACTAACAATTCTTATTTTTATTTTTATTTTTTTTTGAGATGGAGTCTCACTCTGTCGCCCAGGCTGGAGTGCAGTGGTGTGATCTCGGCTCACTGCAAGCTCCACCTCCCAGGTTCACACCATTCTTCTCCTGCCCCAGCCTCCTGAGTAGCTGGGACTACAGGCGCCCGCCACCATGCCTGGCTAATTTTTTTTGTATTTTTTTGTATTTTTTAGTAGAGACGGGGCTTCACCGTGTTAACCAGGATGGTCTCGATCTCCTGACCTCGTGATCCGCCCGCCTCGGCCTCCCAAAGTGCTGGGATTACAGGCGTGACCCACCGCGCCCAGCCATTTTTTGTATTTTTAGTAGAGACGGGGTTTCACCGTGTTAGCCAGGATGGTCTCGATCTCCTGACCTCGTGATCCGCCCGCCTCGGCCTCCCAAAGTGCTGGGATTGCAGGCATGAGCCACCGCGCCTGGCCATTTTTTGTATTTTTAGTAGAGACGGGGTTTCACCGTGTTAAGCAGGATGGTCTCGATCTCCTGACCTCGTGATCCACCCATCTCGGCCTCCCAAAGTGCTGGGATGACAGGCGTGAGCCACCGCGCCCGGCCATTTTTTGTATTTTTAGTAGAGACGGGGTTTCACCGTGTTAGCCAGGATGGTCTCGATCTCCTGACCTCGTGATCCGCCCGTCTCGGCCTCCCAAAGTGCTGGGATTGCAGGCGTGAGCCACCGCGCCCGGCCCACAATTCTTAATAGCATCAGACCTATTTTTAAGCAGGACATGATCAATCAGCCTATGTCTTTCATCTATTTTTGCCTGGAAAAATCCCTCTACCTTTCTGTAAATGGCATTGATGTGCTGAGGCATGGTTTAAGACTTGTGAGTGGGGCCAGGCACAGTGGCTCACGCCTGTAATCCCAGCACTTTGGGAGGCCAAGGCGGGCAGATCACTTGAGGTCAGGAGTTCAAGACCAGCCTGGCCATCTCATCTCTACTAGAAATACAAAAAATTAGCTGGGTGTGGTGGTGCCACCTGTAGTCCCAGCTACTCAGGAGGCTGAGGCAGGGGGATCACTTGAACCCAGAAGGCAGAGGTTGCAGTGAGCTAAGATGGCGCCACTGTACTCCAGCCCTGATGACAGAGCAAGACTCCATCTCAAAAAAAAAAAAAAAGACTTGTAAGTGACAAGCCCGGTCCTGGGGCCTGCTCTGTGTTCCTGTCCTGGGTTCCACCCATGCTTGCGGGGAGGGGGCCTGCAGAAGGAAACCTGACTCCACCAGCCCCAGAGTGACCAACTTGCTCCTGTTTGCTCCAGACTTTTGCAGTTTTATTCCTGAAAATGCCCCCTCAGTTCTAGGTAAACCAGGATGGTCGGTTGCCCTAGTTAGCCCACCATCCACCTTGAGAATCTAACAGCGGAGTGGGTGAGGCGGGAAGGAGAGAGAGGCTTGGGGACTTGTCCCTCTCTTGTTCATCTCAGGCCTGGCAAGAAAGGACATGTGTCCCCTGGAGATGGGTTGGGGGCATGACACACATGTCTGGTGTTTGCTCTGATCAAAGGCAAGGCTGTGGCTGTAGCTGTCTGGCGGGCCGTGGCGCTGAACAGGTGGCCTCGCTGGCACAAGCTGCCTTTCCCAGATGATCAGGAAAAGGTGTGTTCCCGGGGACCAGATGCTTCTGAGCAATGTCCAAGGTGCCCACAAGAGCCTGTGAGGGATGACTCAGCACTGGGAATCCATAAACCCACAAGGCCCCAGAGCCAGGTCATGGGGTGCTGGGCCTCCTGGGGTGGCCTTTCCTACTCCCTCTGTTCCTCCTTGAGGAGCGGAGGCAGCTGAGGTGGGAGGAACACGTGCAGAAAGAGAGAAGGAGCTGGCCTGGCCTTTCTCCATGGTGGCTTCCCTGCTGCAACTTCCCAAAGATGCAGCTTTAAATAAACTTAAGTTATTTATGTATTTATGTATTTATTTATTTATTTATTTATTGAGACAGGATCTTGCTCTGTTGCCCAAGCTGGACTGCAGTGATGTGATCACAGCTCACTGCAGCCTCAACCTCCTGGGTTCAAGTGATCCTCTTGCCTCAGCCTCCCGATTAGCTGGAACCACAGGCTTGCACCACCAGGCCTGGCTAACTTTTGTATTTTTTGCAGAGACAGGGTCTTGCCATTTTGGTCTTGAACTCCTAGACTGGTCTTGAATTCCTGCGTTCAAGCAATCCTCCCACTTCAGCCTCCCGAGTAGCCAGGACTACAGGTGCATGTCACCACACAGGACTAACTTTCATATTTTTTATAGAGACAAAGTCTTGCTGTGTTGACAAGGCTAGCCTCAAACTCTTGGGCTCAAGCAATCCTCCTGCCTTGGCCTCCCAAAGTGCTGGGATTACAGGTGTGGACCACTGCACCTGGTTGAGAATTTTGATCATTAAACTGGAACTAGAGTTGCAGCTCCTGAATTGAGTCCACTCTTGGGACTAGAAGTGACCCAAGGACTCCACTGCACCTAAGAGTGACGGGAGAGGGACAGCAGCTGCCCAGCTTTTCATCCAGGTGTGGGGAAAGGTGCTTCCTGCCCCAGCGCCGAGGGGTCCTGTGTGTCCCTGAGTTCATGTCACGGTTCCTGGCCCTCAGTAAATGCCAGATACAGGTCTCCTCCAGGTCACAAACAACCAGCCCATGATTGGTCCAGGGGGCAAGTTTCCAGGCTCGCCCCATGGGCCTGGGCAGCCACAGCCGCAGGCTGGGCCCCACGCTCCACCCACTTTCTCCGACCACTTCTGGGCACCATTCTCTCCCACTTCTCCTCGCTGACCTCTGAACTTGGAGGTCTCCAAGGCTGAGCCCTTGAACCTCTTTCTTCAGTTGCTTCTCTGGGATCATGGCCTTAAATACTGAAGATTCCACATTGCCATGGCCAGACCAGACCTTTCCTTGGACTGCAGACCTGGCTTACTCCACCCTTTTTCGAGGAGTCTAACAGAATCTCCATGGGATGAGTTCAGGCTAAGTATCCACATCCCACCCCGTTCTGTGCCCTAGACTGTTCCTCCTGGGGCCTCTCCCCTTCCGTTCCCCCATCACGTGTAACCCCAGTGAGCAGCAGCCCCGCCTTCCGGAGGCTCAGGCCAAATGCGTTGACGTCATCCTGGACTCCCCCTTCTCTCAGCCTGGACATTGCTCTCCACACCCATTCTGCCCTCACAGAGACCCAGAATCCAGTCACTTCTCACTGTCTCTGCTGCTGCCATCCTGGTCACCATCATTTTGAACTTGGGCCATTGCAATGGCTCCGCCACTGGCCTCCTAGGTTTCTCTCTCGCCCCCTTCCATCTACAGTATTTCCCACACCACAGCAGAGAGATGCTGAAAACAGAAATCAGCCGGGTGCAGTGGCTCATGCCTATAATCCCAGCACTTTGGGAGGCCAAGGCGGGTGATCACTTGAGGCTGGAAGTTCTAGACCAGCCTGGCCAACATGGTGAAACCCCGTCTCTACTAAAAATACAAAAATTAAGTGGGCGTGGTGGCAGGTGCCTGTAATCCCAGCTGCTCGGGAGGCTGAGGCAGGAGAATCGCTTGAACCTGGGAGGCAGAAGTTGCAGTGAGTTGAGATAGCACTGCACTCCAGCCTGGACAACAGAGACCCTGTCTCAAAAAAAAAGAAAAAAAATCAAATGACATGCTCCCCTGTTTCTGGCTCTCTGAGGGTTCCCCATCTCACTCTGAGGAAAGCAGGCTTTGCTGCTCTCTGATGGTGGCTCTCTGCACTCCAGCCCCTCCAGCCCTCGCTGCACCTCAGGGCCTTTGTACTGGCCTCCCCCAGGGCTGCAAGCTTGTTCCCTCCCTTCCTTCAGTCCCTTCCTCTCCTTCCTAGTGCAGCCTTCCTCATCCTCAACCCTCCTACGTTGCTTTGTCTTCTAAAGCTGGCATCACCCTCTCCCCTCTGGAGCATGGGTGGGTAAACACTTCTGTAAAGGGGCAGATAGGAAATATTTTCAGCTTCACAGGCCTTACAGTCTCCGTTGCAGCTACTAATTTTGCCATCATAGTGTAAAAAACAGTCAGAAATGTGGCTGGGCACGGTGGCTCATGCCTGTAATCCCAGCACTTTGGGAGGCCAAGGCGAGTGGATCACAAGGTGAGGAGTTCAAGACCAGCCTGGCCAAGATGGTTAAACCCCGTCTCTACTAAAAATACAAAAAAATTAGCCACATGTGGTGGTGGGCACCTGTAATCCCAGCTACTCATGAGGCTGAGGCAGAGAACTGCTTGAACCTGGAAGGCGGAGGTTGCAGTAAGCTGAGATCATGCCACTGTACTCCAGCCTGGGTGACAGAGCAAGACTCTGTCTCCAAAAACAAAACAAAACAAAACAAAACAAACAAACAAAAAAAAACAGTCAGAAATGCTACCCTGGGTGATACAGTTTGAATATATTTCCCCCAAAATCTCATGTTGAAATGTAACCCCCCATGTTGGATGTGGGGCCTGGTGGGAGGTGTTTGGGTCATGAGGGAAGACTCCTTGTGGCTTGGTCCTGTCCTCATGATAGTGAGTTTTCACAAGATCTGGTTGTTTCGCCCCGAGGCCTCCCGAGAAGCTGAGCAGATGCCGGTGCCATGCTTGTATAGCCTGCGGAACCATGAGCCAAATAAACCTCTTTTCTTTAGAAATTACCCAGTCTCAGGTTTTCCTTTATAGCCACATAAGAATGGCCTAACACACAAAATTGGTACCAGGAGTGGAGCACTACTATACAGATACTTGAAAATGTCGGAGTAACTTGGTACTGGGGAACGGGCAGAGGTTGGAAGAGTTTGGAGGGCTCAGAAGAAGACAGGAAAATGAGGGGAAGTTTGGAACCTCTTAGAGACTGGTTAAAAGATTGTGACCAAAATGCTGATAGTGATATGGACAAGCCAAGGCCAGGGTGATGAGTCTCAGATGGAAATGAGGAACTTATTGGGAACTGGAGCAAAGGTCACTTTCGTTATGCCTTAGCAAATAATTTGGCTGTATTATTTTCATGCCCTAGGGATCTGTTGAAGTTTGAACATAAGAGGGATGACCCAGGACATCTGGGGGAAGACATTTCTTCCCTTCCTCCTTCCTTCCTTCCTTTCGAGATCAAATCTTATTCTGTCACTAGGCTGGAGTGCAGTGGCATGATCTGGGCTCACTGCAACCTCTGCCTCCCAGGTTCAAGTAATTCTCCTGCCTCAGCCTCTCCAGTAGCTGGGACTACAGGTGTGCGCCACCACACCAAGCTAATTTTTTTGTATTTTTAGTAGAGATGGGTTTCACCATGTTGACCAGGATGGTCTCGATCTCCTGATCTCGTGATCTGCCCACCTAGGCCTCCCAAAGTGCTGGGATTACAAGTGTGAGCCACCAAGTGTGGCCATAAATTTTGAAGCAGCAAAGCATTCAAGATGTGGCCCGGCTTCTTTGAATTCCCTATGCTCAAATGCAGGAGCAAATAAATGAATTAAAGTTAGAAGTTATATTTAAAGGTAAAACAGAGCATAAAAGTTTGGAAAATTTGCAGCCTGGCCATGTGACAAAAGAAAGAAAAAGCTTTTTCAGGAGAGGAGTTCAAGCCGGCGGTGGAGTAACCTCTTGCTAGAGGATTTGCATAACTAAAAAGGAGCCGACTGCCAATAACTGAGACAATAGGAAATAGGCCTCAGGGGCAAAAAGGCCTCAAAGGCATTTCATAGATCTTCCACAACCCTCCCATCACAGGCCCAGAGGATGAGGAGGAAAGAATGGTTTCATTGTCCAGGCACAGGGCCCTGCTGCTCTGCACAGCCTCAGGACACTGCTCCCTGCCTGCATCTAGACTGTTCCAGCTCCAGCCTTGGCTCAAAGGGCCATAGTCACAGCTCAGGCTGCTGCTTCAGAGGGTTCCAGCCATACACCTTGGCAGCTTCCATGTGGTGTTAAGCCTGTAGGTGTGCAGAGTGCAAGAGTGAAGGAGGCTTGACACCATCCACCTAGATGTCAGAGGATGTATGAGAGAGCCTGGGAGCCCAGGAAGAAGGCTGCTGCAGGGGCAGAGCCTTCCCATTGGAGGGGAAATGTGGGGTTGGAGGCCCCACATAGAGTCCCCACTGGGACAATGCCTAGTGGAGCTGCGGGACGGGGCTGCCACCATCCACACCCCAGAATGGTAGATCACCAGCAGCTTGCACCCTGCACCTGGAAAAGCCGCAGGCCCTCATCTCCAATCTGTAAGAGCAGCCATGGGGACTGAATTCTGCAAAGCCGCAGGAACAGAGCTGCCCAAGGCCTTGGGAGCCTGCCCCTTGCACCAGTGTGCCCTGGCTATGGGACATGGAGTTTAAGGAGGTTATTTTGGAGCTTTAAGATTGAATGATTGCTCTGCTGGGTTTTGGACTTGCTTGGGGCCTATAGCCCCTTTCTTTTGACCGATTTCTCCCTTTTGGAACAGGAATGTTTACCTAATGCCTATGGCCCCATTGTATCTCAGCAGTAAATAACTGTTTTCATTTTTACAGGCTTGTAGGTGAAAGGAACTCATCTTCAGATGAGACGTTGGACTTGGGAGTGGGATTTTCGAGTTAATGCTGGGATGAGTTAAGACTTTGGGGGGCTACTGGGAAGGCATGACTATATTTTGCAATGTGAGAAGAACATGAGATCTGGGGGGCCGGGGTGGAATGATATAGTTTGGATATTTGTCCCCCCAAACCTCATGTTGAACTATAATTCCCAATGTTGGGGGTGGGGCCTAGTGGGAGGTTTGGGTCATGGGGGCAGACCCCTCGTGGCTTGGTGCTGTCCTTGCAATGGTGAGTTCTCGTGAGATCTGCTCATTTAAAAGTGTGCACACCTCCCTGCTCTCTCTCTCTCTCGCTCCTGCTTTTGCTGTGTGATGCACCTGCTCTGGCTCTGCCTTCCATGATGAGTAAAAGCTCCCTGAAGCCTTCCCAGAAACCAAGCAGATGCCGGCACCATGCTTGTACAGCCTGCAGAACCGGGAGCCAGTTAACCCCTTTCTTTATAAACTACCCAGTCTCAGGTGTTTATTTGTTTTTTATTTATTTTGAGACAGGGTTTCTCTCTTGTCTCCCAGGCTGGAGTGCAGTGGCACAATCTTGGCTCACTACAACCTCCTCCTCCCGGGCGCAAGTGATTCTCCTGCCTCGGCCTCCTGAGTAGCTGGGACTACAGGTGCACGCCACCACGCCTGGCTAATTTTCATATTTTCAGCAGAAATGGGGTTTCACCATGTTGTCCAGGCTGGTCTTGAACTCCTGACCTCAAGTGATCCACTCGCCTTGGCCTCCCAAAGTGCTGGGATTACAGGCGTGAGCCACCATGCCCGGCCTCAGGTATTTCTTTATAGTAATACAAGAATGGCCTAACACACTGCACAAGCCACTACCTCTCTGACTTCAGTTTCCTTTTCTGTAAGATGGGTTTGTGAAGATTAGGTACTGTATTAGTTTCCTGTGGCTGCCATAACAAATTACCACAAATCTGGTGGCTTAAAACAACAGCAGTTGATTATCTCACAGTGCTGGAGGCCAGAAGTCCGAGGTGGAGGTGTTGGCAGGGCTGTGCTCCGTCTGGAGGCTCTAGGGGAGGCTTCTTCCTACCTCTTCCAACTTCTGGGGCTCCAGGTATTCCTTGGCTTGTGGCTGCATGGCTCCAACCTCTGCCTCATCTTCACATGGCCTTTTTTCCTTCACTCTCCTCTTCTGTCTCAGATCTCTGTCTGCTTTTCTTTTCTTTTATGAGATGGAGTTTCACTTTTCTCCCTCAGGCTGGAGTGCAGTGGCGCGATCTTGGCTCACTGCAACCTCCGCCTCCCAGGTGCAAGCCATTCTCCTGCCTCAGCTTCCTGAGTAGCTGGGATTACAGGCACCCGCCACCATGCCTTGCTAATTTTTGTATTTTTAGTAGAGATGGGATTTCATCATGTTGGCCAGGCTGCTCTCGAACTCATGACCTTAGGTGATCCACCCACCTCGGCCTCTCAAAGTGCTGGGATTACAGGCTTGAGCCACTGTGCCCAGCCTCTGCTTTTCTTTTCTAAGGACCATTTGTCCTTGGATGCAGGGTCCACCTGGATAATCCACGATGAGCTCCTCATCTCAAGATCTCTAACTTAATGACACCTGGGAAGACCCTTTTCCTAACTTGGTTAACATTCACAGGTCCCAGGGATTAGGATGTGGATACATCTTTTTGAAGGCCACTGTTCAATCCACTGTATGTGTCTTTAAAACACTTATAAATGAGAATGAAGCCTGAATGTCAACTCCTTCATCTGCAGTGAAAAAATAAGACTGCTCTGTGGACCAGACTACTTAGTTTTATTTTTCACTGCAGATTATTTTTCACTACTCATGTGGGCCTGCCCAGGGCATTCTTTCCCAGGAGGCAAGTTATGTGGCAAGCAAAATGATCAGGAGAGTCAAACAAACAGCTGCAGAAACGGATGGACGATGACTGTCAGAAGGAGGAGAGAAGTGGAGGGTGACAGCCGAGGTGAGTGCCTGGCTCATTCATCCTCACTCCCTCTCTTGAATCCATGTTAATCACAATTTACATGAATGTAGTGCTTTAAAATTAAGGTATATAGAGAAACCCCATCTCTACTAAAAATACAAAATTAGCCGGGTGTGGTGGCGCATGCCTGTAATCCCAGCTACTCGGGAGGCTGAGGCAGGAGAATCGCTTGAACCCGGGAGGTGGAGGTTGCAGCGAGCCAAGATCTTGCCATTGCACTCCAGCCTGGGCAACAAGAACAAAACTCCAACTCAAAAAAAAAAGGTAAGGTAAGGCTTATGCTTATAATCCCAACACTTTGGGAGGCCAGACCAGGAGGATGGCTTGATCCTAGGAGTTCAAGACCAGCCTGGGCAACACAGTGAGACCGCAGCTGTCCCCCATCTCTATAAAAAATTTAGAAAAATTTTTTAAAGTGCTAAAATTACAGGCTTTTTAAAAGTGGTAGGATTATAGGCCGGGGGGTGGCTCATACCTATAATCCTAGCACTTTGGCAGGCTGAGGAAGGTAGATTGCTTAAGCCCTGGAGTTCAAGACCAGCCTGGGCAATATAGTGAATCCCCATCCTTCAAAAATATTAGCTGGGTGTACTGGCACATACCTGTAGTCCCAGCTACTTGGGAGACTGAAGTGTGAGGATCACCTAAGCCCAGGGAGGTTGAGGCTGCAGTGAGCCAAGAGTGCACCACTGCACTCCAGCCTGGGCAACAGAGTGAAACCTTGTCTCAAAAGAAAAAATTATCCAGGTGCGGTGGTGCATGCCTGTAGTTCCAGCTACTTGGGAGGCTGTGGTAGGAGGATCACTTGAGCCTGGGAGGTTAAGGCTGTAGTGAGCCGTAATCACACCACTGCACTCCAGCCTGGGTGAGACAGCTAGACATTATCTTAAAATAAATGAAAAATAAAAGTAAGGTAGAAAGAGTATTTTTAAAAGTCTTATTGGAGGTTCACATCAGCACTGAGAGATAAGAAATAGAGCAGATATCATGATTCCCACTTTATGAATGCAGAAACTGAGTCCCAGAGAGGTGAATCCAGCCTGTGTCCTTCACACCCCAGCTGGCTCATAGAAACCATGGCCTGTTACCAACCAAGCCCTCCAGAGCCCAGCACTGTAGGCCGATGGCGGCCTTCCCTGGCCTGCTCCTGGGGCAGGTTGCTGAGAAGCATTGCCTGTTTTGGGGAGAGGCCTGCGGCGGCCTGAGGAATGAGCCTGGCAGTGGGCACTCTCACTGGGGCCTCCTCCGGCGCTGCCCTCAGGAAGATTCTGTGGCTCCGAAAGCCCCAGGGGCACCTCTGACCACAGCAGTCGGTCCTGCCGGGTTGGGGGGGCTCTTGTGCCCAGCGTAACTTCACAGAGCCAGCACGTTCCAGCCTGGGAGGGAAACCAAAAGGCACTTTGCCCAAGTGTCACAGGGCTGAAACGGCATCCTCATGGGCCCCTGTCCCCGGAAGCAATGAGATTGGACAGGTGCTGAGCCCCTGTTACTTCATTGGGATGGACTTGCATCTAAGGAACGAACTGAGAGTGAACATTTCCAAATTTGAGGCCTAAGAAAAGTTTGTTGGCCTGATGAGCCGTGACAGGCAACCGTCTGGGGAAGTGGAAGCTCAGCACATCCTCCGGCTACTTATTATGTTACTGAAGGGTCTAAAAATGACTGTCCTTGGGGTGCTGGAATCCTGCAGAATAAAATAGTGCTGAATTTTAATTCATTCTTTGCAAATGAATGTTCTCAAGGCTCCGGTTGGAGTCAGGCACCCTGGGACCTTGCAGTAGTGTGCTTTGGGTCCCAGGTCACAGCACAGCCCCTTTCTTTTTTTTTTTTCTTTTTTGAGATGGAGTCTTGCTCTGTCGCCCAGGCTGGAGTGCAGTGGCGTGATATCGGCTCATTGCAACCTCTGCCTCCCAGGTTCAAGTGATTCTCCCGCCTCAGCCTCCCGAGTAGTTGGGATTACAGGCGCCCGCCACCAAGCCCAACTAATCAGCTAATTTTTTTTTTTTTTTTTTTTTTTTTGAGATGGAGTCTCACTCTGTCGCCCAGGCTGGAGTGCAGTGGCGCAATCTCGGCTCACTGCAAGCTCCGCCTCCCAGGTTCACGCCATTCTCCTGCCTCAGCTTCCCAAGTAGCTGGGACTACAGGTGCCCGCCACCACGCCCGGCTAATTTTTTGTATTTTAAGTAGAGATGGAGTTTCACCATGTTAGCCAGGATGGTCTCGATCTCCTGACCTCGTGATCCACCCACCTCAGCCTCCCAAAGTGCTGGGATTACAGGCATGAGCCACCTCACCTGGCCTTTTTTTTCTTTTTTTTAGAGATGGAGTCTTGCTCTGTCGCCCAAGCTGGAGCATAGTGGCTCAATCTCGGCTCACTGCAACCTCTGCCTCCTGGGTTCTAGCAACTCTCCTGCCTCAGCCTCTCGAGTAGCTGGGATTACAGGCGCATGCTGCCATGCCCAGCTAATTTTTTGTATTTTTAGTAGAAACGGGGGTTTTACCATGTTGCCTAGGCTGGTTTTGAACTCCTGACCTCGTGATCCACCCTCCTCGGCCTCCCAAAGTGCTGGGATTATAGGCGTGAGTCACCGCATCCAGCCCACAGTCCCTTTCCTCTCTGGGAGTCTCTGGTGGCCCCTTCATAATGCTTTTTTTTTTTTTTAATTCTTGGTACATTTTCTATGTAATCATTTCAATAACTGACTGTCCAGTAGAGTCTTTAGTTTTTCTGTATCCCTTCCCAAATTTAGAAACCTGACTTGAACTTTGGGCCAGTTGTAATGTGTCCTCTATGACAGGCCATCCTGGGCCCCCTTCCCTTCGTTCCTGTGGCCGGAGCCCTGAGCAGGCCCCATCCACTTGAGTCCAAGAGGCCCTCTCTCCTGGCTGCTACCATTGTACCCACCTGCTGGCCAGGCCCCCACAGGGGCCTCTTTCCTCCTGACAGTCTCATCCCCACTCAGCAGCCAGAGTGCCTTCTTTATAAATGTAGATCAGATCCTTTCACTGTATTTGTTCATCCAACACACATTTACTGAGCACCTACTGTGTGCTAGGCCCTGGCACGGGCACAGGAAACACATCAGGGAATAAAACTACACTCTCTGCTCTCCTGGAGCTTCCATGCTAGTGGAGAGAAGAAAGATACGTAAACATGTAATGAGTCAGGTGGTGATGAGTACAAAGGAGAAAAGTAAAGCAGAGAAATGGAGTAGAAAGTGCTGGCAATAGTGGGTGGTGGTGGTGGGGGGTGTGGTTTGCAATTTTCAACAGGGGTCCTCAGGCCTGACTGAGGAGCTGAAGAGGTAAGAGAGTGAGCCACGAGGCTAAGTGGGGTGAAAGAGTTGGAGCAGAAAAGGTGGGAGGATCACCAGGCATGATGGCCCCTCTCTGTAGTCCTAACTACTAGAGACAGGCTCATGCCTGTCATCCCAGCACTTTGGGAGGCCGAGGCAGGTGGATCATCTGAGGCCAGGAGTTCAAGACCAGCCAGACCAACATGGTGAAACCCTGTCTCTACTAAAAATACAAAAATAAGCTGGGCGTGGTGGCACATGCCTGTAATCCCAGCTACTTGGGAGGCTGAGGCAGGAGAATTGCTTGAGCCTGGGAGGCAGAGGTTGTGGTGAGCCAAGATTGCCCCACTGCACTCCAGCCTGGGCAACAGAGTGAGATCCCATCTCAAAACAAAACAACAAAAGCTAACTACTTGAGAGGCTGAGGTGGGAGGATAGCTTGAGCCCAGGAGTTTGAGGTTGCAATGAGCTACGATCACACCACTATACTCCAGCCTGGGCCACAGAGTGAGACCCTGTCTCAAAAAAAAAAAAAAAAAAAAAAAGAGTCCCAGCAGAGAACAGCAAGCACAAAGGCCCTGAGGCAGGAGTGCACCTGGTGTGTTTGAGAACCCACAGAGACACCACTGTGGCTGGAGCAGGGTGAGATGTGGGAAGGGAGTGGCTAAGGAAGCTGAGAGGTCAAGGAAGAAGTGTGGTTGGAGCAGGCCCTGCAGGTGCCGAAGGCTTTTGCTTCTTTCCTGAGATGGCAGCCCTCACGAGCCCTGGAGCTTCCCTGGCTGCCATGAGATCAGGTGGAAGGGGGTCGAGGCTGCAAGTGGGGACGCATGAGCGGGTGACAGGTGGCAGTAGTAGAAGTGTAAGAAGAGCTGGGAGTCTGGGTCTCTTCTATCTTGAAAATAGAACCCCAGGCTGTGCTGGTAGAGCTGGATGCAGGGTGGAAGAAGGGAAAATATTTTTGCTGCTTAAATCCTAGCCTGGCTTCCCATTGCTCGTGGGGTGCATTCTCGATTCCTCTTCCCCGCCTGAGGTCAGACATGTGCTGGCCCTGGCTGGCCTCTCCTGTACCTTCTACCACCAGCTCCAGCTCATGGCCTGATGTGGTTCCTCCCCCGAATCCAGCGACCGGGCTGCCCTCTGCCCCAGCGCCTCCTCCGTGGATGTCTGCTCTTCCTGAACTGCCCTCCCACCGGACGGCTGCTCCTTGGTAGCAGCTCTAGTGTCCTTCCTTCCCTAAGCCAGTTTCCCCAAACACTGCAGCACAACGCCCTTCATTTCTCATGGCATTCTTCATGGCCTGTCAATGGGGCTTTTGTTGTTTTAATTTTCTGTCTTCTTGTTTTTGTTGGTCTTCCTAGAATATAAACCCCATGAGGGCAGAGGCGTTCAGCCTGACTCCAGCCTGGCAAAGCTGTCACAAATCTGGAGGAACACACACGTTCACGGGCACTCAGTTCTGTGAGGTATTGCAAGCCCTCTCTGAACTTGCAAGGTGGCCATTGCTGTCCCCACTTTACAAGGGAGGAAAGAGTGCTCGGAGAGGTTCTACTTAGACCCGCCAAGGGCACAGTCGTTCTAGAAAGTAGCAGACTGGGAGTTCCAACTTGGGCTTGCTGGTTCCAGAGCCCCTTCTGTGCCCCTTCCAGGCTGTGCCTGGGTGAGATTCTTCTCCTACCAGCACGTCTTCTTCCTGGAGGGTTCAGTGGCTGAGCTGACACCGGTGGGCAAGAGGCCCTGGCAGGCTTGTTGAAGGACTCAAAGGTGGCGTCTGGGAGCCTGGCGGGACTTTCTCCCTGTCAGCCTAGAGGCACTTTTAGAGGAGTGTGTCTGTTTCGCAGTCTTCGTGTCTCATAATTCATAACTAAGGTAGAGGGTACACATTTAGTTTACAGTAAAACCTCAAACCCACCTCCACTCCCAGCCGGCCACTTCTCTCCCTGTTCCCTTCTCTGCCCTCCACAGGTGAGAACAAATGTCCGGGGCCGCCCCGTGGGGCCCCAGGCTGCCCGCCCTGAAACTGCCTCGCTGTGTGCCCTTGGGCAACCCCGCCCTGCTCCGTGCCTCAGTTTCCCCACTCATAGAGGCTCCACAGGTGACACACCTGGCTCCGGGCCCCGATCGGCCGCCGGGCCCCGCGGGGCGGAAACCCCGCGCCGAGCCTCGCGGAGGCACCTCCAGGGCAGGGCGGGGAGCGCGGGGAGGGGCCGCGGGGACCTGGGCCGCTGGGGCCGCCTGGCCGCCGGCCGGCTCCGGGGGGCGCCCGCGGGAGGGCGCGGCCGGCGCGGGGGGCGCGGGCGGCGGCGGCGGGGGGCGGAGACGCGGCGCGGCTTCCGCTCCCGCGCGCCCAGCTCCCTCCTCCCCGTCGTCCTGGTCCGCGGCGCCTGAGGAGGGAGGCGGAGGCGCCGGGAGCCGCGCGAGGAGCCGCCGCCGCCGCGCCATGGAGCCCGAGTGAGCGCGGCGCGGGCCCGTCCGGCCGCCGGACAACATGGAGGCAGCGCCGCCCGGGCCGCCGTGGCCGCTGCTGCTGCTGCTGCTGCTGCTGGCGCTGTGCGGCTGCCCGGCCCCCGCCGCGGGTAGGTGGGCGCAGGCCGGCCTGGGGCCGCGGGTTGCTCGGACAATGGCCCGGGCGGCCCCGCGGCCAAGTGCGCGGGCGCCGCCGCCGTCTCGGAAGCGACTTGGCGAGTTGGGAGCGAGTTCGGGCGCGCGCCCGGGATCCCCCTGCCGTCCCCGGCGTCCCCGCCACGCGCGGGCCCTTTGTCTCCCCACCCGGGCCCTCCCCGGGGACGCTGCGTCCCGGGCTGGCGAGGAGGGCGCGCGGGCGGCGCCCGCTCCGCCAGGTGCGGCGCGGGCGGGTCCTCACCTGCCCGAGCCCGCGGGAAGCCGGGAGCCGAGCCCGCTCTGGGCCCGTGTGGCCCGGGCCGGGCAACGAGCGGGGACTTGGGGCGCGGAGGCGGGCCTGGCCCGGGGAGCCGGTTCGCAAGCCTGTTTCCAGCGGCCGCGCGGCCGCCCCGCGTGCTCCGAGGACGGGCTGAAGTTGCAGCGAGAAAGTTCTGAGCCCGGGTGCGGGGCGGCCTGGCCGGTGGCGCTGCTCCTGTGAGCCGCGTGGCTGTGGGTTTCCAAGCGGACTGACACCTGCCAGGTGCCCGGGCGACCCGAATGCCCCGTGTGGCCGCCGGGTCCCCAGATAGTGTCCATCCCCGGGTCGGCTACGCGGAGGTGACGTGGTCCCAGAGCGCAGGGCAGTGGGGGAGGCAGGCTTGTGCCTCAGTTGTACACTCCCGTGGGGAGAGGTAGGGCCGGGGAACTTTCTCTCCAACTTTTGGTGTTTCCCAGGGGGTGGAGTTGAGGTCAGGAGGACTCAGGAAACTTAAGCAGTCGTGAAACGCTACACATGTTCTTTTAATTTGGAGATTGCCATGTGGTTTTTCAAGCAAGCCTCTTGCTACCTAAATCATTCTCTTCGGATGTGCGTGTTTTGTTTTTCTGGAGTATGGCTGGCCAAGTGGCACGGCCGCAAGTGCCTGTGCACGCCGGGGCTCCTGTTCTGTTTGTGGCAGTTTAGCGGGGAGGACCTCGGGCCCCTTTGTCTGGGCCTCCTTAAGGCAAACAGCTGTCTCCCTGAATATTTCCAGTGTGAATGGTGCAGCGGGGTGGCCCTGTAGTCAGATCCCCCAGGCTGCAGCCTCTGCCTGGAGGTGTGGGGGACAGCGGGGAACAGGAGGAGCTTGGAGTTTGTTTCACGTCCTCCTGCCTCTGACCCAAGCCTAGAGATTCTATGGACAGTTTCACCCCAAATCTGCCTCTTTCAGGAGCGTGTTTACATTGTGGGGCCTTGTCTGGAGCTAGCAAAACAAGGTGAAGACAAAACAGCGACAGTATCTGGGGAGTACAGGCCAGCGCCGCTCCTTTTTCCGGAAATGCCTGGGTCAAGGAGGCAAAAGGGGTTTTGGGGAAGCTGTTTGTTTTAAAGGGGGGGTTTCTAGGCCGACCGCGTTGCCTTTCACCTCATTGCAGTTGTGGGTTTTGTGCACGTTTTGGGGTGATGTTGCTGGAGTCAAATGCCTGTTGTCCATGTGGTTCGAGCCCCTAAGGAGAAAGAATTATAGCTGTAGAGTTCAGTTGTGTGTGAGGCAAAAATAGAGTTGATTATTTTAACATTAGGCAGCAAGGCCTGGGAGCCCCAGCGAATGTGGTGATCCAGGCCTAAAATGGAAGGAAAGGGAGGAATCTTTCTGCAGAACGGTTTTGATGTTATATCCCTGGTTTTCTGTGTGAGATACATGCCTCGGACCTCAGCGAAGCCAGTAAGTGGGCCGCTAATTATTTTTCCTGATTGCTTCCTGTTGCAATTGGAAGCTGTGAACGCACGGAAATGGCTTTGTTCTAGTGGTCCCAGTGCTGAGAACTTCCCCAGCTCCCAAGCCCTAGTCCTCTCTCCTCGGGGCCCAAGTGCTTGTTCCAGGGCCGGCCTGTCCAGGCACCCCCTCTCCCCCTGGAGTTTCCTCCTGTAGATGCCCAAGGCCAAGGCCGGGCCCTCTGGGAGAGCCCAGAAGGGCTGAGTGGGGTTAACCAAGTGCTGTGTGGAGCACCCTGAGAGAGTCCCCTCCAAAGCAGGGCCCCGTGTGTTTAGCTCCCCTCTTCAGTTCCAAGAAATTCGCCGGTGAACCCGATCCAGCATTTGTTCAGCACTTTTCTGGGGAGATTCACCTCGTGCTTCCTGTCGTTTTTGGAACCCGTTTAATTTCAGCCGTGCTGTGTCACTGCTCAGGCATTTAGTAGAACTCACACACACGGGTGGGGGATGTAGGCAGGTGAGGCCTCTGAGTTGCTTTCTCCCTTGCAGCGACGGGTTGCAGGGCTGATGGGGGTGGAGGGGTTTGGGGTCAGACCCACCTGGGTTTACATGCTCAGTGGCTGTTTGACTTCGGGCACCATACCTAGTTTCCGTTATCTCACCCCGTTCCTCTCCCAGGCTATGGGGAGCCCTAAGTGCCCTGTGTGAGACCTTTAGCCCCATCCCTGGCAGAGCTGCAGTGAGCGCAGTTGTGTGTCAGAGTCCTCGATCTTTCTGGCCCCAGCCGGTCTAGAGGCTGTTATTACAATAGTCTGGATTTTTCCTGTATGACCTTGGACATCCAGTCCACTGACAAACTCACTCACTCACCGCTGCAGCCCTCGGGGGCAGGAGTAGTTAGTTAGCACTGTGGACAGAGCCCCTGCGCCCAGGGTCTGATTCCAGCCTGGCCGCTTCCTGTGCTGGGAGGCTTAGGAAGCTGATGCTACCTTTGTGTGCCTCAGTTTTCTCACCTGTAAAATGGGAATAGAATCCTTCCTACCATGAATTCAGTGAGTTAACGTGCACCTGGCCCGGTATTATGCTGTTGCTGTTTTGCTTTGGTGTCTGCTACGGAGTGAAGTGCTAGGGTTGAGTGCGATAGAATGGCAGATAAGGCCCCGCCCCTGCGGGCAGAGCTTCCCATGTAGAGGGGAGGACAGGGAAAGAAGCTTTGCAGCTATGCAGAGGTGGGCCACGGGTGCTCCTTCACCCTCGGGGTGTCCTGCGAGAGGCCCTTAGAGGCCAGATCATGCTGTGGAGTCTGGTTGTGATCCACAAGGCAGCGGAAGCTTCTGGAAGGCTTTAGGCAGGAGTTACAGGAAATGCAAGCTAAAGCCAGATCTTTCCTAGGTGAAAGGTGTCGAGTTGATTTTTTTTTAAATTGAGGTGAAACTTACATAATATAAAATATTAAAGTATAGAAGGCAGGCATTTAGTATATTCACAATGTTTACAGTCCTCACTTCTATCAAGTTATAAGAGATTTCCATCACCCCCAAATAAAACCCATACCCATTACACAGTGACTTCCCGTTCCCTCTCCCCGGATCCCCTGGTGAACACCAGTCGACTTTCTGCCTCTGGTTCTGCCTGTTCTGGGCATTTTGTATGAAGGGAATCTTACAATGCGTCTTCGTGGCTGACTTCCTTGGTTACTGTAACGTTTTCAGGAGTCATCCAAGTAGTACCACGTATGGGTGTTTCAGCCTCTTATTTTTTTTTTGAAATGGAGTCTTGCTCTGTTGCCCAGGTTGGAGTGCGGTGGTGCGATCTCGGCTCACTGCAACTTCTGCCTCCTGGGTTTAAGTGATTCTCCTGCCTCAGCCTCCCAAGTAGCTTGCATTACAGGTGCCCGCCACCACGCCCAGCTAATTTTTGTATTTTTAGTAGAGACGGGATTTCACCATGTTGGCCAGGCTGGTCTTGAACTCCTGACCTCAAGTGAGCTGCCGGCCTCGGCCTCCCAAAGTGCTGGGATTACAGGTGTGAGCCATCACGCCCGGCCTATTTCAGCCCTTTTTGTGGCTGAATAATATTCCATTGTGTGGAGGGACCACATTATATTTGTCAGTTCATCCGCTGATTGGATTGATCTTGGTTGGTTGCGTCTCCCAGCCAGCACGAGCAGGTCTCATGCATCCTGCATCCTGGTGGAGGTGGCTGGTGGGAGGATCTGGCCTGAGACTCTCCTGCCGAGGTTCAGGAACGAGCCAGGTGATGGGGACAAGTTAGGGAGTCAGTGCTGGCATCTCAGAGGAGGGGCCTGGGCCCTGAGAGGAGTGCTGGGAGGGCAGAGTGAGGGCCAAGTTCAGGTTACAGAAGCCGTGAGACAGCCAGACATCTGTGGTTTGTGAGGCCTTGGAGACACTTAATGCGCTCTCCAAATGGGGAGTCTGTTGGGGAGGCCCTGGCGGGAGCCGGGGCTGCATCCAGGTCCTCGGCTTGGTGGCCTTGTTCACTTATTTGTTCAGGAAGCAGCAGGGTGTGGGCTCTGTGCCAGGCCGCCCTGGAGGGCTGTCCTGGGGGCAGTGAGGTCCAAGTGTGACGGGCGGAGGCAGCTGTGGCTTGCTACGAGCTGGCCTCAGGGACCCACCGGCTGGCTCCGGCTGCTCTCTGCATTCTCTTCAGCTCTGGAGAGCCGTGTGCCGGCCCTCAGCCTCAGTTTCCTCATCTGCAAAATTGGGACGATGGTGTCCACCTTGCCCATGCTGGTGGGGTCCCAAGAGCTGGTGTCTGGGGTGAGGGAGCTGGGGGCCAAAAGCTCCTGCCCTGGGGCATCCAGCTGTCCTTTGAAGAGTACCCCGAGGGTGGGACTGAGAGCCAGTCCCCAGCACCCTTGTCCAGATGGGGACCAGGAAGTGGGTGAAGATATTTGGGGTCTGAGCTCTATGCTGGTTGCCCCCGAGGGGGCCTGGAGCCCTGAGTTAGGAGCAGAACAGGGTGCTGGTCCTATCCGTTCCCTACCTGGGTAGTGGGGGCTGCCTTCCTGGGTTGGGGGTGGGGGGAGCTCCCTGTGCCCCTAAGCCATGCAGAGGCATGCGCATACGCGCAGCTCTTAGGCATGTGGGTGGCGCTCTGAGGTCCCTGCCCATTCCCGAGCCCCGTGTGGTGGTCCCTGTGCTCCAGGTCCAGCCTCTGGTTTCCAGTTTGTCCTAGTTTGTCACCTTGTAGGGGGCAGTTGACACTTTGCTGGCCTGACTCGTGGTGTGCCAGAGCCCGTGGCTGCTGGGCGACTGTGCCTCTTTCTCTCAGTGGCAGGAGCCTTATTTTCTAATTGAGCCTGATGGGTCAGAGGTTCTGCCACAGGGACACTGTTCTCTGTCTCTCGTGCTTGGGGTCTCCTGCTGTGGACCCCCTGGGAGGTTGTCCTGGGGGTGCGGGGATTGTGCTTTCTGGGTATTTTCTTATTTGCTCTATTGGAGTGTATTTAATTTAATATGTATATTTTAAACATCTTTTAGTTTGCCTTAATGTAATTTTTTTTGAGATTTAATTTTTTTTTTTTGAGATGGAGTCTTGCTCTGTCGCCCAGGCTGGAGTGCAGCGGCGTGATCTCAGCTCACTGCAAGCTCCACCTCCCAGGGTCACGCCTTTCTCCTGCCTCAGCCTCCTGAGTAGCTGGAACTACAGGCACCCGCCACCACGCCCGGCTAATTTTTTGCATTTTTAGTAGAGACGGGGTTTCACCGTGTTAGCCAGGATGGTCTCCATCTCCTGATCCTCCCACTCGGCCTCCCAAGGTGCTGGGATTACAGGCGTGAGCCACCACACCCGGCCTGCTTTTTTTTTTTTTTTTTTTTTTGAGTCTTGCTCTGTTGCCGAGGCTGGAGTGCAGTGATGCAGTCACCGCTTACTGCAGCCTCTACCTCCTGGGCTGAAGCAATCCTCTCACCTCAGCCCGCAAGTAGTTGGGACCTCAGGTGTGCACCACCACGCCCAGTTGATTTGGTTGTTTTTTGTAGAGACAAGGTTTCACTATGTTGCCCAGGCTGGTCTTGAACTCCTGGGCTCAAGCGATCCACCCACCTCAGCCTCCCAAAGTGCTGGGATTACAGACATGAGCCACTGCGCCGGGCCTTAATGTAGTTTTTCTTGTGGTTAAACTGAGGTGAAGGTTCACTCAAGGAGGAAAGTGGTTTTTAGCCTTTTGAGGGGCTCAAGGACCCCTTCAAGGATATGATAACGGCTCCTCTCCTGAGAAGGTGCTTGGTGGGGGCGGCACAGGCTCCACTCCACCCCATTGCAAGAATCCAGGGCCCTGCAGGGCTCAGAGCCCTCTGCCTGCCTCCCTGTGGGGCATTGAGGGGCACTCACCTTCTGAAGGCCTCAGTTTCCTTTTTTTGTAAAATGGAACCAGCTGATTCCAATCTCTATGGTCTCTTCTAGCACAGAGCTTCACATTTTTTCTCCCTTCAGGATCCTGAGGCCTCTGGATCGCTAGAGATTGGGGGTGTCCCCAGAAGAGGCGCTGCTTCTGTGCCCTCCCTCACCCCACCGTGCCTGGCTCCTTCTTTTTTTTTTTTTTTTTTGAGACAGGAGTCTCACTCACGCCCAGGATGGAGTGCGGTGGCACGATCTCGGCTCACTGCAACTTCTGCCACCCTGGTTCAAGCGATTCTTGTGCCTCAGTAGCTGGGACTACAGGCGTCTGCCACTATGCCCAGCTAATTTTTGTATTTTTAGTAGAGACAGGGTTTTGCCACGTTGGCCAGGCTGGTCTCGAACTCCTGACCTCAAGTGATCTGCCTGCCTCGGCCTCCCAAAGTGCTGGGATTACAGGCATGAGCCACCGTGCCCAGCCTGCCTGGCTGATTTTTAAAAATTTGTCGTTGAGATGGGTGTCTTGCTTTGCTGCCCAGGCTGGCCTTGAACTCCTGGGATCAAGCGATCCTCCCACCTCAGCCTCCCAAAGTGTTGGGATTACAGGCATGAGCCGCTGTGCCCAGCCTATTTTATTATTATTATTATTATTATTTAATTTTATTTTTTCTCACTATTGCCCAGCTCCTGGCCTCCAACTCCTGGGCTCAAAGGATCTTCCTGCCTCAGCCTCCTGAGTAGCTGGGACTGCAGGCATGTGCCATCACACCCTACTTTGTACTTTTGCTTTTCTATCTTTGCTCTTGTTAAAAGCCAAGTGCCATTTCATAGTACACAGGTGCACTTGACAGCATTTACCTGATTGAGGAGTTTTTCCAGCCTTCATTGCTATTACAAAGCATGCTTGCTCGTGTGTCTCTGCATGTGTATAAGTGTTTTTATAGGATACATTCCTAGTCAAAGAGTGTGTCCATTTCTGTTTTTAAAGATATTGAGGTTGGGCACAGTGGCTCATCCAGGTAATCCCAGCACTTTGGGAGGTTGAGGCAGGAGGATCACTTGAGTCCAGGAGTTCGAGACCAGCCTGGGCAACACTGGGAGACCCCATGTCTACAAAAAATTTAAAAAATTAGCTGAGTATGATTGCACACTCCTGTAGTCTCAGCTACTTGAAAGGCTGAGGTGGGAAAATCTATTGAGCTCAGGAGGTCAAGGCTGCAGTAAGCCATGATCACAGCACTGCAACAGATCTAGCCTGGGCAACAGAGCGAGACCCTGTCTCAAATGCATACATACAAGCATACATACATACATAACTCCTAAAAGGCTGTAGCAGTTCATACCTGCAAGCATCTACGAGAACACACACTTTCCTATATCCTCTCTGATGCCGGCAATTACAAGATTTTGGTTTTTGGTGTTTTCTTTGGTCCAGTTTGGTTAAAAATTATAACACCTTTTGATTTGCACAACCCTCATTTCTGGTTTATTGGTATTTACTTTTCTGCAAATTGCCTACACTTATCCTTGGACCATTTTTCTGTTGTCTTTTTCTTTTCTTTTCTTTTTTTTTTTTTTTGAGACAGAGTCTCGCTGTGTCCTCCAGGCTGGAGTGCAGTGGCACGATTGCCATCTTGGTTCGCTGCAACCTCTGCCTCCCGGGTTCCAGCTGTTCTCCTGGCTCAGCCTCCCAAGTAGCTGGGACTACAGGCATGCGCCACCACGCCTGGCTAATTTTTGTATTTTTGGTACAGACAGGGTTTCATCATGTTGGCCAGGCTGGTCTCGAACTCCTGACCTCAAGTGACCCACCCACCTATGCCTCCCAAAGTGCTGGGATTACAGACATAAGCCACGGTGCCAGCCTGTTTATCTTTTTCTTATAGATTAGTGGGAGGTCTTTATTTGGTATGGACTTTAAGTCTTTGTTCTGTTTGTTTCAGGTTTCACTGCTGGTCTGTAGCTAGTCCTTCATCCTTGTTTCTGTGGTACATTATCATAAAGATATTAAGAAGCTTCATGTAATCATAACTCTACTTTTTCCCTATGGCTTTTTTCCTATCCCTTGTTCCTCCACCTCCAGATTATAAATATATTCTCCATTATTTTCTTCCAGGAGTGTTACTGTTTTATGTTTTACATTCAGACATTATTCTGTCTGGGTTTTTTTTTTTTTTGTATATGGTATGAGGTAGGGGTCTGGCCAGTGAATAGGGAGTTGTCCAACACCTTGGTGGAGTGGTCCATCCTATCCATTCATTGTAAATGCTGCTCTTTTATGTGTAGTGTCCACAGACACCTGGGTCCTGATTCCAGACCCTTCACTGTGCTCCACTGCCTGTGAGTGTCTTTGTGTACCGGAATGCTGCTGTCTCCATCTCTGAAGCATCAGAACATATTTTAAGATCAGTTATGTAAATTCCCACCTCATTGTCCTTTTCAAAAGACGTGTTGGCTCTTCTTGCACGTTTATGCTTTTGTGGTGAACTTCAGAGCCATCCTATCAGGTTCCACCCTTTGATCTCTTGATCTGGGGATGGTAAATGGTGATATCCAGCAGGTGTCAGAGGGCTGGATTTTAAATGGCCTCCGATGAGCTGGCGGTCTCAGGCTGTGGAAGTGAATTCATCTGCTGGGTGCAGTGGAGCCGGCCTTGACATTTGTGGGTTTTGCTGACATTTGTGGAAGGCTCTGGAGGTGCCCTTTGTGCCGACTTGCCCGAGCCACTCCTGCTGCCCAACTCACTCCGGTGTCTGCTCAGGAAAGAAATTCTAATGCACGCTAATTTTAGCATTAGCCCGATGGCAAATATAATTACTGAGTTAATTATCACTCCCCTCCCTAGTTAATCCCAGAGCAAAATGTGGGCACCTTTCATTTCTTCCTTGGGATGTACCCCTGTATTAGTCCAGATGGGGAGGCAGTACCTGCCTGGCAAAGCTCTCAGGAAATTGCTCAACGGGGCATTAATAGCTATCTGAGCGTGTGGCCCGGGCCGGAACACACCAGCCTGGGTGCTGGGTTCCTTCCAGGCTCTGGCCACCTTGGGTTCTGCCCCAGGAAGGAGCAGACTGTCTCCTCTAGGGGACCTGAAGCTTAACGTCCTCACTGTACGAGATAGTTTTGGAGCAAGACATGTTCTGGGGCTTGCTTCTGCGGGTAAAGGCCATTTCTCCAAACTTTCCCCCAGAGCGAACTTGCTTCCCAAAAGGAGTCTGGATCCGGGCGTGGCCATGCTGCCCTGGCCTCCTCCTCACTTCAGCTGGAGCCTCCGAGCTGACGTCCATGCCTATTCCTCCTCAGCACTGTAGACACAGGCCCCAGCTCTGTCCCCTGCCCTCTCCTCCACTCAGACTCCCTGGGCTCTGAGGCTTTACCTACAGGCCCTGCGGTGCATATTCAGTGAAAGCCTAGATTCAGAGCCAATGACATCAGCTTTTACTTGGTCTCCTTGCTTTCTGGAACCTCCCCTTTGCCCATTTATCTTATGCTCTGGCCAGATTAATTTTTCTCCAAGTAGTTTTCATCACGTCCTTCCCTTTCTCAGACAGTCGTGCCCATTCTCCAGCATCTGAAGTTGGAACTTTTTGGCCTGGCAGGCCGTGCTGCCCTGAGCAGACCTACCCATCTTCTGCCCCTGGTGTGGGCACTTCTCTTGCCAGATCTGTCTGGAACCTTCCATGGTCCACCCAACCTGGGAGGGCCTTGAGGACAGGGGCTGTCTTCGTCTGCGCCCCTCTGCCTCTAGTGTGATGTCTGGTAGATGATCAGTAACTGTTCTGAGGCCACCCAAGGCCTCATCTGTCCAGGGAGCAGATCTTACCCATCTTTTACCTCCTCTGGCTCGAATTCTGCTGGAGCATGAGCTCCCTCTAGCCTAGGTTGTAGAACACCTGTCTGGCTATGTGACAGCTTCTGGGCCAAGTGTGAGGACCCCCATGGTCCTGCAGTAAGAGCCCATATTTCTGGGGTGTGGGAAACCCAGTGCACCCCAAAGGGACTTGACTGTGAAGTCCCAGGTCCACGTGGTACCCACCAGCCTCCTAGGGCCCGGACTCCGTGAGATGCCATGGTGGGGGCTTGGGCATTTGCAGCCTTCACTTGGCATTCTTACCATTTTCAGGAAACTTTATATAAACATTTTTAATCATGCAAAAAAGGAATTATGGAATAATAAATGTTTATATTAAAAAGTCTTGGTGGTTTTGATTTATTTATTTATTTTTTGAGATGGAGTCTCGTTCTGTCTCCCAGGCTTGAGTGCAGTAGCACAATCTTGGCTCACTGCAACATCTGCCTCCTGGGTTCAAGCGGTTCTCCTGCCTCAGCTTCCCGAATAGCTGGGATTACAGGTGCCCGCCACCACGCCTGGGTAATTTTTCTATTTTTAGTGGAGATGGAGTTTCACCATGTTGGCTGGGCTGGTCTCGAACTCCTGACTCAGGTGATCCACTTGCCTCAGCCTCCCAGAGTGCTGGGATTACAGGCGTGAGCCACCAAGCCTGGCTTGGTGCTTTTTAAATTTATTTTGAGACAGAGTCTGACTCTGTTACCCAGGCTGGAGTGCAGTGGTGCCATCACAGCCTACTGCAGCTTCTACCTCCCCTGGGTTCATGTGGTTCTCCCGCCTCAGCCTCCTGAGTAGCTGGGACTACAGGCACACACCACCAGGCCCAGGTAATTTTTTTAAAAACTTTTTTTGTAGAAATGGGGTCCCTCCATGTTGCCCAGGCTCATTTGGAACTCCTGGGCTTAAGTGATCCTCTTGCCTCAGCTTCCCAAAGTACTGGGATTATAGGCGTGAGCCACCGTGCCTGGCTACTTTGGTACTTTTGAGTTAAAACTATAGAGTAGGTGACTGAGTGATATTTTTAATGCGTTCTCAAGAATTTGAACATGAAGAGAGTGTCACCCTCCCAGGTTATGCCCCCGGGAGTTCATGCACTTGCCACCTGGTCGCTACTCAGGAGGCCCAGGGAGTTTGCTGCAGTGCCGGAGGACTCCTGGGTCTGGGCTGTGCCTCCCCGCAGCCGCCTGCTCCCTTGGGACACTCATTCATTTGCTGTGGCCACTGCCACCCACAGTCCTTGCCTCGTAGACTCCACTGCAGCTCTGGTTACAAAGAGCGAGTGGTCAGGGACTCCTGACCTGCCATGCAGGGCCCCGTGGGCTTGTGGTGGCTTTGGTGCCGTCCGCTGCATCTGCCTCTTAGAGCATGGAGTTCTCCTTCTCAGGAGGGCTGAGCTGCTGGAGCTCTAGTCCTGCCGCAGAGCAGCCCCCAAGTGCGGCGTTGCCTGTCCCTGTGGAGCAGGTGACTACCTGGCTGCGGGCGGAACAGCAGGCCATGGCTCTGGTAGTGGTCTGTGACAGCATATCACCCTGTGGGACAGATCCCCGGGACCTAGTGGGGTGGGATAGTGAGAGTTGCGTCCACAGGGGAGGCTCAGAGACTTGTGTGCCCATTGTGGCCCTGTGTGCTGACCCAGCTGGGCTCTGCCCTGTGTGGCCCCCAGGGTGCCCGGCGTGTGCCCCGATGGCCTGGGGCAGAGCTCCAGAGAGCCACGGCTGGCCGAGGGCTCACGGATTCTCACCCGCCCCCAGTGCCTCAGGAGACACCTGGGCAGTGAACAGCTTGAGGTGTGCGGAGGATGGCTCACGATGGGAGGGAGGGACAAGGGGTGCTTTCCATCTCTTTGGCCACCAGTTTTAATTAAAAAAAAATTTCCATCTGTTTTGAAAAGTTTTATCCTCTTAAGGAAATGACGTTTATTAAGCAACAGCCCCTTCTGCTCATCGTCCAGCTGTGCTCACTGGCAGAGCAGAGGCTGGTGGGATTCCGCCTGCTCCGCACCAGGAGGTGCCACTTGGCTTCCCAGTGTGGAAGGCCTTCTTGGACTCAGCACAACTTCACGGCCCTGTGGGCTGTGGGTCCCTGGGTTGGGCATGACTGACTTGGAGGGTGATGAGAGATCTCCAGGATCCAGGCAGGTCTGGCACGCCGCTGGGTGCTAGGCGCTGGGCTCTGGGCGGCCTCCTTGCTGTGCTTTTCTCTGAGGGTTGAGGGAGCCCTGCTCAGAGACCACCAGGTGAGCTCTGGGGGTCCCTCTGGGCTCCTGTGCCCTGCACAGCCCGGTTCTGACCACAGACCTCCTCCATCAGGGTGGACTACAGCCCAGAGCGGGATGCCACCACGCCCATCAGCCCCCACCCCTGGAGCCCCTGACCAAGGCCCTTCTGGGTACTTAACCAGTGATCTGATCTCACCACAGTCAGGGATTAGGGCCTCTCCCGGAGGGCTGGGGTCCAATGGGATGATGTGTTTCAGGTGAGAAACAGGTTCAGGGATGTCCCCAGCCTCACTGGCTGTTGTTGGCAGAGCAGGATGAAAGGCAGACGGGAATGCAGAATTGGGATCTCACCCTGACCCCTGTGATCCGTGAGGCCCTTGAGCGAGAGGGATGCACTCAGTCGAAGTGCCTGCCTCTTGCTTTGTGTTAGTGTGAAGAGGAGGGGTGGGCCCTGTTCTATTCTTGGCTGCCCACAGCACCTAAGGCCAGCTTGGTCACCAAGGCATGCTGGAAGGTCACCACAGGTGGCACAGGTGGCTTGGGGTGTGCTGGGCAGCAGCCACTATGCAGCAGTGGCCTCCAAGCAGAAGCTGCTGTTTCGGACACCTGAGGTATTCCCAGCCTCCTTCCCCTACCCCGAGGTTTGCTGGAGTCACTGAGGGGGCAGTAGCGAGCTGCAGGTGCAGGGTCGGGGTCCTGGGGGTTGCATGTATGCGCAGCCTCCAGAGAAGCCCATGCAGGCCCCCCTCACCTGTTCCTGCCTGACCTGCTGTTGTGTCCTGCTCCTAGCTCTGTGGTCTGGGACAAGCATGTTAACTGCTTCAGAGCTCAGTTTCCCCATCCGTAATAGGGAATGATCTTTATGCTCCCACAGGCTCGTCCTGAGGCTGCAGAGAGGCAGCGTTGAAAAGTACCTAGCTCAGGGCCTGGCTCAGTGACGGTTAGCTGTTAGGGTTACCATCGCATCGCAATTGTTACTCCATAGTGACGACCCCCCGGGGACTCTGGACTTGTTCAGCTCAGCTGAAAGGCTGCTTGGCTGAAACCATCTCAGCTCTGCATAGTGTGGCCTGTGGGTTGCGCTCATGACAGCGTGGAGCCTATTCAGTTGGTACCGAGTGTGCGTCCTTGCCTAGCTGGCCTCGGCATTTATTTTGTAGCTGGAGCCCTGGTGGGATGGGGTCAGGTGGGCTCTGGGAGTCTGGGGGACAGGCGCAGGTACCTTTGGGTGCACCTCCCCTGGGGGCCTCTGCTTTGTCAGAAGTATGGCTGGGGGCTGAGGGCTGACTATCTATTTGTAGGTGTCACCAGAGCAGTCCCCACCTCTCCTTTTCAGAGGACGTTATTGAGGGGACCCTGCCATCTGCGTCTGGGCTGGCTGCTTCCTGTGTGGGGGGCTCCTCCCGGCTGACCAGCAGCCCTTTCTGGCCCCCTGCATCAGCGCCTCCCCACTCAGCTTCCCTGCTGAAGGCAGGGCCAGCCTGGGCACCAGGTTCTTCCCCCTCTGCCCAAGGTCCCTGCCCACCTGTCTTCCCTCGCCCTGGCCGTGACGGTCAGTGCCTTTGCCCCACTCTGACGACCAGGCCCTGTGCGCAGTTGGCGCTCCGTGGTTGCTGAGAGATGTGCTCTCCAGTTTGTGGGCCAGATGGGGCCTCTGAAGTGGAGGGGGCCCACCCTTTCTCCTGCAGCCTACTGTGGCTCCCCATCGCCTCTGGGATGAGAGCAGACCCTGCGAAGCCTTGAGCTCCTGGCCCTCCAGCTGTGAGCCCAGGTGGGACCACCCAGTTACAAGAGTGTTAGGCCTGGCTGTGTAGGAGACGTGTGTCTCCACACCGGAGTCCTTGCAGCACACAGGAAGCCTTCATGGTCCTCATGGTGGGGAGGGGTCCCCGGGGAGGCATGGAGTCTCGCTCCTAGGTTGCTGTGTGGCTTCAGCGATCTGTACCTCCATGCCCCTGTCCTGCAGATGTCAACACCCAGTTGAGGAGAACGTGGACTTTGCCCAGTGTTGTGCAGGGATGGTGGGGCCAGGCTGGAGCCCACGTGTCCCGCCTTCGCCCTGGCCAAGGTGGGGGTTATCTGCCCTGGCCAAGCTGTGCCGCCCGTCCCTGCCCGCCCCAGCAGGTGGGGGCCTGTGGTGGGATCCCACCCATGAGCAGTAGAGGCTTGTTGACTTACTGGCCTCCCAGGCTCCCCCTCCAAAGCCAAGTCCTCCGGGACGGTTCTTGCCCCTGAGAAGGGGCAGTGTGGGTGCTGGGCTGCAGCGAGCCCCTCTTCGTTCCATTTCCTCACAGTCTCGGGGATGGAGGGCTTGTCCTGGAGCACAGGACCGGGATTGTGCTGAGGTCCTGGGAGGCCACGGTCATGAGGGGACCCAGTGAAGGCCAGGAGGGGACAAGCATCCCTCCAGGTATGGAGAGGGTCACCCCAGCGCCTCCGTGGATGTGACCCACTGGCTGTGGCTCCTGTGCTTGACCCTTTTGGCAAAGATATGCAGGGGTCTTTCAGTTGCCCCCTCTTAGGCAGCATGAAAACAATTTAACTCTTGCAGAAAGAACCTGGGAATTGATCTCCCCTGTCACTGATCCCTCAAGTGTGACTTTGCATTGGTTTCTTGGTCCCCTTGTGCCCAGTCTCCCCATGTGTAAAATGGGGTGACAGTGGTTCCACCTCCTATGAGGACTGAGTGAAGTCAGGAACCAGAAGCAGCTCCCACATGAGACTCAGAAAGTGTGACAGGCGTGGAGGGTAGGGACCCATGAAGCTAGGTCCGACGCCTTAGGAAAAAGAGGGAGCTTTCCTCCAGGTTTCCCCCGGATGGAATATGTTTCGTCCTGTGCACCTGCCTGCAGAGCCCCTCGCCCGCTGTCAGTCCACAATGAATGCTTGGTGGAAGAGTTCACCCAGGGCCTGCAACACCATAGTGCTCAGCTTCTCCAAATTCCTCTTAACTTCCAGACTCAACATGTAAACTTGATTCCAAGGAAATCAAAGCTGATCGTCAACACTGGACTTTGCAGGCAGCCCCCAAACCCACATGCATATTTACAACTAAGAAATGCCAGTTCCTCAAAGAATGTTAGCCTCTGAGATGCATCAGGAGACCAGGAGGCAAGGGGTTAAAGGCAAACCGTGGCATTCCCCAAATCTGTCCAGTTCCCTGGCATGGTAAGTGTCGCGGAGCCCGAGGTGGCATCTTTTGTTTGGCTGCTGATGGCGGCCTTCGGGCCTTGGCATCCACGTTGCTGCAATTTTCCAGGAACAGTAGATCATTTGAAAGTAGAGCTGCCACGTTTTGCTCAATAAAGGGATTTTGTAGAGCGATGATAAATTTGGCATGTCTTTATTATTATTATTTTTTCAACACTTAAAGAAAATAAAAGCTGGTACAAAGGTATGTTTGTTTCTGAAATGTGTTTCCTTCCCCAGATGTTCTTTTCTGCCAGTTCTAAAATGCGTTCTGAGCTCGGTCCTCCAGTTTCCTCCCTGTGAGGAAGAACAATGAGACCTTTGTAACCACACAGGGGAAACGGCCGCTTCCCTCTGCAGTGGGCATGGGGGAGGGGCTGGGACGTCCCACCTCCTCCCACCTCGATGGAAACCACGAGTCTGTGCCAGCCCAGCCGACTGTCGGGGGGTTTGGCAGCCTCCTTTCCCATGGTGGTAATTTGCAGGGTCATGGCTCAGGGGCACCGCAGTCTGCACCTCCGTCCCTGGATCCGTGCGTTTGCTGTGTGGCCTCGCAGTAAATGCTTCCATCTGCGTGGCGTTTATGGACCCTGGGGCTTGGTACTGTCTGTGTTATCTGGAGTCGAACTTGCCCTTTTCCTTTTCTGTTTGCCTTTCTTGCATCAAATGCTGGTCCCCACCCAAAGGGTAGCCCAGTCTGCAGGACACGGCGCAGAGGTAGAGTTGGTGGCTTCACAAGGGTCCAGTGGGGCACAGACCTTCCTCGGCTGCTCTGTCGCTTTGTGACTTGAGACTGCATGGGTGGGGTACCTGAGGGGTCTGTGAGCCCGCCCTTCCCACACGTGTGCATGCACACACACATGTGCACAGTGCTTCAGAAGTACCACCTTAGTTGGATTTGAAGGACAGCCAAGAGACCTGTATAAAGCTTGTAGTTAGAGTCGTTTCGATACTGGCCTGAATTAAGAGCAGTCTCCATGGGGTTGCTGTCTGTGGGGTACGTATTTAATGAAAATCCTTGTTTTTAAATAAATGTATCCTGCTTTAGAACACCCAAGATATAAAATCTAGACTTCATAGACAAAAATAGCTAACATTTGTTGTGTATCACAGTGTGCCAGGTGGGCTCTAAGAGATGTTTGATTTCTTTAATCCTTCCAGCTGCCTTGTGGGCTGGGGGCCATCCCTACCCTCATTTTATAGACGAAGAAACTGAGGCTGGGAGAGGTCAATTAACTTGCTCAATTTGGTGTAGGCAAAACTAGGAATTGGCAGATGGTGGTTCCAGTGCCTGCCTTTTAATTGGTACTTGAATTATACGAGTGTTTTCTTCCATCAATAAAAGAAATCGGCGAACAGCCTCCCATGGGTTTCAGTAAGTGCAAGCCCTCCTTGTCATCCCAGACCTCAGCCTGCCCATTTAATGGATGAAGACACTGAGGCCTGGAGGGAACAGTGACTTCGGAGCCACTCTCCTGGACTCTGCCACTCCTCTCGCCTCCCATATGAACCTGAGTGGCCACATGACCCTGGGGGAGAGCTACTCAACTGTCCCAAGGAGAGGGTGATGACTGCTGGCCTCCCACCGGCCATCAGCGCCCCACTGACTGACACCCCTGAGTCAGTCTCCACCCTGGAACTGTTTCTCTCACTATTTGCCATGGCCTTGGGCCGCTTCCGGGGGCTTGGCAAGGCAGGAGGCGTGGAACCAAGATGGTATGTAATCAGAATGCTATATTTTGTTGAAAATAAGAATGTTAGTAACGGGCTGGTTTCTGGCAGGTCAAACTGGGACTCTGAAATACATATTTTTCTCTGCTCTGCCCTAAACCTTCTAATTAGTGAAAACGCACATTTGCAGACATCAATCAAATGTCATATTCCCTAGCAGCTTGTCCTGGGATCACTGAGCTGGTCACATTCCACAGTTGCTAACTCAGGGCTTGCAGAGTATGTGTGCACGTGTGTGTGCATGCGTGTGTTTGTGAGAGAGATACATGCCTTCTGGGGAGCCCTGGTGGCCTGTTTCCTTCCCTCCCAGGCCCCTGAGCTTCTGCTCC
Source organism: Pan troglodytes (assembly GCF_028858775.2). Taxonomy (NCBI): domain Eukaryota; kingdom Metazoa; phylum Chordata; class Mammalia; order Primates; family Hominidae; genus Pan; species Pan troglodytes. The sequence continues at coordinate 70,373,907 of NC_072407.2, forward strand.
CCACCCCGCCCCCAGCCCCTTGTCAGCACGTGCGCGGCCACTGCAATGAGATACAGACGTTCACCCAATTAAAACACAGTTAGTGGAGGACACATGGCTTTCAGGGAAAACCACTTTCTCTCAGGAAGATCTCTGCTGTGCAGTATTCCATAGCTAGACCCCAGCTCCACTCATTAATAGTGGGACTCCATTAATAGCCTGGGTTTTGGAAGAGGCGATTTGCTTCTGGTAACTGGCTCCGGTGCATGGATGTTCCCTCCTCTTGCTGGAATCTCTGCCCGACCCAGACAGTGCTTGTGAACCAGCCCTGGTGGGCTCCATGGGGTTCTGCGTCTGGGAGGCAAGGACTTGCCTGGGGTCATTCTCATTCTGCACGGCACTAGCCATGCTGGCTGCATGAAGCCGTATCACAGAGACCTGTGGGTCCTTTACATCTGATCATCCTGTCATTTGTATCTGGGGTGGTTAGTTGCAAACAATTCCACAGTAGCCAAATCAAGAAAGTCACTGGCTCTCGCAGGAGCGCGATTGGTGTGGGGCGAGCCTGGGGGTGTAGCCCAGGCAAGCCCTTCACCCTGATGCGCATTAGCCTTCTTATCCAGGAAATGGGGGGAGGCGGTCTGGGCCCAGGGAGGGGAGCATGCCGAGCTGGGGATCTCCACCGGTCCAGGATTCAGGGCGCCTCTGACCGTTCTCTGCCCAGTGCCTCCTATTCAGTTTTACTTTTGTGTTTTCCATTTCACTTCTGCCTCTAGGCCAGTGTTTTTCAAAATGTGTTTCCTGAGTGGAAATGAAAAAATGTTCTGTGATCAGGCGCAGTTGGGAAATCCTAGGGGAGAGAAAGTGAACTAGGCTTCCTCACCGCAGGACTTCTCACAGCCTTTAAAATGGTAATTATGCTCCAGGCCTTGTGCCCCTCTACCTAGGCATCCTTTACTGGTTGGGAAGAGACGGCAGGTTACGGGTGAGTCCGGGTAAGTGGAGTTGTGCCTAAGCTGATAACCTGACGTCACCAACACTGTTCTGTCACCTTGCTTTGGTGTGGCTTCTTCACAGTTGTCACATCTGGGCCGTTTGGAGTGACCTAGCAAGTCCTTTGCTTGTCTCCCAGGACTTTCCAGAGTAGCCAAGCAGAGCCTTCGGCCAGTTCCCTTGTGGGGCCAGGCCCTGCCCGGGAGCACAGGCAGGAGAACAGCTGCCTCCCCGCCTGCCCCAGGGCCTTGGTGTCAGGGCCATAGCCCCCAGCTCTGCGGTGGAGCAGCAGGGACCTGCCTGGCCCATCTCCCTGTTGAGGGAAGACCCGGAGGCGCCTGTCCTGTTCTGTGTGCTCCGAGGTGTCTGAAACCAGCTACCTCATTTTCTTTTTATCTTTTGCAAGTGATTTCTTATTTCCTGCTCCACCCCCAAACGTGCCCCCTGTATGTTTCCTGTTCGCCTGCTTCCCTGACCTTTGAAATGTGGTCCCTGCTCGGGAAACTTGCCTGGACCTCAGTCAATTATGGTTTTCCTCTGGGCTGTGTGTGTGTGTGTGTATTTGAGTGTGCAAGTGTGTGCATTAGGATTAGAGAGAATTCGATGGGGGGCCAGGGGCCAACAGGAATGGGGGTGGCTGAGCTGAGAGGCCAAGGGCAGGCTCCAGGTTGCATTGAGAGCCGAAGCTGGTGAGTGTGAGGCGGGCAGATGTGAGGTGTGTGTGGGGAGTGGGGTGCTGTCTGGGTGACTGGGCTGGGAGAGGGCAGGTGGGGGCCAAGCTGGAAGAGGTGGTGTTATTCTGTAGCACCTGATGTACACAGACCTTAGGGGTGCAGCTCCAGGCTTTCTCTCTCCCCACCCGCCCCTGAAGGCCCCACTCTCCCGCCTTCTGCAGCCAGCCTTCCTTTTGTCTGCCCCTGAGCTCCTCCGCTCTTGTGGTCGTTAAGAAAAGCTTTTTATAATCCAAGTTGGTTTGGGAAGAGGCAAACTGTCCTTTCCCAACAGTCATATGCCAACCCTGGCCACATCTATTCTGGATTTGAAGCAAAATATGGTATTTATTCATTATTGTCATGCAAATGTCAGCAGCTCGCTCATTCTTGATGGAGACAGCACCTGGAATGGGAGGGATGGGTCCACGGCCAGCATTGGAGGTGCTCGGCCCCAGCACCCGGGCCTTGCTCTGCAGGCAGCCCTGCTCTGCACTGGGCCCTGCTCTGCACCAGGTTCCACTGGGTGGCATCAGCCATGCCTGCCCTGAGGAGGTGAAGTGCGGGCTCTCTCCAGTGAAGGTGCAGAGGCAGGGTGAGCTGGCGGGCTCACGGAGGACGTGGGCTTCACCTGGGTTCAGGAGGCCAGGTCACATTCAGCCAAGTATTCATCAGCTGGGTGTAGAGACCAGGGAGGGTTTTTAGGGGTGGGAATGGCTGGAGGCATGGAGGTGGTCAGGGTGGAGTCTACGGGAGACTTGGTCTTCTCTGGTGCGGTGGGATTCATGTAGAGAGAGCCCTTGGGGGCTGAGGCCAGGCTGCGGGGTAGATGGGAGAGACCTCCTGGCTTAGCAGGTCCTTGGGTGGATGGATGGACGGATGGAGGGATGTTGGGGGAATTGGTGGGATATAGATGGTTCAGCCAAGGTGGAAATGGGGGAGTAGAGCTATTCCTGGGGTGCTTGAAGAAGTCAGCAAGTATCCCACTCCAGCTTGAGTTTGCAGAGCTTTCTCTAAAAGGCAGAACATGTGCTTGGTTAAAGGAAACCCAAGATTTTATTATTGTTGTAAATGTCAAGTCCCTCATTTTGAATCTTTAGACAACTGCAGAATTGTGTCACTGACTTGGGTAAAAGCCCAAGGAAAAACATGAAATTGTGTTGCCAAAATTGCGGTCATCGTAGCTGCATGAGGGTTTGAGTGGCCACCGCCACCCCAGTAGGAGAGACGCGTAGATGTTGAATACACTGTGAGCTGCGTGCAGGTAACTGAAACGTGGATGTGGGGAAGGTCCCTGGCTTCATGGAACTGTCTGCATAAAAGCGAGTCCGGGTGTTTCCTGTTTCTTCTACCTTAAGAAATTTCCACGAGAAGCTAAGGTATGGTTTTGCCAAGAATGTTGTTAATGGCCCAGCAATGAATATTTTCAGCCACTTGTAGACACCTGAACTTCATTCTTGGCAAACAGGTGTATGATTCTTGGACTTGGAGAGACTGAACTTTGCTGTGCTCAGAATGGAGGAGACCAGCTCACTTGTACTTTGATTTCTCCCTGGTCCCTGTCATTTTAGCCTGATCAGTGCTTTTTCAAACATTTCCTCTTGAAGGGGAGATAGGACTTTCTGGCTCAGGGATGGGGAGGCTTCCAGGCAGCCTTAAACATTGTCCCTGCCCCACCCTAAGTATCTTTGAAGTTTCATGTTTTATCATAAAGTCTGTGAGAATGTTGCAGACTCCGTTATAGTCATGCTAGTTTTATTTTTTTAAATGTGGTTTGAATTTTATATAAAGTATATGGATTATATCTGAGAACTAATGTGCAAGGCCTGTATGCAAAACATAATACAACTTTACAGAAGGACATCGGAGAGGACTGCAGTAGATGTTCACGGATAGGAAGACAGGAGATGGAGATGGCAGTTGCCCCCAGATTGATCAGTGGATTCAGTGCAGGGGCCGGCAGTGTGCTGTCCTCCCTGTTCTTTCCTCCCGCCCCATTGCACAAATGTTGGTGCCTGGCATTTAAAGAAGCAGACCAGGCGCGGTGGCTCACACCTGTAATCCCAGCACTTTGAGAGGCCAAGGTGGGTGGATCACTTGAGGTCAGGAGTTCGAGACCAGCCTGGCCAACATGGTGAAACCCCATCTCTACTAAAAATACAAAAATTAGCCGGGCGTGGTGGCGGGCACCTGTAATCCCAGCTATTTGAGAAGCTGAGGCAGGAGAGTCACTTGAACCCAGGAGGCGGACGTTGCAGTGAGCCTGGATCGTGCCACCGCACTCCAGCCTGGGCAACAGAGTAAGACTCCATCTCAAATAAATAAATAAGAAATAAAGAAGCAGCATGTCGAGGGTGGTGCTATGTAGAGGTGTCGGGGGTGATTGGCACCCAGCATCTGGAAGCAAGGTGGGGTAGGGTGCAGAGGTGACTGACAGCAGAGGCTACTGGAACAGATGGGAAGCTGGTTATGGAGCTAATAAGTAAATTGATTGAGCAAATAAGTAAACATATGGATAGTAACACAAGCCAGGCTTTGCACTTTGGAGAAGGTGCTTACAGACTTGGACTAGACAGTACCCAGACACATGGCTGAAACTGTAGGTACTGCCACGCACACATGCACAGAAATAGAGAAATAGTCATAGATGCATGTGTGTATAAAAGTGTATGTAGGCTAGGCATGGCAGCTCATGCCTGTAATTCCAGCACTTTGGGAGGCTGAGGTGGGTGGATCACTTGAGGTTAGGAGTTTGAGACCAGCGTGGCCAATGTGGCGAAACTCCGTCTCTACTAAAAATACAGAAATTAGCCAGTTGTGGGGGCACACCTGTAATCCCAGCTACTTGGGAGGCTGAGAATCACTTGAACCTGGGAGGCGGAGGTTGCAGTGAGTCGAGATCGCGCCATTTTACTCCAGCCTGGGTGATAGAGTGAGACTCTGTCTCAAAAAATAAAATAAAATAAAATAAAAGTGTGAGTATACATACACACGTACAGTTGGTTCTTGTTATTCTTGAAAGTTATGCTCCATAAAGTCACTGGGAACCCTGAATTATTGAATACTGAACCATTGCTCCTAGGGGAAACATCGGGCTAGGTTCCTGTGAGCCTCAGGTCACAACGTTTTTGCCAACTGTTCGATACGTGACCTGGCTTTTTTTTTTTTTTTTTTTTTTTTTTAAGACAGCATCTTGCTGTGTCACCCCAGGCTGGAATGCAGTGGTACAATCATGGGTCACTGCAGCCTTGACCTCCTGGGCTCAGGCCATTTTCCTGCCTCAGCCTCTCCAGTAGCTGGGACTATAGGCATGCACCACCACACCTGTCTGATTTAAAAAAATATACAGATGAGGTCTTGCCATGTTGCCCAGGCTAGTCTCAAACTTCTGGCCTCAAGTGAACCTCCCACCTTGGCCTCCCAAAGTGTTGGGATTACAGGCATGAGCCACCGCACTCAGCCCATAACCTTGTCTTATGTGTGTTTCTAAGACACCTTATTTAGGCTGAGCGCAGTAGCTCACTCCTGTAATCCCAACAGTTTGGGAGGCTGAGGTGGGAGGATCACTTGAGCCCAGGAGGTTGAGGCTGCAGTGAGCCAAGGTCACACCACTGGACTCTAAAGCCTGGGTGACAGAGTGAGACCCTGTCTCTAAAAAGCACCTTATTTACTGTATATTGTTGATTCATTAACATTGAATTCATGGCCAACTACGCTATAACTCATACCTGAATAAAGCCTCTCATGCATATTCTCTCTGTAAGGCGTGGGGCAGCCTCATGCACCTAGGAGCACTACACAGCAGCATATGTGCAGGGGACATTTTATACAGCAAAATTGCCCACAAAAAGCACAGTGATGTGGAAAGCATGGCACTAGCTAGACCGAGAGAAGGACACTTGCTTACATCTCGACAGCCGGAGCAAGAAGATGGGGCGTTGTGGCCTCAGTTGACCTCAGTTTGGAACGTGTGATGGTGACTCAGTTTTTTCACACTCTGCAAGTCAGTGAATGATTGCAAAAGTGCTGTGAGGTTTAATTTGGGGGATATAAATAAATGTTAGCAAGTAGGCGAGCTCAAGTACGGAATCTGGGAAGAGGGAAGACTGTACGTGTATTTCCTACCTCCATCAGCAGAGAGGCCTAGAAGCAATGACCCCAAGTAGCAGTGAGCACACCAGAGCCCACGTCTGGGTTTCTGAATACCATTCTCCACCCAAAGGAGTCAGAGCTTGTCCACGAAGAAGCTGGTTCTAGGGCTGGGGCAAGGAAAGGTACAAGCCGAGCATGGGGCATCTTATTGTGTAAGAAAGCAAAGAAGTTCTGGAGGACTGGTGGGGACCTCTGGGACAGAAGAGCCAGCTTAGAGGGGTGCTCACTGTCCAAATCTAGGAATATTTGAACGTCAAAATGTTGTGTACATGCCTTAGCGACCAACCCACATTTAAAACAAATTCCTGAATGAAGGCTGTAACTGTAGTCCCAAGTCATTCTTTTTTGTAGCTCATAATAGCCCATAATATTACTATACCATATGTTTGCATTTACCTATTTTTATTTTATTTTATTTTTTTGAGACAGAGTTTTGCTTTTGTCACCCAGGCTGGAGTGCAATGGTACAATCTCAGCTCATTGCAACCTCTGCCTCCCGGTTTCAAGCTATTTTCCTGCCTCAGCCTCCTGAGAAGCTGGGATTACAGGCATGCACCACCACATCTGGCTAATTTTTGTATTTTTAATAGAGACAGAGTTTCACCGTGTTGGCGAGGCTGGTCTCGAACCCCTGACCTCAGGTGATCTGCCTGCCTTGGCCTCCCAAAGTGCTGAGATTACAGTCGTGAGCCACCGTGCCCGGCCTGCATTTACCTGTTTTTAATTGTGGTAAAATACATATAACACTTATCGTCGTAACCATTTGTAAGTGTGAAGTTCAGTGGCATTAAGAACATTCACGTTGCTGGTAACCACTGCCACCATCCATCTCCCATCACAATTTAATAAATCATTGAAAACAGACTTTCTTGACCACAAACAATGGTGCAGCAGAAGCATCATAGATCTCTGTCTGTCCTGCTGGCTGAGCTGTGGCATCCTTCCTTTTTTATATTGTAAAAACTGTAAATAAAATGCCATAAAAACGCCAACGTTGATCTTTGTGGAACTTGCGGAGCTGACTGTAGAATGTGTTGGGGGTATAACAGGACCAGGGCAGCCCAGGTGTTTCTGAAGGAGACGAATCGGGAGGGACTCGCTCCGCCAGGCATCAGGGCAGATTGCAAAGCCTTGTTTTTGCACATCATGCTGATGCGGGGTGGACAGTTAGACCAAGAGGAGCCCGGAAGCAGACCCAGGCTTTGGCATCTGGAGCTTTGGCATCTGGCAGAACTGTCCCTGGGGTTGGGGTGTGAGGAGGTGTGCAGGGTAGTAGCGTGAATAACTGCTTTGAGGAGCTGAAGCTAGAAGGTGCCCAGAGCTGTGTTAGGTGTCAGAGAAGTTGTTTGTGAGGCATTGTGAGTAGAATTAAGTAACTTGAGTGCGTAATTGCCTCTGGGGATCAGGCCTGGGCATGCTCAACATTCACCAAGTCATGTTTGTTTTTCAATGCTCCAGCTCTTCCTCCTCCAGGAAGCCTGCCCAGTCTACCCACAGCCAGGTCTACCCACAGTCAGCCCTTCCTCTTCTTAGAAGCCTGCCCACTCTAACCACAGCCAGATCTTCCTCTGTCTAGGAAGCCTGCCTGGTTCACCCACAGCCGTGTCTTCTTCCTCTAGGAAGCCTGCCTGGTCCACCCACAGCCAGGTCTACCTCCTCCAAGAAGCCTGCCTGATCCACCCACAGCCAGATCTTCCTCCTCCAAGAAGCCTGCCTGGTCCACCAACAGCCAGGTGTACCCATAGTCAGCTCTTCCTCCTCTCGGAAACCTGCCAACTCCACCCACAGCCAGATCTTCCCCATCTAGGAAGCCTGCCTACTCCACGTACAGCCAGGTCTTCTTCCTTCAGGAAGCCTGCCTGGGCCACCTGCAGTCAGCTTATCCATCCCCAGGCTCCAGGCATTACCTGTCCATGCATTCATCCCACCTTTTCTTCTTGGGTGGTTTTGTGTGTGCGAGTGTGCGTGTGTGTGTATGTGTGTATATCCTGCCCAACTAACCTGCAGGCTCCTTGACTCTGGAGCCCTGATGTCTTCTGTTTCTCTGTCTCTTCCATCGTGCTGGCACTGGACGCAGGATCATTCCTGACTGATTAATCTCTAGCTTGTGTCCAGGCTGCAGCTTGCTCCGATGAGCAGTTGGAGGCCTAGTGTAATGCTTGGTGAATATAAATAAGGCATGGACTGAAAATGTTGCTTATTTTGGTATAGTAGCAAAGGATTGGGTTACCTTGAATTGAGTCTTGTTTGGTGTAACCATGTAAATAAACAGTGTAAAATATAGGCTATTGGAATGGAAGCCCAGACATCTGTTATGAATTCTATATATAAATATTGGATATGCTTACATGGGTTAAAATGAGATTGTTGGCACTTGGGTTTTCAAACTCCTGATTCTGCTCCGGGTAGGACTGATCACGGGTCCTGGTACTCAAGGCAGGAGGGGCCACGAGCTGGCCTTTCTCTGACACTGACTTGCCAGAAGTGGGCGTTCCTGGGAGTGGCAGACATGCACCCACTAGAGATAGATCTGAATCACCCCCTCACATTCTCCTAATAGTGCCAAGAACCCACAGCAGAGTGCGGGGTATACTGAGTTTGTGCTGAGCAGGGGTGCCTGAATCCCGGATTGAAGAAAGTGTTCTACGCCCGATTAAACCAACTGGGAATCCAGGCAAAAGAAGACGTACCCAGGGGAAGCCAGCCTGCCCAGTGTGCATGGTGCCTTTTAAACAAATTATCTGCATTCCCATTGGGATGAAGTTCACTTGACAACATTACTCATTGGTTTTTTTGCTTTTGTTTAGTTTTTTTTTGAGACAGAATCTCACTCTGTCACCCAGGCTGGAGTATAATGGTGCAATGTCGGCTCACTGCAACCTCCGCTTCCTGGGTTCAAGCGATTCTCCTGCCTCAGCCTCCCGAGTAGCTGGGATTACAGGCATGTGCCACCACACCTGGCTAATTTCTGTATTTTTAGTAGAGATGGGGTTTCACCGTGTTGCCCAGGCTGCTCTCAAACTCCTGACCTCAGATGATCTGCCTGCCTTGGCTTCCCAAAGTGTTGGCATTACAGGTGTAAGACACCGCGCCGGGCCTTTTTTGTTTTTGTTTTTTTGAGACAGAGTCTCCTTCTGTCACACAGGCTGGAGCGCAGTGGCACAATCTCAGCTCACCGCAACCTCCACCTCCCGGGTTCAAGTGGTTCTCCTGCCTCAGTATCCCAAGTAGAGCTGGGATTACAGGGACCCACCCGCCACCACACCTGGCTAATTTTTTCTTTTTTTTCTGAAACGGAATTTTGGTCTGTCGCCCAGGCTGGAGTGCAGTGGTGCAATCTCAGCTCACTGCAACCTCTGTTTCCCAGGTTCAAGGGATTCTCTTGCCTCAGCCTCCGGAGTAGCTGGTATTACAGGCGCCCTCCACCATGCCCAGCTAATTTGTGTATTTTTAGTAGAGATGGGGTTTCACCGTGTTGGCCAGGCTGGTCTCGAACTCCTTACCTCGTGATCCGCCCGCCTCAGCCTCCCAAAGTCCTGGGATTACAGGCGTGAGCCACCATACCTGGCCATAATATTCGTTTTTATGCATCATTCCTTTTTATGGCCCCTCTCACCTCCGTCAGGTGGTGAATAGACTACGTTTCATTTATCCGTTCATTGGTTATGGACATTTGAGCTGTTTCCATGTTTTGGCTTTGTGAACACTGCTGTTAACATGCGTGTACCTGTACGTGTACATACATGAGTAGAGGGGTTCAGTTCTTTTGGGTATATACGTAGGAGTGGAATTACTGGTCATAGGATCATTCTATGTGTAACTTTTTGAGGCACTACCAGGCTGTTTTCCACAGCAGCCAGAGGTGTCTTTAAAAGCAGTTGTCAGCTGGGCTTGGTGGCTCACACCTGTAATCCCAGCACTTTGGGATGCCAAGGCGGGCGGATCACCTGAGGTCAGGAGTTCGAGACCAGCCTGACCAACATGGCAAAACCCCGTCTCTACTAAAAATACAAAATTAGCTGGGCGTGGTGGCGCGTGCCTGTAATCCCAGCTACTCAGGAGACTGAGGTGGGAGAATCGCTTGAAACTGGGAGGCCGAGGTTGCAGTGAGCTGAGATTGCGCCATCACACTCCAGCCTGGGCAACTAGAGTGAAACTCCGTCTCAAAATAAAAATAAAAATAAAAGGAATGATCACTTCCTGCTTCATGAATGAGGAAACTGAGGCTCTGGGAGATGGGAAATCCTGCCCGGAATCTCACAGCTGGAGGCCAGGCCGGGCTTTGAATCCACGCACCTGAGTCTGAGTGGATGGTGTGTGCTTTGTGTTGGAGCTGGCCCAGGGCTGGATGAAGGCAACATTTAATTAATGAAAACCACTACCCCCTCCCGGCTGTTACCTCTTGAGCGCTTTTCTATGAAGCATCCTGTTTAAGCCTCGCACTCTGTGATGTGGAGGTGCAGTAATTATCCCCATTTCACAGACAGGATGTTGAGGTCAGAGGGGTTGAGTGATTGTCATGGGCCAGGTCTCAGCCAGGCTTGCTAACCCTGGAGTCTGCCGTCTGCTCTGAAGTGGTCACTCTGAGCTGGAGAGCTGACCTGGCCCTTTTGCCTTTGTGATGTACGGTCCTGAAAAAAATATTTGCAGAAATAGCTTCATAGGAACATATATGGAATTTGGAATTAAAAAATATATTAAAAACTATATATTTACCAGTATTACCAATATATTACCCAGAGACTTGTCTCCCTAATGAGGCCACCTTTACTTTTTCAATCTTCGTCTCCGCTGGTGCTTTCTCATAACTGCCATTCATTCTAGTAGAAATCATGGTTCACGGTTATGCTGTGTGTGTGGTTTTTGGTGTTGACATGTCGAACGTTTTTGTTGTTACCGCAGTCATTTTGTTACTAGTTAATTGGTGCTACCTTTCCACGGAGACAATAGTCTAGTTACCCCTGCCGCTGGAGATTGTTCTTTTCTTTTTTTTTTTTTTTGCTATTACAAATAAGGCCTCAGCAAATATTGTGACTCAGACGTTTTCCTTCTTTCTGGTGTTTCTTGGGACAGACTCCTGCAGGGGTGATCCCTGGGGAGAGGGCGTAATTATTTTATGTTCATGATGCAGCAGTCACCACCGTGTTTCTGAAAGGTTTGTTCTGCACTCTGGGCTGCCAGTTGACATTTGGTTTTTCATGGTGATCTGGTGGGTCCTGGGGTGTGATGGTGGCCGGGCCCAGCTGCTACAGCCCTCAGCCTGTCCATCCCCCACCCACACCCAGAACTGAGGCTCCAAGGTGCAGCCTCAGGTGTCTGCCACAGCCTGTGCATCCCTCATCGCCCCAGGTCTGTTGCCCTCCCTTCTCCTCCTTCTCAAATTACGCTGCCCAGAGGTCAGGCTAGAGGTCAGCAGGTCCATCACTGGATGGAATGACCTGGGGCAGGCCAAGGTATCTGGGGGCTGTGTAGCTGTGACCCCTGAGCTGCAGGGGGCTGTGAAACGAGAGACCTTGGGCACATGGGCACATGACGTGGTGGGAAGGCGCCCAGAGGACCAGCACCCGCCATGCTACCCCCACACTCTGCTCCAGTGTGCTCCCACCCCAGGACCTTTGCCCAGGCCTGCCGGCTCCTTCTCTCCCAGCAAGGCCTGCTCTGTCTCAGGTAGCATGCAGCCCCCCGACCCACTTCTTATGTAGCATGCAGCCCCCCGACCCACTTCTCATGTAGCATGCAGCCCCCCGACCCACTTCACCCTGCACCATTTCCCTGATCTGCAGCGTTTATGATGTAACATTACTAAGGTGTCCTTATTGGCTATGTGTATTGCTTGTTTATTACCACCCACGTGAATACGGAGCCATTCAGGCTGTGTCCTGGGTGTCTGGGTGGGCCAGCTGGTGCTGGGCACTCGCCTGCTGGAGGAGTGAGTGCCCATGGCCAGCCCCTCCTGGTACCTGGGCTGCATCTCCTCCTTAGTGTGCTGCCTCTACAGGCTTTTCTCCTGAACTGTCCTCTTTGCTTTTTTTTTTTTAAGCTTTAAAAGAAGTTTTTGTAGAGATGCGGTCTTGCTGTGTTGCCCAGGCTGGTCTTGAACTCCTGGCCTGAGATGATCCTCTCTCCTCGGAAAGTGCTGGCATTATAGGTGTGAACTATGGAGCCGGCCCTTCCCTTCTACTCTGCTACTCTGCTGTTCTCTCTCCCTCCCGTCGGGTTCTGCTCCTGCCACGTTCTCCCCTCTCCCCACCAAAGGCTGGGTTTTCTTTGTCAGGGCTCCTTTCCCCTTTGGAGAAGAGGGGGCTGTAGGGCCTTGGTGGGGGCCCCCCCAGTGACAGGATCCCCCATCACCCAGAGTTCCACAGGCCCTGGTGGGGAGGAGGGGGAGCAGAAGAGGAGGTGCCATCTTTGCCTGCTGGGGAAGGGCAGGGGCCACCCACACAGAGCTCTCCCATTTGCTGTGGACCCTGGGGCCACTGCCAGTTCCTTCCAAAGGAAAGCCAGCTCCCCAGGTGGTGGGAGAGTGATGTGGCTTCCTCTTAAACTTAGGAATTGAGTGTGTGGTTGCTTCTAAGTGTCTTAGAAGCCGGAGCGGCTCCTGGAAAGAGCCTGCCTGCCACAGCGGGCCTTACCCTGGCTGTGCCCACAGATGTCCCTGGGGCCTGCCGCTGCTGCCCGGCTCTCCTGGCCTCCCCCGGTGTGGGTTGGGAAAAGCACAGCAAATTAAAAAACACCTCCATCTCCGGCCTTTGAAGAACGCATCTGAACAGCCAGAACGCATCTGAACAGCCGAGAGTGTAAACCGTGGTGAAATGTGGTCTTTCCAGTTTGGGGAGAAGCAGAGCAGAGCTGGGGCTTTTGTACCCAGGGTTTCCAAGAGCTCCTGCCTCCCTCGGCTGGGCTGGCCAGGGCCCCCCGCTGGGACCTCCAGCTGTAGTAGGGAAGGGTTTACTGGGTTGCCGGCCACTGTGGACTGCCCCTAAGGGCAAGTATGCCTGCCTTTACCCGGGTTCCCCTCCTGCCTGGAAGATACAGCCCATGGGAGGCCTGTTGTCTGTGGGATCCTCCAGCATCAGAGACACTGGGGCCAGCGTCTGCCTGGTGAGGTGCAGGCCTGGCAGGCCCGGTCCCCCACCTGCTTGAGCACCCACGGTGGTGGGGGCTCGCTGCCTCCCGAGACAATCTATGTCATTGTTGTCCAAGGCAGCTAATTTAGAGTAGAAAGTTCCGTGTCCAGTCCCACTCTGTGCGTGTGTTAGCAGGGGACTCTCGGGCCGGAGCTGGGTCCACCCTGGTAGGGGGACTCCATGGGGCCTGGGCGACAGCACTGTGTATTTGTGTGTGTGTGTGTTTGTGTGTGTGTGTGTCTGAGGAGGTGGACCAGTTTCTCAAAAGGCCTGTGACCCCAAGAACCAAGGAATTTCAGCCTGGGTGGATCACACCTTCACTGGTGAGTGGGACAAGCTGGGGGCCCTCGCCACAGGGGCAGCCAGGGCATGGGGCACAGTTGGCCTCATTCACAAAATGGGAGTATAAGTGATCCCTGCTCCGGCGGCCAGGACGATGAGTGGGAACACACCGTGTGGGGGCCGCCTGGCCTGGGTGTGCCGCGGGTGTCCTTGTTGGTGATGGTTCCACCTGCTTGTGCCACCAGTGCCCTCTGGGTCTCACACACAACTCTCTTCCCAGCGAAGGCCCCTCCTGCCCTCAGGCCTCAGTGCTGCTTCCGTCTCGGAAGGCCCCAGGCGCTCCTGCATCCTGGGCGTGATTCCTGTGTGCCTGCAGACCCCCTTGCGGCTGCCATCTCATCCTTTGGTGCACCTGTTGGCCAGACCTCCTGGTAGCGGGTGCTGCACTCCCCTGAATGTGCCGGGGCCTGGGGGCAGGGACCTGGGCTCCTCTCTCACTGAGTGGAGGGAACTCAGTGTCTTGGAGTTGGGGTGCCTGCAGGCTGGGTGGTGCAGGTGAAATGCAGACCCCTCAGCTGGTGTTCCAGAGCAGCTGCCTTCCCCCGCCTGAGGGACTTCACCCGCAGCCCAGTCAGGGGTGGCGCCTGGGTGCATCGCCGGCAGGCTGGGTAGGGGTGGAGCCTGGGTGGCCCTGCCTGTGAGCTGCATAGTTGTCGCCTTTGACCCTGAGTTTTCTTCGTTATCTGTTTGGACCTGTTTGGGGCAGGCAGGGGATGAGATCTGAAGATAAATGCCTGAGCTGTGGCCATCTCCTTTTGTGAGAGGTCAATGTCCAGTTCCGCTGCAGTTATAACATCCCATTTTTTTATTTCTTTCTATTTTTTCCTTTTTCTTTTTGAGATGGAGTCTCACTCTGTCACCCAGGCTGGAGTGCAATGGGGTGACCTCAGCTCACTGCAACCTCCACTTCTCGGGTTCAAGTGATTCTCCTGCCTCAGCCTCCTGACTAGCAGGGGTTACAGGCGTGAGCCACCACGCCCAGCTAATTTTTGTATTTTTAGTAGAGGCAAGGTTTCGTCATGTTGGCCAGGCTGGTCTCAAACTCCTGGCCTTAAGTGATCTGCCCGCCTCGGCCTCCCAAAGTGCTGAGATGACAGGTGTGAGCCACCGTGCCCGGCCCAGAACTCTTTAATTCCCACCTGAAACTTGCCGCCTTAAGCAGGTCCCCAGTCTCCCTGCCCTAGTCCCTGGTCCCACCATTCTGCTTTCTGTCTCAATGAATTTGCCTACCATAAGTACCTCATATAAATTGAATCATAAAGTATTTGTCTTTTTGTATCTGGCTTATTTCACTTAGCATAACATTCTTAAGTTTCATCCATGTTGTAGCATGTGTCAGAATCTCTCTCTTTTTTTTTTTTTTTTTTTTTTTTTTTGCAGACAGAGTCTCGCTCTGTCATCTAGACTGGAGTTCAGTGGCACGATCTCGGTTCACTGCAACATCTGCCTCCTGGGTCCAGGCAATTCTCCTGCCTCAGCCTCCTTAGTAGCTGGAACTACAGGCGCATGCCACCATGCCTTGCTAATTTTTGTATTTTTTGTGGAGGCAGGGTTTCACCATCTTGGCCAGGCTGGTCTTGAATTCCTGACCTCAGGTGATCCACCTGCCTCAGCCTCCCCAAGTGCTGGGATTACAGGCATGAGCCACCGTGCCTGACCAGAATTTTTTTCCTTTTTGAGACTGAATAATACTCCATTGTGTGGATGGAGCAGATTTTGCCCCACTATTCATCCCTCAGTAGAGGGACGCTTGGGTTGCTTCCATGTTTGTTTGTTTTTTTGTTTTTGTTTTGCTGTTGTTGTTTGTTTTTTTTGAGACAGAGTCTCGCTGTGTCACCCAGGCTGGAATGCAGTGGCGCAATCTTGGCTCACTGCAACCTCCGCCTCCAGGGTTCAAGTGATTCTCCTGCCTCAGACTTGTGAGTAGCTGGGATTACAGGTGCCCGTCACTATGCCCAGCTAATTTTTGTATTTTAGTAGAGACGGGGTTTCACCGTGTTTGCCAGGCTGGTCTCGAACTCCTGACCTCAGGTGATCCACCCGCCTCAGCCTCCCAAAGTGCTGGGATTACAGGCATGAGCCACCGTGCCTGGCCGCCTCCATGTTTTAGCTGTTGGGAAGGATGCTGCTGTGATCCAGGGTGTATGCATATCTGATTGTGTCCCTGTTTTCAGTTCTTTTGGGTATATAACCCGAAGTGAAATTGCTGGGTCATATGGTAGTTCTATGTTTAAGTTTTTGGGGAACTGCCATGCTGTTTTTCATAGTAGCTGCACCATTTCACATTTTTGCCAGTGGTGCACAAGGGTTCCAGTTGCTCCAGATCCTCACCAACACTTGCTATTTTGTTTTTTTGATAGTAGCCATCCTAATTGGTGCAAGATGGTATCTTATTGTAGTTTTGATTTGCATTTCCCTGATGATTAGGGATATATTAAGCCTGTTTTGATGTGTTTATTGGCCATTTATATGTCATCTTTGGAGAAACGTCTGTTCAAGTTGTTTGCCCATTTTTGAGTTGGCTTAGTTGTTTTCTCATTGTTGAGTTTTAGGAGTTCTCTGTATTTCATGGATATTAATCTCTTAGTAGATCTATGATTTGGAAATATTTTCTCTCATTCTGTGGGTTGCCTTTTTACTCTCTCGATAGTGTCTTTTGATGCACAAAATCTTTAGCTTCCCATGAAGTCCCGTTTGTCTTTATTTGTTGCCTATGCCTTCCTGTTGTTTGACTTTCACAGTGTCCCTCGTTGCCACAAAGAACTGTAGACCTAAGATGATGACAGCACGGGTGGGGCGGCGGAGGCGCCGCTGTCATTTTCCTGGCCTCAGGTCCTCTGTGTGTCCTCCCATCCTGTGGAGCATGTCTCCTGGGAATGGGAGGGGCCAGGATTTGAGCCAGTGCTTGTCTTGGCAGGGAGGCCTGTGCTCGGAACCATCTACCCCACTGCCCTGGGGTCTCTTGGGCCATGCTCTGGCCCTTTGTGTTCCCAGCTACCCTCATAGAGGCTGCAAATCTTTCCCCTGCTGAAATGAAACCAACTGAACTAACTACAGGATTCAGTTCTGTGATTGTCATTGGCTGAGTTGAGTTTGTTTTGGCTTTCTCTTTCTTGGTGAAGGTGGGAGTGTGGGGTTGGCTGGGCTCCCCCATCTGCGCAGGAGGACCCAGGGGTCTGCAGTTTTCATGAGGAATGTCAGCTGTTTCAAGCCAAGGCTTCAGATGTTTTTTGGGGGTGTTTGTGGCCAGCCCAGCCTAGCCCTGCTGACAGCAGACACGGACTGATGGAGCTCCCTGGAGGCCCTTAACCTCCTCGTGTCCACATCTTGTGTTCACTCCTCATGTGGCTTCTTAGTCCCTCTGAGTCTGTGTTGGGGGTTGCTGGACCCTCCTGGGCCGACATCTGAGGTGTCTGGTGGGGTGATGGTCTCAAGGCCTCTCCTGATTTCTCATTCAGCCCGTTGTGGGAATGAGACCGTTGTCTGTGAGATGAGGCTTCTTGCACAGGCAGAAGGGGCTGAGGGCTGCGGTGCAGAGGGAGGTGAGGGAGCCAGCCTGGCCACAGGCAGATCAGGAATGCTTGGGGTGGGGTGGTGGAGAGAAGTGTAGGTGAGGCCAGAGGCCAAGGCCTTGGAGGCCAGGCTAGGGGGTCTGACCTTGTTCTGCATGGCACTGGCACAGGGAGCTGTGGAAGGTGTCTGAGCCAAGGGGTGGCATTCCAGAGTGACCCTTTAAATGTAGGAATGTCCAGAAGCAGGGTGGGAGAAATATGGAATACAGGGGTGGATGGGAAGCTGAGGCCACGGCCAAGGAAACGGGCCTGAGCTTGGACAGTGGTCAAAGACTTGTAAGGGAATCTTGAGGCTCTGTCTGGCCTGGGCTCTGAACCCCTCAAAAAATGTGGCCCTGTGGCTGGGTCTGTAGCGAGCAGCATGGCCAATGCTGTGCCTGCATGTCCCCGTCCCCTGTGTCAGGCCAACAAAGGGGATGTGACTTCTCTGCAGAACAGGACAGGGCCCCTGTAGCCTCTGGAGGACGATGTGGGAGGTTTTGGGCATGGCAGGAAGGGTCACCCATATCTGGGGGAACAGACATAACAGTTGGTAAACAAACAGGTGCTGTCACCGAATGTGGGAAGAAGGCTGTTTGCTGCGCTGCAGGAGCCTCTGAATGATGCGGGCCGGGGCTGCCCAGGCAACTTCCTGACAACGCCTTAGGGGTGGGAGGAAGGAACTGGAGGTCTTGGGCATGGGCAGGGCAGTACCAGGAGTGCTCTGGGCATAGTGCTCCATCCCAGGGCTGTGTATCTTGCTGGCTTAGCCAGTGGCCCTCACGGTTTGCTTCTGCCCCACAGCCTCGCCGCTCCTGCTATTTGCCAACCGCCGGGACGTACGGCTGGTGGACGCCGGCGGAGTCAAGCTGGAGTCCACCATCGTGGTCAGCGGCCTGGAGGATGCGGCCGCAGTGGACTTCCAGTTTTCCAAGGGAGCCGTGTACTGGACAGACGTGAGCGAGGAGGCCATCAAGCAGACCTACCTGAACCAGACGGGGGCCGCCGTGCAGAACGTGGTCATCTCCGGCCTGGTCTCTCCCGACGGCCTCGCCTGCGACTGGGTGGGCAAGAAGCTGTACTGGACGGACTCAGAGACCAACCGCATCGAGGTGGCCAACCTCAATGGCACATCCCGGAAGGTGCTCTTCTGGCAGGACCTTGACCAGCCGAGGGCCATCGCCTTGGACCCCGCTCACGGGTAAACCCTGCTGCGACTCCACCTGGGTCCAGGGGGCGGGGAGTGTCACCATTTCTCTCTCGAATTTACATGAGCCCAAGTTGTTTTTCAGAAAAAGGGTGTGACTCTTAAAATGAATTCGTGGGGGGTGTGTTGGCTCATGCCTGTAATCCCAGCACTCTGGGAGGCCAAGGCGAGCAGATCACCTGAGTCCAGGAATTCAAGACCACACTGGGCAACATGGTGAGACCCCATTTCTACAAAATATACAAAAATTAATCGGGTGTGATGGTATGCACCTGTAATCCCAGCTTCTTGGGAGGCTGAGGTAGGAGGATCATTTGAGCCTGGGAGATCGAGGCTGCAGTGAACTGTGATCCCACCACTGCACTCCAGCCTGGGCGACAAAGTGAGGAGATCCTGTCTCAAAAAAAAAAAAAAAGAGCTCAGCTTTCAAGATTTGTTATTGTTGAAGGAATTACTTCCCCTTGAGATTCCACAGTTATGTTCCTTTTTTTTTTTTTTTTTTTTAATTGAGATGGAGTCTTCCTTGTTGCCCAGGCTGGAGTGCAGTGGCACAATCTCGGCTCACTGCAACCTTCGCCTCCCGGGTTCAAGTGATTCTCCTGCCTCAGCTTCCCAAGTAGCTGGGATTACAGGCGCCCACCACCATGCCCAGCTAATTTTTGTAGTTTTGGTACAGATGGGGTTTCACCATGGTGGCTAGGCTGGTCTCGAACTCCTGACCTCAGGTGATCCACCCACCTCGGCCTCCCAAAGTGCTGGGATTACAGACGTGAACCACCGCGCCTGGCCCATAGTTATGTTCCTTTTTAAAACTTGCATGTCTGAGGCAACCGATGTGGTTGGCCATGGGTTTGAATGGTTAAACACATCTTTGCTGTGTGTATGGTGGGCGGCCTGGGAAGTGCGGACGCTCAGGCAGGTGGAATTTGCACCTTCTCCTGGCTTTCTAATTGCATTGGCTGAAAAAGTGCAGCTCCTTGTCTGGAAGCAGAACCTGCTGGGAGTGGTTCTCGGGTCCGTTCTGGAAGCTGCCCTGTGTCCTCCTCAGCTCCTAGTCTGGCTGAGTTCACCTGGGCCCTTGAAGGCTCAGGGCCTGGCCGTGATCCCAGGTGGGGAGAGCGTGGGTGGCAGGAAAGCTTTGGAGTCGAAGTCCGGGGTGGAGAGTTTAAGGGGAGGAGGCCCAGCTCCACTGGCCAGCTAGGCCAGGTCATCCCAGACTCCCGAGCAGAGGGAACAGTTTGCTTGGCCACCCCTTGTCCCTCCTTTGTCCCTTTTCTTGCAGCCTGGGAGTGACTCTGGGGGCCGTACACACACCCTTACCTGGGCTGTGCTGAGCCCTGGCCCTTGCTGACCTGTCAGGTTCTGTGCTGGGTCAGTGTCAGAACTGGTTGGCAGAGGTCTTGACTAGAACACACGAGCCATTTCCCACCACCCCCAGGCTCAGTTGGAAGCCCTTTGCCTGTTAGTTCATTCAGTGTCACCACAGTCTCTCAGCACTCCCAGCCTGGACCTCACCGGTTGAGGGGCCGGCCTAGATCTTCTTTGCGCAATGGCACGATCTCAGCTCACTGCAACCTCCACCTCCCGGGTTTAAGTGATTCTCCTGCCTCAGCCTCCTGAGTAGCTGTGATTACAGGCGTGCACTACCACACCTGGCTAGGTTTTGTATTTTTAGTAGACACAGGGTTTCGCCATGTTGGCCAGGCTGGTTTCAAACTCCTAACCTCAAGTGATCCACCCGCCTCGGCCTCCCAAAGTGTTGGGATTGCAGGTGTGAGCCACTGCACCCAGCCTGACCTAGATCTTCTAGGTTAGAAAGTCCCAGGAGTGGGCGGCCGTGCGTCCAGGCCTGCCACAGGAGCCCGCCTGCCCTCCTCCCTGAAGTCAGGGCTCTGGAAGCCCTTCCCTTGGCCGTGCCCTGTGGGACAGTGTCCAAGCTCTGGAGTAGGATTGAAGACCCCTGGGCTCTAGTCCTGGGGCCACCAACTTGCTGTTGCCCTTTGCAGTGACCTCCTCCTGACTCTCATGGTGCCGGCTGCAGGAGCCGGGCGGGAGGGGCTGGTTGCCAGATCCTGCAGATGCCCCTCCTCTGGGCCTGCCCAGGGTAGTGGGAATGAGGGTGCGGGGTGAGGGTCTGTCCTCACCAAGGCTGGTGTTTGGGAGCTCGGGAAGCAGAGTGCCATGTGGCCAAGTTCACCTCTTTGCTCTGTGCGGTGACTTAGGAAGCCATTGACTGGCTTCTGACGAGCACGGGAAGGGCTGGAGCCTTTCAGAGCCCAACAGGTTTGTGTGAGAGCCAGGCGTGTGTGTGTCTGAGCAACTGAGTGTGGGAGTGGGAGGATGTGAGCGTGTGTGTGTGTGCGTGTGCACGCATATGCGTGCATACGTGTGAGCCTGTGTGTGTCCGTGTGTGTGCATGCATGCGTGTGAGTGGATATTTGTGTGTGTATGAGTGTGCGCACGTGACTGTGTGTGCACGTGTATGTGCCCGTGTGAGCGAGTATGTGCGCGAGAGTGTCTGCATCTGAACCAGTCTGTATGTAAGTACGGGGTACCAGCAGGGGTGGGACGCGGTGGAATTTATCGCCAAAGTATTTTGAGTCCCTGAGGTCAGGCCAGAGCAGCCTCGTGCCCCCACTACCTGAGAAGTGCCCCCGGCCTCCCAGGGGTGCTGTGCTGGGCAACCACTCATCCCTGGAGCCCCTCGTATGCCCTCGCTGCCCTCCGAGTGGGCTAGCCACCCCCGCAGCTGCCAGGGAGCCAGCTGACCTCCGGGTCAGCCTCTGTTCCGCCTGGTGAACTGTTGCCCTCTCAGCCCTCTCCCCCTGCACTGTGACTCCAGGAGTCGCGGGGTTACTGACCTTCTTTTTGGAAGGGTCGGCTGGTGTAGCAGTGTCTCTGGCTAGGAGGGGGCATCTGCAGTAGTCGGAGAGGCTGAAGATAGCAGCTTGCTAGAAGCCCTCTCCCAGGGCCGGCCTGCGGTTGCTCACCAGCGGCTGCCGTGGCCATCGTGTCGCCAGGACCTGCGCTCCTCCTGTCCTTGCGTTCCCTCCCAGCGTGGGTCGCTGCAGCTCCCTCACCTCCCAACCAGACATCCACTGCATTTGTGAGCCCTTGCGCACTGGTCCTGCTCCCCACGCAGCGGGTATAGCCCAGTCTCTGGCCCTTTCAGTGAGTGGGAGGAGATGGTAAATGAATAGTATTTGAAAGGGACGTGTGCGTAGGGGGATAAAGCAGTGCTTGGGTGCTGTGGCGAGGGGCTTCCGTCGGAGCTCAGGTGCTGGGAAGGCCTCTTGGTGACTTTTGAGTCGAGACTGGAAGCAGATGAGGCTGAGAACCGTGTGGCTGTCTGGGGGCAGCGCGGTCCAGGCAGAGGGATCAGCCAGTGCAAAGGCCCTGGGCTGGTTTGGGGCGGGGCCTGTTTGAGGGGCTGTAGCAGAATGTAGGGAAACAGGGCCCAAGGTGTGAGGAGAGGACACATGAGGTCTCGAGCAGAGGAGGTGCCAGCTCTGACTCGTGCTGGAGGGCATCCCCTGGTGGCTGGAGCGAGAGTGAGCTGTGGGGTGGGTGGCGTGGGGGCAGGAGCCCTGTCCACAGTTATTACCAGAGAAAAGACAGCTGGATTTGCTGGCACTCTGCATGTAGGTTCGATAGAAAGATGAGACAAGGTTGGCACGGTGCCACTCTGTGCCTCAGTATCCTTGTCTGTACAGAGGCGTGACCATGCTGCATGTCATGAGGAAAACACCAAGAACAGTTTGTGAGTTCAACAAATGTTAGCTGTCGTTATAATAAAAATGCCCTTTCCTCGCCACCAGAAGTCCAGTCTCCATGCCTACGTGGTTTTGTCTTTTTACTTCTTTATGGCTTTTGCTATGTTGGTTGGGAAGTGCTCAGTGCTAGGTTGGGAGGTGATCAGTCGGGAGGTGCTAGGTGATTTGTTGGGAGGTGCATGATGCTCAGTTGGGAGGTGCTAGGTGCTCTGTTGGAAGGTGATTGGTACTTTGTTAGGAGGTGCTTGGCGCTTGGTTGGGAGTTGTTGGTGTCCAGTTGAGAGGTGCTAGGTGCTTGGTTGGGAGGTATTTGATTGGGAGGTGCTCGGCACTTGGTTGGGAGGTGCTCTGCACTTGGTTGGGAGGTGCTCGGTGCTAGGTTGGGAGGTGATCAGTTGGGAGGTGCTAGATGCTCTGTTGGGAGGTGCATGATGCTCAGTTGGGAGGTGCTAGGCGCTTGGTTGGGAGGTAATTGGTCCTTGGTTGGGAGGTGCTTGGCACTTGGTTGGGAGGTACTTGGTGCCTGGTTGGGAGTAGTTGGTGTCCAGTTGAGAGGTGCTAGGTGCTTGGTTGGGAGGTATTTGATTGGGAGGTGCTTGGCATTTGGTTGGGAGGTACTTGGTGCTTGGTTGGGAGATGCTGGGCCCTTGGTTGGGAGCAGTCTTTCCCATGCTCAGATCTGAGCTGGCTTTGCCTGCATCATCTCTGCGAGCCAACTGTCCCTGTTTGGCTCTGGCTTTTCTTAACTATTTGAAATGGTTCCTTTACGTGCTTGCCTCTGAATTCTCTCCCAAAAGCCCTCCCCAGGATCACACCTGTGGCTGTTCACTCCCACCCCTGCCCCTGGGGCAAAGTTGACCTTAGTGTTGATTCCTGGGCCTCTCCCCACACCTTCCCTTTGCTCCAGTCATTTGAATGAGAGAGTGAAAACAGTGAGATGCCGGCTCCCACTCATCAGATCCAGTGATGCTGATGACGCCAGCCATGGTCCTACCCTGAGGTGCTGACTCTGTCCCTGTAGGCTCCATGTCTCCGGAGAGGGAGAGGGAGAGGGAGAGGATTCCAGCCTGTCACAGGGCCTGCGGGCAGCAACCCCTGCTCGCCAAATACTGACTTGAATAGTGGTCCTCAGGCATAAGTGTGGGCGCTGAGTCCTGGGGCAGGACTGCTGTCCTGAGAGTGGGGACAGTGGAGGGCGGGTTTGTCCTCTGTCCTGGCCACAGGCACACGGTTGCGAGGAGCATCTTGGCCTTCCTCCCGGCCCTGCTAGAGCCCCCGTCATCTCCTGTGCCCTCCTGCAGTGCTGTCCCCCACCAGGGTCCTTCCTCAGAGGAGGGGGTTCCTGCCCCGGCCATCGTCAGGAAGGGGGTCTCTGGGTCTGAGCGTCCACCTCAGTGTGCACGTGGCCAAAAGGATCAAGAGCCCTGCAGCCAGGGGGGCCCCTCCTGAGACTCGACTTCGTTGCAGTTTCAGCAATGCAGGTGGCCCCGTGCAGACATCCAGGCAGGGTTGAGGGAAGGCACATCCCTCCCAGGCCCAGGATACCCATGTGGGTGGCAGAGCGGGCTCTGGGGATGACCCTCTGGCCCCTGAGGATCTGGGGCCAGAAAGACACTGGCTTAGCATGGGAGGAGTCCCCGGCCTGTACCAGCCTGACAAAGGGCTGCAGTGGCCCCCAGGTCTCAAATTAAAGCCAGGGTGAAACCCAACCCCCTCTTTAAAATGCAAAATGGCCCTTCCCTAAAATAACACACAACCACAACCGCAGCTGGCTCTGCACGAAGGCCATGCTGCAGCTCTTTTCTTCGGAAGTCGATTTTCCTCCGTGGAATTTGGCTGG
Organism: Pan troglodytes; assembly: GCF_028858775.2. Lineage (NCBI taxonomy): Eukaryota > Metazoa > Chordata > Mammalia > Primates > Hominidae > Pan > Pan troglodytes. The sequence continues at coordinate 70,397,581 of NC_072407.2, forward strand.
GCTTGTGGTAGCGTTTGAGACTCTGCAAGAGCACGTCCACGCCAACCAGTCTCTGGTCACCGACTGGCTCGCAAATTCCCCATTTAAGGAAACCAGCAGGCCTCTGTTATGAAACTCGGGGAAGGAATGTGAATTATGCTCCATGCGGAGGCTCCTGCTCCTGCACGTTTTCCAGCCTTTTCCATGGGCCACGGTGGAGCATTTGGGGAAGGCCTGTGTGGATTCCCCCCCAACTCCAGACTGATGCCCCTGATACCTTCTCAGGAGGTGGCGGAGGGTCTGGGCTCTGTCCAGGCTCCTAGGGGTGGGGACGTGCAGGTAAAGCAAGGCGTCTGCCGCAGGCACGTGGGAGCCTTCCCTGGGCTGGCTGCCAGCACCTTGGAGTCCCAGGCTGCCAGGAAAAGTTCACCCACACCCGGGCTTTGCTGGCGAAGGGTGAGTCATATGATGGTCGGGCTCGGGCCCTCAGCAGACACCAAGTGTGTTCCCAGAGCTGCCGCTCAGCGCCTGTAACCTGGAACAGGCCAGCCTTTCGGGGCCTCAGTTTTCTCATCTGTCTAATGGGAATAGCAATTCCCACCTTCCCTGTGTTGGTTGGGTTCTCACTAGATGCACAGGAGACAGCAGCTTGAGAGGGACTGTTTGGAGAGCTGTTCCATGTGACACCCCTCTTACCCCGTCCCCACGGGGCCGGAGGAGCAGGGGCTTGGTGATAGCAGCTGGGCGCAGTCAGCCTCTGCAGGGAAGAGGGCACGTTTGGTTCGAGGCTCCTATGCCCTCATTCTTGTTGATCTTGTCACAACCCCTCTGGAAGGTGGAGATGGTACTCGCTCAGGAACGATACCACTCAAGGAAGCATGGCCCCCTGGATGGGGTGGCCCTTGGTGCACCTGAGGCTCCTGAGGCTGCAGAGCACCATGGTGGGGGAGGAGGTGGCTGTGTGTCTGTCATTTGCCTCTTCTACTGAATGGAGACCCCCAGAGGGCAAAGTGGGGCTTGTTCTCCCTGTGTCCCGGGATCACTCTCATGCCTGGCTTGGGCGAGCTGCCTGTTTCTAAATCACTTGCTAAGGCTGAGGGGAATGGGGTTTGCCGCCCACCCCAGGAAGAAGGGAGCAAGGGAGTCAGCACCATTTTACAAGGACCAAGAGTGGGAGGAGGCTCCTCAGAGGACATTCTGGGCACTGTCCCCTTTCTCTGCTGTGAAGGGTGGACAAAACACAATAGGTCTGCCAGCCCTTGTGTCCTGTGGCTCATCCCAGCTGGCTGGGATGGGAACTGAGTCCTCCAAGCTGGTGTGGTTCCCCTCTGGTCTCCGCTGAGAGTCACGCCCAGCCTCTGGGCACACACCCTGTGGTCACCTCCAAACAGGGCACACTGGGCACTGGCGGGGGTGGGACCTGCCATCCCAGACCTCGTGTCTACTCACTTTGTCTTGGTTCATTGGCCAGAGATCAAGTAAGGGTGCCCTGAGGATGTGCTTGTTTCTCATGGATGGGTGATGCTTGTCTCTTGGGAACATGGAGAAGCAAAGCCACGTCGCCCACAGACCTACCCAGGAACAGCTGCAGCTTCAGGTTCAGGGTCCATCCCAGCCATGGGTTTTATTCTTTTTTTTTTGAGACGGAGTGTTGCTGTCTCCCAGGCTGAGAGTGCAGTGGTGTGATCTTGGCTCACTGCAAGCTCCGCCTCCCGGGTTCACGCCATTCTCCTGCCTCAGCCTCCCGAGTAGCTGTGACTACAGGTGTCCGCCACCATGCCCGGCTAATTTTTTTTTTGTACTTTTAGTAGAGACGGGGTTTCACCGTGTTAGCCAGGATGGTCTTGATCTCCTGACCTCGTGATCCGCCCATCTCGGCCTCCCAAAGCGCTGGAATTACAGGCATGAGCCACCGCACCCAGCCTTTTTTTTTTTTTTTAGGCAGGGTCTCACTCTGTCATCCAGGCTGGAGTGCAGTGGTACAGTCACAGCTCACTGCAGCCTCGACCTCCCAGGGCTGAAGGGATCCTCCCACGTCAGCCTCCCAAGTAGCTGGGACTACAAGAGTGTGCCACCATGCCCAGCTAACTTTTTTTTAATTTTTATTTTTTGTAGAGGCGGGATTTTGCCATGTTGCCCAGGGTGGCTCAAGTGACCCACCCACCTCAGCCTCCCGAAGTACTGGAATTACAGGTGCGAGCCATCGTGCCTGGCCATGTTTTGTTGTTTTTAAATAGACTTAATTTTTTCAAACAGTTGTAGGTTCACAGCAAAATTGATGAGCAGCAGGTACTGAGTTCCTATACATCCCTGTCCTCACACCCACACAGCCTTCCCAACTGTCAGCATCCTGTGCAGGGTGGTACATTTGTTACAACTGATGAAAGCTGGCTGACGCACCATCACCCAAAATCCACGTTTACACGAGGGTTCGCCCTTGATTTGTACATTCTTGGTTTAGACAGATGAATAAGGACATGCACCCACCATTCCATGTCATACAGGATAGTTCCACTGCCCTGATTTTCTGTGCTCCACTCATTCATCCCTCTCCTCTCCAACTCCTGGCAACCACTGATGCTTTACTGTCTCTGTGTATTTGCTTTTTCCAGAGTGTTATAGCATTGGACTCATACAGATTGGCTCTTTCACCTACTAACATGCATTTAAGTTTCCTCCATGTCTTTTCATGGCTTGATAGATCGTTTCTTTTCTTTTCTTTTTTTTTTTTTTTGAGATGGAGTCTCGCTCTGTCGCCCAGGATGGAGTGCAATGGTGCGATTTCTGCTCACTGCAACCTCCCCCTCCCGGGTTCAAATGATTCTCCTGCCTCAGCCTCCTAAGTAGCTGGGACTACAGGTGCTCACTACCACGCCTGGCTAATGTTTTGTATTTTTAGTAGGGACGGGGTTTCACTGTGTTAGCCAGGATGGTCTTGATCTCCCGACCTCGTGATCCACCCGCCTTGGCCTCCCAAAGTGCTGGGATTAGAGGTGTGAGCCACTGGGCCCGGCCGATAGCTCATTTCTTTATACCACTAAATAATATTCCATCCTGAGTGTTTTGAATTGCCTTTTAGAGGTTCATTTACAGCATTTTCATGGTAGCAAAAAAATCAGAAATAACCTGAAGTTCTTTAAAAAACTTACAGCAGAGTACACTAGGCAATCATCAAAAGAACAAGGAATCTTTCTATCCGCGAGAAGGGAAGGTGCCCAGAATTTACTGTTAACTGAGAACAAGTTGGAAATAGTATATTTTGATTGCCCAGCTTAAGGCAGGAATACCTGAAACCATACCTGTTGGTTATTTCCGATGGGTGAGATTTTAGGGCAAGTTCACTGTCTATTGTTTCATGTCTGCATCTATGTAGACAAAAACAAAAAACAGATCTGTGTTAGCTGCTTCTCTTGCCCTGCCCCCGTCACAGGTACATGTACTGGACAGACTGGGGTGAGACGCCCCGGATTGAGCGGGCAGGGATGGATGGCAGCACCCGGAAGATCATTGTGGACTCGGACATTTACTGGCCCAATGGACTGACCATCGACCTGGAGGAGCAGAAGCTCTACTGGGCTGACGCCAAGCTCAGCTTCATCCACCGTGCCAACCTGGATGGCTCGTTCCGGTAGGTACCCACGCAGTCCTGGGGCACCCCTTTCCCCTTTGTCCCCAGGGCTTTTGAAGGCGTTCCTTCTTAACTCAGGCCTACAGACTCTTCTCTGAAACTCTGGGGCCCTGAGGAATGCAGGACTTCTCAGAACTTGGAACAGCTTCAGGGTCTGTGTGGCATTTGCCACCAGCCCTTGAATATTTCTATAGCAAATGTGGCACGTTCATTCTAAGTAGGGCAGAAAAGACTATCTGTAGCCCACACCCATGCACAGTTTTTTTTTTTTTTAACTTTGTTTTTTTGAGACAGAGTCTCACTCTTTCACCCAGGCTGGAGTGCAATGGCATAATCTCAGCTCACTGCAGCCCCCACCTCCCAGGCTCAAGTGATCCTCCCGCCTCAGCCTCCCGAGTAGCTGGGACTACAGGAGTGCGCCACCACACCTGGCTAATTTTTGTATTTTTGGTAGAGACGGGGTCTCACATGTTGCTCAGGCTGGTCTCAAACTCCTAAGCTCAAGGGATCCTTCCCCTCGGCTCCCAGAGTGCTGGGCCAGCCACTGCGCCCGGCCCATGCACCAAATGAGGTTTTATCACCAGATGAGCAACAAAAGCTTTCCATCTTCAGAGCGTCTTTGATTTTGGAATTGTTGGGGAGGGCTTATGGCCCAGCAGGGTTGTGAACAGTAACCCTGTCACACGCACCACCCCCACCCTGGCCCTATCCCAGCTCAGGCATCCTGAGGGCAACAGCCGGAAGCTGTCTCAGTTATTGGTGCATTCCCCAGTCTCACCAGGGGGCCTTCCACATGGTCAGTGCTCAATAAAATGGGCCGAGAATGAGTAGGAAGGGTTTTCCTCTCGTTGGTTAATTGCTTTTAGAGCCTTCTGGTCAGCATAGCTTCCCAGCTCCGTACTTAATTACCCCTTATAGAAACATCCCTTCTGTGTACAGGTGAAGGGCAGTTTATTCACTAACCAAGTGCTGCCTGCTGCTAGCCCTGTGCTAGGTGTCAGGGATCCTCCTGGGACGGCAGACCCCATTCCTGCACTAGTGGAGCTCCTGGCCCAGGCAGGGATGTGGCAGGTGTCTGTGCAGAGGGCAGTAGTGACTGCATGGGAGGACTCAGTGGCTGGATTTCTGCAAACACAGGCCAACACCCACATGAACAGACTTGAGGGCTTGGGCAGCTTTGCTCCACACTTGCCAGGCCTCGTGTGTTAGTTATCCATTGCTGTGTAACAAAACAGCCCACAACTTAACAGCCTGAAACAGCAAACAGGTTTTTTATGGGGAGGGAGTCAGTGATGAGGAGTGGATTAGCTGGGTGCTTCTGGCTCAGGGTGTGACCTGAGGGTACACTCAAGCTCCTGGCTGGGCCTCAGTCATCTGAAGGTTTGAGTGAGGCCGGGACATCCACTTCCAAGCTCATTCTCAGGGCAAGAGGCCTCAGTTTCTCCTGTTCCTCTTATGCTGAGCCACACATCTCTTTTGGGCTGGTTTGAAAATATCCTGTTGTCCCTGGAAGTGCAGACCAGCGGGTCTGGTTTGAGATTTGGAAATGTGGTTACCCTGTAGACTGTGGTTCTTGGGAGCTGAGTGATCTTACAGTTATGAAGGGTGGACGAGAGGATAGAAAGGCTGCAGCTGGGAGTGCCCTGGTCAAAGGATGGTGACAGGGGACAGTGAGGGTGATGGAGGTTGAAACATGCTAATGGTGGTGGCGGTGGTGGCGGCGAATCCTTCCATAGCACTTACTGTTTTCCAGGGACCTTTATCAGTTCATTTAATGCTCACACCACCTCTATGAAACGTTTGCTATTATGTTTTATTTTTATTTATATTTTTATTGTTTTGAGGCAGGGTCTCACTTCGTCACCCAGGCTGGAGTGCATTGGCACAATCATGGTTCACTGCAGCCTTGACCTCTTTTTTTGTTTGTTTGTTTGTTTGTTTGTTTTTGGGATGGAGTCTTGCTCTGTCCCCCTGGCTGGAGTGCAGCGGCACCATCTTGGCTCACTACAACCTCCACCTCCTAGGTTCTAGCGATTCTCCTGCCTCAGCCTCCCAAGTAGCTGGGATTACAGGTGCCCGCCACCACGCCTGGCAAATTGTTGTATTTTTTTTAGTAGGGACGGGGTTTCACCATGTTGGCCAGGCTGGTCTTGAACTCCTGATCACAAGTGATCCACCCACCTGAGCCTCTCAAAGTGCTGGGATTACAGGCGTGAGCCACCACACGCGGCCACAGCCTTGACTTCTTGGGCTCAAGTGTTCCTCCCACCTCAGCCTCCCAAGTAGCTGAGACCACAGGCACGTACCACCACGCCTGGCTAATTTATTTGGTATTTTTTTTGTAGAGATGAGGTTTCACCATGTTGCCCAGGCTGGTCTCAAACTCCTGAGCTTAAGCCATGTGTCCACCTCAGCCTCTCAAAGCACTGGGATTATAGGTGTGAACCACTGTGCCTAGCCTGTGTTTGCTATTTTGATCCCCTGTGCACAGAGAAGCATGTGAATTTGCCCAGAGCCACACAGCTAGTCCCAGCCAGGGTTGGAACATAGGGTCTGTAGCCCCAGGGTCTGGTCTGTTCTCAGCCTCTCTCCCACCTGCTTCCCCGCGGGATTCTTCTGCCTCTGCAGCGGCCATCGCTCTTCATGATGCACCTGGGGCTATTCACATGGAAGCGTCGTGTGTGGGGGGACGAGCTCTGGAGCCACACAGACCTGTGCAGGCCCCTTTATCTGTGACTGTGGCTGGGGCAAGGGCCGAGGCTGACCTTCCCTCAGTGCTTCTGGCTGAGGCAGAGCATGGCCCAGGGAGCAACCAAGAGTGATGGGCCTCTGGCTTCTCTCACTGAAAAATGGCCACATGGGCTGGGCGCCATGGCTTACGCGTGTAATCCCAGCACTTTGGGAGGCCGAGGCGGGCGGATTACGAGGTCAGGAGATCGAGACCATCCTGGCTAACACGGTGAAACCTCGTCTCTACTAAAAATACAAAACATTAGCCAGGTGTGGTGGTGGGTGTCTGTAGTCCCAGCTACTTGGGAGGCTGAGGCAGGAGAATGGCGTGAACCTGGGAGGCGGAGCTTGCAGTGAGCTGAGATCCCGCCACTGCACTCCAGCCTGGGCGACAGAGCAAGACTCTATCTCAAAAAAAAAAAAAAAAAAAAAAAGGCTGGGCGTGGTGGCTCACGCCTGTAATCCCAGCACTTTGGGAGGCTGAGACGGGCAGATCACGAGGTCAGGAGATTGAGATCATCCTGGCTAACACAGTGAAACCCTGTCTCTACTAAAAATACAAAAACTTAGCCGGGCATCGTGGTGGGCACCTGTAGTCCCAGCTACTCGGGAGGCTGAGGCAGGAGAATGGCGTGAACCTGGGAGGTGGAGCTTGCAGTGAGCTGAGATCCTGCCACTGCACTCCAGCCTGGGCTACAGAGCGAGACTCTGTCTCAAAAAAAAAAAAAATAAAATAAAATAATAAAATTAAAGAATTAAAAGTAAGGCCGGGCGTGGTGGCTCACGCCTGTAATCCCAGAACTTTGGGAGGCCAAGGCAGGTGGATCATGAAGTTAGGAGATCGAGACCATCCTGGGTAACACAGTGAAACCCCATCTCTACTAAAAATACAAAAAAATTAGCCAGGCATGGTGGCCGGTGACTATAGTCCCAGCCACTCGGGAGGCTGAGGCAGGAGAATGGCGTGAACCCGGGAGGCAGAGCTTGCAGTGAGCTGAGATGGCACCACTGCACTCCAGCCTGGGCGACAGAGCGAGACTCTGTCTCAAAAAAACAAAAACAAAAAAAAATAAAATTAGAAAATTAGCTGGCCATGGTGGTACATACCTGTGTTCCCAGCTACTCAGGAGGCTGAGGCAGGAGGATGGATTGAGCTTAGGAGATTGAGGCTGCAGTGAGCCATGATCACACCACCACACTCCAGTCTGGGTGACAGAGCAAGACCCTGTCTCAGAAAACAAACAAAAAAGATAACATTGTGGAAAACAGTTTGGTGATTCCTTGAGACGTAAACATTGATTTACGTATGACCCAGCAATTCCGCTCCTAGCTGTATACTCTTAAGAATCTAAAACAGGTCTTCACACAAAATGTGAATGGACAGTAATGTCCGTAGCAGCACTGTGCACAACAGCCGAGGGTGGAAATGACACAAAGGTCCCCCAGTGGGTGAATGGATGCACAGATTGGGTTCTGTCTGCACACTGGAATATGGTTCACCCCTAAAACGGGATGAAGCACTGACATGCTACAGCCTGGATGAACCTCGAAAACATAGTGCCAAGTCAAAGAAGACAGACATTAGAGGCTGTATATTGTGATTCCGTTTATATGAGATGTTTAGAATGTGTGAAGTTAAGTCCATCAAAAGTGTTTGCCGGGGCTGGGGGCGGGGACTGGGGAGTGACTGCTGACGGGTGTGGGGTTTGCCTGTGGGGCAATGGAAGTGCTTTGGAACTAGACAGAAGTGGAGGCTGCACCACCTTGCGAATGCACTAGGTAACACTATTCACTTTAAAGTGGTAAATTTAGGCTGGGTGCAGTGGCTTATGCCTGTAATCCCAGCACTTTGAGAGGCCAAGGCGGGTGGATCGCCTGAGCTCAGGACTTCAAGACCAGCCTTGGGCAACATGGCAAAACCCTGTCTCTACCAAAAAAATACCCCCCAAAAATTAGCTGGGTGTGGTGGTGCACGCCTGTGGTCCCAGCTACTCTGGAGGCTGAGGTGGGAGAATCGCTTGAACCTGGGAGGCAGAGGTTGCAGTGAGCTGAGATCACACCACTGCACTCCAACCTGGGTGACAGAGTGAGACCCCATCTCCAAAAAAAAAAAAAAAAAGTAAACGTATGTCCTGTGAATTTTACTTCAATAATTTTCTTAGAAAACAGCATCAACAAAAATGAACAGAAGAGGTGGTGGATCTGCAGAGCCCACAGCTCCCATCTTCCCTGTGCCACTTCATGAGTGTCACCCTCTCCTGGCAACTGTGCTGAGGGCTGGGGACGTGGCGGGGACCCTCTGCCCCCAGGCCCACCCTCAGGGAGCCTGTCACGGGGCGAGGGTCATTAAGCAAATAAAACTGCACATTACTGACCACGTCACATTATGATCCTGTTCCCAGTGTCCATAATCTCATTACACCCGAGTCCTCATTTGCTGGGCACTGTAAGCATCTAGAAAAGAATAGCTGTTTCTCTGGTTGATGCCAAGTTTCATTTACTCTGAAAGTATAAATTATGAGCATTGTAAGAAGGAGCGAGTGCACATGGCCTGATTTGTATACAGAGGTTAAAGCGTTGGGCAGGAGAGGTGTGCTTTTTGCCAGGCATGGCTTCCTCCTTTCTTCCCTGGGGGAGACTTTGCCACTTGACCTGGGGGAGCCCGTGTGTCACCATCACAGGCTGTGTTTGGGAGGTGCCCTGTGCACGCCGGGAGAAATGCACGAGGGCGCCAGCTCCTGGGGCTCTTGACCTGGCCTCACTTGTCTGGTTGAAAGCAAATGGGAAGCCTGGCATGGTGGCGCACGCCTGTAATCCCAGCGCTTTGAGAGGCTGAGGTGGGTGGATCACCTGAGGTCAGGAGTTCGAGACCAGCCTTGCCAACATGATGAAACCCTGTCTCTACTAAAAATACAAAAATCATCTGGGCGTGGTGGTGGGCATCAGTGATCCCAGCTACTCGGGAGGCTGAGGCAGGATAATTGCTTGAACCCGGGAGGCGGAGGTTGCAGTGAGCTGAGATTACATCACTGCACTCCAGCCTGGGCGACAGACCGAGACTCCATCTCAAAAAAAAAAAAAAAAAGAAATTAATTGGGTCAGCAGCAATGACTGTTGGGGGACCCTCCTGATGGCTCCTCCACCCCGCTTCCCTGACTGCAGGCAGAAGGTGGTGGAGGGCAGCCTGACGCACCCCTTCGCCCTGACGCTCTCCGGGGACACTCTGTACTGGACAGACTGGCAGACCCGCTCCATCCATGCCTGCAACAAGCGCACTGGGGGGAAGAGGAAGGAGATCCTGAGTGCCCTCTACTCACCCATGGACATCCAGGTGCTGAGCCAGGAGCGGCAGCCTTTCTGTGAGTGCCGGCTGGGGCGCGGGGGCGAGGGTGCGGGGGCTGGGGGGAGCGGGGGCGCGGGGCAGGGGAGTGGGAGGATGCGGGGGCGTGGGGGTGCGCGGGCGTGGGTGGGGTGGGGGGCAGGTGACCCCTCCCTGCAGAAGCCCATGCTCTGGGGGGCCCCCTCTCTAAAGGGGTACCTGCTGCAATGGAGGGATGTGTGTGGCTGGCTGGGGGGCACGGGCCTGCAGAGGACCCCTCTGCAGAGCTCATGGGGGCTGTTTCAGGCTCAGCAGTGGCAAGGGGATTTCCAAGGAAGGTTGCTTCGTTTTCAAGGCCGAGAAGAAGTTGTCTGTGTGTGTGTGTATATGTATTTATATACACATACACGTATGTGTGTATATATATATGGTTATTTATATATACATATATGTGTGTGTGTGTGTATGTATTTTTAATAGAGATGAGAGATTTTGCCACGTTGCCCAGGCTTGTCTCAAACTCCTGGGCTCCAGTGATCCTCACACCTTGACTTCCCAAAGTGCTGGGGTCACAGGTATGAGCCACCATGCTTGGCCCTGCAAGTCGCGTATTTATCAATGAATAATCTGCCCAGAATCAGCAGTTCTCAGCCTGGGGGCCATGCTGGGTTGTGACAGAGGTCCCTGATGGGGAAATGCACCAGCTTCTGTGACAGTGGGGCTGCGGCTCTGGGGACAGTGGCCCACTCCCACAGGGACCAGGGATGGAGATTTCTGGCCAGGCCATTATGGAAGGTTTGGACTTTGAATTGAAATGTGGGGCCTAGGGGTGCCAGCTGTTCCCAGAGCAGGACACAGGAGGGTGGGGCTCTCTGGAGCTGTTTCCTGGTGAGAAAGTCGTGGTCACAAAACCCATCTACACTTGGGGCAGCATGAGGGAGGGAGAGGTTCATTTTGATGAGTTTGTTGTTCCAGTTATATCCGTATTTTGGGGCTGCTACACCCCAGCTTTCCCCTGGTTTGAATGAGGTGCTGGAAGCATTTATCGAGTTCCGTTCAATTGCTGTTGGTCATAGAAGGGCTTGGGAGAGTGACAAGCTTGGCCATCCCAGCAAGAGGGACAGTGTTCCTATGGAAGCTGCTGGGTCCACACATAGCACAAAGACAAGACAAGCCTTTTGCCCAGGAGCCCATTGTCTCTGGGGTTCCCGTCACTACCACGCAGGCAGGTCCTGACCCCGGCCATTGGAGCGTGGGGGGCAGCCTTTGCAGAGGGGTGTCCTTTGGGGGCTCCGAGGAGCTGGGGAGGGTGTTCTAGTCATAGGAGCTTGGTGGGAGGGAGCAGGTGGGGAGGATGTCACTCCATGGGCAGGTCACATCTGGGTATGAGGGTGGCCAGGAAGGTCACGGCTGGTTTTGGGGAAATTGCAGGCCGTCTGGCCAGGCTGAGGGCCCCATGTGGACGGGGCCAGCGATGAGGCAGGTGGAATGGTGCCCGCGGGGAGGTCCCTGATGCCACTTGAGGCCGATGTTTGGGCAGAGGGACACACTGGAGGCTGTCACGGGGGACGAGGCAGGATGTGACTCATTCAGAAACAAGTGACGGTCCTCTTCTGGAACCTTCTCTCACTCTGTCCTGGTTTTCCCAGTCCATACTCGCTGTGAGGAGGACAATGGCGGCTGCTCCCACCTGTGCCTGCTGTCCCCAAGCGAGCCTTTCTACACATGCGCCTGCCCCACGGGTGTGCAGCTGCAGGACAACGGCAGGACGTGTAAGGCAGGTGAGGCGGTGGGACGGGACGGGACGGGGCGGGCGGGCGGGGCGGGGCCTGGTGGGAATGGGTTGCGGCCAGCGGGGGTGCCCCAGAAGGAACCTCGGCAAACCCGTTCGAAATGATCCACTTGGCGGGTGTGGTGATTCAAGTCTGTGGTCCCAGCTACTCGGGAAGCTGAGTTGGGAGGATTGCTTGAGCCCAGGAGGTCAATCCTGTTTTGTTTTGTTTTATTTTTGCCCCAGATATTTTCCACTTTTTTACTCTCCGCCTTGGTCCTCAGGCACTTGGTGCTTCCTGGGACTGTGTTGCAGTGAGGCATGGCTCTTCTCCTCTGGGGCACCGGCTGAGAATCTTTCTTTCCAGGTGTCGGTTCGGGGTGGGCCCTTCGGGAAATCACACACGTTCAGGATGCAGCTCGCCTTCGGGGATGCTCCCGGGCCTGGGATAGCCAGTCTGGCCTCTGGGGCTGACCCTGGGGCCTGGCAAGCGAGGGGGTAACGAGAGGTGTCAGGAAAGCGCCATCCCTGGGACCAGTCCTCCCCGTTTCTGTAGCGTGATGGGGCCCAGCTTGCAGAAGGTGGTGGGGGACAGGGCCTGCTTCCTGTGCCGGTGTCCCACTCGGGAGGGCAGGGGGCTTCCAAGTGGGCTGGCTTCCACACTCAGGAACAGTCCTAAGGGCAGAGTCTCGGTGTGGGGCCCCCTAGAAGGACTCTCCTGGCATCCAGTGGATGGAGAAGTCTCCTTGCTCTCACTGCTGTCTGAGCACATGGGGGTCCTGACTTTAGGAACAGTTTCCTGGTCCCCCTGTTCTCGCTGGGTAGGGTCTGTGTTTGTGTGCAGCGGCTGGGGTGTGTGTGTGGTCGCGGCGCCCGTGGCGTGTGGGTCTTTTCTCTGCTCCCTGGCAGGGGTCCTGCGTTTGGTGAGGATTTTCCAGGTTTGTATTTGTCTTTCTCTTTCTGAGAGCAGGGCATCTTTAATGAAGACATGGCTGTTTCATCAAAGGGTCTGTCTGCTGTGCCGGCTGCTGCAGGGGATGGTTGGAGAGTCTCCCCGACCAAGCATCTTGTTTCCCAAGTGGGGAGAAGGAGAATTTGAGAAATGGGGACTGGGGCGGCCTAGTCCTCACGGCTCTGGACAGCACCCCATTCATTCATCTGCTTGCTCATTCATTCGTTCATCCATCCATTTGCTCATTCAGCAGGCATTTGTTGAACACTTGCCGCGTGCTGGCATTGCTCCGAGGCACTGGGGACCCCGCGGTGCAGACAGAATCCCGGGCCTCTGGTGCTCGCACTCTGGGCTCTGGGGCTGGGTGGGTGGGGGAGACGGCACAAGTGAGTCCACGAGGGAGTCAGTGCATTAGAAAGGGTGAGTGTCTTGGACACCCGCTCCTCCATCACCTCTGGGGCCCTTCGCTGTTGACCGTTCACCTCGGCCTCAAAGGCAATGTTGAGAGAGAAACTGGACCCAGGGAAGGAGTCCAGATGAGCTGCCTCGTGAGTGACCTGGCGACACCAGGGGTTTGGACCAAGCAGGTTAAGGGAGGATTATAGACCCTTGAAGGGGAGGAGTGGTTTGACCAGGTTGGATGAGCCCTTTGTTTACAGAGGAGGCCAGGGCAAGTCACCAGCCTGGGGTTGCCCACAGCAGGTGGCATAGTAGGTTCTAGCAGGTGGGGTCTGGCTCCCAGAGCCATGAGTTTGCTGCTGCCCCATACCTGGGCCCTGGTGGAGCAAGGCCCTGGTCTCCCTCACAGACTGCCCCAGGACGCTGCCCGCTCCCTGGAGGAGGGGGTGCCTCGGCTGCACAAGCCTCAGTGGAGAAGGATGCTTGGCTTGCTGGCTGCCCGGGAACCTTGGCCTTCTCAGAGTTTGTTTTCTTTCCTGCCTGTCTGTTGGTGAGAAGAGGCTGAACTCAGTGCTGGAGCTGGACCCTGCGCTCTGCAGTGTTGGTTGAAGTCCTGGCGGAAAGGGAAAGAGTGAGGACATACGAGCTCATGACGGCAGGGAGCGGCCACCACAGTCAGGGCCGGGGGACGGAGGGGAGAGAGAATCACCAGAATATGGCAAAGGTGTAAAACAGGCAGCTCGGGCCGGGCGCAGTGGCTCACGCCTGTAATCCCAACAATTTGGGAGTCCGAGGCAGGTGGATCATTTGAGGTCAGGAGTTCAAGACCAGCCTGGCCAACATGGTGAAACTCCATCTCTACTAAAAATATAAAAATTAGCTGGGCGGTAGTGGCACGGGCCTGTAATCCCAGCTACTTGGGAGACTGAGGCAGGAGAATTGCTTGAGCCTAGGAGGCGGAGGTTGCACTGAGCCAAGATCGTGCCGCTACACTCCAGCCTGGGCAACAGAGTGAGACCCTGTCTCAAAAAAAAAAAAAAAATGCAGCTCGTCCTGGCTAGTCTGAAAAAGGTGGAGCATATATGTTGCCCAATATCCACAAATATTCCAGAAAATATCTGAGAAGAAAGCAGTTAATGAGACGGGCCTGTTCCCCTGCCCCGAGGCACACGTGTGGTGGGGGCCATGTCAGGAAGCAAGCCGGCACACAGATGGACATAGTCAGGACAGACCTGGATCGGGTACGGAACACAGCAGGGGCTGAGCTGGAGACTCCTGTACTGGGGGTGTGGCCGCCTGAGCTGGCAGGTCAGAGGTCTCTCTCAGGAGGCCTGAGATCTGAAGGACTAAAAGAGGGAAAGGCGAGAAGGAACAGCACGTGCAGCGGCTTTGAGGCAGGAGCATGCTGATGTTGGGACCGACTTCACGGGCTGTGTGACCTGCGTAGTCATATGAGGTGAGCTCTGTTGTTGACCTGAAATTCCTACCTTTTGAGTAAGGGACTATCTGCACTTCCATTTTGCAGCGGTCCCCACAAATTCTGTAACGGGCCCGGCTCTGTGTGTTTGAGAAGCTGAAGGGAGGTCTGGAGGTGGTCTCTTACTCTCTTGGTGTGTCTGTCTCCACATTTTATCTTCTGTTTTTTTGTTCCCCAGCCCTCCCTGCGTTTTTCCTGTATGTGACTGTGTGTCTGTGTGGGTGATCGAACCATAAGGCTTCCTGCTATTTATTTCACTTTATGCACTGCAGAAGCATTTGCGATTGCAGGAGGTAAATATGTATCAAAGACATGAGTTTTAGTGAAGGATATCTTTTTTTTTTTTTTTTGAGACAGAGTCTTGCTCTGTTGTCCAGGTTGGAGTACAGTGGCTCACAGCAGCTTCCACCTCCCAGGTTCAAGCAATTCTCCTGCCTCAGCCTCCCAAGCAGCTGGGATTACAGGCGCCCGCCACTATGTCTGGCTAATTTTTGTATGTTTAGTAGAGATGGGGTTTCACCATGTTGGCTAGGCTGGTCTTGAACTCCTAACCTCAGGTGATCCACCTACCTCAGCCTCCCAAAGTTCTAGGATCACAGGCATGAGCCACTGTGCCTGGCCTATGCCTGAACAATATCTTATCAAGACATGTCTTTTAGCCATCCTCCCGCTATGGGGCGTTTCTGTTCTCTTTGTGTTTTTGCCATTTCTGAGTCTTGCTGCTGTGGGTTGGGAGTGGGCAGGTGAGAGCTGGCTTGGGGCCTGGCCACTGGAGTTAGAGGGAGCAGGGCCTGGTGTCTGTTGCCACCATCGATTGGTGATGTCTGCCTAAACACTGTGTTGCATCTGCTGGGGATGTCTGCCTTGGGAGAGCAATGGGCATGTAGGAAGCAGGTGTCACCATCTCTGTTCTTGGGGTGTCAAAGCAAGGCTGGGTGTGGACATTTGTCGAAGGAGTGGGGAATGGACACAGCCCCCAACAAGCAGATCGTGCAGTCGTGCCTGTCAGGTGCCTTGCCCCAACAGTGGAAGGATCATTTGAGGTCAGGGGTTCAAGACCAGCCTGGCCAACATGGTAGCCAACATGGTGAAACCCTGTCTCTACTAAAAATACAAAAATTAGCCGGGCGGTAGTGGTGCGCCTCTAATCCCAGCTATTTGGGAGACTGAGGCAAGAGAACATGTTGCCCTGGGAGCTTTTGTTAAGGGTCCCTGTGTGGCTCCCTCACGTATCAGAGTTCCAGGAACGGGTGTGGGCCCTGATAAAATCCGAGACTCATGGCTCAGTGAAGTCGCACAGCTGGACAAGCTTGGAGACCCCCAAATAACTTGCCCAGGCTACCCTGGCTTGCAAAGGGCCACTGCTCATCCAGCGGTGATGGTGCCGTGCTGGGTGCCTGGCATCCGGTGGGTGCCCAGTGTCCAGCTGCCATGTCCACTGTCCATTCCCTTATCACCGTCATGTTGTCACCATGACCGGCGCCTTAGGTGCTGTGGCTGGTGCCAGGCCCGTGAGAGCTGGGGCAGGTTCACTCAGGGTCCAGGTTTGCCTGCATCGTCCCAGAATCCTCCCATACCTGGGGGAGTGGGCTGTCAGTGGGAGCCAGTAAAGGGGCGTTGATTTCTTTCCCAACCAGAAGAGGCAGGGGCTATAGACTTAGGTGGAGCCCCTGGCTCTTTGCTGGCTCCCAGGGTTCTAACAGCTGGGCCTTCTGAGCCCTGGGGACTGGCTGCTCATGGCTGAGCCCTTCAAGGGCATTGCGCTCCTTCTGCAAATGTCATTCCCAGTCTCCATGTCCAGGCCCAGAGCAGCCCTGGGGAGTCCTCAGGGCTCATTTTCCTGCAAGGGGGGGAGGGGGGGGGACGGGCCCTGTGGTGATTAGAGGAGGCTGCCTGCGCTCACAGTGGGTGGTTAGGCTACCCAGAGGAGGAGGCCCCTGCAGGCTGGCAGGGGGCCTGGTGGCTCTGGCCCCAGCCCTGGGCTCTGTGGCATGGAGCTGACACCACAGACACCTGTGGGGTTGGACCGCTGGATTAGCAGCAAGCCCTGCCCTTCCTGTTGGATAGCTTTTCCATTCCAGAGCCGTCAGGGCTGCAGGGCTGAGCACGCAGCTCCACGCTCCCTAGAGACTCAGCCGTCAGGGGTCACCTTTCTCTAGTCTTGTGGGAACTGTTTTTGCCCTCAGCCGTGAGAGGCACTTTTACACATAACTCAGTTGGAGCATGACTGGCACGCAGGAGAAAAACATTTTGTGTCATTTATAGGCCCTGCTTGGGCGAGACTCTGGGCCGGGAACGTCCACATGCAGCCAGTGTAGGGACTGTTTTACTCTGAGCCTGAATCTTTCTGCTTTGGTTCCAGATGCCGTGTGTAGGGTGTTCTGTCAAAGGGAGGAAAAAGCTCCTCGATGAGACAGAAAGATGCAACTGGGAGTCTGGTTTTGCATGAGGACGTGAGCGTTTCAGTTCACTTTTTTTTGTAAGCATGGTTCCCCAGTCTGACCTCAGAGCTGCCTGGAGATGGGCCCCACCCGCTTCCCGTTAATTAACCGGCTGGTGCTGGGTGTGGATGCTGGCTCCTCCGTCTCCCTGCCCTGGGCCCTTTTGAAGCTGAAGTGTTCCAGGGGCAGCTGGTGTGGAAATAGAGTTTTCTAGAGGTTTTAGAGTTGAGAAGAAACCTAAACTCTTCTTAGAAGCATTTCAAGGGTTTGTCACCAAGATGGCTCTCTGCAAATTTGAGGTGGTTCTAGAAGATCTTCCCATATTTCTTAATCCAGAGGGAGATGGGGATGGGCGAGAAACGGCTTTGTCCTTAAGGAAGTCGTGTTCTGGTTGGAGGACAGGCACCGCCTGGCATTGAAGTTGGTGAGTCAGAGACGGACCTGTGAGCGGGGCCAGAATGGGGCGCGGGCTTCAGACTTCACAAAGCAGACCACGCGGCAGCCTGGGGCTTTAGTATCCAAATGTCCTGCCCTCTGGGTTTCATTCCTTGCCGTAAAATATCACGTTAAAGGAAAATGTTTTGTTAAAAGACCACAGTCCTGTCACCTGAGCACAGTCGCTGTTCTCGGTTCCTCTGTGGCTTTCCAGGCTGCAGGTGCCCATTGGTATTGCGGCCGTGCGCCCGGCGGGCATGAATTAGCTGTGCAGCCTGGCTGCTGACGGGACGCCTCGCCTCGACTGAAAACCACCTGGAGATAGAAGCTGCTCACCCAGGGGCAACGTGAAGAAAACGTGAAATTCTGTCGCTTGTTGTAGCTGACAGCACGGCTGTGAGGTCCTGGTGGGCAGAGGCCTCGTGCAGGGCACCTCACCAGCCGGGATGTCAGAGCTGGCCGGAAGGAGCGGTGCCCATGGAGGGCTGCCAGTGCCCAGAGAGCCTTCCGAGGTGTCACGTTGGGCAATGAAATTCAGAGTCGGGCAGAGGAGGCCCTGGGGTCACACAGGGATCTCCTCCAGGCTATGGGTTGGTGAGGTCCAGTGTCTGGGGGTGAAGGATAGAGGCTCTGTGGTGAGGGCTCTGGAGCTGGCCCTGGGCTAGCGGAAACGCAGGTAACGAAGGAGGCTGTGCTGGTGGGACTTGTGCCTGTTCCCGAGGGAGGCATTGTGAGTGATGTTTAGGCCAAGAGGATTCAGGATGGAAGACATGGCTTGGTTTGTAGTTGGGAGCCGGCCAAGGAGTGGTGTTGAGAAAGTGCAGTGTCAGGCAGACCCGGGACCGTGGCGGCGAGGAGGTGCAGTGTCAGGCAGACCCGGGACCGTGGTGATGAGGAAATGCAGTGTCAGGCAGACCCGGGACTGTGGTGATGAGGAAATGCAGTGTCAGGCAGACCTGGGACTGTGGTGATGGTGAGGAGGTGCAGTGTCAGGCAGACCCGGGACTGTGGTGGCGGCGAGGAGGTGCAGTGTCAGGCGGACCCGGGACCGTGGCGGCGAGGAGGTGCAGTGTCAGGCGGACCCGGGACCGTGGCGGCGAGGAGGTGCAGTGTCAGGCGGACCCGGGACCGTGGCGGCGAGGAGGTGCAGTGTCAGGCAGACCCGGGACCGTGGCGGCGAGGAGGTGCAGTGTCAGGCAGACCGGGGACTTGGAGCACCTAGTTCCACTTGCGGGCTGACCTTCTATTTTTTGTCATCGTGTTGGGAGCTTAGGAAAGTGACTTAACCTCTCTGTGCTTCAGTTTGTCTGTTGGTAGAAAGGGGGTGATTATACTCCCCACTCCATGGGGTTTGGAGGAAGGCTGTGTGGGTTGTGCTGAGCAGCGCAATGGTGCAGGCTGTCTGGGTCAGTGCCGAGGGAGCGAGTCTTCCTTCGGCGGTTGTAATCAGAAGTAGCTTCCAAGGCTGGGTGCTGCCAGGAGGAGCTGGGGTGGGTGAAGGGGCAGTGGGGAGCACGGCTCACACGGCTAGCGGGTGACCTGGGGAGGACGGAGGGGGGTGTGCTGGGCGCTCCAGGCGTGTGGCTCCCTTTCCTGTGGGGCGAAGGTCAGCAGGGGGGCAGGGCCTGGCTGTGTCAGAATCACTCAGACTCTTAAGACACATCCAGAGTCCCCAGCCCCACCCCAACCCAACGCACCCACTCCACCAGAAGAAACGGGGCAGGTGGGGGCCAAATCTGTGAGTTCCCAAGGGAGGGCTGTGTGGGGCAGGTTGTGGGGGGCGGCGCTAGCATGGCCGGAAACATCTCGAGGTTTGAAGCCGGAGCCTCAGGTGAGACTCAAGGGTCCCTGGGACTCCCTCCTGGGTGTCTGACCGTTTATCTTTCATGGAGTTACAGGCGAAGACATTTCTGTGATGTCTTGAATTCTGCTTTTTCCTGATTTTGAGCAAATGAAAGCCAGCTGGGTGTAGGGAGTCAGGTGCCTTCCCCAAGGAAGGGGCTGAGAGGGTGGTCACAGCGGGACCCCAAGGGACAGGGAGCAGCGTTCCCAGGGGCACACAGGCGGCCTCCTAGAGGTAGGGATGCGTTGGGGGCGGGGGGGCCCGCACTGCTATGTGCCTTCAAGGTGGCACTATTTACGTGGCCCCTGAGCTGCAGGGTGACCGCTAGCCCTGGGCTGTGTCCTGGCTCCCCCGCCCCTCCTGAAGTGACCCCCATGAGACAGGGCAGGTATATCCCACGAGCCTCTGCCGCCCAGCGTGGCCGGGGCTCAGTGGGACCACGGCGGCTGCGATGCTGCTCTCTGCAGCTCAGAGTCACTCTCATCCCCAGCAGTCGAGTGCAGAGCCTGGGCCTCCGGCCTCCCCACCCCCTCCACACAGCCCCAGGACCGAGGCAGCAGCTGGCTTCAGTTTCTGCCATGTTTTTCCAATTATGTGGAATGAGCTAAAAACAGCAGGAGTGAGGCCTTATTTGGGAGTTGCCACCGCCATCCTCGGAAGCTGCTGTTCCTCACTGCCACCCCTCCAGCCCCATCCTCTGTGGAACGTGCCCCTGTTCCTTTGACTTTTGTCTCCTGCATATCCCTCCTGCTTGGGGGCCTTTGGGCAGTGGGCTTAGCGGCGTGCGCCATGCCACTCGGGCCACACGTGCCCTGGCCGGTGGCTCTCGGGGCTATGTCCAGAGGGTGGCCAGGCAGTGCTCCCGGCAGCGCCCAGATGAGGCTGGGGTGCGGCTTGGGGATTTGTGGGCCGCTGGCCACAGCTCACCCAGACAGAGTTTTAACAGATGTTCGTCTGTCAGGGACAGGAAATAAAAAGAAGTCGGGGATGGAGTGGGGGCGGCGGGAGGAACAGAGGGGGCCACTGTCGAGTCTGACAGGCAGACTGACAGCTGGAGCCGACGGCAAAGCCGCTCACGTCCATCCGTCTGTCCGGGCGGATTAGCCCAGGAAGCAGGGCCCGCTCAGCTCGGGGCCGAATAACGGGCGTTTGTTCCCAGAGTCTGGCTGTCTTGTCACTTATCAGGGAAGTAGGTCAAAGGGAAAAAAGAAAGGAGGTCCTGTGGGGCCGAGTCTGCCGCGGCCGGGCAGTGATTGGCGTTGACTTTGCAAACAGAAGGCAGCTGCTGTTCTCAGCCATGGACCGTGAATTTTTAATAGCAAGAAAATCAGCTCACACAGTTCAGGAAGTTGTGGAAGAAGCCTGAGTGCTAACTTTATTTTTTTAATTGAGGTATAACTTGCAGGCAATAAAACACACACATTTTAACGTGTACATTTGGATTAACTTTGACAGCTGCATATGTCTGCATAACTACCACACGGTCCAGACAGAGAACATTTCCACCACTGGGAAAGTTCCCGGTGCCCCTTTGCCGTCCTCAACCCCCGCCCCCTCCACCACTCTCCTGACTTCTATCACCGTGGATTAGCGTTGCCTGTTCCAGAACTACATGGAAATGGAACCACGCAGGTGTGCTCTTCTGCTTTTTGGCCTGAATACTCACTGTCAGGGCTGATGCAAGAGGAGAGGGGCGCATCATATTCCTGGAGAACGCTGTCACTGTGGAGCGGGGGCACAGGGGGAATGGCATCTCTGGGATGGGTGAATGCTGTGGGCGCCTTTCCGCAGGCTCAGAGTTAGACTGTGGTCACTGGTTTTGTCCCCTGCAGCCTCTTCCATGTCCCCCTTGTGACTGCAGCATAAGCCCAGCTCCATGCGGACCCCTGACCAGCTCCGCAGCTCCAACAGCTTCCCTTTATCTTCAGTGGCGAGTTTTGCGCTTGCAGGGTGCGGGGCCTGGTGGGACGCCCACGTTGCCCAGACAGAGTCCCTGTGCGGCTGCGGGCACTCCTTGCCCTTTCCACATTTGGTGATGACTCCTTGTTTGGTTTCACTGACCGTGCCCTGTGCCTCTGCTCTCCCTCCCCAGTTCCGTGTGCCCTGGGGTCAGTGATAGAAGACACGGCCCCTGGGCCCCAAGTCTGCTGAGCTGACACCTCGGGCTGCCGCTCACCTGCAGAGAGACACTAGAAGGCTCCGACTCCCTTCCTGGCCCCCACTCTGTTTTTCTACCTTTTACCGCCTATTCCAATGGAAATGCACGATTTGTTTCTCCCTGCGCACATCTGAGTGTGGACCTCCCTGCCCCTGCTCGTGCTGTGCCCACCACCTGGAGCACCCTTCCCCTGCCCCCTGCCGCCGGCCACAGCGCCCCTCCATCCAGACCCCGCTCCTGCACACGGCTCCTCCGCCCGTGCGCAGCCCTCTGAGAGTGTGGCAGGTGCGCCAGGCTCTGCTCTAGGGAGCTTCTTCCTCTTCCTGTGTCCCACGGGACCAATATCGGGACCCAGGAAACAGGCTGGGAGAGTTCGGTAACACCTTCAAGAGCGTTTGAGAGCTGAGGTTCTTTGGTCTTCAGTGGAGCTGGCAGTGACTTTCTTGACTTTGTCAAGAGAAGCCCCCCGTCTCCGTGCCACCTCTGGGGACGTGATTGAACGGAAATCAGAGCATCCGAGTTCCAGCCTCAGCCCTCTGCTGTGTGGCTGTGAAATGCAGGCCCTGTGTGCCTTGCTGACCTGGGAGGGTCGAAAGGACGGTGTCTGGGGAAGGATGCATAAGTTGTAGAGTGCCCTGCACTTGTGATAGGTGGGGCCGCGTGAACTGCTGATAGCCATCTTCTGTCACTTGGGGCAGTGGCATTGTCACATGGTTCCATTCCAATCCGTTATTTTGGCTACTGCCACTGAGGCGGGGTGGGTGACGGAAGTAACGTTTCTTGGGGGCCACTGCAGCGGTCATGGTCCTGAGCCCTATACCCAGGCACGCGTCCTGGGAGCTGTGTGAGGGGTCGTCCGTGGCTGGCCCTGCTTCTTTTTTTTTTTTTTTTTTTTTTTAATTGAGACAGAGTCTCTCTCTGTCACCTAGGCTGGAGTGCAATGGCGCGATCTCCGCTAACTGCAACCTCTGCCTGCTGAGCTCAAGCGATTATCCTGCCTCAGCCTCCCGAGTAGCTTGGACTATAGGCACCCGCCACCACACCCGGCTAATTTTTTGTATTTTTAGTAGAGATGGGGTTTCACCGTGTTAGCCAGGATGGTCTCGATCTCCTGACCATCTCGTGATCCACCCACCTTGGCCTCCCAAAGTGCTGGGATTACAGGCGTGAGCCACCATGCCTGGCCGGCCCTACTTCTTAAATGGGCCTGAGGCACGCGGTGCCGAGAGCTCGCTGAGGTCTATGGAGGAAGGGCGCAGATGGGATCTGGGCCTGGCGTCCTGGCCAGCCCCCAAGGCCTTCTCCACAGAGTTTCCATGTATACTGGGGTGGCCTTGCGGAGGGGCGCAGCCATGCGTCAGGCTGGAGCCAGCTGCAGAGGCCACAGACAGGGTGTCATGAGCAGTACAAGTAACCGCTGCTGTCCATTGAACACCTACTGTGTGCCTGGGTTCAGAAAGGCACCCTGTGCTGGCTTTTAAAGAATTAGGCCGCCTGCCTAAAGGGGGGAGTGTGGCCTTCTTTTTAATTTAAGTCACCAACTGTTTTATACATCCACACCCCTAAATTCTTCAGTTTTAGGCAAAGATGAGAGGGCTGCCCAGGTGTCATTTGCTCAACGAAACCACACTTCACTTGTGAGGCTGTGTTCCCTCACCAGGGTCCCCAGCAAGGGGGTGTGAGTGTTTAGTACCACAGGGAGGGCTGGCGCGGTGGCTCACGCCTGTAATCCCAGCACTTTAGGAACTCCTCACCTGAGGTCAGGAGTTTGAGACCAGCCTGGCCAACATGGTGAAATCCCATCCCCACTGCCTGCCTGGGGAGTGGCCATGCAGCCATGGGCCTGAGGTTGTGGTGGGGCATGGGGGCAGAGGCAGGCAGTGGGGGGCCACAGGAGGGGCTGGCTGGCACCGAGGGATGGGAGAGGAAGGGACCCGCCTGCAGGTCCCTTCCTGAGGCCGGCACTGACTTGGTCACTCTCTGGCTGCCCTGACCCCAGGCAGAGCAGCGACTTCCCTGTTTTAGAGCTGAGCAGACAGAGCCCCTGACTGCAGGCCAAGGTGCCTGCCAGCTGCTCCTGGAGGGCCACAGCCTCTCTGCGCTCGCTGGAAGGTCCCAGGCACCGTGCAGGTGACAGTGGCCGGCCTCAGGTTCCAGCAGAGCCAGCATCGGGCCCAGCCACTTCCCTTGTGCTTTGTGACCCTATGGTCACTTGGCGCAGGATCCCGGGTCAAGGTGCTGGGCTGCGGTTGCGGCATTTGCCCCACCACTTACCCCTGGGGGCAGCGGAGAAACTTAATCAATTGCTAAACAACAAAAATAATCTGGCCGCCTGCCAGCTGGGAAGCCACTGCGGCCAGGCTGTTTATGGCCTTGGGATCTGCGCAGTGGACAGTGGCCTGCACCGTGACCCCGTTCATCCTGTGTGCCCCAGGCCCAGGAGGTGGCTCAAGCCCTCTGCCTCCTGTAAGGGCACCTGAGAAGGAGGCCCTGGAGCTGGGAGCAGAGCTGGGGGTGGGCGTCCGGGCAGCAGAGGCCGATTCTCAGCTTTCCCTGGATCTCAGCTTTCCCCGGATCTCAGCTTTCTGCTACCCGTGTGAAAAGAAGCCAGGAGAACACAGCCGTCCTGGGTTGGTGCCGGCTGTGGTGGGAGGCCTGCGGTGGGAGCCTCCGGGGGCCACTGGACCTTTCCTGGGTGGCCTGTGGCCTGGGAGCTGCACTTGGTTCGGTGCAGGGAGGTTGTGACATCCACTCTGTCTGCAGGGATGGCCGGGGCCCTGCGGCTGGGTGATGAGGTGGGATGGAGGTGTCCGGGGCTGCCCTGCCTCCTTTTGCCAAAATAACAAAAATTATCTTGTTTGTTGTGAAAAAACCTGTTTTCCCACATTGGGGCATGGAGGGTATTAACTGTGATGACCTTCTGAGTTCCTGCACACTGGTGACCCATTGGCAGGGTCTCCTCCTGGCTCTGGCAGGGGTGGCTCAGGCCGCTGGGCGACGGTGTGCTGGCCAGATAGTTCCTGGGGCTGCAGGTGGCTTCTTTCGCCCCATCCCTCCCATCCCCTTTCATTCTTCCTGTCAACACATCTCAGACCCTGGACACCGAATGAGCCGTCGGTACCCACACCCCAGGGCAATTCAGTGGAGGGGTAGGTGGCTCGTTCCCCCACGTTGCCCCAGGAAGAGGACCCTGTCCCCGGCATCCTGACCCACCTCCCTTAGAGACTGAGAGACTCTAAGGATAAACCCGTTCACCTGTGTTTCAGAGGCTTTTTTTTCCTCTTATAAAATAACATTTATACGTTCGCTGTAGCAAGGAAAACATTATAAAAAATAGTGAAGAAAATAGAAATTACCCATAATTTTGCCACACAGACTTAGTTGTGTCCATGTATCTTGTGCACCTTTTTTCTGTTTACGGATCAAAATCGACTTTTAGGGTCAGGCGCGGTGGCTCACGCCTGTAATCCCAACACTTTGGGAGGCTGGAGTTGGGGTTGGGGGGTGGATCACTGAAGATCAGGAGTTTGAGACCAGCCTGGCCAACATGGCGAAACTCCATCTCTACTAAAAATAAAAGATTAGCCAGGCGTGGTGGTGGGTGCCTCTAATCCCAGCTACTCCGGAGGCTGAGGCAGGAGAATCGCTTGAACCCAGGAGACAGAGGTTGCAGTGAGCCAGGATCACGCCACTGCACTCCAGCCTGGCAACAGAGCGAGACTCTGTCTCAAAAAAAAAAATAAATAAATAAAATAAATAAATACATTAATTGACTTTTAGGAGATTGGTTCAAACAATGTGTGTAATGTTGTGTTTGAGTTTTTTTCATTTATCGTTCATGCAAATTCCGACATCATTCACTCTTCTCCAGAGTGTGCTGTTTTCCTGCCTGTGTCATCACCCGTCACCTTGAATGCCCTCGTTTAGGTAAAATAAGTACATTTTATTCAAAAATATTTGAGGACATTTGGGTTGTCTCCAGGTTCTTGGTCTTGAGTTTTGCTGTTCTCGTGGAGCCATGGTGGTGTCTGGTTGCAGGAACCTCCATGCGTTCCAGCTGCTGCTTCTGCCTGTGTTCTTAGGAAATGCTGGGGTCCGCGGTTCCCGGGCTGCTGACCAGGAAGCCTGCGGTGCTTTACGGCCCTTCCAGAAGCGGGAGATGCCCCCACTTAAGTGTCAGACAGGCCTTTCCACCTCACTGGCAGCTCCGAGCGGCTCCCTTCTATTTGCAGATGACTGAGAAGTTACCAATTTCCACGTTTACTGACTGCTGTTTCTCCTGTTAATTTGTATTTATAGTCTTTGCTCATTTATTGCTAGGGTTTTGGTGTTGTCCCTATTGACTTGTATGCCTTTTAATTTTTTAAACAACATTAATAGACTTCATTTTTTTAGAGCAGTTTTAAGTTTACAGGAAAATTAAGGGACAAGTACAGAGAGTTCCTTCCACCTGCTGTCCTCCTCTCTTCCTCCCCACCTTCCCTCCTTCCCCCATTGTAACTTTCTTTCTGATATTATAAAAGTCACTCATGGCTGGGCGTGGTGGCTCACGCCTGTAATCCCAGCACGTTGGGAGGCAGAGGCAGGCAGATCACCTGAGGTCAGGAGTTCCAGACCAGCCTGGCCAACATGGTGAAACCCCGTCTCTACTAAAAACACAAAAAGTTAGCCAGGCGTGGTGGCAGGCACCTGTAATCCCAGCTACTCAGGAGGCTGAGGCAGGAGAATGGCGTGAACCTGAGAGGCAGAGGTTACAGTGAGTCGAGATCGCGCCACTGCACTCCAGCCTGGGCAATAAGAGTGAAGCTCCGTCTCAAAAACAAAGTCACACACGCTTCTTGTACGAGGGTCATTTGGCCGAGGGGCCAGATGGCTCACCATCTAGTTGGGACAGGCCATGAGCTCGGAATGCTTTTTACATATTTACATGGTTGAGAAGAAAATCAGGAGAATAATGTTTTGGGACATGGGAAAATGACACGGAATTTGCATTTTAGTGTCCATAAATGAAGTTTTGTTTGCTCCCAGCTGTGTTGACTGAGGCAGGCTGCCTTCCTACAGCTGCGGCAGAGCTGAGGAGGCGGGAAGGAGACCGTGCAGGCCGCAGCACCGAAAATATTTGCTCTCTGGCCCTTCCCAGAGTGCTTGCCGACCTCTGTCCGACAGCTAGAAGGAAGGATAGGACCCGTCCGACGATAACCACTGTTGACATTTGAGCGCGTTTCCTTCCCGGCTTTTGTGTGAGAGTGGCAGTCTGTTTGCTTTTGTGGTCGGGATCTGCTGCACGCACGGCGGGCTGTTTGCATGAGGCTTCCTGGAGGATAGGGCTGGGCTCGGAGCTGCACGCAGTGGGGCGTGTCCTGCATGCAGTGGGGCCTCAGAAGAGAGCTGTGGTGGGCGGGGCAGTGCCAACGCTGGTGGGTGCCAGGCCTCCACGCTCAGATCAGCCCCGGCGACAGGTTTGGGCCACCCTCTCTCCGGTCTCCGTGCAGTGGCCCAGGCCGTCTGCTCTGCCTGGCACACTTGCCTCTGTCCTTCCACTGAAGCGCTCCTCTTACCCTCTGCTCCCGGCTGGGTATGTTGAATTGTGTCCCTCAAGGAGATATGCTGAAGGTCTAACCCCAGGAACCTGTGTATGTGATCTAATTTGGAAACAGGGTCTTGGCAGATGTAATCAAGCGAGGATGAGGTCACCCTAAAGTAGGGGGCCTATATCCACGGTGCTGGTGTCCTCATGAGAGCAGGAGAGCAGACACTGACACTCAGGGGTGAAGGCTGCATGGAGTCAGAACAGGGCTTAGTGCGATGGCGGCCACAAGCCAAGGAACTCCAAGTATTTCCTGCAACACCAGAAGCTGGAAGAGGCCAGGAAGGATCCTGCCCTGGAGCCTTCGGAGGGAGTCTGTCCCTGCAGACGTCTTGACTTTTGACTGCAGGGATGCATGTCTTAGGGTGTGGGGGGGGGTGCATTTCTGATGTTAGAAGCCACCTGGTTGGTGGCGATGTGTCACGGGAGCCCTCCGCAGGTTCTGCGTGTCCATGTGGTCGGGGACAGAGGTGGGCAGGGACGGACGGTGTCGAGCTGGACATGTCCATGACGTCGGCCATCCCTTGGGATGGCTTTTTTGTTTTGAGGATAAGGCTGCCTGCCAGGAAGCTGTGCCCTGCCTGGCCCTTGCCCCAAGCCCCTGCCCTGTGCTTGGCCTCACGGAAAGGATGTCGCCCTTCTCTCCTGCATGTGTGCAGGGAGGAAGGGGAGAGGTCAGCAGCCCGCCTGAAGGAGGCTCGGACGAGGGGTAGGTTTCACTTTCAGGCAATGTTGTGGGGCTATTTGTTTAAACAACCCCAAAGAAAACCATTTGGCCAAACTGTTAGTTTCCAAACATTTTACTTCCTTGGTGTTTAAATAAATTCCTACCAAGACTCTGTAGCTGGTCCCAGGGAAGGAGTTGGCCTCTCTTCTTTATAGCCCGGCACAGTCAGTCCCCTGCACCTGCCCCTCCCAACCCCAGGCCTGCTTCCCCGTGGCCATGGCTGCTGCCCGGACCCTCTCTACACACAGAACCTCCTGGAGGCCAGCTGTGGGCACCAGCCTTGGCAGGGCTCTGGCGGAGCCCAGGCTGCTGGTACTCTCTCTGCAGCTGCTCCCTGCTGGCCTGGCTGGACAGAGTCCCCACCACCACTGGGGTCACCTCTGTGCTGGTCACAGCTCACTCAGACCTTCAGGCAAATGGGTTGGATCCTGCCTCTCTCCCAGGTGTCTCAGTCTCTGCAAAACTCAAAAACCTCAGAGGCCTTGCAGCCTGAGGGGTGTCAGAGACTCCTCCTTCGAGTCAGTAAACACCTACAGATTCACCCCAGCAGTGAAAGGACTGCTTCGCCACAGAGGTTTGATTTACTCCTAAGTAATTGGAAGGGATGCCGAGAATAGGTTCCTCATGGTGGGACTAGAGGCCCTCTGCTGACCTAGTTAACAGAGGGCTAGGGCTGGGTGTGCTCAGCCCCTGAAGGTTCTAGGCCCATTTGGGACACCCCGCCAGAACCTGCCACAACCTGCCATGTGGTGACAGCTATCTAAATCCCAGAGGCTCTTGAGCTGGAGAGCAGACCTCTCAATCTCAGCAGGCCCCCCACACAGACCCCATAACCCTAGCCTGCCTTCACAGTACAGTTCGTGGCTATGTGTTCATGGATGGTGTCGTTCACCTAAGGTCTCTGCCCTGTGACCCCAAGGGCGTCCTGAGGGCAGATTCCAAGTCTGTTTCGTCCACCCCTCCTTCCCTAGCAGCGGGTCCAGGGCCTGGCCTGAACTAGCTTCCCACAGAGATACTGGTGGAATGATGAAGGCAGCCAGGCGGCAAGTGAAAAACGCACTTCCTGCATGTGCTGGCTCCTGGGATTGAAGTGTTTGAGGAAGCGAAGTGAAGTGAGCTTTCCTCTTGTGGCTGTGTGTCCTTGGGCCGGGAGCCTACCCTCTCTGAGCGTCGGGGTCCTTGTCAGTAGAATGGGGCATCCTCATAGCTCAAGGGGTGGTGTGTGAAAATTGTGCTATTGTGTTACTTTAATGATTTTTTTTTTTTTTTCGAGACAAAGTCTCACCCCAACGCGCAGGCTGGAGTGCAGTGGCGTGATCTCAGCTCATTGCAACCTCTGCCTCCTGGGTTCAAGTGATTCTCCTGCCTCAGCCTCCCAAGTAGCTGGAATTACAGGAGTGCGCCACCAGGCCCGGCATATTTTTCTATTTTTAGTAGAGAGGGGGGTTTTACCATGTTGGCTAGGCTGGTCTTGAACTCCTGACCTCAGGTGATCCGCCTGCCTCGGCCTCCCAAAGTGCTGGGATTACAAGCATGAGCCACTGCGCCCGGCCTACTTTAGTGATTTCTTAGGAGGACAGAGGGAACGGGCTGGCAAGGCAGGCTTGGAATGTGTTTTGGGATCAAGTGCCGGTTTCTGTCTGGCACTGGCGTTCTCTGTGGGCCCATGATGGACACACTGCTGAGGTCAAGCGTGATTCGTCTTGCGCTGTGCCTGGCAGTCTCATTGCAAAGTTCTGTAGACATCGTGTGGATGGGGCTCTTCCCGGCCAAGCCCTTGGGGACCTTCCAGGACTGTGATCTCCCCACAGTGGCTGTTAAGCAGGGACCTTTCGTGAAGTGGAGTCTCTGGTCCCCTCCAAGTCATAGCTAGACAGGGACTCGGGCATCGCCAAGCCTGGCTGATTATTCACTGGATGAGGAGACAGGCCCAGAGAGGGGCAGGAACCTGCCCGAGGTCACCCAGCAGGCCCCAGAGGTTTCGGTCTCGGATTCTCCCTGCTCATCCCTGGATATAGTGCTGCTGTGGATGTGGGGCTGTGCTGGGGGCTGTGGAGAGCAGGGGGCTTGTGCCAGGACCCCAGTGAGGGTGGCGCCCTCGCCGTGAGGCCGACTGTTGGTACGGGGCGGCCATCCACTGGGGTGTGGGGAGGAACAGCTTTCCTGAGGAGGAGGTGGCGGGAGGAACAGCTTCCCTGAGGAGGAGGTGGTGGTGCTGTGTGACCTGGGCCTTGAAGGACAGGTCCATTGTCAACAGAACATTTTGGGAGTGGAGCCTAGAGGGAGAAAATTTGTTGAAATTCAGAGATTCCCCTCCCCCTACCAATACACACCAAATCAGACGCCCCTGACCAGATCTAAATTTGGCTCTCAGAGATTTCCACTGTAGCCGGGCACTTGGGGAACCTTCTAAGTGCTGCCTCTGCCTCTCCCCAGCCTGCCTGCCTCAGTTTCCCCAGCCCTGGGCCCGTGTCGCTGTTGCCATCACGTGGGTGCCCTCTAGTGGAGGAATCAGATTATGCACTCCGGGGCTTGGAGCAGGAGTCAGGAGAGGCTCCTGTCTTTCCTTGAAACGTTGGATGCCGGGATCCTGGAACAGTCTCTGCATTCCTCCTGGCGAGAGCCAGAGCCTGGGCACAGGGGACCATCTGTTGTTTGAAGGCTGCAGCCTGGCAGGGCACTCAGGAGATCTGGCAGTTGGCTGCAGGGCCAGGTCTAGGGGCCAGGGCATCAGGGAGGCTCTGGGCTGGTTCAGCCCCGGGCCCCTTTGCAGATTGTGACCTGGGCCCCTGTGCAGGGGCATGGCCACAGGACGCTGGGAGGGGTCTCTGACCCTGACCTTCTTGGCTCTGTGCATCCTTGAGACCAGAAAGGTCTGGAACAAATGAGTAGACGATGCCCTAACCTGGGGAGGGAGCCACATCCTGATCCCAGCAACCTTGGGAAGGATCTGTCAGGATTATGGGGCACCCTGGGGGCCCCAAGTCTGCGTGGGTCTCCACTTGCAATTTCTGTAGGAAGCTCTGATAAATCCAAACTGGGGGTCCTAGGACACAGTCAGAAATGCTGATACCGCTGTGTGTGGAGCCTCGGGCCCTGGGGGTCAGGAGCATGTGGAGGGTGGGCCACGGGGGTTCAGAAGAGAATCCTGTAACCCCCCACCCCCCAAACTGAAGCCCACTTGAGGGCCATGGCTGAAAGGTTGGGGGGTCTCCGTGCGTCCTGTGGAGTGGGTGGTGAGGAGTCCTTGGGTTTGCACGCCTCTGGGCCTGAGCGGCGGGACCCCGTCCACAGCGGATCCCTGGGCCCTGCTGCTCAGATGCTCTCAGAGGGTTGCTGTGGCCACGGAGGGAGCCTGAGTTAAGCTTCTCTTGTGCCGGTCGTACGCTGTCAGGTCACACTGGTGAGTTAGGCAGGGCACAGATGCCCAGAGCAGAGGGAACTTTCCTTGGGGATTCAACACATGCAAGTCTTAGGGGCTGGCAAATCCTGCCCTCAGCTAGAGAGGGGGCTTTTATTTGAGACCAGAATCACCTGAGCATCCTCCTGTCCCCAGCTGTGTCCAGCCTGTCTGCAGGGACATCCTGAGAGGACCAGGCTCTCCCCTCATCCACCTGCCTAAGTGCCACTCTGAACCCTGTCCACCTGTGCCGTGGAGGGGCGTGACCTCAAGCTGCTCAGCCAGCAGCAGGCTTGGCCCTGGGGGGCAGCAGAGACCCAGGTGGCTGTGGGGTGGGTGCTTCATGGCGTGGTTCTGAAACTTCGTTGGAAGTGTGTGGACAGTGCCTTGCCTGTTCTCTGTGGGACCCTATTTAGAAACGAGGTCTGAGTTACTGGGGGTCATCACTGTGTTCTGATGGCCCAGCTGTGTGGAGGCCGCGGTGGAGCCCCATCCAAGGAGCCAGGGCCCTGGGTCTAGCTGTGACCAGAACGCATGCCCCGGAGGTGTTTCTCATCTCGCACCTGTGTTGCCTGGTGTGTCAAGTGGTCGTGAAACTCTGTGTTAGCTCTTGGTGTTCCTGAAAGTGCCTCCGGGTCTCAGGCCTCAGAACCAGGGTTTCCCTTCATCTCGGTGGCCTGGGAGCATCTGGGCAGTTGAGCAAAGAGGGCGATTCACTTGAAGGATGTGTCTGGCCCTGCCTAGGAGCCCCCCGGCACGGTGCTGGGGCCTGAAGCTGCCCTCGGGTGGTGGAGAGGAGGGAGCGATGAAGTGGCGTCGAGCTGGGCAGGAAGGGTGAGCCCCTGCAAGGTGGGCATGCTGGGGACGCTGAGCAGCACGGCCAGCAGCTGGGTCTGCAGCCTGGTACCCGGCGGGACTTGTGGTTGGGGCTGGTTTGTGGCCAGGAGAGGGGCTGGCAGGAGACAAGGGGGACTGTGAGGCAGCTCCCACCCAGCAGCTGAAGCCCAATGGCCTGGCTGTGTGGCTCTCAGCTGCGTGCATAACCTCTCTGTGCCTCAGTTCTCTCATTTGTAAAATGAGGAAACAAACAGTGCCAGCCTCCCAGAGGTGTCATGAGGATGAACGAGTGACCATGTAGCATGGGCTGGGTGCGTGTCACCTAACATCACCAGCCTTTGCAAGGAGAGCCCTGGGGGCCTGGCTGAGTCTTTCCCTCGCCCGGCCCACCCCAGGCCTAGTCTTGTGCCTGCTGCAGGCCCTTGACCCCTGACCCCATTGCACCTGTCTCCACAGGAGCCGAGGAAGTGCTGCTGCTGGCCCGGCGGACGGACCTACGGAGGATCTCGCTGGACACGCCGGACTTCACCGACATCGTGCTGCAGGTGGACGACATCCGGCACGCCATTGCCATCGACTACGACCCGCTAGAGGGCTATGTCTACTGGACAGATGACGAGGTGCGGGCCATCCGCAGGGCGTACCTGGACGGGTCTGGGGCGCAGACGCTGGTCAACACCGAGATCAACGACCCCGATGGCATCGCGGTCGACTGGGTGGCCCGAAACCTCTACTGGACCGACACGGGCACGGACCGCATCGAGGTGACGCGCCTCAACGGCACCTCCCGCAAGATCCTGGTGTCGGAGGACCTGGACGAGCCCCGAGCCATCGCACTGCACCCCGTGATGGGGTAAGACGGGCGGGGGCTGGGGCCTGGAGCCAGGGCCAGGCCAAGCACAGGCGAGAGGGAGATTGACCTGGACCTGTCATTCTGGGACACTGTCTTGCATCAGAACCCGGAGGAGGGCTTGTTAAAACACCGGCAGCTGGGCCCCACCCCCAGAGCGGTGATTCAGGAGCTCCAGGGTGGGGCTGAAGACTTGGGTTTCTAACAAGCACCCCAGTGGTCCGGTGCTGCTGCTGGGTCCATGCGTAGAAAGCCCTGGAGACCTGGAGTGAGCCCTTTGTTCCCCTGGCTTCAGTTTCCTCATCTGTAGAATGGAACGGTCCATCTGGGTGATTTCCAGGATGACAGTAGTGACAGTAAGGGCAGCCTCTGTGACACTGACCACAGTACAGGCCAGGCCTCTTTTTTTCTTTTTTTTTTTTGAGATGGAGTCTCACTCTGTTGCCCAGGCTGGAGTGCAGTGGTGTGATCTCAGCTCACTACAACCTCTGCCTCCTGGGCTCAAGTGATTCTCCTGCCTCAGCCTCCTGAGTAGCTGGGATTACAGGTGCCTGCCACTGTGCTTGGCTAATGTTTGTATTTTTGGTAGAGATGGGGTTTCACCATCTTGGCCAGGCTGGTCTCAAACTCCTGACCTCAGGTGATCCACCTGCCTCAGCCTCCCAAAGTGCTGGGATTACAGGCATGAGCCACCACGCCCGGTCAGGCCAGGCCTCTTTTGAATACTTTGCACACCATGGGTCTTTTCATCCAGGGGGGTAGGTACAGTTGTACAGTTGAGGACACTGAAGCCCAGAGAGGCTCAGGGACTTGCCCAGGGTCACACAGCAGGATGTGGCAGGTGTGGGGCTGGGCCTGGCAGCGTGGCTCCAGCTTTCCAGCATAGAAATCTGTGAAAGCAGATAGTTTGTCGGTCGGTAGGGGAGACTTTCTGAGACCCGCCCCAGCGGCTCAGAGGGTAGTAGCCAGGGGCCTTCCTGGGGGCTCATAACCCAGAACACTGAATGGGAAAACCCTGATGGAGGAGGCACAGTGGAGCTGTGGGTGCCGATGGGAAGTCCCAGAGGAGCTGGGAGGTCAGTAGCGGTGCTGCCCTCTGTGGAGCACTTAGTGGGCACCAGGTGTGTTTCCAGGTTCATGGCCCTGGGACCTGAAGCTCAGAAGGTGAAGTAACTTGCCCAGGGCGCCCGTCGGGCAGCGGTGGGCAGAGGATTTGTGGGCTGTGGAGCCTGTGCTCATGGCCCGGCCCTGGGGGTTGTGAGTGTGCTGGCTGGGGAGCTTTTCCTGCAAGTGGACTGGTGTCTAGGAGCCAGCATGTCAGGCAGCAGGCAGCGGGAGCGCAGCAGGCAGAGGGCGGGGCTCGAGCAGCCATCCTGGGGCACGGAGGCATGTGGGAGAGGGATGCTCCATGGCAGTGGCTGAAGGGCTGGGTTGTGCCCCGAGGAGAGTGGATGAGGGTAAGAAGTGGGGTCCCCAGGGGCTTTAGCAAGAGGAGGCCCAGGAACTGGTTGCCAGCTACAGTGAAGGGAACACGGCCCTGAGGTCAGGAGCTTGGTCAAGTCACTGTCTACATGGGCCTCGGTGTCCTCATCTGTGAAAGAGGAAGGGATGGGGAAGCTGACTCCAAGGCCCCTCCTAGCCCTGGTTTCATGAGTCTGAGGATCCCAGGGACATGGGCTTGGCAGTCTGACCTGTGAGGTCGTGGGGTCCAGGGAGGGGCACCGAGCTGGAAGCGGGAGGCAGAGGGGCTGGCCGGCTGGGTCAGACACAGCTGAAGCAGAGGCTGTGACTTGGGGCCTCAGAACCTTCACCCCTGAGCTGCCACCCCAGGATCTGGGTTCCCTCCTTGGGGGGCCCCAGGGAACAAGTCACCTGTCCTTTGCATAGGGGAGCCCTTCAGCTATGTGCAGAAGGTTCTGCTCTGCCCCTTCCTCCCTCTAGGTGCTCAGCTCCTCCAACCCACTAGTCAGATGTGAGGCTGCCCCAGACCCTGGGCAGGGTCATTTCTGTCCACTGACCTTTGGGATGGGAGATGAGCTCCTGGCCCCTGAGAGTCCAAGGGCTGGTGCGGTGAAACCCGCACAGGGTGGAAGTGGGCATCCCTGTCCCAGGGGAGCCCCCAGGGACTCTGGTCACTGGGCTTGCCGCTGGCATGCTCAGTCCTCCAGCACTTACTGACACCAGCATCTACTGACACCAACATTTACAAACACCGACATTGACCGACACCGACATTTACCGACACTGACATTTACCAACACTGTTTACCAACACTGACATCTACTGACACTGG
This sequence comes from Pan troglodytes, assembly GCF_028858775.2. Taxonomy (NCBI): domain Eukaryota; kingdom Metazoa; phylum Chordata; class Mammalia; order Primates; family Hominidae; genus Pan; species Pan troglodytes. The sequence goes on from NC_072407.2 coordinate 70,432,407, forward strand.
CATCTACCAACACTGACATTTACCGACACTGACATTTACCAACACTGACATCTACTGACACTGGCATCTACCAACACCAACATTTACCGACACCAACATTTACCAACACTGAAATTTACCGACACCGACATTTACCGACACCGTTTACCAACACCGACGTTTACCGACACCGACATTTACCGACACTGATATTTACCAACACTGACATCTACTGACGCTGGCATCTACTGACACCGACGCCAGCATCTACCAACACTGGCATTTACCAACACTGACATTTACCAACACTGACATTTACTGACATTGACATTTACTGACACTGACATCTACTGACACTGGCATCTACTGACACTGACGTTTACCAACACTAGCATCTACTGACACTGACATTTACCAACACCAGCATCTACCAACACCGACATTTACCAACACTGACATTTACTGACACTGATATCTACTGACACTGGCATCTACTGACACCAACATTTACCAACACCAGCATCTGCCAACACCGACATTTACCAACACCGGCATTTACCAACACCGATGTTTACCAACGCCGACGTTTACCAACGCCAGCATCTACCAACACCGACATTTACCGACACTGACATTTACCGACACTGACATATACTGACACTGACATCTACTGATACTGGCATCTACCGACACTGATTTTTACCAACGCCAGCATCTACTGACACTGATGTTTACCAACACCGACATTTACGAGCACCGACATTTACCGACACCAATATTTACTGACATCAACATTTAGCCATGTGATGGGGGCCGGCTTGGGGGCAGGCCTTGCTCTTGGCACTGGGGATGCTGCAGAGACCAGACAGACTCATGGGGTCATGGACTTCTGCTTCTTCTCCAGCCTCATGTACTGGACAGACTGGGGAGAGAACCCTAAAATCGAGTGTGCCAACTTGGACGGGCAGGAGCGGCGTGTGCTGGTCAATGCCTCCCTCGGGTGGCCCAACGGCCTGGCCCTGGACCTGCAGGAGGGGAAGCTGTACTGGGGAGACGCCAAGACAGACAAGATCGAGGTGAGGCTCCTGTGGACATGTTTGATCCAGGAGGCCAGGCCCAGCCACCCCCTGCAGCCAGATGTACGTATTGGCGAGGCACCGATGGGTGCCTGTGCTCTGCTATTTGGCCACATGGAATGCTTGAGAAAATAGTTACAATACTTTCTGACAAAAACGCCTTGAGAGGGTAGCGCTATACAACGTCCTGTGGTTACGTAAGATGTTATCATTCGGCCAGGTGCCTGTAGACACAGCTACTTGGAGACTGAGGTGGGAGGATCGCTGGAGTCCAAGAGTTTGAGGCCAGCCCGGGCAAAGGGGACACAGGAATCCTCTGCACTGCTTTTGCCACTTACTGTGAGATTTAAATTATTTCACAATACAAAATTAAGACAAAAAGTTAATCACATATCCACTGCCCTGCTTAAGACAGAAAACATGGGTGTTGTTGAAGCCAGAGGCAGCTGCTGGCCTGAGTTTGGTGATTGGTTCCTAAGCAGTTGAAGGCAGTTTTGTTTTTCCATAGATGTCTGTTCTCCCTATGCTGGGTGCAGCCTCACCCTGCCGCTGTGGTCGGGTTTCAGTGGCCTCGTCCCGTGGACACAGCCTCGCCCTGCCGCTGTGGTCGGGTTTCAGTGGCCTCGTCCCGTGGACACAGCCTCACCCTGCCGCTGTGGTCGGGTTTCAGTGGCCTTGTCCCGTGGACGCAGCCTCGCCCTGCCTCTGTGGTCGGGTTTCAGTGGCCTCGTCCCGTGGATGCAGCCTCGCCCTGCTGCTGTGGTCGGGTTTCAGTGGCCTCGTCCTGTGGATGCAGCCTCGTCCTGCCGCTGTGGTCAGGTTTCAGTGGGCTCGTCCCATGGGCGTGCTTTGGCAGCTTTTTGCTCACCTGTGGAGCCTCTCTTGAGCTTTTTTGTTTGTTGTTTGTTTTTGTTTGATTTTGTTTGATTGTTTGTTTGTTTTTGTTGTCGTTGTTGTTGCCCAGGCTGGAGTGCAGTGGCGCGATCTCAGCTCACTGCAACCTCCGCCTCCTTGGGTTCATGCCATTCTCCTGCCTCAGCCTCCCGCATAGCTGGGATTACAAGTGCCCGCCACCACGCCTGGCTAAATTTTGTATTTTTAGTAGACAGGGGGTTTCACCATGTTGGTCAGGCTGGTCTGGAACTCCTGGTCTCACATGATCCACCTGCCTCGGCCTCCCAAAGTGTTGGGATTACAGGCGTGAGCCACCACGCCCAGCCTCTGTTGAGCATATTTTGAGGTGCTCTTGGTGCCAGTGATATGTTACATGTGTCCCCATCGCACCATCGTCACCCATTGAGGTGACATTGGTGCCTCTCCTCAGGGTGGATGCCTCCCTCTGTTTCCAGCAACTTCTGAAGGATTTTCCTGAGCCGCATCAGTCCTTGTTGACGTCACCATTGGGGTCACCTTTGCTCTCCTCAGGGCTCCCAGGGGAGGCCCGAATCAGGCAGCTTGCAGGGCAGGGCAGGATGGAGAACACGAGTGTGTGTCTGTGTTGCAGGATTTCAGACCCTGCTTCTGAGCGGGAGGAGTCTCAGCACCTTCAGGGTGGGGAACCCAGGGATGGGGGAGGCTGAGTGGATGCCCTTCCCACGAAAACCCTAGGAGCTGCAGGTGTGGCCATTTCCTGCTGGAGCTCCTTGTAAATGTTTTGTTTTTGGCAAGGCCCATGTTTGCGGGCTGCTGAGGATGATTTGCCTTCACGCATCCCCACTACCCGTGGGAGCAGGTCAGGGACTCGCGTGTCTGTGGCACACCAGGCCTGTGACAGGCGTTGTTCCGTGTACTGTCTCAGCAGTGGTTTTCTTGAGACAGGGTCTCGCTCGCTCACCCAGGCGAGAGTGCAGTGGCGCAATCACGGCTCGCTGTAGCCTCAATCTCCCTGGGCTCCGGTGATCCTCCTGCCTCACCCTCTGAGTAGCTGGGACTACAGACACATACCACCACACCCAGCTAGTTTTTGTGTATTTTTTGGGGGGGAGATGGGGTTTCGCTGTGGTGCCCAAGCTGATCTCAAACTCCTGAGGCACAAGCGATCCACCTGCCTCGGCCTCCCAAAGTGCTGGGATGACAGGCATCAGCCGTCACACCCAGCTCAATGATTTTATTGTGGTAAAATAAACATAGCACAAAATTGATGATTTTAACCATTTTAAAGTGAACAGTTCAGGCTGGGCGTGGTGGCTTATGCTTGTAATCCCAGTACTTTGGGAGGCTGAGGTGGGCAGATCACCTGAGGTCAGGAGTTTGAGACCAGCCTGGCCAACATGATGAAATCCAGTCTCTACTAAAAATACAAAAATTAGCCGGGCATGGTGGCAGGTGCCTGTAATCCCAGCTACTCGGGAGGCTGAGGCAGGAGAATCGCTTGAGCCCGGGAGGTGGAGGTTGCAGTGATCTGAGATCATGCCACTGCGCTCCAATCTGTGTGACAGAGCAAGACTCTGTCATGAAAAATAAATAAATAAAAAAATTTTTAAAAAGTGAACAATTCAGGGCATTTAGTATGAGGACAATGTGGTGCAGGTATCTCTGCTACTATCTACTTCTAGAACACTTTCTTCTGCCCTGAAGGAAACCCCATGCCCGCCAGCACTCACGCCCATTCTCCCCTCTCTCCCAGCCTCTGTCAACCACTAATCTACTTTCTGTCTCTGGGGGTTCACTTCTTCTGGACGTTTTGTGTGACTGGAATCCTGCAATATGTGGTCCCTGCGTGTGGCTTCTTTCCGTAGCATTGTGTTTTCCAGATTCACCCCCACATTGTCGCACGTTATCAGAACCTCATTCCTGACTGGGTGCAGTGGGTTAGGCCTGTAATCCTAACATTCTGGGAGGCCAAGGCGGGACGATCACTTGAGGCAGGAGTTTGAGACCAGCCTGGCCAGCCTAGCAAGACCCCAGCTACTAAAAATTTTTAAAGTTAACTGAACTTGGTGGTGGTGGGCACTTGTGGTTCCCAGCTACCTGGGAGGCTGAGGTGGGAGGATCGCTTAAGCCCAGGAGGTCAAGGCTGCAGTGAGCTATGATCGCACCACTGCACTCCAGCCTGGACAACAGAGCAAGACCCTGTCTGAAAAAAAAACCAAAAAAAAAAGTTCCTTCCTTTTTGTGGCTGGATGACATCCCATTGTATGGCCACAGCACATTTTGTTTGTCTGTTTATCGGGTGGTGGGCAGCGGTTTCCACCTTTTGTCTCCTGTGAATAATGCTGCTGTGAACATTTGAATTCAAGTTTTTGTTTGAACGCCTGTTGTGAATTATTTGGATATATGCGTAGGGGTAGGATTGCTGAGTCCTATGGTAGTGTTAGGTTTGACTTACTGAGGAACCATTAAACTGTTTTCAACAGTGGCTGCGCCGTTCTGCATCCCCACCGGCAGTGTGTGAGGGTTCTGACTTTACCTCCTCACAAACGCTTCTTTTCCATTTAAAAAAATATTCAGCCAGGTGCGCTGGCTCACGCCTGTAATCCCAGCACTTTGGGAGGCCGTGGCGGGCGGATCACCTGAGGTCAGGAGTTCGAGACAAGCCTGGCCAACATGGTGTAAACCCATCTCTACCAAAAATATAAAAATTAGCTGGGTGTGGCAGCGGGCGCCTGTAATCCCAGCTACTTGGGAGGCTGAGGCAGGAGAATCACTTGAACCCGGGAGGCAGAGGTTGCAGTGAGCCAAGATCGCGCCACTACACTCCAGCCTGGGTGACAAGAGTGAAACTCCATCTAAAATAAAACAAAAATAAAAATAAATAAAAATTTATTAAAACATTCATCACAGCCAGCCTAGTGGGTGTCCCATGTGGCTTTGCCTCGCATTTCCCTGATAACTAGGATGCTGAGCGTCTTGTCCCAGGCTTGCCACACCTCAGCACTTTGAGATACGTCGCACAGTCCCCATTTGCGAACGAGAAATGAGGTTTAGGGAACAGCAGCTGTGTCATGTCACACAGCGAGCAGGGGGTCTCTGGGCCGTCTGATCCCACAGCCGACCAAGCTCCAATCCTTACCGCCTCCTAGTGTTGTGGATGTAGCCCAGGGTGCTCCCACATTTTTCAGATGAGAACACCAAAGCTCAAAACAGGAGCGTTTTGTCCACATTGGATACACGATGTCTGTGGTTTGGTCCTGAAGTCACTTTATATCTCAGTGGTCCAGACTGGAGTAGGACAGGGGGTTCTGGGGAATGGGGAAGGTGTCCCAGGTGAAAGGAAGGAATTCCAGATTCTCCATACAGTCCTTGGGAAGTTAGAAGACTCAGAGGGTCTGGCAAAGTCAGACAAAGCAAGAGAAATGCAGTCAGGAGGAAGCGGAGCTGTCCAGGAACAGGGGGGTCGCAGGAGCTCACCCCCAGGAACTACACTTGCTGGGGCCTTCGTGTCACAATGACGTGAGCACTGCATGTTGATTACCCACATTTTTTTTTTTGAGGTGGAGTCTCGCTCTCTTGCCCAGTCTGGAGTGCAGTGGCACGATCTCGGCTCACTGCAAGCTCCGCCCTCGGGTTCACGCCATTCTCCTGCCTCAGCCTCCCGCGTAGCTGGGACTACAGGCGCCCGCCACTGCGCCCGGCTAATTTTTGTATTTTTAGTAGAGATGGGATTTCACTATATTAGCCAGGATGGTCTCGATCTCCTGACCTCATGATCCACCCGTCTCGGCCTCCCAAAGTGCTGGGATTACAGGTGTGAGCCACCGCGCCCGGCCCGATTTCCCACTTTAAGAATCTGTCTGTACATCCTCAAAGCCCTATACACAGTGCTGGGTTGCTATAGGGAATATGAGGCTTACAGGCCATGGTGCTGGGCACACAGAAGGGACGGAGGTCAGGAGGTAGAAGGGCGGAGAGAGGGAACAGGCGGAGGTCACATCCTTGGCTTTCAAAATGGGCCAGGGAGAGACACCCTCTGAGCATGGTAGGACAGGAAAGCAAGATAGGAACACATTGAGAGCAACCGAGGTGGCTGGGCGTGGTGGCTCACGCCTGTAATCCCAACACTTTGGAAAGCTGAGGTGGGTGGATTGCTTGAGGCCAGGAGTTCAAGACCAGCCTGGCCAACATGGTGAGACCCCGTCTCTACTAAATATACAAAAATTAGCCAGGCGTGATGGTGCATACCTGTAATCCCAGCTGCTTGGGAGGCTGAGGCAGGAGAATTGCTTAAACCTGGGAGGCGGAGGTTGCAGTGAGCCGAGATCCCGCCACTGCACTCCAGCCTGGGCCACAGAGTGAGACTCCATCTCAAAAAAAAAAAAAGAAAAAAAGACCAACCGAGGAATTGAAGTGGGGGGGCGTCACAGTAGCAGAAGGGGGATCGTGGAGCAGGCCACCCTGTGGTCACGCACTGGAAGCTCATTACCTGACGATTTGGAGCTCATCACTGGGGGCCTAAGGAGAAGAGATACTGAAGGATGAGTAGTGATGGCGTGGGGCACGGGTGTCTTTGGTGGCTGGAACTTGGGGACTGCTGGGGTGCCTCACTGCAGGCCTTCTCAGCGCCCTTCATATGCTTACACAGGCTGTTTCTAAGAGGGGGATACATTGCATAAGCGTTTTCAGACTACCTCATCATGGGTCCCTTTCTTTACCCGCTGTGGCCCTGGTGGCGCACTCTCTGGGAAGGTGCAGGTGGATGCCCAGACCCGCCCTGCCATCCACCTGCACGTCCAGAGCTGACTTAGCCTCGAGATTGCTGCTGGCACCTCCTGCCCCGGGACACCTCAGATGTGCCCGTGGAGATGCTGGCTCTGTGTTTTCTGCTGGAGTTTGGTGCGTCTTTTCCTCCTGCAAGTGGCCACCGCTCTTGGGTATGTCCTCAGGCTTCTGCGAGTCATGGCTGCTTCTCAGGTCCTTGCCCAGCGCCAGGAGCAAACCCTCCTGGCACTTTGTTCAGGGGTGGATGCGCCAGTGTTACTGCTGTGGACCCCCATCTCACATGAGGGTCTTGGGCCTGCAGGCTCGTTCAGCAAACACCCGCTGAGTATGCAGTGTGTGCCAGCTGTGTCCCAGGCAATGGCGGGGACAGTGGCTGCTGCTGGGGTTGTGGTGGCTTCTGGGGACTCTGGGGACAGCTGAGGTGCAAGGAGCCACGGCTCCTTGAGGATGCAGTTGGACTCCAGGTGGAAGGGATGGTTGGGGGAGGTATAAATGGGGTCAGGGAGGAGACACATTTGGAACAATGGGAACATTTTTAAGATGCTATGTCGGGAGGCAATAAGGCGGCCAACCCAGGTGCTGAGGAGCCCACACCAGCCCTGGACGTGTTTTGCCGCTCACCTTTGCTGGGGAGTGGTGGGAGAGAGGATTCCGTTCCACGTGGTGGTGTGCGCAGCTGGGCTGTGTGGAGCTGGGCGCTAGGAGGAAGGTGCTTTCTTGGGGGCTAGCCGGGCCCTGCCTTTGAACACAATCAGGCTCCAGGTTTTCAGCTCCCAGTGCATGAGAGGACTTCACGGGCAGCTGTGGCTGATCCCTTGATGAATTGGGAGAAGAACAAAGGTCTATGAAATGAGGTTTCATGTAGATGGCATTAGAGACGCCCACAACAGATTTACAGAGTGGAGCGGAGACGGTGGATGGGTCTGGGAGGCCCCTCCTGCTGGCCTTGTCTGTGACAGCTGTCCTGGGAATCAGCTTCCAGGCCGCCCCAGCAGCCTGACTGACACACACAGGGGTTTTAGCCCCATCCTGCGACCAGCTGTTGCCATCATCAGTGACAGCTGGGAGTGGCGGTGGCTCCAGCCCTGGGCACCCTCCCCACCTGCTGGGGCCCACCCAGGGCAGTCCTGACACCTACAGGTTGCTTGGAGCCACATCCGAGTCCTGCCCCACCACGTGTGAAGCCCGAGTGGTCGTGGGCTGAGGTCCCCTGATTGCGTCCCCACTTCCCTTCTGCTTCACATAGCTGCCTCTTCTCACCGTTTTTCCAGCCTCCTGGGCTAGGAATTCCAGTGTTGTGCTGGCTTTGCCCCAGGACACCTCCTTAGCCCTCTTCCTGAGTCTAGAGCCCCGGGGGTTGGAAGTTCTGGCCCCTGGGACACCTGCAGCCACACTCAGCTTCTGCTGTGAGCCTCCAGCATGTCCCCTCAGGACCAAGCCCTCACGTTCTTGCCTCCCCGCCCACCTGGGCTCAGCCAGGGGAAGGCCTGGCTGGGAGCGTCTCCCCTCTGCCCTGCCCTTCTCCCCTCTACCCTGCCCTTCTCTCCTCTGCCCCGCCATGGCTTTTATATCCTGTGCCACAAGACACGGCTGTGTGTGAAGGTGGCAGGGTCTGGCATCTCTGTGGGTCTCTGAGGCCCACGCTCCAGTGCCACTCTTCCCACCCGCTGGCCGTGCCCTCATGCTGGAGGGACAGCCCAGCCCTCTCCCGAAGCCCAGCCCCATGTGCCCAGCTGCCCCCGGCCCTCTCTCCTGGAAGCCGGGGTCACTCCAGCTGTATGCCATGGTGGGGACATCCTGCTTCCTTGGCCTGCCAGGGAAGGTCCTCTTTCCAAATGGCGACACCTGGTCCCTGCCTGGAGGCTGGAAGCTGTGGCCCTTGTATGCCCCTCCAAGGTCTGTGCGCTCGGTTGGCCCGAGTTCCCATCACCGTCGTCATCATCACCATCATCATTGTCATTTCGCTTGTCTGTGAGCCGGCCTGGTCTCCCAGAGCAGAGACCCTCTGAGGTCCAGCCTGAGTTGGGGTCTCCGTGCTGACCCCTGACGGGGACTCGGGACGTACCAGGTCTGGGTCAGGAGTGACCCCCAAACCTCGTGCCCTTTGACAGGCACCCCTGACTTTTGCTAAGTGGGTGGAGGTGACATCACTCACAGCGGGAGTGATGGGACAGGGTCTGTTGGCTGCACTGTGCTCCCAGGGATCTGGGGAGAGGCTATACCCCTGGGCTTTGGCACTGCAGAGCCGTGTGTGTTTGTGTGTGTGTGTGTGTGTGTTTGCGTGCGCGCACATGTGTATAAGATCTTTTTTTATTACATGAAGCAAGATAACTGTTGCTGTTTCCTTTTGGGTTTTGTGTTCGACAGAGTGGGGTACTTCTTCCCTCAGACAACAGAACTCTCCCCTTTAAACACGTGCTGTCAGAGGGTGGGTCTTGGGCTCATGTCTGTTTGCACAGCCGAGTCAGAGGAAACACAGGGTTCTTCATAAAAACACTGCACAGCAGGCGACTGTCCAGAGTCAGCCTGCAGGATGGCAGCAGCCCTGCCCCTCAGAGCACAGCTAGGGTGGGCTGCTTTGGGATCTCCCGTCATTCCCTCCCAGCTGGCAGCCGGCGGCCGGCCCATTCCTTGGTGTGCTGGTCAGGGGGGCGTGCGCCTGCTCTGCTCACCCTGGGAATGGGACAGAAGCTGGCAGCTCGGAGAGGATAGGGCTGGACCCTTTGGTGGCCTCTGGCTGGACCATCTCATTGTCCTCAGACACAGCCTCTCGGGTCTAGTTTCATTTCCTGAAAAACAAGTGCACAGAACTAGAGCAGGAGTCGAGAGCTACGGCCCCCGGGCCAGATCCAGCCCTGCCGCCTGTTTTCACACCATGCTCAAGCTGAGTGGGTTTTACATTTTTTAATTACTTGAAAAAAAAAAAATCCAAAGGAGGTTTCATGACCCATGAAAATTATATGGAATTCAAAAAAAAATTATATGGAATTCAAATTTCAGTGTCCATAAATAATTTCTTGAGACAGAGTCTCGCTCTGTCACCCAGGCTGGAGTGCAGTGCTATGGCATGGCTCGCTGTACCCTTGACCTCCCAGGCTCAAGCGATCCTCCTGTCTCAGCCTCCTGAGTAGCTGGGACTACAGGTGTGTGCCACCAAGCCCGGCTAATTTTTTTTTAATTTTAGTAAAGACAGGGTCTTTCTATGTTGCCCAGGCTTTTCTGGAACTCCATCTTGGCCTCCCAAAGTGCTGGGATTACAGGCTTGAGCCACGGAGCCCAGCCTGTTTTTGTTTTTTCACTGATAAAGTTTTGCCGGGTGTGGTAGTGTGTGCCTATAGCGATTTGGGAGGCTGAGGTGGGAGGATTGCTTAAGCCCAGGAGTTTGAGGCTGGGCTCAAGTGATCAGGAGGTGAACTATGATCATGTCATTGCATTCCAGCCTGGGTGACAGAGCAAGAACCTATCTCTTAAAAATATATATTTAAAAAGTATTGGGTGTGGTGGCTCACGCCTGTGGTCCCAGCTACTTAGGCATCTGAGGTGGGAGGATCGCTTGAGCCCAGGAGTTTGAGATTGCAGCGAGCCAAGATCGTGCCACTACACTCCAGCCTGGGTGACAGAGCCCAGACCCTGCCTCTTTAAAAAAAAACATGTATTGGAACACAGCCATGCCCGTTCAGTCACATGCTCCCCATGCTGCTTTCTGCTCCAGAGACCCTTATGGCCTGAAAGCTGAAAATATTTTCTATCCTTTACAAAAAAGTTTGCTGACCTCTGTCCTGGAAAATTCATCTCCCAAGTTCTCTTCCGGCACTGGCGTTCCTGGGTGTCCTAAATTTGGCCCCTGTTATTTCTGAACTCTGTTTTGGCTCTGTTCCCTCCCAGGAGCCAGGACAGGCACGTTCTCTGCATCTTGTCCCCTGACGCCCAGAGGCTTGGCTCAGCTCAGGCATTCTTGGAAATATCTGGCTCCAGGAAAGGCAGAGGCCTCCTGAGTCGGCCCAGAGGGAACCTGCCCCAGGTCTGGGGGAGGCCTGACCCAGCAGAGTGGCTTTTGCCGATGGGTTGGGCCGGTCAAGGTGTGCTGAAAGTTGTCCTCAGAAGGCCACTTTGGGATTCCTTCCTCCAGTATTAGAGCAACTGAGAACTGCTCATTGCAAGCCTGATGTTTTCCCAGTTGGCCGGGTCCACCGGGTGCCCCAGGATTCTGGAATCTGGGTGGAAAGTAGGGGGCTTGGGGGAGTGTCCTGGGTTCTGGAATCCAGGTGGCAAGTGGTGAGGTTCAGGGAGTGGCTTCTGAGCCACCATAGGGGTCTCTGTGGGAGGCTCTGCCCATCCAGGAGATTCCACAGGCCCTGCCGGCCCAGAGCCAGCGTCTTGCGCTTGCCGAGGCTACAGCCAGCCCCAGCCGGGTGGAACAGCCCGTCGCCTCCTCTCACTTTGTTTTGGGGCCACCTGGGAGTGTGGAGCAAGGGTAGAGAGCGAGGAAGTGGCTGCTGGCCGCTGCCCAGCACCCTTGTTTGCCTTGGGCCCTCTGTGGGCTCCTTTTTATTGCTCTTCAATGAAGCCAGGGAAATGGACTTCCTCGCCTCACTTCAGTTCAACATGTCTGGAAGTTTGGTATTAAAATTAAGAAAGTGTGGAAATAGAGCAAGAAGAGAAAAATCTCTCCAAGAGATAATAGTGACCTCTGAGCTGGGCGCGGTGGCTCACGCCTGTAAATCCCAATACTTTGGGAGGCTGAGGCGGGCAGATCACCTGAGGTCGGGAGTTTGTGACCGGCCTGACCAAGATGGAGAAACCCCGTCTCTACTAAAAATAAATAAATAAATAAATAAATAAATAAATAAATAAATAAATACAAAATTAGCCAGGCATGGTGGCGCCTGCCTATAATCCCAGCTAAGGCAGGAGAATCGCTTGAACCTGGGAGGCAGAGGTTGCAGTGAGCCAAGATCACGCCATTGCACTCTAGTCTGGGCAACAAGAGTGAAACTCCGTCTCAAAAAAAATAAATAAATAATAAATAAAAATAGTGACCTCTGGCCAGGTGCGGCAGCTCATACCCGTAATCCCAGCACTTTGGAAGGAAGGCCGAGATGGGCAGATTGCTTTAGCACAGGAGTTTGAGACCAGCCTGGCCAACATGGTGGAACCCCATCTCTACAAAAATAGAATAAAATTTAAGAGGTAATAGTGACCTTTTGGTAGATCGAAAACTGGATTGCTTTCTTTTTCTAAATGCTGATTCTTTTCTTTGTGGTGTTTGTGTTCTGTGCCGATGTCCCTCCCCCAGCCCTGTTATTGTGAGTGGAAGAAGGGGCAAGGGTTCGCCCGCTACTGTGAGCCCCTCCTCTCACGCTGGGTGTCCTTGGAGAAGCCTGCACTTCCTCATTGTACACCAGGGCCGGGTCCCTCCCTGGAGTGGTTCTGTGCTGCTGGGATGGGGCCAACCCCTCAGGTATTTTCTGAGTGTCACACAGAGGCGTATGCATTCATGGCCTTTGCGTGTCTTCCTGTTGTGGAGGCAAAAACGTGAAGAACCCTAGATGATTTTGGGACCAGGGCTCCATCACCTGCTGTTTATTGCACACCGGAGCATCCAGGCATGGGTGGAGAGCTCAGACTTCCAGGCACGGTCGCAGGGGCTGGTCTAACCATGTTCCCGCCCGCCTGCTCATCAGAACCGCCTGTTGGGAGCTGTTATCATGATCCTGTACCTGGGCCCTGGAACTGCCTGTTGGGGGCTGTTATCATGATCCCATACCTGGGCCCTGGGCCATCCGATTCTGACTTAATTGCTCCAGGTTGGGGCCAGGCTGTTGTTTGCTGTTTTGTTGTTTCTTCTGTGATGTTAGCCACTGGGCTAATCTGAGCCCCTCAGTTACAGGTGGAGAAACTGAGACCCATGGGGGTGCAAGGACTTGCCGAGGACCCAGAGCCCCTTGGGGGCAGAGCTGAGGCGGGGCCTGGCTTTGGGTCCCAGAGCTTCCAGTCCCCTTCCCACTCTCCTAACAGCTTTTTTTTTTGAGACAAGATCTCACCCTGTCACCCAGGCTGGAGTGCAATGGCATGATCTCGGCTCACTGCAATCTTCGCTAGCTGCGTTCCAGCGATTCTCCTGCCTCAGCCTCCCGAGCAGCTGGGATTACAGGTGTGTGCCGCCATGCCCAGCTCGTTTTTTTTTGTACTTTTAGTAGAGATGGGGTTTCACCATGTTGGCCAGGCTGATCTCGAACTCCTGACCTCAAATGATCCGCCTGCCTCGGCCTCCCAAAGTGCTAGGATTACAGGCTGGGATTACACTGTGCCTGGCCCTAGCAGCTTTGTCCTGTGCCATCCAACAACAGATGACCGAAGTCTTTGTTTCTTAACATGCATTCCATCTGCCTTACAGTTTTGCCACCTGCAAAACAGAGGACTTGTCGCTTTTCTGGTAAGCTGGAAATGTAATCTGGTAGCAGGAGGCCTGTGGAAGCTTGCCTTTAATGGCCTCGTGTCTCTTTCATCCTGTCCTGAGAGCCGGAGAACTTGGATGTTGCGCCTAACCCAACCTTCCTGTTAACATACAGTTCTGCAGGCTCATGGATCATCAGAAGCACGTCCTATCTCACGCGGCTGTATGCTTCCGTTGGTTCAGGTGTTTTTACCTTGACAGTATTTTCTCCTCGGTGGCTTTTGCGGTGGTTGCTTTTAATCAGCATTGACTCTTCAAGAAAAATATTTAGCTGCTACATCTCAGAGGAGACAGGGTGGAAAGCATCTGAGACCTGCAGGCTCAGACTTAGAACCAGAAGTGCCCTCAGAGTTCATCCGGCCCTGACCCAGCGGGAAATGAGTTCACAGAGAAGCGGGAGAACTTTGCCCCAGGCCCTGCCGTTGCTCATAACTGCCCCAGGTCCTTACATTTGCTCCAGGTCCTGCCCCAGGCCCTGCAGTTGCTCATAACTGCCCCAGGTCCTTACATTTGCTCCAGGTCCTGCCCCAGGCCCTGCAGTTGCTCATAACTGCCCCAGGTCCTTACATTTGCTCCAGGTCCTGCCCCAGGTCCTGCAGTTGCTCTGTGTGGTGGGTGTGATCTGGAGCCCTCCGCCCATTGCTGCATCTGGGGCAGGCATTGCTAATTGATCCCAGGACTCCTTCCTGCAGAGCACGCCCTGGTTCTCCAGGCAGCCGCTGCCTGTCAGCCTGCAGTGGTTCGGGAGAGGACACCTGCTTGCCTGGTCTGTTCCAAATCTTGCTTCTCATCCCAGCACAGGTAGGGGGTGCTATAGGAAAGGGATCCTCAGCTGGCCCTGTCACTGCTCTATCAGCTGGGGACGTGGCATCCTAGTGAAAACATCATGGCCGGGCGCGGTGGCTCACGCCTGGAATCCCAGCACTTTGGGAGGCTGAGGAGGGTGGATCACTTGAGGTCAGAAGTTCGAGACCAGCCTGGTCAACATGGTGAAACCCCATCTCTACTAAAAATACAAAAATTCGCCAGGTGTGGTGGCGGGTACCTGTAATCTGAGCTACTCGGGAGGCTGAGGCAGGAGAATCGCTTGAACCTGGGAGGCGGAGCTTGCAGTGAGCCGAGATCTTGCCACTGCACTCCAGCCTGGGCAACAGAGTGAGACTCTGTCTCAAAATCTCAAACAAACAAAAACAAACAAACAAACAAAGTGTCATTTATCCAGCACCCCTGGGGAACCATGATACCTGGTGTTTTATGGTACCTGGCAAGGTGCAGGTGAAGTTGCGGCTCTTGGGCATTGAACCCGTCTTGTTTGGGGCAGCTCAGGCCCCAGGCAGGGTCAGGGTTGGCTCTCGTTGGTGTGGCCCTGGCCCATCCAGACCTGTATTTCTGCTGTCCTGCAGGTGATCAATGTTGATGGGACGAAGAGGCGGACCCTCCTGGAGGACAAGCTCCCGCACATTTTCGGGTTCACGCTGCTGGGGGACTTCATCTACTGGACTGACTGGCAGCGCCGCAGCATCGAGCGGGTGCACAAGGTCAAGGCCAGCCGGGACGTCATCATTGACCAGCTGCCTGACCTGATGGGGCTCAAAGCTGTGAATGTGGCCAAGGTCGTTGGTGAGTCCAGGGGGGCCCCAAGCCATGGCTCACCCATGCAGACTTGCATGAGGAGGAAGTGACGGGTCCATGCCTGGGCATAAGTGTTGAGCTCAGGTGCCCCGACCTGGGGAAGGGCAGGACAGGAAAGGTGACAGTATCTGGCCAAGGACAGATGGGAAGGGACCAAGGGAGCTGATTAGGGAGTGGTTATGGACTAGGAATGTCGGTAACAATGGTTAGAAAGTGACTAACATTTGTTGAGCACCTGCTGTGTGCCCGGCCCTGGCCGGGAGCCTTCGTGCCCAGAGTGACCCCGTCTGCAAATGTAGTTCCTTGCCCTACTCGCACTGGGGAGCAGGACGCAGAGCCGTGCAACTCACAGGTGCCAAGCTCAGGACTCCCTCCTGGGTCTGCCTGGGCTGGGCTGTGCTTGTTGCCCCTGTGGCCCACGCATGTGCACCTTCCACCTGAAAGCCAGGATCTTCAGGACGCTCCCCGAGGAGGTCGTTGTCTGGCACAATGATTTGTCTCTTCCTGAAAAGGTGACAGAGTTACACTGGAGAGAGCAGCATCCAGGTGCGGCAGGGACAGGCCTGGGGCTCGCGGGCAGGGGCTCTGTGTCCTGCCGGGGTCCCGCACTGCACCTGCTTGTCAGAGGCACTCAGTCAATCTTTGCTGATGAAGGATGAGAGGACAGAGGACGTGATGCTTGCTGCTGCATTGCCTGCAGTCCTGGGTGAGATGCCCGGGTTGACTCTACTGCCCGTCAGGTGGATGTGATGTCAGATCCCCGGCTTTAAAATACGAGGGAGCTGGGAATTGAGGGAGCAGGTTGGGGCAGAAAGCACAGCCCCGTGGAAGCCTGGAGCTGAGGCAGTGTGGGCGACCCCTGGAGCAGTGAGTGCTTCCTTCATGGCCTTCATCGCACCCTGCAGTCCTCATGTAGGGGATGCAATCCATGAATTTAGTTTTCCTAGCCTCCTTTAAAAACGCGTTCATGCTGGGGCCGGGGCAGTGCAGTGGCTCACATCTGAAATCCCACCACTTTGGGAGGCTGAGGCAGGCAGATCACTTGAGGTCAGGAGATTGAGACCAGCCTGGCCAACATGGTGAAACCCCGTCTCTACTAAAAGTACAAAAAAAAAAAAAAAATTAGTCTGGGTGTGGTATCACACGCCTATAATCTCACTACTCGAGAGGCTGAGGCAGGAGAATTGCTTGAACCCAGGAGGTAGAGGTTGTAGTGAGCCCGTATCGTACCACTGCCCTCCACCTGGGCAATAGAGCGAGACTCTGTCTCAAAAAGAAAAAAAAAAAAAGAACATTTATGCCAGGTGTGGTGGCTCATGCCTGAAATCCCAGAACTTTGGAAGACTGAGGCAGGAGGATCACTTGAGCCCAGAAATTTGAGAGTGTCTTCCCTGGGCAACATAGAGAGACCTCATCTCTACCAGAAAAAAAAAAATTAGCCCGGCATGGTGGCATGTCCCTGTGGTCCTAGCTACTTAGGGGGCTGACGTGGCAGGATCACCTGAGTCTGGAGGCAGAGGTTGAAGTGAGCTGAGATCATGCCACTGCACTCCAGCCTGGGTGACAGACAGAGACCCTGTCTCAAAAAAAAAAAAAAAAAAAAAAAAAAAAAAAGCATTTACTATCCACCATGGAAGGTGAGACTGACCTGTGAGTGATTATTCAAAGAACAAAAAATAAACCCCAGAGATAAGACAAAAGGGTGCCTCCATGGAGGTGTGATTTAAAGCTGAGAAATTGGGCTTCTTCCCCCTCCCCTCTCACCCCATGGTTTGCTAAAGGAGATGGGAAAAAGGATTCTTTTTTTGGCTGAAATATTTAACACTAAATTAAAGCCAATTTTAACAGCACTTTGGTTGATGAGTGAAATTAACAGACTGGCCAAAAATAAACGAACGGTCTGTACTATGTGAAAAAGAGGCAGCTTTGGCCATGCTGGGCCAATGTGAGTTTTCAGGGTTGCTGGGAATGTCTGTGAATCGGAGGAAGGGCCTAGCTGGGACTCTCAGGAGCCGAGGCCCTGAGGGGCAACTTGCCTGGTCCCTGCCCCGAGGCGTTAACTGCTTTCTTCCTGGGCCGGATCGCAGGCCCTGAGGCTGGACCACTGGGCTGGCACTCTTGCCGAGCTGCTCCCTGACTTCCTGACCATGCTCCTTTCAGCAGCCTCGCTGCACTTTAGTTTCCTTGAATGAAAAATGGGGATGAGAATAGCTCCTACCTCCAAGGTGAATGGAGTGAGTTCGGACAGGTGACTCCCTGGGACCAGTGCCTGGCGCCTGACAAGGTCCAGTCAGAGCCCGCACTGCTGTTACTGATACCCTTGGCTGTACCAGGGGAGAACTTGGTTGCCATTGCCAGGTGTTCTCCCACCACCCCCACTACTGTCCCTGTTTGATGTGTGGCGGGAATAAAGCTGTGCACATTGGAGCTTTTGGCACATCCTGGCTTTCAGGTGAAAGGTGCGTGTGTGTTTGAGGGTTTAGCCTGGCCAACCCAGCCATGAGGTCGGACCCGACCCGGGGGTGAGTCCTGAGCTCGGCACCCCTGAGCTGTGTGGCTCACGGCAGCATTCACTGTGTGGCTTGGCCGCACCCCTTTCCCTGCTGGGCTGTTGATGTTTAGACTGGAACCTCTGTGTTCGCTTCCAGGAACCAACCCGTGTGCGGACAGGAACGGGGGGTGCAGCCACCTGTGCTTCTTCACACCCCACGCAACCCGGTGTGGCTGCCCCATCGGCCTGGAGCTGCTGAGTGACATGAAGACCTGCATCGTGCCTGAGGCCTTCTTGGTCTTCACCAGCAGAGCCGCCATCCACAGGATCTCCCTCGAGACCAATAACAATGACGTGGCCATCCCGCTTACGGGCGTCAAGGAGGCCTCAGCCCTGGACTTTGATGTGTCCAACAACCACATCTACTGGACAGACGTCAGCCTGAAGGTAGCGTGGGCCAGAACGTGCACACAGGCAGCCTTTATGGGAAAACCTTGCCTCTGTTCCTGCCTCAAAGGCTTCAGACACTTTTCTTAAAGCACTATCGTATTGATTGTAACGCAGTTCAAGCTAATCAAATATGAGCAAGCCTATTTAAAAAAAAAAAGATGATTATAATGAGCAAGTCCGGTAGACACACACAAGGGCTTTTGTGAAATGCTTGTGTGAATGTGAAATGTTTGTTGTCTGTTGAGCTTGACTTCAGACACCCCACCCACTCCCTTGTCGGTGCCCGTTTGCTCAGCAGACTCTTTCTTCATTTATAGTGCAAATGTAAACATCCAGGACAAATACAGGAAGACTTTTTTTTTTTTTTTGAGACAGAGTCTTGCTCTGTTGCCCAGGCTGGAGTACCGTAGCGTGAGCTCAGCTCACTGCAACCTCCGCCTCCCAGGTTCAAGCGATTCTTCTGCCTCAGCCTCCTGAGTAGCTGGGACTACAGACACGCACCACCACACCCAGCTAATTTTTTAAATATTTTTAGTAGAGACAGGGTTTCATCATGTTGGCCAGGCTGGTCTTGAACTCCTGACCTCAGGTGATCTGCCCGCCTCGGCCTCCCAAAGTGCTGAGATAACAGGTGTGAGCCACCGTGCCCCGCCTAGGAAAACTTTTTGCCTTCTAAAGAAGAGTTTAGCAAACTAGTCCGTGGGCTGGCCTTCTGACTCTGTAAAGAAAGTTTGATTGGTGGCTGGGTGCGGTGGCTCACACCTGTAATCCCAGCACTTTGGGAGGCCGAGGTGGGCGGATCACCTGAGGTCGGGAGTTCGAGACCAGCCTCACCAACGTGGAGAAACCCCGTCTCTACTAAAAATACAAAAAAAAAATTAACCGGGCATGGCGGCGCCTGCCTGTAATCGCAGCTACTCGGGAGGCTGAAGCAGGAGAATTGCTTGAACCTGGGAGGTGGAGGTTGTGGTGAGCCGAGATGGCACCATTGCACTCCAGCCTGGGCAACAAAAGTGAAACTCCGTCTCAGAAAAAAAAAAGTTTGATTGGTGTAACCAAAGCGCATTTGTTTATGGATTGTCTGTGGCAGCTTTTGTTCTGCCGAGATGAGTTGTGACAGATCTGTATGGGCTCTAAAGCCTAAAACATGTGCCATCCGCCCCTTTACAGAAAAAGTGTGCTGACCTCTGTTCTAAAGTATGGGACAACTACAATGTTTGCTCATTTATTATTCTATGATTTGTTTTCTGCTTTTTGTTGTTGTTGAGATAGGATTTCCCTCTGTCACTCAGGCTGGAGTGCAGTGGTGTAATCTCAGCTCACTGCAGCCTCGACCTCCTGGGCTCTAGTGATCCTCTCATCTCAGCCTCCCTAGTAGCTGGGACTACAGGCACACACCACCACTCCTGGCTGATTTTTTTTGTGTGTGGAGACAGGGTTTCCGCATGTTGCCCAGGCTGGTTTCAAACTCCTAGGCTCAAACGCCCACCTCAGCCTCCCAAAGTGCTGGGATTACAGGCGTGAGCCACCATGCCCAGCCTATTCTACTGTTTGTATTACATAGCTTTAAAAGATTTTTTATGACTTTAAGTCACAAGGGTTCTTTGTAGAAAAAAAAAATATATAGAAAAGTATAAAAAGAAAGTAAAAATTGTCCATAACCTCTCCAGCCAGAGACGACCATTGCTGACACCTCAGCATATTGCCTTTAAGTCTTTTTTCTCTAAGATAGCATTTCTCATCATCACAGTCATATGCTACGCAGAATTCTGTATCCTGATTTTTTCACTTGACATTACAACAGGTATTTGATGGCGCTGTGACAAACTCTTTGGCACAATCTTTTAAACGTATGAAATACTCCACTGCACAGATGTTCGCTTTTAGGCTTAACTGTTCTTTTATTTTGCGTGTGCTGGTTACAGCTGGGCACAGTGGCTCATGCCTGTAATCACAACACTTTGAGAGGCTGAGGCAGGAGGATCACTTGAGCCCAGAAGTTTGAGACCGGCCTGGGCAACATAGTGAGACCCCATCTCTACAAAAAACTTTTTTAATAAGTCGGGCGTAGTGGTGCATAGCTGTAGTCCCAGCCACCAAGGAGGCTGAGTTGGGAGGATTGCTTGAGCCCCAGGAGGTTGATGCTGCAGTGACCTGAGATTACTCCACTGTACTCCAGCCTGAGCGACACAGCAAGACTTGTCTGGGGAAAAAGAAAAAAAAAAAAAAAAAAAAAATATATATATATATATATACGCACACACACATAATATAAAAATATATATTTATGTAATATATAATATAAAAATATATATTTATAAAATTTATAAATTATATTTATAAGTAAATATATAATATATAATATAAATATATATTATATAATATATAATATTAAAATATATAATATAAAAATATATATTTATAAATAATATATAATACATACTTATAAGTATATATTTAAAATATATGTAATGTATATTTTTAAATGTATGATATATAATATACATTTATAAATACACATTTATATTATTTTATATAAAATATATATAAAATCTCCAAGTTGCTTTTTCCAAAAAGGTGTCTTGCTGCATTTCAAACATTCATTTAAAAACTTGAATGCTGGTGATCTGGTCCAGAATGTGTTCAGTAGCTGCTGCCAGTGGCCAAGCATCTCGGGAGATGTCTACAAAACACGCTGGTTCTGGCCTGGCGTGGTGGCTCACGCCTGTAATCTCAGCACTTTGGGAGGCTGAGGCAGGTGGATCACCTGAGGTCTGGATTTCGAGACCAGCCTTGCCAGCTTGGTGAAACCCCATCTCTACTAAGAATACAAAAAAATTAGCCAGGCATGGTGGCATATGCCTGTAATCCCACCTACTTGGGAGGCTAAGGCTGGAGAATCGCTTGAACCCAGGGGGCAGAGGTTGCAGTGAGCCGAGATCGCACCATTGCACTCCAGGCTGGGCAAGAAGAGCGAAACTCCGTCTCAAAAAAAAAAAAAAGATGCTGGTTCCTAAAATGTGGCCCTTTTCCTCCTCACCTGCTGCCAGACCATCAGCCGCGCCTTCATGAACGGGAGCTCGGTGGAGCACGTGGTGGAGTTTGGCCTTGACTACCCCGAGGGCATGGCCGTTGACTGGATGGGCAAGAACCTCTACTGGGCCGACACTGGGACCAACAGAATCGAAGTGGCGCGGCTGGACGGGCAGTTCCGGCAAGTCCTCGTGTGGAGGGACTTGGACAACCCGAGGTCGCTGGCCCTGGATCCCACCAAGGGGTAAGTGTTTGCCTGTCCCGTGCGTCCTTGTGTTCACCTCGTATGAGACAGTGCAGGGGTGCCAACTGGGCAAGGTGGCAGGCTGTCCGTGTGGCCCTCGGTGATTAGAACTGTACTGACATCATTAGCCTTGATGGTGGCCAGGACTGGTAGGACCCTCAGAGGTCATGGAGTTCCTTCGTGGAGCGGGTGCTGAGGCTGTATCAGGCACAGTGCTGGCTGCTTTCACCTGGGCCGTCTCACCGAAGCGTCCATGGAGCCTGCGTAGGGTGGGTATCTGTGTCGATTTTACAGATGCAGAAACAGGCTCAGAGAAACCGAGTGACTTCCCTAAGGTCACATACCCAGTTAGAGCAGAGCTGGGCCAGGAAGTGCTGTCTCAGGCTCCTGATGAGGCCTCCTTGCTTTGCACTCTTGCCAAAACCATGATCCAGAACTGACTTTGAGGTCCCCGGACCTCAGGCTCCTCCGAAATGGCCTCTTGGAGGCTGCTGAGCCACAGCTTAGGACCCACCTCGAGAGGCAAATGTGCTTTGAGCTGCCAGGCATCCTGGGGGCCCTGCCTTGGGCACGGGGTTCAGACAGGCCCCAGATGTGTGGGGCGTCTTTCTGGACTTGAGTTTTCTTTTCTGTGTGGTGGACACAGTGCTCACCCCGTAAAGCACCTGTGATGTGTGCAGCAGCCCAATCCCTGCCTGTCGCCTGTTCTGCTAGGGAAGGAAGGAAGACTTCAGGATGGCAGGACAACAGAAAGAGGTCCAGGTTTTAGAGCAAGGGCAGGTCAAACTTAGAAAATTCTGGAATGAGGATGTGCATTTCCTCTTCTGGATCTTCTAAAAGAAGAGGGAAGGAGGGGCTGCTGGGGGAGGAGCCCAGAGCCGAGTTTACATCCGGATCCCGCAAGGCCTCCCCTGCCCTGAGGTCTTGTTTTGTGATGTGCTTGTGTCCATCCTGGTTTCTGCCGTGTCCCCAGCATCCGGCCAAGCTTAGGTGGATGTTCCAGACACTCACCCTGTCTGTGCACCTGTTTTTGTGTCCGTAAATGGGTATTTACTCGCCTTACGAGTGAGCCACTGTGGGAATTCAGGGAGGTGGCGCAGTGACCACCCCTGGAGGGATATGTGTGTGGCAGGGGGCAAGGGTCTCGCCCTTCCCTGCTTCCTGCGCGTGGCTTTCTCCAGGACGGGGAGGGCTGAGCTGAAGAGGTGGGGACAGTTGCGTCCCCCCGCCACCCACTGTCCTGCGGTGAGAGCAGACTAACTGAGCCTGCCCTTCTCCCTTGTGCCTTCCAGCTACATCTACTGGACCGAGTGGGGCGGCAAGCCGAGGATCGTGCGGGCCTTCATGGACGGGACCAACTGCATGACGCTGGTGGACAAGGTGGGCCGGGCCAACGACCTCACCATTGACTACGCTGACCAGCGCCTCTACTGGACCGACCTGGACACCAACATGATCGAGTCGTCCAACATGCTGGGTGAGGGCCGGGCCGGGGCCTTCTGGTCATGGAGGGCGGGGCAGCCGGGCGTTGGCCACCTCCCAGCCTCGCCGCACGTACCCTGTGGCCTGCAAGTTCCCCAACCTGGCAGGAGCTGTGGCCACACCCACGACTGCCCAGCAGCCTCACCCTCTGCTGTGGGAGTTGTCCCCGTCCACCCCTGGGTGCCTTTGCTGCAGTTATGTCGGGAGAGGCTCTGGTGACAGCTGTTTCCTGTGCACCTGCTGGGCACCAGGTCCCAGCTAATCCCTGTGCCAGGACTCTAATTTGACCCTAACACACATGGTGGTTTTCATTGCTGGGGAAGCTGAGGCCTGAGGAAGTCACATGACTTGCCTTAGGTCACAGAGCTGGTGAGTTCAGGATCCCCCAGAGATACCAGGGCCAGCACTCGATCCCCACCCAGCCCTGAGCCCCACCGTGTGCTCGGATTGTGCTGGGAGTGTCCACACGCCCGGGACCCCAGGGCTGGTGCTCTCATCTCCTTTTTCCAGATCATGAGAATGAGGCTCAGGGAAGTTTGAAAAAAACCTATCCCAAGTCACACAGCAACAGGAGCAGGATTTGAACCCAGAAAAGGGGACCGCACACTCTGTTCTGCTAGAGTAGTTAGCTGTCCTGGGTGATATGGCAGGTGATAGGGGCAACTGTGCTTAACAAAGGAACCCCCATCCCCCCTGCCAAGTTGGGAGACTAGAAGGTCAGGGGCAGAAGCTCTGAAGGGCCAGGTGCAGTGGCTGACACCTCTAATCCCAGCACTTTGTGAGGCCAAGGCGGGCAGATGATTTGAGCCCGGGAGTTCAAGATCAGCCTGGGTAATGTAGTGAGACGCCATCTCTACAAAAAAAATTTTAAAAAATTAGCTGGGCATGGTGGTTCATGCCTGTAGTCCAAGCTACTTGGGAGGCTCAGGTGGGAGGATTGCTTGAGCCCAGGAGGTTGAGGTTGTGGTGAGCTGTGATCATGCCACTGCACTCCAGCCTGGGCAATAGAGTGAGACCGTCTCCAAAAAAAAAAAAGAAGAAGAAGAAGAAGAAGCTCTGAGGCTCCAAGTCCCCAGGCACCCCTTGGCTTGAGGGCAGACAAGGGAGGAGAGGGTCACCTGGGCAGCCCTGACTTTTGTCCCCTGGCAGAGGGACCTTCAGTGACCTTGGCCCTAGGAGAGCCTCTGAGCACGTCAGCCATGTCGAACCGCTCAGGAAGGGCAGCAAGAATTTGGCTTCTGACCTCTGCCTCTCCTACTCGCCATCTGCACTGGGTGTGGTTGTGCCCATTTTACAGATGAGGAGGCTGGGGCATCGACCAGCTGAATGCCTTGTCCCAGGTACTGCATAGGCAGAGCTGGCAGTTGAACCCCGTGTCCTGGTTGTCGCTGGGGGTGGGCTGCACCCTGACTTGTGAGGCCAGTAGCAAGGTTTGCACGTGACTTCATGACCATCACCCAGCTCTGCAGCACATCCCGTGACCCAGCTCATCCAGGCCACATGCAAACCTGTTGCCAGGCGAGAAACCAGTCACAGCACAGCTGTGGTTGCCTGAAATGATTAAGCTCATTAATCACCCCGGAGTGAGGACAGACTCAGATGAAAACCAGCAAAAGCCCTGGAAACTCATGTGACCCTGCCAATGAGGGCGGCCATGTGCATTGCAGCCTGGCCGTCACTCCGCGGTACGTGTTTTGGACTTAAACGCTCCGGATGTTTACTGAGTGCTTGATTAATAACATGGAAGGCCTGGGCTCATTGCTGTGGGAGTGAAGGATGCACAGCCAGGCCTGACATGATGAGAACAAGAACCTGGAGTCTCGCTGCCTGGGTGGTAATCCTGGCCCTGCCACTTAGCAACTGTGTGACTGTAGCCAGGTCACTTAATTTTGCTAGATCCTGCCTGCGCTTCAGTGGATCTTGCTGGTTTTCCAAGGTGGCCAAACACTTTAAGGCATTCATGTGGTTGCTAGGCTGCAGGGTTGAACCCTGGCTCACCCCGCAGGGCGCCGTGTGCTCTGTGGCCTGGCTGTGCCGTTGCTGACACCGTGCCCGTGTGTGTTCATGCAGGTCAGGAGCGGGTCGTGATTGCCGACGATCTCCCGCACCCGTTCGGTCTGACGCAGTACAGCGATTATATCTACTGGACAGACTGGAATCTGCACAGCATTGAGCGGGCCGACAAGACTAGCGGCCGGAACCGCACCCTCATCCAGGGCCACCTGGACTTCGTGATGGACATCCTGGTGTTCCACTCCTCCCGCCAGGATGGCCTCAATGACTGTATGCACAACAACGGGCAGTGTGGGCAGCTGTGCCTTGCCATCCCCGGCGGCCACCGCTGCGGCTGCGCCTCACACTACACCCTGGACCCCAGCAGCCGCAACTGCAGCCGTAAGTGCCTCATGGTCCCCCGCACCTCACTCCCTCGTTAGATCAGGCTGGTTCTGGGAGCTGACGCTGAAAGGAGCTTCTCATCTGGGGTTCCTGGGTGTACATAGATGGTTGGGTAGGTTGTGCACTGCACAAGCTGCATGATGCTACCTGGGGGTCCAGGTCCAGGCTGGATGGACTTGTTGCTTCATCAGGACATAGATAAATGGCCAAAACTCCTCAGCTGGAAGGTCCTGGGCAGGATCTTTGGGTGTGAAAACCAGTCACAGGGGAAGGGTGCTTGCTCATACTGCCAGCACAGTGCTGAGTGCTTTCCATAGCACTCGTTTACTCCTCAAGCCTGGAGGGTGGGGAGTAGCATGGTCCCATTTCACGTACAAGGAACCGATGCACAGAGAGGTGTGGCAACCCATCCAAGGCCATACAACTGGGGTGGGTTGAGCCGGGGTTGACTGTGGCAGGCTGGCTCAAGAGTCCCTGCTCCTGAACCCTTGCCAGGCAGCCTGGCATCAGCTCGGGGAATTTTTGCCCTGACCCTCGGAAGCAGGTGGGCCTCTTTGTTCTCATGTCAGTGATGAGAAGAGTGACTTTCCTATGGCCCCTCTGGAGTACAGGTGTTTCCTGTTGGCGGGCTCTTCCCCCATGACATCAGCAGCGAGCTGGTTATGATTCCCTACGGCAGAACTTGATAGTTTATAAAGCTCTTTGTCATCCAGGCCCCGTTGGAGTCTCACGCAGACCTGGTCGCAGGCGGGGCTGGTCTTGCCTGTCCCAGCTGCATGGATGGGGAACTTGAGGCTTGCAAAGGTTAAGGGGCTGTTTGAGGCCCAGGCTGGCAGGAGATGGGCCTGGGCCAGAGTCTGGGACTTCCCATGCCTGGGCTGTCTTTGGTCCTGTTGCTCACCATCCCTCCCTGGGGCCATGACCTTAGAGAGCCAAATGGAGGTGCAGGTAACCCACGGCAAGGAGGGGTTGCCATGACTCAGAGTCCCCGTCCTGTGGCCGGCAGTACCTGGTGCAACGACTTGGATTTCAGACCAGCCACTGTAGCCCGCTGACGGTGCGCTCGAAGTGCCACAGCTTCTGAAGCCAGGCAGGACTCAGGCCAGGAGACTCTGTTAGCTGCTGAGAGGGAGAGGCCAACGGATGTTCTGGTCCTGCTAGAGAGCTGGTTCTTCGGATCCTGATACCAGTGCACTGAGAGGAGGCCCAGCTTGATTCTGGGGCTGCCTTTTGGTGGCATGTGCTGCTCACTGACACCCTCGAGGAGTGTCTTCTCTCGGGCTTGTTGACTTTGCCCGGTTTTCCGCAGTTCACTGGTGCACACATAGGCACATAGCAAACCGCACACACAGTCGTGGGTATGAGTTTCACTACATTCCACCACCAGTGTTCACTACCATTACCTGCCTTCCGTCTTAAGTGTTCATCATTTAAAAATAAATTTATTGGGCTGGACGCGGTGGCTCATGACTGTTATCCCAGCACTTTGGGAGGCTGAGGCGGGCAGATCACCTGAGGTCAGGAGTTCAAGACCAGCCTGGCCAATATGGTAAAACTCCATCTCTACTAAAAATACAAAATTAGCCAGGCATGGTGGGGCATGCCTATAATCCCAGCTACTTGGGAGGCTGAGAGAGGAGAATCGCTTGAACTTGGGAGGTGGAAGTTTCAAGTGAGCTCATTTTGTGCCACTGCACTCCAGCCTGGGCAACAAGAGCGAAACTCCATCTCAAATGAATGAATGAATGAATGAATGAATGAATGGCAGGGCGTAGTGGCTCCCACCTGTAATCCCAGCACTTTGGGAGGCCAAGGCGGGCGGATGACAAGGTCAGGAGATCGAGACCATCCTGGCTAACACGGTGAAACCCGTCTCTACTAAAAATACAAAAAATGAGCCAGGCGTGGTGATGGGCGCCTGTAGTCCCAGCTACTCAGGAGGCTGAGGCAGGAGAATGGTGTGAATCCGAGAGGCAGAGCTTGCAGTGAGCCCAGGTAGCACCACTGCAGTCCAGCGTGGGCAACAGTGCGAGACTCCATCTCAAAAAAAAAAAAATAAATAAAAGAAAAATAAATTTATGATCTATTTCAAAAATAACACATGTACTTTGAAACAGCAGAGACACATATGACACGGAGAGTGAAATTCCCCATAGCGCACCCCCAAGAGACAGCCCTGGTCCCCCCGTCTTTCCCGTGGACCTCCAGCGGGGCAGATGCTGAGCCGCCTGTTGTCGAGTGGCGTGCTATCCCGTCCTGCAGCTCCTCTGTGGCTTACAGACACCCACCTGCAGCCCTGTCTTTGCCTCCTCTAGCGCCCACCACCTTCTTGCTGTTCAGCCAGAAATCTGCCATCAGTCGGATGATCCCGGACGACCAGCACAGCCCGGATCTCATCCTGCCCCTGCATGGACTGAGGAACGTCAAAGCCATCGACTATGACCCACTGGACAAGTTCATCTACTGGGTGGATGGGCGCCAGAACATCAAGCGAGCCAAGGACGACGGGACCCAGGCAGGTGCCCTGTGGGAAGGGTGCGGGGTGTGCTTCCCAAGGCGCTCCTCTTGCTGGTTTCCAGGCTGCTGCCCCTGTCCTTAGCAGAGGGAGGAAACAGAGGATGGCTCTGGGTGAATGATGACTTGGGCTTCGATTATGTAGTCACAGGGTATGACCCTGAGATGTGTGGAACCCCGAGACTGTGATTATATGTAGAAACTGGGTTTCCCCGTTGTTTAAGTAGTCATGGTGGGGTCAGACCCCACAGGACTTTTGTCTTTTCAAGAAAGAAAATGGTCGTGTGTCATGCAGGGGTAGTTGGTACTGGTTAATCCAGGTTTATCCTTTATTTTGTGGCAACTGTACAGTCATTTCTGCTACAATGCAGTATATGCTCTTCTGAAAGTCACCTATGCAAAATCGCACAGTAAAAATGACACAACTCATAGGGAAAGCGGGGCCAGGGCACAGCCCTCAAAATCTCCATCAATGACATGTAAGAAAAGAGAGGAACCTGGGAAATAGCAAAGTGCCTTTTGCACATTAAATGGTTAGCTATATCCCACAATACTGTGCATTCGTAAACGTTAATGCTGCAATAAATACGGCACTTCACCTTGGGAAGATCTGGAGTTGGCTTATGAGTGTGGAAGGGTGTAGCGCGTGAGTTTTTGTGAAACACTGGAAGGAGGATTGTGGGAAATCAAATGGAAAGTTCTCACCCCAGGCGTGGAGAAGAGTGGGTCATGGCCCCAGCAGTGAGCCCAGGGAGGTCAGAGACGGAGGTGTGTGTGTGGGTGTGACCCTGCGCATTTCCCTGCCGGCTGTAGTTTTTTGCATTCGCTTAATGTTTCTCGTGGAGGAAATTGTGCATGAGCAAATGTGAAACCGTGCTGTGCTCAAATTGTCCTAATACATCATTGCATTGAAACAGATTGGCTTTTTTTTTTTTTTTTTGAGATGGAGTCTCACTCTGTCACCAGCCTGGAGTGCAGTGGCATGATCTTGGCTCACTGCAACCTTTGCCTCCTATGTTCAAGTGATTTTCCTGCCTCAGCCTCCTGAGTACCTGGGATTACAGGCATGAGCCACCGCGGCCGGCCAGATTTGCATTTTTGAAACAACTGCTAGGCTGGGCGCGGTGGCTCACACCTGTAATCCCAGCACTGTGGGAGGCCAAGGCAGGTGGATCACCTGAGGTCAGGGGTTTGAGACCAGCCTGGCCAACATGGTGAAACCCCGTCTCTACTGAAAATACAAAAATCAGCTGGGTGTGGTGGCGGGTGCCTGTAATCCCAGCTACTCAGGAGGCTGAGGCAGGAGAATTGCTTGAACCCAGGAGGCAGAGGTTGCGGTGAGCCGAGATCGCACCATTGCACTCCAGCCTGGGCAACAAGAGCAAAACTCCGTCTCAAAAAATAAAAAATAGAAAAACAAGTGCTGTAGCGGAAGTGAGCACTTTGCGGAGTCAGGCTTGTGTGGACTGTTCCACGAATGATGTGCTCACGGCGGCCTCAGGCCCACCTGGAGTCTGCAGCATGGGGCACAACAGGTTCATTAGTGTAGAATTCCAGGACAGGCCTGGCTCCTAAGCAGCCTTCTTTTACAAAAACTGCAGAGCCCGCCTGTATCATAGCACTTCGGGAGGCTGAAGTGGGTGGATCACGAGGTCAGGAGCTCAAGACCAGCCTGGCCAATATGGTGAAACCCCATCTCTACTAAATATACGAAAATTAGCTGGGTGTGGTGGCACGCGCCTGTAGTCCCAGCTACTCGGGAGGCTGAGGCAGAATTGCTTGAACCTGGGAGGTGGAGGTTGCAGGGATCTGAGACCACGTCATTGCACTCCAGCCTGGGCAACAGAGCGAGACGCCATCTCAAAAAAAAAAAAACCTACAGAGCCACACGGCCTCTTTCTCCACCGAGTGTTGGTGTGGGAGCTTGTGTTATTGTGGTGAAATCTTGGTACTTTCTTGAGGCAGAGAGAGGCTGAGCGCCTGGAGAGACTTTCACATGGGTCGCCATGTCCGCCGTCAGTTTCGCTGTTGTGCTCCCCATCTGAAGGCTGGTGCCGTCCAGACAGGCTGGACGCCCCTTTCCACCAGATCCTTCCTCCCGCAGCAGTTTCTAGTTACGTTGTACTGTGAGGTCTGTGTCCTTGGTTGATGGCAAAAGTCAGCTGAATTGAAATTCAGAGCCATGCCTGGCTCCCTGGAGCTTCTCTCCTGGGCAGCTGTGATCATTGCCTCTGCTGTGGTGTGGGTGGTGGAAATGGATTCCTTTCATCTTGCTTGCTACAGGTGACTGTCACGTGGAGTCCTTTGGAGAGAGGGACGTGTTAATTGATGGATGTGGCTCCCATGCTGAGAAAGCTCCTGGGCGTACATTGCCTTAGAGTTTCATTGGAGCTGCGTTCTTTTATGGTGTCTGCTAGGCAGAAGTGATGAAGACTTGGAAGAAAACCCAGAAGGTTTTCCACTTAATTTGGAAAATGTGCTTTTCCCCTCCTGTGTCTTTTGCTAAGGTCCAGCCTCCTGCAGCCTCCCCGCTCTGTGGACTCTGGCTTTGATTCTTTATTAGGAGTCCCCGTGCTCCCCCAAAAGATGGTGTCTAAATTATCATCCAATTGGCCGAGGTTTTGTTTTCTATTAATTGTTTTTATTTTTTATTGTGGTAAATATATATAACATAAAATTTGCCATTTTAATTGTTTTGTTATTGTTATTTTTGAGACAGGGTCTCACCCCAGTGCCCAGGCTGGAGTGCAGTGGTGCGATCATGGCTCACTGCAGCCTCAGCCTCCAGGGCTCCAGTGATCCTCTCACCTCAGTCTCTCTAGTAGCCGGGACTACAGGCATACACTACCACATCTGGCTGATTTTTTGTATTTTTTTTTTTTTTTTGTAGAGACCCGCTATGTTGCCCAGGCTGGTCTCAACTCCTGGACTCAAGCCATCCTCCCACTTCACCCTCCCAAAGTGCTGGGATTACAGGCATGAGCCACAACACCCAGCCATTTTAATTTTTTTTTTTTTTTTGAGATGGAGTCTCACTCTATCGCCCAGGCTGGAGTGCAGTGGCGTGGTATCAACTCACTGCAACCTCTGCCTCCCAGGTTCAAGCGACTCTCCTGCCTCAGCCTCCTCCCGAGTAGCTGGGATTACAGGTGCCCATCACTATGCCTGGCTAATTTTTGTATTTTTTAGCAGAGACGGGGTTTCACCATGTTGGCCAGGCTGGTCTTGAACTCCTAACCTGGTGATCCGCCCGCCTCGGCCTCCCAAAGTGCTGAGATTACAGGTGTGAGCCACCGTGCCCGGCCTTTTTTTGTTTTTGAGACATGGTCTTGCCCTGTCACCCAGACTGGAGTGCAATGGTGGGCTCTTGGCTCACTGCAGCCTCCGCCTCCCAGGCTCAAGTTGTGCACCTCCACACCTGGCTAACTGTATTTTATGTAGAGACAGATTTCACCATGTTGCCCAGGCTGGGCTTGAAATGGACTCAAGCAGTCCACCCACCTCAGCCTCCCAAAGTGCTGAGATTACAGGCGCGAGCCACTGCACCCAGCCCATTTTACCTATTCTGCAGTTGACAGTTCAGTGGCATTCAGTCAGTTCATGAGGTAACCATCACTGCCATTCATCCCCAGACTACTTCACCTTCTCGGCAGATGTCCGAAACTGTCCGTATTGAACACACTCCTCATCTCCCTCTGACAGCCACCATTCTACTTTCTATCTCTCTCTGCCTTCTCTAGGTACCTCATGTAAGTGGAATTATACCAATATTTGCCCTTGTGTGACTGGCTTCTTTCATGTGACATGGTGTCCTCAAGGTTCATCTGTGTTATAGCCTGTGTCAGAATTTCCTTCCTTAAAGCCTGAATAATAACCCGTTGTAAAGGCTGGGCGCGGTGGCTCACACCCTCTAATCCCAGCATTTTGGGAGTCCGAGGTGGGCAGATCGCTTCAGGTCAGGAGTTTGAGACCAGCCTGGCCAACATAGTGAAACCCTGGCTCTACTAAAAGTACAAAATTAGCTGGGTGTGGTGGCGCACACCTGTAATCCCAGTTACTCAGGAGGCTGAGGCAGGAGAATCGCTTGTACCCGGGAGGCAGAGGTTGCAGTGAACCAAGATTGTGCCTCTGCAGTCCAGCCTGGGTAACAGAGTGAGACTTCCTGTCTCAAAAAAAAAAAAAAATCATCGGATGGATGGACGGACCACTTCTTGTTATTTATCCATCCACGGGTGCTAGGTTGCTTCCACCTTTGGTTGTCGTGAATAAGGCCACTATGAACATTTCCTTCCGTGGTGAAGGTTTTGTACTAGTGAGGAAAAGGCGTGTTTGTGGTGTTGCATAGGATTCTGGTAAGAAAGTTTGCACTAACCATAAGTATTTGTACTACATTAAAATGAAAGCTCAGGCGCCGGGCGCGGTGGCTCACGCCTGTAATCCCAGCACTTTGGGAGGCCAGGGCGGGCAGATCATGAGGTCAGGAGATCAAGACCATCCTGGCCAACATGGTGAAACCCCGTCTCTACTAAAAATACCAAAAAACTAGTCAGGTGTGGTGGCGGGCACCTGTAGTCCCAGCTACTTGGGAGGCTGAGGCAGGAGAATGGCGTGAACCCGGGAGGCGGAGCTTGCGGTGAGCCGAGATCGCTCCACTGCACTCGAGCTTGGGCAACAGAGCAAGACTCCGTCTCACGCAAAACTCTGTCTCACGCAAGACTCCGTCTCAAAAAAAAAAAGAGTTCAGGGTTTATGAAACTGGCCAGCCGCGTAAAGTTTGCTGTGTTGTTTTTGTGCCCGGGAGGAGTGTGGCCAGGGTGTCACGTCACACAGTACACGTTTCTCAGATGGTGGTTCTCCAGACTGCTGTCCCAAAGTCTGTTTTTGCATCTGGTTCCCACAGACCCACCCTCCACGGTGAGCCTGATTTTGGCCAGGGTAGCTGGAATCTTGCTTGTCTTTCAGCCCAGCAGCTGTACCAGGCCATGGTCCACAGCTAGTGGCTTTTAGGAAGGAATTTGTTCAGTTGGCTTTGACACACGGCCCCCTAGGGTCCACAGCTCTGTAGTGATGTGGATGTTGTTATCTACAAAGACACATGATCCTTCGTGTCCAGATGAAAGTGATGATGTCTTTGCAGCTGCCCAGCAAGGCTGTGTGTGTGTGTGTGTGTGTGTGTGTGTGTGGTGTGTGTGTGGTGTGTGTGTGTGTATGGGGGAGGGAGGCACCCTTTCCATCTGGGGGTGTGTGTGTGGGGTGTGTGTGTGTGTGTGTGCGCGTGTGTGTGTGGTGTGTGGTGTGTGTGTGTGTATGGGGGAGGCACCCTTTCCATCTGGGTCCAAGAGACTGGGCCTGGGGAAGACGCTTCTTTTTATCTACTTAGAGACTTTGTTTTATTTGTATTTTTTTGAGACAGGGTCTCACTCTGTCACCCAGGCTGGGGTATGGTGGTATGAGCATAGCTCACTGCAGCCTCGGCCTCCCAGGCTTAAGCGATCCTCCCACCTCAGCCTTCTGAATAGCCGGGACTGTAGGTGTGCGTCACCATACTGAGCTATTGTTTTTTTTGTTTGGTTGGTTTAATTTTTTTTGATACAGATGGAGTCTTGCTATGTTGCCCAGACTAGTCTCAAACTCCTGAACTCAAGTGATTCTCCCACCTCAGTTTCCCGACATTCTGGGATCACAGGTGTGAGCCACTGCTGTCTCCCTGTTTTATTAACTGCTGAAAGACCTAGATAAAGAAAGTCTGAAAAGACTTACTATCAGAGCACCATCCTAAGATGATTCCCTCTGACTCAACAGAGAGGGAGGGGAGCTTTTCCTTCAGGCCTGGGTGGCAGGAGCCCAGGTGCTCCAGGCCCCATTTGCCCCAGGCCAAATCACTCGGGAACTTGGATGCAGCTGTCTTTCAGGGTAACCCAAAGGAACCAGATCCCCCCAGGCAGCAGGCTTCTGGGCTGTCCTCTCCTCCTATGTTAGCTCAGTAAGAGCCCTTCAAAGGGATGCTGTGTCGGAGGCCCCAAAAGCCCAGGCTCATCCCTGAGATGCAGAGGGTGGGCTGGGCTTAGGCAGCGCTCGAGCATCTCCTGGGCGGTGACCCCAGAGAGTGTGGAGATGGAGAGTCCTTGAGAGTCACTGAGAGATGTGGCTGCCCTGCCTTCCCAAGAGGGGCTCTGAGTCATTCCCCACACTCACCTGCCCCTACCCACCCTCACCTGGCCCCCAGCCTCACCTACACCCACATCTGTACCAACCCCTTTACCCTCACCTTCCCTACCCACCCTCACCTCCCCTGTACCCTCACCTCCCCCCACATCTGTACCAACCCCTTTACCCTCACCTTCCCTACCCACCCTCACCTCCCCTGTACCCTCACCTCCCCCACTCACCTGCCCCTGCACCCTCACCTGGCCCCCAGCCTCACCTACCCCCACATCTGTACCGACCCCTTTACCCGCACCTTCTCTACCCACCCTCACCTCCCCTGTACCCTCACCTCCCCCACTCACCCGCCCCTGCACCCTCACCTGTCCCCCACCTTCACCTAACCCCCACCCTCACCTGCCCTCCCCTCACCTGGCCTCCTTCCGTTGGGGAAGGGGTTGTAAGGGGCGGCCCCCAAACTGTCTGTCCTGGTGCCCTGCAGAGAAAACAGTACGTGAGGGCCGCAGTCCAAAAGCTTGAGTCCTGGAAGGTGGAGGAGACAGGGATGTGTTGGGAAGGGCCCCATGGTCCTGGATCCCTTCTCAACTGTCAGTGGGGCCTTCATGGGAGCGCCAGTCTAGTGATGCACAGCTGGGTGCCCGGCGGGTGGCTGAGGAGGCCTAAAGTCCGAGGCGGCAAGAGCTCTTCCAGAGGCTGTTGTCCTAATCGCTCTGGCATACTCAGGCGGATTACTCTGGCATACGTAGTTAGGAGCTGATTGGAGAGGAGAGACCCCCACACCAATACTGGGATTTGACTTTCAGGCTAAACTTGAGAACTGTGGCCTCTGCTGTCCTGCCAGAGCTCTCCAGCCAGTGCCCAGGGCTCTCCAGCCAGTGCCCGGGGGTCTCCACCAGTGCCAGGGGGTCTCCACCAGTGCCCGGGGGTCTCCGCCAGTGCCAGGGGTCTCCGCCAGTGCCCAGGGGTCTCGCCAGTGCTCAGGAGTCTTGGTTTCTTTGTCTTACAGCCCTTTGTTTTGACCTCTCTGAGCCAAGGCCAAAACCCAGACAGGCAGCCCCACGACCTCAGCATCGACATCTACAGCCGGACACTGTTCTGGACGTGTGAGGCCACGAATACCATCAACGTCCACAGGCTGAGCGGGGAAGCCATGGGGGTGGTGCTGCGTGGGGACCGCGACAAACCCAGGGCCATCGTCGTCAACGCGGAGCGAGGGTAGGAGGCCAACGGGTGGGTGGGGGTGCTGCCCGTCCAGGCGTGCCCGCCGTGTCTTCTGCCGAATGCCAGCCTCTCACAGGCTGGGGAGACTTTCCACCCCGGGGATCCAATGGGTGGCTTTCCAGGGTCCCAAAAGCAAACACAGGCTTTTTCACAGCCCCTCCAGGAAAGCAGAAAGCCCCGAGGGCTGGAAGGGAAGGGGGAGCTCTGCTGAGAGGTTACAAGGCAGCGCTGGCCGACGGGAGTTGCAGTTGATAGGTTTTGTATCATCCTTGTTAAACTTGAACCCTGTGCAGAAATCCCTTCCACGGCATGGGGGGCTGCCTGTTGACTCGCTCCTGTTCCACCACAGGGAGCTCCTGGGCTTCTTCCTCCAGGAGGCCCCCGACACTCCCACCTGTTGGTCGTCAGAGCTTCTGGTTGGTGGGAAGGCACCCAGGACCTTGAGGTCTCCAGAGGGAAAAGCCAGGGAAAGAGGGAGACCGAAACCCATGTGACATGAAACTCAGGCTCCAAACTGAGCACGGGAACATTTGGGGACAGGAGCGCGATGGCCTTCCTCAGATAGCTGGGGGGCTGGCATGAAGACGGGAGCTACAGCCAGCACAGGTCCTGGGCCGGGAGCCCAGAGATTGAGCCCTGACTCTGCCACTTACTGGCCACATGACCTTGGGCGGGTGGCATAGCCTCTTGGAGACTCAGTTTCCTCATTGGTAGGAGTGACGGCCACAGTGGTGCGGCCTCTGCAGCACACGGGGGGCTCGGTGGGCGGAAGCCCCGGGTCTATAATGCGGCTGTGCAGGAGCCAGCCGAGCTGGTCTCCCAACGGCCAGGGCTCCGGGGTCCTTTGCAGCTGTGGGGGGCCTGCACCTGTTTCCCATGGCTGCTGTCAGAAATTACAGAAGCCAGGTGGCTGAGAGTAATGGACACTTGTTCTCTCACAGTTCCTGAGGGCTGAAGCCCGAGATCGAGGTGTGGGCAGGGCCCTGCGCCCTCTGAAGGCTCTGAGGGAACCTTTGGGCTTCTGGTGGCTCCAGGCACCCCTTGACTTGTGGTCCTGTCACTCCAGTCTCTCCGTCTGGCTGCACATGGCGTGGCCTCTTCTGTACCGTTGAAGGACACTTCAGTTGGATTTAGGGCCTACCCTCACCCATTGTGGTCGTATCTTGATCCTTCATGACATTTGTAAAGACCCTGCTTCCAAATAAGCTCACATTCTGAGGTTCTGGGGTGAGCGGGAATTTGGAGAGCACTGTTCAACTAGTATAGAATGTGACCTGTCAGCCTCGGGCAGCCCTGAGAGGCAGGGGCTTTCCACAGCCCAGCTGGGTGCCCTGGGCTCCGTGCTGGCCGAGGAGACGCCATCCCCACACCCGTCCTTCACCCGCCACCCTCCCGCAGGTACCTGTACTTCACCAACATGCAGGACCGGGCAGCCAAGATCGAACGCGCAGCCCTGGACGGCACCGAGCGCGAGGTCCTCTTCACCACCGGCCTCATCCGCCCTGTGGCCCTGGTGGTGGACAACACACTGGGCAAGCTGTTCTGGGTGGATGCGGACCTGAAGCGCATTGAGAGCTGTGACCTGTCAGGTACGCGCCCCGGGGCCTGCCCTAACCGCAGACACCCGGCCTTCATTGTCAGTAATGGCAGCAGCTGCCACATTGTCCGAGACCTGCCGTGAGCCCAGTGCCGCGCCAGGGGCTTTGTGTGTAGCGTGTTTTGTCCTCACACTGACAGCTGTAGGCTGGGGTTCTGAGTGAGCCCCACAGGGCAGAGGCAGAAAATGAG
The DNA here is from genome assembly GCF_028858775.2 of Pan troglodytes. Taxonomy (NCBI): domain Eukaryota; kingdom Metazoa; phylum Chordata; class Mammalia; order Primates; family Hominidae; genus Pan; species Pan troglodytes. The sequence goes on from NC_072407.2 coordinate 70,468,994, forward strand.
TCTCAGAGAGGGTGAGCGAGCTGCTTGGGGCCCCACAGCAGGAGATGGAGCAGGACTGCAGCCTAGCCTCTGCCCCCAGCACCTGCCCAAGCAGCTGCTCTGCTCTGGACTGTGTTAGGCTGCAAGGGCTGGAGAGAAATGAGAGTTGGTGCTTAGAGAGGGGGCGCAGGTCCCCATGGCTTTTCCTCTTATGATGAGGTAGATGGGTGAAGGGAGGGGCCATGCTTGCAGGGGCCAGTGACCGAGGCCCGCCGTTGGAACTGATGGCCTTCATCCCGAGCCCAGCCCAGGTGGGAGCAGGGCTTTCCGAGGGCTTGTCTTGGGTCGGCCTGCTTCCAGGGACTCTGCTGCAGCTCCCACCCCTGTCCAGAGCATGGAATCCCCCAGGCTCCCTGGCAGCCCTGTCAACCTCTGTCCTCCCAAGCTGAGTGTGGGGCAAGCTCTGGAGGTCAGCACTGCTCAGGGGGGCCCACGGGCTGCTTGCAGGGGCCAACCGCCTGACCCTGGAGGACGCCAACATCGTGCAGCCTCTGGGCCTGACCGTTCTTGGCAAGCATCTCTACTGGATCGACCGCCAGCAGCAGATGATCGAGCGTGTGGAGAAGACCACCGGGGACAAGCGGACTCGCATCCAGGGCCGTGTCGCCCACCTCACTGGCATCCATGCGGTGGAGGAAGTCAGCCTGGAGGAGTTCTGTACGTGGGGGCTGGCAGTGGGGTGGGCAGAGTGGCCTCTAAACCCGACCCCTGGAGGAGGCTGGAGGCCAGTGCAAGATCCTGTGTGGCCTCAGCCAGGCGGTGGGCTCTGCCAGATGCCAACTGTTGCCCGCTGGGGTTCAGCGACATGTCTGAATGTCCCGAGGCCTCTGAGGTTGTTTTCTTTTGCCGCAGAACAAATCACCACGAACAGCGTTTTAAGACAACACCAACTCTTTTTTTTTTTTTTTTTTTGAGTCAGGATCTTGCTCTGTTGCCCAGGCTGGGGTGCCCTGGTGCAAACACAGTTCACTGCAGCCTCGACCTCTGGGCTTAATTAAGTGAACACCTTGCCTCAGCCTCCCAGGTAGCTGGGACTACAGGTGGGCACCACCACACCTGGCTAATTTTTTTTTTTGTAGAGACGGGGTTTCCCCATGTTGCCCAGGCTGGTCTGCAACTCCTGGGCACAAGCTATCTGCCTGCTGTGGCCTCCCAAAGTGCTGGGATTATAGGTGTGAGCCACTGGCCTGACAACACCCACAGATTGTCTCTCGGTTCTGTAAGGCAAAGTCCAGGCACAGCGTGGCTCACCTGGGTTCTCTGCTCAGGGTCTCACGGGGCCAGAATCAAGGTGTCAGGAACGCTGGGCCCTCAGCGGAGGCTCTGTGGAGAAATTAGCTTCCTTGCTCACTCAGCAGGTAGCAGTTGTGGGATCGAGGTTCTGTTTTCTCTCTGGTTATTGGTCGGGGACCACTCTCAGCTCCTAGAGGCCACCCCAGGTCCTCGCCCCGTGGCCCTCTCTGCCTCAGCAGTGGGGGCTCCCTGCGTCAGTCCCTCCCGCACCTTGCGTCTCTCTGATTTGCTTCTAAAGGGCCCTGTGATTCGGCTCAGCCACCTTTAGATTAGGTTAGCCTCCCCTTTGATAGACTCCAAGTCGGCTGATTAATAACCTTAATCACATCTGCAGAATCCCTTCTGCCACATAAGGTCATGACGCCGTGCTGGGGACTGGGGTGGGAAATTACGGGGTCATTTAGGATTCTGCCTGCCACTGCCTTGCTGTGTCCCAGGGCTTGGGGGAGGGGCCTCCACAGCTGGGACCACAGTCCTTCCTCCCCTCCATGGTAACCATCTGAGGATTACTTGAGACCAGCCTGGGCAACATGGTGAGAACCCATCCCTACAAAAAATACAAACAAAAAGGGACCAGGCTGGGCTCGGTGGCTCATGCCTATAATCCCAGCACTTTGGGAGACCAAGGTGGGCTGATCACTTGAGGTTGGGAGTTCAAGACCAGCCTGCCCAACATAGTGAAATCCCGTCTCTACTAAAAATACAAAAATTAGCTGGGTGTGGTGGCAGGCGCCTGTATTCCCAGCTACTGGGGAGGCTGAGGTGGGAGAATTACTTGAACCTGGGAGGCGGAAGTTGCAGTGAGCCAAGATTACGCCACTGCACTCCAGCCTAGGCAATAGAGTGAGACTCCTTCTCAAAAAAAAAAAGGGCCAGGGGTGGTAGTGACAAAGAGACCCTATCCCAAAAAAACCGAACACTGAATCCTTGAGACTGAGTAAGGACACTGTGAAATTTTTCTGGGTGGGGCGGGGAACAGAGTGTCTTCTGTCATTTCTTCCACCTGGGTGTGGTCAGCTCTCCCTCCAAGCTGCCTCCTCTTCTTCTCATTGTCCGGGTGTTGGACACATTTGGTTAACTGGATAGAATAACGTGAGTTCCCAGGGACTTGGTCCATTTGCTATTTTATTTTATTTTATTATATTTGTTTATTTATTTATTGAGACGGAGTTTCGTTTTTGTCGCCCAGGCTGGAGTGCAGTGGTGCGATCTCGGTTCACTGCAACCTCTGCCTCCCAGGTTCAAGCGATTCTCCTACCTCAGCCTTCCAAGTAACTGGGATTACAGGCACCCACCACCATACCAGGCTAATTTTTTTGTATTTTTAGTAGAGACGGGTTTTCGCCATTTTGCCCAGGCTGGTCTTCAACTCCTAGCCTCAGGTGATCCACGTACCTCGGCCTCTCAAAGTGCTGGGATTACAGGCATGAGCCACCACGCCTGGCACCATTTGCTATTTTAATTCCCATGTGTATTAGTGTCCCACGGCTGCTGTAACAAATGACCACAAACTGGATGGCTTAAAGCAACAGAAATGGATTCCCCCAATGTGCTGGAGACCAGAAGCCTGCGACCAAACTGTTGGGAGGGCTGTGCTTCCTCTGGGGGCTCCAGGGAGGATCTATTTGTTGGCCCTTCCAGTGCTGTGGGTGCCAGCGTTCCACACTTGTGGATGTGCCGCCTCAACCTCTGCCCATCTTCATGTGTCCATCTCCTTTGTGTCTGCGTCTTTACCTCTTCTTCTTGTCTGTGTTGCCTCTTATAAGGACGTTTGTCATTGGGTTTAGGGCCCACCCAAATCATCCGAGATGACCTCGTCTTGAGATCCTTAACCTGCAAAGACCCTTTTTCCAAAAAAAGGTTATGCTCACAGATTCTAGGCCTTAAGACATGGGTGTATCTTTCTGGGGGGCACTATCCAACCCCTTATACAATGAAAGACGGGAAGAGGGCCAGGTGTGGTAGTTCACGCCTGTAATCTCAGCACTTTAGGAGGCTGAAGTGGGAGGATCACTTGAGCCCAGGAGTTTACAAGTAGCTAGGCAACATGATGAGACCCCATTTCTACAAAAAGTAAAAAAAAAAAAAAAAAGCCAGGTGTGGTGGCTCACACCTGTAATCCCAGCACTTTGGGAGGCTGAGGCAGGCAGATCACGAGGTCAGGAGATTGAGACCATCCTGGCTAACACGGTGAAACCCTGTCTCTACTAAAAATACAAAAAATTATGGCCGGGCGCAGTGGCTCCCGCCTGTAATCCCAGCACTTTGGGAGGCCGAGGCGGGTGGATTACAAGGTCAAGAGATCGAGACCATCTTGGCTAACACGGTGAAACCCCATCAAGATCACAAGGTCAAGAGATCGAGACCATCCTGGCTAACACGGTGAAACCCCGTCTCTACTAAAAATACAAAAAATTAGCCGGGCATGGTAGCAGGCGCCTGTAGTCCCAGCTGCTCGGGAGGCTGAGGCAGGAGAATGGCGTGAACCCGGGAGGCGGAGCTTGCGGTGAGCCGAGATCGCTCCATGCCACTGCACTCCAGCCTGGGTGACAGAGTGAGACTCCGTCTCAAAAAAAAAAAAAAAAAAAAAAAAAAAAAGAAAGAAAATTAGCCAGGCACAGTGGCAGGTGCCTGTTGTCCCAGCTACTTGGGAGGCTAAGGCAGGAGAATGGCGTGAACCTGGGAGGTGGAGTTTGCAGTGAGCCAAGATCGTGCCACTGCACTCCAGCCTGGGCGATAGAGCGAGACTCTGTCTCAAAAAAAAAGCCAGGCATGGTGGTGCATGCCTGTAGTCCCAGCTACTCAAGAGGCTGAGGCAGGAGGGTTGTTCGACCCACGGAGATCAAGGCTACAGTGAGCCATGATTGCACCACTGCCCTCCAGCCTGGGTGACAGAGTGTGACCCTGTCTCAAAGTAAGTAAATAGGAGGAGAGACAAGTGGGCAGTTCAGACTGATGGTATGGGCACAGTAGAGACTGGTGCAGACAGGCTGGCCTGTGATGTCAAGCAACTTCTGTAACTGTTTCTGGCATCCATTTGTGTGTCAATTTCCATGTCAGTAGGAAGACTCTGTAGGCTGCCAAGAGGAATAAGTGGGAGGATCCTCCCAGAGAGGCCGGGCCTGCAGGAGGGCCAGTTCTCATGAGTTCTCATTTGGCCCCTACCCTCCAGGCTGTGGTTCTGAGGTGGGAGACAGAGCCTGACCTCCGTTTGTCTTGTTTTGTCTTTGCAGCAGCCCACCCATGTGCCCGTGACAATGGTGGCTGCTCCCACATCTGTATTGCCAAGGGTGATGGGACACCACGGTGCTCATGCCCAGTCCACCTCGTGCTCCTGCAGAACCTGCTGACCTGTGGAGGTAGGTGTGACCTAGGTGCTCCTTTGGGGTGATGGACAGGTACCTGATTCTCTGCCTGCTAGGCTGCTGCCTGGCATCCTTTTAAAATCACAGTCCCTGTGGCATCCAGTTTCCAAAGCTGATTGTGTCTTCCTTTGCCCTCCTTTCTTTTCTACTATGTGCATTCGGTGCTATGAATTTTCCTCTAAGTACTGCGTTTCCTGAATCTCACAAATTTTGTTACATTTTCATTTTCAGGTAGTTTGAATATTTTTACACTTCTCCTGAGATGACATCTTTGGCTCATGTGTTATTTAGAAGTGTTGCTTAGTTTCTAAAGAGTTGGGGCTTTTCCAGCTGTCTCTCTGCAACTGATTTCTAATTTAATTCTACTGTAGTCTGAGAGCTTATTTTATATGATTTCTATTATTTTAAATGTGTTGGGTGTGGTGTTTTTGTTGTTGTTATTGTTTTTGTGTCTTTTTGTTTTGTTTTGCTTCGTTTGTTTTGTTTTTGAGACAGTGTCTTGCTCTGTCACTCAGGCTGGAGTGCAATGGCGCGATCTCAGCTCACCGCAACCTCTGCCTCCTGGGTTCAAGTGATCCTCTTGCCTCAGCCACCTGAGTAGCTGGGATTACAGGTGCACGCCACCATACCCAGCTAATTTTTGTATTTTTAGTAGAGACGGGGTTTCACCATGTTGGTCAGGCTGGTCTCGAACTCCTGACCTTGTGATCCGCCCACCTCGGCCTCCCAAAGTGCTGGGATTACAGGCGTGAGCCACTGTGCCTGGCCATTAGGTGTGTTTTATCACCCAGCATCATGCGGTTTATCTTGGTGAATGTTCTGTGTACTCTTGAAAAGAATGTGGATTCTGCTGTTGTTGGGTGGAGTGTTCCAGAAACATCAATTAGATCCAGTTGGTTGATAGTGCTCATCAGGTTGTCTCTATCCTTCCTTCCTGACTGCCTGCTTGAGCTGTCAGTTATTGACAGGGGTGTGGAGTCTCCAACTCTAATGGTGGATTTGTTTATTTCTCCTAGTAGTTCTATCTTTTTCTCTCCTTCTACCCTTGATCCTCTTCTCCCCCTAGGGCTTCCTGGTGTTGGTGGTGGGAGAGTGGGGTAGTGAAGAACCTGGACTTTAGGGCCAAAGAGGCCAGGGTTCAAATCCTGGCTCTGTCACTTCCCAGTTGAGTGACCCTGGCTGGTGCCTGAATCTCTGTGAGCCTCCACTTCCTCCTCTGTGAAATTGAGAGCACTTACCTGGCAGGTTGTCATGGGCATCAAGTAACAGGGCACTCCACCTGGACCCTGACACGTGATGCACAGGAATGCCAGCTGCTATGCCATGGGTGTGGCAGTAGTAATAAAGTGACCATCTGTATCCTCACCACAGTGAAGCCTGTCCAGGGCTTTCTCTCCTATGCCCCCATGCCTCCAGGTGGCCTTGGATCCTGTTGGTTCTGTGCTCTGCTCAGCTCCCTTTCTCCCGTGGGAGTTCCTGGGGGTTCAGCTTCATCCTACAGACAGCAGCACACACTGGCTGTGCACCCTTTTTTTTTTTTGAGATGGAGTCTCGCTTTTTTCGCGCAGGCTGGAGTGCAATGGTGTGATCTTGGCTCACTGCAACCTCTACCGCCTGGGTTCAAGTGATTTTCCTGCCTCACCCTCCCAAGTAGCTGGGATTACAGGCTCCCACCACCACGCCCGGCCAATTTTTGTATTTTCAGTAGAGATGGTGTTTCACCATGTTGGCCAGGATGGTCTTGAACTCCTGACCTCAGGTGATCCGCCCACCTCAGCCTCCCAAAGTGCAGGGATTACAGGCGTGAGCCACCACACCCGGAGTGCCGGTTGTTTTTAGCAGTTTGTCTTGTTCCTGGAGAGACTGGCTCCTGCCCAGGAGCTCGGGGAGTAGGGCCGCGGGGTGCTGCCTCACACCTCGAGTTTGGCCGTAAGCAGAGGGGACATTTTGTGACTGTCCCCCTCCTGAGCTTCCCAGCAGCTTTTCTCCAAGTTACAGCCCAAAAGCTCAGGTGGATTTGCAACCCAAGGGTGTCTGTGCACCTCCCACTGATGCCCGAACTGCCCTGGCCAAGAGACGGGGCCGTCAGAACGCTGCACCAACTGCAGCCTTGGGCCTCCATGCCAGAGGCCATGCCCTTCCATCCACCACCCCCTGGCCTGGGCCCTGGCCCTCCTGGCTCGGGAACTCCAGGCCCCTTCCTCACGGCTCGAGAGACATGTATTTACCGCACAGGTGCTTGTCATTCTCTTGTGGCCTCTTCTCCAGGGAGATCACAGAAGGACAGGGCCTCACTGAGGTCTCGGACATGGACCCTTTGATAGTGGCAGGAGCCAGGCTGGGCAAGAGGCAGCCACAGTCACCTCAGCAGTGCCATCACCACCGCCATTCAGCCCTTCCCTGAGCCGGGCGTGCCCCTGGCTCTGGCCCCAGTGTCCCAGTTACAGCTCACAGGAGCTTGTGGTGCCCAGCGGCTGCTTCTGATTGAGAGTTGAGGTCGGAGGCTTTGGGAGGCTGAGAGGCTGCTCGGTTTCACAACTGCTAAGGGAGACTTGGGCTCCATCTCAGGTCTGCCTCATGTCGCCCTCAACCTCCAGCCACCGGTCCTCCGTGTCCCCCATGGCCAGGCACGGCTTGCAGACATCTGTCATTGGCTCCTCTCAGCCGTCGTGGGCTGACCCTGGCACGTCCTCCTGTGGCTGAGCCCAGTGGGGACAGCCGCTTCCTTTTATTACCCGAGAACTCTTGTCTTTGATCAGGCCCCCTCCCCTATGCCACACAGTCCCTGTCACTCGGGTGAGCCCAGTAGTCATGGGGAAGGCCTGCGGGTTCCAAACATCCAAAGGCTTGCGTGCAGCATGACAGCTTGAAACCGATGTTTTTTACCTTGATCAGATTTCAGCTTGGCGGGGTTTTGCTCAGCTTTCAGTGAGGCCTGGGCCGATTTCCCAGCATCCCCTCCTGAGGCAAGCCTCTGTTTCCTGTGATTTTCTGCACAAAGTGGGAGGGAGGAGTCCTAGGAAATGGGGGGCCACCTCGAAGCCTAGGGCTCCTCTGGCTTCTCTGTGCCAGTGCCCCCACGCTTTGTGTCTGTGTCCCCAGCCCATGGGACTCTGCTGTTCCCTGAGTGCTGCCGCATGCCCAGCCCGCACTGAGGACGTGGAGCCCCGAGGGGCAGGATGGCCTCCATGGTCACACGTAGGAAGTGGCCTCCACCCTCCGATGATCCTCTCCCTCCTCCCTTTCAGCGCCCTCCCCGGGGGTGTCCTTGGCCCTCCTGCCTGTGCTTTGTCCCGTCTTCTGCAGGCGCCTGGGACGTGCTGACAAGTCCTCGGCCAGCTCCCGCCTTGCTATGCGCACACTGGTCACCACAGAGGCCTGGCCCTTCTTCTGTAGCAGTCCCACACCCGCAACAGGTGTGGCTGCTGACCACCTGCTTTCTGCCCCTCTGGTCCTGAGGAGGGCGCAGTGGGCACTCAGGCGTGGCTGAGCAGATGTGTGTTGCCGGGAGGAGGAAGGACTGCTCCAGTCAGGGCTGAATTTCCCACCCGGAGCATTTCTGCTGTATTTGGTGTAGCGCCTGCTGCTTAAAGCTCTGATTCCCAGTTGGCCCCCTTTCCCTTCTGCATTGAAAAACATACAGATGCATGTCTTCTTGCAGTGAATGTGTATTCTCCCAGCCTCTCTTCTGGGTTGGGGCTGGAGGTGGAGCGGCACACAGGAGCCGCAGCGATGGAGGATGTGCGGGTGCAGCACCCCGTACAGCAGGGATGCCAAACCCGCGCTGAGTCCCTCTCAACTTCTACTTTGAAGCCCAGTCACGCCATTGCCTGGGTTTTGCTGGGCGGGGCTGCGTGTGATGTTCTCCTCTGTCCCTCCCCCAGAGCCGCCCACCTGCTCCCCGGACCAGTTTGCATGTGCCACAGGGGAGATCGACTGTATCCCCGGGGCCTGGCGCTGTGACGGCTTTCCCGAGTGCGACGACCAGAGCGATGAGGAGGGCTGCCCCGTGTGCTCCGCCGCCCAGTTCCCCTGCGCGCGGGGCCAGTGTGTGGACCTGCGCCTGCGCTGCGACGGCGAGGCAGACTGTCAGGACCGCTCAGACGAGGCGGACTGTGACGGTGAGGCCCTCCCCGTCAAGGCTCTGCCAAGACCCTGGCCCTGCCCTCCGGGATACGAGCTTGGGGCTGCCTCCGGCCTCACAGGAGTAGGGGCTCTGAAAACCTTTGCTTGCAGGGAGATTGCCAAGTCTGTCTTTTAGGCCCAACAAGGAAAACTCTGCAGTTCCACCCATCCTGTCCCACCAGGTAGTGTGGCTTGAAGGCAGACTGTGAGGGTCTATCTCACCTTCCTGCATTAGGTCAGGAGTTTCACAGAAACCTGAGGCACATTCAGGGGTGGGCTGCAGAGGTCCATGGCTCACACCCTGGAAAATCCCCCCCCAAAAGACAGTGCTGTCTCCACTGACCAGTCTGTGGGATGGTGCTTAAGCCTGAGTGGTTTCTATCAACATGTACAATCAGGAGGTATAAAGAGATTTGCTCAGGCATCCTGGGCCCTCTCTGACCAGCAGGATCTTCCTTTAGATCTTGACAGTGAAACACATCTCTTCTGTGCCCCCTGTGAGTTTTCTTTCATTCATTCATTCATTCATTCATTCATTCATTCATTTGAGACAGAGTCTTGCTCTGTCACCCAGGCTGGAGTGCCCTGGTGTAATCTAGGCTCACTGCAACCTCTGCCTCGATTCTCCTGCCTCAGCCTCCCGAGTAGCTGGGATGACAGATGCGCACCACCATGCCTGGCTAATTTTTGTATTTTTAGTAGAGACAGGGTTTCACCATGTTGGCCAGGCTGGTCTCGAACTCCTGACCTCAGGTGATCCGCCCGCCTCAGCCTCCCAAAGTGCTGGGATTACAGGCATGAGCCACCGCGCCCGGCCTGAGTTTTCCTTTTATGAAGGACGTGCTTGGTTGGTTGCCTGCCACATGTTGTCAGCACCATGGGCCCAGGACTGCTGAGGAGCTGTTGATGCCCTCGCTCTCCCAGAGCCACCGGCTCTGTTAGGTAATTCACATGCAGTCTGGCCACTGTCCTACGTCCTCATTCACAAAGAACAGACATTTCGTAGAAGATGAGGGCCTGGGAGTAACCTCCCTGCATGTTTTTCTATAAAGGCATAGTGGTTAAGTCCTTCCAGCTCATTGACCATTGGAGAATTTTATGGAGGCTGTAGACTAGGGGCTGGTAAACTAAGGGCCCAGGGGCCAAATCCAGCCTGCCACCTACTTTTGTAAATAAAGTTTTCTTGGTGCACAGCCATGCCCATTCATTCATTTGCACAATGTCTGTGGCTGCTTTCATGCCAAAAGCAGGAGAACTGAGTGGTTATGCTGGAGACCTACGGCCTTCAAAGCCCCAGACCTCACGTCTGGCCCTTGACAGACAGAGCTTCCCCAGCCCTGCTGCGCATCCTGGCCCAGCATGTGCTGTGTGTGCGATTTCAACTTGCAGGAGCCGTGGTTAGGAATTGTCCCTGTGTAGGTCCATTTTGCATTGCTATGAAGGAGCACCTGAGGCCGGGTAGATTATGAAGGAAAGAGGTCTGTCTGGCTCATGGTTCTGTAGGCAGCACCAGTATGGCACCCGCATCTGCTCAGCTTCTAGTGAGGTCTCAGGAAGCTTTGACTCATGGTGGAAGTCGAAGCGGGAGCAGGTGCATCACATGGTGAGAGAGGGAGCAACGGAGAGAGAGAGAGAGAGCGCCTCTCCCTCTTGCCCTCACCTTGAGAGGAGATGCCAGGCTCCTTTAAGTAACCAGCTCCCATGTGAACTCACAGTGAGAGCCCACTTGCTACTGCGGAGAGGGCACCAGGCATCTGCTCCCATGACCCAAACACTGCCCACCAGGCCCTACCTCCAACCTTGGGGTCATATTTTATTCTATTCTATGCTATGCTATGCTATGCCATGCCATGCCATGCCATGCTATTCCTATTCTATTATTTGAAACAGAATCTCGCTCTGTTGCCCAGGCTGGAGTGCAGTGGCATGATCTTGGCTCATTGCAACCTCCACCTCCCAGGTTCAAGCGATTCTCCTGCCTCAGCCTCCCGAGTAGCTGGGATTACAGGCACACACCACCACACCTGGCTAATTTTTGTATTTTCAATAGAGATGGGGTTTCACCATGTTGGCCAGGCTGGTCTCAAACTCCTGGCCTCAAGTGATCCACCTACCTCGGCCTCCCAAAGTGCCAGGATTACAGATGTGAGTCACTGCGCCCAGTGAGGGTCACATTTCCGTTGAGATTTGGAGGGGCAGACGTTGGAGCCATCTGAGCCCCCTCGTCCCACTCTAGCTTCTCCTCCCGTGTGCCCCGCGGTGCTGGTGGCAGGCTCTTACGCCGGTTCTGGCTGCACGCTCTGTTCCAGAAGCTTTCTTCCCTGCTTGGTTACCAGAAAATCATCCCATCCATTACAAGGACAGGGTCCCCTTATCTCCCATTCCCAGGGCAGGACACCGGGGGCAGGGCAGGTGGGGAACTGAGCAAGTTCTCCAGGGGCAGGCGTGGCTATGGCTCCCTCCGGGTGGGCGTCTGGGGAGGGGTGGAGGCAGCCATCAGTGCCCTGGCTTGCTCTTCCTCCCTGGCCAGAGACTGTGGCCTTGTGCTGCTCCCGTGTGGGCTGCCTGCACCTCCAGTGGGTTGTGCTCCCTCCCCTCCCCTCAAGCTCTGCTGAGCACCACTGCCTTCCACAGCCCCCACTCTCGGGAGGCAAGGCTCCTCGTGGCCATTCCTGTCCTTGGCACCCACCCCCCCCCCAACCTGGTAGAGCCTTGGGCGGGGTCTGTTACTCCTTGCATGGCGTAGACCTCCCCACAGTAGGCACCTGACACATACCTCCTGGGGGGCAGGCAGGAGGTGCGTTGAGGTCTCAGCCCTGGCAGTCCCTCCCCTACGTGGCATAGGCCTCGCCACAGGGTCATCGAGGGTGGGTGGAGACTGTACTAGACCACTCCCCGCTGGTCCTAGAAAGGGTCCCATCTGTCTGCTCTCTGTTTGGAGTCCAGACCTTGGTTGCTGTGCCCTGCGTGGTGGGCTGGGGGGCACCCTCCAGCCTCTCTGAGTGTGTGGCCTCTCCTTGCAGCCATCTGCCTGCCCAACCAGTTCCGGTGTGCGAGCGGCCAGTGTGTCCTCATCAAACAGCAGTGCGACTCCTTCCCCGACTGTATCGACGGCTCCGACGAGCTCATGTGTGGTGAGCCAGCTTCTGGCACGGGGAGGGGGCGTCCGGGCTGGGTTCCCCCAGGAACGTGGAGTTTAGGGGAGGAGACGTGCCTTTCCAGCGGGGCTGGGGGCTGTGTGGGAGACTCAGGCGGCTGGGAGGCTCCTTGCAGGAGGCAGGGAAGCCTTTCCCAGGGCAGCGGCCAGGAGGACAGACTGTGAGCTGTGGGCTCGGCGGCTACAGAGTCTGCCTCAGTGGGCGGGGCTGATGGTGTCCAGGTGCCTGCAGCACGCACCCACCCACCCACGGGACCTTGCTGAGCAGCGTCTGTCAGGCAGCAAGATTACCCGAGGGCTGCAGTGGTCCTGTTCCCTGGCAGCTTACTGTCTGGCTGAGGAGGAGTGATGTTCACATATGCACACATGTCATGTGCACACACATGTACATGACAACATCCCACATGCTCCTCAAATAGCATGACCTGTACAGTCACGGATATAGGGCCTAGGGGATAGGAGGCCAAGACAGTCAGGGAAGACTTCCCAGAGGCAGTGGCTCCTGAAAGGCTGTCTGATTCAGGCAGGAAGGGAGCTGAGTTCAGATAGGAAGTAGCAATGAGTCATTGTGTCTGGGGACATGGCCACTCCTTCGCTGCAGAGGGACCTGGGCTGAGAGCTCCTCTCTTATGGCTGCAGTCGGGAGAGAAGTCTGTTGGGGGAGAAGGGGGCTTCCTCAAGGGACTCCCTGTGCCCTTTGGCACCTTCGTGCCAGGTCAGGCTTGAGGCCTGAAGGCAGTGGTGGGGGCCACCAAGGGTCGCCTCCTCTGCTGGGCAAGTTCCCAGTCTGACGGGCCTGTGCCGTGGGCCCCAGCTGTGGGGGCGCTGTTGATGCGCAGCCAGGCCTCGCCGCCAGAGCCCGCACGCTTCCTCCCATTCCGCTGACATCATCGACGCCCTCAGGATCGCTGGGCCGGCCCTGTGGGAGAGTGAATGTGGCTTTTGCCAAAGTTGAGTCTGGAGCCTGGAAACTTCCCTATGGGCAGCCTTGATAGTGGAGTGGCCCAAGGAGCCCACCCAGCCGACCCTGCCCCTCCCGTGGCTGGTGGGCGGCACCAGGGGCTGCCTGGCTTTGCTCGTTCACCAACATCACCCGGGCTGGCCAGGGCACGCTCACTTCCGCCACCACCGAGGGCCCTGGGCGAAGGAGTGAATACCAGGCTGCCTTGGCAGGGATGTGTTGAGGGCTGTGGGGAGTCGGACAGGGGCGGGGGTCAGAGGAGGAGGAGGGTGCACCGTGCAGGCTGAAGGGCCGCGTTACCCTGAGGTTGGCCAGGCTCCCCAGGCCTAGCCTCCCAGCTCCCCCACTTTCTCCCCACCCTCCACCAGTGGCAAAGCCAGCCCCTTCAGGGCGCACGGTGTCTGCCCCCAAGGAGGGCCCATTCCGTTGGGGTTAATGTTGGCCACCTCTTTCTGTCTGTCTCTGGCAGAAATCACCAAGCCGCCCTCAGACGACAGCCCGGCCCACAGCAGTGCCATCGGGCCCGTCATTGGCATCATTCTCTCTCTCTTCGTCATGGGTGGTGTCTATTTTGTGTGCCAGCGCGTGGTGTGCCAGCGCTATGCGGGGGCCAACGGGCCCTTCCCGCACGAGTATGTCAGCGGGACCCCGCACGTGCCCCTCAATTTCATAGCCCCGGGCGGTTCCCAGCATGGCCCCTTCACAGGTAAGGAGCCTGAGATATGGAACGATCTGGAGGAGGCAGGAGAGTAGTCTGGGCAGCTTTGGGGAGTGGAGCAGGGATGTGCTACCCCAGGCCCTCTTGCACATGTGGCAGACATTGCTAATCGATCACAGCATTCAGCCTTTCCCACTGAGCCTGTGCTTGGCATCAGAATCCTTCAACACAGAGGCCTGCATGGCTGTAGCAACCCACCCTTTGGCACTGTAGGTGTGGAGAAAGCTCCTTGGACTTGACCTTCATATTCTAGTAGGACATGTGCTGTGTTGTCCACAAATCCTCATGTACCCTAGAAATGAATGTGAGGGCGGCTGGGCTCTCTCCAGAGCTGAAGGAATCACTCTGTACCATACAGCAGCTTTGTCTTGAGTGCAGCTGGGATTTGTGGCTGAGCAGTTACAATTCCTACGTGGCCCAGGCACCAGGAACGCAGGCTGTGTTTATAGATGGCTGGGCAGCCGCACCGCAGAGCTGCACCACGCTGGTTTGTATCACATGGGTGACCATGGTATGTCTAAGAAGGTGGAGTCCCTGTGAGGTCTGCAGGTGCCCCCACAGCTCCAGGCCACCTTGAGGATTGCCTCTGCCTGCCCAGCCCTGAGTTCCCTCTCCCCTGTCCTGTCCCACTGTCACCCCAAGCCGGCCTCATTGGGAGCCTGTTGGATGACAGGGTATAGATGTAACCTGATTCTCTCTGGGGAGCGGGGTTATCTGGCTTCTCAAGAGCTCCTAGGAGCCCACAGTGGTGGCACCATCACAGTCGCAGCAGCCCCCAGAGAATGCGGCCCTGTCTGTTCCTGGCGTGCTCTGTGCTGCCCCGCCGGGGTTCCCCGCCCCAGTCGCAGGCCCCTTGGAGGAGGTACCATGTGTCTCCCGTTTCACAGATGAGCCCCGGGGAGCTCACTCTAGTAGTGGCCAGAGAGGCCTGCGGCTCAGGGAGCGGGGCACATTTCCAACAGGACACACCGCCCTGGTCTGAGTCTCGTGGGTAGCGGGAGCAGAGGAGAGCGCCCTATGTCTGTGGGGTGGCTTGGCTGAGCCTGGAAGCCACCTGACCTCCCCCGTCCCTTCCCTGCCAGGCATCGCATGCGGAAAGTCCATGATGAGCTCCGTGAGCCTGATGGGGGGCCGGGGCGGGGTGCCCCTCTACGACCGGAACCACGTCACAGGGGCCTCGTCCAGCAGCTCGTCCAGCACGAAGGCCACGCTGTACCCGCCGGTGAGGGGCGGGGCCGGGGAGGGGCGGGGCGGGATGGGGCTGTGGGCCCCTCCCACCGTCAGTGCTGGCCACCGGAGGCTTCCCGGGTTCCTGGGGGCTGTGCCACCGCCTCTGAGGCATGCTTGCTTTCTTCTCTTTCCAAACCCTTCTGCTTCCTTCTTTAATGACATTGTTGATTGTGGATAATCTGAAAACTACACAAAAATATAAAGAGCCAAAATCTCACCCAAATCCACCTCCTAGAGTGGCTGTTGGGCTCCGTCAGCATCCAGGCGGCCGTCTGTGTTCCGCACGGCCCAGCCCATCGATAGCCGCCTGCACCAGGCCTGTCTGCCCTCTGTGAGCTTCCCCTACGGGGTTCCCTCCACAAACACCCTGTTCTTCCACCCAGGGCTGGCTGCTTCCTGGAAAACAGCTGGATGGTTTTGTGCATGACAGACAAACACAGGGTGATTTTCGTGGCTAAAATACTCCCTGGAGCTTTTGGCAGGGTGAGGGGCTGGCTCCAGCTGAGCCACGCCTTGAGTGAAATGACTGTGAGGAGAATAAACTGCCGCCGCCCTCCAGGATCCTTGGGGCTGGCTGGGGAGAACCCCCGTTTCTGGGAGCACAGCCCCAGGATGCCAAGGTGAGCTTGGTGCCTAGATGTGAACTCCTGAGTGTAAACAGCGGGGGCTGACTTGACATGCTTTGTATGCTTTTCATTTGTTCCTGCAGCTGTATGCCCCTAAGGTGAGTCCAGCCCCCTTCTGCTTCCTCTGGGGCCTCGCCAGTGAGCCCCACCTTGCTGGGGCTGGTTCCTCCTGCCCTTCTGGGTATCCCTCACATCTGGGGTCTTGTCTTCTTGTTTTCTTTTTCTTTTTTTTTTGAGACGGAGTTTCACTTTTGTTGCCCAGGCTTGAGTGCAATGGTGTGATCTCTAGGCTCACCGCAACCTCTGCCTCCCAGGTTCAAGCAGTTCTCCTGCCTCAGCCTCCCTAGTAGCTGGGATTACAGGCATGTGCCACCACACCCAGCTAATTTTGTATTTTTAGTAGAGATGGGGTTTCTCCATGTTGGTCAGGCTGATCTTGAACTCCCGACCTCAGGTGATCCGCCCACCTTGGCCTCCCAAAGTGCTGCGATTACAGGTGTGAGCCACCGCACCTGGCCTTTTTCTTTTCTTTTCTTTTCTTTTTTCTGAGACAGGGTCTCGCTCTGTCACCCAGGCTGGAGTGCAATAGTGTCATCATGGCTAACTGCAGCCTCTACCTTCTAGGCTCAAGCAATCCTCCCATCTCAGCCCCTAAGTAGCTAGGACTGCACGCATGCATCCCCATGCCTAGCTAATATTTACATTTTTTGTAGAGACGAAGTTTCACTATATTGCCCAGGCTGGTCTCCAACTCCTGGACTCGAGCGATCCTCCTGCCTCGGCCTCCCCAGGTGCTGGGATTACAGGCGTGAGCCACCGTGCCTGGCCTGGGGTATTGTCTTCTTATGGCACCTGACTGTGGTGGGCCCTGGGAAGGAAGTAGCAGAAGAGGGTTCTTCTTGGTTTCCTGGACAGTAACTGAGTGTTCTGGAGGCCCCAGGGCCTGGCTTTGTTTAGGGACAAAGGGAACTGGTAACCAGAAGCCAAGAGTTTAAACACCCACTGCCCTTCTTCCCTGCTCCTGCTGCTGCAACCCAACTTAACCAGCCAGGAGTGCTAGGAACCCAAGCAGGGCCCCCGAGCACACAGCAGGCAGCTCACGAATTCTCTTTTCCTGTTCTCCCTTGGGAGCTGGGAGGATCTTAATCAGGCAATAAGAGATGGCACTGAGCAGCCAGCTAATTTTTTAAATCACTTTATTGTTTAACCATATGACTCACCCACTTAAAAAAGGGTACAGTTCAGTGGGTTTTAGTGTATTCACAGATGTGTGCAACCCTCACCACAGTTAATTTTAGAACATTTTCCTGCCCCTAAAAGAAACTCTGCATGAAGCCAGCTGTTTTTAAATTAGCACAGTTATTTTGCGTCCATTAAATATATGTTCATGGTACAAAATTCAAAAGATACAGAAGAGTCTGCAGTCCAAAGAGACTCCGCCCCCATGACGCCAAGCAGGACTCCCCGGGAGGCATGACCTCCTGCAGTGTGTTTCTTCTATGTCCCCCCAGGGGTCATCTGTACATATGCAAGCATACAAGAGCGTGGACTTTGTTTTCCAAGCCAGAAGATAATTGTAGATTTATGTGCAGTTGTGAGAAAGAGCACAGACCCATTTATCCTCTGCCTGGTTTCCCCCAGTGCTGCCTGCCATCTTGCATGACTTCCATTCCTATCATAAGCAAGACACTGGTAACGATCCTTTCACCTTATTCAGATTGACATAGGTGTTTTTTGTTTGTTCTTGAGACAAACTTCCTCTGTCACCCAGTGGGAGTGCAGTGGCACAATCACAGCTCACTGCAGCCTCAAACTCCTGGGCTCAAGCGATTCTCCTGCCTCAGTCCCCTCAAGTAGCTCAGATGGCAGGTGTGCACCATCATGCCAGGCTAATTTTTAAATTTTTTGTGGAGGTGAGGCCTCACTAAATTGCCTGAGCTAGTCTTGAACTCCTGAGCTAAAGTGATCCTCCTGCCTCAGCCTCCCAAAGTGGTAGGATCACAGGCATGAGCCACTGCGCCTGGGCTGACATATGTGTTTTCGTAAGCCCGAAAGATAGCATCTGAAGAGTCAACATTGAGCCTTGCCTTTTGCTGCTAACGATGTATAAAAGCTGCTGTTCTGAGCATTTCGGAGGCTCCCAGCTGCCGTGTGCACCCTGCCTAGAGCTCTACTGTAACCCGTCTCCGGGAGGAGGTGCTATTGTTTTCCTCATTTTGCAACAACGAGGCTGAAGAACTGAGCATGAACCACTAGCCCGGGTCGTTCGGTTGGTAGGCAGTGGGGCCAGGCCATCCAACTCACAACCACCTTCTACTCTGCTTCCCCCGCACCCTGAAGTTTGTTCTGTTTTGAGGGCACAGCTGTCACATTCTTGGTGGCTGAACAGCACTCCTTGTCAGGCGTGGCTGGGCCCCCACTGGAGGGCATCAGGGTCCCCTCTCCTGCTGCGGTTGAACCTTGGCTGTTTCAACCACTCCTGCCAAGTGGCCCTCTGAAAGGGACAGTCCATCTTTTCTCAGCAGAGGGCCACACCGGCAAAACGGTCCCTGGCACCCTTTCTCTCCACCTGTCTAATATAGAGTAAAAATGGTATCATGTTAAGATCTTCATTTATATTTATTTTATCATGAATGATGTAAGCATCATTTTGTGTGTTTAAGAACCTTTGGGCCCAGCGTGATGGCTTGCAGCTGTAATCTCAGCACTTTAGGAGGCTGAGATGAGCGGATCACTTGAGGCCGGGAGTTTGAGACCAGCCTGGCCAACATGGAGAAACCCCGTCTCTAGTAAAAATTTAAAAATTAGCCGGACATGGTGATCCCAGCTACTTGGGAGTCTGAAGCATGAGAATTGCTTGAACATGGGAGGCGGAGGTTTCAGTGAGCCGAGATCGCGCCATTGCACTCCAGCCTTGGTGAGAGAGTGAGACTCTGTCTCAAAAAAAAAAAAAAAAAAAAAAAAAAGAACTTTTGTCATTTTATTTTTCTCAGAAGGGTCTGTTCAAAGTCCTTCTTCTATTGGGTTGTTGATACTCTTATTCATTTGTAAGGTCTCTTTAGATACAGATAGACTGGAAATTGGCCCAGAACCTGTGCTGTGTATTGAAAATAATTTGTTTCCCAGTCTTTTGTCTTTTGATTTGGGTTATGGTACGTTTTACCATTTATATAATGCAAGTATCAATCAGCTGGCGCTGGTGGCTCACACCTGTAATCCCAGCACTTTGGGAGGCCGAGGTGGGCGGATCACCTGAGGTCAGGAGTTCGAGACCAGCCTGACCAACGTGGTAAACCCCCGTCTCCACTAAAAATACAGAATTAGTGAGGCGTGGTGGCACATGTCTGTAATCCCAGCTACTTGGGAGGGTGAGGCAGGAGAATTGTTTGAACCCAGGAGGTGGAGGTTGCAGTGAGCCGAGATCGCACCATTGCACTCCAGCTTGAGTGACAGAGTGAGACTCCATCTCAAAAAAAAAAAAAAAGAAAGAAAAAATTAGCCCGGTGTGGTGGCGGGCACCTGTAGTCCCAGCTACTCGGGAGGCTGAGGCAGGAGAATGGCGTGAACCCAGGAGGCAGTGAGCCGAGATCGCGCCACTGCACTCCAGCCTGGGCGACAGAGCGAGACTCTGTCTCAAAAAAAAAAAAGAAAAGAAAAGAAAAGAAATTATCAATTTATCAATCTCCTCTTTTATGGCGCATGTATATATATATATATATTTTTTTTTTGTTATGTTCAGAAAGGCCTTCCCTGCTCTGATCATAAAAAACAACTTATTTTCACACTCTCTCTCTTTTTTTTTTGAGACAGAGTTTCGCTCTTGTTGCCCAGGCTGGAGTGCAGTGGCGCAATCTCAGCTCACTGTAACCTCTGCCTCCCGGGTTGAAGTGATTCTCCTGCCTTACCTTCCCGAGTAGCTGGGATTATAGGCATGCACCACCATGCCTGGCTAATTTTGTACTTTTAGTAGAGACGGGGGTTTCTCCATGTTGGTCAGGCTGGTCTCGAACTCGCGACCTCAGGTGATCCACCCACCTCGGCCTCCCAAAGTGCTGGGATTACAGACGTGAGCCACCATGCCCAGCCCACACTCTCTTTCTTAACGTCCTCCTCCTTTCATTTTACGTTCACATCTTTAATTCTTCTGGGATGTAATTAGATTTGATGAGCAAGGTGGGCATCCAGCTTGTTTCTGGGCTGATGGCTTATGGGTGGCGTGAATTAGTCGGGGTCTATCAGGAGGCAGAAACTCTATGAGAATTTGAACAGAGAAAGTTCTGTCTACAGGCTTATTACCAGGGACTGGAATAGCAGAAATTGAACAGTGAGATGTACAGAGAACTCTAAGAATGCAGGAATAGGCCAGGCATGGTGGCTCACACCTGTCATCCCAGCACTTTGGGAGACCAAGGCGGGTGGATCACCTGAGGTCAGGAGTTCGAGACCAGCCTGGCCAACATAGTGAAACCCCATCTCTACTAAAAATACAAAAAAATTAGCTGGGTGTGGTGGCGCATGCCTGTAATCCCAGCTTCTCGGGAGTCTGAGGCAGGAGAATCACTTGAACCTGGGAGGCAGAGGTTGTAGTGAGCCGAGATCGTGCCATTGTACTCCAGCCTGGGCAACAAGAGCGAGACTCAGTCAAAACAACAACAACGCAGCAATAGCAGATGAGCCGAGGTGGGGCCTCCCCATCCCCCACCTCCCACCCCCCACCCTGGGCCGAGATCCAGTCCTCTTTGAAGAGGGCCTGGCCGTGGTTCACGGGACATCTGAGACATTGCCGAGGCGCTGCACTGGTGGATCTTGCCAGAAGTCTGCCCAGTGCAGATTTGGGCAGAATCTCAAACTCTGCCTTGGGATGTAGGAGAGAAACCAGGCCTGGTCAAGTTCATGGGAAGAGGTGGAAACAGACCCCATAGGCTGGGGCTTGGGCAGCTGTAGGAAGCCCTCTCTGCTGCCTCCCTGCCTGCTCTCTGCTTTGAAGCATCTTCCCCAGTGCCCCCAGTCTCGTGCCCTCTCAATGTTGGGGTCAAATCCTGAGGAATACCCAGACTGGCTCTCTGGGCCAAAGAGGACCCTCTCCAGAAAGAGCAGGGCCCAGTGCGGCTTCCTAAAGGGCAGGGGAAGGGCCTGGCCACTCCCCAGAGGCTACTCACCAGCCATCAGGATAGCCCCAGGAAGCAGGCCTTCTCGAGCCCATTTTATTACTTTATTTTATTATTTTATTTAATTTTAAATTTATTTTTTGAGACAGAGTCTCACTCTGTTGCCCAGGCTGGAGTGCAGTGGTGCGATCTCAACCCACTGCAGCCTCTGCCTCCAGGGTTCAAGGGATTCTCCCACCTCAGCCTCCCAGGTAGCTGGGATTACAGGTGCCCGCCACCACACCCGGCTAATTTTCGTATTTTTAGTAGAGACGAGGTTTCATCATGTTGCAGGCTGGTCTTGAACTCCTGACCTCAAGTGATCCGCCCGCCTCGGCCTCCCAAAGTGCTAGGTCAAGCCCATTTTAAAGTTGAAGAAACTGAGGCTGAGGTAAATTCCCTCCCCAGGGATCCTGCTGCAGCCAGAAGGTGGCAAAACAGGACTTCACCCGGGTCTGTCTGGCGTGAAAGGCTGTGTTCTCGTACCACCCTAGGGGGCCTGAGAGAACTGAGTCCCTCGGGCATAACTGACAGTTCTGTTCCCATTATTCCGCAGGGGCTCGGATCTGGCTGTATCCTTTCCAGGATGGCCTTGGAGACCCACATAAGCCCTACACCCTTTGGAAAGCTGCATGTTGGGTTGGGGTGCCGTCAGTGGCACTTGTGGAAGGTGCAGACCTGTGTGGGTGTGTGGGCCCAGGGCCCCTGGTCCCTTCCTCCCTTTGTAGGGCTGGTTGTGTGCTGCCTGGACCTGGAGGGCACGTTCACGTGGTGAATTTGTCTATTTACTATCCCCGCTTTGGGGCTGGTGCCAGCACAGGCCCTTGTGAAGGGGGTGCCTTTGTCTGGAGTGGGGCTGCGGCCCCTCCCTCAGCGTGGTGACTTCTGTGTTTGGGTCAGGGCTTCAGCAGGGACGCAGAGCTCCTGAGTGTTCGGAACAAGGGCGTCATTGCAGGAGTTAGACTGTGTGTGATGGAGGGAGGAGGGGCAGGAGGAAAGGTCAGAAGGAGAGTTCCTGGGAAGGTCCCTGAGGAGCCTGGTGAGGTGCTAACTGGTGTGGAGGACACTCAGGGCCTGTGGGGACATCTCCTACTGCTGGGGGCCAGCCACAAAGGGGACTGGCCGAAGTCCTGTCCCCGCCTTCACAGCCCAGCATCTGGTCACAAGGCAGGTACTTGGAAGGGCGCGGGCACCTGGGACAAAAGTGCCTGGGTTCCCTTTGCCTTTCACTGAGATGACCTTCGGGGCAGGTGGCTGCTGCCTCCCTTCCTGTCCCCAGGTTTTGCCAACTGGCCAGAGGAAGGGGTCCTGGGAAGCAGGGGGGCCAGAAGCCCTCTCTGCAAGGAAAGCCCGAGGGGTGTGGGAGGAAGGAAGGAATGCCCAGGCTGGCGAGGCTCTAAGTCACCCTGGCTTGGCTCTCCTCAGATCCTGAACCCGCCGCCCTCCCCGGCCACGGACCCCTCCCTGTACAACATGGACATGTTCTACTCTTCAAACATTCCGGCCACTGCGAGACCGTACAGGTAGGACATCCCCTGCAGCCCTCCATGGCCATTGGGTTCCCGCCAGCCCGTGGTGGAGGGGCCTAATCCCCATGCCACTGATGAGGTGAGGTATTCTGGGTGCTAGTGGGCAGGTGCCGGGCCCAGCCCTGCCTCCCTCTGCTCTGCCAACCACACTAGGCTGCCTCCCCAGACAAGATCAGCGGGGACTGCGTGTTGGGTTCAGAAACCAGCAGAACTCCACGTTCTGAGCTGCTCTTCAAGTTGCTCCTATGGAGGTTACTTTTAAGCTGGGAAATGGCTGTGGCGTCGAGGGGCCGGGGGCTTGGGCTCCAGAGTCTGACTGTGTGTTTGAGTCCGGCTGTGGAAACCTAGCCATTGAGATGCCCCCTCTTGGTGGCTCTGTCCTCTTAGGATGGGACAAGTCTGTGAAGGCTGCTGCAGCACCCACCGTAGACCCCTAATCGTGTGACGTCACCAGGATGGTCCGGGCTGCTCACTTGCCACAGTGGCCTGTTTGAGCCCGGGAAGCCAACGGGGCTGCTCAGCTGGACACCAGCCCCCCGAGCTGCCCATGTTGGGGTCACAGGCCCCACCTCCCTGGTTGGGGAGGGGCAACTGAGAGTGTGGAGAGGTGGGACCCAGGTGTGCTGGTCTCCGCAGGGGCTGGATCAGAGCCTGGGATGGGCAGGGTGAGCCTCCTGACCTTTAACCCAGTGGTGTCAGGCAACGTGGCCCACCCGCCAGCTGCACCAGGCCCCACCCCCAGAGGTGAAGGGGTGGGATAGGCTGGGCCTGGGCCAGGACACCTCTGGACCACGCATTCCTCATTGCTTGGGTCCCTGGAGCAGCAGGGCCTCCCGAGTGTGGTGCCGCCTGCCACCTAGTGGCCATTTCCACGAACTCCCAGGCCTGGCTGGGGAGCCAGAACTGCAGCCTCCATTTCCACCCCACTCCGGGTCGGGCCACCTCCCTGATGCCTCAGTATTATATCAAACTGTCACAGTCTGTCCCACAGCCTTACAGACCACTGTCTCCAGAATGGTCACATCCACACTGGGCAGCCCAGTCTCGCTAGTTCCTCGTCCCACCTCCTGCCTTTGCTCATGCCCGTCCTGCTCTGGGCCCACCGCGGACACATCCTCCCTCCCCGCCATCTGACCTCGCAGCAGCTGGGCCCCAAGAGGAGTATCCTGTCCTGCTGCACTTTTCTCAACACCCGGTGTTGGCTGCACCTTCCCACCCATTGCAGGCCCCTCTGTGACAGGACGGGGGCTCCTAAACACACCACAGTTCCGAGTCTGAACTCACACAGTGGGATGCGGCGTTTCTGGGCCACAGTTGGGTGCAGGTAGCCTCTGGGAGGATGGGAGGTCAGGAGCCATCTTGCGAGTCAGGTTGCTTGAACTCAGGATGGAAGTGTCCCGGGCCCATTGGTTGCTGTATTAGCCTGTTCTCACGCTGCTAATAAAGACATACCCAAGACTGGGTAATTGTAAAGGAAAGAGGTTTAATGGACTCACAGTTCCACCTGCCTGGGGTGGCCTCACAATCATGGTAGAAGGCAAGGAGGAGCAAGTCACATCTTACATGGCTTCAGGGAAGAGACAGCATGAGAACCAAGCGAAAGGGGTTTCCCCTCGTAAAACCATCAAGTCTAGTGAGATTTATTCACTACCACGAGAACAGTATGGGGGAAACCACCCCCATGATTCAGTCATCTCCCACTGGGTCCCTCCCACAGCACGTGGGAATTATGGGAGTACAATTCAAGATGAGATTTGGGTGGGGACACAGCCAAACCCTATCGGTTGCCAACATTTACAGTAACAGTGTTAGGTGAACTGTTGTCCAGTCTCCTGTTTTGTCGGACACTGTTTCTAGCACCTTCCAGGCAGAATCTCATGTATCCTTCACTTTCGAAATGGGTACTATTTCATCCCCACTTTTATCAATGAGAAACTAAAGCTCAAAGAGGTCAAGTAAGTTCCTGGCCAAGGTCAGCTAGCAGGCTCTAGAGGCCTCGTTCTCCTTAGAGGCAGCCTTGCCAGGGCCCAGGCTTGGCAGGCTGCAGGGCAGGTGCGGGCATGCCCATGGTAGAGGTGGGACCGTTGAGGCTCAGAGAGGGTAAGTGATGAGCCCTGGCGACACAGCGGGGTGGGTCCAGAGTCCGGCCTGCATCTTCTGGAGCTGGCCAGTGGACAGGCCTTTCCCGTTCACAGCCCCGGGGCTGCTGTGCCCACCAGGGCGGATGTGCCTACCGAATCCCACTCCTCTGTGTGTGTCCCTTTCAGGCCCTACATCATTCGAGGAATGGCGCCCCCGACGACGCCCTGCAGCACCGACGTGTGTGACAGCGACTACAGCGCCAGCCGCTGGAAGGCCAGCAAGTACTACCTGGATTTGAACTCGGACTCAGACCCCTACCCACCCCCACCCACGCCCCACAGCCAGTACCTGTCGGCGGAGGACAGCTGCCCGCCCTCGCCTGCCACCGAGAGGAGCTACTTCCATCTCTTCCCGCCCCCTCCGTCCCCCTGCACGGACTCATCCTGACCTCGGCCGGGCCACTCTGGCTTCTCTGTGCCCCTGTAAATAGTTTTAAATATGAACAAAGAAAAAAATATATTTTATGATTTAAAAAATAAATATAATTGGGATTTTAAAAACATGAGAAATGTGAACTGTGATGGGGTGGGCAGGGCTGGGAGAACTTTGTACAGTGGAGAAATATTTATAAACTTAATTTTGTAAAACAGAACTGCCATTCTTTCGTGCCCTGTGTGCATTTGAGTTGCGTGTCCCCGTGGAGGGAATGCCGACCCCTGGACCACCATGAGAGTCCTCCTGCACCCGGGCGTCCCTCTGTCCGGCTCCTGCAGGGAAGGGCTGGGGCCTTGGGCAGAGGTGGATGTCTCCCCTGGGATGCATCTCTGAGCTGCAGGCCGGGCCGGCTTTATGTGCGTGTGGCCTGTGCCGTCAGAAAGGGCCCTGGGCTTCATCACGCTGTTGCTGTTCGTCTTCCTCAGATTCTTAGTCTTTTTTTTTTTTTTTTTTTTTTGAGACGGAGTCTTTCTCTGTCATCCAGGCTGGAGTGCAGTGGTACAATCTCAGCTCACTGCAAGCTCTGACTCCCAGGTTCAAGTGAGTCTCCTGCCTCAGCCTCCCGAGTAGCTGGGACTACAGGTGTGCGCCACCACACCCACCCAGCTAATTTTTGTATTTTTAGTAGAGATGGGGTTTCACCATGTTGGCCAGGATGATCTCGATCTCTTGACCTCGTGATCCGCCCACCTCGGCCTCCCAAAGTGCTGGGATTATAGGCATGAGCCACTGCACCCAGCTGACTCTTAGTCACTTTTAAGAAGGGGACTGTGCCTTCATTTTTCACTGGGCCCTGCAGAATATATGCCTGGGCTCTGGGCTCTTCTGAACCTATGTTGGCTTCCATCTGACCTCTCTGTGCCAGCCCAAGGCTGCTGCTCTTCCTGAGGGCAAGGAGCCCCATGACTGCGTGTTGACTCGCTGGATGGGGCTGCTGAGCCCACTCTGCCACACCACGTGCCCCTGGCAGGGAGGGAATCCCTGGGTCCTCACAGGAACAGTCAGCAAGCCACACCTGACGCCTGCTGTGGGCCCATCCCTGCGGTGCTGGAGAAGACAGACAAGGCCTGGTCACTGCCTCTGCAGGGTCCCCAATCCGTGGAAGGAGACAGTAATCTAGGCATTTTCGGTGGGGAAGCTGAGCTGTTCTTGTGTCCTGAAGGCCAGGCGGGAACAGCCCTCTTCAGAGGGAAGGGAGAAAATGCGCATCGCATCAGTGGAGAAGGGCCTGACTTCCCTCAGCATGGTGGAGGGAGGTCAGAAAACAGTCAAGCTTGTTGCTGGGTGACAGTGCATTTAATAATCAAAATATAGGCTGGGTACAGTGGCTCATGCCTGTAATCCCAGCACTTTAGGAGGCTGAGGCAGGTGGATCACTTGAGGCCAGGAGTTTGAGACCGGCCTGGCCAACATGGCAAAACCTCAACTACTAAAATACAAAAACTAGCCGGGCGTGGTGGTGCGCGCCTGTAATCCCAGCTACTTGGGAGGCTGAGGCAGGAGAATTGCTTGAACCTGGGAGGCGGAGGCTGCAGTGAGCCCAGATTGTGCCACTGCACTCCAGCCTGGGCAACAGAGCAAGACTCTGTCTCAAAAAAAAAAAAAAAAAGCAATACAAAATACAAATATCACTTTCACTAAAAGAAGGGATGGAAGACCCAAAACAAACAGAAAACAACAAAATGGCAGGAGTAAGTCCCTACTTATCAATAATAACATTGACTGTAAATAGGCTAAGCTCTGCAATCAAAAGAGTGGGCCAGGAGCGGTGGCTCACGCCTGTAATTCCAACACTTTGGGAGGCTGAGGCGGATGGATCATTTGATGTCACGAGTTTTAAGACCAGCCTGGCCAACAAGGTGAAACCCCATCTGTACTAAAAATACAAAAATTAGCCAGGCGGTAGTGGCATGCATCTGTAATCCCAGCTATTTGTGAGGCTGAGGCAGGAGAATCACTGGAGGCTGGGAAGCGGAGGTTGCTGTGAGCCAAGATGGAGCCACTGCACTCCCACCTGGGCGACAGAGTGAGATCCTGTCTTAAGAAAAAAAAGAGTGGATGAATGGATCAAAAAACAAGACCCAACCATCTCTTGCATACAAGAAACACACTTTACCTATAAAAACACACTAGGCCAGGTGCGGTGGCTCACGCCTGTAATCCCAGCCCTTTGGGAGGCCTGACTGGCAGATCACCTGAGGCCAGGAGTTTCAGACCAGCTTGACCGACATGGCAAAACCCCATCTCTCCTAAAAATACAAAAAAACAAAAAAAAGAAAAAGGCTGGAAGTAGTGATGTGTGCCTGTAGCCCCAGCTACTTGGGAGGCTGAGGCAGGAGAATTGCTTGAATCCGGGAAATGGAGGTTGCAGTGAGCCAGGATGGTGCCACTGCACTCCAGCCTGGGCGACAGAGCGAGACCCCATCATAAAAAGAAAAGAAAAGAAAAGAAAAGAAAAACGAGAAAAACAAACACAAAATTAGTAGAAGAAAAGAAATAATAAAGATCAGAGCAGGCCAGGCTCATGGGCACAGTGGCTCAACTCCTACCTGCTCAGGAGTTTGAGACCAGTCTGGCCAACATGGCAAAACCCCATCTCTCCTAAAAATATGAAAAAAAAAATAGGCTGGATGTGGTGATGTGTGTGTGCCTGTAGCCCCAGCTACTTGGGAGGCTGAGGTGGGAGAATCACTTGAGCCCAGGAAGTGGAGGCTGCAGCGAGTCATGAATGCACCCTGCACTCTAGCTGGGTAACTGGAGTGAGATTCTGTCTCAAAAAAGCAAAGACCAGAGCAGAAATAAATGAAATGGAAATGAAGGAAACAATACAAAATGATACAAAAAGTTTTTTCGAAAAGATAAAATCAACAAACCTTTAGCCAGACTAAGAAAAAAAGAGAGAAGACCCAAATAAATAAAATCCGAGATTAAAAAGGAGACATTACCACTGATACCACAGAAATTCAAAGGATCATTAGAGGCAACTATGTGCAACTATATGCTAATGAACTGGAAAACCTAGAAGAACTGGGTAAATTTCTAGACACATACAACCTATCAAGATTGAACCATGAAGAAATCCAAAACCTCAACAGGCCGGGCACGGTGGCTCACGCCTGTAATCCCAGCACTTTGGAAGGCCTGAGATCAGGAGTTCGAGACCAGCCTGGCCAACATGGTGAAACCCCATCTCTACTAAAAAAATATAAAAATTAGCCAGGCGTGGTGGCGGGTGCCTCTAATGTCAGCCACTCGGGAGGCTGAGGCAGGAAAATCACTTGAACCTGGGAGGCATAGGTTGCAGCGAGCTGAGGTTGCACCACTGCACTCCAGCCTTGGCGACAGAGCCAGACTCCATCTCAAAAAAATTAAAATAACAAAAACCTGAACACACCAATAACAAGTAATGCGATGAAAACTGTAATAAAATGTTTCCCAACAAAGAAAGCCCAGGAACCAATGGCTTCACTGCTGAATTTTACCAAACATTTTTTTTTTTTTTTTGAGACAGAGTCTCGCTCTGCCGCCCAGGCTGGAGTGCAGTGGCGCAATCTCA
The DNA here is from genome assembly GCF_028858775.2 of Pan troglodytes. NCBI lineage: Eukaryota > Metazoa > Chordata > Mammalia > Primates > Hominidae > Pan > Pan troglodytes. The sequence continues at coordinate 70,497,317 of NC_072407.2, forward strand.
GTTCACTGCAAGCTCCTCCTCCCGGGTTCATGTCATTCTCCTGCCTCAGCCTCCTGAGTAGCTGGGACTGCAGGTGCCCACCACCACGCCCGGCTAATTTCTTGTATTTTTAGTAGAGACGGGGTTTCACTGTGTTAGCCAGGATGGTCTCGATCTCTTGACCTCATGATCAGTCCACCTCAGCCTCCCAAAGTGCTGGATTACAGGCATGAGCCACTGCGCCTGACCAAGATCCTGTCATTTATAACAAAGCAACAACATGGATGGAACTGGAGGTCATTATGTTAAGTGAAACAAGCGAGGCACAGAAAGAGAAACTTCACATGTTCTCACTTATTTGTGGGAACTAAACTTTTTTTTTTTCGGGATGGAATCTTACTCTGTCACCCAGACTGGAGTGCAGTGGCGCAATCTTGGCTCACTGCAACATCTGCCTCCCAGTTTCAAGCGATTCTCCTGCCTCAGCCTCCCAAGTAGCTGGGACTACAAGCGCCCACCACCACGCCCAGCTAATTTTTGTGTTTTTAGTAGAGATGGGGTTTCACCATGTTGGCCAGGCTGGTCTCAAACTCCTGACCTCGTGATCCACCCGCCTCAGCCTCCTGAAGTGCTGGGATTACAGGCGTGAGCCACCGTGCCCGGCCGGGGAGCTAAAAATTAATACAATTGAACTCATAGAGATAGAGAGTAGAAGGATGGTTACCAGAGGCTGAGAAGGGTAGTGGGTTTGGGGGGTGAGGTGGAGGAGGGATGGTTAACGGGTACAGAAATACAGTTAGATAGAATGAAGAAGATCCGTATTTGGTAGCACATCAGGGTGACTGGAGTCAACAATAATTTATTGTACATTTAAGAATAAATAGGCTGGGCGTGGTGGCTCATGCCTGTAATCCCAGCACTTTGGGAGGCCGAGACGGGCGGATCACGAGGTCAGGAGATCGAGACCATCCTGGCTAACACGATGAAACCCTGTCTCTACCAAAAATACAAAAAAAAAAATTAGCCGGGCACGGTGGCAGGCGCCTGTAGTCCCAGCTACTCACGAGGCTGAGACAGGAGAATGGCATGAACCCAGGAGGCAGAGCTTGCAGTGAACTGAGATCATGCCACTGCACTCCAGCCTGGGTGACTGAGGGAGACTCCGTCTCAAAAAAAAAAAAAAAAAGAATAAATAGGAAAGTATAATTAGATTTTTTTTGTAACACAAAGGATAAATGCTTGATGTGATGGTTACATCATTTACCCTGATGTGATTATTATACATTATATGCCTGTATCAAAACATCATGGCTGGGCGCGGTGGCTCAGGCCTGTAATCCCAGCACTTTCGGAGGCTGAGGCGGGCGGATCACGAGGTCAGGAAATTGAGACCATCCTGTCCCACATGGTGAAAGCCCGTCTCTACTAAAAATACAAAAATTAGCTGGGTGTGGTGGCGCGTGCCTGCAATCCCAGCTACTCGGGAGGCTGAGGCGGGAGAATCGCTTGAACTGGGAGGCGGAGATTGCAGTGCGCCGAGATCACGCCACTGCACTCCAGCCTGAGGACAAAGTGAAACTCTGTCTCAAAAAAAAAAAAAAAAAAAAAGTTTCATGTACCCCTAGGCTGGGCGGGCACGGTGGCTCACGCCTGTAATCCCAGCACTTTGGGAGGCTGAGGCGGGCGGATCGCTTGAGGCCAGGGATTCAAGACCAGCCTGGGCAACGTGGCGAAACCCTGTCTCTACTAAAAAAACAAAATAATTAGCCAGGCATGGTGCGTGCGCCTGTAATCCGGCTACTCAGGAAGACTGAGGCAGGAGAATGGCGTGAACCCGGGAGGTGGAGCTTGCAGTGAGCCGAGATCATGCCACCACCCTCCAGCCTGGGCAACAGAGCGAGAATGCATCTCAAAATAAATAAATAAATAAATAAAATAAAACAAACAAAACACACACACACACACACACACACACACACACACACCAACACAAAGACCTGGAAGAAGTGCCTGGAGAGAGTCTCCTGGCCTCCCAACAGGACCCCAAAAATTGAACCCTTGATCAATGGGGCTGGATGTGCAGAGGTGGTGACAGCCCAGGGAGGCTGGGTCTCCTGAACCCGCCTTTCCTGCCCACGCAGTCAGCTGGGGAGAGTGAGGGGCTCATCCGCCGGCTGCCTACCCTCTGCCAAGTACATCCTTCAGTAAGTGCCTGAAGCGGGCACAGCCCTGCCCTTATGCCACTTATGCGCTGGGAGACCCAGAGATTAGTCAGGTGTGGCTCCTCCCCTGCATTTGCTCCAAATCCCGGAGACAGCGGGGTTCCAAAGCCATAAGGAAGCATTGTTCTAAGGTACCCTAGAGCCCAGAGGGCCGTCATATTCACACGGGAAGCCAGAGGGGGCTTCTTGGAGGAGGCAGCGTCTGAGCTGTGTCTTAAAGGAGGAGGTGAAGTTAACCTGGCTTATTTAAACTTCACAACAGTCCAGCCAGGTAGGGGGTGTTCCCAGAATCTACTTGAGGGAACTGAGGTTTGGGTAAAAAGAAGCTAAGCCAACATTTTTTTTTTGTGCATCCGTTTAATCATTTATTTATCCAATACACGTTACTAACTGGCTACCAGGTGCTACTCAATGCGGCCAAAAAGGCATGTACCTTCTCTCCAAACCCTCTCACCTCTGCAGTGACAGCCACTACTCCCCAAGTCTCTGTCACCCCTCACTGAGCCCTGAGGGGTCTCTTGTATAATGGGCTCCCTCCCCACCAACCAGAGCAGAGATGGGTCCTTTGCTCAGCTCAGCCTTCCTCCAACCCCTCATTCCAGAATGGGTGTGGGAGCTTCCTGCCTGCCCTGGGGCACTGAGGCAGCATCGCCCGGGCAGTTGAAGAAAGTCCATGTTGCCAGTTTGGCTATTTCCACTGCCGGGGAGGCCACCGTGGGAGGTCTTGTTCCTGAGAAATGTGGGTGGTTAGGACGGTGGCTAGGGCTTGGATCCCACTCAGCCCCTGTGAGGTTCCCTCTCCTGGGCCACTCGGCTGGCAGCCTCTGGACCTCCTGGTTGGGCCACACCTTCAGATGCCACCGGGGAACCCCCTCACTGGCCTCTTTTCTGTGGTCCTCTCCCAGAGTGCCACAGCTTGATCTCTCTCCTTCCAAATGTCCTCTTCTCTCTTTCCCCATAGGCTTGACGGCAGCCCTAGTTGTTAGTAACTCAGCGGCTTCACTTTCTCCCAACACTCAGGCTCCCAACCATCCTTTATAGGAAGGGAAATACCTGCTTCCCAAGCGGGATTGAATCTTAATGCAGTGAAGAAGAAAGAGAAGCAGAAGAGCTCAGTTTCCACGTTGAAATGGGCCGACCCCTCATATCCTACATGAGCCCGTAGCTGGCCTCTCCCGTCCAGCCTCAACACCTCTTGACCTGACCTGGCCTGGGCTCCTGAACACCAGCCAAGCCCTTCCTGGCATGTCCTCTTCTGGGGCAGCCCCTCTCCAGCCCGTGGATCAGCGCCAGCCTGGGATGGACTGTGCCCTGGTGACATAACAAAGGGAAAGACAATACGGCATTTTTCCCTTCAAGTTGAACTTCTTGTTTTTTTTTTTTTTTTCAGACAGAGTTCCGCTCTTCCACCCAGGCTGGAGTACAGTGGCAGAATCTCGGCTCACTGCAACCTCCGCCCCCAGGTTCAAGTGATTGTCCTGCCTCAGCCTCCCGAGTAGCTGGGATTACAGGCGCCCGCCACCACGCCCAGCTAATATTTGTATTTTTAGTAGAGATGGGGTTTCTCCATGTTGGCCTCAAACTCCAGACCTCAGGTGATCCGCCCACCTTGGCCTCCCAAAGTGCAGGAATTACAGGTGTGAGCCACACACCCGGCCTGAACTTCTTCAATTTAAGCTCTTCTTTATTCAGAGCTAGTTTTTCCTGTGTTAGTGTATGTGTGTGTTAGCATGTCCTTTCTTTTATGAAATTATGATAATAGTAAATACTTAAAAAAAAATCATTACAGAATTGAAATTGGGGGCCGGGTGCGGTGGCTCATTCCTGTAATCCTAGCACTTTGGGAGGCCAAGGCAAGCGGATCACCGGAGGTCAGGAGTTCAAGACCAGCCTGGCCAACATGGTGAAACCCTGTCTCTACTTAAAACACAAAATTAGCTGGGCGTGGTGGTGTGTGCCTGTACTCCCAGCTACTCGGAAGGCAGAGGAAGGAGAGTCGCTGGAACCTGGGAGGCAGAGGTTGCAGTGAGCCAAGACTGTGCCACTGCACTCCAGCCTGGGCAACAAAGCAAGACTCCATCTCAAAAAAAAAAAAAAAAAAAAAAAAATTAAAATTTGGCAGCTCTGATTCTGTTCCCAAAATTTAAGTCATGATAGCCAGGTGATGGGTGCGTGAGCATGCAGCCTGCTCTTCTCTCTGCTTTTGAATATGTTTGAAACTATTCAGTTACATGTGTGTTTTTTTAATAATTTGTTATTAATTTTTGCAGGTACATAGCAGGTACATATATTTATGGGGTTGTTTTTTTTTAAAGTCTAGATGGATTGAAAAGTTGAATATTAATATGAAACATTAAACTACAAAAGGATCAGGAGGAAAGACAGAAGGTGGTGATCCCTGAAATCTAGACGTTTTAGGGTAGAGACGTCAATCTGTGTAGAATGCAAAGCTTCTAAGTCATTCCTCTGTTTAAAGCCTGTCAGTAGCTCCCCATGGCTCTCAGGACCCAGGCTGAGCTCAGATACCTCCTCCTCCAGGAAGTCCTCCCTGACTTCAACCTTCTGGTTAGGTTAGAAGCAAACCATAAGTGGAGACCTTAGGGGCCCACTTACGTTGGGCAAGGTACTGTATGATTTCATTATAATGTATATGGCCCTGTGACCCACCTCAGAGTCAGGGATGGAGGAGCCTGGTGCAGATACTGGCAAATCCTTTGATGATGAGTGAGTATAGGGATGCAAGTGTCGGTGGGGGTGTTGGGTCCTCCCTGGGCTCCCCAGCAGGGAAGGACGGATGGGAGCCCAGCCCTGGCTGCCCCCTCCTGCCCATGGCCCAGCCTCCCTCTCAGGCACCAGCCAGTCCCAGGACTCTCTGCAACCTTTCCCGGGCTCCTTAGTCCAGCTCCAAGCTGCCCCTCTGGCCCTGTGCTACACCTGGTGCTCCCTGCTCTCGCTTCCAGCCATCTTCTCTAGAGTATGGCCAGCCCTTCTTCTGCCCGGAAGCTTTCCTTGGCTTCCATGGTCTGAGCATAAACCCAGGTTCCTCCGCCTGGCTTCCAAAGCCTCCATGGTCCCTTCTGCACCTGCTTCTCGTGCTGTTGCCCCAGACCTGAGATCAGCCCCACCCTGCCTTCCACGGGGTGTGCTCCTTCCACCTTGCTGCCTCGGCCTCTCTCCCTGGTATGGCCGCTCCCGCCCTGCCCAGGTGATCAGCCTGTGAATCCCCTCCCTAACCCCCGCACAGAGCACACCTCCCAGGCTGGCTTCCGGCTTGACTATGTTCCTCCATGCCTCTCTGAGTAGCAGGATCAATGTGAGAAAGGTCTGCCCTGTCTGCAGCCTCCCCAGAAGCACAGTACTTTTCGTGGCGCGTACACGGGCTGGTAGATACAGTTGTCCCTCTGTATCCGTGGGAGATTGCTTCTGGGACCCCCAAGGATTCTCAAGTCCCGTATATAAAATGGCTTAGTACAGTTAACAACGGAGATGTGTTCTGAGAAATGCATCGTTAGGCAATTTTGTCCTTTGCAAACATCACAGGTATACTTAGCACAAACCCAGATGGTCTAGCCTACTACACACCTGGGCTATATGGGATAGCCTATCGCTCCTAGACTACACATCCATACAGCATGTTACTGTGCTGAATACTGAAAGCAGCTGTAACACAATGGTAAATATTTGTGTATCTAAACATAGAAAAGATCCAGTACAGCTGGGCGTGGTGGCTTACGCCTGTAATCCCAGCACTTTGGGAGGCTAAGGTGGGTGGATCACCTGAGGTCAGGAGTTCCAGACCAGCCTGGTCAACATGGTGAAACCCCCATCTCTACTAAAAATACAAAAATTAGTGGGACATGGTGGCATGCACCTGTAATTACAGCTACTGGGGAGGCTGAGGCAGGGAGAATTGCTTGAACCCAGGAGGCAGAGGTTGCAGTGAGCTGAGATCACCCCATTGTACTCCAGCCTGGGCGACAGAGCAAGACTCCATCTCAGAAAAAAAAAAAAAAAAAAAAGTCCAGTACAACTACAATATCATAATCTTATGAGACCAGTCTTTTTTGTTTTTATTTATTTATTTATTTTTTGAGACAGAGTTTCGCTCTGTCGTCGAGTCTAGAGTTCAGTGGTGCAATCTCGGCTCACTGCAAGCTCCGCCTTCCGGGTTCACGCCATTCTCCTGCCTCAGCCTCCTGAGTAGCTGGGACTACAGGCGCCCGCCACTGCGCCCGGCTATTTTTTTTTTCTTTTTGTATTTTTAGTAGAGACGGGGTTTCACCGTGTTAGCCAGGATGGTCTCGATCTCCTGACCTCGTGATCCACCCGCCTCGGCCTCCCAAAGTGCTGGGATTACAGGCGTGACCGCGCCGGGACCTCCTGTGGATTTTCATGGGACTCTGAGAGGCGCCTCAAATCCATTTTGGAATAAGGCAGGTTATTAGCATGGGGTCTAACCGTGGGCTGTCTCGGTGTCCCGGGCTGGCTCTTGGGGCGGGGGTCCTGATGTCCGGGACCTCGGTCCTACCTGGGAGGCACAGATATGGCGGGGAACGGGAAGCCCGGGGGAGCATTTAGAAGCTCGTGTGCACACGGAAACCCTGTCTCTACAAAAAATTAAATTAGCGGGGCCCAGTGGTGCGTGCCTGTGGTCCCAGCTACTCGGGAGGCTGAGGTGGGGGGACTGCTTGAGCCCAGGAGGTGGAGGCTGCAGTGAGTCATGATCACCCCACCGCACTCCAGCCTGGACAACAGAGCAAGACCTTGTCTCAAAAAAGACCCCAGGCCAGGAGCGGTGGCTCACCCCTATAACCCCTGCACTTTGGGAGGCTGAGGTGGGCGGATCACCTGAGGTCAGGAGTTCGAGACCAGCCTGGCCAACATGGTGAAACACCCGTCTCTTCTAAAAATACAAAAATTAGCCGGGCATGGTGGCGTGCGCTTGTAATCCCAGCTACACGAGAGGCTGAGACAGAACTGCTTGAACCTGGGAGGCGGAGGTTGCAATGAGCTGAGGTCGCACCACTGCACTCCAGCCTGGGGGACAACAGGGAAACTCCGTCTCAAACAAAACCAAACCCCAAAAGTTCTCGTCTAAATCCTTCCCCCAGGACAAGGGCACTTATCTCTTGGCGGTGCGTCACAGGTAGGGATATTCCGCGATCCCTCACCTTGACACCGCTACGAGGACAGCCACCTCTTTCGGGTAAAGAGACCGCAATGGGAAATCATTCTGATAAAATTCCCCTGCGGCGAATGCGGGCATCGATCCCGTTACCTCTCACATACTAAACGAACGCTTCTCCACTTAAGCTGATTCCCTAGCTCGGCCTAACCTTTGCAGCCGGCGCATATTGTGGCTCACGTCACCACCGGTGTCCCCCGCCGCCCCCGCCCCGCCCGGCCAGCTCGCCACCCTATTGGCTCCCTCACGGCTCCGGCTCCACGGCCATGATTGGCTTGGCTCAATTTAGTTTTAAAAAGCATTGGCCACTCGGATTGGTGGTCCGAAGCGTCCGTCAAGCGGAGGACCTGCTGTTGCTACGGCGTAGGGGGACCCAGCCAGGTTTCTCCCCGTTTCTGATTTGTTTCTCAGGCTCCGGGGTCCTAGAGGTTCCGGATCCGTCAAGTCCATGGGAAAAGAATGCGCCCCTCGCGCTTGACTGACGAGGCTTGCGGGCCAATCGGAACGGAGTCAAAGGAGCCGCTAGGCGATCCAATAGGTAGTAGGGGGCGGGAGAGAGGGGCCAATGAGCCTGGAGCTGGGGGCGGGGACAGGGCCGCGATTGGCTGAGAGGCGGCCAGAGGGAGGGCGGGGGGAACTCAAGGCCTGCTTGATACGTCCGCCATTTTGGGCGCTTCGCTGATGGTGTCGGTGAGCGCGTTTCCCGCCTGAGCGCAACTAGCGGCGGGTCGTGGGCACCTCCAGGTAATGGGGGTGGGGGAGGCGCCGGAGCAGGCCGCGGCGCGGGGTGTGCGAGGCGCGCGGGCAGGCGCGGGGCCCCTCCACCTGGGCCTCGGCGGCTCAGGGAGGGAACGTCCCGGCCCCTCTCCCCTCCCCCCCCGGAATTCGTCGCTCCGCGGGCCCGGGAGGCGCGGCGCCGAGTCCTTCCCGGCCGCTCCCCGTCCGCTCCTGTTAGCCGGGGGCCCCGCCAAGACGGGCGCCGGGAGCGGGACGCGGTCGGGGCGGCGAACTTTGTGCCTCGTTGACGTTCGCGGCCTGGCGCGGCGGGCGGGCGAGGCGCGCCCCTGACCCGGCTCTGGCTCCAGCCTTCCCGCCCGCCGGCCGCGGCCCGCAGTCTCGCCCCTCCCCGGCCCGCGCCCGGTCTCCGCTCCCGCTGGGCCTCCCGGGGGCCTCGGGGAGCGCGTCAAGTTGAGGCAGCAACTCGCCGTCAAGAGTCGCGAAGACCATTGTTGGACTCTGCTCTTCGGGAAACAAGTTTTGTGGGTTTCTGTTAATTCGCCGCAGAGTCATCGGGATCCACACCAGCCAGTTCCGAGGCTCCCAGTACCCTTCCCAGTGGCTTTTTAACTCCTGTGAGGTGGCTTGTATGTAAACTGTCTCGAATGCCTCCCTGGTGTATTTGAGCCGGGGGTGGGGGGGTGGGTGGTCCTTCTTGTGGCTTGAAGTCCCTCCCTCTTAAAGAAGCCCATTCACTGTTTACTTGGAGGTGTTTCCTGTTGAGGTCCTGCTGGCTGTGATCACAATTTGGACTTTTTAATTATAGGTGAACGGGATGGGTCTTTGGATGTACCTCCGTGCCCTGACGTTTCAACCGCGTGACTTAATGTCATTTTCCTGGTACTTCACATTTTCTCTGTGGGGCTTTGGGTCTGTTTTGCTTTTATGGGAGGGGGTGCTTGACAGGCGTTCCCTTTCATCCTCGCAGCACTTGTTGACGGGGTGGTGTCCTTTATTCGTGGGACGTTTACTTTGATTTTGTCCTCAAGGTCATGTTGCAGATAGGCTTCAAGGGGGACAGGGACTCCAGGTTTCCAACCACCGAACTGAGCAAGTGTATGAGACCCAGTTATGGTGGTGGTTGGGTTTTCCTCACTGTGGAGTGGAGTCAGTGACCACTTTTTAGCTCTGTGACCTTGGGCAAGTTACCCAGCTTCTCTTTTTTTTTCTCTGTAGTATGGGAATAATAATAAGTGTCCCAGCCATAAGTTTGTCAGGATAATTGCCCTAATACATGTAAAACAGCTAGAGCCGTGCCTGGCACATAGAATCACCTCAGTGGCTGATTAGTGGTTAGGCTAGTTGATGGCTATTATTGTTTAATTTAAATTTGATTTTTAAATGTTTAGGTACTATTGGGAAGTCAGATGAGCATTTGAGTCCCGAATCTTGGTGACTGCCTTTAGAAAGCTATGTGTAAGACTCAGTTGGGCCGAAAAAGTAAAATTATAAGTTATTTTAATTTTTTCAGAACAGGGGTTTTGACCATTCCTTAAATTAGGAACATTTACCGGAGTAATTAATGAGTAGTAGCACCTCATAATGTTTAAAGAGATGGTTAAATACAGAAAAGCCCATCACAAGCTTAAGTCGGGCTTTATTCCTCATGTGCTTTTGGATACTAGTTTCTGGGTGACTGCCACCCGAATCAGTAACTAGGGTTTCTTAGTGTAGTCCTCCTTGTTACTGAAGACTGTAAGGGTGCCGTGGATTGCAGTATTCTTCAGCAAAGATAGTTTGGGAAATAGCTTTTGTCCTGGAGGGATACTTTGGAAGGTATTCTCCACTTCAGCATGTCTGGTCAGGGAGTCTAGAACATTGAACAAAATGCCTGCACTCAGTCAGAAATAAACTCACAATCCTTTACCGCTTGCCCGATACTCTCCTCCATGGTGCTCGAAACCTTGCGTGCACCTTCCCCTGGTATTGTTGTGTTTACTTGGGACTTGGTTTGCTGTATTGGAGATGTGTGTTTTGATGGACTCAGTCTTAAGTAGAGATGAGTATCTTGCTGGTGGAACTTAAGGACAGGAAGAAGATTGTTTTCGGTTTAGAAGTCTAGCCTTTGTGTAAAGTATAGCAAAGCAAAGTCAACAAGCAAAAAGTTGTTAGTTTCAATGAACTAATTGAGAATTTGAGAATCAGACCATAGCTGAGCAGAAAATGAATAGAAGTAACATTGACAGGATGAGGTTGCCTAGCTTTTTAAGATAAAGCTTTGGCCGGGCGCGGTGGCTCACGCCTGTAATCCCAGCACTTTGGGAGGCCGAGGCTGGCGGATCACTTAAGGTCAGGAGTTCGAGACCAGGCCAACATGTGAAACCTTGTCTCTATTAAAAATACAAAAATTAGTCAGTCATGGTGGCGTGTGACTGTAATCCCAGTTATTTGGGAGGCTGAGGCAGGAGAATCGCTTAAACCCGGGAGGCGGAGGTTGCAGTGAGCCAAGTCCAGCCTGGGAGACAGAGTGAGACTCAGTCTCAGGAAAAAAAAAAAAAAAAAAAAAAAAAAAAAAAAGATAGGGCTTTGCACCTATTTGGTAGAGAGATTATGTGCTTGTTACAAATAAACATCTCTTTAAAACAAGTGTCACGATCGGTATTTTATTTCTATGACAACTTTCATCGTCTAGTTCTATATTTTCAGTATTTGAGAGGCAGCCTCTGTGTGTGTTTGTGTGTGTGTGTGTTTTGGTCTAAAATTTTACAATATTTTACTAAATAAGAGTAAATGATAGTGAAAATAAAGCTCTTCTATCTGCTCAACTAAAACTCAGCATTGACTTGGTCCTTAGAAGTTATGGTCTGCACCCCAGTGTTGGCTGCTACTTTTTCTAATGTTGTACTGAAAAAAAGATCTGGCCTCTTGGCTTTAAACAGCTTTCATATTTCTTTCCTTTCTTAACTTCAAATGATTGTTTTTTGATTTACTCTAGTTCAAGAGTTCTCAGTTGGGGGTGGTTCCCCCCTCACCCCCCAGGAAACATTTGGCAGTGTCTGGACATATTTTTGCTTGTTACACCTCTGGGAGTGGGCAGTGTGCTTCTGGAGGGTAGAGGCCAAGGATACTGCTAAACATCCTACAGTGTCCAGCATAGCCTCCTCCCTGCCCGCCCGCAAAAGTATCCAGTCCCAAATAGCAACACTGCTGAGGTTGAGAAATCCTGCACTTAGATAGATGTGAGACTGGCCTGCATTAGAATAAGCCTGCATTAGAATAATTAGAAATTTTTTAAGACCATGGATGTTGGACTCCACCTCTGGAAATGGTGGGATTGAGAATCTTATTAATTTTTTTTGAGATGAGTCTAGCTCTGTCGCCCAGGCTGGAGTGTGGTGGTGCCATCTCTGCTCACTGCAACCTCTGCCTCCTGGGTTCAAGCAATTCTCTGCCTCAGCCTCCCGAGTGGCGGGGATTACAGGCACCCGCCACCATGCCCGGCTGTTTTTTGTATTTTTAGTAGAGATGGAGTTTCACATCTTGGCCAGGGTGGTCTTGAACTCCTGACCTCGTGATCTACCCGCCTCGGCCTCCCGAAGTGCTGGGATTACAGGTGTGAGCCACCATGCCCGGCCACGAGAATCTATTTTTTTGAAGCTTCTCAGACAATACTGAAATGCAGCTGAATTTTGGAACCACTGTTTTACACCACAGGTTTAGGGACTGTTTGTGAGTTAAGGGTTCCTTTCGGTGATCTGTGAACTTGGTCTTTGCAGTACCTAGATCCTGCCTTGGAGATTATTTAGTAGTGGGGATTATTTAGATGGTATACTTAACCATTTTTCAGATGCCTGAAGACTGAACTTTAGAAGCATTTGTTAAATAAATTGATTTTATAAAATATCTTAGGACTTTTTTTTCTTAACCTCGTGAAAATACATTACCATACTGTGCTGAAACTAAGCAAAATTCTTAGATATTTAGAGTTTGCTTCTGTGCTGAATAATCTTACACTACTGTAATTTTTGAGTTAGTATCTTTTGCCCTCCTTTTGTCAGTCAGCAGTCAGGTCTGGTTTTAGATGCCAGCTTCAACTTTTTTTTTTTTTTTTTCGGAGACAGTCTCACTGTGTCACCCAGGCTGGAGTGCAGTGGCATGATCTTGGCTCACTGCAACCTCCGCCTCCTGGGTTCAAGTGATTCTCCTGCCCTAGCCTCCTGAGTAGCTAGGATTACAGGTGCGTGCCACCACACCTGGCTCATTTTTGTATTTTTAGTAGAGATGGGGTTTCACCATGTTGGCCAGGCTGGTCCCGATCTCCTGACCTCAAGTGATCCGCCCGCCTCAGCCTCCCAAAGTGCTGGGATTACAGGCGTGAGCCACCATGCCTGTTTTTTGTTTTTGTTTTTGTTTTAATAAAGACCTATTCCCAGAGAATTAGCCCTGGATCAGTTTACCAGTTCTGCCCATTGAGGGCACAGATAGGCATACAGTATGCTCAGCCTTTAACACAGTGATCCTGCCCACTGGTAAGTTGGACTCTTCTGTGCCCTAGACTCTGATCCCAGCAGAGAAGTGTTCTTTTCTCCTGGGGAGATGAGATGCAGTGGTAGAGAGAAGGGTAGATCTTTTTTGCTCATATTAAAATTTAGATTATCTACTTTATGGAATGGAAGAATATTAGGAAAACTATAAATTTTTAGCAGCTAAATGTTAATATCTGAAGTTACAAAAGGTCATGGAGGCATTTTCTTATTCTTCATCCTGAAATTCGGCCTGTGCCTATGTTGAGAACTACCAGTGACCTCCATCTACTTCTAATGTCCATTTATTTCATCATCAAATACATTAATTGAGTCCTTACTCTGCTAGGAACTGTATTAGGGATTCACTGATGAACAGGCCCTTAAGGACCTGCAGTCTAGAGGAAGAGGCAAACAAGAGACGACAAAGCTGTTAAGAATTGTACATGGTGTCAGTGGGGCCTGGGAGGAAAGAGCTTCTGTTTGCTGGTCAGTTGGTTGATTTGTTTAAACTTTGGGTGGTTGAGATTGCCAGAAGTTTTGCAAAAGAATAAGATGGTTACACTTTGTTACTCATTTATAAGAAATGATTACTTCGACTTGCCTCCTTAGTTTGAGGAGTCTTAAAAAGCAGTGCCATTCTTCCCATACTGAAGCCGTTTTGTAATGACAGATAGGTGTTTATAGCTCCCTACACAACAGTTATCCTTTGACCAAACCTCAGACACTGACTCTCTGGTTCCAGACCCGTCCGAAGCTTGCTGTAGGTTTTTGCAAAATGTTTCCGGCATTCTTGAAATAGATGCTACTTCAAGTGGGAGTGGGTGTTTCTCCTGCAGCATTATGGATCTAGGTTGACTGGAGATTTTGTTGTGGCCTTTTGACTTTGGCTTAGATTTATTTGTCATGGAAGCCCCCTTTCCTACTTCTCACCCCCTTTAGTTTTATGAGGAAGGAGATAGTTGCTAGTTAGATCAATACTCAGTTTATTTCAGGTATTGAAAGATTACAGACTGACATTTGGATACCAGGTAGATTGGCTACGTGGTAAAGAAGCAAGTAAAAGGGCATTTGACAGTATGTGGAAAGGTATCTTATCTCTATGCCTAGCTAGGACATTTTCTTTTTTTTTTTTTTGTTGAGATGGAGTCTCGCTCTGTCACCCAGGCTGGAGTGCAGTGGCGCGGTCTCGGCTCACTGCCAGCTCTGCCTCCCGGGTTCACGCTATTCTCCTGCCTCAGCCTCCCCAGTAGCTGGGACTACAGGCGCCGGCCACCATGCCCGGCTAATTTTTTGTATTTATTTATTTATTTTGAGACGGAGTCTCACACTGTCGCCCGGGCTGGAGTGCAGTGGCGCTATCTCGGCTCACTGCAAGCTCCGCCTCCCAGGTTCACACCATTCTCCTGCCTCAGCCTCCCGAGTAGCTGGGACTACAGGTGCCTGCCACCACGCCCGGCTAATTTTTTTTGTATTTTTAGTAGAGATGGGGTTTCACCGTGTTAGCCAGGATGGTCTCCATCTCCTGACCTTGTGATCCGCCCGCCTTGGCCTCCCAAAGTGCTGGGATTACAGGCGTGAGCCACCGCGCCTGGCCATTTTTTGTATTTTTAGTAGAGACGGGGTTTCACCGTGTTAGCCAGGATGGTCTCGATCTCTTAACCTTGTGAGCCGCCCGCCTTGGCCTCCCAAAGTGCTGGGATTACAGGCGTGAGCCGCCGCACCCGGCCCTAGCTAGGACATTTTCATGTCACAGACTGGGCAAAGAGCTGGCTTTACCCTGAGTAGAGGCCATTTACTAATTGTCACTTACGGCTGGCTAGAGTTGACCTGTTTTAGATGCATTAGTGAAGACTATACAGTTGACTGAACTTAGGCAATTAAAGTTCGATAGGTTCTGAACATCTTTTTACAGATATAAGGAGGCTCTGATTTTGTACTTCACAGTAACTCTGGGGAAAACCACGGGATTATTAGTTCCAGAATTTCTTACAGTGGAAATACATAGTGACTTGAAGTGATCTGAATTCCCCAGAGATTGACTACCGTGAAATCTGATGGCCCAAGAAAAGATGAATGAAAGATTGTTTTTAGGAACATTAGAGAGCAGGACTAAAACGGCTGCAGACTGATGTTGAGTCAGACAGACTTGGAGAAAGCTGTGTGGGACTGTTAGTTGGAGCCTTGGGTTTCCTATACCTACATGTAAATCTGAACAAAAATTCTGGTGGCAGAGACACACTTTGAGAAAAAAGAGCTTGCCTGAGAACACATGTCACACTGAGACCCTAATCAGGGCAGTTCACACTGCCTGCTCCATGGTTGGCTGGTCAGATTGGTTGGGCTTTGGTCCTCAGATGGGTGTAGCGGGAGGAACACTGACTAGTCTTGACAATTGACTGAGGCTTCCATTCGTGAGAATCATGGTTTTGGGCTGCAACAACACTTAGACGTCATTTATTTTCTATTTATTTTTTTTTTGAGACGGACTCTCACTCTGTCGCCCAGGCTGGAGTGTAGTGGCGCGATCTCGGCTCACTGCAACCTCCGCCTTACAGGTTGAAGCGATTCTCCTGCCTCAGCCTCCCGAGTAGCTGGGACTACAGGCGTGTGCCATCACACCCAGCTAATTTTTTATTTTTAGTAGAGATGGAATTTCACCATGTTGGCCAGGCTGGTCTCAAACTCCTGACCTCTAGTGATCCGCCCGTCTTGGCCTCCCAAAGTGTTGAAATTACAGGCATGAGCCACCATGCCCAGCCCATTTATTCTTACAGAAAAATGGAGGCCATGCAGAAGAATGGAACCAGAAGGAGCAGAGAAATCTCAGCCCCGGTGATTCCATAGGATTGTGATGTTCCAGACCACAGTTTTAAGTGCTATTTGTTTCAAGAGTGACATCACAGCTGGATTTTACTTAGAATTCAGAATAAGTGGTTAACGTCTGGAATTTTATTTTTGGTGGTAGTATGTGTCAGTTTTTTGTCACTGTATAGTAGTTGAGGAGTTCTTTTTTGTTGACATAGAGATACACAGGGTTTGTATTGCCTTTGGACAATGGACAGGTCTCATCTGTCTCTTTTGTCTGCAAATGAGACCCTGCCCCTTCTGAGTAAACAACACTCTGTGAATGACTGTCCCTTTTCACTGTGGACTTCTTGTTATTACGCCCTTAGATGGACTCAGCAGCTATGAGATCCTCCCATCATAGGTATAGTATTTTGTAACAAAAGTACAGAAACACCTCCAAGGTGCAGTGAATGATCTCAAGGAGAGAAATGGAATATTATAGGATCATAGAGAGGCCTCGAGGTCTAACCAGCTGCTCTGCGGAAGTCAGGGTGATGGTGGTTTCAGTGTTGGGGAGGTTACAGAGTTAGTGTTGATATGCAAATTTTCTTCCTCCAAATTTGGAGTATGTTATATATGTTTTAATGTATATAACTGTGAATATGAATATAACATTAGAACATATATAACATAATTTCTGCTGGTGGAGTAGAGATCATAAATTTGGTTTGCAGTTTGCTTTCTAAAACATCTTTTAAGTTTATTCTTTTCTGGCACACAGGACGTTGTAGGGTAACTTTGCTGTGGAGTCTCACATTTTATATAGAATCATTTTTTCAACATAGTGTGGATAATCACATACGCCTTGAAGGATCAATATATGTTAACAGATGATTGGATCTTTTTGATTTTGCACTTAATTTCTTTACAAATTCTGCATTATAACCAGACAGCTCTATTGAGGGTTTGCAAATTTTTTCTGTAAAGGACCAGTTAGTAAATATTTTAGGCATTGGAGGCTAAATGGTCTCTGCAAGGACTCATCTCTGCTTTTGTAGTGTGAAAGCAGCCATAGCCAATCTGTAAACAAATGAAGGTGGCTGTCTTCCAATAGGACTTTACTTATAAAAGCAGACAGAGGGTTGGATTTGGCCTGTGGGTTGTAGTTTGTCAATGCCTGCTCTAATCTGTTTTGTCTTTGTTTATCTTTTTGAGATAGAGTCCCAGGCTAGAGTGCAGTGGTGTAATCTGGAGTGCAGTGGTGTAATCCCAGGCTAGAGTGCAGTGGTTTTTGTTTATTTTTTTGAGATAGAGTCCCAGGCTGGAGTGCAGTATAGCTCACTGCAGCCTTGACTGACCTCCCTGGCTGAAACGATTCTCTCACCTCAGCCTCCCGAGTAGCTGGGACTGTAGGCACATGCTACTACACCCAGGTAAATTTTTTTTTTTTTTTCTTGTAGAGACAAGATCTTCCGATGTTGCCCAGGCTGGTCTTGAACTCCTGGGCTCAAGCAGTCCTCCCACCTTGTTTTCCCAAAGTGCTGAGATAACAGGTGTGAACTACCATGCCTGGCCTCTAATCTGTTTTTTATTTTAACTTGTAATTGGACTATGAATTCAAAGAGTATATATCAGCATGTGCCCAGATATTAAACATTAGAACTGACACTTGTGTACCCACTAACCAGCTTAGGAAATAGAAGGTTGCCATACCTTTGGCTCCCTGCGTCCTCGTCTCACCACTTCCCTCTTTCTGACCTCCCCAAGGCAAATACCTTGTATGTATCATTTTTCTGCTTTACTTTATGGTGTTGCAAAGTATGAATGTATCCTTATATAATGTGACTTCATTTTTGCATTCCTTTAGACAATGTAAATGGAGTCACTTTGTTCTTTTTTTGCCCCCACTCAACATTGTTTCTGTGATCCTTTTATTCAGATGTTTGAGTACTTACCATGTCTTAAACACTGTTCTGCTGGGCATGTTAACAGTAAGCAAAGCAGATGAAAAGTCCTTGTTTTCATGGAGCTTACATTTTGGTAGGGGAAAGACAGTTAACAGATAAATGAAAGATACAGTAGCCATATGGTAATACAAACAGGGAGAAAAGTAAACCAGGAGAGGTGGGGTGTGGGGGAGTGCTTGTCTGCAGATTGAAATACAGCAGTCAACAGAAGGAGTGGAGGGACCCAGCCACAAGGCTGTGGGTGGCAGTGGGGTAGGGGCAGCATTATAGGCGGAGGGTCAGCAGGACAAGGTGCTAAGAAGGAGGCATGTCTGCTGTGTTGGAGGGGCAGCGGAGGCCAGTGTGGCTGGAGTGAGGAGCCTGAAGGAGAGTGGGAGGAGGGTAGGCCAGATGGATGGGGGAGATGGGGGGAGGGGGTAGGTCACACTGGCCATTGTTAAGATTTTGTCTTTTTCTCTGAGTGAGATGGGTAAGTCATTTGGTGTTTTGAGCGGAGGTGTCACATGATGTGGTTTCTAAAGGTCCCACTGTCCTGTGCTGCTGGAGGGAGGTTGGATGCTCTGGCAGTGATCCAGGAGAGCAGTAATGGCAGCTGAGACTGAAGGGGAGCAGGGGTGGGAGTGAGAAGAGGTTGGCTGCTGAATCCTTCTTGAAAAGGAAGAGCAGACCGGATTTGCTGGCAGATTGGAGTGGGTGTGAGAGAGGAGTAAAGGATGATACCAGGGATTTTTGTAGCTGGTGGGCGTTGCCATGTATAAGGAAAGGGAAGACTTGGGAAGAACAGCCTGTGGAAGTAAGATCAGGAGTTGGGTTTTGTGCATGTTCAGTTTCTGAAGCTTTTGGAGAGCAGATTGGAGATATGCTGGATTGGGGTGTTCGCTGCTCAAGGGAGAGATCTAGGCTGCAGATAGAAATAGGAGTCTTTGGGCCGGGCGCGGTGGCTCACGCCTGTAATCCCAGCACTTTGGGAGGCTGAGACGGGCGGATCACAAGGTCAGGAGATGAGACCATCCTGGCTAACATGGTGAAACCCCGTCTCTACTAAAAAAAATACAAAAAAATTAGCCGGCTTAGTGGTGGGTGCCTGTAGTTCCAGCTACTCTGGAAGCTGAGGCAGGAGAATGGCATGAACCTGGGAGGTGGAGTTTGCAGTGAGCTGAGATCGCGCCCTGCACTCCAGCCTGGGTGACAGAGTGAGATTCTGTCTCAAAAAAAAAAAAAAAGAAAAGAAAAAGAAATAGGAGTCTTCAATATTTAGGTGGCATTTAACAGTCCCGAGGTTGAGTGAGGCACTGAAGGAATGAGGCTCTACGGCAGCCTAGAAGGTGGAAGGAGCAGCTTTGAGGCCTTAGGAAAGTGTTGTCACGGAGGATGGAGTGGGGACCTCTGCCAGTGCTGCTGCCGTGAGGTCACCTGAGATAAGGACCAAGACTCGTCTCATGGCTCTGGCAGCGTGGAATTCATCGACGATCTTGATGAGAGCTGTTCCCACATGGTGGTGCAGGAAAAGCCTGGAAGGGAGCATTCACAAGGATTGAGAGAAGAGAAAGGCAAGTAGAGCTCCGTCATGGGATTTGCCACAGTGATGAAGGGATATTTGGGATCCTGAGGTGTTGAGGTGGGAGAAACCATACCATTTTTGCAGTGTTGGTGAAGTAATTCTCTAGAGGATGAATGACATGATGAATCAGAAGAGGTGACCCTTGCTGGAGCCACATTCTTGGGAAGGCAGCAGGAAGTGGGTGGGTGCCCATGTGGAGAGTTGGCATCCATGGGCTCCTCCCTGGTAGGAGGAGGGAGAGCAGACTAGGGGAGATGGGATAGTGGGAGCATGTGGACGTTGGCTTCTTTTTTTTTTTCTTGGTGAAATGGAAGAGTTCTCAGCAGTCAGTGAGAATGAGGGGGTGTCAGGGCTGGCGGGGTGTGAGGAGAGAGGAGGAAGTATGACATATTCTGTGGGAAAGTAAGAATGTGTGTGAATGGAATGGCCTACCTGAGGGTAGCAGTCCTGAGTTGCAGTGAAGACAGCACGATTTGTTATTTTTCCTGGAAGGAGAGTAGGCATTGCTTCATTTAACTGGGGTTGTGGTTTCCCTAATCAGAAATAGCAAAGCAAGAGAGAGGCCAGGAAGTGATGATGTTGGTGGGACGTGGTGGTAAAGCCGGGAAGGGAAGGCGTACAGACGGAGAGGTTTGCCCACATTGGTGCATGTGGTTGTGGTTTATCCTTCTTCACTTCTCTGTTACATTGCAGACTGAATATGTCTCATTTTCTTCTTTATCCTGCCATTGGAGAATATAATTGTTTCTAGTAAGAAGGAACGCTGCCTTAAACAAGTGCAGATGCATTTCTCCAGGGTACCAGCCATGTAGAGAATTGCAGGGTAGTGCGACATGTACATCTTCAACTTTACTAGATGGTGCAAATTGTTTTCCAAAATGATTGTACCTCTTTACCTCACTACCAGCACCGTCCTACATCCTTGCTAGCCCTTGGTATTGTCAGACTTCAATATTTGCAGGTTTGGTGGATGTAAACTTATATCTCGGGGTTTTTTTTTTTTTTAATGACAACATTATTGAGAAGTAATTCACAGACTATTCAATTGATCAATTTAAAGTATACAACTGAGTGGATTTTAATATATTCACAGAACTGTGCATTTATCACCACAGTCTAACTTTGTAACATTTTTGTCACCCCCTCAACGACAACAAAACCACCTTGTACCCATTGGACTATTCTGGACATTGCTTATTAATAGAATCATACAATAGGTGGTCTTTTGGGACCAGCTTCTTTCAACTTAGCATGTTTTCAAGTTTCATCCATGTTTTAGCATGTATCAGTATCAGTCCTTCATTCTTTTTAGTTGCTGAATAGTGTTCAGTTGTATGGATATACCACATTTTATTTATCCATTCATCAGTTGATGGACATTTGTTTCCTGTGAAATATATAGTTGATTTTCATCCTTGGCATAGTTTCCGGGCATACAGCTCCTAAAATCTTTGGACTTTCCAAAATGATAAGTGTCTTTTTGTATGCGAATGAGTTGACTGATGGCTAGCTGACCTAGGTAGCTTCAGGTTAGGGGCTGGTCACTGGAAAGACCATGATTAGAGGGTTGGGACTTTCAGCTCCACCTCCAGCCTTCAGTGAGAGGAGATTTGCTGAACATTGAATTGATCAACTGCCAATGATATAATCAGTTGTGCCCAAGTAATGTCACTGCCATAAAAATCTGGAAAGACTGGGTTCTAGAAACTTCTAGAACACATGGAGGTTCCTGGAGGGTGGTGTGCCCATAGAGGGCATGGAAGCTCTGAGCCCCTCCCCTCTTACCTTGCCATGCGTATCTCTCCATCTGTATCCTTTGTAATATTGTTTATGATAAACTGGTAAACTTGTTTCCCTAAGTTCTGTAAGCCACTCTAGCAAATTAATCAAACCCAAGGAGTGGGTTATGGGAACCCCAGTTTATAGCTGTTGGGGGGAAGCACAGGTAAAACAACCTGGAGCTTGTGATTGGCGTCAGAAGTCGAGGGCAATCTTGTGGGACTGAGTCCTCACCCTGTGGGATCTGACTCTGTCTCCAGGTAGATGGTGTTGGAATTGAATTGGAGGACACCCACCTGGTGTCTGCTGCAGAACTGATTGCATGATGTGTGGTCACATAAGTATCCTGTGTTGATTGTTAAGGGAAAGAATAGGAAAAACACTCTGCTTTGTTATTTTTGTCTCTTTATTACTGGATTTCTACTTTTTGGCTATTGTGAGTAATACTTCTGTGAATATTTGCATACAAATCTTTGGGTAGACATGGTTTTATTTCTCTTGGTGTATACGTAGGAGTGGAATTGTTGGATAATGTGGTAACTTTAACATTTTGAAGATTTGCCTTTTCCTTATGGCTAATGCTGATGAGTGTCTTTTTGCATAGCTTGTTGGCTATTTGCATGTTAAAAAGCAATTACCTTTTTTTTTTTTTTTTTTTTGAGACAAGGTCTTGCTTTGTCACCTAGGTTGAAGTGCACTGTGGCATGATCATAGCTTACTACAGCTTCAAACTCCTGGGCTCAAGGAATCCTCTCGCTTCAGCCTCCCGAGTAGCTGGGACTACAAGCACACACCACCATGCCTGGCTAATTTTTACAATTTTTGTAGAGACAGGGGTCTTGCTTTGTTGCCTAGGCTGGTCTCGAACTTCTGGCTTCAAGCAGTCCACCCACCTTGGCCTCTCAAAGTGTTGGGATTACAGGCATGTGCCACTGCGTCCAGCCTGATTATCTTTTAAATATCGTATTTGCTATTTGTATATCTTATTTAGAGGAAAGCTCACTTAAATCTTTTGTCCTTGCTTTTTTTTCAAAAAAGAAATGCTGTATTTTTCCTGTTTTTAACTTACCTAATGCCTTATGATTTATGTGTCCATGTTCATGGTGAGATTGGCCTGTAATTTTCCTTTTTTTATATCAACCTTGATGAGTTTTATTATCAAGATTATTCTAGTCCAATAAAACAAATTGTAGTATTTCCTCATTTTTCTCTTGAGAGTTTATGTAAAAGGGAATTATCTGTTCCTTGAAGGTTTGGTAAGCCTTGCTGGTAAGACCATTGGGGCCTGGTGTTTTCTGTCTCAGATTTTTAAATTACTTATTTGGATGTTTTAATATTTATAGGATTATTAAAATCTTTGTTTTTTCCTGAGTCACATTTGTTAGTTTATGTTAAAAAGTTTGCTTATTCTTGTCTGTATTTTCAAATATATTGGCATAAAATTCTGACTTACTATCTTTTGCATCTCTATCATATTTGTAATCACTAATATTTAACTTCCTTTTTTTAATTTTTTTAATTTTTATTTTTTTCATTGATCATTCTTGGGTGTTTCTCGCAGAGGGGGATTTGGCAGGGTCACAGGACAACAGTGGAGGGAAGGTCAACATACAAACAAGTGAACAAAGGTCTCTGGTTTTCCTAGGCAGAGGACCCTGCAGCCCTCCGCAGTGTTTGTGTCCCTGGGTACTTGAGATTAGGGAGTGGTGATGACTCTTAAGGAGCATGCTGCCTTCAAGCATCTGTTTAACAAAGCACATCTTGCACCGCCCTTAACCCATTTAACCCTGAGTGGACACAGCACATGTTTCAGAGAGCACAGGGTTGGGGGTAAGGTCATAGATCAACAGCATCCCAAGGCAGAAGAATTTTTCTTAGTACAGAACAAAATGAAGTCTCCCATGTCTACTTCTTTCTACACAGAGACAGCAACAATCTGATTTCTCTATCTTTTCCCCACCTTTCCCCCTTTTCTATTCCACAAAACCGCCATCGTCATCATGGCCCGTTCTCAATGAGCTGTTGGGTACACCTCCGAGACGGGGTGGTGGCTGGGCAGAGGGGCTCCTCACTTCCCAGAAGGGGCGGCCGAGCAGAGGCGCCCGCCACCTCCCAGACGGGGCAGCGGCCGGGCGGGGGCTGGCCCCCCCACCTCCCTCCCGGACAGGGCGGCTGCCAGGCGGAGATGCTCCTCACTTCTCAGACGGGGCGGCTGCCGGGCGGAGGGGCTCCTCACTTCTCAGACGGGGTGGCTGCCGGGCGGAGGGGCTCCTCACTTCTCAGATGGGGTGGCTGCCGGGCAGAGGGGCTCCTCACTTCTCAGACGGGGCGGCCGGGCAGAGACGCTCCTCACCTCCCAGACGGGGTTGCGGACGGGCAGAGGCGCTCTCCACGTCTCAGATGATGGGCGGCCGGGCAGAGATGCTCCTCACTTCCTAGACGGGATGGCGGCCGGGAAGAGGCGCTCCTCACTTCCCAGACTGGGCAGCCGGGCAGAGGGGCTCTTCTCATCCCAGACGATGGGCGGCCAGGCAGAGACGCTCCTCACTTCCCAGACGGGGTGGCGGCCGGGCAGAGGCTGCAATCTCGGCACTTTGGGAGGCCAAGGCAGGCGGCTGGGAGGTGGAGGTTGTAGCTAGCCGAGATCACGCCACTGCACTCCAGCCTGGGCAACATTGAGCACTGAGAGAACGAGATTCCGTCTGCAATTCCGGCACCTCGGGAGGCCGAGGCTGGTGGATCACTCGCGGTTAGGAGCTGGAGACCAGCCCGGCCAACACGGTGAAACCCCGTCTCCACCAAAAAAATACGAAAACCAGTCAGGCGTGGTGGCGCGTGCCTGCAATTGCAGGCACTCGGCAGGCTGAGGCAGGAGAATCAGGCAGGGAGGTTGCAGTAAGCCGAGATGGCAGCAGTACAGTCCAGCTTCGGCTCGGCATCAGAGGGAGACCGTGGGGAGAGGAGGGAGGGGGGAGAGGGAGGGAGAGGGCTATTTAACTTCTTAAACAGTATGTTTAGGTCATTAATTTTCAACCTTTTAATATACTTATATGTACATACATATCTAAATAAAGTAGTAATTTCCTTTTAAGCACCACTTTAGCTATATGCTATAAGTTTTGCTATGTATAATTTTTATCTTTAATTCTGAATATATTCAGATTTTCATTATGATTTCAAATCTTGGCATATGTATCTTTTTAAAATCTTTGTTATTGATGACAAACTTAAATTGTGTTAATAGGGCTGGTGTGATGGCTCACACCTGTATTCCCAGCACTTTGGAAAGCCTAGGCAGGAGGATGCTTGAGCCCAGGAGTTTGAGACCAGCCTGGACAACATAGTGAGACCCCAGCTCTACATATATATATTTTTTTATTTAGCTGGGCGTGGTGGTTTGTGCCTGTAGTCACAGCTACTCAGGTGGCTGAGGTGGCAGGATTGCTTGAGCCCAGGAGTTCGAGGCTGCAGTAGTAAGCTATGATTGCACCACTGTACTCCAGCCTAGGTGACAGAGTGAGACCCTGTTTCTTTAAAAAAAAAAAAAAAAGTGTTAATAAAATGTGGTCTAATGCGATTTTGATACTTTGAAATTTGTTGAGGCTAGTTTTAGTTTGTGCAGATTTTCATCACTATTCTATGTGTGTTTAAAAGAATGTGTATTTCCAGATTATAAGGTGAGGCTTTTCCATCTCTGTTCAAACTAGTATCCTTAATTTTTTTCTGCTTGTTCTGTTAGTTGGTGGGGGATGGGGGTGGGTGTTAGAATACAACACCGGATGTCCCTGACTTGCCATAGTCTGACTTAGGATTTTTCCACTTTATGATAGACTTATTGGGACATAACCCCATTGTAAGTTGAGGAGCATCTGGACTTCATGATGGCTCAATTTATGCTTTTTCAGCTCTGTGATGAGTTTATCAGGGTATTAAATTCATTTTCATCCAGGTGCAGTGACTTATGCCTGTTATCCTGACACTTTGGGAGTCTGAGGTGGGAGGATCAATTGCTTGAGTCTAGGAGTTTGAGACCAGCCTGTGCAACATAGGGAGACCCCATCTCTACACAAAATTTAAAAAATTAGGTTGGTATGGCAGCGTGTGTCTGGAGTCCCAGCTACTCAGGAGACTGAGGTGGGAAGATCTGCTTGAGCCCAAGAGGTCGAGGCTGCAGTAAGCTGTGATTGCGCCACTGCACTCCAGCCTGAGAGACAGAGAGAGACATTGTCTCTTTAAAAAAAGAAAAAAAATATATATATATATATAATTTCCAACTTACAATCGATTTATTGGGACATAACCAACCCCATGGTAAGTTGAGGAGGTTCTGTACCTTCTATGATGGGATTTGTCAGATTCTGTAGCACTCAGTTTTTGCTTTTCATCTGTAAAGTTTAGATTTTTTTGTGTGTGTAGAGACAGGCTCACTGTGTTGCCCAGGCTGGTCTTTTTTTTTTTTTTTCTTGAGACAGTTTTGCTCTTTCGCCCAGGCTGGAGTGCAGTGGCGTGATCTTGGCTCACTGCAACCTCTGCCTTCTGGTTTCAAGCGATTGTCCTGCCTCAGCCTCCCAAGTAGCTGGGATTACAGGCACCCACCACCATGCCTGGCTAATTTTTGTACTTTTAGTAGAGATGGGGTTTTACCATGTTGGCCAGGCTGGTCTCGAACTCCTGACCTCGTGATACACCTGCCTCAGCCTTCCAAAGTTCTGGGATTACAGGCGTGAGCCGCCGCGCCCGGCCCAGGCTGGTCTTTTAACTCCTGGGCTCAAGCAATCCTCCCACTTTGGCCTCCCAAAGTGTTGAGATTTAGAGGTGTGAGCCCCATTGCCCAAGCAAGTTAAGAATTTTAAACTTGCCTGTGACTTGCACAATTTGTCATTCTGTAAATCTTCATTTCTGTGAATATTTTCCCACTAAAGTATATATATAGGCCGAAAACTTAAGTATCTTTTGTCAAGGTGTTATGTAACTATGACAAGTGACTTTTGGTTACTATTTGCCTTATATATCTTTTTCTGCCCTTTTACTTTCAAGCTCTTTTGTGGCCTTAACGTTTTAGGCGTGCCTTTTGAAAGCCACACATAGCTAAATTATAGTTTATAATTTGACTCTCAACTGATGAGTTAGTGCACTTGGTAATTTTTTTTTCTTTTTTTTTTTGAGACGGAGTCTTGCTTTGTCGCCCAGGCTGTAGTGCAGTGGTGTCACCTCAGCTTACTGCAACCTCCGCCTCCCGGGTTCAAGTGATTCTCCTGCCTCAGCCTCCTGAGTAGCTGGGACTACAGGCATGCGCCACCATGCCCAGTTAAGTTTTATGTCTTCAGTAGAGAGGGGGTTTCACCATGTTGGCCAGGATGGTCTCCATCTCCTGACATCGTGATCCACCTGCCTCAGCCTCCCAGAGTGCTGGGATTACAGGCGTGAGCCACCATGCCCGGCCAGTCTGAACGTAATTTTATACAATATTTTCATATATGAAAGAAGTGTGTATACATTGAACCATCAGAAAGCAAAGGTGTCACTCATCTCAGCCATCCATGTTGACAGTCTGTGGTTGCTAGACATCACTATTGTTCCTGACATGAATTTATAGGCTATCAATAAGCAATCATTTTCTTACGATTATTCACATGTAAGTACTTAACAGTAAGGGATATGGCATACCATTAATACAATTAAAAAATAATGCGTGGAGGGTAACTAAGCAGCATAGTTGTATCACTGGAATACCTGTAACCGCTATTAAACAGCAGCAGATGCAGGGGGCTGGGGGGGTCTTTTTCCCCTTGGAGACGCGGAATAAACTGTGTTGTGTGCCTGCATTTTGACTGTGGTCTGTCACATGAGGTCAAGGTGGAATTTTTTACTTGTGGTATTAAAAATGTTTGGATTTTGGAGCATTTCTGATTTTGGATTGTTTGATAAGGGACGCTCAACCTATACTTTTATATTGTCATTCTTAAAAGGTTGTTTTGCCTAATACCCAGTTCTGGCTCGATGATTGTTTTCCCTTAGCACTTTGACAGCACTTTCATCTTCTTTTTCCATTGCTGGTATTGAGAGTGATAAGAAGTTAGATGTCAGTCGTTTCTCTGCAGGTCATCTCTAGCTTCTAACCTCTTTCTTTCATTTTTTAAAGTCTTTTTTTCTCCTTATTCTTCAATTTCACTAAGAATTATTTATGTAGAGTTCTTATTTCTTATCCTTTCTCTGCCTGAGGGTTGGTTTCTTTCTTTTTTTTTGAGACAGGTCCTTGCTCTGTCACCCAGGCTGGAATGCAGTGGTGCTATCCTGGCTCACTGTAGCCTCGGACACCTGGACTCATGTGATCCTCCCACCTTAGCCTCCCGAGTAGCTGGAACTACAGGTGCAAGCCACCACACCTGGCTAATTTTTGTATTTTTTTACGAACAGGGTTTTGCTATGTTGACCAGGCTGTTCTCTTGGGCTCAAGTGATTATCCTGCCTTGCCCTCCCAAAGTGCTGGGATTACAGGTGTGAATTATCGTGCCTGGCCTGATATATTTCTTCAATTAAAAAAAAAATTCTCAGCCATTTTTGCTTTGATATTTCTCACCTGCTTTTTCAGTTATCTCTTTCTAGTACTCTGTTTAGATCTTATATTTAGTATATTTTCTATAATGTGTTGTTTCAGCTATACGGACCATATATTCTGTAGGTAATACCAGTGGTTGCATGCTTTTCTGCTCTGATCTTCTGATGTTTCTTTCTGAAAACTTACTTCCTCTTGTGTTTGCTGTTTTTGATTTTGTGGCAGCCAATCTTTGTCTGCCATGCTCTAATTTGATGAGAATGGCCAAATGCCCTCAGTACATTTGCAGTCAATGTTCAGCAAATATTTATTGAGCTCTTCTGTACCAGACACTGTCTGGGCACTTGGTATTTACCAAAGAACAGAATGGATAATATTCTGCACCTTGGCGGAACTTAGCATCCAGTGAAACAAACTTCTAGGGTAGGGATGGAGGTAGCTGTGAGAATTTTCTTGTTTTTATCAGCCTAGCTTTGCATTTAAAGAGGTGTTTTAATATCGTGTCCAGGATTTTTACATATTCTGGGCTTAAAGTCCTCCTCATGTTGGCCAGTCCAGCAAATGTTTGTTTTGTTTTATTTTTAGGTTGCTGGTATTATCTGCTATTTTGGATTATTCTTTTGGTGTCTTGATACGTCCAAATAACCAAGTACCAGATATGTGTTTTGAATAAGCGTCAGCTAGTATTCAAAATATTTTAAAAATTACAATAGGGGATTTTCATTTTGCTAAGAGTTAGCAAATATATGATTTTTTCCCCCTCCTTCAATATGGAGTGTTCTTGTGTCAATTTCAGGAATTTCTTAGAGATTTTCAACTCTTTTACATTAGTTAGCTCATTTTTTATATCCAGAAATGGGAATGATTTCAAGGATAATTACCATTTTGAAATGGGATCATTTGCTTGCTAGAAAATGTTAACATTGACTCCAGCCAAGTACAGAACATTAAAAACAATCTGGAAAAAGGGATGTGGATCAAAATAGATTATGAGCCAAATCTGTCTCGAGGAAGGGAGTAGAGTTTAGCATTTATAATACATGGCCTATCCCAAGAGAGGGGAGGGACTATTTTATACATAAAAAAATATTAAAAGCCTTACTTTGGCCAATAAATTAAAAAGGGGCCATCAGAAACAAGAGCCATGGAGGGAAATAATGACACATAGGCTGGGGCTAGTACTGGAGTTCATTTTGTGACACTCTGGTGGCAGATCCTGTCAGTTCTGGTCCTGTCTCTGCCTCTGCCATGGCCTTCATTGAGGAGGGTTAGGGAATTTGGTGGCAGCAGGAGCACACTGCTGATCCCAGAAGCATAGGGTTAAGAACTAACTGCCTTGAATACGATCTTAGTGATTTTCAGTGGAGCCAAGGAGTTTGAAATGCATAGGCAATGTAACTTCATCAAACTTCAAAGAGCCAAGCTTGATAATCTTTCAGGGTTGTGAGAAAAGGATGAGAAAGGATTGTAGAGGACATGGGTTAGAGAGAGCGAGCTGGTTTAGCAGAATTGTTGTGAGGATTAAAGATAAATATTGGTGGGCATGTTTGTATCTATCTCTAGAAGAAACTAGAGTCCATTCTCTGTTTACCATATTGTCAGGCCTAACATTTTTCACTTCTTGGTATCAGTTACTAGTAAAGTGCCTCATGGTTAGTGTAAACCTTCAGCAGCCTGCCGTGCTTACTTACCTCCACTTGCAGGAGGTAGGTGTGTCTTTATTTTGCTTGCTGAGTCCCTGCTATTAAATTGTCACTTGCGCTTGATTCTTTATATGTGTTACTTTTAACTCTTTATTCCTTCTAGATGAGTGTGAGGTAGTCATCTTGAGATGAAGCAGCTGGGAAGCAGGGAGGCAGTCTGGCCATAGCGGTTAGGAAGAGGGTCATTAAGGTGGTCAGAAGTGGGATAGAACCTTGGTTTGACCACTGACTAGCTGTCTGACCTTGGGCAAATTATCTCATCTTTCTAAGCTCCAGTTTCTTCACATGTAAAATGAGAATCATACTAAAATTATCCCGGCTGGGTGCAGTGGCTCATGCCTGTAGTCCCAGCATTTATCACTTTGGGAGGCCGAGGCAAGCAGATCACCTGAGGTCAGGAGTTCAAGACCAGCCTTGCCAACATGGTGAAACCCCATCTCTCCAAAAAAAAAAACCAAAAAAAACTGAAAAACAAAAATTAGCTGAACGTGATGGCGGGCGCCTGTAATCCCAGCTACTCAGGAGGCTGAGGCAGGAAAATCGCTTGAACCCGGGAGGCAGAGGTTGCAGTGAGCCAAGATCATGCCAGTGCATTCCAGCCTGGGCAACAAAGTGAGACTGCCAAAAAAAAAAAAAAAAAAAAATTTCCTCTCTTTCCCATAGAAAATGACTTTGGGTAATTTGAAATTGTGGAGTGTTTTGTTTTTGCAAGTTTTCTAGTGTAGAAGTCCTAAACTTACACAGAATAAGTGGTTAAATGTTAATGAATAGTAGCCTATTTTATGGACTCTGGCTTGGTTTTGAAGTCTTGATTGTAGAGGTAGGATATTGTAAACTTTTTTATTCAACTGACTTTGTTTTTTTGGTTTGGGATAGAAAGTCTTAGTTTTTAAAAAAAAAATAATATGTGATATTTATTTTGAAAACAATTATAGAGAAGGCTAAAATCCATTCTGATCACCTTTTCCAAATCCTTTTCCATCTTCTGTTGTTACTGGTTTTGTGTCTCCTTTCTTGATTTTTTTTCTGTATATTTGCATATATATGCTGGGTATGTGTGTTTTATAATATAATAGCACCATACTATTGTGCCGTTCTTTTTTCATTCATCTCTTTTCACTGAGTCCCATGTAGTACTAATAGGTCTACCTCTTTCTTTTTAATAGCTGCATACTAAGGGTATACTTTATAGCCATTTCCCGTATCAAGGGTCTTTAGATTTTGTTGTTATTATCACAAACAATTCAGCTGGCTTTTAGTTCAATGTAATAAAGTTCTTTGTTCTTAAAAGCCTTTAGAATTACATTGTTTAGTGCAGAAATAAAACACTAAGTTACAAGCTGAGTTATTTTGCTTTTTTGTCTTTGCAAGTAAAGTACAAATGTTTAAGCAAAGGGAAGAAAACTTTTCTTAGAAAAGTATTTTGTTTACCTCCTTTCAAAATGAGATACGACATTGCTTTTAAATTCTATAAATGACCAATTATTTAGCAAATCTTTTAAAATTGTGGGAAAATACATAACATAAAGTTTGCATTTTCACCATTTTTAAAAAAGTTCCCAGCAAAATTGAGCAAAAAATATGGAGGAGAGTTCCCATATACTCCTGTCCCCACACTTCTGTGATAACATCCCTCAGGAGAATGGTGCATTTGTTAGAGTTGATGAACCTACACCAACACATTATCATCCAAAGTCCATACTTTAGGGTTTACTCTTGGTGTTACACATTGTATAAGTTTTTTAGACTGGAGTGCAGTGGTGTGATCTCGGCTCACTGTAACCTCCGCCTCTCAGGTTCGAGTGATTCCCCTGCCTCAGCCTCCTGAGTAGCTGGAATTACAGGCATTTGCCACCAGACTGGCTAACTTTTGTGTTTTTAGTAGAGACAGGGTTTCACCATGTTGGCCAGGCTGGTCTCAAACTCCTGACTTCAGGTGATCCGCCTTCTTTGGTCTCCCAAAGTGCTGGGATTACAGGCGTGAGCCACTGTGCCCAGTCATATTCTAAAAGTTTTGAAAAATGTATAAGGACATTTGAGACTCAAAAAGAGTCTCAAAAAGAAAAAAATTAAAGCAGCCTTAAATACGGGATAAATATTTGGTTGTGGTATATAATTTTTTATATATAATGCTTTTTATGTATAATTATTTTTATATATTGATTCAGTTTTCCCATATTTTGCTGAGGATTTTTATATCTGTGTTCATGAGAGATATTGATTTGTACTTGCCTTGTAGTGTCCTTGTCTGATTTTGGTATTATGGTTATGCTGACCCCATAGAATGAATTAGAAAGTATTCTGTCTGCGACTGCCGGGTGCAGTGGCTCACACCTGTAATCCCAGCACTTTGGGAGGCCGAGGCGGGTGGATCACAAGGTCAGGAGATCAAGACCATCCTGGCTAACACGGTGAAACCCCGTCTCTCTTAAAAATACAAAAAATTAGCCGGGTGTGGTGGCGGGCGCCTGTAGTCCCAGCTACTTGGGAGGCTGAGGCAGGAGAATAGCGTGAACCCGGGAGGCGGAGCTTGCAGTGAGCTGAGATCACGCCCTGCACTCCAGCCTGGGCGACAGAGCAACTCTGTCTTAAAAAAAAAAAAAAAAAAAAAAAATTCCGTCTGCTGCTTTCTATTTTCTGGAAGCAATTTTAGAGAATTGGTATTATTTTTTCCTTAAATATTCAGTAGAATTCACCAGTGAACCCATGTGGGCCTAGTGCTTTCTATTTTAGAAGGTTATTATTCAAATTTTAAATTTATAGGCCCTTAAGATTATCTCTTTTTGTGTACATTTTGGCAGATTGTTTCTTTCAAGGAATTGTTCCATTTCATTTAGGTTATTAAAATTTTGAGCATAGAATAGTTGATAATATTTCCTTATTCTTCTAATGCCCATGGTATCTGTAGTAATGTCATTTTTCATTTTTGGTATTGGAAATTTGTGTCTTCTCTCATCTCTCTTTCTCCTCAGCCTGGCTAGAGTTGCGCTGATTTTATTGTTGTTTCCTGAAAACCACCTTTTGTCTTTTTCTCTCTTGATTTCCTGTTTTCAGTTTCATTGATTTCTGCTCTAATTCTTCTTTTCTTATGCTTACTTTGGAATTAATTTGCTCTACTTTTTCTGGTTTCCTAAGATAGAAGATTAGATTATTGGTTTTGGATCTTCTTTTTTAGTGTATTACTCAATGCTATAAATTTCCTTCTAGACACTGTTTTTGCTGTATCCCACAAGTTTTGATAAATTGTATTTTTCAAGGCCAGGTGCAATGGCTCATACCTGTAATCCCAGCACTTTGGGAAGCTGAGGCGGGCGGATCACTTGAGGCCAGGAGTTTGAGATCAGCCTGGCCAACATGGCAAAACTCTATCTCCACTAAAAATACAAAAATTAGCCGGGGCATGGTGACACATGCCTGTAATCCCAGCTACTCGGGAGGCTGAGGCATGAGAATTGCCTGAACCTGGGAGGCAGTGGTTGCAGTGAATGTAGATTGCACCACTGCACTCCAGCCTGGGCAACACAGCAAGACTGCCTCAAAAAAAAAAAAAAAATTGTATTTTTTTTATTTAGTTAAAAATACTTTCAACTTTCTCTTGAGATTTCTTTTTTGACTCCCATGTTACTTAGAAGTATATTATTTAATCTTCTGGTATTTGGGATTTTTCAGTTATCTTTCTGTTGTTGATTTCTAGTTTAATTTCATTGTGGTCTGAGCATACATTGTATGATTTCTGTTATGTGTTTTAAGGCTCATAGTGTGGGCTCTCTTGGTGAATGTTCTGTATGAACTTGAGAACTGTAATCTGCTGTTTTTGAAATAATGTATAGATGTCAATTATACCCAGTTGATTTGATGGTGCTATTGAGTTCCATCATGTCCTTACTGATTTTCTACCTGCTGGATTTGACCATTTCTGATGGAGGGGTGTTGAAGTTTCCAACTATAATAGTAGATTCATCTATTCTCCCTTGCAGTTCTATCAGTTTTTGCCTCATGTATTTTGACACTGTTATTAGGCAAATACACATTAAGGATTGTTATGTCTTCTTGGAATATTTCTTCCTTTATCATTATGTAATACCTCTCTTTAGCCTTGATAACTTTTCTTGTTATGAAGCCTGCTCTATCTGCAATTAATACAGCTACTCTTGTTAACTTTTGATTAGAGTTAACATGATGTATCTTTTTCCATCCCTTTCTTTTTTTTTTAAACAGGGACTTGCTCTATAGCCCAGGCTGCAGTGCAGTGGCACAGTCATAGCTCAGTGTAACCTCCAAGTGTGTGCCACCACACCCAGCTAATTAAAAAAAAATTCTTTTTTGTAGAGATGGTGTCTCGCTGTGTTTCCCAGCCTGGTCTTGAGCTCCTGGGCTCAAGCAGTCCTCCTATCTCGGCCTCCCATCTCGGCCTCCCAAAGAGTTGGGATTATAGGTGTGAGCCCAGCCCCCCATTCCTTTACTTTTGATCTACGTGTGTCTTTATATTTAAAGTGGCTTTGTTTTCTTATTTTTGGTTTTTATATTTTTATTGGGAGCTACAGGGGAACGGCTTCTTCCCTGTCAATGGAGGTGCTCACAATTTTCTCAGCCACTCCAAGCTTGGGCCCTAGAGCACCTGGGGGGTCCTGATGGTGGCTGGACACATCAGGCATGTTCTCATCATGTAGAAGGGGCACTGGGTAGTTGTAGGGTGTGTCCTGATTGATCATGATGGCCTACTTGGTGTAGGGGCTGAGTAGGGGCAGAATCACAGAAGCTGGTGATGGTTAAGGACACATTGGCTCAGGCATTCTTGAGGAATGCAACAAGTCTCGCTGCCATCTTGATCTTGAAGGTGGCAACAGCTAGGTTCCTTGTAGACAACATATAGTTGGGTCTTATTTTTTGATACATTCTGAAAATTGCTCTTTTAATTGGTGTATTTAGACCATTGACCTTTAATGTGATTATTGATATAGTTGGATTAATATCTGTGATATTTATTGCTGTTTTCCAGGTTTTGCCTTTTTTTTTTTTTGAGGCGGAGTCTGCCTCTGTTGCACAGGCTGGAATGCAATGGTGTGATCTCGGCTCACTACAAGCTCTGCCTCCTGGGTTCATGCCATTCTCCTGCCTCAGACTCCAGAGCAGCTGGGACTACAGGTGTCTGCCACCACGCCCGGCTAATTTTTTTGTATTTTTAGTAGAGACGGGGTTTCACCATGTTAGCCAGGATGGTCTCGATCTCCTGACCTCATGATCCGCCCGCCTCGGCCTCCCAAATATTTTTTTGTTTGTGCTTTTGTCACATACACTTTTTCTGCCTTTTTTGGTTTTAATTGATCATTTTATATGATTTCCATTTTTATCTTCTTTCTTAGCATATTTGTTAAACTTTTTTTAGCTTTTAAAGGGTTACACTGGAGTTTGCAACATATATTTGCAGTTAATCCATGTCCACTTTCAAATAACACTACAGAGGTAGTGCACATACAGGTATTATACCTCGTTTTATTGTGGCTCACTTTCTTTCACTTTGCAGATACTGTGTGTGTGTGTGTGTGTGTGTGTGTGTGTTTTAATGAACAAATTGAAGGTTTATGGCAACCCCATATTTGCCAGGGTATCAGCGCCATTTTTCCAGTTGCATGTGCTCACTTCATTAGCATTTTTTATTGGTAAAATACTTATAATTAAAGTCCGTGCTTTTTTTTTAAGACATAATGGTATTGCACACTTAATAGTGTAAATATAATGTTTGCATATGGGAAACCAATATATTCGTGTGACTTACTTTATTGTGACATTTGCTTTTTTTGATAGTCTGGAACTGAACCTGTAATATCTCCAAGGTATGCCGTTACCAGTAATAACAAATATTTCTGATTCCGCCTTCCTGTCTCATTGTTGTCATTCATTTTACTTATAAGCATGCATAAATACATAAGGAAGCATACTTAATCGAGTACATTGTTATTGTTATTTTGAACAAACTACTTTTAATTAAGAATAAGAAAAATCAATTTTTTTTGAATCTTCACTTAATTCCCTCTCCAGTACTCTAATCTGTGTTTCCTACCTGGATCATTTTCCTTCTCTCTGAAGTAATTTTGGCAACATAGGTTTACTGGAAACAAATCCCCTCAATTTTGTTTGTCTCTTTCACTTTGAAGGATACTTTTGCAGGGTGCAGAATTCTAGGTTGGTGTTATTTTTCCCCCTCTCAGTACTATAAATATTTCATTCTACTCTTTCCTGCTTGCATGGTTTCTAAGAAGTTAGATGTAATTCTTGCCTTTGCTACCCTGTAGGTAAGGTTCCCTCCCACCTTGATTTCTTTTAAGATTTTTTTTTTGTTTTTGATTTTCTGACATTTGACTATGATATTGCTCAGTGTTTTTTTTTGGTGGGGGGTAAGTGGGGAGGTCATTGCTTGGCTTTTTATTGGCATTGTTTCCTGAACTTTCTGGATCTATGGTTTGGTGCCAGACAACAATTTGGAAAAATCTCTGTCGTTATTACTTCAAATATTGCTTCTTTCCTCTTTTTTCCAGATATTACCATCACATATGTTATACCTTTTGTAGTTGTCCCATAGTTCTTGGATATTTTCTGTTTTTTTTTTTTTTTGTATTTTTTTCTCTTTCCTTTTCAGTTACGGAAGTTTCTATTGTCATATCCTAATGCTCAGATTCTTTCTTCAGCCGTGTTTAGTCTACTGATAGATCCACAGAGGGATTCTTCATTTCTGTTACAGTGTCTTTTTCTCTAGCATTTCTAATTGGTTATTTCTTAGAATTTCCATCTCTCTGCTTATGTTATCTTTCTGTTCTTGCTTGTTGTCTGCCTTTTTCACTAAAGCCTTTAGCATATTAATCATGTTTTTTACAAAATTGCTAGTGGCCGGGCATGGCCTGTAATCTTAGCACTTTGGGAGGCTGAGGCAGGCAGGTTGCTTGACTCAGGAATTTGAGACCAACCTGGTCAACTTGATGAAACCCCATCTCTACAAAAAGTACAAAAATTAGCTGGGCGTGGTGGCACACACCTGTAGTCCCAGCTACTTTTTGGGGCTGAGGCAGGAGGATCACTTGAGCCTAGGAAGTTGAGGCTGCAGTGAGCCTTGTTTGTGTCACTGCACTCCAGCCTGGGTGACAAAGCGAGATCCTGTCTCCAAAAAAAAAAATTGCTGGTTTGGTAATTCTGCCATTGCAGCCGTATTTGACTCTGGTTCTGATGCTTGTTCAGTGTCTTTAATTAAAAAAATTTTTTTCAGAGTCTCAGTGTTTAAACCAGAAGGTTGTTAAGTGTCTTCAGCTGTGTGTGTGTGTGTGTGTGTGTGTGTGTGTGTGTGTGTGTGTGTGTGTGTGTTTGAGACAGAGTCTTGCTCTGTTGCCCAGGCTGGAGTGCAGTGGTGCAATCATCTTCTAGGTGCAAGGATCCTCCCACCTCAGCCTCCTGAGTAGCTAGGACTACAGTCAGACACCACTGTGCCCAGCTATTTTTTTAAAAAATTTATTTTTTGTAGAGATGGGTGTTGCTGTGTTGCCCAGGCTGGTCCTGAACTTCTGGGCTCAAGCAGTCCTCCTACTTCAGCCTCCTAAAGTGTCGGGATTATAGGTGTGAGCCACCAGTCCCAGCCCATTTTAACTGTTTGGAGTGTACCGTTCAGTGGCATTAAATACATCCACATTGTTGATCAACCATCACCACCATCCATCTCCTGAATGGTTTTCATCTTCCCATACTGAAACACAGTAGCCATTGAATCATCTTTTGGCTTCCCTGGGCCACATTGGAAGAAGAGTTGCCTTGGGCCAAACATAAGTTACAGTAACACTAACGATAGCTGATGAGCTTAAAAAAAACCACACAAAAAACTCAACGTTTTAATAAAGTTTATGAATTTGTGTTGAGCCTCATTCAGAGCTGTCCTGGGCCACAGGTTGGACCAGCTTGCATTAAACACTAACTCCTGCTCCCGCCCAGACCCTGGCAACTGCCATTCTACTGTCTCCATGAATTCGACTACTCTAAGTACCTCGTGTAAATTGCATCATACAGTATTTGTCCTTTTATCACTGGCTTCAAGCACAGTGTCTTCAAGGTTTACTCATGTTGTAGGATGTGTCCGAATTTCCTTTCTTTTTTTATTTTTAAATTTTTTAGAGGCAGAGTCTTGCTCTGTTGCTGGACTACAGTGGCATGATCATAGCTCACTGCAACCTCATACTCCTGGGCTCAAGGGATCTTCCCACCTCAACCTCCCTAGTAGTTGGAACCATAGGTGTGCATCACCATGCCTGGCTAAGTTTTATTTTTATTTTTTGAGGTCTTGCTATGTTGCCCAGGCTGGTCTTGCCTGGCTTCAAGTGATCCTCCCACCTTGGCCTCCCAGAGTGCTGGGATTTCAGGCGTAAGCCACTGCGCCTCACTAGAATTTCCTTTAAGGCTGACTTATATTTCATTTTATGTATATACAACATTGGTTATCCATTTATCCATCAATGGACACTACATTGCCTCTGCCTTTTGGCCATTGAGAGTGATGCTGCCATGAACATGGGTGTATAAATATCTGTTCAAGTCTCTGCTCTCAGTTCTTTAGGGTATATACCAAGAAGTGGAATGGCTAGATCATATGGCAGTTCTCATTCTACTTTTTTGAGGAGCTGCCATACTGTTTTCCATGACTGTACCATTTTACATTTCCCCAGTGGCACATGAGGGTTCCACTTTGCCCACATTAGCTAGCACCTCTTTTTGAGTGTTTATAGACATGAGCTGTACAGTGGTTTTCAAAGCATTGTTGGTTGCTTAAATCTTTCTGGCAGCAAAATCCAGGGAGGTTTTCTTTGTAGAATTTACAAGGTCTGTGTTACTATATTTTCCTGGTTTTCTTCCTACCATTCTTGGCCTCTCTTAATTTTCTTCTGGGCCACTTTCACATTTTTTTCTCCAGCCTTTCTTATTTTCCACACTGTTTCTTGGGTGGTCTCCACTTTCATGGCTGAACTTACCAGGTATGTGCTAATGATGCTCATACCTACTTCTAACCCTGATTTTCTGTTGAGTTCCGGTGCTTACTGGGCATTTCCACTTGTGCTCATTCTGCCCTCAAAGCAGTTATGACCCTGGATATGTAGGGTCTAAGTGCTAATGAGCCTGAATCCTGATACTTCCAAAGACTAGTTATTTGCTCTCTGAGCTTCAGTTTCCTCGCTTACATATGGGAAGGATAACAGTTATTTTAAGGATTAAATGATAGTTCATGTAATGTTTATATTACAGTATACATTGGTGGTAGTTAACATGTCTAGCCATTATCACTATTATTCTTTGTATAAATAATTTCTCCCTCTATTTCATAAATTTTTAAAAATTGTCATGCGATTATGTAATAAAAGGTGCTGCCGTTTTTAATTTTTAATTTTTTAGAGACAGAGTCTTGCTTTGTCACCCAGGCTGGTGTGCAATGGTACAATCATAGCTTGTTGCAATTTTCAGCCCTGGGTTCAAAGTGATCCTCCTGCTACAGCCTCCCAGTAGCTAGGACAATAGGTGTGAGCCATCATGCTTGGGGTAAAAAAAAAAAAAAAAAACCATATATATATATAATATAGATAATATATATTATATATTATCTATATTATATATAATCTATATATTATCTATATTATCTATATTATATATATTTATATTAATATATATAATATAGATAATATAGATAATATATAGATTATATATAATATATAGATAATATATATAATATATATGAAAAAATATATATAATATATAAATATATATAATATATATACAAAAAAATACACACACACACACACACACACACACACACAGAGTAGAGATGCCCAGGGTGGTCTCAAACTCCAGACCTCCCAAAGTACTGGATTACAGGCGTGAGCCACTGCACCTGGCCAAGGTACTGTTATTTTTATTAATCTTGTATGTCATTATAGTACTCTTTTAAAAAGCTAGCACCCGGCCGGGCACTGTGGCTCCTGCCTGTAATCTCAGCACTTTGGGAGGCTGAGGTGGGCGGATCACAAGGTAAGGAAATCAAGACCAATTTGGCTAACACGGTATAACCCCGTCTCTACTAAAAATACAAAAAAATTAGCTGGGCGTGGTGGCGGGAGCCTGTAGTCCCAGCTACTCTGGAGGCTGAGGCAGGAGAATGGCGTGAACCCGGGAGGAGGAGCTTGCAGTGGGCCAAGATTGCGCCACTGTACTCCAGCCTGGGCAGCTGAGTGAGACTCCATCTCAAAAAAAAAAAAAAAAAGAATAAATAAAAAAGTATAATTAGATTTTTTTGTAACACGAAGAAAGGATGAATGCTTGATGTGATGGTTACATCATTTACCCCGATGTGATTATTATACATTACATGCCTGTATCAAAACATCATGGCCGGGCATGGTGGCTCACGCCTGTAATCCCAGCACTTTGGGAGGCCGAGGCGGGCGGATCACGAGGTCAGGAGATCGAGACCATCCTGTCCCACATGGTGAAAGCCCATCTCTACTAAAAATACAAAAATTAGCTGGGTGCGGTGGGACACGCCTGTAATCTCAAAAAAAAAAAAAAAAAAAAAAAAAGCTGGTACCTATACGCAAGTGTATCAGCAATAGATGAGTAGACCTGTTTCCCTATATTCCCCTTCTAGTGTTAGTTTTAATTATTTGTGATTTGTTTGGTGGTTCACTGGATATAAAGGAATACCTTATGAATTTTCATTAAGAAAATTAATGAAAAATTAATAAAAAGCTAAATATTAAATATTGGCTTGCATTTTGGTTTCTTCTTGACTGATTGCTTGATTACTGGGTTCCTATTTCTTTGGTTCCCACTAGGTATTGTATAAGCTTAAAAATTATCCTCTGGTATTTTGAGTTTACTCCCCCTTTTGAAAGGACTTTCTCTTTTGTTTTAATCTCTGTACTTCATGTCATTGCTCCTCTATTGTCTGGATCTTAACCGCCCCCCAGCCCCATTATTGAGAACTGTATTTACAGCAAGCCCCTTAAAAACAAATTTTATGTTTGTTTTTACAATATACAGTTAATTTCTTAGTGTCATCAGCTATAAATGGAGTTATGAGAAATAAGTGAAAATTGTTCAATAAATATTTCAGTGCCTGTGAAGTGCCAGGCTCAAAAATGTTTAAGAACTGCCTGGCACATATGAGATCCTCTGTAGAAGTAGTAGCCATTGTGATGTACCATAAAGTTTACTTTTCATAATTTGGGAGGCAGTAGCATGATGGAAATAGGGTGTCATTTTTGTGTTCTTCCCTAGCCACTTCCCTACTGTGTTACCTGGATCAGTTACTGTCTCTCCAGCTCAGATTATTTGTAAAAGATGATATAACTTACAATACAAGATTGTGAGGGTCAAATGCAAATGTGTGAATACATTTGGTAAAGCAAAGTACAGATGCTAAAACCCTTAAAAAACAATCTTTTCTTAGCACCTTCCTTTGCAAATATAGATTGCATTATTGTTTTGTAACAGCTTTATTGAGACATAACTCACCCACTTAACGCATACAAGTTAATGTTTTTTAGTATATTCATGGAGTTGTACAACTGTCATCACAATCACTTAGAATATTTTCATTATTCCACAGGAAACCCTATACCTGTTAGTAATCACTTTTCATTTTTCTCTCATCCCGCTATACCTAGGCAACCACTAATGTACTTTCTGTTCCTATAGATGTGCCTATTCTGGGCATTTTATATAAATGGAATCATACAAACGTGGTCCTTTTTTGGGACTAGCTTTTCCCCTCTTAGCCATGTTTTCAAGATTTATCTGTGTAACATGTATGAGTACTTCATTTCTTTCTTTTGTCAAATAATACTCATTATGTGGGGAATATTACCTTTTATTTATTCATTCATCAGTTGATAGATACTTGGATGTTTCTGAGTTTTGGCTTTTATGAATAATGCTGCTGTAGACATTTATGTACAAATTTTTCTGTGAAAGTATGTTTTAATTCTCTTGGATACATACCTAGGAGTAGAATTGTTGGGTCATATGGAGCTCTGTGTTTATCCTTTTGAGAAACTGTGAGACTATTCTCCAAAGTGTCTACACCATTTTACATTCCCACCAGCAATGTGTAAGGATTCTGATTTTGTCACATCCATGCCAGCACTTTTGTTTTTTGAGACAGCGTCTCACTCTGTTGCCCAGGCTGGAGTGCAGTGGTGCAGTCACAGCTCACTGCATGATAGCCTTGACCTCCTGGGCTGAAGTGATTCTCCCACCTCAGCCCCCCAAGTTGCTGGGACCACAGGCATATGCCACCATCTCTGGCTAATTTTTTTGAGTTTTTCTTTTCTTTTTTTTTTTTTGTTGTTGTTAAGACAAGGTTTCACTACATTGTCCAGGCTGGTCTTGAACTCCTGGGCTCAAGTGATCCTCTCCTCTCGCCTTGGCTTCCCAAAGTTGTTGGGATTACAGGTGTGAGCCACCATGCCCAGCCTTTCCCATCCCTTCCCATCCCTCCTTCCTTTTTGAGACGGGGTCTCTCTGTATTGTCCAGGCTGGACGGGGACTCATGGATTCAAGCAGTCCTCCTGCCTTAGCCTCTCTAGTGGCTGGGACTGCAGATGTGTGCCACTGCGCTTGCCTCATTTGGTTTTTTTTTTTGGAGACAGTCTTACTCTGTCACCCAGGCTGGAGTGCAGTAGTGCAATCTCAGCTGGCTGCAACCTCTGCCACCTGGGTTCAAGCAATTCTTGTGTCTCAGCCTCCTGAGTAGCTGGGATTACAGGTGTGTGCCACCGCATCTGGCTAATTTTTGTATTTTTAGTAGAGTCGGGGTTTTGCCATGTTGGCCACGCTGGTCTCAAACTCGGCCTCAAGCACTTCACCCACCTTGGCTTCCTAAAGTACTGGGATTACAGCAGTCTACTGTGCCTGGCCTCGCTTGCCCATTTTAAAATTGTGTTGTTTGTCTTTATTACTAAGTTGTAGGAGTTTCTCAATTATTCCATATTCTTGTCTTTTTTTTTTTTTTTTTTTTTTTTTTTTTGAGACAGAGTCTTGCTCTGTTGCCCAGGCTGGAGTGCAGTGGTGCAATCTCGGCTCACTGCAAACTCCGCCTCCCAGGTTCACGCCGTTCTCTTGCCTCAACCTCGCGAGTAGCTGGGACTACAGGCGCCCACCTCCACGCCCGGCTAATTTTTTTGTTTGTTTGTTTTGTTTTGTTTTTTGAGACGGAGTGTCGGTCTTTCACCCAGGCGGGAGTGCAGTGGTGCGATCTCGGCTCACTGCAAGCTCCGCCTCCCGGGTTCACGCCATTCTCCTGCCTCAGCCCCCCGAGTAGCTGGGACTACAGGCGCCCGCCACCGCGCCCGGCTAATTTTTTTTTTTTTTTTGTATTTTTAGTAGAGATGGGGTTTCACTGTGTTAGCCAGGATGGTCTCAATCTCCTGACCTCGTGATCCACCCACCTTGGCCTCCCAAAGTGCTGGGATTACAGGCGTGAGCCACCGTGTCCGGCCTCTGTATTCCTGTCTTTTGAGACAGGGTTTCACTCTGTCACCTGGCTGGAGTGCAGTGCTGCGATCACTGCTCACTGCAGCCTCGACTTCGTGGGCTCAGGCGATCTTCCCACCTCAGCCTCCTGAGTAGCTGGGACTACAGGCGTATGCTACCACGCCTGACTGATTTTTTTGTATTTTTTGTAGAAACGGGGTTTTACCACGTTGCCCATGCTGGTCTCAAACTCCTGGGCTCAAATGGTCTGCCTGCCTCGGCCTCCCAAAATGCTGGGACTACAGGCATGAGCCACTGCGCCCAACCTTGTATATAAATCTTTTATCAGATATATGATTTGTCAGTATTCCATTCTTTGGGTTTTCTTTTCACTTCTTGATGGTGTTATTACTGAAGGATGAAAACTTTTAATTTGAAGTGCAATTTATCTTATTTTTCTTTTATCTCGTGTTTTTGGTGTCATATCTAAGAAAGTTTTGCCTAATCCGTGGCCACAAAGATTAACTCCTGTGTTTTTTTCTGAGTTTTGATTGCCTCATTTTTAATGACTGTGTTTCACTGGATAGATAAAAGAACCTTGGTTCAGATGAGATCATTGTTGTTTATTGTTGGATATTTAGGAACCATGTATTTGTGGATGACCTGGATTGTTTGTTCTGTGGTTTTCCCCACAGTGTCATCTTCCTCTATATTTAGACATTTCTTTTTCTATTATAAGCTCTTTGGACATTATTATATATGACTTTGTGCTCAGTATAAACACCTTAGAATAAAAGAATAATTGGACCAAGGGGTATATAGATTTTAACACCTTTTTGTTATCAGTGGCCAGAAAAATTACCCCAGTTGCTATTTTACCAGCAGTTCCAGACAGTTTTATGTTAATACATTTTAAAACTTGTTTTATTAGGGGTAAATTTGGACATGCAGAAATTGAACAGTATAATGAAACTATCAGTTACCCAGCTCTAACAACCATACACTCAAGGCCAGTCTTGTCCCACTTAACTTCCCCATTTCCCACTTCTCTTCTATATTATTACTATTTAAAAACTCTATTGAATCACAATAGAAATACGGAAAAGTACATACAATAAGCAGATTTTCATAAGCTGAAATCCCCCC
The DNA here is from genome assembly GCF_028858775.2 of Pan troglodytes. Classification (NCBI taxonomy): domain Eukaryota; kingdom Metazoa; phylum Chordata; class Mammalia; order Primates; family Hominidae; genus Pan; species Pan troglodytes. Next base: position 70,540,939 of record NC_072407.2, read on the forward strand.
GGGCAAGCAGCCATCACATGTCTCCTTGTGTCCACTTCCAGTCACACCCTCTTTAGGGGCAGCCGGTATTCTAACAGCTAACAGCACTGATTAGTTTTGCCCAGTTTTGTTTCTATTAAATAGAGTCTTACAGTAGGTACTCTTGTGTCTTTCTCTTGCCATTGTTTGTAAAATTACTGAAGTCATTGCATACAGTTGATTATTTGTTACTGTTGCTTCACGAAATTTTGTCATATGAAATTGTTCTGTTGTTGATGGACATTGGATAGATGGTAGTTTTGGGCTGTTACAGATATTGCTGCTCTGAACATTCAGTTTGTGTCTTTTGGTCAACAACATACGTATGCATTTCTGTTGTTCAGTATACCTAAGGGTGAAATTGCTAGGGCATAGAGGTATATGTATAGTAGTGGCATCTACTAAAGCTATTGTACCAAATTAGGCTTCCATCAGCAGTGTGTGAAAGTTCCACTTACTCTGGATCCTCTCCAGTATTTCATCCTTTTCATTTTAGCCATGCTGGTAGCTGTGTAGAGATGTCTTACTTAGGGCAATTTTAATTTACAGTAGTGAGGTCATACGTTTATTGGTCATTTGGATATCCTTTTTTATGAAACATATATTTAAGCCTTTTATTTTTTTCTATTATCTTTTTTCTGTTTTTATTACCTATTTTTTGCTGCATAATAAATTATCCCCAAACGTAGTGGATTAAAACAGCAATAAACATTATCTTGCAGTTTCTGGGAGTCAGAAACTTGGGAGTGGCATGGTTGTCTGCTTCTGGCTTGGGTGTGATTAGCCCTCTGAAGCCTTCATAGATCCGCTGGAGGATCTGTTCTAAGGTGGCTCATTTACATGCCTGGCAAGTAGGTTCTGGTTCTGGCTGTTGGTGGGAGACCTCAGGTCGTTTTCACATCGGCTTTTGCCAGGGATGTCTGAGTTTCCTGTTCTCAGGACATGGTGATAACTTCCCACTGAGAGAGTGATTCAAGAGAAAGAGCCCCTAAGTGGAAGCTATCATTTTTGTGACCTAGTCTTGGAAGTCACGTAGCATCTAGCTTTGCCATGTTCTGTTTGTTAGAAGAGAGGCACATTGTGGACTTTTAAAAAAGTGACAGGGTCTTATTCCGTCACCCAGGCTGGAGTGTAGTGGTGCGATCATAGCTCACTGCAGCCTTGACCTTCCTGGCTCAAGGGATCCCCCCACTTCAGCCTCCTGAGTAGCTAGCTGGGCCCACAGTTGCGCGCACCACCACACCCGGCTCAGTTTTGTATATTTTGTAGTTGGAGTTTTGCCATGTTTCCCAGGCTGGTCTCAAACTCCTGGGTTTGAGCATTCCTCCCACCTCGGCCCTCCAAAGTGCTAGGGATTTTAGGCAAGAGCCACTGTGCCCAGCTGAGATGTATTTTAAAACAACACTTAGTAGGATTTTTGTATTTTGGACAGGCATCTCTTGTCAGATGTATATATCGTGAATATCTTTACCTATTCTGTGGGTCCTCATTGTGTCTTTTGAGGTGAAGGAGTTCTATTAAATTTTTTTTTCTTTATTGTCAATTTTGTCCATTATATTTTGAAGATATTCAAATAATTATTGCTTCTTCTATAAATATGTTAGTATATGTTCTCAGAGAATAAGGACTCTTAACCGTAACAACCACAAAGCCTCACATCTTAAAAATAAAATGAACACACATTTGCTTGATATTATTCAATACTTAGACTTGAAAGTTCTAGTTTCATGTGATAACTTTTTTGTGTGATTTTCTAATTTTGGCAGTGGCAAATCAGGATCCAAATAAGACCTACCTTTTTTTTTTTTTTTTTTTTTTGTCTATGGGTTCCTCGTTTTTTGCTCTTCTCCCACCATGCCTTCCATTTGTGGGAGGACTGGGCTCTTTTGTTTTGTGGTATTCCCCACAGTGTTGTGTAGCTTCTGTTTTATGTGCACTGGTAGTTGGATCTTGAGGAAGTTTCTCTTGGAGAATACACTTTGTTGGACTCTCACTTTAAAACTTTTTTATTTTTTTGAGACGAAGTCTCAGTCTTTTGCCCAAGCCGGAGTGCAGTGGTGTGATCTTAGCTCACTGCAACCTCCACCACCTGGGTTCAAGCAATTCTCCTACCTCACCCTCCCAAGTAGCTGGGACTACAGGTACGTGCCACCACGCCTGGCTAATTTTTGTATTTTTAGTAGAGACGGGGTTTCACCATCTCGGCCAGGCTGGTCTTGAACTCCTGACCTCGTGATCTGCCTGCCTCGGCCACCCAAAGTGCTGGGATTACAGGCGTGAGCCACTGTGCTCAGCCTAAAACTTTTATCTGAAAATGGTGCCGTTTCTTTGGTTGTGATCTGTCTCTGGAGGTTGAATGTGGAGCTAAACTGAAATTTTTAAGGGCTTCTAACCTAAATCACATTGAAATTCATTTAGACCAGAGCTGTTCAATACTTGAAGGGTGAGGGTTCATTTTGGAAGGCACTTCCGCCGCCTTCCTTTTCTGTGTGTACGGGAGGCCAGTGGCAGTCTGGTCATCTTGACTGCATCACGCCCTCACTGGCAGTTCAGAATGTTGCAGGGCATCGTTAGCATGGATTTTGCTGTTGTTAGTTTTTTCATGTTTATTGTCTACTTGTTTTCTCCTCGTGCTGTCTGCTGGCTTTCCTTCTCTTGTTGCCAGTTTTGGAGTTGTGATGAACAATATGTTAAGGGTTGATAACTCAAAATTCTTAAGTTCTTTGTGGGTTAACATTGAATTTGTAGTGTTCTCCAGTCTCTTTCTTTTCTAACAGAAACTTTCATGATGAAAAATTGGAAGAATAAATTACAATGTGATTAACCCTGCACATTGAAGAAGTAGACAAATTATTAGTATTATTTTGAGACAGGGTCTCACTCTGTCATGTAAGCTGGAGGGCAGTGGCGGGATCTCGGCCAGTGCAACCTCTGCTTCCCAGGTTCAAATGATTCTCGTGCCTCAGCCCCCTGAGTAGCTGAGATTACAAGCATGCACCACCACACCTGGCTGATTTTTGTAATTTTAGTAGAGATGGGGTTTCACCATGTTGGCCAGGCTGGTCTCGAACTCCTGGCCTCAAGTGATCTGCCCGCCTTGGCCTCCCAAAGTGCTGGGATTACAGGCGTGAGCCACTGTGCCCAGCCTTCAAATTGTTTCTTAAAATGCGTGTGTATCCAGAGTTTAAACTGAAAGAGCTGTTTTCTTAATTCCAACTGTATTTTTAAAGTATCATTCAACTTCAAGTAATAATTAAATTTTTCATGTTTTGTTTATAAGTGAATGTATGTAAATGATACCAATTTTTGGCCACTAATTCATTCAGCAGATACCTTGGGTGCCTACCTGGTGCCAGTCCTGTGCTTTGGTCATACAGTAAGTCCTCACTTAACACCATTAACAGGTTCTTGGAAGCTGCAAACTTAAGCAAAATGACATAGAACTGAACCAGTTTTGTCTGCCTCATCAGTGTTATAATGGAATGGTGTTATTCAAGAACCTGCTGTATGTTGTTTTGCTTAAAGTCGCAGTTTGAAAAAACGTGTTGACACTATTAAGTGAGGACTTACTGTGTACATGGTTAAAGATGATGGACATGGTGCTGGTACCCTCATGAAATGCTCAGGACAGTGTTTCTACGAAAGACAATGCAGGCTATGTATGTAATCTTAAATTTTTTAATAGCCACATGAAGAAAGTAAAAAACGCATAAAATTAATTTTAATATGTTTTATACAACCCATTATGTCCAAAATATTATTTCAGCATATAATCAGTAGGAAAATTGAGATGTTTTCACATTTTTTATACTAAATCTTTGAAATCCATTGCATATTTTATACTCTTAGTACCTCTTAGATGAAACTAGTCATATTTCAAGTGCTCAAAAGCCGTATGTGGCCACCATAGTACAGAGCATATATCAGAATTATTATCATTATTGTTCATGCTCACATGGGAGTTGCAGGGGGCGCTAACCAAGAACCCAAGTAAACAGTGGGTTGGAGGGGCCAGAGGAGACTGGGAGATGAATTAGGAAGCTGTGTCCAAAGGGTATCTTAAAAGATCTTTATGGATGAATGCACACTCCAGTTTACCTTATTCCAGGTGTGGCAAAAGATGCAGAGAAGGGAAAGTGTAAGGCGGAACTGACAATGTTTTGGTGAATTGGATTGGAAGGGAAAAGAGGAGCCAGGGCTGTTTTCCAGGCTGCCTTTCACAACTAGGGTGTGCCTTTTACTGAGATGGGGAGGGCATGGTGAAGAGGAGGTTTGGTTGGATGGGCAGCTTGTGATGGAGAGCAAAAGCTCCATTTTGGAGATTAAATACCATGTGCTTGTGAGATAACCAAAGGGAAATGTCTACTAGTCATTGGGTTACCTGTGTTTGAAATGCCATGATGGTTGTTTTGGTTTTATAAATTTGGACCTTAGTTGTGTTTATGGAGAGGAATTTTTGTTTGTTTGTTTTTGAGACGGAGTCTCACTCTGTTGCCCAGGCTGGAGTGCAGTGGTGTGATACTGGCTCACTACAACCTCCGCCTCCCAGGTTGAAGCGATTCTCCTGCCTCAGCTTCCCGAGTACCTGGGACTACAGGCGCACACCACCACGCCTGGCTAATTTCTGTATTTTTTAGTAGAGACAGGTTTCACCATATTGGACAGGCTGGTCTCAAACTCCTGACCTCGTGATCCGCCTGCCTCAGCCTCCCAAAGTGCTGGGATTACAGGCGTGAGCCACCGTGCCCGGCCTGGAGAAGAATATTTTAAAAACCCACGGAAACGGCTTCGTTTATTCAACAGAACTTGTCTTGAATCTCCCAGCGCTTTGTTTTAGTTGCTGGGGAAACAGCACAAATAAAACAAATGTGAATTTACTTCGAGCAAATGTGCTGCACTCAGGGAAGTGTGCTAGGTCCACAGCCTGACCTCTGTGGGAGCCTCTGTGTTATCAGTGGGACAGAAGAAGGAAGGAAGGAAGGAGAGGAGCAGCCCTCCAACTACGGAGACTGAGAAATGGCCAGTGAGAAAACAACGAGTGTGTGACATCAGAGAAGCCAGGCGAGGAGAATGTTCTAATGAGGAGCATCTTCTGGGGGACTGCCTTGCATGCTGCTGAGAGTGAGGTGTACGTGAGGACAGAAGAGTTTCATTTGGATTTAGCCTTGTCTGGAGGTTGTCAGTGACCTGAAAGAGCAGTTTGAGCTGAGTGGTAGAGAGATCGCAGATTGGAATGAGGTGAAGAGGGAATGCTATCAGACAAATAACTCTTTTTCTTTTTTTAAAATAACCCCTACAAATCATTGAGAAGACCAACCCAGTAGAAAAGTAGACAAAGGATATAAACAGACAGTTGGCAGAAAAGTGAAGTATAAATGGTTCTTCAATATATGAACAGTGCCCATCCTCACTGAAGAGAAAAGCAAATGCATTGTTGACCAGGTGTGTGGAAACAGGCTTTCACACATCACTGGGGGAATATGGGTAGGGCTGACCTCCATGGAGAGCCACTTGGCCATGTACCTCATTGGAGAGCCACTTGGCCACGTGCCTAATTAGAAGCGCACATTCTTTGATCCAGCAGAGCCACTTCTGGAAATACTGGCATATTTTGTAATAGCAAAAAGTGAAAACTAAATGGTCATCAGTGGTGGCCTGGTTAAATCAGCAGTAAAACAAAGGAATGTCTATATCAGGTAAAGCATTATATTCTTGAAGAAAGTAGAAATTGTTTTTTTTTTTCTTACTATGCTCTAAGTCAGGTTCTTTGCGAGTTACTTTTTTTCATTAAAATTTTTCAAGATTGAGAAATATACAGGTGGGTCTGGTATAGGCCACACAATGTATATAGAAAGGTGCCTTTGAAAAGAGCTGTGTAGAGCTTGTCCTTCTGCCCTGACCCTCTACTTTTTCACGTTTCACTTAAGTCAGTAGGCTATATTCCTTTCTCCAGATACCTGTTAGGATTCTTTCGAGTGGATTCTTTCCTATTTCATATATGTACTGAGTTATACGCCATAGGAAAGGATATCTTACAATATCTTTATGGATGAATGCACACTTCAGTTTACCTTATTGCAGCTAAAAGTAAGTGTACCCCCTGTCAAGAGAGCATCCCGTTTTACTTGGTTTGGCTCACTGACAAAGTAAGCAAGCTCCTGGTGCAATTTGAGAGCCCTGAAAGCAGCAATGGGGATTCTACTATAGCTGTCTAGTGTAGGAAGATTTTCTTGGTCAAGTTTTTGTTGGGGGAAAGAACAGTCCAAACCTTTGTGAGCTGTGTGTTCTCATCCCAGCTACACGCACCTGACTGTATAGAACTTTTTGCAGTTTGGCCTTCTTTGGAGATAGCAGTGTGTTTTTACGTGTGGACTAAAGCAAAAATGAAAAACTAGGCACGTGCCAGTAGACCAAATCAGCCTCCTAGCAGAGCACATTGACATTGTACAACTTTACAGCCTCTGTCATTGGGGTCTGGTTTCAATTTACTTCATTTCTTAAGAGTTTAAACTGGTTTTTATAATTTTTCCTTATTTCTTTGAGTATCTTGGTTTCACTTATTTGTTCTTTTCTATGTCTTCTTAGATCTAAAGGAATGAAGAATTTTAGGATTTGAAGTGTCTTAAGTAATCATTTAGTCTAAACCTCTCATTTACAGATAAGAAAACAAGCTCAGAGAGATGTGGTGACTTGCTCAAATAGTGACAGAACTTCCTCGGCCATATGGAGGGGTCATATAATACCCTTGTGTCTTCAGTTTGAGGTACCTCCCATAATTTTAAGGGGTATGTGGCTTTAATTACATTACTACTGTTTGAATGAAGAATATTAATTTATATGCTGCACTAGTTCATTTAGAATCGTGGACACAATCGAGTTGAACTCTTACATTTTTTGGTTGAGAAAGTTAAGACCTAGAAGATGAGAATTTATTCATCTAAGATTACAGGCCATAAACATTTATTCTGTGCCTAGATTTTTAAAAATTGAATTATTGTTTTTTATTTATTTAGAGAGATAGGGTCTTGGTATGTGTGTGCTTAGTTTTAACGTGAGTCAGAGCAGTGCTGTCTAGTAGAACTTTGTATTAGGTTGGTACAAAAGTAATTCCAGTTTTTGCAATAAAAAGTAATGGCAAAAACCATGATTACTTTTAACCAACCTAATATAAGTAGTTAAAATTAATTTAAAATTCAGCTCCCAGGGGAGTGGGGTGGAACAACAACAAAAAACCAGCTCCTTTGCCTTCCTAGCCATGTTTCAGATGCTCAGTAACTGTGTGTGGCTGTGGAACTGGACAGCTCAGCCGTAGAGTGTTTCCCTTTCTTGTTAATCTTTTTTTAGAAATGCTAATGGTGGAGACTAAGGCATACAAGTATGACTAGAATTGCCAGCTACACGTTAGAAGGTTTAGGTTCAAAACTGGGAGTAAAGACTTAACTCTTGGAGCTTGGGATAGTGCTACAACTAGTCCTGGCCTGAGCCTTTTCTTCATTCATGTTTTATCCTTTTTTTCTTTATTTTTGGACACTGATAAGAACCTGTATGAGATTGTTTCCTTTTTTCCCCCCGCGTTGTAGGTATCTTATTTTGCCAGTTTATTAGGTTGGTGCAAAAGTAATTGTGGTTTTTGCCATTACTTTTAATTGCAAAAACCACAATTACTTTTGAACCAACGTAATAAAAATCCCACCCTTAGGCTTGAGTTCTCCTGTGCTCAAGCAATTTTCTTACCTCGGCTTCCTGAATAGCTGGGACTATAGGCATGCACCACCACGCCTGGCTAATTTTTATATTTTTAGTAGAGACGGGGTCTTGCTATTTTGCACAGGCTGATCTCTAAGTCCTGGCCTCAAGTGATCTTCCTGTTTCAGTCCCCAAGGTGTTGGGATTATGGGCATGAACTGCTGCACCCAGCCCTTTATACCTAAAAAAAAAAAAATTCCTAACTGTAAATTGATAAATTATAGCTGTTATTTATAGGGTACAAAGTGATGTTATGATTCATGTATACAATGCAGAATAATTAAATCAAGTTAATTAACATTCATTACCACAAATACTTTTTTGTGGGAAGAAAATTGGAAATTCTCTTTGTGATTTTGAAATGCACAATGGGATGAGTATTTACTACATTCACCATGCTATGCACTATATCTCAAAGAAAAAAACCCCTTTTTCCTCCTAATTAAGGCTTTGTCTCCCCTGACCATCATCTTCCCCATTCCTCTCACCTTTCAGCAATCTTTGTACACTTATCTCAGATAATAACCATTTGATTGCCAAGATTCCATATAAGAAGTTTTGGTCTTTTTTACCTTTGTACTATGGATTATGGAAGTTTCAGCTTTTACATCAAATTAAGCTTGATTGTATACCTTGGCTGAGCCCACTAAATGTAGCTCAGTGATTGGGATCATGTAGTCATTTGTACCTTTGCTGTGCGTCCCTGCCCACTGTTGTTACAACAGGCAGAGGTAGTTCTTTGGGCCTTATTTTAGATGTTGATGTACTAATTTATGACTTGGCTCTGTTTTAATAGCAGCTTAGATTGTGTTGGCTTCATATATGCCTGCAGTGATTTGAGTGTCCATTAGGGTGCATAGCCAGACAATGATGTAGTCCAATTAGGTGCCAAAGTCTTTACTTCAAGTACTTTACATACATGATTTTGCTTTTAGGAGGTGATAGTATGGATTTACTTTGGGTGTTTTGTACTTTACACAGTAGTCTTTTTGCATTTTTTTTTTTTTTGGTATAGTGATTATTGATTAATGGCTTAGAAGTCTTGGTGTTCCTACCTCGGCCTGTACTAAAATGGTTGGTGTTTCTGAAATTGGCTGATTGAGTTGCCTGTCTATAGTTATTTTTGTTGGAAGATGCCTCTGAAGACATGGGAATTAGGTTATTTATCAACAGTCATGGAAGTTGTTTGTTGCCTGATTATGGGCATTTATGCAGTTATTTTTGATGATTTTTGTATTCAAAATTTTGTGGATGATTTTTAAATTTACGGTGTGCTAGGCATTGAAGGTAAAAATGGTGAACAAGTCCTTGTAGAGATGAATTATCTTCCCATCTCATTACCTTCGTCTCTTCAAACTTGAGTGCTTTAGAAAACGTGTGAGGGTACTTGCAGCAATGGGATTTTTGAGATTTGCATTAGGAGGGCATTCTGAGGTGGCCTGTCCTGGGACTTCCTGATGCCAGTTAAAAACTAGTGTTTCTTGCTTTTGTGTATCCAAGCTTTGCGATACCACCTGTCTGTCTAATGGAGAGTGCATCTTTAGTTGTGTATGATATGTGCTCTCAGGAGAAAATGCTTTCTTGCATGTTATGCAATAGCTATGATTTCCTCTTATGAGTTTACATCAGGAATATCATGGTATTTATATTAGAAATTTATATGAGGCTGGGTGAGGTGGCTAACACCTGTAATCCTAGCACTTTGGGAGGCTGAGGTAGGAGGATCGCTTGAGCCTAAGTGTTTGAGACCAGCCTGGGCAACATAGCAACACCTCATGTGTAAAAAAAAAATTTATATGAGAGGATAGGGAGCAGATTACTACTGCTTTTTTTCCCTGGCCGAAGTGAGTTTTTTGGCTTTTTTTTTTTTTTTTTTTTTTTGAGATGGAGTCTTGATCCATCACCCAGGCTGGAGTGCAGTGGCACAGTCTTGGCTCACTGCAGCCTCTGCCTCCTGTGTTCAAGCAATTCTCCTGCCTCAGTTTCCCGAGTATCTGGGATTACAGGCACCAGCCACCAAGCCCGGCTTATTTTTTTTGTATTTTTAGTAGAGACGGGGTTTCACCACGTTGGCCAGGCTGGTCTGGAACTCCTGACCTCATGATCCGCCCACCTCCGCCTCTCAGAGTGCTGGGATTACAGGTGTGAGCCACCGTGCCTTGCCGGCTTTTTGTTTTTAAATAAATTTAGTGTCCATATAAGAGTGATTTGGGGTAAATCCTTTATTTTCCTGGACTATAAAACAGGGATGATAATAATAGGATGGAAAAGTACTTGCACAGTGCCAACGCAAAAGGTTTGTAAGGATAGTTTTCATTCCTGCTGCTCTCAAATTTTGTGATTAAGCAAGTTCACTTAGATGCTGTTTAGTTGAGAATTTGTGGTTTTGGTGTTTTAGTCCAAAGCAGTCCTCATTCTTAAATGTTATTTTTATATTATGTTGCACTTGCATTCTCTTTATTGGTGTTATCAGAGTCAGCAGTACTGAAAAGAAGAGAAATCTTTTGACAGGGTTAGGTTGTGTGACAGGGTTAGGTTGTGTGACAGGGTTAGGTTGTGTGACAGGGTTAGGTTGTGTGACAGGGTTAGGTTGTGTGACAGGGTTAGGTTGTATGACTGTTGAGAAAAATGCAGTCTATTGAAGGAATGATTGGCTGCAAATAAAAGTATACTATTTTCTTTTCCTGTCTTGATTTCTTTTTTGGAGAGAGGGCTTTGGATTCATTTCCTCTAAGAGAATAGTCTAATGCTGTCAACTACTGAACCACATCTGATATTATTGATGATTAAAACCATAGTCTTCCTCGTTAGCTTCCGTGATGCTGTGCAGCAGCTCCCAGTGTTTCAGAATAGTCTTACTCTAACCGTGTCCTTTTCTCACCCTGTCCTTTGATTATGATGTAAATAGAAATTAAATACTTGGAGAATTCCCCCGTTTTCACCTTTAGTGTTCTTTAGGGAGAACCTTTCATCATCCTTATGGATTCCACCCTCATCTGTTTGTGTTTAACTTTCAAAGCATCTCTTTGTGGCTTAGCTTTTTTTAGTGGTGGTGTGCTGTAGTATGTCTGGATACTGTCAGTTAAATTCTTTCCCTGTGAGGATAGGAAACCTTGGATCTTGATTTCTTCAACCGTGCTTGTCTGACTTCTCTTTCACCATCAGTACGTTCTCAGTCCCTCTGGGCTTAAAGCAGATTTTATTTTTTTATTTTACTTCTCTATTTTTTTTTTTTTTTTTTTTACCAAGTCCTGCTTAATTTTTTCTGTAGCCACTGGGTACCATGTTTAAAGCTTTGATTATTTTTATATTATAATATAAATTGTTGAAGCAACAAGAAAATTTAGAGTTAATTTACCCCACCTCTCTTATTTTTATTTTTGAGACAGGGTGTCACTCCTATCACCCAGGTGGGAGTGCTATGGCACAATCTTGGCTCATTGAAACCTCCGCCCCTTGAGTAGCTGGGACTAGACATAAGCCACTGCATGTGGCTAATTTTTTTTTTTTTTTTTTTGAGACGGAGCTTCGTTCTCGTTGCCCAGTTTGGAGTGCAATGGCACAATCTCGGCCCACTGCAACCCCTGCCACCTGGGTTCAAGCGATTCTCCTGCCTCTGCCTCCCGAGTAGCTGGGATTACAGGTGCCTGCCACCACACTCGGCAAATTTTTTTTTTTTTTTTAAGTAGAGACAGGGTTTCACCTTCTTGGCCAGGCTGGTCTCAAACTATTGACCTGAGGTGATCCACCTGACTTGGCACCTCCCAAAGTGCTGGGATTACAGATGTGAGCTACTGTGCTCGGCCTTTTTTTTTTTTTTTTTTTTTGATAAGTTTTGTAGAGGTGGGGGTCTCACCATGTTGCTCAGGGTGTCCTCTAACTCCTGAGCTCAAGTGATTGGTCCACCTTGGCCTCCCAAAGTGCTGGGATTACAGGCATGAGCCCCTACTACACCTGGCCTATTTTATTTTATAGATGAAGAAATCGATACTCAGGTTAAGTGATTTGTCTTAGCTTCTCATTACCTGTGTGACCTGATATTACAGCTCTCTGGTCTCTCAACATTTAATACCTCTTCCCAGTCCAACATTCTTCTTTGTTTTTTTTGAAACAGGGTTTTGTTAGGTAGCCCAGGCTGGAGTGCTGTGGCGCGACACAGTTTACGGTAGCCTCAACCTCCTGGGCAAGTGATCTTCCTGTCTCAGCCTCTCGAGTAGCTGGGACCACAGGCGTGTGCTACCATGCTTGGCTGATTTTTAAAATTTTTGTAGAGAATGGGGTCTTGCCATGTTACCCAGGCTGGTCTCGAACTCCTGGGCTCAGGTGATCCTCCTGCCTTGGTCTCTCAAAATGTTGTGATTATAGGCATGAGCCCCAGCATTTTTTCTTAAAAACTTTATGTTTTTCTTTAAACTAAAGCTTTATATGTCCATATTTTGGAGTCACCTATTCTAGATTGGGTAAGACAAACAGGAGTCCTTAAGTATCCCACTCTCTTTTTTTCCCTTTCCTGGAGATAGTGTAATACTTTGGACTGTTTTAACCAGTTAAAAATACTTACTTACCTCCATATGTCTGAAGACTGTATTTGAAGGGTTCATACTTGTGTGTATACTTTCTGATTTTTTTAGTTCTAACCAGTGTCTATTGATTTTCTGACATGGAAGATAAGGATTGGCTCTCTCTTCTCTCCTTTACTGCACCTTCATCCCTGTTTTCTGTCTTCCCTATCCACCCAATAGAGGTTTGTTAACATTTTGGTTAAATCACTATTTAGTTTTTTCATTACAACCACGTATACTACATTACGACCATGCATACTTTTTTTTTTTTTTTTTTTGAGGCGGAGTCTCACTCTGTCGCCCAGGCTGGAGTGCAATGGTGTGATCTCAGCTCACTGCAACCTCTGCCTCCCGGGTTCAAGCGAATCTCCTGCCTTAGCCTCCTGAGTAGCTGTGATTAAGGCACGCGCCACCACGTCCGGCTAATTTTTGTATTTTTAGTAGAGACAGGGTTTCGCCATGTTGGTAAGGCTGGTCTCAAACTCCTGACCTTGTGATCCGCCCGCCTTGGCCTCCCAAAGTGCTGGGATTACAGGCATGAGCCACCGCGCCCGGCCCATGTATACTATTTATAGCTGTTAAGTGGTATAAATTACAAATACTTTCCTTTCCTAAACAACTTTTGGTTTCCTCTTGAAATGTGTTACTGTGTTAGAGTGTGTGTGTGTGTGTGTGTGTGTGTGTGTGTGTGTGTGTGTGTGTGTTTTGAGTTGGAGTCTCACCCTGTTGCCCAGGCTGGAGTGCAGTGTCGCGATCTCAGCTCATGGCAACCTCTGCCTCCTGGGTTCAAGCGATTCCCCTGCCTCAGCTTCCTGAGTAGCTGGGATTACAGGTGTGTGCCACCACACCTGGCTAATTTTTGTATTTTTAGCAGAGACGGGGTTTCGCCATGTTTGCCAGGCTGGTCTTAAACTCCTGACTTCAGATGATCCACCCGCCTCGGCCTCCCAAAGTGCTGGGATTACAGGCATGAGCCACTGCGCCCAGCCGTGTGTGTGTGTTTTAAATGTACTTATCACTAATTTAGCCTCAGACTTTTAGCCAGTTACATATTCAGATCTTCCCTCATCTTTATCCTTTTGAAGGAATCTTTCTAGTTTGGACTGCTGGCTCTCCCATTCTGCGACCTTGGGGGTTCTTTTTACCTCTTTCTCCCCATTGGATCTCCTATTCCTGTGTTCTGTGTTACCTTGTTGCTCTCCTTAGTTTTAGTGGAGCATAGTTGCCAGTAGTTTTCAGTGAGAAAGGTGTATAGGAGCTAGATCTGTTGAGACTGTGTGTCTTTCTGTGTACTCGTGATTGATAAAGTTTGACTGTGTATATGCTTTTGGATTGGAAATAGTTTTCCTTCTATATTAGTCTGCTCAGGGTTGCCATAACAAAATATCATAGGCTGGGTGGCTTAAACAACAGAAATTTATTTTCTCACATTCTGTAAGCTAGAAGTTCAAGATCAAGCTTCTTGCCAATTTGGTTTCTAGAGAGTGGCCTCTTTCTGGTTTAGAGACACCATCTCTTCTCACATGTGGTGCCAATCATCATACCAGATGACACAGTCTGGAGCACCATAATCCCAAATGTTGGAATACCTAAAGATCAGAATCCCTGAAGATCAGAATCCTTAAAGATCATAATCTCTAAAATCCTGAAAATCACAAAAGATTAAAATCCTGAGTGTTGAAGCCCTGAAAGCCAATTACTGGGGAAGGGACAGTATGTTTTTGGTTGTGCGTAGGATAGTTGCATCACGTTAGACGGAACTATTACCTTGTTATTGTCTTTATTCGTAAATTAAGTATGGTTTAAGGAGATGCGTGTGGGTGCCAGGTTGACAATAGGTGGACTTGTGGACTCAGTTTTAGATGACACCTTGACTTGTGGACTCAGTTTTAGATGACACCTTAACTAAGGAGTACCTAGAAACCTGGTGAAACATTAGGTTTTGGGTGTGTCTGTGAGAGTGTTTTCAGAGGAGATGGAAAAATTCTCAAACAGCATCTAAACGTACTTGCTTAATCACAAAACGTCAGGTATGAATGTCTGCCCTTACAAACCTTTTGTGCTGGCATTGTACAAGTGCTTGTCCATTCCTGTTATTAGTTATTATCCCTATTTTGTAATTGATAATACCTCACTCACTAATGCGTGAGTCTGAGTGGGCTGCGGGGAAGATCTGCCCTCAGTGTTGGCAGGTACCATCCAATCAACCAGGGTCCAGACTCTTCTGCTGCCTTGGATGTGAGAAATCCAGGGTTGCCAGCCTTTGGACTCCAGGATATACACCAGCAGCCCCCTTGGGTCCTGAGGCTTTTGTGGACTGAGTTAGAGACCACTGGCGTCCCTGGTTCTCAGGCCCTTTGGACTTGGATTGAACCTCGTCACCGGCATCCCGGGGGTCTTCAGCTTGCCTGTCATGGGACTTCCCAGCACCATAATCGTGTGAGCTCATTCCCCGCATAAATCCCCTCTCATGTATCTGTATACATATCTTACCAGTTCTGTCTTGCTGGAGGAGCTTAATACAAATCTGGTATTGGGGAAGTCAAATATTCCTTCTTACCGTGTTTCTTAAAACACAATGGAACAGATCTGTGAAATTGTTCCCTTGCAAAAAGGCTGTGATAAGTGTATGAGGCTACGTAATGGTGAAAGATAAAAATGTTAAAGTTAATTATTATTGGGGCTATGAAAGCAGAAAATTGCTTAATTGCAACAGCTGGACATAACAGACTTTGAAACAGACAGCATGTACTTAAAGAGTTTGAAGACCACAACCACTCTTCAAATACAAGTGCAACAAGTGTTTCGAAGATCATAGACGTAGTGAAGACAGACAAAAACTACAAGAAATCTCTTCTGCCAAATTATTCAGTCCTATAAGACTTCTGCCCATTCACACATAGCGCCAGTTTGCTATGCTATATATTTAGTCTTCACATCATATTCAATACTGGTGGTATAAGTTGTATATATTGTTTTTGTTTTATGCGTTTTTTGCACATTTGACTCCACAAAAGTACATTTTTACAGTGTTGACTTTGTGTGTAAGCGTTGTACATATGTGTAAAACAGTTGAAACTTCCTCAGTAAATGAAGAGATGTCCTTTTTTGTATATCTGCATTTGTGAAAGATAAAATTAAAGATCTTAGCTCTCGAGCAACTGCATATGTGATGTTGATCCATCGTGGTTTTTGGTAGATCTCATCAAAAGACATAGGTTGTAGATGACTGCAGTTGTAAAGCTGATTGCATACAATTACCACCCGTAGTTATATGCATTTTAATGTATGTACGAATGAATGAGTGAAACAAGGTCTTGCTTTGTCACCCAGGCTGGAGTGCAGTGGCGTGATCATATCTCTCTGTAACCTCAAACTCCTGGGCCTTAAGTGACCCTCCTGCCTTAGCCTGTTGAGTAGCTAGGACTGCAGGTGCTTACTCCAAAGTCCAGCTAATGAAAAAAACTTTTTTTTTTGTAGGGGTGGGATCTCACTGTGTTGCCCAGCTGGTCTTGAACTGGCCTTAAGCATTCCACCCGTCAGAGCCTCCCAAAGCTCTGGGATCTCAAGCCTGAGCCACCATGCTGGCTGTTATATGCATTTATGCATTTTGCTTTTTTTTTAACCTATTTCTTTATGAATGTAGTTTGTCTGCTCATGACTGTTAGTCTACCCATGTGACTGTCATTATTAGACTTGAATTATACCTTGTATCCTTGCAAAAATATGCATGTGATTATTGCCTATTTTATTGTGTAAAGTGACCTATGACGTATTCTCTCATTTTTTTTATGTTTCTCAAATCCCCCTTTATTTTTTATTTTTTGAGACGGAGTCTTGTTCCGACGCCCAGGCTGGAGTACAGTGGTGTGATCTCGGCTCACTGCAACTTCTGTCTCCCAGGTTCAAGTGATTCTCCTGCCTCAGGCTCCGAAGTAGCTGGGATTACAGGTGTGCACCACCACGCCCAGCTAATTTTTGTATTTTTAGTAGAGACGGGGTTTCGCCATGTTGGCCAAGCTGGTCTTGAACTCCTGACCTCAGGCGATCCACCTGCCTTGGCCTCCCAAAGTGCTGGGATTACAGGAGTGAGCCACCATGCCTGGCCTGAAATCCCCCTTTGAAAATATAAATACATGTCTTCCGAAAGTTTTTTTAAATTATTTTTTTCCAGAATTATATTTTTGGGATTTTGATCTTTTGGGATTGTAATTTTCAGGATTTTAGACTTTAGGGCTTTTGATCTTTCATGCTCAAAAGGAAAGAAAACATCTCCCAGGACCAGATGTGGAGTAGATGGGAGTTGGAGAGAAGCTGAAGCCCAGGCCCAGCAACAGGCTGGGGGCCCAGGTGCTACGGGGGTCCCAGCCATTAACAGAGCTTCGTGCAGGTGGGCAGCTGGAGCCAGGGGGGCTCACTCTCTTGTGAAACAGGCAGAAAAACAGGCCAAACTCTGCTGGGGGCTGCAGCCTTTAGGGAGCAGCTGGTCTCCTGAGGCAAAAGGACACATACTTTGTTGAGGCCAGGAACTGGACCAGCCTGTCGGGGGCTTGGTAACTCCATCCAGAACATCCTCAGGGTCTCCACAAGGCAGACACAGCACAGTACCACAGGAGATGGCTGGGACAAAGAACCAGGAGCTGGAGGGGTGAGGCAGTGGGGGGGGCAGCAATCCTGAAACAATGAGAACATGGAGAAGAGAAAGAAAAGTCATACCAGCTCGGAAGAGCTTGCAAACCGACGTTCCAAAACACGCCCAGAATTCTAATGTTCCCAAAGTTATCCAGTCAATAATTAGAATCCACTGCAGATGAGCATTCAGCATTCGGGATTGTGGCATTCAGGATTGTGTCTTTCGAGATTATGACCCAGACTTTCTCAACATGGCCTTTCCTTGTGTTCATGTGCACGTGGTGTCTCATAAGGACACTAATCCTGTCAATTCAGGGTCCCACCCTTGTGACTCCATTTAACTGTAATTACTTCCTTTCTCCAAATATAACCATGCTGGGAGTTAGGACTTCAACATATGAGTGGAAGAGAGGGAGGACAGACATTCAGCCAGAACGCATCTCTTCAGAATTCTTTAGACATTGCCCCATTATCATTTTTTTATTGTAATAAAATACATATTAAAAAATTTACCATCTTAGCCATTTTAAGTGTACAGTTTAATAGTATACCTTCATAACATTGTGCAATCAGCACCATCCTCCATCTCCTGTTCTGCTTTCTGGCTCTGATTTTGACTATTCTGAGTACCTCCAATAAGTTGGAATTACATAGTCTTCTGCCTTTATTCAAAATACATTTTTGTCATTTTTGTGACTGGCTTATTTCACTTGGCACGTCTTTATGGTTCATCTACATCGTAGCGTATATCAAAATTTCCTGTTCAAGACTGAATAAGATTCCATTGTATGTATATACAGGTTAAAGCATCCCTAATTGGAAATTTCGAAATGCTTCAAAATCTGAAACATTTTGAGTGCCAACACGATGCCACAAGTGGAAGTTTCCACACCTGACCTCATACAACACATGTGACCTCATGTGACTGGTTGCAGTCAAAATATAGACACACAATACACAGTTAATTTAAAATATTGTGTAAAATTAACCTTTAGGATATATGTATAAAGTATACTTTAAACACAACTGAATTATATGTTTAGATTTGGGCCCTATCCCAAGATATCTCATTATGTATATGCAGATATTTAAAAATGCAAAAAAATTGAAATCTGAAATACTTCTGGTCTCAAGCATTTTGGACAGGGGATACTCCGTCTCTACCATACTTCACTTGCCCATTCATCTGTTGATGGACACTTGGGTTGCTTCCATGTTTTAGCTGTTGTGAGTAATGCTGCCATGAACACAGGTACACAAATATCTTTTCAAGACCCTGCCTTCAGTTCTTTTGAGTGTAGAACCATAAGTGGACTTGCTGGGTCATATAGTAATTCTATTTTTAATTTTTTGAGGAATGAACGTAACGGTTTTTCCACAGCTGCTGTACCATTTTGCATTCCCACCAATAGTGCGCAAGAGTTCCAGTTTCTCCACATCCTTATTGACACTTATTTCCTGTTTTTTTTTTCTTCTTTTCCTATAGTAGCCATCCTAATGGATGTGATGTGTTACTTCACTTTTTTGTTTTCTGTTCTTGAGAAATCTGAAACTATTCAGATTTTTGGTTGTGGAAGACCTAGGCTCTTCTTTGTGCCAGGGTCATGCCGTTTAACAGTGATGTTCCTTGGTATGGGTCTGTTTTAAGTAACGGTTTTGAGAATTATTTATCTGATTTCCTCCCTTCTGTTTTTTTGTTCTTTCTTTTTTTTTTTAGAACCCCTGTTGGTTGGATGTTGGAAAATGTTGCTAAAATGTTCCATTTTAGGCTTTCAGTTTTCTTTCCTGTTTTCTGATTGTCTTTTCCTCTAACTTGCATTTTTCTGTTTGTTTTGCTACTTTTTATGGTAGAGGCTTTCTGGAGGTGTCTGGTAATCCTTGGTTTTCATTCATATTTAAAAGTCAGGGATACACAACAGAGTTGGAGCATATGAAATTGACATTCCTTCCCAGCTTTGTTTGCTATAAAAGGACAGAGGAAGTGACAGCCTCAGTATCTATGAACGTACTTTGCTCTCAGACCTTCATTTTTAAATTACATCCCCCACTAAAAGGAACCAAGACTCCTTGGAGAAATGGCAGATTTCAAAGCCGAACAGAGAATGCATAAGACAAATCCAGAACGTGTTACATGAGGAAATAAGGAAGTGCTTGAGAACTGTGAAAAGCACACAAGAGCATGCAGGAAGGGGCTCCCACTGGCCAAATGTGGGACAATTTGAACATCAGAATGAATAATGATGTTAATTGGCCAGGCACAGTGGCTCACACCTATAATCCCAGAACTTTGGGAGGCCAAGGCGGACGGATCACTTGAGGTCAGGAGTTTGAGACCAGCCTGGCCAACATGGTGAAATCCCGTCTCTACAAAAAATATAAAAATTAAGCAGGCATGTTGGCGGTTGCTTCTAATCCCAGCTACTCAGGAGGCTGAGGCAGGAGGATCACTTGAGCCCAGGAGGTGGAGGTTGCAGTGAGCTGAGATTGCACCACTGCACTCCAGCCTGGGCGAGAGAGCAAGACCCTGTCTTCAAAAAAAAAAAAAAAAAAAAAAAAGTTAATAAAATACGAATCTATGAGTCCATACTGATGACATAAGGAAAGAATAAGTGGGGAGAAGGGAGCATCCCTCACTGAAGTTTGAATGTCAGGAGGAACAGTAGAGCCTCAAAAACCTCATCATTTTCATAACTGAATATCAATTGATTAAGACAAGAATTGCCAGTTGGCACTAAAACTACTGGATGAACGTTGTAAGAACATAGTCTCTTAAGTATTGTTCTACATATTATGAATTAATTACAAAGGAAAATCCTCAGTTTATAGTGAAGAAATCTGGCAAATATAATTTTAACCAAGTGATTGAAATTATCACCAATAATGGGGCAAATTGACATCATCTTGTCTCTTTCTGTGATGCTCCAGGAGAAACAAAGCTTCATTTATGTAGTACTACTGCCAGAAGCACATAACCCATATTCTTCAAAGATGTCAGTGAAATGAATGGAAAAAAACGTTGAACTGTTTCAGATGAGAGGAAATTAAGGAAATAGGACTTTAGATGTGATACATGATCCTAAATTGGAGGGAAGAGGGATTTGCCATACAGGACCTTTCTGTTTTGTCTAAGGACTCCAGCAGCACAGCCACATGGTCTGTTCTCATTTTAAGCAAAAATTTGGATGATTATACTTTTTGCAGTGTATAGTCAAAAACCACCTAACTGGTAAAATATTTTATTTTTAAAATTAAATATACTCGTTTTAATTTGCACCGAGGCTTGTTACTGTTATTTTTGTTGATTGATTTTAACAAATGTTTAACATGATTTATTATCTTACTTGAGGGAAAATGTTGCTATCACAATGTAGTATGAGTTTTATGGGGGAAAGGCAGTTTTGGAAATGCCTTGTAGATTGCATTCTTAGAGGATTTCTTTTTTTTTGGCCCTGTCAGGCTTCACTACTTAGAGGAATTCTAATTAGTTCAATGTCCACAGTTTAAGTCTTTTTCCACAGTATTAAGCTATATATGAAGTGCATACCTTGAAAGATAATTTCTATTCTTTTCATGTGCAGTGTTCGGTTAATTGACACTAGAGACTGAATTTGAGTATAGCTAGAACTTCAGTGATCTTAATGTTCTACTCACGCTTCCTGATAAAACGTATTAAGTGGACTGCCAGGGGGCATTTAAAGGAAGGAAATTGTAAAATTTTAGTATTTGAAAGTGTGGTGCCTTTATAGTGGACCCTATGTTGGATAAGAATAGAATTGATGCTTTCAGAAGACAAAGGTAAGAATATGTATTTTTCTTCTTCACTCATTGATAGTGCTATTATGACATCTGTATTTACTTCTGAGCTACTGTTTAGGGTAGGATAAAAGCTAAGGTAGAGAGATGACAGTGCTTTTTTTCTTATGTTCATATAGAAAAATTTTAGTGATTAACTAGAACTTTTTAATTCCCTGCGGTATAGTTCTGTGTGGCCCAAGACCCTGACCCAGTATGCTTTAATGGCAGCTATCATTACACCAAAAGAGAACATATGTGATTATCTGCTTTTTTTTTTCTTTTACAGGAGAGCTTGTTTCATATCCATATCCCACTTTATTCCTGCTAATCTGCTAATGCAGTAAATTGGAGGAAAACTGTTACCAGGATAACCTGTAATGGGCAAGGAGCCACAAAGAAGAAAACATTTCTTTTAATTTTTAAACTTGGTTTGAAAGGTAAGACCATTACGATTAGCAGGAGTTTCCTTCCATTAATGACATCAAGGAAAGCTGTGGTTCTATTGTGAGACCCTGGAGTCTTAGCAAACCAGGTGGAGACCAGTCTCTCTGAGCTAGGTACAATATGATTCTGTGGTACTGTGGTATTTTTAGGAAGTTAAATGACAGCCTCTTCAGTCTGCTTTGGTATATCTTAAATCTACAGAACTCAAGGGATTCTAAGTTTATAGGGGGTTATTGAGAGGGGCGCCAAAGACCAGCCAGGCCTAGTAAGCTGAAGTAGTAGCATGCAGAGAAAGACTCGCCGCCCAGGCCACTGCTTCCAGGGCACCGGGACTCTGTCTCTGTGTTTGTTTTTGTTTTATACCAGCGAAAGGACGTTTGACTTCTGGTCAGCCACTTTTGTCTTTCTGAGTCCTAATCTCCATCACTTTAGAATTTTTTATTAAAGATTAGAGATTGAATTTGCATATTTGACTTTTGGCTCAGTTGGCATTTACTAGGAAGTGGCAGAAGTGGCGCAGTAGGTCCTTTTGGGGGACATGCAAACATAGTTAATCAAATTTCACTTGTCCCCATTGTATCTCTAGAAGGTAGACAAAAATCACTTAATCATCTACCTTCCTGAACTGGTGCTGGTGCTAGCTCTAAGACTTGAAATTTTAGTCACTTTTTACTTGGCTTTCTTTTTATCCTGATGAGCAGTGATTTACCAGGGCCTATTGGTTCTACTGTTGACTCTTGCAACTGTCTTTTTCTTTTTGTTACCACAGCTGCAAAGCTAGGTCAGACTTTGTTGCCTGGAGAGATACTATGGTGGTTTTGCTGTGAGGGGTCTCTGCTTCTCACTGGCAGGTGGATGTTTCCTAGGCATCTGAAATACTACTTTGCATATGATGTCTCCTCAGCCCCAGCTCCTGAAGAACAGTCCTACTCAACCCTTGCAGGTTCCCCTTGAGCTTAAACAGTGATGTCCAATTCTTGCCCCTGATATTCAGATTCTCGTACATGACTTAGGATTTCCTCAGCTTTACCTCAATATTCTTCCGGATGAATCCCATGTGGAGAATTCTCTGCAAGTATTCATTCCCCTTGTGGCCCCTTGTCTCATAGAGTTTTTTTGTTTGTTTGTTTGTTTTCTGAGATAGGGTCTTGCTCTGTTGCCCAGGCCAGAGTGCAGTGGTGCGATCTCGGCTGACTGCAATCTCCACCTCCCGGGTTCAAGCGATTATCTGGTCTTGGCCTCCTGAGTAGCTGGGATTACAGGCGTGCACCACCACGCCCGGCTAATTTTTGTATTTTTTGTAGAGACGGTGTCTCACTATGTCGGCCAGGCTGGTCTTGAACTCCTGGCCTCAAGTGATCCACCTGCCTAGGCCTCCCAAAGTGCTGGTATTACAGGCGTGAGCCACCGCGTCCGGCCTCACAGAGTTTTATTATTGTTCTTTGTATTTGAATTCACGTCTTCTGGGGCTCAGCTTTCTTCCTGCCTTTTTTGTCAAACCACCTTGGATTGTTCCAGTTCCCTTGTGATCACTCCTTTGTGAACTCTCAGAGCATCTCATTAAGTTATTTTAGAATTATTTTTTTCTCTTAACTACATTTTAAGTATTTTGTGAGCAAACAGCTGTAACTTCTTTGTATCTTTAGTACTTTTCACAAGATAAGGTATCATTAATTGTTTGGTGGTAGGAGCTAAAATGTCAGAGGCATTTCTCAGGATAATATTTGAGACTTTCCCTCTCTCTCCTTGTTTATTTTGTTTTTCTTTGCTGATAGAGATTCTTAGCTTTGGCAGCTTGTGGAACAATTTCTTACCTTTAGTTATTCCTCCTCCTCCTTTTACACATCTCTGCTCGTCAGCATGCTGTCCTACACTAGAGTGAACCCTTCAAAGTCTCCAGGAGTCCTAGAATCAATGCCAGGTGGTTATGAGAGTTCCTGGAGAGGAACAGCACTGTAGGTATAGGGCACTTTAGACCAGGGGCTGGCAAACAAAGCATTTATTGCAAAGGCCAGTTAATAAATATTTTAGGTTTTGTGGGCCAAGAGGCAAAAAAGAGGATTTTATGAAGGTATTTATATACGAAGAGACACAACAATTTTTTACAGGCTTTGTTATTGATGAGATTCATAATGTAATAATTTAGTTCAATTTTCTATAATACAGCTCTCTCTTACTAGTGAGAAGACTGGAATTCTTTATTCTAGGGGGATAATATTTCACCTAATTGGTCTTTAAAGTCAGAGTTGCTCTCATCAAAATCTATTGCAAAGGTACATCTAATCTATTAATATTGATCTGCAGCAAGGTTTTACATTTTTCATCTTTGGAAATGTCTTTTTACAGAGGTAGGTACTCCCACATTCTCTATCAGTCCCCAAGCATATTACTTCAGTTGAGTATATTCATTATTTGGAAGGCATATGTAGAATTCTCTTGGATTCTTCTCTTGATACTTGCTTTTTAGCATGTCATTACATAGTAAATTAATCATTTCTAATTATAGTTTAGGCGATAGCTCCTTACTTGCACAACTGAATGGATTTTGAAATATGGAGATTGCCTTTGCCTTTGCATCAGGATCTGCAAAATGCTATGTAACTGTAGTTTCAGCTCAGAAAACATGTCCACTGCCAATCTGTATGAGAATGGAGAGCTCATCTCCTACAGGAAGTGTATGAAGCAGCTTGACCTTCCTTATCAACCAAAGTTGTTTAAATGACGTTAATGTAGTAGATGATTCACATGTCAGCCATTGAGACTTCAGCAAAGGCAGATTTCTATAGCTATCCAGTGTTCAGTAATTGTCATTTACAACTGTTCTTCTTGTTCAGAAAAATTTCGTTCTTTGCCCTGTGCTCAGAAAATCACAATAAAACTTCACCACATCAACCTGCTGTGGGATAGGGCAAACTGGGATGGTTAAGTCCATGAGTGCATGAAGTTTACTGTTGGTGCTACTGGTTCAGTAACAGGTGATGAATTTCAAAAGTCTCCAGATGCCTGCTGGCGAATAATTAAAGAATAACTGTAAGCTTTAAACACCTTACATTTTTATAGGTTTTCTAAGTTTGTTGAACTAAGCCCTTTTCTGTTCTATACACAACCGGAATCAGTTGTAGCATGTCCTATCAGATTCTACTGTAGGTTGTCTTTCTCAACTTCTTTGAAAATATTCTGCCTGTAGTTCTTTCATGAAGACTGTTCATGGAGGCTAAAAAGTCAGAGGTGTATCACAAGGTTTATAGCAAAAAATAACAATTGTTCCATCTTTCTCATCTCTGAATTACTCACTTGGGACTGCTACCTTCATCACTTAGCTGTTTTCCCTTATTTCCACATTTCTAAATAATTTGCCTATATGTAGCTGTTTGTAATCTACTTGGCTTCTAATTATGAAGAGGAGGTTTTAGTTCTTACATGGATAGCTCCTTCCCTCCTTCACCTTTTGGATAAAGTCAGTATTAAAGGTATGTATATTTTGGTTAATTATTCCCGGAATCCCTAACAAAATTTGCAAAATTCTCTTCAGTGTGGTCAGATACATCTGGCAGTCAGCTGTGTCTCTTTCTTGGACTCACTTTTTCCAAACCCTCTGCCTCATGCCTTCCTCTGTACTGGTTGCACTTGACCTTCTCCGTAACTGCTGGTGTTTCTCCTCACCTTTCTTCTGGGAGTCGTCTATCTCTTGATGTCTCGTATTTCTGGTTTTATGTATTGTCATGTTTTGGTGAAGAACATTCTGCAGTAGCTACCTGAAAATGTGTGAATAGATCCGTCAGACCTTCCATGTCTGAAAACGTTGGTTTCAAGAATTGATCCTAAGTTAGGTCCTTTTTTTGTGTTGTTTTTGTGAGTCCCCCTCCTCCCCACCCACCACTAGAAGGTTTAGATACTTCATCTCTGCTACCATGGAACTACACTCAGTACCTTGGGAGGATCTGTCGCACCACTCATTGTGATGGCCTGTGCAGGCCCTAAGGAGAGCCACATTTGTTAAGCTCTGGGAAAATTGCTTTCTTCTATTTCCTACCCATGCCCCCCTGCCCCCCCCCACCGACCTTTTTTTTTTCCCTTGGCCAAGAGGTGGGTGATAGATTATAATATGTTATTCTAAAACTTCTTTTATTTGAATATTGGACTTCCTAAATTGTTTAAGTTTTTTGTCTTTTCATGAATTGTTGGCGTTCTTGGCTGTAGTTTCCTTTTTTCTCCTTTGTCCTTTATTTTGTTGTGTTACTAGAGTTTCCAGAGCAGTGGAGAATGCGTGGGGTTCAACCCACTAAGCATCTGGAAGGTTACATAATCTTTTCTATTTTCTTACTGGAGCTCCATGTCAGCCCAAATGTAGCCATGTATTGTACCTTTTATATCCAATGGATTTTGAGATTTATAAAACAGCATGTTAATCATTTAGTACAACCTTCCTGTCCAGAACAGGAACTCCTTCTGTTCCTATAGAAAATCATTCAGGCTTTGCCAGGGCGCCTCCAATTGAGAGGCCTCTCATGCAGCCACAGACCTCATCTTTAGCAAGTTTTGCTTCTACTGCTTGTAGATAATTTGCACTTTTTACTTACTGGTTCTTATTTCATCCTTGGGTACAGTACAAGACAGGTCTTCTCTTCTAAGCTTTTAAATATATTCAAAGGTAGTTACTTTATCCCTCCAGGTAGTGAGCCTTTCTGCTGTCCTGGCCATCTCTTTGGATGCCATGTGGTTGCCAGACTCTTTGTTTTCCTTCAGAACAGGATATGCTATTTCCTGGTGTGACGTGATGTGCTCAGGGTAGGCCACAGTGGGATTAATTTCTCCTCTGGTCCTAGACATTATTTATCTGTTACTATATTCTGAGATTTCTTTGCTTATTAGTTACATCGTAATATTAGAACTTTCTATTGGACTTATAATGAACTGAAATCTTTGGACTTTTTTGTTTCTTTTCTTCACTTCAGCAGTTTTCTTCTCCCTGGCGTTCTTCCTATCTTGTTTTTCAGTTTTTGTCTGAAAAGGACTTTATATTCATTCATGTTAAATAAATTTTTCTTGATTCGTTGTGTCAAATAGTGTGACTGCTGACTTACCCATTATTAGCTCTTCCTCTTAGCTTTGTGTTTTCTGTGCATTTTGACAAGCCTGTGGCATCCTGTGAATCCATGCCATCAGAGCCCCTGGCCACAAGAGCTGAGCTTGTCCAGAGCTCTTCAGGCTGAATGCCCAATTGTCTTGTCTGGGAAGTGATTCTCCACCCTGTGCACAGAGACACATGGTTCCTCTTCGTGAACTTGTCCTGAGAGCCATTGGATTACAAGGCTGACCTGCCGTTGCTGCCTTCTACAAGCTGAGGCCACACACAGCTGGCTGGGCTGGGGTCATGCTCTTGATGACTGCTTCTTTGACTAGGAAAAGTGCACACTTTGGAGCTAGTCAGACCTGGGTTTGTGTCCCATTTCTGCTAGCATGTTTACTAGCTCTGGTCTTTAGTAGTAAGTCATTTGACCTCTCAGAATTTTAGTTTTTTTCCATCTGCGAAATGAGAACAAAACCTTGAAGGTATGAAGTATCTTGTATCTAAAAGCATGAAGCCCAGAGTCTGGCAGTATGGTAGGCACCTAATAATTGGTAGCTGCTGTTAAAAATTATGTTTCCACCTTTATATAAAGTTGCAGTGTCCAGACAGTTAATGTGATTGTGGAATAGCTAGGAGAGATTGAAGATTGTTTTTCATAAGGAGCTATAAAGACCATTCTCTGTTGAGCTTTTATTCCTGAGCAGTCTCAGTAGTCTATGAATCTACTTTAACTTTTCTTGCACATTAGGTTGCATACTGTAAAACATTTACAAAAGAAAGAACTTCCTGAAGGTTAACAGTTTATTGCTGCTAGCCTGAAGCTGTTGAGATAGCCCTGAATACTTCAGGGTTATATACAGTCTGATCAAAGTTTGCTAGGGAAGGAAGATTGACGATAATAGCTAAAACTTTAAAAAAACGGGCTTTTGAAAGATTTTTTTGTGACCAAGTTGCCAATCTGTCTTTCATTATAGAATTTGATAGCTCTTTTCTTAATCTGAAGTCTGCTTCTTTTTGACCATTTGCCAAAAGCATCTCAGTGGGCTCCTGAATTTCTACTTGATTAGGAAAGGCCATTTTCTTTGGGTACCTTGTCTGAAAGATATTTGAATAATAAATGACCATTGTCACTTACCTCAAGTTGGGTGAGTTATAAATGGCACATAACTGGGTTTCACTTAATACAAACCACACTGACTTGGATTTTCCAAGCTTTGCCTTCACCACGTTAGTATAGAATTCCCTTTCTAGCCAAGCAGTTTCACCATTTTTCATTTGCTGAGGACCACCTCGTATCTCTTCAGTTTTGGAGACTTAGAAACTTTTTGTGTTGTTGCAAATAGCCATGCCAATCATAACCATGTTTCCTACTCTCCTCCAGTTACCTGTTGCTTCCTTTCTGATGTTTGACTCATTTGTTCGCTCTTGGAATCCTGCCCGGTTTCAGAAATTCCAAGAATCTTGGATGCTTCAGATGGGAAACCTTTCTAGGGCCTATGAGAATTTACTGATTTTACTTTGACTTAAATTTTTTTTTTTTAAATTTTGAGACAGGGTCTTACTCTGTCAGCCAGGCTGGAGTGCGGTGGCGTGATCTCTGCTTCCCAGGCTCAAGTGATCCTCCCACCTCAGCCTCCTGAGTAGCTAGGACTACAGGTGTGCACCACCATGCCCGACTGATTTTTTGTACTTTCTGTGGTGGAGACAAGATCTCCCTTTGTTGCCTAGGCTGATCTTGAACTCCTGGACTAAAGTGATCCACCTACCACTGTCCCCTCCAAAGTGCTGAGATTACAGATGTGAGCCGCTGGGCCTGGCTAACGTTGACTTTTATCATACCATCTTACCTGTATTCACACATCCTCACCTCCAGCATGCACACATGCATCTGGAACCAGCTGGGTGTTCCTTGCCTCTCCTCGGTTTCCTTCATCTCTTAAGAAGACAACTGGCAAAAACTCGACTACCATTGTGCCATCCTTATTACTTGCCTTTCCCCACACAACCCCTCAGTCTCACTTCAATGAAACTTGTTCGTAGTAGAAATAACCCATGCTTTGCATATACTTGGACTGAAGTTTTTGAAATTGTGGAAAATAGGCACAGAAATTCCTGTACATTCAAGGTTTCATAATGAGAATTTGGAGAGGAACACGTTACTGTAATTGCTTTAATTTGAACTAGTTGACAAAAGTAAGGCTGGATTTTTTGGTTGGTGGTTGACTTTAAAAAAGTGAAGTGAATGATAAGGTTGTACATCTTGTCTTGCTGTTAGCATCTTAGCAGTGTATTTGGAGTTAGTACGGGGTGTATATATAGACATTTGCCTTCTGAGGGTTGTGTATTTCCCAGACAGCTTAGAATTCTAAAGGCAAGTATAAATTTGTATCATTTGACACCAAAGTACAGCTCCAGAATGAAGAAAAAGTGGAAATTAGACTTGGAGGAGGCAGAATGCTGGTGACATTGGAGAAGTTAATGGTCATTTAGTGTGAAATCTTGTAGCGGATACCTTGGCTTTGAACGTAGATGCCATTGCAAGGCATCATCTTCTGCTCTGGTGGGCCCCTCTTCATTAGGCTCACCCCTCTCCAATCTGTCTTTCGCGTTGTTGACAGTTAACGCATTCACACTCCAGATCTGCTCTTGCAGACTCCAGTGTCTGTCTTAGCACCGTGGCCAGTCTCTACAGTGCCCCACCTCAGGCGTCTTACCTTCATCCCCTTCTTTCCTGTCCCATATTTAAGTCATATTCACACCTGGCCAGACCCAAAAGAGGTTTGTCCTCTTCCCTCTGTCTTCACCTTTGTAGGAAATATGAACTCTGTTGAGAGTGTACTAACCACAGCATCAGTGTCATCTCCACGTCACTTCCAATGTCTGCTTCTGTTCAGAATTGTTTCTGTATGTTATTAAAATACTTTGTTTAATCTCTGCTGTAGATATTTTAATGCATACTTTCCTCAGTTAAAACTCACTGGATCTGTCTGCTTCTGCAGCAAGCCTGCACAGTGCCGTGCATTCACACACAGCCCTTTGTGGTCTGGCCTTGTGTTGCCAACCTAATCCTACCACCTACCCAAAGGCTCCTTCCTGTTGTCCTCAGGGCCTTCTCACTGCTGTGACTCCTGAAGCTACTGGGTCTTCCTGTCCACTGCTTTCAGGGAGGCATCGCCTGGCCTGGAATATGTTATGCAGCTCCATTCATCACCTCCTTAGCTCCCTGTATTTTGAGGCTCAACTTAGGCTTGATATATAATGAGGCATTTTTGGCCAGGTTGTCCTCCCTTGAGCTACCTTTCTGTGGAACAAGGTTGAAATGTATGCCTGCCTGTCTCTGTTTTCTCTGTTCTCAATTTTATTGTATTTTTCAAGGCTTTAGGGACCATCTGTCATATTACTCCTGTATTCCTTAGCATAATTCATATTAATACTTTAATACCTGTTGATTAATATAGCATATTAAATGGATTTGATTCCTTTATTCTCAAAGAAATGCTTGAAATATCAAAGCAGTTTCAAGTTGAAACTGGAAAAGATTCTGGAATACCTGGGTGGTAGAAAGCTGATTGCTTTTGACACCTTCTTTGGAAGAAGCAGTTGCAGAGATACGATAAAACTGGGTTTGAGTTTGTATTACCCTCTTCTCTAAAGAAATATATTGACTCTAGTAGGCACCTGATATTTGATTTAATTTGTGTGTGTAGGGGGGGCTGCACCTTTATGAAATTGACACTTCACTAAGAATGGAGAAACAGCTACTGCGTGAACTTTCTGTGTTTTGTGGTCTTTTTCCTTAGAAGTTAGTGAGAGCTGCTTTCAAAGACCAGCTGCTTTTACTCCTTTGTGTTCCATGTTTCTGCCCCTTCTTGTGAAAATTTCCCTGGGCATTGAGCTTTGCTGTCAGGGGGAAGAGTTTCTCATTAACTTACAACACTAAGAGATAACTTCCGTGGGAGTGACTCTGCTTTTTCCTGTTAATAGACACTTTCCTCCCTGGCCCCTTCTTAGTGGCATGCAGCTTTCAGCATGCCTGGAAGCAGTCACCAGACCCTCCTGGAGCCCACAGTTTCACATTTGGGTCTTGTCAGGCACTGTTCAACTAAGCTTCCTGCATGGGTGAATCCAAGCCTAGAAGGAAGTCCTCAGCCTCCAGGTGTCTGGACACTGCATCAGTAGATGAGCCAGTATGAACAGCCTTGCCTCAGCTTGGTTGTTCAGTACATCCTGTTCCCCAGCCTGCTTATAAACTCGGCCAGAGGTTCGGTGGAAACACGTCTGCCGCTTATGGAATAATCAAGGGATGCTGTGAGGTCTGTTTTCTAGAGGTTGAGTGAGAATTCTAGTTTTTTGTCCACACTAATCAAGTATCTTTGTTTCCCAACATTTTCGAGTGGCCTAGGCATTGTTGCTTCTTCTGAAAATATATTTTGAATTAGCTTATAAAATGAAATCAATTCTCAGAGATATGTACCTGTTTTTGGGTGTGTGTGTGTGTGTGTGTTTTTCCAGATGGAGTCTCACTCTGTCTCCCAGGCTGGAGTGCAGTGGCACAATCTCGGCTCACTGCAACCTCTGCCAACCGGGTTCAAGCGATTCTCCTGCCTCAACCTCCCAAGTAGCTGGGATTACAGGCGACTGCCATTGTGCCCGGCTAATTTTTGTATTTTTAGTAGAGATGGAGTTTCACCATCTTGGCCAGGCTGGTCTTGAACTCCTGACCTCATGATCCACCCACCTCAGCTACCCAAAGTGCTGGGATTACAGGTGTGAGCCACCGCGCCCAGCCGGCATGCATCTGTTTTTAATTTTGGCTCCTTAAGTCTAAACCAATGATGACCCACCTGTGCCTCTTGATGCAAGATCCAGCTCTTTGCATTATTTCAAGATGAAGGATTTGAAAACTTTCTTGTTATTGCTATAAATGTTTCTAGGTATTAGAGGCTACAAAACAGTTGTCGTTTTCTTGTGATCTACTTTTTTGAGTTGAAGAATATCTGCCCAAGTTGTTACATTTCAAGAATATACATGATATCTCCTGTATATTTCTATTTTAAAAAAGAGGAAAAACATGGCCTATAACCTCTTCTTACCTACCCCACATTGGCCCTTGTGTGGAAAACATCGTTAGTGATTGTAGCTGTGGAAGGAGATGGGGGCCATTTCAGTGCTGAGAGAGACTGAATCATAATGTCATTAGAGTGGGGCTGTCTAGTACAGCAACCACTGGCCATGTGTAACTCTTGAACATCTGAAATGTAGCTGGTTGAAATTGAGAGGTACTGTGAGCATAAAATACACATCATATTTGGAAGACTTAGTACCAAAAGAAATAATATAGCCCTGTTGGATATATTCTGTTAGATACTTTTAAATTTAATGTCATTAGTTGTTTTTTACTTTTTTGATGTGGCTACTAGAACATTTAATGTGTGGCTCAAAAGTTTATTTCTTATTTCTGTTAGACGGGTCTGACTTGGATGACAGAGCTTGTGTAGTTCTAGTAGTTTTAATAGTGGTGAGAGAAGGGAGTGCTGAAGGGAGACTTGGGGTGTATAGGAATTAGAACTTGGGCAGCGTGTGCTTGCATGTCTTTGTATAAGATTGTGTGAAATTTGTGTGTCAAATATTTTCTTCGTAGTGTTTTGTTAAATATATAGTATTAAAAGTCAATAACACATTTTGTTGTCTTAAGTCTTTCTTGTGTGTTTTCTTGGGTGGAAGCAGCTGCTTCTCCTATTTTGTTCTGTTTGTGCTCCATATGTTTAGGTAGCGGCAACTTCTACTAGAAATATCTTATGTGTGTTTATTGCCAGTCTGGCATATGATATCAGATATTCACTTCGATGTTGCTATCTTGAGGATTCCAATGGGGCCAGTTATTAAAAGGTATAGACAGAGCTGGTTTGATGGGTGTGTGACCTGTGCAGTCTCGCATGCTCAGAAACACTTGGATTAATGCTCTCCTGTTTGGGTTCTGTCTTGAAAGGCATCATAATCTTTGAATCTTTTTTGGAATCTCTGAACATTTTGCTCTGGGCCCAGCTAGTCCTGGGTACAGTTATTTCGCAGTTGATAGTGTACAGTTTATTGTACTTAGATATAAAGTTGCCAAATTTAAGCATAGTGAGTTCATATGAATAGGAGATTTTGAATTTGAAATTCATTGACGATCTTGTCATCCCCACAGTTGACTGCTCGTTTGTGGGTAGGATCACCAGTAGTTTCTTTCTTCAGGGTTCTAATAGTTTATCTTTTGTCATGTTTATGGTATGGTATGTTCTGCCTCTGTCTTGTTGAATGAAAACCCACTGATATCAACTTTTTCAGAGGTAGTTTCTGAAATAACACAGTACTGTTTGCACTAGTATGCTTTTCCTATGTTTTTCATGGCTGTATAATTATTTTGAATATATGTATTTAAATTTGTGAAGATGTAGATTAAAATGATCCTCCATTTATGAATTACAAGCTGTCAGCAGTGGTTTAAAATCAGGCATCAGCAGCATCTGGGAACTAGAGATGCAGAATCTCAGGCCTGAGCCCTGTTTTATTGAGTCAGAATCTGAGACTGTGTTTTATTTATTTATTTATTTATTTATTTATTTATTTATTTAAATTTTAGGACAGGGTCTCACTCTTGTTCAGGCCGGTTTGCAGTGGTATGATCATAGCTCACTACAGCCTCAACCTCCCAGGCTCAGGTGATTCTCCCACCTCAGCCTCCCGAGTAGCTGGGACTACAGGTGTGTGCCACCTGTTGCCCAGGCTGATCTCAAACTCCTGGGCTCAAGCGATCTGCCCATTTTGGCCTTCCAAAATGCTGGGATTACAGACGTGAGCCACTATGCCCAGCCAAGACTGCATTTTGACAAGGCCCTAGACTATTCATTCCTGTGCCTATGAAAGTTTGGGAAGCTTTAAAGCTCACTGATTTCATTGTTGGATATATTCATTGCCTTAGCAGCTTCTGTTTGCCTGAGTGTGTGTATGTTGGTGCCTGTATGTTCTAGCTGCTATTGCGGATCTTTCTTATTGACTCTCTACAACCTGTTTTGCTAAGGATCCTGAGGCTTAGAGATGAAGTAGGTTTCCTGAGGCCTCAGGGCTAGCCATTAGTGGAGCTGGTGTTAGAATCCAGGTCTGTTAAGATTCTTAGTAGTCCTAGAAGAGGTTGAGAGGATTTGTATATTTGATGAAAACAAAGGGTTGTAGGTGGTTCACATAAATTATAATTGGACCCCTATTGAATATGCTAGCATTCGACTAGCAGTGCCTTGGCAAATTTTACAGATAGACTGATGTTCTTGTTCTACCTCTTATAAATAATTTAGCCACTTTACCAGTTCCTAGTTCCTGTGTCAGAGACAGGGTGGCACCTTTTTCCAGAGAGTGTCACTGCTTGAATGCCTTGAATTCAAGGTACTTGGCCTCAGATTTTGAAAGGCTTTGATATCATGAAGGTTTTAAAATAATTTTAGAGGGTCATTAAGTAAAGCAGTTGATCTTCGATGAATAGATTTACTCAACAAATGGATCCTTTGATCCTATTTTGTGTATATAAGATGGCAGTTTTCACTTGTCTTACGTTACAGGAAGGTGGGGAACAGCAGACCTTGTCATCTGTGACATCAGGTAACAAATGACTCCCCAGTGAACTGCTTTCTTAATCTTAGCCCTTTTGGAGGAAACTCCATTTTCAAACTACTTAATCCAACTTACAAAAAACCCTAGGATTTTGAAGAAAGATTAGAGGGTAGTTTGGCTTTACTAAACCCTTTGCCCCACTGACTGGTTTGTTGGAAGAAATTATCCCTAATTTTAAGAACAGTCATATGCTGCATATATGACAGTGTTCCCATAAGGTTATAATGGGGCTGAAAAATTCCTGTCACCTAATGACTGATACGAATGAAAATTCCTGTTACCTAATGACTGATATGAATGATTAGTTTTGGGGGATTCTTTTTTTTTTTTTTTTTTTTTTTTGAGACGGAGTCTCGCTCTGTCGCCCAGGCTGGAGTGCAGTGGCGCGATCTCGGCTCACTGCAAGCTCCGCCTCCCGGGTTCACGCCATTCTCCTGCCTCAGCCTCCCGAGTAGCTGGGACTACAGGCGCCCGCTACCACGCCCGGCTAATTTTTTGTATTTTTATTAGAGACGGGGTTTCATTGTGTTAGCCAGGATGGTCTCGATCTCCTGACCTCGTGATCCGCCCGCCTCGGCCTCCCAAAGTGCTGGGATTACAGGCGTGAGCCACCGCGCCCGGCCAGTTTTGGGGGATTCTTTAAGGTGATTTTGCTACTTCAGCTAAACAACATCTTAACATGGTAGTGTCTGTTCAGATACACAAGTACTTAGCATTGTCACTACTGCGTCTATATTTCAGTACACAGTAACATGCTGTGCAGGTTTGTAGCCTAGCAGCAATAGGCTATACCAGATAGCCTAGGTGTGTAGTAGGCTAGACTGTATAGGTTTGTGTAAGTCACTCTATGATGTTTGCACAACGACGAAGTCACCTGACGAAGGATTTCTCAGTCTGTATCCCTGTCATTATTTGTTGTGTGACTGTGTAGTCTAGGTTGTGAATTTTAAAGGATAGTTATGTTTACTAAAAACAAGTTGTTGAAGTTCTGACTTTTTGGTTTTTCTGTGTAGTTTAGAGTAGTTATATTTTTTAAAGGACTCCATTTTACCTCAGGGCTCTGGCCAGTTGAACTTTGTAACTGTTATTTCATACCTGGTTTCTTTCTACTTGAAAGAGTACACATAGAAGCAAAGGCCCAGCAGGGGTGACTAATTTACCAGTGCCATTTGTTTCCAGTCAGCTTGCTGTTTGGCTAAAAGGTAAAATACATAATTTTTGCATAAGGAATTAGCTGTGGATATATTTTGGTTTTGAGTTTGTAGTATGTCCAATACAAAGAAAACTCACCATGAAAATGTATTTCAAGGCGTTCTTATTTGAAAAATGCTATTCTAACTCCGAATAGTGGGGAGCAAAAGGAATTAGCTGGCTGAGTGTGGTGGCTCAAACCTGTAATCCCAGCACTTTGAGAGGCAGAGGTGGTCGATTGCTTGAGTTTGAGACCATCCTGAGCAACATAGTGAGAACCTATCTCTACAGAAGTACAAAAAAATTAGCCAGGTGTGGTGGCACGGGTCTGTAGTCTCAGCTACTCTGGAGGCTGAGGTGGGAGGATCACCTGAGTCCTGGAGGCAGAGGTTGTAGTGAGCCAGGGTCATGCCACTGCACACCAGCCTGCGTGACAGAGCAAGACCTTGTCTCAAAAAAAAAAAAAAAAAACAAAAGGAATTAATCACTTTACAACAGATAATTGCTAAAGAATTCCTTTTCTTGTGTTTAAATCTCAAGTTTAAAATCAGCGTAGTAAACCCACAAAGTGATGGCTGGGGAATTGGAGGACCTCATTCATCAGTTAGGCCACGCTGCTGGAGCACACGGGCTCTGCTACAGGAGTGTTGCTTCTGGCTCACTGGAACAGCATGGGCAGGAACTTACAGCAGTAGGTGGCTTTCTTCCATGTAGTGATTTGGGGACCATGGCACGTTCCATGTTTTGGTTCTACCATCCCTCAGGTTCTTTTGGTCCTCAGCATTTAGCTAGATACAGGTGAAGGACCATGGGAGGTTTGATGGTTCCTGGCACAATGGAGGAAACTCTGTCATGTGGCCACACCTACACGGTGAGTGCCCCAGGAAGGGGAGAGTAGAGACGGGTGACTGTCAGCACCTCACTGGGCAGGGCGCAAGGGCTGTGGGGTAGACGTTGGGTGGATTCAGGAGACTGCAGAAAGCAAAGTGGGTGTTAATGGGACTTTTATTTCCTGTGGAACAAAGGACACTACACTTTCCTGCAAAAGACCAAGTAGTAAATATTTTAGGCTTTGTGGGCTGCAGATGGCCTCTGTCATATATTCCTTTTTTTTCTTAAAACAACCCTTAAAAAATGTCAAAATCATTCATAACTGGCAGGCTGTGAGCTGGATTTGGTTTGCCAACACCTTCTTATTTCATCACAACTAATTATCACTCTTCTTTAGAAATCCAGTGTTTAATGAGTTTCCTTTATAATAAGGTTGAGATTTGGGAAGTCAGTTTTTACTTGAGGCAAAAAAGTTGTATCTTGATTCATAATTCAGAAGTGTCATTTTATCTAGGTTTTAGGCATAGCTTCTCACCTGATTGGTGAATGTATACCCTGTTTATTATTAGCTAAAAATAAGTGCTTGATGCCAGATTCACTTTTTTTCTGATTTATTTCTTAGTATTTTTCATACTTTGCCTTTAATACTAAGTGTGGGGAAGAGTAGTAAAAATATATTTTAAAAAAAGGTTTTGTGATTTTTAAGAACGTAGAGGTGCATGAGCTGTATTATTCCACCAGAAGCATGGTGGGTGGCACTGGCGTTGTTATTCTGTGCCCTCAGACAGCGAACCACTTCTCTTCCTCTGGGGAATGAATGGAAACCCAACTTTTTCCCTCTTCCATTGAAGTTATCTTTTGGTATACTTTTGTCTTTTTTTCTACTTGTTAGTTGTATTAGTATCAAATGGCATAATAAAGTTACTTTGTTTACCATTTCCCACTCATCTGAAAGTCACAAAAAAACATTTATTTCTAAGATTTATATCCACTGACCTTTTCCCCAAAGTTATTTTCCTGTTACTTGTATTTCATCTTTGCCCTTATTTCTTTAATATTTGTGTTAGAAGTAGCTTGCTCTTGTTTCCTTCACTGGCAAATGTGTTACATTGCCCACTGGGTGGCTTCTGCGGATGCCCCTATCCACCCCTCGTCTGGAGCAGAGAAGTCCTGTTAGCCTAGCAGCATAGTGGCTGCTGTCAGTGCGAGGAGCTGTGCTTCTCTAGCATGGTCTGTGATGTCATCTGGACATAATTATTAGACTAATCGAATAGAGGAACAAGACAGCCCTGCCCCCGACTGTGGGCCCCCGCTTTGTGTCATCCCACAGAGCTTTGTGCTGAACATCAGTCCTCCACATCGACTCCTCTTGTAAGATGTTGTGTCCAGGTGGATCATCACAGTGGCTGCCATCCTTAAATATGTCTTGGTCCTGTTGCTGCTAATTGATGTGAGCTTGTTGCCATGTGTCCTTTAAAGCATTTAAAGTTTTTTTTAGAAACAAGGAAGACTTTTATAACACCCTTCACATTTTATAATATTCCTATTTAAAACTTGTTCCTTAAGGAGCTTTTGGAAGCTTCTTTAAAACTGCTTGGCCGGGCACGGTAACTCATGCCTGTAATCCCAGCACTTGGGGAGGCTGAGGCAGGTGGATCACTTGAGGTTAGGAGTTTAGACCAGCTTGGCCAACATTGTGAAACCCCGTCTCTACTGAAAAAAAAAAAAAAAATCAGCCGGGTGTGATGGCATGGTGTAATTCTAGCTACTTGGGAGGCTGAGGTAGGGATTACTTGAACCTGGGAGGCAGAGGTTGCAGTGAGCTGAGATCATGCCACTGCACTCCAGCCTGGGTGACAGAGCAAGACTCTGTCTTGCAAAAAACAAACAAAAAACTCTGCCTATATTTTAAATTATATGCTCATATAAAATGTTCAGTGATCTCACTGCCTGTCCTGTGAAGTGGATCTACTTTTTACAGAGCCTTGAGTAACCATGGTACAGAGTTTGTTTTCCTTCTGTTATTCCTGGATTGATCAGTGTTTATACTAGCAGTGTAAATGATTTTGCCCTCTATGATCTCTATTTAAAAAACATTTTTTTTTGAGGCAGATGTTCATAAAAGCATAAAATCAGGATGTATTCCTGTCTGATCTCCTAAAGTGGGTGGGTTTTTTTTGTTTTGTTTTTTTCTTTGTTTTTTTTGTGGAAACAGGGTCCTCACCCTGTTGCCCTGCTGGAGTGTAGGAGCACAATCATGGCTTACAACAGCCTCAGCCTCCTTAGTAGCTGGTACTACAGGAGTGTGCCACAATGCCTGGCTAATTTTTTGAATTTTTTTTTTGTCTTATAGAGATGAGGTCTCACTATGTTGCGTAGGCCGTTCTTGAACTCCTGACCTCAAGTGATGCTCCCGCCTTGTGCCTGCCAAAGTGCCGGGATTACAGGTGTGAGCCACTGTGTGCCTGGCCCAAATACATACTTCTAAAAATGTGTGCTATACATGGATTACCATCCTTTGCAGCCTCCTTCCTTTTACCTAGGCTCTTTTAAATAGCATGTGGATATTCATGCTTTTTTGGAGATAATGATAATGGTACACCTCACTAAGTGGGTAGTGAAGCTCCAGCTTATACGTAGGTTTTCGTTTGGGGGTTACAGAGAGTCAGTATGTATTAACAAACTCTGGTTTAAGAATTCTGCAGTGAGCATATAGACAGATAGGAAAGGTCTTTGAATGGTCTCTACTGAGGTCTTTTCCTGTGATGCTATCATCCTGTCATGTGTCTCAGAAGTGGCATTTGAGATCATCCCATCATGAATGGCAGCCTTTAGATCATGTAGTGAACCCTCTGTTTTATATTTCCATTTGTAACAAATAAGTACTTTTTTAGCTCTATAATTTGAAGTAGCAAACTCTGTTTTCCTTGTTGAGGAAGGATGGGCATGAAGCTGAGGAATGAATATGTATGTGGCGTAGTGATTAGGTTTCATTGTCATGTTTTCCTAGTAAACAGAGGAGAATCAGTTTCTCTAACTCCTCAAGAATTAGTGTTCAGTTTTTAGTAGTATATTAAGAATGGCACAGATTTTACCAGTTTATTGCTTCAGGCTTTTGACTATGAAAGTACTGGTTTGCAGTGATCATTTAGTTCTTTAGTCTTCTGAAGCCTTCTAGATATTTAGGCCTCACTGCTTATCACTTGTTGCTGAAGATATTCTGTTCTTCACCCTTAAGAAAAGGGTGACTTTTCTCCTTTCCCAGCATCACTTCTTAACAGTATGGATGAATTACTTTTGCAGGTTAAAATCATCCCAAGTTTTAGCTTTGAGCATTTTCAAGTCAAAATTTTTTATCTATTAAAATATTTTCTTTTCTGAGAAGGAAAAAATCCTGCCAGTAATGCATTAAAAAGTATTTTATAGGTTCAGTGTGAAGCTTATTTAACTTATGTGAGCCAAGTTGGCATTTTAGATTGTAAAACTGAACTGAAATATGAATTATGGAAAATTAATTTGTAAAGTTGAAATTTTATGAAATACTTTCTGCATTTTGTTTAGACCAGCATGTTTTGGAAATTTGATCTTCACTCATCATCCCACATAGACACACTTCTAGAAAGAGAAGATGTAACACTGAAGGAGTTAATGGATGAGGAAGATGTTTTACAGGAATGTAAAGCTCAGAACCGCAAACTTATAGAGTTTCTGTTAAAAGCAGAATGTCTCGAAGATTTAGTCTCATTCATTATAGAAGAACCACCTCAAGACATGGATGAAAAGATCAGATACAAGTAAGACAATTCAATCTTCTCTGTAGAGTGGGACTAAAGTGAAGTGGGGGTAGAATATACAGCTCTTGTTCAAGGATTCTCCAGTGTGACTGTTGCCATTTACAGAAGGGTAAGATAGTCAAGAATGACAGGCTCGGTGGAGCGCAAAATCCATTCTAGCAGTAAGTCCAGGGAATCACAAGAGTTTAAAAATGAGCGTTCTGAATTTCATTCAAAGGTTTTCTGGAAAGGCAGCGTGCTTTGTAAACAATGATGATAAATTTCTCAAAATAGTAAAATGGTTAAAATATTTACTTTGCAAATAGGAAGATGGACATGATGTGACTATGCAAAATCGCACAGCAGATCTAAGTCAGAGCTTGGGGTTGTGAAGAGCATTGCTTATACAATACATTCTGACCTTTCATTCACTGAAAGTAAAGGAATGGGTACCAT
The DNA here is from genome assembly GCF_028858775.2 of Pan troglodytes. Classification (NCBI taxonomy): domain Eukaryota; kingdom Metazoa; phylum Chordata; class Mammalia; order Primates; family Hominidae; genus Pan; species Pan troglodytes. The sequence continues at coordinate 70,581,105 of NC_072407.2, forward strand.
GGGTAACTACAGTGGATTTTGTCTGCTAGTTTAATCTGCTTACAAAGAGAACGACAGTACAGTAAGAATCCTTTATTACCATCACTGTAACACTTTTTCTACAAACCTCTGGAAACTCTCCATAGGTATGTAAAGTATTGGGGTGTCAGTTAATTATTTCTCCATATCCAACTCTATTGAAATATTTGGCTCTTTTCCCCCCAGAAAATAGAGCAACTTCAGAAACAAAAATTGATGCATTACATAAACTTAATAGAACAGGAAGAATTAGGCTTTTAGTAGTGTCTCTCTTGCCATTTGTCCCTCAGTTTACCTTTCTTTTCAGACATCTTTTCCTTTCTTCTTGGGGAGAAATGTGCTGTTAGGGAAATAATACTTGTTAATGCTTTCAAGTTGCTAGTGGCTTAGGTCTTCAGAGATGTCATGTTCTCTGCCAACCATTAACATTGACACTTTGCATTTAGTGAAAGCCTCCACTCAGAGATTAGTGTCTTAATAAAAGAGGAGGAAAGGCTGGGCGCGGTGGCTCATGCCTGTAATCCCAGCACTGTGGGAAGCTGAGGCAGGTGGATCACCTGAGGTCAGTAGTTCGAGACCAACCTGGCCAACATGGTGAAACCCCGAGTCTACTAAAAATACAAAAATTAGCTGGGCCTGGTGGCAGGCGTCTGTAATCCCAGCTACTCGGGATGCTGAGGCAGGAGAATCACTTGAGCCCGGGAGGCCGTGACAGACCTACTAGTGTGCTGTCATCCCCCAAATGATAGACACTTTGCTACTTGGAAATCCCTTCACAGTGAACTAGCATGTGGGTGGTGCTACTTGAATTGGGGCTTATCCCTGATGGAGGAGTGTGGTATGCATCAGAGAGCACAGATTTTGGATCAGCCTCCTCAGAAGAGTATGACCCTCTTCTCTTCCAATCTCTGAGAGCTTGGGCAGGGAGCTTACCCTTCTTGGGTCTGTTTCCTCATATGCTGAATGAGGCTAGTAATGTTTTAATCATTGAAGAGTAGGCATGCCTTCTATGAAGGGCTTACTTTCCACAAAAGTACTGCGCGCCCCCCGCCGTTATAACAGTGTGGCACTTGTATTATATTGCTTCGTCAGTGTTTTTGCCTTTGAGGTTGCAAGAGCAAATGCACCTCCTCTGGACACAGCCTTCTGCACGGTACCATTTTGAAGGAGCACCACTTGAGTTGGATAGGGCAGTACTCTGCCATGCTTCTGCCCTGAGCAGAGTCACCACCTGTGTGTAACATATCTTGGATGATGCCACAGCTAGATTAGCATAGAGGGGTTTTTCAGCTGGGATCTGAAAGTGTTTTCGGGTTATGGTTGACTACAGTCATTTAAGGAAGTTTAGACTGGGATTGTGTAGTTTTGGGATGATGGAGTAATTGCTGTATTGGGGTAAACCAGACTAAAAAGTCCCCCAATAGTTTTTCAGATAAGACCTCTGGAGAAAAATGAAGCATGACGAGACAGGGACTGCTGAAGGTGGTGGGGTGGGCAGAGGAGCTCAGGGAAGGCCTAATTAAGATGGTGCCATCTGGTCAGAGCCATGCAGGAATTAAGGGGGTTGCCAGGTGGGCACTTACAACCAGGAACATCCAGGCAGGGGGAACAGCAAGTGTGGAAGCACTAATGTGCTCATGTGCTTGGTGTGCCCCAAGAACATCTGGGCAGCCAGAGAAGGGGCAGCATTGTGAATGAGGGAAAATGGAAGGAGGGAGGGTTGGAGTGAAGGTGGAGCACCTCTGGAGACAGGCCATGCAGGGCCTAGTAGGCTCAGCCAGGATGCTTGCTATACTTGGGATGAGATGGGAAGCCACCAGAGGGTTTTGAGCAAATGTGTGCATGTTGGGGAATCTGCCCCGATATTCACGTAGGTTCTTTTCTGTTTTCCCTAAGCGTCAGTCGGCTTGAGAAATAAAGGGACAGAGTTCAGAAGAGAGATTTTAAAGCTGGGCGTCCGGGGGAGACATCACATGTCAGTAGGTTCCGTGATGCCCCACAAGCCACAAAAACCAGCAAGTTTTTATTAGAAGTTTTCAAAAGGGGAGGGAGTGTGCGAATAGGTGTGGGTGACAGACATCAAGTACTTAACAGGGTAATAGAATATCACAAGGCAAGTGGAGGCAGGGCGAGATCACAGGACCGGGGCGAAATTAAAATTGCTAATGAAGTTTTGGGCACCATTGTCATTGATAACATCTTATCAGGAGACAGGGTTTTGAGATCAACCCCTCTGACCAAAATTTGTTAGGCGGGAATTTCCTCTTCCTAATAAGCCTGGGAGCATTATGGGAGACTGGAGTCTATCTCACCTCTGCACTGACCATAAGAGATGACCACACCCAGGGGGGCCAGTTTAGAGACCTACCCCCAGGTGCGCATTCTCTTTCTCAGGGATGTTCCATGCTGAGAAAAAGAATTGAGCGATATTTCTCCCATTTGCTTTTGAAAGAAGAGAAATATGGCTCTGTTCCGCCTGGCTCACCAGCGGTCAGAGTTTAAGGTTATCTCTCTTGTTCCCTGAACATCGCTGTTATCCTGTTCTTTTTTTAAGATGCTCAGATTTCATATTGCTCAAACACACATGCTGTACAATTTGTGCAGTTAAGGCAATTATCACATGGTCCTGAAGTGACATACATCCTCCTCAACTGACAGGATTAAGAGATTAAAGTAAAGACAGGCATAGGAAAGCACAAGGGTATTGATTGGGGAAGTGATAAGTGTCCATGAAATCTTTACAATTTATGTTTAGAGATTGCAGTAAAGACAGACATAAGAAATCACAAAAGTATTAATTTGGGGAACTAATAAATGTCTATGAAATCTTCACAATCTACGTTCTTCTGCCATGGCTTCAGCTGGTCCCTCTGTTTGGGGTCCCTGACTTCCTGCAACCTGTGCCATAGTCTGACTTTGTTCCTTAGGAGTGCTCTGCCTGCTCTGTGGTTAGGGACTGTAGGAGGACAGAAGTGGAAGTACAGTTGGCTGCAGTGATCAGCAGAGAAAAACAAGATCTTAGTGGACCTGATTGTTGAGAAGCGGTCAGATTTCCAGAGGCACTAGATGAAGTTAGAACTGAAGGGGTTTCCTCTAGGTATGGAATGGGAGATAAAGTGTCAAGAGTGACTATGAGGATTTTGGCCTGGGCAGTTGAGAGGATGGAGTGGCTTTATGGCAGTGAAATAAGATTGCAGAGGGAAAGGGCAGGAGTTTGGGTCTGGCCCTGTCACATTTGAAATGCCTGTTAGACATGAGGTGGAGATGAGGCCTAGCAGTAGGTGGACAGAGGACATGTAAAGCCACAAGGCTGAATGAGATCGCCCGCAGAGCTGATGGAGCTAGAAGAAAGCTTCTGAAACTGGAGATGGGTAGTGTGGGCTGGCCTGGGTTCCACTGAGGGATGGAGGAGTGATTGGATGCAAGAGAAGAACCTGGGGGCTGCTACCCTGGAAACCAAGGGAAGTCTGGCTTCAGGAAGGAGGGGGGACAGTGGGTTAGCGGTACTGCTCATAAGAAACCACTCAGTTTGTAACATGGAGATCATGGGCCCCATCAGTACAGGTTCTTTGGAGGGGCCCAGGTGAAAGCCTGGAGGCAAGCAGAGACAACTCTTTGAAGTGATTTCTTGTAACAGGAGCAGAGAGGAAGTGGTAGGTCGAGGCAGATTTGGAGTCGGGGTGGTGTGGGGTTTTGTTTTTTCCTAAATGGAAGTGATGACCTGTGAGAACGTTGCAGCACAGAGGAAACACAGCCAGTGTGAGGGAGCAGGCCGCCGAGTGATGCGTTGTGCTGGAGTGGGTGGGGGTGGGGGCATGTGGTCCAGAGCATACATGCAGGAGATGACCTCAGGAGCAAGGGCCACTCCCCTGGAGCGAGGAGGAAGTGCCTAGCTGTAGGTCGGGATGTGATAGGGCTGGGTTCCCTTCTGATTGCCTTCTCTGTGTTCTCAGGCAAAGGAAGCGAGGTCAGAGCCTATGGAGGAGGAGGGGTCTTGCCGAGGGTGGAGTGGAGGCATCTTTGGGTGCTTGAGAAGCTGCTGTTTTTTTTTGTTTGTTTGTTTTGTTTTTAAGACAGAGTCTTGCTCTGTCATCCAGGCTGGAGTGCAGTGGCGCAGTCACAGCTGGCTGCAACCTCTGCCTCCCAGGTTCAAGTGATTCCTGTGCCTCAGCCTCCTGAATAGCTGAGACTACAGGCGTGTGCCACCACACCTGGCTAATTTTTGTGTTTTTAGTAGAGATGGGGTTTTGCCACATTGGCCAGGCTGGTCATGAACTCCTGACCTCAGGTGATCCATCCATCTTGGCCTCCCAAAGTGCTGGGACTGTTGGTGTGCGCCACCGCGCTCGGCCTTGAGAAGCTTCATGAATGTTAAGGAGGGAGGGAAGGAGAGTAGCCCCAGCCTGTCTGGAACCAGAACTCTGAGCTTTTTGTGTAATGGCTAACATTATGCATGCTTCTTGAGTTAGGTCATACCACCCAGTCACCTAGAAAAAGTGAACAAATTTTAAAGTTGCTCATCTGGACTTTCTCTGTCAGAGTTTGGAGAAAACACTCATGCATTTGATTCACAGCCAGGAGTCCGCTGCCTTTTACTGATCTTCTGTTTGTCAGCAGTTTCCACATTAAGACAGTTGAGTGAGTGCATCTCCCCAACCCACTCTAGCAGCATTCTGCCATTTTATAGTGAAAATAAAGAGGAATGAAAACAGCTGTCATTTATTAAACACTTATTTACTTTATGCCAGGCCCTCTTCCCAGCCTTTTTTACTCCCCTCCTCCATAAGATAAGGACTATTGTCTTAATCTTACTAACTTGGAAACTGAGGCCCAGAGAGGTTAAGTAACTTGTCCAACGTTATACAGCATGTAAGTGGTAGAGGCCGGTTTTGAACTTAGCTAGTGTGACTCTAGTAGCTGCACCTGTAACCGCTGCATCAGCCCACTCCTGGGATAATGGTTACTTTACAGGGGTTTATATTCTGGCATCTTGAAGCCCATGCTACGTAAATTGAGGGAGGAGACTTTACTTCCCAAAGACCCATACATCTGCCAGGTCTGTTTTTTTTTTCCTTTTCTGTTTTCTTTATACAAAGACTCATTTTGGGACCTTCTCATACTCTTCTGTCTTTAGGCCTCACACCAGAGCCTGTCAAGTGCCGTGGCTTTCTGGTTCGTCACCAGTGGTCTTTTTGTGCCAGGGTCTTGCTGCAGGCAGCACTTGCTTGCCTTGGATACCCCAGGTGTGTCGTATACGTGTCCCTCCCGCCCCAGTCTTCCCTGGTTTCTTTTGTCATGCAGCCACGTTTGGCTATTTTGCCATCTCCCTGTCTTGCTCAGCTTTTGAGCTTGCCACTCCTGATGACTTGTTGGGGCGCTGGGTCCTGGCTGTCCAGCAGGGAGGAGTGTAAGAGCAGAGTAATTCTGGGTCAGCTAGAGTATCGTCTGGATAGGCTCAGCGTCTCTGTTGTTGCTAGTGAAAACAGACACGGGATTGTCATAGTAGGAGTAAGTGGAGAAAATGGACCTGCTGCCTGTTTGCAGAGGGTCAGTGGTCTGGTTGTCAGAGGCAAGCATTTCTAAAGCCATGGGGTCTGTAGAAGAGCCTGTGTGGGTCCAGATAGAGCAGGTGTCATGTTCTTAGCCGTGGGCCTTCTACAGGAGAGACAGCATGGTGAAGACTCATGGTGGGCTGACTTTGTGTCTGTGCTGATATCCAGATACTGGAAGGCTGATGTGGAGAGCACTAGTTTTGTTTTGTTTTGGTTTTGACACAAGGTCTCACTCTTGCCCAGGCTGGAGTGCAACAGTCATAGCTCTTTGTAGCCTCAAACTTGTGGGCTCAAGTGATCCTCTAATCTCAGCCTCCTAAATAGCTAGGACAAGATTTTTTTTGTATACTGCTTCCTGCCTTGGTAGCCCAGGCTGATGTCCTGTTCCCCCCTTCATTATAGTAGGATGCTTACTCTCTTAAGATGTAATATAGACTTAGTACCATTTACAACCCATCTAAAGATAAAGGCTGGTCCAGGTCCCTACAGAGTGCCTTAAGTCATTACAAGGTGCTGCATGCAGTGCAGTTTCCTGGAAACCAGTGTCCTCCACAGTTGTCCGCAAGCTTTGCTGCTTCCCATGCCAGAGGAGGCTGTAGCCTGATGGCTCGTACGTCCAGCCGCTTTCCTCGCTGATCGTGGAGAAGGCCCGGGCCCTGCAGCATGACCTCTCTGGGCTTCTGAGTACTAGGTGTGCTCTAGTTTCTTCAGGGAAAATGTATTCTTATTAAAGCTTGGTTTAAAAACAATTTTTTAGATAGTAGAAAATTTATTTTAGTCTGGAGGTTGGTTGAACAGAATGGATTGAAATGATTTCCTGATTTCCAGTAAATGATTTTATTTTTTTCACAAAATCTTGGGAAGCCTTTCTGATTTGTGTTTATCTTTATGTAATTAAACTGTTAATAAAGATGATGATGTAAATATCCTGTTCTTCTAGGTATCCAAATATATCTTGTGAGTTGCTCACTTCTGATGTCTCCCAGATGAATGATAGACTGGGAGAAGATGAATCCTTGCTAATGAAATTATATAGCTTCCTCCTAAACGATTCCCCTTTGAATCCGCTACTTGCCAGTTTCTTCAGCAAGGTGCTAAGTATTCTTATCAGCAGAAAACCAGAACAGGTAAATATGATTTTCCAAAAGGTAAGTATTAGGGCTGATCATCCCCTTGAGGTGATCCCCCAGTACTTGTTGCTTTAAGAGTTCTAACTTTGCCTTAAGTTCAGGTTCTATAAGAGAATGTATTTTAAACTTTAAACATTCTAAGCACTCACATACTATTTGTATGTTAATGAATATTTCTAATATGGCATAATCTCAAATTTCACTTAATTTGTTAGCATACTTTGGTTTCCTCTTTTGAGAAGTGGGTAGAAGATGAGAATATTGGGTACCCATTTGTGAAGACAGGGCTTAACTAAGATGGCAAGTATAATAACTAAGCAGTTGAATATGTCACCAAACAATTGCTTTGTTTTGTTTTTCCCCCATTGATGATCAGAGATGAAGCTTAAACCAAAAACCTTTCCCACAAATGTAATTGGTGATTGGTTTGTACTAATGGTGATTCTGTTTTGATTCTACTCAAAACTTCTCCAGGGTCAGGCTTGAGACATCTGAGTGTATAGACTGCTGTGTACATTTGTAGCTGTGCTGTTCCTATCCAGTGTGGTTTGACAGAAACTTCACTTGGTTCTCTAAGTGTGGTCCCTGAACCAGCAGCCCCTCAGTATTACCTGAGAATTTGTTAGAAATGTAAGTTCTTGAGTCCTATTCCAGACCTGCTGAATCAGAAACTCTGAGAGGTGGGCCCAGCAGTCTGGGTTTTAGCAAGCCTTCCAGCTAACTCTGATGCATGCTAACATTTGAGAACCACCGCTTTAGTGGATATTGTTGTGAAAAAGGATCTGCTTATCTGGAGATTTTAGTCATTTTATGGAAATAGGCACTCAGGGAACAACTAGAGCCTCAGATATTCAAGTATAAACTATAGCAGATTTGCCAGAATTGCAAGTATAGGTGTGATGATACGGGGTAAAAGTGGTCAAACCAGTTGGTTCTGCCATCCTTCATGATAGAAAATGGCTCTGGGTGACCCATTGTTGCTATCAGCACTTGTGGAAGGACTGGAGCTATTTTGGGCCCAGTGTGTCCTGTCCTATGCCAAGGCAAAGTGGATACATGCTTTATTTTAGAAAGAGATATTTCTTTCTTTCACTTAATGGAGTAGGATAAGCTTTCTAAGTTGATTGGAAATGAGATTCTTTTCACTTTGGTAATAATCCCCAAATCATGATTAATGTAGATTGTCTCTTTTTTTCTGCCTTCTAGTTAGAAATACAAGAACTGCTGGCTGTTTTAGGAGAGTGGAAGCCATCCTATCACCCTGATATTACCAGGCAGTTCTCAGGGATGGTTGTTGTAGCCATTATCCAGACATTATGCTTCATTGTGCTTTTTCTCCTCACTTCTGTGCTGTTGGAATCCAAGTTTGCGAGCCCCGATTTTCAGTGTACACATAAAGAGAGAGAATACACTTAAAACCTTGCCAGTTATGTTCTGAGACAAGAGCCCCTCGGCCTTTTGCTTGTTACACTTCCCTGTCAGGACTGTATGAATGATAGCAAGAGGATTCAGTGGCTGTGAGTTAAGATCAAACTTGGCATTTCTTTATCCTTTGTAAATTAGGAGTGTAAATAAAGGTTTTCTGTTATGTGATAGTATTAGTAGGGATGTATGCAACTGTAAGTAAGGACAAAAATTGAGACTCAACTGGCTTAACCAATAAAGGCATTTGTTAGCTCATGGAACAGGAAGTGGGATGGTGGGGCATCTTCAGTGCTGCATGAGTCAGCACCCCAGTGGGGTCATCTGTGCCACAGGTCCCTGTTGACAGTGCTATACTGTCCACCACACTAGCTGGGATTTATTCCTTTGGGCTCCAGGTTTGGTGTTTCTGGCACTGAATTACGGAATACTTGGGACACATGTGACTTTTTTCGTCCTTTCTCCTCTACTGTCCTTTTAAAAACTTGTGGGATCCAATTGTGAGTGAATTATTTATGTGTCATATCATTTCTTGAAGTTTTATATCATAATGCTTGACCTCATTGTCTAGAGAAGCAATGTGTGTTGGTTAATCCTGTATTTATACCTAATTGTATGAAGCAGTTTTAGTTGTCATTTCTGGCTATTAGACTTCATGTGGCATAATGGAAAGATTGTGGCTTTTGTGGCATACATATCCAATTTTAAATCCCAGGCAGCCACCTTTTAGCTCTGGAAGATAGTTTCTGAGCCTTGGTTTCCTCATCTCTAATGGGGTGTGGCGGTGGGGGTGAGTTATCCAACCCCCGACGCCCCGGGGCTTTTGAGAAATTTTAGTGAGATCCTGTTATATAGCAGCTGCGACACTCCCCCTGGGACTCGCAGAGGGTTTGGGAATAGATGACACGTGCGCACGGACAGAGGCAGAGGCAACAAGGCTGTATGGGACACAGGGATGCATGGGACAGAGTCATCTCCCTGGTCTCCCAGAGCAGAAGAGACCAGCAACAGGGGCCTGATTTCCGTGGCCATTCTCACGTTCCTTCAGGGTAGCTCTCTGCCTCTCCACCAGCTGCCCTTCTTGTGCTAAGCTATTGGAGTGAATTGGTGAAGTCAAAATCAAAGGCGATGTTTGTGTAGCCAGGTGAGTTAGTTATTTTGACTGGAGTAGAAATCTTTGTTTTGAAATTTTTTTCTCATGCTTGTTAGAGTCCAATTAGGATTTTGAATATTACTTATTTTAGTGCAAAATCTAACAGACACGCTTTATGTTCATAAACTGTAAAATGGTATATTCTCTTGCTCTTTATAGGCATATTAAATTTTTGATCACCATTCTTTGAGAATGAATAATGAAAGTGAATAGAAATAAAAGATTCTGTTAAGTTGTATTTGTATTAATGGACATGTGCTAATTTAGGGGATTTTTTTCCAAGGGGTATTTTGAGTATTGTAACTATTAGCCAGGCTTTCCAATTTGATACCTTGTTGCTAATTCAGCATTTGCCATTTCTCAACCTAAAGTAGTGGTAGAATTTGGAGGAGTCGGGGTTGGGACTTAAAAGGTAAAGTTTATAGTTTCCAAGTTACATGTCTTTCAGTTTCTGATGTGTTCTTCTCTAGATTGTGGATTTCTTAAAGAAGAAGCATGATTTTGTAGACCTTATTATAAAGCACATAGGAACTTCTGCTATCATGGATTTGTTGCTCAGGCTCCTGACGTGTATTGAACCTCCACAGCCCAGGCAAGATGTGCTGAATGTGAGTAGAATTCTGACCTGCTGTTGACTGGGGTTAGGGTGCTGGCATGTGAGCCCACCAGGCTGCTGTGTGCTGGGAAGGAATGCATGGGATTAGGGTTGGTAGCAGAGGGTTGTCTGGGGAGCAGGTAACAGGGTGGGGAAGAAAGGTTGTTCCAAGATAGGAAGAGATCCAGATTTTGCAGAACTAGAATTTCAGATGGGCACATCCCTAGGTATGTAGGATGTTTTGTTGTGAGTATTTTTTCCTTTTGCTGGTTTGCTTTTTATGGGGGTGGCGAGACTTTATGGGTTGAGCATTTGTCTTAAAGCTGGTTCTGATGGTAAAAGCAGAAGTGAGAGGGTTGGGAGCTCTAAGTCCCATTTGAGTATGTTATGAGGCCACACTCTTCAGGGCCACCTCTGAAGGTCAAAACGGAGAGGTGTTGATGTATCCAGGGATTCAGGCTTCAGAAGTAATTCTCTTCTCATGGGTACAGAGGAGCAAAGGATAAGGAGAACAGAGTTTACTTTGAGAAGGACATATTTTAAAATGTAGACAGATGGTGATTTTTAGGATGTGTGCCTCTTGAATAGATGTCTCAGGTAGAATTTGGGTGGGAAGAGGGGAGGGTGTGAGTAACTTGAAAATAAGGTTTCTCCCAGGCTCCCATCTCTGCCTTCTCTTCTTGTCTTTTGTGTCTTTCCCTCTTCCTTTCTTTTTTGAGTTGGGAGTCTCACTCTGTCGCCCAGGCTGGAGTGCAGTGGCGTGATCTTGGCTCACTGCAACCTCTGCCTCCCGGGTTCAAGCAACTCTCTTGTCTCAGTCTCCTGAGTAGCTGGGATTACAGGTGTCCGCCACCACACCTGGCTAATTTTTGTGTTTTTAGTAGAGACAGGGTTTCACCATGTTGGCCAGGCTGGTCTCGAACTCCTGACCTCAGGTGATCCGCCCGCCTGGGCCTCCCAAAGTGCTGGGATTACAGGCGTGAGCCACTGCTCCCAGTCCCCCTCCCTTTCTTCCCTTTCTCAGAAGCTTTGCAGAACCATGCTTCAGTCTATCCATCTTTAATACTAACCTGCAACCTTAGAACTTACTCATTTCTTTGGAAATGAGTTTTATTGAGAATGCTAATTATTATTTAAGACCTCAAGGACTAGGAGGGCCTATGAGGAGGAAGGTCTTTCAGGTGGTGCCCAGGGCAGGGCATGTTCCAGTGAGGTAGGGAGGTGTGCCAGGTGTGCATTTATGTGATGGTGTCAGGGCTGGATTTGTTGGTGACCCAGGCACTGTGATCACTGTGAGTAAACAGCTGGGTGTGTCTAGTGGGTGTCCTGGGACTTGTCTGTTGGCAGGGACCTTAAATTGGGACACCTGTTTCCTTTTGGGTGTGTCTTTGTAGATGTATCTTTTCTCAAAAGAGGTTGAGGATTCTGGGGAAGACTGAGGACAGGGAGGGGGTTATCACCTTTATATTGGAATTATCATAGGGAGAGATTTATTCAGGATGGTTTACTGGAACCAGTTTAATCCTTTGGTTGCTTCTGGGTTCAAGTTTAGGACCTGTCTGGTTTCCAAAGGAATCAGTGTGTTTCTGGAGAGAGAGAGCGATAGGAGGTTGATAAAGGTGTAGGTTGGGGAAAGGTTAGTTAGAAACCCCTAAATGTCTTTTGATTTTGTGGATCCACAGTCGGGGATGACTACAGAAGTGGGCTTGGAATGTAGGTGCCTGTGAATAGCTGTGGAGACAGCAGGGGTCTGGGATTGATTAGTTCGCCGCCTGGAAAGTTTCCTGGTTTCTCCTGTAGTGGTCAGGAATGCCCCGCCCCTCACATAGATGTTTACTCTCCTCTGTTTCAGGACATTATTACTCAAAGAGTGGTCCTAGACATCACTTGTGAGCTTGTTAGAGATCTGTAATCTCAGGTCTCTTCCTTGGCCTACTGAATCAGAATATACATTTGAACAAGATTCTCGGAGAATTTGTGTGCACATTTTAAAACAGATATTAAAATATGAAGTTGGGCCTCTACCTCTGTGGTGCCTACCTAATAGCTTCACATTTTCCTTTATTTGGTGTTTTCATTGAGCAGCCAGAGAGTGTCAGGGTTTCTTCTCTGTTCTTTAAGCAAATTGTGTTTGATTTCTGCCCCCGCTGCCCGCCCTAGTCTCCTTCAGCTTTCCGGGCTTTTTATGAGCAGAGGAGGGGTGGTGTCCTTTCTAGGTAGTGAGCTGCCTTGTTGATGATGGTGTTTTGGACTTCTTATGGCATTAATGTTAAGCCAGATGATTTTTCCTTTATTTTTTCTGAATTTGGATTCCTTTTATGTTTTCATTCACTGTAGCATTTCATACCTGGATTAAAAGGAGATGGCCATAGCTCTTTGCCAGCACATGACAGGGCGGAAAAACTCTGCCTCTGTGCTTCCTCCAGCCCCCACGTTTCCTGCAGTGGGTTTGGTTTTGTAATCTAAAAGTCCCGTTTGTTCATCCTGTGTTTTTCTTAACCCAGAGACTTGGTGCTAAATATTGCTCTTCTCAATCTTTCTGAAGCTTGGAATGAACGTGCTCTTACAGAAAATGTATAAATTCCATCCTTCTTAATCTCCCAGCCCTCTCTTCTTAAGAACTAACCTACAAACCCTTTTAGTCCTAAATGTCTGGGGGTGACCTCATGGCTAAGAAGCTGATATATAGAATTTTAGTGTGTGGGTATTGTAATTTGGGGAGTTGTTGGTACTGTTGGCCATTGTTAAAACAATATATTCACTGGCATTTTCCTTGGGGGACTTTTAATTTTCTGTAGTGTTCAAAGTCCAGAGAAACCTGTAACATTCTACTTAAAATGTGATGGATATTTCCAAGTATGTTAATCTACATTGGGGCTTGAACAAGAGCCACTCATTGCTATGATTACTTCTACAATGTGTTTTACAGTGGTTAAATGAGGAGAAAATTATCCAGAGGCTTGTGGAAATAGTTCATCCATCGCAAGAAGAAGATGTAAGTTCACTTGTGTGACTGTAAACTTGATTAGAAAAAAAAAAAAACTGTTTATTGGGCACAGAGCATACTTATATTAAATGTGAACATGATCAGAGCATACAGGGAGAATAGCAGCGATCTAGTGTTCTTAAGGTTGATACTTTCCTAAACAATATTACACTTTGCCAATACTCAGAAAATTTCCAGAAGTGTACAACAGCAGGCCCTTGTTATAGCACCATCTCCTTTCTAGAGCCGGTATTTCATGCTGAACCAGCTCGTTTTTGTACAAACCTCCTTTGTTTATGCTCCTTTTTACTTTTTTTTTCCCCTTTGAGACGGAGTCTCCCTCTGTCGCCTAGGCTGGAATGCAGTGGCGCGATCTTAGCTCACTGCAACCTCCACCTCCCAGGTTCAAGCAGTTCTCTGCCTCAGCTTCCCGAGTAGCTGAGATTACAGGTGCCCGCCACCACCCTGGCTAATTTTTGTATTGTTAGTAGAGACCGGGGTTTCACCATCTTGGCCAGGCTGGTCTTGAACTCCTGACCTTGTGATCCACCAGCCTCGGCCTCCCAAAGTGCTGGGATTACAGCCGTGAGCCACTGTGCCCGGCCTCCTCTTTATTTTTATACCCATCTGTAGCAGTTGATGTGGCCACATTTGCATTTGTTTTATCCAGTCTGATTACAGCTTTGCAGGCAGTGAAGTGGGATGTTGGTCACCATTGAGCCCCTACAGTAACTTTGTTATACTTCCTAGCCGTGGCTGTTAAGCTCTGACAGGTTTGGCCTTAGTCCTAGGTGCTAAAGGTTGACTTGGGTGTAGGATTGAAGCTAGATTTGGAGTTTGCAGATTGAACTCTGTGCTGAGGGAATGCCTGTTAGGGAATGCCTGTTGGGACCAGTGGGTGTGTGTGTCTCTAGAAGAGATCTATAAGGTTACCACCTTAAGTATCTCGGCCAAGCCGTATAAAATTGGCAGTAGTCATCCATTTTTACCTACAGACATGACAGTTCTCTATGGTTCAGCCTAATATCTACAAAGGAGTTGGTTTAAGGGCAATTCAAAGTTTGTCCTGAAGCTGGGAGAATCTCCTTGTGTGCCTCTAGGTTGCAGGTTAGATGGGAGAGCGAGCACAGCAGAGGAGCTGTGCAGAAAGAGACATGCAGTGGAGGCTCCTCTCTCTCACAGAAATACATTTTCTGTGATAGTAGAGCGAAACCCTTTCACTCTGATCCATTCAGAAACTTTTCATACCTGGACTTTATTAAAGGGACTGTCACTTCCCCATTATCCCTCTTTGGGAGAATGCAAGGTATGCTCCTTTGCAGTAGTTGTTACTGTTAGCAGAGTTGACATTGTGGACACATCCAGTGCAGACATGGATTGGGAATGTGGGAGCCCCTGCTTAGAAGGTGCTCTCAACCTAGCTGGGGTGATAAGCCCTCCTCCTGTGGGCAGGGGAGTGTGGTTCTAGGAGCAGGTTTCCCTGTGATGACAGTGTGGCCTGTGCAGGCCGTGGAGAGCCATGACAGGAGTGTGGCCTGCCCCGTTGACAGGGAGGAGTTTCCATGAATGAGGCTTACTCCTTGCTAGGTTCATGTTCTTGAGCAGAGGAACTTGATTGCTCAATGGGCTAGGAAGAGGATTGCTCAGTAGGGACTGTCTGAAGGGCCCAGGAGAAATTGATAATGGAGAAGTCCAATTCTGCAACAAGTTTTTTGAGAAGGACACTGCATTGTGGACATGAGTACCTTCTCTGCATGACTTACAAGAAAGTTAATTTTGGTTTTTGGACAGTCCTGTTGATAACTTCTGTTTTGTATTAAGTGATGAATTCCATGTTAAAATTATACTGGCCAGTTGATAGTTACCAAGGAAATGCTAGGCTCCTGATTCCAGTCAGTGGGTTTGGATATCCTAATCTGTGCTCTCCTCTCTTCTAGAATACAAGTGTTCTGCCTGTATTGGGAGCACATTGCTCAGTCTTTGAGTTATGCTCAGTTTCTTATTCCAGAGAATAAAATGTGTTTGGGTGCTGAGATTTTAGAGCTTTTCTGTAAGGTCAATACACTGAGAGAAGGCTTAATATTTCTTATCCATTGGCATTTTCCAGAAAACTGTATTTGCTTTTACTTTTTTTTTTTTTGAGACGGAGTTTCGCTTTTGTTGCCCAGGCTGGAGTGCAATGGCGCCATCTCGGCTCACCGTCACCTCTGCCTCCCAGGTTCAAGCGATTCTCCTGCCTCAGCCTCCCGAGTAGCTGGGATTACAGGCATGCACCACCACGCCTGGCTAATTTTGTGTTTTTAGTAGAGATGGGGTTTCTCCATGTTGGTCACACTGGGCTCGAACTCCTGACCTCAGGTGATCTGCCTGCCTCAGTCTCCCAAAGTGCTGGGATTACAGGTGTGAGCCACTGCACGCAGCTGTACTTTCACTTTTTTTTAATTCAAAAAAAGTATGTGCATCCTTCTATGCTGGTAAGAGTGTATTTTGGGGATACATGTTGAGTATCCCTTATCTGAAATGCTTGGAACCAGAGGTATTTTGGATTTCAGTTTTTTTCAGATTTTGGAATACCTGTATTTGCATTATACTGGTTGGGCATCCTGGACCTAGAAATCTGAAATGTTCCAGTGAGTATTTCCTTTGAGTGTCATGTTTTAAATTTTGGAGCATTTTCGATTTGGGATGCTCAATCTGTATTTTTTCCCAACTATTTTAGAAATTTTTCCTCATCAGAACCTTGACGACATCTCCCTGCACATAGCAGTAATGTACTGTGCACTATTATAAAGCTCATTCACCTGACAAAATACAATACTCGTGATGTGATCTCTCTTGGCCTTGACCTTTTGCTCACTGAAGCTTATGGCCAGTGTTAATTTGTTATTTCTTAAATAACTTTCCCTTTCATTTTTAAATTATAAATTTAACTTCTAACATGTTTTATGGTTAAAATTGTACTTTTTTCCTTTAGCGACATTCAAATGCATCACAATCACTTTGTGAAATTGTTCGCCTGAGCAGAGACCAGATGTTACAAATTCAGAACAGTACAGAGCCCGACCCCCTGCTTGCCACTCTAGAAAAGTATGTGTAAAACTCTGTTCTTGTTCTTCTTTCATATTGATGCTGTTCCATGTGTTACCATTGTGAGTGATTGGTAAGTGTTCCTTATGTGGGAATCATGTGCCTTGAAAATAACCTTGGGTGGGTGAGAAGGTAGGGAAACCTGCTTCTTTTATCTCAGTAGAAGTTTGGCAGGGTAAGAAGATAAATGACATTTATATCTAGACTTTGAGTTTTCCAATTATTTGTAAAATGGAATTCTGTAGAGCCATCCTAAGATGTGGTAGTCATTTAGAAATAACTGTAGTCACAGCTTCCAAGGGTCTTTTGATGAAGAATAGTCTTGTGTAAGTACGAATGTTGTGCATTTTATTCAGCAGCTTTTGTCAGATGATGTTTAAGGATTTATTGTATCTTTGCAGCCGATTAGGGACAGTTATCTCATGTTTAGGTTGAAGACAGCTTGGGGATGGGGTGCTGTTTTTTCTAGATTCACATGTTTTTAAAAAGAATGTTTACTGTCAACATGGGCATGTATATTTGACCTGCATTCAAACAGCTGAACGTTATTTTAATAGAGAATAATCAGGCCACTCCTCACTATGGGAGAATAATTGGGAAATATGCATACAGCTAGCATTGTTAAGTACTAATGGCAATCTTGCTTCGGTTTACTTCTATTGTTGTTTTTAATGCTTTTGTCAATCCGTTTTATTCCTGCTGTATATTGAGGCTCTTTTGCATCTTTGGCTTAACTACCTATAATGCCGTTTTATTAAAATAAAATGTATTATTTCCTGGACATATGTAAGACAGGCAGGGAATACATTACAGACAAGTTAATGTGTCTTCAACCCTGTCTTTGCGAAGTGGAATTGTGTTTTCCTAGCATGTAGAATACGAAGGGGTTGAGTTCTCTGAAGTAGCAAAACTACAAAAGATTGCCGGCTTCTGAGTAAAATGGCATCTTACCTGTCCCATTTTAGTAATTCTTGCACTATGGCATATATAGTCCTTTAAAACATATAAGACACCCCACATTCAAATACTAAGTGTGATATTAATTAGGTTGAACCTTGTAAAATTGCCATTTCAGTAGGTTAGAAATGTTGAATATCAGCAGTTTCATATGGCTCACTACAGTGCTGCCCAGTGGAAATAGAATCAAAGCCACATGTAATTTAAAATGTTTTTGCCCAAAGTCTTGGAAATCCAATGTGTATTTTACACTTAGAACATGCCGGTCAGACGAGTTAAATTTTGGGTGCTTGATAGCCACATGTAGTGAATGGCTCCCATAGTAGACAGTGCAGGTTCTGCCTGAATATCACACTGCTTAGTAGTCATTGCTAAGTTCTTCAGTGCCGCTCCAAGCCTTCCGTCCACACAGCTTTATTTGGACCCAATGTGTAACCTAGCCACCAGAGCCCATGTGCACACTAGCTTTTATATTTCAAGCTGTGTTTTAGTCCTAGATCAGGTAGCTAATTTCTGGATGAAGATAGGTAAATGCCTAGGATTTACATCATTAAATTAGTTGGAGTAAATGTGTTCAAATACATGGACCTGATGAATCAATGGCCCTGTTGCCAAGTAAAACCTCCATTGCATTTAACAGTGGAAAGAAAATCTGTCACAGTGCTTCCCACAGTCTGTTTGAGAATAAGAACCAACCACTTCTAATATTTGACACACTGCACATCTTTTTAGTGTCTGTTGATTCAGACAATACACAGTGAGAAAAGACTTCCATTTTAGTAAACTTATTAATCATAATAGCATCTGTATATATTTGATATATTATGTGATAATATGTAATATCTATTTGATAAATCATAGTTATTTAATAATGATGATATTACATTATTAAATCACTGTACTGGCAATACATAATGTACACATAGCTTGCCGAGCTCTATATTATGATGCCAGGTAACCCACAGTGTGGACTCCACTGTATATATGAACATCACATGCGTAAATGTTAAGCACAGATAGCACATATGGAAAAATTTGAAATGAGCTAAGGTTAAAGAAGATGCTAAAGAGCAGGTACCAAGAAATCTCAGAAAGCGGACTGAAGTGTTAAATAAAGAATGTTTGGCTTGGGAAGCAATCTGGGCTTAAATTGAATGCATTTTATTTAGTGACTGGAAATTTTTGAAGTTCAAAAATTTTTAAAAAACAGTTATGTTAGAATAGACTCTGTATCTGAATTCTTGATACTAATGACCTTATAACAAGTTGGGTTTGATCCCATTCACTTGAGCCAGTTGGTTTTTTGTAAGTGAATTTCTCATTAAAAAAAAAAAAAAAAAACGAAAAAAAAAAAACAATGAGCCATTGTCCCAAAGGCAGGGATAAAGAACCTGGATGGCTTCATGCAGGAAACAGCTCATATCATGAGTTTTAGTGATGTCTATCCAGAAACTGCTATTTTTTAAAATGTGAAAGTGAATATATTTTCTCGCATGTAATTAAATATCTTTTTATTGAAAGAATGTGAAGGCATTCCTTTTATTTTGTTTGATAAGCTTCAGTCCTTTGGTTTATTATTTCTTCTGGGTTTGGTGATACTTGCGTGTTTAGGTAAAACTCAGAAGATGGCGTAGCTATTGTGGTATTGTATTTTGACTGTCAAGTTTTCGCTGGTTATTATGTTTTTCTTGTCCATTAGTAGAATTCTTTCATGGATACAGTAGACTTCCAATTTGACACAGCGGTGAAATGGCTAGGGCCTCTGTTAGCCATCTTCAGGCATCTGTATTGACGAAAGTGACAGTGCCCTCTGATGAGTAAGAGCGCTATGGTTGAATGAAGAGAGTGTGGACCTCCACAGTCACATGCTGTCAGTACCCCTCCACCTGGGGTGAGGCTGCTGTTGAAAGAAAAACATGTTTATTTTAAAAGATAGTTTGTTTTCCAGAGCTTGGTTCCAGACCTAATAGTTAGTGTATAGACTGCTGTGTGTTAAGTGACTTTTATAGTACTCTTTTGGTGAGAGATCTCACAAGCAATTATTGCTGGTCTGAGAGTACTTGAAAAACCTCTTCTTGCAAGGGGACCTTCTCAAGTTCGGTTAGATACTAGTTTTGTTTCCCCAAAATAGAAAGAGATTCTCTCCTATTTCCTGCCCTACGTTGGCAAGAGGTGATCAAGGAACTGGTGTACAGTACACTGAACACAGCTATACCTTGGGATGAGGTGTCAGGTGAGCAACCAAGGACAACCCAGCTGCATGTCAGTCACACTGTAAGGGAGATTCCATTTCTTTTTCTTTTCTTTTTCTTTTTTTTCTTTTTTCTTTTTTTGAGGTGGAGTCTCGTTCTGTCACCCAGGCTGGAGTGCAGTGGCGCGATCTCAGCTTACCGCAACCTCTGCCTGCCGGGTTCAAGCGATTCTCCTGCCTCAGCCTTCTGATTAGCTGGGATGACAGGCGTGCACCACCAGGCCCGGCTAATTTTTGTGTTTTTTAGTAGAAATGGGGTTTCACCATGTTGGTCAGGCTGGTCTCGAACTCCTGACCTTGTGATCCGCCTGCCTCGGCCTCCGAAAGTGTGGGGATTACAGGTGTGAGCCACTGCACCTGGCGTCCATTTCTTAATTCACATGGATTTCGAAAATTACTGAGAGGCTAAGAAACTAAAGTTTTCCTTGAGAATGTTCATATAAATTCAATGAACTGGTTTATGTTAATTGTTATCTTACTATGTATGAGAGAAGTGTAATGGAAAGAGCCTGCAGATAATGCTTTTTGGACATTTAATTTAGTCACATTTATTTCATTGCTGCCATTTTATTTTGCTTTTTCAAATTTTATTTGTAGAGTAAAATGCAACAACTGATGTTTTCTTTTTTCTGTTTTAGATCTTTGCTAATTACACATTTATGCTTTTGTAGGAAAACATTCATGGGTTCTAATTAGCCTTTCTGAATGTTTTCCCTTCTTTAGTGAGGGTGAAAGGTTCTATGTCTTCTTGCCACCCCCAGCCCCAGTCATCATCATCATCAGAGTCTTGGTTTGAGTAGGAGGTGACTTTGTCTTGAGATTCTGTTGGCTCTCAACAAAATTGGCAAAGACAAGCATGGCCCAGGTTATTTTGCTGAGGGAAAGAGATAGAAGGGTGAGTGAGTGAGTGTGTTTGTGTGCGGGTGCATGTGTGTAATTTATAAATAGGATCAATTGCCTACTTTAATAAGTATATAGAAATAAAGTAGTAAAACAAATATGCCCAAGAATGAACTCTTCAGTGATGCTTGTCTTGTACCGTCGTCTTTTTTTCTGAGGTTGTTGGTGATAAGTGATACTGCAGTTAGTGATTATTGATTTGTTTCCCTAGGCAAGAAATTATAGAGCAGCTTCTATCAAATATTTTCCACAAGGAGAAAAATGAGTCAGCCATAGTCAGTGCAATCCAGATATTGCTGACTTTACTTGAGACACGACGACCAACGTAAGCTTTTCTTATATCTTACAAAATGAACCATGTTGTTTTGCTTTCAGATTTAAGAGTTAAATTCTTGGTGGATAAGCTGTAATAGCGTACCTTTGAATTGCAGTTGCTGATTCTTCTTCTGCTATATAAACCATAGCCTAATTTTATATGAATACCACATATTGGGATGCAGTTGAAAATTATGTTTTGGTGACACTATTTATTGGCAGTATTTAGACTCTAGTCATATATTTTTTTGGTAGTGGTAGTTAGGAAAATGCTACTATAATAAATGCTATAATCAAAAACATGTATAATGGCTGAAAAACAGAGAAGCTTATTTCTTGCTCATGATAATTAAAAATAGGTGTTCCTGGTCAGTGGGTAGCTCTCCTGGCCATTCAGAACGTCTCTCTGTCTTGTGATTCCTTTCATTCCTTTCTGCAGATACTTAGGCCTTTAGGTGGTGTTTTCCTGGGTTTCACATTTGAAGGCACTTGAGCAGAGGCTGTCTTAAAATGCGTGGGCAGGTGGCTTGAGCTTTAAGGACAAATTTCTTCTACATGTTTTATAATCAAAAATAAAGTCTTGCTTTTCACATGTGTGGCCTTCGCCCCTGGACCAGCCATTTCATGTGTGTCATGTTATTCTTTATAATTTATGTCCAGTGCAGATTTACTCATTATCAGAGTTTTCTAACTGCTCTTAGAGCATGAGAATCTGAAGAGGTATGTATAAGTTTTCTGGGATTGTGTGATGTAGAGGTTGGAATTTTGTATTTTTTACCCCAAAATTCATTCATTAAGCAAGGGACAGAGTCCATCCTTAGCATATGAAACTTCAGCCATTCAGGGTTTCTGGATTTACTTTTAGCGGTGTAATTATGGTTTCTAGCAAAATAGTGAAGATAACCTTACCAACCAACCCCTGCTTCCTCAATTCCTGATCTCTGTTGCTGCTTTGCCTAATCTTTGGTCAATACTAATGGAAGGGCAGTGTGATGGCACTGCTTCAAGTATGTTGTAGTTTGGGGGTTGTTTGCCTACCTGTCTCTTTCTAGGAAAATCAGTACCATCTTCCCACCCCAGGGGTACAGTACCCTCTTCCCACCCCAGCGGTACAGTACCCTCTTCCCACCCCAGCGGTACAGTGCCCTCTTCCCACCCCAGCGGTACGGTGCCGTCTTCCCACCCCAGCGGAACGGTACCCTCTTCCCACCCCAGCGGAACGGTGCCCTCTTCCCACCCCAGCGGTACGGTGCCCTCTTCCCACCCCAGCGGTACGGTGCCCTCTTCCCACCCCAGCGGTACGGTGCCCTCTTCCCACTCCAGCGGTACAGTGCCCTCTTCCCACCCCAGCGGTATAGTACCCTCTTGCTACTCATGCTACAAGGCCATCATTGCATTGTGGAATGCTGTTAAAGCAGTAGAAGGAAATTTATAACATTAAGTGGTTATATTAGAAAAGAAGAAAGAATGTGTGTCAATGATTTAAGCTCCTACCTTACAAATTAAAGGTAAAGGCAGGACAAATTAAACCCAAGGCAAACAGAAGGAAAGAAATAATAAAATTCAGAGCAGAAGTCAGTGGACTTGAGATGAGAAAAATAATACAGAATATCAGTGAAGCCGAAAGCTCGTTCTTTGAAAAAATCAATAAAATTGATAAACTTCCATCCCAATTAGGAAAAAAGTAGAAAAGAGACAAATTACAAATAATAGGAATGACTGTGTGCTATGGACTTTAACACTGTTTCCTGTGGAGTTCAGATGAATAATAAGAGAATACTACAAACAATGCATTAAACAGATTCAGCAGTTTATATGTGATGGACAACTTCCTTAGAGGAAATAATTGCCAAAGATCACTCAAGAAGAAATAGGTAGCATGAGCAGCCCCATATCAGTTGAAGAAATTGAACTTATATTGAAAACCTTCAACAAAGAAAACTCCTGGCCTAGATAGGCTCAATTGGTGAAGTCTACCAAAGATGGAAGAACTCTGTCAGAATACAGTAGAGGGAACTCTTTCCAACTCATTTTATGTAGCCAGCATCACTTTGAAACTATAGTGAACTACACAAAATCATGGGAACAAAAGCTATATTTGTTCCTCTGTATCTGCTGAGGATTGGTTCTAGGACTCCCATGCATACCAAAATCTGCAGTTGCTCAAGTCTCGTATAAATGGCATAGTATTTGCATGTAACCTACACATATCCTCCCGTGTACTTTAAATCATCTCTGGTTTCCTTATACCTTTTTTTTTTTTTTTTTCTTTGGAGACAGAGTCTCGCTCTGTCACCCAGGCTGGAGTGCAGTGGTGCGATCTCGGCTCACTGCAAGCTCCGCCTCCTGGGTTCACACCATTCTCCTGCCTCAGTCTCCCGAGTAGCTGGGACTAGAGGCGCCCGCCACTACGCCCGGCTAACTTTTTTTGTATTTTTTAGTAGAGACGGGGTTTCACCGTGGTCTCGATCTCCTGACCTCGTGATCCACCCCCCTCGGCCTCCCAAAGTGCTGGGATTACAGGCGTGAGCCACCGCGCCCAGCCACTTATACCTTATACAATGTAAATGATATATGTTAAGCTGTTTCATTATTTTAAATAGTATTATTTTTTGTTTGGCATTTTTTTCCACCTTTTTTTAGAGATGCAGTCTCACTATGTTGTCCAGGCTGGCCTTGAACACCTGGGCTCTAATGATCCTTCCGCCTCAGCCTCTTAAGTCATTGGGACTAGGTGAACCACCTCGCCCAGCTTTCTCTGAATATTTTTGATTTCCAGTTAATTGAGTCAGTGGACATAGAACCTGTGGATACAGAGGGCCGACTGCAAGTAACAAAATGCCACAAGAGCTGAAATGTAAAATTCTCAAGAAAATATGAGTGAATCAAGTCTAACAGTATATTGTAAGGATAATATATATCATAACAAAGTATGGTTTGTCTTGGGAATGCAAGGCTCATTCATCCTTCAAAATCTTCACATCAACAGACAGCAGATCTGATCACATCAGATCAATGAAGAAAAAACATATCATCATTTTGTTAAATTCCTTTATGATAAAACATCTCAGCAGATTAGTATTAGAAGGGAACTTGGATGAAAACTGATAAAGCCCTCTTTCATTTTATTTATATTTTTTGAGATAAGGCCTGCCATTCAGACTGGAGTGCAGTGGCACAATCATAGCTTACTATTGACTTGATCTCCTGGGCCTAAGTGATCTTCCCACTTTAGCCTCCTGAAGTAGCTAGGACTACAGGCACAAGCCATCATGTCCAGCCAAATTTTTTTTATGTTTTGTAGCGATGGAGTCTGTGTTGCTACATTCAGAGGGGAAGGGGCGATGTGAGACTGCATCTGTTCACAGATGACAGGATTGTCTTTGTAGAATATCCTAAAGAACATTAAAGAAAAAAAAACGCATACTCCTAGAACTAACAAATACATTTAGCAAGATTGCAAGTATGAAGTCAGCACTCAAAAGTTAATTGCATTTCTATGTACTAGGAATGAGCAGTTGGAATTTGAAATTTTTTCGAAGTATTATTTTTTATAGCATAGAGAAAAGAAAATACTAAGATACAAACCTAACAAAATGTGTGCAAGGTTTAATGCCCCAAAACTATAGAATATTGATGAAATCAAAGATGACCTACATAAATGGAGAGAAATACTCTGTTCATGGATTAGAAGACTCAGTATTGTTAAGATGTCACTTCTCCCCAAATGGACCTGCAGATTCAATGCAATTCCGAACAAAATCTAAGCAGGATTTTTTAGAAATCAAGTGAATTCTAAAACTTGCACAAGAATCAAAGTACAGTAGCCAAAACAATTTTGCAAGAGAAAAGGACTCACACTCTGATTTTGAGACTTAATACAAAGCGACAGCAATCAGGACAGTGTGGTGAAAGAATAGACATACAGATCACTGGGACAGAGCAGAGTCCAGAAGTAGACCCATCCCCATGATCAGGCGGTTTTTAACAGAGGCATGGGGGCAGTTCAGCGGAGAAAGGACAGCGTTTTCAGTAAATCGTCCTGAATAGTTAGGTATTCTATGCAGAACGTTGGACTTTGATATATGTTTTGCAGATTATGCAAAAATTAACTCAAAATGGATGATAGAACTAGACGTAAAACTAGTAGTTCTAGAAGCAAACAGGAGAAAATCTTTGTCTCAGAGTCATGTACAGATTGTTTAGATACATTGCCAAAACCCAATTCATAAAACAGAAGTTGATAACTCAGACTACACTAAAATTTTAAAATTCTGCTCGGAGACTCTGTTAAGAAAATTAAAAGATAGGTCACAGACTGCCAGAAAATATTGATAACGTGTGAGAAAAGACTTACATCCAGGTATATGAAGAATACCTAGGCTGGATGTGGTGGTTCATGCCTAGCACTTTGGGAGGCTGAAGGGGGAGGATCACTTGACAAGGCCCCATCTCTACCGGAAAAAAAAAAAAAGCCAGGCATGGTGACATGTGCCTGTAGTCCCAGCTACATAGGACGCTGAGGGAGGAGGATCGCTTGAGCCCAGGAAACAACAAAAACAAAGCAGTAATTTATCCTCTCACAGTTCTGAGTCCTAGAAGTCTAAGATCAAGGTGTTGGTGGTGCTAGATTCCTTTCAGAGGTACTAAGGCATTCCTCTTCCAGCTTCTAGTAGTTCTTGGCATTCCTTGGCTTGTGACCCCTCTGCATCCTCTTTACATCGCCTTCCCCTCTGTGTGTCTGTCTTGCCTCTTCTCTCTTCGAAGCATAGTTATGATGGCATTTAAGGCCCCCCTGGGTAATCTAGGATAATCTTTCATCTCAAGATCTTTAATTAATTTCATCTTCAGAGATCTTTTTTCCAAAGAAGGTGACATTTGCAGGCCCTACGTATTAGAATGTGGACGTATGTTTTGGGTAGGAGAGCATCATTCAGCCCACTACTTAGCTAAACCAGACAGACAGAATAGACAGTACTCAGTGCAGTATGCAGGGCAACTGGAAGTCACACACATTACTGTTGGGAATGGAAAGTGATACAGCCACTTCATAGAAATGTTTGTCAGTTCTTAGAAAGTTAAACATTTATAATGTCACCCAGAATTCTTATCCTTGAGTATTTACCCAGTTCTCATTCTACCTGTAATTGTTTTCCTGTAAGAAGTAGGTTATAATGAGTATAGATTGAACTTTATGTAGAATAATTTTAAACCTTTTAAATAGGAAATAATGTTGATTATCTAAGAAAAACTGTATGGAACAAGTATAGGCCTATTCATTAATAACACCCCAAACTGGCAGGCAATTTGGGGTGCCCTATAATCCAGAGGTTGGATCCCTTTCGCTTTCCAAATTTCCTGGTCACTTAGAGACTTGTTATTGTATAATAGTTATGAAGACTTAGAAGGTTTAGAATGGGAAGAAATCACATGTAATTTCTTACCTGATACTGTAGCTGTTTGGGTTGCAGGTTATAGAGGCTGAGCCTCATGGAGGTTTTATTAACCCTCTTCTGCCTCATTATGCTTTTTTCCTAGCCTTTTTTCCCGCAGCCAGAAAAGTTGATATAATCATTATTATATAATCATTAAGTAAAGACATACATGGTCGATAACCTTGAATGATTTGTTCTGAAATTATAATAACTAAAATTCCTTGCTTTGTTTCAAGATTTGAAGGCCATATAGAGATCTGCCCACCAGGCATGAGCCATTCAGCTTGTTCAGTAAACAAGAGTGTTCTAGAAGCCATCAGAGGAAGACTTGGATCTTTTCATGAACTCCTGCTGGAGCCACCCAAGGTAGGGGAGCTATGTTAAGCATGGCTGCCCAGCCAGTAATTTGGTTGAAACAGTCATTCGAATGTGTACGGGCCTTAGGAGTGGCAGAACTGGCTGTGGTCTGCATGTACAAAATGAGTGAAAAGATAACACTGCCAGTGATTTTTACTGCTTTTGAGTGGAGAATGGAGAATTAAACAAAATATTCACCGGTTTAGGAAGTTTACCTTTTCATTCTTCTGTAAATTCTTGGGTACTTACATGCCAATAAAGAAAAAAGAATTTTCTTCTTGTAGCATATTATTTTTGAATGTTTCAGGAAAAGCTAATCTTTCAGAAACGGATCTTTGAAATTGTGTTTTCTTACTCAGAGTTGGAGCAGTGTATGTCTGCTGTATAGTCGACCTTATTTAAGAAAGAGTAGGTTGAAGTTAGTATACAATTTGGAGAGAATATGATTTGGGGGTTTTTCAGTACAGAGCCTCCCATGTGCTAATTTTAAATGACTGTTTCCTCAGTGAAGACCCACAAGAGTTTTGTCAGCAGTCTATAAATGGTGTTCTTTCGCCCCTTGGATTGATACAGATTTAGATTAGGGTGATAATCACTTGCTTTTGGAGTCTAGGGTGGAAGATTCAGTTCCGTGTGAGTTCTGTTCCCAGTAACAGTTCTTAAGTTTCCTTTTTTTTCCTGCCCTGTATCATTGAATCTGGTGTATCTCTGTGGTTATCTACTGTGTGAGTTATTGGGAATTTAGAATACTAGTTTCTCACTTGTAAATTAGATGTTTTCTGTTTATTTAACTATTTGGAGTTGGGGGAGCACAGGATAACTTATATAACCAAGGGAGTCTAGTTCAGCTCCAGATCATCTTTTCAGATACCTGATGCCATTGGTGAGCAGGTCGTGGTTCCATCACTGTGCTCACAGTTTGCGTTACTCTGCTGGTTCCATTCCAGCCACATCTTATCTGCATTCAGCCTGTGTTGGATGTGGACCATAGTGTTGGTGCTTGCCCTTAGGGAAAGTGCCTCTGTTGGTGTTTGACAATGATGGTCAGTGGCATCCTTCATGCCAGTCCTGGGAAGAAAAACAGAGTAAGGAAAGAAAAAGAAAAGATTTAGAAGAGGAGAGAACATCACAAGTGGAAGACGGAGGTGGGAGAAGGATCTGACAGGGAAGAAGGTGTGTGAGGAAGGGCCCGACCTGTGTCTTAGGTGGCCCACCCATCTTCTTTCTGGGTGGACAAACAGGTGGCATCTGGTTCTGGGCCCCGATTCAAAAGTAAGGCAGTGTCTTGTTTGGACTTCTCTGTTACTCCGAGAACTGAGTGAGTTCCGTTTGCACCTGGTTTTACTGTATGATATGTCTGTCTCGGAGTACCATTTGCACCTGGTTTTACTGTATGATGTGTCTGTAAGTAGATCCATGAAGTTTTTTACAAAGCCTGCCAATTAGAGCTGTTTTCCATAGAGAGCAGAACTGTGGGCCTTACAGCTCTGTGAGTCCTCGGGAGGATGGGAGCCAGAGGGATGAGGCTACTGATGTGGATGGGGAGGGGCAGAAAGGGCAGCCTGACCTAGGCCGTTACGTGCCACCCTTGCCTCTCAGACTTCTAAAGTTAGGAAATGTTCTGCTTCTACTTTTGTGATTTCAGACTATAGAAACTCCTGTTGATGGACAAGAACAGGTTTAGATTGATCACATTTCAGGTTTGTGATCCAGAGGCAACGTCTGAATTTGCATTTTTATCACAGATTTGGCTCAGACTGAGGATTGTATTCCAAAACCACTTGTAGCAACTACTACCACCACCACCACCACGGCTGCTGCTGCTGCTGCTGCTGCTGTTGCTACTACTACTACTTCTTCTTCTCCTTTATTCTTCCTTCCTCCTCCTCCTTCCTCCTTCTCCTTCCTCCTTCTCTTTCCTCCTCCTCCTCCTCCTTTTTTCTTCCTTCTTCCTTTTTTTGTTTTTTTGAGACAGTGTCTCACTCTCGCTCAGGCTGGAGTGCAATGGCACAATCACAGCTCACTGCAGCCTCAACTTCCGCAGGCCCAGGTGATTCTCCCACCTCATCTTCCTGAGTAACTGGTACTACAGGTGTGCATCACCATGCCTGGCTAATTTTTGTATTTTTTGTAGAGACAGGGTCTCACCATATTGCCCAGGCTGGTCTCAAACTCCTGAGTTCAAGCGATCCACCCACCTCGGCCTCTCAAAGTGCTGGGATTATAGGCATGAGCTTCTGTGCCCGGCCATAACTTCTTTTAGTTTAGATTTCTGGTCAGATTTTGAAATATTGTACTTTTTCCTAGGATATTCTGTAGCCTTCTGCTTTGTTCTCATAACAGCTTGGAATGTTGAGGCAGGGAGACACTTGATTTCTTATAAAATTTATGGTCCAGGGAAATTCCTTGCTTTTTTTTTCCTTTTTCCTGCTTGGTTATTTCATTGTATCTTACAGATATCAAGAGCAGCTTTAGATGTTGTTTCAGGTGTAAAATTCAGGCCATGTTGTTTGCAGGGTTTAAACTAGTGTCATGTCTTAGCAAATACACCATTTGCTTTGTTCATTTAACTGAATTTAATTGGAAAGCTTTTTCTTCTTCAGAAAAGTGTGATGAAGACCACATGGGGTGTGCTGGATCCTCCTGTGGGGAATACCCGGTTGAATGTCATTAGGTTGATATCCAGCCTGCTTCAAACCAATACCAGCAGTATAAATGGGGACCTTATGGAGCTGAATAGCATTGGAGTCATATTGGTGAGATTTTCCCTGCTCACAGACATTTTAATTTGCCATTGATATTTCATGGATATTTAACCAAGTTACAACCTTACAAATTTACATTATGTCAGTGACTTTTCTTGGTCTGAGCATAAATGGTGTTTTATGTAGTTTTTGCCTTGAGTTTATTATAAATTTTGAATGCTTGTAATTGTTCACTAGGCATCTACTGTTGCTTTATATAAAGAATTGTAACATAGGATTTTGAAGATGATTAAAGACATCGGCTTTTCCCTCGTGCTCCGTCTCGTGGACAATGACTGCTGGGTGCAGCATTGTTTTCTGTTCATATTTAGTGAGGGGACAAACCTTTATCTTCTTGCCACTGGGAGGTATCTGTATAACGTACCTGATGCCATATGGTCTTAATTGATTTGAGTCTGGATTGACTCTTCCTTGAGACACAGTTATTAGCCTGCTTACTGATGGAAGGAGAAGGAAAAGCCCAGGGATGATTTAGGTCTCCGTGACCCCTGAATTCCCCAGTTTCAGAGTCTGTGCTTAGAATCCATAGGCCCAGCTCTGGAGCCCATGCTTCTTCTCTCTGTGCTGCCACCCACAGCACAGAAAGCGCGAGGGTTAACACTTTAGCAGGTTTCACAAGATATCTGGTCACATCATATATTTGGGGGAGATGTGGGGGAGTTTCAAAGGAGGTGTTTGTTCACTGTATGACAGGCATTGTAGTGTTCATCTTATGTACACTATTCATGTGATCCTGGGCGATCTCCAGGACCCTCAGGTGAACATTACAGTGAGAGAGAGGATGTGTTTTTCAGATCATGCCCAGAGAGAGGATACATTCCATGGCTAGTGAGTGGTGAAGCCAAGATTTGAATTCACCCAATTTCAAACCCATACGTGCTTTATCAACCACATCATTGTGCTTCCTAGCGTCACCGAGATATTTTTGTTAGGTTTCAGCTTTGGGTTAAATCAGTATAGAGCACAGAAAACAGGAGCAATTTGGAAAAAGAGATGAAGATTTAAAGAATTACAGTTTCTTTGATAGCTAGCATGGTCATTGCCTTCTGGGGATGTAGTTTTTGTCCTACCTTCTAGTGTATAAAACTCCGGGAATATAACGTTCCTAAGTCATTGATCACTGGTCTTTAATTTTACTAATAACAATATACAGTTATTGTTAATTTATTCTGTTAATCTTTAGGACTACTTCTGATGAGACTAAATTTGGTAAGACTACTGGAGGAGTTACTCATTACTTCTTCATTTTGAGATTAGATAACCAGACCCAACCATTTCCTAAATATGACATACTAAATTGACTTCCAAAATATGGCATTTTGTACTTTTAGAAATTCTTTCCCTTTTGTAATGCTATTACCTTTTCAAGTAATTTGAAAACCCTTGTACTTCCAGGAGATTCACGTTACTGCCTCTCGTACCATTTGTTTTTGCTGATAGCTCTAGTTTTTGTATGCTGGAGTTGAGTCATGAGCACCTCAAGACTGTGGACCGTATTTTTGTGTATCTCTGTCTGCCATGTTGCATCTCATACAATACCCTGCACAAAAACCATCAGTAAATATTTGTTGTATCAAAATGAAATTCTTACAATTTTTTTTTTTTGAGATGGAGTCTGGCTCTGTCGCCCAGGCTGGAGTGCAGTGATCTTGGCTCACTGCAAGCTCTGCCTCCTGGGTTCACGCCATTCTCCTGCCTCAGCCTCCCGAGTAGCTGGGGCCACAGGCGCCCGCCACCACACCCAGCGATTTTTTTGTATTTTTAGTAGAGACGGGGTTTCACCGTGTTAGGATGGTCTTGATCTCCTGACCTCGTGATCCGCCCGCCTTGGCCTCCCAGAGTGCAGAGATTACAGGCATGAGCCACCACGCCTGGCCTCTTATAAATTTTTTTGAAAATTGTAGAAAATTTACCACGCTAACTATTTGTGTTAGTTGCTTTGAAGAGAAAAAAGATACTCCCTTTCTCTTGGAGAAATGTACTCTTGTCTTTGTATGTTTGTTGTTGGTTTTTTACTAGATTCCATACCAGTTCTGGCATGTCAGATAAGCAGATAGCATGCCATTTAGGCTCTAAAGCAATACTTCACATCCCCATTTAGTCCTCATTATTTATGAGGGATACCTTCCAAGACTCCTTTGGATGCCTGAAACCACAGCTATCGAACCCTATATATAGTATGTGTTTTTCCTATACATACCTGTGACAAAGTTTAATTTATAAATTAAGCACAGGAAGAGATTAATAATAACTAATAATAAAGTAGAACAATTATAAATCTATACTGTAATGAATGTTATGTGAATGTCATCTCTTGGATTAGCATGTCTTACTGTATTATACTCACCTATTTTCAGATCATGGTTGACTGTGGGTAACTGAAACCACAGAAAATGAAACTGTGGTTATGCAAGTACTAATGTGAACTCAGGTTCCTTTTAATTGGTCCTTTTGGACTGAGAGCACATCATTTTTACTTTATTAAATCACTGTTCTGTAAATATATTTAAGTATTGGCTTAAACATTGAGGTAACCGAATAAAACATGGTTTTTCTTTTTTGTAGAACATGTTCTTCAAGTATACATGGAATAACTTTTTGCATACACAAGTGGAAATTTGTATTGCACTGATTCTTGCAAGTCCTTTTGAAAACACAGAAAATGCCACAATTACCGATCAAGACTCCACTGGTGATAATTTGTTATTAAAACATGTAAGTTTATTTGGTCTCGTTTTTCTCCCACTCTCTCCTGGTTATAGCAGTTTTCCACTTGACTGTGATGTGAATTGAGGTTTAAAGGGCTTGAGGTTAGATTTCAGAGTCTAAATATTTGACTATCATGTGTTCATTTCACTTTTAACATGTAAATCATTATATAAATCAAGTACTGGACAAATAACTATTAAATGAACAGTCTTGTAAGAAAAAAGGTAAGTGGCCCCCTTATTTGGTAAAATTAATAGGTTTGAAGATATATAAATTCTTTGATGATTTGAAGAATCATAGAAATTTAAATACTATGGAAAACATTTGCACTATTATTTGGCAGACCAGAGTGTAGTTTCTTTGCTGAATACGTGACTGAAAGTCAGGAGAACTGAGTTCTTTGTGATGTTGAGAGTCTCTTCCTGGGGTCTCTTTTTCTCTTCTGTCAAATATGAGATAATTTTACTAAGTCAGTCTTCAGATTTTTTCTTGCTTGGTAGTTCTATGGTACTTTTAAAATTTCTAGCCCACACTTGGTTTACTCGCAAACCTAAAATGTAGAAAAGGCTAGCTTGGAACAGCCAAGTTGATGGGAAAGACAAATGACACCTGAGAAGAACTAGCCCTGCACATTCCAGTATTGCAGCCTACAGCAGTTGTCACTGACTTGCAGACTTTGGGCAAAACCCACCTGTTTTTAATATTAATGCAGTAATGTTAGTTCATCTGGAAGTAAGACTTGCTCACATTTTAAAAGTACAAGCATTACTTTGGATTCTAAGTTAAATTTTTGCCAAGGCATAGTTTTCTTTATTCCATTTTAATTTAGCTCAGGTTTTATATTTCTGTTCTGAATTTTCACAGCTAATAAAACCTGGCTTTCCTTTATAGTTAACTATAGGTAGTTAACTGCACTACCTATAATACTGAGTTTCCTGTAGATGTTCTGTGGAGGGTGTGGATCCTGATTTGAATCTCTGTAGTGTTGTGGGTGTCTGCAGTAGATTGATGATCACATTGCATTTGGCTTAGTAACATTTAGCTTGCTAGATTATGCATACTACTATTCTCTTTAACCTAGAGTTCTGTTTCACTTTAAAGTTTTGATGCTTTGAAGTATTAACTGGAATATTCTTTTTTTTTTTCAGCTTTTCCAAAAATGTCAATTAATAGAACGAATACTTGAAGCCTGGGAAATGAATGAGAAGAAACAGTAAGTAAATTGTTTTTTTGAAAGGAATTCAGTTTGGTTGGTAATATGAGGAAAATAATACCTCCTTGCCCTAGTCAGAAAAAAATGGAAATAATTACATGATACTGGCCATTTTACAATTTAAACTTTTCCCCAGATTATTTCATTGTAACAGTTGTTTTTATAATACTAGTAATTTCTTGTTAGGTCCTCTTGTTTTTGGGGCAAAACCAGTGAGTTCGGAGTGTTCCCCACCTCTGTGCTGCCTTTGAAACTTCCTGGTCCTTTTTGAATGGCTACTGTTCTAAGAGTTATAAGGTTAAAGTTAAGTCCTTGATGATGTGACTTAGTGTATTTGTCCTGGTCACCTTATGCTCAGAACAGAAGGTATCACGTACATATTTTCATTGCAGAGAAGAGTTGCTTTGTACAGGGACCTAGAGGAAAAAAATTGCTCAGTGTTTTCTTTTTAGAAAATGTTTGTTAGCTGATTGGCAAGGTTATGTGAAGTATTCGTTGAGACATGTAAGTAGCTTTGTTACACAAAACGTTTTCTTACAGGTGTTGTCTGTAACAGCATTCCTCTCTAGTGCTCTGTGAGCCTTTATGTCACCCTGTAGATTCTGAAGCATGGTGGCATAAGGGCGTGTTTGGGAAACACTCTAAAGGCATGCTTCTGTGTTTGTTTTTAAGACAGGTTTATTGAGATATAATTCTCATATGGTAAAGCTCATTTTAGGTGTACATTCCTAGGAATTCTGACTGATGCCTGAAGTCACCATCACCACAATCAAGACATTTCTGTCACCCCCAAAATTTCTCTCATGGTCCTTTGTAGTTGATCATTTCCCAGCATTCTTGTTATGTGTCTCTGTGTCTCCAGGAAAGCTAGATGACTCTTGGGAGTCAGCCTTACTTTGTGAGGTTTGATTTTTTTTAAAAAATCATGTAATAAGCACTGCTACTAGGGTTTTGATTTGGCTTCATGTGGGAAATTGGCATTTTGTTTGTTTGTTTGTGGCAAGGGGCTAGTATTGGTAGACCTCAGATACATTCTTCCAAATGGAGCTCTTTGGAGATGCTGTTTGTGGCCCAGTTGACATCTCTGGTTATATGTCTGACTCCGTCTTGGCTTCTCTGTGCCCTTCCCAACCTCCAGTCTTGCTGCCTCCTCATCTGGCCAGGGCTCAGATATCCTTTGTGCCCTGCTCTCCTGGTGAGTCCCGTTTTCTGGAGGCCTGGTGAATACCATTCCCTCTATCTAGAGGGATCCCGAAAGAACTTTCCTTGTTTCCTTGCACAACAGCCTGAAGCAATTTGAAGCTGTGGGTCACCTTAGAGATGGGCCTTTGTTTTCTTTCACTTGTGTACTTGAGGGAGTGCAGGCGAGTGACTCAGTTGCCTGTAGGTAACACCTGGCTCTCACTGAAGAACTAAAAGAGACTCTGAGCAACTCAGTGAAGATTGACTCTGGCCAGGCACGGTGGGAGATGCCTGTAATCCCACTGCTTTGGGAGGCTGAGATGGGAGGATTGGTTGAGGCCAGGAGTTCGAGACCAGTCTGGACAACATAGGGAGATCCTGGCTCTACAAAAAATTAGCCGGATGTGGTGGTACTTGCCTATAGTCCCAGCTACTCAAGAGGCCGAAGTGAGAGAATTGCCTGAGCCCAGGAGTTTGAAGCTGCAATGAGCTGTGATTGCACCACTGCACTCCAGCCTGGATGACAAGCAAGACCTTGTCTCTACCTAAATAATCAACCCTGTACTTTCTTACCCTTAGGCACCCCCAAGCCCTCTAAGATTCTCTAGCAGATACTTTATTTTCCAAGCAAGCCTTCAAGCATAGGATGTTTTTTTTTCTTATTGCTCCTGAAAGGCTTTTCTCTCTCTAAGCAAAAATCTCTGCAGTGTTTGTTTCCTGCTATCTGCAGTCAAAAATCTTTCGTTTGATAGAGCTTAAAATCTTGGCACTTTGTAAATAGGTAGAGAAATCAGATTAATATGAGTTTACTTAATATATATATATATATATATATAAATTTTTTTTTTTTTGAGACGGAGTCTTATTTTGTCACCCAGGTTGGAGTGCAGTAGCACAATCCTGGCTCACTGCAGTCTCTGCCTACCGGGTTCAAGAAATTCTCCTGCCTCAGCCTCCTGAGTAGCTAGGATTTCAAGTGTGCACCACCACGCCTGGCTAATTTTTGTATTTTTAGTAGAGATGGGGTTTTGCCATGTTGCCCAGGATGGTCTCAAACTCCTGACCTCAAGTGATCCATCTGCGTCGGCCTCCCAAAGTGTTGGGATTACAGGCGTGAGCCACTGTGCCTGGCCTGATACAAATTAAGTGTAAAGATTGATCATGGTTGGGAAGATGAGACCCTAAATGGGAAAAGGACAAAGACTGTTTGTTTGCATGTGTTCAGAATGGTGTATGGTCAAGTACTAGTTGACTGTCTCCTATCTTGGCCAAGTCTCACATCAGCTAATATCTTAACTTGAGACATGTCATTGGTAGATAATTATTTCTATTCATTGATATAATAAAAATTTGCTATCTTTTAAGAAAATGAACCAGCAGAATTCTTACCTCAGTTCCTTATAATCCGATTAAGGTTTTTTGTTTTTTTTTTTTTTTTTTTTGAGACGGAGTCTCGCTCTGTCGCCCAGGCTGGAGTGCAGTGGCGCGATCTCGGCTCACTGCAAGCTCCGCCTCCCGGGTTCACGCCATTCTCCTGCCTCAGCCTCCCGAGTAGCTGGGACTACAGGCGCCCGCTACCACGCCCGGCTAATTTTTGTATTTTTAGTAGAGACGGGGTTTCACCGTGTTAGCCAGGATGGTCTCGATCTCCTGACCTCGTGATCCGCCCGCCTCGGCCTCCCAAAGTGCTGGGATTACAGGCGTGAGCCACCGCGCCCGGCCATCTGATTAAGGTTTGAAAAAGTTTCATTAAAAAGATGTAAAATAAAATCACAATAACATTAGGCATCAGAGAAGGTTTATTTGATCTTTTAAAAAATAATGTGTTATTGACAGTGAGTGATGATTTTTGAGATTTGAATAAACTGTGGCCTGTTGACTGAGGCTGCCATATAATCTTTTACAATTTCACACCCCTCCCCGACCATGCTGCATGGTCATATTCTGGCACCTTCCATTCCTTTGTTTTTCTTTTCTTTTCTGTCCATCGTCATTTTCTTCAGTGCCTTCAGGGTTTAAAATGATTATTTAAAAGTCCGCAGTATTTACCGAGTGTTTCATCACTTCATCCTATCAGGAATCTGAGTATTTGTCCTTTACCTCTTGTTAGGGCTGAGGGAGGAAGACGGCATGGTTACATGGGACACCTAACGAGGATAGCTAACTGTATCGTGCACAGCACTGACAAGGGCCCCAACAGTGCATTAGTGCAGCAGCTTATCAAAGGTAAGTTATTTGTGAAATTTGAATTACATTTTTGTTGTGTTGCAGGAAGGATTTAAGGGTCAAGTAGAAATGCATGTAGCATTTTTAATAGTGATTTGTGGGACTTCTTTATATTTGGCAAATTATGTATTTGAATGAGGTTCTTGAGAATGTGTTTGAACAGTGTTGTTTTTTGGCTGTATTTATGTTCATGTAGTTACGGATCATTCCATAAGCATTGGCAGGCTTGGCTGGATTCAGCATATAAGAGTCACCTATTGTCATTCTTAAAGAGCATTGCTTGGTGAATCATGCTTTTGAGTATTGTGAGTGTGAAGTACTCATATGCTAGCAGTTGAGCCACCTCAGCTATAATTTTGCCTTTTATTTTCTGAAGGCCTCTATATAGCCTCTGAATTAAGTTTCTTTAACTGGAATATTAGGGCATTTATCAGCATTTCTTTGATGTCGCTATCACTAAAATGAGGGGTATTGGCTTCTAAAGGACTCTTTCTGTATAGCATTTCAGTTTAATCAGCCCAAGCTTATTTGGAAGAAACTATATGGATGCTTTTTTACACTGGTCCCAAGCCATGAGCCTTCTTCTAAAATGAGAGAACTGTGTACTCTGGGTTTTTGTACCAACAGGATTACCAATCCTGAGACCTATTCTGAATGTGAACAGTCTTTAACATCCATGGTAAAGAATTTGTTCAGTTAAAATCATTTCCCAGTGGGTCTTCCATTTTTTCTTAAGAATGTTTGTTTGTTCAAGAGGCTATTCCCTGTTGAATGTGCACTAAAACCACAGTTGTCACCAGGGATGGAAAAAGTGGTGTGTGCCCACTTCTAATTTTGCTTCTTGAGAGAGGCATAAGAGGTATAAGCCTCTTCCTTGGGCCATTTCACCACACAGTTTATCTTTATGTCCTAACTAAGAAGAAATGGCCATGTGATATGACTGAGTTTTTAGATCAGACTTTCCTTTATGGAAGCTGCTTGCCAGGTGGTACATGTGTACACTTGTGTGAGTGTGCACACATGCATGGCTGTTTTAAACCAGAATTATCAGATGACTAGTTAGGCCTCTAAAATTACGTCATGGTTTGATTTTCTCAGAAAAGCAGTTGTTTATCCTTTTCTTTAACATTTCTCTAGAAGGTAGAATTTCACTATTACCTGTGTATCCACGTTGGCCCATGACACAAATATTTAGGAAACATGATCTTAGAGCAATTTGAGAAGCCATACTAGGTTCTGTGGAACATTCATTGGCCAGCTGCCAATGAGAGCATTTCAAGAAAGTGTGCAGGAGCTGTCATTTGCAGCATTTTCTAGACTTAACTTGACCATGGAAAAAGATCCCCCTACCCCCGACACGTTAAACACCTACCACCTTTCTCAGAAAAGCTTGTTGGAAACACACTTTCCAGGTTAAGCTTCTACCAGAGCATTTTCAGAAACTTGTTAAGTTCACAAGCTACCTTAGGGCTCTTGGCCTAATCAAGCCTATACCATTGGGTAGGGGGATTCTGGTTCCTGAAAGTCCATGGGATTTGGGCCTATGGAAGGTTTAATAATTCCATTTCTCTAAGAGCACTGGGCTGGCTGTCACCCAGTTTCTCAGCTGGGTGACTCACCATTGATGAACCAGGTGAGTAGGCCCACTTTTATATTACCTGCTTACTTTATTTGTCTATGTGGAGGTCATTGTGGTGATAATGCTTTTTTGCTTTTCTCACTCTGAAGATCTTCCCGACGAAGTCAGGGAACGATGGGAGACGTTCTGCACAAGCTCCTTAGGAGAAACTAACAAGAGGAACACGGTAGATCTAGTAGGTTTTACAAGGTTACATTTTTATTCTTTCAGTGCTCTTAGCCTTTGCCCATTTATTCAGAAAGATGTAAAAGATCTTCCATTTACCTCAGTAACTGTGAGCCAAAGATAAATTCTTATCTCTTTACCAGGGAGAGAGGTCAGTATTCACAATATTCTTGCCCATTTGTCTAGTCCTCTCCTAATTACCTGCCTGGGATGACAGAAGGATATTGAGAAGTCACTGATTTCTGCTCCACATCCTACTTAGTGTCCATTTCCCTCCATGCCCTGCTGCCGAGCACCTCAACAGCCTCTTGCCTTCCTTTCATTCTGCTGGGTTTGTGGCCACATGCCACTGATAACCCTGGGTGCTTAGGAAAGTGAAAGATTCAGTTGGATATTTTTCTGATATTATTGAGTTGAGTATACCCTCGTTTTACATCATTCCCAATGGGGGAATATTTTGTAGATGACTTTGAAACCTCAGCTTTAAAATTTTTTTTACCAGAATTGGGACTTTGAGCCAGGGAATAATGGCATTGATAATTTTTTTAAAAATTATATTGGACTTTGGAATGTATTTTTTGGTTTTTAAACACATTAAGTTTTAAGGTAAGTATTGCTTTGTTTCTGCTTTTAAAGATGGGGAAAGCATTTCCTTTTACAAGTACATGCCAGCTGATAGTCGAGGGGTGGCCTTTGCTTAGACAGAAGCAGCACGTGACTCGACATTGAAGTGTTTATGTTTGGCGTTTAATTCTATATTTCAAATTTGGCAGTGGCAGTCTTGAATTTCTAATATGCAGTAACACCTTGACTGTTAGGAATTCAATGATCTGGCAGCCTGAAGCAACAGGGAAGCAGGCTCTGAAAGCCAGAGAGCAGCCACTTGGTCCTCCTGTGTCACTCCCTGGAGGGCTGTGCCTCCTACTTTGTAGATTGCCTAAAAATATGGTCATCTTTTTCCAGACTCCTGACAGAGTCACACTTTTTAAGCGGGGAATAATGATAGAATTAGGACGTATTAAGAGTTGGAAGAATTATGAAGTTGAGGTAACTATTAAAAGGAAGCTATGTGGGGCCATTTAATTAAAATAGACCTAAGGCCTAATAGCCCGAGTGTTTCTGTGTACCACAGCCCAGCCGAGAAAATGACATTAGTATTGACAGCCCTGGGTCATCAAGGAAGGGTTAAGTCATTTTTAATGAATATTTTACCCATTGTAGATAGATACTCGGACTATCGTTTAACTTGAGTGTTCTGGATAATCAGGGTTTTTTTTGTAGAATGGAATTGTCCTCTCCCATACTGTTAAATCATACTGCTTAATTTTAGAGGTTCCCATGTTGATTCCTTTGCAGGCAATATAGTCTCTTTTAAGGGGACTATTGTCTTGTCTTATAAAGGAATATTTAGTAATCTGATTTTGTTTGGGAAACTTCTTTTAAAATTATCCTTTGATTGGCTTAAAAGTTAGAAGTCAAAAATGTCCAATTAAGCTTGTTACCAGACTTTTAAACAATTGTTTTTATCTTAGGTAACTCAAGCATATTTCTTTTGTGAGCAGTTCTGTAATAAAGAAGGACTTCATTACAATTCAGATAATGCTCACTTACTATATAGTATGCTGTCAGCAGATCTGCTCTGGGATTGTGTGTAAATGTTACTACATATATCCCCGTAGAAGGGTGTGGTCATCCCGCAAAAATAAAACGTTCAGCCCCTGGTAGACTGTGTTAGAAAAAAATTATTTTGGGCTCCATCTGTCACTCAGATTGCGTCTCGGTTCTTCTTTGCTTGCTCTGCTTTTCTGCCATCATACTCGGACTGCATAATCTAAAGTCAAACAAAATCATAAGTTGGCTTATAAAGCAAAAGTGGTTAGATTGATAGGGCCCTTTAACATTACCTATATCCCCTGTTGAGTTAGCCCCACTCCAGAATTTTGCTGTCTGTCGAGACTTTCAGGTGAATCTAAAGACTTCTTCAATTCTTTATTCCCGAGCCCTTTCTTAAATACCACTTCCGTTTAGTCTTAAGTCCTTCTGATAGGGAGTTTTGCTTTGTAGTATTGTGAGGGCTACAGCTATTCCAAGTGTTTAATATGCTTATATAGTAGGTCTAGGCACCAAGGAGATTTTAATTGTATCCTCCAGGCCGTTCATTTTCCTGTCCAGAATGTGTTCAAGCTGTATCTCAGTGGGGTTGGGTACCATGTTCCAGGAAAATATGCAATTGTAAATATTATTATAAACACAACTTGGTAAATGCAGTGGGCCTTACCCTTGCAAAAGTGACATAGAAAAAGAGTGCCCATGTTTGAAATGTGGTAGTTACACTTGCCTTCTTAACATGCTTGTCACTGGAATTGGTAGTTAAATAATAGCTTGCTTATGCCCTGTTCCCTTTCCCAAATAGATAAGATTAGATACACTGCCTTGACTTCCTTGATTTTAGAATAGCTTGGCTACCTCTCTGGAAGTCATTTCAGGTATATTCATAGAAGTGGAGTCAGCCCAGTTCAGCACCACGTGCTTAAGTTAGTGCATTGTTAACCTGACATGTTATTTTTCTGTTTACAGCAAGGATACATTCATTTATACACTGAACACTTTCCTGTCCTATTGGCTGTGTACCTGAGGACTTGCTCACTTCTTTTGGATAAGCTGTGCCCAGCCCCAGGCTCCTATCACTTCTGTAACATTTTAGTTAAATTCTCTCTGAGATACTCAAAGTGCTTTAATCTTTTGGCTCCATCATACCCAAATACGTGCACAGCAGATTCATATACTCCCTGTGTTTTTATGTTTGGAGTTTATGATGAACAAAAGTTGGTGTTTTAATGATATCCAAAGACCTCTGTGTTTTGACCAAGTCCCCAAACTAAAAATTGGCAAGGATTTAGGTAGAGTGAATTTAGAGAACATAGGACATGTTTTTGTACTGACTTTGAAAAATTTGAGTTTGTTTCATTTTTTGCCCTCTTCTCCAAGGGGGAAAATGTATTTAAAATTGTTGATGCTTCTTTCCCATCATTGACAAGACAGTGTGTAGAAGAAGAGATGTAGAATGATCTGAATGTGTGCCTGTATTAATCACCAGGAGTTTCCACAGGTTGGGGTGAAACCTGAAAGTGGGTGTTTCTAACTAACCCTAGGTTATGTTGATGCTGGGGGTCCTCAGTGGGACCATACTTTGAGGATCAAGGAATAAGTCTCTAGCTTTCACTTGTCACTAATACGGGCCTCAGAGTTTAACAGTCATTTCACACTTCTGATTTCCCTTGGGAACCTAATCAGCCAAAGTAAACACCAATTTGCTTTTTCCTGTAACAACAGTTAACGAAAATTTTATTTCGAAAGAAGATAATATCTCCGAAACTGTGTGCACTACAATAAGAGTGCACTTTACTTACGGTATATCTAGCTTGGCAAGAGTGTTATATACTTGTTGCTTTTTGCTGTATTTGTTTATATTCAGTGATTATTAGTACTCATTAATTCGGTAAATATTTGAGTGCCTACAATGTGCCAGACACTGAAGATACAGTACTAGACAAGATTGGCAAAAATTTCTGCTTCAGTGGAGATGGATAAACAATGAGTAAGAGACACGTGTGCACACACAATATGTGTAATATACAGTCATGCACTGCATAATGTTTCGGTCAGCAATAGACCGCATATATGACAGTAGTCCCATAAGATTAGAATACTCGATTTTACTGCACGTTTTTTATTTGTAGATACACAAATACTTATCACCATGCTCCAGTTGCCTCAGTATTCAGTGCAGTACTGTGCTGTGCAGGTGTGTAGCCTAGGAGCAATTGGTTGTAGCAGATAGCCCAGGTCTGCAGTAGGCTCTACCATGTGAACTCTATGATGTTTGCATGATGACAGAATTGCCTTTGTCACAATGTATCCTTGTCATGAAACAATGCATGACTGCGCGTGTTTCAGATGGTAAGTGCTAAGGAGCCAACGCATGGGAGGGAGTTAGGGAGTCTTTGGGGCAGGTGTACAGTTTAAAATCTGGTGTCAAGGAAAATCTCACTGGGAAGGTGCATTTGTGGAGTGGAGAGGGAAGAGCAAAATGCAGAGGACTCGAATTTGGGTTGTTCCTAGTGTGTGCAGGGACTTGCATGTTGTCCCGTGTGGATGTAACAGTAAGCAAAGGAGAGAACAGAAAGACTTGAGGCCAGAAAGGCGCCAAACAGCCAGATTTTCTACAGCTTTTTAGTCTATGGTAATTTTGATCTAATGAGAATTTGTTAGGTTTTGAACTAAAAAGTGCCATACCTTGATGTATATTTTTAAAAGATGGCTATGGCTATTGGGTTGAGAACAGACTGCTAGGTGGGGCAAGAGCTAGGAGGAGGGAGACTGGGGAACTGCCAGCCATGACATTAGTCCAGGTGAGGGGAGTGCTGGCTTGCACTGGGGAGCTGATAACAGACTTGGTGAAGGGCGATGGGTCTGGAGAGGGATTTTGGCTCCATTTTGAAGGTAGAGTGGACATGGTGGGTGGGCTGGAGGAAACAAGATGACCAAGGTTTCTAGTTGAAGAAGAGTGAAGGTGGCAGTTACTGAGCTGGAGATGCCTCAAAAGGAGTGTGTTTGGAAGTGTAGATCAGGAATTCAGTTTTGTATACATCTGAATAATGAACCGATGGGATTCTGATTAGCAAGTTTCCCCCATGGGTAAATAATCTTTTTTTTTTTTTTTTGAGACAGAGTCTTGCTCTGTCACCCAGGCTGGAGTGCAGTGGCGCGATCTCGGCTCACTGCAAGCTCCGCCTCCCGGGTT
Organism: Pan troglodytes; assembly: GCF_028858775.2. Lineage (NCBI taxonomy): Eukaryota > Metazoa > Chordata > Mammalia > Primates > Hominidae > Pan > Pan troglodytes. The sequence continues at coordinate 70,623,966 of NC_072407.2, forward strand.
CACACCATTCTCCTGCCTCAGCCTCCTGAGTAGCTGGGACTACAGGCACCCGCCACCGTGCCCGGCTAATTTTTTGTATTTTTAGTAGAGACAGGGTTTCACCATGTTAGCCAGGATGGTCTCGATCTCCTGACCTCGTGATCCGCCCGCCTCGGCCTCCCAAAGTGCTGGGATTGCAGGCGTGAGCCACTGCGCCCAGCCTAGGTAGATCATCTTTTTAGCTCATTTTGTTAATGATTTCAGACTCAGATGGTGTAGGTAGAATCAGACTCACATCTTCCATTAATGTAATTGTGAAGATGTGTGTGCATTGTGTTACTAATAAGTTGCTAAAACTAGTTTCATTTTGGAGAAAGCATTTTTAAATATCTTCTAGTATTGCTTTGAGGATCCAGTTTAAGTAGAACATGCGAAGGGGAGGTCACAATGTCTGGCACATAGTAGTTCAATAAAAGTTAGTTTCTTTCTCATCTTTAATTAAAGAGTGTTAAAATCTTATTTTGTAGGAAAAAGCGAAAGTGTGAATGAGGATACATCGAATCCTATTTTAACTTAGACAGCAAGACTTGGCTAAGAGTTGCCAACTCTGTTTTGTCCTATTTTGCTCAGTTCTTTGCATGGCCTTCTATTTCTGTGCCCCACCATGGGGTTACACCCCTAAAACACACTGGCCCAGCATGATATGTGTGCTGGCTTGCCAGCCAAGTGGCCCAAAGCTCCTCTTGAGTGCACTGCAGTACAACCACTTGACCTGCTCTTTAACATAGTCCTGTGAGATGCCAGCTGCCATGACCAAGCAGTATTCCCACTCCTCCTCTACACTCTGGCAAGGCTTTCCTGGAACATCCCCATGCCCACATCTTTACCCAGTAACTCACTAAAGCCACTCTTGACTCAAGCAGGTACCGTTCCTTGATCACGGAATCTACCTTTGATTTCATCAGGCCAGATTCACAAACAGAATGGGAGTGCTTTATCTATACCTTTGAGAGGATGGAGAGTGAAATAACTGGAAACACTGGGTTATCACAGCTTAATTTCATCCAGGCTTGGTGTCTTTACCAAAGATGGTTGGGGAAAGGAAGGGAGATTCTTCTTGTTCAGGCAGTGATTTGCTCAGAATTTTACAAGACATACCCTATACAGACCTATTTGAATTCTACTGTGGGTTTATTGAACCAATGTTGGAACAACTTCGCAAAACAGACCAGGCCAGTTAGGTACAGCTTCATGAGTTGGCAGGTAGCAGCAGCCCGTGTCTTCCCTAAGATGACATTCCCTGCCCAAAACACTTCTATGAAAAGTACAGAATAAACAGCTCAGAGAATACAGTGTAAGTTACCCGCAGAAATATAGTACTTCTTTCTAGAAGTTTACAAACTGTCCATGTTTATCCCTTGCCATATAGCAATCACTACTATTAGTGCTGTACTTAATTATTTGTTTATCTGATTTCTAATTGTTAATGCTTCCCCCAAATATTGTGTGACATTTGTAATTAATAAAAATCACTTAACGATGAATTGGTGAGCAGTTCATGTTTGTGTTTTTGCTTAATTACTGAAAGTTGGTTGTAAGTTCTGGGGGCAGGGTGCACATTTTCAAGGGTAGATGATTTGGGGTCTTTTGTGAGTGGGAAGCTGTCGACTCAAGTCACATTTAGTACTACTAGACAGTGGTTTTCTTAGTGTGGGCAGGAAGTCCAAGAATTTGAAATGGTTATATTTAAACCTGACCTTTTGAGTGGCGCACTGGTAATCCCTGGGGATTGCAGTTGGACCCTGCAGGCCCCGTACATAGAAAGGGTTTCTATGTTTCATCTGTGCCATTACCTCTGTCTTTCTTTTTGTAAACATTTAATTGGAGGTGATTATCAAAATCACTTAAATGGAGTAACTCACCTTTCTTCTTGTCTGTTTTCTGGTGATGTCAGTAGTGAGGAGTGGAATAACTAGAAGGGAGTGGCAGGGCAGCAGCCTGGCCCGAGGGAAGGAAGGGTGCCCTTGACACATTGGGCGGGTTTGGCAGCTTAACTGTGACTGACTTTCATTTTTTTCTGTTACACGTTGAGAAAAAAACTAAATGTGATTTTTCCATAAAAATGCTGATACAAATGTCCAAAACTTTTCTATGTTAAATAGTCTTTTACATTTTTATGCATATAGGTTACAACCTGCCATATTCATTCATCCAGTGATGATGAAATTGACTTTAAAGAAACGGGTTTCTCACAGGATTCTTCTTTGCAGCAAGTGAGTCACGCCTAAAGCTTTGCTTTTTGTTTTTATTTTAAATGCTTAGTTTAGTTGCCTTTTATGAATCAGCTTCAGAGTCAGATTATGTATTAGAATGTGATTTGGGGTTTCTTATTAGTTAGACCAAAGCATTTAAAATAGGAAGTGCTGGGTAAATGAAAGATAGATTTGTATTGGTTATGTTTCAAGGGATTGTTCCATACCTGATAACAGTGATGAGTCAAGTACATTTTCAGAAGATTTGAATGAACTGAATAGTTAAGAAGGCATCTCACACATGCTTGTTACACAGACCTTTACAATAGTTGAGTTGTTGCTTAAAGATTTGTGTAGTAGAGATCTGCTGGTAAAAATAATAGAAATAAGACGTTTAAAATGTAAGTAAAAGTAAACTCTCACGAATACCCCTGATGTAAGTTCTATTATAGTTACATCTAAAGTAAATTTTTAGTTGAAGTAATTCATTGCAACCCTTCTCTGCCTGCCCCTGAATTTATCATCTCCCTTTACCACCTGCTTATAATCTTTGTGGGGGAAAGCCTCGATATGAATAATAAATGTACTGATTTATCATCCATTGTTAGTTCTTGGAGAAGTGACAAATGATTTCACTTCTCTGCTAGGTATGGGAGTGAAAAACAGAAGCCCTTTTGCAGGCTATCAGCTTTTCATATGGAGAAGTTGTCCTTAGCCAGGACCAGAATGCCTTGGCTTACATGTTGCTTTGGTGCAGCAATAGAATTAAACGGGGACACCTTCCCACCCAGCACGGAATGTTGTTGCTTGGCTTCTTTTTTTTAGTCTCTAAGCTTCGTCTTAGATGAAGCTTCACATGCTTATGCTGGCCCTGTCTTTTGGCTTGTAAGTCTTATACCTGTCATATTCCAGTATTGGTTGAGCTAAGCAATTGTTTGATTTTAATACTCAGACAGTTTAGAGTTTACCTTTCCCAAATAGGTCTGAAGTAGCATTTCAGCATTTGGCTGACTTCTCTGTTGATTCTTGACACTTCTGCCTTTGACAGCAGATTTCCGGAGGTTAGGGTCAGGAAGTAGCCAGTCCATAGAGGGCACTGTTGAGCAGCTCTCACAGCTTCCTGCCTTGGCTTGCTATTAGGCTGCACGGGCAGTGGCGGTGGCCCACCATGGCTCATTGTGAGCCCTCGTGCCTGCAAGCAACCCTTTTCCCAGAGCGCTCTGGTATTGTCCCAGGAAGCACCTGGACAATGGGCTCTCCCTCCACTGAGGCACCTGTAGAGTACTGAAATAGTCCACCCAGTTGGCCATGAACCTGAGTGCTGTACATTGGTCCACCCCTAGAATGAAGCTTGATGATATCAAATGTAAATTATCAAGGTAATTTTGTACCTGTTGAAATACAGCTTTAAGAAAAAGAACACCTTACTAGTAATAATGATAAACTTGGAACTTCGGCTGTCAATTTAGTCTAGATTTGGTTAAATTTAGGCATTTGGAAAGTGGATTCCTTTATTTCTCATGATATCTGGTTCCAGGGTCATACCTGTTCTGGGGAGAGTTTTCTTACATTATTTTGTTTGTTTGACCGACAGCTCACGTGCATACGAAGCCATTTCATTCACAAAACTAACTTACAACAGCCCTTGCCAAGCTCTTAGCTTGCAGAATTTACCCACTTCATATGAACTTTTCAAAGTGGAAGAATAATTACTCTTTTCTGATTGACAAGCTTCCAGTACATTTTTCTTTGCATGTTTAAACCAATCATGGATCATTTTGAAAATAAATACACTCCAAAGCACTTCTTAAAATTTTGAGAATGCAAAAAAAGTCTTGGTTAATTTATTAGAGTTTCATCATAGTCTCCATTAAGATCAGAATATTAGTTTGTAGACTTGAACTTGAAGTTGTCATTCACGTTTGAGGTTGGGCATCATGTTGATAAAGTCCCCGAATGTAGAGAGCTCAGGGCAGATAATTTAACCAGGTAACCCAGCCACGTCACCAGTGGGGAGTGCCTCCAGGCGTTTGTGCCCTGCCCATTTGCTTCTCCCTTTAGCCTTGTCTGGTCTCCTAAAGTCTGGTGTTTGACTCCCCACCTCCCTGATTCTGCCTTATAGAGTTTGGAGGGTGAGGCCCCCATGGAGGTCTGGAGAATTCAGACTGACTGCCGCATATGGGCTCTGAAACACTGACTCATCATTTCCCACTACCTCACATCACATACGGGCTTGCTGGTAGGCAATTAGGCCACATTTAGTTGACCAGTAGTTTCTGTTGCCTGGGTGGCATTACTGTTAAGAGATTTGCTTAAAGTGGTTGGGTCACTTCTCAGTGACTTGAACAGTTTCTGACTTTGGCCAGGATGACAGTACTAGGAAAGTGTGCTTTTTAAAAATAATTATACAGTTATATTGTGCTTTCCAGATATAGGTTTCTCAGAGTTCAAAGCACTTTTTATATACCTTTAAATAGGATACAATAACAGTCTTCACTTACATATATTTGTAAGTTTTGGTAGCTTTATTAGTAAAAATGAGATTTGAAATGTGAAGTTCTTTGCTAGAAGCTGTAATTGACTTAGAACTAATGAGGATTACATCTCATCATTTTCCTTTTTTCTGTGCATTATTGCATGGAAGTTACTAGTGTCTGTGTCAGTTGCTATGTATCTCTCCAGATGGATGAATAGATAAATATATGTATATGTATTCTGTATGTACATGTATGTATGTATACATTCGTATTTAGTATTTGCATTCTATTTTTGAAGCATTTAAAATATAACAACATTTTGGGGAATATTTCTTCCCCTTTACACCCAGGAGAATCACATTAGGATCACTAGAGGTATAACAATTTTGAGAGAGCTGGCTGCGATGGCATGCACCTGTAGTCTGGCTGCTCTGGAGGCTGAGGTAGGAGGATTACTAGGAGGTAGGAGTCTAGGAGTTTGAGTCCAGCCTGGGCAACATGGCAAGACCCTGTCTCTTAAAAAAATTTTTTTTTTCGAGGGGAAAAATAAAACAATTGGGAGGGAACTTTTCCCTCACGTGACCACATTTCTGATCTGTAGATAAACTCAGAGCATGGTTCATGCTGCTTACTCAACAGAATCACTTCATGGTTCTTTACCAGATCTTTGAGGTACTGAGCATCTGTTTTGCCTCATAAAAGATAAAGCTGCAGTTCAGAAGAACTGATTTCTTTTTGATGTAATTAATATTAATGCTGGCTGTCATTGTCCATTCATAGGTCCAGAACTCAGCTCAGCAGCCCAGGACTTGTCCCTACCCTTCTGCTTTCAGCCAGACCTCCATGCTCAGCCTTGGTTTACACTCCATGCCTTACCAAGTGGCCATTCCACAGCCAGTCGCTTGCTGCCCCCTGCTCCCTGCCCCCATGTGCTCATCTAATATCACCTCTGGGGGCAAGAAAGGGGGCAGCACAAAAGTGGGAGTGAGCAGAGGGGCAGTGGGTGTGCTGTTGTCTTGCATGAGCGACAAGGGAGGTTTTGGGTTCTCTCTGTCTAGTCAAACTAGACATATAGAGCTTTTCTTCAGACCTAAGCAGTATAGATACCTTCCAAAGCCTAATATAAGGTTTATTTTTAAATTATCTGCAATAATTATCCATGCCATAATTCCCTGCCACCAGAATGAGTAATCAGGAATTAATGGTAGAGGCATTTCTGCACTGTACATCTGCAAGGTGGAATCTGGAGGCTCTGCCCATATGTGGAACCAAGGAGAAGGTGGTTTAATACAGTTACAGATGCCTCCTTCCCAGCAAATGCCAGTGGGAGTGATGCCTTCAGTTGAGCCAACAGCCGCCTCCCTGCCCCTCATGGGCCCACCCACAGAAAACGGCAGTCTCATCTGTATGCAGCTCTGGTCACTGTATTTATTGTTTGGGTTAGAATGAGGAGGTGGCACTAGTTTGTCTTCATATGTTCTTTACTCCTGATTAATACATAAGAACATACTTGTTGATTTCACTTGCTTCTTTGGGCCTGCTTGTTTTAAATTAGAATATCAACATTTTCCTGGGGTCCATTATAACACCCCCACCGCCCCCCATTTTCAACTAAAAACCCGAACAAGTCTGGTACTCTCTAGATTTGGTATTAAGGAAACAGAACTGGCTCCTCTGTGGGTCTTCTAGTGTTAGAGACTTTTCAGAGTGATTTTGGATAAATAGTCAAACGTTTACTCTCTTCATAAGGTAGGTAGGGTAGAAATTATTTTCGTTTTATATTCTTCCCAGCCTCTAAGACTTAATTTTTTTTAAAAAAGAAATGAAATGTCCCTGAACATTTTGTTTCTGGGATTATGCTTGTGTTCATCAGTCGGTTTTCCTCTGGTGTGATTTTGCTGTAGTAGATTGGGGGTGGAGGAGGTGGCAAGGAGGGAGGGGGTGGTCACCACTTGTTGGATCTTAGGATAAAGTTGGTTGTGTCCAGAGGTGACTGATACACCTTATAATTTCAGACTGTTCCATGTCATGTGATCACTTTAAACTAGGCTTAATCCAAACCTCTCTCTAAAGATAATTCACAATAGAGGACAGAGTGGTCACATAGTGTTTCTTACAGTGACATGTGCATTAGAATGATTTGTAGACCAAATTTCAAACGTTTCCTTTTTTGGCAAATTGTGTCTGAAATTATTTGATTTTTCTTTTAGAAAAACACACCAACTTTTATAGCCCTATGGCTATGTAAATAAGATGATTTCTGGAACACAAATGGGCAAATAGTATGTAGAATATCATTAGAATCATTATATCACTGTCACTGGTCCTGGGGTTGCCAGGCCTTTTCTGATTATCAGATGCAACAAATGACGTCCAATTTTATTGACCAGTTTGGCTTCAACGATGAGAAGTTTGCAGATCAAGATGACATTGGCAAGTGAGTATGTTTTTCTGTTTCCGCTGTTGCTCTTGCACACCCTTGCTCTTGGTAGATGTATGTGTGATTCTGCGGGATTCTTAGTCTTGAGCATTCGTGAGTGGGAGGAACCTGCTCTTTCCACGGTGTTCCTCTAGTTCCAGCAGATTGGCCCTGGGACTGGATAATTAGGACTTAAAATAACACTGCAGTGGCCGGGTGCGGTGGCTCATGCCTGTAATCCCAGCACTTTGGGGGGCTGAGGCAGGCGGATCACTTGAGGTCAGGAGTTCGAGACCAGCCTGGCCAACATGGTGAAACCCCGTCTCTACCAAAAATATAAAAAATTAGCCAGTTGTGGTGGCGGGCACCTGTAATCCCAGCTACTCAGGAGGCGGAGGTTGTAGTGAGCTGAGATGTGCTATTGTACTCCTGCCTCAGTGACAGAGCATGACGTGGTCCCTTTTTTTTTGGAGACAGAGTCTCATTCTGTTGCCCCGGCTGGAGTGCAGTGGTGCGATCTTGGCTCACTGCAAGCTCCACCTCCTGGGTTCACGCCATTCTCCTGCCTCAGCCTCCTTAGTAGCTGGGACTACAGGTACCCGCCACCACACCTGGCTAATTTGTTGTATTTTTAGTAGAGACGGGATTTCACCATGGTCTCGATCTCCTGACCTCGTGATCCACCTGCCTCGGCTTCCCATAGTGCTGGGATTACAGGCGTGAGCCACTGCGCCTGGCCGAGACTCGGTCTTTAAAAAAAAAAAAAAAAAAATCACTGCAAGGAAAGAAGCATTCACCTATAGGGTTTGACCTCTTTCACAGAAGCCTATTTTTATTAGATTACACTTTTAGGAATTCAAGTCACTGTTCTTAATTCTAGCTCTTAACGTTAAATAGTATTATCTATAAAGTCCTTAATCCTGGCCTGGCACAGTGGCTCACACCTATAATCCCAGCACTTTGGGAGGCCGAGCCGGGCGGATCACTTGAGGTTAGGGGTTCGAGACCAGCCCGGCCAACGTGGCAAAACCCTGTCTCTACTAAAAATACAAAAACAATAGCCAGGCTGGGTGGTGTGTGCCTGTAGTCCGAGCTTCTGAGGAGGCTGAGGTGGGAGAATCACTTGAACTTGGGAGGCAGAGGTTGCAGTGAGCCAGGATTGCACCACTGCACTCCACCCTGGGCAACACAGGGAGACCCTGTCTCAATAATAACAATAACAATAATAATAATAATAATAAAATTATTAATCCCTGTGTTGTTGACTGGGGCATCACGTTCCAGCAGATGACCAGGTTGGCAGGAAAAGCTCTGCCCTACATGTATTCTCATCTCTAGGTGACTCATCAGAAGGTAGATTTGGGTTTTTTGCAAGAGCCAGACACACTAACCACTCATTTTGCAGTCAGGGTAAGAAGCAGAGAAATGAGAATTATTGATACTGTACAGAATTAACGAGTAGAAAATGTGTAGGCAGTTAATAGAAATGAAAACAGGTGGTCTAGCATCTGACATTGGGATAGAAGAGATTTATAAACAAAATATTTTGAGGTAGATATTATAGCTCATTGACACAGAGTTTAAGAAAAAAAATGAAGGCAGCTGGTATTTGAATATTGGATGATGATTCTCACAGGAGACACGGTTATGCCACAGACACCCAGTATCTGCTGTGGTCTTTGGAAGCAGTAAATCCTCAATAATTTGTTGAACCACAGCCAGTGGAGCCTGTTGTTTGTCACAAATTGCAGTTTGCAGTATGTGAGAAGCTAAAATATTTTTACAGCACGCTCTTAATTGTGCTATAAACATGCCGTATGGGCACAGTGGAATGGAGGTGCCGCTGTAAACAGCAGGAGTTGAAGGCTGTTATGTGCCTTGAGAATTGGCTGATTTTAACCCAAAAAGAGCAAGAACACAAGATATTCTGTCCATACCCCAGGAGCATTCTACTCAGGCTAGGATCCACCACCTCACACCAGACCCTGCAGGTCCCTGTTCGGTGTCTCGACATTCACGTGCCTGGACTCTTGCTTCATCTTCCTATTTAGGATCTGTAATCTCTTTACAGTCTGTATTGCATGCTTGGACTAGTGATTGAGTAAAACAAACCTTTTAAGAATCATAAGATAGCCCCTCCTCTTCAAACTTATGTTTAATAAGCAATGAATTCTTTTACTCCCTCCTTGCTTTTCTAGATGATATCTTGTTAACAGCATAAGATTTCATGGGTGTCTATGTATTTTGTGTATGAGTTTGACTATCCCTGGAGAAAACTCAAGTGTCTGACAGCTTTTGTATACTTCATGTTTTGACTTGGTTCTTTGCAAATAACCTTTTTCTTGGTTATATTAGTATGGCCCATGGAACTATGGTTGTTATCGTAGATGTTAAAAATCTTTTATAGGAAGGATTCAAGGGTGTCCCAAAGGCTTTATGTCTCAGAAGGCTTCTATTGCAGCCCTCCTATCCTGCATAAATTCATTAATACCAAGGGAGCTGGCATCATTTAATATAAGAAGGTTGTTTCTGTTTGTTTTTTATTTATAGAGATTTTGATGATAGTGTAAATATCTTAAATTTGGAAACTTTCATAAATACGGTTTCTGTGAGCTGATAGTAATTAATGCTTCCTACACTTTTATTTTGTTTTTTTACAGTGTTTCTTTTGATCGAGTATCAGACATCAACTTTACTCTCAATACAAATGAAAGTGTAAGTATAAACTCTGTTGTGAGCAGTGTGGCACATGAGAGGTTAAAAATTGGGTGAGTCCCTGTGTGGATGCCACATGCTGGGACCCCTGTGCTCTAGAGCCCTAATCCTAAATTGGTGTTACATACTTCACTCTGTCCCATGGCCTACCTGGCACCCGTGGGCGTGTGATTTTTGCAGCCCTGGTTTATGACTTGGTGGAGCTAATAAGACCAGGGTCACTTGTGATTGCAGCGTAGACACTTGACTTCAAAGAGAAGGCTGCAGTTTGACACCAACCCACTGCCTTTGACTCCTTTGTATTGCCAGGAGAGAAATGTGGACTGGGTCAGGGCAAGCCCCTCATTACTAGGCATTTCTGTGGAAACACCGAGACAGTCATGTCACCTGAATGGAGACAGTTTATTGATTTTATGTTGACTAGCATGAGAGACCACTGGCTTATTTGCTGATGGAGTAAGGTAGGAACTGCTGATTTGAGCCATTGAAGGTTATCACTGCTCAGCTGGACTAGTAAAAGCAAATAAGTACGGTTGCTTTTCCTTGCTAGGACAGACCTGGGACCGCATCTCCAGGACAGGGGAGGCTCCTGGGATTACAATGATGCTTTGATGAGATGAAAGAGGATATGGTCTATGCTTCTTTTTGCTAGTCTTTTTAGGGAAACCCAGTCTTTTTTAGGGGAATTCTTGTTACGGACACAGAAACTAATGTTAGGTGTTTATATTTTATTTTGGTGTATGTGATAGGCACCATATTGTAAAGCAGTGAAAAAATGCAATTTACATTGGTAATGCTTAAGAGAAGATAACTTGACTTTAAATTTATTGTGTTGTTTTTTTCCTCTCATTTTTATTTAGGGAAATATTGCCTTGTTTGAAGCATGTTGTAAGGAAAGAATACAACAGTTTGATGATGGTGGCTCTGATGAGGAAGATATATGGGAGGAAAAGCACATCGCATTCACACCAGAATCCCAAAGACGATCCAGGTGAAAGATAGTTGGTTATAGTTGTAATTATAGCGAACCTGTAAAGAAAATGATTATCATGAGACATACATTGTGTCATCACCAAACATACATGTTAACCCAGAAACCAGTGTTTTCTTTGTCATGGCCAGAAATGCCCTTGTTGGCGGGAGTTGGTGCTTCCACTGTGACAGTGATCTGCTGGGAAATGCTGCAGGTGTTTAGACACAGTTCGTGAGGTGTTGGGGCCCAGCGTCTTCCAAAGGGGAAATGTTGCAGACAAGCGTAGTCACATAGTGCCTTTTACTAAATAAATGTTCCGTCATCAGTAATTACAACAGCAGTTATGTGTTGTTTCTTGTAAAAGATGGAAAACTTCCCAAAGGAAGGGGAAATTGTATTTAAAAGTTAATCTATTTGGGGAAGATAGGGCCATGTCAATTAATATATCTGGGTCAATCCAGTCCTTTTTTTTTTTAAATCATCCGTATCACAGGAACCTAAATAAATGATGCTTCTGTACACAGACAAATCTTGTTATATGAGCATTCATTGTCAGAATCTTCATATTTAAGAGAGAGGAATATTTGATCAGCAGCTTAAGAGAGGAATATTTGAACAGCAGCTGAACTTTCATTTTTATTTCATTTATTGTTACTCATTTTATTCATTTACTTATAATAAGTAATGTTTTCACATGGCCTAGAATTCAAAGGGAATCAAAGAGTATGCAATGAAAAGTAAAACTGTCTCATCCCTTCTTCCAGCCGTCCAGTCCTCTTGCCGGGGAGTCCCTCAGCATCACCTCTCGCTGCCAGTTATGTTGCCTCTTGTAGGAATGCTTGTTGCCACAGGTTATAGCAGACTCAGCGGTGGCTTGAGCAAGTAAAGCTGTGTTTGTCCCTACAGTCCAGAGTTGATAAGGGAGTTGAATAAGGCTGTTAGACCGGGCATCTTTTATTTATTCCTGCTCTCGTCTTCTGCATGTTGAGTTATCTCCTATGATCACAAGATAGCTGCTATAGCTCCAGAGCCAGACAGCAAAAGAAAAATACCTTCATGGCATTTTTGTTTGTTTGTTTGGATAAAGTCACACTCAGACTTGTTTGCCATCATTTACTGAGATTTTGTTTCTTATGTTGAATGGATTCACTAAATGATGCTTGCCCACAGCATGACTAATATGTGTGAGGACAGTAATACAGTATATCTGCACAGAGCACCACGTGTGGAAGGCACAGAGAATTTAGTGTGTCAGGGAAGACTGTGTCCTGGGGGAGATGACACCTGATACCCAGAGGGAACACTGATGACAGAAGGCAGCTTTTATTATTTAACAACTCTATTGAGGCATACTTGACGTAAACTGCATTTATTTCAGTTGCACAGTGTGGAAATTTCAACATGTATATACATCCGTGAAACCATTATCCCAATCAACATCATGAACTTAACCATCGCCCCAAAAAGTCTTCTCATGATCTTTTGTAATACCTTCCTCTTTCCTGTCTCGTCCCCCACAACCATCTGTTTTTTGTTCTATTAGTTTGCATTTTCTAGAGTTTTATATAAATGAAATCAATACATTATACTTTTTTTGTCTAGCTTCTTTCACTCAGCATAATTAATGTGAGAGCTGTCCATGTTGTCTAATGTATTAGTAGTCCATTTCTATTTTTGTGGGGTTGGGCAGGGGCTGGGTAGCATTCCATTAAGAGGATACACTACAGTGTGTTTATTCATTTTCCTATTCATGGATGTTTTGGTTGTTTCTGGTTTGAGGCCTATAATGTCACTTGAAGATAGATTGTGGTGTTAAAGGTGCATACTGTAAACCCTAAAATAGTCACTAAAATAACAAAACGAAAAGTTATTGTTAATAAGCCAACAAAGGAAATAAAATCAAATCATAAAATACAAAAGAAAGCAGAAAAAGAACAAAGGGCAGCCTGGACAAACAAAACTACTGAGCAGCAGAATGATAGAGTTAGTCCTAAATAACCATGTGAAACAAACGATGCAGACACCCTCATTTAAAAGACAGAGATTGGCTGGGCACAGTGGTTCACACCTAGAATCCCAGCACTTTGGTTGGCCAAGGCAGATGGGTTGCTTGAGCCCAGGAGTTTGAGACCAGCCTAGGCAACATGGCAAAACCCTGTCTCTACAAAAAATACAAAAATTAGCTGGGCATGGTGGCGTGTGCCTGCTGTGAGGTGAAGCAGGAGGATTGCTGGGAAGTCGAGGCTACAGGGAGCCAAGATAAAAAAACAAAAAACAAAGATGGTCAGTTTGGATAAAAAATGAGGCCTAATTAATGCTGCCTATGGGAAATGATTTAAATACAAAGAAACAAGTATATATGAAAACACAAAAAAGAACAAGATATGTTAACACTAAGAAAAAGCCAGAAGGTCTGTATTAATCTCAAAGTAGATTTCAAAGGAAAGGGATAAAGAAAGTGATATAATGATAAAGGGGTCAATTCATTAAGAGGACATAGCAACTTTAAATGTTTACACAACCTAATAACGGAGCTTCAGGATACACAGAGGAAAAACTGGTAGAGCTGTAGAGAGAAGTAGAGCAGTCCCCAATGATGGCCAGATATTTTAACACCCCTCTCTCAGAACTGATGAAATGGGAGGTACAAATCAGTAAGGCTGTGGAGCACTTGAACAACACCATCAACTAACTTGCCCTCCTTGCACGTTTATAAAGAATCCTACCCAACAACCACAGAATGGACGTTCCAGTGTGTGAAATATTTACCAAGATAGACCATAAAGCAAGTCTCAGATTTCAAAGGGTTCAAGTCATTTTCTGACCAAAATGGAATGAAATTAGTAATCAGTAACATAAAGACTTTTGGTAAATCCCCCAGCTTTTGTTTTGTTTTGTTTTGTTTTTTTGAGACGGGGTCTTGCTCTGTCACCTAGGCTGGAGTGCAGTGGTGCGATCTTGGCACGCTGCAACCTCCACCTCCCAGGTTCAAGTGATTCTCCTGCCTCAGCCTCCCAAGTAGCTGGGATTACAGGCGCCTGCCACCAGACCTGGCTAATTTTTGTATTTTTAGTAGAGACAGCGTTTTACCATGTTGGCCAGACTGGTCTCAAACTCCTGACCTCAGGTGATTCGCCTGGGCGACAGAGCGAGACTCTTGTCTCAAAAAAAAAAAAAAAAAAAAAAAAAAAAAAAAAAAAAAATTTGCTGGAATCTACAAAAAATCTACTAGAACAATTAAAATGACTTTAGCAAAGCTGCATGATACAAGATCAGTATAATTGTACCTCTTCATACTGCAACAAATGGTTGAAATTGCTAAACAAGCTGAGCATAGTGGTGCTTGCCAGTAGTCCCACCTGCTCGGGAGGCTGAGACAGGAGGATCCTTTGAACCCAGGAGTTTGAGGCTGCAGCACGCTATGATTGCACCTGTAAATAGTCACTGCATTCTAGCCTAAGCGATATAGACCCCAATCTCTTAAAAAAGGGAGAGAGAGAGAGAGAAACTACTAAATAATACTATTCATAGTAGCACCAACACTATTAACTGTATTAAATATGACTGGGCATGGTGGCTCATGCCTACAATCCCAGCACTTTGGGAGGCCAAGGCAGGAGGCTCTCTTGAGCCCAGGAGTTCGAGACCAGCTCGAGGAACATAGGGAGACCCCATCTCTATTTTTTTAAAAACAAAAAATTTAAATATGTAGGGACAAATCTCACAAAACATGTCCAAGACCTGTATGCTGAAAAGCCTAAAGCATAGCTGAGATAAAGACAACTTGGTAAATGTTTATAAGTAGGAAGACTCAGTATTATAATACTAAGCTGCCAGCTCTCCTCCCCAGGTTGAATCTGTAGATTCAACACAAACAAAATCCTTCCAGCCTTTTTTGTAGCTATTAACAAGCTGCTTCTTAAATTCATATGGAAATGAAAAGGATCTAGAATAGCCAAAACAACTCTTATAGAGAACAACAAAATTGGAGGACAAACACTACCTTATTTTAAAATTCAATAGTTAAAACAGTATGGTATGGGCAAGAAGGTAGGGCATAGATCAGTGGAACAGAATAGAGAGCCCATAAATACAGGCCTACGCATATATGGACAACTGACTTTTGATAGAGGCGAAAGGCAATTCAGTGGAGAAAGGATAGTCTTTTCAACAAATGGTGCTGGAACCATCAGGCATCCATATTCAAAAAAGTGAACTGATCCATACCTCTTACTATATAATACATTAACTCAAAATGGATCTTAGACCCAAATGTGAAACATTAAACTATAAAACTTCTACAAGAAAACTTAGAAAATCATTGTGACCTTGAGTTAGACAAAGATTTCTTAGATGTATCACCAAAAACACAATACATAAAAATATTTTTTTTTTTTTGGAGACGGAGTTTTGTTCTTCTTGTCCAGGCTGGAGTGCAGTGGCGTGATCTCAGCTCACTGCAGCCTCTGCCTCCCAGGTTCAGGTGATTCTCCTGCCTCAGCCTCTGGAGTAGCTGGAATTACAGGTGCCCGCCACCACACCCAGCTAATTTTTGTATTTTTAGTAGAGATGGGGTTTTGCCATGTTGGCCAGGCTGGTCTCAAACTCCTGACCTCAGGTGGTCTGCCCGCCTCAGCCTCCCAAAGTGCTGGGATTACAGGCGTGAGCCACCACGCCCATCCCTAAAAGAATGATTTTAGTAAGCCGAACATCATCAAAATTTAAAATTTTCACTCTTCAAATGACACTTTTAATAGAATGAAACGACAAACCATGCACTGGGAGAAAACATTTGCAAATGACACATTAGATAAAAGACTTGTGTATAGAGTTAAGAAATCTCTTTACTCAAGAAAAAGACAATTCAGTTTTTAAAAAGCACAAAAGTGTGAAAAGACAAGATATAAGATGGCAAATAAGCATTTAAAAAGATGCTCAACCTCCTTGGTCATTAGGAAAGTACAAATGAACACCACAGTGAAATGAACACCTCCACCCCTTCGAGAAGGTGGTTCTTAGATTGTGGCCTCCACTTTAAGCAGAGCCCATGTGTTCCTGTGGTGGAGGCTTAGTGTGAGGTTGGGCAGCACGCACGCAAAGCTGAGTCTTCCCGGGCATCCTGACCACGTGGTGCTCAGACAGATGTGATCCTGCTGAAGCACCGCAGGACCTTTTGTTGCTGGATGACTGTTAGAATTTTCTGGATTTAGCTGGTGGCTGATAAGCAGCGTTAAATACTTGGGTCTTGTTTTTCCTTAGCTCGGGGAGTACAGACAGTGAGGAAAGTACAGACTCTGAAGAAGAAGATGGAGCAAAGCAAGACTTGTTTGAACCCAGTGGTGCCAACACGGAGGATAAAATGGAGGTGGACCTGAGTGAACGTAAGTGGATTCATTCTTCAGATCAGCTGCCCTGTGTTGGAATTAGGTATTGTGAACAATTGGCAAAGGAGCAGTTCACAGCATCTGAGATGATATCTGAAGGAAAGGTTGGGTTGAAGCGTGTTGTCAAGTGAATTCCTCTTGGAGGTTTAAGTTTCAGAGACAGCTTCAGGGAAGGAGCACAGAATGCATTTGTGGATAAGGTACCTCCCCTTCCTGGTAGGAAATGAACGTCAGCTGTGTGGGTCTGGCTGGAGGACAGAGCCCACTGCTAGGTCAGTCTTCTGGCTGTGTACCCTGTGTGCTCTTGCAGAAGGAAAAGGCCCTGTGTTGGTGGGAAGAGGAGGACATGGTTGTGTTGCGTGGCTTCGTGAGTGGAATCAGCCAGGGGACGCAGCCTTAGCTTAACAAGCATTTCAGTGCGTTCTTCGTAGTTGATTTCAGAAGCTCACAGCCTTGAAACTTGTCCAGCTGAGTGCTTGCTTGTGCCCTGCTCCTTGCTAGGAAGACTTGAGTTAGCTGGCCTTTTAAAAATACTTTAAAAACTTCTGAAGGTTTGGGAAACAAACGTTCATGTGAATGAGCCGTATGGGCTGATAGCGAGGCTTGCCCCAAGCCTGGCCAGTCTCTGATTGCCCTGCAAGGCCTTTTTTGTGTTCATCCCAGAGGCTGAAGCCCAGCTAGGGTGGACCTTGTGGTGACTTCAGAGCTAGATGGGACCAGATCAGTCATCCAGCAAACTGCCACATGTTGCAGATAAGGAAACGGGATGGGAGAAGAAGAGAGATCTTTCTGCTGCCTCTTTTCCAGCCCACACTCAGGAGGAGGAAGTGGACTTTTCTGTCCGTAATTCAGTTTCAATCAACATGCCTTTGTCAAGTTCCTACTGTATGCCAGGTGTTAGGCCTGTAACTGTGAACGGGCCACAGACTCTGCCTCCAGGGGCTTGGGGTCGGCTGGGGAAGCAGATGGGCAGTGCAGGGGAATGGGGACAGGGTGCTAGAAGAGGGGAGCCTTCCATTAGGCCTCTTTGTAGAGGCAGGTGGGTATGAGGCTGAAGGACCCGTAGGGATTTGCCCGTGCGAGAGAGAAAACAGCTAATCCAAATGCCCAGAACGTGCTGTTTTGCATGGCTCGGGGATGAGGTGGCGGGAGCAAAGGCCAGAGGCCAGATCAGGAGTTGTATTCTGAAGGTTGTAGGGAGCCCTTGAGGATTTGAAAGATCATTATTGGTTCTGTTTCAAGACATTCATGGCAACAGTGAAAAATGGACGAGAAAACGCATGGTAGAGACAGGAGAACCATGAAGACATTGAACTGTTACACATGAGAAATAATGAGAACTGCAAGATGGGCTCCAGGCAGCAGGGAGGTGTGAGGAGGAGACAGGGCAGATGCCCTGATCTGTTGGCTCTGGAATCTGTAGGGTTTGTTGTTGTTGTTGGTTTTTTTAATGTACAGTTCAAGGTTGGGTGCAGTGGCTCAGGCCTGTAATCCCAGCACTTTCTGGAGGCCGAGTCAGGCGGATCACTTGAGGCCAGGAGTTCGAGACCACCCTGGCCAACAGGGTGAAACCCTGTCTCTACTGAAAAAAAAAAAAAAAAAAGCTGGGCATGGTGGCATACACCCATAGTCCCAGCTACTCGGGAGGCTGAAGCAGGAGAATCGCTTGAACCTGGGAGATGGAGCTTGCAGTGAGCCAAGATCATGCTGTGCACTCCAGCCTGGGTGACAGAGTGAGACTCCATCTGGGGAAAAAAAAAAAGTACAGTTCAGTAGTATATTCACACTGTTGTGTAACAGATCTTTAAAACTTTTTCATCCTAAACTAAAACTCTGTACCCATTAAACAGTTCCTCATTTCTACTTCCCCAGTCCCTAGCAGCCTCCATTCTACTCTCTGTTTCTCTGGGGTTGACTAGTCTAGGGATCTCATATAAATGGAATCATACAGTATTTGTCTTTGTGACTGGCTTGTTTCCCTTAGCATAATGTCTTCAGAGTTCATCCCTGCTGTGGTGTATACAGGATTTCCTTTTGTTCGAAGGCCGAATGACATTCTGGAATCTTTGGTTCTTTCAGCAGGCTGGGTATGGTTAAGTGACAGGGAGGGAAACACACTTGGCTGGACTGCGTGCCGCTGCTGCTGTGACTGTGGGCCTGGGTGTAGGGATAAGCAGCGAGGAGGCGAGCACCCTGGATGAGGTTCGCGTTTACCTACCTCCCGGGGTTAAGTGTGGCAGGGAACCAGGCCTCCTGCTTCTCTGTTCCTTGGGAAAGACAGCTTTTGCATCTTCAGATCTCTGGAGACACAAGTGGGTAGGGTTGGGGAAGATTCTCTCTCAGGGCTTCAGGGCTACAGGGTTGCCCCAGAGAGCCTCTGCCATTCCACCAGTCTCTGTGGCTTCTGTTGGAGGTTTTGTGGACATTCAGAATCGTTTAAAATGTTACACGGACTCTGAGGAGCTCATCTGGGAAAGACTATCTCAAAGAGATAACAGAAAAGTCATTTGTGTGTAATATAATTTAGTTGTAGAGTAGAACTCAGATGGAATGATTCCAGAGCTTTGCATAGAGTGGGCAGGCAAAAATAACTGTCAAGTTGACTTTTTGGAGGTTTCAGGTGAGATTTTCAAACATTCAAGCATTTATTCCTTCTTGGTGTCAGTGGAGCCCTGTGACACTCACAACAGGTAGGTGGGCAAGAAGCATGGAGCGCACCCTAATTAAATGCCTACTCTATGCAGGCCCTCCTGTGATCTTTGCTAAGTGAATAGTCATTATGAAATCAAACAGATGAAGTCAGATACCTTGGGGAAAGTCACAGTCAAGTGTGTCTTTAAACTCAGAACATTTCTATTCTACACGGGTACTTCTTAATCTTAGTCACTTGTGTCTGGGTTAAGCCCTTAAATAACTTATACCAGTTTCCCTAGCATTCCTTCCTGCAACCTAGAGATTCCTAATTATGATAATATCCCTGATGGAATGCAGTGGTTCCCACATCCGGCTTGTCCCCAGCAAAGAATTGAGGATTCAGCACTCTGTGAAGGAAAAGCATGGTGTGCAGTTAGAGCAGATCCACAGTGACCTGACTTCATCAGAAGGGACACATGTCTGAGGAGGTGACATTTAAGGAGAGACCTGCAGATTAGACCCAAACTTGGCCAGCAGGCAGCATAGTAAGAAGAGCCCCACAGACCGTAAGTGTGCTCAAGCAAGTCCTGCCGCTTCAGCCTCTGAGGCCAGACCTGGTTCTGCAGGACTTAGGAAGCCTAACTGCAGTGCACTGCAGGGAGCCCGCAGAATGGGCAAAGTGCAGTCAGACCTGGACTGGGAAGCATTAAGGTTATTTCTAGTTTATTGGAGTTGAATAATCAACATGTTCTTTTTTTAGAAAAATAACCTTTTTACTTTTGAATAATTTAGATTTATAGAAACATTGCCAAGATAGTAAGTCCCCATATATCCTTCACTTAGCTTCCCCAAGTATGAATATAGCCATGGTACGTTTGTCAAAACTAAGAAATTAACATTAATCCCTCTTTGTGCATGTAGCTTTGAATCTCTGTGTAGTATTTCTTTTGGAACAGTTGTTAGAAATGGGAGGTTTGAGGCCAGGCGCGGTGGCTCACGCCTGTAATCCCAGCACTTTGGGAGGCCGAGGCGGGCGGTTCACGAGGTCGGGATATTGAGACCATCCTGGCTAACACAGTGAAACCTGTCTCTACTAAAAATACAAAAAATTAGCCAGGCGTGATGGCAGGTGCCAGTAATCCCAGCTACTCAGGAGGCTGAGGCAGGAGAATGGCGTGAACCCGGGAGGCGGAGCTTGCAGTGAGCGGAGATTGTGCCACTGCACTCCAGCCTGGGCGACAGAGCGAGACTCCATCTCAAAAAAAAAAAATAATAATAATAAAAAGAAATGGGAGGTTTGAGAATGTGGGATCATTGTTAGAGTGCCCTCCAGGTGGCTGTGCCCTGTCCGCTCCTGCCCTCATTGGTGAGAGTGTCTTTCTCCCACAGCTCCAGTCTCTTTTGCTAATGTGTTTTTGATAAATACCTTGTGGTACATGAAACGACTGAAGTGTTTTCCAAATAGAATTTCTCCCCTCTTTTTAGCACCCAACTGGTCAGCTAACTTTGATGTCCCAATGGAAACAACCCACGGTGCTCCATTGGACTCTGTGGGATCTGATGTCTGGAGCACAGAGGAGCCGATGCCAACTAAAGAGACGGGCTGGGCTTCTTTTTCAGAGTTCACGTCTTCCCTGAGGTGAGCGAACATGTGCTGTCTCTACACCCTTCCACGGGGGACCTGGGAATGGTCAGGTGTTTGCTGTTAACGTGTGTTCTTCACCTTGACTGACTTCCAAGTTGAATATACTGCCCTGAAAAAGATTAAACATCAGCATACTAACACAGCTCTGTGTTGTAAGAAGAACAATCACCATCTTCCTTTCCTTTCCTCCTGGATTAATTGGAAATGGGAGTAGTTCTTGAACAAAGTAGCTTGTGAGGATGCGGTCCCAGGGAGTTAGCAGGACGCAGCAGAAGATGCATCTCCGCGAGCTTTTCTGGCTTCACAGAGCTGTCAGGACAGAATTGAGGAGAACAGGAATGAGGTGAAGCCAAGAAATCCTGACAGGCACAGCACCTCTGTGTGGGGTGTGGCAGGCAAACAAAATGGATCTTGAATTCAGTAGATAATATGAACTTACAGTTCACTTGCAGCTAATCCAGTGCTGTCAATTAAGGGCTCCCAATCATTGATAACTCGGAAGATAGGAAGACAAACTGTTTTGGGCTGACAGTTAGTGTCTTAGACAAACTAAAGAATAGGCTGAAACCCATGTTGCTTTGTAGTAACCATAGTAATAGCATTAAGTTACTACTCAGAGGTACAAGTGAGATTTGTGAAAAATGTCTCCAAAATAATGAGTTATTTCGTCTACCCCGCTTTTCAGTACAGGACATACATTTCCGCCTACTCCTTTTTTTGGTCTGTTTATAACCCGAGGATAAGAGCCTTTGGTTACTTGAGGGTGTGATTGAAGCAGCTTGCTTCTCTTTACCCTCTGTGTGCACGTCTCTGAGTTTGTGGGAATGAGGGATAAAAGAGGAAGTGTAATGATCTCCCTCACCCCCACCCCTTACTGCTCAGGCATTTGGTGTTTTTTTACTATGTTTCCACAGTTCCAACAACAAATATCATTAAGAGGGCCAGTCTCTCCCAGGCAGTGTGGCTGAAAATAAGTAAAGGTTTTTGTAAAACCAGTCAACCTGATAAATACCGTTGCCATTGCACAATGTACGTCTTTGCCGTTCAAGCTCTGGGAGCCTCATAGTGACTATGGTGGGATGAGAAGTTGGGACATGATGAGCCTGTCTAGAATGCTTTACAAAGTCCCTGTCTTACTGCCTTGCTGGCTTAACAGAACATTTGCCTGCCCGCACTCATCTCCTTCTTCAAACAGCTACTGGCACTTAGATCCATGTGTCACTGGAGTTTGTAACCCAGTGACTCTTACACAGATGTGTAAGAGTCTTACACAGATGTCTGCTAACAAAAACTTAACTTGTAAAGGCTTATTGTGAATCTTGGGGTAACTGAGGACCATTCCCTGCTGCTAATATCTGAATTTTCTCTTTTTTGAAAGCACAAAAGATTCTTTAAGGAGTAATTCTCCAGTGGAAATGGAAACCAGCACTGAACCCATGGACCCTCTGACTCCCAGTGCGGCTGCCCTGGCAGTGCAGCCAGAAGGTGCGTGCAGAGAGGCCTGGGTACACGCCAGGGTCACGTGGCTGCTTTGTCAAACCAGACCTGATTCTCAGGCTCAGGGGCTAGTGGAGCCCGGGAGTGAGATGGTGGGTCTGATGTCCACAGGGCAGCTGATGAAAGAAATTGTGCCTGTCCTTCTAGAACCACAGCATGCTGACTCTGGAAAGAGTAAGGGCTCTAAGTTACCAGGCATGCAGTGTGCACATTAGGAAACTGAGGTCTAGAGGGAAGAAGGCCTGAGCCCATAGTACCCAGGGTGAATAAAACTGGAATTAGACGTGTGCAGCCAAGCCTGTGTGTAGTTGTCCCTTGGAGTTTGCTTTGCTCAATCATGTAGGTGTATCTGGGTTTGTTTAGAGCTATGGGGCTGGTTATTTTCACTTCGCCATTGTAAGCAGATTGAATAGTCCTGGGAATCTCTAAAGTTCCAGTGGGTTTTCCTATTACTCTACCTAGTCAAATGTGTTCCTTGCACGGCCCTGAACTGTTTTCACCTTGATGGACAGGGCTTTGGGAGGAGGGGGATGCTAGCAAAGGGAGTGTGATGGGAACCAAAAGGATGTGGAGGGCACGAATCATGAGGTGGGCTTAAGGAGTGAGTTCTTAGAAAATGAAATGAGGTTTTGGTAGAAGGTGTGAGAACCCTCCTTCCCAGGGGCAAGGGAAAGGAATAAAACCAATAACTAATGCCGGTTTCATCATCCTCCTGAACATTTGATACAGATTCCCGCATTTGACTCCTCAGTGGTTCTGTAAGTGGGTTCACTGATCCCCTTTCCTGGATGAGGAAACTCAGGTTATAGATGAGGTTCC
Source organism: Pan troglodytes (assembly GCF_028858775.2). Classification (NCBI taxonomy): domain Eukaryota; kingdom Metazoa; phylum Chordata; class Mammalia; order Primates; family Hominidae; genus Pan; species Pan troglodytes. The sequence goes on from NC_072407.2 coordinate 70,646,760, forward strand.
TTGTCCAAGTAGTCTACAGCTAGGAAGTGGTGATGTCGATGTTTGAATCCAGGAAGCCTCACCTCAGCCAGGCTCATCACCTATGTTGGCTTCCCATTAGAGAACAAAGAAACGATCCACCAGCACCACCACAAGAAAGTAATTTTTAAAACAAAGAAAAGCAAATAGAGCCCAACTGAGGAAAACAAGTGAGTAGAGGGTAGAGTGTGTAACTGCCTGCTCTGCCTCACACTGGAACAGTTAGGAGCACAAGTGTCTGCTGGGAGAAGCTGGGTATGGAGGTGGACGCTGAGCTGGGAGGGATGTAGGGGACTTGCTAGTCTCTAGTAAGGAAAACCCATGAAACCCCTCTTTAGTGGGCATCTTTAAGAAGTCTCTCCCCATCAAGAATGTGGCCCAGACAACAGCAGGCAGAAGCCGTCTCACTCTTTTTTTCTTCAAGCAGTAGATGTCACGTTGGGTAGATGGGTTTGTACAGTGGTGGGGTGCCAGTTCCTTTTCGGGCTTGCTGTGTGTGACCATCAGCTGTGTTCTTTTCAGCGGCAGGCAGTGTGGCCATGGAAGCCAGCTCTGACGGAGAGGAGGATGCAGAAAGTACAGACAAGGTAACTGAGACAGTGATGAATGGCGGCATGAAGGAAACGCTCAGCCTCACTGTAGATGCCAAGACAGAGACTGCGGTCTTCAAAAGGTAACCAGGGGTGAGATCCTGCTGGTAGCTTCAGGTTATTGGGAGGATGGTGGGGCAGAAACCTCAAACATTAAAATTTTTAATTTGATTCAAATGAATGTTCAGATACTAGCTTGATGTCTTTCTGTGGTCTCCATTAAACACAATAAATCTTAATGAAGAGATGGAGAGTTTAGGCCCCTAAGTGCCTTTTCCCCCATAAATGTGTTCAGAAGACTGTATTTTACATCTAGCAGTTTGATAGAACTATGAGAATTGATAAATCTTTAATCACAATAGAAATTGGCTTGTGTAACAGGCTACAGAGCATGGCCCATGAAAACCGGTTTCAGGTTGACTGGTTTTACAAAAACCTTTACTTATTTTCAGTAACATACAGATGATTATCTCAGGACATAATGCAGTCATGAAAATTCAGTAGCAAAATGATAGCTTTAAAAGAACGTGACCCTTAGAAATTCACTTCTAAACTCAAAAAAGGAATTGTAATGGATATTAAAAACCTAAAACTGAGAGAATAATGGGAAAAATGTCTGTCAAAACTTAAGGACTGAAGCTAAGCCTGTGCTTAGAGCTTTAGTCTTAGAGACCATTCCAGCCATTACAAGAAGGAATGCCTTCCTGCTTATTGCGAGGTCACTACAAAACAAGGAGTGAAAGAAGAAAACTGACTGTAGACTGATTTCATACATGAGCAATTATTCTCAAAACTTAAGTTAAAAGCTAGCAAACCAAATGTAGCAATGTATTTTAAAGTCATGACCAAGGATATGTGCTCCAGTGACACAATGTAAACGCCAGTGTGTACATGGTAAAAATTATTCAGAGTAATTCCCAGACAAAAGGAGAAAAGCATTTGATTACAAATTAAAGCTGTTCATGATTTTCTTTGCAGCCTAGGAATAGAAAGTAAATAGGTGAAACTGTTAAGTATCTCTAGAAAATCTAGAGTAGACTTGATTCTTCACAGTGAGGCATTAGAAGTATTCCCTTTAAAGACAAGAACCAGAAAGTGGGACCTACAGTTGCTATTTGTCTTCAGCACTGTGCTGGTGGCCTTAGCAAATGCAGCATTCCAAATAAATAGTCGCTGTTGATAGGCTATGATTTATACGTAAAAATTCCAATGGAATCTGTAGATAAGGATTAATAGAAAAGTTTAGCAGGTTTACTGGAGACATACAAAATCACTTGCATCCTATAAATCAATATAAGATATTCCATATGTGCCTGTTTCTAATAAAAATGTAAAACCTTATCTATAACTAGGAATATGACCTTTATGGGAAAACAGTTTAAAATCTCATTGAATATATTGAAGACCTGAATATAAATACCAAGATTTGCCATGTTTATCAATGTGAAGATATTTTTAGCATTTCTGAACAAGTTAGTCTATGAAATTAATGAAATTTCCATCAAAATCCCAATAGAGATTTTCATGGAAATTGAGAAACTGATTGTAATAGTCATAAGACCAAAGAGAGCCAGGAATAGCCAAAAACATTTTAAAGAAAAAAGTGAGGGGCTTCACCATATTCGATATCAAGACTTAGTAAAGCTGGCCGAGTGTGGTGGCTTGCACCTGTAATCCCAGCACTTTGGGAGGATTAGGCAGACAGATTGCTTGAGCCCAGGAGTTTGAGACCAGCCTAGGCAGCGTGGCAAAATCCTGTCTCTGCAAAAAATACAAAAATTAGCTGAGTGTGGTGGTGTGTGCCTGTGGTCCCAGCTACTTGGGGGTGCTGAAGTCGAGGCTGCAGTGAGCTGTGTCCCCCACTGCACTCCAGCCTGGGGGACAAAATGAGACCCTGTCTCAAACAAAAGCGAAAACAAAACTTAGTAAAGCTACTGAGATGGTGTGGCTTTGGCAAAGAATTATACAAAGAGACCCCCTCCACTACATGAACTTGTTACATGTTAGAATGCCATTATAATTCAATGAGGAAAGAGTGGACTAGTAAATAGTGATTATCCACATAGTAGAAAAATAAAATTAGATATTTTGTCTCAACATAAATATGAAAAGCATGAACTGTACAGCTTTTAGAAGACAACAAAAGAGAGTACCTTTACAGTTTGGATGTAAGGCATTTTTTTAACCATAAAAAGCCAAACCATAAAGGAAAATCTTGGTAAGTTTGACTTTAATTTCTAATATCCCAGAAGACATAAAATGAAAAGACAAGCCACAACCAGTAAAGAACCAGTAGCCCGGATATTAGAAATAACCTTATATCAATGAGAGATAGTCTAATTTTTTTAAATGGACAAAGGATGCAAACAAGCAACTGTCTGTGGAGGAAAACAAGGAGCAAACCAAATCCAGAGTAAATGGGACCTGTCAGTTACAGTAGTAAGTAAATGCTATTTCATGCTCACCAGTCTACTAATTCCTATCTTAAGTTGTTAGAGAAAATAGAAAAAGTACAAAACCTGCCCAGCTCTTTTTATGAGGGCAGTGAAATTTGAATTCCAAAACCAGATAAAGATAATTACAGAAAATGATCAGTTCATGCCACTTACAGGCTACTGAATGCAAAAATCCTGTGTAAGGTATTTGCTGACTGGATCCAACAGTGTATTAAAAATAATTTATAATGATTAGTTAGGGTTTATCCTGGAAGGCAAGGATGACTCAAAGTCAGAGAAATCTGTCAGTTTAATCTCCATATATGGTGTTAGACAGAAAGTCAGTCATTTGATTTTTTTTATAAGGTTCCATAGCTATATATGATTAAAACTCCAAGAAAACCAGTAACAGAAGTGAATTTATTTTTCTTCTTCTTTCCTCCTCTTCCTCCTCCCTCCTTCCTCCTTCTTTCTTCTTCTTTCTTCTTTCTTCTTTCTTCTTCAAGATGAGTGCAGTGATGTGGATCTCGGCTCACTGCAATCTCTGTCTCCTGGGCTCAAGCCATCCTCCCACCTCAACCTCCCAAGTAACTGGGACTAGGACTACAGGCACACGCCACCATGCTCAGCAAATTTTTGTAGTTTTTTTTTTTTTTTTTTTTTTTTTGTAGTGATGGGGTTTCACCATGTTGCCCAGGCTGGTCTCAAACTCCTGAGCTCAAGCAATCCACCTGCCTCCACCTCCCAAAGTGCTGGGATTACAGATGTGAGCCACCGCACCTGGCCATGAATTTCATTAACTTGGTATAAGTTAAATACCAATACCAAAATGCTACAGCAAAACTAATACCTAATGAGGAAAGTTTAGATGCATTCACTTTAAGACGAAGCCTTAAAGGATGTCCATTTTCATTGCCAGTGTTAGGCAGTCCTGGAAGGAAAAGGAAATAGAGTTATAGGTAAAGATCAGGAGGAAGTGGTAAAACTGTTGTTCTTTGCAGGTGGTAATGATTACCTACAACCAAGTCAGTAGCAAACTTGTAACTAATAAGAATTCAGTAAAGCTATTGAGTAAGAAATCAGTTTAAAAAATCAGTAGTCTTTTTCTTCATCAGTAGTAAGCAACCAGAACATAAAATAAAAAGCAAGGTATTATTCCAAAATACCTCAAAATATAAATTATTCAGGAATGATCTTAACCCAAGTCTCTATAGAGAAATCTGGACAAGTGGAGACCATGGCATAGCTTAGTGCTGCAGAGACATCTGCCATCTTGAAGTTAGTGTTTAACGCAGTCTCAATCCAAATTTCAGTTGGATTTTTAGAAGTAACTTAATACTCTAAAATTTATATGGAAAAATGAAGGTTCCCAAATTGCTTAGAGGTAACCAAAAGGGAAGATTGAAAAAGGGACTTGCCCTGACAGATAGTCACGCTGCAAAGTCACAGTGATTGGAACAGTTTTGATATTAGTGTCCAAACAGGTACAGGTGTCAGTGTGATGAAATAGAGGGATTAATAATGGGGAAGGGAGAGGAAGGGCTGGTTCACCAAAAGGAAAAGTCAGGCAAGATCCTCCCTAATCTACATTCTAAAACAACTCCAGCTGGATTAAAAGACAATAAGAAAAACATGTGCAGTGCTTTCTGTGCACCAGGCCCTGCTCTCTACACTCTCCATGTGTGGTAGCTCATGGATTATTCTTAGGAACCCTATTAAGATAGGTACTGGGATTATTATCCCTGCTTTTCAGGTGAGGAAACTGAGGCACTAGAGTTAAGTGATGAGGCCGGAGGCCAGAGTCTCATGATGGTTAATAAAAGAAATAGAGAATGTCTTTTTAACCTGTGTGCAGAAAGGGACTTCTGTATCTATCTCATCTGTCTGTCATCTATCTATCTGTCTGTCTGTCTGCCTATCTAATCTATCATCTGTCAGTCTATATCTAATCTAGATTTTTTTTTTTTTAACACGAGGTCTCGCTCTGTTGCCCAGGCTGGAATGCAGTGGCGCAATCATAGCTCACTGTAACTTCCAACTCCTGAGCTCCAGCAGTCCTCCCACCTCAGTATCCCAAGTAGCTGGAACTACAGTTGTGTGCCACCACTCCTGGCTTAATTTTTTTGTTTGTTTACTTTTTTATTTTTGTGGCCCAGGCTGATCTCAAACTCCTGGCTTCAAGTGAGCCTCCTTCCTCGGCAGGACTTCTTTTAAAAAAAAAAAAAAGCCTTCAAAAACAGAAACTATAATGCAAAGAGTTGAGTTAGATTATATTAAAGTTAAGAATTTCTGGTTGATAAAATGCTGCAGACAAAATTAAGAGGCTGATGGCAAACTGAAAAAAACATCTGTAGTAGCTAAATCAACAAGAGACTGACATTATATATTCAAGGACTTCCTATAAACTAGTAAGAAGAAAACCCAAATCAGAAAATTGGCAAAAGATAAGTTTATAGACAAGCCTTAAAAGCTAAAACAAACAAACAAAAATGCTCAAAACTCATCAGAGAATTATAAACGATAACAATATAGGACTTGATACTCTTCTTACACGAGCAGCAGTTAAAGGTGGATGATGTTGAGTGGCGGTGGGCGGCAGCCTGCAGGGCCCTGGTGGCCTGCTGGTGAGGAATACAGACCAGGGCAGTCATTCTGGGTAGTAGCGTGGGCTTCTTTGTAGGTAGAAAAATGGCCTACAACTCTTCACTCCTGGGTGTCAAGTACTGAGAAACGCCCAGACAGGTCTGCCAGGGGCCGTGGACAGTGATGGTCGTCACAGCACCCTGCATGGAAGTGTGAGGTGGAGGGCAGCTTTGGTTGGGAGAAGCCATGTAGAGTGGTAGGTGCACACCACGGGTGCTGTGCCACAGTCAGTGGGGACAGTGGGTCTCCCCGACTTGCTGAGTTAAGAGGTAAATACAATGAGATGTAGAGTTGAATCCATCCCAGTTAGCGACTCAGAATACACATTATGTTATGACTATTTTTTAAAGAATTAGAATTAGAAACACATTAGTTGCTTTGAAGGGAAAGGAGTAGAGAATGGGGATGAAGAAGAGTAACTTTACAAAGAAGGAGCCAGGTAATTCAGAGGATCACTAAATCATATGATTTTAACTCATTTTCCTACTTATAAATTGCTTGGAACTATCTGGAAACGACCCAAGAATGCATCCTAATATGAGATTTTTCATAAGCAAAATCCAGGACAGAATCAGCTCTGAGTGATGGACCTTTCACTCTTATTAGTGCCATTGTGATTATGTAAAAAGGGGAATCCCAGACTGAATAGGCAGAGTCTAAATTTCTAGCCCACAGAGCTGAGGAGAGTGTCTCTTGTGTCTTTCTCCACCAAGAACCATCTAAGGAGGAAAAACAGTCCTTCTGGGTCTCATTTTACCCAAATCCTCTGTGTCCTTAGGATCAGCTCTTGGCCCCCTCTTCTCCCTCTGGCGTTTGTGCTTCTCACACATTGTTCGAGGGCAACTCGAGGAGCCGTGAAATCCGATGCAGTCAACACGGTGACCTCATGTGACTGAGGCTTCCAGCCAGCAAGCTGATGGGGTCTGTCTTGCTGCTTTAATGGTGGGCTTGGCCCCAAAAGCAAAGTGCTTTAACTAAAGACTCATTCCTTCAAACAGGTTCTTTGACACCTTCACCGAGTCTGCAGTTTTGCTTACGTGCAGTCGTGGACATATTATTCCCCCAAATTCCTCATTTCTAGGAGTATTCTGAAACTCTTGTACATTTCTTTTTCTGTTTTGCACACTGGGCTTCAGAGTGTTGAAATCCTATCGGTATGTACAGTGTTATGGGACCGTTCTTTATCAGACGCCAGCCACATTACATTGTCCCTGTTTTGGTTCCCACCTGTGTGCGACCCTTTCCTTTTGTGATTCCCCAGTCACTGTCTGTGGTTGTGTGATCGTGCACCCTGCGCATGCTCAGTCCCAGGATGCTTTGCCTCCGCGGCAGTCATGACTCCAGAGCCATCTGCATGTGACCTCATCCTCTGGTACCTAGGTGCTGGTCCCTAGGGTGTTTGATGTGCCTGTCATCCTCTTTACTGCAGTGAGGAAGGGAAACTGTCTACCTCTCAAGATGCTGCTTGTAAAGACGCGGAGGAGTGTCCCGAGACTGCAGAGGCGAAGTGCACCGCGCCCCGGCCTCCCAGCAGCAGTCCCGAGCAGAGGTAACCACCCGCCTCCTCAAACCCACCCTGGCCCTGCCCTGCCCTGACCTTGCCTGTTGCTTCCTGGGAGTTGGGAGGGGACTAGAGGGATCGTTTACAGCTGTGCTCAAGTCTTCGGCCGCTGACCTGGCAGGACAGGGTTTTCTCAGTCCTAAATGAGCTGAGTCCGACTGAGCTGAGAACTTAGAAACAGCAGTTCCTCTCCTTAGCGCAGAAACCGAAAACCAGTTTTTAGAGACTCTTTAACATCACTCGCTCTTCTAGAAGTGGCTCCGAACAGAGGGGTCTCCTCACCCTTGTTGTTGAGGTACTGAGCTGAGGGTGGCATTGAGCCCCTCCAGGACTTGAGTTCTCATTGGCCCCACTAAAGTCATCCAGCCGCCAGGCACGAGCAGATCGTGGTGCCTATTTGCCCACATTCCTGCCCTGTGTGACACAAGGAGAACTTGCTGGAGCCCTTTCATACATGTAGCTAAATAATTCTTAGTGCTTAAGTGAATCCCTGTAATCTTAAGTATGAAATGCCCACTCCCAGAGCTGTGTGACTTAGAATGTGATGTTTTGTTTCTAGTCACTTTTTGCTTAGCCTGAGCCAGTGGTCTGAAGGGATGGGCCAGTCTAAGTCTCAGCCACCCGGAGCCCATGCCAGGCCCTTAGCAAGATTGAGCATGGCCCAAAGATGAGGCTGCACCCCTGGGCCACAGGAAGTTTTGTTCAGCACTTCCCACAATTAACTTCTGTGAACAAATGTAGCTAAGATTGTATATTCCTTCCATAAGGAATAAAATGACCTTTAAAGCTATTTCAGAGAAGTTTTAACCCCCCACCCCCACCCCATCCTCCCCCAAATCTTGCCAGCATTGTATGAGAGCATAACCAGTGGGAACCAGCAGGGAGCACTCTTTGTTGGTCCAAAATCCTGTATTCACAGTGTAGCAAGCTGTTTGTGTTCCTCCTGTGGAAATCGTAGCCAAAATAAAGCCTTTGTTTTTGTGATTAAAAATATTTTTTTTTGCATATAAAACAAACAAATTAAGAACTATTTGAGCATGTTGGCTCTAGTGAAGGCTTTTGGGGGAAGAGGCAGGGTGGCCCTCTAGCACTGGGAAGCTGCCTCAACTCTGCTTCTACGGATTGGGCAAGTCACTCTCTTTCTTGGGGTTTCAATGTATTTTTTAGTGGTCCTTTATAGGTCTCATTCCCAATCAATTATTTCAGCTCTCTGATTTCTACCTATAAATTTCCTTTATACTGAGGGCTGCCTAGGCAGGATCGTCCAGGTCCATCCCAGTTTGGGGCAGTTGCTTCAGGGGAATATTCTTGGTTTCTCTGTCATAAGGATGCACAAGGCTCTGGAGTCATTTCCTTGGCTTTCTGAGCACAGAAGAATTGTTTGCATAAGGGGAAGCCACTTGCTCTCCTCTGTGGCTGGGAATGCCTGCTCTGAAGAGCCCTGCCCTAACCTGCCGGGCCAAGGGATGGAGGAAAAGATGGGGTCAGCCAGTGGAAGAAGAGGGGCATCACTTGGATCCATGCCTTTATCCATCTGTCCTTCTTTCCTCTGACACACGTTTGTGTGTGGTGGCCACTAGTCTAGGCCGGGTCATAAAGCTGCAGCACACGGACACCCAGTGATCTCGGGGCATACTAGAGGCACATTCATCAAGAAGCCACGAAAAAGGGACAGGGGTCCATGTGAGCTGGGGTGCGGGGGAGAGGATCTCTGAGGTGACGTTGGAGTGGGCATTAGGGCAGACCTAGAGTGCGTCCTAGATTGCACGTGTTCTAAAGTGACGTATGACAGCATGGGATATTGAAGCTCACCCGTCTTCCCTGTGTGGTTCCCGTCCCAGCCAGATACCACAGTTCCTTGGATTGGCAGGCGCGCTGTTTCCTGTCACACTTAAAGATCTGCATTGCCACATGATCTCACTTTTCACAGCTGTTTTATCAAGCATGTCCTTTGTGCTTCTGATGTGCTGAGCATGCTGCACACATTATGTACTTATTTCATATGTATACTAGTGAAGCCCTGTGGGGCGTGGGGAGGGTTATTTTCCCATTTTACAGAGGAGAAAACAGAACTGAGAGGGGCTAAGAAATCTACTTATAAGATCACTCAGCTTGTTAAGTGAAGGCAAGTTATATACCAGTTATGTCTAGTTCCAGAAGTCTCGGTTCCTATGTCTCTCATACGTGGAGCCACCATCAGATGTAAGTGAGCAGAGTGGATTGTGTGTGCAGAGCTGACTTTTTGGCTCACTGTATAACCAGCAGGTGTAAGGCATGAGTAGCATTCTAGCTGTAAATTGTGAATGCTAGTGGAAAAGTGCTTGTGGGCATCCCAGTTACGGCCCTAAGCACCCTTTCCCAAGTCAAGTCTGCTTGATAAAATTTTGGTCAAGCCTTCCAGAATAGGTTATATATTCAGGTTGTAATTTTGGCAGGAAGGCAAAACCTGGACACTTTGTTATATACTGTCCCACCTGTTATTCCCTCCCAGTTTTGAGCCTAACATTTGCTTTGTGGGACATGTTCTTCAAGTGGACACCTTTTTTTTTTTCCCAGTAATTTATTTGCAAACCTTCTTTCCTTTCCCTTTTCCCCCCCTTTCCTAGTAGCAGAATCCTGTTTCCAAGTGAAATAGTATGTGGATTCCAATCTGTGGGTCACATAAAAGCTTTCTTGAAGGAACGGTGAACACATAGCTCCTGAAGGCTCTGGAAGCCACAGTTTATACCCCACTGACCTAGTCACTCCCTGTGCTTCTTGGAGGCCGCAGTGGGGCGGTTCTCCCAGAGCATTTGCTCTGCTGCTGCCCTTGCTGAATGCCTGCTCACCCGGTGATGAAGCTTAGATGCACTCACATTTTTCTAGAGCTTTTGCTCCATTCGTTTACATATCAATCAATCAATCATTTTATTAAAAACTTACTAAGTTCAAAACAATGTTAAAATAAGTTGTCCCTGCCCTTGGGGAGCTCAGCTAAGTAGGTTTTGTTTTTCATATTTCTGCTGCAAGTGCCTCCGATGCCTGTCTGTTGCTCCTTAGGACTGGCCAGCCAAGCGCACCAGGTGACACTTCAGTGAATGGCCCTGTATGACGGGTGACGTCTGCTGCTGCTGACTGAGGACTGCAGACCGCCACCACTCAGGGGCTCTGGAGGGGTCAGCTGGAGCCCACCAAGCTGTCACTGCTGCACTCACTCTGCAAGGGATCAGGACCAGCAACCTTTATATTCTAGATTCTAAGACATTGTACAGAGAAATTCAGAAGTGTAAAAATATTGCACATTGACAAATACCAAGAATTTTTGCGTATGTTTATATTGTATTGTTCTAAATAATGGGTAGCCTGTGAAATAAGATCTTGCCACCCATGTAATAATAGTAGTAATACTATAGTTAAAATGGCTGTAAGAATAGTTTTATAAAAGTGAATACACAGATCTATTGTATTTGAAACATAACTATTTGACAATTATTAGTGTGACCAAAGTATTAGGCGGTTTTCATACATTTTTCACCTTGTACAAAATTATGAATTCATTTTTCCTCCAGGCCGACAAGGAGTTGTAGAATGAAAATGCCCTCTAAGTGTTATTTTGGTTGTTCTAACTTACAAAAGTGGTTTTGAATAAGAAATATTTGGTGTTCTTTTTATAACCAGTTTTTGATTGGTAATTGTTTTCTGTATTGTTTAAAACGGATCAAAAATGTAAGTCTATTGGTAGAGATTAAGTATTTATTGCTACATCATAGTTGATAAATTGATGTTATTGTAAAGCCATATGTTCTGTTCAAGTCTTGTTTGCTTGAAATGATTATTCCTACAAGTGAAACACTAGACTATTTGGAGTGTATATGGCTTGTGTTTTGGGATTTTTTTTTTTTTTTTTTTTGGCTTTTGTTTTTGTTTGTTTTTTTGTTTCGTTTGGTAGTTCATCTGCCTTTTAACCCATTCACCAAAATTTACCTTGTTAACAAGCATCACCAATGAACATTTCAGAGCAATCTGCATATTTAACAGACCTAAAATAAATCCTATTAGGCAAGTCAGTTGAAAATGCTCGTGCTGCTAATGGAATTAGAGTGCGTTCATTTTACAGGCTAGTATTTTAAAAGTAGAAATCAAAATCTGGCACCGAAGCATGCTAATTGTTTACTGTACCTTGTGAGGTTTTCACTCATAAATTTAAACCAGTGTGTTTTTTTAGAACTGGTTTGTGTATATATATAGTGATTATGGATACTAATTCAATGTAATTTATAATTTTCTATGTCAATACAAAAATACATCACAGCCTTCTCAAACAGCTCAAGCAATATATTGTATATTGCCATATCGTCTGGTGAAAGGGTTAAATTACTTCACCTCTTGCACTTTTAGATGCAAATCAGTTTTTCATTTCTGTAATAGAAAATTATTCACGTATTTTTACATCATTTGTTTTTCCTGACCAGTATTTAAAACCAAAAGGATATTCTGAAAAATGGCCAATAATTTTTTTAGAAATAGCATCCCAAGCAGCGTGCCTAAACATTACATTGCATATGGAAATAAAAGAATCAAACGTCTAATGCCTTATTATTTCTGATTTCCTTTTTCATTTTAAGTGGTGTGGAGATTCCAGCACTCCCAGGACAGTGGAGTCAGCAGTAAGCCCTGGGACAGGTGGCAAGGGTGGGTCCCTTGACCTTTGCACGCCTCCTCAGGAACCCCCTTTCCCGGGTGAGCCCCTCTCTGAAGAGACTGTCCTTGGGCCTCCTCTGGAAGCAGCACCCCCAGAGGACAGGGCTCCTCCTGCTTGCCTCAGGGCTGCCTGACTTGAATGGCGTTGGACCTCGGGGATTACTGGTAGATAATATGCTCTGGTCTCGCCTGGTGGCGAGTTTTGCCAGCCATGGCCAGGGTTTGGCTCCACTGGTGGCACACGTGGCCTCCGTGGCATGGACCTGGTGGCTTCTCCATCCCACTGTGGCCTCTGTGATATGGACCTGGTGGCTTCTCCATCCTACCCAAGGTAACAGTGTCTTGCTTCATCCCACTGACTGCTGGGAGAGAGCCTCTGGGACTTTTCTTTCTTTGGGGCAGCATTTTGTTTTGTCTTTCGTAGCAGGGAAAGGATATGACAATGGGGAGGACAGTTCTTTTGGAGGTTGGAGGGGCCAAGCCAAGGACAGGAGCAAGTGTGCCCTCATTTTGTTTCTACTTTTAATTTCTGTGTGTTGGCCATACTGAATTATGAGACTAACAGATGTCTACAATACAATACCTGTATTCAAAATAACAAAAATAAACCTGATTCTTTGTTTCTAGAAATCTCTTGTACCTTGCTTGGATTTTTAATGGGTTGATGTGTCCTGCCATTAGGTCCCGTGTTACACTAGGTCCTGTGTGAGAAAGACTGCACTGCACTGTGTGAGAGAGTGGCCTCTGGGATCAGGGGCTCATCCTCCCCACTGCCATAGCCCAGGTGCCCAGAAGAGGTGGTGCCTGACACCGGCTCTCAGTCTTGGGACGGCTCCAAGGGTTCCTCTGGACCTCCAGCTTGTTACTTTTATGTGCAGCGTGTCCCACCTATGTTGTTTGGCTCCCAGCCCAACAAGTCACAGTTAGGTGCTCCATAATGATTCTTAAGATGTGATGCTTATGTAGCTCCTTATTTTGCATTTTCCCTTCACCTGTTTGCTTAAAAACATGTTCTCTAGTCATTACCTCCTAGCAGGTCCTCTGCACAGCCTTTTGCTTTCTGGGCACGCATGCACCCCCTCCGTGCCTGGGCCCACAGGCATCTCACACAGCACTGAGTACACACCTCTGCATGCTGGGCCCGCAGGCAGCTCACTCTGAGCTGTCTGGGTACCCACCTCTACATGCGAGTTCATAGGCATCTCACTGGCAATCGTGTAACCAGGGCACAAGCTCTCCAGCCGGGTGGCTCATCACAGCCCAACTCAGCCACTCATGATGGTGTGACCTTAGGCAGGTGTCAGCTTTTTCTGTTGGGTGGGGAAACAATAGGAACAAGTTCAAAGACTTGAATAGCTTTTTACTTATGGTAAATGTTTAACAAACATTAGCTAACTTTTACTCACTTAACCCCATAATGTCACCTGCTAGCCTTTCTAAATTTCCACTTCAATCCCACCTATTATTTAAAACCTTTACCTTCAGAAAAGTTGAGCATCTTAATCAGATGGGTTTCACTGCCCTTCAGCTTCCAGGGTCAGCTGCATCCGTGTGCCAGGTCTGGCCACCACCTGTGTCTGAATGAAACTGGCTATCCGTATGGAAAGACATGAGCCTTTTTTCCTACTGCACGTCATACACAAGAATTCATCCAAAATAGATTGCAGATCCAAACATGAGCGCTTAGTGAAGTTTTTAAAAGAAAAAATTATCTAAAATGTGGGATGGGCGAAGGCTGCTTTGGATGCAGAGCACATACCGTAGAAGAAAGACATCGGGCTTCCATCAACGTGAAAATGTTCTGCTCTTGAAAATGGACAAGCAAGGAACGGAATGCCAGGCAAGAAATCACACTGTGTGTCCTGACAAAGGACTCAGACCTCGGATATAGGGGAGAAAACTGCAAATCAAAATTAAGATGAAAAGCCCAATTTAACAAATGAGCAAGAGACTTGAACACAGATATTCACGAAGAAGGGACAGATGTTCCCTGACTTACGATCCATGCCGGCCACTTCCCCTCGCGATGGCACAGCTGGCTGGGACTGCTGCTCCCTGCCACCGCTCAGTACTGCAGGAGGGCACTGTGCTGCGCATCCATCACCAGCCCAGGAAAAGATCGGAATTCAGAGTGTGGCTTCTGCTGAGAGCTTAATGCTTCCGAAACGCCATCGTAAAGTCCAAAAACCTGAAATTGAACCGTCTTAAGTCAGGGACCTGTGTATACATGAGTGGCCAATAAGAACATGAAAAGTTGTTTAACATCATCACTTCCTAGGGAGGGCAAGTTAGAATCACAAAAAGGTCCCATTTTCCATCTGTTAGTGTTCAAATGAAAAAGACATCACCAGATAGGAGAATGTGCAGCTGCTAGAACTCACCTATTACTGTCTAAAATAATACTTCCAGTTTAGGAAACTAGTGGGCAAATTCATTTTTTGGTTTGGAGGTTTTAAAAAATTAGACATACTCCTGCAGACTCTCCTAGATACTCAGTGCAAATATATGTCCACAGGTGATTTGTACAAGGATGTTTATTGTCACTTTATTCGTAATATGTCTAACAACAGGAGGGTAGATAAGCAGATTCTGGTGTAGTCATACGATGGACTTCTACTTAGTAACCAACGGGGGTGAACCATGATGAATGCAGCCATGTATATACGTCTCAAAAACGTTGAAGGCTGGACACAGTGGCTCACGCCTGTAATCCCAGCACTTTGGGAAGTCAAGGCAGGCAGATCACCTGAGGCCAGGAGTTGAAGACTAGCCTGGTCAACATGGCAAAAACCCGTCCCTACTAAAATTTTAACAAAAATTAGCCCAGAGTGGTGGTGCACACCTGTAATCCTAGCTACTCAGGAGGATGAGGCACGAGAATCACTTGAATCCGGGAGGTGGAGGTTGCCGTGAGCTGAGATCGTGCCACTGCACTCCAGCCTGGGTGACAAGAGTGAGAACCTGTCTCATAAATAAATAAATGTGTTAAGCAAAAGAAGTAAGATATGTAAGCATCTATACGAAGCTCTAAAACCAACCAAACGAATTGATGGGAGAAATTCGAATAGTGTTTTCTCCTGGCAGGGAAGAGAGAAGGATTGGCTGAAAAGAGCACAGGGACACCTTCTGGGGTGAGGGAAGTCTTCCGCAGCTTGTTGGTGATGGTGGTTATGTGAACGTATACATGTGTCCAAACTCATCAAAACCTACACTTAAGACCTATGCATTTGATTGTATGTGATTTGCACCTTAATCTTTTAGAAGACCTAAGGAAAAGGAGAAGATAAAAGTGCAGCATAGAAAGCATTGTGAGGGAGAACACCCCCCATGGCATGCACCGTGGCCCCGGGACTGCCTTTCCTACCCCGCCAAGGAGAGACCGAGGAGCAGGGCACGCTCTGGGCTCCAGCCTGGATTTGCCCGCCCATGGAGAGGACACGTTCCGGATCGTCCTCTTCCACACAGTAGACTTTCTGTCCTGCCGAAGGGGGAAGTCTGCATCCCTGGGTTAGACACGTCTCATGGAGTCCTCTGCCCGTGACCGGGGGGGGGACATTTGTCTAATCCAGGGATGAAGTCAGAGAACTCATCCAAACCATGCCCCTCAAGCAAGGTTTAGTTTTAAAAAGAAAAAGAAAAGGATGTTGAATCCATTTGTCCGTCGTGCCTTATTTCCCAGAGGGCACTTCAGGAGGGCTGAAGGGGGCATGACCACCTCGCCAGGCATTGTCACAGGAGGCGGTGGGAAGCAGTGGTTTGTATGGAGGGAGTGATGTGAAGATGGGAGAACAGGCCGTGCCGGCTGCTGCTTCCCTTCTCGGGGACAGTCACGCTCTGACCGCGGCTCCAGGGCTGCATCTAATGGTTCAAAGGCCCAGTCACGGGGTCCTGTTGGGAGGAGGTGCTCATGCCCTGGCCTCATGTTTCTCTGTGGGATCTTGGCACTAGGTGAGTGCCCTTGGCCTCTCCACACTCCACTCTAATGGGAGCTTAGTGACTTCACTGAGAGATTTTGGTGAGGATTTGCATTTTTGGTTCAGTCAAAAATGCTTTCTAGGCTGGGCAGGGTGGCTCACGCCTGTAATCCCAGTGCTTTGGGAGGCCAAGACGGGAGGATTGCTTGAGCCCAGGAGTTCGAGACCAGCCGGGGCAACACAGTGAGACCTCATCTCTGAAAAAGTAATAAAAATTCAAAAGCCAAACTAAGGAGTTCCCCCCGCCCATTTGTCTTTCAAATCCTAATTCTCACTTGTTTCTGAACCTTGGTGTCCTTTCCTAAACAAACCAAGAAATACCTTGTTACACTAAATCTGTTTTTTCTCTTTAGAAGACAGGTGGTCAGATTGGGGTTGAAACTAGAACCCAGGAATATGCTGTTGATGTAATAATCATAAAAGTGACAGGCTGAAAATAAGTGGATAGAAAAATAGGGTACAAGCAGAAAATAAGAGTATTCATATCAGGCACAGCAGAGTTTAAAAGCACTGTGCAGGGGTAAGATGCTCTTCATCAAACTATAAATACCGCAGTGGAACAAAACAATTAGAAATGCAAGGAAAGGGTCTTCTGTTTCTAGTTGTAAGAGTAATTTTATCAGAACGCACATCCTGCCAATGATGAAAGTTGGGCTTTTTAAAAACCGGCTTTAAACTTTTTACAACTAGATTACTTGAGCCCAGGAGTCCAAGACCAGCCTGGGGAATGTGGCAAGACCCTGTCTCTACCAAAACAATTTTTTTAAATTAGCCAGGCGTGGTTGTGCGTACCTGTGGTCCCAGCTACTCGGGAGGCTGAGGTGGGAGGATTGCTTGAGCCAGGGAGGTCAAGGCAGCAGTGAGCTGTGATCATGCCACTGCACTCCAGCCTGCGTGACAGAGCAAGACCCTGTCAAAAAAAAAAAAAAAAACACACACACACACAAACAAACTAGGAACAGAAGGAAACTACGTCAACGTAAAAGCCATACGTAAAAACCCATAGCAAACATTTTACTCATTAGTGAAAGACAAAGATTATCCTCTAGGAACAAGAACAAGGCAGGGATGCCCTCTTTCGCCACTTCTATTCAGAGCACTAAAAGTTCTAGCCAGAGAAATTAAGAAGATAAAGAAATACAGGGCATTCGATTTGGAAATGAAGAAGTAAAATTATCTGTTTGCAGATAATATGATTTGAAAATGTAGAAAGCCCTAAAGTGTCCACACACACACACACACACACACACACCAACTATTAGAACTAATAAATGAATTCAGCAAAGTAGCAGGATACAAAGTCAACACACAAAAATCAGCTGAGTGCGGTGGCTCACACCTCTAATCCCAGCACTTTGGGAAGCTGAGGAAGGAGGGTCACTTGACCCTGGGAGGTTGAGTCTGCAGTCAGCTATGATCACATCCTGCACTCCAGCCTGGGCAATATTGTGAGACCCTGCTCAGAACACACATGCACACACATCAGTGGTGTTTCTATATGATACCAATGAAGAATCTAAAAAAGGAAATTATAAAAATAATCCCTTTTACAATAGCATAAAAAGAATAAAATACTTAGGAATTAACCAAAGAAGTGAAAGGTGTGTACAATAGAAACTACAAGACACGGCTGAAAGAAATTAAAGAAAACATTAAGATATGGAAACACATTCCCTGTATATGAATTGGAAGACATAACATTGCTAAAATGTTAATACTACACAAAGCATCTACAGATTCAATGTAATCCCTATCGAAATCCCAATGATATGTTCTTGCAGAAATAGAAAAATCTATTCTAAAATTAATAGAGAACCTCAAGGGACCGTAAGTAGACAAACAATCTTGAAAAAGAACAAAGCTAGAGAACGCATACTTCCTTATTTCAAAATTTACTACAAAGCTACAGTAGTCAAAACATTATGGTACTGGCATAAAGAGAGACATATAAACCAGTGGAATAGAATAGAAGCCCAGGAATAAACCCTGGCATTTATGGTCAAATGATTTTTTTTTTTGAGACATATCCCTCTGTTGCCCAGGCTGGAGTGCAGTGCAGCTCACCACAACCTCCACTCCCTGGGTTCAAGCGATTCTCCTGCCTCAGCCTTCTGAGTAGCTGGGATTACAGGTGTGCACCAGAACACCTGGCTAATTCTTTTTGTATTTTTAGTAGAGATGGTTTTGCCATGTTGGCCAGGCTGGTCTCGAACTCCTGACCTCAAGTGGCCACTTGCCTTGGCCTCCCAAAGTGCTGGGATTACAGGCATGAACCACCATGCCTGGCCTATGGTCAAATGATTTTTGACAAGGGTGCCAAGACCGTTCAGTGGGGAAAGGACAGTGTTTTCAACAAATGGTGCTGGGAAAACTGGATATCCACATGCAAAAGAACAGAATTTGACCCTTACATAACACTATATACAAAAATCAAAATGGATCTAAGACCTAAAACAAATTCCTAGAAGAAAACATAGGGCAAGAGCTTCACAGCACTGGATGTGGCAGTGATTACTTGGATATGACACCAAAGGCACAGGCAACAAAGGAAAAAAATAGACAAATTGGACTTCATGAAAAATTTGAAATGTGGTTCATCAAAAGATACTGTCAATAAGCCAGGTGCAGTGGCCCATGCCTGTAATCCCAGCACTTGGGGAGGCCAAAGTGGGAAGATCCCTTGAGTCCAGGAAATGGAGACCAGCCTAGGCAACATAGGGAGACCCCATCTCTACAAATAATAATTAAAAAAAAATACTGTCAACAGAGTAAGAAGGCAATTCACAGAACAGGAAATATTTACAAATCACGTCTGATAAGTGATTAATATCCAGAATATTTAGAACTCCTAAAACTCAAGAACAAAGAAACAACGTGATTCAAAAATGGGCAAAGGACGTGAATAGACATTTCTCCGAAGAAGATATACAAAGGACAAACACATGTAAAGGTGCTCATCACTAATCATTAGAGAAATGCAAATCCAAACTACCACCTCACATCCGTTAGGATGGCTACTGTAACACATGCACACTCACACAAATAAATGTTGGCAAGGATGTGGAGAAATCAGAACCCTTGTGTGCTTTGGGAATGTAGAACGGTATAGTCGCTGTGGAAAACAGTATGGAGGTTCTTCAAAAAGTTAAAAATAGAATTTCCATATAATGCAACAATTTCACTTCTGGGTATATATATGAAATAATTAAAAGCGGGGTCTTGAAGAGATATTTGGACACTCACGTTCATGCCAGCATTATCCTCAATACCTGCAAAGTGGAGACAACTCAAGTATCCACTGACAGATGAATGACTAAGCAAAATACTGTGTATACAAAAAGTGGAATATTATTCAGCCTTAAAAAAGAAGGAAATGGTACAACATGCTACAACATGGATGAAACTTGAGGACATTAGGCTGAGTGAAATAAGCCAGTAACAGAAAGGCAAATACCACAGAATTCCATTTATTTGAGGTGCCTAGAGTTGTCAAATCTATAGAGACAGACAATAGAGGGGTGGGTGCCGGGGGATGAGGAGTTAGTGTTTAATGCTTAATGGATATAGAGATGAAGTTTTACGGGTGAAAAGAGTGCTGGAGATGGATGATTGTTGTGGTTATACAACATCATTAGGGGAATTTAATACCATTAAACTGTAACTTTTTTTTTTTTTTGAGATGGAGTTTTGCTCTTTTCACCCAGGCTGGAGTGCAGTGGTGCAATCTCGGCTCACTGCAACTTCTGCCTCCCAGTTTCAAGCAATTCTCTTGCCTCAGCCTCCCGAGTAGCTGGAATTACAGGCACAAGCCACCACGCTCAGCTAATTTTTGTATTTTTAGTAGAAACGGGTTTCACCATGTTGGCCAGACTGGTCTCCAACTCTTGACCTCAGGTGATCTGCCTGCCTTGGCCTCCCAAAGTGTTGGGATTACAGGTGTGAGCCACGGCACCCAGGTGAATTGTAACTTTAAAAAATGGTTAAGATGGTATATTTTATGTTATGTATATTTTACTGTCAGGCCTCTGAGCCCAAGCCAAGCCATCACATCCCCTGTGACTTGCACATATACACCCAGATGGCCTGAAGTAACTGAAGAATCACAAAAGAAGTGAATATGCCCTGCCCCGCCTTAACTGATGACACTCCACCACAAAAGAAATGAAAATGGCCGGTCCTTGCCTTAACTGATGACATTCCACCACAAAAGAAGTGTAAATGGCCAGTCCTTGCCTTAAGTGATGACATTACCTTGTGAAAGTCCTTTTCCTGGCTCATCCTGGCTCAAAAGCCTCCCCCACTGAGCACCTTGAGACCCCCACTCCTGCTCGCCAGAGAACAAACCCCCTTTGTAATTTTCCTTTAGCTACACAAATCTTATAAAATGGCCCCACCCCTATCTCCCTTCGCTGACTCTTTTTGGACTCAGCCCGCCTGCACCCAGGTGAAATAAACAGCTTTATTGCTCACACAAAGCCTGTTTAGTAGTCTCTTCACACGGACGCGCATGCAATTTGGTGCCGTGACTCGGATCGGGAGACCTCCCTTGGGAGATCAATCCCCTGTCCTCCTGTTCTTTGCTCCATGAGAAAGATCCACCTATGACCTCAGGTCCTCAGACCAACCAGCCCAAGAAACATCTCACCAATTTCAAATCTGGTAAGCGGCCTCTTTTTACTCTCTTCTCCAACCTCCCTCACTATCCCTCAACCTCTTTCTCCTTTCAATCTTGGTGCCACACTTCAATCTCTCCCTTCTCTTAATTTCAATTCCTTTCATTTTCTAGTAGAGACAAAGGAGACACATTTTATCCATGGACCCAAAACTCCGGCGCCGGTCATGGACTAGGAAGGCAGCTTTCCCTTGGTGTTTAATCATTGCAGGGACGCCTCTCTGATTATTCACCCACGTTTCAGAGGTGTCAGACCACGCGGGGATGCCTGCCTTAGTCCTTCACCCTTAGCGGCAAGTCCAGCTTTTCTGGGGGAGGGGCAAGTATCCCAACCCTTTCTGTGTCTCTACCCCTTCTCTGCTTTTCTGGGGGGCAAGAATCCCCCGATCCCTTATTTCCATGCCCTAACCTCTTATCTCTGTGCCCCAATCCTTTATTTCCGTGCCCCGACCTCTTATTTCTGTGCCCTGATCCCTTATTTCCATGCCCCAACCTCTTATCTCTGCACCCTGATCCCTTATTTCCATGCCCCGACCTCTTATCTCTGCACCCTGATCCCTTATTTCCATGCCCCGACCTCTTATCTCTGCACCCTGATCCCTTATTTCCGTGCCCTGACCTCTTATCTCTGCACCCCAACCCCTTATTTCTGTGCCCTGACCTCTTATCTCTGTGCCCCAACCCCTTATTTCCATGCCCTGACCCCTTTCCTGCTTTTCTGGAAGGTAAGAACCCCCGAACCCCTTCCCTCCGTGTCTCTACTCTCCCTTTTCTTTAAACTTGCCTCCTTCACTATAGGCAAACTTCCACCCTCCATTCCTCCTTCTTCTCCCTTAGCCTGTGTTCTTAAAAACCTAAAACCTCTTCAACTCACACCTGACCTAAAACCTAAATGCCTTATCTTCTTCTGCAACACCGCTTGGCCCCAATACAAACTTGACAATGGCTCTAAATGGCCAGAAAACGGCACTTTCGATTTCTCCATCCTACAAGACCTAAATAATTTTTGTCGAAAAATAGGCAAATGGTCTGAGGTGCCTTACGTCCAGGCATTTTTCACGCTTCGTTCCCTCCCTAGTCTCTGTTCCCAATGCGATTCCTCCCAAATCCTCCTTCTTTCCCTCCCGCCTGTCCCCTTAGTCCCAACCCCAAGCGTTGCTGAGTCTTTCCAGTCTTCCTTTTCTACAGACCCATCTGACTTTTCCCCTCCTCCCCAGGCTGCTCGTTGCCAAGTCCCAATTCCTCCTCAGCCTCCGCTCCTCCACCCTGTAATCCTTCTACCACCTCCCCTCCTCACACCCGGTCCGGCTTACAGTTTAGTTCCGTGACTAGTTCTTCCCCACCTGCCCAACAATTTCCTCTTAGAGAGGTGGCTGGAGCTGAAGGCATAGTCAAAGTACATTTACCTTTTTCTCTATCAGACCTCTCTCAGATCAGTCAGCGTTTAGGCTCTTTCTCATCAGACCCCACTAAATATATACAGGAATTCCAATATCTAACTCTGTCCTACAACTTAACCTAAAGTAACTAAAATGTCACCCTGACTTCTACCCTTTCCCCAGATGAATGGGAAAGAGATTTTCTCTAGCCCAATCTCATGCTGATAACCCCTGGCTTCACAAGCCAGGCCTCCAGGAAGGCATTAGAGCAGTTCCCTGAGAGGATCCCCAATGGAACTACCAGGCAAATTCCCCAGGTATAGCTAGGCGAGATTACATGATTTCCTGCCTAGTTGAAGGGCTTAAAAAGGCAGCTTACAAAGCTGTTAATTATGACAAGCTTAAAGAAATTACCCAAAGTAAGTGGGCAAAGGATATGAACAGACACTTCTCAAAAGACGACATTTATGCAGCCAAAAAACCCATGAAAAAATGCTCATCATCACTGGCCATCAGAGAAATGCAAATCAAAACAACAATGAGATTGCATCTCACGCCAGTTAGAATGGTGATCATTAGAAAGTCAGGAAACAACAGGTGCTGGAGAGGATGTGGAGAAATAGGAACACTTTTACACTGTTGGTGGGACTGTAAACTAGTTCAACCATTGTGGAAGACAGTGTGGCGATTCCTCAGGGATGTAGAACTAGCAATACCATTTGACCCAGCCATCCCATTACTGGGTATATACCCAAAGTATTATAAATCATGCTGCTATAAAGACACATGCACACGTATGTTTATTGTGGCACTATTCACAACAGCAAAGACTTGGAACCAACCTAAATGTCCAACAACATAGACTGGATTAAGAAAATGTGGCACATACACACCATGGAATACTATGCAGCCATAAAAAATGATGAGTTCATGTCCTTTGTAGGGACATGGATGAAACTGGAAACCATCATTCTCAGCAAACTATCGCAAGGACAAAAAACCAAACACCGCGTGTTCTCACTTATAGGCGGGAATTGAACAATGAGAATACATGGACACAGGAAGGGGAACATCACACACCGGGGACTGTTGTGGGGTGAGGGGAGGGATAGCATTAGGAGATATACCTAATGCTAAATGACGAGTTAATGGGTGCAGCACACCAACATGGCACATGTATACATATGTAACAAACCTGCACGTTGTGCACATGTACCCTAAAACTTAAAGTATAATAATCATAATGAAAAATAAATAAATAAATAAATAAAGTATATTCCTCAAAAAAAAAAGAAACTGCCCAAAGTAAAGACGAAAACCCAGCCCAGTTCATGGCCCACTTAGCAGCAACCCTTAGACGCTATACTGCCCTAGACCCAGAAAGGCCAGAAGGCTGCCTTATTCTTAATATGCATTTTATCACCCAATCCACTCCTGACATTAGGAAAAAACTTCAAAAATTAGAATCTGGCCCTCAAACCCCACAACAGGAATTAATCAACCTCGCCTTCAAGGTGTATAATAATACAGAGGAAGCAGCCAGACGGCAACACATTTCTAAGTTACAATTACTTGCCTCTGCTGTGAGAAAAAACCCAGCCACACCTCCAGCATACAAGAACTTCAAAATGCCTAAGCCGCACACACCTAAGCTCAGCAGTCAAGCATTCCTACAAGACTTTCTCCATCACGATCTTGCTTCAAGTGCCAGAAATCTGGCCACTGGGCCAAGGAATGCCCGCAGCCCAGGATTCCTTCCAAGCCATGTCCTATCTGTGCAGGGACCCACTGGAAGGCAGACTGCCCAGCTCACCCGGCAGCCACTCCTAGAGCCCCTAAAGCTCTAGCCCAAGGCTCTCTGACTGACTCCTTCCCAGATCTGCTCGGCTTAGTGACTGAAGATTGACGCTGCCTGATCGCCTCAGAAGCCCCCTGGACCATCACGGATGCCAAGCTTCAGGTAACTCTCACAGTGGAGGGTACGTCCATCCCCTGTTTAATCAATACAGGGGCTACCCACTCCACATTACCTTCTTTCCAAGGGCCTGTTTCCTTTGCCCCCATAACTGTTGTAAGTATTGACGGCCAAGCTTCAAAACCCCTAAAAACTCCTACTCTGGTGCCAACTTAGACAACACTGTTTTATGCACTCTTTTTTAGTTATCCCCACCTGCCCAGTTCCCTTATTAGGCTGAGATATTTTAACCAAATTATCTGCTTCCCTGACTATTCCTGGACTACAGCTGCATCTCATTGCCGCCCTTCTAACCCAAAGCCTCCTTCGCGTCTTCCTCTCGTATCCCCCCACCTTAACCCACAAGTATGGGACATCTCTACTCCTTCCCTGGCAACCGATCACATGCCCATTACCATCCCATTAAAACCTAACCACCCTTACCCTGCTCAACGCCAATATCCCATCCCATAGCACGCTTTAAAAGGATTAAAGCCTGTTATCACTCGCCTGCTACAGCATGGGCTTCTAAAACCTATAAACTCTCCTTACAATTCCCCCATTTTACCTGTCCAAAAACCAGACAAGTCTTGCAGATTAGTTCAGGATCTATGCCTTATCAACCAAATTGTTTTGCCTATCCACCCTGTGCTGCCCAACCCGTACACTCTTTTGTCCTCAATACCTTCCTCCACAACTCACTCTTCCATTCTTGATCTTAAAGATGCCCTTTTCACTATTCCCCTGCACCCCTCGTCCCAGCCTCTCTTTGCTTTCACCTGGACTGACCCTGACACCCATCAGTCCCAGCGGCTTACCTGGGCTGTGCTGCCACAAGGTTTCAAGGACAGCCCTCATTACTTCAGCCAAGCTCTTTCTCATGATTTACTTTCTTTCCACACCTCCGCTTCTCACCTTATTCAATATATTGATGACCTTCTTCTTTGTAGCCCTTCCTTTGAATCCTCTCAACAAGACACACTTCTGCTTCTTCAGCATTTATTCTCCAAAAGATATCAGGTATCCCCCTCCAAAGCTCAAATTTCTTCCCCATCTGTTACATACCTCGGCATAATTCTTCATAAAAACACACGTGCTCTCCCTGCCGATCGTGTCCGACTGATCTCTCAAACCCCAACCCCTTCTACAAAACAACAACTCCTTTCCTTCCTGGGCATGGTTGGATACTTTCGCCTTCAGATACCTAGTTTTGCCATCCTAACAAAACCATTATATAAACTCACACACAAAAAAAACCCTAGTTGACCCCATAGATCCTAAATCCTTTCCCCACTCCTCTTTCTGTTCCTTGAAGACAGCTTTAGAGACTGCCCCCACCCAGGCTCTCCCTGACTCATCCCCACTCTTTTCATTACACACAGCCAAAGTGCAGCGCTGTGCAGTCAGAATTCTTACACAAGGACCAGGATCGCATCCTGTAGCCTTTTTGTCCAAACAACTTGACCTCACTGTTTTAGGCTGGCCATCATGTCTCTGTGCAGCGGCTGCTGCAGCCCTAATACTTTTAGAGGCCCTCAAAATCACAAACTATGCTCAACTCACTCTCTACAGCTCTCATAATTTCCAAAATCTATTTTCTTCCTCACACCTGACACATATACTTTCTGCTCCCCGGCTCCTTCAGCTGTACTCACTCTTTGTTAAGTCCCACAATTACCATTGTTCCTGGCCCAGACTTCAATCCAGCCTCCCACATTATTCCAGATACCACACCTGACCCTCATGACTGCATCTCTTTGACCCACCTGACATTCACCCCATTTCCCCACATTGCCTTCTTCCCTATTTCTCACCCTGATCACACTTAGTTTACTGATGGCAGTTCCACCAGGCCTAATCACCACTCACCAGCAAAGGCAGGCTATGCTATACTATCTTCCACATCTATCATTAAGGCTACCGCTCTGCACGCCTCCACTACCTCTCAGCAAGCCGAACTAGTTGCCTTAACTGAAGCCCTCACTCTTGCAAAAAGACTACGCGTCAATATCTATACTGATTCTAAATATGCCTTTCATATTCTGCACCACCATGCGGTCATATGGGCTGAAAGAGGTTTCCTCACTACACAAGGGTCCTCCATCATTAATGCCTCTTTAATAAAAACTCTACTCAAGGCCGCTTTACATCCAAAGGAAGCTGGAGTCATTCACTGCAAGAGGCATCAAAAGGCATCAGATCCCATTGCTCTAAGCAACACTTATGCTGATAAAGTAGCTAGACAAGCAGCTAGCTTTCCAAATTCTGTCTCTCACAGCAACACTTATGCTGATAAAGTAGCTAGACAAGCAGCTAGCTCTGCAACTTCTGTCCCTCACGGCCAGTTTTTCTCCTTCACATCAGTCACTCCCACCTACTCCCCCGCTGAAACTTCCACCTGTCAATCTCTTCCCACACAAGGCAAATAGTTCTTAGACCAAGGAAAATATCTCCTTCCAGCCTCACAAGCCCATTCTATTCTGTCGTCATTTCATAACCTCTTCCATGTAAGTTACAAGCCACTAGCCCGTCTCTTAGAACCTCTCATTTCCTTTCCATCATAGAAATCTATCCTCAAGGAGATCACTTCTCAGTGTTCCATCTGCTATTCTACTACCCCTCAAGGATTGTTCAGACCCCTCCCTTCCCTACACATCAAGCTCAAAGATTTGCCCCCGCCCAGGACTGGCAAATTGACTTTACTCACATGCCTCCAGTCAGAAAACTAAAATATCTTAGTCTAGGTAGACACTTTCACTAGATAAGTAGAGGCCTTCCCCACAGGGTCTGTGAAGGCCACCGCAGTCATTTCTTCCCTTCTGTCAGACATAATTTCTCAGTTTGGCCTTCCCACCTCTATACAGTCTGATAACAGACCAGCCTTTACTAGTCAAATCACCCAAGCAGTTTCTCAGGCTCTTGGTATTCAGTAGAACCTTCATATCCCTTACCATCCTCAATCTTCAGGAAAAGTAGAAAGGACTAATAGTCTTTTAAAGACACACCTCACCAAGCTCAGCCACCAACCTCAAAAAGATTAGTTAGTACTTTTACCTCTTGCCCTTCTCAGAATTAGAGCCTGTCCTCAAGATGCTACAAGGTACAGTCCATTTGAACTTTTATATAGACGCACTTTCTTGCTTAGCCCCAACCTCATCCCAGACACCAGCCCTCTAGGCGACTATCTTCCAGTCCTCCAGCAGGCTAGACAGGAAATTCACCAAGCTGTAATCCTCTCTTGCCTACTCCAGATCCCCAGCCATAAGAAGACACCCTAGCTAAACGATCAGTTCTTGTTAAAAATCTGACCCCTCAAACTCTACAACCTCGATGGACCGGACCCTACTTAGTCATCTATAGTACCCCGACTGCCGTCCACCTGCAGGATCCTCCCCACTAGGTTCACCATTCCAGAATAAAGCTGTGTCCATCGGACAGCCAGCCTAATCCCTCCTCTTCCTCCTGGAAGTCGCAAGTACTCTCCCCTACTTCCCTTAAACTCACTCCTATTTCTGAAGAACAGTAATAACCCTTATGAGCCTAATACATCCCTTCATTCTATTAGGTCTGTTCGTCCTTACCCTACTTTTTGCAACAATGAAGTCACCCCCACCACTTAGGCCGAGCCCCAAAAAACTTGTCATCCATACTATTTTCTGTCTAGTCATACTCCTATTCTCCTTTCTCAACTACTTATAAATGCCCTACTCTTGTTTACACTGCCAGTTTACACTGTTTCTTCAAGCCATCACAGCTGATATCCCTTGGTGCTATCCCCAAACTGCCACTCTTAATTCCCTCTTAAAGTAAGTAGATGATCTTTGCTGGCAGGGCACCCTCCAATACTTCCACCCTGATGAAGTTCTATTCCTTACTTTTATACTCACTCTTATTCTCATTCCCATTCTTATGCCACCCTTTACCTCTCCCCAGCTATCTCCACTACACTATCAACCTTACCCAATCTCTCCTAGCCACCTCTAATCCCTCCTTAGTGAACAACTGCTGGCTTTGCATTTCCCTTTCTTCCAGTGCCTACACAGCTGTCCCCACCTTACAGACAGACTAGGCAACATCTCCTGTCTCCTTACACCTCCAAACTTCCTTTAACAGCCCTCACCTTTACCCTCCTGAAGAACTCATTTACTTTCTAGACAAGTCCAGCAAGACCTCCCCAGACATTTCACATCAGCAAGATGCCGCCCTCCTCCGCACTTATTTAAAAAACCTTTCTCCTTATATTAACTCTACTCCCCCCATATTTGGACCTCTTACAACACAAACTACTATTCCTGTGGCCGCTCCTTTATGTATCTCTTGGCAAAGACCTACCGGAATTCCCCTAGGTAATCTTTCACCTTCTCGATGTTCCTTTACTCTTCATCTCCGAAGCCCAACTACACACATCACTGAAACAATTAAAGCCTTCCAGCTCCGTATTACAGACAAGCCCTCTATCAATACTGACAAATTTAAAAACGTTAGCAGTAATTATTGCTTAGGAAGACACTTACCCTGTATTTCACTCCATCCTTGGCTACCTTCCCCTTGCTCATCAGACTCTCCTCCCAGGCCCTCTTCTTGTTTATTTATACTCAGCCCCAAAAATAACAGTGAAAGGTTTCTCGTAGATACTCAACGTTTTCTCATACAACATGAAAATTGAACCTCCCCCTCTACGCAGTTACCCCATCAGTCCCCATTACAACCTCTGACAGCTGCCGCCCCAGCTGGATCCCTAGGAGTCTAAGTACAACACACCCCTCTCAGCACTCCTTCTCACCTTTTTACTTTACATCTCCAGTTTTGCCTCGCACAAGGTCTCTTCTTCCTCTGTAGATCCTCTACCTACATGTGTCTACCTGCTAATTAGACAGGCACATGCACACTAGTTTTCCTTACTCCCAAAATTCAATTTGTAAATAGCACCAAAAAGCTCCCTGTTCCCCTCATGACACCGACACGACAAAAAAAAAAAAGACTTTCTGCCTTCACTATTGCTCTCAGTATTAGAATAGCAGGCATTTCAACCTCTGTCATGACCTTCCGTAGCCTGTCTAATGACTTCTCTGCTAGCATCAGACATATCACAAACTTTATCAGTCCTCCAGGCCCAAGTTGACTCTTTAGCTGCGGTTGTCCTCCAAAACCACCGAGGCCTTGACTTACTCACTGCTGGAAAAGGAAGACTCTGTATATTCTTAAA
This sequence comes from Pan troglodytes, assembly GCF_028858775.2. Classification (NCBI taxonomy): domain Eukaryota; kingdom Metazoa; phylum Chordata; class Mammalia; order Primates; family Hominidae; genus Pan; species Pan troglodytes. Next base: position 70,675,872 of record NC_072407.2, read on the forward strand.
TGAAAAGTGTTGTTTTTACCTAAATCAATCTAGCCTAGTGTATGACAACATAAAAAAACTCAAGGATCGAGCCCCAAAACTTGCCAACCAAGCAAGTAATTACGCTGAACCCCCCTGGGCACTCTCTAATTAGATGTCCTAAGTCCTCCCAATTCTTAGTCCTTTAATACCCATTTTTCTCCTTCTTTTATTCGGACCTTGTATCTTCCGTTTAGTTTCTCAATTCATCCAAAACCGTATCCAGGCCATCACCAATCATTCTATGCGACAAATGTTTCTTCTAACAACCCCACAATATCACTCCTTACCATGAGATCTCCCTTCAGCTTAATCTCTCCCACTCTAAGTTCCCACGCCGCCCCTAATCCTGCTTGAAGCAGCCCTGAAAAACATCGCCCATTCTCTCTCTCCATTCCACCCCCCAAAAATTTTTGCCGCCCCAACACTATTTTGTTTTATTTTTCTTGTTAATATAAGAAGGCAGGAATGTCAGGCCTCTGAGCCCAAGCCAAGCCATCGCATCCCCTGTGACTTGCACGTATACGCCCAGGTGGCCTGAAGTAACTGAAGAATCACAAAAGAAGTGAATATGCCCTGCCCCGCCTTAACTGATGACATTCCACCAAAAAGAAGTGAAAATGGCCGGTCCTTGCCTTAAGTGATGACATTACCTTGTGAAAGTCCTTTTCCTGGCTCTTCCTGACTCAAAAAGCTCCCCCACTGAGTGCCTTGAGATCCCCACTCCTGCCTGCCAGAGAACAAACCCCCTTTGACTGTAATTTTCCTTTACCTACCCAAATCCTATAAAACAGCCCCACCCCTATCTCCCTTCGCTGACTCTCTTTTCAGACGCAGCCCGCCTGCACCCAGGTGATTAAAAGCTTTACTGCTCACACAAAGCCTGTTTAGTAGTCTCTTCACACGGATGCACGTGAAATTTACCACATTTGAAAAACATATTGCATTACAGAGGAGTGAGTGGGTGGCAGAAAGGAGGGCAGAAATAATGGCCACACTTAAAGATCTAAAGGATGGGTGGTTCCTATCACGTCTCCATTTAATTCTCCGGTCTGGCCTGCAGAAGCCAGATGACACTGAATTTAACTAGAGTTTAGAGCCGACTTAACTAGCTCATAGCCCTGGTGGCGCTGTTGCGCCAGATGTGGTATCTTTGCTAGAGCAGGTAAATGTGGCCTCAAACACACAGTATGTAATCCTTTGATGAGGCTAAGGTCTCCTCTAGCCCAAATCTTAATGTAATCATGGGCATGATATCTCATCACATTTGCTGTATTCTACTAGTTAGAAGCAATTACGATATCTTGTCTATTCAGGCTGCTAACAAAATACCTTAGCCTGAGTACTTTATAAACAATAGAAATTTATTTCTTGCAGTTCTTGGGCTGTGAGGTCCAAGATCAAGGTGCCAGCAGATCTGGTGTCTGGTGAGGGCTGGCCCTCTGCTTCCACGATGGAGCCTCGTTCCTGTGTGTTCACGGGGCAGAAGGGGCAGGGGTGCCTTTTGACCTCTTTTATAAGGGCACCAATTCCATTTGTGAGGGTGGAGTCCTCATGACCTAAACACCTTCCAAATCCCCACCTCTTCATGCTACTGTATCGGGCCGCAACCTTCAACATTTGAATTTTGGGGGATACCAATATTTAGACTGTAGCACACAAATCCCACCCACAATCAACAGGGGAGATTATACAAGGACATGAATACCTGGAAGCAGGGATCATGGGGTTCCCTTAACGTCTGTCTACTACACCTTCTAAAATAAAAGACAGGCTGAGCACCGGGGCTCACGCCTGTAATCCCAACACTTTCAGAGGCCGAGGCAGGAGGACTGCTTGAGCCCAGGAATTCGAGACCCCATGTCTACAAAAAATTTAAAAAATTAGCCAGGTGTGGTTGTCAGGCCTCTGAGCCCAAGCCAAGCCATCGCATCCCCTGTGACTTGCACGCATATGCCCAGATGGCCTGAAGTAACTGAAGAATCACAAAAGAAGTGAAAATGGCCTGTTCCTGCCTTAACTGATGACATTGTCTTGTGAAATTCCTTCTCCTGGCTCATCCTGGCTCAAAACCTCCCCCACTGAGTACCTTGTGACCCCCACTCTGCCTGCCAGAGAACCCCCCTTTGACTGTAATTTTCCTTTACCTACCCAAATCCTATAAAATGGCCCCACCCCATCTCCCTTTGCTGACTCTCTTTGGACTCAGCCCACCTGCACCCAGGTGATTAAAAGCTTTATTGCTCACACAAAGCCTGTTTGGTGGTCTCTTCACATGGATGCCTATGAAATTTGGGGCCGTGACTCAGATCGGGGGACCTCCCTTGGGAGATCAATCCCCTGTCCTCCTGTTCTTTGCTCCATGAGAAAGATCCACCTACGACCTCAGGTCCTCAGACCAACCAGCCCAAGGAACATCTCACCAATTTTAAATCGGGTAAGTGGCCTCTTCTTACTCTCTTCTCCAACCTCTCTCACTGTCCCTCAACCACTTTCTCCTTTCCACTCTTCAATCTCTCCCTTCTCTTAATTTCAATTCCTTTCATTTTCTGGTAGAGAGAAAGGAGACACGTTTTATCCATGGACTCAAAACTCCAGCGCCGGTCACGGACTAGAGAAGGCAGCCTTCCCTTGGTGTTTAATCATTGCAGGGGCACCTCTTTGATTATTCACCCAGGTTTCAGAGGTGTCAGACCATGCAGGGACGCCTGCCTTGGTCCTTCACCCTTAGTGGCAAGTACCCCAACCCCTTCTCTCCGTGTCTCTACCCATTCTCCACCTTTCTGCGGGGCAAGAAACCCCAACCCCTTCTCCTTCACCCTGAGTGGCAAGTCCCGCTTTTCTAGAGGAGGGGCAAGTACCCCAACGTCATATCTCTGCACCCCAATCCCTTATTTCCATGCCCCGACCTCTTATCTCTGCACCCCATGCCTTATTTCCACACCCCGACCTCTTATCTCTGCACCCCAACCCCTTATTTCCACGCCCCAACCCCTTTCCTGCTTTTCTGGAAGGTAAGAACTCCCAAACCCCTTCCCTCCATGTCTCTACTCTCTTTTCTCTGGGCTTGCTTCCTTCACTATGGGCAACTTTCCACCCTCCATTCCTCCTTCTTCTCCCTTAGCCTGTGTCCTCAAAAACTTAAAACCTCTTCAGCTCTCACCTGACCTAAAATCTAAGCGTCTTATTTTCTTCTGCAATGCCACTTGACCCCAATACAAACTCGACAGTAGTTCCAAATAGCTGGAAAATGACACTTTCAATTTTTCCATCCTACAAGATCTAAATAATTCTTATCATAAAATGGGCAAATGGTCTGAGGTTCCTGATGTCCAGGCATTCTTTCACACATCGGTCCCTCTCTAGTCTCTGTTCCCAGTGCAACTCATCCCAAATCTTTCTCCTTTCCCTCCCACCTGTCCCCTCAGTCCCAATCCCAAGTGTCGCTGAGCCTTTCTAATCTTCCTTTTCTACAGACCCATCTGACCTCTCCCCTCCTCCCCAGGCTGCTCCTCGCCAGGCCGAGCTAGGTCCCAATTCTTCCTCAGCCTCCGCTCCTCCACCCTATAATCCTTTTATCGCCTCCCCTCCTCACACCTGGTCCAGCTTACAGTTTCGTTCCGTGACTAGCCCTCCCCCACCTGCCCAGCAATTTACTCTTAAAAAGGTGGCTGGAGCTAAAGGCATAGTCAAGGTTAATGCTCCTTTTTCTTTATCCCAAATCAGATAGCGTTTAGCCTCTTTTTCATCAAATATAAAAATCCAGCCCAGTTCATGACTCCTTTGGCAGCAATCCTGAGACACTTTACAGCCCTAGATCCTAAAAGGTCAAAAGGCCGTCTTATTCTCAAAATACATTTTATTTCCCAATCTGCTCCCAACATTAAATAAAACTCCAAAAATTAAATTCCGGCCCTCAAACCCCACAACAGGATTTAATTAACCTTACCTTCAAGGTGTACAATAATAGAAAAAGGTTGCAATTCCTTGCCTCCACTGTGAGACAAACCCCAGCCACATCTCCAGCACACAAGAACTTCCGAACATCTAAACCGCAGTGGCCAGGCATTCCTCCAGAACCTCCTCCCCCAGGAGCTTGATACAAGTGCCAGAAATCTGGCCACCAGGCCAAGGAATGCCTACAGCCCAGAATTCCTCCTAAGCTGCGTCCCATCTGTGCGGGACCCCACTGGAAATCGGACTGTTCAACTCACCTGGCAGCCACTCCCAGAGCTCCTGGAACTCTGGCCCAAGGCTGACTGCTTCCCAGATCTTCTTGGCTTAGTGGCTGAACACTGACGCTGCCCGATTGCCTCAGAAGCCCCCTAGACCATCAGGGATGCCAAGCTTCGCATAACTCTCACAGTGGAAAGTAAGTCCATCCCCTTCTTAATCAATACGGAGGCTACTCACTCCACATCACCTTCTTTTCAAGGGCTTGTTTCCCTTGCCTCCATAACTGTTGTAAGTATTGATGGCCAGGCTTCTAAACCTCTTAAAACTCCCCAACTCTGGTGCCAAATTAGACAGTACTCTTTTAAGCACTCCTTTTAGTTATCCCCACCTGCCCAGTTCCCTTATTAGGCTGAGACACTTTAACTAAATTATCTGCTTCCCTGACTATTCCTGGGCTACAGCCACACCTCATTGCCACCCTTCTTCCCAATCCAAAGCCTCCTTTGCGTCCTCCTCTTGTATCCCCCAACCTTAACCCACAAGTGTAAGACACCTCTACTCCCTCCTTTGTGACTGATCATGCACCGCTTACCATCTCATTAAAACCTAATCACCCTTACCCGGCTCAATGCCAATATCCCATCCCACAGCATGCTTTGAAAGGATTAAAGCCTGTTATCACTTGCCTGCTACAGTATGGCCTTTTAAAGCTATAAACTCTCCTTATAATTCCCCTGTTTTACCTGTCCTAAAACCAGACAAGCCTTACAAGTTAGTTCAGGATCTATGCCTTATCAACCAAATTGTTTTGCCTATCCACCCCACGGTGCCAAACCCATATACTCTCCTATCCTCAATTCCTCCCTCCACAATCCATTATTCTGTTCTGGATCTCAAACATGCTTTCTTTACTATTCCTTTGCACCCATCATCCCAGCCTCTCTTCGCTTTCACTTAGACTGACCCTGATACCCATGAGGCTCAGCAAATTACCTGGGCTGTACTGCCACAAGGCTTCACAGACAGCCCCCATTACTTCAGTCAAGCCCAAATTTCTTTCTCATCTGTTACCTATCTCAGCATAATTCTCATAAAAACACACGTGCTCTCCCTGCTGATCGTGTCCGATTAATCTCCCAAACCTCAATCCCTTACAAAACAACAACTCCTTTCCTTCCTAGGCATGGTTAGTGTGGTCAGAATTCTTACACAAGAGCCAGGACCGCACCCTGTAGCCTTTCTGTCCAAACAACTTGACCTTATTGTTTTAGCCAAGACATCATATCTCCGTGCAGCGGCTGCTGATGCCCTAATACTTTTAGAGGCCCTCAAAATCACAAACTATGCTCAACTTACTCTCTACATTTCTCATAACTTCCAAAATCTATTTTCTTCCTCATACCTGACGCATATACTTTCTGCTCCCCGGCTCCTTCAGCTGTACTCACTCTTTGTTAAGTCCCACAATTACCACTGATGCTGGCCCAGACTTCAATCTGGCTTCCCACATTATTCCTGATACCACACCTGACCCCCATGACTGTATCTCTCTGATCCACCTGACATTCACCCCATTTCCCCATATGTCCTTCTTTCCTGTTCCTCACCCTGATCACACTTGATTTATTGATGGCAGTTCCATCAGGCCTAATCGCCACACACCAGCAAAGGCAGGCTATGCTATAGTACAAGCCACTAGCCCACCTCTTATAACCTCTCATTTTCTTTCCATCATGGAAATCTATCCTCAAGGAAATAACTTCTCAGTGTTCCATCTGCTATTCTACTACTCCTCAGGGATTATTCAGGCCCTTCCCTACACATCAAGCTCGAGGATTTGCCCCCACCCAGGACTGGCAAGTTAGCTTTACTCAACATGCCCCGAGTCAGATAACTAAAATACCTCTTGGTCTAGGTAGACACTTTCACTGGATAGGTAGAGTCCTTTCCTACAGGGTCTGAGAAGGCCACCGCAGTCATTTCTTCCCTTCTGTCAGACATAATTCCTCAGTTTAGCCTTCACACCTCTATACAGTCTGATAACAGACCAGCCTTTATTAGTCAAATCAGCCAAGCAGTTTTTCAGACTCTTAGTATTCAGTGAAACCTTTATATCCCTTACGGTCCTCCGTCTTCAGGAAAAGTAGAACAGACTAAAGGTCTTTTAAAAACACAACTCACCAAGCTCAGCCACAAACTTAAAAAGGACTGGACAATACTTTTACCATTTTCCCTTCTCAGAAGTCAGACCTGTCCTGAGAATGCTACAAGGTACAGCCCATTTGAGCTCCTGTATAGACGCTCCTTTTTATTAGGCCCCAGTCTCATTCCAGACACCAGACCAACTTAGACTGTGCCCCCAAAAAACTTGTCATCCCTACTATCTTCTGTCTAGTCATACTCCTATTCGCCATTCTCAACTACTCATACATGCCCTGCTCTTGTTTACACTGCTGGTTTACACTGTTTCTCCAAGCCATCACAGCTGATATCTCCTGGTGCTATCCCCAAACTGCCACTCTTAACTCTGGAAGTAAATAAATAATCTTTGCTGGCAGGACTATGCTGAACCTCCTTAGGCACTCTCTAATCAGATGTCCTAGGTCCTCCCAATTCTTAGACCTTTTATACCCGTTTTTCTCCTTCTCTTATTCCATTTAGTTTTTCAATTCATACAAAACTGTATCCAGGCCATCGCCAATAATTCTAAATAATAAACGTTCCTTCTAACAACCCCACAATATCACCCCTTACCACAAAATCTTCCTTCAGCTTAATCTCTCCCACTCTAGGTTCCCACACGGCCCCTAATCCCGCTCGAAGCAGCCCTGAGAAACATCGCCCATTCTCTCTCTCCATTCCACCCCCCAAAAATTTTTGCTGCCCCAACACTTCAACACTATTTTGTTTTATTTTTCTTATTAATATAAGAAGGCAGGAATGTCAGGCCTCTGAGCCCAAGCCAAGCCATCGCATCCCCTGTGACTTGCACGCATATGCTCAGGTGGCCTGAAGTAACTGAAGAATCACAAAGAAGTAAATATGCCCTGCCCCGCCTTAACTGATGACATTCCACCACAAAAGAAGTGAAAATGGCCTGTTCCTGCCTTAACTGATGACATTATCTTGTGAAATTCCTTCTCCTGGCTTATCCTGGCTCAAAACCTCCCCCACTGAGTACCTTGTGACCCCCACTCTGCCCGCCAGAGAACCCCCCTTTGACTGTAATTTTCCTTTACCTACCCAAATCCTATAAAACGGCCCCACCCCATCTCCCTTCACTGACTCTCTTTTTGGACTCAGCCCGCCTGCACCCAGGTGATTAAAAGCTTTATTGCTCACACAAAGCCTGTTTGGTGGTCTCTTCACATGGACGCACATGAAAGTGGTGATGCACACCTGTCATCCCAGCTACTCCCGGGGCTGAAGCTGGATCACTTGAGCCCTGGGGTTCCAGGCTGCACTGAGCTGTGATCACACAACTGCACTCCAGCCTGGGCAACAGAGCAAGACCCTGTCTCTAACAAATAGAATAAAAAGGCAATTGCTAGGCCAGGCATGGTGGCTCATGCCTATAATCCCACCGCTTTGGGAGGCCAAGGTGGATGGATCACCTGAGGCCAGGAGTTCAAGACCAGCCTGGCCAACATGGAAAAAACCCATCTCTACTAAAAATACAAAAAAAAAAAAAAAAAAAAAAAAAAGCTGGGCATGGTGGTGTGTGCCTGTAATCCCAGATTCTCAGGAGGCTGAGGCGGGAAAATCGCTTGAACCTGGGAGGTGGAGGTTGCAGTGAGCCGACATTGCACTCCAGCCTGGGTGACAGAGCAAGACTCCGTCTCAATTGCTGCATCTTGAGTCTCCTATTGTTGCTGTTGTGAGACCTTGGTTCTCATCTTCTTAGTTTAAGATAATTTAAACAGGAGACACACAGCAGAGGAGAGGTAACATAGAGTAATTTATTGCAAAAGAAAAAGAATATTCTGAAAGTTAGATGCCGAATAGACAGTACACCCTGAGAGAGAGAATTCGGGGTGGGCTGCTTGTGAGGATGAGACAGCAAAGACTGGGACTAGGTGTGAGAAACAAACTCGCCTGTCCAAACCCAAAGGATGGACTCAAGAGACCCAGAGAACAGCGGAAGTGGGACTCTTAATGATGGTCTTGTAAGCTCGGGTGTCTGATGAGTAGGCACACCCAGCACGGTTTCAACAAGCAATTTATCCCCTAGTGCACAGGTCTCTCCCCCGTTTCCTCATAGGCTGAGTACTACGGGTCACAGTCTTCCCAGACATCGCCTATCAGTTGTTGGGTTGGGGCTGTAGGTGTTTTATTTTGGGGGGTTGTCCTGCTGCATTTTGTTGCAGCCCAAGCATCTTCCATGGAAGAGGCACCGAACCACCAGGCAGACAAGATCACTCAACCCACTGATGGGAGCCAGCCTTAGTGGCTACACCAACCCAACAAAGACAGACACATGGACAGAGTGGACACAGCTGAGACAGAGGGCAGGCATGAGGCCAACAGTGTGGACTGCAACCTCCCAAAACCATCTGGCTCCTTCTCTTATCTGAATGTCCAACCTGCCAGCAACAGGAGACCAGCATCCCACTGCCAGTGTGGCCCAGGTTCACAGGAGACCAACCAGCCACTTGACAGCAAGTGGACCCACTGGGCCTCTTTCATTCTGGAAAGGCCAGTGGTTTGCACAAAAATAGACATCTCTTCTAGGTAGGAGTTTGTCTTTCCTGGCTCCAGGGCCTCAGTCGGCATCACTGTCCAAGCGCTTAAGGAATGTCCTGTTCATCGGCGTAGAAGGGCTCACAACATCACTTCTGATCAGGGAAGCCACTTTGCAGTGAAGATGTGGGAAAGGGTCTGTGTCCCTAGGATCTACTCATTGCGTCTCATTGTTCGGAAGCTGCTGGACTGGCTGGGTGTTGGAGTGGCCTCCCACACGGAGAGCTGAAGCAATGCCCTGTAACTACAGGCCCCGTCATCCCGGATGGCGTGGGGACATTGAGTCAGAGGCCTTCATATGGCACTGTGTTCTCAGCAGAAAGCACACATGGGTCTGGGAGCTGAGGGGTGGGAGCAGGGCGGCCCACTCAACATCACTCCTGGTCACCCCTGTTTGTGTTTTCCATCTCCCCAGTCTTGGCTCTGCAAGGTTAGCGGTTCTGGTTCCAAAGGAGGTGTTTGCTTGCCAGAGGACAGAACTACAAGCTGTAGCTTCCACCAGGGTACTGCAGGCTCCTTTTGGCCCAGCCAGCAAGCCGTAAGAGGAGCCACCCTCTTAGTGGGGATGCCTGGCCCTGAGCAGCAGGGGGACATGGGGGCTGCTGTCACCTGAGAGCAGGCGGCAGAGAGGAATACATGTGGGACTCAGACACCCGACGTGGGCAGGCGCTTCTTGGCACCCCCTCTTCCGATTATGACCGGAAATGGATCTGAATAGCAACTCTGACCCCAAAAGGGCATGGTTAGCAGGGACTCACAGGGGCTCACAGTCTTCAGGAACAAGGGCTTGGGTCCAGCCACCAGATGCACCTGATGCCAACAGGAGACAGCTGAGCGCCAGGGCAATTTAGAACAGAAAGTAGAGGAGGGGACAAGAGGGACCACTGTGTTCCCAGATGAACGCAGTTGGCTATGGGGCTGTCATTTTTTCCATTAATTTCCCTCTTCTAAGTACACAGAGAGAGGGGCCCTGGAGGGGTGGCTTCCCACACGTGTGGAAAAGGGGATCTGGCCAGTGCAAGGGCGGATAATGGCAGACACAGGGCAGAATCAGACCTCCTTAGACAGAGGATGCTCTGCCCAGCAGCTGCGAGGCATGTGGTCAGGGGCAGCCTCCAGCTGCCAGCTCCCCCAGGGTTTGCCTTCCCAGCTCAGCACAGCCAGGGACTGAGCAAGGCAGCAGGACCAAGGTCACTCTCTTATGAGGCGCTCCCCCCAAGTGCTAAGCCCAGCCATCTCAGGCCAGCATGGGGCTGTTCTGCTGGCCAGCCTTCACCCTGCACTCCTGGCTGGGCGGGGATTCTTTCTCGGATCTGAGTTGTGGATTGCAGCATCCCTGCCCGACCCTTCTCCCCAACGAAGCTTCGCACTGCCAACACCGTCTGCGAATTTCCACGGCACATCAAAGAGGGCAAAAAATGAGGGGAAGGAGGGCAAAGAACACAGAGACAGTGGGCGGCAGGTCCAGACCCACATCTGTGTAACTGAATTCACTTCATTAGATATAAATGGAGGCCAGGCATGGTGGCTCACACCTGTCATCCCAGCATTTTGGGAGGCTGAGGCGGGCAGATCACCTGAGGTCAGGAGTTCAAGACCAGCCTGGCCAACATGGCAAAACCCCGTCTCTACTAAAAATACAAAATTAGCCAGGCGTGGTGGCAGGGGCACCTGTAATCCCAGATACTCAGGAGGCTAAGACAGGAGAATTGCTTGAACCCAGGAGGCAGAGGTTGCAGTGAGCCCATATTGCACCACTGCACTCCAGCCTGGGTGAGAGTGAGACTCCATCTCAAAATATATATATAGACAAAATGCTCCAATTAAAAACAAATATTGTAACATTGAGTAAAATATTATATTCGATCGTATGCTACTTATAAGAGACATGCACATAGAAAGTCACAGAAGGGCTGAAGGGGACTGAAATCATACGCCATGAAGATGCTAAATGAGGAGAGCTGATGTGGCACTATTAACTATTGACACCAAAGGAGGCTGCAAGGGAAGAAGAATTACCACAGTAAAATACAGACATTTCATCAGCATTAAGAGGGCCAGTCCACCTGGACCATGTAACAATTCTAAATGTGTGTACACCTAATAAACCTGGTCTTAGAACACAAAGCAAAATCTTACAGATGTAAAAGGAGTGGGAAATTAGGATGTAGACATCTGGGTGAGGGCCATTATCCTGCCTACAACCTATGGGTTAGTTTTCTCAGATGTAAATCATACCACAGCCAGGCATGGTGGCTCATGCCTGTAGTCCCAGCTACTTGGGAGGCTGAGGTGGGAGGATTGCTTGTGCCCAGGAGTCGGAGGCTGCAGTGAGTCGTGATCATGCCACTGCACTCCAGCCTGGGCAACAGAGCGAGACCCTGACCCTAAAAATAAGTAAATGATAAATAAATAAAATCATACCACAGTAAAATTGATCTTTTCTTTTTCAAAGTGACCGAAATCCTCTTGGAAATGTAGAAACGCTCCTTGATAATCTTTGCCATAAAATGAAAGCTACCAACTCTCTCGGAAGCATTAAGAAGAAGCACACTTCTTCACAAAGTAGATAGCACACGGCAGAGTGGGGGCCAGAAGACGTGGCTCACCTCAATGCCTGCCTTGTTCTAGAATTTTTTTTTTTTTAGTAACAGCTCTTCATTTTAAGAAACTGGAAAAAGAACAACAAAATATACCAAAAGAAACTCAGAAAAAAGATAAGATACAAAGATAAAAAGCTGCAAATGTGGAAAGAATAAAGTGAGACATTATAGAACAGCTTTGAAAGCTGCATACAGGTATTTAAGGCTGTATGCACCCTGGTGCACAGCAGCGTTATTCATCGGGCAAAAAAAACCCATCAAACCATGAAACAAAAACACCCACCGCCTGGGGAGCACTGGATGCCGCGGAGTTTTATGCAGCTTTTAAAAAGAATGATTTGAACGTCTGGTTAAGGTGGCGCTGTGCATTCACACTTCGGCCCTTCGTCTCCACAGACAAGATAAACTCAGCACATTCGACACGGCCCGGAGGAATGATCCATGGCCTCGACAAAGAGAAAACTAAGAAGACATTGCTGGGCTCAGAAGGAAAGTAAACATCTCCCAGGACCAGATGTGGAGTAGATGGGAGTTGGAGAGAAGCTGAAGCCCAGGCCCAGCACCAGGCTGGGGGCCCAGGTGCTACGGGGGTCCCAGCCATTAACAGAGCTTCGTGCAGGTGGGCAGCTGGAGCCAGGGGGGCTTACTCTCTTGTGAAACAGGCAGAAAAACAGGCCAAACTCTGCTGGGGGCTGCAGCCTTTAGGGAGCAGCTGGTCTCCCGAGGCAAAAGGACACACACGTTGTGGAGGCCAGGAACTGGACCAGCCTGTCGGGGGCTTGGTAACTCCATCCAGAATATCCTCAGGGTCTCCACAAGGCAGACACAGCACAGTACCACAGGAGATGGCTGGGACAAAGAACCAGGAGCTGGAGGGGTGAGGCGGTAGGGGGGCAGCAATCCTGAAACAATGAGAACAGGGAAGAGAAAGAAAAGTCATACCAGCTCGGAAGAGCTTGCAAACCGACGTTCCAAAACACGCCCAGAATTCTAATGTTCACAAAGTTATCCAGTCAATAATTAGAATCCACTGCAGATGAAATTAATTTTGTAGAATAGTCTGATAAAGACTAAAATAAATGTGCTTGGGAAGCTCAAGGAGAGAAATGAAGAAACCTAGAACTGAAGATACTGTTCCCCAAACAGGAAGGAAGGAAAGAAGGAAGGAAGGTAGGAAAGAAGGAAGGAAGGTAGGAAAGAAGGAAGGAAGGAAAGAAAGGAAGGAAAGAAGGAAGGGCAGAGGGAGGGAAGGAGGGGGAGGGAGGGAGGGAGAAGGGAAGGAAAGAAGGGAGGAGGGGGAGGGAGGGAGGGAAGGACAGGAAGGAGGGAGGAAGAGAGGAAGAAAGGAGGGAGGGAGGGAGGGAGGAAGGAAAACAAAAAGCTTAAAAAGAACCAGTTAGAAATCTTGAAAATAAAAAATGGTCACTGAAATAAAAAACGCGCCTCAATAGACAGGCTAAACTCTAGACTAGACATAGGTAGAGAGCTGATGAATTGGAAGCCAGTGCTGAGAAATTCAGCCAGAACCCTGCATAAAGAGAAAAAAGTTCTGAGAGGAGGAAAGGGCTGCTACGCAGTCTGAGGAGAGATCCAGAAGACCATGGAGAAGCAGTATTTGAAAAAATATTAGCCCTGAATTTTGCAGAATTAGGGAAAGGCATGACTCCTCAGCTTGAAGCTGAGGTTTGAATACAAAGCAGGATAAAGGATAGTCTCAACCCTTGCCCAGTTGTCACTGGATATCAGAGACAAAATGCCATTTTCCAGAAAGTGTGTAAAACGTGGTCTCATTAAAGAAAGAACAAGTGAGCACAGGGCACATCCTCCGGAAGATTCTATGATGGTGTGAGCCTGGGGTGAGCACAGAACACACGGCAGGTGGTTCGTCTGGGTTCCTAGGGGAGGACGGCAGGGCTGGAGGGGACCCAAAACAAAGCCCAGAAGCCGCCCAACCATGTGAAATCATGAAATGTGGTAACTACTTAAAAATGTGGGCCGGGCGCAGGGGCTCACACCTGTAATCCCAGCACTTTGGAAGGCCAGGGCGGGCAGATCACGAGGTTAGGAGTTCAAGACCAGCCTGGCCAATATGGGGAAACACATCTCTACTAAAAATACAAAAATTAGCCAGGTGTAGTGGCAGGTGCCTGTAATCCCAGCTACTCGGGGAGGCTGAGGCAGCAGAATTGCTTGAACCCGGGAGGCAGAGGTTGCAGTGAGCTGAGATTGCGCCATTGCACCCCAGCCTGGGTGACAGAGCGAGATTCTGTCTCAAAAAAAAAAAAAAAAAAAAAAAAAAAAGTGTAGTTACAGCCGGGCATGGTGGCTCATGCCTGTAATCTCAGCACTTTGTGAAGCTGAGGCGGGTGGATCACTTGAGGTCAGGAGTTCAAGACCAGCCTGGCCAACATGGCAAAACCCCATCGCTACTAAAAATACAAGCATTAGCCAGGTGGGGTGGTATTAGCCTGTAGTCCCAGCTACTCATGAGGCTGAAGCAGGAGAATCGCTTGAACCCAGGAGGTGAAGGTTGCAGTGAGCCAAGATTAGACCGCTGCACTTCAGCCTGGGCCACAGAGCAAGACTCTGTCTCAAAACAAACAAACAAAAAAACAAAGTGTAGTTACTGAAACATCAAGTATCGGCATACGTTCTTTAGCATCTCTTGCAGTGAAAATCAGCTGGAAAAGAATTCTCCCAGCTTTTGTTTACCTGAAAAGGTCTTTCTTTGGCTTTCATTTTTGTAGAACAGTTTCACTGGAAATAATCATGATGACAGCTTTCATTTTCTTCCGGCACTTTGCATATGTTGTTTCATTTTCCTCCAGGCACATATTGTTGTTCCCCTGTATATAATGTATTGTTTTTATTCTCTTGCAGTTTTCAAGCTTCTCTGTTTGTCGTTGGGTTTTAGTAGCTTGTCTACGATGTGTCGAGGTTTTTGTCTGTTTGCTTTATCTGACTTGAGGTTCACTGAGCTTCCCGAATCTTCAAGTTAATGTTTTTAATCAAATCTGGGAAATTTTAAGCCATTATTTCTTCAAATATATATATTTTTCCTTTCTTTTCTTCTCTCCTCTCCTTCTGGGATTCCAATTACATGCATGTTGGACTGCTTGATAGAGTCTTGTGGGTCTCTCAGGATATATTTCTTTTTCTTGGTAAAAAATGAAGTCTTTTTTCTTTATGTTCTTTGCATTAAATACATTTTATTGACCTATCTTCAAGGTCATGGATTTTTTCTCCTACTGTCTCCAATAAGCTATTGAGTCTATCCAGTGAAATTTTTATTTATGTTGTTTTAATTTTCAGCTTGAAGAATTTCCATTTGATTCTTTTTTGTAGCTTCCATTTCTTTGTTGAGGTTCCCCTCTGTTTATTCATTAAGACTATATTTTACTTTAATTATCTGATCATATTTAAAATAGCAGCTTTGAAGTCTTTGTCTATGAAATCTAACCTTTGGGTCCATTCAGAGTCCACTTCTATTCACTGTCTTTTTCCTAAATATGGATCATACATTCTTGTTTCTTTGTATGTCTAGTTATTTTTTGTTGGTAACTGGACATTGTAGGTAGTATTTTGTAGCAACTTTGGATTCCGTTATGTTCTTCTGAAGATTGTTGGGTTTTGTTCCAGTAGGCAGTTAACTTGCTTGATCTGAAACTGTAGAGTCTGCCTCCTCCACAGTGTGTAGTGGCTGATGTCTCTGCTCAGCTTTTCAACTTCCAGCTGTAGTCTTTGTAGCCAACCCTTTGCACCCGTATGCTCAATATTTAGCCAAGGATTTGAGCAGAGTTTATGTTCAGATTTGGCAGCTCACCCTCTATGTAGTTCCCTTGCTTTGGGGGTTCACCCTTAATTTCCCAGCTGCTCAGCCAGCCCTACACTTTGTCTTCTGACACCTCAAACCAATAAGGATTCAACTTTCTGCCATGCATGCTGTGCATGATTTGGGGAATACATGCACTCAAAGGAGCAGAAAACTCACGAGTATCACCTAGTCCTCTTATATCTTTCAGGGTAGACTCCTCTCTCATATCTCCCTCATTTTTCACCAAGCTTCCTCAAGTCTCTGATACGTGTTTGTAGTTTGATGGCCATCCAAGGATTGCGGCAGAGTTTAGACTCAGATTTGGGTCTCACCCCTTCTACAGCTCTCTTGTTTCAGGATTTCTTCCCTACATTTCCAGCTCCTCTGCCAGCCTTGTCCTCTGTACTCTCCCACCTTGAGCTTGGAAGACTGTGGCGCCATGGCCATGGCTGTGGGGTTAGGAGCGTGCTGAGGCAAAGGGCTGGCCTTTAATTGCCTGCATCAGTTCATCATTGGCTGTGATTTCCATCAGCTGAGGGCACTTCTGTATTGAGGGGGAAGCAGTGAGAGGTTAACAGCCAATGTTCACAGCAGCTGGGGGCTAGGGTGTACTAGGCTGGTCCAGGAGATTTGGGCAGGTACCAGTGGTAGTGAGAAAGAGTCCGTTCCAACTCTGCTTTGGAGATAAGTTGGGGCCAATTGCCCTGAAATTAGATTCCTCCAAAGAATCTCTGCTATGTGCCCCACTCGTGACCCTCCTTTCTGCTTGCCTCCTGACATATTCTTTGTTTTTTTTTTTCTGGAGACAAAGTCTTGCTTTGTCACCTAGGCTGGAGTGCAGTGGCCCCATCTTGGCTCACTTCAGCCCCCGCCTCCTGAATTCAAGCAATTCTCATGCCTCAGCCTTCCAAGTAGCTGGGATTACAGGCACACACCACCATGCCCGGCTAATTTTTGTATTTTTAGTAGAGATGGGGTTTCACCATGTTGGCCAGGCTGGTCCCTAACTCCTGACCTCAAGTGATCCATGCACCTTGGCCTCCCAAATTGCTGAGATTATAGGTATGAGCCAACACGCCCGGCCCTCCTGACATGTTCTTTTTAAACCAAGAGGGAAACTGAAGTTTTCTCTCTGAGAACCCACACCTATGCTTCTGGGTCCCTGGGGCTGAGGGATCACTATGAAAAGCTTTATTTCAGGGGATCTGACTTCTCAGCCCCATCAGTCCCATGAACTTTTGCCAACGTCCTTTCTCAGGAATGAAATTAAGCACCCAGGTTTTGTTTCACATAATTCAGCCAGACCCTGCCCCTGCCCCCAAGGGCTTCCTGTGCTCCTGGATGGAGAGAAGATACACAGAGAAAGCACCCAGATGAGTGGCTTCCTTGATGGGGATTTAAAATATTTTATTTTCATAGAATTTCTAGTGCCATAAAAAGGTATATATTTGATTGTTTTGCTTTCACTTATTTATTTGTTTATTTTTGAGACAGTCTCACACTATCGCCCAGGCTGGAGTACAGTGGTGCGATCTCGGCTCACTACAACCTCTGCCTCCCAGGTTCAAGTGATTCTCCTGCCTCAGCCTCCTGAGTAGCTGGGTTACAGGTGCACACCACCACGCCTGGCTAATTTTGTGTTTTCAGTAGAGATGGGGTTTCACCGTGTTAGCCCGGCTGGTCTTGAACTCCTGACCTCAAGTGATCCACCCCCCTCGGCCTCCCAAAGTGCTGGGATTACAGGTGTGACCCACCGTGCTCAGCTTTTGCTTCCTTTTAAAAAGCATTTTGGATTTTAGGGTCTTTCTTTTTCTATCGTGGTATTTCTCCAGTGGAGCCCCCCCTCTGAGTTCTGACCCCAGTTCTTCCATGACATCAGCATTTAATCCCAGTTGATAAGCTGCCACATCCTTTAAAAATCAGCCCACCTGAAATGTTCTACCCCAGCAACTCTGTTCTCACCTTTGAAAAGAGCACCCGACTACTGAATGCCAGGAAAAAGCGCATCCTTTTGAGAGAAATGCATATAGCCAAGGATGGAAATCCTGAAAGCAGATGTAAAATCCCCTCCATGTAGAAAATCATAGGCACCAGCGATGCTATTAGATATGTATGACTAATTGCGGTTAATGCTCGCTGCTGTCAATTAGCCTCATTAGCACAAGCAATTTGAGCACAGGACATTACTTTAATTACCACAAGCAGTTTGTTCATTTGTGGAGAATGTGCATTTCCAAAAACGTTGCGCTATTTGGAAATTAATCCTAACCTCTTGCATTGTTAAAAATTCAGGCAGATAGGGGAGAAAAAAACTGTAAGCAAGCAGATACAAAAATAAAGGTGACGAACGTTACACAGTCATTTTTACTATTATTTTTCTACTATTTTATTTTCTCTGCTAAAGCGGACTAGGGTCATTGTAAGCTTTCTTTTCTGAAATCTATGCGTGGGAGGTAAAATGACTGGCATTAGAGCTCAGCCGAGACATTAAGCCCATTAAGGGAGGCAATGCAGAAAAGCCTTCAAATCTGAGCTTTTATTCAACTCACCCCGGGGCCGGGAAAGGGCCGGCGATGACAGCCCCACCCCACCATACCTTCAACCTTCTTGCTGTGTCCCAGCGAGGACAGTTTCACTCCCACCGGACCCTCCAAGCCTCTTGCCCACGGCTGTGTCCTGGCCGCTGCTTCCTGCCTGGGCCCTGGAGTGCTCCGAGGACCCCTCCCCAAATCCCAGCCACCGCCGCCCTGTTTGGCGTCTCTGATGGAGAGCTGAGCTTCCTGTGTCCTCCCAGCCTGCAGGGAGCAGCACCCGCCACGGTAGCTCCCCTTTCCCGCCTGCTCTGCTGGATGCTGGGTTTCAGTCCAGGTCCTTCGGGCGCCCTGGAACCCCCTTCCCCTCCCCGACCTGGGCCTGTCATGGGCCACTTTAGGGCCCTGGATGGCGGCCCTGCTCCCTGGCGCCGCATCGGCCATCGGTGGCAGACTCCCGCCATCCGGATTCTCCCTTTCCTGCCCGCACCTCTCTTCTTGCGAGTGGCCCAGAAGCAGGGGTGGTCGTTCCGCTGGCTCCTGCTGCACACCAGGCCCTGGGGACATCGTGGCCCTGGGGACATCATGGTCCCTGCCTCCATGGAGCTGACGCTCTAGAGGAGCCGGACACAAAAGGCAAAATGAAAGCACGCGAGCTTCATCATCAGCCAGACCACAGGCTTAAAAGAGCGTTGGCGCCACAACTAAAATTCAACGGGCGGTGGGCGCGGTGGCTCACACCTGTAATCCCAGCACTTTGGGAGGCCGAGGCAGCTGGATCACCTGAGATCAGGAGTTCGAGACCAGCCTGGCCAACATGATGAAACATCTCTACTAAAAATACAAAAAAAATTAGTTGTGTGTGGTGGCCGGTGCCTGTAATCCCAGCTACTTGGGAGACTGAGGCAGGGAGAATTGCTTGAACCCAGGAGGTGGAGGTTGCAGTGAGCCGAGATTGCACCACTGCACTCCAGCCTGGGCGACAGAGCAAGACTCCGTCTAAAAAAACAAACAAACAAATCAATGGAGCTGTAGTTCATAGGGACCCACTCGATGAATTTCTTGGCATGTGTGCCCCTGCAGAGCGGCTCCCAGAACATCAAGCGTCCCGAAGTCCCCACCCTGCTCCTTCCCAGTCCCCCTCCCGAAGGCAGCCCGGCCGAGGGCAAGGCTTGGTGGCTCCCGGGCTCCCGTGCTCTGAGCCTGTGCAATCCTCGTGGGGTGGTGGGTGGCGGGTGGCCGGAGCACTGCTGTCTTCGTTGCTCTGCAGTGTTCCATCCACCAAGTGAGCACAGTGTATTTTTCCATTCTGGTGGGAATGGTGACCTGAGTTACAGAAACAAAAAATGCTCATCTAAACAGTACTTTTAGGTGGCCACTAGGCTCTCCAGACCCAGGTCACAGCCAGCGCCCATCCTCACCCAGTGCAGTCTCGGGCTGGCTCCCTCCCGTCTTGGCCCCTGGCCTGTTCCAGGGCCCCTGAGAGCAGCTCCTGGCCATGCCATCTCCCATGGTGTCCCCAGGCCGGCACTGGTCCCCTGGCCCGTCCGCTGTGGGCTGGTTGCTAAGCCCCTCCCCGGGGGTTCTGATGGCAGTGGCTTCTGGCTCCCAGCAGCAGCTGGGGCTGGCCAGCGGGGGAAGTAGAGGTAGGAGCTGCCTCTCCATGAGAAGGGCCTCTGAGAGGTAAATTCCCTACCCACAAAGGGGGCCCCTGGCTTCTTGAAGGACCTGCCTGTCCTGGTGGGGCCCCAGTTGAACGGCCACCTCTCCTGGACCAGGGCTCCCACTGGGCCAGCCAAGCCCTGGCCTGATGCTGTGAGGCAAAATTACTCGCATTAGAGTTTAGCCAGACAGGAAGCTGGGAGGACATGAAGCCCCCAGCATCCCCAGTTTAGCAGGCAGGGACCGCAGATGGAGGGAGGGAGGGAGAAGAGAGGGCCCATCTCCGCTGCCGTGAGTGCCTTCTGTGGGCAGACGAACTCCTCCCTCGCGTTTGTCCTGCAAGGTGACATTTTAAGGCCCAGACACAATTCAGTTTTTATCGAGCAAGTGTCAACATGCTAGACAGGAATTTTGTAGTCTCCTGCCACTGTTCCTACCCGGGGACACAGAGTCCCAGAACAACGTGCTGTGTTCTCGCCGCATCCTTGCACCAGGAAGCAACCTGTGGGGGAGTTGGCTCTGAAAACGAGGGCAACACGGTGTGCCCAAGGGTGGGATTCTGGTGGCAGTCGAGTGTTTCTTCAGGTGGGCACCCTGCTGCCTGGGGGGCTGTGCCAGGGCCGGGAGGACCCTCCCATCAGACAGGAGCTCCGTGGACAGTGCTCCACCAGCCGGGCTCCTTGGGAGAGTGTTCCAGGACACGGCAGGAGCCCAGGTCAGCAGGGGCGTCTGTCCTGACCTGGCTGTGCCCTCTGACCTGACCTAAGTTGTCTCCCACAATGTGGGGGCAGTTTGAGCCCCTCCAGGGAGATGGTCCCCAGGCCCCCTTCATCTCCCCAGAGGAGGTGGGAGGTGGCTCAAGGCTTGTCCGTCACTGGGAGGGTATGGGAGTCGGGCCCCACCAGGAAGGGGGTAGGAAGGGGCCGCAGACGTCCTGCTCACCAGTGCCCCCTGGGACACCCTGGCCTTGGCGGCTAAGGGACCATGAAGGCTTGCTCTTAGATCCGTGTCACTTGTCCCCAGCCTCCTGAAAGACAGCCCTCATGACAGTCCAGCTCAGTATTCTGCCCCAGGGCACGTGCAATTTTAGGAGATGTTTTTGGTTGCCACACAGTGGGGAATGGGGAGGCTGTTGCTGACATCAGTGAGTGGAAGCTGGGGGGCCGCTCATGTCCTCCCAGGCATGGGACAGCCCCTCACAGCAGAGAACCATGTGGCCCCCAGTGTCAGTGGTGTGGAAGCAGAGGCACCTTGGCCTAATGGATCTACATCTGGGGCTACAGGTGGAGAGAAAGAAAAAGGAAATGAAAGCAGAGGCGTGGAAAGCAGCCCAGCCTCTGCCGTGCTGGGCCTCCTGGAAAGGAGAAGAGGGCGGGCTGGCCCCAGAGGCTCCACTGGGCAGAGCTCCCCTCCCTCAGCCCTGGGCCCCGCAGCTGGGTCTTTTGGGCCCCATTAAAGCTGGCCTTGGGTGTCCTTGGGCCTTGGCAGGACCTGCAGCCACCACAGGGGGTGGAGGCCTGCCAGGGTCCTTGGGTGGTGGCTCACGGTTTGGAGCAGGCCACCTGAGCACCCCGTGTCCAGGGGCAGCATCCCGTGCATCAAACTCCTCACATAGGGAAGGGTTTCCGAGGCCCTCCCTATACCTCGGCCTCGCTAAATGCCTGGGCGGGCTGAGCCCACTGAGCCCTAACCCCATCAAAACACTTGTCACCTTGTCACTTGGCTGTGAGTACTCAGTCCCTCTGCTCCCCACTAGCCCGTGAGCCCCTTTACCAAAGACTCCTCTCCTCCATCCCCACAGCCCAGCATGCACATCATTCATCCTCCCTGAGCACAAAGCTCGTTCTAATGCCCCAGCCTAGAGTCTCAGAGGCATCCCCGTGGACCAGTCCCGATGCTTTGCTGCAGGTGATAAAGGCAGATGTGACTCGCTCCGCTTCCCAGGGGGGCAGGCAGGGGCCAGGGTCCTCAGTGCTGGGGAGCCGTCATCTTCAGAACATTGCCTCTCATCCTCGTGTGTGTGACCTCATGGTCTTAAGATGGCTGCACAGCTAAAGGCATCACACCAGTGTCCCAAACAGGGAAGAGAGCTTCTCCCTACCCAGCTCTGCAGGCCAGGATGGGATCGCCTGGGAACTCCGTCATCAGGTGCTTGGCTCAGGCCTATCCCCAAGGGCACAACCAATGAAAGTTTGTGGGGTAAAGGAGGAGTGAGTGTAGCAAAGCAAAGCCCTTCGACGTTCTCACGTTTGTGGGGCCACATGTGGAGCGATGACTTCGGGCGCACCTCTGTGCTGCCTCCCACTGGCTTCCCAAACCTCAGGGTGCAGCCTGCCTCTGGAGGCAGGAGCAGGGCCCTGGCCGGCTGGGAGTGGCTGGAACTGGGGACATCACCCACACAGGCGGCCTGGGACACACTGGATGCGTGAGCCTGGAAAGGGGCCAGGAGGAGGGGTCTCCGCCCTTCTGGGGCAGCCTGAAACTGGCAGATGTGGCAATGCTGGTTCTGTTCCAGACCCCCTCCGTGAAGTGCCGTTTCCATGCTGCCCTCACTGGACCAAGGGCACAGCTGTGGAGGAGTGTGAGCGAGGGATCCCCACAAGGACAAAAGCAGAGACCATCCACTGAAGATGCACCTCCAATCCCTCCTGGTCACGCCCAGCCCCACACCCAGGGGCCATCTCAGGAGATGCCCTGGCCAGGCCTCTAACCATATCCGGCTCTTGCAGCCACTGAGTCTAAAGCCACCTGGCTCAGGTCCTGGAATGGCACTGCAGGCTTCTGTGGGTGCCAGTGATGGCAGAGAAGAGGGTCCCCCAATGGCACCTGGACAGCCTGGGCAGATGCTGCCACCCAGCCTCATGGTCTCTGGTGGGGTGGCCGAGGATGGGTGGTGGGGTGCGCCTCTCTATGCATCAGCCCTAAAAGCCTAAGACGTGGGTCCTAGAAGTCACGCCTCTCCCCAGAAACCCTCCATGGCTCCCTAGTACCACAGGCGCATTCAGCCTCCTCACACGCTGGCCCCAGCCCCCACAGCCCCTCAACTTCCCTCCCCACTTCCCACTACACCCTCTGTGAAAGCCCAGCTCATCTTTCAGGCAGGCCAAACCCAGGTTTGCCGGGTCTGAGCTTATAAAATCTGGGGGGCCTCTTTAAGAATAAGAATATAGGCTGCGCACAGTGGCTTATGCCTGTAATGCCAGCACTTTCGGAGGCCCAGGCGGGCGGATCACTTGAGGTCAGGGGTTCAAGGCCAGCCAGACCAACATGGTAAAACCCCCACCTCTACTAAAAATACAAAAATTAGCCGGGCGTGGTGGTGCACTCTTATAATCCCAGTTACTTGGGCGGTCGAGGCAGGAGAATTGTTTGAACCTGGGAGGCGGAGGTTGCAGTGAGCCGAGATCACACCACTGCACTCCAGCCTGGGCTATGGAGCAAGACTCTGTCAAAAACAAAAAAGAAAAAAGACAAAGAATATAAAATAACTAAGACAAACACAGGCATAGAAGTGAGTATCGCTTAGACTGAGAAATGAAGTCACAGAAAACTACAGATTTTAAAAAGCTGATTAGTGTCATCAACATTACAAAATGTGGAAAAATCACAGTTCTTCTTAGTCACCTGACTCGCTCTACAATACCTGTGCCCCGGTATTTTCGAATGTGTGT
Organism: Pan troglodytes; assembly: GCF_028858775.2. Classification (NCBI taxonomy): domain Eukaryota; kingdom Metazoa; phylum Chordata; class Mammalia; order Primates; family Hominidae; genus Pan; species Pan troglodytes. Next base: position 70,699,087 of record NC_072407.2, read on the forward strand.
ACTCATTGTTCATCTCTCATAGGACAAGGACTTTGTTTTATGATTTTCTGCAGAGAGAACAGAAAGATGATATGGCCTCTCCTCCTCCACGATGGATACGAATTTACTTTTCATTATTGATGGTGTAGAGAAAGTTCCTGAAGCTTCACAACCCAATGCTGGTGACGTTGTGTACATTCTTAGGATTGGTATCATTCGGGAAAGCCTCTCCTGAGTTTCTTTTGTGTGTCAGTGTCCACAGATGGGCTCGTTTGTAGTGGGAGCTGCAGTTCCTTGTTCTGCAAACAGGAATTGTGACGAGTTTTGCTTTATTCAGTTCCCATCACAAAAGGAAAGAATGTGCAAAAGTGGGTTTGTGGCCATGACTCGCGTGAGCGAGCGTATTCCTGGCAGGAAAGTGCTTTTGTCTGACTGGGCTGCAGCAGGGGCGGCCCCTCTGCTGACCATCCACATGTCTGCTGATTAGAGGGCGTTCCCATGGGCCAGCTTCAGTTCCATCCATCACCCAGGTTCCTGGGCACCCCTACCTCCATAGCTGGATGCTGTGGGATGGGTCATATACCACATCAGGCCTCACCTTTCTGCATCAAGCCAGCAAATTTGCACTTTGTCCCTAGACAGAGACATTCCCATGTGGGGAGGACCAGTGGCAAACTAACTGCACCAGAAGAGACCTTGAACCACATAGATATACCCCACTGTGGTGAGTTGAATTATATGCTCTAAGAGGACAAGTTCAAGCCCTGCAACTCTATGGAACTGAACTCAGCCAATGACCTGAATCAACTTGGAAGCAGATTCACCAACTGGGACTCCAGGAAGGAAGGCAGCCCGTCCCGTCCCCGGGTTTCAGACACGTGAGACACAAGCTGAGGGCTGATGAGCCCTGCTGCACCCAGACTTCTGACTTGCAGCAGTGACGAGATCATAAATGGGCATTGTTTTACGGCGGGAAAAAACTGTCAAAGCCTAACCCCAGTGCCTGGGAATGTGACCTTCTTTGGAATGGGGTCTTTGCAGAGGTCATCAAGCTAAGATGAGGTTAGATTGGGTGGTGGTGGTGGGTGGGGGGGTCCTAAATCCATGACTTGTGTCCTTCTAAGAGGGAAACGTGGATTTAGGACACAGAGACACAGATACACAGACACGCAGAGGGGAGAAGACCAGGGGGACAGGTGGAGACTGGAGTGAGGCACCACCGCCATGGAGTGCCAGGCACTGCCACCAGCAGAAGATGGAAAAGGCAGGACACACCCTCACCGCTGGCCCCCTGGTTGTGAACTTCTGGCCTCCAGACTGTGGGAAAATAAATGTCTGTTGTTTTAAGCCACCCAGTTTGCGGTCATTTGTTACAATAGCCACAAAAAAATCTCACCCACCCACCCAATCCACACTAAAGGTGTCCCCAGCTCAACCTCCCCTCAGCCAGATCCCACAAATGTTTACAGCCCCTAGTACCACCGCAGCAGAGGGGACCTGAACTCCAGAGCGCAGCCAGCCTACAGTCCTCACCGACTGAACAAAGCGTCTGACTTCTGCAATTTTTGTTTTTTGAGATGGAGTCTCGCTCTGTTGCCAGGCTGGAGTGCAGTGGCGCGATCTCTGCTCACTGCAACCTCTGCCTCCCGGGTTAAAGTGATTCTCCTGCCTCAGCCTCCTGAATAGCTGGGACTACAGGTGCACGCCACCACGCCCAGCTAATTTTTGTATTTTTGATAGAGATGGGGTTTCACCATGTTGGCCAGGATAGTCTCGATCTCCTGACCTCATGTTCTGCCCGCCTTGGCCTCCCAAAGTGCTGGGATTACAGGTGTGAGCCACCATGCCCGGCCAACTTCCGCAAATTTTAAATGACTGTGTGGATGCTGCTGGGACCCTCCCAGAAGGGGTGTGTGCAAGAGAGGGGCTCTAAAAATTGAGGTCTCTCAGCCTCCAGGGAAATTGCCAGCCTTTAGAGCTCTGCTTAGTTCACCCAGCCTTCCCCAGGGGGCCTCCGTTCTGGCCCTCTGGGTCTGTCTCTTGGCACTGTGACCTGCGCTGGCTGTAGGACCCTTTCCCTTCCTCCAGGACCCCTGGAACAGGGCTTCCCTGGCAGAGCTCATCATGAGAATCTCCTGGGGGGACCTCAAGGGGCCAGGCCCCATCCTGCTAAGTCAGGGGCAGGGAATGTGGCTCTGAAACCCCCCAGTGGGAGGCTGGGGGCAGCTGTCAGGGGCCCTGCTCACGGCTGGTTGTCAGAGAGGGGACCCTCTCCATGTGGTCTGCCTGCTGGAGGATGGGCCAGAGGCTGGAGGTGCCCAGGATTATGTGCCACTGGGACCCTCCCTAGGATGGGCCCCAGAGACCCTCCCTCCACACAGTTGGACCTCAGGACAAGGGCACAAGCACCTCCTCTCCCAGAGCTGGCTGTGGGGTGAACAAGCCCTGAGCTGCAGCGGCCACCTCATGGTGAGATGTGGGTTGCAGAGGCCAGGCACATCCCTGACACGCAGTGGGTTCAGCCAGGCAGGCTGAGCCACACCTCTGAGACCATCAGTAGCTCCCACTGGCCAGCAGGTCAGCCAGTAAAGGCCGACACCACAGTTCTTCCTACTCCAGCCCTGACCGAGTGTCTGGGTTCACCTCCACTCGGCAGGAAGCACCCAGATATGTGCCAGGATCAAGCCAGGAGAGAAGGATCAGGTAGTTTTCAGGTTGTTCTCATGTAAAATCCTGTAAACATGGCCAGAAACACGTGACTTTGATAGCTACAGATACACCTTTGATTCTGTAACTGGAGAGAGACAGGCTGGAAGAGGAAACCTCAGGAGGTGATAGGTCCAGATATGCGGCAGGGGAAAGGCAGGAGCGGGAGGAAGAGATGGGAGAGAAAGAGGCATGGTGGGAGGGAAGGCAGCCAACTTGCCGGGAAAGTGGCATAAGTAACAACTGAGGCAGAACTGGAGGAAGACAGAGAAGAGAGGCCCAGAGGAGCAGACAGGGATGCAGGACAGAGGGGAAGAACCCTTCACAGCCACGCATGGATCCAGAGTAGAGCTCAGAAAGCTACGGCCTGTGGGCTGAACTGGCCCGCTGCTTGTTTTCATAAATAAAGTTTTATCGGCACAGGGCCACACTTGTTCATTTCCGTGTTGTCTGTGGCTACTTTCATGTAGAGTTGAGTAGTTTTGACAGAGGCTATGTGGCCAGCTCAGCCTAAAATATTCACTGTCAGCCGGGCACGGTGGCTCACGTCTGATAATCCCAGCACTTTGGGAGGCCGAGGCGGGTGGATCACCTGAGGTCAGGAGTTCGAAACCAGCCTGACCAACATGGTGAAACCCTGTCTCCACTAAAAATACAAAAATTAGCCGGGCGTGGTGGTGCTTGACTGTAGTCCCAGCTACTCAGGAGGCTGAGGCAAGAGAACCCAGGAGGCAGAAGTTGCAGTGAGCCGAGATCATGCCAGTGTACTCTAGCCTGGGTGACAGAGTGAGACTCCGCAAAAAAAAAAAAAAAAAAAAAAAAAAAAATTCACTGCCTGGCCCTTTCTGGAAAACATTTGCTGACCTTTGGTTTACACCCATGTGGTCTTTGCTTCCAGGACTGTCCACCCTTCAGAGCTCATTGGGGAATCGAAGACTTTCCCCTTAGCTAGATCCAGGCCTGGGATGGGGAGGCGGCTGCCTGACGATCACACGTCTGCTGGCCCTAGGCAGCCCCGAGACCTCTCGGCACCCAGTCCCTTCTGTGTATGAATAACATCACAGATCCGAGGCGAGCTCTTGCGCAGTCTCCTGTGAGCTGGCCTCCACACGGAAGGGTCATTCGCTAGAATGTTCTCCGCTCACGTTCTGAATTCTGACAAATATTCTCCAAATGTGATTTTCATCGCTTCAAGTGAGACCCAAATCTTGTTAGGTGACGCCAAGGCGAATTCAAATATAAAACTCTATTTGCCTTTAACATTTTCAAATATTAAAGTTATCAACAGAAAGGCAAGTAAAGAAATAAAAGTGCAAATGCGATGGGGAGAGAATGGCCCGCAGGCAGGGGTCGGCGAGGCCCCTCCTCAGCATCATCTGTATCTTGCCCTGCGCTGGAACTTGGCCCACAGGACATCACGTTTGCCGGCACTGCCTGGGAGGTTCCGGACACAATGCAAGAGTCTGGGCTCATAGCCAAAGGCAGGGGCTCATGGCTCAGCTACACACACATCAAATAACAACAACAAGATCTAACCACAGAAACCCTGCTCCCTGGGGTTCATCTTTACCCTGTGTTCAGGGAAAACAGTCATCAGCCCTTGAGTTTCAAATGGCCCAAATTACCGATAATTTCAGCCTAAATTAGGCCATTATGTGCTCGCTGCCAGGGTTCCTTCTCTGATGAAAAGCAAGTACTGAGCGGTATCGTCCTCTCCGGGCAGATGGACGGGGCTGGGGGAGGACGGGGTCCCTGGGCCGAGCCCCCTCACCTCTCTTTTTGGAGGGTAGGGGCTGGTGCTCGGCCCACTGTGACTTGGGCAGGGACGGCAAGCTCTGACCTGCGTCGGCCCTCAGGCCCCAGGTGGTGGCTCCAGGAGGACTTCAGAGGACCAGGGCTCAGTGGGAGAGAGGCTCTGAGTGCCCTGACGGGTGGGCACTGCCCTTTTTGAGTTCCCTGGGGTGGGATTACCGACACACAGTGCCAGGCATCTGTGTGCCCAGGAGGGGCCTTGGAGGTGGAGGCAGAAGCACAGGGGCCGGGGAAGCTCGTAGTCGGGTGTTACAGACTGAATGTGTGTCCTCCAACTTCTTTTTTTTCTTTTTTTGAGACAGGGTCTTGCTCTGTTGCCCAGGTTGGAGTGCAGTGGTGTAATCACAGCTCACTGCAGCCGTGACCTCCCAGGCTCAAGTGATCCTCCCACCTCAGCCTCCCGAGTGGCTGGGACCACAGGTGCACCACCATGCCCGGCTAATTTATCTTTATTTTTAGTAGAGATGAGGTCTTGCCATGTCGCCTAGACTGATCTTGAACTCCTAGACTCAAACAATACACACCCACCTTGGCCTCCCAAAGTGCTGCGATGACAGGTGTGAGCAACCACGCCTGCTTCCCAAAACTCACGTCACAGCCCCGACCTCCAGTGTGATGAGAGATGGGGTCTTCTGGGAGGTGATCAGGAGGGTTAGATGGGTCAGGAGGGCAGGGCCTGGTCTGATGGGACTCATGTCCTTATGAGGAGAGACTCCAGAGAGTGGTCTCTCCCTCTCTCTGCGACCCCTTGAGCTTGCCCAGAGGTCATGTGAGCACACAGCCAGATGGCGGCACCCACAAGCCAAGAGAAGAGGCCTCAGAATGAGCCTCACCCGGCCCGCTCCCCGATTCTGACTTCCAGCCTCCAGAGGTGTGAGAAATAGACATCTGTGGTTTAAATCCCCCCAGCTGAGGGAGTTTGGGATAGCAGCCGCCCGCTGGGGAAATGGAGGCCCTGGGACCTCCAGGCCAAAGGCCAGCGCCTGGAAGGGCATCGCAGAGAGGGAACAGCATAAGCAAAGCTGCAGGGTGAGCAGAGGAAGGCAGGGCCAGAGAGAGCACCCCGTGGGATTTGGGGAGACTGTGAAGGCCAAGATAAAGGCTCTGACTTTATTTTGTTCTTTGGGCAGTAGGAAGCCACGGAAAGTCATTTTTTAGAGGGAAAGTGCAGAGGTGGACGGTGCTTTAAGGAATGGATTCCGGTGCAGTGTGGTTTGTTCTGTCACCTGCCTCTCCCGGCGCCGTTTCCCCATCTACTAGTCAGGGTCCCGCACACACCGTAGGACTCACAGCAGTTTCCCAACTGCAGCACCATTGACATTTAGGGCTGATTTTTGGCTGGAGGGGCTGCCCTGTGTAGTGTAGGACGTTCAGCAGCCTCCCTGGTCTCCACCCACTCGATGCAGGTAGCACCTGCCCCAGGTGTGACAACCAGCGATGTCTCCAGACATGGCCACGTGCCTCAGGGACAGAACCCCCCGACTGAGAATCCCTGTGTTACAGGATGAGAGCCAGGCCAGTGGACGTGCTTTCAAAGGCACAGTGTCCCAGCCTAAAGGGGTGCACAGACTCGGATGGGGGCCCTGACCCTGCCAGGGCGGTGCTGGGATGCCCGTCCTTGAAGCTTCTCTCTGGGTCAAACACCTCCGGCCACGCTCTTGCTCCAGATTTGCTCCAGGCAGGCGGGGGTTTGGTGGGGAGCGGAACCACTTTAGCTGAGTGTGACCAGCTGTATTGCTGAAACTGGGGCTGGGGTCATGGCTATGCCTTGGACTGTCCCAGATGGGGACAAGGTGCCAAGGGAGCATGAAATGAAGAGGGCTGTGGCAGAGACTGGCGTCCATGGAGCACCCTTCATGTCCCTGACTGTTCAGAGCTGGACACAAATCAGCCCGAATTCTCCTTCCACCCTGGGGCTGGGGATGCTGTGGGTCCCTGTTTGACAAGAGTGGTGGCTGCAGCTTTTGCTGGGTGGATGGGTGAGAGGGCTCTGTGGCCATTGCAGAGCCTATGGCACACGAAGCATGTGAGTGACTGGGGCCACTGTCATCCGAGGGACACCCTGCGACCCCAGTTGGGTTATCTGTGGCCCCGGGTGGCACAGTGGCAGCCCCGTTCCAGCTGTGGAGACCAATCACAAGCCCTGGGGAGGGGGGGCAACAAGGTGACTGCCTTCTGGTCCTGATTCCAATATTTACACCCACCCCACCATGGACCCACCTAGGAAAATCTGGGGTTCGTGTGTGAGCGGCCCCCTTGTGTCTGTTGGCTGGGAGGGGAGCTGGGAGTCTGGGCTGCTAGGGGAGGTTTCCACCAGCCCAGTGCCCCAGCTTGCACAAGGACCAAGAGATGCTCAGCGTTGAGCTGGGGCCATGGGGGCTCTTCTGGCTCCCGGAAGTCTCAGCTCTTCCCACACCTCATGTCCTGGGCCGGAGAGCTCAGGGTTTGCTCTCTGTAAGTCACCCAAGTCTGTAACAAGAGAAGCAGTCCCGTGGTCCACTGGGCTTTGCTTCTGATGTGTGGGAGGTGATTTTCTCTGTAAAGGAAATAACTGATCCGTAAGAAACAGAAGGTGGAGGGAAGTCTCTCCTCACTTCATCATATTTTCTGGGGATTGACTTTTTGGTTTTGTTTTATGAAAAGTTCATTTGTGATCTATTATTCAATTAGGAAACGCGCCAGGCATGGTGATGCTTTTTTAAAAGGGCAGAGATAACCTAATAAGTCAAATTCAATTTGGGAAACTGGAGTCTGTACGTTTTCCAGAGTAATTGACCTGCCCATGGGCTGAGATCCAGAGGGAAGTGGGGATGGAGGGAGATGTGAGTCGTGATCCAGGCCCAGGGAGGTGGGGAGGCTGTGGGGGAGCAGGACACCCAGCAGGTGCCCCCAAGCCAATGCAGGAATGGGAGAGACAGTGTCCCTGACAGTGTCACCGCCCAGTGGATTTATTTTTTCTTGCCCACTACCCAGATGAAGCTGATTGATCGAGATGGGGGAATTGCAGTGGAGAAAGTGTTTAATACATGTAGAGCTGGCTAAATGAGAGACCGAGGTTTTAGTATTCTTCAAATCAACCTCCTTGAAAATTCAAAGGATAGGTTTTTTTCAGGGATAGTTTGGCAAGCAGGGGGCTAGGGAGTGGGTGCCACTGATTGGTTGGGGCTGCAATCCCAGGAGTCTGGACAACAGTTCTCATGTGCTGAGCCTGCTTCTTGGTGGGGGCCACAGGACTGTTTGCGTCAGGAGTCTCTGGTCCAATGAAGTCATCTTGTCGTCAGAAATGTAAGCCTCAAAAGACATCTCAGAACGCCAGTCTTAGATTCTAAAATGGTGATGTTATTTACAGGCATAACTGGGGAAGTTGCAATCGTGTAACCTCCTGAACGATGGCTGAGAATCCTGTTAACTCTGCCTACATCTTAGCAGAACTCAGGCCCCTCTCATAATCCTAACCTTGTGGACTTTTATTAATTGTATAAAGATGGTTTAATTTGGGGGAAGGGCTATTATCATTTAAACCATAAACTCAATTTCTCCCAGAATTAGCTTTGAACGACCAAGGGCAGTTTGGAGGTTAAAGGCAAGATGGGCTTGGTTATGTCAGATCTCTTTCACTGTCATCATTTTCTCACTTTATAATTTTTGCAAATGCAGTTTAAATGGGCAGCAGGGCCACCACCTGGGGAGAAGAAAAGAGTTGCCCCCACTCCAAGTCCCTGCACAGGTTGCCCTCTGACCTGCACCCCCTAGAGTCGACCCCCTCCTCAGGGCCTCAGCCCTGATTTCCTTGACATGAGCCCAGCAGGGCCAAAGATAGGAAGGTTGTTGGCACCAGCCAGAAGCAGAGGGAATTTGGTGACCCAAGGGTCAGGTCACACCCGGAGCTACCCAGGCAGACGCGCATGCACACACACTACGAAAGCACTGCAGCACACACCCTGTGTACACATGTGACACCACGTTCTGCACTCCCACGCTCATGCACAGACACCTGCATGAATTATGTCTGTGCACACTCACACCATCAAACACGCTACACTCATGCTCACACACACCCACACACACTTACTCATGCATGTACACCTCCGTGTTCTTGCACGTGCATTCCCACAGGACCATGGCAGGGGGCACGACGTGTGGGAGCACCTGGGGTGCCGTGAGCAGCTGGGACCCTGGGCCGGTCCAGGGAAGGGCCTGGGAAGGACTTGGGTGGATGATGAGGGAAGGGCAGCCCCTCATCTCCACCGTACCCCTCATCTCCTGGTGGCTCACTCCTGTAATCCCAGTATTTTGGGAGGCTGAGGTGGGCAGATCACATGAGCTCAGGAGTTCAAGACCAGCCTGGCCAACATGGTGAAACCCCATCTCTACTAAAAATACAAAAATTAGCTGGGCGTGGTGGTGTGTGCCTGTAATCCCAGCTACTCGGGAAGCTGAGGCAGGAGACTCGCTTGAACCTCGGAGGGTGGAGGTTGCAGTAAGCCAAGATTGTGCTACTGCACGCCAGCCTGGGCTGCAGATTGAGACTCCGTCTCAAAAAGAAAAAAATTGACTTGCAATAATGAGTTGAAAAGGAGGACTTCTCCCAGGTGCATTTCTGGAACCTCAAGGGACAGGAAGGCAGCCAGGCCTCGGGAGCCCTGGAACCCGGGACGGAAGCGTGCCTGCACGTGCTCAGTCCCAGGCTCTACTTTCTGCCCTGTGGCTGTATTTCCTCTCTCTCCGCCCAGCCACCTCGAGGGCGGAAAGTGACATCCGGCAGGAGGCTTCCCTTCTTCAGACTGGGCTCCCCCAAGAGAACTCTTTCTTAGTCCCAGTCCCAAATTCTGAAGGGAGAGTTCTTGACTGACCCTAGTTGGAGTCAGGTGCCCGGCCTGGTCACTCCTATGATGGTGGGTTGGGTTGGGGACGGGGGACATCATGGTCCAGAAAGGCTGCCAGGCACTGGCCCGTGCAGGTGAGGAGAGGTGGTTATGGGAGTGACTGTGAGCTCATGGATGGTGCACACAGCTGATTCGAGTGAGGACTGGAGCCCAGGTCTTTTGAACTCCTGCCCTGGGTTGGGTTCCCTTCAGTGGCATCTTGGACATGGGCTTTGGTATAAGTGGTTTATGAGGGTGCCCGCTAGGAGAGCCCTGGAGTGGAGGGAGCTGGCAGGACAGAAGCAGCCAGGCCAGCCCCAGTCTGCTCCCCTGTGAAGCTCTGGTGTATGAGTGGCCCCTTGGGGTCGTCCCATCTTGAGGAAGGAAGTTGAGCTTTTCATCCAGCCATTGATCAGGGGCTCCACAGACAGGAGCTCCAGGCCTCACTGAGCCAGGCAGCTCCCATGGGCTGAGGGCAGTTCTGCAGAAAGGGTGCTGCAGTGAGTTGTGGGCACCAGATACAGCTGGGGACTGGGTGCACAGAGCCATAAAGCGGACCCCGGCACAGTGCGTGGGCATCCACAGAAATCCTGGGCGCTGCAGACCAGCTAACGGGTGGGTGATGGACAAGGGTCCAGGTGCTGGTCAGTGACGTGGGCTGGCAACGTGCATGCGGCAGCCCCCAACCACAAAGCGGGAGGAGACGAGGGAAGAGGGGTCCTGGGCTTGGCTTGGGTTTGGGGAGCACTCCCTCCTCTGTGGATGTCTGCCTGTGTCCCCCCAACTCAACACAGTCCCCCCACAGAGGGACCCTTGGGGGGAAACACTAACTACCCCAAGAAAATAAAGAGGCAGACACCATGCTGGGTATTTGCCAAGAACAATTCCATATTCAGATCCACTATTAACATGAAGCTAAATGCGAGAAGTGTTGGCTGGGATTTTCAAATCTGAACGATAATACTCACTTATGAACCTTTCCATCACAATGACCCAGAAATAAGACGTGAAGAAGTTGGGATAATGCCATCAAAAGGGTCACGGCGCCCTCATGATTCTCTTGACAGGCATGAATTTATATAATAATCAAAAAGCATTTTCACCATTAAGCAGCCCCACAGCCTGCCAAGGCCATCGTGGATGACGGTCGCATTACTCACGCGCGTCGCCACCCAACCGGCTGGGGCATCGCCGCGCTTCCCATTCTGCTGGGAACACGTAGAATTAAGATGCTAGGTTTCAAAATTATAAAAACATTTTTCCATATTACTTTTTGGGGGGAATTTGCTAAGAATCACATGACTTGAAGGATAATTATTCCCTCCAGTCATTTTATTCACTTGATAAAAAAGTGGGAAAACATAGATAATAGAATATTTACTGTTTTATACATTTCTTTTTTTTTTTTGGCAGAGTCTCACACTGTTGCCCAGGCTGGAGTGCAGTGGTGCCATCTCGGCTCACTGCAACCTCTGCCTCCCGAGTTCAAGCGATCCTCCCGCCTCAGCCTCCCAAGTAGCTGGGATTACAGGTGCCCTCCACCACGCCTGGCTAATTTTTTTTTTTTTTTTTGTATTTTTAGTAGAGACGGGGTTTCACTGTGTTGGCCAGGCTGGTCTTGAACTCCTGACCTCAAGTGATCTGCCTGCCCCTGCCTCCCAAAGTGCTGGGATTACAGGCGTGAGCCACCGCACCCGGCCCAGATCTGCCCTTTCGTGTCTGGCTTATTTCAGTGAGCCTAATGAGCATTCTCACGTTTACTCCACGTTGTAGCATGCGTCAGAATCTCTTTTCGCTTTTAAGGCTGAGCACTCCTCCACTGTGTGCATAGACCACCGTTTGCTTACACTTCAATTCCAGACATGCGAGTGCTTCTACCTTCTGGGTCCTGTGAACAATGCTGCTATGAACACGGGGTGCATCGTGCCTCCAGACTGAGAAGTTAGGGGTTCCCTGCCATCCTCCAAGGCTGGATTCCTTACAAAGGGTGGGGGTGGCACCGAGGCTCATTTCCGGCCTGGGGAGAGCTCCAGCTAACAGGAGGAGGCAGGAGAACCGATGGAGTTGGGAAGTTCCCCACTAATTTCAAGAGTCCTCAAAATGTTCATACTCTTTGATGAATAATTCCAACATCAGGCATTATACAGAGGGAATCAGAGATGTGGCTCAGGGCACTTGTCACAAATGTGGGTGATGCTGGGAACATTAGTTAATGGGCAAAATAAAGAAAAAACACTTTCTCTGCACAACCAAGTTGGGATATGAGTCCAATGTGCTCCCCAGGACACCTGTAAGCACACATGTATATGCGCATCAGAACAGACACGGGTATGCTGGAGACCCCCCTTGTAAACTGCCTAAAAGGCATTAGCTCCAAATGACCATCACAGAGGAGAGGAATCATCAGAGGAGACGAGGGGTGCGGAGGAGATGAGGAGCATGGGGGAGACCAGGAGTGCGGGGAAGACAAGGAGTGCGGGGAAGACAAGGAGTGCGGGGGAGACGAGGGGTGCGGGGGAGACGAGGGGTGCGGGGGAGACGAGGGTGCGGGGGAGACGAGGGTGCCGGGGGGACGAGGGTGCGGGGGGGACAAGCGGTGCGGGGGAGACAAGGGGTGCGGGGGAGACCAGGGGTGCGGGGGAGATGAGGGTGTGGGGGAGACGAGGGTGAGGGGGAGACGAGGGTGAGGGGGAGATGAGAGTGAGGGGGAGATGAGGGTGAGGGAGAGATGAGTGGTACAGTGGAGATGAGGGGTGCAGGAGAGATGAGGGGTACAGCAGAGATGAGGGGCGCTGGGGAGATGAAAGGTACAGTGGAGATGAGGGGTACAGTGGAGATGAGGGGTGCAGGAGAGATGAGGGGTACAGCAGAGATGAGGGGCGCTGGGGAGATGAGAGGTGCAGTGGAGATTAGGAGTGCAGGAGAGGTGAGGGGTACAGTGGAGGTGGAGGGTACAGTGGAGGTGAGGGGTACAGTGGAAATGAGGGGTACAGTGGAGATGAGGAATGTGGGGGAGATGAGGGATCCCCACCCTCAGTGCTGGCCTGTCTTCGCCTGTATTCGTGCTCCTCCATCTGCCCACCCCAGGGTCCACCCACAGCTGGGGTCACAGCTCAGCCACCTGGGCTGAACTTTCCACATCAGGCTCCACAAGGCTCCACTCCCTCCAGCACCCCACTGGCCACCCAGAGCCCCAAGGCCAGAGCTGTCTTGGATCCAGCTCCCCACCTGCCCTCACCCCCAAAGTCACCTACAATTCACCGTGGGGGCTGGGTGAGACCAGAGGCCCTGCCCCTGCCCTCTCCACTTGGACCCACTTTGTCAACTGAAAAGTTTCTCCGAAAAAAACTGCACACTGGCAATATGTTTTGCTACGGGCCAAAAGATTTCCCACATCTGGAGTCTGAATCAACACACATACGTCCTCTGAGACTGGGAAAGCAGTCCCCATCCCCGTGCAAGTCCCCCCGCCAGCATGATCCCCAAACTACCTCGCCGGCGCAACACGTGCCTGGGCATTACGCTGAACTGCACCACCTGCTACCCCCCTTCCCCGCCCTGCACCCCCCACCCCCAGCCGTGCCATCAAGGCCTCTGGGCCACCGAGGACTTGGATTCAGAAAGAAAACAGCAGATGAAAGTCCTGTAATGGACCCCATTGTGCCCCATGGTGAGGCGCAGAAAGAAAAATCAAACCCAAAAGCAACCAAAGGAGTCAAATGATTGTATTTCAGACACACTGTAAAGAAGTCGGCCTTAATGCCACTCCAGGCAAACCATGCAAACCGGCAAAGTGGGTCAGCCCTTTGGACTTCTGAGAACTGAAAAGCTTTCATCTGTCTCAGAGCTCAACTGTTTGTGCCTGGAATTGCTGGTGTGGGGTGGGAATGAAGGGGTGCAGTTTCCCTCCCAGCCCCTCCTTTCCTACCCAGGTCCTTCTTGGTGGTGACTAAGTCTCATGGTGTGCCCACTGTCACTCATTCTGTTTTTAAGAACTTTTCTTTCTGGACATGTTATTCTTGGTGAATATATGTCTTTATTACTACATACTGCTTCTTGGGAACAGGAACATTTTAAGATAACTTTGAAATCTCTTCTTGGTAATGCAAACAGTCATTTTCACAGCAGAACTATTTTCTTTTTTTCTTTCTTTTTTCTTTTTTTGAGACGTAGTCTTGCTCTGTCACCCAGGCTGCAGTGCAATGGCGTGATCTTGGCTCACTGCAACCTCCGTCTCCTGGGTTCAAGTGATTCTCCTTCCTCAGTCTCCCAAGTAGCTGGGGTTACAGGCGTGTGGCACCACGTCCAGCTAATTTTTGTATTTTGGGTAGAGATGGGGTTTCATCATGTTGGCCAGGCTGGTCTTGAACTCCTGACCTCACGTGATCCACCCACCTCAGCCTCTCAAAGTGTTGGGATTACAGGCATGAGCCACCGTGGCCGGCAGTAGAACTATTTTCAAAAGGAGAAAGTGAATACTATATTCTTTTCTCCCTTGTCACAGTTATGAGACTAAATTCTCTGGGGGTTACCTGTGATTGTCTTAGTAATAAAAACTGTGTTCTTAGGCAAAGACGTCCTTTCATTGATCAAAACTGAAATAGCAAAATGAGCATAAATATCGCAAATTACACGTATCTCACCCTGACTGGACGACCGTAAGCCAAGACAAAAGAGACCACTCTTCCTGCAACCATGGAGGGGACCACAGATCAGAGTGGGTTGGGGCCAGCTTTGCGGGCCAACTTCCGGGTCCTTCCTCGAGAGCCACTGTTGCTGGTGGCCCGGGCAAGGCTGCCGGCACCCTCCCCTGAGGCTGGCGTGACATCACACACTCTTCTGGAACAGAGAGGGGAATGTCTCCCTGCAGGACAGTGGCCGTTCTGCTTGTGCTGAGGACTTCTACCCCCAGTGCGCTCCCACACGGAGGGCAGTGGGTGAACGTGGGGAGCGTCACGGGTCCTTGGATGCCACCTGGAACATTCCCAGCTGCCCGGCGGCCTGCTGGTAGTGTCCTCCGGGGCCTGCTCCACACCCACCAGGGTCAGCTGACCCAGAGTTCTTTCCCTGGCTTGGGACTCAGACCCCTCCAGCTGTGAAGACAGCCCTCGGCTCTCACCCCTTCCCGTTGGAAGCTTACTTCGGAGCCCTTGACTTACCTTGGACCCGCCTGGGGCTGAGGCTGGGCCGGGCTGGGGAGCGGCCAGGAGCCGGGGCTTTCTCTGGGTCTTCCCCTCCCCTCTTCCTACAGTGGACAGCTTCCTGCTCCCCAGATCCCACCCTGACCCCTTTTCCCCAGCAGGGCCAAGCCCAGCCTTACCCAGCGTTGTGTCCTCAGGAAGGCGGTCCCCAAGCTGGGTTTCAGTTTCTACATCTGAAACCAGGGTGGGGAGGGAGGCTGACTTCCATGACGCGTTCTAGAACAAGGTTCGAACTCTGTTCCTGCAGGTGGCCTGACCGCCCCCAAAAGGCCTTCCCACCTGGGGGCTGTGGACAGTGGAGGGCGAGCGTCCTCCTGGAAGGTTTTCAGGCACAAGGGGGACCAAATTGTGGACACGCGTGAACAGGCCCTGGGAGTGAGCAAGAACCCCTGAGGCCCCTCCCAGGAAGAGGTTCAGCAGGGGACAGCATAGCCAGACCGTCCACAGTCTCGGTGGACCAAGGCCACGCCACAGACGCTCCACCCCAGGTGGAGAAGAGGCGGCTGGCAGGAGCCCTTTCTCCGGGGGCCCCCCCGGGCACTTCACAGCTCCCCCGCACGCTAGAGCTGCACGTTAGAGCTGGGCCACCGGCCTCGAGTTTCCTTTCATCCCCACAGAACCAGCTCTCGAGGGGCCCTGGGCGTGGGGACCACCCCGCCCTGCCTCTTGCTAGGCAGGCCCCGGGAGATCGGCCTTTGAGCCTGCGGCCTCTGAGCCAGGCAGGGCGTCCGGCACCCGCATCACTGCAGGAGCTGGCGTTGCCACGGTGGCCCTTGAGGCAAGAGTCAGACCCCACTCCGAGGGCCACGGGAGACGCGGCCTCTGGGAACTTGTTTAGAACCTGCATCCTGTGAAACTGCAGAGCCTCCTCAAGTCCCTTCCCCAGTACTGCTTTTGGGGATGGACGGGCGGAGGGGAGGACAGCAGGCAACTGGGTGCCGCTATGGGAGGCTCTGCAGTCCCCTTGGCCTCTCTGCACAGCTCCACTTCCCTTCACGATCACCTTCAGGCTGCAGTGATCACCTGGAGCCCCTCCCAGGGGACGTCTGGTATTTCTGTACCGTCTTCTAGAAAGAGCATCCTCTTGTGGCTGGGTTAGGATTGGCCCCGCCCCCTGCCCCTCAGAACCAGGTACCGGCACCTGACCCAGCCCAGGTTTGTCAAAGATCAGATGATTGCAGACGTGTGGTGTTATTTCTGAGGCCTCTGTTCTGTTCCATTAGTCTATATATCTGTTTTGGTATCAGTACCATGCTATTTTGGTTACTGTAGCCTTGTAGTATAGTTTGAAGTCAGGTAGCGTGATGCCTCCAGCTTTGTTCTTCTTGCTTAGGATTGTCTTGGCTATATGGACTCTTTTTTGGTTCCACATGAAATTTAAAGTAGTTTTTTCTAACACTGCGAATAAAGTAAATGGTAGCTTGATGTGAATAGCATTGAATCTATAAATTACTTTGGGCAGTATGGCCATTTTCACGATATTGATTCTTCCTATCCATGAGCATGGAATGTTTTTCCATTTGTCCTCTCTTATTTCCTTGAGCAGTGGTTTGTAGTTCTCCTTGAAGAGGTCCTTCACATCCCTTGTAAGTTGTATTCCTATTTTATTCTGTTTGTAGCAATTGTGAATGGGATTTCACTCATGATTTGGCTCTCTGTTTGTCTATTATTGGTGTATAGAAATGCTTGTGATTTTTGCACATTGATTTTGTATCCTGAGACTTCGGTGAAGTTGCTTATCAGCTTAAGGAGTTTTTGGGCTGAGACAATGAGGAATGCTTCCAGCTTTTGCCCATTCAGTATGGTATTAGCTGTGGGTTTGTCATAAATGGCTCTTATTATTTTGAGATATGTTCCATCAATACCTAGTTTATTGAGTGTTTTTAGCATGAAGGGGTGTTGAATTTTATTGAAGGCCTTTTCTGCATCTATTGAGATAATTATGTGGTTTTTGTCTTTGGTTCTGTTTATGTGATGGATTACGTTTATTAATTTGCATATGTTGAACCAGGCTTGTATCCCAGGGATGAAGCCAACTTGATCGTGGTGGATAAGCTTTTTGATGTAGTGCTGGATTTGGTTTGCCAGTATTTTATTGAGGATTTTCGCATCGCTGTTCATCAGGGATATTGGCCTGAAATTTTCTTTTTTTGTTGTGCCTCTGCCAGGTTTTGGTATCAGGATGATGTTGTCAGGAGTCTTTCTTTTTCTATTGTTTGGAATAGTTTCAGAAGGAATGGTACCAGCTCCTCTTTGTACCTCTGGTAGAATTCAGCTGTGAATCCGTCTGGTCCTGGGCTTTTTTAATTGGTAGGCTATTGATTACTACCTCAATTTCAGAACTTGCTATTGGTCTATTCGGGGATTCGACTTCTTCCTAGTTTAGTCTTGGGAGGGTGTATGTGTCCAGGAAGTTATCCATTTCTTCTAGATTTTCTAGTTTATTTGTGCAGAGGTGTTTATAGTATTCTTTGATGGTGGTTTGTATTTATGTGGGATCAGTGGCGATATTCCCTTTATCATTTTTTATTGTGTCTATTTGATGGGTTTTTTAATTAAAAATAAGAGATATTTGACCCATTTATACCTGAAAATGTCCTATTCTGTTTCTGTTTTCATTATTGAGAAACAAATGATAAAAAAACCCTAGAGGGGAAAAAAGTGCTTTGAACCCCAAAATATAATTTTGTTTTCTAAGTGTACATAGAATAATAAAGTGTGGCTGAGGTTGGGTGTGTTTTTTTTTTTTTTTTTTTTTTTTGAGACGGAGTCTCACTCTTGTCCAGGCTGGAGTGTGGTGGCACCATCTCGGCTCATTGCAACCTCTGCCTCCTGGGTTCAAGTGATTCTTCTGCCTCAGCCTCCTGAGTAGCTGGGACTACAGGCACCCGCTACCACGCCTGGTTAATGTTTTGTCTTTTTAGTAGAGACGGGGTTTCACCGTGTTAGCCAGGATGGTCTCGATCTCCTGATCATCTCGTGATCCCCCTGCCTCGGCCTCCCAAAGTGCAGAGATCATAGGTGTGAGCCACTGCACCCAGCCTGGAGTGTGATTTTTAATTGTCCTGAAAGCTTCAAGTTCTTCTGACCCAATGTCACTGTCCGTGAGCTCAGGCCGGCAGGGAAGCATGCTGCGTGTATAACATGTGTCCAGAACAAGGAAGTGCGTCCCTGGGAACAGTCTGGCCCAGGTGTGTGGATCAAGTGTTTGGAGTGGAGAAGCTGGGCAGCTGGAGGGATGCAAAGACAGGCAAGGGTCAGGCATTGGAGGGCCTCGAGTGCCACGATAAAACATTTGAGCTTGATCCTTACAGAATAATGAAGCCACCAAGGTCTCCTAGCAAGAGGGAGTTATGGTGAGGGCTGCATTTTGCAAAGTTGGAGCTGGCTGCTACAGAGTAGGGACTGGACAAGGAAGGGCAGGCAGCACTGGATGGAGTGTACAGCAGAGAGCCAAAATTCTTTGAGATTTTGCCCACTGAGGGGTGGGGTCTGTTTCTCTACCCGCTTGCATCTGGGCTGAGCTTGTGTATTCGTCCATTTTCCCGCTGCTCATAAAGACATAACTGATACTGGACAATTTACAAAAGAAAGAGGTTTAATGGACTCACAGTTCCATGTGGCTGGGGAGGCCTCACATCACGGTGGGAGGTGAAAGGCATGTCTCACAGTGGCAGACAAAAGAGCACTTGCGCAGGGAAATTCCCCTTTATAAAACCATCTGATCTCATAAGACATACTCACTATCATGAGAATAGCACGGGAAAGACCCGCCCCCATGATTCAATTACCTCCCACTGGGTCCCCCACAACATGTGGGAATTGTGGAAGCTACAATTCAAGAGGAGATTTGGGTGAGTACACAGTCAAACCATGTCAGCCTGTGACTGCTTTGACCTACAGAACATGACAGAAGTCATGTGCCAGTTCCAGGCTTAGCCTTTAAGAGGCTGCCCTTTGCTTCCTCCTGCTTGGAACACAGCCACCATACTGGGAGGAAGTCCAAGCAGCTACATGGAGGAGAATGAAGGCCCTGCCCACTGTCTCCAGCTGAGGCCTGAGCCTCCAAGCCGCACTCATTCACCAGCCATGAGTCTGCTTCCTTGAAAGTGGATCTGCCATGCCTGGAGGGGCCACCCCAAGTGATGCTGCATGGAGCAGAAATGAGCTATCCCCACCCATACTGCAAAATCATATTGTTTTACGCCACTAAGTTTTGGGGCAATTTCTTATGTGGCAATAAATACCTGAAACATTGCTCGTGGGAGGCTGGGAGGGAGAACTTTGCCAGGCTCTGTGGACCCTGAGCTGGGGCCTGGGCAGTGGCTGGGTGAAGCCTAGTGCAGGTTTGACAGCTGTTCCCGTGTTTTGTTTCCTGCGAAAATCACAGCAACCTCCTTCCCACCCTCGCCCCCACTGCAAACAGTGTTCAGTCTCCCTGGTGATGCAGCCCCACTCGGTGGCCAGCTGCTGGGCACGGGGCTGCCGTTCGGACAGCTTGCAAGACAGCTGTGCTCCCGGAAATGGAGGGCCCTGGCGATGGTAATTGGCAATGTCCTTCCTTTGGGAAGTCAGCCTGATTCTTCAAATACAATAACAGGGTTTGAGAATTTAATCTTCCCCCCAGGGATACTATTTATTCTGTTATTCATGCATCACGGAGAAGAAAGCTCTTACCACTAAGGATCTGTCAACTTGATTTTCTCTTAATCAGCGCTTATGTCCATCTTTCTGCCAGATCTATGTCTTCTTTGACAAAAACATGGAGCATAGCAGTTCTTTTCCTCAGAGCAGCGCTAGACCCCAAATACTTTTCGGTGGAGACGAGACAGCCCCATGGCCTGTGCTGCTGTTAGATATCTCATCCCTGCACCTCAGTGTCTCAGTCCTGGAGGATACGGGCTCCCCACCTTCCATGGACCCCGGCACTGCGGGTTGCACAAGAACCCAGGGCATCGGATACATTTGGCATTTCAGACAAAACAAAGAATGTCTTAGTAGGATACATCCCAAATGTCGCACGGGACGTACTTACACTCAAAAATCAGTCACTGTCCGTCTGGTATTCACATTTAACTGCGTGTTCTGTGTTTTTATTTACCTAATTGCACCTGAGTCACCTAGGGGGACATTTGGAATAAAGGAGCCAACGACAAAAGCAGGAAGGGCTCAGGGAAAGCTGGGGTTCGGGTGGGCAGGAAGGCCCCAGGGGAGGTGCGACAGAAGGTCAAGGAGGACCCTGCAGGGAGGAGGGATTGGGCAGAGCCTGGGCAGCTCCACTAGATTTTCTTTTCTGTTTTTCTTTTTTTTTTTTTTTTGAGATGGAGTCTTGCTCTGTCACCCAGGCTGGAGTGCAGTTGTGCGATCTCGGCTCACTTGCACCCACCTCCCGGATTCAAGCAATTCTCCTGCCCCAGCCTCCCAAGTAGCTGGTACTACAGGCGCGTGCCACCATGCCTGGCTAATTTTTATATTTTTTTTTAGTAGAGACCAGGTTTCGCCATGTTGGCCAGGCTGGTCTTGAACTCCTGACCTCAAGTGATCCGCCCACTTTGGCCTCCCAAAGTGCTGGGATTACAGGCGTGAGCCACCATGCCCCCCCACCAGACTCTCTTTTCTTTCCTTTTTTTTTTTTTTTTTTTTCTGAGTCTTGCTCTGTTGCCCAGGCTGGAGTGCAATGGTAGGATCTCGGCTCACTGCAACCTCCACCTCCCAGGTTCAAGCAATTCTCCTGCCTTAGCTTTCCGAGTAGCTGCGACTACAGGTGCCTGCCACCATGCCTGGCTAATTCTTTGTGTGTGTTTTGGTAGAGACGGGGTTTTGCCATGTTGGTCAAGCTGATCTCGAACTCCTGACCTCAGGTGATCTGCCTGCCTCGGCCTCCCAAAGTGCTGAGATTACAGGCATGAGCCACCGTGCCTGGCCACTAGATTTTCAAAGAAGGTGAGGGAGCAGCCAATAGATTTGAAGGGAATTAGTGACCCACTGTCCCGGTTTGCCTGGGGCTTTTTGGTTTTCACCTGGAAAATTCTGTGTCCCAGGAAACTTCTCAGGGATTTCCAGCCTAGGGAACTGGGATGGCTGATCACCCTAAATAGGAAGGATGTTCTAGATAGAGGAATGTTCTAGACAGAGGAAACAAAGTGCAGAATCACCCAGGTGTCTTTGCCTCCTAGAAACAGCTTGACTCTGTCCTCTCTTCCCTTGCAGAGGGGCGTTGGGGAGTTGGGTTGGGTTGGGTGAGTGAGGCTCTTGCCTTGGGTACAAAACGCGCAGGGTGCCAAAAAAACTCAGTGATCAGGATAAATAATATTTCAGTGCAATATTTGTAAGTCCAAATTAATGTGAAATATCCATAATGAACAAATTATCAAACATTTAAATAATGTTCCTTAAACATAGAACTACTGTATCACCCAGCAACTGACTTCCCAGGTATAGGAATTGAGAACAGATGTCCAAACAGATCCTTGAACACAAATGTTCATAGCAGCAGTCTTCATAAATGCCAAAGGGGGAAGCAACTCAAGTGTTGATGAGCTGATGCATGGATAAAAAGTGGTCTATCCAGCCAGGCGTGGTGGCTCCCAGCATTTTGGGAGGCTGAGGTGGGCAGATCACCAGAGGTCAGGAGTTCTAGACCAGCCTGACCAACATGGAGAAACCCCCACCTCTACTAAAAATACAAAATTAGCCTGGTGTAGTGGTGCATGCCTGTAATCCCAGCTACTCAGGAGGCTGAGGCAGAAGAATTGCTTGAACCTGGGAAGTGGAGGTTGCAGTGAGCCAGGATTGTGCCATTGCACTCCAGCCTGGGCAAGAAGAGTGAAACTTCGTCTCAAAAAAAACACAAAAAACAAAAAACAAAAAGCAAAGTAGTCTATCCATATAACAGAATATTACTCAGCCATGAAAAGGAATGAAATATTCATGCTACAATATGGGTGAACCTCAAAACATGCTGAGTGAAAGAAGCCAGACCCAAAAGGCCATAGATTTTATGATTGCATTTATACGAAATGTCCAGAACAGGCAAATAGAGCAGATTTCCCCTGACAGCCCTCAGAAGCAAACCACCCTGCCGACACCTTGATCTTGGACTTCCAGCCTCCAGAACTGTGAGATGATGCATTTCTGTTGGTCAAGCTGCCTGGTGTGTGGTACTCTGCTATGGCAGCCCAAGCCGACGACAACAGTCTCGCTCGTCAGACTGGTGAAAATGTTAAATGTTTGCTAGCATCCAGCTGGGGATTTGGGGAAAGAGGCACTTAGATTCCAAGAGGCTGTAAATGGGTGCAGTATTTCCAGAAGGTAATTTGGTGTTTTATTTTTTTTTTTTTGAGACAGAGTCTTGCTCTGTCGCTCAGGCTGGAGTGCAGTGGTGCGACCTCAGCTCACTGCAACCTCCACCTTCTGGGTTCAAGCCATTCTCCTGCCTCAGCCTCCCGAGTAGCTGGGACTACAGGCACCTGCCACCATACCTGGCTAATTTTTGTATTTTTAGTAGAGATGGGTTTTCACTGTGTTGGCCAGGCTGGTCTCCAACTCTTGACCTCTGGTGAACCACCCACCTCGGCCTCCCAAAGTGCTGGGATTACAAGTGTGACCCACCACACCCAGCCAGATTTGGTAGTTTCTAACAAAGGTTGAAGTTTGCACACCTTGTGTCCTCTGGTCCCAGGCTAAAATGCCATCATCTGATTCCGGAAGGCTTCTGCATGAGGACGTCCGTTATATCCCAGGACACTGGGAACCACATGAATGTCTATGGCTGGAGGGAGGTAAACTGAGAGTGTCATCCACATAGTGAAGTAATGCCTGGCTCGTGGAGAGAAAACAGCAGTCCTCACCTGGAAAGATATCTGAGATGCATAAAATCAAAGAGGCAAGTTGTAGAAAAATAAGCACAGCAAAATTCCATTTAGCTTTTTTTTTTAAATTGCATGTATAACTGCAGTGAAAATTCAGAAACATTTGGAAGAATACACATTTGCAGAAGTTTGTTTGTTTGTTTGTTTGAGACAGAGTCTTGCTGTGTTGCCCAAGATGGAGTGCAGAGGTGCAATCTTGGCTCACTGCAACCTCCACCTCCCGGGTTCAAGCGATTCTCCTGCCTCAGCCTCCTGAGTAGCTGGGATTACAGGCACACGCCACCACGCCAGGCTAATTTTTGTATTTTTAGTAGAGACAGGGTTTTACCACGTTGGCCAGGCTGATCTCGAACTCCTGACCTCAGGTGATGCACCCGGCTTGGCCTTCCAAAGTGCTGGCATTACAGGTGTGAGCCACTGCGCCCGGCCACATTTGCAGCAGTTCTGCTAGAAGCATGAATGGCAGAACCTGCATCTCATTTTTTTAGATTTTTAAAGAGCGACGTGATTCTGTGTCATTTTCACTGTGTTTTATATTTTCCTTGTCTTTTGAAAATAATAATCGCTTTAACAATAAGCACTTAAACTAAGTCAATATAGAGACTACATTTCTATTACAGCTGGCTTTCAAGAGAGGGGTCCTGTGAGGCCTTTTCCTTCCCAGCGTCCTCTGAGGAGCTGCATAATTTTCTGGCTTGAAATCCAGATAACTCCAGATAACTGGTCACTACCCTTCAAAGCCCTGTGCTGGCTGAACCGTTCCTGCCTCATTTCGTTTCTATAGAGACCCTGTAGGGTAGGTCAAGGTGAGGCAGTGGTGCTTAGTGCAGGCTCAAGGCCTCACGGCTGCGCGTGCTGAGACCAGAGTTGAGCCTGGGCATCTCTGGCCTCTGCGTGGTTTCCTCCGCTGGGTCTGAGGATGAGCAAAGGCTGATTCCATCCAGCCTGACTCACCTGGGCTGGGGGGCGGTGTGGGGAGGAAGTGTCTCCTGTCAGCCCACATCCAAGATCACCACCAGCTGGTGAGCTTCCCGGGGGTGGGGCTGCTGGTCAGCTCCAGGGAGGCTGGGGGGGGGGGGTGACCCTCCGCAGGGGGCCCCTCCTTCCAGGAGGCCATGGTTGGTACCGCACAGCGAGTGGACTGATCTGGTTGTAGCGTTAGCTCTTCCCAATACCGCTTCCCTCCCGGTGACGCCGATGCACAGTGACCCGTGCGTCTGGTGGCTCCTGACTGATGGAATTCAACCGCTGTCCACAAAGCCCGGCGAGTTGGGGACAAATGGGGCGATGCTGTCACCCTCTGAAAGACAGCATCAGAGGGATGCCGCTGAGAGGAAGCGGCAGCTCAGAACGGCGGCCGACTCCACCCGTGGGGTCAGCCGCCGAAATGCGCCTGGTTCTGGATTTACAGCGACAGGAAGCAACAGAGAAGACGACCCCAGAAAAAACGGGGAGAGAGGAAGCAGACACTAATCAGAAACGCTGCAAACCCATCACTGAAAGTTTAGAACCAGGGCCAGTGAGTCGCTGCTGCGAGAAGTCTGAGGGTGGACGCCCTCGGAAGGAGGGACGCACCTGGAGAGCTGGGCAGTCGCACCTGGAATGGGGGCTGGATTGGATTTCACCAAGAGGTTTTTAAATACTCATCACTTTTTAGTCCTCTAAAGTATTTTGGGGCCAGACGCAGTGGCTTACACCTATAATCCCAGCACTTTGGGAGGCTGAGGTGGGTGGATCACCTGAGGTCAGGAGTTCAAGACCAGCCTGGCCAACATGGAGAAACCCTGTCTCTACTAAAAACACAAAAATTAGCTGGGTGTGGTGGCGGGTGCCTGTAATCCCAGTGACTCCGGAGGCTGAGGCAGGAGAATTGCTTGAGCCTGGGAGGCGGAGGTTGCAGTGAGTCGAGGTTGTGCCACTGCACTCCAGCCTGGGCAACAGAGCAAGACTCTGTCTCAAAAAAAAAAAAAAAAAAATGTTGGGTCCCTGAGAAGCAGGTCAGAGCTTTTCCTGCACAGCTCAGGCCTCCAGGTGGAAGCACCCCTCTCTCTTCCCACTGCCCCTCCTTGTGGCCCCCCAGCTGCCTGTCCTCCTCCTGCACACCCACATCCTGGTAGCCAGACGGGTTCCCATATGGCCCTGGGTGCTGCTGATGGGCCTGACTCAGGGCCAGGAAACAGGGGCAGCTGTCCAGGGCCTGTCGCTGAGTCACCTACTTCCCGCCCCCACCCCTCCCAACTGCAGGCGTCAGCCTCTGGCGAGGCCATTAGCAGCCCCTCTTCCTCCAGGCTGAGCTACCCAGAAACCCCCAGCTGGATGAGTCACCCAGGGCACAGGTGGATTCACGGACTCCCGGCTGTGACCCTGCCTCTGACCAGCAAGGATGTCCCTGAGGAAGCCCATCTCCCATGGGATGAGTTCACCAAGGAGCAGGAGGGGAGGCTACATGGTGGGGGGCGGGGCTGGGGGCTGGGAAGGAGAGGCTTCCCTGGCACAGAGCCCAGGGCAGTGAAGGAGCGGGCCGGGGGTGGTCTGTTGGAGAAAGAAGATGCAGGTGGTGGGTTTAGGGAGGAGAGAGTGCCACACTGCAGACAAGGATGGCTCCAGCTAAAGAGCCCAGGACTTGTGAGCTGAGCAAAGCAAGACATCAAAAGCGACATCCCCCCTCCACTCACCCTGGAATTGGAGGGGAGAGTTGAGCTTGCGTGGAACTGCGTCTGGGGTGGGAGGTTGCAGGGGCATCCTGAGAAGCCACCGTGGCTCCCAAGACGCTGGTAGAATGTGTCCACTAATAAAAAGCTGACTAAACACTTTTCAAAGATGCAGCTCTCCAAATTATCCTAGTGACCCCAGGCTTGTCTCAAGCCCATCTCCCTGGGAGACGACAGCTTTCCACGAGGGCTGTGCCACCAACGCTGCAGCATGCGTGCCAGCCACACAGCTCGCGTTCCAGTGCTAGGGGAGCGGGTGCTTGGGCAGCGGGGCACTCCTAGAACTATTCCCACAGCAGACGGCGAGCGGCAACTCAACCATCCTATGCAAGTGAGATCAATACATCCTATATATATATAGGTGGCTATAAATACACCCACCATGATCCAGAACTAAATGCATCCCCAATCTAACTTCCCCTTAAAGAGCCTAGAAGTGCCTGTGGCCTTTCCAGCACCACATTGTCTGAGGGGAAACTGAGGAAGTGATGTGTCGAGACACAGGTCTTAACTGGCTGTGATTATGGCCTGCTTTCACATTTCACAAAAAATTTACAACCACGAAAACACATGGACTTAGGGCCCTGCCTGTGGCAGAGCCTGTACTGGCCTACACCAACATTCCATGTCCCCCTCCTCCTTCAGCTCCAGAACTCAAGTGAGCTCAACACCATCCATAATAAAAGACCCTGTTTCCAACCTGTTTCCAAGCCTCCGTTGTGGCCGGGCATGACTCTGGCCAGCAAGATGCATGCAGAAAGAATCTTCCAGAAGGCTGCTTTAAAGATGGCATTCTGTTACCCAATGTCCTCAAACCTCCAAAACTTGCTCTTCCTCCTTTTCTGCCTTCTCAGCTTGCACTCGAAACTCCAATTTCTACCTTAACCCCTTAGTAAAAGCACCCAATTGTTTCTGTGAATGAAACAACGCTGTATAATGAACCCATTTAACAAGGTTCTGTCGAATAATCGAATACATATATTAAAAACTCATTCATAGAATGGTATAATTCTATCCATTGATACAACTTTCACCTTAGCCAGATCCTTTGCCAGCTACTCATTTTTTTAGGGGAGCGACTCTAGGGTCTTTTTTCATGACTGCTGTGTTACTGGAGTGGGGCTGGGTGGCGTGGAAATCAGGGAATGGGGGAATCAAGGACACAGACATTTGCAGGGTCAAAGAAATGCCAATTTTAGGTCATCGAGCCATTTCCTCATTTCTTGAGTAGTAATGAGATCATCGTGGGACTGATAGGTGGTATCGTTCGTCACGTTATCATCCAAACCTCTCCCTCTGATGAGCCCGTCTTGCAGACATGAGCTTCTCAGCAGCGGTGGAGGTGGTGTACCCTCTCACGTGTTTTTATTCATTCATTCATTCATCAAACATTTGTTGACCACTGTGAAACTGATTGGAACAATTCCTACCGCACGTGATGGAAAACCTCTACGGGCCATTGGCTTAAATAAGAGAGATGCTTCTTCTCCTCTGTTGTGAAACAAGCCGGGAAGTGTGCAGCCCAGGGACCAGGCTCAGGGTCACTGGGACCCAGGCTCCCTCGGCCTTGATGTGTCACCTGAAGCCATCACCTCATGGTCCAAATTGGTTGCCCACCTCCAGCCTTCATGTCCACACTCCAGGCAGCAGGAAGAAGGAATGGAAAAGGACCAAAAAGGGGGCGTACCCATGTAACCCCCTCCACCTGGAGTGTGCTGGGCCTCATTCTGTACCCGGTCAGTCCTGCTCACCTGTCAGGTTCAGCTCCCCTAATCCATGCATCTCCTTCCCACGACAATGGGGTGGTTATTTGTACAATAACCATTTGTTGCATACAGTTGGCCCTCCATGTCCACAGTGGGTTGGTTCCAGGAAACCCCTGGCCACGCAAATACCGAAATCCGTGGATGCTCAAGTCCCTTATATAAAATGGCATAGTATTTGCATATAACCTATGCACATCTTCCCATATGCTTTATTTTTAATTTAACTTTTTTATTTTTGAGATGGAGTCTCACTCTGTCACCCAGATGCTGGAGTGCAGTGGCGCCGTTTCAGCTCACCGCAACCTCTGCCTCCCGGGTTCAGTTGTACAAGTGATTCTCCTGCCTCAGCGTCCCGAGTAGCTGGGATTACAGATGCCGCCACCACATCTGGCTGAGTTTTTGTATATGTAGTAGAGAGAGGGTTTTGGCATGTTGGCCAGGCTGGTCTCGAACTCCTGACCTCAAGTGATCTGCCCGCCTCGGCCTCCCAAAGTGTTGTGATTACAGGCATAAGCCACCGTGCTGGCCCTCCCATATGCTTTAAATCATCTCTAGATTACTTATAATACTGAGTATAATGTAAATGCTACATGAATAGTTGTTATACCGTATTGTTTAGGAAATAATGACAAGGAAAAAAGTCTGTACGTATTCGTACAGAGAAACCCATCCTAGGCCTACCTACAAGGACCCAGTCCACAGTGGGTTGAACCCACAGCCAGGGAACTCACAGATACAGAGGGGCCAACTGTAATGGGTCTCCGTGAGGGTCTAACTCCACGAGGGCAGGGACCCTGCTGCTGATTTCACCACTGCAGCTCCACTGCCAGGCAATGGACGGTTGAACTCCCGTGCAGTGGGCATGGCCCAGGTGACCCTTGACCCTTGCTTGAGTTCTCAGCTTCAGGGTGGTTTTTCCTGGTGGTGGACAGCGCTTCTAAGGAAAATGGGCTGGCTCGAAGGCAGCGGGGGACATCAGGCTTTCTGCTTGATTTCGATTACTCTAATGGTGACCCACTTTGTCTGCTGCACACTGGGCTGTCTTCAAGATGACAGGTTGACAATGACTGCCATTGGGTCATTACTGAGCAAAGAGCCATTAGCACACTGGCTGTAGTTCCAGCACAGTCTGTGCCGGGAGGCAGGTGTCTGTCATCCCAGGTGTGCTGGCCTCATTTGTCTGAAGGAATCTGCCGACCTCAGGAAACCCCAGCACGCCTTCAGGCCACTGCCTTGCTTGTCTGTAGCCTTCCCATGGTCACCGCACTTCCGGGCCAGGGTCCCAGCCAGGGTTTATACCGAGAACCACTCACCCAGACTAAGCGGGAAGCAAGACGGTGGGTGTCATCCCACGTGGAAAAAGAACTTAGGGACCTGGAGGAATCAGGCATGGGCATGTTTATTTTGAATACATGTGTCTAATTATTCAATGGAGCTTTCTTAAATGAATTCAAAATACATGTGAAGATTTGTTTCCAGTTGCTTAATGTCTTTTTAATAAGGAGGCTCTGACCAGATAACCTACCCTGAAATTTCTTTTTCGTTTGTTTTTTGTTTTTCGAGACGGAGTCTCGCTCTGTCACCCAGGCTGGAGTGCAGTGGCACGATCTAGGCTCACTGCAAGCTCCGCCTCCTGGGTTCACGCCATTCTCCTGCCTCAGCCTCCCAAATAGCTGGGACCACAGGCGCCCGCCACCACTCCCGGCTAATTTTTTGTATTTTTGGTAGAGACGGGGTTTCACCATGTTAGCCAGGATGGTCTCGATCTCCTGACCTTGTGATCCGCCCGCCTTGGCCTCCCAAAGTGCTGGGATTACAGGCGTGAGCCACCGCACCCGGCCTGAAATTTATTTTTCTTTTTTTCCTTTCTCTTTCCTCACTTTCCTTCCTTCTCTTTTCTTCTTCTCCTTCTCCTCCTCGTCCTCCTTCTTCTTCTTTCTTCTTCTTCCCTTCTCTGTCTCTCTCTCTCCCTCCCTCCCTCCTTCTTTCTTTCTTGACAGAGACTTGCTCTGTTGCCTATGCTGGAGTGCAGGCTTGATCGTGGCTCACTGTAGCCTCAACCTCCTGGGCTCAGGTGATCCTCCCACCTCAGCCTCCCGAGCTGAGTAGCTGGGACTACAGGCACGTGCCATCATGCTTGGCTAATTTTTTAAAAATATTTATTTATTTATTTTTAGTAGAGATGAGGCCTTGCTATGTTGCCCCAGCTGGTCTTGGACTCCAGGGCTCAAGTAATCTATCTACTCACCTCAGCCTCCCAAAATGCTGGGATTACAAGCGTGAGCCACTGCGCCCAGTCTGAAGTTTCTTTGAAAGCAAAAAAGGAAACAAAAAGAGTACATAGGCCCAAATGAAGACAGCTGAAAGTTTAATGTACCTCAAATTCCAGCCCATGACTAAGGGATGGACTTTGAGTCTCTTTTCGAATCCATCTCAAGGATTTAGGTTTAGAGTTTCTGCTCCTTTAAACAGACTAAGAGCCTCTGTGACAAAGTAAATAGAGAAAATAAGTGTAGTCAAGCTCTGGCAGGATTCGGAAGGGGGCCTAACGTGGAAGAAAGGAGAAGGCTGGAATTGACTAAGATGTGCTATGCACTGGGCTGGATTTGTTCTCAGCAGAAAGCAAGAGCGAGCTCTGGGATGGTAGCAGGGCTCCCACTACCACCGGGGGCCAAAGGTTGCAGTATTTCTCAGGTAGCCAAGAGGCACCCATGAGCCCAGCCCCTGCCCACTCCCTGATGTCATCTAGACACAAGGACATGGGGCATGAGAGGACATCATTGTCACTTCTCTGCAGAGTCACAGGAACGTGCCCTCTGCTCCTCCGCCTCTCGGCTGTCCTTCTGCCCACGGCTGGCCCAGACTCCCATGGCGACTCACTGTCTCCCATGCCCCCACTCCCGGCAGGAAACCACTTCAGGGTTTACTGTGGGCTCCGAAATCAGCCTGTGAGTCCTAGTTAGGGTCCCCTGTGCCTGACTCTCCTCTCCCCAGGCTGCAAGAAATAGGGATGACCAGAAGTCAAACTGTGCCCTTGGGAACACCCCACCCCTCACCACTGTCGTGCCAGGAGTCTGTTCCTAAGACCCCTCCCCAAGTCCTGTCTCCTCCTCTTCCTCCCATAAACCACAGCAGACACTCAGCCACCAGGCTGCAGCCCTGCACCTTCTCCAGCAGCCACTGGCCTTCGCCAGAGTTCTTGAAAGCCCAGTTGTCCTTCCCCAGCCACGTGGAGGCAGACGGATCTCTCCTGGGGGCAGCCTGTAGCTGTCTGTGCAAAGGTTCCCAAGACTAAAGTGTAGAGGACAGGTAAGATGACACTGTCATGATCATCATTCGTCCTGTGCCCTGTGGACATCAACCCACAGATGTGACATCAACCCATCTGATATTGAGCCCAGTGGGTGGGGAGATCCTAACCCAGCTGCTGCTGTTGAGGACTTGGGTGGTGTCTGGCCAGTGGGAGGGGAGGTCAGGCGAGTTTTCAGCAGATGACCCCGTGCTCTTCGGAAGCCCGGAGGTGCCACATTGTACAAGTGTGATGCCTGGGATCCTGTGCTCCCCTGATGCCTGGGAACGGGGTGAAGGAACAGCCTAGGCTTGGGTTCTCTCCTGGGTTGTTTCGGGACTTGGCCCCAGCTCAGGAAGGGTTCGTGGAGGAGCCAAGGAGGGCCTTGTTCCTGTGGGATGTCTTTGCCTTGGGCACAAGGACAGCCTCTTGCTGCTGCTCTGCCCACCGCCCACCCCTTGGCGGCCTCTGGGAGTCTGGGCTGCTCTCCCTCTGGACCTAACCAGTTGCCCAATGGCTGGACCTGCTTAAAGCTCCCTCTTAACAACTGGACCAGGCAGCCAGGGGAGGCACTGAGAGGCCGAGCTTCTGAGCTGGTGCCTGTGGATGCTCGACGGTCCCGCAGCTCCCACAATGGGATGGCCAAGCAGACCCTGAGATCCACAGCCCCCCTTTAGTGAAACAGGAGGGAGGTCGCTGGGCACAGGGAGCCGGGAACGCCTGCCCTCCCCGCCATCGACGGCTCCCGAGGCCTGAACCTTCGCTCCAGCCCCAGCACAAGCCGGCCAGGGCGCAGGGCCAAGTGTTGCCCGCCATTCCCCGGGTACCCCATGACCTCCCAGCTGGGACTGGCTCGGACTGAGGAGTCGTCCCTGCCCGTCACCCTCTGGGGTCTCCAGTGCCGCGGAGCTCAGCTGGCTCTTGCAGCGGTAGGGGCTGGGAGGAGAAGCTGCAGGGAGACCGCAGGCGCGGGACGTTGTGGGGGGTCAGGGTTGCTCTGGGGCTGGGACCCCGGGGGGAGCAGTGGGGTTGACGCCACAACGATGACTTGGGCCGCGGGTCTGGGGGCTCTCCCGCGGGGCGATGGGGCTCTGTCTTTCGGGATTAGGGTCTCTCCCACCGGGTTTGGGGTTCTCTCTGCGGATTTGCGGGAGTCTCTCCCGCGGGATGAGGGGGGGCTCTCCGCCGCACCCGCCTATGATGGCCCAGAGGACCCGAGCTCGGGTCACTCCCGTCGCCCTCGGGGCTCGGCGAGGGTGCAGGAGGCGGGCGCTGAGCCGGTGACGCGACTCAGGGCGGCTCCCGGGCGCGCCGCATATATAGCAGCGGCGGCGGTGGCGGCGGCCACACCGGGCGGCGGACACGTGGAGGGACCCGGCCCGCGCCTTCTGCCCCTGCTGCCGGCCGCGCCATGCGGTGAGCGCCCCAGGCCGCCAGAGCCCACCCGACCCGGCCCGACGCCCGGACCTGCCGCCCAGACCCGCCACCGCACCCGGACCCCGACGCTCCGAATCCGGGCGCAGCCGCAGCTCAAGGTACTACTGGCGCCGGGCCGACCCTGCGCCCCCGGGAGGCTTCCCCTTCGGCTTTCCTCTGCCCAGGGACGGTTCTGCCAGGGCCCTGGCCCGGCCGCCGCCTCTGCTCCTCCCCGCAGCCCCGGCACTCCTTGCCTCGGGGCGCAGCCCACTCCGGGTTCCGACCCGCCCGCCCTGTCCTTCCCTTCCAGATGGCCCGAGGCAGCGCCCTCCTGCTCGCCTCCCTCCTTCTCGCCGCGGCCCTTTCTGCCTCTGCGGGGCTCTGGTCGCCGGTAAGTGCGGGGCGCGTCTCCTCCGAGTGAAGGGGACATCAGAGCCGGCCGGGCGTGGAGGGCTTCCTGGAGGAGGCAGCCTCCGCCCTGCCCGCGGGGATGGGGGTGGAAAGTGGAAAGGCTCGTGCGGGCGCTGTCCTGGCCGCGGGCGTCGCGGGAAGGGTCCGGGGCTCCCTGGGATTCCCCCCGCGCGCTTCTCCGAGTGTATCAACAGCCCCGGGCTATAACCAGGCCGCCGGGAGAGCTCTGCGCTTCGGGTCAGCGCCTCGGGAAAGCGAGAAGCTCGCCCGTTCCGCAGGGCTTAGTTAGAATGGAGGGCGAGGAGCCACTGGCGTGGCCTCAGTGTCACTAAAGCAGGTGCAGTGCGCTGAGAGTGCGCGGGCTCAGGCCCTCAAGTGAAGTATTTCGTAAATCAAGTGGTTCCATTTTCATGTCAAATATAGCCGACTTAGGGGTAAACCTGGAATTTCGCGAGCTATCCAAAAGCACATGCATTGTTCTAAGTCCTCTGCCATGCCGGGAAAGCCTGGGTGCACCCATTCAGCATCGGCTCCAGGCACAGCCCTGGCATCTGACCCCCTTTTCTCCCTTCAAGGCCAAGGAAAAACGAGGCTGGACCCTGAACAGCGCAGGCTACCTGCTGGGCCCACGTAAGTGACTGACAGCATGGCCTCCCCACTCCTGACCCCACCTGCCCCTCGCTTTGAACCCTGGCTCCTGCCCCTCCGCCTGCGGCTGGGCAGACCCTCTGGCCTCCCTCTTGACCTCATTGCCCGTCTCCATTGCTCTGCACACTTGATCTGTGTACGGTTCTTTCCAGAAGCTTCTCCTGCCCCGGCTCTGCCGCCCTGTCCCGGGGTGAGATTCCCACCCTGGGCTTTGCTCAAGTTCTCCTGGGCTTTCCCGCCTTGCAGTCCTTACAGGCCCTGTTCTGGGCCTCTCCCCAGGCCCCCGGGTCTCCCAAAACACTCAACTCCTCGGCTTGCAGAGCACCCTAGGTCAGCGGACCCCAAATCCTGCCTCCCTCTTCCCTTTCTCCAAGCTCCACACGGGAATTGCCAGATCGCCTGAAGGCAGCCCAGACAGGCTCTCCTCAAAACAAGGTTCAGGTGACCCTGCCTGCCCAAGCCTGTGTCCCCTCCCTCTCCCTGTCCTGTTGTTGTCACCTGTGTCAGCGGTGTCCCCTGCTGCCTGAGGTGAGCCCTAGCCCTAGATGGGACACTGCAGGCTGACACCTCCCCGTGTCCGCCCCCGCCCCTGTCCCAGGCCTCTACTTTCTCCACATCCTTGGTCTGTGCAGCAATGCCTTCTGACTTTCCTCCAAAGGAGAGGACAAGAGGAGGCCTTGGCTCCCTCCTGTAACTCACCTTCCCCTCCACACCTCACCATCCACCTTAAAGCCTCCCTGTACTGCCTTCTGCCAGAGGAAGGATGTGAACAGCACGCAGGGCCTATCTGAGCCCCGCGGAGCAGCAAATGGGGAGAATGGTGCTCTTCTCCCCATGCCAAGGAAAGCTGCCTTAGTTCTCAGTCCCAGAGTCGAATACAGCTTCCTCCTCCTGCAGACGCTTGTTTATCAGGGTCACTCAGAGGACCCCCAGAGTCAGGCTTTAAGAAACAGACACGGGGATGACAGAGCTGCCTGAGGCCGCGTGCGGATCGGTCCAGGCTGTTCACCACAGGGCCTGCTGGTCTCTGCGTGGCCCTCTCATCCTCTCCCTGCCCATGGAGTGGCTTGACCTGCCTGAGGGTCGGCTGGAACAACCCTTTGCAACCCTGAGCTCTGCCACTCAGAGGGCCCCTCGTCTTTGTGTGCTACGGGCCCAAAACAAAGGCAGAACTGGTCAATGAGAACATTTATCTGTGTTGCTTTGGAATATTGAAAATCTATTTGTCAAGAAGAGTTTGACCCCTAATTAGAAAACAAACTCATTTTCGCCATCAATTTTACGGCCCTGTTCAGCTGTAGCTAGATGAGTTGTCAAAATACTTAACAATATGCCTTTGATTTCTAGGATCTGCTAGAAATGCAGCAAAAGCAATGTTTTTGCACCAGCTTCTGCTGAACGCAGTGTGGCCGTGGCTGAGGGTGCATCAGTGACATGAGGCGATCTATGATTCCTCTATAAATTTAGCACCAAGAACGGCATCTCTGGAAATACGAGTTAATTCTCCTTTGTCTGGCCTTGTAGACGGCACAGTCCACCCAGGCCAACCAGCTGGAAACACAGAGGCGTCCTCACCCTCGTCCCCATCTCTCATTTCCATTTCCTTTCCTGCACAGCCCCAAATCCAGCCCTCCTCTTCACCCCACGCCTCTTGGTTTACAGCCCTCATCGTTTCTTCCCTGGACTTCAGGGATCTCTGTGCTTGCAATCACAGTTCCTCCATTTTCGCACCACGAAACACACCCACACACACATGGGAACGCACACACGCTCCTGCACCCCCCACCCCCATCCTGTCTCCCTCTGTGACCCTCTCGCTCCCTCTGTCTCTCTCCTTCTCTCTCTCTGGCTCCAGTCCATCTTGCACACAGCTGCCAGAGTGAAAATAAAAATCGGATTCAGTCACAACTTAAACTCTTCAGCGTCCCCCATGCTTTCAGGGACATGAGGACCCAGCTCCTGTTGTCTGCCAGGGAGTCACCCAGTTTGATGCCAGCTCAGTGCCAGCTCCTCTGGACCCAGGCGCAACCCCTGCAACAGGGCAGGTTCTGGGCCTCTCCCCCACTTCAGGAGCCACACCTCCCTTTCTCCCACCCACCCTGTGCAAACCCTCACATTCCCTTTGACCCTGGCGTAAGCGGCCAAGCTCTTACCTCAGCTGGGTGGAGAATCGCTCCCTCTGCTCTGGTGTCTGTCCCTGGGCTCTATTTCACAGTCGAGTTGCGTGTGTGTGTTGGCTACAGGCAGCCCTGTGTCCTTCTTTGGGTGTGGGGAGGGCGTGCATGATAGTCACACCCAGAGGCTTTCCTCTCTGATCTGCAAACAGATGCCGTTGGCAACCACAGGTCTTTCAGCGACAAGAATGGCCTCACCAGCAAGCGGGAGCTGCGGCCCGAAGATGACATGAAACCAGGTGAGAGGACTCCTATCCCGGGCCCCGGGGCACCTCACTTCCACCAGCTCCCAGGTGCATGCAGGGGACAGCTGTGGGTGTCGGGGCTGTCCACAGCTGCAGCCCAAGCCTGGCCATGACTTGACTAAGACGATGTGGCCTCGCCACACCTGTCAGCAGCTGCAAACAGAACCTGCAAACCCGAGACAGCAAGGGGTCCTTCTAGGCTGGGAGGCTGCCCAGGCACCAGGGCCTCCAGAAGAGCAGGACTGGGCACGATGGCTCCTGCCTGTAATCCCAGCACTCTGGGAGGCTGATGCGGGTGGATCACCTGAGGTCTGGAGTTCAAGACCAGCCTGGCCAACATGGCAAAACCCTGTCTCTACCAAAAATATAAAAATTAGCCAGGCGTGGTGGTGGGTGCCTGTCATCCCAGCTACTTGGGAGGCGGAGGCTCGAGAATCACTTGAACCTGGGAGGCGGAGGTTGCAGTGAGCCAAGATCATGACACTGCATTCCAGCCTAGGCAACAGAGTGAGACTCCATCTCAATTAAAAAGAAGAAGAAGAAAAGCGAGGCCTCGAACTGGATATCTCCCCAACTCCCTCACATTGAACAAGGGCCTTGGAAAGCACAGCAGGGCCTTGGAAAGCACAGCAGGGCCTCAGGCTGCTGGGATCAGATCATTGACCTTGCAGCGCCCAGCTCCTCTGTAGGGAGGGGGATGACCTGAGACACTGAAGCACCCTCTGCGCAAGTCGTGAATGTTGATCTTTTCTCTTGTAGGAAGCTTTGACAGGTCCATACCTGAGAACAATATCATGCGCACAATCATTGAGTTTCTGTCTTTCTTGCATCTCAAAGGTATGTGAAATATCACCAACTTAACATTCATCTCTTAGCACACTGGAAACGTAAAAGGCCCATCGAGAAGAGAACCCATAGAATCCCCCTGGGAAGTAGCCGATTACTTATCTACGTACAAAGTCCTGTTTGGCTGTGTGTCGGGATGACAGAGAATGTAACACTAGAGCTAGCTCCAGAGGGCTGGGATTGCGGCAGGGGCATTCTACCACCGTGGAGGGCCATCGGGCCAGCGCTGCTCCCAGGAAGAGAGTGGGCCTCAGGGTGCAGCTCATTCTACTGGAACCATATCTATTCACACGGTGACAACTGCTGTACCTTTTAGGGCACAGGTATACTACAGGCCAAGTTCTTTGTGAACCGTCCTAAACCTTTTCTCTTTTCTTTTTTCTGTCTTTTCTTTCTCTTCTCTCTTTTCTTTCTTTCTTCTTTCTCTTCCTTCCTTCCTCTTTCTTCCTCTCTCTTTCTCTCTCTCTTTCTTCCTTCCTTCCTTCATCTCACTCTGTCGCCCAGGCTCGAATGTAGTGGTGCAATCTCAGCTCACTGCAGCCTCTGCCTCCTGGGCTCAAGTGATTCTCGTGCCTCTTCCTCCCAGGTAGCTGGGAAAACAGGTGCGCACAATTATGCCTGGCTAATTTTTGTATTTTTAGTAGAGGCTGGGGTTCATCATGTTGGCCAGGCTCATCTTGAACTCCTGGCCTCAAGTAACCTGTCTGCCTCAGTCTCCCAAAGTGCTGGGATTACAGGCGTGAGCCACTGTGCCTGGCCCTAAACCATATTTTCTAAGCATGGGAAATTAATAGAAGCCCATATCTTAGACTGCAGTGTTTCTCTATGCAGCCTTCCTGCCAGGCAGGCTGCCTTGAAATCTAACTGGAAAGGCTCTGATCCTGGCTTCCAGTGTCTTCTGCAAACACTGGGGATGAGGAGACCTCCGCACACTACGCTTGGCATTCATTCCACGATGGGCATCTGGCCTTGATCAGATAACCACACAGGTCCTACTGCAGCAGTGGAGGGAGCCGGAAAGCGGCCCCGGTGCTCTGAGGGCTAACAGGGAGGTGGTGGTGGGGAGGAGGGATGGACCGCTTTGCCTCTCCAGCAGAGAAGACCTTCACCTGGTGCTCTGAGAGTTAAGGGGGAGGTGGTGGAGGGGAGGAGGGATGGACCACTTAGCCTCTCCAGTGGAGAAGACCTTCACCTGCTGCTCTGAGAGTTAACAGGGAGGTGGTGGTGGGGAGGAGGGATGGACCGCTTAGCCTCTCCAGTGGAGACCTTCAGTTGCACATCACAGTTTTGTCCAGTTTTGAAAAATCAAGGCTGATCCTTGGGTTCATTTTGGATCAGGATGTTTTTCATTTGCAGTGTTATCGGGCTGCACTTTAGGTGGCGATGGGGAGAGGGAAGAGGAGTGAGGGGAGGGGAGCGGGGGAAGGAGACTGCCAGAGAAGGTCTTGGAAAAGGCGGTGTTCATTAGAAATCTCAAAACCGAGTCACCAAGTTCCCTCTGTTGGAGCCCAGTGGAGCTTCTGGGAGAAAAGCTGGGGTGACTTTTCCTACAAGGGGCAGAGGGACTCTGCTAGATTTTTGTTTTTCATTTGTTTTTAATTTTGTAACATGGAAACTCTTTCCTTAGGATATACCAGCTCTCATTACTCAGCTAGGAATTATACCTCTTTAAAGCCTGAATTTAAAAGTCTGACAGTTTTAAATGCTTACTAACTGTGGGAGTTAAATCATTACGAAGTGAGGAATACAGAGTGTCGTCCCTGATTCTGGGTTTAATCTGGTAAGAATCTTTACAGAGGACGACCACACGCCGCTTCCTGTAGCATGTGTCGTGGTTGTAATTCTCTCGTGTGCATATTAAGAAGTTGCTGCTCAGATGTGGCTCTTCCCTTTGCAGAGGCCGGTGCCCTCGACCGCCTCCTGGATCTCCCCGCCGCAGCCTCCTCAGAAGACATCGAGCAGTCCTGAGAGCCTCCTGGGCGTGTTTGTCTGTGCGCTGTAACCTGAAGTCAAACCTTAAGATAATGGATAATCTTCGGCCAATTTATGCAGAGTCAGCCATTCCTGTTCTCTTTGCCTTGATGTTGTGTTGTTATCATTTAAGAATTTTTTTTTTTGGTAATTATTTTGAGTGGCAAAATAAAGAATAGCAATTACTTGCAATTGTCTTTTTCTTCCACACCTCTGTCTCATCACCAGCACCACCCATGGGTTTTAAAAGATAAAGCTTGATCATAATCATGGATTAGACATGAATTTTAAACCCAAATTCTACCGTCAAGAGCATCTGAGACACCACCTCTTATTGCATGTCCAGGGGACATAAATTTATCTCCATATTAAGCTGAGTCAAATGTAATTATGAAGGTAAGTCTGTTACTGAGATGAACAAAAACACAAAACAGACAAAACCCCTGCCCTCGTGGAGCTGATATTTTAGGGAGATGGGAATGAAAAAGACTACAACAACCTTAAACAGATGGGTGAGTTGCGTGGTACTCATGGAGGTGGTCAGTGCTGAGAACAGACGTGTTGGCCGGGTGGGAGGGCCAGGAGCAAGGCAGGAGAGGAGAGATGGGCGGGCAGGTAGAAAGGCAAGGGCAGGAGGTGTGTGCTGGGATGGTGCTCTGTGAAGGAAGGCCTGTGGGAATATCTCTTAACGTGACAGAGACTGAGTCTTTTGAGCAGAGATAAAAAGATCATCCCAGAAGTTTCGAAAAGAAGGCAGGCGACCTGTCGCGGTGGCTCATGCCTGTAATCCCAGCACTTTGGGAGGCCGAGGTGGGCGGATCACTTGAGGTCAGGAGTTTGTGACCAGCTTGGCTAACATAGTGAAACCCCATCTCCACTAAAAATACAAAAATCAGCCGGGCATGGTGGTGCACGCTTGTAATCCAAGCTACTTGGGAGGCTGAGGTTGGAGAATCATTTGCTCCTGGGAGATGGAGATTGCAGTGAGCCAAGATCACACTCTAGCCTTGGCGACAGAGCGAGACTCTGTCTCAAAAAAAAAAAAAAAAAAAAAAAAGAAGGTAGGCGAGGGGGAAAAGCCGGACATTTCTGTCAACGTGGGAGGTGGTACACAGGCCTTTTTGGTTTCACCAGAGCTGGCTGTGAGGTGGGAGTGGGAGGTGGTTTCCCAGTTTCCCCCCATTGGCAGTTTGCTGCCTAAGACCTGTTTCAAGGGGCACAGAGCCCTGGCATCCCTCTCCCTGCTCGGTGACCCCCCCTCCACCACCAGGCAGCTGTGCCCCAGCTCCATCCTGGCTGCCTCCCTCTCCTGCAGGCTCCACGCTCACGCTTGGTGGCCTTGGGTCGCCGGCGCTTCAGACCACGCCCAGCCCGGAGGTAGTGACGTCATCCACCTGGTGGGCTAAACACCTGGGCCCACCCTCTCACTTCCTGTTCACCATCTGCATTTATCCTTTTCCACTTTTTGTTTTGTTTTGTTTTGAGATGGAGTCTCACTCTTGCCCAGGCAACAGATCGTGCAGTGGCGCGATCTCGGCTCACTGCAACCTCCACCTCCTGGGTTCACGCCATTCTCCTGCCTCAGCCTCCCGAGTAGCTGGGACTACAGGCACCTGCCACCATGCACGGCTAATTTTCTTTTGTATTTTTAGTAAAGACAGGGTTTCACCACGTTAACCAGGATGGTCTCGATCTCCTGATCTCATGATCAGCCCGCCTCGGCCTCCCAAAGTGCTGGGATTACACTCTTCCATGTTTTTTAAAATCTCTAGTTCTCCAACTCGGGCAGGCACCAGAACTCCCCGAGGCCTTGTCAGGAGGCAGTGGCTAGGCCCCTCCCCAGGGTGTTGGAGCCAAGAGGGCTGGGTGGGCTGGAGCTGATGGAGCTGGGCCCCCAGCAAGCTTTCCTGCCGCTGCTGCTGCTCACTGGAGGCCTGTGCACATGTCCCTCCCAAGGCCTAGGGAGCTCCTGGCATGGAGGAGGCAGATGAGTGGGTGTGTCTGGGGACCACACCTCGGCCACTGGGCTCCAGCCCCACGGTGTGCAGCCTGTCCTGTCTGGTCTTCCTGTAGCCTTTGCCCCCAGATCCAGTGGCCATGGACACCACCTCTGCCTCAGCCCGCCCCCCAGCCTCCTGCACTCAGTCCTGCAGACCCCACAACTGCGGCCCTGCCTCGCTGACCTAAGGCCTTTGCATGTGTCCCTCCCAAGGCCTGGGGAACTCCTAAGCAGCCCACAGGATTCCGCTCCAGGGTCACCTTATCCAGAGTGCCCTTCCCGTTCCTCCGCCCCAGCATGTGTGGTGCCACCCTAATCAGCATGCCTGTCACTCTGATTGTTTGCAGATGTGTCTCTCCTCACTACACCATGAGAAAGAAGTACCTGAAGGACCCGAGATTAATGACGCTGTGCTGAGTGCTGGGCTCTCCGCACTGCACGTGGCTCGCACGAGCCTCCTGAGCAGTGTTCAAAAAGGGCCAAGGAGCCCAGCCTCCATGCAGGTGTGCGGCCTCTGTGCAGGGGTGCGGCCTCCATGCAGGTGTGCAGCCTCCGTGCAGGTGTGGGACTTCTGTGCAGGGGTGCGGGCCCCAGGGTCAGCAGCACAAAGGTGTCGGACTCTCCCCCTGCGGCATCATCTACCTCCTTGTCTAAACCTTGCCTTCCTTTTAGGTATAAACGGAGTGGGGCAGGTGGCAGCCAGAAGGTGAGGGAAAGGAAGTGAGGGGCCAGGAGCGGCTGTGGTGCCATTTGCTGTGATGGACAAGGCTACAGAGGTGACGTCTTTACTTCCCAGAGAGAACGTGGTTGGAGCTGGCCGCAGCCATCCTGGATCAATCTGTTGCTAACAACAGCAGTCTTTTCAAGGGAAGGTGTTCTCCAGCCACCTCGGGAAGTGAAGAATTTACGGACAGGCCTGAGAAACACCAAGATGCCTAATGGAGAGGTGGAGAGTGTTGAGGTTGTGCACCTTGGGGGAGGTGGCTGTCTCCATCATAAAAGCTGACCAGCATGAAAGCCCGTCCACCCCCTACTTGCTCTATCTAACCAGGAGCAGAGCAGACGCCAGGGTGATGCTGCCTGAGGGCGCCTGGCATGGTGGAGGCGGGTGAGCGGTGGGCCAGTCTGAGGAAGAGGCCTGGGCTCAGGAGGTCCCTGGAGGAAGGAGGAAAAGTGCTTTGTTTAAGAGGAAGAAAGAGA
This sequence comes from Pan troglodytes, assembly GCF_028858775.2. NCBI lineage: Eukaryota > Metazoa > Chordata > Mammalia > Primates > Hominidae > Pan > Pan troglodytes. Next base: position 70,740,197 of record NC_072407.2, read on the forward strand.
GGCGGGGTGTGGTGTCTCATGCCTGTAATCCCAGCACTTTGGGAGACCAGCCTGGGCAACATGGTGAGACCCTGTCCGTATAAAAAGAAGTAATTAAAAAATTTTTTTAATTAAAAAAGAAAACAGGAGGGAAGAGAGAGTCTTACAGGGATAAGGAAACCCTAACGCCAAAGATGTAAAGAATTTACAGCTGATCATTTTCTAACATAGGGCCCAGGAAACTTTTATTTCAATGCAAAAAAAAAAAAGGGGATTCTTGTACATTTTGGAGTCAGGATTGTAAGCCTCCAATAAAATTCTAAGCCGCCTAACCGACTGAATGGATCCCTCTCTTGGCCAAGGAGACCCCAAAGAAGCCTCAAAAATTAGGTCATGACGGGAAGGGAGGGGCCAGACATGCTCATTATGCCTCTTCCCCATGGAGTTTAGACACAGCTGACCAGGGACCAGCATTCACATTACAACAGAGATCTTGAGACTGACAAATCAGCCTCTTTTTAGCAATAAGATACCAAATTCCAGCCTGACTCTGGTATAGCATCACATGACAAATAACAAGCCCTGAAGGAAATGAAAGTATTTTAGCCCCACATATATTTCTTTGACATATTCTGAAATGGCCCTGCAAAGCTGACTCTTGTGGGGGAAATTTGCGTTCTATAGAGAATCTCCTTCCTAGTCTGACACCTTTCTAAGGTCTGGTAAGAGACATTCACCTGAATGTCTATTCTCTCTGGAGCCTGCTACCTGGAGGCTTCATCTACATAACAAGAACCTTGCCTTCCACAACCGCCCCCTCCCACCTCCATCTACCTTCCCTTAATTCAAGTTAACTTCAACTCTTCAGAAGGGCTTAACTCTTTCAACCAATTGCCAATCAGGAAACCTTTGAATCCACCTATAACCTACAAGCACCCACCCTACCCCACTCATTGAGATGTTCCACCTTTCTGGGCCAAACCAATGTATACCTTACATGTATTGATTTATGTCTTTGCCTGTAACTTCTGTCTCCATAGAACATATAAAACCAACCTGTAACTCAACCACCTTGGGTATATATTCTTAGGACCTCCTGAGGCTGTGTCACGAGCCATGGTCCTTAACTTGGCAAAATAAACCTCTACCTTGATTGAGATCTGTCTTGATACTTTTTGGTTTACAAGATTTTATCCTGTGTTATCATGATAAAAACTAAGAAGGCTCTAGAAACCAGAAAGCTTGACAGTCTCTGATATAACTTTTTAAAAAAAAAAAGATCCAGTGATTTCTGCTTCCAGGAGATGGAGTAGAGGTAGAATTTTCCTTTGTCCTTTTGCTAAGTACAATTAAAAATCCTGAACATCATATATAAAGCAAACATAAGAAGACTCTGAAAGCCCAAGCAATAGGCAGACCAGCTAGGAACTTCAGCCCGTGGTGAGTTCCCTGGGTTTTCTTTTTGCCTCACATATCTTAGACTTGGGCTGAAGGAGCCAGCATCCTAGAAATGCCAACAGGCACAGACCACGAAGGCCCCAACAAAAGCTGCCCTCTCTAGATAAAGGACCAGGAAAGGGAAGCCTGGTAAGACGGAGAATTGTAGATAATGACCACTCTACTCCAGACAAACACCCCAGCAAACACTGTGGCTTCACCAGGCCAGCTAAGGCTAGGTGGGGAGCCTAGACTTACTCATAAGGCTGTGACAAGGTGGCCCAAACCCCAACCAGGGGAAAGTTGTAGGGTGCCAAGTAAAGAACCAGGACTTCATCCCCCACAACCACCCCATTCCTGGCAGTAACAAGACCCCCTATACAGTGTCAGCAGAGACCACCTGGGAGCCTGGATTCTGTGTCCCTCCTCCCACACAGTAATAGGCATACTTCTCTCCATGCATTGGGGTGGTGTCAGAGGAAGGTTAGTGGAGAATCAGCACTTTTACCGCCTCCCAGTGTGACAAGGCCACCCCCTTCTCCTGTGGTGTTAGCAGAGACCATGCAGAGGGGTGCAGTAAGAAAGCGCTCCTACCCCTCCCAGCAAGGGAGGTATTAGTGGGGAGCTGGAACTCCCACTCCTGCCCAGCCATAATGAGGAGCAGCCCACCCATGCCCAGGTGTCAGTGGAGACTGAGTGGGAAGCCTGGACTTCTGTCCCCACCTGGCAGTAATGAGGTGGCACCCCCAGCCTTTCCCCTCCAGGGCAATATCAGAACAAGCCAGCTAAAAGAGAAGGTTCAAATAAAATCCAGAGTTTCATACCATAGCACCCTAAAAGTCCGGGTTTCAAAGATCACTTATCATACCAAGAATCCAGAAGATCTCAAACTGATAAAAGACCATCAATAGATGTCAACACTGACATAGTGAGTATTAGAGTTATCTGACAAAGATTTTAAAGCAGCCATCATAAAAAAGAAATGCTTCAAGAAACTATTTCAAACATACTTTAAACAAGTAAAAATACAAAGTTTCAGCAAAGAAACAGAAATTGGAAAGAAGAACCAAATGGAACTTTTAGAACTAAAAAATACAATAATTGAAATAGAAATTCCAGTGGATGGACTAAATAGCAGAATGTAGAGGGCAGAGGAAAGAACCTGTGAACTTGGTTTTGTTTGTTTGTGTGTTTTTTGTTTTGAGACAGAGTCTTGCTCTGCTGCCCAGGCTGGAGTGCACTGGTGTGATCTTGGCTTCCTGCAACCTCCACCACTGGGGTTCAAGTAACTCTCCTGACTCAGCCTAATGGGTAGCTGGGATTACAGATCTCACCATTGTACTCCAGCCTGGGCGACAGAGCAACACTATCTCAAAAAAAAAAAAAAAAAAAAAAAAGTATGTGTAAATATGTAAATATAATAAAACATGTTATCATTATATACTAAAAACTATACAACACTGATGAAAGAAACCAAAGGAGTTTTAAATAAATGTAGAGACATACCATGTTCATGTTCATGGATTGAAAGACTCAACACAGTAAATATGTCAGTTTTCTCCAAGTTCATATACAGGTTTAACACAATTCCTATCAAATCCCAGCAAGATTTTTTGAAGAAATAGATAAGCTTATTCTAAAAATTTTTTTTTTTTTTTTGAGACAGAGTCTCGCTCTGTCTCCCAGGCTGGAGTGCAGTGGTGCAATCTCGGCTCACTGCAAGCTCGGCCTCCTGGGTTCATGCCATTCTCCTGCCTCAGCCTCCTGAGCAGCTGGGACCGCAGGCGCCCACCACCATGCCTGGCTAATTTTTTGTGGTTTTAGTAGAGACAGGGTTTCGCTGTGTTAACCAGGATGGTCTTGATCTTCTGACCTCATGATCTGCCCGACTTGGCCTCCCAAAGTGCTGCATTACAGGCATGAGTCACCGCGCCTGGCCAGCTTATTCTAAAATTTATATGGAGAGGCAAAGAAAGTAGAACAGCTAAAGCAACGTTTTGAAAAAGAAAAATAATGAAGAGTCTACCTGAGTTAAAAGCTACAGTAATCAAGACTGTGTGTATAGATACATAGATCAACAGAACAGAGAATCCAGAAATAAACCCACCCAAATACATCCATCGGTTTTTGACAATGGCGTGAAAGAAATCAATGAAGAAAGGATAGCCTTTTCAACAAATGGTGCTGAAGCAATTGAGTATCTATAGGCAAAAAATAAAATCAAAGTTGAAGAAGAATTGTGACCTAAACCTCATACATTGTTTTTTTAATTTTAGAGATGGGATCTCACTATGTTGCCCAGGCTGGACTCAAACCCCTAGCCTCAAGGAATCCTTCTGCCTTAGCCTCCTGAGTAGCTGGAACTATAGCCATGCAACACTGCACCTGGCTTCACACCTTATTCTTAAAATTAACTCAAAATGGATGATAGATTTAAATGCAAAATGTAAAACTATAAACTTTTAGAAAATCCTTAGGATCTATGGCAAATAAAGAGTTCTCAGACTTGACACCAAAAGCATGATCCATGAAAGTTATATATAAAGATATATTAGACTTCTCCAATAAAAATACAAAAATTAGCCAGGCGTGGTCGTGGGCACCTGTAATGCCAGCTGCTCCGGAGGCTGAGGCAGGACAATTGCTTGAACCCAGGAGGTGGAGGTTGCAGTGAGTCGAGATCGCATCACTACACTCCAGTCTGGGCAACAGAGGAAGACTCTGTCTCAAAAACAAAACAAAACAAAACAAAACAAAACAAAAAACAACTCTGAAAATTCAACCGTAAAGAGAAAAAAAAAAAAAAGAAAAAGAAGTCAAATTAAAAATGGGCAAATGCATAAACAGATATTTCACCAAAGAGGAGATATACATGGAAAATAAGCACATGAAATCATGTTAACATCATTGGTCATTAGGGAAATGCACATTAAATCCACAATGAGGTGTTGCTAACCACCTATCGGAATGACTAAAAGAAAAAACAGTGACAGCATTAAATGCTGGCAAAAATGCAGAGAAAATGTGTTGCTCACGTACCGCTTGTGGAAATGCAAAATGGTACAGTGCGTTTGGAAAACATTTTGGCAGTTTCTTTAAAAACTAAATATACAACTTGGTCAATGGGTACCAAAAATAGAAAGAATGAATAAGACCTACTATTTGATAGCACAGTAAGGTGACTATAGATGATAATAACCTAATTGTACATTTAAAAATGAATTAACAAGTGTAACTGGATTTTTTGTAACTCAAAGAATGTTTGCAGGATGGATACCCCATAACCCAGGACGTGCTGATTTCACACTGCATGCCTGTATCCAAACATCTCACGGACCCCGTAAATATATATACCCACTATGCACCCACACAAATTTCAAAACAATTAAATTTTAAAAATAAAAATAAATATGCAACTACCATACAACCCACCAATTGCACTCCTGGGTATTTATTACAAAGAATGAAGACTTAGCTTTACACGTAAGCCTGTACACAAATGTTCATAGTAACTTTATTCATCATAGCCCCAAACTAGAAACCACCCATATGTCCTTCAATGGGTAAATGGTTAAACTGTGGTACATCTATGCCATGGACTACTACTCAGCAATAAAAAAGAATAAATTGTGTGGCTTTTTGTTTATTTATTTTATTTTTATTTTTTATTTTTTTAGAGAAAAGGTCTTACTCAGTTGCCCAGGCTCCTGACCTGGCCCCTTGAAGCCATGGGATTACAGGCGTGAGCTGCCACACCCAGCCAGAAATGAGTTGTTGAAACACATAGCAACTTGGATGAGTCTCCAGAGAATTATGCTGAATGGAAAAAAGGGAAAAAACAAAAAACAGGCTGAGAGTGGTGGTTCATGCCTGTAATCTCAGCACTTTGAGAAGCTGAGGTGGGAGGATTTCTTGAGGCCAGGAGTTCAAGACCAGCCCGGACAATGTAGCAAGACCTTGTCTCTACAAAAAATAAAACATAAAAATAATTAGCCAAGCATGGTAGTGCAGTGCCTGTAGTCTTAGCTACTTGGGAGGCTAAGGCAGAGGAGGATCTCTTCAGCCCTGGAGTTCAAGGTTACAGTGAGCTATGATCACACAACTGTACTTCAGCCTGGGCGAGACAGCAAGACTCTGTCTTTAAAAAAAAAGTTCCCAAAAGTTACATACTATATAATTCCATGTATCCAACATTCTTGAGATGACAATATTACAGAAATGGAGAAGAGATTAGTGGTTACCAGGGGCTAGGGAGGTGATGGGGATGGTAGGAAAACGTGTGCGGGCAACTTGAACTTGAGAGACCTTTGAGGTGACAGAAATGTTCTGTCTCTTGACAGTATCAATGTCGCTATCCTGGTTGTGATATTGTCCTATAGATTTGTAAGATGTTATTATCATTAGGAAAACTGGATAAAGGGTACATTGAATTTCTCTGTATTATTTCTTCTTTCTTTCTTCCTTCCTTCCTTCTTTCTTTCTTCTTCTTCTTTTTTTTTTTTGAGATGGAGTCTCACTCTGACGCCGAGGCTGGAGTGCAGTGGCACGATCTCAGCTCACTGCACTCCTGCCTCCTGGGTTCACACCATTCTCCTGCCTCAGCCTCCCCAGTAGCTGGGACTACAGGCACCCGCCACCACGCCCGGCTAATTTTGTTTTTGTATTTTCAGTAGAGACAGAGTTTCACCGTGTTAGCCAGAACAGTCTCGATCTGACCTCGTGATCCACCAGCCTCGGCCTCCCAAAGTGTTGGGATTACAGGCGTGAGCCACCGTTCCCGGTCTCTCTCTATTATTTCTTAAAACTGCATGTGGGCTGGGTGCGGTGTCTCACACCTGTAATCCCAGCACTTTGGGAGGCCGAGGCAGGCGGATCACGAGGTCGGGAGATGGAGACCATCCTGGCTAACACAGTGAAACCCCGTCTCTACTAAAAATATAAAAATTTAGCCGGGTGTGGTGGCCGGCGCCTGTAGTCCCAGCTACTCTGGAGGCTGAGGCAGGAGAAAGGTGTGAACCCGGGAGGCGGAGCTTGCAGTGAGCCGAGATAGTGCCACTGCACTCCAGCCTGGGCGAAAGAGCGAGACTCAGTCACAAAAACAAGCAAGCAAACAAACAAACAAACAAAAACTGCATGTGAATCTATAGTTATCGCAAAATGAAAACTTTAATTTTTAAAGAAACAAGTTAAAATATTTTTGGAAGCCCTGATGTGTTCGTTGTTGAATTCTAGCAAACATTTAGGAAAGAAATTGTTTTAAATTCTCTATAATCTCTTCCAGAAGATAGAACTGAAGGGAATATTTCCTGACTCATTCTATGAGGCCAGCATAACTCTAATACCCAAACCAGACAAAGACATTAAAAGAAAACTATAGACCAATATCTCTCATGAACATACAAGCAAAAATCCTCAACAAAATACTAGCAAGTTAAATCCAACAATGTGTAAATAAAATTATATGCCATGAGTAAGTGGAATTTATCACAGGTATGCAAAGCTGGTTTAACATTCAAAAATCAATTGATGTAATTAATCAAATCAACAAGCTAAAGAAGAAAGATCCGTTAATTATATCAATGCACACAGAAATAGCATTTTACAAAGTCTAACACCCATTCCTAATAAGAACTAGAAATAGAGGCGAATTTTGTCAACATGGTAAAGAACACCTACTAAAAACCTACAGCTAATATCATAGTTAATAGTGAGAAAAGAAGCCAAAGATGTCCCCTCTCATCACTCTTTTAAACATTGTACTGGAATGCCTAGTTAATGCAATAAGATAAGAAAAGGATATACAAAGTTTACAGATTGGGAAGGAATAAATAAAGCTTTGTTTGCAGACGTCATGATCATCTATGTAGAACTCTAAAAGTATCATCAACAACAACTACAAATGTCCTGGAATTAATAAGCAATTATAGCAAAGTTGCAGGATACAAGGTTAATAAACAAAAGTCAATAGCTTTCCTATATACCAGCAATGAACAAGTAAAATTTGAAATTAAAAATGCAATACCACTTACATTAGCACCTCCCAAAAATGTAATACTTAGGCATGCATTTACCAAAACCTATATGAGGAAAACTATATAACTCTGATGAAAGAAATAAATACAGAGCTAAATAAATGGAGAAATATTCCATGCTTGTGGATAGGAAGACTCAATATTGTCAAATATTAGTTCTTCCAAATCTGATGTATAAATTCAACACAATTCCAATAACAATTCTGGCAAGTTATTTTGTGGATAGCAAAAAACTGATTCCTGGGCCAGGCATGGTGGCTCATGCCTATAATCCCGGCACTCTGTGAGGCCAAGGCAGGAGGATCGCTTGAGCCCAGGAGTTTGAGACCACCCTGGGCAACATAGTGAGACCTTGTCTCGATAAATAATAAAAAAAATTAGCCAGGCATGGTGATGTACACCTGTGGTCCCAGCTGCTCAGGAGGCTGAGGCAGGAGGATCAGTTGAGTCTGGGAGGTCAATGCTGCAATGAGCCGTGATCACATGCCACTGCACTCCAACTTGGACAACATAGTGAGATCTTGTCTCGAAAACAACAAACAAACAAACAAACAAAAAACCTGATTCTAAAGTTTATGTGGAGAGCCTAAAGACCCAGAATAGCCAAAAAAAAAAAAAAAAAAAAAAAAAAAATTGAAAGAAAAGAACAAAGTTGGAAGGCTACTATAAAGCTACAGTAATCAAGATGGTGTGGTATTAGTAAAAGAATAGAAAAATAGATCAATGGAACAGAATAGAGGGCCCAGACTCATACAAATAGAGCCAACTGATATCTGACAAAGGAACAAAAGCAATACCATGGAGAAAAGACAGCCTTTTTGACAGAAGGTGCCAAAAACAACTGAACATTCATATGCAAAAAAAGACTAGATAAAGCCTCTTATCCCTCTCACAAAAATTCATTCAAAATAGATCATAGACCTAAATGTAAGTTGTAAACTATAAAATTCCTAGAAGATTGGCCAGGTGCAGTGACTCACACGTGTAATCCTAGCACTTTGGGAGGCCAAGGTGGGAGGATTGCTTGAGGTCAGGAATTCGAGACCAGCCTGGCCAACATGGTGAAACCCCGTCTCTACTAAAAATACAAAACTTAGCCAGGTGTGGTAGCAGGCGCCTGTAATCCCAGCTACTCAGGAGGCTGAGGCAGGAGGGTCGCCTCACTTGAACTCGGGAGGCGGAGGTTGCAGTGAGCTGAGATTGCCCCACTGCACTCCATCCTGGGGGACAGAGAGAGACTCCATCTCAAAAATAAAATAAAATAAAATAAAATCCCTAGAAGATAACACAGGAGAAAGTATGGATGGTCTGGATATGGCAATGATTTTTTAGACACTATGCCAAAGGCATGATCCACGAAAAAAAAAATTGATGAGCTGGACTTTATTAAAAACTTTCGTTCTGCAAAATACACTGTCAGGAGAGTGAGGAGACAAGCCACAGACTGGGAGAAAATATTTGCAAAGGACGTATCTAATAAAGGACTGTTATCCAAAATATACAAAGAATTCTTAAAACCCAACAATAAGAAAAGAAACAACCCAATTAAACAATGAGCAAAAGACCTCAACTGACATCTCACCAAAGAAGATATGCAGATGGCAAGTATGCATATGGACATATGCTCAACATCATATGTCACTGGGGAACTGCAAATTAAAATGGCAATGAGATACCAGTACACACCTATTAGAACCGGCAAAATCCCAAACACTGACAACGCTAAGTGTTGGTGAGGAGGCGGAGCCACAGAAACTCTCATTCACTGCTGGTGGGAATACTCAATGAAACAGCTTCTTTGGAAGAAGATAGTGGTTTCATGCAAAACTAAATATATTCTTATTACATGATCCAGAATCATTGGGTAAATCCATTGATGTTTACCCAAAGGCATTAAAAACTTGCATCCACACAGAAACCTACATACAGATATTTACAGCAGCTTTATTCCGAGTTGCCCAAACTTGGAAGCAACTCAGATGTTCTTCAGGAGGGGAAGGGATGAACAGTGGTATATCCAGACAATGGAATATTATTCAGTGCTAAAAGGAGATGAGCTATCAAGCCATGAAAAGATATGAAGGACATAAATGCATATTACTAAGTGAAAGAAGCTAGTCTGAACAGGCGACCTACTGTATGATCCCACTTAAGTGACATTCTGGGAAAGGTAAAGCTGTGGAGAGAGTGAAAATATCAGTGATCGCCAGGAGTTGTGGGGAGGGAAGGATGAACAGGCAGAGCACAGGGGTGGTTTAGGGCAGTGAGACTGTTCTGTGTGCTGTAACCCTGGTTATGTGCCATTGTACATTTGTCAAAACCCATAGCATGTGGAATAACAAGAGGGAATCCTAACGTCAGCATGGGCTTTGGGTTTGTGGTGTATCACTTTGGATGATGGTGTATCACTGTAGGTTCATCAGTTGTAACAAAAGGACGGCTCTGGTGAGGAATGTTGGTAGTGGGGAGGCTGTGGTGTTGGGGGGCATGGATTATATGGGAAATCTCTGCACTTTCTGCTCAGTTTTGCTGTGAACCTAAAACTACCCTAAAAAATACTCCAGTAAAAAAAATAAATAAATAGAGACCCAGCATGGTGGCTCACACCTGTAATCTCAGTGCTTCAGGAGGTCAAGGAGGGAAGATCATTTGAGGCTAGGAGTTTGAGGCCTGGGCAATATAGCAAGACCCTGTCTCTACAAAAAATAAAAATACAGAAACTTAGCTGAGTATGATGGTGTGAGCCTGTAGTTCTAGCTACCTGGGAGCATTGCTTGAAGCCAGGAGTTTGAGGCTGCAGTGAGCTATGATCGCACCACAGCACTACAGCATAGGCAACAGAGTGAGACTCTGCCTCTATTAAAATATATATATTTCTAGGGAATCATCATTAAAAAGGTTGTCACTGCAGACTCTGTCTTCATAATTCGGTAATAATGTTTCTACAGTCCATCTATTTCCAACAAACATATGAAATGGTTTACAGTAAAAGATGTATGTAATAGTACAAATAAAAAGCATGTTTAAAAAAGTAAAGCTGTATGGAAAAAAGAGAGGGACAGTTAATCCTAAACCTGGGCTAATGTGATTTCTGGTATTGAATAGATTTACTTTTGAATTTCCTGAAAGTCAAAGCAAAATTTAAAATATCAAACATTAAAGTTTTTATTAAAGTTTGTTGTTGAAAAACAAACCAGCTACCATTTTTAGGAGGCTCAAACTTTTTCCTGATAGTCATTTTTAAATATATGAAGAGAACATCCACGCAATGACAGTCTTCAATTCCAGTTTTATCGGTGGCTGGGGCCGGGCAGTGCTCCCTGTGGCTCTCCAGTCTCTGCCGGGGGCCGGGGGTTGGGCGCAGGATGGAGGCAGGGCTGGGGGAAGATGCCTCTCGGTGATCCCTCCTGTCGTGCTTCCTCCCTCCTCTGAGGCTAGGGACTCCTGGGGAGAGAGTGCAGCACGGAGACCGCACAGCCGGCCCCATGCACAAAGAGCGCGCCGCCTGCAGAACGGGAGGCCTCCTCCCTGCTTCGTCTTCTGCGCCCCCTCCTGCTCTCTGGATCCTCTGGCTGCTCTGATCATTTTATCTTGGATGAGGGTTCAACTTTTGAATTCCCTAAGACAGTATTTTAACTGACTCCTTACGATAACTTGTTTATTATGGTTTGAAACCGCGCCCACACTGAAAGGGGACCAGTGCTGGCAGAACTTCAGGTACTGGTGAGAGGTTTGTAAAGGGATAGGAGCATCCAAGCCGAGATGAAAAATACACCAAGCCTTCTGCTGACCTTCCGCCGCCAACAGCACCTTCTCTCCTAAGGATGCTCCCTGGCCGCCAGACTTTCTGTGCAGTGCGCAGCCTGTGTTCACTGACAGGAAAGAGCGATTTCAGCGCGTGTCATTCTAAACAATGATTTCTTCTCCGTGTCTATGAAAAAACAAGGTTTTTTTTTCTTTCGGATAAACAAAACAAAAACCCAAAACCAACAGATAATCTAACCTTAATCACAAAGGTGGTCCGAGTTATTTAATAGGTACAGAGTAGAAAGATATGGTTAAGGCTGGGCGCGGTGGCTCACGCCTGTAATCCCAGCTCTTTGGGAGGCCCAGGGGGGCGGATCACCTGAGATCAGGAGTTCAAGACCAGCCTGGCCAACATGGTGAAACCCCACCTCTACTAAAAATACAAAAATTAGCCGGGTGTGGTGGTGCGCGCCTGTAATCTCAGCTACTTAGGAGGCTGAGGCAGGAGAATCACTTGAACCCAGAAGGCGGAGGTTGCAGTGAGCCGAGATCGTGCCATTGCACTTCAGCCTGGGCAACAGAGTGAGACTCCGTCTCAAAAAAAAAAAAAAAAAAAAAAAAAGATATGGTTAAATTTGCACAGCTACACTCTCAAATAAGAACATGATATGTTAATTTGTATATCGTTTTAAAATAGCACTGGCTGTCCGCCAAACACATAAGAGATGGGATTTTCTAGCTTTGTAGTCATCTTCTGTACTGTCTCTGGTCAGCATAGTGGCTTTATGCACGTCTGTATCTCGGCTTTCACTTCTCAGACGGGATTCCCTGCAAGTGGCACCTACTCAGTGAATTATTCTCTGCCGGAAGACCCTGCAGGGCTCGTGCCTGCCCAGGTTGGCTCTTCCCTCACCTCCAGGCATTAGCTCAGTACACCGGGCCACAGTCAGAGCATCCTTGGCCAGCGCAGGCTCCTGTGCAATGTGGGGGGCCGGTATCCCCAGCCCCACACTGAGTTCCCTGCTCACACTTCCTCTGGGCTCCACGGGTGGGCCACACCTGGTTCAGGATCTCCCTAGGCAGCCGTTGCCTCAGGAGAATGCTGGAGGACATTGTTCCCTTTTCCTCCCTCCACTCGGTGCCCCAGGGCTGTGCTGAGGCGCCCGAACCCTTAAGGTGTGGCTGGTGCCAACTGAGACCTGCTGTGAGTACAAGACACCCTGCATTTCAAATATTGGGTACACATAAAGGAATGTGAAATCTCAATCATTTTCATTTTGATTACACATTGAAACGATAGTATTTTGGATACATTGGGATAAATAAAAGATTATTAAAACTAATTTTACCTGCTCCTTTTCAAAGTTTTACATGTAGCTACTAGAAACTTTAACAGTACTCATGTGGCTGGCAGATCTTGCTGTTTGGCAGTGTTGCCGAGAGGGACAGCAGGATGGAGGCAGCCCCCGCAGAGGCAGCTCCCAAAGTCCCCATTTCCAGGTCACCTTCCAGCTCCCAAGGGTGAAGGAGGCCAGGTGGCTCCCCCAGCAGTGCGCCTCCCTGTTCGCCGCGATGCTGACGGGACTGAAAGCACACACAGCAAGTGCGGTGTACGGCTGGCTGAGGGTTCCACGTCTCACAATGCATGTCTTTACCTCTGGTTTTCTGCCACAGACTCTGGATCCCAGGGGTCCAAAGGGAATTGCAAAGGGGAAGAATTCAGTCTTCCTTTTCTCCTCTGTGGCTTCCTGTGGCTGTGTTTGCAACTAGACTGTTCCAGACAGCTCCACAAAAGACAGCTTCCTCCCTGGTTGCTTGCTCACTTATGTGCCCAGTGCCTGGGCCCGGCAGCCACACTTCTGTCTCTGCTGCATTTGTACTTGAGTTTCCTGAACACCCTCTAAGTGGCCAACACTAGTAATGAATGCAGAAACATGAAAGAATATTCTCTCAATACATTTCAGGGTGGGTACTCATCAGATGAACACATTTTCAGTTACTAAGTTAATGACAACAATTGAAGACATTGGAAATTTTTATTCATCTTTGCTTTACAACAGAACCAAAAGCGTCAACTTAAGAATTCATTTTACCTGCTGGTTTCCACAAGCTAGTTATGTGAACCATGTTTTACAAACAATAATAATATTACAACAATAATTATGGAGAAGTTAATTGGATAATAGAGCTTTTCCACAATTCAAGTAGAAACACAGAAGAAACTGGATAATTTTAAGTCCTCTAACTCAAGACATGCTGGTGCAAGCCCGGCCTGCGAGGCCCCATTGCCTGCGTCTCCCGGGGGCCTTAGGAAAGACTGACAGTTCGCGTGCCTCTGGGGAAATATCTACGCTACAGAAAATCTTTAGGTGTTCAGTAGTTCTCTAGAGATTTTAAGTGGTATCACAACAGCCCATCCGGAGAACTTATTTCTAAATAATTTGAAAAACAAACAAGAAACCATTAGGGTTTTCATGCAGAGCAGCCTCCAGAGCAACATTCTCTGAGAGGAAGAGTCGACCAGAGTGAACTCTCCGCAGGGCCTGCTCTGCCCTCCCCTGCCCCGCTCTGCCCTTTGCAGGGCCTGCTGTGCCCTCCCCTGCCCTGCTCTGCCCTCCGCTGCCCTGCAGACACTCTCCCAGGACTATGGGAACCCAAGCTCTCTCCTCTGGGCCAGACAAACAATGCTCAGGCCACACACCTCCTCAGAAAAGGGGGCATGGGTTGCCACATCTTCAGAGAGCTCTGAGTAAACTCCCTGGGCCCAGGGATGCAGGGGAGCCTGGTTGTTGCTGCAGAGCCAGCCTCATGTTCCCCTAAACAACCTTTCTAAACTAGAGATTTCTAGACTAAGACAAAATCAACATGCATTCACACTTTATACTCTACTCCATTTTCAATCCCTTAGATTTAAACTCAGTGTGGAGAATCTGTGATAAGCACCTTCCAAATTCCTCCAGGATCATCTGCTCTGCCAGGCACTTGGAGCAGTGTTCTTTCTCGGCCTCTTCTCCCTGAGCAAGCAAGCAGGCGCATGTGGCCTCCACCACCTCCCAGGAGATGCATGAGGAAGGCCGCCTGTCAGAAACAGAGCAGTTAAAGGCCGCCCAACAGTGCACCGTTTCTACCTACGGTACTATTTATATTCAACAGAACATTGCTTGTCCATGTTATTTTAAAGAACATCATCCACTAAAATCTAACGTTGTCTTCCTCATACTGGAAACTATTAGGCTGGGCACAGTGGTCTGTAATCCCAGCACCTTGGGAGGCCAAGGCAGGAGGATGGTCTGAAGCCAGGAGTTCGAGACCAGCCTGGGCAACAAAGTGAGACCCTTTTTTTTTTTGATACTGAGTCCTGCTCTGTTGCCAGGCTGGAGTGCAATGGCACAATCTCGGCTCACTGCAACCTCCAACTCCCTGGTTCAAGTGATTCTCCTGCCTCAGCCTCCTGAGTAGCTGGGATCACAGGCATGCGCCACCACACCTGGCTAATTTTTGTATTTTTAGTAGAGACAGGGTTTTGCCATGTTGGCCAGGATGGTCTCGATCTCCTGACCTCATGATCTGCCCTCCTCAGCCTCTCAAAGTGTTAGGATTACAGGCGTGAGCCACCACACCCGGCGGAGACCCTGTCTTTAAAAAAAAAAAAAAAAAGAAAGAAAAGAAAAGAAAGAAAGGATTAACTGGTTTTAGAAGAATAACACAGAGGACAAGTAAATCTGTCCGTTTTTGACATGCCTCTCATGGCGGGTTTGAAATTTCCTCAAAATTAGATTCACTGACGAACCCAGAGGATCCCGGGCTACAGTGTCAAGCACGTGGGCCAGGCAGGAAATTGCAGAAGCAGGACTCTTGGCTGAGGCAGGACACGGGGACAAGCCGAGCAGCTTTGCTCTGAGTCCTGTCCACGCTGGGTGTCTGCCTGTCCTCCCCGCAGGCCCACGTGCAGCCAGAGAAGACCAAGGTTCTGAGGACTCGCCTGTCAAACCTTGCGGTCCTGCTGTCAGGACAGCCTTCCCCATCAATGCCGCTTGGAGCGGTGAAAGAGGTTCTGGAAGACAAGTTGAACCGCATCACATAGCGCCAGCTATTCTCCCCACTGAGCTCAGGGGGCAACTGTGGCTTAGCTAGATAGCAACCCAGGTGGCGCTAAGTCGAAAAATTTTCAGGAAAGCTTTATAAAACATTAAAAAGTGTTGGATTATAAAAATAAAGCAAAATGTTGGATTAAAGTCTCTCTATAAAGACAATACACGATGACTTTGGTTGAAGAAGAAAAGATAGGGCTGCCCTTGGGAAAAGAAGGGCTGCTAACACTGCAAGACCAGGCTCCAATGTACAGGCCCCCGCTGGACTCCACAGAACACACATCCTGCTGCAGGCGATGACATTTTCACACATCACTTCATAGACAACGCAGCCAGGTTTTGGTAAATTTTTACTGATAAAGACCTCTGTGGGTCAGCTGGGTGCGGTGGCTTACGCCTGTAATCTCAGCAGTTTGGGATGCAGAGGTGGATGAATCACAGTTCAGGAGTTCGAGACCAATATGGCGAGACCCCATCTCTACAAAAAGTAGAAAAATCAGCCGGATGTGGTGGTGCGTGCCTGTAGTCCCAGCTACTCAGGAGGCTGAGGTGGGAGGATCACCTGAACCTGGGGAGGTTGAGGCTGCGTGAGCTGTGATCGCACCACTGCACTCCAGCCTGAGCAACTGAGTGAAAACCCTGGTCTCAAAAAAAAGACCCCTGTAGGTCATAATCATGAGTATTTCTGATATCTCTCTAACCAAATAAGCATGAATTTGGCTTTGCAAAATATTAATTAATGACATCTGGTAGTTTATCATGATATGACCATTACATTGAACTCAAAGAAGTTTTTTTTAAACAAATGAATGGAATCTAATAGATAGTAAAACTATGACTCAACTTTGAGAACTACTAGGATTACAATGTGGCTTCAAAACTGATAAATGCAAAATTATCCAACTAATCCGGATCCACAACTGCTTAGTAAGGAAAACAATCTGGACCAAGTACAGCTCTTTGCTGCCACTTCCCACGATAAAGGATAGGGAGGTACGCGCTGTCTTTGCTGCGCCGGGTCGTTGTGGCTCTATATTAACGCAAAGGCAGTGTCAGAACTCTGCTAGCCCTGCTGGTGATCCTGGCAGCAGGGCTCTTTTGTCTGGTACAAAACGGGAGTAACTCAGACAGTGAGGATGAGAAGACAAAGAGGACAAAACAGGTTTCTGCAGCGGGGCCTCTAAGGAAACACAGTGGCCACCCAGGATTAGCCCATGGAGGGAGGAACGGCTTCCCTCTGCCCCCAAACACACGCCCGCCCCTGCAGGCTCACACATTCTTTCCAGTGTATAAATTGTCCTTAATTCTCCTCTCAAATTAACCTCTGTTCCCTCTATTAGCAGAGGTTAGTTCAAAGTACCTACCTATCATGACTGAATCTTGGAAGTCCTGAAAATTTCGTTGGTGGC
Source organism: Pan troglodytes (assembly GCF_028858775.2). NCBI lineage: Eukaryota > Metazoa > Chordata > Mammalia > Primates > Hominidae > Pan > Pan troglodytes. Next base: position 70,756,892 of record NC_072407.2, read on the forward strand.
AGGTAATGGCTGCCTTCCAAACCTCCAGTCTGCATGTAGTTTGGCACGCTCATTAGTGTCTTTCGTTCTGGGCTTTCTTCACAATTTTCGCAACCAATGCATTTGCAAATAGAAGAACACATAATTTGGGCCTGGTAATATAAAATGCTTCAATAAAATTAGGTTGTCTCACAAGTCATCAAAAACTGACAAATTCTATTTGGACCTTAAATAATTCTTCGCGTATATTTGCCCATGACAGAGAGTGTGTGTGTGTCTGTGTGTGTTGAGTGTGAATGTGTGGGTGAGAGCATGTGTTGAACATGAGTGTATGAGTATGTGTGGGGTGTGTGTGTGTTGAGCGTGAATGTGTAAGAGTGTGTGTGTGTTGAGCATGTATATGAGTGTGTGTGGGGTATGTGTGTGTCGAGTGTGCTTGTGTGTGCATGAGTGTATGTGGGGTTTGGGTATGTGAGTGTGTGTATATGTGTGAGTGAATGTGAATGTGTGTGTGACTGTGTGTGTTTGAATGTGTGCGTTTGAGAGTGTGTGTGTGTGTGTGACCTGCAGTTTTCATCACGTGCTGCTGTTGTGGAGATGCCGTAGTCCTGCTGCTGACAGAGTGGAGGCCGAGTGTATGGGTGTGAGTCCCAAGCAGAGAGAGGGTGTTGCTCTCCCTTCTCTACCCGGGAGCCAGCAGGCTGCTTCTTTGACTTGTTTTGAAGAAAGCCTGCCTTAGCTGATTATAAAACTCTAGCTTATGGTTCTCTTTCAGCATGTGAGGCTATTATGCTGGTTCTATGGGTGCAGAGAATGTACAAGAGAGTAGAATTCGAAACCTGCCTGAGAGCAGGCCTGTGGCTGGGAGCTGTCAGGGGAGACCTCTCCTGCTGCCTTGTGGGTGGGTTTTGTTTCAAGCTTTTCCTGGCAATGTGATGCTCAGGGGGCCGGTATGTCCCATCTGTACCCAGCAAGCCCCCTCTTGCCCCCTCATGCCAAATTCTTGCTCATGTGGGCCCCAGGGGCTGACCGAGAGCTGGCACTGCCAATCACTATGGTTTTTGGCTTTCTCTTTCCTTCAGCCCCCCGGGGATTTCCCTCTGTTCTTTCCAGCTGAGAGATGCATCTTCAGGGGGATGCGTTCTGTTTCATCTGCACCTCTGGGTGTTTTGAAGCAGGAGGCTTTTCAGAGTTTCTAGTCTACACGAATGCCAGAGACTAAAGGGCAGTGCTATCCCTTTCCTCTGAGCCTGCACATTCTGTGGGCTGTGCCCAGCACAGGCTCTGCCTTGGGGAAGTGGGCTGAGCCACAGTTCCATGGCAGCCAGTGAAGGTGTTTTGCAGGACAGAGGAGCTGCTGTGGGTGCGATTGGAAGTGGTTCCTCGGGGGTGATGTCAGTCCCGTCTCAACTGTGCATCTCTGTCGTGTTTTGACTGTGTTTTCCACATCCGAGCTGGGGAGTGTGGGGTCCACTTTCCCAGGTCTTTCAGTGCATGTCTCCAGAATCAGGTGGACTGTTCTCAAGCCCAACCCTCTGTGACAGACAGCCTTTGAAAAGTATAATTCACAGGAACCCCCAAAAGACCTCAAGCAAACCAAAACAGAGGTTTGTAAGGAAGGTATGCTCGGCTGTTCCCCTGATAGGGCCTAAGGGTTCCCTCACTTTCTCTTTCCTCCTTTCCCTCAACACAAAGGAAAAGAGAAATAGCAAAGAGAGGTGAAACAGCGACAGCACTGAAGGGGAAAGTGGGTCCTCATTAATCTTTGGGAAAAGAAAAATCTTTTGTCCAGGCCGTGATCTGCAGCTTGCTTTGTTAGCCTCTCTCCATTGGCTTAGGCTGGCTGTCCATTCTGGTCTCTGATAGGGCTGTGAGCCAGGGAGGAGCTACCCTTGGTCAAAGCACCAGGTGAATGGATGTCTGGGGACAAGCGCCACAGGGACTTGGAACTGACTGAGACTTTGAGGCCAAACTGTCCCCCACGGCCCACCTAGAGCACCTGGGCTTTGCTCAGGGAGGAAGAGGCGCGGCTGCCCTCCGGGAGCTTCCACCCTGTTGGAGGACCAGCGTGGATCAGTGGCCGCAGAGGGACAAAGCCACGCAGAGGGCACCCTCACTGGGTACTCAGGGCTGGGCTCAGGGGAAGCAACATGCTCCAAAAGGAGCCCTCAGCAAATTGACCTGGTTCACAAAGCTCAGCTGTATTTGGGAAATTAATTCAGATTAATGTAAGTGTCCTTCTAGAAACTCTGGAAGAAAAAAATAATTATATTTATCTTTTTAAATTACAGCAAAGTTTTTTTAACCACAAAAGTTACTCAACATATTTACCTGTGTTTTTTGTTAGTGAGTTAGGGAGCTGGGCACTAACCTCATAGCACTCGCAGTAATTCTTCAGGCAGCCTGACCTCCTGCAGTTGCACCCTTTGTTGTGCCAGGGCTTGACATTGCCCAATTGGCCCTTCCCAATTTTTGGCTGGAAAGCTTCTGGATTTCTACCAAGACATGCCTAGGGTAGAACGGGAAGCTCCATCAGGATGGATTTTATCATTTAAAACTCAGCTCAATGAAGGGCATCTCATTTGAATCTGATTGTTGTAAAAGATGCCACAATAAACAGAGTCTCTTGACATGGTTCAGAAGGTGCAGCCCCTTCTTGTTTGATTTCAATTTGTTTCCATACACAAAAAGATATATTGTAGCTAAGGTTTCTTCATGTTTTGTTTTCTGAGTTTCCAAGTCTTACATATTTACTGTAAAAAAATAATAGATGGTAAAGATGCAAAGAAAATCATTATTTCCGTGTGGACACATTTCCATCCAGCATTTCTGGGGCCCTCTTTCCTAAGATGGTTGAGACCGTGGACCATACTAGCAGCTCACACTGCCTGATCACAACTCAACACACCATGTGCCAGGCTTCTTTCCATGGGATTTATATATACATGCCCTCTCATTTAATCCTCAGCAACTAACGTATGATTGTTTTATATCCGGAGAAACCCAGGCACCGAGAGGTTAAATAACTGCTGGTAAGTGGCGAGATCCTGATTCAAAGTCCCTGTGCTGACTTCAAAGCAGGTCTCAACCGCTGGGCCATGCCTTTCTCAAGCAATACACACGATATGTTATCCAGGTCTATTTGTTGTCCCTTTTTAATCTATCTATACACACAAATACATACATATCTTTACATACAAAACGATTCAATGCTCTTTGTAAAAATTCAAATACAGAGGTCACAGTGGAAGTCCGTGGCCTCCGTTCCGCCTCCTGGGGTTGACATTTGGAATCGGTGCTGTCCAGCAGCACGGCCCCTAGCACAGGGCCATCGCTGCAGAATGTGCTGCTGGACAGCCCCAGCCTGCGGTGCGCGGCTTTAGGCATTTTCACGGATCACTGAAGTGTGACAGGCAGTGGAGGCACACATCTGCAGCTGTGGCATGATGATCTTGTGCATGTGTGCACACCTGTGTACCTGCTACCAAGGTCAAGTTAGAGGACAGGTGGCCCCACAGGTTGCCTTGTGACTCCTCCTCAGCGGTGCACCCCCGCGGGGAATGCTCTTCAGACATAGAGGGCTTTAGGTTTGCCTATGCTGGTGCCTCAGGTAAGTGGAATCCCACAGCTTGTACTCCCGTGTCGGCTGCCTCCCTCAGATAACAACTAGGAGGTCCGTCCGCACTGCTGCGCTTAGCTGTAGCTCCTGCTTTTCATCAATGCATCAATTCATCCATTCTACCACGGATGGACATTTGGGCTGTTTCCAGTGCCTGGCTACTCTGAATGAAGCTGCTGTGAACATTCCCGTACAAGTCTCCCAGTGGACATTGGTGCTTGCTTCTATTGGCTATATTTGTAGGAAGGAAATGGCTGGATCATAGCATATACAAAGGTTTAGTTTTGGTAGCTATTGTCAAACAGTTTCCTGAAGTGGTTGTGCCCCTTTATATGCCTATCAGCAATGTATGAAAATTCCAACCCTTTTTGTTTTTACAGTTTTAACTGTAGATACTATTCTTTATCCCTAAATAAAATGTACTAAAGTTTACATGCGTGACAATTTTCTTCTGTCCTATGGCTCTGGCTATATCAAAATTGGTAAGATATTTCAAGTCATTTATCCATAATTCAAGAGGAGAATTAAATTATTTTAGAAAACAATGCAGAGAGCAGCCACACCCTTATAATTGTGTTCTATTTGCACAGGACAATCTCAGGTCTACAGTCAATGGCTCTCAATTTCCCTTCGGGAATGAGTGGGCACCGGAAGTGTCTCCCTGGAGTAGGTTGACAGCCTTGAGCCTAACTGTCCCTCCCTTATCCCTGATTATCTTTTGTGCCTAAAGAAAGGGATAAAAGCTGCAAGCTCCTGTGTTTAGCCTTCAGCAGAGTGGCCATCGGGGCCATCAAAGTAACCTTTTGTGTCTCTGGGAAAACCTAGATTCTTCTCTTTTTCTGGAAGCTGAGGGGTGAAATTTAAATTGTTAAATTTTACAATTGAAAATGTAGGCTGCCTGATCACTTTCCCCTAGCCTTCTCACACAGTGGACTGTCTACACCTTTGCGGCTACACTGCTCCAGCTCATGCTTATCTGCTATGTAAGATGACCCCAAATGTCTAAACTCCAAGATAAAGTGGACATTCGCATGTTCTTGAATCAGAACCTTCCTAGACTGCTGCATCTCTGAAGCCTTCCCACATAATAAAAGGGAAAAGGCCTTTCTCTGCCTACCACTTTTACAACAGCCGCTTGTCGTGGTTCAATACCCCCACCGGCAGGAATCAAGTTGTATTCAATGTAAATTCTTCAAAACTGTGGGTTTTTTCCAATGAGGAATCTCTGAAGGTGATTTTATGAACATCTCAAACAGTTTGAAATGCTTTTAAAATGCATACATTTAATGGACATTTATTACCTTAATGGCTTTAAACCGTTCAATATCATGATGCAAGTTGTTGCAACAATTATTACAATTGCAGTTGTTGCAAAAGTCCCCACTGGCAAAGCAGTCACAGTACCTGTGAAGGAAAGGACAGAGTGAGTGGCAGGCACAGACGGCACAGTGAGTAGTGAAAAGAAGAGCACACACGTGTAAGGAAAGAGCGGGCAGTGTGCTGCAGTCAGAACACTGAACACTTTCATAGACGGCTCAGACTCCTTTTATATGAGAACTAGATCAACTAGGATAATGCTCACCAGTGACTAACACAGAAGGGAGTAAAACTAGTTAAAACCATTTGTTTCATAATATAGGATTTTGCAAAGCAAAACAATTTCCTGTCAAATCCATTGCATCAATCAATCCTCCCTGGCCCCTAATTGCCCTCCGCCATTTTCCCAGGAGCGCAATAAGTTTGGTGGGCAGAAACATCAAGTAATGAAGAGCTGTCCCCATCAACTTCCCCAGTCCATCCAACATGACTGAAGGTGTGTTCACTTCTTCACCAGACCTTGACTTTGAGTGAAAACTAATGGGACCCAGAGGTGGAACCTGGCCTAGGCCTTAACTCGCTTTCATTCTGTGAGGGGGAAGTGAATGGCAGAGGAAAGGAATGGATGAGGCGGCTGCAGTCACACCTCTTGGTTGTAATGCGAGGGTTGTTCGAGAATCCTGAGTCTAGTGAAGCCCTTGGAGTGCACACCACCATGCCCTGTGACTCCTGGGGCCACACAGGTGGGTGGCAGTGCTGTGGATTGGCTCTGAGGGCTTCCTGGGAGAGCCGCCAGTGCTGGCAGCCAGTCCCCCTCCCAAGGTCTTGTAAGACGCCTGCTCCTGCATTGTAAGGCAGAGAGGTGTTTACAGGCACGCGCTTTACCCTTACCGGGATGGGCAAGGGCGACGCTCTCCTTAACTCATGTGAAAATGTAGCATCAAGGCAAGGACTCCTACTGTGCCACCTATGACCCACACCCCAGAGAGCCACCCCATGGCTTCCACCTGTGACCAGAGAAGACCCCTGTCGCTGTCTTCTGTGCATGGTTCATTGAAAAGAGCTTCCAACTCGTTTTCCACATCGGCTCTGCCGCCTTCTCCCCATGTGCCAGTCAGCTTTGCAAGCTGTAGAGTGGGAATCGTGGTGCTCAGCCTCCCAGTCCCAAAGCGCTGCTGAGGGAAACCCTGGGCGTGTGAAACTTCCCATAGTGCTGCAGGAACATGGCGAGGGCCGTGCAGGAGACCAGAGGTCTGCAGAAACCTCTCTGGGGCAGAATTCCCAAACACAATTCTTTTCATAATTATTATTTTAATATTTTAAAATAATATTTTAATGTCAAGTCAACAGGAAAGTAAAGAGGATCATTAGAGGCCAAAAAGACAAGAAATTGTGAACCCAGAGAGGCGAGTTCTGCAGCAGCTAAGTGCTGCCCTGGGGCATCTGCCAGTCCCTAGGGACCAGGAGCTTGGGTTCCAATGTGCAGCAGACAGGAGACAAAGTCTGGGCATCAGACCAGAGACCCCTCATAAAGTGTGGATCCCTGAAAGGCGAGCTCCCCAAGGAGTGAATTATTAGAGACAACTCCACTCCACAACAGGGGAGAGGAGAGACACATCCCCTGCAGGGAGAAAGGGGAACTATAGAGGTCTCTCCTGAGCCTGCAAGCCACGCAGATGGAAAGAAGGGAAAGGGGACAGTGACAGAAGATTTGGACACCAGATAGCAGAGGGGCGAGAGAACTGGCGTGGCAGGCTCAAGAATGCTGAACCTGAGGTCAGCAGGAAAGAGCTGGGAAGGAGCTTCGGAAGGCTCTGGAATGGGCAGCACCAGGGTCCTCCAAGGGAGAGCAAAGCCAGGTGAGATAAGAAGAGAACCAGGGGGAATCTCTGCAGGAAGGCATGAGTCCCCAGATGACTCCTCCTTCCTAAGCAGCTGGGACCCCCCTGCCACCGTGGCAGAGACTAAAAGTGACTCTCTTGGAGCAAAACCATTGGGCGTGGGATATGATAATGAACAAATCCGAGAAAAGTGATTGTTGAGACCCCTAGGTTTCTTCTACTCAGCTTCTAGCATTCTAGCAGGAGACTAGAAAAGCCTCCTCTGAGGACTCTGACCAGCCCAGGAGGAAATATCTAGAATTTGACATTGAGCTTTCCCAATAAAATAGCTAAGTGACCACCCTGTGGTGAAGCTACAGTGACCAAGCCCTCAGCAGTGCACCTGCAGGCCCAGTCAGCCCACACCTCAGCTACAACCCCCAGACAACCCACTCCTCAGCTACAGCCCCCCGGTCAGCCCACCCCTCACCTGCAGCCCCCAGTCAGCCCACGCCTCACCTATAGCCCCCAGTCAGCCCACACCTCATTCTTAAGTATGAGCAGAGTGACGCCCAGGGATCCACAGACACGTTAAGAAATCTTCCAGAGTATGAAAGACAGGGGCCCAGAGAAATGGACCATGCATGGAAAAGAAAACTAGGAGGAAAGTGGTATCAACAGCCTTAGAGAGACTAAGAAAAGTTATTGATCGATGAAACAGGAAAATAATTCTTATTAAAAATCTCAGGATATGAAAAAAGATATTTTAGGAAGCAAAAAAGTAATCACAGTGATGAAAGACCTAGAAGGTATGAAAACTAGAACTAATCAGAGGAGAAAGCAACAGTGGGCCAGACTAGAAAATCCAACATTTATATAGTAAGAATTTCAGAAATACTGAATATTAAGAATGAAGGGGATACAATAATTCCAGAACATTTCCCAGAACTAAAGCCCATGAGTTTCTGAAGGGAAAGGACCTGCCTTGGGCTCTGCACAGTAGCTAGGAAAGAGACTGGAACCAAGACAGCATGAGCACATTCTGCAGCACTGGGAATAAGAGATGATCCTCTACGGTTCTAGAAAGTATAAAACAGTTTTCATACAGAGGATCAAGAAAAACAATGATGTTAAAATTCCACTAGCAACATTGGAAGCTAGAAGAAATGCAGTAAGGCCTTCAAAAGTCCAAAGAAAAACCATTTCCAACCTGAAGTTATACTCCCAATCTAAATTATCATCTAAGCATGAGGATAGACTAAGACATTTTTAGACACGTAAGGTCTGAAGAAATTACATCCCATGTACTCTTCCTCATGGAAGCTACTGGAGAAGGCACTGCACCAAAATGAGGCCGTGAATCCCACAAGGAAGATGCGGGCTCCAGGAGTCAGGAGCCCAAACATGACAAAGAAGCTGGTGAACCCTTTAGCATGATAGTAGAGGGGAGTCCAAGACGGGAGCTGCACGCAGGCCTGGAAACCAGCCCCTCCATGGCAGGCCAGGCCAGGCAGCTCAGGAAAAGCCTTCATGACAGGACTGACAGTGCCCCCACTTCTGGGCATGTTGAGAAGACCGTTACACAACCAGAGGAGAGGTTAGTGTTATGTTAGTGTTGTGTGCATAGAAGACTAAGTACTGGGTATGAACAGAAAGGGAAAGGTAAAGAAGTTCAGGAAAGGATAATTCATGAAGGCTCAGCAGGGACCAGAGTTTTCATCGTCATAAAAATGTAAAGACTCAATGCTAATCTAACCAAGTCTATCTCATGTCTGGGTGTGGGAAATGTGTGTGTTGGTAGGGGTTGGTGTGTGAGTGGGAGAGGAAATAAAGCTAAATCCACATTTCCCACAGTACAAAAACAATAGATCACACCAAACTGAAAAGCCGAGGAGTAATTCAGACCTGTTATTTAGACTTATGGAAGCAAATATTAGAAGATTCCGTTAGAAGAGTTGAAAGTTCCTGGGGGGCAGAAAATAAGGAACAATTGTCAGGGTACTACTATGTTTTGTCATGAGCCTGGTACAATTATGTGGCTCTCTAAATTATATGTGTATGTGATTTGGATAAAAATAATAAACTGAGAGTAAGACAGAATAAAAGATAAAGAAATTAGTCTAGATGCAGCACAGAAGACAGATTGCAAATATACAAGAGAGGTTAAGAGAAACAGTCAAGAGTTAGAAAGGCTAACGTGTCTGTCTGGTGAGCATTACGGAAGGAGAGAGGAGAGAAAATGGGGGAGAGGCATCTTTGGAGTGAGGATATCCGTGAGTTTTCCGGAACTGATGATAACTGTGGATGCTCAGATTTAGGAAACCTAATGAACTCTAAGAAAGACAAACAAAAAGAAAAACCAAAGACAAAAAGAAAATCTCAAATGCACTAGGGAAGAAAGATACATTACCTAGACTTGCATCTGACTGCTTGTTAGAAATAATGGGAAACAGCAGACTGTTTTCAAAGCATTGGCAGAAAAAACCTGACAACCTAGAATTGCATACCCAGTAAAAGTATGTTTACTCACCAAGGTCCAGGCTAGGCACACTTCTTTTTTTCACTGTACACTCTTTTGCTGACTGATTTTATTAACTCTTGCCCTTTTAATCTTTTGAAGATTTTAAAATCTGTTTTCACCAAACCTGCTCTCTCTCCCACACTCCAGACCCTAAAATCCTTATTGTTTTATTTCCCAAACATAATGAAAGGGTGGGCTGTCCACATGTGCTCTTATCATTCCTCATCTCCCATTCATTCTTTAACCTTTGCGTTCAGATTTCCTCCTCCTGCCCACAGACTCTCAAAGGCAATCAACCAGCTCCTGGAAAACCCAGGGCTCTCTTCACTGTTCTTGAGAGCTTTAGACCCTACTGTGTTCCAGAACCACATCCCAGCTTCCAGTCAGAAATCTCTATCTTCAATTCAGTGTGTCCACCCCTCCACCCACGGTCTTCATCTGCAACCCTCGTGCTGCTCCAGCCACTCTCTCCTCCTGTGCTTGCTCTCCATCCATGGTGTTACCATCTGCCCAATAACACAGCCCCTGTGTTGGTTCTGACAATTACCTTGCTCTGTTTCCCCACATCCAAGGGTTGCCAAATCTACTGATTCTGGCTCAGAAATGTCTTTTATTAACTTTATTTTTGATAAATGTAAATCATATTTATTGTGGAATTTTTAAAAATACAAATAAGTAAAAAGAAACAAATTACATCCAATCTGAATCTCATTCCCTAGAGATGATCATTTGATGAATATATTTCAGACTTTTTCTGTAAAACTATACATACTGAAATAAGTATATGTTGTTTGGTTACAGATTATATGTAAACAAAAAGAAGATCATATTCTACAAACTGTTTCAGTATGCTTTTATTACTTATCAATAGAAGTAATAAAGATAACATCTTTCTTTTATTACTCATCAGTATGTTATGAATGTTTCCCATGTAAATAGATTTACATACCATTTTAATTGCTGTACATACCCCATACTATAGCAGCACCTTGATTTATTTAATAATTCACTTTATACTGAGCATGTAGATGTTTTATATATCTTGGAAATATAAACAATACTATAGTAGTGGTGTTGGTCTTCTTTCTGTTCCTAGAACCATCCACCCTCCCTCTCTTGCCACAGGGCCTTTGCACCTGCTGTTTCCTCTGCCTACAACACTCTTAGCATCCACTTTCAATCTACTTCCACCCAATGAACTCCCCCTAATCCAAACACACCTCCTCAGGGAAGCCTTCCCCGACTGCCATGCTTGCTCAACACGTCCCACCCCCTCAGCCCATTACTGCTCCTTTGCCACATTTTCCATGGTTCCACTCCGACCTTTAATTACGTGATGATTCATATGGGAATAGTCACTTTAGACTGTGAGTGCTGGGAGGGCAGGGACCGTAACTCTCTTGCTCACTCTGTCTTCCCTGTTCCTGAGATCATGGGCATTCAAAAATATTTATGGAATGAATGAATAAATGAGTGAAAAAATGATACAATGCATATGTTGGAAATGTCTCTGGAATCTGTGTTTTTTCCTTCATTGTTACCACCCCTGCCCGGGTTCAGGTCTGTGCTGCTGCAGTGGCCTCCTAATTAACCTCGCTTTCAACTTCCTCCACTTTGCCATTAGCACTAATTTTCCAAAAACATAAATCAGGCAAAAATAAGCAAGCGAAAAAGCAGTAATCAGAAAATGCAAAATAAGATGGTATTGTATATTCCTAGTGGGGGTATAAAATGGTATGGCCACTATGGAAAGATACGGCAGTTCCTCAGAAAGTTACTATATGATCCAGCAATTCCACTTCTGGGTATGTACGCAAAAGGAGTGAAAGCAGGGACTCAACCAGATACCTGCTACATCAGTGTCCATTGCAGCATTAGGGTAAACAAAATGTGATTCATCCATACAATGGAATATTATGCAGTCATAAGAAGAGAGGACATTCTGACACATGCTACAACATGGATGGCACTTTAGAAACACTATGCTAAGTGAACTAAGCCAGATACAAAGGGACAGATATTGTATGAGTCCATTTATGTGAAGGACTTAGAATAGTCAAAAGAAAGAAAGTAAAATAGGGGTTACCAGAGATTGGGGAAAGGGGATGATGGAGAGTTTGATGGGTATAGAATTTCTGTTTGGGATGATGAAAAAGTTCTGGAAAAATTCAGTGATGGTGGTTGCGCAACACTGTGAATATATTTCATGCCACTGAATTGTATATTTTAAAAGTTTAAAACAGTAAATTTTATGTTATGCATATTTTGCCACTATCTTAAAAGACAAGGCACAGAGCAGAATGTATGGAATGCTGCCATCTGAATGGGAAAAAGGAACCTAAATAAAACTTAAAACTTCAAAAAAAAAAAGTTGTTACAAATAAGTCCCTATGTGTCAATAATCAGACAAAGAATGCAAATAGATTAAAGAAAGCTATTGAACATGGGTTATTAGATTTGCTTTTTGAAAAATTCAGCTATATTTAACCTACAGAAGACACACCTAAAACAAAACTGCCACACAGAAAGTGCAAAACTAAAGGAATGTTATAAAGCATAACTCACTAATACTGCACTAGAGAAAGAAAACATGGTGCAGCAACATTACCGTCGGACAGAAAAACAACTGAAGGCAAAATGCGTCAAGATACAGAGGCATAGTCATTAACAACTGATGGAATAATTCACCAAAAAGATGTAGCAATCATGAATTTGTATGACCTTCATGCTATAGATCTGAAATATATAAAGCAAAATAGAATTATAAGGAAAAAGGAGACGAATTCATAATCTTAAGTGAGGGATCTCAACACATTTTTAGCAAAAACATAAAAATCACACAAAATTGAATTAGCAATTAGCAGATTTAAACAACCAAATAAGCCAGTGAATGGATAGATAACTGCCCCTAACAAATAGAGAATATACATGTTTTTCAAATTAATATAGAATATTTTCAAAAATGATTGTATTAAGTCTTCATTAAAGGAAGTCTTCATTAATTTCAAAGAATTGATGTACAGACTACATTATCTAACTACAGAGTAATTAAATGAAAAGAATTAACTAAAATATCATTTAAAAATATATACATATACATACACATATATGTATATATAATACAAATGTGGACACTATGAAATGTACATCTAAATAACTCATGAGGTAAAGAGAACATTACAATAAAAACGACAAGCTATTTCAAGCGGATGATAGTGAAAGTACTGCATATCAACTCTTGTAGGATGCAGTAAAGTAGTCCATAGGGGTAATTTACAGCTTTAAGTGCATTTCCTAAAAAAAAAAAAAAAAATTTAAAGATTGAAAATAATAAGGTAAGCAGTTAACACAAAAAGCTAGCAAAACAAGAGAAGGAAATAATAAAGACAGCAGTAAAAAGCAGAAATTAATGTACTTCATGAACCACAACCAAGAAAATCAATAAAACCAAAAGCTGGTGCTCTGAGAAGGCTGACAAAATAGACAACCTCTCCTAGAACTGATCGAGAAAGTCTAGAAAAGGTCAAAGGCCATAATTATAGATACAGAGGTCATCTTTAAATATAGAATATATGAATATGAATATATGAATAAATTTGAAAGTTTTGAGGATTCAATACTTTTTAAGAAAAATATAAAATATCAAAATTGGCTCAAGAAAAAACATAAAAAAGAAAACAAACTACAAAAGAAAGTGAATGAGTAACCTATCACCTTCACCACTCCAACTCCAATAGACATCAGACCCAGACAGTTTTTCAGACAAGTTTTTTCAAACGTTCAATGAACAAATAAATCCTACCTTACCCAAACTTTTTTAGAGGCTAGAGAAAAAGAAGCCAGTGGGGTGGGGATGGGGAAGCCTAACTAACGCATTTTATTAGGCAATACAATATTGATACCAAAATGAAAGAATATATGAGAAAGAAAAATTACAGGTCTATCTCACTTGTGAACAAAGATTCAAAAATCCTAAAGAGCTAAATCTTACAGTACATAATAATCAAATTGGGCTTAATCCCTGGAATGCAAAGGCAGATTAACATTGGAAAGTTTGTTGTCATAGATATATTATGAGATTAAAAGAGGAAAACAATCTGATCATTTCAACAAATACATAAAAAGGCACTCAATAAAATTCACCAGTCCTTTATTATAATTCCGATAATTATAAATAATAGCAAATCCCTTAGGAAACTAGGAATAGAAGGAAGCATCCTTAACCTGAGAAGGGCACGTAGCAGAGAAGCCAGTCAGTCCTGCAACAGCCACTTCCCCTTATCCTACAGTGGCAGCAATTGTAGTGGAGCATATGGTTGGCTCACCTCAAGAGTGCATTTCCCAGCTTCCTATTTAGTTGGCCCGACCACATGACTAGGCTGTGGCCAAAGGGCTATCAGTGGAAGTGATTATGACAATGCCGGTCTTGCCATGAAAGGTTAAGGAGTGTGCACTTGCCCTCCTGTTTTCTCTTCCCCAGTGTCTGGAAGATGAACATAAGGGTAGGGGCTGGTGCAGCCTTCTTAGACCACAAAATGCAAGCCCTCCATTGAAGATGTCAGGGCAACTAAGACAGAAATCTGAGACAATAACATTGATTAGCCACCATATTAGTCCTGAAATGGTTGTAGTTTTGAGTCTTTGTTATAGCATCTGAGTATGTATTCTACCTAATAAGGGCATCTCTCAAAAACCTACAGCAACTATCTTATTTAGGGCAAGGCAAGGGAATTTTAGAAATATTTAGAATTTAGGAGGAATTCAACAGTGCCCCAGACCAGAACTTCCATTCATCACTATGAGGTTCTAGCCAGTATAATAAGGCAAGGAAAAGGGAAAAGAGTACAAAGATGGGGAAGGTATCACGGTCCAGTATCTGTGATAAGATCATTGTTTAAATAGAAAGTTGAAGGAAATCCACAGACAAATCATTACAAATAAGAAGCAGAATTCATGTCTGGAGCAGGATTGAGAACCCCAAATCAGACCCATGTGTAATCAAACCGTGAGAGCTGACGGGGCTGCACTGCAGATATCGTGGACTATATCTGTGTTTTGCCATACATGGTGCTAGACAATTAATTGTCCGTATGGAAAAAAATAAAATTGAATCCCTACCTAATGCCAATCACGAAAATCAATTCCAGGTGATTTAAAGCTCAATGACAAAAGCAGAAATGTAAAACTTTTAGTAGAAATTCCAACATCACATATCCCACCTTGATTTAGGTTGCAGTGAGCATCATTCCATTAAAGACGCTGTCCTGGAGGTGCAGACTGCCTCAATGCTGGCACACTGGCAACACTGCAACACTTTTTGGGTCATCCTGCCCTGTGGCTTGCTGAGAGGGTGATGATACTGTTCAAGGAAATACTCATGATACCCTCTGTCAGATTCACTTCCCACAGGCATATTGAATCGTGAAATTTTAGTCTTGGTGGTTGAAAAGACCTAAAATGACAGTTTTTTGTTGTTGTTGTTGTTGGAAACGGGTTCTCACTATGTTGCCCAGGCTGGTCTCGAACTCCTCGGTTCAAACAATCCTCCTGCTTCAGCCTCCCAAAGTGCTGGGACTACAGGTGTGAGCTACCATGCCCAGCTCAATGACATATATTCTAAACTCATTCTTAATTCATTGGCCATCCTGACATATTGCTTGCTATAAAACACTTAATAACATTGAATTAAATATTTAAAACCTTTTAGATGGCTACTTGAGCTGGTAAAAAATTAAGGAAACCCAACAGAGGGCAAAATTCAGAGGGCCAAGCTAAAACTGAAGCCTGAAGTGACCTCTGAAGCATCTGCTGATCCCAGCAACCAAAGGCACTGGTTTTACCTGCTGCGTGGAGGAGAAAGGGGGAACTATGGCAACCCTAACTGTGGCAAACACTTACAAGGACATGTGTGATCTGCTGGGCTGTGCTCTAGGTGCTTTACGTATATTAACCCCAGTCGAAGGCACACTCAGGGTAGAAGGTCTGCTGCAGGATCCACACATGGACCAGAACTGCGGAGGGCTCTATCTACTCTGGGAACAAATGCCCTGAAAACAAATGGCAAGGAAATGTGCGTGTGATCCTGGCTGGTGGGAGGGGAGGAGGCTCACTTCAGGTTGAAATCTGAATTCATACTGTGCAGCCTAATAAAAAAAAAAATTAGCCAAAAATTGTTAGTCATCCAAGTTGGAAGTGCCACCAAGCTCCAAGTGGAAGCAAACAAACCTTCTCTGAAGAGCACATTCTCAAAACAAGCCTCAAAGAACTCCCACAGGGAAAACCCCAGTGATTATAATTCACAGTTTAAAAAAATCACAAAATATGTGAGGTTCCAAGCCATAAGGAGAAAAATTCAAGAGATGAAACAAACACAGAATGAGACAGAGACTTTACTATAGTTATGAGCTACAGAGAAGATAATTATTTAATATTTTTAAATTTAAAATAAGAAATCAAAAGTGTGAGTAAGCAACAAGAGACTACCAAAAAAAATGACCATCCAGATTTCACCTTCTACTCCACAGAATTCTGGTGGCAATAATTAATCTAGTTAATTAGAGACAAAAGGCCACGTGAAGAAACAATATCACAGACTGTACAATCTATGCCTGAAATTTTAGGGTTTGGGCTGGGTGCAGTGGCTTACACCTGTAATCCCAGCACTTTGGGATGCTGAGGTGGGAGGATTCCTTGAGCTCAGGAGTTTGAGACCAGCCTGGGCAACATAATGAGACCCTATTTCTAAAAAAAATAAAAATAAAAAAGCTGGCTTGTGATAGCAGGAGGTTGAGGCAGGAGGATTGCTGGACCCCAGGAGGTCAAGGCTGCATTGAGCTATGATCATACCACCTTTGCATATCAATTCATCCAGCCTGGGTGACAGAGTGAGATCCTGTCTCAAAAAAAAAAAAAAAAAAAAAAAAAAAGAAATGAAACTGAGTCTGGATTTTCTTAAAGTCAATCAATATATGAAAGGGCTAATTAAAACTGTCCTAAAAGGCTGAGTGCAGTGGCTCATGTCTGTAATCCCAGCACTTTCGGAGGCCAAGGTGGGCGGATCACTTGAGGCCAGGAGTTCAAGACCAGCCTTGCCAACATGGCGAAAACCCATCCTACTAAAAATACAAAAATTAGCTGGGCATGGTGGTGCATGCCTCTAATCCCAGCTACTCAGGGGGCTGAGGCACGAGAATTGCTTGAACCTGGGAGGTGAAGGCTGCAGTGAGCCAAGATCACACCGCTGTACTCCAGCCTGGGCAACAGAGCCAGACTTTGTGTCAAAAACAAAAACAAAACAAAAAAACTGTCCTAAAAAATATCTACACTCATGGTATAAAACCAATTCCTGCTTTTCTGAGAGGAAGAGACCTCTCTCCATCCTAGTGGACAGTGCTCCTTCTCACTCTATGAAATAATTGTCCAAAAATGTACAATTTAACACTTATAGGCAAACCTCATTTTATTGCACTTTGTTCTATTGGGCTTCACAGGTAATGCTTTTTTAATAAAACAAATTGAAGGTTTGTGTCAACTCTGCATCAAGCAAGTCTATCGGCTCCATTTTTCCAACAGTATGTGCTCACTTCATGTCTCTTTATCATATTCCTGTAATTCTTGTAATGTTTCAAACCTTTTCATTACTGTTATGTCTGTTATAGTGATCTGCAATCCTCGTTCTTTGATGTCACTAAGTGTAATTGTTTTGGAGTACCACAAGCCACATCCATATAAGAGCACGAACTTAAGTGCAATTGTTTTGGAGTACCACGAGCCATGTCCATGTAAGAACATGAACTTAACTGATGAATGCTGAGTGTGTTCTGACTGCTCCACCAACTGGCAGTTCCCTGTCTCTCTCCCTGTCCTCAGGCCTCCGTATTCCCTGAGACACAACAATATTGAAATTAGGCCAGTTAACAACTCTACAATGGCCTCTAAGTGTTCAAGAGAAAAGAAGAGTCCCACGTCTCTCACTTTAAATCAAAAGATTAAGCTTAGTGAGGAAGGCATGTCGAAAGCCAAGATAGGCTGTGAATCAAAGGAAAAGCTTTCGGAGGAAATTAAAAGTGTTACTCCAGTGAACACACAAATTATAAGAAAGCAAAACACTGCTGACATGAAGAAAGCCTGAGAGGTCTGGAGAGAAGATGAAACCGGACAAAGCCTAATCCAGAGCAAGGCCCTAATGCTTGTCAATTCCGTTAAGGCTGAGAGAGGTGAGGAAGCTGTACATCAAAAATTGGAAGCTAGCAGAGGCTGGTTCATGAGGTTGAAGGAAAGAAGCCATCTCCATAACGGAAAAGTACAAGGTGAAGCAGCAAGTTCTGATGGAGAAGCTGCAGCAAGTTCTCCAGAAGATCTAGCTGAGATCACTGATAAAGGTGGCTACACTGAACAACAGGTTTTCAGTGTAGATGAAGCAGCCTTCTACTAGAAGAAGATGCCACCTAGAACTTCTGCAGCTAGAGAAGAGAAGTCAATGCCTGGCTTCAACGCCTCAAAGGACAGGCTGGCTCTCTTATTGGGATATGGTGCAGTTGGTGACCTTAAGTTGAAGCTAATGCTCATTTCCTATTCTGCAAATCCTAGACCCTTTAAGAATGTTGCTAAAACTACTCTGCCTTGTGCTTTACAAATGGAACAACAAAGCCTGAATGACAGCACATCTGTTTACAGCATGATTTACTGAATATTTTAAGTCCACCGTGAAGACCTACTACTCAGAAAAAGATTCCTTTCAAAATATTGCTGCTCAGTGACCAGGTACCTGGCCCCCCAAGAGCTCTGATGGAGCTGTGCAAGGAGATTAATATTGTTCTCATGCCTGCAAACACAATATCCATCCTGTAGCCCATGGATCAAGGTGTCATTTTGACTTTCAAGTCTCATTATTTAAGAAATACATTTCATAAATCTATAGCTGCTATTGATAGTGATTCCTCTGATGGATCTGGGCAAAGTCAATTGAAAACCTTCTGGAAATTATTCCATTCTGTGTGCCATTAAGAATATTCATGATTCATGGGAGGAAGTAAAAATATCAACATTGAAAGGAGGTTAGAAGTTGATTCTAACCAGCTGGGCGCGGTGGCTCACGCCTGTAATCCCAGTACTTTGGGAGGCCGAGGCAGGCGGATCATGAGGTCAGGAGATTGAGACCATCCTGGCCAACATGGTGAAACCCTGTCTCTACTAAAAATACAAAAATTAGCTGGGCGTGGTGGTGGGCGCCTGTAATCCCAGCTACTTGGGAGGCTGAGCCAGGAGAATGGCTTGAACCTGGGAGGTGGAGGTTACAGTGAGCCAAGATCATGCCACTGCACTCTAGCCTGGTGACAGAGGAAGACTCTGTCTCAAAAAAAAAAAAAAAGAAAAAGTTGATTTCAACCCTCATGGATGGCTTTGTGGGGTTCAAGACTTCAGTGGAGGAAGTCACTGCAGATGTAGAAATAGCAAGAGAATTAGAATTAGAAATGGAACCTGAAGATGTGACTGAATTGTTTCATTACCATGATAAAACTGTAATGAATGAGGAATTGCCTCTTACAGATGAGCAGAGAAAGCGGTTTCTTGAGATGGAATCTGCTCCTGGTGAAGATGCTTTGAACACTGCTGAAATGACAATACAGGATCTAGAATATTCCATAAACTGAGTGGATAAAGCAGTGCAGGGCTTGAGAGGATTAACTCCAATTTTGAAAGTTCTACTGTGGGTGAAATGCTATCAAACAGCATCACATACTATAGAGAAATCTTTCCTGAAAGGAAGAGTCAGTTGATGTGCCAAACTGCATTGTTGTCTTATTTTCAGAAACTGCCACCGCAACCCCAGCCTTCAGTCCTCCACCACCCTCAACAGTCAATAGCCACGACATTAAGGCAAGACCCTCCCTCCACCAGCTAGAAGATGACAACTCGCTGAAGGCTCAGATGATTGTTAGCATTTCCTAGAAACAGTGTTTTTAAATTAAGGTATGTACTTTTTAGATAGAATGCTATTGCACACTGATTCAACTACAGCATGTTTATAGTTATATAAACATAACTTCTACATGCATTAGGAAACCAAAAACCTTGTGTGACTTGCTTTATTGTGATTTGCTCTGTTGTGGCTGTGGAGCTGAAGCTGCAGTACCTCCAACGCAAGCCTGTATGTTGTTGCCTATACCAAAATAGGCCTGTTATAAACGTTTTAATATTTTATATTTTACGTTAAATTTTTAAGTTGTATATTTTACAGTTGCTTTAAAAAATGATGTAGCAAATCAATGTTTAACATATACAAAAATGATTAAGAAAGACATTTGTAACAGTGCTGGAAAGGTAGATGTTAATTACTTTAAAAATCTGGCTGGGCGCAGTGACTCATGCCTGTAATCCCAGCACTTTGGGATGCCATGGCGGGCAGATCACCTGAGGTCAGGAGTTTGAGACCAGCCTGGCCAACATGGTGAAACCTCGTCTCTATTAAAAATGCAAAAATTAGCTGGGCATGGTGGCGGGCACCTATAATCTCAGCTACTCAGGAGGCTGAAGCAGTAGAACTGCTGGAACCTGGGAGGTGGAGGTTGCAGTGAGCCGAGATCACACCATTGCACTCCAGCCTGGGCCGACAACAGCCAGACTTCGTCTCAAAAAAAAAAAAAAAAAAATTTAAAATCCATCAGTAAGTTTCCAATAAAATAATCAGAAAGCATTTAACTACCTCTTCAGTTTACATCAACACCATTTTAATCATCCAGATTAATTTATCAGTTAAAAATAATTCCCAACTTCTTATGGCTACTGAAACAATAGCAACAAAAGGTTGGGGTACATTGTTTCAAGTTTCAGGGGTAAGGAACTAAGAGAGGAACTAAAAAGGGTAGTTCCAGCTCTATGTGGAGGAGGAAGATGAACGAGTAAAACGCTTGTCTACCACAGGAAGAGGGCAGGAGACAATCTTTACAGGTGTGGAGGTTCCCCCAGGAAACCTGAAAGCAGAAGTTGCTAAGAGTGGAAGCTTCTTGGAGGGAGACAGACTATGGGAGAAGTGGAGCAGGGTACTATCACTTTCCATGGAGCCTTGACTGTGGTAATCGATTTTTACCCATGCCATCGCTAAAAACAAATACAAAAAATTAGCTGGGCATGAGGGCGCATGCCTGTAATTCCAGCTACTTTGGAGGCTGAGCTGGGAGGATCACCTGAGCCCAGGGGGTCAAGGCTGCAGTAAGCTACGATTGAGCCACTGCACACCAGCCTGGGCGACACAGTGAGACCCTGTCTGAAAAAAAAGTTATAAAATAAAAAAAAATACTGTCATGTGTTTTTATCTCTATCGATGGCCAATTATAATAATAATCCCTCACAGCCTGTATACAGCAGAGACTCCCATGAGAGTAGGACTAACTCACGCTAAGAAAATTACATTCCATTGCCTTGCGCTCATGACTTAGTTGCGGGGAATAAAAAGGTAAAAGAAATGGAAAGCTATTGATGGCGATGATGCCACAAGTGCGAGTGAAGCAAGCAACGGAGGATCCCCAGCTTATGTTCCTTCACCTGATCCAAGTGTCTCCACATGAGGACAGGTGGCATGTATGGAGAGACACCAGCACGAGGTCAGGGGTCTGCCACCAACAGACCTCACTGCTTGGGTGAATTTACCTATTCCTTAGCTTTTCCAAAAACAGAACACAAACTTTATTAGTATTTCCAGAGATAACTGGTTTCTCAGTGATGGATTGATTCCAGCCAAATCACAATGCATGATCAGAATGCCATGCATCAATTCATGATGGAAATAACATCCTTTTCCAGTGCCCAAAATGTTCACGTTGTCTCTCCAAGGCCTCTCATTTCTCAGTATGGAGCTACTAGGAAGCTAAGTCAATGGCCAGACAGTTGCATGTTGAGCACAGAATTCGAGGTGTGTAGACATCGAGTAGATTGGGAGGGCTCTAAGTCTCTTGCCCACTGCACACAGCACTTCGTGGAGAAGGCATCTCCGTGCCCTTACAGACAGTGCTCTGTCACCTGCCAGCACTGGACACACTCGGGGCCTCCTTTCCTCTGTTCCAATGCTGACCGAGTGCCCTCGTGATGGTACATTCTTTCTTACATGTGTCGGTCACCAATT
This sequence comes from Pan troglodytes, assembly GCF_028858775.2. Classification (NCBI taxonomy): domain Eukaryota; kingdom Metazoa; phylum Chordata; class Mammalia; order Primates; family Hominidae; genus Pan; species Pan troglodytes. The sequence continues at coordinate 70,778,269 of NC_072407.2, forward strand.
AAGCTAGGAAGCTGCTTCTAGACAAGAACCTGTTTCTTTGGCCTTCCATTCTGACGTAATTCAAGTTAAGCCTTTCTTAGAGTCATCTCGTTTCCAAGTCCTTAGGAGTTACCTCATTTTGTCCTGTTACAGTCTACACCCTGCTTTAGGCTTCATGGTCATTTGACCTGCCTGGTCCCCACACCCAGCCAGCAGCTGAGCAGCTCCCATCCCCAGGAGCCCACCACCCTGCACAGCTCTGTCCTCTGGATGCCACCACCTGGTCCTCCTCTACATCTGACATCTCCATCTGGGAAGGCCTGCTCTGGCTTGACAGCGTCACAGGGTCCAGGCTTTCTCCCACTGTCCTTCCTCCTCCTTACCCAGAGCTGCGTCTTTAGTTTCCCCATCAGTCATGTCATGGCATTTCCAATGTTCAGAGAAGTATATGGCCTCATAGACTAAACCAATGAGAGCTCAAACATTTTCAGACAGTCAACCCTAGACTGTCTGCAATTACTTTTAAAAAATCAATTTGTTTTTCCACTTTGGTTGTGTGAACTAAGTTTCACGGACTTCTGGATTTCTACCCACTGGTGCACCCCCACATCACTGTCCCATCACTGGGGCTCTCAGTGACTTCAGCAGGAGCTCTGCAATGGAAAAATCACGTGAAGACTGTGGTTAGGGTCGTTAGACATTGGGACTAGGACATGTTCTCCCTTTTCAACGTGTAACTTAAGGCTAGGCAGACATAAGAGCAGAAAGTGAGCAGCCCACAGCAAGAGCTGAGGGAGGACAGACAGCACAGACACCAGACGCCAGCTTTGGCAGGGTGGCCGAGGAAACTGATGCCCCTAGTGCTGTCAAGCATGGCAATGAGGTCTGCCTCCTACTTCAGCCACATCGTCTACTTCCAGCCCCCGACTCCACGTGACAATTGGCCCTACCATCCCTTGACCACACCTCCTGACTGGGGGAGAACTTTCTGATAAAATTTCAATGTAGAATAAACCAATTCATAAAACTTTTTAAAAATGGGATGTGGAAATATTACAGTTAACGCTCAACAATGGCATGGTTAGCACTTGTCTGAGGGGCTAGAGGATGCAAACCAAAACCCAAGAAAAATTACGCCCCTTGAAGTGTGAGCCACCAGTATCTTGACTAAATTAGTTGGCCAAGATAATACCAAAAATTCATACCAGCTTCATGCAAAAGTGGCTGCTTCTCGCTGTTTTGGTTGACAACAAGCATTAGGACAAGGTTGCTGAGAAGTAACTGTAACACGTGCAGTGCTAGCCGTTCCGGTTTCTCTAGACTATGCTCCACTTACTGACTTCTAAGCAACCTTATTTCATATTTAATAATGAAGGATTTGTGATTACTTACAATTTCAGACACTGGGATTTGGTACAGTTACATGGCTTTTTAGACTTTGTGTCCCATGAACTAAGAGTTACTCTATAAAGATTTAAAAAGAAAATGTATTCAGCTGGTTACTCCTTATATAGAGAATTAGCTAAGCATCTGGTGTTTTTCAACACATTGTGAGAATCTCAACACCAGATCGTTATAGGTATTATTGACAGATGCCTAATCATGAAGTGGGAGTTTCCAATGTGATGGAACTAGCACCACCAAACACAGCCACACATGCCCATGGAGCCAGTGTGCATGCAGAGCAGGGTCCTAAGGCTCTTCACCCTTCCCAAGATGTCTTCCTGGAGTTCTTCTCCCCCTGACCTATTTAAATCTGTATTTTTTGTGCTTCTCTCCCCACTGAACAGCTCTTTCCCCCCCAAAATCTGAATGCTAATGGGAAGTACAAATTAAAGAACAATAGATAAAGCGTCGTTCATCTTCAGATATACCAGTGCTAAAGCAGTCCACGCTGTAATATTACTAACAATATCAAAGCATGTTAGTAATCACTTAAGTGTGCCATGTGATCACTGGGGACTTTCCTCATTTTAGGAAGGGATTATTACAACTCCCTCCTAACTGCATTTGGCGATTAGCTCAGAAGTCATCTTCAGGGGCATTAGAGAAGAAACAAACTCTTCCTCTAACGTGTCTCTGGGTGTTGCTAAATGTGAGGGCAGCTGCACATTAAACCATCGGGAGAAGTTCCCAAGCATTGCTCAGAAGAGACACTCACCAAGGAGCTTAGAACATTTGCAATGGAAGTGGTTCAATAGGCTGTGATGACAAGGAGGGGCACGTGTACAAAACACCAGGTGACAAAAACCAAACTAGATGAATTCTAAACGAATATAGCATTTAATTTAGAATTCTGTGACAGGGCTGTCCCTGTGCCCAGTGGGGGCATGCATCTTTGTCAGTGTGCTCTTTGAGGTCATGTACACAGGCCTCATCTCTGCAACGCACTGGCCACTTCTGAGCAAGGCTGCATCTTAGTCTTGGGTTTTCTCCCAGAGCTAGAAGAGCACCTGGCACACAGTCCGTGCTTGCTGTCAGCCTCGCGCCATCTCATGGAACATAGGGGTTGGTAACTAATACAAACGCCCTAAAGAGAGGCAAAGTCTTTGCCCTGTCCTCTGTGCTCCGAGCGCCCGCACGCTCAGCAGTCTTGGCTGGCTGTCGGGGCTGAGGTCAGTTCCAAATCCCCCCCCACTTGGCCTGCCCTCACCTCACTGCTCTGGTCTTCCGCCCCTGCTCTCACCACCTGTGCCTCTGTTTAGTGACCCATCCCACTCCCCATGGGAAACAGCTCATGGCACCTGACATGGGGGCAAGCTGCTAACTTTGACTGCTTCTGGAGAGAGCTCCCATTTTAGAGGTAAAGACAATGTTGCTGAATGCTGTATTAATTGAGAATTCATCTAGTTCTGTTTTTCCTTTAGAGACAGAACAGTTACAGCTTTCTGCCCTCATGGGTGCCTAGAGGTGGCAGGTCTAGCTATCCTGCCACCTGGCCTGTCCACCTGTGGGTCAGACCTGGGCCTGTTCAGAGGGGGGGCTCTGACAGCTACTTCACTGCTCTTGCCCTCGGCCCTCTCAGACCTGCCCTGAGCTGGGGCACAGGGTGGCCCGGCACTTCCTGTCCAGAGGAACGAAAACTGTTCCGTTGAGGAAGTGGTGTGGGGGCTTGTGGAGGCAGTCCAGTGGGGACCCACTGTAACTGTGGAGGGAGGGTGACAGGCCCACGAGTATCTACAGAGTCAGGAGGAGGCCGGCAGGCATTTACTATAAATCACTGTGTGGCCAGGACTGTGGTCAGTGCTTCAGGGGACACCAAGGATAACTATCTGTTCAATATACAGTGCCTGTCCTGGAGGAGTCCACCAAGTCAGCAGGGACACCAGACATAGGCAATGGAAACATTAGAGCACAGAAGAGAATAATCAACCAGCACACTGTCCTATACTGACTGTGCACATGGTGCCATATTGACTGTAAATGCCACAGGAACTCAGAATAATCAACCAGCACACTGTGCTACACCGACTGTAAACACTGCAGGAACTCAGAGGCAGCATAGTTCGGCACAGATGGAAGAAGTGAAAACCAAATGCTCTTGAAGGAGGTGGAACTTGACATCAACTTTTAAGGCGGCAAGGTTTCTTCACTATTACTCAACAGGATGACCCAGTTGAAATAACAGCACCAGTAAAGACACCCATCAGGAATGAGCACGGGGTGCAGGGGCAGTGAGGGCCTCTGACTGCAGTGGACACTAAGTGGAAACTCACTTCCATGGCTCCAGATGGACTGCTCTCTCAGTGCCCATCTAAAAATTAAAGAGTTAGAAGAGATGTGGACAACTGCCTCAGAAAAGCATTCTAAACAAACTACACCACAACAAGATAACCTCATCTTTAGGAAAAAAATTTCCAGAGAAGCAGACTCTTGAATATTCTTTATTATGATGTTCATTATGTTACTAAAACCAGTAGCATCAACAATGTGTCAGAATTCACATTTATTACCAGATTGGTAATAGGATTATTAAAGCTACAGAGTGTCAGGACAAGGATTTGTATTAAAGAGTTTTTATTAATATGATAAGCTAGTTAATAAGTTAGCCAGTTCACCCCCCAACCCTAACAAATGACCATCGGGTCAGCTCGCACACTCAGCCTGCTGGCCTCCAGCCTAAGCTGAACTGCTTCTATGGCCTCTACTAGGTTAGATATGGCTGAACCACACTGGGCTGACAGTCTTGGTTGGGAACTCACACGGAATGAAATAACCAGCAAAACGTTCTCTGACTGCTTTCTTACCACCAAAAATAAATTGGTAGAGATTCCAGTATATCATCAGTATTGCAGATGTCGAGATAAAAATCATCAGGCCCAATTAAGTGGAGAGGCATTGGATTAAGTAATTATGTGCATAAAAAATACAAATACACATCTCATGTTTTTCCTGGCACACCGTTTACAATAGAGAAATATTTTGTAACATTCAAAATAAAGAAAAACGTGACTGATTGAAAAAAATCTAGTATAGACACAGAAGGAAGAAAAGGAGAGAGGAAGAAGAGCAGGGGGAGGAGAACAAAGAGGAGGAGGAGGGGACGAGAAGAGGAAGGAGGAGGAGGAGAATGGGAAGCCGGGGGAGAGGAAAAGGGGGAAAAGGAGAAATAGCTGCCCTGAAAACGCTGTCATGACTGCTGCTCTGTGCAAATGCCCATTGGCTGCACCACATAGAAGCCTCAGAGGGTGCTGCAACTGGGAGAGCACGCAATTAAAGCATGAGAAGTATCAAATGTCCTTGAATGTTCTAGACACAATACAGCACAGAGTCAATATTATTGACCAGATGCCCCCAGATTACAAGAAAGATGAGTATCTTCAGAACTGTAGCCTTTTAGATCATCCTGTGTAATGTATCAGCAGAATCTGGAAGTAGCTGAAGTCATTTTTGTTTGGTCCAGAAATGTTAACAGCCATGATGAGATGACCAATTACAATCATAGCAACTGCACCCTCACCGATCCATCACACCCAGAGAGTGAAGCAAGCAGCATGGCCCACAGTCTTATTCTGTCCAACTCAGCAAAAGTTGTCAACAGCCTAGGCACAGAATTACAACAGCTGAAAGAGCCACTGCAGAAACTGAAGCAGCGGTGCCCAGGAGCAACCAACGCCCTTCAGCGACCATGAGGGCTGATAGCGTTGATCGGTTCCAGTGTGTTTCCAGATTCACGGCCTTTCATTCCAGCCCCAAACCACTCTCCTCACACTTACCAAGGCCATCACGAAGCCATGCCCGATGGCAGAACTCTGCAGGAGCCTGGAAAGCACTGGAGGCTGCGGGCTGTATCCTGTAAGGTGTTTGACTGCTGTCTCTCAGGCCCAGGGTGTGTGTTTGCCTTAGACTGTGGGCCCAAAGAACTCCTGCAGGCAGGCCGGGCACGCCTGTAATCCCAGCACTTTGGGACGCTGAGATGGGCGGATCACCTGAGGTCAGTATTTCAAGACCAGCCTGGCCAATATGGTAAAACCCAGTCTCTACTAAAAAATACAAAAATTAGCCTGGTATAGTGGTATGCGCCTGTGGTCCCAGCTACTCGGGAGGCTGAGGCAGGAGAATTGCTTGAACCCAGGAGGCGGAGGTTGCAGTGAGCAGAGATCATGCCATTGTATTCCAGCCTGGGTGACAGAGCAAGAGTCTGTCTCAAAAAAACAAAACAAACAAACAAACAAACAAAAAGAAAAAACAAACAAACAAACAAACACCTCTTGGAGGCAGGAATATGCTGATCTCCATAATCAACTACAGGGCTCAACGAATGGAGAGGGTTGCCCAAACCACTGTTAATACATAAATGTTAACCTGATAATTTCAACCAGCTGATTAGTTTAATTAGCAACAATTATAAACACAAGACAGGCAAGAAATAGCAAGATTATAAACACAAGACAGGCAAGAAATAGCAAGATGAGGTCCCAGATAAGTGCAGCCTATGTCCACCTGGAGATGTGAAGACAGATCATGCATTAGCACCTGCCATAGAGCTCGAGCCAACTCAGCATGGAAGGCAGCGGGCGGAGGCAGCTGGAGGGCACTCTGCAGCCCCCCGTTCATGCTGCATGGCTGCCACACCATTATTTCCACGGACGACAGCAAAAAAGAGAGGCCAGCACAGTTTGAATCAACATGGAATGAAGACAGAGCTATAAATGGCAACAAGCCTCAGAAACACCAACATAGGACAGCGGACAGGAGGACGGGGACAGATGCAGGTTATGGGCCAGACTTTCCAGCAGCCTTTGCAGCCCCAGTGAAACCAGACACAGACAGCAACACTGTTAGTGGCATTGCTGATGGTAAAAACATTTCTCAGAAGTCATGAAGGTGTGCAGTGAAGCTCATTTTATAGTATAGAAGAAAATCGTGAATGTATCCAAGAGTCTCTTAAATTATTACATTAGAGTGACAATGTATTGCTTCTAATCCTTACCCAGCCAAATTTATTTTTGGTGGTCCTGGAAGAGTTGATCCCGAGGGGAAAGCAGACCCGTTGACTACCGATGGTAAGGCTCCCTCAAGCTGTTCAAAGTCAAAGGCAAGGATATTTTGAATTAGCAAGGATTTTTAAAGTTCCAGTCAGCCAGCCCCCTACATAAAAATGCTTCTTTTTTTCCCTAAAGGTTTACATCACCATCCCTTTATAACCATGTCTGGCCTTATTACCACAAGGAATCCACTGACATTCGGAAGGTCTAGTGCTGAGGTGTGTCACAGGCCTGCCTGGAAGTGTGCAAAGATGTCTGGAAGTGTGCAAAGATGCAGGGCGGGCCTCCACAGGCTGGAGGCCGTCCATAGCTGTCACTCAGCTGGCCAGGGGTATTGTCATGGAACTCCTTTCATTTTTATAGACTATCAATTATGAAATAAATTTAATGACAAATTTCCATAAACTAGAAATGTTCTTATACAGATCTTGACATTTGAAGTCTTGTTGGCAACCATGATTTTTCATGCATTCAAAAAAATATTTTGTAACCAGTTTTAACAAATTCAAAAGCAATGTTATCATCTCTGCATTGTCCATGTTCTTTGCTTTCCCAGGTCTCATCTTTCTTTATGTTACTCATTAGCATGGCCTGTGGAGGCTGTTCACAGGGAAAGGAACAGGCAGCAAAGCCATCACTGGCCTACTTCTCTTCTACTCAGTAGCTTGAAGAAATTAACAGTACTAAATACAATTAGGTTTTCAGATTATTTGCATATATCACAATTAAACCTCATATCCTTGTCCCTTCCTCTGTCCAAAAATGGAAATGTATCTTTAAATAAATTTATTTTTAAAGCTTTAAGAAGTATAGTCTTAGAAAAAAAATGCGTCTTGTATTCATCCTCTGCACTTCCTCCATTCTGTGCCCAGTTTAAACTGTGTGTCGTCACCATCCGTTACGGCTGGAAGACACTGAGAAAGCCTCCTGGGTCCCACTGCCTCATTTACAATCAGTCTTAAGTCCCCAGGCTTCTTCCCGGGAAACCCCTTCCGGCTCTCCTCTTGCTCGTGCACAGAAGGGAGTGCTCACAAGGCCCTGAGACAGGTGTCCCTTTTGCCCTCACCTGGACACCTAATTGTTAGGCCCCTGTCTTCAAATGTCAGTCTGAAGAGTTTTGCATTCTTTTGGAGAAAGGATGTCATAGTTCTCAGGATTGAGGCAATTATTTGCATAAACCAGGTAAAATTACTTTTTTTCCCCCTTTGCTTATTTAGCCCCAAAGTAAAGCAGAGACATCTCTTATGTACTCCATAGGTTGTAAATCCAGGGCAACTTTATGCTGGAATCCATGAGTTTCTTCAGCAATGTTTGGTCGTCTTGGAGTGAAGGAAGTCAACTTGGAGGCAGGGCTTATCAGACTCTGCTGTGTGCACAAGTCACCTGGGGCCTTTATGAAAATGCAAATCTGATTCAGGGGGTCTGAATCCCAGGTTTGGGGTGGAACCTGAGGTTCTGCACTTCTTAACAAGCTCCCAGGTGATCCCAACAGTTCTGGTCCATGGACCACACTTTGGGTGGTAACACTCCAAAGAATATACAGAACTGGGGTCTGGCAAGGAAGCAAACGATTCTCGAGAAGCAGCAAATGCGTTGCTAAAAGAATTGTCCTTGAGGTCCATGCTGGATAAGGGGCCAAAATGGGGACGATAATAAACAGTCAAGGAAAGGTGGGGGAAGGTGGGGAGACAGCAAGTTGTGGCCAAATGGGTGTTTTTCATGGAAGATCTTAGAGGTGAAAGAGCAAGTGCAATGTGTGCCTTCTGGACTGGTGGCTGAAACAGCAGAGAAAGGAAGGCCAGCAGCGTGGAGGGGGCCAGAGGGTAGGAGGGTTCTATGAGGTTCCAACACAGACTCCATCTGCGTGCTCGCCAGATCCCGACTTACACTCACCTCCTGCACTGATAACACTCTCTTTTATCTTGGCCAATGTATCACTTGAGAAGTATTTACTCACTCATTCAACAAATATCTAATTCAATTTACACTCACTTCCTTTGAGATCTCATCTATTCATATGGCTTTCAACGCCATCTATACACTAGGACTCCCAATCTCAGCCCTCCTGCCCAGCCCTTCCTCACTCTAAACTCCTACGCAACATCTTCTGAGGCATCCCAAATTTAATATATCCAAACGGAACTCCTGGACGCCTTTGAAAAACTTGTACCATCTCATCTTTGTTGATGGAAACTCCATCTCTCCAATCATCCAGGCTGAAAACCTTGGGCGCATCCTTGACTCCTCTCTTTCTCTCACATCCCACATCCAATCCATCAGCAAATCCTGTTGACTCAACCTTCAAAGTATCCCTAGAAGCTATTTCTTGCCACCTCCACTGCCACCACCTGATCTGAGTGATCATCTCTCCCCGAGATTATTGCCATAACAGGCTCACCGTTCTCCTTGACCCCTCCTCCCCACCAGCCCCTCTTTAGAGTGGAAGCCATAATCCTCCCAGTGCCTTGACTTCCTCCCTGCCCTGCTCCCCTAGCTCACACTATCCCAGGCCCAGTGGCCTCCTCGCTGCCACCACAGCAGGCATGACCCTATCCAAGGCCCGCCTGGGATGTTCCACAGCTTGCTTCACACGGCTCATTCCCTCATCTCTTTAAAGGCTTTGCTCAAATGTCACCTTCACAACGGAGCCATGATCACCTTTTTTAAACCTGCAACTAGGCTTTTTCCCCATCAAATCCCCATCCCCCCAATCCGTTTCCTCGCTCTCCTAACAGATGATGTAATTGGCTTCCTATTAGATTTGCTAATTGTCTATCTCCTGCAGTAAAATGTAAGCTGCAGGAGGGCGGAGTTGTGTGTTTTGTTTTCTGAGGTTCACTTACCTCACAGATCAGTGCCTGCCCTTATTGAAGGGTGAGTGGGTGCCCTACATGGGCCAGGCTTTGTGCTGATTCTTATTTTACAGAGATGAACGAGACACATATGGCCTCTGCCCCCATGGAGCCTGCATTCTTGTGGGTGGATGCAGACAAACCAACCAACCACGAAACGCAAGCCAGTGAGAGTGCCATGCAGAGCAGGAGACAGCACTGTGACTGTGGCTGGATGTCTACGCTGGGGAGTTAGGGAAGGCTCTTCCGGGGAGGTGACACTTCATACCAAAACTCGGGAAAAAGAACGTATTTGTCCTCTACTTTTATGTAATATACACATATCATGGTGTAATCATAAAAGCAAACTTTAAAAAAGTATTTCCATAACACTGAGGAGGGTGAGGAGTGTTCTGGACCGAGGAGGTGGAATATGCTGTTGGTGGGGTCACAGAGGACAAGTTAGCAAGCGTGGCAGAATGCCGGTCTGGAGGCTGCAGGAAAGGGCAAAAGGGCTTCATCAAGTTGGTGAAGAATAACTGTGTCCGAGACTGACTCCAGCCCACAGTGTCTGACACAGTGGGGCAGGGACTGAACACTTGGTAAGTATTTCACTTTGACTTTTAAATGGAAAATAAATTATATTTCCTGAGTAATTCCAACCATAACAATCAAAATTTTAAGAGACAATAATGCAAAATTGTATTTTTTAAATTAAAACAATGACTCACTTGTTGTGTAATGAGATTTAATTTTGTTGATGCTGGCAAAAATCTCCCTACTAAAGCAGTCATTGGTTTAGGGACATCTGTAAGGAAGATAATTAAAAATTAATTGTAGCATCTATCGTTCCTCTTCCACTTACACTTGGATGAAAGTACAAAAGTCTGTTATGGATGTGTCCTGTGCAAAGTTATTTCAACTTATCTTGATGCTAGTTACACATTTTATTCTCTAAAACCTTTCAAGTCAGTATTTTACTTAATATACTCATTTTTCTTTTCTTTTTTGGGGAGATGGTCATAAAGCTACTTGATCTGAGCTTCCAGGGTTGGTCTACTAGGCTAAAACAATGTTGTTAGTGCTCTGGTTCCCAAATTGTGTGCCAAGGTGCCCTGCGTAGCCACAGCAAACTCACTAGGAAAAAAAATGTTTGAGATAGGGTCTCGCTATGTTGCGAGGCTGGCTTCAAACTCCCGGGCTCAAGCAATCCTCCTGCCTCAGCCTCCTAAGTAGCTGAGCCTATAGGCATACCCAGCTTCGCTGGATATTTTATGTTTTCTTTTCTTTTTTTTTCTTTTTGCTTTTTTGAGATAGGATCTTGCTCTGTTGCCCAGGCTGGAGTGCAGTGGCACTACCACGGTTCACTGCAGCCTTGACCCCCCCTAGGCTCAAGTGATCCTCACCCTCCCACGTAGCTGAGACCACAGGCCTGTGCCACCATGCCTGGTTAATGTTTTCATTTTTTGTAGAGACAGGATCTTGCCACATTGACCAGACTGGTCTTCAACTACTGGGCTCGAGCAATCCTCTGGCCTGGCCTCACAAAGTGCTGAGATTACAGGCGTGAGCCAGCACTCCAGGCTGGTATTTTATGATTTTAAAGAAAGCCCAGGGACATCTATTGGATACCACAGGAACTACTTTTTTTTTTTTTTTTTTTTTTTTGAGACAGGGTCTCACTTTGTCACCCAGGCTAGAGTGCAGTAGTGCGATGTTGGCTCACTGCAGCCTCAGCCTCAACCTTCTAGCCTCAAGCAATTCTCTCACCTCAGCCCCCCAGTCAACTGGGACAACAGGTGCACACCACCAAGCCCAGCTCATTTTTTTTTGTATTTCTTGTAGAGACAGGGTTTCGCCATGGTACCCAGGCTAGTCTTGAACTCCTGAGCGCAAGTGATTCACCTGCCTCAGCCTCCCAAAGTGCTAGGATTATAGGCGTGAGCCACGGCAGCCAGCACTACTTTCGATTTATGTGTATTTTTTTTTTCAAGTGGTTACTAAGTTGTTTGGATATAAATACTTACTAAGCTATTTAGACTAAACTACTTAGTACTGGAACTGATAGGTACTTATTTGGTTTACAAGTGCTATGAAAAACATTCTTGAGACACTAAGGGTGTGTAAGCCTCTGTGCTCATGAGTTCAAGCAGAAGCACCTGAACACTTCTTCTTCTCCAGGCCTAGGCATCCTTTGAGTGAGGAATCTCAGATGCAGGCAGCAGGATGCACGTACTTTATGGTGATGTTTAATATGTGCACAGTGTAACAAAGGAGATGCAGGTGGGGGGAGTATGATTATATGATAAGGAACTTGAACTGGAAAACACTATATAAACTCTCTCCTCCTGCAGACCTTAAGGCACTAGGATTTTGTCATGTGCCAGGAGGAAGGGGAGCAGGAAAGACCTTCTCCCTGCCTGTAGAGATCAGAGATGCAGCATGAACCTATAGGAGATGAGGCCAAAGCTCCAACCTCAGCTTCTTCACTGTGAAAAGAGTCAATGTCTTGAGGATATTTATTCTGTCCCTGGACAGGGAGACAATCAGGATGCAATGGGGAGACAGGGAGTCACGCTTTGTCTTTTTGCCCTGGACTTCAAAGGCCAGTGAAACTACATCTGGATTTGCTATTGGTTTCAAGTTATAGGCAAGGTCAGTGAATCACCTGACAGTGAATATTCTCTCGTTAACTCAAGATCTAGGGTAATGTGATTACGTGCAGTCCCCATAGAGAGGCCTAATTTTCAAGAATTAGCATCTCACTTTTGTTAAACACAATCCTAAAATACGTCATTTACTCTTTCTCTAATCATGCATAAGGAATTTCAGAACAATCAAGTACTTACAGGTCATTTCTTATTATTGTGCCAGGTTAAAAAAGTTTCTTAGTCAGATAAGAATGAATTTCTTAGAATGAATGTCAGACAAATCCTTTGTTATTTCAGAACTCATGGTGATTAAAGCAGAATGATAGTTCTCATTGATTATACTGAAATGTTTACATTAAAATGTAGGTGTTTACACCACACCTGAAGTCAACCCATCAGGTCAGTCTGGGAAAGGCTGATATTTCAATCTAGGCACATCGAGGCACCTAGTTGTGGAATTCCTACCAATGCAGTGTTGGTCTGAGTCATCACCTGTTAGGATCACAAAGCTCTCAGCAGCTAGGTGACATGAGGGACAGCTATCCAAGAATTTGAGACAGTCAGTACAGGGTACAAAAATTAGTCTATAGATATACATTTTTATATTCTTAGCTTACTAATATGGACTACGAGGTTTGCCAAATTTCCTATTTAATATCCTGGTTGCCATTTCACTTTATATACAAAGCCAAACATATTCATTTACCGACTTACATATATGACATAGTTTTATTAATTAACTTTGTACCTGACTGTAGATAATTATTTTGATCTTGATACTGAGGAACCAAATGGAGTGCTTTTAGTTCTCTTGTTCTAGAATTGTCTATACATAGCATTTGTGTGCCCCCTTTCAATTGGCATATCACCTAAAATGAAAAAGAACAATCAGGTTTCATTTTTGAAACATAATTCCAGTAATAATGAACCTAAATAAACTTAAATCTGAGAAAATGGCTTTAATCCAGAAGTTACATTTTAATGGAAGATAGAAAACTATAGATCTGTTTTCGATTTCTTACTCTACACTAACATGCTCTTTGGAGACACCAAAGGGCAAAAAAAAAAAAAAAAGAAAAAGAAAAACCCAGAAATGTTTCCTGAGATGCGTCCAGTGTGTGAACAGAAAAAAGTTCCTGTGCCTGGCTTTCTCCACAGGTGTCTGATTTAGTTGGGGATCAGGTAGCCATGCCCCAGAGCTTCCTTTGTCCTGTCCTCACTCCACCATTGACATGAGCAGAAGAGGGTGCTGCTCTGCCAAGCCCCAGCCCATTCAGTCCCAGTGGGCACTGAGGCCCTGGCGGCATGTCCCTGAGTCCCTGGGCACGCACTTAAAATCCTCTCTAATTTTACTCCAACTGTTCTTTCCTGCCACACACATGTCATTATTTAACACATGGGGTTTTAAAAACACATCTATTTTATTTCCTACAAGTACAGCTTAGAAAGGTTAGTCCAAGAACTATAAAGTTCTAAGAAGCCACACTGATCTGCTTGGGCCTGAGCAGCACTGTCAGACCCCCCTTGGATACTGACCGTAAATAAATGGTCGCAAGCCGGGTGGGTCTGCCAGTCCATCCCATTAGTCAAGCAAAAGCACTGAGGGAACTCACTGTGTGCCCAGCCCTGCTTCAGGCTGTGGCATGTGGGGATAGAAAGGCGAGAGATGCTGTGGCTTCTGCCTGGACACAGCTTCCAATTCTGCTGGCAGAACCACAACTACACAGAGCAGCTGTGCTTTATACACTTAAGTTGCTTATAATCTAGATAGGAGAACCCAAAGAACCATAAAGGACCAATGTTATCAAAGTAATACACATTGGACCTACTATGGTCATTGGATCAATATTCCACATCATCCTGACATCTGATGAGAGGCCAGCATTCATGTTCAATTGGAGTTGTATTTGTATTTGGAGGATAAAGTTATAGCTACACACACACACACACACACACACACACACACACACACACACACACAGGAAAGGCTCAGAGTGAACTCTGCAGACCTGCCTCTACTGCACACTCCTGGGCCCTATCCACATGGGAGCCTTGGCTCTGCCCTCTGGGGAAATGTGCTAACATCACTCTGCGGTCTTGGGGAGTCAGAGAGTTCTCATCCTGCTGACCTGCTTTTAGGGTCCTGGAAAAACTGCTATCAGAACCCACAGCCCCAAATAGAACCACCGATGGAGAGGCTAATGTTAGTGTACACCACAGCTAAACCAAACTCATGACAGGCTCATTTTCAAGTATTTGCTTGTTAACGTCTATGCCTTACAGCAAGGGCCTCATTTCTAGGAATAAAGAATTGCTGGGGGAAAGGCAATGATCAGTTCTTGGACTCTGGGTGCTTTGCTAAGGGAATGCTGTGGGCGACACTCTCCCCATTCCTAGTCCTTGCCACGTGAGATCTGGAGTCCCAGATGCACCACTTAATTATGAAGACCAATGTAGATGATGTAACATCTCTGTTTCTTACCCATAAAGTGGGGATAAAAAGAATGCCTATCCTACAGAGTTGTTAGGAGGATTAAATAAAGGTGCAAAAATATGACATAAACCACAGCTGTGACTGATTATGTACCCTATACAAGCGTTACCTGTTATCATGAGAGATTGGGACACGAAGGAAGCAGGCTCTGCCCTGAAGCCACAGAACCGCGCCCCACACCAATATGCCAAACCATGAGGCTCAGCTGCAGTCCCTGACCCCAGCACCGCACTAAATGATGTGATTTGTGCTTGCTCTCCTTAATGAATACAGCAATGTCCTCATCTTTGTTCGATTTGCTAAGATGGAGTAGAAATGAGAATCTTAGAGGTGAGATGTGAAAGGCTGTAGCTCATGTCCCTGTTTTGCTAATGAGACAACCAAAAATCCTGATACAATACATACGTGAAATGAAAAACGAGTGAAATGATCAGTCGACTTAGTAATGATGGGGTCCAGCATTTAGTATAATGTTAGTCCTACACATCTTCTTTAGCATAATTACCATTGGGTTGGAATCTTTCTTAAGAGAACAGCAGGAGGCGTCCTCTAGTTCCTGGGACGATGGGAACTTGCAACAGGATTCCTGAGCAAGAAGATTCTGCAAAGTTGCTTCTTCCGGATTATTACTTGTAGTAGTACCACCTGCTTCCTTGATTTCAACCTAGAAAAAAGCAATAATTATTTTAGAGAACACATGGTGGACACTGGCTCTTGCAGTTGCATAATCTAGAAAATTGAAATCTCAGTGATAAGTAGAAGTTATGGTGAAACCCTGTTTCTACTAGGCATGGTGGCGCACTCCCAGCTACTGGAGAGGTTGAGGCAGGAGAACTGCTTGAACCTGGGAGGCGGAGGTTGCTGTGAGCTAAGACAGTGCCATTGCATTCCAGCCCAGCCCCATCACACATTCTTCCAGCATGCTCAGTAGTTTGAATTAGATGTTCTAGTCAATTGTTTTTTCCTCAAAAAGCCCAAAATCCTTGGTAACGTTTTAATATTATTTATGATGTGTTTATAGGAAGATTTGTAATTAGGTAGTAGCCCTTTCCTGCCTTAATAGTAGGACAATGAACGTGAAATGGTGGAGAGTAGGGAGTGGCTGCCAGCTTTGTGTTCAAGCTGTCTTCTGTAACAACTGTCAACCCGATGACAAAATTACCAAAGATATGGAGAAATACAGGGATAATACTGAAAATCAATAGAATTTTTAAAAGTAAGAATCCTCGTGGTTAAAAAAAAATTACAATCAGGATTGTTTCAACATTGGGATGCTACTTTTTACAATCTGTAGGAATGTGAGGAGGACTGGGAAACCCACGCTTTGCATCCTCCCCTCCCTTCCTCCTCCACCTACACTTGCCCGAGCTGCCTGGACCAGAGGACAGTGGGGCTCCCCAAAGGCCAGGAGGCAGGCCACAGAGCCCTTCCAAAAAGATGGTGGCTCTAAGGTAACATACTGAAGACCTCAAATAAAAATCACAGAGCAGGTATCTTTCAAAATGCAGATCGTGACTCAAATTGGAGCTTGTCCAGCCCAATAAAATCAGAGGCCCAAACAAATCATATTTCCCATGTATGGGCAAATCACTCAGCACAGCAGACTAGCATCTAGGTATAAATCTTAAAAGAGATAAAGTTTAGCTATATTTTAAGTAGCTTTATTTAGAAATTTTAAATTTCATTTAAATACACATAAAATTTTCTTCTACTTGCTGCTTTGGGGGATGTGCTATGCACGTCATCCCAGTTTAGATTTAACTTATCTCCCTGTAATCAGCAAATACTACTATAATAAATATATCATTTCCTCAGACCTATGCAACTAATATCTGAACTACTTATACTAAAATTCCATTTCTGACCTTTCAAAACAAAGGTCAACATGTGGGAATGAATTTCTAGAAGAAGGAAATTAGCAACTGATCCTGAATATTTACTGAAAATAATTCCATTCTGTTTAAACGATAAACATGTCTGTGCTGTATCTGGTCCATTTTATTAATGAATCAGAAAGCAGTCAATAAAAATTTAAAAAGCAAAGTCTCTCCTTTAGTTTGTCAGACCAGCAATCTCTTAAAATTGGATTAAAGAGAATTTTACTATCTTTAACATCAGAGAATTCTCTTGTGTGTGTTTTGTTTGTTTTTTAAGACAGGGTCTCACTCTGTCGCTCAGGCTGGAGTGCAGCGGTGCAATCTCGGCTCACTGCAGCCTTCGCCTCCCAGGTTCAAGCGATTCTCCTGCCTCAGCCTCCCGAGTAGCTGGGATTACAGGTGTGCGCCACCACACCCGGTTAATTTTTGTATTATCTTCCCTGTTCTGATTAATGCTTTCTGACTCCACTCTGTGAGGAAATGAGCCAAGCTAGGACCTACGGGCAGGAGGCGTGGGACACCAATCTGGCTGGGCAGCAAAATGCAGTTCTTAACATTTCAAGCCCTCTGAGAAAGGCTGTGAGAAAGACCTCTGTCCTGGGAAAAGGCTGGGGGGACTGGTGAGCTCTATGGCTCCTCTGAGGACAAACAGAGGTCAGTGGAGGCCCCAGCCTCTGCCCATCCTTTTCCTGTACACTAAGGAGTGGCAATTACCATAACAGAAAACCGGAAGAGCAGAAATCCAAGCTCCTGCTGCTCTGGCTTATGATACAGGGTCAGGCTCCAGCCATCTCAATACTGACTCAAGCATTGTGTCCCACAAACGCTTCATCTACAACTTACTAAAATGACCTCATGGATTGAGTGGTCTCGTTTTCTGAGCTGGGTCCTTTTTGAGGGGTCGAGAACACATTTTCCTGGGACCCTTTGTTTCCTTTGAAAACTCATTAGTTTTGGCAAGAACAAAACGGAAAATTATCAGCGGTCATCTACAGCTAGAGAGGGCAGTCGGCTGAGAGCTGGCAAGCATTTCTTTAGGCTCTGATTTACACTGCATATGCTTGAAGAGCTATTACTGATTAGCAAAGGGAAGATCTCACATCTTGACTTCAAGGCCCGGAAAATCCAAGTATTAACTCTGAGTCCTTGCTGTGGAGTCCAAGCCTGGTAAAGTTAAAGGGAAAAAAAAAAATGCAAGATGCAAACACGCCAACCCTCCACCACATTGCGTTTGTTTTCACAGACAATAGTTACCAGCAGACAGCGGGCCTCTCTCCTTAAGCCAAGGATAGCAACAGGGCCCAAGGGAACCTACGTCCTAGCTTTCCCCCTCTTTTTTTGTTGTCCGCCGTCTGCATGGTTAGGTCAGCTTTGGACGACTGGTGCAGGGCAGAATTCCCTCCAGGGGAAAGGGCTTGGCTGGGCCGATGCATGTTGGATTAGGAAGACGACAAAGAGTATACGCTCTGCCGAGAATCAGTGACTCCGGTGGGCTGTGTGTGGTGTCACCAGGGAAAATGCTTGTAGAGGGAAATCCTGGGGTACACTAGCAGCCTCAGATGGGTTGGGGAAGCGATGGAGGGGGAGCTGTGCCCATTCCCCAGGCGGTTCTTACTGGGATCATGCGGACGCCCGGGTGGGCGGCTCCTTCCAGGACCCAGGCGCCCAGGGGCAACACCGCCGGGCTGCGGTGCGCGGGTAGCAGCGAGGACAGGAAGTGCACGTTGCAGGCGGGCGGCTGCGGGGCCTGCAGGAGCGCGACGTCCTCCAGCGCGCTGAGCTCTGGGATCCCGGGGTACTCCCCGAGGAGCTCCCCGCCGTCGCTGTCGCCCCCCGCGAGCTTCGCCTTGACCTGGCCCTTGCAGTCGGCGCCCAGCGCGGGGTTGAACGCGTGCAGGACGGGTTCCTTGGGGTCCGCCGGGCCCAGGTACGCTTCTTTGAAGACGTGGAACTCGTCCTCCTCGTGCTTCACGGGGGCCTTCAGGCCGATGTTCTCCGAAACGAACGGACCCTCGGGGCTTAAGAGCTCCGTCACCATCGCATCCTCGGGGCTGGGCAGCCCGCCCAGCAGAGGGCCCTCCTCCATGGCGCAGGGCGGCGGGGCGGGATGGCGGGGGCCGCGCACCTGCAACACGCGGCCAGGTGAGAGGCAGCCAGGGGAGAGGACGAGGGGAGGGGCGGCCAAAGGAGGGGCGGCCAGGGGAGGGGACCCGGTGAGGGGCGGCTAGGGGAGGGGGCGGCCTGGTGAGGGAGGGCCAGGTGAGGGGCCCGGGGAAGGGCGACCAGGTGAGGGCGACCAGATGAGGGGCGATTAGGTGAGGGGCGGCCAGGTGAGGGGCGGCCAGGTGAGGAGCGACCAGGGGAGGCGGTCAGGTGAGGGGCGACCAGGGGAGGGGCGGCCGGGGAGGGGGTCACGGGAGGGGCGACCAGGGGAGGGGCGGCCAGGGGAGGGGGCCAGGTGAGGGGCGGCCAGGTGAGGAGCGACCAGGGGAGGGAGTCAGGGGAGGGGCGACCAGGTAAGGGGCGGCCAGGAGAGGGGCGGCCGGGGTGGGGGTCAGGTGAGGGGCGGCCAGGGGAGGGGGTCAGGTGAGGAGCGGCCAGGGGAGGGGGGGCCAGGTGAGGGGCGGCCTCGCCCACGGCCCGCCGCCCGCCGCCCACCCGCAGGGGCCCGACCCGGCCCGGCAGCCCCCATCCCCGCCTGCAGAGCCGAGGCCCAGCCCGGGGACCGCCCCGTCATGCCTCCTCGGAGGGACGCACCTGGGGCCGCCGGGGCTGCCGCAGCGTGGAGCGAGCGGGATGGGGCGTGGGCCGGGCCTCAGGCGCAGGCGGCCGTTGGCGGTTGGAGAAGGGGGAAGGGTGAGGGACAGGAACCTGGGGGGAGGGGAAGAGGCGCCCGGGCAGTGGGCGGGGCCTGGGCGTGGGGCGGAGTCGAGGTCGGGGCGGGGAGGTAAAGGCGGGGCCAGGGAGGTGTGGTGGGCGTGGTCTGGGGCGGGAGGAGACAGAGTCGCGAGGGGCGGGGCCTGGACTGCCGCTGTTGCCAGAGCGGGTCAGGGGAGGCACTCCCAGGGTTCAGCCGATCCAGGCTCAGGTGGGGAAACTGAGGTCCCCATCAACTCGGGCAGCGCTAAGTGGGACTGCCTAGCTTGGCTTCTGACCTTGGGCTTCAGATATATTTTTCTGGCCAGGCGTGGTTGCTCACGCCTGTAGTCCCAGCACTTTGGGAGGCCGAGGCAGGCGGATTACTTGAGGTCAGGAGTTCAAAACCAGCCTGGGCAACATGGTGAAACCCCGTCTCTACTAAAAATACAAAAATTAGCTGGCCGTGGTGGCACGCGCCTGTAATCCCAGCTACTTGGAAGGCTGAGGCAGGAGAATCGCTTGAGCCCGGGAGGTGGAGGTTGCAGTGAGCCGAGATCCCGCCACTGCACTCCAGCCTGTGCCACAGAGCTAGACTCCGTCTCAAAAAAATAAATAAAATAAAATAAAACATTTTTCTACACTCGAGCTCTCAAGACAGATCCCGGCCTGGGACGCTGCGGGTGGACAGAGGGCAGGGGCTTGCACCGCACGTTCCCAGCCTCGCACCCACTCCCGGTCCTTGGTGACGCAGCTTACAGGTGCAATTGATGGAGTTGGTCCCGAAATAGAAGTAACAAATACGGCTGGGCGTGGTGGCTCACGTCTGTAATCCCAGCACTTTGGGAGGCCGAGGCGGATGGATCACCTGAGGTCAGGAGTTCGAGACCAGCCTGGCCAACATATAGTGAAACTCCGTCTCTACTAAAAAATACAAAAACTAGCTGGGCGTAGTGGCGCACGCCTGTAGTCCCAGCTACATAGAAGGCTGAGGCTTGAACCTGGGAGATGGGGGTTGCAGTGAGCTGAGATTGTGCCACTGTACTCCAGCCTGACCAACAGAGAAAGGCTCCCTCTCAGAAAAAAAAAAAAAAAGTCACAAATACAATGAAAGTCTCAAATTTTGGGTGGGGAATGAGCTATTTCATCTTTAAGGAGTCAATAGATATCACTGTTTAATCAAGAGAAGAGGTGAAAGTTTAATTCAAGTGATGGCGAAACCTGCAAAGGGTGTAGAGGGACTGGTGGGAGTGGGTGCTGGGGAGACAGCCTCAGGTACTGTCTACTCAGGTACTGTTTTGGTAAAAATAAAGAATGTAAAACATCAGCTTTTAAAAATTAAATACTTTTCTAAATTTTTAAAGGGTAGTACCCAAGGCACAGCAACACCGTGTACTATTTAGTTGTACATTTAACATTCAAAAATCAAGAAAATTTTGCCTGGGGCTGGGCGTGGTGGCTCATGCCTGTAATCCCTGCACTCTGGGAGGCCAAGGTGTCAGATCACTTGAAGTCAGGAGTTCAAGACCAGCCTGACCAACATGGTGAAACCCTGTCTCTACTAAAAATACAAAATTAGCTAGGCATGGTGGTGCACACCTGCAATCCCAGCTATTTGTGAGGCTGAGGCAGGAGAATTGCTTGAACCTGGGAGGCGGAGGTTGCAGTGAGCTGAGATTGCACCATTGTAATTTAGCCTGGGCAAAAAGATTGAAACTCCATCTCAAAAATCAAACAAACAAAAACAACAACAACAAAAAACACTCACAAAAGCAGAAAAAATAATAAAAATAATAAATCGAAGAGCCCAAGAATTATGCATAGCTTGAGTGGCCCAAGCAAGAGAGTAACCCACAAGTTTGCACCGTTCATTCGTTTACTAATCAGAATCAGACGTCTACTGAGTAGCATCATGCCAGGCATACACAGCCACCTGTGGGGGTCACCCACGGGTTGCAATCAAGCCTGGAGGCTCTGCACCTGCTGCTCCTAGATGCTTGCTGCCCTGCTGCACTGGCTGGGCTGGCTCCGTCGAGTCTCTCAGGTCTCAGCTCAACCCACTCTAAGTGGGTCACCCTCCCTGCCAGCTACCACCCCCTCCCAATGATCCTCTTAGTTGCCTCAGAACACTTAAAATCCTTCAACTGGTTGGCTTGTTCTCTTTTTCCTCTGTGATATGGTTTGGCTCTGTGTCCCCACCCAAATCTCATCTTGAATTGTAATCCCTCTGTGTCAAGGGAGGTACCTGGTGGGAGGTGATTGGATCATGGAGGCGGTTCCCCTACGCTGTTCTTGCAATAAGAAGTGAGTTCTCACAAGATCTGATGGCTTAAAAGTGTTCGGCAATTCCCCCTCACTCACTCTCCTCTGCTGCCATGTAACAGGTTTCTTGCTTCCCCTTCACCTTCTGCCATGATTATAAGTTTCCTGAGGCCTCCCCAGCCATGCTGAACTGTGAGTCAATTGACTGTCTTTCCTTTATACTTACCCAGTCTCAAGAAGTTCTTTACAGCAATGTAAAAATGGACTAATGAGAGAGCCAGAACCTGGTGGGGTCACTGCTGTCTCCCCAGTGCCTAGAACAGGCGCTGATATGGTTTGGATGTGTGTCCCCACCCAAATCTCAGGTTCAGTGGTAATCCCTAATGTTGGAGGTGGGGCCTGATGGGAAGTGACTGGATCATGGCCGTGCATTTCTCATGAACGGCACCATCCCTCTTGCTACTGTCCTCACCATAGAGTGCGTGAGTTCCTGTGAGATCTGGTTGTTCACAAGTGTGTAAGAGAGCACCTCCTCTCTCTCTCTCAGATCTGGTTGTTTGCAAATGTGTAAGAGAGCACCTCCTCTCTTTCTCTCTCTGTCTCCTTTCACCATGTAGAATGCCTGCTCCCCCTTTGCCTTCCACCATGAGTAAAAAGCTGTTTGAGGCCTCCCCAGAAGCAGATGCCTCCATGCTTCGTGTATAACCTGCAGAACTGAGAGCCAATTAAACCTCTTATAAATTACCCGGTCTCAGCTATTTCTTTACAGCAATGTGAGAATGGCCTAATACAGGTGCTCAAGAAAAACAGAAAAATGGAATTCATGCATTACTTTAACATATTTACTGAGCATCTTTTATGTGTCAGGCACTGTTCTCAGCACTGAGGCAATGGAATGGATGAATAAATGCACAGCAAGTGAAAATCAACAGGCTTTTCTTTCCAGCCCAGCACATGAACTTGGTGATGTCCATGGTCTCCTCCAAGGCCTTGTTTCCATAGGCTGAGACTTTCCACTTTGTCTCAAGTATCTGAACTTGGTCCTTGACTTATAATCCCCTTAATATAACAAAAGAGACAGAAACAAATCTTGTAGTAGACTGGGGTTAATGTTTTATTAATGATAACCTACATTCACACTGCATTTCTAAGATTTACATCCAAAGAGCATATTGTATTTACATGCACCGGTCAGCCCAAGATAACAAATTCAAACCATGGCTGCGTTAAGACAATGGTTTGTTCCAATTAAATTAAATAGATAATACTCTTATCACCCCCCTTGGACATGTACAATAAGACCCCTCTTTCTCCCCTCAAGGAATATAAAATTGCATTGATAACTGCACTGATGAGCAACAATTACATTTGAAACATTTAAAACCTGAGAGAGAAACCCAAATATGTTTAAGCACTCACGTCTACACTCAAAATGCCCTGTGAACTCTACTGTAACACAGATTGCTCAGTGGTCAACAGTGCATGATCTAGCTGGCTCTGATAGGGACTGACGCCGGCTGCTGGCTTTTAACGGGAAGTGCTATTCTTGCCCAGGGCAGAGAGAGCTACATCCCCCCTGCCTGCTTGACAGACAGTCAGGGTCTTTTGTTGTTGGTTTGTTTTTGCTTTTTTTTTTAGACGGAGTCTCGCTCTGTCGCCCAGGCTGGAGTGCAGTGGAGCGATCTCGGCTCACTGCAAGCTCCGCCTCCCGGGTTCACGCCATTCTCCTGCCTCAGCCTCCCGAGTAGCTGGGACTACAGGCGCCTGCCACCACGCCCGGCTCATTTTTTGAATTTTTAGTAGAGACGGGGTTTCACCGTGTTAGCCAGGATGGTCTCCATCTCCTGACCTCGTGATCCGCCCGCCTTGGCCTCCCAAAGTGCTGGGATTACACGCATGAGCCACCGCGCCTGGACACTTTTTTTTTTTTTTGTCTTTTGTTTTCATTTGTTCTTGCTTTCAGGAGAAAAAAAATCTTTGGCCCATAAAGGTGGGATTTTTACATCATGAAGTATACATACATAAAACATGCATGTGGGCCGCACATCGTGGCTCATGCCTGTAATCCCAGCACTTTGGGAGGCTGAGGCAGGTGGATCACCTGAGGTCAGGAGTTCGAGACCAGCCTGACCAATATGATGAAACCCCGTCTCTACTAAAAATACAAAAATTAGCAGGGCATGGTGTTGGGCGTGTAATCCCAGCTACTTGGGAGGCCGAGACAGGAGAATCGCTTGAACCTGCAAGGCAGATGCTGCAGTGAGCCGAGATTGCACCACTGCACTCCAGCCTGGGCAACAAGAGTGAAACTCCATCTCAAAAAAAAAAAAAAAAAAAAAAAGGCATGTGTTCTCTGGCAAGCACCTTCCATCGACTCCAACAGTTCAGCCGTCGCTGTTGTACTGTCGGGGTGCAGGACTCTGAAAGAGTCAGGCCCAACTAGAACCAAGTGGTCAAAAAAATAAATACACAATTTAAAACAATGGACAGCTAAGCTTGTCATGACAGACAGTGGGAATTTCATTCCATGATGCTTCATTTTTGCATTAAATACTGAAGATGACTCAGTGCATAATTGCTTTGTGGTCCATGAGACGCTTTCATGAAGGCACTCCTATCTGAAGGACAGGCTGGGTGAATACCTAGCACCGTCACTTGAGACATCTTGGCCGGTCACCAAGGTGAGCCGGCCTACTGTCTCCATCACCCTCTGGTGAGTCTTTCCCCTCACCGGGTGGGAGGAGAAGGCCATCCCTTGGGGTCGTGGAGCCACTCTCTCCTCACCACGGTGGGCTGCCCTCCCCTTCCTCACTTGCTAGTCCCCGCTTGGTGGCCGATGCCCTGCCCTCCTTGCTGTCACTTTGGGAAAGAGATCCTCCTGAGGCACGTGTCATGTTTTATTCTTGAGTGAATTATCTGACCATCACGGCCCTTGCTCCCCTTTTATGACATGTGCCTGTTATTTCTTTTGTTGCTTATGATGACAAGAAGGCAGTCCCGGGAGGGGAGTCTGGCACAGCTGCCCTTGGGAAGGAACTGGTGTTTCTGAGGGGGAGGGGGCTGGTGGGGTGTAGCAAATGCTTATGTATGGTTATCCATACTCAGTCAATTGTGAAGGGAACAGTATACCCACAATTCCACCCAAAGACTCCACAAAATAAATCTTTCTCTCCATCTCCCTTACATTTAGGGCCTTTCATTTTTAAGGCACTGGGTTGTGAAGACTTGAAGACATACAAGGTCAGTAAAACTGAAGATGTTGCATCCTGCTTGCTTCAAATGTGGAGAGGCAGACACAGGCTACTGGACCAGACGGGAACGGTTACCCATGGTGACAAAAGCAGGTCTCCAAAGCACAGCATTTTGGTTAGTGCATTCCAGATGTGTTAGCTACAACTGGGGACACCAACTTGAATAACACATTTTTCTTTTAACAAAACAAAAGTTTACCCTGCTTGGATGATGCTAAATGCCCTTAAGCACTAGGCCTTCGGTTGCCACTGAGAAAGCACACCATTTCCATTCCACTGTGTGTGAAGCCACAACCCTACTAATTCCTTCATTAACTCAACAAGATTTGCATCCCTTAATAAATCCAAGCCGATGCGGAGACATCAGGGGAGACTTTATCAGATGTCCCCCAAGGGAGGGCAAGTCTGGAAGTAGTGGGGTTATGCTTCACAGGGGAGAGATACTGTTCTAGGAAAAAAAAACACCCACATTTTTTGGGAGGAAAACTGAGTTTTTTTAAGAGCAGTGTTTCATCCCGAGCTAAGGTCAGGATTAATGCCTATTTTTCATTTGGTTTGCATCAGAAGAGCTCGTTTTCCTTCCCAGCAGCTCCAGTGGAATTACTTTTTGGAATTAGAACTGAGACCAAACAAAGTGATGATGTCAGTCATTGCTTCTTTCAGGTGCCTTCCAAAGCGATGAGAATCCTTTCATGTAAAAACAAAACCCAAAAACCTATTAAAACGTGGCCATCCCCACATTTCAAGCTTTTTCATTTGCAATCTGACCCAATGTTTCATTGAAATTCCTTTCTGCCAGTTCTCTAAGATCTGACCAACGTCTTAAAGCTTAACTTAGACATTCCAGAGAAATGCTGAGGGTAAAGAGATGACAGCTGATGTGTTTGTGCGGGTGTGTTGTCGATCTAAGCCTTCCCCTAATGCCAATGCGTTTATCCCACGGAAAACACAATGACCATCCTGAGCATGGTGGCTCATGCCTGTAATCCCAGCACTTTGGAATCGCTTGAGCCCAGGAGTTCAAGACCAGCCTGGGAAACATGGTGAAACCACATTTCTACAAAAAATACAAAAATCAGCCAGGTGTGGTGGCACTCCGCTATAGTCCCAGCTACTCAGGAGGCTGAAGTAGGAGGATCCCGAGCCCAGGAGGCTGAAGCTGCAGTGAGCCGAGATCACACCACTGCACTCTAGCCTGGGTGGCAGAGTGAGACCCTGTCTAAAACAAACAAACAAACAAACAAACAAACAACAAAAGAAAACCACAGTGAACAAATAAACCCCAACTTCCTCTGTTAACAGCGACAGTGGCATGGGTTGCCAGGCTATGTACAACAAGGAAAGCAGAATATAAATAAGGGCAATGTGCCATGCTAGGGAGGAGGTCCCTTGTTCCATCCACAGAGGAAGCCGGGGGTCCCCTGCTCTGTATGCAGATTTCTTAGTGTGTACCCATTATTTTTAGTTCACCTTCCAAGTGCTAAAGAGTCTGAAAGTTACAGCAGCACTCCAACGTTAAGCTTCAAAACCATTGCTGCCAACAGAGGTAAACATGTTAAACCAAATTAGATACATTTCCTTTTTTTTTTTTTTTTTTTGAGACGGAGTCTCACTCCATCACCCAGGCTGGAGTGCAGTGGCATGATCCTGGCTCACTACAACCTCCACCTCCCGGGTTCAAGCGATTCTCCTGCCTCAGCCTCCTGAGTAGCTGGGATTACAGGCGTGTGCCACCACACCAGCTAAGTTTTGTATTTTTAGTAGAGGCGGGGTTTCACCATGTTGGCCAGGATGGTTTCAAACTCCTCACCTCAAGTGATTGGCCAGCCTCAGCCTCCCAAAGTGCTGAGATTATAGGTGTGAGCCACCGTGCCTGGCTGAGATACATTTCTTTAAAACTAGGTAAAGAGAATTTTGAAATTCACTTGTGGCTGAAGCCTGTAATCCCAACACTGGGAGGCTAAGGTAAGAGGATCGCGTGAGCCCAGGAGTTCAAGACTTGCCTGGGAAATGTGGGGAGACCCTGTCTGTACAAACAATTTTTTAATTAAAAAAATTTAGGCCAGGCGCGGTGGCTCATGCCTGTAATCTCAGCACTTTGGGAG
Source organism: Pan troglodytes (assembly GCF_028858775.2). Classification (NCBI taxonomy): domain Eukaryota; kingdom Metazoa; phylum Chordata; class Mammalia; order Primates; family Hominidae; genus Pan; species Pan troglodytes. The sequence goes on from NC_072407.2 coordinate 70,805,063, forward strand.
GTCGAGGCAGGTGGATCATCTGAGGTCAGGAGTTTGAGACCAGCCTGTCCAACATGGTGAAACCCCGTCTCTACTAAAAATACAAAAAAATTAGCCGGGGTAGTGGTGGGTGCCTGTAGTCCCAGCTACTTGGGAGGCTGAGGCAGGAGAATCACTTGAGCCCTGGAGGCAGAGGTTACAGTGAGCCAAGATCTCGCCCCTGCACTCCAGCCTGGGCGACAGAGTGAGACTGTGTCTCCAAAAAAAAAAAATTTTTTTTAAAAAGCAGTCCATTTATGTGAAAATGCCCAAACCAAGTAAAAGCAGGCAGTTGAATTGACTTTTTCTGTCAAATTAAAGATGTGTTTCCTTAAAAAGAATAAAGCAAAAATACCCCATCTTCAGAAAAAGGAACTTCTTTTCATACATACCGTCTCAGGGCAAGAGAACTTGGAAGAAATGTGGAAATTGATGAGGTTCTCTCCCACAAGGATGTACGACACACCATAGCCGTCATCAGCAACCTGGAGGACAAGGAAATTTGAATTTGTTGCTGGGAAATGAGACGACGTGAAAAAGGGACTTTCTAATGTTCTAAATGCAACACTGGCGGGGCTCGGTGGCTCCTCCTTGTAATCCCAGCACTTTGGGAGGCTGAGGCAGGCGGGTCACTTGAGCCCAGGGGTTCGAGACCAGCCTGGACAACATGGCGAAACCCTGTCTCTACAAAAAAATACACACACACAAAAAAATTATCTGGGCATGGTGGCATCATCTGTAGTCCCAGCTACTCAGGAGGTGGAGGTGGGAGGATCACCTGAGATGGGGGAGATTCAGGCTGCCATGAGCCGTGATCATGCTTACTGCACTCCAGCCTGGGTGACAGAGCGAGACCTTGTCTCAAAAAAATAAAAAATAAGTGCAAGACTGCCAAGGACATCCATAGCAATGATCAGCAGTAATTCCTTTACGGCGGTAGAACCGCAAGGTAACGGGGGCACCCAGCACGGAGATGGGCCCATCACACCCCATTACCCATCCCATCACCACGCCCCACTGTGCCTCGCCCAGCCCCGCCGCACTCACCGGTCCAAAGCCCCCTCCGCTGGACACGTACTCTGGGTTATTCTCCAAGTCAAACAGCTCCACTTGCTGCTGAGGGGTCTGGCTTGTTGATAATCTCCAAGGCTCAGATAAAACCTATTGAGTGAAACAGGGAAATGTTTCCTAATCCCCTCCTCTACCGTCCCTCAGGAGTCGCTTTGGGAAGACGAGAAAAGCCTGGCTTGGTCTTTTGATTGTTCCACACACCACAAGTCTATGTCTCCACAGGCCTCGCTGGCTTGGGCAGCGTATCTGCAGAGAGCATGCGGGGTGGGTGGGGCCCCCAGACTGGGGCAGGGAGTGCAGGGTGGGGGTGGGGGCATACCAGCAAATAGCATCTCAGACAGTGAAGATATATGGAGTAAGATTCGGAACGGGGACAGAGGTGTCAGACTTGTACCAACTCCCACGAGCCAGCTGCCATATTTTCAGAGAATTTTCAAGCTGGCTGTTAAATACAGCCACTATTAAAAATTAAATTTGCCAGGCGCAATGGTTCATGTCTGTAATCTCAGCACTTTGGGAAGCCGACGCGGGTGGATTGCCTGAGCTCAGGAGTTCGAGACCAGCCTGGGCAACACGGTGAAACCCCGTCTCTACTAAAATACAACAACAAAAAAAATTAGCCAGGCATGGCAGCGTGTGCCTGTAATCCCAGCTACTTGGGAGGCTGAGGCAGGAGAATAGCTTGAACCCGGGAGGCGGAGGTTTCAGTAAGCCAAGATGGCACCACTGCACTCCAGCCTGGGTGACAAAAAATAAAAAATAAATAAATAAATAAATAAATAAAACTTAAATTAAATTTGAGCTGGGCACAGTGGTGCACATCAGCTACTCAGCAGGCTAAGGACGAAGAATTGCTTGTGTCTAGGAGTTTGAGACCAGCCTAGGCAACACTGTGAGACCCTGTCTCAAAAAACAATAATAATATATTTCATAAACTTACAATAAAAGGATTTTTAAAACAAAGGTGGTACGCGCTCACAGCTCATCACTCCCTAGTTACTTCCGTGCGTCTTACTGTGACGTAAGCTCTCGAGGTCTTCGGGTCTATTAAGTCAGGGGCTACGTGTGACAGTGAAGTTATTGAAGAAACGCAGTACTAAACGCGCTGCTCACATTTTCCATTTTATGACAGCTACGCCCACAGACCCGTTTTTTTCAAATGCCCATTCTGACATTAAAATATGTTCATGCAAGGCTGTAGTAATTTACTAAGTTTTGGTCTAGCCAATACAACTGACGGAAGAAGTGGAAGAGACTTACTTCCTTAAGGAAAGGGGACTCCATGGCGAGATATTTAGACACCACGTAAAGGCAGAAGAGGTGACGATCGATCCCAGAGCCGGTCATGGCGAGGCGATACATATGCTGATGCTTCTCAGACGCCAACTTGAACAACTTCAGCCTCTGTTCCACCTGAGTGACAAAAGGTGGGAAGGACATATGTTGCGTGTCTCAAGTTGAGCAGTTACGGATCTAAGTTAGCCACCGCACCCGGCTAATATTTTTTGTTATTTTTAGTAGAGACGGGGTTTCAACATGTTGCCCAGGGTGGTTTCGAACTCCTGAGCTCAGGCAATCCGCCCGCCTCATCCTCCCAAAGTACTGGGATTACAGGCGTGAGTCACCGCGCCCGGTCTGACAGCCTTTCCAGAATGAAGTTTGTCTCGGAAAAAAGAGCCCTGGCCGGTGTCTCCTCTGGGGATCAGCAGAAAGCACCTGCACGCTCTGGGGATCAGCAGAAAGCACCTGCACGCTGGAGTCAGGCGGACCCAGTGGCCTGGGTCTGACCTCAGCCATTAGTGAGCAGAATGGCCCAGCAGCTGCTGAATTCATCTAGGCCTCTGTTTCTTTATCTATGGAAATGAACTGATGACACTTCTCAGGACCACTGCTAAGAAAATTTAAAGGACAATGTACAGAAAACCCCCAGGCCCCAGCCTGGCACTTGGGGCCCAGCGTGGCAATGGCTCTAATAACCAATGGAAGGTCTCCGTGCGACGGTCACAGCTCGCCTACCCTGACACCAACCACCTGTTCAGTTCCAAAGCAGCCACCTGCTATGCCTTTCCTCATTGTGTGTCCTGGCCTAATTTAAAGACTCTCAGGAAGTAGAATATGATTTGGAGAAGTATCATTTGTAACATGCGTCTCTGTCCTTGTCCCTACCTTTACCTTTTAATATTTTAATACCTTCTGTACCCTTGAAAGGGGCAGAGGAAAGAAGCTGAATCGAGCACCCCTGAAGAAGAAGGTACAGGAATGATGAGATCAGAGAAGCTGGAGTGATGGCCTCCAGAAGCCTTTTAGGGAAGTGTGACAAGCACGTTGTGTCCTCAGCCTGATGGCACATTACCGTCTGGGCCGGGTCCACCATGGCCCGCACGAAGTCGCATGACTCAGTGGTGCAGGAGCGCACGGTCTCCGTCCTCCCCTCTCGGAAGAGCCGGGTCATGGAGGCCTCGTATGTGAGGCAAAACTTGCCCATGTCCTGGGGAAAGAGAAGTACTTTAGTGCACGGCAGGGCATGCTGATATGTCTAAAACGTAAGGAAGGATTGGGTAAGGTTGGCAAGGAGAAGTGGACTTCATTTTCAACATTTTTTTGAGACGGGGTCTTGCTGTTGCCCAGGCTGGCATGCAGTAGCATGATCACAGCTCACTGCAGCTTCAACCTCCCCCTGCTCCGGTGATCCCCCCACCTCAGCCTCCTGAGTAGCTGGGACTACAGGTGCATGCTAATTTAAAAAAAATTTTTTTTGTAGAGACAGGGTTTCACCACATTGCCCAGGCTGGTCTTAAACTCCTGGCTCAAGCGATCCACCCGCCTTGGCTTCCCAAAGTGCTGGGATTACAGGTGTGAGCCACTGTGCCCAGCCTATTGTCGAATCATGTTTTCAGTCTCTGGCCGCTTTTACATGTGGGTAGTTACGTGGCAGCAGACAGAGGTGTCAATGGCTTCAGGAAGGGCCTGGTGGAGGTGGGTCAGTTTCTAGGTTAACCAGGTTTCTGTTTCAAGATGCAACTGATACTATGACACCCCCCCCACCCACCCCCGAGTCCAACACACCTCCGCTGCATTCCCTTCAGGCTAAGGTGCAGCCTGCAGCAGTGTACAGAAGGAATGCCGTGCACAGCAGGGGATCTGTGTTTGAAATGATTTAAAGACACAACGTATTGCCTGGAGCAATTCCACTGCGTCTGGAAGATGGTGAGAATGATCTGGGAGAGACTGTGCTGGGGTGCAGGAAGAATGTCTTTAGCAGGAGGGCGGGAAGTGGGTGGGGCGGGAGCCTGAAGCACAGCCACTGCCCCATTAGACAGGAAGCCTCGGGTGGGCTGGCAGATGCACAGGGAAGGTCTCTTCCAAAAGCTCCTGTTTTCTGGGTGAAGCAGAAGAAAGCGGGCCTGCTGAGGGCCAGGCTGGAGAGGAGGTGCTGGCAGCGGGAGAAGGGTGTGATGTGGCATTCAGGGGCATGGAAACATGGTGCCCGGGCCCACTGGGGTCAGCGCTCACTCGTGGGGAGGGGAGACGAGGCAGCTGTTGAATGCTTTTTTTCCAGCTAGGCCGGTGCCTTGGGAACAGAATCACAGCAGCTGGAGAGCTGGGCTGAACCCGGGAGCCTCTGCAGGCTCCCCAGGTAAGTTCAGGGGGACCAGGGAGTCAAGGTAAGGGATGGTCCCAAAGAACCATGGAACCCACGCCCAGAGAAGAGAAAAGGGAGGGCAGGGAGGGACAAGGGGATGGGGTCAAGGAACGTGGGCATCTGGGCCTAGAGAGGACAGCACGGCAGGAGGGGCTGATGCCCCTGAGGCTGAGCCTTGGTGGAGATGACAGGATAGTGCAGCAAGGGCCCCTGCTGGGAACAGCAGATGGTGGATAAGGACAGAGACTGAGTCCAAGGCAGCACGCGGCTGTGGGAGGAACAGCATCTGCGTGCTGCCCCAAGAAGGGGCCCGGGGCCACCAGGCCAGCTCAAAGAGGACCAGGTTCCAAGTAGGGACGAGAAGGTGATAAGCAGCAGTTTATGGACCCAAATGATTCCTGACCAGACACATCCCTGCACATTAGGGTGCACCCTGGCACAGGCCCTGGTGGCCCCAGGGTGGCAGACCCACCCATCTGCAAAGGACACCGTGTGGCAGGCTGATACTGTCAAACGAACCCAGAAGAGGGTGCCAGAGGCAAGGCTGGGCTGAGCACAGGGCCTGCTCAGCCTGGGGAAGGGGAAGCCGGACAGAGCACAGGACCCGCTCAGCCTGGGGAAGGGGAAGCCGGACAGAGCACAGGACCCACTCAGCCTGGGAACGGGGAGCCGGACAGAGCACAGGACCCACTCAGCCGGGGAACGGGGAGCCGGACAGAGCACAGGACCCACTCAGCCTGGGAACGGGGAGCCGGACAGAGCACAGGACCCACTCAGCTGGGGAACGGGGAGCCGGACAGAGCACAGGACCCACTCAGCTGGGGAACGGGGAGCCGGACAGAGCACAGGACCCACTCAGCTGGGGAACGGGGAGCCGGACAGAGCACAGGACCCACTCAGCTGGGGAACGGGGAGCCGGACAGAGCACAGGACCCACTCAGCTGGGGAACGGGGAGCCGGACAGAGCACAGGACCCACTCAGCTGGGGAACGGGGAGCCGGACAGAGCACAGGACCCACTCAGCTGGGGAACGGGGAGCCGGACAGAGCACAGGACCCACTCAGCTGGGGAAGGCCTGGCACCTGCACACAGGCCCAGCTGAAGTCAGGCTCCTCACAGTGCAGCCAAGATCTCTGGAGGAGAGGAGGCCCCTGAAAGGCAGAAGGTAGCGTCCAGGACCAGGGCCCCTGAAAGGCAGAAGGAAGCGTCCAGAACCAGTGAAATGAGAGTGCATCAGCCAGCAGAAAAAGGAAACTGAAGGCGTCGACAAGAGCAGCGGCTTTGCAGAGGGAAGCGTCTAGAGACCGTGGGAGCACGCTGGACACCAGCGCTAAGCAGCACTTGCAGTGAGGACCTGGCTGAGCCCCCAGGATCCCCCCAGCATAGCTGGCCGCCTTGGGGAGCTCTCTTCCCCAACTCACAGATGCCACCAACCCTGGTGGCATGACACGACACTCAAGATTCCCTTGGGAGTGGGGGTCACAGGCCTGGGGCCTGCCATGAGGCCACGGGGCCTCCTGCTTCCCATGCTGATAGCAAACGCGCCTTTCAGAGCCCTTCCCGCATCTCCTCACTACAGAGCACTTCATAGGCGCTCACGATGAAGAAGTGGGGAGAGGGAGAGAAGCAGATAAAAGGGAAAGCGGAAATGTGGCATTTTAGTTATTTAATAAAGGTAAACTTGAACTATATGATGCAATGATTCATTTGAAATCAACGTTCCAATATCAAACTTTAATTGTGTAAGTTATGAGAACAAGTCATGCCTTGTGCCCACAGTTTAAAAGACAGTCATCTAAAAAACTTCTTGGCAAATGCATTGAATATTAGTGTGCAAGCCCCACTGGAGCTCAGACGCCATCAGAGAGCCAAACCGGGTTACAACTGCGGCACCCTTGACCCACTGTGACCAGCCGCCATCAGGAGGATGGCCCTTCGCTGCCACCAAAACATCTCCAGTTTCTAAGAAGCAGGATTCAAAGACAGTCTATAGATATACTGACATATACGGCATCACACACTAGCACTGTTACTATGGGGCTAATGATTCAGGTTGGTAGGGCTTCCAAAGCAGGAGGCAAATAACTGCTGCAGACTAGAATTAACACCACTGTCTAGTGTCAGGATTCAATCCATATTCAATATTCAATACTGATTTACTGATGCTCCCGGCACAGGAAATACTGTTGTAAGACAGATCATGCCTTTGCCCTCAATGAGCAAACATTCTAGCAGGAGACAGGGATGAACAAAAAAATTCTATCACATCAAGTCAGGCCACTGAATAGAAATAACACAGGAACAGGGAACTAGGGAACAGAACAATGGGGGAGGGGCTACCTTTTTTTTTTTTTTTTGGAGACAGTCTCACTCTGTCGCCCAGGCTGGAGTGCAGTGGTGTGATCTTGGCTTACTGCAACCTCTGCCTACCGGGTTCAAGCAATTCTCATGCCTCAGCCTCCTGAGTAGCTGGGATTAGAGATGCGTGCTGCCATACCTGGATAATTTTTGTATTTTTAGTAGAGACGCGTTTCCCCATGTTGGCCAGGCTGGTCACAAACTCCTGACCTCAAGTGATCCACCTGTCTCAGCCTCCCAAAGTGCTGGGGTTATGCTTTATAAAATGAAATACACAAGGTTATTGTGCATAACCTTGAAGGACCCCTTCAAGGGGTCAATATAACACAAGGTTATATTGTGTATAACCTTGAAGGACCCCTGAGAAGGGGTCCCCAGGCTCTCCTAGGCTGCCCAAGGGGTCCAGGGCAGAAAAAAGGTTCAGAAGCTTAGAAGAGACCCACAGGGCCACAGCAAGGTTCTGGATTTATGTAAAACCACAGGGAGGCTCTGCAGCTCCCAGCTGGGTTGAGATCAGTCTGAATGTTAATTTTTGAATGAATAAATCTGATGTATACTTTTAATAGATCACTTTAATGGATCTGTCATTTTTATTTTATTTTTTATTTTTTTGAGACAGAGTCTCACTCTATCGCCCATGCCAGAGTGCAGTGGTGCGATCTCAGCTCACTATAACCTCCGCCTCCCAGGTTCAAGGGATTCTCCTGCCTCAGCCTCCCAAGCAGCTGGGATTACAGGTACCTGCCACCACGCCCGGCTAATTTTTTGCATTTTTTGGTAGAGGCAGGGTTTCACCATGTTGGCCAGGCTGGTTTCGAACTTCTGACCTCAGGTGATCCATCCGCCTCGGCCTCCCAAACTGCTGGGATTACAGGCGTCAACTACCACGCCCGGCACTCCAGCCTGGGTGACAGAGTGACACTCTGTCAAGGAGGAAAAAAAAAAAAAAAAAAAGAAAAGAAAAAGGCAACTTCACAACATCACCTGCTAATATTTTGCATTTATCCTTTCTAGACTTTGCATATAACAAAGCAAGAGTTGGGAAACTTCTGTAAAATGCAGAACAGGCTGTGCGGGCCAGGTGCTCTCTGTGGCAACTACTCCGCTCTCCCACTGGAGTGAGAACAGCACAGACAACATGTGAAAGCCGTGCATGGCCGTGCCCAGAACGCTTCACTGATGAACACTGAGACTTCACGTAATTTTCACATGTCACAAAGTATTGGTCACCTGTTGACTGCTTTTCAACTACTAAATATGTGAAGCCATTAGCTTTCTAAGCCATGAAAACAAAAATGAAAACAAAAACATTGAAGGGCCAGGTTTGGCCTATGAGCCACAGTCTGCAGATCATTGTAAGAAACACCTGACTTTCACATACTGTTTTATGACTAAATATTTTTCCGTATAATATGCCATAGATGGCTGGGCGTGGTGGCTCACACCTGTAATCCCAGCACTTTGGGAGGCCAAGGATTGCTTGAGCCTAGGAGTTTGAGACCAGCCTGGGAAACAAGGTGAAACCCCATCTCTACAAAAAACATAAAAATTAGACGCGCCTGGTGGTAAATGCCTATAGTCCCAGCTACCTGGGAGACTGAGGTGGGAGGATCGCCTGCACCCAGGGAGGTCGAGGATGCAGTGAGCCGTGATTGTGCTACTGCATTCCAGCCTGGGCAAGAGTAAGACCCTGTCTCAAAAATATATATACACATATATATGCCTTAGACATCACTTAATAGCTATATAATATTCCGCTGTGTGAAAATACCCTATTTTAATTTAGTATCATGAAAGGAAGATTCACTCTGCCGAAAGGAAAGGATTACACTGAAAGCTTCGTGCAAGAAGCTGCCTTTTTCTTTTGTTCCCAAGCACAGAGTGACGGATAAAAGGCGAAATGTCTCCACTCTGGGTTCACCGGGTTTTGTGTAACAAATATGTAACTGACGATTCCCCTACTGCCCCTTTTCTCTTGCATCATGGGAATTCCGTAACGTGGCCACGCCCTCCCTTCCTTCCCCTCCTGCCTGCTTTTCCTTTGAAATACTGAAGCCCTCAAAACCACCTTTGGAGGAAGGCACAGGCCTGTCTCCCAGGCACGCATCTTTAACCTTGGCAAAATCAACTTCAAAATAAATTGAGACCTGTCTCAGACACTTTCTAGTTTCCAGTTTTTTTTTTTTTTTTTTTTTTTTTGAGATGGAGTCTCGCTCTGTCACCCAGGCTGGAGTGCAGTGGGGCGATCTCGGCTCACTGGAAGCTCCGCCTCCCGGGTTCACGCCATTCTCCTGCCTCAGCCTCCCGAGTAGCTGGGACTACAGGCGCCCGCCACTGCGCCCGGCTAATTTTTTGTATTTTTAGTAGAGACGGGGTTTCATCGTGTTAGCCAGGATGGTCTCGATCTCCTGACCTCATGATCCGCCCACCTCAGCCTCCCAAAGTGCTGGGATTACAGGCATGACCCACTGTGCCCGGCCTGCCAGCATTAACTTTTAAGATTTCTTCTTCTTTTTTTATTCTTTGAGACAGAGTTTTGTTCTTATTGCTCAGGTTGGAGTGCAGTGGTGTGGTCTTGGCGGCTCACTGCAACCACCACCTCCCACGTTCAAGTGATTCTCCCGCCTCAGCCTCTCAAGTAGCTGGGATTACAGGTGTGCACCACCACCCAGCTAATCTTGTATTTTTAGCAGAGATGGGGTTTTACCATGTTGTCCAGGCTGGTCTCGAACTCCTGACCTCAAGTGATCCACCTGCCTAGGCCTCCCAAAGTGCTGGGTTTACAGGCACGAGCCACTGCGCCTGGCCAGATTTCCTCACATTTTTACAGTAAGCTTGCTCACACGTGTTTTTTGTGTACCTACCCTTTTTCATGGATCATGTGCAGGGTCAAAGTTATTTTTCCCCGATGCATGTTTCCAACTGTGTGGTCTGTGCTGCTCCCAGTCCTGCCATGGGGCTCCTAAATTTATTAAAACTATTCCCAGCTGCTCTATGAACATCCCTGCCTCAGTCCACCCTCACCAACATGAAAAAAAGCCTTTACCAACCCCGTAGGCAAAAATCTAGTCTTGTTTAAGTTGTACTTGTTAGATTCTTGGTAAGATTAAGCTTATTACCTACACTCATTGACCGTATTTTTCCTCTCTTGTGAACCACAGTTTCTGGTCTGACTCCTTATTTCTCTTGGATTATTTTTTTCCAAAGGCAACCACTTAGCCAGATTTCCCAACTCCATTTACTCACCAGCTCCCTGTCCCCTACTGATGTCAAATGCTCCCTCCATTACACGTTATTTCCCGGGCCTGCTTTTGTACGAGGACTGCAGCATTTTATTTTTATTAAAAACAATTTTTTTAAAGATAGGGTCTCACTGTCATCCAGGCTGTAGTGCAGTGGCACGATCACGGCTCACTGCAGCCTCCACCTCCAGGGCTCAAGTGATCCTCCCACCTTAGCCTCCGGAGTATCTTGGACTACAGGCATGCGCCACCATGCTGGACTAATTTTTTTTTTTTTTTTTTGTATTTTTTGTACAGACAGAGTCTCCCCATATTGCCCAGTCTGGTCTCAAACTCCTGGACTCAAGTGATCCACCTGCCTCAGCCTCCCAAAGTGCTGGGATTATAGGAGTGAGACCACTTTAATCACAACAGTCTTCTAACTCCTACACTTTGAGTTTTAGGATTTGAAAAAGTACATGTCCACCTCCCCCTGTCCTGCCTCCGCCTGATTGCTTTTCTTTTCAAAAATGTTACAGGTGACTCTCAAATGTTAGCCTTTTCAAGCCTCAAGATCAACTGGGCAAGCTCCTCTCCTGAAGCCCCTGCCTGACCTCTCACTGTCTTCATATTAAATGTGTGAACTAAGCCAGGCATGGTGGCTCAGGCTTGTAATCCCAGCACTTTGGGAGGCTGAGGCAGGCGGATCACTTGAGGTCAGGAGCTCGAGACCAGCCTGGCCAACATGGTGAAACTCCGTCTCTACTAAAGATACAAAAATTAGCCAGGTGTGGTGGCAGGCACTTGTAGTTTCAGCTACTCGAGGGGCTGAGGCAGGAGAATCACTTGAACCTGGGAGCCGAGTGAGCAGCCGAGGCTGCAGTGAGCCGAGATCGTGCCACTGCACTCCAGCCTGGGCAACAGAGTAAGGCTCCGTCTCAAAAAAAAAACAGTGTGAACTGGGAACATCCCTTCCTCTATGGTTCTGAAGTTTTTTTTCATCCAAAATCATGGCTTTTTCTCCCTCTCCCTGGGGAGGAGTTGGGGGGCGAGTGCTCCTCGGCCTTCTTCCCAGAGTCCAGTCTGCTTTATACACGTATGCCTGGAAGGTGGGGCCCCAGATTCTCGTTTCTATTACATTCTCTTATTATATTTCCCACTTGGCCATCATCCTTGTGCAAGAAAGCTGGTGGTCTTTGTGCGACTCTGCGCTGGGCCGGCTCACTGGGTGTGCCTCTTAATCGTCAAAGCCTTTCTGCTGTTCCATCTCCTGAACAGACATAAATGTTCCTCCTGCCCAATTACCCTGTCATCTGCTAGAGGCATCCTCATCTTTCTTGTTTTAAGGGGACTGCCTCCCACACTTTTACTTTGAAGCAGTAGCTAGCTATTAATACACGATGCCACTTATCCTGTTAAGGAAAGAGCCCTATTACTAAGCCCCTTGACCAAGAGCTCTTATCAGGAATGGATGTTAAACGTGAAACGTCTTCTTAGGATCTGTCAAACTCACTATCTAGGCTCTTCTCTGACCCAACAGTATGGTTTAGTGTATGACTGGATTTACTGACACAAAACCAGCCTCTCACCGTTGGTGTACGCCACTGTGGGTGACTATTCTTTTCCTACAGTGCTGGATTCTAGTTGCTAAGATTTTATGGAGGGTCTCTGCACTTCCATTCATGCGGGAAGCTGGTCTGTGCTTCCTTTTTCTGCATTTAGCTGCAGCACAGTGATGAGAGCCACAGGTTCTCGAACAAGCCTGCCTGCTTCCGATCTCAGTCCTGCTGCGTATGAGCTGGAGCCCTCAGGCAAGATGCTTCACTTCCGAGTGTGGAGGGCAGAGATGAAGAGATGCCTTCCTCGGGGCCGTCCTGAAGTTTCGCTCGCTCCTGCCAAGTACATGGCACAGTGGCTGGTGCCCCTTGCAGCTCATTCCCACACCTGGGCCACGTGGGTTCTGGGGAGCAGATGGGGTGGCTTCCTTTGTGGAGTCTCTGAGCTGCAAGCTCTTTGGAGTCACGAGGGTGGCTCCCTGACAACCTCTCACTTTGGTCCATGGACCAGAGACCTTTTCAGGTTTTCTACCTTGAGTCAACGTCACCAATTTGTACTGCTTGCAGAATAGTCATTTCAGCATGTTTCAAAATGTACTAAACTGGAGCGTGGCATTTCCTTACTAGACTCCTGAGTCCTGCACTTACTTGCAGGGAATTCTTTTAAAAAAGAAAAAAATTTAAAAAGATAAAATAACATCCTTTCTGTAGGTAAGGTATCAACTGCTTGCATGCCCTCATACTGCACGTTTACGGGCAAAATCTGCTCATCAATTCTCAAAATCCAGCTCATTGATTCTGAGATGCGATGCCTCTATTCCACGTCACCTTTTAATCACATGATCTTTAGTCAACGATCTGTCACAGACAGGAGCTTGTCACTGTGCTCCTGGTACTCTGCCCAGCTGCTTCTGGTTTACGCATAGTGAGCATGTTACTTGGGAAAGCAAGGCTTCATAACTGTGACAGTCTTTACAGACTGTATTAGCATGCATTTTAAATACGATTTTGGCCCATTCATTCCAGTTCATCTGATATTAACACTGCCTCTTACTTCTCTGTAACTGTTTTCTTAACTTTAGGTGGAGAGGGCATAGACTCTGGAGCCGCTGGCTGGCTTTATCCCTGCCTAGTGCCACCCTGGCAAGCACCTGGCCTCTCTGCACCTGTTTCCTCACCTGTAAAATGGGATAACAAGAGTTTCTGAGGCATAATGGGGACTTGTAAATTTTTAAAAATGGGATAACAAGAGTGCCTCCCAGGTGCAGAGACAGTGAAGTATGAGGTACGTGATGCACCAAGCAAAACTCAACAATGGCACAATCGTTACCAAGGTTGGGGGGGGCAGTGCCACACGCTGCATATGTGTACAGCACTCAAGTTTTAAAACAAGGCTGGGCACGGTGGCTCACGCCTATAATCCCAGCACTTTGGGAGGCCAAGGCGGGTGGATCACCTGAAGCCAGGAGCTCGAGACCAGCCTGCTCAACATGGTGAAACCCCATCTCTACTAAAAATACAAAAAATTAGCTGGGCATGGTGGCGCACACCTGTAATCCCAGCTACTCGGGAGGCTGAGGCAGGAGAACTGCTTGAACCCAGGAGGTGGAGGTTGCAGTGAGCTGAGATCATGCCATTACACTCCAGCCTGGGTAACAAGAGTGAGATTCTGTCTCAAAAAAAAAGTTGGGAATATCTCAAGCCAATGCCACGATGACTTGTGCTGCCCCCAGAAACCAAGGGCCCCCTCTCTGGGATGGAATGCTCCCTCCAATGGACAAGAAGACCCATTTATGTCCCTGCTAGGGGTGCAGGCTGCTCCTCCAACAGGGGTTGCCAGGTGCAAGCCAAAATATGGCCAGTGCTCAGAAAAGGGAGATGGAAATGCCATGTGTATACAGGGGATCCAGCCCATGGCACCTCCAAGTGGCTGGAGTTTCTCCTTTTATGGAAGGAGATGTCAAAGGCCAGAGACGTTAAGTAATTTGCCCAAAGACATCACTTAATAGCTATATAATATTCCACTGTATGAAAATACCATAATTTAATTTAGTATGGTGAAAGGAAGATTTACTCTGCCAAAAGGAAAGGATTAAGCTGAAAGCTAAGTCATGCAAGAAGCTTTTTATTTTGTTCCCAAGCAGACAGCGACAGATGAAACGTGGACCATGTTCACCTGACCTGTGTAAAGTGCAGATTTACCGAGCGCCAGACGAATACGTAACTGACTATTCCCCTACCTGCCCACACTATTTCCACTTTAGCAAATGCTAGGATTCGGGGCTTATTATGGGGCTTAACTCTCCCTCTGTAGAGTGATGAGATCTCACTTTGTCCCCATCCCCCAGACTCTCCCTCTCCCGTGTCAGCTGGGAATCTACGCCTGCTGGAGGGGGATTTGCGAACTTTGCCCGCATGCGTGGTGAAACACCCAACACCACCCGGCCCCCGGAGACCGGGGTGGGGGGGGAGCTGTGCTTCTCCTATGCCGGGTTTCGGGCCTTCCCTCCCCACTGGGTGAACAGTCTTGGGCAGGTGTAGGAACCCCCAAAGTGCTCACGACAAAACCCTAGGCGGTCAGTTCTTACCTTGTAGTGCGCCAGCTGGAGGGCCAGCTGCACAAAGGCGTCTGGGCTCGTGCGACATTTCTTGATGATTCCTTTACCAAAGGCTACGAATGGGAAGGAATGGAAATCCACGTCGTTTGCCAGAAGATTTGCGGTGTTCAGGGAGGTCTCTATAACCTCTTGACACTTGAGAGAAAGAAGAAAAAGGTTTTACAGAACGAGGGGAGAAAAGTACTGACGCACACCCAGAAGGAAATTGGAGGCTGGTTTTTAGTGCAGCTACAAACTCGGTACTGGGAAGTACACAAACGTTTTCCTGACCCAGAAGCCCTAGTAAGTTAGGGGCATGGCTCCCTGACCCCGGAGGAGCAGCTGCAATGTTATAGCAGGTAGCGGGTCTGACATGAGCAGGCCAGGAGAGGGCTTCCTCCGACACACACTGGGAATATCAGGCGACCATCAGTGATGGTCAGGTGGTTGTGAACTGTCTCTCTAAAATAATAATCGGTCACAGCCGGTGCCAGGGAAAGGCAGTCTCTCAGTAGATAGAAATGGAGCTGGTGACCAGCAGCTTCCCTATAACATCTCAAGCATTGGGCGAGTGGGCTGAAGCATGCGCACTGAGAGGCAAAATGGCGGCGTCTAACTGGAATATGAGCTTCCTCCAGCAATGCTAGACAGGCAAGGGCAGAACACCTCAAGTGAGCATGCGCACAACGCCAGTAAACATACTGCGCATGCTCCCTTCCCAAGCGCTGGAGCCACTGTGCATGCGGACAGCCCACAACAAGGGAGGAATTGGGAGAAGTAACACAAGACCCTGGACGCATGCCAATGTATAAAACCTCAAGTCAAGAGGTCAAACCTCGCACTTAATCTCCCAAGTTGGCCGCTTGGCCCTCTTCCAAATGTACTTTCCTTCCTTTCGTTCCTAAAGTTTTTAAAATAAACTTTCCCGCTTTTAAACTTGGTCTCTCCTGCCTTCTGCCCCACAGTCAAATTCGTTCTGAGAAGGCAAGAATTGAGGTTGCTGCAGACCCGTACAGATATGTTCTGACGCTAACAGGAACACGGGTAGGGGATGGGGGCACCCTGGCTTCCAGTGAGACCCCAAAGGGTGTTTCAAATAGTCACACGTCATCTTATGATAACGTCATCACACAGTGGCAATCAAGAAACACATTTTTTTACTTTTTATTATTTATTTATTTTTATTTATTTGAGACAGGGTCTCCCTCTGTTGCCCAGGCTGGAGTGCAGTGGCACCATCGCTGCTCACTGCACCTTCTGCCTCCCTGGTTCAAGCCATTCTCCTGCCTCAGCCTCCCGAGTAGCTGGGACTACAGGCACTTACCACTATGCCCGGCTAATTTTTGTATTTTTAGTAGAGACGGGGTTTCACCATGGTGGCAGGCGCCTGTAATCCTAGCTACTTGGGAGGCTGAAGCAGGAGAATCGTTTGAACCTGGGAGGCAGAGGTTGCAGTGAGCTGAGATCGCGCCATTGCACTCCAGCCTGGGTGACAGTGCGAGACTACATCTCAAAAAAAAAAAAAAAAAAAAAAAAAAGAAAGAAAATGGTATCTTGGACTCCAGGGAATTTCTCCTTGGATTAAGTGAACTAGGATTTGGTATTTGCAACCCTAAAATTCCTTCCCAAAAGGGCTCCTGTGAATGGGCTGCCTCTGAGCGTGTTTAAGAGGTGCCAAAATGAATTAAACTTTGAGAAGTATAAATGAGCAATTTAGAGGCTTTCAGCTCTAACCTATGTGATTTTGGCTTTTAGTTTTTGATTATGAGCATTCTGTAGATGTCTAGTTAAGTTTAAGCTGGAAATAGCGCTGACAGTCTTAGCCAGCAGCTTCAAAAAGAAGAAGAAATATTTACCGAGGCTTCCGAGGCAACAGGAGCTGTGACAGCCCCGCAGACCCACGGAACTCCCTGAGCAAACAACTTTCAGCCTTAGTGGTCTTCAACTGAGCTCATGATAGGGCAGGAACTACGGTTGGAAAATTCATCTGTAAGACTTCAAATGTGTTTCCCATCCCAGGTAAGTAACAATGGTTGGATAATCCGGACTTACTTCCCCCGGGATGTCCCACTGCAGCCTGGTGGGGTACGGAATGTTCGGATTGGTGTCGCCTTTGCAGTGCCCATCCTCCGCATAGCCCAGCTGGAGGCTGTCAGTGGACATGACGTACTGTCAAAAATAGAACAAAATTATTAAAACTAACAGTGGTACATAAAACACATTAACCTCCAACATGAAAAGAGGGTTGTTCTTTGCAGAGATGTTACAAAGTTTGAATCACAGCTGTTAAGGCTTCCAGTATGCTCAGCACCTAATGAGGTGGATCTGATCTCCATGTCAGATGTGACAAAGAGAGGACAGAAGAGGGCTAAGGGCTTGCTCAAGTTTGTGATGCTCTCCTTTCACTGGCAAGTAAACCTAAGCCAATTTATTCAACGGTGTTTATTGGGCACCTACTATGGGTCGGAACCACTGTAGCATCAGCGGCATCCAAGCCCTGGTGACAGCGCAGACAAGAACTGTGTTTTGTAAACAAAACAGACAAGAATTCTTGCCCTTACTTAAAAAGTGAAATATACCTGTATGACCCAGCAGTTCCACTCCTAGGTATATACTCAGTGAAATGAAATGAATAGATGCTCACACAAAAACTTGTACAGAATGTTCAGAGCAGCATTATTCATAATAGCCAAAGAGTGGAAACAACACAAATGCCCATCAACTGATGAAGAGATAAACAAAGTGTGGTCAATCCATACAATGAGATATTATCCAGCCCTAGAAAGGAATGAATTCCAGGTATGTGTTACAACGTACTGAACCTTGAAAACATTATGCTGAGTGAAAAGAAGCAGGCAGGCGCGGTGCCTCACTTCAGTAATCCCAGCACTTTAGGAGGCCAAGGTGGGAGGATTGCTGGAGGCCAGGAGTTCCAAACCAGCTGGGCAACATAGTGAGATCTTATCTCTACAAGAAATTTAAAAAATTAGCCAGGTGTGGTGGCACATGGCTGTAGTCCCAGTTACTGAGGAGGCTGAGGTGGGAAGATCACCTGAGCCCAGGAGGTCATGGTTTCAATGAGTCATGACTGTGCCACTGCACTCCAGCCTGGGCGACAGAGCAAGACCCTGTCTCTAGAAAAGAAAGCGAAAGAAAAGAAAAAAGAAGCCAGACATAGAAGACCACATATTGTATGATTCTATCTATATAAGATGTCCAAAATAGGCACATACATACACACAGAAAGATTAGTGGTCATCAGGAACCTGGGGGAGAAAGGAATGAGGGGTTTCTTTTGGAGGTGATAAAAATAGTACAGAATTAGGCTGGGCTCCGTGACTCACGACTGTAATCCTAGCACTTTGGGAGGCCAAGGCGGGTAGATCACTTTAGGTCAGGAGTTCGAGACCAAGCTGGCCAACAAGGGGAAACCCCGCCTCTACCAAAAATACAAAAATTAGGTGGGTGTGGCGATGCACGCCTGTAATCCCAGCTACTCGGGAGGCTAAGCAGTGACTGTTGCACAAGCACCTCGTGAATATACTAAAAACCACTGAATTGTACACTTTTAAAGGGTGGATTTTAAGGTATGTGACTTATATCTCAACTAAAAAAATTAAGTTTTTTTAAAAGAGGAATCCTTGTGCTCAGGAAGCTTACATTCTACTGAGGGAGGTAAAAACAACAACACAAGGTCGGGGTGACTGTCGGCTGGCGAGGGGGCGGGGCGGGGCGGGTGGAAGGCGCCGCTAATACGTGGGGGTCACAATCCAGGCTGACCTGAGCCAGCGAACGAACAGACTTGATCAGGTTCCACCTGCTCTGGGTCAGAGCTCCAGAAGAGCCTGACACAGAAACATCAGAAATAAATCAAGAGCAAGACCGGGTGTGGTGGCTCATGTTAGTAATCCCAGCATGTTGGGAGGCCGAGGCAGGCAGATTGTTTGAAGCCAGGAGTTCAAGACCAGCCTGGGCAATGTGGCAAAACCCCGTCTCTACAAAAAATACAAAAATCAGCTGGGCGTGGTGGCGCACACCTGTGGTCCCAGCTACTCGGGAGGCTGAGGTGGGAAAATTACTTGAACCCAGGAGTTGGAGGTTGCAGTGAGCTGAGATTGCACCACTGCCCTCCAGCCTGGGCGGCAGAGAAAGACCCTGTCTCAAAAAATAAAAAATAAAAATAGAACAAGAACAAGAACAAACAGACTCAAGTTTGACTAGATCTGTCTTTAAGGGACTGCACTGGGCCTCCATGTGAGACTAGGTCAGTCCCCATCTGTGTATGGATCACATAAGCCCCCAGCCAGGGGTCCCTGGAGTCAGGCCATCCTGTCTGCTGGACGCTAACAACTAAACACCACTATTTCTATGTGCCCACCCTGGTCTAAGACAAAATCCCTTTATCCTTATCCGGAGAACTTTAAAAAACAAGCCTGATCTTGTAAATATCCAGTAGATTTCTCTACTTGATAAATGTACCCTGTGTGATCCAGCTGCCTATGGTCCCGACTCTTTTTCTTTTGCCAAACAACAGCTCTTTGGCATATAGGACTCGGGAAGTCCTTGGCCTGGGGTATAACAAGCCCGGGCTATTATGCTGTGCAGAGATTTATTAAAGCGTGCCTTCTTGCTATGTCCAGAGACACTGAAGGCAGCTTGATCTTCAGTGCACTCTGTAGCTAAAAGGCTCTCTCAGCTTTTGTCGGCATCGCCAAAGAACCCTGGTGGTGGTGAAAAGCCCTTTTAATATTGGCTGCTTTTTATCAGGTATTAATGTCCTAGGGTCATACTGGTGTCTTAAAGCCTAGAGCACTATGTTTTTTTTTTCCTTTTTATCCTTTTTCCTACATAGAAAACCTCCCTTGGCTGAAGGAGTGGCTGGAGGTTTTGCCAAGACTCCAACCAGAAGTAAGACAATTAAAAGAGGTAGAGGAAGATGAGACAGGAGCCCCTAGCCTAGTCTTGGGAGAGGGTAGCAGGGCAGTGCCATTCCTAGGGGAAGTGAGGTCAGCTGAGACCTAAGGAAGACCTGACGGGGCCAGGAGCCAGGGGAAGCCAGGGGGAAAAGCCTTCCAGGCAGAGAGGAGGGTGAGTGCGAAGACTTTGCAAGAAAAAACTGGCACCAGAATTTGTTTATCTCTAGGGGAAAAAATAGACAGACACAATATTATAAAAAGAAACGTCAAGGCCAGGCGTGGTGGCTCACGCCATAATCCCAGCACTTTGAGAGGCCAAGGCGGGTGGATCACTTGAGGTCAGGTTTATATATATATAAAAATTATCCGGGCATGGTGGCGTGTGCCTATAATCCCAGCTACTCGGGAGGCTGAGGCAGGAGAATCACTTGAACCGGGGAGGCAGAGGTGGCAGTGAGCTGAGATCGCACCACTGCACACCAGCCTGGGTGACAGAACAAGACGCCATCTCAAAAAAAAAAGTCAAAATTCAAAACATTCACAGAAGTTTAAAGAAAAAAGAAGGTCATACATTATGATGTCTTCACAAGTTTACTACTAATTTCTTTCTTTTTTTTTTTGAGACGGAGTCTCACTCTTTCGTCCAGGCTGGAGTGCAGTGGCGTGATCTCGGCTCACTGCAAGCTCTGCCTCCCGGGTTCACGCCATTCTCCTGCCTCAGCCTCCTGAGTAGCTGGGACTACAGGTGCCAGCCACCACGCCCAGCTAATTTTTGTATTTTTAGTAGAGACGGGGTTTCACCGTGTTAGCCAGGATGGTCTCCATCTCCTGACCTCGTGATCCGCCCGCCTCGGCCTCCCAAAGGGCTGGGATTACAGGCGTGAGCCACCGCGCCCAGCCACTACTAATTTCTAATTTCAGACACACAAACCCGGCTCCATGCCCTATCAAGAACAGCGAGGTGCTCAGCCTGCAGCTGGGCCCTGTCTCCCACACACGCTGTGACTTTCAGGTCATTTTATTCCACTTCATTTATTAGGCCAGCAGGAAAATTTAAAACACTGCAAAAAGATGGTCTTTATAGTCAATGTGAATCTCAAAGGGGCTTGTTGCTTTAAAAGAAAAAGATCTCAAGTCTCATCACAACAAGTGACCACAGTATTTTCTGTGTCAAGTCTACGGATGATGATCCTAGAATTTAGCAACTTTAAACAAGAACCTGACCGGTGAGTTAAGGAAACAAAACTTTCATTTAACTTCTCATGCCAAACATGGAACAGGTCAAACAGTTCAGAGTAACGAATTATTAAAAAAAAACAAAAACAAAAACAAAAACGCTGAGTGTGGTGGCTCCCATCTGTAATCCCAGCACTTTGGGAGGCCCAGGCAGGCAGATCCCCTGTGCCCAGGAGTTCAAGACCAGCCTGGGCAACATGGGGAAACCTTGTTTCTACAAAAAATACAAAAATTAGCTGGGCATGGTGGCACACACCTGTAGTCCCAGCTACTTGGGAGGCTGGGGTGGGAGAATGTCTTGAGCCTGGGCGGTCAAGGCTACAGTGAGCTATGATTGTGCCACTGCACTCCAGTCTGGGTGACAGAGTAAGACCCTGTCTCAAAAAAAAAAAAAAAAAACAATGGTAGAGGCCAATCCACAGGTGCAGACAGGGGGACAGGGGCTTGTGTTTTTCAAATAACCTGGTAATTTTAAGAATTAAAATGATGTCTTAGGTAAAAAACACGCTGCATGTTTATAAACCCAGATTTTCACATGCTTGCTTCTATTTGGCCTAAAAAATGCGGTAGGTAGGAAACACTAGGAAATCCAGCACATAAGGGATAGTTTATTCCAGGAAAAACCGAGCTTCACTTCTGCTGTGAAGCTGCGGCCTGAGAGTCAACTGCCATTTCACTCTTTTGTTCCCTAAGGAGATGGCAGGAGATGCACTGCTGTTCAAGGGACCTAAGTTATGGGAAAGGAAGACAGGGATGCCTTTAATCTAGTGATTTAACTTCATGTGCATTACTAGTACAAGTGAAAAATTCATATTCTATAATCACGCAAATATTACAAAACTAAATTGACTGTGGGGTTTGGATTATCTTTTTTGTTTTTTCTTTTTGAGACAGAGTCTCGCTCTGTCGCCCAGGCTGGAGTGCAGTGGCACGATCTCGGCTCACTGCAACCTCTGTCTCCCGGGTTCAATCGATTTCTTCTGCCTCAGCCTCCCAAGTAGCTGGGGCTACAGGCATGCACCACCATGCCCGGCTAATTTTTGTATTTTTAGTAGAGACGGGGTTTCACCATGTTGGCCAGGCTGGTCTTGAACTCCTGACCTCAGGTGATCTGCCCGCCTCGGCCTCCCAAAGTGCTGGGATTACAGGTGTGCGCCACTGCACCTGGCCAGGTTTGGATTTTCAAAAGCAACTTCCACATTCAAGTGAAAAGTGTGAAAACTCACCTCCCAAAGGTGGGCCACGATCGGCGCATCTGCCCAGGAGTGTTCGGCGTTGAGGCCCATCTTCCCGTTTTTGAAGACAACAAACGTGAACGACTTGTCAAACCACCTACGTGAAACACACATGTGTGGAACTTAAGTGTTTAAAGAGGCAAAAATGAGGAGACATTGCACCTCTCTGCTTCATCCTGGATGGACTAATTCACTTTGCACCTGTCCCTCTAACAGTGAGCAGACACTCAGTCTCTGTGGAGTGAGGGTGAAAGTACAAACAGGACACTGAATCACTCATTTCTTCCCTGTCCCAGACACAAAGATGAGCGCTTATATCCTGGCAGCCTGAAGTCAGGACCTGTTGTTATCGCAAGGCAACTGGGGAGAGGTGGGAGGCTCTTCCCGTGGGCACATGACCCCTTCATCAGCCAATCCTTGGCTCCACCCTGCAGGGGGCGGGGCTGGCCAACACTTTACAGATAAGAAAAAGAGGACTTGAGATAGCCACATGCCAACACCCTGGCCTAACCCTGTGCCTAGCCCTGTTTGCCACTCTCCCCTGCCTGAGTCCAGGGACCTGGCAGCCCTGCATCTCATGAGCATCTCCAAACAAAGGTGGTCATGCACAGAGGAGGGAAGAATCTCAGATTTGCAGCTCAGGCTGTGTATGTGTGATAGTTTTGGCAGAGGGAAGAAAACTGAAGGTTGGCCAGGCGCATCTGTAATCTCAGCACTTTGAGAGGCTGAGGTGGGTGGATCACTTGAGATCAGGAGTTCATAACCAGCCTGGCCAACATGGTGAAATCCTGTCTCTACTAAAAATACAAAAATTAGCCAGGTGTGGTGGCACGCGCCTGTAATCCCAGCTACTTGGGAGGCTGAAGGAGGAGAATCTCTTGAACCTGGGAGGCGGAGGTTGCAGTGAGCCAAGATCAAGCCACTGCACTCCAGCCTGGGTGACAGAGCAAGACTCCATTTCAAAAAATAAAATAAAATAAAACTGAAGGATATATTTTTATGCCACCTTCTTTCTTAGCATTATAGATACTTAGGGGTGAGTGTCAGGCACACAGGGTATTTCTTCCAAGCTCATGGGCAAACTCCTGTCTCTCAGAAGGTAAGGACGGTACCTGTCGTAACATCGGCCGTGTAGTAGAGATTTGGCGTAGCTGTCCATCGACGTATCTGGGTCTTCACTTCTGTATCCTTCTTCAGTTTCATCTAACGTCACGAAGAATGCTGCTTTCTCCACAGCATCAAGAGACTGCTTATTTTTCCCACGTCCAAAATAGGCCTGACGACACCTGGCCCAGGGAACTCTGCAGTGAAGATGAAATATGATTAAAGGCAGCCCGACCTGCAGCGATGGAGCGTGATGTTTGAAATGACACAATCAAACCTTTGCAGTTTTTCAGAATTTCTCGAAGGAAAACTCCATGTTGATGATGTTCCCCATCTGAGACTGTTTGCTGGAAGGACTCTCACCTGCTCCTGGTCTCCAGACCACAGCATGGGGAGCGGTGGGTATTTTTTGTTCAATAAATGCTGACTAAATGAACGGCCAGATTGCAGGCTGGCCCCGTGGGGAAAGCCGCCAGGAAGCAGCAGACCCAGATCACCCTGTTCCATGCTCCCTGACACACCCTCCCTCCCCTCTACAGGAACCACCCTAGGTAAGTTCCGGCAGCCCAGGTCACAGTAAGTGCATAAGAGTGCATCCCTCATGCCAGGCTCTGCTCCAAACCTTTTCTGTGTACCAACTTACTGATCTTCTCAATGCTACTGTACCCATTTTTCAGATGAGAAAACTGAAGCACGGAAAGATTAGGTCACAGCTATTTTGAGGCAGAGTCGGAACCCAGGCCATCAGCCCCCAGGTGCATGCCACAGATGCCCATGTGACCCCTCCACAAGGAGGTCTCCGTGCCCGTCTTATTTGAATACACAGAACTGGTGTGATGCCCACTTCCTTCTTGGAAGACCCACCAGCTGGGCTTCCTCGAGTGCTCCCGGGTCCCTCTCACTCCAGCTCCTCCAGGGCCCTCTGCCATTGCCCACCCTTCCAGATCGGGGCCATCTGGCTCTCTCCCCACCTTCTTCTCTCTAGGAGTGCTTGGCTATGGCGGCCCGCAGGGCGAATAAGCCTAGAAACACGCCAGGCCTCAGTGCACCCCGCTCGGGGAACAAAGGTGACGGTGACGGTGGCCGGCACGTAGGGAGCCCTTCCTGTGAATGACTCCCGTGGGTAAGATGCTGATCTGGCCCTATCCAGAGGGGGCATCGGGACCGAGGCGCCTACAGACCCACAGGGAGCCCAGGCCCCGCGGCGCCGGCTCAGGCTCCCCACGTCTCCTCCGCTGGGGATTCCAGGCTCTGAGAGGAGCGCATCGGATGAGCGCATCTTCACCCGAGATGCATCTCCTGCCGCCGCTCTTTCCAGCCTTGTCAACACCACAGCGGATACCGAACAACGCCGGCTTCCCCGCACACATCCTCCTCCATCCCGCTCCTGCTCCCGGGCCTGGCCCTCTTTCAGGCCCTCACTACAGGCCACTGAAAAGCATCCCTGTGTCCAGGGCCCCTCCTCCCTGCCCAACCAGAAGAATCTCCCGCATTAACCTACTCATGCACCCCCGGCCCCACCCCACCCTACACCACCTGAAGCGGCACCCAGTCGCAGAATCAAGCTCAAATATGGTTGGGTGCCTGGGACCCTCCCCAGCTTGGCACCGTGGCCCAGCTGCCCAGCCCACTCCACGGCTCCTGCCTGCTCTGCTGCCCCGGGGCATGCGGCTCCACCCTCTGGACACCCACTGTCCTCCTGGTCTGCTCCCACCCTCTGCAAGACACAGCCCACCTGCGGCCCCTCCACGCAGCACAGAACCTTTCCTGATCTTTGCAGAAGGGGCCCCAACACCTGCCCCTCCCGCCTTACTCCCAGCGATAGCGTAGCAGTTGTCACACTGCTGGAACGCAGCAGCTCTCAGCTGGGGACAACAGTGTCCCCCTGATGCTGGGCAATGTCTGCGACACTTCTGGTTGTCATACAGGTTGCTGCTGGCAGTCGGTGGGCAGAGGCCAGGGCTGCTGCTCAGCATCCAACGCTACACAGGGCAGTGCCCCCCACAAAGAGGTACCCGGCCCTGAGTGTGCACAGCGCTGAGGTGAGAAACCCTCCTATACAATACACACCACACCCGCGAGAAAACCAAGCTCGGGCTGATTCGCTTTCTTTTTTATGTTTTGAGAGGGTCTCACTCTGTCACCCAGGCTGGAGTGCAGTGCCTTGATCATGGCTTACTGCAACCTCAACTTCCTGGGCTCAAGCAATCCTCCTGCCTTAGCCTCCTGAGTAGCTTGGACTACAGGCACGCACCACCAAGCCTGGCTAATTTTTTGGTAGAGATGGGGTCTCACTCTGTTGCCCAGGCACATCTCAAACCCCTAGGCTCAAGTGACCCTCCTGCCTTGGTCTCCTAAAGCAATGGAATTATAGGCGTGAGCCACTGCGCCCGGCCTGATTCTTTTTCACTGAGGCAAGGAAATGTAACCCTAACACAGGGGCCTTGGTTTCCATTTGTTCTGTTTCCTAAATTAATAAATATGCCCACAGCCCCGTAAGAAAGGCTAATCCTGGCCAGGCATATGGTTCATGCCTGTAATCCCAGAACTTTGGGAGGCCAAGGTGGGTGGATCACTTGAGGTCAGGAGTTTGAGACCAGCCTGGCCAACATGGTGAAACCCTGTCTCTACTAGGCATGGTGGCGCACTCCCAGCTACTGGAGAGGTTGAGGCAGGAGAACTGCTTGAACCTGGGAGGCGGAGGTTGCTGTGAGCTGAGACAGTGCCATTGCATTCCAGCCTGGGCGACAGAGCGAGACTTCGTCTCAAAAAAAAAAAAAAAAAAAAAAAAAGCCTAATTCTAATCCTCACTTCTCCCTGTCCTGGACTCTGGAGTGTTTCCACACACATTTGCCTGACACACACACAGGGGTGGCCAGGGACCCCCCACCATGTCCCCATTGCTCTTGAGACCTGCCAAGCCGGGAGACCCCAGAGAAAAACAGAGCCGAGGTGGGGAATCCCGTGCCAGGATTCCCACAGGCCCCGGTGGGGATGGGCCCCGGTGAGGAAGAGTGCCTCCACCACCCCCCAAAACAGGACAAGGGACCTAGGCTGCGCACCTGTCTCCTGCAGTGAGGGCTGCCAGCCTGGCCTCCCCGGGCTGAGGCTCCGAGGTATTGTCCAGGATCCTCTGCATCTGCTGCTCCATCTCCCGGGGCTTCAGCAGCCGCCCGTCATGGTAGAGCCAGACCTTGAAGTAGCGTCCTCGATGGTACACGACGATGTGCTTGCTGTCTCTCATGTGCTGGATGGTGTCTGAGCCGGCCGCAGGTTGGAGACACAAAACCAAGAGTCCCAAGTTCAGCACGTGCTGAGACGACCGTACCCTGACTCTGCAAAGGGCATGGGAGTCCCTGCTCTGCGTCTCTCCAGGCAGCCTCAGGAACCTATTCCTCAAGACGTTTTAAATGATTAAGGACAGCTTGGAGTTAAAGCTCTGAATCGGAGAGGCCTGACTTCTGAGCTCAGCTTAGTCACTCATTAGATTATGACCTCAAACAAATTACCTGAGGCCAGGTGCAGTGGGAGGCTGGGAGTGGTGGCTCACGCCTGTAATCCCAGCACTTTGGGTGAGGTGAGAGGATCGTTTGAGGTCAGGAGTTCGAGACCAGCCTGGCCAACATGGTGAAATCTTGCCTCTACTAAAAATACAAAAATTAGCCAGGTGTGGTGACATGCGCCTCTAGTCCCAGCTACTCGGGAGGCTGAGGCAGGAGAATCGCTTGAAACCAGGAGGTGGGGGTTGCAGTGAGCCGAGATCACACCACTGCACTCCAGCCTGGGTAACAGAGTGATACTCCATCTCAGGAAAAAAAAAAAAAAAGCATGCTTAGCAAAATGGAATATTATCATTAAAAAGAAACAAAAAACAAATTACCCAACCCTCCCTAAGCCTCTCCTCAGTAAAATGGAGGTCATATGTTCCCCATATGCACTGTGCAAGAATTAAGAGACGATATCCGTAAAGCCCATGTAAATAGGCATTCGATCCGTATAGTAACTTTTTATTAATTAATGACAATAGGGCAACTTAGAAAATATGCTGAGAAACATTCCGAGAATTGTTTCTGAGAACCCGAGAAATGTTCTGAGAAAGAAAGTGGAAAATTACGAAACCAAGCCATTCCGTAAAAACTACTAAAACAGAGTAATTTAAGCTCCTCAGTAAGCTTAAACATCACAGAAATGTGATGAAGTACGTTCACTCCACGAATATTTATCAAGTCCTCTTAAGCACTGCTCAGTGGGGATGCACAGTGACAGCTGATCAAGGCAGATCGTCTAGTGAGGAAGACGAATAAACGCATGATTAAAAATAGGACAAGCTACCAGGAGCAGTGGCTCACCCTGTATTCCCAGCACTTCAGGAGGCCGAGGAGGGAGGATTGCTTGAGCCCAGGAGTTTGGGATCAGCCTGGGCAACATGGCGAAACCCTATCTCTACAAAAAAAATACAAAAATTAGCTGGGTGTGGTGGTGTGCACCTGTAGTCCCAGTTATTCTGGAGCTGAGATGGGAGGATCACTTGAGCCTGGGGAGCAGAGGCTGCAGTGAACTGAAATTGCACCACTGCACTCCAGCCTGGGTGACAGAGCAAGATCCTATCTCAAACAAACAAACAAAAACAAAATAGGACAAGTGTCACAAAAGGCTAGAAAGTGTAGGACTAGGACCAACCTAGCCTGGAGATGTGAGAAAGCCCTTCCACCCCCACTAAGGAAGTGATGTTTAAGAAGAACCCCGCCAGATGAAGAACAGAATTAATCAATATTATGCCCAATCTCATGTTTTTTTTGAGACGGAGTCTCGCTCTTATTGCCCAGGCTGGAGTGCAGTGGCGCGATCTCGGCTCATTGCAACCTCCGCCTCCCGGGTTCAAGCTTCTCCTGCCTCAGCTTCCTAAGTAGGTGGGATTACAGGCACCCGCCACCACGCCCGGCTAATTTTTGTACTTTTAGTAGAGATGGGGTTTCACCATGTTGGCCAGGCTGGTCTCAAACTCCTGACCTCAGGTGATCCACCCGCCTCGGCCTCCCAAAGTGCTGGGATTACAGGCATGAGCCACTGCACCTGGCCTCCCGCTCTGATTTTTAAAATGTTTACCAAACCAAGGATGCAGGAGACCTGCTTTGGTTTGCTGAAGGGTTCCTACCAGAAACTTGGACCAAACGGCATTTGAAGCCTTCGCTTTAAAGTCACAAACAAGACAAGAATGCACACCATGACTACGTATATTCCACATTACACTCAGGATGCTGGCCGGGCAATAAAATAAGAAACAAATAAAAGATAAAGGATTGAAAGGGAAATATCAAAGGTGTCATTTGCAGCTATGATTAGCATGTGGAAAATCCAAGAAAACCTATCAGCTGTTTAAGCCAATAAGAATACAGCTGGGTAGTGGCTGGGTGCAGTGACTCACACCTGTAAACCCAGCACTTTGGGAGGCCGAGGAAGGCGGATCACGAGGTCAGGAGATCAAGACCATCCTAGCTAATATGGTGAAACCCCATCTCTACTAAAAATACAAAAAATTAGCCGGGCATGGTGGCATGTGCCTGTAGTCCCAGCTACTCAGGATGCTGAGGCAGGAGAAGCTTGAACTCGGGAGGCAGAGGTTGCAGTAAGCAGAGATCCTGCCACTGCACTCCAGCCTGGGCGACAGCAAGACTCTGTCTCAAAAAAAAAAAAAAAAAAGAATACAGCTGGGTAGAAACACAGTTTATAAAAACCTTTCATGTTCCTATACCCCAGGGCACAGGCTGAACTGTGTCCCCCCATTCATATATTGAAATCCTAACCCCCAGCACCTCAGAATGTGGCCTCATTTGGAGATGGGGTCTTTAATGAGGTCATTAGGGTGGGCCCTAATCCTATGTGACTGTGTCCTTTTAAGAAGAGGAGTTTAGGGTTGGGTGCGGTGGCTCACGTCTGTAATCCCAGCACTTTGGGAGGCCGAGGTGGGCAGATCGCCTGAGGTCAGGAGTTCGAGGCCAGCCTGGCCAACATGGTGAAAACTCGTCTCTACTAAAAAATTACAAAAATTAGCCAGGCGTGGTGGCGGACACCTGTAGTCCCAGCTACTTGGGAGTCTGGAGCAGAAGAATCACTTGAACCCAGGAGGTGGAGGTTGCAGTGAGCCGAGATTGTGCACTGCATTCCAGCCTGGGTGATAGAATGAGACTCAGTCTCAAAAAAAAAAAAAAAAAGGGAGACTTTAGGACACGCACAGAGGGATGACCACGTAAGGACACAGGGAGGAGATGGTTATCCAAGGAGAGAGGCCTACAGAAGGAACCACCTCTGCCAACACCTTGATGTTGGAGTTCCAGCCTGCAGAATTGTGAGAAAATCGCTGTCTTGCTTAAGCCGTGCAGTCTGTGGTATTTGTTATGGGTGGCCTGGGCAAACTTACATGCTGCATAACCAACACCTTGAAAATATTCTTGAAAAGGAGCAAAACAATAAAAGTGCTTAGAAACAGCTCGAACAAATGATGTGCTGCAAGGACTTCATGGAGAAAAGTATGACATTTTATTAAAATCGCCTAAAAAACAAAAAAGGGGCCAGGCACAGTGGCTCATGCCTGTAATCCCAGCACTTTGGGAGGCCGAGGCAGGCGGATCACTTGAGGCCAACAGTTTGAGATCAGCCTGGCCAACATGGCAAAACCCCGTCTCTATTAAAAATACAAAAGTAAGCTGGGTGTGGTGGTGCATGCCTGTAATCCCAGCTACTAGGGAGGCTGAGGCAGGACAATCGCTTGAAACTGTAAGGTGGGGTTTGCAGTGAGCCAAGATTGCACCACTGCACTCCAGCCTCGGCAACAGAGTGAGACTCAGTTTCAAAAAAACAAAAACAAACAAACAAACAAAAGTAAAAAAAAAAAAAGCAGAATGTCTGGAATATATAAAGACTTTCTACAAATCAATAAGGAAAAGATACACATCCATTTTTAAAAAACATACAAAATATAAGAACAATATTCTCAACAGAAGAAACCCAAATGTCCAGTTAACATTTTAAAAGTTGCTAACCCTTTTGGCAAAAATGAAGGGAAAAGCGTATTTTATAGATTGCTGGGGACGTGAAAGTTGGTAAAATCACTTTGAGGGTAATTTGTCCATGCCAGTAAGACTGGAAATGTCCACCAGGGCAGCCGGCAAGCCAATTCTAGGTGCCTGCTCTACAGACTGTTTGACCAATGCATGCAGGGGAGAAACATACACAGAATTCACTGAGCGTCACTTAGAAAGGAAAACAGGAAAGAAAGAAAAGCGTTCACATACTGGAATTGTTTTGATACTATAACGAAGTACATCATAAATGTCAATAATGATTGTACTGGAGTGGTAAGATTAGGGCTGTATCTTCTGCTAAAAGATTTTCTAAATTTTGGTAGTAATTCCATTATATAGCAATATATATTATTAAATAGAAAAATGCCAGAACTTAAGACCCTTAAGATAAGTCTATACCTCTTTCCCTTTTTTTATTTTGGGGAATTTGAATGGTCTAATTAGTGAGGATTGTGACTGATGGGATCCTCCGGTGGGGATGTCTGAGAAAGTGGGTGGGGCTTTGCCCGACGATCACCAACGAATGGCATTGCACGTGCTCATATACATTTACCTTTCTTTCTTTTTTTTTTTTGACAGGGTCTTGCTCTGTCACCCAGGCTGGAGTGCAGTGGTGTGATCTCAGCTTACTGCAACCTCCTCCTCCCAGGTTCAAGTGATTCTCCTGCCTCAGCCTCCTGAGTAGCAGGGATTACAGACATCTGCTATCACACCTGGTTAATTTTTGTGGGTTTCTTTTAGTAGAGGTGGGGTTTCACCATGTTGGCCAGGATGGTCTCGAACTCCTGACCTCAAGTGATCCACCCGCCTCGGCCTCCCAAAGTGCTGGGATTACAGGCGTGAGCCACCACTCCCAGGCTTTGTATTTACATTTCTTTCATTCCCAGTGATGTTGAATGCTTTTCTATAACTCCTTAAACATTTCTCCTTCCAGGGGTGCCCATCATTTCCTTTCCAATTAGGATCTTCATGGTTTTCTGGCAGATTTATAAGAACTCTTTACATATTAACCCTGTTCTCTGTTGTGAGCACTTACCCTCAATTTGTTATCTACCTTTTAAAACAGTTTGAAGTATTTTTGAAATATAGAAAACTAAAATCTTTACATGACAATATTTGGATTTTTCCGTTGTTGTAATGAGTTGAGCTGTTTCTACCCAAAAGATATGTCCATGTTCTAGCCCTGGTACCTGTGAAAACCTTATTTCTTAATCGGAAGTAGGGTCTTTTTTTTCTTTTTTTGAGACAGGGTCTCATTCTGTCACCCAGGCTAAGTGCAGTGGTGTGATCACAGCTCAGCTCACTACAGTCTCCACCTCCCAGGCTCAAGTGATCCTCCCTCCTCAGCCTCCTGAGTAGCTGGGACCACAGGTACACACCACTATGTCCGACTAATTTTTGTATTTTTTGTAGAGATGGGGTTTTGCCATGTTGCCCAGGCTGCTCTCAAACTCCTGGGCTCAGGTGATCCACCCACCTCAGCCTCCCAATGTGCTGGGATTACAGGCATGAGCCACCGCATCTGGCCTGGAAATAGGGTCTTTGCTGATATAATTCAATATTAAGATGAGGTCATACTGGACTAGGGTGGACCCCAAATCCAATGACTGTTGTCCTCGTAAGAGAGACACACACACACAGAGGTGAGAGCCAAGGCGACATGGAGGCAGAGATCGGAGTGATATGCCTACAAGCCAAGGAGCACCTGGACCCTCCAGAAGCTGGAAGAGGCATAAAGGCCTCCCCCAGAGCCTTCAAAAAGAGCACGGCCCTGCTGACACCTTGATCTCGGACTCTGGCCTCCAGAGCTGTGGCAGAAGAAACTTCTTTTGTCTTAAGACATCCAGTTTGTGGTCATTTATTCCAGCAGCCCCAGGAAACTGATTCAGGTATCATGCTCGGAATGGCTGTCCAGGTACACTAAGTAACTAGGTTTTATCCCAGCATTTCCCTTGTTTATTGATTTATTTTATTTTTATTTCATATACATATTTTTTTGAGATGGAGTCTCACTCTGTCACTCAAGCTGGAGTGCAGTGGCATGATCTTGGCTCACTGCAACCTCCACCTCCCAGGTTCAAGCAATCCTCCTACCTCTGCCTCCCGAGTAGCTGGGATTACAGGTATGCGCCACCACACCTGGCTAATTTTTGTATTTTTAGTAGAGATGGGGTTTCACCATGTTGGCCAGGCTGGTGTCGAACTCCTGACCTCAGGTGATCCACCTGCCTTGGCCTCACAAAGTGCTGGGATTACAGGAATGAGCCTTTGTGCCTGGCCTCCCTTGTTTATTTTTTTAAACACATACATATTTACCTCCTGGAATCACTGTCAGTGTAGGCCGCATGTCTCAAACTTAAATGATCTTAAGGATGTCCCCATACCACGGTGCTGACTGACAGCAGGTGACAGCCTCCCCAGGACACCCTGACCCACTTCCCTTTGGGGACACTGCCTGCCCTGGTCGGTGAAGGGGCAACTGCCCCTCCAATCAGGGAGACACTGTGAGAGGATGGAGAGAACCAACTTCACTTTCCTCCACCTCGTTGCCCAACTGCCCCAGGACTGCTGTTGGCCAACACATCTGTTTTTCACATGTTGAGCTACAGTACAATGGACGACAGTGTGTGGCAGGAAGAGAGGAGGGGTTTAGCCAGAAACACTGTGAAATCCGTGAACACACATGGAGTGGGTTCTTTTTTGTTTCTTTGATATGAAGTTTCACTCTTGTTGCCCGGGCTGGAGTGCAGTGGCACAATCTCAGTTCACTGCAACCTCTACCTCCCATGTTCAAGTGATTCTCCTGCCTTAGCCTCCCAAGTAGCTGGGATTACGGGTGCCCACCACCATACCTGGCTAATTTCGTATTTTTAGTAGAGATGGGGTTTTGTAGACCAGTAGTAGGCTGGTCTTGAACTCCTGACCTCAGGTGATCTGCCCACTTCGGCCTCCCAAAATGCTGGGATTACAGGCGTGAGCCACCGCGCCTGGCCAGAATGGGTTTTAGAGAACCTCTGAAGGCAGGATCAGAGGAAAGGGGAGAATCTGCTTAGGAAAGCCCACTCAGAGGCCAGCTTTTGTGCAAGGATACAGCAAAGGCTCCCCAACGACCACCACAGTGCACACTACTGACTACGGCTTGGTCTGGAATATTGACTAGGGCTTGGTCTGGAAGGACTGGGCTGCAACAAGACACTCAAAACTGCAGGTCAGGCCAGGCATGGTGGCTCACATCTGTAATTCCAGCACTTTGGAAGGCCGAGGTGGGACGATCACGAGGTCAGGAGATGAGACCATCCTGGCTAACACGGTGAAACTCCGTCGCTACTAAAAATATAAAAAATTAGCCGGGCGTGGTGGCAGGCACCTATAGTCCCAGCTACTCGGGAGGCTGAGGCAGGAGAATGGCGTGAACTCGGGAGGTGGAGGTTGCAGTGAGCCGAGATCGCGCCACTGCACTCCAGCCTAGGCAACAGAGCGAGACTCCCTCTAAAAAAAAATAAATAAATAAAATTGCGGGTCAGCTCTGGCCCTTTCCAGCCAGCTTCCCAAGCAGCCCCGAGGCCCACCCGTCATACAGGCCTGCCATGATGGTCTTGGGCTCTAGCTCACCAAGTGTCTCTGGGTAGTTCCCCATCCACAGGCACCTGGGGAAATGGAGGCCATGGACAGCACAGCCTGGGCCCGGGCCTGGCCTGGATGTTCCCCACGGTGCCTGTTCTCCCTCCCTGTCATTCTCAAGGACGTCCTGGTTTGGACGGTGGCTTACGTGGCCACCCTGCCCAGGTCAGGCAGCTGATAAAGGAGTGGCTGGAACACAAATCCACCTTTCCGAGCACGACCCAGTGTGCGTTCCATCACAAACGCTGACTGTGAGCCGGAGTAAAATGCCCCTGAGGAATCCAGACTCAGGAAAAAAACACTCAGCTGTGCGTGACTCACGCCTGTAATCCCAGCACTTCAGGAGGCCGAAGCGGGCGGATCACTTGAGTCCAGGAGTTTGAGATCAGCCTGGGCAACACGGCAAAACCTCATCTCTATAAAAAAATGCAAAAAGTAGCCAGGCATGATGCATGTGCCTGTGGTCTCAGCTACTGGGGAGGCTAAGATGGGAGGATTCCTTGAGCTCAGGAGGTGGAGGCTGAAGTGAGCCGTGATCATGTCACTGCACGCCAGCCTGGGTGGCAGAGACCTCATGTCAAAATAAATAAATAAATAAATCAAACACTCTATGAGACAGTCGGCAGTCTTCAACCAAAGAGAAATTAAAATCTGGAAATAAGTCAACAACAGTGTCCAGGCCTAAGAAAGACAAAGGAAATTCAGCAGAAGGAATGTTCACCAGCCTACAATCTCAGGAAGGGTCAGCAAAAATCAATTTGGCCCCTTTGACACTTCCTAATTCTGAGCATAGGGATGGAAAGTGCCGATTCTCCAGGGGGCCCTGAAGAAGCTTGACTCACCTGTCTCCTCTCCTGGGATCCGGGAAGTATTAAACATCCGCTCCCACTGAGCGGAGCAGAGTGGAATCGTGGATCCCAAAAGACGAATCTGTAACAAAAATATATTTCAAACCAACAACGAAAATCCCACAGAAGAAAAGCAGCAAGTTGGCCGGGTGCGGTGGCTCACGCCTGTAATCCCAACACTTTGGGAGGCTGAGGCGGGCGGATCACGAGGTCAGGAGATGGAGACCATCCTGGCTAACACAGTGAAACCCCGTCTCTACTAAAAATACAAAAAAATTAGCCGGGCATGGTGTCGGGTGCCTGTAGTCCCAGCTACTTGGGAGGTTGAGGCAGGAGAATGGCGTGAACCCGGGAGGCAGAGCCTGCAGTGAGCTGAGATCGTGCCACTACACTCCAGCCTCGGCAACAGAGCGAGACTCTGTCTCAAAAAAAAAAAAAAAAGAAAAGAAAACAAAAGCAGCAAGCAGCAAGCAAGTTAAGACCACATGGAAATGCTGAATGTGTTTTCTGTGCAAATTGCTTCATTTGACTTCCTCTTTTCCAGTGGCTCCCTGGAATGATTCGTTGGGGGACTCATTAAACCATGCCAGGGTGCAACTTCCTGCACAGTTAAATCCTAAATAACACATTCTAATTGATTATTGATAACTGACACTTAAAACCAAAGAAATATTCCAGGAAGAAAAGTCTTGTTTCTTATAAGCAACTAAGCATCTAGTATTAGTTCAAAAACATCAAGGGCTTCTCCAAAGGGCAGATTACAGAATTAAAGTACAACAGATGTATATTCATTTAGGAGACACAAGGAGAATTACATCTCAGAATAATTAGGCTGGGTGAAAGAAACTAGAATTCCGAAAAAAAGAGTGCATACTGTTATGATTCCACTTACATAAAGCTTTAAAAATTGCAAACTAATCTAGAGTGACAGATAGTGGACCAGGGGTCCAGGACCAGGTGGGAGGGAGAGATGACAAAGGGCAGAGGGGTTTTCGGGTTGACTGATGTATTCACCATCCTGACTGCAGTGATGATGGTTTCTCAGATGCATCAATATATACACATCAGAAGTTATCAAACTCTACACTTTATTTTTTAATTTTTTTTTTTTTGAGATGGAGTTTCGCTCTTATAACCCAGGCTAGAGTGCAATGGTGTTATCTCGGCTCGCTGCAACCTCCACCTCCTGGGTTCAAGTGATTCTCCTGCATCGGCCTCCCGAGTAGCTGGGATTACAGGCGCGTGCCACCACGCCCAGCTAATTTTTCTATTTTTAGTAGAGACAGGGTTTCACTATGTTGGCCAGGCTGGTCTTGAACTGCTAACCTCAGATGATCCACCTGCTTTGGCCTCCCAAAGTGCCAAGATTACAGGCATGAGACCCTGTGCCCGGCCACAAACTGTATATTTTAAACATGTGCAATATGTCAATTATACCTCTGTAAAGCTGTTTGAAAATAATTTTTTTAAAGCAATTTGTTTGCCTACTGGTTTGATTTCCTCCCGGTCCAGTTTGCGCCTGTAAAGCAGGATGGCATGGATGGCGTTGCCGGCTCTTGCTGCCTGAATGTGAGTTGGAAGTATATACAGCAGATCCTGAAAAGCGACAAAGGTGGAGAGAATTTGCATAGGGAAAGATAAGCAAATTTAAATAATCACAGCACATCCTGCACACTGTCACAATATTTCTAGAGATGCATCAATATACATACATATTCGGTTACATCTGCAATGCTACAAAATAAATGGTAATTTGATTTTCTCCACTTTGACTTTGTAAATGTTTTATGAGAACGTAAGTCCTCTAAAACTTCTGTGCTATTAAAGATAACTATTTGCACCAAATACCCTCACGTAACACAGAGAAAGGAAAGCAAAAATTAGTCGGGGAGCAATTAGACTATCAGGAAGTTTTCTAGATGAGACACAATGAAAGGTTAAAATAGTTGTTTATATAGAGCTGTGCCTGCAGCTTTCTAAATTTTGAGACCCTGTTCCAAATGTCTACATTTTCCACAATTGGAAGAAAAGGCCAAGGAACACAGGTCTAACCTACATTTTGGAAGAGTCTATGTACACACCGTGCCCCCATTGATGTAGAAAGTGCCTCTGTTTGTGGGAAATAAACAAAGGTCTCCTGGCGGGAAGGGCACCAGATAAATAGCTCATTTCCAAATAGAGCAGGAAAAGAAGTTCTATGGACTACACTAACGGTTTTTCTTTCAGTTTGAGATTATTTCAGATGGGAAAAAAAAAGTTAAGAGAAAAAGAAAGGACAATTTTGAAACGAAGAAAAACAGAAAGAAAAAGCAAATGATAGGCCGGGAGCTCATATCTGTAATCCAGCACTTTGGGAGACCGAGGCGCACGGATCACCTGAAGTCAGGAGTTTGAGACTAGCCTGGCCAACATGGTGAAACCCCGTTTCTACTAAAAATACCAAAATTAGCCGGGCGTTGTGGCAGGTGCCTGTAATCCCAGCTACTCGGGAGGCTGAGGCAGGAGAATTGCTGGAACCCAGGAGGCGGAGGCTTCAGTGAGATGAATTGCACCAGTGCACTCCAGCCTCGGCGACAGAGCAAGACTCTATCTCAAAAAAAAAAAAAAAAAAAAAGAAAAAGTAAATGATTAAAAAATAAACGAGGGAAAAAAATAAAAGGAAGTGAAGGAATGGAAGGAAAAGGAAAGAGAAGAGTTCTATTTGCCAGTTATTAAAGCAGTGGTTAAGAACCCAAACTGAGAGTCCTTCTAACCATCCATGCTTTGAAAGACAAAGCCCAGGAAACCAGAAACTACCGTCGATGCACACCCCTCTGGCGTCTCAGAAAACAGTAGGGTGAAGCGCAGCGCACTGGTGGCAGGATCTTGGCCAACCCACTGTCCCTGAGCTCTAGGGGTTCTGCAGGGATCTTAAGGCCGCTGTGGCACCAAGTTCCAGTGCTAAGCCATAAAAACAGCAGGACAGGCCGGGCACGGTGGCTCACACCTGTAATCCCAGCACTTAGGGAGGCTGAGGCAAGTGGATCACCTGAGGTCAGGAGTTCGAGACCAGCCTGGATAACATGGTCAAACCCCGTCTCTACTAAAATACAAAAATTAGCCGAGCGTGGTGGTGGGCACCTGTAATCCCAGCTACTTTGGAGGCTGAGGCAGGAGAATCACTTGAACCTGGGAGGCGGAGGCTGCAGTGAGCCGAGATCGTGCCATTGCACTCCAGCCTGGGGGACAAGAGCAAAGCTCCATCTCAAAACAAAACAAAACAAAAAAACAGCAGGACAGGTACAGCACAGTGAGGAATTCCTGTTTGCCAGAAACTTATTTTTGCAACCCAAATCCCCCTGCAGTAGCAGAGCACCCTGGGCTACTAGGCTAACACTGAAGGGTACTCACAGGGTTCTCCGGCCTGGAAGCAGGACAGAGAGGAGCATGAGCCAATCCCCAGAGCTTTCCCAGGCCGTCCACAGGCCTGTGAAGATGCCACCTCTGTGGACAGACCCGCCGCCCCACCGTCCTCGTCAGACAGCAGCCCGGGCGGGTGGACTCACCATGGCATAATAGTTGCTGTTCACCATGAGCGGCCCTCGTCCTCGGAGGTAGATGTACTCCTCCCACCAGTCGCTCACCTAGTGGGCGCAAACACCAGACAAACCCGCAGGCTCAGCAGGGGCCAGGCAGGCTCCCTGGCAGCAGCCCAGAGCCGCGGGGAAGGGCAGGCAGTGCTTTTGGCAGACATTTCGGCGTCTAACAGGGGCCATTCCAGAACAGGGAACGCAGTCCTAACTAGATGGAATGCGACACCGTGGGAAATGAAAAGTGTTCTTTTTAAGTTGAGACAGGCAGAAAGAAGGTACATCACCTTCATTTTGTAGATGGTTCAAAAGGGAAATAAAAAGCCGAAGTGGGAGGATTGCTTGAGACCAGGAGTTCGAGACCAGGCTAGGCAACATAGCAAGGCTCTAGCCCTACATTAAAAATAAAAATAATAAATAAAATAAAAATTTAAAAATGTTTAAGAGACCAAATGGAAAGTAAATCATAAATGTTTGACTGCTAACATGTTTTAAAAACCAAAACTATGGGCTGGCCATGGTGGCTTACACCTGTAATCTCAGCACTTTGGGAGGTTGAGACAGGAAGATCGCTTGATGCCAGGAGTTTGAAGCCAGCCTGGGCAACATAGCAAGGTTCCATCTCTCCAAAAAATTTTAAGAAATTAGCCAGGTGTGGTGGCTCACGCCTGTAGTCTCAGCTACTTGGGAGGCTAAGACTTGAGGAGGGTTACTTGAGCCCAGGGGTTCGAGGCAACAGTGAGCTATGATCACGCCACTGCATTCCCACCTGGGCAACAGAGCAAGACCCTTTCTCAAATAAAAGAAAACAGAAACAAAGGCCAGGTGCGGTGGCTCACGCCTGTCATCCCAGCACTTTGGGAGACTGAGGCGGGCTGATCACTTGAGGTTAGGAGTTCCGGACCTGCCTGGCCAACATGATGAAACCCCGTCTGTACTAAAAATGCAAAAATTAGCCAGGTGTGGTGGCGGGCGCCTGTAATCCCAGCTACTCAGGAGGCTGAGGCAGGAGAATTGCTTGAACCTGGGAGGCGGAGCTTGCAGTGAGCCGAGATCGCTCCACTGCACTCCAGCCTGGGTGACAAGCGAGACTTTGTCTCAGAAACTAAAGAAAATAAAAGAAAACAAAGAAAAAACCAATGTTATGCAAAATTGCTCCACAGACTGCTTCCCAGGTCTGCCTGAAGAAGCCACCGTCCCAGTCCGTGGCACTAACCTGGTGTTCCGCAGGCGTTGTCTCTATTCCCTGGCACATGTGTCCTGAGGCCACCCAGAGGCAGTGCCCCCCAACTACCTCACAGCTGCTGTCCCTTCACAGCCTGCTGGACCCAGGGATCGCTTCCTTTCAGCTTTGTGCTGAAACACACGTACCTACAGAACAGTGCCTATGCAAGGGCCTCGTGTGCGGAGAGCTGTGCAGAGAGCTGACGTTTACCAGTCCAGCACACTGGTGCAGCCAGCGAACATGCCCGGCCCCCTGAGGCTAGAGAGACCCCTCCAGGCACTGCCCATCCACCCATGATGCCACGTCTAGCGCCACCTGCTGGTTCTGTCAGGGTCGCTTTGGACACCTTCTCTTCCGTGTTAGTTGTTCCTCAAAGCTAGACTCCCTCCCTTGCTTTGTTTGCCGGAGGCCTGCTCTTGCCCTCCCAGTACGTGGAAGCCCAGCCAGCTCCCCGCACACAGGGTGCCAGCTAAGACGCTTCGTTGGAGGAGATGCTCCTGGGACCACCGAGCCACATTCAACCCCAGGGAGGGGCGATCAGCACCGCCCTATCCCACACCATCCCTGCATCCACCAGGGAAGGATGCCCTTGGAATCAAGATAAACCAAAGAGGAGGATGGGAGCAGGTCTCTGGGGCAGCATGGCACTGCTGCAGGAGAAACAGCTCACAGGAGGACTCTCTGGGGAAGAGGGAGAGGGAGAAGCCTCCTGCGTGCAAAACACAGCATCGTGCCGGTGTACCTGCACTCAGGGTAAAACTGTCACTGTAGGCTGGGTGTGGTGGCTCATGCCTATGATCCCAGCACTTTGGGAGGCCGAGGTGGGAGGATCACTTGAGCCCAGGAGTTTGAGACCAGCCTGGTCAACATAGTGATACTCTGTCTCTACAAAAAAATCCAAAAACCAAGAAACTGTCACTGTAACTACATGTCAGTCCTAACACACACACACTCCACTCTGCACAGAGGTAAAACTATAGCTGGAACTTTCTAGGGTGTGATTTTGGCTAATCAAAACTGTCATTTCAGCCCTGTTATCCCTGCCCCTCAAAATTAGCGTCTTCATACAGAAAAATTTCATCAAGAAAAACTGTGTATACAGACTTACGTAATTTGTAGCCCACCAGGATTTTAACTTCAAATACCACTGTAATCTTGGTCCAAGACCGACAGCAAAATCTTGAGCAAGTGCTGTCATCCGTTTGAAGTCTTCTTCCTTCATAAGAGGCCTCACCGACTGTAGATACTGGGATTATTGGGAAAAAAAAATCACCCAAGTTAAAACATATTAATCAAAGCCTATGTTTGCCTCACTTGTGCCTTAGGAAAAGTTCTAACACATTGAAAAGGTTTTAGGCTGGGCATGGTGGCTCATGCTTGTAATCCCAGCACTTTGGGAGGTCAAGGCCAGTGGATTGCTTGAGCTCAGGAGTTCAAGACCAGCCTAAACAACATGGTGAAACCCCATCTCTACAAAAAAAAACAAGACAAAAATTAGCTGGGCATGGTGGTGCATGTCTGTGGTCCCAGCTACCCGGGGGGCTGAGGTGGGAGGATCGCTTGAGCCCAGAAGGTTGCGGCTGCAGTGAGCCATGATCATGCCACTGCACCCCAGCCTGGGCAACAGAGTGAGACCCTATCTCAAAAAAAAAAAGAAAAAGTTTAGACTCTTCCCCCAAGTTGGTCTTGGCAGTCCTTAGACAGGTAAACTCCCTTCAATGCTAAATGGTGTCATAGGGTAATGATAATTTAACAATTAAACTTTTTCTTCCTTTATTAGCTTTAAAAGTGTCCCAAATCCTGCATCACCAGAAAATCACCATTAAATTTTTAGAATTTAAAATAAATTCTAGAGTTGACAAGAAAAGTTAACAAGGACATTTCAAGAATGTCTCTTATCTATTATTTGGCCCTTAATAAAAGATCTGTTCTGACCTAAGTAAGCTTTGATGACCTGCGATGGTGACCATGAGATGGGGCAGAGTCATGCTGAGAGCTGGGTGCTGGGGCTGGGCAGGTGCTCAGGCAGCAGGATGGGAACGAGGGGCTGGAATAGGTCACGGAACCAGGCTAAGGCCAGTGCCCCAGGTTCAGGGTTTCCAGCCCCCACCCCGCCTCGTCCTTTTACACGTGCTACTTTGGTTGAACAAATGCTCAGAGGTGGAAACACAGAGAGCAATTGTTTAAAAAGACACTCAAAAGCTTCTGCTACACACCTAAGCAAGCTCTTACAGAAAGTAACACTGGTCAGGTGTGGTAGCTCACACCTGTAATCCCAGCACTTTGAGAGGCTGAGGTATGAAGAGTGCTTGAGCCCAAGCAATCTTGACCAGTTCAAGACCACCCTGGGCAACAGAGTGAGACCCCCATCTCTGCAAAAAAAAAAAAAATACAAAAATACAAAAATTAGCTGGGTGCGGTGGCATGTGCCTGTGGTCCCAGCTACTTGGAAGGTTGAGGTGTGAGGATCACTTGGGCCCAGGAGTTCAAAGCTGCAGTGAGCCATGATCACACCACTGCATTCCAGCCTGGGTGAGATGCTGTTTCCCCCAGCAACAAAAAGTAAAACTGTTGCTAACCCCACAATTTGTCATGACATATTTTAATCTGACAAGTTGTTTGTCTGCTGTAAAAAACAAAGCTTGGTGCAACAGTAATCTCTCTATGGTCCCTCCCTGTACATTGAAAAGTAAGACCCCACTCCCTTAAAAGGGCCAGCTGTAGCTGGGCACGGTGGCTTATGCCTGTAACCCCAGCACTTTGGGAGGCTGAATCAGGAGGACTGCTTGAGCCCAGGAGTTCAAGACCAGCCTGGGCAACATGGCAAGACCCTGTCTCTACAAGAAAGTATTTGCAGGCATAGTGGTGCACACCTGTGGCCCCAACTACTTGGGAGGCTAAGGCAGGAGGATCACTCGGGCCCAGGAATTCAAGGTTGCAGTGAGCTAGGACGGTGCCACTGCATTCCAGCCTGGGCAAAAGAGTGAGACTCTGTCTCCAGAAAAAAGGGGGAGGGGGCAGGTGTCAAGCATCTTGAGGCTTATTCAAAGTAAAATGCCCGTGAATGAGACAGAAAATCATGCCCTGAATGAGCTGAAGTGGAACCCTGAGCTACGCAACACAGACAGAGGTCACTGAAGGTCAAGCATCTCTCGCTCACCCCATCCTGCCAGTGGAACAGGGGCCTTCATCAGCCCTGATTTGCAAGTGTGGGCACAGAAGAGGAGAGATGGGGTGGGCCAGGTATGGTAGCTTGTGCCTGTAATCCCAGTACTTTGGGAGGCCGAGGTGGGCAGATCACTTGAGGTCAGGAGCTCGAGACCAGCCTGGCCAACATAGTAAAATCCTGTCTCTACTAAAAATACAAAAATTAGCCGGGTATGGTGGTGCACACCTGTAATCCCAGCTACTCAGGAGGCTGAG
Organism: Pan troglodytes; assembly: GCF_028858775.2. Taxonomy (NCBI): domain Eukaryota; kingdom Metazoa; phylum Chordata; class Mammalia; order Primates; family Hominidae; genus Pan; species Pan troglodytes. The sequence continues at coordinate 70,847,786 of NC_072407.2, forward strand.
GCAAGATAATTGTTTGAACTTGGGAGATAGAGGCTGCAGTGAGCTGAGATCATGCCACTGCACCCTAGCCTGGGTGACAGAGCAAGACTCTGTCTGAAAAAAAAAAAAAAAAGAGCAGACATGGGAAGAAACTTACCAAGGCCAACAGGGACTCAATAACCAAGGCTGGATTCAAACCTTTAGGGACTCAGTAACCAAGCCTGGATTCAAACCCTTAACCTGAGAAGTTTTTGCTTATTATTATAGTTTTAAAATTGGAGTCCCAGGATGTGGAAAAACTAAAGCACCCATGCACTGCTGGTTAGAATGCAAAATGGTGCAGCTGCGTGAGAGTCTCGTGGTTCCTCAACGAGTTACCACGGAATTCCCATGAGCCAGCAATTCCACTCCTGGATACGTCCCCAACAGCGGATGAACAGGTGGATAAACTGTGGTCCTTCCATACAATGGAATACTATTCAGCCACAAAAAGGGATGAAGTTCATCCATCCTACAACACGGGTGAACTCTAAAGACATGCTAGTCACAAAAGGCCATGTGATTCCATTTATGTGAAATGTCCAGAAGAGGCAAATCCATACAGACAGACAGGAGATTAGTGGTTCTGAGGGGCTGGGAGAGGGAGGTAGAAGGATGGGGAGTGACTGCTTAGTGGCTATGAGCTTTTGGGGGATGAAAGGTCCTGGAACGAGACAGCAGTGAGGGCTGCGCAACATTATAAATGTACTTAGTGCCCCTGAACTGTACACTTGAAAATGGTTAACAGTACAATTCATGTTGTGTACATTTTACCATAATTTTTTTAAAAAGAAAGAAATGGAGCTGCTCCCTCTCCTTTTGTTCAATTAAAGAAAAAAAAAGACCGAAGCAGGTAGATCACTTGAGCTCAGGGGTTCAACACCAGCCTGGACAAGACAGTGAAACTCCGTCTCTGGAAAAAAAAAAAAAATAGGGCCAGGCGTGGTGGCTCACGCCTGTAATCCCAGTACTTTGGGAGGCCGAGGCAGGCAGATCACGAGGTCAGGTGATGGAGACCATCCTGGCTACAGTGAAACCCCGTCTCTACTAAAAATACAAAAAAAAATATTAGCCAGGCGTGGTGGTGGGGGCCTGTAGTCCTAGCTACTCAGGAGGCTGAGGCAGGAGAATGGTGTGAACCCAGGAGGTGAAGCTTGCAGTGAGCCGAGATCACGCCACCGCACTCCAGCCTGGGTGACAGAGCGAGATTCTGTCTCAAAAAAAAAAAAAAAAATATTGCCATATGTAGTGGCATGCACCTGTAGTCCCAGCTACTCAGGAGGCTGAAGTGGGAGGATCATTTGAGCCCAGGAAGTTGAGGCTGTGGTGAGCCAAGATCGCGCCACTGCACTCTAGCCTGAACAGCAGAGTGAGACCCTGTCTCAAAAAAAAAAAAAAAAAGAAAAAAGAAATGAGTAGCTTTGAGGATGAAATGACAGGCTTTCTAGGTAGTGCCTTGCCCCTGGGGGCCTGGCTTTGAAGTGGGGCTGCTGTGTCAAGAAGCACCCTGTCCTCAGACCGGCTAGAAGCTGACTATCACCCCACCCTCAGCTGGTGACCCTCACCAATCAGATCAAAAACATTCGCCACCCAGCAACAGATGAACGGATAAATAAAATATGGTCTAGCCATGCAATGGAATACTATTCAGCCATAAGAAGGAGGGAAATTCTGACACAAGCTGTTATGTAGATGAACTTTGAAGACATTTTGCTGAGTGAAAGAAGCCAGTCACAAAAGGACAAATATGATATGATGCCACTTATATGAGGTCCCTCAGATTGGCAAATCCAGAGGCAGAAAGTAGAAGAGAAGTTACTAGGTGGGGGGAGGGAAGAATGGGGAGTGACTGCAATCATTTAATACAATGTTGTATTTAGTAATTATGTAAAGTAGCAAAAACTGGCCTGGCGCAGTGGCTCATGCCTGTAATCCCAGAACTTTGGGAGGCTGAGACGGGTGGATCACTTGAGGTCAGGAGTTCGAGACCAGCCTGGCCAACATGGTGAAACCCTGTCTCTACTAAAAATACAAAAATTAGCCGGGTGTGGTGGCAGGTGCCTGTAATCCCAGCTACTCGGGAGGCTGGGGCAGGAGAATCACTTGAACCTGGGAGGCGGAGGTTGCAGTGAGCTGAGATTGCACCACTGCATTCTAGCCTGGGCGACAGAGGGAGAGTCCATCACAAAAAATAAAATAAAATAAAATAAAATAAAGCTTTAAAAAATGCACAAGCAGTTTCTCTATGAAACCTGACACTTTTTAAAAAACACCTAAGATGCAGCAGTGATGCATTGGAAAAAAAATAAAAAGAGTTCCTATGAGAACCCTACCAGGCACACCGCTGAAGGCTACTTGAGCCAAATGACGGTGACCTAGTTCATCATAATTAAGACCTAAGCCTTAATCCACAGATGGCTGACATTTCAGTGTGAGGCCTAAGCCACACCTACCCTGTTCACAGTGTCTTTGACAGCCGGGACCGGCAGGCGAGGCAGCGATGTCTGGAAGCTGTACAACATGGGTTTTCGGCCTGAAAAGATCTTGACCATACCCTGAAGAGAGAGAATTATATTATCAGACTACTGCCATGCTACCCTGAAGGCACCTATTCTCGTCTGATCTCGGAAGCTAAGCAGGGTTCAGTCCTGGTTAGTACTTGGATGGGAGAATTACAATTTCAAAGACAAGGCTATGTTAAAGATCCGAAGCCACTTTTCCCATGCGCACAATGTGTCAACCACTTACTGATTTTCTGTGTCGATTTATTTTTCATCTGGTCCATCTTTTACCTGCCCCATACTTACAGGTTCTAGCAAATAAGCATATAACCCTGCCCTCCATGCCAATAAAAGCCTGGGCAACATGGCAAAACCCCACCTCTACAAAAAATTAGCCAGGCATGGTGGCATGTGCCTGTTGTCTCAGCTACTTGGGAGGCTGAGGTGAAAGGATTGATTGAGCCTGGGAGGGTGATGCTGCAGTGAGCCATGATCACACCACTGCACTCCAGCCTGGGCAACATAGTGAGACCCTATGTCAAAAAGCAAAACAAAAACAAACAAACCAAAAAACCAGGTAGAATCAAAGCCAAGCCTGACAGAGGCCGTGAGATGTCGCTGCCAGCGTCGTGACTGGCCAGGACCCTGACCGTGCTTCTGCACCTAGGGTGAGTCTCACCCCACCTCCTTCTGCAAGGCCCTTAGTTTCGGGATGGGCTCCAGGCTCTAGGAACAGTGAGGAGGGTCAACGTGCTTGGCCCTGAGCCAAGCCGAGGGGAAGCAGTGTCTTTCCTTCAGTCATTGCCAAGCCTCCCAGGGGACACATCTGTGGCCCTTGGTTTTAGGCTGGATGATCAAGCCTGTATAATAACCAGTCACCTCAATGGCAACCAAAACAAAGGCAGTCCTCGGGCCCAGGCGGGGAGTCCTGGTACTGCAGGGCGTTGGGACTCAGCTGAACCTCAGCCGTGAACCCACTGGAGGGAGTGCCCTTTAGCCTGCTTTGCCAAGTGTGGGAGCCACCCCTGAGTCTCTTCTAGGTGTTAAATTCTGCTTCTCTAGAAATCAGAAATTTTATATCCAAATGGTAGAAAATTGATTTGACAGAAAAAATTGGTTTGGCTGGGTGTGGTGGCTCACGCCTGTTGATCCCAGCACTTTGGGAGGCCGAGGAGGGTGGATCGTTTGAGCCCAGGAGCTCGAGACCACCTGGCCAACATGGCGAAACCCTCTCTATTAAAAATACAAAAAATTAGCTGGGCGTGGTGGTGTATGCCTGTGGTCCCAGCTACTGTGGAGGCTGAGGTGAGAGAATCGCTTGAGCCCAGGAGGCGGAGGTTGTAATGAGCTGAGATTGCACCACTGCACTCCAGCCTGGGTGACAGAGCAAGATGCTGTCTCAAAAAAAAAAAAAAAAAATTTGTTTGGCAAAGAGTGGAGTCCCAGTGTGTGGTGGGCACTGCAGCGACTCCCACGCTTCTCTCACAAGCAGGCTCCCCCAGAGGTTGGGACAGCAGCCCAGTCCAGGCAGGCACCACTGTGGGGGCCATCCCGAGGCGACCAAGCAGAAGGGCCCCGGGGCCAAGGTCGGGGCAGACAAGAAACCAAAGCAGACCCACGGCTTCGTATACACCGGCAGACCCACGGATCAGCCCCATTCGAGAAAGATTCTGCAGAAAATGTTTGCATGATGACCTGGTCCATTACAACCATTTAGGCCACTTGGCAAGACAGGGGTGAATAAAGCAGATGTTTCTTTACACACGTCTGGCCCCAGAAACCCAGGTTGGGCTTGAGGTGCCGAGCAAAGCCCAAGGCCCAGGGCCATGACTACAATGGGCAGATGGTACATGGGGCACACACCCGCCTGCAGGGGGTCACAGGGGCCCCAGCCCCCCAGACGGAGGCCTCGAAAGTCCAGAGACGATGCCCATCTTGGAGGGTTGATTTTCAGAAAAACTAAGCCCATAAATTTTTTTTTTTTTTTTTTTTGAGACAGGGTCTGGCTTTGTCCCCTAGGCTGGAGTGCAGTGACACAACCACAGCTCACTGCAGCCTTGACCTCCTGGGCTCAAGCGTTCCTCCCACCTCAGCCTCTCAAGTAGCTAGGATTACAGGCATGCACCACCACGCCTGGCTAATTTGCCTGGCTAATTTTTGTATTTTTAGTAGAGACGGGGTTTTGCCATGTTCCCCAGGCTGGTCTCAAACTCCTGAGCTCAGGTGGTTCACTGGGCTTGGCCTCCCAAAGTGCTGGGATTACAGCCATGAGTAGCCGTGCCCAGCCCCCATAAAAACATTTAAATTGAGACCGGGTGTGATGGCTCATGCCTGTAATCCCAACACTTTGGGAGGTCAAGGTGGGCCGATCACTTGAGCTCAAAAGTTTGAGACCAGCCTGGCCAACAAAACCCCGTCTCTATTAAAAATACAAAAATTAGCCAGCCATGGTGGTGTGCACCTATAGTTCCAGCTACTCAGGAGGCTCAGGTGGGAAAATCACTTGAGCCTAGGAAGTCGAGGCTGCAGTGAGCCGTGATGGTGCCACTGTACTCCAGCCTGGGCAATGGAGCAAGACCCTGTCTCAAAAAGAAAAAAAAAAAAAGCTGGGTACAGTGGTTCACACCTGTAATCCCAGCACTTTGAGAGGCCAAGGCAGGATCACCTGATGTCAGGAGTTCAAGACCAGCCTGACCAACATGGTAAAACCCCGTCTCTACTAAAAATACAAAATTAGCCAGGCATGGTGGTGCATGCCTGTAATCCCAGAAACTTGGGAGGCTGAGGCAAAAGAATTGCTTGAACCTGGAAGGGCGGAGTTTGCAGTGAGCTGAGATCACACCATTGCACTCCAGTCTGGGCAACAAGAGTGAAACTCCATCTCAAAAAGAACTAAAATGAAAAAATATAAATAAAAATAAAAAAGAAAAACATTTAAATCATGAAATTTGGACAAGCATCCACATATATGGCAAAGCCATTACCTTAAATAAGGGACCCTTGGGCTGAGGGCCAAAGCAACCTGAAGGAACATTCCAGAAGCTAAGTCTGAGTCACGGGAGCCTGTCCGAGGGGTCAGCTAAGGTAACCATTTAATGCCTGACAACAAGTGAGTCAAGAACGCTACAAAGAACCGGATGGACAGCACTTTTATTTGATGAATGACCTGAACTACAAACCGAGCAGACCTCAATATAAAATGCTGCAGGTCTCACTAATGTCACGAAAGAGAAGCACTCTTTGGCCCCTGCTTTTGTGTCATGGTGACTCAAACCTCTCCAGCCATTCAAGGTTGAGGCCCAAGTCACCAACCAAGCATAGAGGGAGAAAAGGTCGCAGGGGTGTCCTTCCGCAGGGGTGTCCTTCTTCCCAAAGCCCAAACTGTCCACCCCCTCCACAGCCAGAGGGACACGCAATTACCATCCAGATCTTGGTGGCACGACTCATCTTGCCGTGCTCAGTGAACATCCACCCGTGGTAGGAGAGCAGCACTTTCAGGGAGTAGCGCATGGTGACGATGAGGGCCACCCACAGGCCGGTGCCAAACAGCACGCCGCTGACCACGTTCTTCGTCTGGCTGGACATGCAGTTGCTGTGGAGACAGACCCAGACAAGGGAGGCTGTGCGTGAGGCCACACGGTGCCACCAACACCACCGGTGACGCCACAGACACCACGTGCTGCAGGGCCCAGCAGCCTGCCCCAGGTACAGCCGGGAAAGTCAGAGGGAGAGCACTTGCAGGAACTGAGCTCTTAAAACACTCACGGGCACTCTCCTCCTCACCCCAAAACCAATCACGCCGAAAGTAGCTGGCAGACCCAGGCGCCCGGGGCGGGCCTGTATGCTCTCTTCCCAGAGGTCCCTTCAGCCCGATCTGCTCGGGTGGCCTCGAAACCAACCAGGGCTAATTTGTGTCTTCTGGAAAAAGATACAGCTTCCTCCAGGACCTCAGGACCAACGGCAGAGGGGATGCTGTGAGGCCAGGACCTGGCCACCATGAGAGCCATGCCCTGCCGACCTGTGCGTCCCCGGCAGGTGCGCAGGAGATTCTGGGCCACTTTCTTCAGCTCTTGATGAATTTTTTTCTCTCAAACTTACTTTTAGATGTAATCGTAATCTCAAATTATTTGTTACAACTGTTACCTCCAGTATTTATATCAAAAGAGCTTGTTTTTGACTTAGGCATATTTAGCACAAATAAAGAAACGGACTGTGTAAAACGGTCATGTAAATATTCAACTTAAATACAGGAAATGTTTTTGTTTGTGAAGGAAGGTAGTATATATTATGGTAAAGATGGGACTTTAAAAATGAGATGAAATTCAGCTTTTTTTTTTTTTCGAGACAAGAGTCTCGCTCTGCTGCCCAGGCTGGAGTGCAATGGTGTGACCTTGGTTCACTGCAACCTCCACCTCCCAGGTTTAAGTGATTCTCCCATCTCAGCCTCCTGAGTAGCTGGGATTACAGGTGCGCACCACCACATCCAACTAATTTTTGTATTTTTTGTAGAGATGGGGTCTTGCCATGTTGCCCAGGCTGGTTTCAAACTCCTGTCAGGTGATCCACCCGCCTCGGCCTCCCAAAGTGCTGGGATTATAGGTGTGTGCCACTGTGCCTGGCCAGAAATGCAGCTATTTTGTGGTTTGTTTTAGTTTTGGTTGTTTTGGGAACTGCAAAATATTTTTTAAATGAAAACTATTTAAGCATGCTTCAAATGATTAAAACACCAATATATATAACCTAAAGTTGTCCCTAATATTTGAAAAGCACTAATTTGGCCAGGTGCAGTGGCTCAAGTCTATAATCCCAGCACTTTGGGAGGCTGAGATGGGTGGATCACTTGGGTCCAGGAGTTCGAGACCAGCCTGGACAACATGGCAAAACCCCATTAATACAAAAATAAAATTTAAAAAAGAAAATAAAATAAGAAATAAAAAATAATAAAAATAAAAAATAATAAATATTTCTTCAAAATAAGAAACAAAAAAAAGAAAACCACTAATTTAACACTGTATAATATTTAAGTGGACAAAAACAAATTATCTTCAAGGTTATATACTCTTTGCTCCAAAATGTATATCTTTCTATAACCCGTGAAATCTAGCACTGGAGTTTCACTGTAGTCTCTTTTTTGAACCTATACACTCTTTTCTGGTCATCTAACCTATAAACAAACTTGGGTTTAGGGATTTAAGAAGCTATCTTTTAGATAATCTACATTTTAGATTACTGAAAGAAAAAGACCTATATACTTACTTGATTTGCAAAAATAAAAATATTTTAGCATAAACAAATAAATGACACATTCAAGATTTTTAAAAGTATAGACATAGAGGCACTCAGATAAAAAACGTTAGCAAAAAGCTTTCTTTGAAAGGACATGCTCCTTACAAGGCTGTCGGGGACAAACTCAGAGACAAACCTCACATGACACGGATGACTCCACTTTTTTATTCTTTCTTTTTTTTAAGAGATAGGGTCTCACTATGTTACTCAGGCTGATCTTGAACTCCTGGGCTCAAGCAATCCTCCTGACTCGGCCTCCCAAAGTGCTGGAATTACAGGCCACCGCACCCAGCCTGACTCCACTTTTGAAGGCAGCAGCCCAGAGATACTGCAGATCCCCTCCAGGACAGGAAATGGCCCATGAGGCTGGAAGACGTTGGCCCTTAACCCGGCCTTTCTAAATTTAGGCCAGGGATGGCCCAGTTTACCAAAATAGGTTTAAGAGGTACAAAGAAACAAATCTTACAAAGACCCAGATTATTAAGGGCTTTAAACAGTCAACACTTCTAAATATAATCCAGTTTTAAGGGAGCGCCTACACTAGAGAGTAAATTAAAGATCTGGCCTGGGTGCAGTGGCTCACGCCTGTAATCCCAGCACTTTGGGAGGACAAGGCGGGTGGATCACTTGAGGTCAGGAGTTCAAGACCAGCCTGGCCAACATGGCGAAACCCCATCTCTATCAAAAATACAAAAATTGGTTGGGCATGGTGGCATGTGCCTGCAGTCCCAGGTACTCAAGAGGCTGAGGCAGGAGAATCACTTGAACCTGGGAAGCGGAGCTTGCAGTGCGCCGAGATCGCACCACTGCACTCCAGCCTGGGCGACAGAGTGAGACTCTATCTCAAAAAGAAAAAAAAAAAGATATTCATTAACCCCATGAGAGAATGAAAAGTACGTAGGAACAGCTCCAGACACAAGGCTCGGAGGCAGCTACCCACCGCAGGCCTGTGGGTCCTGGGACCTCAAGGAAGAGAGCAGCCAGGCCTGCCCTGAGCACCCAGGTCTGCCAGCTGCTTTCTGAGTGACAGCAATGACAGAAGTACCCAGGCAGACAAGGAAACTGGCAGGCATCCCAGCCAGGCATGCTTCTGCTAAAATGACTGGGAACTTTTATTATGTTTCTTGCAGACTCTTATAGAGGCCTGAGCCAGCATTCCTGAGCTACCTCAAGGTTGCAAGCAACTCAGCTGGACGCTCGATGACTCTGGAGGGTCCAGGGGCTTCCTGGAGAAGGAACAGGATGTGGAGGGGTCCTCTGCAGACCCTTCGCAAAAAGAGGTTCAGGAATCAGGGCACTTGCTCAAGCTGTCATCAGGAGACTCAGACCATTAATCTGCTTAATCTTTTATTTCTAGTCATCAGAATCAAGGCTGGGCATGGTGGCTCACACCTGTAATCCCAGGACTTCGGGAGGCCGAGGCGAGTGGACCACCTGAGGTCAATAGTTCGAGATCAGCCTGGCCAACATGGTGAAACCTCATCTCTACAAAACATACAAAAATTAGCCAGGCATGGTGGCGGACACCTGTAATCCCAGCTACTCAGGAGGCTGAGGCAGGAGAATTGCTTGAACCCAGGAGGCGGAGGTTGCAGTGAGCCGAGATCGCACCATCGCACTCCAGCCTGGGCAACGGAGCAAAAACTCAATTTCCAAAAAAAAATCAAATTCAGCCGTTAACTGTGAGTGAGTTTTCATTTACGTCTCTTTTTCTGCCGGTTTATTTTCTTATTTCTTTCTGATTAAACAATATTTATATGCAAACAACCTGGAAGGCGTGACTATAAAGATCCAGAGCTTCGTTTTCTAGCTTAGCCCAGACCCGGCATTGTGCCTTCCACCTGCAATTCCTGGCCCCAAAACAAAGCCCAATTATGAGGAGTTGGTGGCTATTATTGACCTCAGGTGATCGACCCACCTCGGTCTCCCAAAGTCCTGGGATTACAGGTGTGAACCACCGTGTCCAAATGGCAAAAATGCCATTGGTGTAAACAAGCAGCACAGAAATCGAATCAAACGTCTGGCACGGGGCAGCAGGGACACTTCCGAGACACTGTGGAGCTTTCAGACCCGAAAGTAAAATGTGTGTCCAAGCCCAAGGGTCACGGCTGCACGAGGAAGCTGAGTCGCCCTGCGTTCCACTGTCTGGACGTTCAAATGGTGGTAAAGCAGCGGTGTTCACTCGCATTTGTCTCACAGAAGCTTCTGGGGCAGGGGGTGGGGGGACCTCAGTGCTACACTGAAGAAAGCACAGATTTCAGAGCTGCACAGAGCTGGGTTTGAACTCTAGCTTCCCCGCTCCCTCTTCCTGTGACTTGGGCAGACACCTGCACCTGTCTGAATGCTTTCTCACTGGTAAAAGGGACCCTAATGAGAGGTCACTGCAGTGCAGGCTCTGACCTTCCTAGATGGGAGTCTGGGCCATCTCCAGAACTGGATGGAATAACGGACATCACAGGTGTGCAATAAACATGTGCTATCAACAGGCAGCAGGTGGTTAGAAAAAAAAAATAAAATGAACATGTGCTGAATGTTACCTAAGGTGTCTCTGGGCCTTACCTCTTGGTAGCAAGAAATAAGCCCCAGGAAAATCCAAAACCCTAGAGGTAGGAGGGACGGGGGGTCCCTGGAGATTTCTAAACCATTCTGACAGAGTTAAGTGGGTGAGGTCCCTGCAGAGGACCCCACAGCAGTCAGTTCAAGGGTCACAGAACTCTGGAATGAACAGACTCCAAGTGCAAAGAAATGACTACATGGGGAATCAGCCCTTTGAGCAGAAATTCCATTTCAGAGCCCTATTGGCCAGGCTAAGGGCACTGTCATTATTGACCAAACCCTCGGGCCCTGACACCTTCCAAGGGGTGCCCCAGGGCCACTACCACTCTTCTCACCCTGGTCTTCAGAGGAAAGGCTGCAGGGGACCGCAAACTCCTAGGGGGACCTTAACAGCACCCAGGAGACGGGAAGAAAGCTGACGTGAGAACAGCATCAGGAGCTTCACATGGAATCCAGAACAGTGACAATCATCACATTTGAAGAGACATAAAAACAGCAATAAAATCGGTAACTTCCCAGACAATTGGAGATTTCACAGGATTACTTACGCCGTTTCCAGGGTCCGATTGATTTTTGCAATTATTCCTAACGAGGGGTCGATCTTGGCGTACATCGTTGTCATCACACCCACCACCACGATAAGCCAACTGGAGGGGCTTGCCGGGTACACGCCAGTGATGATGCCGTTCTAAAGACAGACACCCGGGCCGTGAGCGGTGTCCTCCCACAACCCACAGGGCAATGACGCTTCATGGCCCCTGGCAGCAGTGCTGCTGGGACGGCAGGCAGTGAGAAGAGGGTGTGGACAGCGTGTGTGCACTGAGAAACCACACCCCACTAGCTGGGACTCTCCCCAGAGTTTACAGCCTGCAGTGATTCCAGTTTCCTCCCTTCCACTACTTCTGAGCCAAAACCCACCCTGAAAGCTTCCCCAAGAGTCGACGCCCCGGGACATGATAATCAGCCCAGGCACTAGTTTAGCTGGTGAAGGACGTCACTGAGCCACCATGATGTCCTGTCCCCAGCCTGCTACTGTCTAGAATGCCCCGAGACCCCGGTTCCAAAACTGCTCCTCTTGCCACCCCTGTGTCAGAAGGGCTGCTTAACCCTGAAGATTTCATGGGAGACCTCACCCCATGTCGAGAATTTGCTGTAAAATACTCCAGCCAAAAAAAAAAAAAGGATTATATCAAACAAAATTGGCAAAATTGTTGAAACAAGGAAGGGAACGGTGGGGATCTTTAATCAGTCCTCTTCACTCTTGTGTATGTTTGACAACTCCAATTAAAAAAAATTCTTCCTAAACCATCCTAATAAGATATTGATTTCACCAAGATAATGGATTAAAAATGACCAAAGCAGGCCAGGTGCGGTGGCTCACACCTGTAACCCCAGCACTTTGGGAGGCTGAGGTGGGCCGATCACTTGAGGTAAGGAGTTTGAAACCAGCCTGACCAACATGGTGAAATCCTGTTTCCACTAAAAATACAAAAAATTAGCCAGGTGTGGTGGTGGGCACCTATAGTCCCAGCTACTCAGGAGGCTGAAGCAGAAGAATCACTGAGCCCAGGAGGCGGAGGTTGCAGTGAGCCAAGGTTGTGCCATTGCACTCCAGCCTGGGCAACAGAGTGAGGCTCTGTCCAGAAAAAAAAAAAAATTAGCCGGGCATTGTGGTGTGCACCTATGGTCCCAACTACTTGGGAGGATGAGACAGGAGGATTGCCTGAGCCCAGTGAGGCTACAGTGAGCCGTGATCGCACCACTGCACTCCACCCTGAGCAACAGAGCAAGACCCTGTCTCAAAAAAAAAAAAAGAGGGGAGGGGAGGGGAGAGGGAGAACAACATTCCCACTGGGTTGAATATGATGGCCAAGCCTCTGCATCCAAGTTTCTATTTTCCCAGATTCCAAGGTGAAAAAGAGCAGCTCTCGGCGAGCCGAGCTAGTGCCTCAGTGACATCTCGGATGTCACCTTGGTGGGTTATTTATCTGGGCCCAAGAACCCACAGGCTGAGCCCCAGGGACACCCGTGCAGCTGTACTGGCTCCCAGGGGCTTGCCCGCCATGCTGTCCCTGCTGCCACCTGCTCTTGAGCTTAGGCCTTTCTCAGTGGCCCACTTCAGTGCCGCCCTCGGAGAAGGAGCACCGGGAAGTGCACAAACTGAACTGAGTTACCGCTGGGGCTGGCAGGGGGGTCGGCGGGGGGGATTTCCACTTTTGACTTGATGAACTTTCACCTAGTTTGCGTGTTTTCAAACATGCACTTGTTCCTTCTATGATGTTTAAAATAAATTAAAATACATGGAAAAACAAGACACTTACTTAAAAAAGAACAAAGTTCCACTTCTTTAGATAAACAGAATTGAGAACATGTGGACTCAACTGTATTTGAACTTATGTGGAGAGTTTCTTTTTTTTGTTTGTTTTTTTTGAGACAGAGTCTCACTCTCTCACCCAGGCTGGAGTGCAGTGGCGCGATCTCGGCTCACTGCAAGCTCCGCCTCCCGGGTTCATGCCATTCTCCTGCCTCAGCCTCCCGAGTAGCTGGGACTGCAGGCGCCCGCCACCACGCCCGGCTAATTTTTTGTATTTTTTAGTAGAGACGGGGTTTCAACGTGTTAGCCAGGATGGTCTCGATCTCCTGACCTTGTGATCCGCCCTCCTCGGCCTCCCAAAGTGCTGGGATTACAGGCGTGAGCCACTGCACCCGGACCTTATGCAGAGAGTTTCTAATGTGTGAATGTTTTATAAACAAAGTAGTTATTACATCCACTTGCTGAAGTTTGGAAAAAAATATTTTTTTGTTTTTTTGAGACAAAGTCTCGCTCTGTTGCCCAGGCTGGAGTGTGGTGGCTCAATCATGGCTCACTGCAGTCTCTGCCTCCCAGGTTCAAGTGATCCTCCCACCTCAGCCTCCTGAGTAGCTGGGACTACAGGTGCATGCCAACATACCTGCCTAATTTTTCTATTTTTTGTAGAGATGGGGTTTTGTCGTGTCACCCAGGCTGGTCTTAAACTCCTGAGCTCAAGCAATCTGCCCACCTCAGCTTCCCAAAGTGCAGGGATTACAGGTGTGAGCCACTGCACCTGGCCTGGAAAAAATCCTATTTGAACAAGGTGTAAAGGATTCTGACTCAGAGCAGAAGATGTGAATTCTAGTCTTTACTCTGCCTTCTATTAAGTAGGTCGCTGGCCCTTTAAGCCTCGATTTCCCAGTCTGCTTTAACGCATGCCAAGTCCCTCCACCTGCCTAATGGAACTGCTCCAAGCATCCAGTGAGCTAAAGTCTATGTGACGGTGCCCCCAAGCCTTAAGTACCATGGAAATAGGTAAGTGATATGCAGTCGCCAGTCTGAAACACGTAGACCTCAATAGCTGCCAGAGCCCCATTCTTAGATATTAAAAGGCATACTGTGTAGATTTCAACAAATCTCAGAAAACCTTGAATCTGATGAACTTCTTTTTCCAGGAATGAAGTCCAGAGAGATAGATTTGTCTAAGAGCTTCATGGCTCAGCCGCAGGTCAATCCCGTCCGGAGTGACCGTGAACTGAAAAGCCACAGCTTGGTGAGCTTCTGCCATCTTCAGAGAGTACCTGGAAGGAGAAGGAGAAAATGTAACACAGTGGAACGTGTGACCAGACACTAAAAAAACCCTCATACAGAAGTGCCATTCCTTCTGAACTTAAGTTCTTCCTCGCCACTTAACAGATTTAATACTTTTCATCAACAGACCAATTCCATCACCACAGCTGGCACCCCCTTGCATGTCCACCGCTACAAAGACAGTTGCCGCCTCTGCTTAGAGGCCCAAGATGATCATCAGGAGTCAGGTCCGTGGTACCCCAACCCTGGCCCTGGACATTCCCCGGAACCACGCCTCCAAGCCAGCATCCAGGCCCGTGGTACCCCAACCCTGGCCCTGGACATTCCCCGGAACCACGCCTCCAAGCCAGCATCCAGGCCCGTGGTAACCCAACCCTGGCCCTGGACGTCCCCTGGAACCACGCCTCCAAGCCAGCATCCAGGCCCGTGGTACCCCAACCCTGGCCCTGGACGTCCCCCGGAACCACGCCTCCAAGCCAGCATCCAGGCCCGTGGTACCCCAACCCTGGCCCTGGGCATTCCCCGGAACCACGCCTCCAAGCCAGCATCCAGGCCACACCTACTGACGTAAAGCTCAAGGCGCTTCAGCAACTCGCACAGCACAGACAAATCTCAATCTTGCAGCCAGGCCCTTGGAGGCTGGCATTAGAAGAGGCCCAGAGTGTCCACGCAGGAGTCCATGAAGGAGCCCACGACAGCCCTAGACCCTGAACTTCGAGCGCAGATCAATCCCAAATGCCTCTGCCTCTGGTGTCTGTGTGGCTGCTCTTTCGAGAAACTGTTCTAGGGTTTCAGAGAGACCCACGAAGACTCCATGAGTCACATGCGCAGACACCTCAAGAATGGGTGTTCACAGACGGAGCGGGCCTTCTTCCTCGGAGGCAGCGGCTGAACCGGAACGTGCCTTGGCGGCCCCACGGGCTAAACGGATTCCGGGGCGCTGCAGTCCAGACCCAAGCACAGCCCCTGGGGACAGCATCCCCTGGCCGGCTGCAGAAAACTGCTTCCGGATCTGCTACATTCTTCCTGTACCCTTCATCCTGGCTCCGGCCGCCTTCCTTGAGGCTCCTTGGCACAGCCTCTCAGCACAGCACAGCCCACCCCCATCCCCTCCTGGACCCCCCGGGGTGGTGGCTCCTGCCCTTCTCACGGTGCCTCCTCCACCTCCTCCCAAGCTGCCTGCCACAAAGTACTAAATGGATAAAAGAGAAGCTAAGAGGAAAAAACTATCAAGGACCATAATAAAAATCCAAAAACTCGTGTGTGTGTGTGTGTGTGTGGTGTGTGTGTGTATACGTGTGTGTGGTATGTGTATGTGGTGTGTGTGGTGTATGTGTGTGGTGTGTGCGTGTGTGGTGTGTGTGTGTGGTGTGTGTGTGTGTGTGTGTGTGGTGTGGGTGTGTGTGTGTGGTGTGTGTGTGGTGTTGTGTGGGGGTGAGTGTGTGTGGTGTGTATGGTGTGTGTGGTGTGGGGGGGTGCGTGGGTGTGTGTGTGGTATGTGTGGGGGGGTGGGTGTGTGGTGATGTGTGGTTGTGTGTGTGTGGTGTGTGTGTGTGGGTGTGTGTGCGTGTTCTCACCACAGGATGGTTTTCCTGTTTTTGCCCACTGATGCCCTCTGAAGGCGAGATCAAAATCAGTGGCTATCACAGTTTCAAAGATCCCCTGTTACAGAAATCAGCCTGACTCAGTCCTCCACCAGCCAAAACACAGAACCATCCGCTGGCAGGCCCTAGAAAGGCACCCAACTTCAGACATCTGTCCATATTACAAATATTTGTTGACTCCCTCCAACGTGCCAGCCGAGGAGAAGAGCTGCACACCAGCAGAAAAGGTCCCTCTGCCCTCCCACAGCTTAGACCGGGCTAACAAGCAACGCAGGAGCAGTGCTCTGGTGCAGGAAGGGGAGAAGCCGAGGGGACCTCTCAGGAGACAGGGAAGCCAGGAGAAGGAGCAACCATGGGAAGAGCAGGCAAGAGCTGGAGGCAGGAAGGGCAGGAGGCTGGGGTCAAGGGCAGGAAGCTGGGGTCAAGGGCAGGAGGCTGGGGGTCAAGGGCAGGTGTCTGGGGTCAAGGGCAGGTGGCTGGGGTCAAGGGCAGGGTGGCTGGGGGTCAAGGACAGGCTGTCGGGGGGGTCAGTGGTGGGACAGCTAAGGTCAAGGGCAGGCCAGCTGGGGTCAAGGGCAGGGTGTCGGGTCAAAAGCAGGTGTCTGGGGTCAAAGGCAGGGTAGCTGGGGTCAAGGGTAGGTTGTCTGGGGTCAAGGGCAGGTGGCTGGGGTCGACAGGGTGTCTGGGTTCAAGGACAGGGGGCCTAGTTTGGAGAGGAAGGCAGAGGCAGCCGGTGGGAGGTGGCAGGGTTTTGTGCTAGCAATGGAGAAGCATCCAAGGGCCCGGAGAAAGGGGAACCTGCCACTATTTCTGTTCTAAAGACCACTCTGGCTGCTGTATGGAGTATGAATGGGGATGGGGAAGCAGGACCAGTTAAGAAGCTGAGGCTGTCTTCCAGGAAGGTGCATGGGCCTGGCCCAGTCTGTCAGTGACAGGGACAGTGACAGTGTGGACAATGACCCACACAAGACAGTCTGCAGAGGCACCTTGAGCTGCACTTGCTGGTGAAATGGGCCCTCGGGCTCCTGACTTGAGCCACCCACTCAGTGAAGCCAGGTACTGACAAGGGACAGTCTCAGGGAGGGAAGGAGGCAGGCTGGGGCAGAAGCTGAGAATTCATGCCTGGACCTGCCACATGTGAAATGTCACCAGGACATCCGGGTGGAGATGCCCCACATCGCCAGAGTGAGGGAGGAGCTGGGCAGGATGACACACCCGGGAGGTATCAGCACAGAACCTGCCAGCTCTGCCTCAATGACTCGGAAAGAGTAATTTGGCAAAACTACATTCCACCAGCTATAACTTCAGCTTAGAGCAATTTGCAAAGCAATCGACAATATGTATGGGCCAGGCACGATGGCTCATACCTGTAATCCCAACACTTTGGGAGGCTGACGTGGGAGGATCGCTTGAGTCCAGGAACTCAAGACCAGCCTGGGCAACATGGCGAAACCCCGTCTCTGAAAAAAATAAAAAATTAGCCAGGTGTGGTGGCATGGGCCTGTAGTCCCAGCTACTTGGGAAGCTGAGGCAGGAGGATCCCTTGAGCTCAGGAGGTAGAGGCTGCAGTGAGCCATGATCACGCCATTATACTCCAGCCAGGGCGACAGAGTGAGACCCTATCTCAACAACAGCAACAACAACAACAACAAAACAACAGTATTTACATATTATTTAGTAGGCACGCAGCCAACTCCCATGGCCTGGCCAGTTTTAAAGGAATGGATCCCATTTTTGAAAGCAGCAAGATCACCAAGCAGATGTTTGCCATGGGTTGAAGAGGGCATCAAAGCAAGCAGCTCTGAACCATTTCTCAAAAAGCTATCTAAGCAGCTGTAAGACTCCTGTGGAGTCTCAAGGTTAACTTTTTTTTTGAGACGGAGTCTCACTCTGTCGCCCAGGCTGGAGTGCAGTGGCGCCATCTCAGCTCACTGCAACTTCCACCTCCCGGGTTCAAGCGATTCTCATGCTTCAGCCTCCCGAGTAGCTGGGCTTACAAGTGCCTGCCACCACGCCTGGCTAATTTTTTCTATTTTTAGTGGAGACAGGGTTTCACCATGTTGGCCAGGCTGTTCCCGAACTGCTGAGCTCAAATGATCCGCCCACCTCGGCCTCCCAAAGTGCTGGGATTACTGCTATGAGCCACCACGCCTGGCCTCAAGGTTAACTCTTAGCCCCCTTCCCCATCAAAGCCTTCGCAGTAACCATGAGGAAGGCATCCCAGAAGAGGACTCTGCAAAGCATGCACCGTGGCAAATAAAGTGACGTGACTGGCTACCTCTGCACGATTGATAAGATCTCCTGGGCTTCATACAGAACACAAAGGCATTATTCATGGCAGTGGATTAAATATAGCGTCTGCAGCCAAGTCCCTCCAAAGGTATGTATCCGACGCTTGCTCAGAAATCTAACCTCTGATAGGAAGAGTCAGACTGGAGGTAATTATAGTGTCCTTTCTAGGAGTGAAACGCCCTCGCAGAGCGATCTGAGTTTAATGAAGGACTTGTTTATTTGGACTGGTTCAGGGTAACCCTAAGAGTTCTAAATGCCCCTAAGGTGCACAATTTGTTTTTCTACTTCTGCAGGAGCTGAGATGGGCTGTCCTGACCTAGCCTCTCCCTCTTTGAGCCATGAGCAGAAATGAGTGAATCCAGCAAGGGCCAGAGGAGCTCCCTGTGCAAATGTAATGAGCGCAAATCCCACCCTGGGTTCTGGCCTGGATCAGTGGCCTTATGCTTAAAAACACTGATATAGCCGCACCTACAGCAGTCCCCTCTCAGCTACAGTTTGCACCTTTGTTTGTTTGTTTGTTTGTTTGTTTGAGACAGGGTCTCGCTGTATTGCCCAGGCTGGAGTGCAGTGGCACGATCATGGCTCACTGCAGCCTCTACTCCCCAAGCTCAGGTGATCCTCCCACCTCAGCCTCCTGAGTAGCTGGGACTATAGGCATGCACCACCATGCTCAGCTAATTTATGTATTTTTTTGTAGAGACAGCATTTCACCACCTTGCCCAGACTGGTCTCGAACTCCTGGACTCAAGCGATCCACCCATCTCAGCCTCCCAAAGTACCGGGATTACAGGCGTGAGCCACCATGTCTAGTGATTTTGCTTTTTGAAGTCTCAATTATCCATGGTCAACCACCATCTGAAAATATTAAATGGAAAACTCCAGGCTTGGTGCGGTGGCTCATGCCTGTATTCCCAGCACTTTGGGAGGCCCAGGTGGGTGGATCACTTGAGGTCAGGGGTTCAAGACCAGCCTGGCCAACATGGCGAAACCCTGTCTTTACTAAAAATACAAAAATTAGCTGGGCATGGTGGTGCATGCCTGTAATCCCAGCTACTTGGGAAGCTGAGGCAGGAGAATTGCCTGAACTGGGAGGCAGAGGTTGCAGTGAGCTGAGATTGCACCACTGCACTTCAGCCTGGGGTACAGAGTGAGACTCCATCTCAAAAAAGAAAAAAAATCATAGTTTTCGATTGTGCAGCATTCTGAGCAGTATGATGAAAACTCCCACCGTCCCACTCCCTCCTTCCAGGGACGTGAATCACCCCTTTACCCAGGCTACCCATGCTGTCAACACTCCCTGCCTATAGGGAGTTACTACACAGTAGTACTACACAGGAAAACACCTCGTATACACATCTGTCCCCCGGAATCTGAGGGGGACTAGTTGCAGGACCCCCACGCTTACCAAAACCCATGAATGTGCAGTCCCTTATAGAAAATAGTGTAGTATTTGCAAATAACCTACACACATCCTCCTGTATATATATTTTTTTGAGACACAGTCTCGCTCTGTCCCCCAGGTGGGAGTTCAGTGGTGCAATCTTGGGTTCAAGTGATTCTCCTGCCTTAACCTCTAGAGTAGCTGGGACTACAGGCATATGCCACCACGTCTGGCTAATTTTTGTATTTTTATTTTATTTATTTATTTTTGAGACGGAGTTTTGCTCTTGTTGCCCAGGTTGGAGTGCAATGGCACGGTCTCAGCTCACTGCACCCTCTGCCTCCTGGGTTCAAGTGATTCTCCTGCCTCAGCCTCCTGAGTAGCTGGGATTACAGGCCCCCACCACCACGACTGGCTAATTTTTGTATTTTTAGTAGAGACAGGGTTTCAGTACGTTGGCCAGGCTGGCCTTGAACTCCTGACCTCAGGTGATCCACCCGCCTCAGCCTCCCAAAGTGCTGGGATTACAGGTGTGAGCCACCGCGCCCGGCCTACATTTTTGTATTTTGAGTAGAGACCTGGTTTCACCACGTTGGCCAGGCTGGTCTCAAACTCCTGACTTTAGGTGATCCACCCACCTCGGCCTCCCAAAGTGCTGGGATTAACAGGTGTGAGCCACCACGCCCAACCCTCCTGTATACTTTAAGTCATCTCTAGATTACTTACAATAATGAATACCTTATAAATGCTATGTAAACAGTTGTTATGCTGTATTTTTATTTTGTATTATTTTTTGTTATTATTTAGGTTTTTTCTTTTTCCCCAAATGTTTTCAATCCTTGGTTGGTTAAATCCACAGAAGCAGAGCCTGAGGATACAAAGCCGACCGTATAGGTTTGGTTCTGTCCGCAGATTCAGGCACCCACCAGGGGTCTTGGAATGTATCCCCCCAAGGATAAGGGGGGACCACTGCAAGTGTAAGACTGCCTCCTGTGGCCAATAGGGAGTGCAGATCTAAACCACAGGAAAACACCACTTCACACTCAGGAGGATGGCTAGTATCACAAAGATGGATGATAGCAAGTGTTGGTGAGGATGTGGAGAAATCAGAATTCTCATGCATGGCTGGTCAAATGGTGCAGCCACGTTGGCAAACAGTCTGTCCGTTCCTCAAAAGCTTAAATACAGAGTTACTGGCCTGGCACCGTGGCTCACACCTGCAATCCCAGCATTTTGGGAGGCCAAAGCAGAAAGACTGCTTTAGGCCAGGAGTTCCAGACCAGCCTGCGCAACATGGCAAGCCCCTGTCTCTATATAATAAACAAAAATTTTAAAAAAATTAAAAATTGGGCCAGGTGCAGTGGCTCACCCCTGTAATCCCAGCACTTCGCAAGGCCAAGACAGGAGGATTGCTTTGGCTCAGGAGTTCGAGACCAGCCTGGGGAACATGGCAAGACCTCATCTCTATTAAAAATCAAAGAAATTACCCAGGCATGGTAGTGCATTGCTGTAACCCTAGCAACTTGGGAGGCTGAGGCAGGAGGATCGCTTGAGCCCAGGAAGTGGAGGCTGCAATGAGCTGTGATTGCACCACTGCACTCCAGCCTGGGCAACAGGGGAGATCCTGTCTTAAAAAAAAAAAAAATTGTAGAAAAATAGACTTACCATACGACCCAGCAATTCCATTTCTACATATATACCCAAGAGAACTGAAAACATGTCCATACAAAAGTCTGCACACGAACACTCACAACATCGTTCATGATAGGCAAAAAGTGGCAATACATTCTGCTGATGAATGGATAAATATAATGTGGTCCATCCATACTGTGGAATAGTATTCAGCAATGAAAAGGAACGGACCTCCGACACCTGCTGCAACATGGATGGACCCTGAAGACGTGATGCTGAGTGAAAGAAGCCATACAGAAGGTCATATATTGCTGATTCTATTTATTCTAAATGTCTGGAACAAGCAAATCTACAGAGACAAAAAGTACACTAGTGGTTGCCAGGGGCTTGGAGCAGATGGGAAGATAGGGAGGTCATGGGTAAGGAGTTGGGGGTATCTTCTTAGGGTGATGAAAACATTCCAAAATTGATTGTGGTGATAGTTGCACAACTCTGTGAATATACTAAAAACCACTGAAAGCCTGGGCAACATGGCGAAACCCTGTCTCTGCAAAAACTACAAAAATTAGATGGGTGCGGTGATGTGTGCCTGTAGTCCCAGCTACTAAGGAGGCTGAGGTGGGAGGATCACTTGAGCCTGGAAGTTCGAAGCTGCAGTGAGCCGTGACTGCACCACTGCATTCCAGCCTGGGCAACAGAGCAAGACCCTGTCTCAAAAAAAACCCAAACTCACCGAAGTGTACACTTTAGATGGGTGAATTTTATGGTATATGAATCTCTCAATAAAGCTGTTACCAAAAAATACTGTCTGAAGAAGTGTTATCTATTTAATGTCTATGCACCTAACCATTCTCTCCTCAAATATATAATGGTGGGGGTGGATATGTTGTTATTTTCTTCCATATCCTGTCCACCATAATGCTCTGGTCACATTAAGGACTCATTCAGCAGCCATAAAAAAGAATGAAATTGGCCGGGCACGGTGGTTCACGCCTGTAATCCCAGCACTTTGGGAGGCCGAGGCGGGAGGATCAACTGAGGTCAGGAGTTCGAGAACAGCCTGACCAACATGGAGAAACCCCATCTCTCCTAAAAAATACAAAATTAGCCGGGCATGGTGGTGCATGCCTGTAATCCCAGCTACTCGGGAGGCCAAGGCAGGAGAATCACTTGAACCCAGGAAGCAGAGGTTGCAGTGAGCTGAGATCATGCCATTGCACTGAAGCCTGGGCAACAAGAACAAAACTCTGTCTCAAAAAAAAGAAAGAAAGAAAGAAAGAAAGAAATCATGTCCCTTGCAGTAATATGGATGCAACTGGAGGCCTTTATCCTAAGTGAACTCACTCAGAAACAGAAAACCAAATACCGCATGTTCTCACCTATAAGTGGCAGCTAAACAATGGGTACCCATAGACATAAAGACGGAAGTGACAGGCCGGGTGCGGTGGCTCACGCCTGTAATCCCAGCACTTTGGGAGGCCGAGGTGGGCAGATCACCTGAGGTCAGGAGTTTGAGACCAGCCTGGACAACATGGTGAAACCCCATCTCTACTAAAAATACCAAAAATTAGCCAGGCGCGGTGGCAGGCGCCTGTAATCCCAGCTACTTGGGAGGCTGAAGCAGGAGAATCGCTTGAACCTGGGAGGCGGAGGTTGCAGTGAGCTGAGATCGGGCCACTGCACTCCAGCCTGGGGGACAAGAGCAAAGCTCCATCTCAAAAAAAAAAAAAAAGAGAAAAAAGATGGAAATAACAGACATTGGGGATTCCAAAAGGGAGGGGAGGCAGCAGGGCAAGGGCTGAAAAATTACCTATCAGGTACAATGTTCACTCTCTTCCCTTTCATCGAGGGCACTCTGGGTACACCAGAAACCCAACCCCACCAGTATGCAAAATGCCTGTGTAACAAACAGGCACGTGTACCCCCAAATCTAAAATTAAATTAAATTTAAAAAAAGACTCATTCAAAACAACTGTTACCTCATGGCATTAAGGAATTTCTGTGAATTATCTTTTAGGTATTACAAGATATTGTGGTTATGTTTTTTAAGAGACAGAGTCTTGCTCTGCTGCCCAGGCTGGAGTGCAGTGGCACAATCACAGCTCACTGCAGCTCTGGGTTCAAGCAATCCTCCTGCCTCAGCCTCCTGAGTAGTTGAGACCATGGGTGTGAGCCATGGCACTCAGGCAGTGGTTATTTTTAAAAAGCGTTCCCATCTTTTATTGATACATCCTAACATATTGCTACATGCAATTGTATCTTTTTTTTTTTTTTTTTTTTTTTTTTTTTTTGAGACTGTTGAGTCTTGCTCTGTCGCCTAGGCTGGAATGCAGTAGCACGATCTAGGCTCACGTTAACTTTTGCCTCCCGGGTTCAAGCAATTCTCCTGCCTCAGCCTCCCCAGTAGCTGAGACTACAGACAGCCGACACTGCACCCAGCTGATTTTTGTATTTTCAATATAGCCCAGATTACACCATGTTGGCCAGGCTGGTCTTGAACTCCTGACCTCAGGTGATCTGCCCAACTCGGCCTCCCAAAGTGCTGTGAGCCACTGTGCCCAGCCTAATTTAATCTTTTATCATATCTGGGACTTGCTTCAAAATCACTTGGGGTGGGACAAATGGACGGACGGGTAGGAAGGAGCCATGTGTGAGAACGGGTGAAGGGCAGGGCTGTGCAAGCCCGGTAGGCAAGTGTCTCTTCTACGCACGTTTGAGATCTCCTGATGTTTTAGAATGTGTTGAATGAAATGAAACATTCATCTGCTGCAATTGGAGCTCAAAAATCTCATGTTTGGAGAGCTCCTCAGATACTCCAAGTGCCCCAGGTGCCCACCTCCCAGGAAGGGAAGCACACACTTCTCACCCCATAGCCCACCCAATACAACAGGGCTGGCAGCAGAGAAACGGCGTAACCCATCCTGAGCCAGGGAAGATAAAACCAGGAGGAGCAAAGGTTTCCGGGGCCAGAGCATATGGGAAGTTGGCCATGCCCAAGTCCCCTTACCCCGTCCCCACTACCCACAATCTGGAAATACCTGAACAGTCACCACCTGCTTGCCCAACCCAACAGGATTTTTATGACCCTGGTGTAAAAAGGATGAGAAAGGAAAAGCAGGGCCTCCCCCCAGTGTCCGCCTCCCCGAGTGCCCGCCTCCCTCCAGTGCCTGCCCCCTGCCTCACCCAGCCAGCCTCTTCCAAGTGCTTCCTCTTCAGGCAGGAGGCCACGCTCCTGGCCCACGCAGGGACTTCACCTCTCCCCAGAAGAGGGCACACCTGCTCCCTGCCTTTCACCCAGCTGGGAGTGGATGCAGAGTGGCAGCTTCTCCCACCTCTGAATCACCGGAAACAAAGCCGGGGGACTGCAGAAGACACGGGCACCATGGCTTCACAGAGGCCAACCCACCCCAGTGAGTGCCACCCAGCTCCTGGGCCAGCCTCACTCACTCCAGACATAGGGCAGAGGGTTCCTAATGTCTCTAAAACCGAGGAACTCATAAGAATGGTAACCAGATAAAGCCATTCGCACCACAACCCCCTTCCCTCCCTGGCCCTGGAGAGTAGAGGGCCCCAGACCAGAGTCTGAGAGTGGTCAGCACGTTTCTTGCCTTGATGTACCCCCGCATTGAAAGCCAACCTGAGGCCAGGCACTGTGGCTCAGGCCTGTAATCCCAGCACTTTGGGAGGCCAAGGTGGGAGGATCACTGTAGGTCAGGAGTTCGAGACCAGCCTGGCCAACATGGTGAAACCCTGTCACTACTAAAAATACAAAAATTAGCCGGATCTGGTGGTGCACGCCTGTATTCCCAGCTAATTGGGAGGCTGAGGCAGGAGAATTGCTTGAACCCGGGAGGCAGAGGTTGCAGTGAGCCGAGACCAGGCCACTGCACTCCTAGGTGAGAGAGTGAGACTCCGTCTCAAAAAAAAAAAAGGTCAGGCGCGGTGGCTCACGCCTGTAATCCCAGCACTTTGGGAGGCCGAGGGGGGCAGATCATGAGGTCAGGAGGTAGAGACCATCGTCGCTAACACGGTGAAACCCCATCTCTACTAAAAATACAAAAAAAAAGTTAGCCGGGCGTGGTGGCGGGCGCCTGTAGTCCCAGCTACTCGGGAGGCTGAGGGAGGAGAATGGCGTGAACCCGGGAGGCGGAGCTTGCAGTGAGCTGAGATCAGGCCACTGCACTCCTGGGTGAGAGAGTGAGACTCCCTGTCAAAAAAAAAAAAAGGAAAACCAACCCGGCCCTCAGCGTGACTTTCTGTAACATACTTTACTTAGCACAAACGGGATCCCTCAAAGTAAATCGGGTCTGCGGCCTCACCGCACTGGCATAAACAGGACTGGGACTACAGGTGGCTAACCTCACCTTCCTGGAAACAGACAGCAGCCAGGTGAGGCAGGTGAGCAGCTGAGACTGGAATGGGCAGATGACAAGCCCAGGGCCAAGGGTGCAAAGCTCTTCCAAGGACCTGGTGCTTAGGGAAGAGGAGTGGGGGTGAGGTGGGGTGTCCAGGTGGAAGAACGCCAGTCACTAATAAATTCCTGGACCTCAGATAAGCCTCACAAAAACTTTGGGAGGCCAAGGCGGGCAGATCGCTTGAGCCCAGGAGTTTGAGACCAGCCTGAGCAATGTGGCAAAATCTCATCTCTACTAAAAATACAAAAATAAACCAGGCGCGGTGGTGAGCACCTGTAGTCCCAGCTACTTGGGAGGCTGAAGGGCGAGGCTCACACAAGCCCGGGAGGTTGAGGCTACAGTGAGCCATGATCACACCACTGCACTCCAGCCTGGGCGACAGAACGAGATCTTGTCTCAAAACATACACATACACAAGCTCCAGTGAACTTTACTATATTATACAGCAAGACTGTTTTCTGTCTTAAATGCTTTAAATCATAAGATACTGCAAACACACAGGCAAGCAGAGAATAACACCTGTGTACCCTCCTGGAATCAACAAATTTAACATTTTGCTACATTGATTTAGAATGTCCCCCCTACCCCACCCCACCCCCACCAGTTTGTTTGTTTATTTTTGTTTTTGTAGAGATGGGATCTCACTATGTTGCCCAGGCTGGTCTTGAACTCCTGGACTCAAGCAGTCCTTCCTCTTTGGCCTCCCAAGCTGCTGAGATTACAGGTGCCCAGCCCTGCAAAAATTTCTTAAGATGCAATAGATACAACCTCCTCTCCCTGTCCCCAGAATGCAGGGCTCATCTTTCCCTATGTATTTGAGTATCTACAAGTGCATACAGTGCCACCACACACATGCGAGGCACACACAAATGCTGCCTACTCTGTGCGCGCTCCTGCAACTTGCTTCTCGTCCACGTTGAGTTCCAAGCTGCCCCACGCCCACCTACACAGCCCTGGCCCTGCTGTCCTGCACCCCCCTGCTGGCAGGAACCAGTCTGCTCTTGTGTCCCTGCTGGGGCTCAGGGAACTTCTCTGTTCACTTTTTCACTGTTGCAAACAAAGAAGCAGACAGTGGCCTTGTCCATGTTGCAGCATCGTATTTTAATGGGGGTAGAAAAAGAGCATGGTGTTCGTGGGCACCCCTGGCCTCTGGGGCAGACTTCCTCATGCCTGCCCTGCCCTGCCTGCTCTACCAAAGTTCCAGCTCCTTCTTGATGTGGTCATCCTGCCCTCTTTGCCCTCGCTGAAGTCCCACCAGCTGCTCGACACCCCATCTCCCTGTGTCTCCCAAGTCAGCTTTCCCAGGGCGTCTGAGTGCCTGAGGTGTCGCCATCGCTGCCACATCGGCCCCAGCCAGGGGCTTCTTGGAGAGGGGGGCATACTCCACCACTTTGCAGCCTGTGTTCCTTCCGCTTCTGTGTGTCCAGAATGGGCCACCTGTCCGCTACAGCCAGGCCTGGGTCAGGGCCCCCCACCTCCCACCTGCGTGGGAGTCCCTCACCAGGCTCACTGCGTCTTCCCCTCCCCAGCACCTTTCATCGAGGGCAGGAGGCCAGGGCACCCGTGTGTTACAACTCCCCTTCCCGGAAGCCTTCCCTGGGGTCTTGGGCACACCCTGCCAGACTGGGCACTGTGGCTGGGAGCCCCAGCACGCTGGGAGAAGGGCCCTCAGGCCAGCTGGCAGCCGGGCCTGCGTCTGGATCCAGGCCACCGACACTGGGCAGCCTCTTTGCTCACCCCTTCAGCCTTCCTGAGGCTGTAGTGAGGAGGGCGGCAGGAGCATGGCATGGCCTGAGGCTTGGGCAAGCAGGCGTCCGCCTCCTCTGGCTGGTGGGGGCTCTGCCACATCCCACTCACGGTGTACAACTAAACCGTTAGTCTCTGTGGGCCAGCCCCACTTCCCGTTCCTTCTTCCTCCTGGGGGAGGCCACCAGGCACGCAAGCTGGCCCCGGTCCATCTGCTGCTGCCTTGGGCCCCTCTGGCTTCTGAACTAGTAGGTGGCTCCCCCTGCACCCTGGGAGTCAGCCAGCCCCCCAGGACTTTAGCTTCAACCTGAGCACACTGCACCTGACCTTCCAAGCACGTCTTCACCCAGCCAAAACTTCACCAGCTGACAATGAATCTCACCACCTGTCCACGTGCCCGCATCCTCCCCAGGGTTTCTCTTACTGAGAATGCCGGCACCTGCCCTGCCTGGGAAGAAGCAGGGATGGACTAGGGGTGTTCACTCCAGTCCCCAGAACCTGCTGATGTGAAGGTCCCCGGGCCCGCGTGTCCCACCAGCAACACGTCTGCTCTACAGCCCAGCCTTCCTTTCTCCAAGCCACCCCCATACAGAGACTTCCCAGAGAGACCTGCCCAACGGCTCTTTAATCCACGTCACCACAGGGGCTGGCCTATCTGCAGCCCCTCTCCTTCTGTGATTTTCTTCCATGCCCAGGTATCGGAGACATATCACAGCCCTGGTGGGAAAAGGTGGTGTCCCGGGGGACAAAGTTTACACAGCGTGACTATTGGGATCCAAGCTGCACGGCAGGGCGTGCACCTGTGCCCCAAGTTCAAGGATGGCTAGAGGAGAGAACGCTTTTACTGGAAAGGCAGAAAAGAGGAGGAAGAAAAGTTAAAAGGAAGAAATGAGAAAATACAGAAAAATACAGATGGATGAAAAGGGAACTTAACCTCTCCCCTGTCACTCACTCGTTCCCACAAATCATTGCGGAGCCCTCGGACGGGAATCCCAAACTAGCCCTGGGAACGGACTCATGGAGGAGGTAGCTCTGGGTAAGTAAAACAGGCGGACCCTTGGGTGCTGTTCCTGACCTAAGACCCCTCCTTGCTGTGTGCCCCCAGGCCAGCTGTGGAGTAAATCGGAGGTGGCGGCAACACCCCGGCGGCCTCCACCACACCAAAAACAACACATTGTCTGGCATTGTCATGGGGACGCGGATGTGTCTATTTTCACTGAAAGTATAGAAATCACTTCTGAGAAGCTGGCATGGTGGCTGGGGCCTGGCCTGTACCTCTGCCCCAAGTGGACACGAGCCCTGAAAGGCTGAATGGGAGGCCAGTTGCAGTGGCTCACGCCTGAAATCCCAGCACTTTGGGAGGGCAAGATGGGAAGATTGCTTGAGTCCAGGAGTTCAAGACCAGCCTGGCCAACGTGGCAAAACTCCTTCTCTGCCAAAAATACAAAAAATTAGCTGGATGTGGTGGCGCACACCGGTGGTCCTAGCCATTCTGGGGGCTGAGGTGGGAAGATTTCTTGAGTCTGGGAGGTTGAGGCTGCAGCAAGCCCGGATTGTGCCACTGCACTCCAGCCTGGGCAACAGAGTGAGACCCTGTCTCAAAAAAAATAAAAGAAAGGCTGAGTGGGGTTGGGGGATTGGGGGTGGAGATCGCCCACCTGGAGCCCACCTGCTGGGAGCTCACACAGACCTCCTTGCCCGGAGCACACGGGGTGCCCACCAACTCCCAGGTGGAGCATGGGAGCCAGGCCACATGCCATCCTGGAGGCTATGATGGGACTCATCACTGAGGTCTGTGCCATAGCACTTAAGCACCTTATGCTAATCTGCTCTCGGAACCACACAGAGATGCAGAATAAGAGGCCCCAGCCAAGGCTGCAACCCCTTCATCACAATTGTCACAAATCCGCTGTCCCGTCTCCAGCTCACCTATTCCATGGTTGTTCCCGCCGCCTTCCAAGCTCAGCTCTCCCTGTCACCTGCCCCTCCGCCAGGCCCACCAGCCTTGACCTATGCCACTAACTGGCTCGCAGCTGGGAAGTCTTCAGCTCTTTTTCCATTTCTGTTTTCTCCTTTCTTCATACGTAGCTTAAAGCTCCCAGCACTTTAGGGGGCAGCCCACGAATCCAAACTCCCCAAGAAATTCTACAAGAGACATTTAGCAATGTCACCTGCACCGGCTGGCAAATGACCTTCACTTGTGAGTTATGTGTCCAGTCTTCCAAATACACTTCTCAAGGACATGAATCCTTGTGTCATCCGAATTGAATCCTGAAGACTACGGACAATTCTCCAACGCTGAATGCTACATCAACAATCGTGGGGGGGAAGGTGATAACACATCTTCAATTTTGCTTACGATTATCTTCATTTTAACAACTTTGCTCAATATCCCCCAAATCCTTGGCCAATAAACTGCTCTGGTACTTTGTTTTTTGAAAGTGTTCACTTTGTTCCCTTTCTCCATAATCAATTCCTTTTAACCAAAACCTTTCACCTATTTCGAAGTCATTGGCCTATGAATCCTAACACTGGCCACGTAATCAAGAAGACACTCAACACAGGTCCCTATGCCCTTTGAGCAAACCTCCCCACTCCTGCACCCCCAGTCCTGCAGAGCTGAGACAGGCAGGTGGCCGAGGAAAGCAGGTGAAAGGTCAGCTTGATGCACCGTGCATTGCCAGGTTTCAAAACACGCCCAAGGAAAATGGAGATATGGGACTTGCCTCTGTAATATAAAACAAACAATAAAACTTGATACGTGACAACGGACTTCCAAGAAAATGGTCTTTTTAGCAACTGAAATATGTAAATAATTGCTGAGTGGGGCAGAAGTCTTTCAACACAGCCTTGCAATCAACACGTATGGAGATACTAATAGATAGGTGTGTGGGAAGGTAGGTAGGTAAGACATAAAGATTCCTTTTTGTGCTTTTAATAATGAAGTTACAGCACATTCCTTTTTTTTTTTTTTTTTGAGACGAAGTTTTGCTCCATCACCCAGGCTGGAGTGCAATGACATGATCTCGGCTCACAGCAACCTCTGCCTCCTGGGTTCAAGTGATTCTCCTGCCTCAGCCTTCCCAGGAGCTGGAATTACAGGCATGCACCACCACGCCTGGCTAATTTTGTATTTTTAGTAGAGATGGGTTTTTACCATGTTGACCAGGTTGGTCTCGAACTCCTGACCCCAAGCGATCCGTCTGCCTTGGCCTCCTAAAGTGCTGGGATTACAGGCATGAGCCACTGTGCCCGACCCAGAACATTCTTTTTACCAAACCCTTTGGCATATGCTAGACAATGTGACCCATATATATTTTTATATTGATGTATTTGACTAGCATTAGATCATTTAATTCCCACTAGCACCCTAGGAAATGGGTACTAGGGCTATCTCCATGTACTAATGAGAAAACCAGGGCTTAGATGTCAAGAAACTTGCCCAGTGTCACAGCCAGCAAATAGCAGGGCTGGAAATCAAACCCAGGCCCAGGCCAGGTGCGGTGGCTCACGCCTCTAATCCCAGCACTTTGGCAGGCCAAGGCGGACAGATCACCTGAGCTCAAGAGTTCAAGACCAGCCTGACCAATATGGTGAAACCCTGTCTCTACTAAAAATACAAAAAATTAGCTGAGCGTGGTGGCATGCACCCATAGTCCCAGATACTAGGGAAACTGAGACAGGAGAATTTCTTGAACCTGGCAGGTGGAGGTTGCAGTGAGCCAAGATTGCACCACTGCACTCCAGCCTGGGTGACAGCGAGACTCTGTCTCAAAAACAAACAAACAAACAAACAAAAACCCAGGTCCAACTCCAAAACTTATACTCTTAACTCCCAAAGTAAAGTGGTAGGTACTACACAAAAAGTTCTACTTAGGATTCCTAAAGTTACAACACAGATATAAAATTAGGTCACTGTTGTAACCAAAATGATGAGATTGTAGCCAGCAATAAAACTCCAGTAAGTACAAACACCATCAGTGCCAACTGTAAAATTATTCACATGCTGCAGTCTTCCCACTAGCATTGCACAGTGCCCGTGCACACAGGAGCAGGCTCTGCCTTCTATTCAAACCTAGCTAACAGCTGCCCATCTCCTCCAGCGGTAAACAACTATGTTGGAAATCCTCTGAGAAAATGTTACCCATGGGAAGCGACAGGAATACCAGGCAGGGCCTCTAGGAACAGAGAAAGTGTGAGGCTGGATGACATGGGCCTCATCCCTGGAAAAACTGGAGAAGGCGCTGTAGGCAGGGTCAGAAGCAGTGTCTCTGGCGAAGGGCAGGGCAGTTATCTCATCATCTACAACACATTCTTGGATGCCCGGGTGACCAATGCCTGGGAAGATTCTGCTTCGCTAGAAAGCTAGTGCCAGCCTCCGGGACTGGCTCCAGCTCGGGGAAACCACCTTCACAACATGCATGATTTCCAAGGTGGCAAAAATCTGGCCTGGCCTCCTCACTGCTGCCCAAAGAACTTCAAGGGAAGTACCAGGAAGGCTCTGGAAGGACAGCAGCAGCCCAGGGGGTTCCCTAGAACTAGCACACATGAGCAGTAAAGTTCATGGCTCTTCTGAACTGAGATGCAGGCAAAAATTAGCAATAATGGGAAGGAAGAAAAGCAGCAGCTCCTCTTCTCCAGGCAAGTGTGGGTGTGCGCTCTCTGCACTGTATGAGCCACATCGTTATTCAATTGCAGATATGCACATCTGTAATGGTGCCCTTGTGCTTTTCCAGTAAATGTGTATACACACAAACAGAAGTTGTTTCCCAAACTTGGCTGGGCGTGTTGGCTCACGCCTGTAATCCCGGCACTTTGGGAGGCCAAGGCGGGCGGATCACCTGAGGCCAGGAGTTCAAAACCAGCCTGGCCAACATGGTGAAACCCCATCTCTACTAAAAATACAAAACATTAGCTGGGCGTGGTGGTGGGCGCCTGTAGCAGGAGAACTGCTTGAACCTGGTTGGCGGAGGTTGCAGTGAGCCAAGGTCCCACCACCGCACTCCAGCCTGGGCAACAAGAGCGAAACTCCATCTCAAAAAAGAAAAAAAAAAGAAATTGTTTCCCAAACCTGATAGAAGCACCTTAGAAGTGAGAATGTAAGACTCACCTTATGTTTTTCAGAGGGTTTCATGTACAAGAAAGGTGAAGGATTTTCATTATTATTATTTTTTTTATAAGACAGGGTCTTGTTCTGTTGCCGAGTGTGACCTTGAACTCCTGGCTCAAGAGATCATCTTGCCTCAGCCTAAGCTGGGACTACAGGTGTGCTCCGCTACGCCCAGCCTGGAGCTTTCATTATGAAAGGTTGCGTCTTGAATTCATGACTGATCATTCAATATTCACATTATTTAAATTGGCCACACAGTGGATTTCCTGTACTGAAGTTTATCATAATGGACTATTCACATTTATGGGGTCAATATAATGGGTCGTCAGGTTATAAAAGGAATTCTGGGCTGGGCACGGTGGCTCACGCCTGTAATCCCAGCACTTTGGGAGGCTGAGGCGTGTGGATCACCTGAGGTCAGGAGTTCAAGACCAGCCTGGCCAACGTGGCAAAACCTCATCTCTAGTAAAAATACAAAAATTAGCCAGGTGTGGTGGTGGGCACTTGTAATCCAGCTATTCGGGAGGCTGAGGCAGGAGAATCGCTTGAACCCGGGAGGCAGAGGTTGCAGTGAGCCGAGATCATGCCACTGCACCCCAGCCTGGGTGACAGAGGGAGACTTCGTCTCAAAAAATAAAAATAATAAAATAAAAGGAATTCTGGACTGGGTATGGTGGCTCATGCCTGTAATCCCAATACTTTGGCAGGCGAAGGCAGGAAGTTCGCTTGAGCCCAGGTATTTGAGACCAATCTGGGCAATGTAGCAAGACCCCATCTCTACAAAAAATACAAAAATTAGCCAAGGTGTGGGTAGTGCATGCCTGTGGTCCCAGCTACTTGTGAGTATCACTCGAGCCCAGGAGTTTGAGGTTATAGTGAGCTATGATCACGCCACTGCGCTCTAGCCTGGATGACAGAGCGAGATCCTGTCTTACCAAGTACTGTAAAAATTAAGCCAATTCTGGGTGGATCACTTGAGGTCAGGAGTTTGAGACCAGCCTGGCCAACATGATGAAACCCTGTCTCTACTAACAAACAAAAACTACCTGGGCATGGTGGTGCATGCCTGTAATCTCAGCTACTCGGGAGGCTGAGGCAGGAGAATTGCTTGAACTGGGGAGGCAGAGGTTGCAGTGAGTCATGATTGCGCCACTGCACTCCAGCCCGGGTGATAGGGCGAGACTCCATCTCAAAAAAAAAAAAAAAAATTTAAGCCAATTCAAATTTAGACCTTATAGTGCACCATGTCAATAAGTAATGGTTAGATAAATACAGACAAATATGATCTTAGAAAAAAAAATTTGGAAAAGCCACAAAGATTCACAATTTTATAAAGAAGATAGCCAACGTATTGACAGACCCAGTTATCTGACCTAGCTATTCAGAAGCCCACCAGAAGTTTAACAGCTGCTACTTCTTTCCCACTGTGCCTGCCCTGCCTCTAGCCAGCATCGGCACTCGGGCAGGAGCTCAGACTGCAAGGAGGAGACCTGCACCTGCCCAAAGGACATCCTAAACCCCCTCTTTGTACCAGTATATTGTTCCCACAAATGTCCCTAAGACAACAGGAGCGGTGTCCCCTGTATCTCCCATGCATATTCTTCACCTTTGCACAGAATATAACAACTTGAACTTCTAATTCAAACTGAACTTGAACTGAACTTCTAATGTGGGGACTGCAAAATACATTGGTGTCCCTAAATGCCGCCTGCAGCCAGGACATTGTTTGCTAGAGCCTGTATTTACTTTACACACTCAAAACTCTCTTCACATCTGACCTCTGATTGGATCCTTACAAAACTCGTGTGACATGGAATGACAGGTGTCAGACCCACCACCTTACAGATGAGGAAATGGAAACCCAGAAACCCTAGAGGCGGATTCAGTGCCACACCCAGTCTGCATGGGGTAGGGAGTGGGGGCCTCCAAAACCCAGGCCCTCTGGCTGCCCAGTGGTCTGGGAAGCAGCCTGGGAAAGGGAAAGAAAACACACAGATCTGGGTTCAAATCCCAGCTCTACCAATTACTCAGACCTGTGACCTTGAGCAAGTATTTGCCTCACATAAAGTATGCAGGACGCCCTTACCTCCTCCGGCAAACTGCAGGAGGACGTGGCAGCCAGCTCTGACACCTGTTAGGTCTTTACTGCAGGAACACGTTCTTTGTCCCTTTCCAACTGTAGCCCTGTGGTGCCAGTGCAAACCCTCTAGGAATGTGGATTTCTCTTCCTACCTGTTGCACCCCCACCCCATGCCAAATCTCAATGCCAGCATTTGATACCTTCTGACTTCGATGTATACCTTTTAGCAATCTGTGGTTGTATTTTGTGCAAACTGTACTGGACATCACATTGAGCCACTGTGTGTATTTGAAGAAGTATAAAGAAACCAGGAAGCCCGGCGTGGTGGCTCATGCTTGGAATCCCAACGCTTTGCAAGGCCAAGGTGAAAGGGTCACTTAAGGCCAGGAGTTCAAGACCAGCCTGGGCAACATAGTGAGGCCTGTCTCTACAAAAAAATATAAAAAATTAGCCAGGTGTGGTGGCATATGCCTGTGGTCCTAGCTATGTAAGAGGCTGAAGAAGGAGGATCCCTTGAGCCCAAATGGGAGATTACGTTGAGCTATGATGGCACCACGGCACTGCACTCCAGCTTGGGCACCAAGGCAAGATCCTGCCTCGGAAAAAAAAAAAAAAAAAAAAAAAAACTCCTGGCGCAGTGGCTCATGCCTGTAATCCTCGCACTTTGGGAGGGTGAGTCAGGCAGATCACCTGAGGTCAGGAATTCAAGACCAGCCTGGCCAACATGGTGAAACTCATCTCTACTAAAAATACAAAAATTAGGCAGGCATGGTGGCATGCCCCTGTAGTCCCAGCTGCTTGGGAGGCTGAGGCAGGAGAATCACTTGAACCCAGAAGGCAGAGGCTGCAGTGAGCCGAGATCATACCGCTACACTCCAGCCTGGGCAACAGAGTGAGATTTCCTCAAAAGAAAGAAAAGAAAAGAAAAGAAAATAAGAAAAGAAAAGAGAGAAAGAAAGAAAAATGAAACAAAATCTCCAAGAAAAGAAAGGGAAGGAAGGAAGGAAGGAAGGAATGAAGGAAATAAAGAAAAAGGAAAGCAAACCTCCATGTATTAAATCTTTTTCAGGGCACCAGAGGAGATGACAGTTGGCAAATCAGGGATAAATGCTTTTATAAATGAAGAATCATTTTATAAAAAGTCAAATTTCAGTGATAGCATATGACAGTTTCGTCTCTTCTCTTCTCTTTTCTTTTCTTTTTTGAGACGGAGTCTTGCTCTGTCAACCAGGCTGGAGTGCAGTGGTGTGATCTCGGCTCACTGCAACCTCCAACTCCTGGGTTCAAGCGATTCCCCTGCCTCAGCCTCCCGAGTAGCTGGGATTACAGGCGTGCGTCACCATGCCCAGCTACTTTTTTGTATTTTAGTAAAGACGAGGTTTCACTGTGTTGGCCAGGCTGGTCTCGATCTCCTGACCTCATGTTCCGCCCATCGTGGCCTCCAGAAGTGCTGGGATTACAGGTGTGAGCCACTGCGCTTAGCTGACAGTTTCTCCAGGGCATCAGAACACAGCGTTAGGAAAGCTGTCTGTGGTGACTCAATGTGACTTGATGACCACAGGACCCCCTGAGTGAGCCAGGGCTGGTGGGCGAAGCAGACATCACTGCAGAGAGCTAGCAGCTTGCTGTGGGGAGAGAATAGGGACGTGGTCTCGGGTCCAGATGTCCTCAGCCACAGTAGCAGCATGAAGGAAGGTGCATTGAGGGGGGACCCAAATGCTCCTCTGCTCCCTGCCTCCCTCACAGGAACTTCCCATAACACAAACAGGAATAACAGTGCCCCTCGTCAGGTGGTTGTGGCAATCCAGAGTGGAAAAAGGGTGCTTCGGGCAGGGCGAGGGGGCTTATGCCTGTAATCCCAGTGCTTTGGGAGGCTGAGGTGGGAGGATCGCTTGAGGCCAAGAGTGCACTATGATTGCGCCACGGCACTCCAGCCTGGACAACAGAGCAAGACCTTGTCACTAAAGAAAAAAAAAGAAAGGATGTCTCAAATGTTCTGTCATTCCTTCAACACATATCTGAATGTCTGCTCTGGGCCACTGAAATAATGAGGAAGGTGAATGTAAGGGTGAGTTAGGAAGAAGTAGCAGCACTTAGCCCCGGCTGCATGTGGGGGCTTAGGGAACAGGAAGAATGCAGGCTGGCTCTCCGGCTCCTGGGCTGGGTACCACAAACCACCCGCATCAGGAGTATGAAGCCTTCCTTTCTTAACATAAAGGACTTGGTGTCCAATGCCTAACCTATATCCCTCAGGAAGCAGAGCGGTACCCACCCTACTGCCCAACCCTCCAAGGTGACCGTGACCCTCCTGCACACCCTGGAGAGGCACGCCTCACTCAGCAGCATGATTTCTTTCATTGTTAACTTCCAAAGACGTTCCTGGACCGAAGAACAATCCTCACCAAAAAAAAGGCAAAGGCAGACACTTCTGAGGCCGTCAAGATACCCAAATAGGGTAGCTGGCCTCAGCCCAGGGCCTGCTGGGGATCCAACCTTCACCTGACATTTGGATGGGGTAAAAGTTGAAATTTACACAAGGTAACAAATATTTGAAGCTAGCAAGCAGAAAAAAGTCCTTACTTGTGTTAAGCAATCAATTTGTTTAAAAAACATATCCTGTACATGTCGTCAAAGAAACTGGTAATAGTGGTGGCATCTGGAGAGGGGAACCAAGTGAGAAGGACTCTACTCTGTATCTGCACCTTTTAAAAAAAAAAAAAAAAACAAAAAACAGAGACAGAGTCTGGCTGTCACCGAGGCTGGAGCGCAGTGGTGCAATCATAGCTCACTGCAGTCTCCACCTCCTGGGCTGAAGCCATCCTCCCACCTCAGCCTCCTGAGTAGCTGGGACCACAGATGCACTCCACCAGGCCCTACTAATTGTTTGTAGAGACAGGGGTCTGGCTCTGTTGCCCAGGTTGGTCTCGAATTCCTGGCCTCAAAGCAATCCTCCCACCTTGGCCTCCCAAAGCATTGAGATTACAGGCGTGAGCCACGGGGCCGGGCCCATCTGTGCCTCTTTAACTTTGCATCGTATGCTTATATCGCTTATTTGTAAAAACAAAACAAAACAAAAGTCTTCACAAGAAAAGCTCAAGACTGGCAGAAGACAAGTGAGGCCTCTTTAAAGTGTGTTAGAGAGATTCTCGAGAGATTCTCTCCAACACACTTTAAACAAACAATCTCGAACAGCCATTTTAATTCTTAAAGCACCAATTCTTCCGGAATTCAAGTTCAGGCTTCCACCAGCAACAGAATTCTGGCCTGCCAATAATAACCATGCAGAGTGACTAAACATTTTTTCCAACAAAGGAAAAAATGCAAACGATCAAAGTGCAGAAGCAGCCCTTGGCCCGCGCAGGCTCCGGTTTCCGCCTCCCGCCGCCGCTGCCACCGCCCCTGCGCCTTTAGATTTCGGGCAGCAAGTTTAATTGCTCGCTTGGAAAGCGTCCTCGGAAGGGCACCGCCAGCAACTGCGGCTTCGCGCCCCGCCCCTTCCCCCAAGCCCCGGGCGGCGTCACGTGACGGCTGAGAAAAGTAGGGGAAAGGTCAGCAGCAGCCCCGCCCCCGGGCTGGCGCGTCCCAGGCGCTCGGATCCTGTTCCACCCGCCGTGCCCACAGAGACCTTCCGGAGCGAGTTGGCGCGCGTCCCTGTGGCCACCCCAGCGACAGCGGGAGAAATGCAACGCACCTCTCCGTGGGAAGGTCGAGCCCTGCAGTGCCCAGCTGTGGGGACAGCTCGGTGCTCAGTGCTTCTGATGACAGATGCTGCATCCAACGAGCCAGAAACGCAGGCACCGCGCTCAAGAGCCCAGGGCGCGTCTAAAAGGGGCTCACTGTGAAGCCTCAGTGAAAACTGACGGTGTTTTTATGAATGAGCACTCGGGGCCAGGGTTGGGTAAGGGCAGGCCCTCGTTCCAGGGCCCCCCGGAGGCCCAACTTGACCGCTCGGTGACCACTGGTCCGGGGCCGGGGCCAAACGCAGCAGCCGCAGCAGTATCGGAAGGGACCCAGTTTAATTCTCTTCCCCTCCGGGGTAGGCGGCTTGTTTTTAGTACCAACTCGAAACGTTATTTTGGCCTGTGCATGATGCCAACTTCTGCCACTTTGAAACAAAGTGTGTGCACTCCCAAACCTGGCCCTTTTTATTGTTTGATTCCAACCGTTAAGATAGGGTTCAAGTGCAAGGTCTAGGCTAGCAATGCTTCACAGGAAGGAAACCAGTAATTTACATGCGAAAAGCAGTCCACAGGCTCTTGGTATTGAGGCAAAACCAATCCAAAGAACCAGCTGTGAATGCTGATGGTCCCCAGACCAACTGACAGCTGGATGTTCGCTGGCCTCAGCGGTGTGCATTCTCAGCGACACTAATGTCCTCAATTTATTGCTACGTTCACTCGGTCAGAGTCGCCTTAAAGAATTTGGAAAGGCCCGGGGGTGGGGGTGCTTCCTGGCATAAATAAAAGACCAGTGCTCAGCCATTTTTTATTCACTCGGTTTGTGGCTTAGAATGAAATAAACATGCTTGCATATCTGGAATGACCAGAAACCGGACACCTGTGGAAGAAAATGGTGTAACAAAATACAACGTTGCAAAAGGTAAAACCGATTTTCATTTTATTCGGTAACTTACAAAGTTACCAGCTTCCTACTAAAATCTGCCCTTAAATATTTTATAACACACGGAGCCGAGAGGAACCGAAAGCCTGTGCCGAGTTGGGAATATTAACTTTGTTATGTATTTAACCTGGTAGGTAGTTGGGATTTTTAACTCTCTGA
Organism: Pan troglodytes; assembly: GCF_028858775.2. Classification (NCBI taxonomy): domain Eukaryota; kingdom Metazoa; phylum Chordata; class Mammalia; order Primates; family Hominidae; genus Pan; species Pan troglodytes. The sequence goes on from NC_072407.2 coordinate 70,886,790, forward strand.
GTTGTTTTCTTTTTTTAAAGTAAGATCGGCCCTCATCTTTGAGTTCTGCGGCTTTAACGAAAGCCAAGGGCGGATTTACATTATAAAGACGCTGACCCATGGCCTCTCCTGACAAACCGAAAGAAGCCGGCTGTTGGCTGGCCGCGGCGGTGGCTCCGAGAAGGGGCTGCCCCGCGTGGCCCTGACCGCACCGTCGGGCTCGCAGGCCAAGTTCGCCAGGGCACGGCCACGTGACACCCCCACCCTCCCGCGGCCCCGCCGCTCCCAGCCCGGCACGACCTTGGGCACATGCTCCGCGCCCACCTGCCCTTGACCCAGCGCTGCACGGGAGAGGCTGCGGGGCGCTCCCAAGCAGGCACTGGGCCCGGCACCCTCATCCTGCTCACGGCAGCGCTCGGACCGCGCCTGGAGTCCCTGCGCCAAGGGCGTGTCCCGACGGCTGCACTGCGAGGGCGGGCATGGGGAGGGGGACCGGGGAGACGGACGCTGGGATGGGGTCAGCGGCGCCCTGCCGAATCCCGAGGGCCGAGCATCCCTCCCTCAGCCGCACTGCACCTGCCCGTAGGTGACCCACCCACGGGCGGACCCCCAGACCCAATCCTCTCCAGAGCCAGGGTGGGATGGGCAGGGACAGGAGCCGGAGGCCCTACTGGCCCTGGGCGAAGGCATCCTGGAAAGCATCCAGAGCGTCCAGCATCCCTCCCGCGGCCACCCGCAGGCTGACCGACCCCTGGGCAGACCCTCAGACTCAATCCAGTCCGGGGCGGATTAAGGAGTGGGAGACAAGGGAGCCGGTGGCCCCGCTGGCCCCGGGCCGGAGGCGTCCAGCCAAGTCCGGAGGGCCGAGCATCCCTCCCGCGGCCGCACGGGACCCGCCTGCGGATGGACCGACCCCCGGCGGACCCTCAGACCCAATCCCCTGGGGGACATGGGGAGCCCCGGCCTCTTTCTGGGTTCAGGATCTCCACAACCCCGCCGTCCGGGGGGAATACCGGGGTTCCACTCGGCGCCCCGGTTCCGGCGGCGTCCCCCACCCGCTCCGGTTCCCGGCAGCCCCGCGCCCCGCCCGTCCCCGGCCCCCGCAACCCGCAGGGCCGCCCCGCCACCCTCCCCACCGCGGGCGACCGGGCCTCACCGAGTCAGCTACGGAGGTGCGGCAGCGGCAGCGGCAGCGGCGCGGCAGCGGCGGCGGCGGTGGAGTGAACGAGCGGCGAGCGGGAGCCGGGGAAGGAGGGCCGCGGGCGAGGCCGAGCGCACCCGACGCCGGCAGCAGCGGATTGGCTGAGGCGGGTCCGGCTGCGGCGCCTGCAGGCGGGTGACTCCCAGCGCGCGGAGGGCGGGCCCGGGGCCTCGGCGGGGCGGGGCGTCCGCGGGGCTAGGAGGGGAGGGAAACTGAGGCTCGCGCGGGTGCTCGCGTCCTCGACCTCTGCCGGAATGGGGTCTAGGACGAGATTCCTCACCCTCCGAGCCTCAGTTTCCTCATCCGTAAAACGAGCCATCTCGTGGAGGCCGTGCGCATAAAATCGCTTAGCTCCGTGCCTGGCTGATCCTCGCGACTTATCTATCGGCATTGCCCCGTGTAATGCTCCAGGCACCCACTGATGGTATTCACCCCTGACTCCTTCATGCAGACAAGGGTCGCGGGCCAGGAAATAAGTTACCCCACATCACCGAGCTGAGAAGCAACCGATCCACAGGGAGTGGTGGCGCGCGCCTGTAATCCCAGCTACTCGGGAGGCGGGAAGTCGCTTGAAGCCAGGAGTTCGAGGCCAGCCTGGGCAACGTAGCGAGACCCCGTCTCTAAAAAAAAAAGCGCGGGGAAGTGATAGATCGGACATTGGGTCCAGATCTGATTCCACAGCCCATGCCCCAAATCAGACCTTATACCACGATTGGCAGTCATCGCGATCCGGAGGCAGCGTGGCTCCTCCTCATCTAGCTAGGATAAAAATGCCTCACTTGGGGGGCTTTGGTGAGATTTACTAAAATAATTCTTCCAGCGTCAAGAACATAATAGGTGCTGGGAGAGGAGTAGCTGGAGCCCAGGGCAGAGCGACCGAGAGACCCTTGTGCTGGAGCTCGGGAGAGGGGCCGGGAGCGGGAACTGAACATCCACCGGTCCCAGGAGTCTAGGGCGAGCGCAGCTGCAGGGGACCCAGGGGGTTTAGGGGGAGGGAGAGGGGCCCCAAGCATAACAGGAGGGCCAAGGGGCTCTTCCTGACCGGGAGCCACCCCTCCCCTATCTTTGCCCGCAATGCTTCCAGGCTCGAGCTGGCGGCTCTGCATACAGCAGGTGCTCCATAAATGCACCGATGTTATGAACAAAGACTCTTTTAAACCTCTTTTATGAACCCTGCTCTTTTTAAGTTCGACCACTTCTTCTAGTTATGAAAAAATCCATGTTTGCAACCATCCTTCTTTCTGTATCATTTAGTTGTTACCGCAGAAGAATTTAGAAGAGAAAATGAAAGTTCTCCTTTGATCCCGCCCCCCACCACCGCTGCAGTTAACTCTCCCTGCGGTTCCCGGGCTCGCTGTTTTAAAGGAAGGCTAGGATGCAAGCTGTCTGTAAGGCTGTATTGTTTTCACTTGGCTTACGTCGTAGACAGTTCTCTGTTGGGGGACGGAGATGACCACCGGCCTTCCCAAGGCTGCATAAGATTTCCTTTGACTATGCTGTGATCCATTTACGCGGCCCCCATTGGACAATTAGGCCCTCCTCCCCGCCCCCCACCCCACCATTGCAGGTATAAATAAAAGCTGCGTTGGCCGTCGATGTACCTCCTGGAGCTCCTGATTATCCTGTAGGATAGATCCCTGGAGGGGAAGCAACCAGGCACGTGCAACATTTTGGTGACACAGGCCAAGCTACCATGCCGAAAAGTTTACCAACTTCCACTGCCACCCGCGCGTGCAAGCGGGGCCCTGTCTCGGATTATGGATTATTTTAATCTTTGCCAATCCTAAAAGGAGGGGTGGGGGAGGGAAGAATCTCTCATCTCTCCTTTTAATTTGCATTTCTTTGAGGTTAGAAGTTGGGGGTTTGTCCCCCTGCTTGCGCTTGTCTGGACCACCAGTGAGCCCAGGCACTCGACCCCCGCAGATTTCACCGCCCCAAGAGGCCGGTGGGCTGGGCCAGGGCACACGTTCCTGACGCGCGGCTGCACCCCACGAGCCCTGGCGGCTCTCGCGCGTGAGGCTCTCCTTGCACGTGGGCCTTCGCGGTTTGCACTACGGAAGCTGGACTGTCATTCTCACCGCAAATGCCCTTCCCTCCTTTCCCTGGAACCTCAGCCACCGACAGGTCCCCGCTCCAAGGTCATTTCCTCCCTCGCTCAGCGCCCCGGTGCGCGCCCAGCTGGGATTGGCCCCGCGCCCTGTCTGTTCCCAGGGCTCTTCGGCCTTGACCGTGCGCCCTTCCCTGCGCGCCGCCTAGGTGCCACCTGCAGGCCGGGCGGGGCAGGGACAGGGACCCAGTCTGTGGGGACGCCGAGGCGCCACGCTCACCTGTGCCATGGTGGCCGGGCTCTCGGCAGCTGCAACGAGCCCGCGCCGGCCTGCAACTGCAGCCGCACTGGGGAGGCCTTATTCCCCTCCCGCCGACCACGCTGCAGCTCTCCTGCCCGGGTCTGCGGCTCCCGCGGCCGCGTAGCTGAGTCTATTAATAAAGAACCAGAGAACGAGGCCTCCCGGGGAGCTCCGGGCCTGAGCCTCAGTTCCCTGGGGCCAAAAACGTCTCCATGTCTGCCTCTGAAACTAGAATAATCTTTCTCAAGCCTTGTTTTTTACAAATTCTGCCCCAGTTTGAATACTGTAGCAACTGCCTACCATAGCTACAAGAAAACTTTTCTTTTTAATGCAGGTAATGTTTTTGTTTACCGCTAAGATTTCTCTTTTTACTCAAAAAATACTTTTTAATGGAAAAATCCAAACCTTTTTATTCATTCGTTCATTCATTCATTCATTTTTGAAACAGGATCTCTCTCTGTTGCCCATGCTGCAGGGCAGTAGCAAAATGACAGCTCACTGCAGTGTTGACATCCTAGGCTCAAGCAATCCTCCTACCCCAGCTTCCTGAGTAGCTGGGACCACAGGCAAGTCCCGCCATGCCTGGCTAATATTTTGAAAAATCCAAACCTTTGAAAAAAATTAACCAGAATAGTATAATAAAGGCCTATACAACCAAAACTCAAGGTCAACCATTATGGAGCTAGGGCCAAGGTGTATGCCTGTGTTCCTACCCACTCCTGCCCAGTCCTACTGTTTATTTTAAAGCAAATTCAGAAATCCTACCGTTATGTCCACAAATTCCTTTTTTTTTTTTTTTGACATGGAGTCTTGCTCTGTCCCCCAGGTTGGAATGCAGTGGCGCAATCTCACCTCACTGCAACCTCTGCCTCCAGGGCTCAAGCGATTCTCATACCTCAGCCTCCCGAGTAGCTGAGATTACAGACGTGCATCACCATGCTCGGTAATTTTTGTATTTTTAGTAGAGACAGGGTTTCACCATGTTGGGCCAGGCTAGTCTCCAACTCCTGATCTCTGGTGATCCATCTGCCTCGGCCTCCCAAAGTGCTGGGATTACGGGTGTGAGCCACTGCGCCCAGCCCTCAAATTCTTGAGTACAAACCTCTAAAAGATAAATATTCTTAACTAAAAAATATGACCATACTATCATTGTCCCACCTAAAATAGATGAACAATTGTGACAGAAAATGGTAAACCCTGTTGCCTGCCAAGAGCACAGCTGAGTCCCCACTCGATCTCGCCAGCCTCATTTCTTGCTGGCAGCTCCCAGCAGATTCTGATCCAGAAGTGTGTACGATTTTTTTGGAACTCAGCTCTGGTATCCCCATAGGAAACAGTGTTGAAATCTCAGTGTGGTGTGCTTCCCTCTCCTCTCCGAAGCCTGTAGTCCCTCTGACCTTGCACCTTGGGCCTCTAGGTGTTGAGTAAATATGGTCAGTTCCACTTTGCTGAGCCTGCATCACCAGGGTTTCATGAGGACAGAACAGGGTGATGCAGACGAAAGCACCTGCACGCAGCAAGAGGACGTGCACGGAAAGGACTCAGAGCAACAAGTGCACTGTTTTCTTAACGGAACACGTCTGCTCTGACGCGGGATCAGAACACATTCTTTTGTTGTTGTTTGTTTGAGATGGAGTCTCTCTTCGTCACCCAGTCTGGAGTGCAATGGCGTGATCTCGGCTCACTGCAACGTCTGCCTCCCAGGTTCAAGCGATTCTCCTGCCTCTGCCTCCCGAGTAGCTGGGATTACAGGCACATGCCACCACGGCTGATTTTTGTATTTTTACTAGAGACAGGGTTTCACCAGGTTGGCCAGGCTAATCTCAAACTCCTGACCTCAAGTGATCTGCCCGCCTCAGCCTTTCAAAGTGCTGGGATTACAAACATGAGCCACTGCACCCAGCCCAGAACTCGTTCTATCCCACTGCTCCTAGACGCTTTGCTGCCCATCTGTGCCTCAGTTTCCTCACTTAAAAGAGGACCAGCTGGGTGCAGAGGCTCATGCCTGTAAACCTAGCACTTCGGGGCTGAGGCGGGTGGATCACCTGAGGTCAGGAGTTGGAGACCAGCCTGACCAACGTGGTGAAACCCCATCTCTACAAAAAATACAATAATTAGCTGGGCATGGTGGCAGGTGCCTATAATCCCAGCTACTCTGGAGGCTGAGGCAGGAGAATCGCTTGAACCTGGGAGGCAGAGGTCGCAGTGAGCCAAGATCGCGTCACTGCACTCCAGCCTGGGCAACAAGATTGAAACTCAGTCTAAAAACAAAAAAACAAAACAACAACAAAAAAGAGGACCTTGACCCAGGGCACTCATGAGCAAACCTTTCACCACTCTCCGTCGTCCCTTCAGAGCCGGACTCCGCTCTGTTTCTTCTGCACCTCTTAGTCCCTGGCACCCTGGTTGGCCCATTGAGGCACAAGGAAGGTCAGCAGGGGGTTGCCTTCTGGGGAGGCAGCGCAGTGAAGAAGCAAGAATGGAGGTCAGGAGAGGGTGCAGCAGGCCACAGGGCACAGAGCTGAGTCTGGCTGGCTGCATGGGTGCCTCACTGCTCATCTGGCCTCAGTTTCCTCACTTCAAAAAAAGAGGATGGCCAGGTGCGGTGGCTCACACCTTAATCCTAGCACTTTGAGAGGCTGAGGCGGGTGGACCTCTTGAGGTCAGGAGTTTGAGACCAGCCTGGCCAACATGGTGAAACCTCATCTCTACTAAAAATACAAAAAAAAAAAAAAAAAAAAAATTTGCCAGGCATAGTGGTTAGCGCCTGTAATCCCAGCTACTTGGGAGGCTGAGGTGGGAGAATCACTTGAACCCAAAAGGCAGAGGTTGCAGTGAGCCAAGATTGTACCACTGCACTCCAGCCTGGGCAACAGAGTGAGAATCCATCTCAAAAAAAAGAGAGGACATTGACCCTGGGCACTAATAAGCAACCTTTTCACCACTCTTTTCTTTCTAATCTTATTCTGATTAGCTCATTTATTTGGAGAAGCAGTCATATTCTGGTGTTGGGAGTGTGAACTCCAGAACCACTCAGCCTGGGTTCAAATCCTGTCTCTGCCACTTACTAGCCGAGTGATCTTAAACTTCCCTGCACCTCAGTTTCCTCATCTGTAACATGGGAAAGAAATGGAAGCTGCCTTGGAGAGTTGTAATGAAGATGAGTAACTGCCGGGAGTGCTTAGAGCATTCCCTGGTACACAGTAGTTGCCACATAAGCTTTAGCTCTGATTATTATTCCCCCACATCCTGTCATGAGTCCATGTTTTAAAAGCTGTTGCCCTCCCAGATCAGAGAATGCTGGAAAAAAAGGAAAAAATATCTAAATGAATAAACAAACACTGTTGCCTATAAACAGTACGTTTAATGGGGGAATAAATAATTTCCCTGAGCATACAGCAGAAATATGCAAAACTGCCACCTGGAGCCTACAACCAGCATAAAATTCCCTCATTCCTTTAAAAGATGCTTATCAATAAGCACAGTGGCTGCCAGGACACCGTGTACTGCCAGCCAAGAACCAAAAAGCTGGGCATTTTGATCTATACAGGTTAATTTCAGATAGATGAGGGGCCTCTTTAAGGCTGTTTGAAGTGGTCAGAATAGTTCAAAGGTCACTATTACTCCCTCCTCAGTTTCCCCAGTCATCTCTGAGGCCCCCATCTACCTAGCCTACTTAGAGAGTATGCGTTCAGGCCAGGACCTGAGCTTCTTCATGGGATCAGAGCAGCGTGCTGGGCCCAGAGCAGGCAATGCCTTAATGGATGCTATTGAAGTTGGTATCTCGACTTGCCCAACACCAGGGCCAGGGCAGTCTTGCTCCTGACTGCTGTGCTGGCAGCCCAGACACTGGGACTTCATGCACAGGCAGGAGGTGACCCTCCTGTAGCTCATTTTAGCAGACACCTGAGTTTTTAAATGAGAGCATTGGCAAAAGGTCTTCTATGTTAAGGACATAAATCCTCCCCTTTGGAGGTGGAGGGAGAGGTAGAAGGAGAACAAGAGAGGCAGGTAATAACTTGAGTCTTTATGGTTTTTAAATTTGGAAGAGCTGGGCACAGTGGCTCACGCCTGTAAACCCAGCACTTTGGCAGGCTAAGGTGGGTGGATCACCTGAGTTCAGGAGTTCGAGACTAGCCTGGCCAACATGGTGAAATCCCATCTCTACTAAAAATACAAAAATTAGCCAGGCATAATGGCAGACGCCTATAGTTCCAGCTACTTCGGAGGCTGAGGCAGGAGAATTGCTTGAACCTGGGAGGCAGAGGTTGCAGCGAGCTGAGATTGCGCCATTGCACTTCAGCCTGGGCAACAAGAACAAAATTCCGTCTCAAAAAAAAAATTTTGAAACGGGGAGTCACTGACCCTTGGAAAACCTGATGATGGCTACAAATGCTATCCCTGGAAACACACACATGCACACACACGCACACACGCACACATGCGTGCACATGAACGCACGCACACACGTGCACACACATGCACACACATACAGTAAATCACTCCAGTCATGACCCTTCCAAGACCCGTCTATAGCCTCCTGCCCCACACAGGTTAAGAAAAAATATCCAAAACTTGGAAATAAGGCAAAAGCTTGTCTGAATGTGATTTCAGTGTCACACTTGATCATTGCCTAACCATCCCATTCAAGGATTCGCCCATTTTCTAGGGAACAGTAACTTGGACAAGGCCCCAGAGTCTGTGAAGTTACATGTGAGCTGGTAGATTTTTGCCCAACAGAAATGCAAAGGATTTCCAGTTGATAGAAAAAAGAATTCCCTAAGGTTATGATTTTATTGCCCTGCAGGACATTAACCAGTTTTGTAGCAATCTTATGGCAGCTTTCTTTTCTTTCCCTTTTATTCTTAAGATGGAGTTTCACTCTGTCACCCAGAATGGAGTGCAGTGGTGTGATCTTGGCTCACTACAACCTCCACCTCCTGGGTTCAAGCATTTTTCCTGCCTCAGCCTCCCGAGTAGCTGGGACTGCAGGTGCCCGCCTGCTCAGTGGCTCTGTCTCCAGCCTGGCTCTCCTTTGAGCTCCCACCCTGCCACTCTGGCATCACCTTTCTGATCCCCTTAAATCCTCACTAGATCCCACCCTTATCCCTCATCCCTACTGCCACCCCTAGAGAAATGACTTCATTCACTTGCTCCCTGGGGCCAAGTTACCCACCGGGAGAAGTCAAGTCTCGGTTGCCAGCAAAGCAGGACCTTACAAAGAAAAGAAAAATTAGGGTGTGTGGGTGTGTGTGTGTATGTGTTTTCTATGTTAAAGCAGCAAATAGGGCACGGTGGCTGATGCCTATAATCCCAGCACTTTGGGAGGTCGAGGTGGGTGGATCACTTGAGGTCAGGAGTTCAAGGCCAGCCTGGCCAACATGGTGAAACCCTGTCTCTACCAAAATTACAAAAAAAAAAAAAAAAAAAAAAAAATAGCTGGGTGTGGTGGCACACACCTGTAGTCCTAGCTACCTGGGAGGCTGAGGCAGGAGAATTGCTTGAACCTGGGAGGCAGAGGTTGCAGTGAGCCGAGATCATGCCACTGCACTCCAGCCTGGGCAAGAGTGAGAATCTGTCTCAAACAAACAAACAAAAAAAAAAAAAAGAAAGAAAAAGAAAAAAAGAAAGAAAAAAGAAAAGAGAAAAAAGAAAAAAAAAAGAAGGCAGCAAATACCTATCAGAACCTCGGTGGACTTCTTTTTTTTTTTTTGAGGCGGAGTCTCGCTCTGTCACCCACGCTGGAGTGCAGTGGCGCCATCTCGGCTCACTGCAAGCTCCGCCTCCCGGGTTCACGCCATTCTCCTGCCTCAGCCTCCCGAGTAGCTGGGACTACAGGCTCCCGCCGTCATGCCCAGCTAATTTTTTTGTATTTTTAGTAGAGACGGAGTTTCACCGTGTTAGCCAGGATGGTCTCGATCTCCTGACCTCGTGATCTGCCCGCCTCGGCCTCCCAAAGTGCTGGGATTACAGGCGTGAGCCACCGCACCTGGCCAATGGACTTTCTTATGCTTATTTAACAGTTTAGCACACATCTTTATGAGACAAAGCAGCAAATGTAAGAAACCGCGTTTACTCATTTCTGTTTGCAGCGTCATTTCACAAAGACCCTGATTCTGACTTGCAGCTCTCCAGAACGATGCTTTGAAGACAAAACAGGACGGAGTCCACGGCCCCCATGCCTCTTGCCTGAGTTACTATATTTCTTAAACGATAAGTGACCCTACTTCTTGCCTTTTCCTGCACATAAGATGACGTCAGCTGGGCGCGGTGGCTCAGGCCTGTAATCCCAGCACTTTGGGAGGCCGAGGCCAGCCGATCATCTGAGGTCGGAAGTTGGAGACCAGCCTGGCCAAGATGGAGAAACCCTGTCTCTACTAAAAATACAGTTAGCCGGGCGTGGTGGCGCACGCCTGTAATCCCTGCTACTCGGGAGGCTGAGGCAGGAGAATGGCTTGAACCCGGGAGGCGGAGGTTGCAGTGAGTCGAGATCACGCCATTGCACTCCAGCCTGGGCAATAAGAGCGAAACTCCGTCTCAAAAGAAATAAAAATAAATAACATCTAACAAGGTTAGTGATTATGCCTCTGTAATCTATAACCAAATATAGCCAAACCCAACTTCTGATGTGATTCTGCGTCAATGTAAGTTCTGAGAAAGTTTGATGTGATTTTGCACACAGGGAACCTCCACCACAGGTATATAAGGTGTGACCTGAAACACCGTGGCGGAGCAATATGATGGAACTGCTTCCGGGCTAGAGGCCTCAGTCAATAGTCCTCAGCAAGATCTCTGAATAAACTAACTTTAAAGCTTCAAAAGCTTGATTTTTTTTTCTTTAGTCGACACCTTTCAAATTACATATGAAGAGGTTGCCATAATCCTTTGAGCAGTTAGGACCTGGAAAGATTTTTTGTTGTTTGTTTTTTGAGACAGGGTCTCCCTTTGTCACCCAGGCTGGAGTGCAGTGGTGCAGTGGCACAATCTCAGTTCCCTGCAGCCTCAACTTCCTGGGCTCAAGTGATCCTCCTGCCTCAGCCTCCCCAGTAGCTGGGACTATAGGTGAATGCTACACCTGGCTAAGTTTTGTATTTTTAGTAGAGACAGGATTTCACCATGTTGCCCAGTCTGTAGGTCCTGGAAAGAGGAAAGATCTGAATCTGGCCCTGGTCTTACCCATATTCACTCATTGGATCATGCATTCATGCATTCTGCAAATATGTATTGAGCCCCCATACTTGTGCCAGCACTATTCTAGACACTGGGACTCTCAGGGAGTGAACAGAGCATTTTAACCAAGCTACAAATTCTAGTGAGAGAGGTGGTCAAGAAACAGATTCATGTGAAAAGGGCAAAGGAGGCCAGATGCGGTGGCTTAAGCCTGTAATCCCAACACTTTGGGAGACAGAGGTGGGTGGACCACGAGGTCAGGAGTTCGAGACCAGCCTGGCCAACATGGCGAAACCCCTGTCTCTACTAAAAATACAAAAATTAGCCAGGCATGATGGCAGGTGCCTGTAATCCCAACTACTCGGGACCCTGAAGCAGGAGAATCGCTTGAACCTGGGAGGCGGAGGGTGCAGTGAGCTGAGATCGTGCCATTGCACTCCAGCCTGGGCGACAAGAGCAAGACTCCATCTAAAAATAAAAATTAAAATTAAAAATAAAAAAATAAAAAGCAAAGGAGAAAAACAAACCAGGGAGTCGGGCAGAGTGTGGCTCTGGCATGGGGTGGGTGGGGACTAGCTTACAGATTTGATAGACCATAAGCCCCCTAGGGCTGGAAACCCTGGAAACCAGAACCAGATACATAACTTGGGTTTCAGAAATGTTAGCTCAATGACTGAGTGATGGTTGGGATGGACGGGTGGAGGGTTGGGGCTCTGTAGGCTTAGCTGCCTGGTGCCCCTCCATCTGGCCCTTCCCTTCCAGGCCCTCACCCCATTTCCATGTCTCCCACAGGAACCTCTAAACTGTCCCCATGTGTGCCCTTCTTCGCGGTCACCTTCTGTGCCCCAACATCTTTGAGGCAATCTGTGGCCTCCAGGCAGAACAGGCTTCAAAATTTGTCAAGCAAAGTGAAATGAAGGCTGAGACCTTTGATCAAAAACTATGAAGAATTTCAAGCTGAGGTGGGAAGATCGCTTGAAACCAGGAGTTTGAGACCAGCCTGGGCAACAAAGCCAGACCTTGCCTCTACCAAAAATAAAAAATTACCTGGTGGTGTGCCTGCAGTCCCAGCTACTTGAGAGGCTGAGGTAAGAGAATGGCTTGAGCTTGAGCCCAGGAGTTCGAGGCTGCAGTGAGCTATGATCGCACCACTGCACTCCAGCCTGGTTGACAGAGCTCTCGAGACTCAGTCTCCAAAATAAATAAATATATAAAATTTAAAAAAATTTTAAAAAACAAGAAAGGAATTTCAAGCCAGTGACTGCAGAGCATGAAACTAACCACGAAGCCCTGTTAAGTTCTCCCCTTCTGTGACTGTGCGAGTTGCATTTCCCGGAAGCTGGCCCTTCCTCTCAGGCAGGCCGGAAAGACCTCCTAGAGATCTGTGCCCAAACAACCTTTCCAACCTGGGCTCACAAACCTCACTGGGCTCTGTGCTCCCTCCACTCAAGACCTCACCCCACCTCCTGCCTCTGAGCATTTGTTCTCGCTGTTCCCTCTGCCCAGTGTGCCTTTCCACTCACTTCTTCTTGTCTTTGTGCACAGCCATGGATCAGGTGCCAGGAGAGGAGACGGAGGCAAAGCAGGGCCAGTCAGCTCTCCAGAGAAGACACTCTCAGAGGGCAGCTGCAGCCTTGCCCCACTGCAAGGCTCAAGCAGAAGCTTCCTCTGCTGCAAAATGGAGCAGCCATAAGAACCACGATGCAGGATCTGAGGTGCAACTCTGCTAAGCTGTCTTTTTTTTTTTTTAGATGAAGTCTTGATCTCTTGCTCTGTCGCACAGACTGGAGTGCAGTGGCAAAATCTTGGCTCACTGCAACTCCGCCTCCCGGGTTCAAGCGATTCTCCTGCCTCAGCCTCCCAAGTAGCTGGATTACAGGTGGGCGCCACCACGTCCTGATAATTTTTGTTGTTGTTTTGTTTTGTTTTGTTTTTTGAGATGGAGTTTTTGCTCTTGTTGCCCAGGCTGGAGTGCAATGGTGCGATCTTGGCTCACCGCCACCTCTGCCTCTTGGGTTCAAGTGATTCTTCTGCCTCAGCCTCCCGAGTAACTGGGATAACAGGTATGTATCACCATGCCTGGCTAATTTTGTATTTTTAGTAGAGAAGGGGTTTCTCCATGTTGGTCAGGCTGGTCTCGAACTCCCAACCTCAGGTGATCCACCCACCTTGGCCTCCTAAAGTGCTGGGATTACAGGCGTGCGTGAGCCACTGTGTCTGGCCATTTGTGTATTTTTAGTGGAGATGGGGTTTTGCCATTTTAGCTAAGCTGGTCTCGAACTCCTGACCTCAGGTGATCCGCCTGCCTCGGCCTCCCAAAGTGCTGGGATTGCAGGTGTGAGCCACTGCGCCTGGCCCTGCTAAGCTCTCTTTTTTTTAAATCTACTGAGATTTGACTCACATACCGTAAAGTTCACCGTTTTCAAGTGTACAATTCAATCGATTTTGGTATATACACAGGGTTGTGCAACCACCACCACAATCTAATTTCCTAAACATTTTCCCCTAAACAAAACACTCAACCCATTAGCAGCCATTCTCCCCATGCTCCCCACCCGGGGCAGCCACCAGTCCACTTTTTGTCAAATTCACATATGGATTTGCCTATTTTGCACATTTCATAGGAATGGGATCCTACAATATGTGGTCGTTGGTGACTGCCTTTTTTCACTGAATATCATGTCTTCAGGGTTCACCAATGTTGTAGCCTGGGTCGGTGTTTCACTCCTTTGTATAGCTGAATAGTACTCTGTTTGTCCGGACAGACCACATTGGATGCGTCCGTTCATGATACGACAGATGCGCACAGCACAGCACTTTCAGTCTGCCTGGGAGGTGGGTGTGGGTGCCCGGACCTCCCACGCTGACCTTGATCCTGAAATATAACCCAATGGCTGTCTCCTTTCCCTTCTGGAAGATTCCCACTCAGCCTTCAAGGTCCACTCGGAGGTCACTTGCTTCCCCCCATTACCCCAAATAGACATAATGCCTTCCTCCGCTGTGCTTCCAGTGAGGCTTCTTCCTTGTCTAAGACCCACCCGTCTCTCCCCCCTCGCCGCTCCAGTCCGAAACTGCGATTGTTCTGTTTCTGGGGTCCTGGGCGTCTCCAACCCCCCAAAACGTTTGTGCATTGGAAAAATGGGGAATTGGCTGGGCGCTCATTGGCTGCCGGAGAAGCTAATTGTTTCCTTGAAGTCACAGGTTTCGGACGGAGGAAAGAAGAGCTGGGGTATTCTGGCGGTAGGGACCGGTGGGGAGGAGGAAGTGACCCTCCTCTAAGGCCCGGGGTCGGGGAAGGTGGGGAGGGAGCGGCCGACCGGCCGAATGGCGCTGCTTTCTTTGTTTTTCATGCAACATAATTCCATGGCCAGTCCAGGCGCTGCAGCCCCCTCCCCTGCCGGTCCCGGCGCCCGCGCAGGACCGCAGAGGGGCTGGGGGTCCAGGGCGCAGTCCAGTTCCAGGGCGCCCGCGCAGCCGCGGGTCCTTCCCTCTGGGAAGGAGCTGGCGGAGGCTAGGGAGGGGGCGTGCGGGTGTCCCCCGGCTTCCTCAGCTCCTCTAAGCGCCCATGGAGAGCCCCAGTTCCGTCCCAGGCTCTCCCTCGGCTCCTCTTTTTATTTATTTATTTATTTGTTTGTTTATTTATTTATTTATGATGGAGTCTCGCTCTGTCGCCCAGGCTGGAGTACAATGGCACGATCTCGGCTCACTGCAACCTTTGCCTCCCCGGTTCAAGCGAATCTCCTGCCTCAGCCTCCTGAGTAGCTGGGATTACAGACGCTCGCCACTACACTCGGCTAATGTTTGTATTTTTAGTAGAGACGGGGTTTCACCATATTGGCCAGGCTGGTCTCGAACTCCTGACCTCGTGATCCGCCCGCCTCGGCTTCCCAAAGTGCTGGGATCCTCGGCTCCTCTTTTGCAGACGAGGAGGCGCAGGGGCGAGTGGGGAGGGCGTCCTCGGTGAGCGCGCGAATACCCTCCTGAGTCAGCTGGGTCGGAGGCGGCTGGCAGGAGAGGCCCCCCACCGCCGGGGCGATAGCTGAAGGTGGAGGTTGACCCAGGCTGCGCCCGGGGGGAAGAAGTTAGACCGCAGGAGGGACCAGCGGGCATTGGCGTGAACCCCTCAGTCGCCCCTCCGGAGTGTGAAATTGCCTCTTTGCCCGACGCCGGGCTGGGACTGGGGGTGGGGAGAGACGGAGCGGGGATGGCCGCCCGCTGCCCGGTGCGCTTCCCGGAGCTGCGCAGAGCCCCGAGACCCGGAGGGAGGACCGAGCGCGCTGCGCGAGCACCCCCTGGTCTCCTGCCGGCGCTCAGCACCGAGCACTTTTTCCTGCTCCGGGTGTTCTCGGTCCACCCCGCAGCCCAGCCCCGGCGGGCCCGCCCCCGGCCCGGCCCAGCGTCCCCAGGGGCTCCCGGCCCACCCCGTCGGTCTGGAGCGAGAGTTCACTCCCCGGGCTGACTGCTCCGAGCCTCCTTTATTAGAAGCATTCCTTGTGGAAAAACAGGAAACACTGACCTGTAAAACAAAACGCTTATTAAAATCTCCTGGAATCTTGTTGCCTGATTAGCATGCCGCTCTGCTTCCTGTTTTTGGTCTGTGCTACTTTCCATATAGTTTTCTCAACTCTTTTTGTGCGCGCTAACAAAATGGAAGTCACTTGGTATATAAGCGTTTCTGCTTGTTATTTTTTAACGTTTATATTTATAAACGTTGTTTTCCTCGAGTAATAAATAGAATCTCTTGAGAAGACACCGAAACTGAACAGCGAAGCCCCGTGGCCCCTCTCCCTCCCACACCCTTCCACTCCCCCTCTGGAAATAAGCACAGTTGTGAGTCGGCTGTGTATTCTCCCAGTCTTTTTCGCATTTTATGTACCGTATATATATCTAGAAATACATAGTTTTATTTAGGGGTCGCTTTAACGTAAAGCAGATGGGGTTGTAGATACAGTTCTAGAACGGGCTTTCCCCCACTTAACAGTGAGTTTGGAAATTGCTTGGCCTAGACCTGCTTGTTTCTTTTTTTTTTTTTTTTCTTGAGACGGAGTCTCACTCTTGTTGCCCAGGCTAGAGTGCAGTGGCACGATCTCAGCTCACTGAAACCTCCGCCTCCCAGGTTCAAACGATTCTCCTGCCTCAGCCTCCCAAGTAGCTGGGAGTATAGGCATGCGCCACCACACCCGGCTAATTTCGTATTTTTAGTAGAGACGGGGTTTCGCCATGTTGGTCAGGCTGGTCTTGAACTCCCGACCTCACGTGATCCGCCCTCCTCAGCCTCCCAAAGTGCTGGGATTACAGGCGTGAGCCACCGCGCCTGGAAGGGACCTGCTTCCTTCCTGACTGCGTAATAGATGTACCACTCACAGCTGGAATGCGCCTTCGTTTATTTCAAGCATTCTCTGTTGTTTTTAGTTTGATTCCAGCTTTTCTCTATCCAACCCTTCAGCCCCTGTGTGCACCTGCTAAACTCCAGGCCTCTCCTAGGTGCAGGGAGTGTGTGCAGTCAGGAACAAACAGACACATTCCACCATCGCGGGGCTTGGGCCTACAAGGGCAATGAACCAATACACCAGAGGTGGGTGAGGAGGGGGTATTTTATTTTCTGAGAAGAGGATATATTGGGATCATTACTATGGTTCAAATACCAGAGCAAAATTAAACAGTATCTAGAGGCCACGTGTGGTGGCTCACGCCTGTAATCCCAGCACTTTGGGACGCCGAGGTGGACAGATCACTTGAGCAGGAGTTGGACACCAGCCTGGGCAACATGGCAAAACCCCATCTCTACAAAAAATTACAAAAGTTAGCTGGGTGTAGTGGCGCTCGCCTGTAGTCCTGTAGTCGTAACTACTCAGGAGGATGAGGTGTGAGGATAGCTTGAACTCAGGCAGCAAAGGTTGCAGTAAGGCGAGGTGGCGCTATTATACTCCAGCCTGGGTGGCAGAGCAAGTCTGTCTCAAAAAGAAAAAAGAAAGAAAAAAGTATCTAGAGAAAAGTCTTACTCCCATCCCTGGCCTGTATGACACGTGGTCTCTCGTGTATCCATCAGAATTTACTTATGAAAATATAAGCAAAAACGAGTACCTGTATGTGTTTGCTTCCTTTCTCATGGTGAAGGGAGCACGCTATCACCCGTGCTCTGTGCTTGCATTTTAGAATCTACTTCTGTGTCTGGGTGCTCATTTCCATTAAGGTTCATTAACTTTATTTATATATGCTGCCTAAAGGGACAAAGTGCTCCATCGTAAGGATTTATCTTACCACAATCATTTGTTCCCTGTGACACAAGAGTCTTCCCAGTCTTTTGCTCCTATAAACATTGTTGCAATGAATAACTCTGTACAAAGGTCAGGTTTTCACCTGTAGGCCTCATACCTTGGGTGGATTCCCAGAATTGTGATTGCTGAGTCAAGGCCATGTGTACAGACAGTGTTGACGTCCTTCACCGATTTGCCCTCTGTATTAGTGAAGACCTCAAGAGAAACAAATCCAATAGGATATATGTGTACATATGCACGCACACACACACACACACACACACACACACAGAGAGAGAGAGAGAGATGGGAGGGTGGGGAGAGAGAGACTGAGATTTATGGTAAGGAATTGAGAAATGACTCCCTAAATTACGCAGGCTGACAGTCCCAAGATCTGCAGTTGGCTGCTAGAAACCCAGGAAAGCAGATGCAGGGAAAGAGCCATGTCCCCCTTCCAAAGCAGTCAGGCAGCAGGAATTCCCTCTTGCTTGGGGGAAGGTCAGCCTTTGGTTCCACTTAGACTGTCAACTGACTGGATGGAGCTCATCTGAGGTAGCAGGGCCCTCTGCTCTCCTCAGTCTGTGGATTTCAACGTTCATCTCATTCAGAAACAGCCTCACAGGCACACCCAGGATCATGTTTGACCAAATATCTCGGCACCCTGTTGCCCCATCAGGCTGACACATCAGAGTAACCATCACGTCTCCCTGTGGGGATTGTCCTGTTCCATACTCCCCTTGCCCAGGTGTGAGGGTTTGCACAGGCCTAACCAGAGTGCCTACCAAAATGTGGACATTCCTCTGTCTGAGAAGTGAAAAGTGGTATCTTGGGGGCAGTTTGCACGCACATTATTTTCATTGTAAGTAAACCTGAGGCCGGGCGCGGTGGCTCTCACCTGTAATCCCAGCACTTTGGGTGGGTGAGGCGGGAGGTCCTCTTGAGCCCAGGAGTTTGAGACCAGCCTGGGCAACATAGCAAGACCCCATCTCTACAAAAATTAGCTGGGTGTGGTGGTGTGCACTTGTAGTCTCAGCTACCTGGGAGGCTGAGGTAGGAGAATCACCTGAGCCCTGGAGGTTGAAGCTGCAGTGAGCCGTGATTGTGCCACTGCACTCCAGCCTGGGCAACAGAGCCAGACCTTGTCTCAAAATAAATAAATAAATAAATAAGCTGAGCACCTTTTTTTTTTTTTTTTTTTTTTTTTTTTTTAGATGGAGTCTTGCTCTGTTGCCAGGCTGGAGTGCAGTGGCTCAATCACTGAGCATCTTTTTACAAATGTGGGGGCCATTTGTATTTCTTTTTCAGTATACTGCTCATATGCTTTGCCCAGTTTTCTATTAGGCTGTTGCTCTTTTTATAGATTGAGCTGAAAAAAATTTATTACCAGTATGTCCTAAAAACAACAGTATTGAGATACAGTTCACCCTCTAAAGTATATTTCAATGGTTTTTAGTATATTCAAATAATTGTGCAACATGATCACAATCAATTTTAGAAAATTTTCCTTACCCCAAAAGAAACCCTGTACCATTAGCAAAATCACTTCTCATTTCCCCCAACTCTCCCAGCCCCTGGCAACCACTAATATACTTTCAGTCTCTATCGATTTGTCTATTCTGGACATTTCATACAGATGGAATCATACAGTATGGGATCTTTTGTGTCTGGTTTCTCTGCGTAATGCTTCCGTCCAGGTTGTGGTATGTATCGGAACTTCATTCCTTTTCATGGCTGAATAATATTTCACTGTGTGGACGGACCACATTTCAGGTCTCCTTTCAGCTATGGATGGATGTTTGGGTTGTTTCCACTCTGGTTATTATGAGTAATGATGCTGTACACGTCTGTGCACACATTTTTTTGTGGGACATGTGTTTCCAATTCTCTTGGAATGGAATTGCTGGAACCTGTTCCAGGAATTGCCAGAGTGTTTTCCAAAGTGGCTGTACTATTTTACATTCTCGCCAGCAAAAGCAGGGCCACATGAGGGCCCCACTTCCTCCACGTCCTCACCAACACTTATTACCTGGAACTTTGATTATAGCCACCCTCGTGGGTGTGAAGGGGGTTTCATTATGCTTTCAAGTTGCATTTCCCCAATAACTAACCAGTTTGTCTTTTTATTTGCTTTTTCTAAAATTATTTAATTTATTTTTTGAGATGGAGTCTCACTCTTGTCACCTAGGCTGGAGTGCAGTGGTATAATCTCAGTTCACTGCAACCTCCACTTCCCAGGTTCAAGTGATTCTCCTGCCTCAGCCTCCTGAGTGGCTGGAACTACAAGCATGCACCACCACGCCTGGCTAATTTTTGTTATTTTTAGTAGAGACAGGTTTCACTATGTTGGCCAGACTGGTCTCAAACTCCTGACCTCAAGTGATCCATCCACCTCAGCCTCCCAAAATGCTGAGATTACAGGTGTGAGCCACCACGCTCAGCCCATTTGCTTTTTTTAATGTAGACTTTTTCTGTAGTCAAACACTTTATTCTTTTATGGCGTCTGAGTTTTGAGTCATAGATAAAATTGTCCCTGCTCTAAGATTCAAAACAAACTTCCCCATATTCTCTTCCAGGACTGTTATGCTTTCAGGCTTTCCATTGAAAACTTGGATCCGGCCGGGTGCAGTGGCTCACGTCTGTAATCCCAACACTTTGGGAGGCCTAGTTGGGTGGATCAACTGAGGTCAGGAGTTCGAGACCAGCCTGACCAACATGCAGAAACCCTGTCTCTTAAAAATACAAAACTAGGCCAGGCGCGGTGGCTCACGCCTGTAATCCCAGCACTTTGGGAGGCCGAGATGGGCAGATCACGAGGTCAGGAGATCGAGACCATCCTGGCTAACACAGTGAAACCCCGTCTCTACTAAAAACACAAAAAATTAGCCGGGCGTGGTGGTGGGCGCCTGTAGTCCCAGCTACTCGTGAGGCTGAGGCAGGAGAATGACGTGAACCCGGGAGGCGGAGCTTGCAGTGAGCTGAGATTGCGCCACTGCACTCCAGCATGGGGGACAGAGCGAGACAAAAAAAAAAAACAAACCCAAAATTAGCCAGGCATGGTAGAACATGCCTGTAATCCCAGCTACGCAGGAGGCTGAGGCAGGAGAATTGCTTGAACCAGGTAGGCTGAGGTTGCCATGAGCCAAGATCATGCCATTGCACTCCCGCCTGGGCAACAAGAGTGAAACTCTGTCTCAAAAAAAAAAAAAAGAAGAAGAAAAAGAAAACTTGGATCCACGTGGATTTTATTCTGGTGTCTGACATGAAATATGCATAACTTTCTTCGATTTTCCCAAGGTTGTGCCGTGTGTGTCCCTGGCAACCTGGAGGAAAGGATTTGGTCGGCCAGTTAGCCCAGTGTGGGGAGGTGACATTTGCAGAGACTGAAGACAGGAGGCACAGTCTCCTCCATACACAGAGACCACAGACGGAGAGAGCTGCATGTGCAAAGGTCTCACGGTGGGAGGAAGCTCAGCTCATTACCAGAACAGCAAGGCCAGTGCGGCTGTAGGTGCTGGGGAAGCAAGGAGGACAGGGATGGGTTCCTGGAGGGGCCAGCCCACGTAGGACCTAGTAGGTAACTGTGGAGTCTGGCTTGGATTTGGGCTCTAATGGTACCGAGGAGCTGCAGGCAAGATCTTTAAAACTGTTCACTTGATAAGATAAGACCCAGACGGGAAACTGGGGGGCCTAAGGGTATGGACAGTTCAAATTTTGCTGCAAATTGGCTGGGCGTGGTGGCTCACACCTATAATCCCAGCACTTTGGGAGGCTGAGGCATGTGGATCACCTGAGGTCAGGAGTTTGAGACCAGCCTGACCAACATGGTGAAACCCAGTCTCTACTAAAAATACAAAAATTAGCCAGGTT
This sequence comes from Pan troglodytes, assembly GCF_028858775.2. Taxonomy (NCBI): domain Eukaryota; kingdom Metazoa; phylum Chordata; class Mammalia; order Primates; family Hominidae; genus Pan; species Pan troglodytes. The sequence goes on from NC_072407.2 coordinate 70,907,612, forward strand.
TGGTGGCGGGCACCTATAATCCCAGCTACTTGGGAGGCTGAGGCAGGAGAATCACTTGAACCCAGGTGGTGGAGGTTGCAGTGAGCCCATATCATGGGACTGTACTCCAGCCTGGTGACAGAGTGAAACTCCATCTCAAAAAAAAAAAAAAAAATTTGCTGTAAATTGACAAATTGTTCTCCAAAAAACTGTATTATTTTCCCTCACCTTTCACTTGATGTTATTTCCATATCATTTGCTATTTTATTAAATATTTCTGAAGCATGGTTTTTAATAACTGCATGGTTTCTTAAAAAACATATTTATTGAGATATAGTTGATATATAGTAAACTATACATATTTAGAGTGTACAGTTAGATAAGTTTTGACATCTGTATATACCCGGGAAACCATGACCACAACCAACATAGTGAACACATCCATCGCCCCCAAAAGTTCCTCGTACCCCATTGGGTTGTTTCCCTCCTGCCACCCCCTCCCCAGGCAGCAGCCCATCTGCTTTTTGGTAATGATTGCCTGGTGCTTCTCACCATATGGCTGCCTTGTAATTATTTGAGCATTCCTCTACTGTTAGACATCCATGTTTATCCCATTTTTGCTATTTCGGCTAGGAAGAGCATTCTCATACATACAGATATCTTCATATACTTGACTATTTCCTTACAACAAATTCTAGAACTGGTATCTCCAGACCAAAGGTTATGAATGTTAAGAATTTGGAAGCAATTTGCCCAATCTTATTCACAAGGCTTGCTAGGTATGACATGCACTTTCCATTTGATTTTCTTTCTGAAAAGTTGAATCATCGTAATGCCAAAAAAAAAAAAAAAATACTAACCCTCCAAGCGTGGCTCAGATGTTTCTGCTTGGACCTAAGAGGTGGCTATTTTTGGAAAGGTCCTTTTGTGGCTGTGAAGGAAACAAATATTCCCTCTTCCTTCAGATCCTAAAGTACTCAGTACCTTGGTGGTGTTTGCTGTGGGAGCACCCAATAGCCTGCCCTCAGCCATTTCCCTTCCTACAGAATCCAGGAGGCTTCTGCAGCAAGGATAGTTCAACCCCCTTCAACTCTGCAGGCTTCTCTGGTGGAGGCAGGGAACTCCAGAGTGACTGACAATAGTTCCAAGGCAGGTGGAGTGGGAGAACTGGCCTCTCTGTAACCTTACCTGCCAGGGGCCCTCCACTTCCCAGGTGTGGAAACTGAGGCTTAGAGAAGGGCGAGGACTGGCTGAAAAGTCCCATAGCAGATGAGCAACAGAACTGGAACCCAACCCAGCTCTGCTCCACTCTGACGGCCACAACAGCCCAGCAGGTGGTCTGAGTGGTGCTGGGGACACCAGATGTGACTCAGGTGAGATATGAACACATGGGCTTTATATCCACAGCCAGGTATTTATTTTAATGTGTATCAATAAGTAGCTGTGACATCGAGGCTATGATTTCACAGCTGCAGTGATGTATGACAAGGTTAAAGGAGGGATTTAAGCTAAAAAGTGAAAGACATGAGGCTGGGTTCACACCTCTAATCCTAGCACTTTGGGAGGCCAAGGCGGGTGGATCCCCTGAGGTCAGGAGTTAGAGACCAGCTTGGCTGACATGGTGCAAGTCTGTCTCTACTAAAAAAATACAAAGGCCGGGTGTGGTGGCTCACACCTGTGATCCCAGCACTTTGGGAGACCAAGGCAGAAGGATCACGAGGTCAGGAGATCGAGACCATCCTGGCCAACATGGTGAAACCCCGTCTCTACTAAAATACAAAAAATTAGCCGGGTGTGGTGGCACATGCCTGTAGTCCCAGCTACTTGGGAGGCTGAGGCAGGGGAATCACTTGAACCTGGGAGGTGGAGGTTGCAGTGAGCCAAGATTGCGCCACTGCAGCCTAGCGACAGAGCAAGACTCCGTCTAAAAAAAAAAAATACAAAAATTAGCTGGGCATACAGTAATCCCAGCTAGTCGGAAGGCTGAGGCAGGAGAATCGCTTGAACCTGGGTGGCAAAGGTTGCAGTGAGCCGAGATCGCACCACTGCACTCCATCCTGGGGCACAGAGTGAGACTCCATCTCGAAAAAAAAAAAGTGAAAGAAATGAAAGAAGTGTGAAATGATCACACCCGTGGTCATAGGTTACTGCAAAAGAGTACAGAAACAGTGAAAATAGGCAGGGGCCTCACTGCTCCACCTTGACTCGGGCAAGCCCTTCCCCCTTGCAAAGACACCAGGTAAGATGGGTGGCTGCAGGTGGCAGTCCTGGGCTTGCAGGTGCCCCATCCTCACACAGGCGCATACGCATGCAGGGGCACACACTGCAGAGGCCGCAAAACAGGCCTCCTCTCCAGCCCTACACCCGACCTGAGCTTCTCCCCACGCTCCAGGGAAAGACAATGACCACTGGTCCCAGGTGCCAGGTGCACGTGGCCACGTGGAAGGCTGCGGACGTGACAAGAAGGAGGCAGGGCTGGGGAGGAGTCTCTGGGGGTGACAGGGTGTTTAGAGGCCCTTAGGTGCTCTGTCCCCCACGTCCAGGTGGGTCAACACTGGTGGGCTTTGTCTTGAGAGGATGCCAGGATGAAGGACAGGACTCCGGGCCCGTGCTTTGTCACAGCAACGCCAGCAGGCCCTCCTCGGCCCCAGCCTTCTGACCACCCTGGCCTGTGGGAGCTCTGGGCCTTCCTGAAAGCCTCCCACTGCTACCTGCACTGGGCACTGCCAACAGCCCGCCAGGCTGCTTTACCTGTAAACTGCTCCGGGGGATTACCAATATGGTAGTTTCCTTTCGCCTGTTCTACACTGTACATCCTGTACCACAATTCCCATGCCTTTTGCTTCCTTCTTTCCCTCCTTTCCTATCTTCCCTCCTTTCCTACCTTCCCTCCGTCCCTCCCCTTTCCCCTCCCTCCTTTCCTTTTCCTTTCCTCCCCTTCTCCTCCCCTTCTCCTCCCCTTCTCCTCCCCTTCTCCTCCCCTTCTCCTCTCCTCTCCTCTCCTCTCCTCTCCTCTCCTCTCCTTCCTTCCTTCCCTTCTGTCTGCATTTGGTCAGTTACTCTCTACCTTTTTGTTGCTGTTCTCACACCACTGGGCCCTACTTTCATTTTGATTTCTTACTCTTTAAAAGAAAAAAAGTAGCCGGGTGCAGTGGCTCACGCCTGTAATCCCAGCACTTTGGGAGACCGAGGTGGGCGGATCACCTGAGGTCCGGAGTTGGAGACCAGCCTGACCAACACGGAGAAACCCTGCCTCTACTAAAAATACAAAATTAGCTGGGCGTGGTGGCGCATGCCTGTAATCCCAGCTACTCCGGAGGCTGAGGCAGGAGAATGGCTTGAACCCGGGAGGCGGAGGTTGCTGTGTGCCGAGATCGTGCCATTGCACTCCAGCCTGGGCAACGAGAGCAAAACTTCGTCTCAAAAAAAAAAAAAAAAAAAAAAAATATATATATATAGAAAGAGAGAGTCATCATTCCAGCATCCGCCCCTGCCTTCTCCCCAGATTCCACTAGAGGAATGTCTAGTGGGGACTCTCCTCTAGCCCCATTCATGTCGAGTGTGAGCACATGCATGCACACATATGCACACACATGTGCACACACGCACAGGCACACACACACCCGTGAAGTCATGTAGGCCAGCCCTTTATGGCTTTATCTCCCCGTGTTTTTGTGTGTGTGTGTGTGTGTTTTTGTTTTTTTGTTTTTGAGACAGAGTTTCGCTCTGTCTCCCAGGCTGGAGTGCAGTGGCCCAATCTCGGCTCACTGCAAGCTCTGCCTCCCGGGTTCACGCGATTCTCCTGCCTCAGCCTCCCGAGTAGCTGGGACTACAGGTGCCTGCCACCACGCCCGGCTAATTTGTTTTTTGTGTTTTTAGTAGAGATGGGGTTTCACTGCATTAGCCAAGATGGTCTCAATCTCCTGACCTCATGATCTGCCTGCCTTGGCCTCCCAAAGTGCTGGGATTACAGGCATGAGCCACCGCGCCCGGCCTATCTCCCTGTGTTTTAGACAACCAGTGTTTCAGTTCAATTGCCCATTCCAATTTTTTGCCCAACTATTCCCCTGAGGATAACTCTCTGCCCATCGTTGGACATGATGGGGTGCACAGGATGTTCCTCAGGCTGAGGAAATGTGACTCCACCATCCAAACTGGTGCAGTATCTTCTGTTCTCCTTCTTTTATGCACTCTGAGCATTTGCATCCACCACCAGGCAAGCCAAGCCCAGTCCCGAGCCGACACCCAGGGCTCCCGCATCAGCCTGACTTGCAGCTGTGTCCAGGGCCTACCCCAGGGAATTGGCCACACAGCCAGCAGCAATGTCTGTCTCTGTTGCTGGCTGACAGCGCTGTCCTTATTGGCATTTTATGCCTCAGACGGTGCAAGAGAGACACTGACTAGGGGCATTTACTCACTTGCTATCATGAGGCAGAAATTTAAATAATAATAATAATAATCAGTACTGCATTTATTCACGCCAAGAAAAGTAAAAGCTAAGGCCCAGAATATGGCAAGGCAAAGGCTAAAAAGAAAAGAACAAGTTTTCCTCTTGCCTAGCAGCTCACTTTAAGGACAGTTAGAAGATAACGCTGTCCAAATAGCCAAGGCCAAAGGTATGGGCTCCAGACACCCCCCTCCCTTCCAGAGAAAGCTTGAAAGAAAAAAGAGAAAGACAGGTTCTTTTACTGTTACTCTTTTCTCAGGCTTCTTAAGCATGATTAGCATGATTATGTTTTACAAATGTCTGTATTTAGCCAGTTCTTATTTTTCTTTTAATGCAGCTACAAGGCCACTGGCTAGGACACAAATTATGTTATGCTATAGATTACGTGACCTGTTACGGTATGATTAACTGCTTTTATTTTGCTACTCCTTTTATTTTGCTCCTGTAAGGCTGCTTATAAAAACCCTGCTCTTTGTTCAGGGCTCAGCTTTTGGATGTGAATCCTCTGAGCCGGTGCGTACCTAAAATAAACAAATCCTTCCGTACTGCAAATTGGTTTTTCCATTCCTCAGTTTACCGCAACATTTTTGGCAACCACGAAGGGACTGGATACGGCAGGCTTACTGTCTCCTTTGCCTCTGGGGGCTGGAGCGAGGGTCTCAGGAAACCTGTGACCCCAGGTGCCACCGGGAGAACTTCAGCCTGGGGGGGAGATCAGCTCTCCTGTGACCCGGCACCCCTACCCAGCAGCGCAACGGAACCTAAAGAGGGACTACAGGATGATTTCAGAAACAACGCGCTTCAGGAACCACAGTAAGGTTTTGGGGGCTCAAGGCAGGACCCGTCCCTTGGACAGAAAGGGAGCCTGATCATCTCCCGGGGTGTGCCAAATAGTCCGAACCAGAGGGGCTGGGGGTGACTGGAGTGGCTTGTCAATTCGGATGAAACTCACACCCCGCCGACACAGGATGCAAGAGTGGCTCGCCAAGTCGGCTAGGGAACTGGAGGTGGCAAGAGTGGCTCGCCACCCCAACTGGGAACTAGAGGGGGCGAGAGTGGCTTGCCCCCCCAGTTACAAACATGGGAACTGAAGGTGTGTGGAAGTGTGTGAATGAAAGGGCCTCATTAGGCGCATCAGCTGCGAAGTGAAGAGTCACAGATCCCTTAGTGTAGACTGTGTGCTCCGAGAAAGTGTGGGGCCGACTAAGACTAGTGGTGATCTGCATATGGCTAATAGGAGCTGCCCTACAGCTCAGAGTTGTAGCAGGAATAAGGACCTCTCCAAAGCCAAGCAGCATCTGAAAACCCCCGTAATAGGAGACAGTGTGGTTGGTCGAAACGAGAGGAAGAGTGAGTAGGCAAGAGTGAATGTGCTGCGTTGTAAAGGGAGGAATGGGAGGAAAGTCATCAAAACATCAAAACTTACTCTGTGGGAGTGCATGTTACGGAACCTTAAGAAAGGTTTTGCAGGGGATTATAGAGTTAACCCCCTCAGAGGTTGAGAACTCTGTGTGAATTAGAATTGCCCTCTTCTGGTGTTGGATGGCTGACCGAAGGAACTACAGACAGGGAACAATTGGCCAAGGTGGTGACAAGGGTTGGAGAACAGCCAGTGTACCTGGATCAATTTCCTTATATTGACTCATAGTTAAATATAATATAGCCAAACCCAGCATTGATCCAGGCCTGTTTAACGGCTTATTGCAAAAAAAAAGCCAAAAGTGAAAGTAAGAGCAGCTTTGCCGGCAGACACAGAGTTAAAAGGGAATCCCAGAGACAGCAAGAGAAGCCAGTTTTACAGGAGCCACCAAAGGTAACAGAAATTCTTCCTCCATATATCCCAGCCTACCCCCCCTTTACCGACCCCCTTTACCGAGGCCGACAGCCCCCCCCAGGAACCAGATTCAGGAGCTAACATGCCCCTGGTCTCACCTCGAAGGGGAGGATCAGAGCCTTGAGAGGCCAGGAAGGAGGTCAAGATAGTCAAGTGGGCCATCTCAGATCTGGCCGTGCTCGAGCTATGCAAATGCCTCTCAGGGGGACGCGAGGACCTATCTATTATGATGACCAGGATCCCAACTAGGACCCGGAGGATGAAACTCAGCTTCAGCGTTTGCAGAGGTACCAAGAGGCACTTCTGCAGGGGCTACGAGTTGGTAGAAGGAAAGCAATGAATATAAAGAAGATTTCAGAAGTGCTTCAAGGAGCTGATGAGAGCCTAAGTCAGTTTTATAAGAGACTCTGTGAAGCATTCCGGCTTTATACCCCATTTAACTGTGAGGCTGCTGAACATCAGCCTATGGGGAATACTTCATTCGTAGGGCAAGCCCAGGGTGACATCAAGTGGAAGCTGCAGGCATGAATACCACCCAGTCCATAAAAGTGGCCACCACGGTGTATGTTAACTGTGACCAAGGAACAAAACGGGAAAGAGCAAAAGCCACAAGCGCGGCAGCTAAGCACGCCCACCATTAAGTTCCTCTCCCCAGCCCGGCTCTATCTGGAAAAAGAAGGCGCCAGGGACTTGGCGCCAGGAGAAGAGCAAAGGAAAAGGAAAGGAGAAAGTAAGAGTAAGTGTGAGAAGGGAAAGAAGAAAGTAAAAAGGAAATCAGAAAAAAACAGGAGAGACAGACGGCAGTGCACGGGGGCGGGGCCCGTGCCGTTGCCCGGCCCCACCGGCTGGCCGCAAGAGCAGAACTCAGGAAAGAAAAAGGAAAGTAAATTGAAGGCTTAAGAAAAAGGCCAATCTGTTGTCAACAGCTCTTATGGAAAGGGAGATTAGCAATGTGAGAGGACGTGGATGCGGACGTAGACGTGGAAAAAAGTCAAGTTAGGAATGGATTCAAGAGCCAGACAAGGTGGGCGCCTGTGATCCCAGCTACTCGGGAGGCTGAGGCAGGAGAATGGCGTGAACCCGGGAGGCGGAGCTTGCAGTGAGCCGAGATCGCGCCACTGCACTCCAGCCTGGGAGACACAGCAAGACTCCGTCTCAAAAAAAAAAAAAAAAAAAAAAAAAAAAAAAAAAAAAAGAAAGAAAGAGATTAATGTGCGCGATGCAAAAAGAAAGGACACTGGAAGCATGAGTGTTCAGAAGGCAATGAGGGAAATAGCCAAGACCACGAGACAAAGAGGCCATCGGCCAAGGGCTGCCGCACCTTGGGGAACCAAATACTGATCTGATCAGGCTGGCAGGAGCCGAAGGACGTAAGGAATAGGACAGACCGGGAACCTTCTCATTAGGCACCCAGGGGCCCATGGTCACATTAGAAGTTAAAGGCAGCAGGATTCTGCCGTATCTGGATTCCAATTTCTCACTGATGGCTAAGCCACTAGATGGAGTTACAAAAGGGGAAGAAAAAGAACCCCTCCTCTGGGAAACAGCAGGAGAAGGAGCCCTGCCTGGTGAAAACTTGCTTATAGACTTCACAGAACCTCCCCGTGCCGGAGGTTATTGGTTCATGCTAGTGCTTGTTTGCACCTTTTCAGGGTAAGTTAAAGCTTTCCCCACCAGGACAGAAAAAGTACAAGAAGTGACTAAAGTACTGTTAAAAGACATTATTCCCAGGTTTAGACTGCCTCTAACTTTAAAGTCAGACAATAGGCCAGCATTTGTAGCTGAAATAGTGCGAGATTTAACAAGACTGTTAAAAATAAAATGGAAGATACACACGGCCTACTGGCTGCAAAGTTCAGGAGAAGGTGGAAGGCGTGAACCGGACACTCGAGCAGCTACTGAAGAAATATTGCCAGGAAATTCATTTAAGATAGAATCAGGTTTTTGGCTATGGTCCTCCTCTGAGTCAGGTGCACCCCCACCAAACAAACTGGGTATTTGCCCTATAAGATTTTGTTTGGTCGGCCACTCCTACATCATAGGTCAAATTAAAGGTGACCTCCAGGAACTAGGGGAATTAACCTTAAGAAAGCAAATGCAGGTTTTTGAAACAGCCAAAGTGTTCATAATTAGGTACATGAAAATGCCTATAAGCCCGACACCCTTTTAAATCTAGTGACGCTGTTTAGGTTAGAAAGTAAAACCTAATTTCTCTAGGATCCATATAGGATGGGTCCTATATCGTAATCTTGTCCATTCCCACTGCTGTTTAACTTGCAGGTGTTATGTCTTGGATCCACCACAGTCGGCTAACACTGGCAGCTCAGGACAAGTGAACCAGCCAGCAGGACCCAGATCATCCAACCTGGCTGATCCTTAGATGAGACCGAGCTGCTGCTGAGGACAACAGCCCTGCTCTAGTCACTCTGGAGGCTGACTAGTCTACGCACGGCTGAAACTTGAGGACTTGTCAAGCAAGTAATGTAGCTAAAATCTTAAGACTAGTGGTTTTCCTGTACACTAACTGTTTTACTATTGTTCTGTCGCTGTGCTCAACCTTTTTCCCAGGTAAGGACCTTTTTTGTCCTTGCTGGATATGAATATGCTGTACATTGTTTTGTTGTTACCCCCCTTAACCATGTAGAAGAAACACCTACAGAAGGTGTCCCCACTGTACACATACTACTTGGTCAGGGAACAGTATAACTAGAACCCTATTGCACTATACTTATTATGAGTATACGGGGACTCGCTTAGGAACTTGTACTTATAATCAAACCACCTATTCAACCTGTGACCCAGGAAATGGCCAGCCTTATATATGCTATGACCCTAAGTGTTTACCTGGGACTTGGTTTGAGATTCATACCGAGTCAAAGGGAGGAAGTTTTATAAGTCGAACCCAAGCCTCTCTTCCCGGGGGCGGGGGGTGGGGTGGCTATATCCATATACTTTGATATTTGTCAGTTAACATCCGTGAACCAGAGATTGTGAACTATCTCACAATCTCTGGTCCTACAGGGTACTATACAAACTGCCAGTACAAAATTGCATGTGCACCCCGTTTGCCCCTCCGAGGCCCTAGCGATAGCTTGCTGGAACCGCACAATGCAGTTCACTGACCGATCATCACCGAGGCTAAAGCCAATCTTGCTCATCAAAGTGCCAGCAAAACCGGATTGTAAGACAAGCACTTGCAATCCTGTAAATCTTACTATCTTAAAGCCAGATCTACCTATATAGACTGCAGGTTACTCCATGGCATTACAAAGCTACAGTCAAAAAGCTAAAATAACTTTGTATATTCTAAAGAGGACTCAAACCAAGCGGTCAGCTCAGCAGCAATTCCGAGTCTTTAAGTCACTCTTTGAGCATATAAACCAAAAGTTACCAGAGCCTCCTCCTTTAGCCAAAAACCTATTTGCTCAGCTGGCTAAAAACATTGCATGCAGCCTAGGCATTTCCTCGTTATGTTTGTAGAAGGACTAACATGGGAGACAAATAGCCTCAGGAAGCAAAAGAGTTAATGCCTCAAGATAACTTTACTCTGACTCTCTCTTTCCCCAGACACGCACAAGTTCAAGCGTCTAGCTCTTAAAAACTTCTATTATTAGCAGATACTGTGTTGCTCCCTAGGGAAAAGTTTTTACAGACCCAGTAGGAGAGCTAACCTGCTTAAGACAGCAATATTATAATGAAACGTTAAGGAAAACTTTGTGGCAGGGCAGAGATGACTACAAAGCACCTCATCCAAATCTGTTCTCCTGTTTCTCTTCTCTAAACCACACTTGGTATCAACTTGAAGCTCCAAATACTTGGCAAGCACCCCCCGTCTTTATTGGATCTGTAGGCTACAGGCATATTGACAGTTGCCAGTTAAATGGACAGAGGTGTGCTTAGAACGATTAGACCATCTTTCTTCCTACTCCCACTGCAACAGGGAAAAACTTCAAGGTACCCTGTCTATGACGAAGTTAGAAGAAGAAACAAAAGAGATGCAGACACAAAGAGGTATAAAAATAAGAGATTGAAAAGGCACAGATTAGCCCCCTGAAAAAATAATTCAATATTATAGGCCAGCTACCTGGGCACAAGATAGGTCATAGGGATACCGCACTCCTATCTACATGCTTAACCGTATCATAAGATTGCAGGCAGTACTTGAAATCATCACTAATGAAACAACAAATGCATTAGATGTACTGGCCCAGCAAACCACAACATTGAGAAACGCTACCTATCAGAACAGATTAGCTTTAGACTACCTCCTAGCCCAGGAAGGAGGAGTATGTGGAAAGTTCAATCTAACTAATTGTTGCCTGGACATCGATGACGGCGGAAAAGCAATTATAGAAATAACTGCAAGAATGAGAAAATTAGCCAGTGTTCCAGTTCAAACTTAGAAAAGGTGATCCCCAGATTCTCTCTTTGGAGACTGGTTTTCATTTTTCGGAGAGTTCAAGACTTTAATAGGAGTAGTGCTGGCCACACTAGGAAGCTGCATAATACTCCATTGTCTCTTACCTTTCCTTGTTAGAAGTATTCAATCAACTATAGAGGCAACAGTAGCCAGGCAAACTACAACTCAGCTAATAGCTCTGCGTAAATATCAACCTTTGTCTAAATAAGAAAACTTGTCTCTTCAGGCAGAACTAAGTAATAGTGATGCCTTTTATTAAACTTATTTCATAAAAGGCATCAAAGGGGAGAAACTGAGGCAGAAATTTAAATAATAATAATAATAAATACTGCATTTATTCACGCCAAGAAAAGTAAAAGCTAAGGCCCAGAATATGGCAAGGCAAAGGCTAAAAAGAAAAGAACAAGTTTTCCTCTTGCCTAGCAGCTCACTTTAAGGACAGTTAGAAGATAACGCTGTCCGAATAGCCAAGGCCAAAGGAATGGGCTCCAGACACCCCCCTCCCTTCCAGAGCAAGCTTGAAAGAAAAAAGAGAAAGACAAGTTCTTCTACTGTTATTCTTTTCTCAGGCTTCTTAAGCATGATTAGCATGATTATGTTTTACAAATGTCTGTATTTAGCCAGTTCTTATTTTTCTTTTAATGCAGCTACAAGGCCACTGGCTAGGACACAAATTATGTTATGCTATAGATTACGTGACCTGTTACTGTATGAGTAACTGCTTTTATTTTGCTACTGTTTTTATTTTGCTTCTGTAAGACCGCTTATAAAAACCCTGCTCTTTGTTCAGGGCTCAGCTTTCGGATGTGAATCCTCTGAGCCGGTGCGTACCTAAAATAAACAAATCCTCCTGTACTCTGTATTGGTTCCTCTGTTCCTCAGTTTACCGCAACAGTCATACATTGATTGAAGCTACCCCATGACTGAAGGACATAAAATCATCTTGAAACCTGAAATACCTACAAATATCTTGGGTGCCATCAGAGAAACCCCCTAGTGGGGATGGCAGTGCCAAGAAGAGTTTCCTAACAACATGGAAATGGTTTGTACAGGATGGTGCCACCTGGGGAAGGAAACCTACTCATCAGCAGGGTTCAGTTCAGCCCATCCCTGCACTGCGGCAGTTCCCCCCACACCCATTCATTTCGCGGTCCCAAGTGGTGGCCACGTTAAGCCAGTACGCACGAGTTCTTCTGATGGGCATCGATGTGTCCTACTTGAAGGAACCGCCACATTTCCACAGGGCCGCGCCCCACGTGGCCACCCCTTCAATAAGCCAGGTTTCTACCACCCTCCTGCCTGACCATGCGGCCACTGCCCAGGAGCCAGTAAAAACCCAAACACAGGGGCGCCCACCACTGTTTGATTTTATTTTGTTTTGTTATGTTATGTTATGTTATTTATTTTATTTTTGAGATGGAGTTTTGCTCTGTCACCCAGGGAGTGGAGTGGAGTGGTGAAATCTCGGCTCACTGCAACCTCTGCCTCCCAGGTTCAAGCAATTCTCCTGCCTCAGCCTCCTGAGTAGCTGGGATTACAGGTGCCTGCCACCACGCCTGCCTAATTTTTGTATTTTTTAGTAGAGATGGGGTTTCACCGTGTTGCCCAGGCTGCTGTCAAGCTCCTGACCTCCAGTGATCTGCCCACTTTGGCCTCCCAAAGTGCTGGGATTACAGGCGTGAGCCACTGGGCCCGGCCTACCTTTCAATTCTTCCACCACTGCCAGGAAAACAGTGTGCAGTTCAGCCCACCAAGCTGATTTGTTTCCACCCTTCTTTGATCAGAGTGGCATCCCTCCAGACCGGATGTTTCCTATTCACCACTAACCAGGCAGCTCTTTCCTGGCCAGTTGACAGCTGTGTATGGGGCATTCCCCAAGCGATGATAAAATCCGGCAGCTCAAATGAGAATTTATGAACACAAAGAAGCAAACAACAGACCTACTTGAGGGTGGTCTACTTGAGGGTGGAGGGTGGGAGGAGGGAGAGGAGCAGAAAAGATAACTATCGGGTTAATGCGGTTTGGGTGTGTCCCCACCCAAATCTCATCTTGAATTGTAGTTCCCACAATCCCCACGTGTTGTGGAAGGGACCCAGTGGGAGGTAATTGAATCATGGGGCAGGTTATCCCCATGCTGCTGTTCTCATGCTAGTGAGTGAGTTCTCACAAGATCTGATGGTTTTATAAAAAGCTTTTCTCCCTTTTGCTTGGCACTTCTCCTATCTGATGCCATAAGAAGAAGAACATGCTTGCTTCCCCTTCCGCCATGATTGTAAGTTTCCTGAGGCCTCCCCAGCCATGCTGAACTGTGAGTCAATTAAACCTCTTTTTAAAATAAAGTACTCAGTCTCCTGGGACACGGTGGCTCAAGCCTGTAATCCCAGCACTTTAGGAGGCTGAGGCAGGTGGATCACATGAGGTCAGGAGTTCAAGACCAGCCGGTCCAACATGGTGAAACCCCATCTCTACTAAAAATACAAAAAGTAGCCAGATGTGGTGGCACATGCCCATAATCCCAGCTACTCGGGAGGCTGAGGCATGAGACTCACTTGACCCTAGGAGGTAGAGGTTGCAGTGAGCTGAGATCATGTCACTGCACTCCAGCCTGGGTGACAGAGTGAGACTTCATCTCTAAATAAATAAATAAATAAATAACCCAGTCTGGGGTATGTCTTTATCAGCAACGTGAGATACATGGGTACTGGGCTTAATACCTGGGTGATAAAATAATCTGTACAACAGGCCGGATGTGGTGGCTCAAGCCTGTAATCCCAGCACTTTGAGAGGCTGAGGTGGGAGGATCACCTGAGGTCAGGAGTTCAAGACCAGTCTGGCCAACATGACAAAACCCCATCTCTACTAAAAATACAAAAATTAGCTGGGCGCAGTGACAGGTGCCTGTAATTCCAGCTACCTGGGAGGCTGAGGCAGGAGAATCACTTGAACCCAGGAGGCAGAGGTTGCAGTGAACCAAGATCATGCCACTGAACTCTGGCCTGGGGGATAGAACGAGACTCTGTCTCAAAAAAAAAAAAAAAAAAATCTGTACAACAAACCCCTGCAACATGAGTTTATCTATGTAACAAACCTTCACATGTATCCCTGAACCTAAAATAAAAGTTAAAAAAAAAATCCAGCAGCTCCTCACACAGTTCCAGAGTCAGTCCCAGGGGATTCTCCCTGCTTGTGAGTCTCCTCCTTGCCTTCCCCAGCAAGGAGTCCCCATCCTTGCCTTCATATAGGATGGTTCACCATCCTATATGAACCATTTTCGTGTTGTTATGGAACTTTTCTTGGCGCTGTCATCTCCATTAGAGGGTTTCTGTGATGTCACCCAAGGTATTGTAGGTATTTCAGGTTTCAAGATTATTTTATGTCCTTCAGTCATGAGGTAGCTTCAATTAATGTCTAACAGCAAGTTAGTAAATGCCCCTCCAATGGAAATTTTCTAGTCCAAAGTCCCAGGTGGACTGGGTGTGATGGCTCATGCCTGTAATCCCAGCACTTTGGGAGGCCATAGTGAGAGGATTGCCTGAGTCTAGGAGTTTGAGACCAGCCTGGGCAATATGATTAAACCCTATCTCTACTACAAATACAAAAATTAGCTGAGCATGGTGGTGTGTGCCTGTAGTCCCAGCTACTCAGGAGGCTGAGGCAGGAGAATCGCTAGAACCCGGGAGGCAGAGGTTGCAGTGAGCTGAGATCATGCCACTGCACTCTAGCCTGGGCAACAGAGAGAGACTCTGTCTCAAACAAAACAAAACAAAACAAAACAAACAAACAAGCACCCTTACACACAGCGTTTTCCATGACCTGGGTAATGGGCATGTCCAGTAGAAACACATTCTGTTCATCACAAAGCCAACATCAAATGGCTTGTGTTCAAATCTGATGAGCTGCTCCGTCTGGGACATTTGACTTGGCATGTACACGAGGAAAGGAACAGGGACCTTTCTCAGGGTACACAGACCCTACAGTGACTTTTACCCAGTCCAGCAGTCCAGCTGTCCCCTCGGGAGTCACCTCCTGCGTGTCTGAATCAGCGACAGCTCCCCGTGATTGTCCCATGGTGAGCTGCGGGTGCTGTGTCAACCCAAACACACTCTTCCACCCTGCAGCATTTAAAACTGAAGACACTGCTCCTAAATCAGCTACTGCCAGAATCCATTTTCCTAAAGGCGCCCCAGGAAGCAGAAAACATGGAGCTACAAAATGAAACCCTTCCGTCACACTCCACGGCCTGGCTTTGGCAGTCGCTTGGTTCTGTCCTCCCTGCTGTGGACCACCTTGTTGGTGACCAGAGTTCTCAGAGGCACTTTCTGTTATTCCTGTGTCATTTTGCCCTTGGGAGTCAGCTTTGAGGCTAGCAGCCTGTCGTCCAAAAGGCCACCAGGATGGCCAGAGAGTAGAAAGAGCTGGACTGGCGATTTCAGCTTGCAAATCAGGGAGAGGTCATCTCCAGTGTGGACTGAAGGTTTGCTGTCTTCCAAGAGGGAAAGGGCAGGTGAGGTTGATGCCTCACAGGGCCTGTATCACACAGCAGAGTCACACGTATTCAGCAGGTTTGGAGGAAAAGCTATATTTGTTCATAATGGGGGTTGAGTGCACGTGCGATGGGTAAACATGCATGTAACACATTCCATGTTCACTTTGGGGTGGGGCTCTGGCTTTAAAATGAGGTGGAATGTGGCTCTTTTAATCAAAATGTGAGCTATAAGGCTGGGTGTGGTGGCTCACGCCTGTAATTCCAACACTTTGGAAGGCTGAGGTGGGAGGACTGCTTGAGGCCAGGAGTTCAAGACCAACCTGGGCAACATAACAAAACCCTCTCTCTACAAAAAAAAATTAAAAAAATTAAAAAGAAAAAGGGCAGGGCTGGGCACGGTGGCTCATGTCTGTAATCCCAACACTTTGGGAGGCCAAGGTGGGCAGATCATTTGAGGTTGCGAGTTTGACACCAGCCTGGCTAACATGGTGAAGCCCTATTTCTACTAAAAATACAAAAATTAGCTGGGTGTGGTGGTGGGCACCTGTAGTCCCAGCTCCTCAGGAGGCTGAGGCAGGAGAATAGCTTCAACCTGGGAGGTGGAGCTTGCAGTGAGCCAAGATCATGCCACGGCCCTCCAGCCTGGCCCACAGAGCCACCATCTCAGAAACAAAACGAAACGAAACAAAACGAAACAAAACAAAACAAAAAAAGAGGGAGGGTACAGTCACATTGTTTTGAGGTTTTGGTTACACCTACTGAATCCACACGGTGCATATGAAAAGGAGGCAGAGGAACAGTCCATTATGTATTCTTCTCGAGCTCAATAAAACTACACTTTTATGAGAAAGAAGTCAAATATGCATTGAGGTGGGTGGTGATGGCAGGTATCTTTTCTTTCTTTCCTTCCTTCCTTCCTTCTTTCCTTTCTTTCCTTCCCTTCCCTTCCTCCCCTCCTCCCTCCCTCTCTCCCTCTCTCCCTTTCTCTCTCTCTCTCTCTCTCTCTCTCTTTCCAGTCTCGGCTCACCACAACCTCCGCCTCCTGGGTTCAAGCGATTCTTCTGCCTCAACCTCCTGAGTAGCTGGGATTACAGGCATGCGCCACCACGCCTGGCTAATTTTGTATTTTTAGTAGAGATGGGGTTTCTCCATGTTAGTCAGGCTGGTTTCGAACTCCAACCTCAGGTGATCCACCTGCCTCAGCCTCCCAAAGTGCTGGGATTACAGGCGTGAGCCACTGCGCCCGGCCAGTGGGAACCATTTCTAGTCTCCTCTTGTTCCATGCCTGTGAAGATAAGCTGTTAATTGACATTGTCAGGGTGGCCTCTCTTCACGGGTGGCCTCTTATCTTGTTGCTCTGTGTTTAGGAACAAAAGGAAAGGCAGGATTTGTGTCACTTGGCTTCCCAGCTTAGCCCTTCCCTTTGGCATAGCAGGTTTGGGGTCTCCAGATTTTATTTTCCTTTCACAATTCTGACACCAACTCGGGGAAAACACACTGTGTTTTTTTACTTCTGACACCAGATGTGGGTGTTTTTTTCCACACCAAGCAGTTCTCCAAATACCAGCTGGGCAGTCCTGCAATGTAATCCAATGCTGCCTCTGTCGACCTGGCGTTGGCACAGACCCCACAGGTTAAGCGCCCAGTCCCACAGACTGCCTCCAGTTCGGATGCCAATCCCAAGTCCAAGCTCAGGCCTCCAGCACTTCTAACCCATTGCCTGTCAGTTGGGGGTTCTCACGACACTCTCCTAATGGTCCGTTATTTGCTAGAGCAGCTCACAGAACTTGGAAACACTTCACCGATTTATTAGAAAGGACACAAACTCAGGAACAGGCACATGGAAGAGATGCACAGGGCAGGGTGTGCTGGGGCGGGGCTGGGACCGAGCTTCCATCCCCTCTCTGAACATGCCACCTGCCCAGCATCTCCACCTGTTCAGCATCCTGGAAGCTCATCAGATCTAGTTGTTCAAGAGGTTTTGTAGTGCTGAGGGCAGTGGCTCACGCCTGCAATCCCAGAACTTTGGAAGAGGCCAAGGCAGGAAGATCCCTTCAATTCAGGAGTTCCAAACCAGCCTGGGCAGCGCAGGGAGACCTCTTCTCTACAAAAAATTTAAAAATTAGTCAGGTGAGTTGGTGGGCCTGGGTGACAAAAAAAAAAAAAAAAAAAAAAAAAAAAAAAAAAAAAAAAAATGAGACAGGGTCTCGCTCTGTTGCCCAGACTGGAGTGCAATGGTGCCGAATTTGCTCATTGCAACCTCTGCCTCCCGGGTTCAAGCGATTCTCCTGTCTCAGCCTCCGGAGTAGCTGGGATTACAGGTGCCTGCCACCACGCCCAGCTAATTTTTTTGTGTTATTACTAGAGATGGGGTTTCACCATGTTGTCCAGGCTGACCTCAGGTGACCCACCCGCCTCGGCCTCCAAAGTGCTGGGGTTACAGGCTTGAGCCACCGTGCTTGGCCAAAAAAAAGTTTTCAAAGAGGTTAATCTCTAGTCACCACGTCCCTCCTTCCTGGAGGTTAGCAGGAGGTGTTGAAAGTTCCAGCCCTGGAGTCCTTTGGTCTTTCTGGTGACTGCAAACCCTCCCCAATCTGAGGCCATTTGGGGGCCCTACCCTAATTTATCTCATTAGCATAAACTCAGCTGTGATCAAAAGGGCACCGTATGAATCACAAAAGACAATCCCATGACTCTGGAAATTCCAAGGGTTTTAGGTGCTCTATGCCCGGAACAGGGGACAAAGACCCAGTATATTTCACAGTATTCCACGGTTGTCTAATGTGAGCCGGTTTTATTTTTGTGAGCAAGTGATAAAATCTTAGAGTAAAGCCCCCAAGGGCTAGGGCTTATTTGTTATGGTTGCAGAATGTACCCTGTGCTGACAAACACACCAGGGGATTCTAAAGCGCCATCAGGGACCTGGTGTGGTGGCCCATGCCTGTCATCCCAGCACTTTAGGTGGCCCAGGAGGGAGGACTGCTTGAGGTTAGGAGTTTGAGGCAAGCCTGGACAACGTAGTAAGGACCCATCTCTACAAAAAAAATACAAAAATTAGCTGGGCCTGGTGGCACACACCTGTGGTCCCAGCTACTCGGGAGGCTGAGGTGAGAGGATCACTTGAGCCCAGGAGTTGGAGGTTAACGGTGAGCTATGATTGTGCCACTGCACTCCAGCCTGGGTGACAGAGCAAGACCCCATCTCTAAAATAAAATAAATAAAAATAAAGTGCAGCCAGGGGCGAGACTCACCAGAACCTCTGTGCCGTTCAGTTTCTTCATGTGTAAGATGTGAAAAGTCCCAGAGCCTCTGTCACAAGGCCCTTCTCCTAGGAAGGGGGTTAGGTGAATTGCACAGGTTGTGCCTGGTCCAGTGCTCTGCACACAGAAATGCTCAACAAACATCACTGTGAGCTCCTTCAGCAGTCAGGGACCTTCCTACTCCACTGGACCCAGAAGCACTGGGCACCACACTCTCTGTTCTTTATTTTTTCTTTTCTTTCTTTCTTTCTTCCTTTCTTCTTTATCTTTTTTTTTTTTTTTTTTTTTTTTTGGATAGTGTCTCACTCTGTCACCCAGGCTGGAGTGCAGTGGTGCAATCTTGGTTCACTGCAACCTCCATCCCCGAGGCTCAAGGGATACTCTCTCCTCAGCCTCCCAAGTAGATGGAACTACACGTGTGCACCACCACACCTGGCTAGTTAAATTTTTTTTTTTTTAGAGAAGAAGTCTCCCTAAGTTGTTCAGGCTAGTCTTGAACTCCTGAGCTCAAGAGATCCACATGCCTCAGCCTCCTAAAGTGCTGGGATTACAGGTGTAAGCCACCGTGCCTGGCCTGTTTCTCTCTCTTTTATTTTTTATTTTTTGAAACAAACAAGTTCTTACTTTGTCTCCCAGGCTGGAGTGCAGTGGGGTGAACACAAGCTCATTGCAGCCTCGACCTCCCTGGCTCAAGCGATCCTCCCTCCTCAGCCTCCCAAGTAGCTGGGACTACAGACATGTGCCACCATGCCAGGCTAACTTTCATATTTTTTGTAGATATGGGGTTTCTTCATGTTGCCCAGGCTGGTCTTGAACCCCTGAGCTGAAGCAATCCGCCCATCTCAGCCTCCTGAAGTGCTGGGATTACAGGTGTGAGCCACTGTGCCTAGCTTTCCATGTTCCTTTGTCTACTCAGGGAAAGGACTGCATCTTCTCACCCTTTGACCATTTCTTCTTTGTCCTGCTGAGTCATGGCAGCCCTCGTGCCATATGATTTTATTTTACACAACTGTATTCCATCCATCAGTTCCTTTGAGCGTTGGCCTGGTTCTGGAGGGAGGACCTCTGTGTCTCCTGGTAGCATCACCCGGAATAAGAAAAGAAGGAAGCAAGATGGCGCCTTTCAGGAACACAAGTCAGCCAGGGTTTCTGCACCATTCCTGGTCTATGCCCCGGGAGCCAGGGCCTTGACTCTGCAGAGCCCAGTCACGGGAAGAGGTGTCTGTGCAGGAAGTGGGTCGGAGAGCACCCAGCCTTCCAGGTGTGCTTCTCTCTTTTTTTTTTTTTTTGAGACAGAGTCTCGCTCTTGTTGCTCAGGCTGGAGTGCAATGGTGTGATCTTGGCTCACTGCAACCTGCGCTCCTGAGTTCAAGCGATTCTCCTGCCTCAGCCTCCCGAGCAGCTGGGATTACAGGCGTCCACCACCACACCCAGCTAATTTTTTGTATTTTTAGTAGAGATGGGATTTCACCACGTTGGCCAGGCTGGTCTCGAACTCCTGACCTCAGGTGATCCACCCACCTCAGCCTCCTAAAGTTCTGGGATTACAGGCATGAGCCACTGCTCCCAGCCCCAGGTGTGCTTCTCTTATCTCTGTGAGCCACCGCAAGCTTGTGGCCTGCCTTAGAAGTGGCTAAGGCCCCAGGAGTCTGAGGCCCCCAGGGTGTGGAGATGCTGGGAGAGAATCACAAGCAGCTGCTGTCCCTCCTGGGCCCCTGATGCAGCCCCTTCCTGGATCTTTTAGATAACACCAAGCCCCCCGCACGCATTGCAGTACAATGACATGCTTGATGCCTCCAGAGCTATGTCTGGCCTGTCTGGTACTTGGTCTCTTCTGCAAAGCTCCTGGGGCATCAGTCTTGCCTGACACTGACCTTCCTGAGTTGGCCCAGGATCCCACTGACATCTGCACCTCACTGAAGAGGCAATACCAGCCCACCTTGGGAACCAACCTCTGGCTCATCGGCTGCGAGGAATTAGGGATTCTGAGAGAGAATTCATTCATTCAGAGTGCTAACTGCACACCCAGGGTGGTAGTTGATGCTGAGCAAACACGAGTGAATAAAATGGATAGATGCCCCCTGCCAGAGCTGACAGCCTAGCAGGGCAGGGAGGAAGATGGGAAGCCTGTGAACATATGAATAACATTTGCTGACCCAGGAACGGACAGACAGCGAGCAGACAGTGACCTGGGGAGGCACCTACTGAGATGGAATGGTCTGGGCCCCATGCAAGCTAGAGAGGAGGATCTATAGCAGCTACACACTTATTTCAGCAGGGCGTGGTGGCTCACGCCTGTAATCCCAGAACTTTGGGAGGCCGAGGTGGGCGGATCACTTGAGGCCAGGAGTTCGAGACCAGTCTGGGCAATATGGAGAAACCCCATCTCTACTAAAACCACAAAAATTAGCCGGGCATGGTGGCACATGCCTGTAATCCCAGCTACTTGGGAGGCTTAGGTATGAGAATTGCTTGAACTCAGGAGGCAGACGTTTCAGTGAGTTGAGATCGCACTCCAGCCTGAGCAACAGAGCGAGATTCTGTCAAAAAAAACCAAAACACTTATTTCATATTCAAAAAAATATTCTAACTTAATTAATTAATTTTATTTATTTTTTTGAGACGGAGTCCTGCTCTGGAGTGCAGTGGCACCATCTCAGCTTACTGCAACTTCCATCTCCCAGGTTTAAGCAATTCTTTTGCCTCAGCCTCCTGAGTAGCTGGGATTACAGGCACACACCAGCATGCCCAGCTTTTTTTTTTTTTTTTTTTGTATTTTTAGTAGAGATGGGGTTTTGCCATGTTGGCCAGGCTGGTCTTGAACTCCTGACCTCAGGTGATCTGCCTGCCTCAGCTTCCCAAAGTGCTGGGATTACAGGCGTGCGCTACCACACCCGGCCTCTAACTTAATTTAATTTTATTATTATTATTTTTAGAGACAGGGTCTTGCAGTGTTGCCCCAGCTGGACTCAAAACTCCTGGGCTCAAGTGATCCTGCCGCCGTAGCCTCCTGAGTGGCTGGGACCACAGGACACATCTTATCCCATGAAGACTTGCTATGCTTTGAATGTCCCTTTGGAAGGGGAAGACTGCCTTCCACCCTCTGAAGATTTGCTGAAAATCAAATGTCAAAAGACAGATTAATAGGAGAAAAGGCATACAAATTTATTATGTGGGTGAGGGAGACTCATGCCATGATTACCATAACCCCGCAATGGGGTATAGGAGCTTATATCCCCTCTTTTCCTAGAGGAGGGAGGAGATGGGGAATATGGACGATTCTTCTGAGGGGCAGCAAATGGTTATTAGGGAAAAAGAACGGACCCAGGAGACAGAAATTAACTTGTAAATGATTCTCTCTGGAGTCTGAACGAGCCCAAGAGGCAGGCATGATCTGGGGGAAAAGTCTTTTTTTTTTTTTTTCTGAGACAGAGTCTTACTCTGTCCCCCAGGCTGGAGTGCAGTGGCGCGATCTCAGCTCACTGCAACCTCTGCCCTTCAAGTTCAAGCGATTCTCCCGCCTCAGCCTCCCAAGTAGCTGGGATTACAGGCATGCGCCACCGCGCCTGGCTAATTTTTTGTATTTTTAATAGAGATGGGGTTTCACCATGTTGCCCAGGATGGTCTTGAACTCCTGACCTCGTGATCCACTAGCCTCGGCCTCCCAAAATGCTGGGATTATAGGCGTGAGCCACCGCGCCCGGCCGATCTGGGGGAAAAGACTTTCTAAGTGCGGTTGCATCTTCAGACCTCGTCTGTCACAATGACTTAACAGGGAGGGGGTAGGAGGGGCCCTATTTGGAACGTCCAAAAGTTAGTTTGAGGTCAAAACCAGACTGCATTTAGAATTTGAAATTTGATTTTGGGAAGTTTGTTACGTATAAAAGGTTTGAAACACTTGATATCAAAATAAGAAAGGTTTAAAACACTTGATCAGGCCGGGCGCAGTGGCTCACGCCTGTAATCCCAGCACTTTGGGAGGCTGAGGCGGGCAGATCACAAGGTCAGGAGATGGAGACAATCCTGGCTAACACAGTGAAAGCCCGTCTCTACTAAAAATACAAAAAATTAGCTGGGTGTGGTGGCGGGCGCCTGTAGTCCCAGCTACTCGGGAGGCTGAGGCAGGAGAATGGCGTGAACCCGGGAGGCGGAGCTTGCAGTGGGCCGAGACTGCGCCACTGCACTCCAGCCTGGGTGACAGAGCAAGACTCCGTCTCAAAACAAAAAAACAAAAAAACAAAAAAACAAAAAAACAAAACAAAAAAACACTTGATCAAAATAGGATTACGGGTCATGGTAAAATAATAGTCATTCATTTAGCCAAAATGACAATTAAAAGATATCAGAAAGCAAAATCTTTACTTTTTGATAGAGAGGAGACTGAGTTTTCCAAACAATCAAAAGACCTAATAAAGACAGCAAGAGGGACATGCTGACCCCCCTGCCTTTTTTTTGGCAGTTTACTCAAAAGGTGAAGACAAAATTTACTATTTCTTATTAATACCACATGAAAATCTTGTTCAAAAGAAAACAAGTTCTATCCTTGCATCGGTATATTACTGTATGTTAAAGCTAATTTTATTTTATTGCATTTTATTTTATTTTTTTGACACAGAGTTTCACTCTTGTTGCCAAAGTGCTGGGATTACAGGCGTGAGCCACAGCTCCCGGCCTAAAGCTAATTTTAATAACAGCTTAAAAATAGATCTGTCCAGGCCAGGCACGGTGGCTCATGCCTGTAATCCTAGCACTTTGGGAGGCTGAGGCTGGCAGATCACTTGAGGCTGGGAGTTCAAGACCAGCCTGGCCAACATGGCAAAACCCTGTCTCTCCTAAAAATACAAAAAATCAGCTGAACAAGGTGGTGCACACCTGTAGTCCCAGCTACCCGGGAGGCTGAGGCAGGAGAATCACTTGAACCCAGGAGGCAGAAGTTGCAGTGAGCTGAGATTGTGCCACCGCATTCCAGCCTGGGTGACAGAACGAGATTCCGTCTCAAACAAAACAAAACAAAACAAAAATAGATTCATCCAATCTTAATCAGCTTTGACCACACAAGATTTCCACAAACCTTTTATAACCTCTTACAAAAACCTTTTTGAGTCTGTTTCTCCAACTTTCTATATCTATTGTTTTATTTTTCACTTTTTCAATTTAAAACCACCTTTAAATAACCTGTAAACTAGACAAAATTACTTTTCCTTTAACAAAACTGCATTCTCATGTTTTTTTGTAACCCTCCTTACCAAAAACACACCCTACTTTCTCTGTACACTTTGCATACAGAATTTGTTTTTCTTTTATCTGGTTTTTCTTATTGGGTTGTGTGTGTGTGTTTTTTTTAACAGGGTCTTACTCTGCTGCCCAGGCTGGAGTGCAGTGGTATAATCACAGCTCACCTCAGCCTCAACCTCTCAGGCTCAAGCCATCCTCTTGCCTCAGTCTCCCTACTAGCTAGGACTACAGGTATGCACCACTACACCCATCTAATTTTTGTATTTTTTTGTAGAGATGGGATTTTGCCATGTTGCACAGGCTGGTCTTGAACTCCTGGGCTCAAGAAATCTGCCTGCCTCAGCCTCCCAAAGTGCTAGGATCACAGGCATGAGCCACTATGCCCTGCCAGCAGTTTTAATTACATGTATTAACTATAGTTTTAACTCTTAGTAACTCTGATTTCCAGTGAAAAACCTAGGGGGTAATTTTAATTGTTATGTACCAGGTTCATAGCCCAAGACAGAGACAGAGCTGTGAGGACATGGCTGGAGGGTCCAACCCCTCCCAGCATGGTCAGGAGGCAGAGCTGGGCCAGGGAAGATGGGACGATATTGGGCTTAGCTCTGCTCAGCAGCTGCTGGCCTAGGCACTGAGGACACGCATATGTCACCAGGACTCACCATGGCCACCTGCCTAAAGCCTAGAATCTAAAAGCTCAAAACCAAAGACATGACGTCACAGACAAACAAGTATTAAAAATATCGCAGAAGTGGCCACGCATGGTGGCTCACACCTGTAATCCCAGCACTTTGGGAGGCTGAGGTGGGTAGATCACCTGAGATCAGGAGTTTGGGACCAGCCTGACCAATATGGTGAAACCCCATCTCTACTAAAAATACAAAAAAAAAAAAAAAAAAATTAACTGGCATGGTGGTGCACACCTGTAATCCCAGCTACTTGGGAGGCGGAGACAGGAGAATTGCTTGCACCTGGGAGGCGGAGGTTGCAGTGAGCTGAGATCATGCCACTGCACTCCAGCCTGGGCGACAGAACAAGACTCTCTCACAAAAAGAAAAAAAAAACAAGAAACAAAAATCACAGAAGCAACAGTTTTATGACCTTAAAACATATAACCAAGATTGTATAAATTACTCTGACCTATAGACCCAGGCAGAAATGTTTGAAATTCTGCAGATATTTTTATCTTATTTTACCAGAAGTTATTAAATTTATTTCATTTTATTTTTTAGCCTTTTATTTTTCATCTAACTACTTTCTGTGAGTTTTTAAAATTTTAAATAGAGGTAGGGTCTTGTGTTGCCCAGGCTGGTCTCAAACTCCTGGCTTCAAGCGATCCTCCCACTTCGGCCTCCCAAAGTGCTGGGATTACAGGTGTGAACCACCATGCCTGGGCACCAACAGTTTTAAAACTAGTTTCATTTATCAAAGATTACTAAAGTCATGTGAACTTGAAAAGCATTTAGGCTTATTTTTTTTTTTTTTTTTTTTGAGACGGAGTTTCGCTCGTCACCCAGGCTGGAGTGTAATAATGGCGTGATCTTGGCTCACTGCAACCCCCGCCTCTCAGGTTCAAGCGATTCTCCTACCTCAGCCTCCCAAGTAGCTGGGATTACAGGCACATGCCACCACGCCTGGCTAATTTTTTGTATTTAGTAGAGACGGGGTTTCACCATGTTGGTCAGGCTGGTCAAGAACTCCTGACCTTGGCTGATCCACATGCCTTGGCCTCCCAAAGTGCTGGGATTACAGGCATGAGCCACCACGCCCAGCCTTTGGCTTATTAATAATGAGGACCTGCTTATTTGTAAGTCAGTTTGGTACCATGTAGACAGTATACCAACAGACATGTATACACATGTATTAATACAAATACAAACAAACATAAATACAAATCTTATAGCTTTGATTTTTAAATTTTAGCCACAAGATAGGCAAAACTCACTGGTTTAAAAAGACAGTTAGACTAAATTATGCCACTGTAAATGGAACAAGTTATAGCTGAAGCCCTTACAGAGTTTTTGAGAAACCAGGGTAGCAAATTTATATTTCATTCAAAGCACAACAAGAGAAAGTAAGCATTTTAAAAGGAGCTCAGGTGTGTTAGAGGAAGATTAAAAATGAATGCCAAGATAACACAAAATCATAGGATTTCACTACAGGATTTTATAGAGACTATTGCATTTATATAGGTAACTTGTGGCCAGGCACGGTGGCTCATGCCTGTAATTCCAGCACTTTGAGAGGCCAAGGTGGGAGGATTGCTTAAGGCCAGGAGTTTGAGACCAGCCTGGGCAACATAATGAGATCTCATCTCTATTAAAAAAAAAAAAAAATGCTGGGTGCAGTGGCTCATGCCTATAATCCCAGCTACTCAGGAGGCTGAGGCAGGAGAAACGCTTGAACCTGGGAGACGGAGGTTGCAGTGAGCCAAGATCACGCCATTGTACTTCAGCCCAGGCAACAAGAGCGAAATTCTGTCTCCAAAAAAAAAAAAAAAAAAAAAAAAAAAAAAGCTGGGTGCAGTGGCTCATGCCTGTAATCCCAGCACTTTGTGAGGCTAAGGTGGGCTGATCAGTTGAGCCCAGGAGTTTGAGACCAGCCGGGGCAACATGGCAAAACCCTGTCTCTACCAAAAAAACATAAAAAATTAGCCGGGTGTGATGGTGCGTGTCTATAGTCCCAGCTACTTGGGAGGCTGAGGTGAGAGGATCCCTTGACCCCAGGAGGTGAAGGTTGCAGTGAGTCGGGATGGGCCCACACACAGTATGTATACGTGCGTAAATAGATACATAGTTTCTAGTTTAATTTCTATTTTCCAACTGGACCAATGAGCTCAGGGTGGAGTCCATTAACAAACAGAACCAACAAAGCTTTTGCAGTTTCCAGGGCCGGATACTTATCTATGCAAAATACAGGTGTAGCTGGAGGGCAGAGCATCTAGACCCCCAGAAATGAAGGATTCCATTTTTACACTGAAACTTGGGTCCCCGATAAGAAGGAAATGCTCTAGGACCGGCCTCCACAGAGCTTCCACAAGCAGCACACTGAAAAGGCATCCCCCAAGGCTGATGTGTGGTCCAGTGCCAATCAGCCCCTTCTGTGATCAGCCCATCCACCATGGGAGCCTTCTTCCTCTGTGGTGTTTCCATTGCGTCCAAGTGTTCTAACCTTTCTTTCTTCTCTTTCCTCCTTCCTTCCTTCCTTTCCTTTCCCTTTCTTTTTCTTTCTTTCCTTCCTTCCTTTTCTTCCTTTCTTTGTATTTCTCTCTCTCTCTCTCCTCTCTCTCTCCCCCTCCATCCCTCCCTCCCTTCCTTCTTTTCCTCCCTCCCTCCCTTTCCTCCTCATCCTCCCTTCCTCTTTCTCCTTCCTTCCTTCCTTCCTTCCTTCCTTCCTTCCTTCCTTCCTTCCTTCTCTCTCTCTTTCTTTTCGAGACAAGAGTCTCGCTCTGTCACCCAGGCTGGAGTGCAGTGGCGCGATCTTGGCTCACTGCAACCTCTGCCTCCTGGGTTCATGCGATTCTCCTGCCTCATCCTCTCAAGTAGCTGGGACCACAGGTGCATGCTACCACGCCTGGCTGATTTTTGTATTTTTAGTACAGACAGGGTTTCACCATGCTGGCCAGGCTAGTCTCAAACTCCTAACTTCAGGTGATCTGCCTGCCTCAGCCTCCCAAAGTGTTGAGATTACAGACATGAGCCACCGCACCTGGCCTCAAATCGTGCCTTTCTTATAGAAAGTCACAAAGAAACAAGAAGCCCCTGCAGTAATAACTATTCACTGCAACCACCGTCAGCCACCTCCAAAATTGTAGCCCTTGCCAGTGACTTGCCAGTTGCCGCACACACAGAGGTCAAGCGCTCTCTCACAGTACAAAATAATCCTGGGTATCTCAAAAGCCAAAGAGATCTGGTAACTCAATGCAGAAGACAGCAGCGCTTTAGACCTGAGGGTCTTGGGAGCTCATGACTCTTGGGGCTCCACAAGGAAAACAGAAGACCCCAAATAGGGGATGTGCAAGGCACCTTTTTCTATGTTCTTCAAGGGGTCTCAGGGCTGCTAGAAGTCTCCCCTAGATTTCTTCATGTGGTATCAAAGATGGCAAAAGGAAGGAGTCTTAGAAGAGCAAATTTGGGGAAATTTTAAGTTTTCTAAAAGGTAAATGAAATTCTACATTTTTCTCAGCAAAAATCATGTCAACATGTGGTGGCTCAAGCCTGTAATCCCAGCACTTTGGGAGACTGTAGAGGTGGATCACATGAGGTCAGGAGTTCGAGACCAGCCTGGCCAACACGGTGAAATCCTGTCTCTACTAAAAATACCAAAAAAATTAGCCTGATATGGTGCTGCGCACCTACAGTCCCAGCTACTTGGGAGGCTGAGGCAAGAGAATTTCTTGAACCCGGGAGGCGGAGGTTGCAGTGAGCTAAGATCGCGCTATTGCACTCCAGCCTGGATGACAGAGCAAGACTCCGTCTCAAAAAAAAAAAAAAAAGGAAGCAAATGGTTGTAGTTCAGGGCTTCCTCTTTAGCAATTTTTATTTATTTTTTTATTTTTATTTTTTTTAGATGGAGTTTTGCTCTTGTTGCCCAGGCTGGAGTGCAATGGCACGATCTCGGTTCACCAAAACCTCTGCCTCCCGGGTTCAAGCGATTCTCCTGCTTCAGCCTCCTGAGTATCTGGGATTACAGGCATGCGCCACCACACCTGGCTAATTTTGTATTTTTAGTAGAGACGGGGTTTCCCCATGTTGGTCAGGCTGGTCTCGAACCCCCGACCTCAGGTGATCTGTCCACCTCGGCCTCCCAAAGTGCTGGGATTACAGGCATGAGCCACAGCACCAGGCCTGTTCTGTCCCCATTAAACACTCACCTCCTACTCCTCCCTCCTCCAGCTCCTGGCACCCACCATCCTACTTTCTGCTGCTGGAATTCGACTACTCTAGGGACCTCATGTAAGCAGAAACATACAAATGCTTGTCTTTTTGTGTCTGGCTTCTCTCACTGAGCACAGTGTCTTCAAGGTTCATCCGTGTTGTGACATGCATAAGAATTTCCTTCCTTTCTATGGCTGAATGATATTCCATTGTGTGGATGGACCACATTTTGTTGATCCTTCCATCCATGGATGGACACTTGGGTTGCTTCCACCTTTTGGCCATTGTGAACAGTGCTGCTACGAACATGGTTGTACAAATGTCTCTTCAAGACCTTGCTGTTGGCCGGGTGTCATGGTTCATGCCTGTAATCCCAGCACTTTGGGAGGCTGAGGCGGTGGATCACCTGAGGTCCGGAGTTCAAGACCAGCCTGGCCAACGTGGTGAAAACCCGTCTCTACTAAAAATACAAAAAATTAGCCGGGTGTGGTGGTGCACGCCTGTAATCCCAGCTACTCAGGAGGCTGAGGCACGACAATCACTTGAACCCAGGAGGTGGAGGTTGCAGTGGGTCGAGATCACACCACTGCATTCCAGCCTGGGCAACAAGAGCAAAATTCCATCTTAAAAAAAAAAGACCCTGTTGTCAATTCCTTTGTGTATAGCCCCAGAAGTGGAACTGCTGGATCCTATGATAATTTGAGGAAACTTGTCTAGTTTTTAAAAGGAGTTAACTTTCACCAGTTTGATATTGATAATATTTTATATATTTATTTATTTATTTATTTATTTTTGAGACAGAGTCTCACTCTGTCTCCCAGGCTGGAGTGCAGTGGCGTAATCTCTGCTCACTGCAGCCTCTGCCTCTGGGGTTCAAGCGATTCTCTTGCCTCAGCCTCCCCAGTAGCTGGGATTTCAGGTGCACGCCACCATACCTGGCTAATTTTTGTATTTTTAGTAGAGACAGGGTTTCACCATGTTGGCCAGGCTGGTCTCAAACTCCTGACTTCAAGTGATCTGCCCGCCTCAGCCTCCCAAAGTGCTGGGATTATAGGCGTGAGCCACCACACCCGGCCAATATTGGTAATATTTTATAGGCATGTCACCAAACAGTTCCCCAGACGGCAGTGGCTGTAGGTAATACAAATAGTGAACACTGACTGAGCACTTGCTGTGGGTGGCTTGCTAACTGCTGGATTCCTCACAGCAACGCATTAGGTTTGGTGCTAGGATGACCCCCATTTGACAGATGAGACAGGGGCTGGGTAACTTGCTCAAGATCACACCCAGCTCACTGCGGTGGGTCTGGGATTCACACTCAGCTCTCTAGCTGCAGAACCCATGCTTATACCCCACCCCACCACCAAGCTGAACTGCCTGACTGCAGCAGGAGTCTCCAGAACCTGTTTTTTATTTCAAGCATAGTAAGAAATGGAGATGTGCTTATGTCAAAGAATATGGAATAGGCCAACGATTCCCGTCTTAAACATCCTATATCCTCCACATAGAACAGAGACCACACGAGACGCTGCTGGGCTGGCTGGGAGAGAACCTAGAGAGGGGGTGGGTAAGGGGAAAGGATGCGAGGCCTCATGATTCTAGAGACATCACTTTCAGATGGAGATAGCATGAGCTACCGCATTTAGAAATTTATTACTTCCAGATGTGGCTGCATTAAAGACGCAAGCACACCACAGCCCCAGGTCCCTCCCACCACCCCCAGCTTCGCTCCAACCCATGTGGAGCCCTGGAGGCCTGACTCTCTGGGTTCTCACGTCTCCAAATTCAGGATGCCCGGGATGGGCGGGACCAGGAGCGCTCAGCCCACTGGGATGGCGCCCCCTGCTGCACGCGGAGAACACGATGGGGGAGCTGGGCCAGCACCTACCAGGGCGCTGGGCACCTGAGGGGTTTTCTTATCTCCAGATCTCAGAGCGACTCCCCGTAGGACTCCTGGGGAAAATACTTAGCCCGGTCGGATTACAGGTTTGTATCTGTCACTTGAAGCCCTAACTCTTCTTTTGGAGGATGGCTCTGTCTCTGTGAATGAACCAAACCAGGGGCCTGGCATCATCTGAGAGCCCCTCATCCCCACGCCCAGGCCCTTCCCTTTGCTGGTTCCTTCGCTACTCTGGCTCCAGGACCCTGTCCCTTCTCACCTGGGTAGCTCCCAGCAGGCCCTGCTGCCTGCCTCAGCCACCCCTATCGATCCCAGCAGCCGAAGCCCTCTGGGTCTGCCTGCTACTTCCAAGACTGAGTTCAGCACAGCCTGGGCCTCTGCTCTGTCCCTGATGTTGTCAGCTCCCAGAATGTGCTGTGCCCACTCCCCAGCTGTCCCTCCTCCTGTCCTGCCCAGCCCTCCTGGATCCCTGCTGCGCTGTGTCACTCCCCCTGCACTGTGATCCCTGCCCCTGCTCGACTGTGTGAGGCAGAAGGGCCAGGAGCAGGGACCCGAGGCCACCTGCTCTGAACCCCAGCCTTACAAAAGCCCCGCTGGCGACAGATCTATTTCGATTACTCAGATGGAATTTGCTGTTCTTGTCCATCTCGTGGAATCTAGGTTGCGCCTCTTTTGATGTCAGCTCCAAGTCCCAGCTGCGTCCCCGCCCCGCTCCCCTGGGCCCTGCCGCCGCCACATGGGGTGGAGGGCTGCCAAGAATACTATTTATCCAGCCCTGGGAGGGCCATGCTTGTCATTCTCCCCGAGTTCCTGTTTTCTCTGGCTCGGGGGCCTGGTGCTTACAGACATGCTGCTCCAGTTAAACTATCTACAACAGGCATGCACGGCTTTAAACCAGAACACAGAAACCTGGTCTCCTTGGGAAGCAGGAGTTTATTTTTATCCTTTTGTAAGTATTAACTCGGTAATCACAACAAACACGGAGCAATCTCAATGCTGTTTATCCGGAGGACAGTCTGCGGGGTCGTGACGACTGAAAGAAAGGATGTCACAGGCTTGACCACAGACCCTGACTGTTGTCATCAGTTACAGCAGGGGCTCTGCACACAGCCCTCCCCAGCCAGCGCGACCCCGCCAACGTCCCCTGCTGCACATGGCCGTGTTTATCTCCAGGTGTGCACTGACTGTCTCGCTAGCTTGTTCGTTCACTCTGTTGGCAGGTGCAGAGGCTGGGACACCAGACGCCTCGTGGCCAAGAGTGCCCTGCGCTGGCACCTCACCTCTCCTCCCACACTGTCTATGCTGTGACTTCCGGAGTGCGTGGGAGGATGGCCCCACCTGAGTGACCTTGAGGCTACCTGGAAGTGTCAGAAGGTACACGAGAGGCTCCCCTACCCAGATGACTCTAAGGTGACAGCCAATACCAGTATTCTGGGTATATTTAACTATGCCCACTGTTGGTGGTTTAGGCCGGCAACTGCAGTTATAGCAAGAGCTGTGAGGGACAGAATTCTGCAGCCGCTCAGCTGTGTGGCCCATGCCCCGTGGGTGCCATCCCTCAGGATGCCCACTGTGGGGGATGTCCTCAGTGCAGACCTGCTAGGACAGCCCTACACCTGCTCGCGGATTCACTGCTGCTTTGGGGACAGTGCTAGGCATCATGGGTTGGAACAAAGTGGGGTCACGCGTGGAGGGTGGAGGAGAAGGGGAGCGAGGTGGGTTCACGTGCAGAGGGTGGAGGAGAAGGGGAGCGAGGTGGGTTCACGTGTGGAGGGTGGAGGAGAAGGGGAGCGAGGTGGGTTCACGTGTGGAGGGTGGAGGAGAAGGGGAGCTAGGTGGGTTCACATGTGGAGGGTGGAGGAGAAGGGGAGCGAGGTGGGTTCACGTGTGGAGGGTGGAGGAGAAGGGGAGCGAGGTGGGTTCACGTGTGGAGGGTGGAGGAGAAGGGGAGCGAGGTGGGTTCACGCGTGGAGGGTGGAGGAGAAGGGGAGCGAGGTGGGTTCACGCGTGGAGGGTGGAGGAGAAGGGGAGCGAGGTGGGTTCACGCACGGAGGGTGGAGGAGAAGGGGAACGAGGTGGGGTCACGCGTGGAGGGTGGAGGAGAAGTGGAGCGAGGTGGGGTCACGCGTGGAGGGTGGAGGAGAAGTGGAGCGAGGTGGGGTCACGCGTGGAGGGTGGAGGAGAAGGGGAGCGAGGTGTGGTCACACGCAGAGGGTGGAGCAGAAGGGGAGCGAGGTGGGGTCACGCGTGGAGGGTGGAGGAGAAGGGGAGCGAGGTGGGGTCACACGCAGAGGGTGGAGGAGAAGGGGAGCGAGGTGGGGTCACGCGTGGAGCGTGGAGGAGAAGGGGAGCGAGGCTGGACCCTCTGGGTGCTCCCTCTAGGATGAGGGTGGCAAGTGGGCAGTGGCAGCCAGGTTGAGACCTGCCTGGGCTTCCTGTCCCGAGACCCACGTGCCCCACACCCTCCGTCTACATGCGCCTGGGCAACCAGCACCGTGCAACAGGGCCCAGCGGTACTTTCTCTAACTTACTTCTTTTCTTCTTGAAGTTTTTCCTTTTCCTGAATCTCATAATGATTCTTGGCCATGATTCTGTCTTTTCAATGACTGTGGCTTCTACTCGAACAAGATCCTTTCTAGAAGGAAGAAAAATCAACAATAATGTACCTTTTGGATTATTTTTCAAATGCCTTAGGTGAGAATTTCTAAAATGAAGTTATACTTTCTCTTTTGTTGATTATAAAAGTAATACGCCCTCAATGGAAACATTTTGAAAACCACGAAAAAGGACCACAAAGAACAGTTCCAGGGAGTCTGAACAAATCTTCAGAGGACCACACTGTCATGAAACAGCAAGAGACCAATAATTTGGTCTGGATGTTCTCATGGGCCCTAAATGTCCACTATTATTAAGTATAAATGTTGTGTTTGGTGTCAACAAAGAATATGAATGCAACTCCCCACCTGGCCTAATTGCACTGTGACCACTGTCTGCATGTCCAGCCCTGGAGCCCCAGACAAAGCCCAGCACTTCACAGCCATTACCCGAGGAGTGGCTTGCCAAGCAGCGTGAAGTTGTCTGCCCCAACCAGCAGGACCTGAAAAAATTCAACAGGTGTGTTTCATCAGTGGCTCATTACGATGAGTAAGAACAGTCGCTAATAACAGGTAGTGATGTGAACACCACACAAAATGAGAAAGACTGAAAACATTGTGACATGAATTTCATCTGCTGTTTAATGATCTCTTTAATATCTACAACCGGGGCTGTGAGCTGACAAGTGGCAGCACTGCACAGCCGTGGGGCTGCCTAAGGGAAACGCTCCAACCCTCAGAGGAGACGCACAATTTGATTATTAGATACCATGGATATGCATCCAGATAGCTGCTGTAATCCTCATACCAACGGTGACTTCAAAAACCCTTTCTATCTCCGGCCAGGCGCGGTGGCTCATGCCTGTAATCCCAGCACTTTGGGAGGCCGAGGTGGGTGGATCACAAGGTCAGGAGATGGAGACCATCCTGGCTAACACAGTGAAATTAGTCTCTACTAAAAAAATACAAAAAATTAGCTGGGCGTGGCGGCATGCACCTGTAGTCCCAGCTACTCAGGAGGCTGAGATTGCACCACTGCACTCCAGCCTGGGCGAAAGAGCGAGACTCTGTCTCAAAGAAAACAAATAAACAAAAAAAACAAAACCCTTTCCATCAAAGCATAACATAGAGAGAAAAAGCACAAATCATACCATCGTGTCTCTTAGCGCAGTTTACAGTTCTACTAATATTGCAATGATTGAGGCTCTCCTGTATTCTTTTAACGACTGCAAAATTCTCAAGAGCCAGGCAACCATTCTCAATGCCGGGAAATCACAACACCAAGTGTGGCTGCAGATGAAGACATCTTTGCTTCCAAATGCAACAGTGTTCTTTCTTCTTTTTGTGACCCAGAGTCTCGCTCTGTCGCCCGGGCTGGAGTGCAGTGGCGTGATCTTGGCTTGCTGCAACCTCTGCCTCCCAGGTTTAAGTGATTCTCCTGCCTCAGCCCCCTGAGTAGCTGGGACTACAAGCGCCCGCCACAAACCCCGGCTAATTTTTTTTGGTATTTTTATTAGAGATGGGGTTTCACCATGTTGGCTAGGCTGGTCTCAAACTGACCTCAGGTGATCTGCCCGCCTCGGCTTCCCAAAGTGCTGGGATTACAGGCGTGAGCCACCACGCACGGCCTACAGTGTTTTTATTAGATGTTGGAGATCATCTTAAATTTTACTGATAAGAAAAAATCCAATCATACTCAACTTAAATGTCTAGAGACAAAGTATATCATATAACAAACTCAGCGGACACGCATATTAGATAGTGACAAATAATAAAATAAGTATTTTTAGAGTTTGTTTCAGCATGACATGTGCACTCCCACTGGGTTTCCTGTTATAAAAAACAATCTGCTTAGGAGGGGCTTTCTAGAATTTTTTGTTAATGTGAAATGTTTCAAATATGCAAACGTCTGCCTTCAGAGGAGGAGCTTTAATTCATAAAGAAAACCATGTAACTTATATTGATAATTAAGCATCCCAGAAAAATTACCTGTTGCAGAGGTAATTATAATTTTATAAAAAGAGTGGGCAGGCCGGGCGTGGTGGCTCACGCCTGTAATCCCAACACTGTGGGAGGCCGAGGCGGGCAGACTGCCTGAGGTTGGGAGTTCAAGACCAGCCTGACCAACATGGAGAAACCCCATCTCTACTAAAAATACAAAATTAGCCAGGCATGGTGGTGCATGCCTGTAATCCCAGCTACTCAGGAGGCTGAGGCAGGAGAATCACTTGAACCCGGAAGGCAGAGGTTGCAGTGAGCCGAGATTGTGCCACTGTACTCCAGCCTGGACAACAAGAGCAAAACTCTTTCTCAAACAAACAAACAAACAAACAGAGTAGGCAAAAATCAAATAGACGCCCCCAGCAAATAGAATCATAGCTGAAGGCTAGAAATGCCTAGCTAAATAAACAGACTGGCCAGGCACGTTGGCTCATGCCTATAATCCCAGCGCTTTGGGAGGCCGAGGCAGGTGGATCACCTGAGGTCAGGAGTTCGAGACCAGCCTGACCAATATGGTGAAACCCCATCTCAACTAAAAATATAAAAATTAGCAGGGCGTGGTGGCATGCACCTGTAATCCTAGCTACTCGGGAGGCTGAGGCAGGAGAATCACTTGAACCCAGGAGGTGGGGGTTGCAGTGAGCCAAGACTGCGCCATTGCACTCCAGCCTAGGTGACAGAGCGAGACTGAGTCTGAAAAATAATAATAAACAGACAAACCATGCAGTTTTTTTTGAGACAGGGTCTCGCTGCGTTGCCCAGGCTCGAGTGCAGTGGCCAATCACGGCTCACTGCAGCCTCAACTTCCCAGGCTCAAATGATCCTTCTACTTCAGCCCCACAAATAGCTGGGACTACATGTGTGTGCCACCATGCCCACCTAATTGTTTGGAATTTTAGTAGAGATGAGGTCTCTGAGGTCTCGCCATGTTGCCCAGGCTAGTCTTGAACTCCTGAGTTCAAGCAATCCCCCACCTTGGCCTCCCAACGTGGTGGGTCACCAGTGTGAGCCACCATGCCTGGCCTAGACCATGCAGTTTTGAATGGTCGGTGAGGTAAATTAGCCTGTCAACCAGTGTTTACTATTGAAAAACAGCAGCAGCTGTCAAAGCTAATGACAGAGTACTGTCTTAGCAGAAACTTAACAGTTTTTTCCTCATAGACAGGGGCTAGAAAGTGCACTACATCCTTAGCCGGGATTTTTATTATCTTTGCAATCAAGCATTTTTCTATGGGAATATATTAATAAGACTGGAACACAATAAAGACATGTTTCTGCCCTCAGCACTGTTTTATGTGCTGTCTCCCTTCCTCCAGGGAGCAGACCTGCTGGGCCAGGCACCGCCCTCAGAGCAGTGGAAGCCTGCCCTGCCCTTGGACCCCAGCCCCGCCGTGGGCGCCCCCCAAAGTCCCTTCTGAGCCTCAGCTTTGTTGGCCTCCACCTGAGACGGGGTCGGCGAGGGTCCCTCCTCCGTGTGAGCTGGGGCGTGGGGATTACATACTTGGTGGCTGAGTCCCTGAATATCCAGAGAAGCTCGGTGGTCTCACCTTCTCCAGTCGAATTCTCTCTCCACACGCAAGGTCTAGTTCATTTCCAATTAAGATCAGGTCTTCAGAGGTCACCTTCCACTGGCGGCTGGCAAAGTGCACCACGGCAAAGAGCCTGCCATACTGCCCCGTGGCGATCAGCTCATTCACCTTCTTCACGATCTCTGCAGGGGAAGGCGGGTGGGTGGGCAGTCACCCTCACCTGCTCCCCCACGCGCTGCAGTGTGATGTGCAGCTCCTGGTGGTGGGGCCCTAGGGTGGACCTGACAGCCAGCACCCCTTGTGAGCACCTCACTGCTGGCGGCCCAGCCCCTGC
Organism: Pan troglodytes; assembly: GCF_028858775.2. Lineage (NCBI taxonomy): Eukaryota > Metazoa > Chordata > Mammalia > Primates > Hominidae > Pan > Pan troglodytes. The sequence continues at coordinate 70,944,508 of NC_072407.2, forward strand.
TCCACCCCCTGCAGGCACAAGGGCAGGCACAGGGTCAGTCTGCTGCTTCAGGAGCACCAGCACTGTGGCACATGGGGCTTTCACAGAAGGAAGCTCCCCAAGACTGCAGAGAACGCCCAAACCGCCTCATGCAACTCCCTTGCCTAAGCACTCGGCACGCCTGGCTAGGTTTCTACAACTCTAGGGTGGGCGAAACCCTCCACCTGGTTCATTCTCATGAGAATGAGGAGCCAGCAGACCAGAAGTGTGCAAATCCCAGGAAGCGAAAGGAGAGGACTTTGCAATGAGGAGCCCCCTGTATCCCAACCCCATATCCCACCCCCGGCGCAGGACGCGTTCCCCCTGCATGCCTGTGCCCAGAGGGGCTCCGTGCTCAGTTCCTGTTATCTCTGCTCTGACCCAGGTCACAGTCCCCTCTCTTCTGCACCGTTTACTCTGAACAAGCATTTAATGGGCACCGATCCCCCGGCCTGACCGAGGGCGAGACACACAGAAGGGATGACCCAGTGCCTGCCCTGGAAACACTGTCAACACCAGAAGCACCAGCACCGAGGGTGAAACTCTTGGCGGACTTGTTTCACTCGCATGGAATCTCAAACGGTATTTAACATATAAGAGGATTCCACTCGAGGATCTTGATTTCCAGTGTTCTGGAAAGCGAGGATCATGGCAAGAGTGGCTAATGATCCTGTCCCTTCTGACACGGGCTCCAGGTCGACATGAGTCCTGATACCTCTGCATGTTTCTCCAACAGCCCGGGTGGCACCGGCTTCCAGTAATTGTGCTTAACTGTGCTAACTGGGGAGAGCTGTCGCTGCACCCACCAACAGCAGCAGACGAGATGGAGCAGGGGCCCCCTGCCCTCAATTATGCCACCTGCCTGCAGTGTGGCAGGTGTTCAAGGAGTAGTTAATGAAAAACATCTGAAATTCTGGTGTTAACTGGTGAAAATGGACATGAGTGCTGGCACTGTGCTGTGTCTGGGAGCATCTGGAAACATGAAGCCTCGTTCTGTGGCCTGGTGACAACCTCTGTGGCTGACTGGAGCAGGGTCTAGGTGGTGCCCTCTAGCTTCTCTCTCCCAGGGAGGTCTTACCTGCATGGTGTCTGGTCTCCTCAACTGGGTCTGGCAGAACAACTTCTGGCCAAGGTGGTGAACTCAGGGATGTTTTAGGAACATATCTGTAAAACACATTTCGTAGACAAATGTCACAAGCACCTGAAAAGGCAGCTCAAATCCTCTAAGAAATGGCCACACACAAATGTTAGGAAGGGATCCCCGGCAACAAAAGGCTCGCTCTTTCGGACAGGCCCCGCCCCTCTGGGGTAACCCCGAGGACAGGCTCCCTGTATCCTTTTAGAGCCACAGGGAACAATGGCTCATCATTCAATAATCAAAGCAGGAACTCTCACTGTTCTGCAAAAGAGCCCTCACTTGGGTACTTCTCAGTGCTGGAAGGGTGCCCATCCAAGAAGGCTGGGCTTGTGGTGTCTTGGGGCACATTTATCTTGGAGGCACAGGCTGCCTCTACTTTCCCCACAACCCGGGACACAGGGCCAGCAGCTCTCCCGCCTCCCTTGGCATCCAGTGGCCCTGGAATGGCAGCTCCAATGACCCTTCACCACATCCTGCTCAAACAGGACCATGACGTTCCCTGCTCCACCTCCACCTCCTCCCAGGTAGGTGCCTGCTCTTCCTTCACACCCAGGTGAGTGCCAGGCAGAACTGGCTCGGAACCCCAGACAATTCTGTGTCCTGGTGTCTACAACTGAGCAAATGGGAAAACAAGCACCCGCCTGAAAGGGCTGTGTTAGGTATTAGATGGCTACTGTTCACAGCCGGTCCCAGCACGGCCAGTGAGGGTCGGTGTTAGGAGTGCTCAGTCTCAGCAGCTATAGCACTGCGGTCCCCAGCCACTTCCTCTCCCCACCCTCAGGATGCCAAGCTTGGTGCGGGCAATGCCTTTTTTTTTTGAGACGGAGTCTCGCTCTGTCACCCAGGCTAGAGTGCGGTGGCATGATCTCAGCTCACTGCAACCTCTGCCTCCAGGGTTCCAGCGATTCTCCTGCCTCAGTCACCTTAGTAGCTGGGATTACAGGCACATGCCACCACATCTGGCTAATTTTTGTATTTTTAGTAGAGATGGGGTTTCGCCACATTGGCCAGGCTGGTCTCGAACTCCTGGCCTCAAGTGATCCGCCCACCGGGCCTCAAGTGATCCGCCCACCTCGGCCTCCCAAAGTTCTGGGATTACAGGCATGAGCCACCGTGCCCAGCCCAAGATCTTCTTCATTTCCTAACTCTCCCCTGCCTGCTCAGCCTCAGGTCGGTGGAGGGGAGAGGAACGGAGGAAAGAAAGAGGGGGGGCCTAGATTCAAAAGGAGGTGGGGTCTTTCTTTCTGTAGTCTACAAAGAGGAAGGGTAGGTAGATCCCAAACCGAATTATTCAGAACCGTTTTTAAGCTTTTATTGCTGCTGCCACTGCAAAGTAAAATTTCAGTCTTTCTACTCCAGGGTTGCATTAGGAGGAAGAAAACGACTTGCTCCATATGCAAAATGCACCGGCCTCCACACCAAAGACCAGGCCCACCCGTCCTGTTGGCTGGCGCGCAGGAGGGGCTCCACACGAATCTGGGAGAGGAATGAATGCTTTCCCAGTGGGGTAGGGCTTGGAGCTCCTAGAGACATGAACTCCGTGATCTGTGGTTGGTCAATGACCTTGAGAGACAAGGAGGACAAGGAAGGTGCTGCTCTCTACAAAACGTCTTTGACCTGTTTGATGTCTAGTCTCCCCATACGGGTCCAGCAGTGCCCAGTGTGAGAAGAACACGCTGGCAGGAAGGTGCTAACCTCTCACACAGGACACAGGGGTAGTAGGCACAACCTACCCACATGCTCACTTACAACTTCTTCCTATGCTCAGAATGTTTTGCCGCTTCTTTGAGAAGCAAGAAAGACTCCCACATCTCCCCACTGCAGAGGATCCCTGGAGTCCCAGCAGCAGTTCCAGCAGCCAATGTTTTGTGAGTGCTGACTGTATGCCAGGCACTGTTCTAAGCACTTTAAATGTATACATTTACTTAATCCTCTCCAACACCCATGCAGATAGAAATGAACACTACTTCCATCTTGCAGAAGCCTGGCGTCCCAGGCTGTGAGGGGCAGCCAGAACTGCACCCCGGGGGGGTCCCTACAGTAACTGCTATCCCTGCACTGCTCCTGTGTCTCCCACCAGTGAGTGGAACTTTGTCGAATGTTTTCTGCAGTTTATGATACCTAAAAATGTTTTCTCAAGTATAAAATTTTAACACTGAATGTGCTTTTTCAAATAATGAGTTTCTCTTAGAGACTCTGATACAAACTTCCTCATCAGAAATCTTGAGTTAAGACTTCAAGCTCCTCCATAATAAAAGAGAGCAAACACATACGGAATTTCTCTTTGGTCTCTTGCAGTTACGTCTTCTTTTAAGGGTCTCAGAAAAATACCGTCAAAAAAGTTAAAGTTGAAAGTGGTGGTGCATGCCTGTAATCCCAGCTACTCAGGAGGCTGAGGCGGGAGGACCACTTTAGGCCAGGAGTTCAAAACCAGTCTGGGAAACATAGTGAAACTCTGTCTCTTAAAAACAAAAGAGGAAATTTAAATATTATTGAGAACCAAAAGGTAGGAAGTTTTGACTTTAGAAAGATGGTTCTACAAATGAAAGGAAAAGAGGCACCAAAACCCACATTTTGATATTACCCTGGTAGATATGAGGTGCTCTGTGAATTGAACCTTCGAGAAGCAGACCAAAGGGAGGCTGAGGGAAGAAGAGAAACACAGATCATTACCATTAATACTACAAATGCAAACTGCCCTTTATGATGCTAAATGCACAGCTGCTGCTCCTGGTACATGGTATGAACCACTGCATGACAGCCTGCCCACAGAAACACCTAGGTGAGCAAAACTACAAGAACGTCACTTACAGCTACTGGTTATATGTGTTGAGATCAGTTAGCCACATCATCTACAAGCGCCTGAGACCAGAACCACCCGTCCACTAACTCATGCCTTGACTAAGTGCCTGGTAGGTTCAGACTCCGATCTGTGCCCAAGTGTGGGAGCAGCCTCCAAGATGGCCCTGCTGGGCCCCGCCTCCTGCTATTCTTACCCCTGTTAGCCCCCTGGGAGTGGCCTGTGTGTCCAACAGCTAGTGACAGACATGCTAGCACGTGGCTTCTGGGATGAGGTGATAACCAACTGGGACTTCCATCTTGGATGCCTGTGCTCACCCTTTCTGATCTCTGGCCTTAGGGCTGCCCTGCTGTGAGCAGCCCTACCTAGAGGTCCACATGGCGGAGAACTAGGCCTATCGCCAACACCCATGGGAACGACCTTGCAGGCAGATTCTCCAGCCGCTGGCGCAGTGGAGTCTTGAGATAACTACAGCCCCTGCAGACTTGCTTGCTGCAAGCTAATACCCTGAGCCAGAACCAGCCACTTAAGCTGCTTCTGTGTTCCTGGCTCTCAGAACTGGTGTGAGTTAATAAATGTTTTAAGCTGCTAAGTTTTGGGGTAATTTCTGATGTAACCGTAGATAACGCATACACCAGGAATACACCATGAAACAAAGACATTCAATCTACTGAGAAGACAGGGGATCAAAATAAGTGCTTAGGTGTAAAAAGCAGAGAACAGTTTCTCAATAACCACTTTTAAAGAAACTCAGCTATAATTTACATACCATAAAAACCACCTTTTTAAAGTTCACCCATTAGCACCAGCTCCCCATTTGCATCTCCTCGGCTGCTTTCTCCTCTCCTCTCCCATTTGGGCATCCGGGGCTCAACCCTTGGCCTTGACCTCCTCTCTGCCCATGGCCATTCCTCTGGTGACTGCATCCAGTCCGATGGATTTAAACACCCCCAATGTGCTGGTGACTCCCAAGTTTACACCTCCAGCCAGGGCTTCTCTCCTGGTTTTGCATACCCACCTATCTATCTGCCTTAGCCACTCATGTCTGACGAGCACCTCACACCTCCAGAGGCTCCTCATTTCTTCCCATGCCTGCTTCTCCCACACTCCTCCCTCTCACATGAGGGCAACTTCATCCTCCCAGTTGCTCAGGCCCCAAACCTCCATCAGTTTTGACTCTTCTCTCGCACACTACTCAGTCAACCCATTGGCAAATCCATCCCACTATTAAAAACTTAGCAGGCTTCTGTACCTAATTTGCTTCTAGCTTTGTTTTTGGGTCCACAGGGAACAAACAGTCTCCTTCCTCTCCCGCAGGATTTCCTTTAGGTAGTCCTAGAGACTGTGACTGTGTACTTCCATCACGTCTCCTTTGCTCACTCTTCAAGGCCCCAGCTGCTCACTGTTTTGGTCACCTTGTCTCTACTCGCTTCACTGTGTGTCTTTCTCTCCTAACGCGTGAGTCTGTACTTGAACATAGCATTGGAGGGGCGGTTTCATGTAGGTAGGTAGAATGGAGTAAGTAAGTCCCACTGCTTTTGTAAAAACTTTCCTGCCTACTTAAACCTAAGTTTTATTATGGAAAATGTCAAGCATACAAAAGTAAAGAGAACAGAATAGTGAACTCTCTCTCAATTATCCCTTTCCAGGTTCAACAGTTACCAACTCATGGCCAATTTTGGCATCTACATTGCCTCTGGCCCAACTCTGTGATTATTATTAATTTCTTAATAGACTTTATTTTTTAGCGCAGTTTTAGTTTCACACCAAAATTGAGTGGAAGGTACAGAGAGTTCCCATATGTCCCCTGTCCATGTGCCCACAGCTTCCTATCAACATCCCTCACCAGAGTGGTACAATCTTTACAATTGATGAACCTACATTGACACATCATTGTTATCCAAAGTCCATAGTCTACATTAGGGGTTCACCCTTGGTAGTGTACATTCTATGGATTTGGACAAACTTATAATGACATGTATCTACCATTATATCATACAGAATAGTTTCACTGCCCTAAAAATCCTCTGAGCTCCACCTATTTATCCTTTTCTCCCCCAATCCTCTTACCCCCCCATCTAACTTTTTACTGTCTCCTTAGATTTGCCTTTTCCAGAATGTCATAGTGGGAAACATACAAGATGTCCCCTTTTCAGGTTGGCTTCTTTTACTTAGTAACATGTATGTAAGTTTCCTCCATGTCTCTTCATGACTCATTTCTTTTTATTGCTGAATAATATTCTACTGTATGGATGTCCTACAGTTTATGTAACCATTCATCTCCTGAAGGACATCTGGGTTGCTTCCAAGTTTTGGGAATTATGGTACTATTCTTTTAATATCGTCCAATATAGAGTTAGATCCAGTTTTCCATTTTTGGGGGTCATGGTGAGACATGAGACCCAGGTTTAAAACATACATAAACACTCATGCACACAAATACACACTCCAACCATTTTCAGGCAGAGATTTATAGAGTTTTTAACGAACATAACCTTTTTGGAGCCTCGTATCAGCCCAGCGCCTTAAATACGGCTGTTTCTTTTGCAGAATAAGTTCAGATTAGGCGAGGATATCCATCACCATTTTTCAGACCAGCTCGCAGCCTGGGGGCAGTGGTTCAAGCACAGGCTTTGGAGCCGAAATGACTGCGCCTGAAGTACTCTTCTTCCACTTCCCCGCTGTGTGACCCTGGGCACGTTACCTAGCTCCTCTGAGCCTCACTCTTCTCCCCCATAACATAGGGCCTATACCAAAGTTCAAGGGCTATTGTCAGTATTCAGGCTACTAACTGAAGGAATCAAAATCTGAACCTGGGTTCCCCCGACTCCAAAACCCGTGCTATATTCACCACAAATGCGATCAACACACAAGGCACCAGGTCGGACCCAGGCACATACGTAGCGAGACCGCAGGGAGCAGCGCTCGCTCTGCGTCCTCCCTTCCTCCCATATCCCAGGTCTCACCAGCTCCGGGCCCCGAAGGTCTCAGGATGCTGTGGCTGCACGCGGACGCCAGCCGCCCTAAGGTGACCGTCAGGGAAGATGCTGCCATGGCCGCCGCCATCTTCCCGCAGCCTCGGCCGGAAACGGAAACGACGCGAACCGCGTACGTAACGCACGGGCCCGGCGGGGAACACCGGTCCCGCTGTAACACCGGCCCGGCGCAGAAGCGGGACGTCGGCTGTTCGCGGCCCAGGCCGGCGGCGGCGATGGCCTCGGCGATGGCCTCGGCAGCTGTGGAGAGCTTCGTGACCAAGCAACTGGACCTGCTGGAGCTCGAGAGAGACGCGGAGGTGGAGGAGCGCAGGTACGGGAGGCCGCCGGCGCCGCTCCCTCGCGGTCGGTCCCGCCGTGTCCCGGGCAGAGTCTCCGAGGGGCTCGGCCTCATAGTCTGGGGCGGGAATTTCGTCTCCGACCCTTCGAGTCAGGGGCAGGGATCGTCCGTCCCCTGCCTGGCCACCTCCCGAGTTGTCAGTCTCATCACTTCCTGGGCAGCGCGTTCCGTTTGGGGACCCTTAAGAAGCACTTTGATTTCCCGACCCGAGACCCCCGCTAAGCTTACACTCCTGGGCCCTGGCCCCGACCCCAGTTCCACCCGCAGCGAGTTAGCAGCCCTTTCCCTTATTCATTCACTAAACATGGTTTGCGCCCATTCTCAGTCAGGCCCCGGCAGCATGAGTCAGGTGCACTGGCTGCCCCCGATCCGGCCAACGGCGGGCTGGGCATGAGCAGAGAGTCCCTTCCCCTCCAGCGCGTCCAGGGCCGGCTGCGTGCGTGTCGCGGGGAAAGAGCCTGGAGGAGGAAGACCCTTCCCTGGGGAGGGTCATGGTGGCTTCAAGGAGGGAGTGGTGCCTGAAGGAAAATTGGAGTTAAGCTGGTGGGTGCGGGGTAGGGTGGGGAGCTGTCCTGAGAGGTGTGGGGAGCCATGTACATGAGAGCCGGGCTTGTTTCCGAATGGGACTATTTACTTGTCCAAAACAATCAGAGCTAACACTTACGTACTTTCCATGCGTTAATTCTTTTACACCTCATCCCATGCCAACCCTACAGTGTAAGTTTCTTTTTTTTTCTTTTTCTTTCTTTTATTTTTTTTAGACAGAGTCTCTCTCTGTCGCCCAGGCTGGAGTGCAGTGGCACGATCTCGGCTCACTGCAGCTTCCATCTCCCGGGTTCAAGCGATTCTCCTGCCTCAGCCTCCTGAGTAGCTGGGACTACAGGCGCGCCACCACGTCCTGCTAATTTTTTGTATTTTTAGTAGAGACGGGGTTTCACCATGTTGGCCAGGATGGTCTCGATCTCCTGACCTCGTGGTCTGCCCGCCTTGGCCTCCCAAAGTGTTGGGATTACAGGCGTGAGCCACCGTGCCCGGCCGCAGTGTAGGTTTCTGTTACTGTCATTTTGTGTCTAAGGAGATGGAGACAGAGAAGGGTTAAGTAACTTGCCCCGGGGTGACACACTGTAGCCCGATTTGCTGTCAGGCAGTCTGCTTCCAGAGTTTGCAGTCAGCCATATGTGGGTAGGATTTGTCTGAGATGCTTTTGATCATGGCAATGGAGAGCTTTTGCAGTTATGTTGAGTTTCTTAGAATCCCAGCTGTTTCATTTATGGCTGTGTGACTTTGCAGGTTCTGTCTCTGAGCCTTACTTACTTCATCTGTAAAACTGGGATGATTCCCACCTCACAGGCTTGCTCTGAGAATGAAACGATCCCCTGTCAGTCAGGTGCTCAGCACGGTGCCAAGGACAGAGTCAGCCCCCATGGCAGTGGCTCTTTCTGAGGATGCTGAGCAGACTGGCAGAGCGAGCCTGGGAAGGGCCTGGCTAAAGAGCTAGTCTTCTGTTCTGTGTGTGAAGGGTGGGCCATCAGCGGGGTTAAGCAGGTGAGGGAGGCGAATAGATTTGCATTTTAGGAGGATTTCTTGGGTCTCCTGCTTTTGATTGGACGTGGAGAGGCCAGAGGTAAGGTAGTTGAGAGGCTCTGTTTAGTCCAGGTGAGCAGTGATGTGGATTTGAACCGGGGCTGTGGCAGCCAGGATGAGAGGCAGAGAAGTCCAGGTAGAAATGGGAGGGGCCTGATAGGACTTAGTGACAGATGGGAGGAGAGAGGGGAATGCTGATTGAAAGATCTGTCTCAGGTAACTGAGAGAAGGGTTGTGGCATTAACTGCCCTAGGGGGATGTAGGAGGAGCGGGATTGGGAGTGGAGCCAATTCGGAGTTCCATTGGGACATATTTAGTGCCTGTGAGTAGATCTTTATCTATGTTTCTTTCTCTTTTACTTTTCCTGGGTGGGTGGAAGTAGAAACTGGTAAAAATCCTGAAGCATCAATACCGGGTGTCTTCCAGGTCCTGGCAGGAGAACATCTCTCTGAAAGAGCTCCAGAGCCGAGGCGTGTGTTTGCTGAAGCTGCAGGTATCCAGCCAACGCACTGGGCTGTACGGACGGCTGCTGGTCACCTTTGAGCCCAGGCGATGCGGGTCCGCGGCAGCTCTTCCCAGTAACAGCTTTACTTCTGGTGTGTGCGTATTGACCTAGACAGACATTGAAATTTACTGGCATTCAGACCGTGACTTGTACCCTCGTAAAGACTGGATTACAATGACCAGTTGGAGAATAAAGCGTTGCAATGAAGAGCTCTTAATCAGAAGTCCAACAATTAATGTGGGTTTTAGTTGTCTAGATCAGCATTGTCCAAAATGGTAGCCATTAGCCATGCGTGGTCATCAAATGTTTGAAGTGTGGCTTGTAATTGCCGCAGATACAGAATACACACCAAATTTGGAAGATTATGTTAAAAAAACAATTGGGAATATCTTGAGTAATTTTTCTGAATACTGATTACATGTTGAAATAATATTTTTCATATATTGGGTTAAATAAAAAATATCTTATTAAAATAATTTACCCATTTCTTTTCTTTCTTTCTTTTTTTTTTTTTGAGACAGAGTTTCGCTCTTATTGCCCAGTCTGGAGTGCAGTGTCGTGATCTCGGCTCACTGCAACCTCCGCCTCCGGGGTTCAAGTGATTCTCCTGCCTCAGCCTCCCGAGTAGCTGGGATTAGAGGCATGTGCCATCATGCCTGGCTAATTTTGTATTTTTAGTAGAGATGGGGTTTCTCCATGTTGGTCAGGCTGTTCTCGAACTCCCAACCTCAGGTGATCCGCCTGCTTTGGCCTCCCAAAGTGCTGGGATTACAGGTGTGAGCCAGTGCACCCAGCCTCTTTTAAATTTCTTAATATGGCTACTAGAAAACTTAAAACTACACGTGACTGGGTGCCTGTAATCCTAGCACTTTGGGAGGCCGAGGTGGGTGGCTCATTTGATCTCAGGAGTTCGAGACCAGCCTGGGCAACGTGGCAAAACCCCATCTCTGCAAAAAAATAGAAAAATTAGCCAGATGTGGTGGTGTGTGCCTGTAGTTCCTGCTACTTGATGGGCTGAGGCAGGAGGATCGCTTGAACCTGGGAGGTTGAGGCTGCAGTGAGCTGAAATCACGCCACTGCACTCTAGCTTGGGGGCAAAGTGAGACCCTGTCTCAAAACAAACAAAAACAAAAGAAAAACTACACGTGACTCTCTTTAGGTTTCTATGTAATGGGCAGCCTTGGTCCAGCTGGTAAACATGCAGGATGTGTACTTCTGTATTCCCAACCCTTTCTTGTGCCAAGCATGCTTTGGCTAAACTTGTGCCAGCCTGGTTGGAAAGGACGGGCAGTTAGAAGAAGCTTCTTAACCACACGCCTGGGACGCTTGTGTTAGACAACCACAGCCTTGGAAGCCTGGAGGAAGCAGCGTTGCCAGGGCTGTACTTTTTACTGTGGAAGTGTCTCTGCCTTGTTTTGGTGGTGACGGAGTTTTAAATTTCATATTTTGATTTCGTAGACTTTAGCCCAACAATTACTGGAATACTGGCTGGATTTGGAGAAGATGAGATGAGAGAGGAGAGGGCCAGGAGGGGAACCTGTAGGTTGGAGTCAGACCTGAGCAGAGTTTGAGATTTTTTTTTTTCTGAGATGGAGTCTCACTCTGTCGCTCAGGCCGGAGTGCAGTGGTGCAATCTTGGCTCACTGCAGCCTCAGCCTCCCGAGTAGCTGGGACCACAGGCGCCCGCCACCACGCCCGGCTAATTTTTTGTATTTTTAGTAGAGATGGGCTTTCACTGTGTTAGCCAGGATGGTCTCAATCTCCTGACCTCGTGATCTGCCCACCTCTGCCTCCCAAAGTACTGGGATTACAGGCGTGAGCCACTGTGCCCGGCCTAACTTTCTTTCTTTTTTTTTTTTTAACTGTTACTGATTGCATTTACTAAAGAAAGTAACAAAGATAAAATATTTGGAGTATAGTGGATTTTATTACAGAAAATGATATTGAAGCTTTCCCCAGTGTCTTGCATCACTGAGTCTTTGTTTTTGCAGGTGATATCGTGGGCCTGTACGATGCTGCTAATGAGGGCAGTCAGCTGGCCACCGGGATCCTGACCCGGGTCACCCAGAAGTCGGTCACGGTGGCCTTTGATGAGTCCCACGATTTCCAGTTGAGCTTGGACCGAGAGAATTCCTACAGACTGTTAAAACTTGCCAATGATGTCACTTACAGGCGACTGAAAAAGTAAGTGGATGGGACTGGAAATCCTAAGTACCGTCTTCCTTCAACACAGCTAACCCATTCCTACCATGTCTGTCGCACAAAAGAGAGCAACAAGTCATGGTGTGGGTGTGGCCCTCATGGGAGTTGGTGGCAGCATTTGGGCAGAGGCTCGGGCACTAAATTGCAGGTGTTCTAATTTTAGTTTTCTCCCTTGGCAGAGCCCTGATTGCTCTGAAGAAGTATCATTCTGGCCCAGCCTCCTCACTCATAGAAGTGCTCTTTGGCAGATCTGCTCCCAGTCCTGCCAGTGAAATACGTAAGAACTTCTGAGTTTTCTTTTTTGGTTGAAATCACTACTGAAAGTATAGAGAACAGTGTGACCTTGGGCCATTTTAATAAGAGTTTGAGAAAGTATGACTAGAAGAAATCTCCCTGAACATCTTTGTAGGAATGTCTCGGAGGGCCTTGCATGAACTGGACTGTCCTCCTTGTACTCAGTCCTAATGAACTGGCTCGTTCCATTGAGGTTTTTTTTTTTGAGACAGAGTCTTGCTCTGTTGCCCAGGCTAGAGTGCAGTGGCGCAATCTCAGCTCATTGCAACCTCCGCCTCCCGGGTTCAAGTGATTCTTCTGCCTCAACCTCCCAAGTAGCTGGGACTACAGGCATGCACCACCACGCCTGGCTAATTTCTGTACTTTTAGTAGAGACGAGGTTTCACCATATTGACCAGGCTGGTCTCGAACTCCTGACCTCATGATCCACCCGTCTTGGCCTCCCAAAGTGCTGGGATTACAGGCGTGAGCCACCGCGCGCCTGGCCCCATTGAGTTTTTAGTTAAAAAAAATTTTTTTTGGCGGGGGGGGGCGGGTGGAGTCTCGCTCTGTCACCCAGACTGGAGTATAGTGGCATGATCTTGGCTCACTGCAACCTCCGCCTCCTGGGCTCAAGTGATTCTCATGCCTCAGCCTCCTGAATAGCTGGGATTACAGGCACAGGCCACCACACCTGGCTAATTTTTGTATTTTTAGTGGAGACAGGGTTTTGCCATCTTGGCCAGGCTGTTCTCAAACTCCTGATCTCAAGTGATCTACTCACCTCAGCCTCCCAAAGTGTTGGGATTACAGGCATGAGCTACCGTGCCTAGCCTCCATTGAGTTTTAAAATAATGTTCTTTTTAGTGTATATAAATCTTTTATTTTGAAATGTAATGATATTTCTTTTAGCTTAGTACTTTGTGAAAATAGAGGAAAGCTGATCAGACTTTATGCTTGATAGCAATTTTAGGTTGGAAAAATCTTTTTTTTTTTTTTGAGACGGAGACTTGCTGTGTCACCCAGAGTGGGGTGCAGTGGTGCGACCTCGGCTCACTGCAACCTCCGCCTCCTGGGTTCAAGCAACTCTCCTGCCTCAGCCTCCCAAGTAGTTGGGATTACAGGTGCCCGCCACCATGCCCGGCTAATTTTTGTATTTTTTAGTAGAGACAACATGGTTTCACCATGTTGGTCAGGCCGGTCTTGAACTCCTGACCTCAGGTGATCTACCTGCCTCGGCCTCCCAAAGTGCTGGGATTACAGGCGTGAGCCACCGTGCCCGGTCTGTGCACTTTTTATGTCCTTTGCTGTTCTTGGAGAACGTCATTTTTGGGAGGAGTTTGTTGTCTCATCCAGTCACTGCCCATGATTTAACAGTCCTGTGAGTATTGGACTTGGCCCATTTGTAAAGCGGTGGCTTTGGCCAAGCCTCATGCAAGGGTTACCCCACAGCTATTTTCTATCATACTGTGCTAGGCAAGCCAGTGTTGTGTTAGCTTCAAACACACAGGACGACTTTGTAGCACTCTTTCAGCATGCAGTCCCTTAAGATGTGTTATTTTTAAATACTCATTTTCTTTCTGCATTTTCCTTTGGAAATTCTAAATGCAGTCACATTTCAGTAATGCTTTATTTCTATGAAATATTTACTGAAGGGCTCCTATGCGTCACAGACTGAATTAGAAATGTATTTACTGTGTCTTAGGGACTCTGGAATGCCTTGGCTAGAGCACGGGAACGTGGGGTTCAATGGCCTGTTACTAGCTGCACACCCTGCCGTCTTCCATGTTGGCTTCAGTCTCACAAGTCAGGGTCAGCAAACACCCTTTGCTTATGAGCTGCTCCTTATCCGATAGGCGTCTCTGTGTAGTGGGCACCATGTAGCGAATGCCATGGCTGCAGGGCTGAGCACAGCACCACCTGCTCTCAAGAGCACAGCATAAGAAGCAGGTCTTGGCCAGGCGCGGTGGCTCACCCCTTTAGTCCCAGCACTTTGGGAGGCTGAGGCCGGCAGATCATGAGGTCAGGAGATCAAGACCATCCTGGCCAACACGGTGAATCCCCGTCTCTACTAACAACACAAAAAATTAGCTGGGCGTGGTGGCACTCACCTGTAGTCCCAGCTACTCTGGAGGCTGAGGCAGGAGAATCGCTTGAACCCAGGAGGCGGATGTTGCAGTGAGCTGAGATCATGCCATTGCACTCCAGTCTGGGTGACAAGCAAGACTCCATCTCAAAAAAAAAAAAAAAAAGAAGCAGGTCTTTAGTCTTGGTCGTGGAAGATTCAAAATAGAAACACAATCCTAGAATTTGTTAATCATTGTTTTTGTCATTTGTCTTTATCATTTTATGGGCACTTTAAAGAGGGACAATATGTTAGAAAGGAATATGCTCTAGGAAACATTTCCTTCATTCCTGTTACTCTAGAGCAGGGGTTTTTCCCGTAAAGGGATGGATTGTGAATGTTTTGACTCTGTGGGCCATATCATACGTACCGTCTACAGTAGGCAGCTGTAGACGGTATGTAAATGAATGGGCGTGGCTGTGCTCCAGTGAAACTCACCAAAACCGGCAGCTGACTGGATGTGGCCCACAGTTTGCCGATTCCTGTTCAAGGAGAAACCTTGTGAAAATAAAGCAGACTTAATTTTGTGTTGATTGGGTTGCCCCTGGGGAGGTCCGGCGTGTTCCTGACAGGCATCACTCATCCCCCGGGGCACACACTCTCTGAGGAGGAACACCCACAGAGCTCCCCAGAGCACCTGAGTCTCACGCTGCTGCTTCTTCCACAGACCCGCTGACATTCTTCAACACCTGCCTGGACACCTCCCAGAAAGAAGCGGTTTCATTTGCGCTGTCTCAGAAAGAACTTGCCATCATCCATGGACCTCCTGGCACTGGGAAAACCACGACTGTGGTTGAGATAATTCTTCAAGCTGTGAAACAAGGCTTAAAGGTGGGCAGTGCACGCCACCTCCCTGTCAGAGCCCGTCCGCTCCTGGTCTGTTATGTTCAGTGGGTGCTCAGCGACCTTCCAGCCTCAGTTCTGGTGGGATGGGTCAGGAACATTACTGAGCATTTATTGATTGAGCCTTGGACTGCCCCTGTTTGATTTCCAGCATCCCCGTGAGTCTTGGGGAGCACGCGCAGGACCCGTAGCCTGGGTTGTTGAGGAAGGCTCCTGTAGCCCTCTGAGGCGTGGCAGCCTTCGTGTCGGCCAGGCCCTGGGTCAGGGTTTATTTGCTCACCACGCTTGCTGTGCTCGTGCTCCTCCATGTGCACCCCCGTGCAGGGGCCTGGAGTTGGCCTGGGCCCAGTCTGTGCCCATCAGGAACTCAGCGTCTGGTTGAGGTGTTAACAGCTAATCAGATAGTCTGGTTAATGGATACGATGCACATGTCCAGTGCATAGATGAATGATTTTCTGAGATGTGGAATATAACATTGTACATTATTATTCACTTACATTTTAAATTTTTTTTATTTCTATTTTTTTGAGATGGAGCCTCACTCTGTCACCCAGGCTAGAGTCTGGAGTGCAGGGGCGGGATCTTGGCTCCCTGCAACCTCCGCCTCCCGGGTTTAAGTGATTCTCCTACCTCAGCCTCCCGAATAGCTGGGACTATAGGCATGCGCCACCATGCCTGGCTAATTTTTGTATTTTTAGTAGAGATGGAGTTTCACCACATTGGCCAGTCTGGTCTCACTCCTGACCTCAGTTGATCTGCCTGCCTCAGCCTCCCAAAGTGCTACGATTACAGGCATGAGCCACTGTGCCCGGCCCAGTTACATTTTTAATGGCTGAAAAAGGATCTTTTATCATGATCTGCATCAGCTTGAGTCGTTGTGGATCTTGGCACATGGAGAGTTTTTTTTTTTTAATTTATTTATTTATTTTTAATTATACTTTAAGTTCAAGAGCTTTTTGAAAAACCTTTCTGGTTTATAAAAATGTTGGATAATGATGAGAATTGGAATAATGGCCAGTTTTGTAGGTTGATGTTTACTGGGTGCTGCCTACCACCAGGCATCGTTCTGAGCACCCATTTAATCCTCACTGAAACCCTGTGCCAAGGCAGGTGGTTAGTGGCCCCAGTTTGTAGACGAGGAAGCCGGGTGCGGTGGCTCACACCTGTATTCTCAGTACTTTGGGAGGCTGAGGCGAGTGGGTCACCTGAGGTCAGGAGTTCGAGACCAGCCTGGCTAACATGGTGAAACCCCGTCTCTACTAAAAATGCAAAACAATTAGCCGGGTGTGGTGGCACACACCTGTAATCCCAGCTACTTGGGAGGCTGAGGCAGGAGAATTGCTTGAACCTGGGAGGTGGAGGTTGCAGTGAACTGAGATCGCACCATTGCACTCCAGCCTGGGCAATAAGAGCAAAACTCCATCTCCAGAAAAAAAAAACAAAAAAAACAAAAAAAAAAAACGAGGAAACTGAGAAACAAGGTCAAGTGCCCAGCACTCAGAGTGGCAGAGCCAGCAATGGAACTCAGGCAGAGCGCAGGGAAGCCTGTCACTTGCTTAAAAGATCACGTCCAGCGGTTTTCCAATGTGTGAGTGTCTTTGCACATGTTTGAAAACTGGTAAGAAAAGATGACTTATTGGAAGGGAGCAGATTGGTGGTTTTAATTGGGTGCCGACTATTCACTAAAAGTGAGCCAAGACACACCTGTGTGCACGCTTTGGTGGAGATATGCCTTGGGACATGCCAGTGGGGTTGGAGGCGATGCCGGGCGTAGAGAGTGGGTGGCTGAGCCTCCTTCCTGAGCTGCTGTTTGTTTTGAGCTTAAGGGCCTGTAGAGACTCTGCCTCCTCTGCTGGTTGCCACCTCCTCTTTTTTTTTTCCTCAGAGATGGGGTCTCACTATGTTGTCCAGGGTGGTCTTGAACTCCTGACCTCGCACCTTGGCCTCCCAAAGTGCTGGGATTACAGGCATGAGCCACCGTACCTGGCCAGCATCTCACTTTTAATAGTGGAGCTGTGGCTGGGTGCGGCGGCTCATGTCTGTTATCCTAGCACTTTGGGAGGCCAAGAGGGGAGGATCACTTGAACCCAGGAGTTTGAGGTCAGTCTGGGCAACATAGCAAGACCCAGTCTCTACAAAAAATAGAAGAAATTAGCTGGGTATGGTGATGCATGCCTGCAGTCTCAGCTACTTGGGAGGCTGAGCCAGGAAGATAGCTTGAGCCCAGGAAGTCACGAAACACAAGGAGTGTGGTCTAGGTCTTGCTGCTTGCCACACAGAAAACCAGTTACTGAGGACAAGTATTGCCAAGGAAGAGGCTTTATAATCAGATGGTGCAGCCGAGGAGATGAGAGCTCATCCTCAAACCCATCTCCCTGACTAAAACTAGGGGTTTAAGTGCAGGGAAGAAATGTAGCAATGTGTAAAAAACAGGAACTAGGGAGGGCAAGGAGGCACCCGTAGTGGTCTGGTGATTTTCAGATCTTTGATATTTTTTTGAGAGGCCTAAATGTCCTTTTCTGAGGAAGAAACTCACATAAATAAGTTTGAAGCTTTAACAGCAGATGGTCAATTTCTCTTTATCCAAAAACAACTGTCCGTGGGACTATTGAGCCGGTTTCTCCATGATCCTGCCACTGCGCTCCAGCCTGGGCCATAGAGCAATTTGTTTCAAAAAAAAGAAAGAAAGAAAAATATAGTGGAGCTACAGTGTTCGGGAGACAACTCTGAGTCCATTTGAAACGGGAAGGGTTCCCTTGTCCCCCTCGCAGGGCATGGGATGGGGGAGTCGCTCGCTTCTTCAGTGTCCTGCTGCTCAGACCTGCAGGGGAGCATACAGATGGGCAGGCTGTGGGCTCCGACCTCATGGCATTGTCTAGGGGTGAATGTTTACAGCTCTGTGAGTTACAGGGTGCTCTCTTAGTTTGCCGTCTATAGGTGGCTTATGTTAACCAACTCAATTAGATCCCCTTCCTTGTCACAAGGACAGAGGGCTTTCTGTATCCCAGGTTCTTACCTTGGGGTACCTGAAGAATCGGATCACACGTGGGCTTGGAAAATGAATGCAAGATTTGATTGAGAGCACGTGTGTACATGCCTTGTACTTCTTTCTACCTTTAAGGCTTTTTGTTGTTTTTGTGTCGACTTCAGTGGTTTGATTACAAAGTAAATGACCAGATCCTAACTTGCGGTTCCCAGGTTCTGTGCTGCGCCCCCTCCAACATCGCCGTGGACAATCTGGTGGAGCGCCTGGCTCTGTGTAAGCAGCGGATTCTGCGCCTGGGGCACCCCGCCCGCCTCCTGGAGTCCATTCAGCAGCACTCCCTGGATGCGGTTTTAGCGCGGAGCGACAGTGCCCAGATTGTTGCAGATATCAGGAAGGACATCGACCAGGTCTTTGTAGGTGTCATGGCCAGTGTCCATGTGGGGCGTGGGCTTCTGATCTGCAGTCTTTTTAAGGAGCAAATTTATCTGTCTGCATTCCTCTTGATCTTCTCTTGCTTCTGTCGATTCCTTTAATAATTTTAAAAATTAGGCTGCCCCTTTTTTTTTTTTTTTATGACAGAGTTTTGCTCTCATTGCCCAGGCTGGAGTGCAATGGCGCAATCTCGGCTCACTGCAACCTCTGCCTCCTGGGTTCAAGCGATTCTCCTGCCTCAGCCTCCCTAGTAGCTGGGACTGCAGGTGCGTGTCACCACGCCTGGCTAATTTTTCTATTTTTAGTTGAGATGGGATTTCATCTTATTGGTCAGGCTGGACTTGAATTCCTGACCTCAGGTGCTCTGCCCGCCTCGGCCTCTCAAAGTGCTGGGATTACAGGCATGAGCTACCATGCCCGGCCTTTGTTTTTTTTTTTTTTTTTTTTGAGATGGAGTCTCGCTCTGTCACCCAGGCTGGAGTGTAGTGATGCTGTCTTGGCTCACTGCAGGCTCCGCCTCCCGGGGTCAAGTGATTCTTGTGCCTCACCCTCCCAAGTAGCTGGGACTACAGGCATGTGCCACCACACCCAGCTAATTTTTTTATTTTTAGTAGAGACGGGGTTTTGCCATGTGGGCCAAGCTGGTCTCGAACTCCTAACCTCAAGTGATCCACCCGCCTCAGCCTCCCAAAGTGCTGGATTACAGGTGTGAGCTGCTGCTCCCAGCCAGGGCTGCCCATTTTTGATAGAGAACTGTACTTAGCATTTAACAGAGTGTCAACTGTCTTCAGAGCACTTGGTTAGTAGGTGTGAGGAATTGTAAAGAAAACATTTTCCGGCCGGATACAGTGGCTTACACGTGCAATCCCAGCACTTTGGGAGGCCGAGGTGGGCGGAACAGTTGAGGTCAGGAGTTCGAGACCAGCCTGGCCCACATGGTGAAACCCCGTCTCTACTAAAAATACAAAAATTAGCTGAGCATGGTGGCGGGCACCTGTAATCCCAGCCACTTCGGAGGCTGAGGCAGGAGAATCTCTTGAACCTGGGAGGTGGAGGTTGCAGTGAGCCATGGTCACTCCACTGCACTCCAGCCTCGGTGACAAAGCAAGACTCCGTCTCAAAAAAAAACCAAACATTTTCCTGGGTGTCTTTCTGTCTGGTCCTGTTGTCTTGCTAGTAGTGGCAATGGGAGAAAAGTAGCCTGAACATAAACATTGAAAAAATTGGCATCCTCCTAGAGCTTTCCGTCCATTCCACCTTCTCCTTGTGAAAGAGGACACCAGTCGGCTGGAGAAGTAGGGCGGTGGTAGGTTTCTTCCATTTGAGAGGGCCTTTTCCCCCCAGCCCGACACTCCGAAACTTTTGAGCTCTTTGGTTCTCCTGTGGACGCTTTGTTGTAGTGTCTGTGCTCACGTCCTGTCCTGTGTGCTCACTGTCGGCACTGGTACTCCTCGGTGTCTTAGTCTCAGAGGAGTGATGGCAGCAGGGAGGGTGCTGGAGCCAGTCTTTGCTCTAATGTCTGTGCTCACTTCTTGTCCTGTGTGCTCACTGTCAGCACCTACACCCCTCGGTATCTTAGCCCCGGAGGACTGATGGCAGCAGGGAGGGTGCTGGAGCCAGTCTTTGCTGTAATGTCTGTGCTCACTTCTTGTTCTGTGTGCTCACGGTCAGCACCTACACCCCTCGGTATCTTAGCCCCGGAGGAGTGATGGCAGCAGGTCAGGTGCTGGGAGCCAGTCTTTGCTCTAATGTCTGTGCTCACATCTTGTCCTGTGTGCTCACGGTCGGCACCTGCACCCTCGGTGTCCTAACCTCGGAGGAGTGGCGGCAGCAGAGAGGGTGCTGGGAGCCAGTCTTTGCTATGGGCCCATGGCATCCAGGCTGCTTGCGTGGCTGCTTGCATGGCAGCATGGGGATGGGCCGCCTGCTGGGAGGTGGAGGAAGGATAGATGCATGTCATGCAGGTTCGAGGTGCTGGAGGAATATGCGTGATGTTTGCTCATCACAAATGTGGGTGATTTCATTTCCTGTTGAAATTGGTGCTTTTGAGGATTTTCTTTCTCTGTAAATTATGCACAGTAAAACACCTCCTGTCACCCCTGCTAAAACTCCATCCCCCAAAGTAGAAATCACAAATAAGGAAAGGTTACATCTTTTTTTTTTTTTTTTTTTTAAAGAATCTTGCTCTGTCGCCCAGGCTGGAGTGCAGTGGTGCAATCTCGGCTCACTGCAACCTTCGCCTCCTGGGTTCAAGCAATTCTCCTGCCTCAGCCTCCCGAGTAGCTGGGATTACAGGCACACACCATACCCAGCTAATTTTTTGTATTTTTAGTAGAGACAGCGTTTCACTGTGTTGGCCAGGCTGGTCTCGATCTCCTGAGCTCGTGATCTGCCTGCCTCGGGCTCCCAAAGTGCTGGGATTACAGGTATGAGCCACCGCGCCTGACCAGTTCCATCTTTTTGAGATATTAAAGTAAGTTGAGGTTTTGATTATGGGTTGAAAAAAATTTTTTTAATCTCTTGAAAAATGTAGAATAATATGTGAAGCTCAGTCTCTCCATTCGTAAGCTCCTACAACCCAAATCCTGGGGTGGGCAAGCGCTTTTTCTTCCCCAAGATCAAATGCCTGTGTGCAGGGCAGGGCTGGTCCAATTTCTGGTCTCCTCTGAGTTAAAAACGTGGTCTCTTTCCAGGACTTAAAATGTCTCTTCCTGTGACTTCAAGGCAAGTGAGGATGTAAGGTGCTTAGTTGCGTGTGTGTATCTGTGTCTCTTTCAAGGAAGATTTCTGAGTGTTTTTTACGGAGTTTATTGAACTGGACCGAATGATAGAAGCACTTCATAAATAGAGTTGAAGAAGTACAAAGTTGGACTGAAGTAAGTGTATCTCCTTTGTTTTTCTTTATAGGTGAAAAACAAAAAGACCCAGGATAAGAGAGAGAAAAGTAATTTTCGAAATGAAATTAAACTGTTAAGAAAAGAACTGAAGGAGAGGGAAGAAGCAGCTATGCTCGAGAGCCTCACTTCGGCAAATGTGGTCCTTGCAACAAACACAGGTGAGGGGGCGTCTCCATCCTGCCTGTGTGGCCTCGAAGAAGGAGTTGGGGTGTGTTCCCTCTTCTGTTTTCTGGAAGAGTTTGTTTAGAATTGGTATTTCTTTCTTAAAAGTTGGGTAGAGTTCACTAGGGAAGGCCTCCGTACCTGCAGTTTTCTTCATAGAGAGGTTTTGAACTACAAATTCAACTTCTTCAATAGATAAAGGGCTGTTCAGGTTGTTTTTCTTCCATGAGCTTGTAGCTTTCAAGAAGTTTGTCCATTTTATGTAAACGGTTGAATTTAGAGGCATGAAGTGGTTCCTAATATGCCCTTATTCTTCTTTTACTGTCTGCAGGATCTGTCATGATATAACCTGTATTATTCCTGATACTGGTTTGTGTGCTCTTTTTTTTCCTGCTCTTCTGGCTGGAGGGTTTTTTTTTTTTTTTAATTTAGATTTTATATATACATACATATATATTTTAAGAGACAGGGTCTCTGCCAGGCGCAGTGGCTCACACCTGTAATCCCAGCATTTTGGGATGCCAATGCGGGTGGATCACCTGAGGTCAGGAGTTTGAGACCTGCCTGGCCAACATGGTGAAACCCCGTCTCTACTAAAAATACAAAAATTAGCCAGGAGTTGTGGTATGCACCTGTAATTCCAGCTACTTGGGAGGCTGAGGTAGGAGAATTGCTTGAATCCTGGAGGTGGAGGTTGCAGTAAACCAAGATCGCGCCACTGCACTCCAGCCTGGGTGACAGAGCAAGACTCTGCCTCAAAAAAATAAAAACCCCAAAACCAAAAAAACAAAGCAAAACAAAAAAAGAGACAGGGTCTCACTATGTTGCCCAGGCTGGTCTCAAACTCCCGGGCTCGAGGGATCCCCCTGCCTCAGCCTCCTAAAGTGCTGGGATTACAGGTGTGACCCACCGCGCCCGGCCTGGCTGGAGGTTTCAATTGATCTTCCCAAAGAACCAGCTTTTGCTTTTTCTCTATTGTTTTTCTGTTTCATGTATTTCCACATTGATCTTTATCGTTTTCTGTTTTCTTGGGCTTGTTCTTTTTCTTGCTTCTTAATGTAGAAGCTGAGATCATTGATTTGAGACCTTTCTTTTTTTCTGATACAAGCATTTAGCTCCATAAATGTCTCCCTAAGTACTGCTTTTGTGGCATCCCACAAATTCTGATCTGTTGTATTTCATTCATTTCAAAATGCTATCTCATTTGCCTTTTGGTTTTTTAGAAGTGTTATATAGTTTCCAGATAGTTGGGAAATGTCCAGATATCTTTCTGTTGTTGATCTCTCCTCTCCTCTCCCCTCCCCTCCCCGTCCCCGTCCCCGTCCTGTGTGGGATCTCACTGTGTTGCTCCTCTCCTCTCCTCTCTTCTTCTCTCCTCTCCTCATCCCTGTCCCCATCCCCATCCCCGTCACCTTCCCTATCCCCATCCCCATATGGGATCTCACTATGTTGCCCAGGCTGGACTCAAACTCCTGGGCTCAAGTGATTCTCCCAGCTCAGCCTCCTGAGGAGCTGGGGCTCCCGGCATGTGCCACTGCACCTGGCTTACTTTCTGTTTTTGATTTCTAATTTAGTTCCATGTGGTCAGAGGACATACTCTCATGACTTGGATAGTTCATCGAGATTTACTTTATGGTCCAGAATCTGGTATCTGTCTTTGTGAGTGTTCCATGCACACTTGATAGAACATGTGTTCTGATTTTATTGAGTGTTCTGTAAGTAGTCAGATCATGATGGTTGATGATGTGGTTCAAGTCTGCTGTATTGAGAGAGGGATGTTGAAATCTCTGAATATAACTGGACATGTCTGTTTTTCCTGCAGTTCTATTGGTTTTTGCTTCATATCTCTGGAAACTCTTTTATTGGGGTCATAAATGTGGGGCTATGTTTTCTTGATTAATTAACAAATTTATCATTATGAAATGACCTTCTTTATCCCTGATAATATTCCTTTTTTGAAATCTACTTTGTCTGATATTAAAATAATCATTTCAGCATTTCAGCTTGCTTTTCTTTTCATTATGGTCAAAAACATGTAAAATTTACCATCATAACCCTTTTTAAGTCTGTAGTACAGTAGCATTAATTGTATGCATGTTGTTGTACAGCAGATCTCTAGAACATTTTCATCTTGCAGACCTGAAGCTCTAGATCTGTTGAACAGCAATTCCCTTTTTCCCTGTCCCAGGTCCTGGAAGTCACCATTCTCCTGTCTGTTTCTAAGAATTTTATTATTTTAGATACCTCAAGTAAGTGGAACCATGCAGGATTTGTCGTCTTGTGACTGGCTTGTTTTATTTAGTGTAATGCCCTCAAGGTTCATCCATGTTGTCCAGCTTTCTTTTTATTTTTAAGAGACAGGGTCCCAATCTGTCACCTAGGCTGGAGTACAGTGGTGCGGTCAAAGCTGTACTCCAGCCTTAACCATGAATGTGGGACCTCAAGCAATCCTCCCACATTGACCTCCTGAGTTGCTGGGATTACAGGCGTGAGCCATTGCACCCAGCCCCCACCTTTCTTTCAACTAGTGTTAGTGTGATCTATCTTTCTCTATCCTTTTTTTTAGAACCTATTTGTGTCTTTATGTTTAAAGTGATCTTTTAAAAAATATCTGAGACACGGTCTCACTGTGTTACCCCTAACTGGAGTTGCAGTGGTGCAATCATGGCTCCCTGCAGCCTCAACCTCCTGGGCTGAAGTGATTCTCCCACCTCAGCCTCCTGAGTAGCTGGGACAGCAGACACGTGCTATCACACCCTGCTCATTTTTTTGATTTTTAATAGAGACAAGATGTCACTGTGTTGCCCAGGCTGGTCTGGAGCTCCTGGACTCAGTTAGTCCTTCCACCTCTGCCTCCCAAAGTGCTAGGATTACAAGTGTAAGCCACTGTGCCTGGCCTGTTTATTTCTTTTTAAAGAGAGAGTCTTGCTCTGTTGCTCAGACTGGAGTGCAGAGGCGTGATCATAACTTGCTGTAGCCTTGCATTCTTTGGCTCAAGTAATCCTCCCACCTCAGCCTCCCGAGTAGCTAGTACTGTAGGCATGAGCCATTACACCTGGCTAATTTTAAAAATGTTCTTTTCTTTTTTCCTTTTAGAGATGGGGTCTTGCAATGTTGCCCAGGCTGGTCTCAAACTCCTGGCCTCAAGTGATCCTCCCACTTTGGCCTAAAGTGAATTTTTTTGTAGATAGCATATAGCTGGGCCTTGCTTTATTATCCAGTTTGACAGTTTCTGCCGTTTGTTCTTTGTTATATTTTCCTCCTCTTCTGCTTTCTTTTAATTAATTAATTGAACATTTCTTTTTTTTTTTTTTACATAAGTTCTCACTATGCCCCATGATTGAAGATTTCTTAGGATTTTATTTTTATTTATTTATTTATTTTTAAAAGATAATTTATAGAGACAAGGTCTTGCTGTTTTGCCCAGGCTGGTCTCGAACTCCTGGACTCAGGGGATCCTCCCACCTTGGCCACCTTGGTGCTGGGATTATAGGCATGAACCATCACTCCTGGCCTATTTTTGTTTTTGTTGGCTTGTTAGCTATATATCTGTATTTGATTCTTTCAGTGGTTACTTTAGGCCTTACAGTATGTGTCTTCAACTCATCATAGTCTGTTCATATGCCACCTCCATATAGCATAAGGGCTTTATGATTGCAAGCTGACATTTCTCTCCTCTTAGCATTTATGCTTTTGTCATATATTTTTCTTATATGCATATTCTAAGCCTTACAATACTTGTTCTTGTTTTAATGGTGAATTATCTTTAAAGAGATTTAAATAATAAGAAAAATGTCTTCGTATTTGCCCGTGTAGTTACCACTTTTGGCGCTTTGTTTTCTTTTGGTTTAGGTCATGTATTTCCACGTGGCATCATTTTCCTTCCACCTGAAAGGCATCCATGATCATTTCTTGTAGTGTGGGTCAGCCGGTGATGCAGTCCAATAGCTTTTGTATGTCTGAAAATATCTTGTTTCACCTGCAGTTTTGAAAGATATTTTTGCTGCGTGAGAATTCTAGATTAACACTTTTCCTTGCAATATTTCAAAGATGTTGTCCACTGTCATCTGCCTGAGTATTTCTGAAGAGAAATCGGTCATTCTTATCCTTGTTCCTTTGTATGTAACGTGTCTTTTTTCTTCTGTCTGCATTTAAGATTTTTTCAGCCAGGTGTGGTGGCTCATGCCTGTAATCTCAGCACTTTGGGAGGCTAAGGCGAGTGGATCACCTGAGGTCAGGAGTCCGAGACCAGCCTGGCCCACATGTACTAAAAATACAAAAAAATTAGCAGGGTGTGGTGGTGGGCACCTGTAATCCCAGATGCTCAGGAGGCTGAGGCAGGAGACTCACTTGAACCCGAAGGCAGAGATTGCAGTGAGCTGAGATTGCACCACTGTACTCCAACCTGGACGACAGAGCCAGACTCCACCTCAAAAAAAAAAGAAAGAAAATGATGCTTTCTTTATCACTGGTTTTAAGCAACTTGACTTTGATTTGCCCTGATGCTATTTGCTTCATGTTTTTTTTTTTGAGACAGAGTCTCACTCTGTCGCCCAGACTGGAGTGCAGTGGCGCAATCTTGGCTCACTGCAACCTCTGCCTCCTGGGTTCAAGCGATTCTTCTGCCTCAGCCTCTGGAATAGCTGGGAGTATAGATGCACACCACCACGCCTGGCTAATTTTTGTATTTTTAGTAGAGACGGGGTTTCGCCACATTGGCCAGGCTGCTCTCGAACTCCTGACCTCGTGATCTTCCTGCCTTGGCCTCCCAGAGTGGTGGGATTACAGGTGTGAGCCACCATACCGGGCCTCATGTTTTTTAACATTGTGGTGAGAACACAACATGAGATCTACCCTCTTAAATGTTTAAGTGTACTATATAATATTGTTAACTATAGACATCGTGTTGTGCAGCAGATCTATAGAATTTATCTTGCACAGCTGAACCTTTATACTTGCTTATTGCTGAGTTCGCTAATTTCCTTCTTTCATGCCTAATCTCACATCTGTCCCATCCAGTGTAACTTTCATCTGACATCCAGAAATAAGAGTCTTTTTATATCTTTGATGTTCTTACTTAATTTTTTTAACATTTGGAATACAACTATAATAACTGTTTTGAATGCTCTAGACTATTATTTCTCTATCACCTGTGTCATTTTTGGTCTCTTTCGATGAACTGTTCCCCTTGAGTGGTTGTGTTTTCCTACCTTTTTGTAGGCCTGCTAATGTTTGTTTGGATACTGGACATTGAGGATTTTACGTTGTTGCATGCTGAATATTGAATATTTTTGTATTCCTATAATCTTTTTTTTTTTGTTTTTTTGTTTTGTTTTTTGAGACAGCGTCTTGCTGTGTCACCCATGCTGGAGTGCAGTGGTGCGATCTTGGCTCACTGCAACCTCTGCCTCCTGGATTCAAGTGATTCTTTTGACTCAGTCTCCCGAGTAGCTGGGACTACAGGCATGCGCTACCATGCCCGGCTAATTTTTGTATTTTTAGTAGAGGCGAGGTTTCACCATGTTGGCCAGGCTGGTCTCAAACTCCTGACCTCAAGTGATCTGCCTGCCTCGGCCTCCCAGAGTGCTGGGATTGGTGTGAGCCACCACGCCCAGTCTCCTATAATATTCTTGTGCTTGGTTTTGGGAAGCAGTAAAGTTACTTGTAAACAGTTTAATCCTTTTGAGTCTTGCTTTTGAGATGTGTTAGGGTCTGGATCAGTGCTTAGTCCGGGGTTAATATTCCCCTGTACTGAGGTAAGACCATTTGAGCTTTCTACCCAATGCACCCTGCATCATGAGATTTTTGAGTTTGACTGGTGGGATTAGGTGCTGTTCCCAGCCTTGTGTGAGCACTGGGCACTTTTCTCTCATTGTTTTGGATGGTATTTTTCCCAGGCCTGGAGTAGTTTTCTCGTAAGCATGTGCTAATCACAATACCCAAGGGAATCTCGCAGCAGATCTCTGGGGTTTTTTCTGTGTAGCAGTCTCTTTGGCATTTTGTCCTGGAAACTCTGCCTGCATTGGTCGCCACAGATTCTCAGCCTTGTCTCCTCAACTCAGGGAGCCTTCTAGGTTCTACCTGGCTGCCCCTTCTCTGTACTCTCTCCTGGAAACTCTCAAGGCAGAAGGCTGGGGTAACCCCAGGGCTCACCTCCTTTGTCTCTCGTTATTCAGGGGTTACTTTTCTTTGTTACCTGTTGTCTAGTGTCCTGAAGAGTGTGGTTTCAGTTATTTAAAAAAAATTTTAAATAACTGGCCGGGGGGGTTGTTATTTGAGATGGGAGAGTAAATGCAGTCCCTGCTATTCCATCTTGGGCAGAGGTGGAGGATGCACATTCTCTCTTGTAGCCAGGAGAGAGCACTCCCGTTACAGAACTGTGTACCTTGTGACTGTTGTGGGAATCTTGTCAACCACTCTTTTGGGGTTTAGGAATGTGTTTGTGAGACCTCTGGTTTGTTCCTGTGTGATAATAGTACCACAAAGGTAGCAGCTGAAAACAACCCACGTTTATTATTCTACAGCTTATCTGGGCAGAGAGCCCAGACCCGGCTGAACAAGGTGCTGTGCTCAGGATCTCACAAGGCTGCGATCGAGGTGTCAGTGGGGGCTGCAGTCTCATCTGAAACTTGCCTGGAAAAGATCTGCCGTCAGGCTCACGTGGTTGTTGGCAGCATTCAGTTCCCTGTGGGTTCTTGCTGGGTGTTGGCTGGAGGCCGCTCTTAGCTGTTTGCCCCGTAGGCCTTGCCAACATGGCTGCTTGCTTCCTAAAAGCCAGCAAGAGACACAGTCTCCTAGCACAATGGGTTATCGTCTTATGTAATGTTATCGAGGGTGACACATCTCATCACCTTTGCCCTGTTCTGTGGATTAGAAGCAAGTCTCAGGCCCCACCCACACTCGAGGGGAAGGGATTATGCAAGATGTGAATACCAGTGGCCAGGATCCTGGGGCATACCTTAAAGCAAGCTTGTCTAACTGAAGGCCTGCAGGCCACATGTAGCCCAGGATACTTCGAATGTGGCCCAACACAAATTTATAAACTTTCTTAAAACATTATGAGATTTTTGTCTGTGTGATTTTTTTTTAAAGCTCATCAGCTATTGTTAATGTTAGCATATTTTATGTGTGGCCCAAGACAATTCTTCTTCTTTTAATATGGCCCTGGGAAGCCAAAAGATTGCACATCCCTGCCTTAGAGTCTGTTTGCCACAACCTCTCAGCTGGTGGGCTGCTCTAAGGAACAGAGTCGAGGTTCTTTTTTTTTTTTTTTTTTTTTTTTTTTTTGAGACAGCATCTCACTTTGTTGCCCAGGCTGGAGTGCAGTGGCACAATCTTGATTCACTGCAGCCTCCTCCTCCCGGGTTCAAGTGATTCTTGTGCCTCAGCCTCCTGAGTAGCTGGGATTGCAGGCGCATGCCACCAGGCCCAGCTAATTTTTTTTGTATTTTTTGTAGAGACTGGATTTCACCATGTTGGCCAGGCTGGTCTCAAACTTCTGACCTCAAATGATCTGCCCACCTTGGCCTCCCAAAGTGCTAGGATTACAGGAGTGAGCCACCACACCTGGCTAGATTCTAATTGGCTTTGTAGTTATTGCTTTATCCAGTTGTGTTTTAAATCAGACAGGAGAAAAAAAGAGTCACAAGCAGAAAATACATTTATGGGGTCTTTTATATCTACTCATGTAGTTGCCTTTATTTCTTCATGTAGATTTGAGTTACTCTCTCCAAAGGACTCCCTTTGGTATTTCTTGAAGGGCAGGTTTGCTGTGACAGATTCTCTAAGCTCATCTTTATCTGGGCATATCTTAGTTTCTCCTTCATTTTTTGAAGGATAGTGTTGCTGGGTATAGAATTCTTGGTTGACAGTCTTTCAGCCCTTTGGACGTGTCATTCCACTGCCTGCATACTTTCTGATGGGAAAGCAGCTATTGATCTCATTGAGGGCTCCTTATATGTGACAAGTTGCTACTCTATTGCTGCTTTCAAGTGTCATCTTTTGTCTTTTGAGTGTGTGATTATCATGTGTTAGGTGTGGATCTCTGTGAGTAAATTACATGGAGTTTGTGGAGCTTCTTGGATGTTTAGATTCATGTTCTTCATCAAATTTGGGGAGTTTTCAGCCATTATTTTTTCAGGTATTCTTTCTGCCCTTATTCTACTCTCGTCTCCATCTACAACTCCCATTATGAATCAGTTGATTCACTTGATAATGCCCCACAGATCTCTGAAGCTCTGTTCATTTTCCTCCATTTTTTTCTTTCTGATCTTCAGGCTGGATCTTCTCAATGGACCTCTCTTCAAGTTTGCTGATCATTCTCTCCTGTTGAATCCTTCTAGTGAATTTCAGTTATTGTACTTTTCAACTCCAGAATTTTTGTGTGGTGCTTTTTTTTTTTTTTTTAAGACGGAGTCTCGCTCTGTCGCCAGACTGGAGTGCAGTGGTGTGATCTCGGCCCACCGTGACCTCTGCCTCCCAGGTTCAAGCAATTCTCCTGCCTCAGCCTCCTGAGTAGCTGGGTCTACAGGCGTCTGCCACCACGCCCAGCTAATTTTTGTATTTTTAGTAGAGACTGGGTTTTACCATGTTAGCCAGGATGGTCTCTATCTCTTGACTTCATGATCTGCCTGCCTCGGCCTCCCAAAGTGCTGGGATTACAGGCATGAACCACCATGCCAGCCTCTGTGTGGTACTTTTTAAAAAATTATTCCTGTCTCTTTATTGATATTCTCTTATTTGGTGAGACATTATTCTCATACTTTATTTCTTTAGACTTGTTTCCCTTTTGCTGTTTGAACATACTTAGAATCGCTGATATTTCAAGTCTTTGTCTAGTAAGATCAGCATCTGGGCTTTCTCTAGTATCCAGTTTATTTATTTATTTATTTGATTTTTTGGAGATGGAGTCTCGCTCTATTGCTCAGGCTGACGTGCCATAGCGTGATCTCGGCCTGCTGCAACCTCCATCTCCTAGGTTCAAGCGATTCTCCTGCCTTAGCCTCCTGAGTAGCCAGGATTACAGGCGTCCACCATCTCGAACTCCTGACTCAGGTGATCTACCAACCTTGGCCTCCCAAAGTGTTGGGATTACAGGTGTAAGCCACCGCTCCTGGCCTCAAGTATCTGTTGATTGCCTTTTTTCCCCTGAATATTGGCCATATTTTCATGACTCTCTACGTGCCTTGTAGTTTTTTGTTGAAAATGGATGATTTTAAATAATAGAATGTGGCAACTCTGGAAGTCAGGTTCTCTTCCCACCCCGGGGTTTGTTGTTGTTGCCACTTGTTGTTTGTTTAGTGACTTTTTTGGACTAATTCTGTAAAATCTGTATTTTTTGTCTTGCGTGGCCACTGAAGTCTAATACAACTTAGTGGCCAGCTAGTGATTAGACAGAAATCCCCCTGAACTCCTGGAGCCATAAATGCCCCAGTCTTTGCTGAGTGGCTCTGTGTGTGTGCTTGGGCACACCTCCAACACAGAGCCAGGCTGTTTGTGACTCTCAGCTTTCACTTCCCGTTTGTGTGGTGTGTTGAGCTGAGCCACAGGTGAGAGCTGAGGGCCTCCCGAGGTCTTTCCTGAGCCCTGTACATGTGTGTGGCCTTCTAGATTCCCAGGAATATGTTGGAGCTTTTCAAAGCCCCCTGAGGATATCTCATTCCCCAGCTTAAAACTTTGGTTATCCTATCATTTGCTCTGACCATTATTCTCTGTCTTAGAAAACTGTGATGTTCAACAGTTACCTCTGATTGTTTTTGACAAACACCACCAGAGAAAAGGCTGTTTGTATTACATGAGCTCAGATAAAGTCTTTTGAGTGTGGTCTACCAGAGGATTCCCAGACAGATGAGATAAGCACAGTTTCTGGAGTGGGGCTCTTCAGGAATGCCAACCCTGTTCTGCACCCCCCGGGGCTGGCAGGTGCTGGTTTTCACCCTGACTTCAGGCTGAGGGTTTCAAGGCTGCCATAGGGATGGCTGGGAATAGGGCAGGTTTCAGTGCCACCGAGCTCCCGTGCTGACGGGGATTCAGATGCTTTTCTGGAATGAACACTTCCCTGATTGCTGCAGCCTTTGGCGAGTTTCCAGAGTTCTGAGAAAGTTGATTCTGACCATTTGCCGATGTCTTGTTGCTTTCGTGGAGGAGAGAATTCTCAGAGCTTGTGAGAGTCTCTTTGCTGACATCCTTCTCTGGCTTCAAGGACAGCACTTGCTGGAAATCAGGAGGTATCCCCTGAGCCCCACAAGGTCAGCTTGTGGCCTTTGTGGCCTTTCTGTTCCCTGCTGGTTGTTGGAAAAGTAGAGTGAGTTCCTGAAAGTGCCTTTCCATCACGAAGTCTGGTTTCTCTCTGTACTGTGAAGTCACATCTGTGACCTAAACATGTCTCTTAATTATCCAAAGCCCAGCCAAGTTCTGTCTCCTCTGTGGGTGCTTTTTCTAGCCATCTCTGAAGAGTCAATCTTGAGAAATTTCTCAGTATGTCTTCATCATGGCATTATGTACATATCATTAGCATAATTCACTCAGATGAAAGGCAGAAAGGGTGGGAACTAACATTGATCACATTTATGGAAACCCGCCTTCTCGTGCCGGGCACTCTGTATATGTTATCTCCCTTTGTGGTGCAATCGCATGACATGCAGTCATTGTCCATGTTTGTGGGTGAGGAAACAGGCTTGGGGGTGGGAGGCTTGCCTGAGGCCCCACACTGTTGGCTGGAGACAGCGTGGGGCCTGAGTCTTGCTCACAGCCTGAACGCTGCACTCTGCTGCTCTGTGTCCCAGGAAGGAAAAGCTGCTGCAGTGGGTTTGTGTTGCCAAATACATGGAGGCTTTTTTCTGGGTGAGTGCCCAGCAGTTGATTGTTCTGTATGTCCAAGAAAGTCACCTTAGAAAAGAATTAGGTTCTAAATTTAGAAAATAATTGAGTTACAATATTTAGAACTCAGACAGCATCCCTTGGGCTTGGGGTCACAGCCCCGAAGGGGTGATTAATTTTGCCGATTGAAGGTCAGAGGGGCCTGTGGCCAGAGTACCCACTGCTTAAGACACAGGTGAGCTGGAACCATGAGTTTTAAAATGTCTTGGCCAAGTTTTTATTACAAGATACAAATTTATCCCACACAGTTGCAATGCAAGCCTTGATGAAACCCCGGCTTGGTGGTGTCTCCTCCGGTGTGGCTGCGCTGTTAGGAAGCAGCTGTGCCCCTGGAGACTCCCGGCTCCCTGTTTCCACCAGGTGCGTCTGCCGATGGCCCCCTGAAGTTGCTGCCCGAGAGCCACTTCGACGTGGTGGTCATTGATGAGTGTGCCCAGGCCCTCGAGGCGAGCTGCTGGATCCCCCTGCTGAAGGCCAGAAAGTGCATCCTGGCGGGCGATCACAAGCAGCTGCCCCCCACCACAGTCTCTCACAAGTAAGACCCCTTTGCCTCACATGCCCTTCTCTGCCCCCGCCCTCCTGCGGTCCTTCCACGCTCAGCCAGAAGCCCCAGGCTCACCAAGAGCCCCTGCGGTGCCTCCTCAGTTTCTCGGCACAGCTCCTACCCCGTCTTACAGCATTCATTCATCTCGACGTCACATCTGTGAGATCATGTACTCCCCGAGGGTGGGGTCACATCACCTTCATCTTTGTAGCCTCAGAACTGGACACAGGGCCTGGCACGTTTCTGGTGCTCCGTCCCTGCTTGTTGAGTTGAATATCCCCTCATGAACCAGGCAGGTTTGATGGTAGAGTGCCGTGAGAGCCGTGGGCTGGGCTAACTGGCCTCTGGGTGGATGTGGGTTCTTTAGTCTTCAATCTGTAGACACATCCCTGGATGGAGGGCACTGGGCAGAGACTCAGCAAACCATGGTTCTGCCGTGCGGAGACACCGGAGCCCTGATGCAGTGGCCTGGCCCGGGCTGTCCTGGTGGAGACACTGGAGCCCTGATGCGGTGGCCTGGCCCAGGCTGTCCTGGTGGAGACACTGGAGCCCTGATGCGGTGGCCTGGCCCAGGCTGTCTTGGTGGAGAAAGTGCTGCCCGCCCCCCCAGCCCCCCTCTCACCTCTGCCCATACTACCCAGCACTCACTGCTCCAGCCACACAGGCCTCGCTGGCCCCTCTGCCTGGACCACTTCTGCCTGGGTGTGGCGGGTGTGCCCTCTCTCCAGATGAACCCTCTGCATGGTATCCCTTGACTGCCCTTAGACGAGGCCTGTGAACAGGGCCTGGCACATGGGCTGTCTTATGAACAAGTCCCTGTTCAGAAAGTTGTCCCTGAGGAATGAAATGCTTCTGAGACTCCTGCATCCTGGCCCTCACTTCCACCGGGGGAAGATTGATTTATTCTGATTTCGGTTGCCTTTTGAAACACTTCTCTGTTTCACTGTGGGTGTGTAGAAGCTGTGAACTCGGAACTTTCGTTGTTTTCCGAGGACCGGAAGAAGATGTGCAAGAAATCCTGTCGAGTAGAATCTCATCACAGGGGCATGGGCAGCCCAGGAGTTGGGGGGTATGTAGAGAGAGGTGTCAAAAATAGTAATTGAGAGTGAGCTTTGGGAGGAAGATGTTGGAAATAAAGATGGTGGAAGAAAGGGGAGTGCTGGGGAAAGGTGCTCTGAAAGATCGTCCTGGTGGGAGACACATGGGGATCTAGAGTGGAAATGTTACGGGATCTCTGGGGTGTCGATTTTTCTGGCTGGAAACCTCTGCGGCCGCAGCACCTTTTCCCCAGTTCTTGTCCTGCATCTAGGAAGAATGAGGTACGCAGATTAGTGAAGGGTGAAGAACAGTTTTATTTAGTGTTAGAACAGCTCAGAGTAGTGGGTAGCTCCTCTCTGTAGGCAGGTCATCCGTTGAGTGTTCAGCTGTCAGCAGAGGAGGCCCTGGAGAGGGTGGCTCCTCTCTGCAGGCAAGTCACTCGGACATCTCTGCAGGTCTCTGAAGCTCTCAGCAGAGAGCATAGCTCCTCTCTGCCCTCTCCGTCCTCTGGCTGTCCTCTCGCCTTCTCTGACTGAGCCCAGGGCTTTTATGGACCTCAAGAGGCAAGGAAGGATGTGCCAATTGGTCCATGGGTGGCCATGGGCGGGCCTGGAATAGGTACCATGAGTCCTCACTCTGTTCCACAGGACTGGCAGCCCAGCCGCCAGCCTTCAGGCCCTCCCTGGCCTTCCACCGTCCCCTTCCACTCAGGACTCTGTCTGCCTCCTGCTGCCATTCATGGCCCCGGGGCTTGGCTCCAATCCCACTCTGAGATCCGAGTGGGTGCTGGGAGCTGAGAGAGGCCAGGCAGTGGAAGCAGACACCCATGACCCTGCAGGGACGGTGGGGGGGTTGTCCTTCCTGGGGCGCCTGAGGGTGCAGGCTGCAGAGTGGGAGGGCAGCTACAGCTGCACCCAAGAGCTCCCACCCCACCACCTCAGAAGAGGCCAGGCTCCTGCTTGTTCCCGGCTCCTGCCTGCTTCGTGGAGCAGGAAGCCCAGGTCTGCAGCCACAGGT
Organism: Pan troglodytes; assembly: GCF_028858775.2. Classification (NCBI taxonomy): domain Eukaryota; kingdom Metazoa; phylum Chordata; class Mammalia; order Primates; family Hominidae; genus Pan; species Pan troglodytes. The sequence goes on from NC_072407.2 coordinate 70,979,286, forward strand.
CTGGCGGCTGCAGCTGCACGCGGAAAGGCAAATCCTACCTGTTCCCGGCTCCCCTAAGAGCACCGGGAGACGCAGATCCACAGCTGCAGTTTGGGCGGCTGTAGCCCCGCCCTCCTGGAGCAGGAGGCCTGGGTCTGTAGCTGTGACCCTGTGTCTGGGCTGCAGCGGCCACTCCACCTCAGAAGGGGCGGGGCTCCCACTGGCTTCATGGAGTGTGCAGCCACAGCCAGGGTTCCCTGCTGCAGCCGGCATGATGGCAGCAGCCACTGCCATCAGAACCTCCCTGGGAGCAGGGAGGACAGGCGTGGGAGGACGCTTATTCAGTGGCTTCTTCCAGGGAGAGGTTCTCGAGATGTCCTTAAAGGAGGTCTTCATCCTCGGGAAAGCCTTTGGGTGGGGGAAGTTTGGAACTGTGCCCTTGAGCAGGGACCCTGTTGTGTAGGAGGGAGTAGGATGGTTTCGGGGGAAGACGTTGGGTGGCGTTCCCTGCAGAGAGTAGGAGGGTTTTGGGGGAAGACGTTGGGTGGCGTTCCCTGGAGAGAGTAGGATGGTTTTGGGGGAAGACGTTGGGTGGCGTTCCCTGGAGAGAGTAGGATGGTTTCAGGGAAAACATTGGGTGGCATTCCCTGGAGACAGTAGGATGGTTTTGGGGAAAACATTGGGTGGCGTTCCCTGGAGAGAGTAGGATGGTTTCGGGGGAAGACGTTGGGTGGCGTTCCCTGGAGAGAGTAGGATGGTTTCGGGGAAAGACGTTGGGTGGCGTTCCCTGCAGAGAGTAGGATGGTTTTTGGGGGAGGACGTTGGCGCTGAGTGTTTTGGGTTTGCAATTGGTACTGATCATTGTGTCCTGTCCTCACTTTGTTGGAATTAAAAATACGTTAATCACAGAGGTCTGGTAAGTTTCCAGAGGGAAGGTCTCTGAAGTGGAGCTGGGTACTGCCCCAGGGTTTTGGTGGGGTTGGTGAGCCGTAGTGGTGCAGAGGGTGGGCTCTGGCACCAGGTGGCCCGGGCAGGTCCAGGCTCTGCAGCTCACCCAGGCAGCTGTGGGCTGGCAGCCTCCTCTGTCTCACCCTTCTTACATGTAACATGGGAGTCATAACAGTAGCCACCTCATGAGGTTGTTATAAGGATGAAGGGAGTTAATCCACATCTGGCGCACCCAGCAGTGCCTGACACCTGGGCAGTGCTCAGCCGCTGCAGCCGTTCTTGGTGGGAGTGGACTTGACTGCTCACAGTTGGAGCATGTTGGAGTGTGTTCGTTCCCTGTTATGGCTGTGACAAATGACCACAAGCTTAGTGGCTGACAACAACAGATTTTCTGACCTCCAGAAACGACAATCTGGGGGTCAGATGTCCAAAATCAGACTCACCGGCTTAAAATGAAGGTGTGGGTGGGGTTGCTTCTTCTGGAGGGTCCAGGGGAAAACCCATCTCCTAGTCTTTTCCGGCTCCTAGAGGCCATTGCTTGACTTGTCGCCCTTTCCTCTGTCTATGAAGCCAGCCGTGTTACGTCTTCAAATCTCTCCCCTCGGTGACCTTCTCTGACTGACCCTCGTATGCCCCCTTATAAGACCCTTGGGTTATCACCTGGGTCATCCAGGGTCGCCTCCCCATCCCAGGATCCTTAACTTCATCTCAGCTGCAGCGTCCCTGTTGTCCTGTAAGGGAACATTCACGGGCCTTGGCGATTGGATGTAGGTGCCTTTGGGGCTGTGATTCAGCCAAACCCACCCCTTGGTGACTTCTGGGTCAGAATCCAGGGGAGAGTTGGGTCCTGAGGTTTGGGGCCTGTCCTCCTCACTTGCTGTGGTTCACACCTGGACTCTGGGGCTCAGGCCTGCCTTCCCCCTTTCTCCCTCCTGGGCGCAGGGCTGCGCTGGCAGGGCTGTCGCTCAGCCTGATGGAACGCCTGGCTGAGGAGTACGGCGCGAGGGTGGTGCGGACACTGACGGTGCAGTACCGCATGCACCAGGCTATCATGCGCTGGGCCTCGGACACCATGTACCTTGGGCAGCTCACAGCCCACTCTTCCGTGGCAGGGCACCTCCTGAGGTGAGTAGCTCGGCCCCACCCGCCGCCCCATCCTTCTGCCCTGGCTAATCCTCTGCGTCACCTGTTTCTACGCAGCAAGCTAAAGTGAAGCTTTCTGCATGAAAGTCGACTCTGAGGCTAGCTTTTTGGAAGAGAGGGTGGCCTTGCCCTGGAGAGCTGGGTCAGGCCCACTCCCTCCCATCTGATGTCCTGATGTGCTCATTGTCCTCCCCTACCTAAGCCTTTTCCTCATGGGAGGGGTCGGTTCTGTTGGGTGGGGCCTCAGTGCTGCACTGTGGCCCCCCTGATGTACTCCCTCTCTGCCTGTGTGCCAGGGACCTCCCAGGTGTGGCTGCCACAGAAGAGACGGGTGTGCCCCTGCTCCTGGTGGACACCGCCGGCTGCGGGCTGTTTGAGCTGGAGGAGGAGGACGAACAGTCGAAAGGGAACCCTGGTGAGCTTGCTTGCAGATGGCCAGCTTTTTTGTTTAAACATACCTCCAGCTCTTTAAAAATAAAAGGCACTTAAATTGCCTAATTCCGGGAGGAGCTGAGAGCAGTTGTTGATGGCCGTGAAAAAACGGAGCCCCACACTGCAAGAGGCTGAGCAGCATCATTTTCTCCAGGGTGAGCAGCCCGCTCCTGGGTGAGATGGGCCTGGCAGCATTTTACGGCCTTCTCCTGAATGGTGGCCCAGCTCTGCCTGGCTGGTCTGGTGATGGGAACTGTCATTGCTCAGCTGACACCACCATCTCCCCAGTTCCACATTGAACAGGATGCACGGCCATAGGAGTCAAAAGGCCTTCATTGCTGATGTGAAATTCAAGTTAGTTGGGCATGGCTGGTCCTGGGGCCCTGGGGCCCTGGGACACAGATGATTAGCTCCCAGGAAGCCACCTGAGTGGAGGATCAGCTGGCCATGATAGACAGAAACGTGCCCGAAACATGTGTTGGTGGTGGATGCCCGCTTGGGGCGACCTTGTGCTGCTCACCTGTTCTTTCTTTCCCTCCAGGCGAAGTCCGCCTCGTCAGTTTGCACATCCAGGCTCTGGTGGACGCTGGTGTTCCAGCCCGTGACATTGCCGTGGTCTCGCCATACAACCTCCAGGTATGAGGGTTTCCTTTTGTCCCTCTACAGAGCAGCTGGGGCTCACACAACCTAGAGGGTGAAAGAAAAAGGGTGATTTGTTGGCTGTGGTGACCGAAAAGTTCAGGGGTAGGGCTGACCTTATTGTGACTGGATCCAGGGCCCACATGATGTCGTCAGGGGCCCCTCTGCGTGTTCGTCTGCCCGCCCCACCTTGCCCCGCCCTGCCCCGCCCTGCCCCGCCTGCCCTGCCCCGCCTGCCCTGCCCGGTGCCCCAGCCTTCTGCACTGGCTTGTGTTCTGGCCAGATTTGCCGGGTGACCCCAGCAGCCTCAGGCTGACACAGTCCTTCCACAGGCAGCCCTGGCGGAACAGCCTGTCCTTTTCTGGCATTTCCCACAGGAGCCTCAGCCTTGAGCCTTGCTGGTCTGGCTCAGGTCGTGTTCCCATGCGTATCTCATTTGGTAGGAAAAATGTACCTTCTGGAGTATGGGGAGGATCTGTGGAAGTGGCCATCATACCTTCCTGGTGTGCAGGCATCACACATAGGGCTGTCTGAGGCTGGCGGCTGTCATAAGCCAAAAGAAATGATCAAATGCCAGGGACAGGGTGTGGTGTTGGCGTGCATGCGTGCCCGTGAGGAGGGCGGACGGGAAGCCTTTCCCCATGGGGCTCCTGCAGGCTCCGCTTCCCAGGTCCTGGCTGTTTCGCAGCGTGAGGCCCTCTGCTGAGCTGAAGGGCAGGGTCTTGCTGCGCTGGCATGGGGGGTGAGGAAACCACAGCCCGGCTGGTGTTTCAGGTGGACCTGCTCAGACAGAGCCTTGTGCACAGGCACCCCGAGCTTGAAATCAAGTCTGTCGATGGCTTCCAAGGCCGAGAGAAGGAGGCCGTGATACTGTCCTTCGTCAGATCCAACAGGAAAGGTACGGAGCCCTCGCCAGAGTCCTTTGGGGACAGCACAGAAGTGAATTTATTGATTGAGGGGCATATTGGGTGTCTGCTGGGTGCCACACTGGTTTCTGGCAGTGTGCTCATGGTGCAGCTTCTGTCCTTAGTAAGTTCACGTCAGGCAAAGCACAGGCAGGAGAGTCTGCGGAGGCTCAGAGGCATGAGTGTGCTGTCAGGGAGCAGGTGGCTGGGGTGGCAGCTGGGGGTGCAGGGTGGGCTGGGAATGATCAGGACACCCTGCCGAGGAGGTGGAGCCCCCTGCAGCCCAGAGCTGGCCTTTAGCCTCCATGCACGGAGCCGCGGGGTGTGGTGGTCGTGGCTGTGGTTTCTGTGCTGCTGTGGTGTGTGGGCTTTCCCATTTGGGATGAGAGTTGTTCCCAGAAGCAGGTTTAGTGAACGGGCTTTGTGAGACATTCTCAGAAGGCAGAAGGCAGATGAGGCCTGGCTAGAAGCTATGGGGGAAAGAAGGGAAGGTCCTGGAAGGTTTCTTGTGCTTTCTCCCTGGTGCCAGCTGCAGCCACACCCCAGGCGGCCCCTGAGGCTGGGCTTAGAAGGAAAGGAGTGACAGAACCCAGTTGGGTTCCCCAGAGCCCCACTCAGTCAGCCGTGGCAGCCAGATGCCAGGGCAGGTGTGGCATCACGGTGCCACACGTGGCCGGGCAGCCGTGTGGATGGTGGACCACGCACAGGGGACCACACTTTTGGTGGTGGTTACTGATAAGGGCATAGGAGCCTGACTGTGTTTCTTAGTCTGAAACCTGCTTCTCACTCCCCTCTGGCCTTTTGTAGGTGAAGTTGGTTTTCTTGCTGAGGACCGGAGGATCAACGTGGCTGTCACCCGTGCCCGACGCCACGTGGCGGTCATCTGTGACTCCCGTACTGTCAACAACCATGCATTTTTGAAGACCCTGGTGGAGTATTTCACACAGCATGGGGAAGTACGCACGGCCTTTGAGTATCTTGACGATATTGTCCCAGAAAACTATTCCCATGAGAGCTCCCAGGGTTCCAGCCACGCTGCCACCAAGCCCCAGGGACCTGCTACGTCCACCAGGACCGGAAGCCAGCGGCAGGAGGGAGGCCAGGAGGCCACAGCACCTGCCAGACAGGGCCGGAAGAAGCCGGCTGGGAAGTCTCTGGCCTCTGAAGCCCCATCTCAGCCCAGCCTCAACGGAGGCAGCCCAGAGGGAGTGGAGAGCCAAGATGGCGTGGACCACTTCCGGGCCATGATAGTGGAGTTCATGGCCAGCAAGAAGATGCAGTTGGAGTTTCCTCCTTCCCTCAATTCCCACGACAGGCTGCGGGTCCACCAAATAGCCGAGGAGCACGGGCTGAGGCACGACAGTTCCGGGGAAGGGAAGAGGAGGTTCATCACTGTGAGCAAGAGGGCCCCGCCGGCCCTGCGACCCCGAGCAGCCCTGGGACCCCCAGCAGGGACCGGTGGCCCAGCCCCTCTCCAGCCAGTGCCCGCTAGCCCTGCGCAGACGGAGCAGCCTCCGAGGGAGCAGCGTGGCCCAGACCAGCCTGATCTGAGGACGCTGCACCTGGAGAGACTGCAGAGAGTCAGAAACGCGCAGAGGCAGCCCGCCAGCAAGGAGCAGCAGGCCTCAGGGCAGCAGAAACTTCCAGAAAAGAAAAAGAAAAAAGAAGCCAAAGGTAAGTCAACTAATAAGAACATGGGGCAGTGTCCCCTCACTGGTGCTGGCCCCACTTGGAGCCCACCTGCCACCATCAACAGAAGGAAGGGCTTCCTCCTGGTGGCGCCGTGCCTGTGTCATTTTAGCTTTATTTTCAGTCATGCCACTCCCAGCTCCGTCTGGGCTCCCCTAGGTCGGTGATCAGGTCACGGGCACCTTCTTGTCCCAGAGCCTGTGTGGAACTCAGCAAGTAGGCAGCACTCAGAGCATGTCTGCGGCAGCAGGAGGGGCCTGGAAGAGCAAACATGGACGGCTCCCTGGAGCCCCTCGGGAACGGAGCGATCACGGGGTCCCATGCAACATGTGGCCCTGGAGGGTGGAGGTCTTGCACAGCGAAAGGGTGCACTCTGCCTGGAAGTTGTCATGGGCAAAATGCTCAGAACCACAGGGGCTGGCTGAGCGCAAAACCATTCTTGCCTGTGGGCCATGTGGAGTCCCTGGGTGGGCTCTGCCCCATTTGCCACATCCTGCATTGTGCCCACCCCGCAGGAGCTGGCTAGGCATGCAGTGGGAGTTGCCCAGGCATATGCTGGCAGAGTGTGTAGACCTGGTCGGTCTTGGGGATCTCCTGCTACCGCCATTTTCCTCAGCAAGAGCATGCAGGAGTTCCAGCTTGCATTGATTCATTGAATTCCTGAAGCGAAGCTACACCAGCACATGGGTGGCTTTGAAAGGGGCCTCCCAGAGCCTGGGGCTCCAGAGGAATTCACTCCCCAAACATTTGTTGAGCAGCTACTGTATGCCACGCTTTGTGCTAGAGGACAGGAGTGATGCCACCCCTGCCCCAAGGCACTGACAGGGTAGCAGAGGGAAGACACATGAGCTGCTTTTTAATTTTTTTTAGAATTAATAGAGACGGGGTCTCACTCTGTCACTATGTTGCCCAGGCTAGTTTTGAACTCCTGGCCTCAAGCAGTCCTCCTACCTCAGCCTCCCAAAATGCTGGGATTACAGGTGTGAGCCACCGTGCTTAGCCATGAATTGATTTTAAAACCTTAAATGAGGGGCCAGGTGTTGTCTTTCCGTTTGCCTGAGTGACGCGGGTCTTCTCCAGGACATCCGGCCACAGCTCTGCCCACGGAGGAGGACTTTGAGGCCCTGGTTTCTGCCGCCGTTAAGGCTGATAACACCTGCGGCTTTGCCAAGTGCACAGCCGGCGTCACAACCCTGGGCCAGTTCTGCGAGCTCTGCAGCCACCGCTACTGCCTCAGCCACCACCTGCCCGAGGTATGTCGGCCTCCCCTCCTGCGATCAGACAGTGGGGAGGGGTGGTGGGTTCCGTCTCCAGGAAGCAGACCCTGGGCAGACTTGTTCCAGTTGGAACAGTTAGCTCCTTACGAGCTCCAGATACCTTCAGAAACAGAAATCAGACACTGACTCATGATCGGTTTTCAGCACATCAGGGCACAAGCAAACAAAATGCCTTATTTGCTGAGCTGCAGCCACGTTAGTGGGAATTCTGGGCAGAGGGAATTTTGTCCCAGTGTCCTTGGGTTCTGTCAGTGGCCTAATCTGGTCTGTTTGGCATAGGGGAGGTGGGAGGCAGAGCCTGCAGCCCGTCATCTGAGCTGGCCATGGCCCGGCTGCTGTGTCATTCATTCCTTGAGCCGGGGTTGATGAGAATCCCCTGGGCCAGGTGTGGGCGCCTGTGGGAAGCTGAGGTCTGAACCAGCCTTGTCTCTACCCTGGAGGATGCTGGGCCTGGTGGGGGATCTGAGTAAGAGACCAGCATACGGTACCAGGTGTTGAGTGCTCCGAGGAAGAAAACCCAGGGCTAGGGTGGCAGCAGGGTCACCCACCCAGATGCAGCAGTCAGGGTGGGCTTTCTGGAGGAAGTAACACTGAGGCTGAGACCTGTGGGACAGAAGGTGGGAGCTGGGCTGGGGAGGACAGGGCCGATGGCGGGTGGGCAGGCAGGCTATCCACCCTTAGAACATGCATAAAGCCCCGGGCCCAGTCAGAGAGTTGGGAGTATAATGTGAGGCAGGATGGCTAGAGTCGAGGCTGGGCATGTCCTGGCGAGCTGCCTGGAGGAGTCAGGCCTGATCTGAAGGTAGTGGGGCACCCTCTAGGGTGTCAGCAGGGCTGTGATGTCACTGGTCTTGGCTGCAGTGTGGATTAGGTAGGCGGAGGCTGGGAGGCAGTGGGAAGTGGCCGCAGGGACTGTGTGGTCAGTCAGGGTGGTGCCATTTCCTGTGTGCACACTCGGGGGCTCCCACCACACCAGGGTGCAGACCACCCCACCACTCTCCCGCCAGGCAGCCTGCAGGGTGAAGGACTGACATGGCGGGAGGAGTGGCCTTCTCTGTTGGGGTGCCTGTGGCCCCCCAGCTCTTTGATGGGCACAGCTGCAGGATCTGCCTCCTTGCCCCTGTGAGCCCAGCAGTGATTCTTGTGTCCTCCCCAGATCCATGGCTGCGGTGAGAGGGCTCGCGCCCATGCCCGGCAGAGAATCAGCCGGGAAGGGGTCCTCTATGCCGGCAGCGGGACCAAGGACAGATCCCTGGACCCAGCCAAGAGGGCCCAGCTGCAGAGGAGGCTGGATAAGAAGCTGAGCGAGCTCAGCAACCAGAGGACCAGCCGGAGGAAGGAGAGGGGGACGTGACTGGCCGCATCCTCGCACGCCCCGCGGAGCTCTCTCCATGGTAGCCCAGGGCGCCGCCAGACCATGCTCCGCCTCCACCAGGGCCACAGAGGAGCGGAGGGGCCTATGGGGGAGGAGTGGAGGGCCCTGTGGGGGAAGGTTGGGTTTTTGGACCCCAGGGATGAGCTTTTCCGATGTCACAATGTGGAGGAAAGCACCTGGGGGACAACAGTGCTCGTGCAGGTGGGGCTCGGGAAATGCACGTCCCTTCCCCTCACTCCCCGCCAAAACCCACATCCCAGCCTCTGGATCCTGGGGAAGGTTCCCGTCCCTGGAGAATATCCAGGGCCTCAAACTTGAAGTCACTCCTCCAATGTCTGGGACTTGCCAGCTCAGCCCATTAGGATGAGGGTGCTGAGAGGAAACAGGAAACAAGACTCTGCGAATGGCGCTCAGGCAGGGAGCAGGGAGTGGCGTTTGGCTTGCACGTTCCCATGCGGCCAGATGCTGGGGCCACTTTCCTTCTGTCTGCTGTTTGCTGGTGACTGCAGTGTTCCCCCTCCTCCTCACCACGGGGCTCCTGTGAGTCTAGAGGGCACCTCTTTCTGGCCTGTGCACCTCTCTCTGGCTTATAAAGGCGCCTGGCCTGTGCCATCCCCTCCTTGTTGCGCCTCACCGTGGGGACCAGGTGAGCCGGCTCTCCCATGTGGCTGTCCCGGGAAAGCTGCCCCACAGCCTCAGCATCTTCAGCACTTACCGATCCAGAGCCTCCCGGCCTTCTCTGGTGCCCTGTACCAACTCTTCTATTTAAGAGAACCTCAGATGATGTACCTGAGCCTCAGGGTTTTGTTTCAGAGGGATATAAATTATTTAAAAATTAAATGAAAACGTTGCACACTGCCCCAGTGTGTCTGCTGCGGGTCTAAGGGGCGTGCCCTTTGCCTGTTCTGCTCAGCTGCTGTGCCCTCCCCGCCGCGTCTCTCAAGCCCCCTCTCCTTCTGACCTCTCTGTGGCAGACTCTCCCGGTGCAGGCTCCTCTCTCCTTAAATCCCATTCATGTCCTTTTATGTCCCCGATGGTTCTGAGTGAGGTTGAGCTTCCCTGACCTGCACCTAGGGTGGCTGTCCCCCAGAGGCCATTTACGCAGCGCATTCGGCTAGTGTGTCCTCAGGCCAGGCCTGCACGCTTTGACTGCCGTGTTCTTGCTGGTCCTGGGTGACTCTCCCCTCCTACCTGGGCTGACACCCCACCCTGGGCCACTAGAGCCCCTCCTCCTCCCCCTGTCCTAGACGCCTTCCTTGTCTGTTCCCGTCAAGTGGCTTTTGGACTGAATTGTTTGGGAAGGGGACCAGGACTCTACTGCATTTTGTGTCAAGTGCGGCAGAGTTAATCTGGTTGTTTCCATAAGTGCTGAGCACCGTGCACAGAAGGCTGCAGTTCTCATGCTCTTTGAGGACCCGTGGCTGTGGGAGGCATTTGTGTAATGATGCTCTTGGGGGATGAGGGCACCATTGGAAGCATCTCCCGGTTGACACAGCACACAGGGACAGGTGTTCTTCCTGCAGGGGCGGGGGCGGGGGTGCCTGCTTAAGCTCCCTAATTTCCCAGAATCCAAACAGCTGATAAGAGTCCTGCCCTGGGGTTGACACGGATGCTGAAAGATGTTGGCTCTTGGGTGGGAGACAGCCGACAGCCACACTCCCTCCCTCCTAGGTAGCCTGTCTGCAGGAGAGAAGGAGGCCAAAGAGAAACAGACCCAAAAATGGGGGTGGGAGAGTGACCTGATGACACTGTTTGAGCACCTGGATGTAGCCATGCCTGACCTCCACCCCATTCTTCCTGGTGTCCTGAGCTAGTAAATCCCCTTTTTTAGCTGAAGAAGTCTGCCTTGGGTTTTTGTCACTTGCTGCCAAAGAATCTTTGCTGACCCAGTCATGCCCACATCTGTTTATCTTATCGGGCATACCCCTCCCAGCATGGAGGCAGTATGGAATTAGTGTCGCCCCACTCATTAGAGAAGGCACGATTGGAATCCAAGCCCTGTACCTTTATCCAGGTGTTCTTCTGTGGGCCGTCCCACCAGGAGGAGCTTGAAGTAGAGGAAGGCAGCCAGCATCAGCGGTGGGCCGGGCGGTTGGGGGGTGGAAGCTTCTGGAATCGGAGGGACCTGAGTCTGAATGCCAGCCAGCACCACTGTCCACTGAGGTGTGGCCTCAGCAAGTCACCTCTCCTCTCTGAGCCTGTTTGTCATCTGTGAAGCAGGACGGGAACAGTTGCTGCCGCGCCAGCTGTGCTAAGTGGAAGACATGAAGTGCATCATCACGTCCTTGCGGGACCTGGCTCCGGGTTCGTCGTCTCCCTGGCTGTGCCCCCCAGCCTCCTGCATGGAGCCTTCTCCCCTTCAGCGCTGACCACCGCGGCCCTTGGTGATGCATTGTTAAAATGCCAGAACCCAAGGTTGCAACATAAAAAGTTTACATTTCTCATCCCAGAGAGGCCTTGTTAGGAAAATATTTGTAGCTGGTTGTTTGAAAAGTACCCTACAGTTTGGCCTGGATAGGGTAACCCAAAAAAAGGAAAAAAGTTTCCCAAGCCAAACGTCTCCCTGGCCAGCTGGAGTGTGGTTTTGCTGACAGTAGCTGCAGGCTGTAGCCCACCCGGGCCGGAACTGGGTGGAAGGGAGTAGAGGACTCCCTTCTAAGGAGAACTGCCCACCTCCACCCGTGCGGCTCCCCTGAGGTAGCCCCGCCATGTGCTCCTTTCCGGGGGTGCCGGGCAGGGCAGTGGGCACAGGCAGGAGCCCCTGCCAGCTCTGGGCTTTGCTCCTGAGTTTACTTGGGATGTGCTGCATGCCTTGGGGCCTCAGTTTCCTCCTCTGTAACATGGGGAAGTAACAAGACCTGTCTCAAGGTAGCTGTGAAGATGAAATGATCAAACACACAAGGCCTTGGGTACGGCGCCTGGCTTCTAATAAATGTGTTGCCCTCCTCCTCGTCATCTTGCAAAGCAGCAGTGGAGAGGAACGAGACGGCACGTGCCGCCTATAGAAGGGTTTCAGCAAATGGCCTTTCCTACCAGAGACAGAGGCAAGAGTGCCCAGGTCCCAAGGGCCCACCGGTCAGCTGCTGGTGGAAGTTGCAGGTCCCCCAGTGTGGGTCTGCCTGGCTTCCTTGCACCCAACACAGCTCGCCCCCGCCCTGTGCCGAGCAGGCCAAGGGCGGGCCAAGGGCGGGCCTAGGGCAGGCCTGCTCTGTTTACCTTGGTTTGTTTGGAGCTGCCCAGAGGGATCCCAGAGTGGGCTGAAGGGCACCACGCTGCTTTGGGAGGTTTTAGGCCCACGTTATAGCCCTGGCACTTAAAAGGAATTGTGGTCACTGCTGGGAGCATAGCAAAAGCTGCAGCCTTATTTGGTCTGGAAACTTCTTTGCTTGCAGGAAAAGCAGAATGGGGAAGCAGCCTCTCGTGTGGGTGGGCAGATTGGGGCCAGTTCTTCATTACCCAGGGATATGAATTACTTTGCTACCTCACTTGGCTCTGGTTTTGGCTTCTGGCCTTCTCCACTGAAGCTGCAGCTCACAATCTCCCCCGGCCCTCAGCTGCCAATGAGCTGTTCTGTTGTGCAGCTTTATTGAGGTGTAATTGTCATGCCATAGAATGCACTCGTTGTAAATATACGATTCAGATTCGATGATGTTAGTACACATGGGGCTGGGCCACATACCCCCACCTGTCCCTACTGCTGGGTGCTGGTCTGCAGTTAATCTCTGCTCCTGCCCTCAGCCCCAGGCAGTCACCAGTCAGCTTTCTGTCCCTATACATTTGCCTTTTCTGGAAACTTCATATAAATATAGACTGTCCCCAACTCCCCGTGGTTTTGACGTAACGATTTTTTGACTTTACAATGGTGCAAAGGCTTGTATGCATTCAGTAGAAACCACCATTCTGTGTTCATGTTCAGTACAGTATTCAGTAAATGACATGAGAAATTCAACACTTATATTATCAAATAGGTTCTGTGTTAGATGAGTGTGCTCAGTAATCGTTCTGAGCATGTGTAGGGTAGGCTAGGCTAAGCTACGATGCCCAGGAGGTCAGGTGTATTGAAAGCATTTTCAGTCTGCAATGTTTTCAATTCCCCATGGATTTGTGGGGCACATATTCCCATCATAAGTCGAGGAACATCCGTATCCAGCCCCGTGCATCTGCGTTCTTTTACTTCACCTGATGTTTTTGAGGTTTGCCCATGTGGTGGCGTGTATCAGTGTTTCAGTTCTTTTTATTGTCAAACAATGTCCCATTGTATGGATACACCCATTTAGTGTATCCACTCATCTATTGGATATTCAGATTGCTTCCACTTTTTGGCTGTTTTCACCCATGAGGCTGCTATGAATATTGATCGTTCAAGTCCTTCTGTGAAAACATGCATTTTCATTTTTCTTGGGTAGATTCTTAGAAGTGGAATTGCTGGGTCATAAGTTAGTTTATTCATTTAAGAAACTACCAGGCTTTTCCAGAGAGGTTATACCATTTTACATTCCTGCCAGCTATGTATGCGGGTTCTAGTTTTTCTGTTCTTGCCAACATTTGGTATTGTCTGATTATTATTACTATTACCGCCATGTTGGTGGGTATATACTATGATCTCATTGTAGTTTTAATTTGCATTTTCTTAAAGACTAAGGAAGCTGAGCACCCTTTTCATGCGCTTACGGGACATGTAGATATCTCCTTTGGTAAATTTTTCTTTTTTTTTTTTTGAGACAGGTCTTAGTTTGTAGCTCAGGCTGGAGTGCAGTGGCACAAACAGGGCTCACTACAATCTCGACCTCCTGGGCTCAAGGGATCTCCAGGCTCAAGGGATCCTCCAACCTCAGCATCCCCGAGTAACTGGGACTACAGACGCGTGCCACCACACCTGGCTATTTTTTTTTTGTAAAGATGGGGTTTCGCCATGTTGCCCAGGCTGATCTCAAACTCCTGGGCTCAAGTGATTTGCCCACCTTGGCCTCCCAAAGTGCTGGGATTATGGACGTGAGCCACCACACCTGGCTTCTTTTATTATTATTATTTTCATAGAGACAGGGTCTTGCTTTTTTGCCTGGGTTGGTCTTGAACTCCTGGGCTTAAGCCATCCTCCTGCCTCAGCCTCCCAAAATACTGGGAATATAGCTTTTGCTAAGCTCCCAGCAGTGACCACAATTCCTTTTAAGTGCCAGGGCTATAACGTGGGCCTAAAACCTCCCAAAGCAGCGTGGTGCCCTTCAGCCCACTCTGGGATCCCTCTGGGCAGCTCTGGGATTATAGGTGTGAGTTACCGTGCCTGGCCCTTTGGTGAAATTTCTGTTCAAATCTTTTGCTCATTTTTAAGATAAATTGAAGTGTCCTATTATTGAGATATAAGATATCTTTAGGCCGGGCATGGTGGCTCATGCCTGTAATCCCAGCACTTTGGGAGGCCAAGGCAGGCGGATCACGAGGTCAAGAGATCAAGACCATCCTGGCCAACATGGTGAAAGGCCATCTCTACTAAATATACAAAAATTAGCGGGGGCATGGTGGTGTGCACCTGTAATCCCAGCTACTCAGGAGGCTGAGGCAGGAGAATCGCTTGAACCTGGGAGGCAGAGGTTGTAGTGAGCCCAGATCATGCCACTGCACGCCAGCCTGGGCGACAGAGGGAGACCCTGTCTCAAAAAAACAAAACAAAACAAAACAAAACTTTATATAGCCTGGATAGAAGTCTTTTATCAGATGTATGATATGCAAATATTATCTCCCAGTCTTTGGATTCTTTCAATATTTCCTTAATATTGTCTTTGGAAGTGCAAAAGTTTTAATTTTTTAAAGTCCAGTTTATCGATTTTTTTTCTTTTATGGCTGTGCTTTCGGTGTCATGTCTAACATCTCTTTACCTAAATTGAGATCACAGAGGTTTTTCCTATGTTTTCTTTTAGACATTGTACAGATTTAGTTCTTCTGTTCAGGTCTGTGATCCATCTTGAGTTCATTTTCATGTATGGTATTGATATAAGGCAAGGGCCAAAGGTTGGTTGGTTTGGTTGGTTGGTTGTTGCATGCGGATCTCCAGTTGTCCCAGCAATTGTTGAAAGACTCCTGTTTCTTCATGGAATTGCCTTGGCATCGTGTTAAATATTGTTTGAGCATAAATGGAGGGGTTCATTTCTGGGTTCTCAGTTCTGTGCCATTCATCTGTCCATCCTTACGCTAATACCACAGGCTCCTCCCGTCCCCATCATGAGGGCAGCCTTCTGGTCATGGAGACATTGCAAGTTTACACTTAGAGGCACGGCCCCCCCCAACCCGTCTCTGACTCAGCAAAAATGGAAAGAGTTTTGAAAACATATAGCCACACTCAAGATAAACACCCCCGTGTTCCAGACCACAGAGAGAAACAGGGCTGGCTGGGTGCGATGGTTCACATCTGTAATCCCAGCACTTTGGGAGGCTGAGACGGGTGGATCACCTGAGGTCAGGAATTTGAGACCAGCCTGGCCCAACATGGTGAAACCCCGTCTCTACTAAAAATACAAAATTAGCCGGGCATGGTGGCACATGCCTGTAATCCCAGCTACTCGGGAGGCTGAGGCAGAATTGCTTGAACCTGGGAGGCGGAGGTTGCAGTGAGCCCAGATCGCGCCACTGCACTCCAACCTGGGCGACAGAGCGAGACTCTGTCTCAAAAAAAAAAAAGAAAGAAAAAGAAACAGCTGGCCGAGGAGGGGACGCTGTGGACCTGCTAGGGTCCTCATCTGGTCAGGAGCAGGGGCGGCCTGGAGCCTTTTTTCCTGTGGGCAAAAGGAACAAAAACGGCCAGTTACGAAGTGGGATCTGAGCCAGGCTCTCACTATGAAACTAGATGGTAAGGCAGGGCTTTCTGATTCATCAGAGGAAAAAAAAAAAAAAAAAAAGCTGTTCCAGTTACTATGGCTGCATAACACATCTACCCCAAACAGCCATTTGTCACATTCATGGGTTCTGTGGCTCAAGAATTTGGACAGAGCACAGTGAACATGGAGATTCGAGAGGCCGGTGCTTGTCTCAAGGTGGCACCGACCCTGAGGTGAAATTTGGCCCTGGGGCTGCGGTAGGGTCAGGCCGACCTTGTCCCCTGCTGAGACCCCATGTTTGCTTAGCTCCCCAGCACCCACCCTGAGAGTCGCCCAGTGAGTCGCATGCCCCCGGCTCAGGCTGTCTTCTGGGCACCGGACTTGAGCGTCAGTCCCCAGCCTCGCAGCCCTAGGTGCCAGTCATGTGCTGATTATCTCCAGCTTTGATCCCTCCCCACACTCCAAATACCGCTCACATTTCTTCTGGGATGTTTAGTAGGCAGGTGAGTGCAGCGCCTCCAGAATCCAGTGCCTGGTCTGCCCCGGGGAGTGGACTGAGTGCTTCCCTCCCCACAGGTAAATCCATATGCTAATCCCCAAACCTGCGAATGTGACCTTATCTGGGAAAAGAGTCTTCGCAGATGTAATTAAGTAAAGGTTCTTGAGAGGAGATCATCCTGGGTTACCTGGATGGTCCCTAAATCCAATAACAGGTGTCCTTCTAAGAGACATGTGAGAAGAGAAGGAGGCTACCTGCAAACACAGGCAGAGGCTGGCGTGGTGCAGCCACAGGCCAAGGAACGTGGAGCCCCCAGAAGCTGGAAGTGGCAGGACAGGGCCGCCCCTCGAGATTTTATCTTGAAGAGAGAGAATCAGTTTCTGGGTTTGTTGTTGTTGCTGTTTTTTGAGATGGAGTTTTGCTCTTGTTGCCCAGGCTGGAGTGCAGTGTCGCAATCTCAGCTCACTGCAACCTCTGCCTCCCGGGTTCAAGCGATTCTCCTGCCTCAGCCTCCCGAGTAGCTGGAATTACACCTGGAATGACAGGTGCCCGCCACCACACCCAGCTAATGTTTTTATACTTTTAGTAGAGACAGGTTTTTGCCATGTTGGCCAGGCTAATTTCGAACTCCTGACCTCAAGTGATCCACCCGCCTCGGCCTCCCGAACTGCTAGGATTACAGGCGTGAGCCACCGCACCAGGCCGTCGCTGCTTTTGAGTCAGGGTCTCAGTGTGTGGCCCAGGCTGGAGTGCACTGGTGCGATTATAGCTCACTGAAGCTTCAGCCTCCAGGGTTCAAGTGATCCACCTGCCTCAGCCTTCCAAAGGGCTGGGATTACAGGCGTGCGCCACTGCCTCTGGCCTTCTTACATCTTTTTTCCTGTTTTCTATCTCTCCATCTCTTCCTTTTTTAAACAATGAGATGTTCCTCAGCCTTATTTTCCAACCATTTTATTTTTGTTTAGGTTTTAAAAATTCACACCATTTTCCTTTCAGCATCGAAGAGCCCTTCCCTCATGTCCCTTTTTGCAGTGCTCTCCCTGTGGGGCTGCGTCTTCTCTTTTCTGTCTGTGGGTGTGGTTTTGTATTGTTTGCTGCTTTCTTTTTCCTGCAGTGTTTCGATTCCAAATGGCTTCCGTCTGCCTTTCGCATCGTGGCTTTCTGCAGATTCTGGTAGTTGTCCCCTCCTATCAGCCAGGGACTGACTCTCCAAGACCGTGCGGAGGGCTCGCTGACTGTGGGCTTCACTGAGGCATCAGCTGCCCGGCCGTTGAGCCAGGGACCAGAAGTCTTTCCCCCTGGATGTGCTAGGTTGCAATCACAGTCTCTGTTCATACACCTGCTTAATCACCCTCCACTCAGTACAGGGTCCCCCCGCCCAGCTATGCCTTGGGACCCTAGGGCAGACTCATTCTGTTTTACCCACTGCAGAGCCTAGTCGGGTATTTGGTCTTTTCTCAGAGTAGAGGAGGAGGCTTCTCTGAGTAGCAGATGGGATTAGAAGATCTGATTGCTGCTGCTTTCATAAAAATTATAAAATATCTATAACATGAAATTTAACATTTTAACCATTGTGTAAGCAAGTGTACAACTCAGCGGCATCCCTTACATTCCCAGCATTGTGCAACCATCACCACCATCTGTCTCCAGAACTTTCTCATCTTCCCACATGGAAACTCCATCCCCATCAAATACCAACCCCCCAGCCCCTGGAATCTCTGTTCATTTTCTGTCTCCATGACTGATTGCTTCTTTTAAAGACTTCCATCCACCCGCCTTATTTTAGCTCCTTCCCACCCCACTTCTTGGGCTCCCAAGGCCCCCAGTTCCTGAGCCTTTAGGTGATTCTGTGGCATCAATTTATTTAGTGGCCTTATGTAGATGCGTGTGTTCAATCCGCTAACTTTACATGGATGTTTCTCTAGATCAGGGGGTCCCAGGGGTACGGGTCCATGACCTGTTAGGAACTGGGCCTCACAGCAGGAGGTGAGTGGTGGGTGCGCCTGTGAAGCTTCATCTGTATTTACAGCCACTCCTCACGCTCGCGTCACTGCCCGAGCTCCGCCTCCCGTCAGATCAGCAGCGGCGTTAGATTCTCATAGGAGCGCGAACCCTATTGTGAACTGCGCATGCGAGGGATCCAGGCTGCGTGCTCCTTTATGAGACTCTGATGCCTGATGATCTGTCACTGTCTCCCATCACCCTAAGATGGGACTGTCTAGTTGCAGGGAAAGAAGCTCAGGGCTCCCACTGATTCTACATTATGGTGAATTGTAGAATTATTTTATTATATATTACAATGTCAATAATAGAAATAAAGTGTGCAATAAATGTCATGCGCTTGGGTCATCCTGAAATCATTCCCCCTGCCACCCCACGGCCTGGCCCATGGAGAAATTATCTTCCACGAAACCGGTCTCTGGTGCCAAAAAGGCTGGAGACTGTTGCTCTATAATATTTAAGTTATCTTTTGCAGAGACTTTGTGTTTTGAGACAGGGTCTTGCTCTGTTGGCCAGGCTGGAGTGCAGTGGCACAATCACGGTTCATTGTAGCCTCGACCTCCTGGGCTCCAGAGATCCTCCCACCTCAGCTTCCTGAGTAGCTGGGACTACAGACACATGCCACCATGCCCAGATAATTTTTTAAAAAAATTTTTAGTAGAGATAGGGTCTTTGTTGCCCAGACTGGTCTGCTGGGCTAAGTGATTCTCTCACCTCAGCCTCCCAAAGTGTTGGGGTTACAGGCGTGAGTCACCACACCTGGCCCTTTGCAGATACTTTGTAAACAACCAGTAGAATCATTTTATAATCACATTATATTACATAATCATTTAATGTTAGTGCTTAATGACAAAAGTTGGATATAAAACTACAAAATCAGCATGCTCAACGTACGCCAAACACACATATATGCATAGAAAGGATGGAGCTGGGTGTGGTGGCGCACACCTGTAGTCCGAGCTACTCAGGAAGCCAAGGCAGGAGGATCGCTTGAGCCCAGGAGTCCCAGGCCAGCCTGGGTAAACATAGTGAGACCTTGGCTCTAAAATTAAAAAAAGAAAAAGAAAAGATACGAAGGCGTATGGCCATTGTAAACACCTCTGATCTTTGGGATTTGGTGTGATTCTTGGTCTCTCGTTTATAGCTAAAAAAAAAAAAAGTTTCTCCAATGATGAATGTTGGTTCTATAATCAGAACAGGACAATTCCTGCTGGTTTTCCAGTTAGGCAGCTGATGGGGTCGCAGCTGCTCCCATTTTTCAGCAAGTGCCAAGGAAAGGCCAGATTTCCAGTGGGTCTGGGGTCCTCCACGTTCTTTCTCCATCCCAGGCCTGTGTGGTCTCGGTGGCTGTGGGCTGGGGTGAGCCAGAGTTGGGCAGTGAGGAGAGGGAAATTGGCCCAGTTTGTGTCTTAGAAAAGTCCCTCTGGTGGCTGCCTTGAGGAGGTGTCTGAGGTGGAAAACCTGCCAGCAGCTATAGTCTGGAGAAGTCAGAGTCAGGTGGGGTACACAGGGGCGCATCTGCTGATTATACATGGGCTCAGTCATCAGAACTTGCAGACTGGCCTCCTGCAGGGGTGAGGGGCTGGGAAGATCCCCACGCTTCTGGCTTGGGGGACGAGTGACTTTAATGGCTCACAAAGCACTGTCCAAATGTTCTTAATAATAAGAATTGTGTTTCTTTCTTGTTTAATGCACATATGCTATCCAGAAGTCCCACACTCCTGGAAATGCATGTATATGCAGAATTCCGGGTTTTCTAGTGATGTCAGCCTGATTGGCATCTACCAGACAGTTCTACTGAGACCTGGGGCCCCTCGCCATGAGCAGAAGCAGGGAAGGCTGCAGCCCCCCTGGGGTAGGAGCTCTTTGTCTTCATTGTAGCAGCGGTGGATGCAGCTCTCAGCCTGGCCCTTTTCAAGTCAGCCGGATAGGGTCGGAGTTCCTCCTGTCACTTGGGTCAGCCGGACAGGGGCTGAGCTCCTCCTCTCACAGGCCCACTCTGTCTCATGACAGGTGTCAGTACCCGCTTGTCTGCTGGGAGAACTGTGTGATTCTCTGACAGAGGTCATGACACCTTGGTACATTCTGCACCTTGGTTGCTGGGGGAGACATCTGACATCAGCCCGGCCAGGAGAACCCAGCTGTGGTTCCAGGTGTGGTGTGTGGCTCCAGGGAATGGCTTTTGGGGGTTTCAGCCAGTCACGGCAAGCCTATCCCCTT
Organism: Pan troglodytes; assembly: GCF_028858775.2. NCBI lineage: Eukaryota > Metazoa > Chordata > Mammalia > Primates > Hominidae > Pan > Pan troglodytes. Next base: position 70,999,202 of record NC_072407.2, read on the forward strand.
GACCTGTGCCTATTCTAGGTGGACCTGGGAGCCTGATTCCAGGGGGACCTGGGAACCTGGTTCTGTTTAATGAACAGCGGAGTGGAGGACAGAGGAGAGAGGCCCCCAGAGGCTGGGGGCCTCTGGGAAAGATCTGATTTACATTTTCTTTCTTTTTTGAGGCAGGGTCTCGCTCTGTTGCCCAGGCTGGAGTACAGTGGTGCAATCATGGCTCACTGCAGCTTCAACCTTCTGGGCTCAAGCGATCTTCCTACCTCATCCTCCCCTGTAGCTGAGACTACAGGCATGCGCCACCAATATCTAGCTAATTTTTGTATTTTTTGTAGAAATGGGGTTTCACCATGTTGCCCAGGCTGCTCAAACTCCTGGGCTGAAGCAATTCACCTGCCTTGGCCTCCTGAAGTGCTGGGATTACAGGTGTGAGCCACCGTGCCAGCTCTGTTTTTAAGGTTTCACTCTGTCACCCAGGCTGGAGTGCGGTGGCACAATCACAGCTGACTGCATGCAGCCTCCACCTCCTGGCTTGAAGTGATCCTCCCACCTCACCCTCCTGAGTAGCTGGGACTGCAGGCATGTGCCACCCAGCTAAAAAATACACCTGGCTAATTTTTGTATTTGTTGTAGAGATGGGGTTTCACCATGTTGCCCAGGCTGGTCTCAAACTCCTGAGCTCAAGCAATCCACCCGCCTCGGTCTCCCAAAGTGCTGGGATTACAGGCATGAACCACCACACCTGGCCTGATTTACTTTATCTCAGTGGATTTGCCACTTCTGGACATTTCCTGTCATAGAGTTGTACAACATGTGGCCTTCTGTGACTGGCTTCCTTCACTGAGCGTGTCTTTCGGCTTCATCGGTGCTGCAGCGTGTCAGCTCACCATTCCTTTTTTTTTTTTTTTTTTTTTTAATAGAGTCTCGCTCTATCGCCCAGGCTGGAGTGCAGTGGTGTGACCTCAGCTCACTGCAACCTCCGCCTCCCAGGTTCAAGCGATTCTTCTGCCTCAGCCTCCCAAGTAGCTGGGACTACAGGTGTGCACCACCACGCCCAGCTAATTGTTTTGTATTTTTAGTAGAGACGGGGTTTCACCATGTTGGCTGGGCTGCTCTTGAACTCCTGAACTCTGGTGATCCGCACACCTTGGCCTCCCAAAGTGCTGGGATCACAGGCATGAGCCACCGCGCCCGGCCTCGCCATTTCTTTTTAAGACAGAATAACATTCTGCTGTGTGGGCACACCGCTTTTTGTTGATCCATTCATCAGGGTAGGCATTTCGATTTTTCCACTTTCTGGCTATTGTGAATAATGCTGCTATGAACATTTGTGTTCAAGTTTTAATGTGGACGTCTTTTTCCTTCTCCTGGTTACTTACTTAGGAGTGCAAATGTGGGGTTTCATGGTAGTCTGTCCTCTGGATGTCTTGAAAAGCCAGCAGTGATTTAGGCCTTTGCAGCGAGCCTCTGAACCAGACTCTTTATAAAACTGTCTCCTTTGGCCCTCACTCTCCCCCTGGGAGGGAGGTGTGGATGTTCTGTCTGTGTTTTCAGGTGAGGAAACAGAGGTGCAGGGCAGCGGGGAGACTTGCCGGCCCTCACTGCAACCTCCGCCTCCTGGGTTCAAGTGATTCTCCTGTCTCAGCCTCCTGAATAGTTGGGATTATAGGCATGAGCCACCACGCCTGGCTAATTTTTGTATTTTTAGTAGAGACAGGGTTTCACCATGTTGGCCAGGCTGTTCTTGAACCCTGACCTCAGGTGATCTGCCTGCCTCGGCCTCCCAAAGTGCTGGGATTATAGGCATGAGCCACCACGCCTGGCTAATTTCTGTATTTTTAGTAGAGATGGGGTTTCACCATGTTGGCCAGGCTGGTCTCGAACACTGACCTCAGGTGATCTGCCTGCCTCGGCCTACCAAAGTGCTGGGATTATAGGCATGAGCTACTGCGTCCGGCCAGACTCTTTTTTTTTTTTTTTTTTTTTTTTGAGACGGAGTCTTGCTCTGTCTCCAGGCTAGAGTGCAGTGGCGTGATCTTGGCTCACTGCAACCTCCGCTTCCCAGGTTCAAGCGATTTTCCTGCCTCAGCCTCCGGAGTAGCTGGGACTACAGGCACATGCCACCATGCCCAGCTAATTTTTGTATTTTTAGTAGAGACAGGGTTTCACCATGTTGGCCAGGATCGTCTCAATCTCTTGACCTCGTGATCTGCTCACCTTGGCCTCGAAAAATGCTGGGATTACAGGCGTGAGCCACCACGCCCAACCGACTCTCTTTTTATTTAAGAGTACAGCACTAATAGCTCACAGAAAGCTCTAGGTGTGCGGATGGGGGAAGGGTGAGTTGATTAGTGGTTTCATTGTCAGCTTACAAGGACATCAGTGATTTTGTTGGGGAAAACCTTTCATATCACTGTCTGGAGTTCTTGCCTCTTGGGCAGGCCATTTTCCCCAGTGTGGTAGAATAATAGCTCCCCAGCGTTGTCTGTCCATGTCATAATCCCTAGGATCTGTGAATTTGTTACCTTAAATGGCAAAGGAGACTTTGCAGGTATGATTAAGAATCTTGAGACTCAGAAACTCTTAGGAGGCCAGATGTGGTGGCTGGCACCTGTAATCCCAGCACTGAAGCTGCAGCAGGAGAACTGAGAACAACCAGGGCAACACAGTGAGACCCCCGTCTCTACAAAAAAATAAATAATTATCTGAGTGTGGTGATGCATGCCTGTAGTCTCAGCTACTTGGGAGGATGAGGTGGGAGGATGGCTTGAGCCCAGGAGGTGGAGGCTGCAGTGAGCCGTGCTTGCACCACTGCACTCCAGCCTGGGTGACAGAACAAGACCCTGTCTCAAAAAACAGAAAAGAAAGAAAAGAAATTGTTCTGAATTATCGTGGTGGGCCCAGTGTAATCAAATCACAAGAGTCCTGAAAAGAGAGAGGCATGAATGTAAGAGACAGACACGGTGATGTGGTGATGGAAGAGAGAGATTGGAGATGCTACCCTGCTGGCTTTGACGATGGGGGAGGGCCCACCAACCAAGGTTGACAGGTGGCCTCTAGAAGCTAGAAAAGGCAAGGAACAGGCGGGGTGTGGTGGCTCACGCCTATAATCCGAGCACTTTGGGAGGCCAAGGCGGGCAGATCACCTGATGTCAGGAGTTAGAGACCAGCCTGGCCAACATGGTGAAACACCATCTCTACTAAAAATACAAAAATTATCCAGGCGTGGTGGTGTGTGCTTGTAATCCCAGCTACTTGGGAGGCTGAGGCAGGAGAATCGCTTGAACCCGGGAGGTGGAGGTTGCGGTGAGCTGAGGTCACGCCATTTCACTCCAGCCTGGGCATCAGAGTGAGACTCTGTCTTAAAAAAAAAAAAAAAAAGAAAGAAAGAAAAGGCAAGGAACAGATTCTCTCCTACAGACTACAGAAGGAACGCAGCCCTGCCAACCTGTGTTAGACTTTGGGCCTCCAGAACTGTAAAATAACACATTTGTATTGTTTTAAGCCGTGAAATTGGCAGTCATTTGTTCCAGCAGCCATAGTTACTCTCCAGGTAACTAATGCACCCAGTAAAGAATCCTCTAACTTTCTGCCCAGGGAGCTGAGGTCTCCCCCAACCAGCGTGCGCTTTGATTTTTCCTCCAGTGTTCAGAATGGCACCTCATCCCTGTCCTGGTCCCACCTGGTGCCCCGGGTGCAGGCCTGAGCTTTGTTGGAGATGGAGGATACTAAGCATCCGCCCGTGTTTTTGGATGCAGGCTCCATGCTGGGCTTGGGGTTGGCTGGAGAGCATGAGACGGGGGAGGAGACGCACTTTCCCCCAAGTACCCACCCCTGAGAGCGAGAAGAGCATGTTGGTTATGCTCGCTCACGGCTCTGGAGCCCCAACATCTGGCTGCAGAGTCCACTTCTGCTGCCTCCTGGCTTTGTGACAAGCCACTCAACCCCTCCAGACCTAGGTGGCCTCGCCTGTAAAACGAGGATAGTGCTGGGAACAGTAGTATCCGGTGCTGTGGGGGCCTGAATGATTAACTTCCTTATGACGCCAGGAACCGCCCTGGCCTGAGAGAGGGCGGCACCCAAGTCTTTATTAGCGAAGTCACGTTCGAGTTTGTGTTGCGTGCCGGGCGTTACGCCGAGTCCTGCACCTGCACTGTGTCCTTTCATCTTCATGGCAGCTCTATGGGGTCATTTCAGTGAAATCTTTTCCCTGGGAGAAATTCCTGGGAACAGGGAGTGCCAGCTCACTTCTGCAGCTTTCAATGGCCCGGGGTCCCCAATTGCTTACTGCAGTGGGGTCCTCATCCAGCAGGGGCCTCCCTGTCCAGGCTGGATGGTGGAGGCCCCTGGTCTCAGGCCACTCTGGGGCTGTGGGAGCCGGTTGGGTGGGGACATGATGGCTGGAAGCAATTTGCATGAGGGGGATCTGAGATTGGGGCAGGGGGTCTCGTGGGAGGCTTTTGAGCTCCAGGGCCCTCAGTACATGGCCCCCTCCTTCCCAGCCACACACAGCCCATCTGCACAGGGCCTCGCTGGGGAGCAATTCTTTGGGAATTGGCGAGGGTGGGGGCCAGGGTGGGGGTAGGGTGGGGGGACTGGGGTGGGGCGGGGGCAGGATGGGGGTGCTGGGGCAGGGTGGGGGCAGAGTAGGGGTCTGGGGGTGGGGTGGGGCAGGGTGGGGGCAGGATGGAGGGTTGGGGTGGGGTAGGGGTAGGGTTGAGGGGGCTGGAGTGGGGCAGGGTGGGGGCAGGGTGGGGGGGCTGGGGAGGGGGTAGGGTGGGGGGGCTGGGCGGGATGGGGCAGGGTGGGGGGCTGGGGAGGGGGTAGGGTGGGAGTGCTGGGGCAGGGTGGGGGCAGGATGGGGGTGCTGGGGCAGGGTGGGGGCAGGGTGGGGAGGCTGGGGAGGAGGTAGGGTGGGGGGTTGGGGCGGGGTGGGGCAGGGTGGGGGGCTGGGGGTTGGGGGGCAGGGTGGTGGCCTGGGGGTGGGGTGGGGGCAGGGTAGGGGCCTGGGGGTGGGGTGGGGGCAGGGTGGGGGTGGTGTATCCCGAGGTCCTGCTTTGCTGCCTCTTCCGGATGGCCCATTTTGTTTTCGAGCTGGAGGAGCTGCCTGCCCGGTGAAGGGCCAGCCTCGAGTCACTCTTAGAGCCCCTGGCACGCCACTGGGGGTCGCTGTGGTGGTGGGGGGGGGTGTTGGGGCGGCCCATGCACCTGCTCTGTGAGTGGGAGGGGCAGCCAGCTTATCCATCCCGATGGTGGTGTCTCTTGGGCTCTTAGTGGCCCCCCACCTTCCCCTCCTCTGTGTCTGCTTAAAGAAGAATTTCGGGGTGGAGGAAGCCTCGGTGAGGTGACAGCCACTTCTGTTTTCTGTCTGTGCTTCCCTCTCCCGTGTGCTCCTGGCTCCCCAGGTCAGACTGCAGCGAGCGGGTCTGGAAAAGGCCAGCACTCCCCTCGGCAGAGGGGCCAAGAGGGGCTGCTGGGGTGGGGGTGGAGGTGGGCGGTCTTGCAGTAGAGCAGGGGAGGCTGCCAGGCCAGGGCCATTGTCACCCTAGCCTCCTCCATCACCCCAGCCTCCCCCGGTCACCCGGACCTCCCTTGGCTCCTGTGACTGGTTGTCTCTGGCATGTGGTGACCTGGATGCTCCAAGTTTGATGTGGACTCCAGGAGTAGTCCTGCTATGGGAAATGAAATGTAGTTAGGTTCGAGAGCCAAATACACCATGGCCTTATTTGGGATGAAGGCTCATCCTCTGAGAGCCTGCAGTACCTCGTGGGGTTGACATCTTTCAGCTGACCCTCGGTGGGCCCAGGGACAAGACAGAGGGGGACCGCTTAGGCTGGGCTGGACTGGGTCCCGAAAGGGTGGCTGTGGCCACATGCTGACCCGCAGGGTGTGCCCGGATAGCTCTCACCTACTGCAAGCCCTCTTGCTGAAAAGGCCCAGGGTTCCACCTTAGGGATAACACTGCCCAGTGACAGTGACAGATGGACCCAGGACCTGCACATCCCTTCTTCACAGCAGCTGGAGGTGGGAGGGGGATGTATCCCTGTTGCACAGATGAGAAAACAGAGGCTCAAGGAGGGCACCTGATGGGAAGCAGTGGTGGAGCTGGAGCCAGTCCTGAGCTGGTCCTTTCCCTCAATCACTGTGGCCCCTCAGGGAGGGCTGACCCTCCCCCTGTTCACCTGCACAACCAGAGGGTAGACTCCAGGGTGCAACGGGGGAGTCACCAAAGACCCGCTTACTGCCATGGTGGGTTTAATTTTTGAAGTCACAGCTTAACCCAATTCCAAATTGTGTACAAGTGATGTGTCTAACAGATAAGGATACAGAAAGAGCAAAGTCAAAGGAGGTGAGCAGATGAACCGTGCAAGCGCCAGCCAGTTGAAAGCTGGTGAGCTCTGCGAATACCAGACAAAACAGACTGTTGGCTGGGCGCAGTGGGTCACGCCTGTAATCACAGCACTTTGGAAGGCCGAGGCTGGTGGATCACAAGGTCAGGAGTTCAAGACCAGCCAGGCCGAGATGGTGAAACCCCGTCTCTACTAAAAATACAAAAGCTAGCTGGGCATGGTGGCGGGTGCCAGTTGCTCAGGAGGCTGAGGCAGGAGAATCACTTGAACCTGGGACATGGAGGTTGCAATGAGCTGAGATCGTGCCACTGCACTCCAACCTGAGCGACAGAGCGAGACTCCATCTCAAAAACAAACAAGCAAACAAACAAAAACAGACCGTTAGGAAAATAACATGACTAGGATTAAGGAGGATAACATCATAAGTTATCAAGAAAGGTCCAGTTCCCAGGAAGATATAACACTCATGTGTTTGTATGCTCCTAATAACATAGCCTCAAAATAAATAAAGCAAAGCAGCAGCTCCTGCACAACCTGCCTTTTTTTATTCCGAAGTCAGATTTTGTTGACTGACTGTCAGCTTTGCCATCAGCCTTGGGCAAAGTCAGAGAGTCAGGCCTTCCTCTCAGGGAGTTTTCCCTGCAGCAGGGAGAGAAAACCACGGATGCGGGAAACAGCTAGTGGGGACCAGTGGCCAGCACCAGCCAAAGAGGGTGTGGGTCGGGTATTGTAGGCGCTCACACTGGCAGGCAGGCACCTATCACCCGCCTTCATTCATTTATACAGTCACACACATGCGTGTCCACATGAACACCGGTGCTCCCACCCGGGTTGGGGGGAGAGTCACCATGGGGTTATGTTGTTCAAAGGGGGCTCTCTTGGAGATGAGTGTGAGCTTCAGCCGCCTGGTTTACCACCCCCACTCTACCCTCGAGGCTGCCACCCCCATCTTTGCCCGGATGCCCAGGGCTGGCCTGCCAAGTGGGAGCCTTCCCCAAACGTATCCTTCCGCAAATGTCTCTGTGCCAGGCAAGGCCCCAGGCCTGGGGCACAGCAGTGACCAAAGCAGACATGGTCCCTGTCCTCCTGGTGGATGTGTATGCATGTCACATATCAGACAGTGATAACTGCACCAGGGAGAAATGAAGCGAGGTGGGGGGATTGAGGGAGGGGGTGCGTGCTGCATTCTTTCTTTTTTTCTTTCTTTTTTTTTTTTTTTGAGACGGAGTCTCGCTCTGTCACCCAGGCTGGAGTGCAGTGGCACGATCTTGGCTCACTGCAAGCTCTGCCTCCCGGGTTCACACCATTCTCCTGCCTCAGCCTCCCGAGTAGCTGGGACTACAGGTGCCCGCCACCACGCCTGGCTAATTTTTTGTACTTTTAGTAGAGACGGGGTTTCACTGTGTTAGCCAGGACGGTCTCGATCTCCTGACCTCATGATCCACCTGCCTTGGCCTCCCAAAGTGCTGAGATTACAGGTTGGGCCACTGCACCTGGCCATGCTGTATTATTTCATAAAAGGTAGTTGGCAAAGGCCTCTCTGAAGAGGTGGCATTGAGCAGTGACCTGAAGAAAGGAAGGGGTAGAGGCTGGGTGCGGTGGCTCACACCTATAATCCCAGCACTTTGGGAGGCTGAGGCAGGCAGATCACCTGAGGTCAGTTTGAGACCATCCTGGCCAACATGGTGAAACCCCATCTCTACTAAAAATACAAAAATTAGCCAGGCGTGGTGGCAGGTGTCTGTAGTCCCAGCTACTAGGGAGGCTGAGGCAGGAGAATTGCTTGAACACGGGAGGTGGAGGTTGCGGTGAGCTGAGATTGCACCACTGCACTCCATCCTGGGGAGACAGAGTGAGCCTCTGTCTTGGGGATAAAAAAATAAAGTGAGGGGTAGAGCCCTGCACACAGCGGGAGCAGGGTGCTCTGGGCAGAGGGAAGAGCAAGTGTGGAGGCCCTGAGGCTTGGCGGCCTGGAGTGAGGGTGCGGAGTGGTTGGGAGATGAGGGCCGGCGGCCTGGAGTGAGGGTGCGGAGTGGTTGGGAGATGAGGGCTGGCGGCCTGGAGTGAGGGTGAGGAGTGGTTGGGAGATGAGGGCCCGCGGCCTGGAGGTGCTGATCACATGGCTCGACCGCTGCTGTCCCAGATCCACGCAGGAGGCAAAGGGCACAAAGGCGAGGGTGACCTGACGGACCACTGCGTGTGCAAGTGCGCGGAGAGCCGTCGGACCCCACACGAGGGAGCGCCGTTCTTACTCCATCAAGCATGTGTTAAAGGCCTGCTGTACGCATGCTCTGTGCAGGGTGCTAGGGGCCCACTGGGGTTAGGGCATGTCTCCTTGGGGGGCACTGAGCCAGTGGGCTGACAGTAACCTGGGAGGGGGGGGTGCCCACCCCAGCTGCCCTGTTCCTGGTCTGCAGGCCTCTGAGTGAACAGGGCTGGCAGAGACCTGTGGTCCCGATGGATCCCATGGCCCGAGTGCCCCTCCGCTATCAACCTGCCCCACCTCCTGACCGGGTCTCCTAGATCTCAACCTGTCTCCCCGGCTGCCATTCAAGGCCAGGAGAGGCAGCTGGTACAGCTTTGCTTGTTGCCCGCGGCCCCCCACAGGCCCCTCCAACACGCCCCCTGTCCAGGGCCATCTGTGCTGCTCAGATGGCTGAGCACAGGCTGCCAGCTCTGGACGCTTCACCCACACTGCTATTCAGTGGCTACACGTACAGGAAGGCCCTGCAGACCATTAGAATAGGGACCATCTCTGTACCGGTGATAACTAGCCCTTCCCTGAGCTCCCTGAATCCCCCTTCCCATGGCCCTCATTGCCCCAGCCTCTTCCCCAGGACCCCTGTGACCTCTCTTTCAGTGACTCAGGGACTAAAGGGTGGGCACCTGGCACAGCAGGGCCCCAGCAGCTGTCCGAGGCCATGGGTGTCTGTGCCGGCTGCTCAGTCCCTGTGCCTTGCTGGTGGTTAGAATTTTCATATGGCCAGGCCTGCATAGCTCATTCTCCTCACTAGGTCTTGCTCTCATCCACCTCCGTGCCTGACCCACACTAACTACCTGCCAGTTAAGTGACCGCTGGATGCTGGGGTCAGGAAAAGCAGGGAGCCAGGGGCAGGGCTGTGCATGGCTGGCCACGGCCTCAGGCCTGGGCAGGAGGCGGGGGTGGGCGGCTCAGGGCTGGGGTTTCGGAGGCACTGCTCACAGACCGCCATCTTCTTGGTGCCTGTGGGGGGTGTTTCTCTCCCCTCCAGCTTGGACTCCTTCTGCCCCGCCTGGCAGATCCCGGCCCCCAGGGGCTCCCGCAGCCTCTGCCTCCTCTGACTGCCCACAGGGAAGCAGGTGACCGGCTGGTGCTGCTGCTGACCGATGAGGTGAGGTGCCCAGCCTTGCTGAAATGCGTCTGTGTCTGCTGGGGCAGGTCCACCCAGCAGAGGACAAACCTGGAGACGCTGAGGGTCAGGGCACCCACAAGGAGCACCAGCCTCTGTCTCCCGCATCCTGCATGCACAGGGTGACGACGCCAGGATGGAAGGGCTCGGGCACAGCCTTGTGTGGTCAGAGAGTGAAGACACCTCTAGGTAGCTGGTATGTGCAGATTTGCCTCCTCCTCCACCAGAGTCAGGCTGGATCCTTTTAATCCCGAGGTGATGACAAACAGCAAAACCTCTCATGCTGCCCTCTGCTCTGAGTGGCCCCTACCCCTTCTTGCCCTAACTAAGCTGGTCCCTCTGCTGAGGACCCTTCTGGAACATTGCTTAGTTTTCTGACCATAGTCCTCCTAGCCCAGGTGCGAGGTCGGGGGCTCCCTGCTCCTTGTCCAGACCACTCCCTGATGTCACCCCATGCCATCGGGTTCTACTCCTCTTCTCTCCTTAGGGTTGTCACTGGCCACCCCCGGCCACACCCTTCACTCCCAGGCCTTTGGGGCAGGCCAGGCCCATTTCCCTTCCTGGCCACAGGGGTGTCCAAGTGCCTGGTGGCCAAGTGCCAGGTGGGCGAGGCTCCCTGGATTGCTGTCCCCAGTTGGAGCCCGCTCCTTTTTTTTGTTTGTTTGAGATGGAGTCTCGCTCTGTCGCCCAGGCTCTGGAGTGCAGTGGCACAATCTTGGCTCACTGCAACCTCTGCCTCCCAGGTTCAAGTGATTCTTCTGTCTCAGCCTCCTGAGTAGCTGGGATTACAGGCACGTGCCACCACGCCCAGCTAATTTTTGTGTTTTTAGTAGAGATGGGGTTTCACTATGTTGGCCAGGCTGGTCTTGAACTTCTGACCTCAGGTGATCCACCCACCTCTGCCTCCCAAAGTGCTGGGATTACAGGTGTGAACCACTGCGCCCTGCCAAAATTACTGCTTCTTTAAGCAAAGGAGATTGTAGGACTTTGTTATGGCAGCCCCAGGCAACAAATATAGTGCCCTGATTTCTAATTCCTTATGTGGCAAAAGGTTCTCTGTGGAAGTGATTGAGTAAAGGATCCTGAGCTGGGAGGTGATCCGGGTGGGCCCTGCATGTAATCACAGCGTCCTTATAAGGGGAAGCAGGAGGGTCAGCGTGGAAGTGGTGTTAGAGTGGAGGTTGGAAGGACGCAGGGCCCTGAGCCACAGAACAGGGGCTGCCTCTAGAAGCTGGGAAAGACAGGGAAGTGGGTTCCCTCCTACAGCCTCTGGAAGGAGCACGGCCTTTGATTGTAGCCCCAAAGACCCGCTTGAGACCTCTGACCTCCAGAACTGTAAGATGAAAAATTGTGTGGGCCGGGCGCAGTGGCTCACGCCTATAATCCCAGCACTTTGGGAGGCTGAGGTGGGTGGATCACTTGAGGTTAGGAGTTTGAGACCAACCTGACCAACATGGTGAAACCTCATCTGTACTAAAAATGCAAAAATTAGACAGGCGTGGTGGCAGGTGCCTGTAATCCCAGCTACTCAGGAGGCTGAGACAGGAGAATCGCTTGAACCCGGGAGGCGGAGGTTGCAGTAAGCTGAGATCGTACCACTGCACTCCAGCCTGGGTGACAGAGACTCCGTCTCAAAAAAAAAAAAAAAAAAAATAGAAATTGTGTTTTTCTTAGCCACTAAGCATGTCATCAATTTGTTCCAGCAGCCACAGGAAATGAATAAAAGGCTCAAAGTCCTGATGTCGTGGGCTGGCTGGTGATGGAGAATCTTGAAGGCTGTGGATGTGAGTTCTCACCGTCCTGGCCCGCAGCTGGAGAAGGGCAGGCACGGGAGAGCAGGGAGCATGCTGGCACCAGGTGGCAGAAAAGGGAAGAGCCAGGACTCCAGATACCGAGATACTGGTAGTCCATGTGCTTGGAGACTGATATGATTTGGATCTGTGTCCCTGCCTAAATCTCATGTTGAATTGTAATCCCCATTGTAGGATGTGCGGCCTGGTGGAAGGTGATTGGATTCTGGGGGTGGATTTCCCCCGTGGTGTTATTCTCGTGATAGTGTTCTCATGGAATCGGGTTGACAGTGTGAGGCACCGCCCCTGTCTCTCTCTTCCTCCTGCTCCCACCAGATGAGATGTACCTGTTCCCCCTTCGCCTTCCACCGTAACTGTTTCTGGAGGCCTCCCCGGAAGCTGAGCAGGCGCTGCCATGCTTCCTGTGCAGCCTGCAAAACGGTGAGCCAATTCAACCTTTTTCTTTATCAGTTACCCAGTCCCAGGTGTTTCTTTTTCTTTTTCTTTTTTTTTTTGAGACAGTGCCTGAGCTCTCTTGTTATCCAGGGTAGAGTGTGGTGCCATGATCACAGTTCACTGCAACCTCCACCTCCCAGGCTCAAGCCATCCTTCCACCTTAGCCTCCTGAGTAGCTGGGACTACAGGCACACACCACCACACTTGGCGAATTTAAAACAAATTTTTTGATTTTTGGAGAGATGGGGTTTTACCATGTTGTCCAGGCTCGGGTTGAACTCCTGAGCTCCAGCAGTCCACCTGCCTCAGCCTCCCAAAGTGCTGGGATTACAGGCGTGAGCCACTGTGCCCCACCGGGTATTCCTTTATAGCAGTGTGAGGAAGAATTAATACAGAGACTAATGTGCTTCAGTCAACCCCAGACACTGTAGGGAAATACGGTTATTTTTCCTGCACAGAACAAATTTGCTCTTCCTCTGTGGAGACCTCTTGGGTTTCCCCTATCTCTGGGTTCCAGGTGGGGTTCTGTGGGTTGACATTTGGCCCAGGCCAGCCACAGCATAGTCTACCTCCTGACCAAGGTCATTGTTTCAGGAATGGGCATGGGGCTCCAGCTGGTCTAATTGTCATCACTCCTGGCCCACCTTCTTATGGGGTTTTGGAGAAGTGTTGGGCTTTCAGCTGGAGAGGAGAGGACCAGCAGGTCTTGCTGGCGGCACACTTGCCCTCACAGGCTGGAGCCGGCCTGAAAAGGACTTAACAAAGGAAGCCAAAGCTGGGAGCTGGGGAGAGCCAGGCTGCTGATCACACCAGGATCCAGGTATTCCTCCTGAAGGATCACACCAGGATCCAGCCATGCCTGAGGAAGGATCACACCAGGATCCAGCCATGCCTGAGGAAGGATCACATCAGGATCCAGCCATGCCTGAGGTGAGATCACATCAGTATCCAGCCATGCCTGAGGAAGGATCACACCAGGATCCAGCCATGCCTGAGGAAGGATCACATCAGGATCCAGCCATGCCTGAGGTGAGATCACATCAGGATCCAGCCATGCCTGAGGAAGGATCACACCAGGATCCAGCCATGCCTGAGGAAGGATCATACCAGGATCCAGCCATGCCTCAGGTGAGATCACATCAGGATCCAGCCATGCCTGAGGTGAGATCACATCAGGATCCAGCCATGCCAGAGGTGAGATCACACCAGGATCCAGCCATGCCTGAGGAAGGATCACATCAGGATCCAGCCATGCCTGAGGTGAGATCACACCAGGATCCAGCCATGCCTGAGGAAAGATCACACCAGGATCCAGCCATGCCTGAGGTGAGATCACACCAAGATCCAGCCATGCCTGAGGAAGGATCACACCAGGATCCAGCTATGCCTGAGGAAGGATCACACCAGGATCCAGCCATGCCTGAGGCAGGATCACACCAGGATCCAGCCATGCCTGAGGAAGAATCACACCAGGATCCAGCCATGCCTGAGGTGAGATCACATAAGGATCCAGCCATGCCTGAGGAAGGATCACACCAGGATCCAGCCATGCCTGAGGTGAGAACACATCAGGATCCAGCCATGCCTGAGATGAGATCACACCAGAATCCAGCCATGCCTGAGGTGAGATCACATCAGGATTCAGCCATGCCTGAGGCAGGATCACACCAGGATCCAGCCATGCCTGGGGCAGGATCACACCAGGATCCAGCCATGCCTGAGGTGAGATCACATCAGGATTCAGCCATGCCTGAGGCAGGATCACACCAGGATCCAGCCATGCCTGAGGTGAGATCACACCAGAATCCAGCCATGCCTGAGGTGAGATCACATCAGGATTCAGCCATGCCTGAGGCAGGATCACACCAGGATCCAGCCATGCCTGGGGCAGGATCACACCAGGATCCAGCCATGCCTGAGGTGAGATCACATCAGGATTCAGCCATGCCTGAGGCAGGATCACACCAGGATCCAGCCATGCCTGAGGAAGGATCACATCAGGATCCAGCCATGCCTGAGGAAGGATCACATCAGGATCCAGCCATGCCTGAGGTGAGATCACACCAGGATCCAGCCATGCCTGCAGGGCAGGATCACACCAGGATCCAGCCATGCCTCAGGTGAGATCACATCAGGATCCAGCCATGCCTGAGGTGAGATCACATCATGATCCAGCCATGCCAGAGGTGAGATCACACCAGGATCCAGCCATGCCTGAGGAAGGATCACACCAGGATCCAGCCATGCCTGAGGTGAGAACACATCAAGATCCAGCCATGCCTGAGGTGAGATCACACCAGAATCCAGCCATGCCTGAGGTGAGATCACACCAGAATCCAGCCATGCCTGAGGTGAGATCACATCAGGATTCAGCCATGCCTGAGGCAGGATCACACCAGGATCCAGCCATGCCTGAGGCAGGATCACACCAGGATCCAGCCATGCCTGAGGTGAGATCACATCAGGATTCAGCCATGCCTGAGGCAGGATCACACCAGGATCCAGCCATGCCTGAGGTGAGATCACACCAGGATCCAGCCATGCCTGAGGCAGGATCACACCAGGATCCAGCTATGTCTGATGCGACATCACACCAGGATCCAGCCATGCCTGACACAAGACCATGCCATGGATGTTCTAATTGTGCGTGCCATAACCTCTGAGAAGGAGCATGCTTAGTGTAGGTTACAAGGTTTCCATCTCTCAAAACTGCAGGATTCCTTGCTGATGGGGAAACTGCAACCGGGGAGTGGGGTGTTGCATATGGCAAACTAATGTGTGGGATTGGTGGGGTCTGCGTGGGGTATGGAGGGGGACAGTTAGCTTCTTCTCAATGCCCAGCTGTGCCATTTGTGGTGCTGGCGGGAAGGTGGCAAGTTGTTATGCAAGTTCTACTTTGTGTAAACTCTGATGTTGTGCTCAGACTGTGTGTGTCTACTGAGGAAGGCCTGACATGTATTTGCTGGGACTGCTATTACAAAGCTGCAGGCCAGGTGGCTTACACAACAGACATTGATTCTCCCACAGTCCAGGAGGGTGGAGGTCTGAGATCAAGGTGTCAGCAGGGCTGGTTCCTCCTGAGGCCTCTCTCCTTGGCTGGCAGACTCTGCTACCTTCTCCCTGAGTCACAAGGTTGTCCTTCTGTGTGTGTCTGTGTCTTCATCTCTACTTCTTATAAGGACACCAGCTGATGTCGTTTGGCTTTGTACAATTCATCTTGAATTGTAGTTCCATAAGGAGGAACTCGGTAGGAGGTAATTGAATCATGGGGGTGGTTACGCTCATGCTGTTCTCATGATAGTGCGTGGGTACTCGTGTGATCTGATGGTTTTATAAGGGGCTTCCCCCTTTGCTTGGCACACACTTCTCTTGCCTGCCACCAGGTAAGACATGCCTGTTTTGCCTTCCATGATTGTAAGTTTCCTGAGGCCTCCCTAGCCATGCAGAACTGTGAGTCAGTTAAACCTCTTTTCTTTATAAATTACCCAATCTGTGGTATGTATTCATAGCAACATGAAAACAGACTAATACACCAGTCATGTGGGATTAGGGTCTACCCTAATGACCTCATGTTAACTTAATCACCCCCCTAAAGAATGTAGGGGGTCCTATCCAACAAAATCAGTATTCTGGGAGCTGAATTACCTGAAAATGGGAATAACTGATCTGTGCAGAGAGGTCCCTTCCAACAGGGATTAGCAATTCAAGGAGGTTGAGAGTTGTCGTAGTTAGTTCCTGCTGCTATAACAAAATACCTTATACCTGGTACTTATACTTAATGATGAGTAGAAATTTCTTTCTAGGCAAGAGGATTGCTTGAGCCCAGGGCTTTAAGATCAGCCTGGGCAACATACCAAGACCCCATCTCTACAAAAAATAAAAAATAGCTAGGTGTGGCAGCTTGCACCTGTAGTCCCAGCTACTCAGGAGGCTGAGGCAGGAGGATCACTTGAGCCCAGGAGTTCAAGTCTGCAGTGATTTATGATTGTGCCACTGTACTCCAGCTTGGGTAACATAGTGAGACCCTGTCTCAAAAAGTAAAAAAATAAAAAAAAAAAAAGGAAGAAGAAAGAAATTTATTTCTCTCAGTTCTGGAGGCTGGGAAGTCCAAGATCAAGGTGCCAGCAGATTTGGTATCTGGTGAAGGCCCAGTCTTGCCTTCATAGTGGCACCTTTTCCTATGTCCTCACATGGCTGAAGGGCAAAAGGGGCTGGCTAGTTTCACCGATCCCTCTCATAAGGGCACCAGTCACCTCCTAAAGTTCTCACTTCTTAATATTATCACACTGGTGGTTAAATTTTAACATATGAATTTTGAAGGGACACATACACTCAAAACTATAGCAAGAGTCAAGTGAGCTAAACTTGTAGGCAGCGACGAATGCCCCACTCCACACTGAAGTCCCGGCAAAGGCAGGGGTCCTGCCAGCCAACCTGAGAAAGTCCCTCCAGGGCACGCTTCCTGCCTGAGAAGCTGGATGTCATCCCAACTGTGAGAGCCATCTGTCCCCTCAGCTGTGACCTGGGGATGGGAGCAGAGCAGATAAGCCATGTTGGGGAAATAGAAATCAAGACCTAAAGGAACACGCAGACTCATAAACACAAAAGTAGCAGATTTTATCAGCGAGCAGCAACAGCAAACAACAGCCCAGCCCAGGATGTGGGGAGGTAGCCCCACATGGCTACAAAGCTACAGTGGATCTGCGCTCTGTTTCTATGGAACGAAAGCTACAGTTGGCTGTTATTCCAGCTTGTGTTGGTAGTTACATTGACGCGGGGTGATGTCCTGATTTTCCTACCTCTTTTATCAGTTCCTCCCATGGCTGTCCCGGCAGTGCTCCTATAGTCACAGTTTTTGACATTCTTCAGGAGGATTAAATTCAGTTCAGTTCCTTGCAGTGTCCCCCCAACCCTGCAGATATTGCATGACTGACAGAGCCAGGTTGCAGACCAGGAAGAGCTGGGGAAAATCAGAGGAACATCTTGGCCCTGGTGCCAATTGAAGGACCGTGACTCTGCAAGGCCTTGGCTTTGATTATGGGAGTTGATGGGACGCACATATTCCACAAGACAACCATGCTTTTAAGAGAGTTGGAGGCCAGCCAAATCCCAAACCTGGCCAGCCAATGGCCATGACGTCCATGGCCCTGATGTTGTTCGGTGGGGGATTGTGACCTCACCTCTGGCTTCACTTGAGTTTAACATGCTCCAGACTTGGACAATCAGCCTATTCCACCCCATTGGCTCCATAATTCGTTTTGGGAAAAGTACATCAGTCTCTAGTCCAAGAAGACTCAATTGCAATTTATCCAACAAGAGTCAGTCCCAGGAGTTTTCTGGGAAGTACTGTGGAAAAGGAACTCTCCTCCTTCTGGAGTCACGGAGCTGGTGGGACGGAAGGAAGTCTGCATAGTGGGAACCCATTATGCCAACTAAGGGGGAGTGCATCCCTGAGAAAAAGGTCACAGTGGAGAGCAGAGCTGATGGAGAGAGAGAAACAGGTTCCTGATGACACTGTTAGGTCACCTGGATCGACCCATGCCCGAAGCCGTGGTATTTTGGAGCTTTTAGTTACTAAAGCAAATACATTCCTTTCCCTTTGATCCAGTTTGACCTCAGTTTCATTCTCTTGCTGCCCAAAACATCTCCACTTATGCAGTTACCCAAATGACAATTAAGTGTGTCTGGGTTCCTTGGTTGAGACAGCTATTATCAGCCCTGTCTGACTTAAGGAAAAAATAAAAAAGATAGACATTCATTGGAAGCCTGTGAAGGAGCTGCTGAATTGACTGTTGCCTAGAGAACAGGCTGGAGAAGTACAGGAGCTACTCAAGGGCCAGAAGTTGCCAGGGCGCCTTCTCTCGTTGGCTTACTTGTGTCGAGCTTCAGTTCTCTGGGAGTGTAGGTGTCAGTGGGCAGCCCTAGGCTGTGTATTGGTTTTCCGTGCTGCCATAAATACCAGAAACTTGGTGGCTTAACACAACTGGAATTCATTCTGTCACAGTGTTGGAGGCCAGAAGTCTGAGATGAAAGCAGGGTCAGGTTGGCTCCCTCTGGATGCTCTAGGGGAGGATCCGCTCTTTGCCCCTCTCCCAGCTTCTGGTGGCTCCTACAACCCTGGCGTTCCTTGCCTTGTAACTGCCTCACTCCAGCCTCTGCCTCCTTCATCAGGCAGTGTTCTCCTTTCCATCTCTGTCTGTTCACATGGCTTTCTGATAAGGACACCTGCCATATTGGATTGGGGCCCTCACTTCTCCATATGACCTCATCCTAGCTAAGTACATCTGCAAAGACCCCATTTCCAAATCAGGCCACATTCTGAGATTCTGGTGAGTGCGGCATTTTGGGATACACCCTTTCACCCAGTGCAGGCCACGCCTGTCCCTGTTTGTATGAGACGATAAGGAGGATTTTCAGCAAGGGGTTCCTTATGCTTCCAGGGCACGAGGTACTGGATTTACCCTCTCATCAAGTCAGGGTGGCCGTTCCTACCAAGGGTGTTCTGGATGCTTTAGAAAGGGGATTGGACGTTGGACCCACCGCAGGCAACAGGGCCACCTATCTGTACACGTCCTTTCTCTAGTGCATGCACTTCCAAAATATCCCTCTCGCCATGGCCAGAGCATCCGAGAATGTCCTGGCGCATCCTTCGCCACATATGTCCCCAGTCCCTGGGGGACAGCATCCTCTGGGTCCTCTGTGGGGAGTGGTGAGTGGCAGAGTGGCTGCCGTGGGAGATTCACCTGTTTTTTTCTGACGTATTTGAGTTCTTCCCTCTACATTCTATGCAGCGGGCTTTCTGTCCTCTGACTTCCCTGGCCTGGGTGAGTTTCAGATCCATGCTAACCAGATTCTTAGGCCACATCCAACCCTGTGGGCCTGGCCGTGGGACGCAGGGGCTCTATAAATGCACGCATATCGACGCATTCCATTCGATCTTCAATAACGGACTCCCTCCTCTGTTAAGCGCTCCCGAAATGTCATTCCCACAGAAATCACCCAGATGTTGAACAGCAGAGTATGAAATTCCTGCGTTCCTCTCCAGCCACCCTGGGTCACGCAGGGATCTGATCCAAGGTAAGGATGACTGTGAGGGTAGGGCGGGGGGAATCTTGTTTCCTGTAATGCAGCTCCCTGGAGAGGGCAGCAGCTCCCTGGAGAGGGCAGCAACTCTTCTAGGAAGGCTGGGACCGCCTCCTCAGATCGGGGAGGACGACCTCCTTCAGGCAGAAGAAGCCCCTGGGTGGTTCTTCACGGTTTGGCTGGTTGGGGTCAGGATCTGTCCTGTGTCTTCCGGGAATTTCCGAATGTCTCCTTTTCCATGGATGGATGTGCAGCCTCTTACAAGGAATGCCTGGCTCATGGTGAGTGCTCAGAAATGTTTGTGGAGTGAATAACAGACCCATGAAGCTGTGAATTCCACAGGCGTCTGATCTAGCCAACTGCAGAAGTGCATCGTGAGAGTTGCTTTTCCCAAATCAATCAGCGCCCAGGCTACAAAAACAGGCAGAGGAGGTGGTTCTTCCAGCACTGCATAGGAAGTCTTCGGTTTCGGCCGGGCGTGGTGGCTCACGCCTGTAATCCTTGCACTTCAGGAGGCCGAGGCGGGTGGATCAAGGAGTCAGGAGTTCAAGAACAGCCTGGCCAAAATGGTGAAACCCCGTCTCTACTAAAAATAAAAAATAAATTAGCAGGGTGTGGTGGCAGGTGCCTGTAATCCCAGCTACTCGGGAGGCTGAGGCAGAGAATTGCTTGAACCTGGGAGGTGGAGGTTGCAGTGAGCCGAGATCACGCCATTGCACTCCAGCCTGGGCGACAGAACGAGACTCTCTCTCTCTCTCTCAAAAAAAAAAAAAAAAAAAAGTCTTCAGCTTCAGTCTGAATCTCAAAATAAGAAGTTAGAGGCTGACTTGTCACTATGTTGAGTAAGGTATGCAGGGCAGTCAGATGCCGCCACCCTGGCCCAGGGC
Organism: Pan troglodytes; assembly: GCF_028858775.2. Classification (NCBI taxonomy): domain Eukaryota; kingdom Metazoa; phylum Chordata; class Mammalia; order Primates; family Hominidae; genus Pan; species Pan troglodytes. The sequence continues at coordinate 71,019,148 of NC_072407.2, forward strand.
CTGGGTATTCTCCTGCTTTTCATGAACGTGTATGGCAGCAGCTGCAAGCCCAGTGTCGACCCTCAAGCTGTCCCCGGTTAACTCCTGACCATCTGGAATTGGAAAGGAACTCCTCTGCCTTCCATCCAGGGGGCACATTATTTTGTGGGACCTAAAGCTTATCCATCCAAAGAGTGGCGCTTATTAAGAAAAAGAATACAGTCTGGGCGCAGTGACTCACGCCTGTAACCCCAGTACTTTGGGAGGCTGAGGCGGGAGGATTGCTTGAGCCCAGGAGTTCAAGACCAGCCTGGGCAACATGGCAAAACCCCATCTCTACAAAAAATACAAAAATTAGCCTGGCATGCTGGCACATGCCTGTAGTCCCAGCTACTCAGGAGGCTTGAGGTGGAAGGATCACTAGAGGCCAGGAGGTCAAGGCTGCAGTGAGCCGTAATCGTGCCACTGTACTCCTGCCTGGGTGACAGAGTGAGACCCCCATTTCAAAAAAAAAAAAAAAAAAAGAATATAAAATTATAAATACAAAATTAGGGACAACATTGAACACTTATTTAAAATGAGAAAAGAAATCACAGCAAATTACAGATTTTAAAAAGCTGACAAATATCACAAGTAATACATAATACAGAAAAACAGTCGTGATAATTTTTTTACCTTTTTTGGCTGACACTCTTTGATATCCTTTTCAGATGTCAACGGTTTTGAATATTTTCCACAGTGAGAATCAAAAGCTAATTCAATCTTGTTTTAGCTGGGTGATCAAAATGTGTTTTGTATTGTTTTTAGATGTTTCTTAGCTTCACAACTGATTATTGCTAATGTCCTGTACATTTTTGGGATTGTTGTCAAATTTTGAAGACCCCTCTCAAGTTGTTTTTCATACATAATTGGTGAGATTTCAGGGCATTTCAGCTTTTCTTGTGCAGTGATTAATCTGAAATAGTCTTTGAAGCGATAACACTCGTTAATTCATTATTGTCAATGTCCGTGCTGCAGTGGTTTTTCAAGATGTAAGTTGTCTTCCTTGATGTCAAACCAGCAAGAAATTTAAATATTTCCCAATATGTTCATAAAATGTACTCCTCATCATGAATTGGACGATCAAAAATCCAGGAGCCTACTGATTTCTTCTATTCCAAATTGATCTTCTCTTCTTAATGAATCGCTTTTGGTTACAATTCAGTTCTCAGTTTCAAACTGATTTCTGTTGATTTCAATATTCATCTTTTATCCCATCTGTTTCATATCCTGTTAATTTTTACCTGAACTTTCTCTTAGTTCTTTAAGAAATCAATAAATTTAAAGATAACAAAATAAGTTCCTCTTCATTTCTCAACTTGTCACTCTAATTCTCTCTCCTTGAAATCCAGAATTGGACCTGAGGGGCAAATGCAGCTTCTGTGGGACTGGATCCGAGGCAGGAGAACTTGGGCTTTGGAACTGGCTATTCCTCCAGGATGCAGGGGCAGAGGTGGCCCGTGTGCAAGACAGAAGGATGGAGCCGATGTACAGAGAGGCAAGTGGTGAGAGCAGGGGGCAGGGTGGTCCTGAGTTCCTGTGCCTCTGCCATTTCTGGAAGGTTCTGGTGCCTTCCAGAGGGAGACCCAGTAGCCAACCTGCCCTGGGGCTCCCTGATTTCATCGGCAAGCTCCCTGAGCGCTGGTGCCCAGTCTGGTAGGCCAGATCAGATACAGGTCTTTGATCACGGCCGGAGAGGGACCCGCAGCATGATCAGGAGGGTGGAGGCTGACTCTGTTGGAGGAAGAGTGGCAATCAGACCACCCCTGAGAGAAGGGCATTTGGGGTACATCTGATTCCCTGATCTGGATGCCTTCTCCTTCCTCTTTGTCCAGTGTATCCTTATTATCTTTCAAGGCATAGGCAGTGCCTGCCTCCTCCGGGAAGTCCCCCAGACTTTCAAGCCCTCACTTCCTTCTCCTGAGACTCTCCATTCCCCTTATCACATCTACAGCCCTTACTGTTCTTTTTTAATTTTTAAGAAATGGAGTCCACCTCTGTCACCCAGGCTGGAGTGCATTGGCACACTCATAGCTCACTGGAGCCTTGAACTCCTGGGCTCAAGTGATCCTCCTGACTCAGCCTTCAGGGTAGCTGGAACTACAGGCTTGTACCGACACACCCAGCTCTGTTCTGTCTTTTTAAGTGGATTGGTTTTGTCTGCCCAACTAGTCAGTGAGCTCTTTGACAACTAGGACCATGGTTTCTCTTTCTGTTTTTCACCTTTGCTGCAAATGCAGTGCATCTTTAATAAGCAATGACCTGGCCAGGCGCGGTGGCTCACGCCTGTAATCCCAACACTTTGGGAGGCCGAGGCAGGTAGATCACCTGAGGTCAGGAGTTTGAAACCAGCCTGGCCAACATGGCGAAACCCCATCTCCATTAAAAATACATCTCCATTAAAAATCCTGTATTAAAAATATTTTTAATATAAGAGCTGGAGGCAGGGACAGGGAACAAAGGGTGACAGCCACCCCACCTAAGCCCAGTGGACTGAAAACAGGGAAGAGGCACGCTCAAGTTAAAACTGGCAGGCATGGCTGGGCATGGTGGCTCACGTCTGAAATCCCAGCACTTTGGGAGGTCAAGATGGGCGGATCACTTAAGGTCAGGAGTTCGAGACCAGCTTGGCCAATATGGCAAAACCCGTCTCCACTAAAACTACAAAAATTACCCGGGCATGATGGTGGGTGCCTGTAATCCCAGCTACTCGGGAGGCTGAGGCAGGAGAATCACTTTAACCCAGGAGGTGGAGGCTGCAGTGAGCCGAGATTGCTCCACTGCACTTCAGCCTGGGCGACAGAGCAAGACTCCATCTCAAAAAAAAAAAAAAAAAAAAAAAGCAGCAATGACCTGTTGAATGTGCTGGATGGCTTTATTTTAATGCCTCCTCTGAGACACACTTGTGCTGTGCTGCATGCCAAGCATATAGTGGACACCTATTATTGACCCTCTCAGCCTGAGATGGTAGAAGTCTAACTGCCCAATGGGTTCACCTTGCCCATTTAGACAAGAGCCCATTTAGACAGAGCCCATTTATCAAGACGGGAATTGCAATGGAGAAAGAGTAATTCATGCAGAGCTGGCTGTGCAGGAGACTGGAGTTTTAATAATTCTCAAATCAGTCTCTCTGAGCATTTGGGGATCAGAGTTTTTAAAGATCATTTGGTGGGTAGGGGCTTGGGAAGTGGGGAGTGCTGATTGGTCAGGCTGGAGATGGAATCACAGGGGGTCAAAGTAAGTTTTTCTTGCCGTCTTTTGTTCCTGGGTGGGATGGCAGAACTGGTTGAACAAGACTACCGGTCTGAGTGGTGTCAACTGGTCCATCGAGTGCAGGGTCTGCAAAATATCTCAAGCACTGATCTTAGGTTTTACAATAGTGATATTATCCTCAGGAGCAATTTGGGGAGGTTCAGGCTCTTGGAGCCAGAGACTGCATGACCCCTAAACTGTAATTTCTAATCTTGTAGCTAATTTGTTAGTCCTGCAAAGGCAGACTGGTCCCCAGGCAAGAAGGGGGTCTTTTTGGGAAAGGGCTGTTATCAATTTTGTTTCAGAGTCAAACCATGAACTGAATTCCTTCCCAAAGTTAGTTGGGCCTATGCCCAGGAATGAACAGGACAGCTTAAAGGTTCGAAGCAAGACAGAGTTGGTTAGGTCTGATTTCTTTCACTGTCATAATTTCCACAGTTATAATTTTTGCAAAGGCGGCTTCAATCAGAAGGAGCTGGAGCCAACAGTCAAGGAGCGGCCAGAGGAATTTGATTCCAGGGCTGGTTCTGCCACTTGGCAGCTGTCACTATCTAAGGGAGACAATGTTCCCACCTACCTCAGGGAGTGACCTGAAGGTTAAATCAGACCATGATGTTCTGTCTCATGTGCATGGATGAGGGAGAGGAGGCCTCAGGTCGTGACAACTGGCCAGTGTGCCCCAAAGACTGGACAGAAAGTAAAAGCTCAGACATTCACCTGGGGTCCACAACAGAGACAGGCACATAATAGGGGTCTGAGAAACGTTTATTCAGTGCATGAATAAGTTATGTTAACATCCTGTTAATTTCAGAGCATCAGTTCCTAGACAGTATCACAAATGGCAACATGAAGAGTTAGGAAAAAAGAAAACAGCATGAATTTGCATCGTGGGACAATGCTTTGGCGTATCGATTGTGCCTTGCTTTTCCTGCGGTCCTTTTCTGCCCCTTTCTTTCCTTTCTTGCAAACAAGGCAGGAGCTGCTCTGGTTGAGACAGTGAGAACTTGCCTATATCACCTCTCCTGGCCCACCAGAGTGCATGGCTGTGTGTCCAGAATTGGTGGGTTCTTGGTCTCACTGACTCCAAGAATGAAGCCGTGGACCCTTGCGGTGAGGGTTACAGCTCTTAAGGTGGTGCGTCTGGAGTTTGTTCCTTCTGATGTTCGGATGTGTTCAGAGTTTCTTCCTTCTGGTGGGTTTGTGGTCTCACTGGCTCAGGAGTGAAGCTGCGGACCTTCGCGGTGAGTGTTACAGCTCTGAAGGCGGCATGTCTGGAGTTGTTCGTTCCTCCTGGTGGGTTCGTGGTCTCACTGGCTTCAGGAGTGAAGCTGCAGACCTTCGCGGTGAGTGTTACAGCTCATAAAGGCAGTGTGGACCCAAAGAGTGAGCAGTAGCAAGATGTATTGCAAAGAGCGAAGGAACAAAGCTTCCACAATGTGGAAGGGGACCTGAGCGGATTGACACTGCTGGCTCCGGCAGCCTGCTTTTATTCTCCTATCTGGCACCACCCACATCCTGCTGATTGGTAGAGCCAAGTGGTCTGTTTTGACAGGGCACTGATTGGTGCGTTTACAATCCCTGAGCTAGGCCCGGCGAGAAATTGAGCACAGCACCGGTGGGATAGCACTGCTGGGGGACCCAGTACACCCTCCGCAGCCGCTGGCCTGGGTGCTAAGCCCCTCATTGCCTGGGGCCAGCCAGCTGCTCCGAGTGCGGGGCCCACCAAGCCCACTCGCACCTGGAACTCCAGCTGGCCCGCAAGCGCCGTGCGCAGCCCCGGTTCTTGCTCGCGCCTCTCCCTCCACACCTCCCTGCAATCTGAGGGAGCCGGCTCCAGCCTTGGCCAGCCCAGAAAGGGGCTCCCACAGTGCAGTGGTGGGCTGAAGGGCTCCTCTAGTGCCGCCAAAGTGGGAGCCCAGGCAGAGGAGGGGCTGAGAGCGAGCGAGGGCTGTGATGACTGCCAGCACACTGTCACCTCTCAGCTGGACTACATTTCCCAGACTCCGCTGTGGTATGGGTCACATGACTGAACTCCAGCCAGTGGAATGCTTCATGATAGAGGCCTGCCATGTTTGACCTCTCCTCTTTCCTCCCATCCTCTGGCTGAATGAGAGGCCATGAGGATCTGGCAGAGGGCAGAGCCATAAGGTAGAAGTGAAGTAGGAGGTGGACCACGACTCCAGAGGCAGGGTTTGAACTTTTGGCCAGATTGGAAGACTTTTGGCCAGATTGAAGACAGGGAAGAGGGGAAAGCACCTGACCTTAAGACACACCCACCAGTGCCATGTCAGTTTGCCATTGCCATGGCAACACCTGGAAGTTACCGCCCCTTTTCCATGACCAGGATCTGATAACCTAGAAGTTACCACCTTATTTCTAGAAATTTCTGCATAATCTACCCCTTAACTTGCATATAATTGAAAGTGGGTATAGGCCAGGTGTGGTGGCTCACACTTGTAATCTCAGCACTGTAGGAGGCTGAGACAGGTGGATTGCTTAAGCCCAGGAGTTCAAGATCAGCCTGGGCAACATAGTGAGACCTCCTTTCTATAAAAAATATAAAAATTAGCTGGGCGTGATGGTGTGCGGCTGTAGTCCCAGCTACTATGGAGACTTAGTGAGGAGGATACCTGACCTTGGGAGGCAGAAGTTGCAGTGAGTTGAGATTGCACCACTGCACTCCAGCCTGGGCAACAGAGCAAGATCTGTCTCAAAAAAAAATTTTTTTTAAAAAGTGGGTGTAAATATGAGTGCAGCACAGCCTCTGAGCTGCTGATCTGGACACACTGCCTATGGGGTAGCGTGCTCTGCGAGGAGCAGTACCTCTGCCACTTCAATGAAAGTTGCTGTCTTAACACCACTGGCTCACCTTTTTTTTTTTTTTTGAGATGGAGTTTTGCTCTTTTTGCCCAGGCTGGAGTGCAGTGCAATGGCCTGATCTCGGCTCACCGCAACCTCCGCCTCCCGGGTTCAAGCTATTCTCCTGCCTCAGCCTCCCGAGTAGCTGGGATTACAGGCATGCACTACCATGCCCGGCTAATTTTGCATTTTTTGTAGAGACAGGGTTTCACCATGTTGGTCAGGCTGGTCTCGAACTCCCGACCTTAGGTGATCCGCCCGCCTCGGCCTCCCAAAGTGCTGGGATTACAGGCGTGAGCCACCGTGCCCGGCACCACTGGCTCACCTTGAATTCTTTCCTGGGCAAAGCCAAGAACTCTCCTGGCTGAGCCCCAGTTTGGGGGCTCACCTGTCCTACATCATCAGAAGCCTGGGTCTCTGAGTGACAGAGTAGAGCAGAGCCTCCCATCCACCTGCATTGGTCTATGGTATAAGCAAGAAAACTTTCATTACGCTGCACCATGAGATTTGAGAACGCTTTATTACAGCAATTAGCCAGTGGAGGTGATGGAAGTTGCAGATAAATTTGGGACTCTGGGAACAAAAATCAGGTGACCTGATAATGGCTGCCACAGGAAGTAGATAACCACAAGGATGGAGGAGACAATGTCCAGTCCGTGGGAGGCCACGACTGAGAGGCAACTCCTGGGATGGGGAGTGGGGAGCCTGGAGTTGACTGGGCCCTTCCTGAACTGACCGCACCCAAGTCTCTGCCAAGAGTCCTACTGGGGGCTCCAGAGAAAGGAAAGTACCATGATAGAAAATAAAGAACTTGGTACTGTTTGCCTCCTGACGCTGTGGTCTGGCAGCATTTATGTATGCTTTGTTCATCTCTATTAAACAAGCAATCTGGAAGCCACCTATTTCCAAACCAAACCAAGCTGTGTTTGTTGGCCTGATCAAGCTGTTCTTGTCAGGAATTCCTTTCTGGAATCACTTTTGATTGTTTAGAACATGTGTTCTTGATCCAGTTTCCTGCGGCAGCCCGCAGGGGCCTCAGGGGGAGTGCAGGGTGAGGTTGATTGTTCCCATTACACAGCTGGGGAAGAAGAGGCCACAGGGGGGAATACCTGGCCTGAGGGAACCCAGAAGGCAGAGGGGAGCCCCCGTCTCCTCACTCCCAGAGCCAGGCCCTGTCCCCATCAGTGAGTGGTGGGAGGACCCTCATCCTCCCTCCGCATCTGGTTCCCACCTGGGACCCCACAGGGCTGAACCTTGGGGTGGGATTGGGGAAATCGGGGGATCAACAAGAAAACTTGTTTCAGCAAAGGATTGAGCTGTCAGACAGTGTGGACTATGCTACCGGAATTTTATGGTTATTCACACGGAAATCTCCAGCGCTCTAGTGTGGCCAGAGGGCTTGCTGCTCCTGGTTGGATCCAGGGTTTATGGAACCTAAAATTTCTACAGGATTTGGGGCCCTTTTTAAGGGGGAAGAAAAGAAGGAAGGAAAGTTACAAATACAAAATTAGGTATGAAAATGAATACTTATTTAGAATGAGAAAGTAAATCAAACATTGTTTTTTAAGCAAGAGCAGGTAACACAAACTTCATAAAATATTAAAAGCCCTATAATATTTTTAATAATTAGCTGCTTAACAAACCTTTCTAATATTTGTCCTACATTTTTGGCTGCATACTGTTGCTTGCCTCTTCATAGATCAATTTTGTACACTTTCTATGGAGAAAAGAGAAAGATAATTGTGTTTTTCCTCATTGATTGGATTTATTTTAAGTGAGTGATAGCTGGATACATAAAACATGCAACTTCACACAGAGACGTTTTTGCCATTTGTATTCCTGCTCCAGCATTTTGGATACAAAAACAGGGTGTCTCATGAATGGTACTTTCACATTTCCCAGGAGAAAAGAGGTATGGTATGTGTTCTGATTACACATGCTGCATTAGCAAGGATCTTGCTAACAGGTGAGACCTGCTCTGAGCAGGCACCCGTGAGAACAGAACCCCCCACTTAGAGTTGTACATCTGGGGATTGGAGGATTCTTCCGTAAGCTAGCTTCTGATTCTGTACATTTCAAATCTTATTTCTTCTCTGTTACCCACTCCCCCACATACTTCCTTCATCTGTTCATTTTTTCAGGCAGCTCTTTCCACGATGCCCGGGGAGCTGGCACAGCAGGCAGTGGCAACGTTTCTGGGAGCCATTCCTACCCTGGGGTGCTAGCAATTGCCTAACCACACACAGAAGTGATCGGAAACCACATAAATGCACCTCACTAAGCCCAAACTGCAGGGACCCCCTAACTCCTCTTCCACTCAGCCCCACCCCCCAAATACCTGTGGGCACACCAGTGCCACCTGACCTAAAGTGGAGTGTGATGGAGGTACCGGAGTAGAAGGTCTAACAGATATATCATTTTATATGTTTTATCGAAACATAACATCATCGTGTGAACAATTTCTAGGGCTCCTCCCCTTGCAAATGAGGGGCCCTGTGGTAGCCACTGACTGCTAAGAAGCAAGATGGTCTTCCTACCAACCGTCGGCTTTAGACTGGGCCACCTCGTGGCTGCCCAGGTTGGAGAAGGGTTGTGAAGCATGGGGTTTGTAGTCAGAAGATATGGGTTGGATCCTGGACAAAACGTGGGCTGTAAAGCATTGTACAGGCATCAGTTACTCTTACTGGCCAAATGAGCACTTGTTAAGTGCATCTGGCATTTGAGGCCAGTGCTGGTACCAAGTGCTCCGCTAAATGCTGGAATGACTGAGAAAGAGCCACCACTCTGCCTCGCATGCTTCTCTGGGACACACAGACCTGGGGGCCTGAGCCCTAGATGGGAAAGCACTCAGAGGTAATTTCTCCTTCTGGGAGGGCTGCACAGCCCCCAGCCCAGGGCAATGAACACCCAGGGGGAGCCCAGGAAGGGGAGTCCTGTCCAGGGCACAGTCTTCGAGTCCCCAGGACACCATCACCTGCCACGGCACAGAACTGCAGGCTGTGAGAGTTGATTCCAGGGCTGTATTTTATAGCTTACTGATGAGCTGTCCTCTCCTGTCTCAGGATCTGACCTGTGCCCTGGCTGGCTCGAAGGCTCCATCTTTTGGGAGGAGACTGAAAACTGCTTCAGAAAGATGCCAAGAGAAAGAACAAGATCATTTTCACCTTCTGACCTGAAAAACAGGATGACGCAGCCAGGTGCCAGGCTTGCAGGCCAGGCTGTGGTCTGGAGACAGGATCTTTCCACTTCCGTCTTTCCTCCTCCCTCACCTCTTTAAGTCCAGGACTGACTCTGCAGGGACCTCCTGTCTTGCACCCCCTCCATGCAAGCCCCGAGCCTCGAGGCTGGATGCTGGGTGGTAGGAAAGGGCTGTGATTTGTGGAAAGTGCAGGAAACATCTGCCTTGTTCTGGACCCAGGGGACTGTGGGAAGGAAAGGGGGAGGGAGGAGAGTGGAGCCAGCTGATGTGTGTCCCAGATGTTCCGTCGTTGGGCTTTTGGGCAAAGTGAGGGGGCCCTGGGAGGGACAGTCAGTGAGGTATGAGACTCTGGCTCTGGGGGACACTGCCTGGAAGGCTGCCCTCCACTGCCTGGGGCACTGTCCTATCAGCGTCTGCTGGAGTGACTGCCAGTGAAGCCAGGCAGAGGCTCTTCCCTTCCCAGTGCGGCCTGGAGGAAAGTGAACAGGCCTGCCCTGGGTGCGAGGGGTGACAGGGTAAGGCGACCTCATAGCAAATGCCAGGGGTCAAGGGCTGGCTAGGGGTCAGAGGGATGGTGGGGCAGAGTCTCATGGCCCACAGCCAGCGAGATCCGGGTCAGCGATGGCGACACCGTTTACTTGCCAGACTTCAGGCACACCTGGGGAAAGGTGCACGGGGGCACCACCTTGGTGGCCAGTTGATGCCACCCAAGGACCAGCATAGGGCCAAAGATCACCCGAGGTCACCTGCCTCCTCCACAAAGATGCCGTCTTAGGCAGAGAAGGTGGGTGGGAGAAAGCTTTCATATTCAAATGAGATTTCTGTTATCCACCCATAGATAACCAGCTTAAAGCAGGGTAGGGCTAAAAGCTAATATTTTCCCCCAACCAGATGATCTGCTATAAACAAATAAATTGCATCTTCCAGCGGGGTTGCATTGTGAGATCCAGGACACAGGTGGTGTGGGGAGTTTTGACATGCAGGGAAGTGACCCCCACATGCAGCTGCAAAGTCCTTGGGGCTCCCCCAAGAAGGCGGGCCAGACACTTGGCAGGGACGAGGTGGGAGGCAGCTCACGGCTTGGGAATCTCCAGGGCATGGGCTCGCACAGATGGGAAGCACCTGTGGGCGGCTCTCAAGCCCCCATCTCATTGGTGCCCACGGTGGGCGTCTCCCCACCTTCCAGCTCGGGCTCCTCGCGAAGCGCCTGTTGGAGCACAGTCCCCAGGGACCTGGTGGGCAGCCTGTGGCTCATCCGGCTGCCCACCAGGAAGTAGATGACGGGGTTGGCGCTGCTGCTTACGGACGAGGAGAGGCGTGACCAGCTGAAGCACAGGACCTGCATCTCGGGCGGCAGGCTCAACCAGTAGAGCACAAACCAGTAGATGCTCAGAGGCAGGGAACAGATGAGGAACACCAGGACAGAGGCCAGGACCACCACGAACAGCCGTGTGGGCTGCCGCCGCCACTGCTGGGAGCTCTTCTGCACCCGGACAAAGAGGGTCAGGCTGGACAGAGTCATCACTGGGGTTAAGACCCCCATGATGAGGGCGGCCTGGACCATGTCCACCCTGAAGCACCGATCTTCATTGAAGTTCAAGAACTTGCTGCAGAAGGAAGAGGTCAACCCGTTCATCAGGAGACAGAGCGTCCACAGCAGGCCACACACCCAGGCTGACAGGTGCCTGGGCCGGTGACACTTGAACCAGATAGGGAAGAGGACGGAGAGACAGCGCTGGGTGCTGATGGCCGTCAGCAGGCTCAGGCCCACTGTGTAGGCAAAGTACTTCAGTCTCTTCATCAGCTCGTGGACCTTGTCAGTGGTATTGACCAGGGGCTGGGTTTCCAGGCTGAGCATGGAAGCCATGCTGAAGAGGAAGAGGAGGTCGGCTGCCGCCAGGTTGAGGATATAGATGCAGAAGGGGGTCCTGCGCATTCGAAAGCCCAGCAGCCAGATCACCATGCTGTTGCCTGCCATCCCGCACAGGCAGGTGAACATGGCCAGGGAGCTCAGCACCAGGTAGGCCGTGTGCACTGTGCTCCCTCTGGAATAGTTTAGGGCTGACTCCACGGTCCCACTGCTATTCAAAGTCTGGTTCATCCCTACGAGAGGAAGATGCACCAATGTGAAATTCTGTGTTGCTGGGACCACGGGGGACCCCTGGGTGCCCCTCGAATTTCCAGCTTCAGAGCTCTCCCCTCCAGGTTCTTTATGTAACAGACCATGACCGGGAGGCTTAACCTTCCCCCACTCCTGTGACTCACTCAGCCCAGATCTGCCTCCAGGGTCACCTTTATAGCTACAAAGCTGTTATAGGTACCCTTTATCAGGTTAAAAAATTCTCTTCTATCTTGCTTTGAATTATTTTTTAAATCATGGAGAAGTATTGGATTTTATCAAATGCTTTTTCTACATCTATTATAGAAAAATCATTATTATCAATAGATGTAGAAAAAGTATTTGATAGAAGCATTTGAAATCATTTTTTTTTCTCCTGTAATTGTCAAACCCTGTGAGTTAATTAAAAAAACAATAGACCTTAGGGCTGGGTGTGGTGGTGCATGCCTGTAACCCCAGCACTTTGGGAGGCTTGCTTGAGGCCAGGAGTTTGAGACCAGCCTGGGCCACATAGCAAGATCTCATCTCTACAATTTTTTTTTTTTAATTAGCCAGGCATGGTGGCACACACCTGTGGTCCCACCTACTTGAAAGGCCAAGGCGGGAGGATCGCTTGAGCCTGGCATATTGAGGTTGTAGTGAGCCATGGTCCCGCCACTGCACCCCAGCCTGGAAGACAGAGCGAGATGCTGTCTCTTAAAAAAAAAAAAAAAATTAGACCTCAGGGCAAAGAGTAGAATTAACTACACTCCTTAGTTTAAGACACACCATGAGCATCAGCCCATTAAAAACCCTCCATTTATTCAAGTTTCCTTCCCCATCCCATCTTAGCTGCCTTTTTCCTCCTGCCGCTTGCATCCATCCAACCTGTTTCACGCAAATCCTTGGACACCTCAATATCTTTCAAGATGGAGTGGTTGCCCATTGTGTTTTAAATTTACATAAATGTGATTTAGAATTAATGATGGGTTTTTTATTTTTCACTTGACAATATGTTTGTAGGATATATCCAGGTGGCTGTATGCAAAAGTTGTGGTTTAAAATGTCATCATGCACATTGATCTGTTATCCATTCCTTACTGTGGATCCTCAGCTTGCTTCAAAATTCCCATTATCACCAAAACACTGTGTTGGAGATCCTCATGCATGTACCCATTGGACTTGACTCAGGATTTTTCTGGGATACATTCTTGGAGGAGGATTGCTCGGTCATAGAACATATGCACATTTAGTTTCACTAAATATTGCCTGGTAATTCTTTTTCTGAGTGGCTGCTTCAGGTTTCACCTGTACCAGCAGAATAGGAATGTTTACGTTTTCCCATTCTCTCACCAACACTTGGTGTTATTTGTTTTTCTAACTTTTGCCAACCTGATGGTTGCAAAGTGATATACTGTAGATGTTTTAACTTGCATTTCTGTGATTACAGTGAGTTTGAGCATCAATTCATATATCTGTTAGCCATTTGGAGTTCCCCTTCTTCAAATTGTCTGTTCACACCTGTTGTCCATTTTTCAATTGGGTTTCTTTTCTTTTCCTTTCTGATTTGCAAGAGTTGCTTGTATTTCTAGGTATTAATGCCTTCCTGGATTTAGACATTGCAGATATTTTTCTCTGAGAACGCTCTGTTTTTTATGGCAACTTTATCTATTGTGAACTTTGGTTGGAAGACATCCTAAATTTTGGTATAGCCAACTCTTCAGAATTTTTTTCTCTGAAATTTTGTGTCTTCTAAATCTGAAAGTATTCTGTCTCCCTGGATAAAAAATGTAGTCTTTTCTATTTTCTTCTATTACTTTTATAGTTTTCCCATTCAGATTTTGGTTCTTGGATCCAACTGGAATCTATTTTTTATGAGCTTGATTTTTCCTCCATAGTATGGATCAGCTTTCCTAACACTGTCTCCTAAACAGTCTATCCTTTCCCTATTGACTTATTAAGTTCCCATTTACACATGGGACTGGGTTTTTAATTTCATTCTTCATTCTGTGTCATTGGTTTGTCTCTCAGTTCCTACATTAACACAGTGTTTTGTTTTGTTTTGTTTTTAAATATGTCTTTCTGCTATGTCATTTTATTTTATGAGATGCATCTCCCTTCTTTAACTTTGTTTGCCAAAATTGAATTAGCCATTTGTGAATCTTTATTCTTCCTTAAAATTTTAGAGCAAATTTTTGGAATTCCTAAAAGAAAGAAACTCTCAAGTTTTCAGTAGAAGCTCATAGAACTTGCAGATTATTGTATTAGAGAATTGTCACATTCACAATGTTAAGTCATTATGTCCATAGCCTGAAATGTCTCTCTGTTCTCAAATCCTTTCTTACATCCTGTAAAATAATTAATAATAACATTGAATTTTTTTTTTTTTGAGATGGAGTCTCACTCTTTTTGCCCATGCTGGAGTGCAGTGGCACGATCTTGGCTCACTGCAACCTCCAACTCCTGGTTTTAAGTGATTCTCCTGCCTCAGCTTCCTGAGTAGAGTAGCTGGGATTACCGGCACCCACCACCACACCTGGCTAATTTTTGTATTTTTAGTAGAGATGGGGTTTTGCCATGTTGGCCAGGCTGGTCTCGAACTCCTGACCTTAGGTGATGCAGCCTGCCTCGGCCTTCCAGAGTGCCGGGATTACAGGCATGAGCCACTGCACCAGGCTATAACATTGAAATTTTACTCATAAAAGTTCTGTACACTTTATTGTGTTAATTTCTAGATATTGTTTTAGTGGTTTTGCTGGCATTGTAAATGGTATTTTATTACATCTAAAAAATTTTACTTTTTTTTTTTTTTGAGATGGAGTCTCCCTCTGTTGCCAGGCTGGAGTGCAGTGTTGAGATCTCGGCTCACTGCAACCTCCGACTCCCTAGTTCAAGCGATTCTCCTGCTTCAGCCTCCCAAGTAAGCTAGGATCATAGGCACATGCCACCACGCCCAGCTAATTTTTGCATTTTCAGTAGAGACAGGGTTTCATCATGTTGGCCAGGCTCGTCTTTATCTCCTAACCTCGTGATCCACCCACCTCAGCCTCCCAAAGTGCTGGGATTACAGGCATGAGCCACTGCGCCCAGCCTACTTACATTTTTATTGGACAGCTGATGAATAGAATTGGATTAATAATAATACTTCTTGTTTCATGACATCCTGTTAATCTTGGTTGCCCTCTTTTATTTTTTAGTGTATATATGTTTGTGTTCATATTAATGTAGGTACCCACCATCCAAAATGAAAACCATGATTTTGACAATAACTTATTTAAAATTTCAGTTTGTTTAGGCTGCTGTATGGAGAATAGACTGATAAGGACAAGAGGAGAGGCTGGGAGACAAGTAAGGAGTCTGATGCAGGTGCTAGTGGGAGCTGAACTGGCGTGGTGGCTGTGGAGTGTAGGTCATGAGAAACAGCTGGGTTTGGAATAAAATTTAAAAGTAGAGCTCACAAGTCTTGCTGATGAATTGGACATTGGGGGGATTCCATTCATTTAATGGATTCCATTCAATTATTAATTCAGTAGTTCATTCATTCAGTGTACCCCAGTGAGTTCTTACCTTTGTCCAGGTCCTTTCCATGAATAAAGTAGACACCTACAACGTATGAGGATTCTGACTTCTCTGCACCCTCACCAAAATTTGTTATTAGCTGTCTTTTTTATTGTAGCCATCCTAGTGGGTGCGTGAATTGGTATCTCATTGTGATTTTGATTTGTACTTCCCTAATGACTAATGATGTAGAACATTTTTACATTTTTTCACATGCTTATTGGTCATTTGTATATCTTTGAGGAAATATCTATTCGGATTCTTTCTCCTTTAAAATTGGATTATTTGTCTTTTTATTGTTGAACTGTTAAAGTTTTTTTTTTTTTTTTGAGACGAAGTCTTGCTCTCTCGCCCAGGCTGGAGTGCAATGGCACAATCTTGGCTCACTGCAACCTCCGCCTCCCGGATTCAAGTGATTCTTCTGCCTCAGCCCAAGTAGCTGGTATTATAGGCACCTGCCATCATGCCTGGCTAATTTTTGTACTTTTGTAGAGACAGGGTTTCACTGTGTTGGCCAGGCTGCTCTCGAACTCCTGACCTCAGGTGATCCGCCTGCCTTGGCCTCCCAAAGTGCTGGGATTACAGGTGTGAGTCACTGCGCCTAGCCAAAGTTTTTTAAAAATAAAAATTGTATATATTAGACTCTTATGAGATATCATTTGCAAATATTTTCTCCCACTCTGTAGGTTGCCTTTTCACTCTCTTGATGGTGTCCTTTGAGACACAAAAGTTTTTACTTTGATGAAGTCCAGTTTATCTATTTTTTTCTTTTGTTGCTTGTGTCTTTGGTGTCATATCTAAGAATCCACTGCCAAATCCAAGTTCATGGAGATTGGAGATTTACCTCTGTGTTCTTTTCTAAGGATTTTGAGGCTTTAGCTCTTATATTTAAGTCATTGATTCATTTTAAGTTAATTTTTGTGGGTAATGTGTCACCTTCATTTTTTGAAGGATATTTTCTCTGGATAAAGAATTCTAGGTTGACAGTTTTAAAATTTATCTTTTAAAATTTTAAAGATGTCATTCTGTGGTCTTTTGTCTTGCTTAACTTCTGAAAAGAGGTCTGTAATAATTCTCATCCTTTTCTCTCTGTCTTTTTTTTTTTTTGATACAGGGTCTGGCTCTGTCACCCAGGCTGGAATGCAGTGGCATGATTTCGACTCACTGCAATCTTCATCTCCTGGGCTCAAGCCATCCTCCCACCTCAGCCTCCCATGTAGCTGGGACTACAGGTGCATGCCACCATGCCCGGCTAATTTTTGTATTTTTTGTAGAGATGGGATTTCACCATGTTGCCCAGGCTGGTCTCAAACTCGTGAGCTCAAGCAATCCACCTACCACAGCCTCCCAAAGTGCTGGGATTACAGGCATGAGCCACTGCACCTGGCCATCTCTGGCTGTTTTTAAGGTCTTCTCTTTATCATTGGTTTTCAAAAGTGTAGATATGATATTCTTTGGTATAGTTTATTTTGGTGTTCATTATATTCGTTGAGGTTCTTGGATCTAAGGGTTTATAATTTTTATTTATTTATTTATTTATTTATTTATTTATTTTATGAGACAGAGTCTTGCTCTGCCGCCCAGGCTGGAGTGCAGTGGCACCATCTCAGCTCACTGCAACCTCTGACTCCCGGGTTCAAGCAATTCTCCTGCCTCAGCCTCCCAAGTAGCTGGGACTATAAGTGCACACCACCACGCCCAGCTAATTTTTCATATTTTTAGTAACCTGGGATTTCACTGTGTTAGCCAGGATGGTCTCAATCTCCTGACCTCGTGATCCGCCTGCCTCAGCCTCCCAAAGTGCTGGGATTACAGAAATGAGCCACTGCGCCTGGCCTGTAATTTTTATTTTATAATTTTATTATGATTCTGGAAACTTTTGGCCATTTTATTTAAATATTTTCTGCCCCCTTTCTTGGAATTTGAATTAGACACATGTTATATTGCTTGATATTGTCTCACAGATTACTAAAGCTCTGAGTTTTTTTTCTCTGTGCTTCATTTTAAATAGTTTCTATTGCCTTGCTTTCAAGTTGTCTGATCTTTTCTTCTGCAGTGTGTAATCTTGTTCTTAATCCCATTCAGTAAATTTTTTTTTGTTCCACACACTATATTTTCAGCTCTAGAAGTTGCATTTGGTTCTTATCTATACCTCATGTTTTTCTTTTCATTGTGTTCATGTTTTCCTTGAAATCTTTGAGCATTTCTGACAGGCATTTAAAATTTCTTGCCTGCTAATTTTATCTCTGTCATTTCTTGGTCTCTTTCAATTTACTAATTTTACTCCTGGTTAGGGGTCCCATTTTTCTGCTTTGTCACATGTCTAGTAATACTTCTTTAGATGATGGACATTGTGAGTTTTACATTGTTGAATGTCTGAATTTTTAATTTTTTGTTAAACAGTGGTAGGCCTTCTTCTGGTGGACATTTAATTTACAGATAAATTTGATCCTTTCAAGACTTGTTTTGAACTTTGTTAGAGCAGGTCTAGAGTAGCTATAGGAGTGACCTTTTTGGGCTTTCTACTGAACGTCCCAAGTTTCCAACGAAGTCATTCTACTTTAGCTTATCAGAACTTGAACCCCTCTAGCCCTGTGTGAACTTTGAGACTTGTTCAGCAGACAGATAATCAGTAGTTGTTCTTTGCCCAGTTTCAAAGAGTTAGTTTCATCTTGTGCACAGCTTAGTTTTCAGCCAAAGACTCAAAGGGTCTATGCAGGATTTTGGAGTTGTTTCCTTGAGGAGTTCCCTTCTTTCTCTCTGGTGCTCCATCTCACAAATTCCAACCACTTAATTCTCCTGAGCTCTGACTCAGAGAGAGCACCATGGTCTGCTTGGTTTCCCCCACTTCTGTGCCACTGTCCAGAAAGTATCTGTAGGCAGAAAGCCAGGGTATTCATAGGACTTGCCTCTTACATTTCTCTTCTCTCAAGATCTTAGTCCTGGGCTGCCTCTTGTCCAATATATGCCAACAGTTGTTTCATATGTTTTCTCCAGTTTTCTAGTTGTTTACAGTGGTAGGGCTGGCCCAATACCGGTTAGTCCATCATGGCCAGAGACAAAAGTGTCTCTGTTATATTTCCTGTTGATTTTTGCTGATGTATAGGAGCACTGTTGATTTCTGTAGTTTTTACCAATCAGGTGAATGTTATGATTTATTTTACCATGTCTATCAGTTTATCTGTTGAATATTTTTATTTTCTATGCAACTATCCTTATACCTTTACTTTTTTTCATGTCTTAGAGCATGGTCCAGATCATCTAGTACTATACTGAACAATGCCTGGAATCAGGTATGCTTATCTTCTGCCTAATTTTTTTATTTTTTATTTTATTTATTTATATGTTTTTTTGAGACAGAGTCTCGCTCTGTCACCCAGGCTGGAGTGCACTGGCGTGATCTCGGGTCACTGCAACCTCTGCCTCCTAGGTTTAAGCAATTCTCATGCCTCAGCCTCTCAACTAGCTGGGACTACAGGCATGCACCACCACGCCCGGCTAATTTTTGTATTTTTAGTAGAGATGGGGTTTCACCATATTGGCCAGGCTGGTCTCGAACTCCTGATCTTGTGATCCGCCCACCTCAGCCTCCCAAAGTGCTGGGATTCCAGGCGTGAGCCACTGTGCCTGGCCATCTTCTTCCTAATTTTAAAGAGCATGTGTCTAAAGTTTCTCCATTAGATATGATGTTTACTCTCAGTTTTTGATATTATCTTTTATCAAAGTAAGAAGATTTCCTTCCTAGTTTTCTGAGAGTTTTTATCATAAATGCATGGTGAAATTTGTCATAAACTTTTTTTCTGCATCTACCAAGATAATAATTTTCTTTTTTTCTCCCTCTGTCTACTTATGTGGTGAATATACATTGATAGATTTTCTGGCATTTATTCAACCTTCTATTTCTAAGATAAACCATTTAGTGAGTTCTGAGGGATTTTTGCTCTGATTTTATTTAGAACATTTTCATCCATGTTTATAACTGAAATTGGCCCATAATTTTCCTTTCTGGTACTATCCTTGCCTGTTTTTTATTTCAAAGCTAAAAGGTGATACTGGCTTTATAAAATGAGTTGGAGAGATTACCCTTTTCCTCTGTCTTCTAGAACAATTTGTGTCATGTAAGGAGTATCTTTCTTTGAAGGTTTGGCAGAAGGTAAAACCATCTGTTCTAGTAATTTTTATGTAAGTGTGAGTGGATGTGCATGGCTTTAAAAAGAACTACAAATCCAATTTATTTAATGTTTTAAGTCTACTCAGGCATTTAATTTCTTACTGAGTTACAGTAGGCAATATTATTTTTCTAGAAAATTGTTCTTGCTTTTTGGTTTCACATTTATCAGTACAATACTCACAGTAGTTTCTTACATTCATTTAGAATTTTTACAACTTCACTGCTATCTGCCAGTCTTTATTTGTGACTTCACTCCTGTTTTTTCTTGATCAGTTTGCCAGAGGGTTGTTTTTTGAGAACTATTTAAAAATAAAAGCATCTCTACTGTTTCTTTGCTTCATGTTTCCTTAATTTATGCTTTTATTTTTTTTCCATTTTCTTTGGATTTACCCTGTGATTCTTTTTCAGCTTCCTTTGTTGAATGCTTAGGTAATTAATTTTTAAACCTTCTCCTTTTGGTAACAGGTATTTAGGGCTATAAATGGACCACTAAGTATTTCTTTAGATGTTTCCTAAGTTTTGATATCAAGTGTTTTTGTTGTTGTCCAAATAGATTATAATTGAAAACTATTGCAAATATGAAATTTAAATATCTATAAGTTATTTAGAAATATATTTTATAATGCATGACTAGCTATCTTTTTGTTATTAACATTGCAAGAAGGTCAGATAATGTCGTCAGTTTTTTGATATTTGTTGAGATGCATTTTGAAGCCTAATGGATGGTTAATTTCTATTTTCTTTCTATATCCATTTGACTATGTTTTTAAAATTATGTTATTTGCATTATCTGTAGCTTTATTAATTTGTCTGCTATAAATATCAACCCATTATGACTGAGGTCTTGTCATTTTGTCTTCCACCTATTTTGAAACTTTGTTAAGTGACTACAAATCCAAAATTATTTGATAACACTGAGGAACTGTGTCCTTTATGTAGTGGTCCTCTTCATCCTTACTAATTTTTTTCTTTTTTGAGACAGAGTCTCACTATGTTGCCCAGGCTCCGGTGCAGTGGCCATGATCTTGGCTCACTGCAAACTTCGCCTCCTGGGTTCAAGCGATTCTCCTGCCTCAGCCTCCCAAGTAGCTGGGATTACAAGCATGTGCCACCATGCTCGGCTAATCTTTGTATTTTTAGTAGAGATGGGGTTTTGCCGTGTTGGCCAGGCTGGTCTTGAACTCCTGACCTCAAGTGATCTGCCCACCTCAGCCTCCCAAAGTGCTGGATTACAGGCGTGAGCCATCGTGACTGGCTCTTTATTTTTTATTTTTTTTATTTTAAGTTTGCAATTACCAGTTTCCTTCTACAGGGATATCATTACTTTTTCTTGTGAGAGCCCCACGTTGTCATAAAGGTTTTGCTACCCAGGCATTTGGCATTGGCCTCTGTGGATATTCAAAGGATTTCACAGGTCCAGGACCAGGTTTTTGATGGATTTCTTGGCTAGGAGATTTGGCATCATGCAAGTGGTAGTAAATTCAGATCCTACACCTGTGAATGGTGCAAATTTGGGGCTCTAGCTACTCAAATCGGTGCCCAACTCTACCCGCACGCCCACACATCCACACACCCAGTTACAGGTGGGGTGGAGCTCCTAACAGCACCCTGGGCAGAACACTGCTTCCTCTGGGCAGCTCCCTGGGCCCTGGCCTCATGCAAGTTCCCCTGTTCAAACTCCCTCCCCCACTTGATGCACTCCAAGACCACCTCCTAACCCCTAGCCCTCCCACCCCTAGCCCCTAGAGCCTGTGTCTCATCTGGTGCACCCTGGGCCCCCGGCGTCAGCTCTGGTTGCTGATTCATTTGTGGCACCTGAAGATTTCTCTTCCTGTCTGTCATCTTTCTACTCAGTATTTTATTTGGGTGGGGCGGGAGGGGAATTGTGTTTTCTCGAACATTTTTTGGTCTCCACAGCGGGAGCACAGACCCATGTCCCAGAGTTACCAATCTCCACAGGTCACTATAATTGGAAATGTCCCCTCAGGTTCAAAACGGATTTAAACATTTACCAAACTCATACTATGTGCCAGATACATACATTCTATATATATAAAAACACATATACATATATAATGGTGCACACACACATATGCACATAGACATATATACATATCACACATAGCATATATTCATATATACATATGTAGCACATATATACACATAGAGCACATAGCTCTATACACAGCACATATACATATACACAGTAAACACACATATATGTATACCCATGTACACGGACACACAGAGCACATATATAACGATGACCACGAACTCACAGTTGTGGGTAGGAAACACACAGTTAAAGGCAGTCCCACCCTACAGCTCAGGGTGTGACTAACAAGGTGAGGGACTCAGAGGGTAGGACTCAGGTGGGAAGGGGAGCTGGGGGGAGCCAGGTGAGGGAGCGGGGTGCTGGCTGCAGGAGAAGTGTGCGTGCACGTGGCTGGGTCCCAGGGTCAGGCCCTTCCCAGGCGGGCTTGGGCACCGGCTGCCTGATCCCTCTCCAGCTTGTTGGGGAACCCCCTTCTAATGCCATGGAGCCTGGCCTCTGCCTCTGGGTCACCTGTGCACCCACATGACCGCTGCAGGACGACGCAGGTCTACTCCATGCGGATTCAGGGGTGTTGGGGCAGTGCTCTGTGGGGAAGGGAGACCAGGGGCCCCGCAGCTCTGAGAGGGGAGGGTGCAGACACGTGCTGCTGTCCCACGGTCCTTGTACTTATACTTCTGATGGGTCTTCCCAGGCCATTGTCCCCCACCTGCCACCTTCCCCATCCCCCACTCTGCTCTGGGTGTCTGGACAGGGTGGTGATGTCCAGTGGGGCTCAGAGGCCCTCAGGGCGCCTGGCTTCCTCTTGGGGGTCACCAGGGAGCCCCTTGCAGACATTTCCCAAGGGCCCGCAGTGTGTCAGGGGCTATTCCAGGTACCAGGGTGCTGGAGAGAAAGAGACAGGCCCCTCCTCGCACCTGTGGATGCCGTTCTGCAGGAGAGACGGTCCCTGAGCAGGGACAGCAAGGTGGCTTCAGCCTGGCACCTGTGAGGGTGATGGTGAGAGCTGTGATGGGGGCCTTTTTTTTTTTTTTTTTTGACATGGAATCTTGCTCCGTCACCAGGCTGGAGTGCAGTGGCGCGATCTCAGCTCACTGCAACCTCTGCCTCCTGGGTTCAAGTGATTCTCCTGCCTCAGCCTCTCAAGTAGCTGGGATGACAGGTACATGCCACCATGCCCAGCTAATTTTTGTATTTTTAGTAGAGACAGGGTTTCAGTATGTTGGCCCGGCTGGTCTTGAACTCCTGACCTCAGGTGATCCGCCCACCTCGGCCTCCCAAAGTACTGGGATTACAGGTGTGAGCCACCATGCCCGGCCTTGATGGGGGCCTTTATGCGGAACCCTGATGGGTTGCAAAGGGATAAGGGTTGGGGGTGGGGCGTGTGTTAGGGAGATGGCCCCAGAGGACCCCTCCCGGTGGGAGATGCTCAGCTGCAGGGACCCCTGAGAGAGTGCAGGTGACATTCGAAGGAATGTGTGGTCATGGGTGGGGTAGGGGAACAGAGAAATGACAGGGAGGCTGATCTCTCCATTTACTGGAACGACGTGATTGTGTGCTGTATTCGAGGATAGTGATTCAGTGGAGAGGGGACTCCTGATGCGTGGGAGAGGCCGCAGCTGCAGGAATGATTTCCTGGGGAGGTGTCGAGAGGAGAGGGGACCCAGCCCACAGTCGGGAGCTTGGCCAGCTAGGAGCTGAGACATCAACATCATCAGGAGGAGGCGCAGAACCAGGCAGCCAGGGACTTGAGGGGGGAAGGTGACACTCCCTGGCATCCTCTTGCTCCTTGATAGCAGGAGGGTGTCAAGTATTGGGGCTGAGGAAAGGAAGAGGTACTTGGGGTGGAGGGGTTGAGAGACAGGAGCCCTTATCCCAGCCGAAGTAGAATAATGAGCTGTGGCTATTTTCTAGTAAAAGCCAACACATACATGAAAACTGGCCACATCAGTGGAGATGCCTGGCTTCTCTGCAGTGACGTGAGCTTCAGGACGCAGGGGTGAGTGGGGAGGTGGAGGGTGGGGGAGAGTACGTGTCTCTGCCACCCCTGAATCAGGGGCTGGCATACAGTGGTGCTCAATAAATGTATGTGGCTTGGCCCCTGGATTAAGCGCCCCGCAGCGCTTAATGAACTCCTGAACTCCCGGCCCTCCTTCCCTCGTCTCTGCAGATGGAGTGAGTTCAGCCAGCATGTCGGCTGGATGGGTGGGCACCGTGTCTGACTTGATCCCTCTGTCTGTCCACCTGGTCCCTAGTGTGAGTCCAACTGCACCGTTTCGTAAGCCCCCTGCCACTGCGCAGACCCTGGTGAAAGTGAAACATTCCACAGGGATTTGGGCTGTGAGAAACAGCCTGCCTCTTATCATATTCTGCTGGGAGAAAGTGCAAGCAACACCCCCATGATCTTATCAATATCCTGCCAGGCAGCAAGCCATACTGCCCAGACCCCTCCCACCCATACCTATAAGTACCCCAGCCTGTAAGCGGTGGTGGGCTCTGGCATCAAGCTGGTCCCCCACCTCCGCAGGTTTTTACAATATACCTGCGTTTCCTGTAGAGCCGCCACTCTCTCTGTGTGTGTGTGTCTTTCCTTAACCCTCACCTCCCCTTTAAAAAACCTAACACTAGGCCAGGCACAGTGGCTTACACCTGTAATCCCAGCACTTTGGGAGGCCGAGGCAGGTGGATCAACGAGGTCAGGAGTTTGAGACTAGCCTGGCCAATATGGTGAAACCCTGTCTCTACTAAAAAATACAAAAATTAGCCAGGCGTGGTGGTGGGTGCCTGTTGGGCACTGAGTAGCTGGTGGGTCCCAGCTACTCGGGAGACTGAGGCAGGAGAACCACTTGAATCCAGGAGGCAGAGGTTGCAGTGAGCCCAGATGACGCCATTGCACTCCAGCCTGGGCAATAGACCGAGACTCCGTCTCAAACAAACAAACAAAACAAAACAAAACAAAACAAAACCTAACACGTAGTACCATGCCTGCAGGTAGTAAATGTTCAACAAGACTTGCTGACGGATGAATGAGTGTGCAGACCAGCAGGTTATACACTGGCTGTTTCCTGTAGGGGGCTGAATGGTGGTCCCTAAAGATAGGTCCCTGTTCCAGAACCCGTGAATGTGACTTATTTGGAGGTAAGGTCTTTGCAGATGTAATAGAGTTAAGGATCTTGAGATGAGACCATCCTGGATGATGCAGTTGGCCCCTAATCCCAGTTCTTATAAGAGACACACAGAGGAGTTGCCTAGGGAGGAGAGGGGGCCTCATGAAGACACAAGCAGGGACTGGGTTTATGAGGCCACATCCCAGGAACGCCTAGAGCCACTAGAAGCCAGAAAAGCAAGGAGGGGCTCCCTAGAGCCTCAGGGGGCGCACGGCCCTGCCAACTCTAATTCTGGGCTTCTGGCCTCCCGACCATGAGAGAGGAGCTTTGTGCTTTAAGCTGCCCGGTCTGTGCGGCCACAGGAAATTCCTATGCCCCTTGGCGCAGGTGTGCCCACCATAGAGAGCAGAGTGCCATCGCCACACACTGCTCATTGAGGGGTTGATCCTGGACTTGGGAGAGGGCAAGTGGAAGCCCACCCACAAGACGCCTTCCCAGCTGAGCCCGACACAGCAGGAACAGCGGGGACCCGGCCCCAGGTGGCTCTGCTCTCAGCCTTCTCTTCCTAGGAAGGGTGCGGGGGTATCCAGGGCTAACCAGGGGGCCCCGTGCCCAGCACATCATGAGCACTCAGAGTTTATTGGCTGAGTGCCTGATGGACTGATGGACTGATGGACAGTGGGACCCCCGACTGCTCAACCCTCCTCAGGGTCCCACGGTTCCCCTGAGTGGCTCTGGGGCTCTGTTAGAGGTTCTGAGCTTGAAGCTTGCTCCTGATCCCCATCAGAGCCAAGAGAAGCCCCGATTTATGCCAACTCCTGCCCCCAGCACTAATCGATGCTGAACGAGGCCTCGAGGAGGTACCGCAGCGGGGGGAGGTGATCATCACTCAGGCCGGGGACGGCCGCACGGCGTCAACGGGTGTTTACAGTGTTCTAGTGTGCTCAGCACTGCTTTGCTTGGCCACTGAACACATCAGAGACCGTAGAGACCCCTGGGAGGAGAGGCGTTAATAGCAGTGACCGCCCCGGGTCAGGACCCATGGAGGTGAACGTGCACAGCCCTGAGACGGAGCACCTCCTAAAATTTGGGGGTCTTGTTCTTATTACCAAGGTTATTTGTGTTTACTGTAGAGCACATTGGAGACGCCGGATAGATACTCAAAATACCGAAAAAGAAAAATTGCTCATAATCTCACCACCAGAGATAATTCCTTTGGGAATGGATCCTTCCAAGCGTTTCCTGTGTGTAAGCTTTCACACTTTGGGGTATGTTCGTGTTATGCTTTGATTCCCTAGTTGTTGGGTTTAAAATATTTCAGATTTTTTTTTTTTTTTTTTTTTTGTGATGGAGTCTCTCTCTGTTGCCCAGGCTGGAGTGCAGTGGCTTGATCTTGGCTCACTACAAGCTCTGCCTCCTGGGTTCATGCCATTCTCCTGCCTCAGATTCCCAAGTAGCTGGGACTACAGGCGCCTGCCACCACATCTGGCTAATTTTTTTGTATTTTTAGTAGAGACAGGGTATCACCGTGTTAGCCAGGATGGTCTCAATCTCCTGACCTCGTGATCTGCCCGCCTCCACCTCCCAAAGTGCTGGGATTACAGGTGTGAGCCGCCGCGCCCAGACAATATTTCAGATTTTTAAAGTATTTTCTTTTTTCTTTTTTGAGATGGAGTCTTGCCCTGTTGCCCAGGCCAGAGTGCAGTGGCGTGATCTTGGCTCACTGCCACCTCTGCCTCCTGGGTTCAAGTGATCCTCATGCCTCAGCCTCCCGAGTAGCTGGGATTACAGGCGTCTGCCACCACCTGGCTAATTTTTATATTTTTAGTAGAGACGGAGTTTCACCATGTTGGCCAGGCTGGTCTCAAACTCCTGATCTCAGGTGATCCGCCCACCTCGGCTTCCCAAAGTGCTGGGATTACAGGCCTGAGCCACCACGCCCGGCCTTTAAAAGTATTTTCTATTTCCACTGCCTTATGGCCAATAATGGAGCCTGATTTTTAGAATGTGTTGAGGAGTGTGAGTGTGTGTGTGTGTGTGTGTGTGTTGGGGAAGGCACTAGGTTGGAAACTGTCCTCTCATATTCAATGTCAAGTAAGTTTTCCAATAGAGAATCTCTCATGTTAACTTTTAGGATTCCTGTCCTCAAAAGCCTTGCTTGACCTTTTGTCCATGCCACTGAAGACACAAAAATGTGTTCTTTCCCACGGCTAGTATGACGTTGTCCCTTTCTCCCTGTGCCTTAAACATCTTTAAAAACGACACAGATAAGATGCAAAGATTCTTATTTTGAAAGCTTCCAATGCTAAAGAAGAAAGAAGGTCTACCCTTGTCTTCACCCCCAGGTATCACTATAAATCCTTGAAGATTTTTTTTTCTGTGCATTTACCTATCAATATATGTTTTTTACATAAATGAAAATATAGGGCCTGGTTGTCTCGTAAGCTTGCTTTCTCAAAAACAAACTATGTCTTCTTGAATTTAGCTTGTCCGACGCTTCTCCGTGCTGTGCTGCACACTGAGGTGGCAGGTCCCAGGGTTGGTGACATGAGCTCATCCGCGCTTTGAATGTTTTTGAGGTGGGTTTCATTATTTCTGCTTTATTTGGGCTCAGAGAAGCTGAGACACTTGCTGGGCTACCTGGCTACCCTGGCCGAACAGGAACTCCCCCCACGTCCCACAGGGTGCAAAGCATCGCTTCTGTCCCCCATGCTCTCCTGCCTTCACCCAGATTGCAAAAAACAGGCCTCTCACCTGTCCTGGACGCAGTGTGTGGTCCCTCGGTGAAGGTGGCTGGTGCCTGCCCACTCCAGTGCTGGAGGCCTCAGCAGCCACCTAGGCCCAGGCCCCTGAGCCGCTCACCCTGTTCTGGCTCTGGCCTGAGCTGCCTGCTTCTCTCCCACTGGGCAGGGCTGCCCCCAGGCTCAGAGGAGCCTGTCCCCAGGATTCCCTGGTGATCTTCGCTAGGTTCCCTCTGAGCAGTGGGAAGCCGGGCCTGAGGTATAAATGCAGGATGGGTGCCGGCCCCGCCTGCCAGGGCCTCTGCACGTGGGTGCCGCGGTGCTGGCCCAGAAGAGCCAGCTCAAGTCTAATGGACCTGAGCACGACCCCCTGGCCCCCACAGGAGACAGCTTGGCGGCAGTGAAATGGAGGATGAGGCTGGGGCCTTCAAGGAAAGGTGATACCTCCCTTCCTGAATGCCACCAGGGATGGCCGAGGAGACCTCACAGCATTAGTGAGACCCACCGTGGGGGGTTCAGGTGAAGCCATGGAGGAAATGGGGGTTCTTGTGGGCTGGGAAAGGCTATTACAGCCACCCCCAACTGCCTGCCTGGGGAGATGCTCTGGCTAATGGACTCACTAAGGATGCTGCCTACGGAGGGATGGGGAGGAAGAAGAGCTGGGCCCGGAGCCCAGGATCTTATTTCCAGTCTGAGTTCCACTGCTCGTGAGTTGCGGAACCACACCATTCACGTGACCTCTCTGAGCCTCAAAGTCCTCACCAAAATGCCTGTAGTCCCTCAGGGCCTCCCTCAATTCCTAGAAAGAAGGGGAGCTCACACACATGCCACACAGGCAGATGGTAGAGCAGCCCTTTCCCCCACACCGGCCGAGGCCCCCTTCCTGTCTGGCGAGGGAAGAGTTCTGATGTGTCAGTCCCCTCAAGGGCAGGATGGAGGCCGGCATCTTATCCGTGTCACCTGCCCTGTGAGGGTGCTGGCCTGGAGCAGGTGCCGGGTGGGCCGTATGGGTGGTGCAGCGGATGGCTGAGTCTCTAGGACGGTCCCCGAGCTAGCATGGTGTTCATTCTCACTGCCCCGCCCTGCAGCGGAAGGAGGTATAGGCATGGGAGATGCTGGGCATCTGCTTTGAACAAATGTGCATGAGGAAAGAAAAAGCGGGGACCCCAGACGTTAAGGCTGATCACAGAAGTAACCCTAGGCAACTGACTTGGGGGACAGTCTTAGGGGTGTGGGCAGTGCTGACTCTGCAGTGACAGTGAGGACTTCCCTGGCCTCTTTATTCTGGGTTTGCTGTGCTGGACCTATGGTGCCTGTCTCTTCTCCAGGAGGGGAGATCCTGCCTGAGAATGGGCCAAGACCCAAGAGACAGAGACAGGCTGCCCAGAAAGACATAAGCTTCCAGAAGGTGGCAGTTCTCACATTTTTTGTGCCTTCTGTGCCTAGAACATTGCCTGGCATGTAGAGATGCTCACATTTCTTGACTAATTGCTAGTTGATTGACAGAGTCCCCAGATCCAGGCACCTGGATCCAGCTGTTCTTGAAGCCCATCTTTGCCTGGACTTTTTAGTAATAGGAGCCAGTGCATTCTGTGTGTGTGTGTGTGTGTGTGTGTGCGCGCATGCACACACACACGCATGTGTGTTTCAATGGGGTTTTTGTCATTTGCAACAAAGATTCCTGACCAGTGGAGAAACTAATACCTGAAAGAGGCAAAGAGGCTTGTTGCAAATACCTGCCTTTACATATGCAATTGACTGGGTCCTGGTGGGATGACACCGTGAGGTTGGTAAAGCCCCACTTTCTGTGTTGGGCCACATGTGTCAGGAGGCAGCTCAGCTCTGCTTCCCCAGGCCTTTAAAGAACATGTGACATCAGGAGTGGTCCCTGCAGATGTCTTATCTGAAGCCTCCCTCCGGGAAGAATCTGCTTTCAAGTTCATGTGGTTGTTGACCGGGCTCATTTCTTTGCCGGCTGCCAGGCTGGGAGCCTCTGTTTATTGCTGGCTGTTGGCCAAAAGCTGCCTTCAATGGCTTGCCACAGGGGCCTCTCTAATATGGCAGCTCACAACACGGCAGCCAGCAAGGGAGAGAGTCTGCTAGCAAGATGCAAGTCACAGTGCTGTGCAGCCTAATCAGCTTTGCTGTGTTCCATCGGTTAGAAGCAAGCCACTTGGTACAGCCCATGCGCACAGGGAGGGAATGACACGAGGGTGAGATGGCATCACTGGGGGCTGTCTTGGATTCTGGCCGCCACATCGGTGGGCTGACCAAGACCCCCCTTGCGCTGCTGGTTTCCTGCCTAGCACAGAATATGCCGCAGACCAACAACCACCGTGTGTTTTTGTTCTTTCCTTTTCCTTTCCAAGTGGGAATTCTAAAAAAATATTATTGTTATTTGCTTTTTCCTTTCCATTGCGTGTTGTGTGTCTGGAGAGTGACCATCATTTGGCCAAAGGGCACTGTTGTGGCCTGAACGGGGTCTCCCCAAAATTTGTATGTTGAACCCTCAAACCCCCTGTACCTTAGAATGTAACCATATTTGGAGAAAGGGTCTTTAAAGGGTTAATGAAGTTAAGATGAGGTCACTAGGATGGTCCCTGAATCCAGTCTGATTGGAGTCCTGATAAGAGGAGGTGAGGACACAGACAGGCACAGAGGGACCACCCTGTGAGGACACAGGGAGAAGGTGGCCGTCTGCAAGCCAAGGAGAGAGGCCTCAGGAGGAACCAGCCCTGCCACACCTTGATTTTGGATTTCTGGACTCTAGGACTGAGAGAAAGAAAATTTCTGTTGTTTAAGTGCTCCCACCAGTCTGTGGTATTGGTGAATGGGTGATAGCATCCCCAGAAAGTACTACAAGTACCTTTCAAAGAGGAGGTGTTTGTGGCTCTGACGGAGGGTGGCGTGAGTAACACCCAGGGTGTGGGCTCGGAGCTGGGGAGGCAGGCCCTGCGGTTGACTTTGGTCATCTCTCTTCTGTGGGGAAGGCAGGCATTTTATGTTGTAAATTATACAGCTACAGATTTTGGCTGGGAGCATTTAAAAATCATACGTAGGAAAGAAGTGGGCATGTAGAGGGTGGACTGAGGGGAGGAACGTGGCCAACACCTGCTGTTTGCCTGCCAGTTTGTTTGTTTGTTTGTTTATTTATTTATTTATTTATCGAGACAGAGTCTCACTCTGTCGCCCAGGCTGGTGTGCAGTGGTGTGATCTCAGCTCACTGCAACCTCTGTCTCTCAGGTTCAAGTGATTCTCCTGCCTCAGCCTCCCGAGTAGCGGGGATTACAGGCACCTGCCACCACGCCTGGCTAATTTTTGTATTTTTAGCAGAGACGGGGTTTTGCCATATTGGCCAGTCTGGTCTCGAACTCCTGACCTTAAGTGATCCACCCACCTTGGCCTCCCAGAATACTGGGATTACAGACATGAGCCACTGCACCCGGCCATGCTTGCCAGTTTTACCTTGGGCGCACCTCTTCCCTGTTTTCAGTCCACTGGGCTAAGGTGGGGTGACTGTCACCCCCTGTCCCCCATCCCTGCCTCCAGCTCCTGGGAGGGTGCGTGCCCCTGGCCTGGCCAGTGCACTTGATATCAGGACTTAAGCTAGAATCTCCAGGAAGGGCGTGCTCTTTCTGCTGGGATTGCAGAATTTGTAGAAGATAAACCGAGAACTGCCGCTTACCTGCCATTTAGTTTTTCCATTGAGAATAAATGGAACACAGACCAAAACAGGGATGAAAACAGGGAAAAGAGAAGTGGCCTAGCGAACATCATCTGCGGCCCTGGATCCAGCTGTGTCTGAAGCCAGAATCACTTCTGGAACTTTCTGGGTATGTGAGTTAGTAAACTCCCTTAAATACACACATACCTCCCATGTATCCCACATGCCAAAGCTAGATTAACCCGGGGTTTCTGTTACTTGCCACCAAGCACCCTGTCTGATACGGTGTAAAAGTCTGCCTGGGACACTAATCTACAGTGGCATAAAACCAGAGATGGATGGTCCACCCAGGTCGGGGCAGGGCTGTGCCCAAGGCTGGACCTACTGCCCAGTGGTGCCAGGGAACTTTGGGGGGATGATGGAAGCGATTCTTCCGCAGGGATAGAAACATTCTGATGACATGGGCACATAAACATTTGTCCAAGATAATTAAACTGGATATTAAATGGGTCAGTTTTATTTTATGTAAATTAGGTCTCAATTCAATTAATTAAAAAGATGTTTAAAAAAATCTGCCTGAGCGGGGGAGCCTCCTCTTGCATGCCAGGAAACTTGGCGCTGGCACTCTGACTCACCCGCGCAGAGTTTTCCATGAGTTTTGATTTTGTGAACTGTGCCCTGTTGTTTTCAAGTTCTCCAGCTGTCAAGCCCCTACTGGCTTAAAAGGGAATGTTTTGCACTTGTACTCTCAGTGGTTTTGGTTTGGGAGGATCTCTGCAATGTGTTTGCCCAGCTTTTTGGCCTTGTCACCAGCCCGTCGAAGGGCACATTTCCCAGGCCTGGTCATCTCCCTGTATGCCGAGGGGCCGGACCACACGTGGACCCTCATTTCCCTGCCCTACCTTCTAGATGAGGCCCTGGTTCTTGGGGAGGAAGGATGGTCCTAGCTGAGGATTCCAAGCCAAGCTGTGCAGATGTGAAAAGATCCTGGGAGCTTAAAAATCCTGGCATAAAATATAAAATTCAAGTTATCTGAAAACGACAACTGGCAGGGGATCCGGGAAAGCTGGGTGGATGCCAGAAAGGCATTCCGTTTTCCTTTTGTGAAGACAGGAGACAGAGACGGGAGAGGCATCGGCGTTCAGGCCGTTTGCTGAGTGTCCGCTGAGCACCTTGTTCCCAGTCCCCGCTTTGATTCAGATGCCCACAGCCTGAAACTGAGCTGTTTCCTCCATTGGTCTCCACAGAGTGTGGATAGGTCTCGATGGCCCGTCTGGGTTATCCTAGGGCTGTGATGGGCACGTCCAGGCCACTCCATGCGTCTCCCCGGAACCCCAGCGTCCAGTGCTTTGCAGATGGGAGATGGAAGGTCAGAGACCTGAGCCTCCAGGGCAACAGGAGGGCCACTGTGGGGAGTCCCTGGATGGTGATGTAGGCCTCCAGCCAGGGCCGTCCACCAGCGCGACTGACCTTGGATGAGAAACTCCATTCATGAGCCCCCACTTCCACAGCTGGGGCTGACAGTATGGGCCGTGTAGCCCTGCATGGACAGTCAACAGAAAACCTACGTGCAGCTCTTGGCCAGCACCCACTGCCCATAGTATGTCCGCAAACAGCAGATTGGTGCTGGGGACAAACCACTCACAGGCACATCCCTTCTGCAGTGGCCATTCTGCTCCCTGCCCTGAACGCCCGACCAGGGCAATCAGGCACAGCGGCCGCCACCCCAGGCCACTGCACAAACTCCTGGAGGTCGGTGCTGTAGCTGACTTATCCAAGGAAAGTGAGGCACAGCAAGACTGAGGTCCCATGGCTTATAGGTGGCAGCCCTCTGCCTCCCTGAGGCTTGCTCTTGACTTTCCAAATTTGGCCTTGCTTATCCCTTGCATAATCTAAAAGAGCAGCTTATTTTTATAGAAATAGTGGGTGGCAGGACGCACGGAAAAGTGGAGAGTTCTGCCCTGCCTGATGCCCCCACCCCTGCCCCTTCACCCCAACCTTCCCACATACCACATGGTTGTTACTAAGTCGGCTTTGTAACAACCAGGGCAGCCCAGATGCTCTGGTCCCATGCCCCACTCTCCATTCTGCGACCTGCTGTGGATCCTTTTTCCAGAGCTGTGGGATGGAAATCTCCCCCGCAGCCCTCGGCTCCTCCCAAGCCCACTTTAATAATTAAATACCAAAGGAAGGAGGAGGAAAGTGGAGGAGAGCGGGCAGTTCCCGCTCATCTCATCATCTGTGCAGTCTCCCTCCATTAGCACAGACAGCGAGGTGGTCCAGGGAGGTGCGGGAATCCTGGGGCTTTGCGGGGGGATGGAGGGGAAGAAAGCTTGTTCCCTAGCAAGACTGCAAACACCTGCACCTGAGAAGGGCCACGGGTTGGGGGAGGCCTAGTACCTGGGGTTCACCTCTGCCCCTCCCGCCTTAGGATCCATCAGGGCAGATGCCTCCTCCTAGAGTCGGACCCAGCCTATTCCTGACCTCCAGGCCCTGCTACTGCGTGAGGCTGTCCACCCCCTCACCGGCCCTGGCTCTGAGCTGTTGCAGCAGCATCCAGGCAGGGAGGCCCCTTCCTTCTAGGTCAGCAGCTCCCCACGAGGACTCAGGGCTGGAGTCCTGGGGTGGGGACTCCTAAGGAAGAGATGAATTCCCAGGAACTGGGATGCTCTGGGCCCTGAGGAGGAGCCAGGACCCCAGATGGACGCCCCCCCCAGCTGCCTTCAGGAGAGGGACGTGCTTCTGCCCACTTGTGTAGCTAGGATGCCCGTGCTGGTGGGAGCTTTCACCACTGGACGAGGTCCTAGCCCTGCCTCCTGGTGTGTCTGCTCAAGGCCCCACCTGGCTTCTCTGAGTCGCTGGAAATGACCTGTTGGACATGGTGGTCTCCAGCTCTGCTCTTCTGGGATCCTCTGACCAGCACTGGGGAGGGTGGGACTTGGAGGATGGCAGAGCTCGTTCTGGGCACTGGGAGGGAGCGGGTGGGGACATGCAACCTTCATCACCTAGAGGTCCTGGAACTACGACATCTGGGCCACATGAGATCCCCTCTTTTCCTAGAGCGGTGGTCTTGCTGAGAGGACCCGACCAGGATTGTTAGAAAGGGGAGCATGGAGGAGCAGTGGGCTGAGTGGGCAGGAGGGCAGTGGAGGTCAGGTTGGCCGGGCAGTGGATCATCAGGGACACAGAACTGGGGGGTCAGCCCACCGAGGGCTGGACCACTTCACCAGGGGCAGGCTGAGCAGGCTCCAGGGCCTGCAGTTAGAAGGCCACGTTCCAGGTGGCTGGGTGCGTGAACCTGGTGGTACTGCCCACGTCTCTACTCATTCCCACCTGGAGCTCGGAGTGCTGCCCGCCTGCCTGCTCCTGGCTCTGCTCTGCAGACGAGGGGCCCAGCTCTGTCAGCCACGTTTCCTGACTGGGGGCACCAACACCTCTGCCATGATCTCTCTCCATGGGACCATGGGGTGAGCAGGCTTGCCTTAAGGCTTGTCTCAAAGGAGCCAGGGTCCTAGGTTGCACACCAGGAACCCAGGATGGGGCCCTTCTGGGGGCTGACCAGAGGCAAAAGGGCCAGGCAGGAACCCTTCTAGCGTGGCGCTGGCTGGGCTGTCATCTTGGGAGGGCTCCCAGCCTATCGCTGGGTTGTAGAGAGATGTCTGGGCACTGGGAGGCTGGCTCAGGGATCTCAAGACAGAGAGGGGCATCCTGAACGGGGGCAACAGGAGGAGAGGCAGCAACCCACTCCACGGAGCCTCCGGTGGACACAGGCAGGACCATGGTGGCCGGCCCAGGGCCTGGCATGGAGGAGGTGAGAGCTGTGGCTCTCAGAGGCCGTGGGGGCCTCCGAGCTGAGAAGGGGCACTGGGATACGCCGGCACAGGACAGCCCGGCTGACCACGGCTCCCTCTGGCAGGGAGTGGACAAGCCACAGGAGCGGGAACACGGGTGTGTGCAGACCCAGCCCCAGGAGGAGGCCTGAGAGCAGAGGCAAAGAGCAAAGTATGCGGGAGAGCTGGCGGGGGGTGCCACCCGTCCCGGGACTCTGTGCCCTTGGGCGTCCTCACTGTCGGAAACAGAGACCCAGGGTAGGACTGTGGGCATGAAGCCTTCCTGGCTGCAAGTTATAAAATGTTTATTGATATACATTTTGTCTTTTATAAAACTTCCGTTGGCCACATTGGGCCACTGTACACCACAGTGCCAGTCCCCAGGTGGCCAGGGCGGAGCCAGTGTCCACTTTTGGGTGGGGGCTGGAGCCAAGAGGCTGTCCAGGAGCTGCCCAGTGGGTCCTCATGGCCTGCGGGATACCTCAAGTGCTCCCGGAGGCAGCCTAGGACTGGCTCGTCCCGGAGTCAGAAAAGGCAGGTCAACTACCCAAGGTGGCCAAAGGCCCTTCCTGTCTCCAGAGCCTTGACATAACCAGAAATCCCCCCATCAAAGTCACCAAATGACTCGACGGGGGGAAGGGAGGTTGTTTGCAGAAAGACTTAGCTACAAGGCATGTGAACCAGAACTTTCTTCCAGACACCATTTCCTTCACATTTGCTCACTGATAATGCCTTAAGAGGATCGAATCTCTGGAACAGCCCTGAATGGCAGGGATGAGGCTGCTGGCCTGGTGCTGGCTGGGACACAGTCAAGGAGGGCTGACCCAAGAGGCAGAGGTGGCTAGGCTGGGTGTTGACCTCCTCTCTTTTACCAACCAGCCTAGGGCAAGGAGGGGCCCCACCACCTAGGGGCAACTTCTGTACAAGAGGTCTCTAGGGGAGCAGAATGGGTGGGGGAGCCGGGCAGGGGCCACAGGGTCTGTTTGCTGGTGGCTGCCCAGTCTCCCAGCCACCCCTGGAGTCCCTAGCCCAGGGAGAAGGAGGCCCGAGGAGAGGAAACAGATCTTTCTTCTCCTGTATAGACTCAGAAGCAGGTGCCCATTCCTGTCCCAAGGCGAAGGGTCTTGGAGGCCGCTTCCTGCCCCTGCCTCCTCCAGGCGCTGGAGTCTCAGGAGGCGTTCCCCGGGGGACACTGCATCTCCATGGTGACTGTGTTGGGCGTGCTGCCCCCGGCCTCCCCCAGCTCAGCGCCGTCCCGCAGGGCCCGCTGGAAGACCACCCTGAGCGGCTCCCACAGCCGCTGCGACTTGTCCCTCCCGGCCAGGAAGTAGACGATGGGCTTGGCGCTGCTGTTGATGCAGATGCACAGGTCAGTGACGTACTCGGGGAAGGGGGCCGGGATCTGGAAGACCCAGAAGAGGAACCAGTCGATCCCTAAGTAGATGGAGGACACCAGGAAGACGGAGACCATGGCCAGGATGACGTGGTTGAGCTTGGCAGAGCGCTGGCGCCGTCGGGCCCGGCACTCCACGTGCAGGATGAGGGCCAGGCAGGGCAGCACCATGAGCGGGCAGCAGAGCAGGAACAGGAGGATGCCCAGGAAGATGTCCATGTGCCTGCAGGCCGCGCCGGGGGCCCCGCGGCCCAGGAACACGCAGAAGTAGTTGTGCAGGCAGGTGACCAGGAGGGACAGGACCCACAACAGGGCGCACACCACGGCCGACAGGCGCTTGGGCCGCCGGCGCCAGTACCAGGCGGGGAAGATGACCGAGGCGCAGCGCTCGGCGCTGACGGCCGGCAGGAGGCTCACGCCGGTAAGGAACATGCAGAGCCCCAGGACCCGGCACACGCTGCGGATGTAGTCGGCAAACGTGCCCAGGAAGCCCCCCGTGTTCAGGATGGAGAACACCGCCTTGCTGAAGAGGTAGCCCACATCGGCGCTGGCCAGGTGCAGGAAGTAGATGGAGAAGGGGTTCCTCTTGATGGAGAAGCCGAAAAACCAGAGGACCAGCCCGTTGCCCACCAGGCCACACAGGCAGAGGAGCAGGAAGATGTAGTTCATGACGGCCGGAGGCGGCAGCATCGCGATCTGCTCGATGGTCAGGAAGCCCCGGCTGTAGAGTTCCGGGGCCTCGGTCAGGCCGGGGCACATCTGCGCAGGTGCAGAGAGGGACACCTGTGATGCCGGCTGGCCCCCACCCACAGACCTGCATCTGGGGCCCAGCGTGGGGGAGGGGGGGTCCCAATTAGGGACTTGGGGCAGGGAGGGGGTCTGTAAGGCAGTGGCTGTGGAGCAGCTAACTGGCTGCAACTCTATCCTCAAACGCCCCTGACCTCACCTGATGTTAACTCTCCGTCCCAGCGTCTAGAGCTAGCAGCACAGAATGGTGCCTATAGGAGTAGAGGTAGCACCAGACAGTGCCCAGGAAGGGTGCCAGGCTGCCCACCGGTCAGAGTAGACTGTCCAAAAAACATCCAAGTCGCACAAAAAACTGCAGAGCCTTTCCTTTTTTTTTTTTTTTTTTTTTTGAGACAGAGTCTCACTCTGTCACCAGGCTGGAGCGTGCAGTGGCACGATCTCAGCTCACTGCAACCTCTGCCTCCCAGGTTCAAGCGATTCTCCTGCCTCAGCCTCCTGAGCAGCTGGGACTACAGGCACGCGGCACCATGCCCGGCTAATTTTTGTATTTTCAGTAGAGACGGGGCTTCGCCGTGTTGGCCAGGATGGTCTCGAACTCCTGACCTCAAGTGATCCACCTGCCTCCCAAAGTGCTGGGATTATAGACGTGAGTCACTGCGCCTGGCTGAGCCTTTCCATTTTTAAGAAGAGCAAAGAGACATGACTCCTAAACACAGTGTTAGAATCCTGGATTATACGCTGGATCTCAACAACTGCTGGAGAGGATATCGTTGGGACCACTGGGGAAATGTGAGTATGGACGATGCAGAGATAATGGCATTGCATCGGTGTTGCAGCTTTTGAATGTGACAATGTACTGTGGCTACGCACATTTTCACTATGTGGCTACGGGAACGTCCTTGTTCTTAGAAGATACAGGCTATTTGGGCATCAAGGGCTTGGTGTCTGCAATTTACTTTTGTTTGTTTGTTTGTTTTTGAGACAGAGTCTTGCTTTGTCAGGCTAGAGTGCACTGGCGCGATCTTGGCTCACTACAGCCTCCGCCTCCCAGGTTCAAGCAATTCTCCTGCCTCAGGCTCCCGAGTAGCTGGGACTACAGGCACGCACCGCCATGCCTGACTAATTTTTGTATTTTTAGTAGAGATGGGGTTTCACCATGTTGGCCAGACTGGTCTCGATCTCTTGACCTCAGGTGATCCGCCCATCTTGGCCTCCCAAAGTGCTGGGATTAGAGGCGTGAGCCACCGCACCCAGCCTTGCAATTTACTTTCAAATCATTCTGGGAAAAAAAGCCTATCTGCCAAGAGATAGAGAGAAAGCACTTGTGGTGAAGAGTTAACGATAACTGAGCTGAGGTGAGGTATTGGCGGGCATTGTACTATTCTTGCAAAATCTTGCAATGTTTCAAGAAACACGAAACTATTTGAAGAAATAAAATCACTTGTAAGTTACATTAAAAAAAAAAAAAAAACGAGTGGATCTTGGCCTTCCCCGGAGCTGGACCCTGTCCTCTAGTGGGATGGGAGGTGGCTTCCTGATGAGCCAGGGTTGCCCCTGGGGTTTCCAGATTGTGGGAAAGTCCAGGGGGTCCCTGGGGTGGAGGAGAGGCAGCAGCTATTTATCAAGCTGCAGGGAAGCATTTCAATACTTTAACTGTTGGTGTGGCTGTAAGAGTGCATCCCAGCTGAGTATCGGTCCTGCCGTCAGGGTCTAGGCTTGTGTATAAATGCATGCAGGTGGGCCAGGTGCAAGGAACAGGTGAGAGGGAGCACAGTGGCAAATCTGAGAGCCCCTCTCTTGAGCGAAGCGGGCAGCCTGCTGTGCTCCAGCTGATGGGGGCCAGGGATTGGGTGCACTGGAGTGGCTGATCGTCCTCCCCCGCTCCCTGGAGAAGCCTGAACTCTAGACTGGAATGTGGAACACCCGATCTTTAAATGTTAACATTTAAACACGCTGTGCAGGCCAAACAACCCATCTATCTACAGGCTGGCTCAGCTCTCCAGCAGTCCTCTCCGACCTTTCCTCCCAGAGGCAAAGGCTGCCTGCCCGGAGAACAGTCACTCCTCTTCCCACATCCAGCATCTCCCCCCAAAGGCTGGTTTCTGTTCCCACTGCTCAGGGCTCCCTAACAAAACAAAAGACAAGGTTATGAAGGCAGGATCCATTCTGCCACCTTCAGATGACTCCCAGCTCTGGCAGAAAGCTGGGTCCTGAGAGACTGTTCTCTGGGTTGGACACCCCGTTGCAAAGGGAGGGACCTCCTAGCCTGCTCAGGTCAAGGGGAATCTGAAAACAGGACTGAAGGTGTTGGCAAAACTCTGGGGAGACTCTGTGAGGTCACGGCAAGCACTGTAAGGGGGCCCTGCTCCCTCCCTGCCATTCTCTAAATACATTTATAGGCTCAACCCCTGTCGGCTGGTCTGTTCGCCCCAAATCCCACTCCTTAGCTTCTCTTTCCTGTGGGTGACCTAGACACTCTTCTGGGCTGGGGAACTAGACCGTAGGATCTGGTGCCCAAACAGGCCCAAGAGGACCAGCTCAGGTGCTGGGAAAGAGCTGGGCTTCAAGGGGCTGGATGGAGGCGGTCAGCTTACTCAGTGCCTCTTGCATGCATGCACGCTGGAAAAAGTCTGCAATCCCCTCCTTGGAGTCAGAGGGGGAGGCCGGGTGAGTCACTGGGCGTGTAGCTGCCGTGACCAGCCACATACTGCCTTGTAAAATGCCTGCTCTGGAGCCCGGCCCCACCCTGGGCTCTGCCTTTGCGCTGGGAGTTTCTGCAGACTGCCCCACCCCACCTACCAGTCCAACCTCTGCCTCCTGCGGCCGCCACTCCACAGCGGTCACTACGGGGAAGAGGGAGAGGGCCCAAGGGCGTGGGGGTGAGATCCCCAGGGCTGGGCTGGAGTTGCCACTCTGCTCCTGACCCAGGGGCTGATCCCAGTCAAGTTACTACCTGGGTGTAAGCCTCAGTTTCCTCAAATGCAGAAGAGGATGGATAGGAATTCAAGAGATCCTTCGAAGTTGAGAGCGAAGGAAATCCCAGAATTTTCAAGGGATTCAGAGAAGTAGGGGACTAGGTTGGCTGAGGGCAGGAGGAGGGTCAGCCTGGAGGGGTTGTCAGAGTCTCAGGGTGGGTGACTCATGACTAATGGACCCTGGCCTGGGCAACACTCTCGGAGTGGCCCAGGACCCCCTAGGCTCCATGGAGCACATGACATCAGGGCCACCTTGGAGTCAGCGTCCCAGGGCTTCCTGGCCCGCCTGGCTGTAGTAAGTAGCTGACTGCCCCACCTCTGCAGGGAAGAGATGAAACGAGACCTTGCAAGGATGCTACAAGGCGACCACAGTGTCAGCACAGCGAGGGACCTTGAGGTCCAGTCCTGGTGCTTGCCTCACTGATGAGGACAGGAGGGTAGGAGGGTCCAGGGAACTTGTGCCCGGCCACATAGCCCAGAGGAGCCCACTGCCCACGGTGGGTCCAGAGCTGGAAAGTGGGGCCAGGAAGGGGGGGATGGGGGAGGAGATGCTGGGCTGGGTCTGCCCCTCCCACCCACACCCGTCTGGGCAAGACCAGGGCCCTCCGCCTGTGGCACTTACCTTGTTCCTGTTGCCGGGATGGGCCTCCCAGGAGCAGTTTCCAGCCATCTCCAGGCCTGGCGCGTCTGGGCCCCTGCTGGCAGCTCACCAGTCTGCACACCCACCTGGCAGAAGCCCAGAGAGAGGGTGGATGAGGACAGCAGGGACCCCTCCCCTTCCTGGACCCCCGTGCCTAGGCCCCCAAGGCCTGCGGCTCTCAGCCATCACCTTAGAGGAAAGGCAATCACCCCACACCCTCAGCAGCAGGGGCATTGTGGGACTGTCCTGGTGAGATTCTGGAGGTCACCCCTGGGGCACGGCCCCCTCCTGCCTGTGGACTCCGCGTCAGCCCCACCGCAGCTCACTGGAAAAGAAGCCCTCTCCTTTCCCTCTTCTTGTGAGAGTTCTGGAGCCAGGCTGCTTTTGCAGACATACATTTACTTCCCCACACACATTTTTGGGGCACTTCCTTTGTGCCCTGCCTGGTGTGGGGACAGGGGTTTCCCAGCAATTGGTCCCAGAAGGAGGAGCAGGGGAAGAGGGATCATTCCTGGCAGGGGGGACCTGCTGGAGGAGGAGGGCTCTGGCTGAGCCGCGGTTTGTAACATGCTAAGGCATCTGGCCTTTCCCCTACATGTGCCTGGGAGGCAGGACAGCCCGGTCATCAGCATCACTGTCACCACCACTTACCCTGCCAGCCCGCCTACACCCATCATCTGGTTTGGTCCTCATGACCAGCTATGGGCCAGGTATCCTCATGCCCCTTTGATGGGCGCTCCTGGGCTTAGAGGGCGAGGTCACCTGCCCAAAGGCACACCCATAGCCACGCCATGCCCTGCAGCCTTGCAGATTTGTGTTTCGAGCAGCTGCCGTAGGGAGGGACTGCTGGCATAGAGAGGGGAAGCTGCATCCACCCTAGGGCTGCCAATGGGAGGCCTGGGGTAGGGGGTGACCCTGCTGGAGGCTGGTCCACCTTGGCCGGCCAGACCTCATGGGTCTGCCTGGCTTGGGTCCTCCGGAATTGATCCCTGTCCCCCAACCTGAGCTTCACCCCTTGGAGGAAGCTTCTCCCCGTGAAGCCCTGTGCCCCTTCCCCGCAGGGAAGCATCTATTATTATTCCCTGCTGTACTGGGGGGGGGTAAACTGAGGCTGTGAGCGGAGAAGGGCCTTGCTGGGCACAGCCCAGGTCGCAGGCTGCCGGGCCCCTCCTCTCCCAAGGGGAGAGCTGGGCATCCCGCTCAGCTCAACTCCCCGGAAATTCTTTCCTCTGCGCCGCGCGGGTCCGCCCGGCCTCAGCCAGCCACGTGCCCCCGCCCGCCGCCCACTCCTCCCGCCCGGGGGCGGGCCGTACCCCTGGCCTCCGCGCCCACCATTGGCTGGAAGAGGTGGCCGTCTGCGCGTGTGGCCCGCCCCCTCTTTAACCCTTGGCCTCCCGGAGCTGGTGGCGCAAGTGTGGCCCCAGGGACCGCTCCCAGGACCCTTCCCACCCAGTGGCCTGGCTCACCTCGGCCCCGCGCTGCCAGACCGCGCCGCTCTGCGCCTTCAAAGGGCGTTTGCGGGCACCTGTGCCTGGCCTACGGGTGACTCAGCCTGGGGTCTTCGGGGTGTCCCAGGGTGGGGGCACCTTGTGTGCCGGAGTGAGCCAGTGCATTGTGATGTGTGTGCAGTGGGCTTGCAGATCGCTGGTGCTGCGACCTGTATGTCTTAAGTCTCCCTCCTTGGACTCCAGTTGGGCCATTGCCCCGTTGCCACAGACAGGCCGTAACTTCTCCACGCTCTGGGGCCTGTCTGAGCTTTCCTGCGCTGCAACCCCAGACCTATCACCTGCCCTCATCCTTCCGGGCGCCTGGTAAGAGCCCCCCAAGCTCTCTCCATTGCCCCTACTCTTTTTGGTGGCCCTTCTGGACACCCACCACCCCTAGGTCTGGGCCCCCAGCCTTGTTTCCAGAGATGTCCTGACTCACAGGAGCCTCATCCATTCACCCTGGCCAGGCTAGACCCCAGCCACACCAACTAGTGCCCCAAAGGCAGTGGGCTGGGGCCCCCCCTACGCTGCAGGTGGGCATGCAGTGGGGGCCCCCAGCTCCCCTCTCTACCATCTGCATCCCTCCATTATGTGGGTGTCCCTGTGCATTTGTCCTTGTCCTGCCAGGGACAACCTGAAAAGCGATTTCACGCATGCACAGAAAGATCTAGAAGCCAGCGGACCCCCAGATGGGCCATATTAAAGGACATGTGTGTGACACGTGGATGGGGCGTGCGTGTCAGTACATGTGTATGTGTGTTCCTCTGGGTGGGATCTGGGCTGCTATGACAGAACTAGTTTCCACTGAAGCCGACCCAAAAAGCTGCCAGCACAGCTCACACCTGACTCTCCCCTCGGAGCAAGCCCAAGGGTGGCCTGGCCACCTGTCAGCCTCCTGCAGCCTTGCCCGCAGGAAGCTCCTCCTCTCCCTTCACCCCATCCCACCATGACCCAGCCCCGACGCCGCTGGGGCTGTCCCAGCCCCTCTCCTTAGCCGCTTGTGCCACCATCAGAGGGGCCTGTCTCGCTCCCCCAGACACAGAGCCTCTGTTTTCCTCACTCCGGGCCTGGAGTCCCCTGCTTAACAGCTTGGATTGAAGAGGCTTGTCTGGGGGGACTGAGACCTTGCAGATCATTCCAGGAGCCGCCTCCATCCAAGGCCAACAGCTTCATCAGGCCGCAGGCCTGGGAGAAGGTGGGACTGCAGTTGCCCAACATCCTGTGGCTGCCCACACGGACACCCCGTGTGCACCCCAGGGCTGAGAGCAGGGGGAGCCATCTCCCTGTGTGTGGGACACTGCCTGCTGGGTGTTCCGTTCCAGCCCCTCTAGAATGCATGC
The DNA here is from genome assembly GCF_028858775.2 of Pan troglodytes. Lineage (NCBI taxonomy): Eukaryota > Metazoa > Chordata > Mammalia > Primates > Hominidae > Pan > Pan troglodytes. The sequence goes on from NC_072407.2 coordinate 71,062,281, forward strand.
TTGAATGGCCAGTGAGGCTGGGGGAGGGACCGAGAGGGAGCCCTCACCCCCAGCAGCACAGAGCAGGAGCTGGACGGTGGGGCTGGGGGTGAGGCCAGCTGGGAGGGGTCAGGTCCTGCCACGGGAGGGGGACTTTTTAAGTTCCTCCATGGCCCCGGAACCCTGGAGCCTCAGGAGTGGCAGGGGAGCTTCTCCGGTGAGTGACAGCCTCTCTGGGGTCTCAGGGCTCCCTGCCTGGGGCCTTAGGATTTCTGGGAGCTGCCTGCCCCGACAGCGTCCACCTCTCTGCCCCGACAGTGCCCGCGTCATTTTCCTTCCCTGCCTGGCCCTCACCCTGCAGCCCCGGTTGTTGGAACACCCTCCCCTGGACCCTGGGCCCCTGGAGCTACCTGCAGCTGTCCTGATCCGCTGAGGCCTCCTTTTGTGGAGGGCTGTTCCTGTGACTCCCGCCTCCGGCCGGCCGACCCGCCGGGGCAGCAGGCCAGCGCCGAGCGCGGCCCAGAGCCTTGGAAAATAGGAGCTCAGAGTAGAGACCTCTCCTGCTGGAAGAGATGGCTTTGGAAGCAGAACCCGCCCCAAACCCAATTCCTGGCCCGGCAGGAGGGGGAGGGGGAGGGGAGTAGGAGGAGGGGCTGAGCAGGGCTGAGCGGGGATGAGGCTTCAGGAAGGAATGCCCCGCTCAGGAGCCCCCCCAGAGCCCCACCGGGAACTCATCTCTCCGCCTGGTGACGTCACGTTGGCCCGAGCACTGCAGCCCGAGTCCAGCTGTTCATCTCCCTCGCATTCTGCTGCTCGGCAAGGCTGCCCAGGAGAGGGAGCACCGGCTGTACACTTGCCTGGCGTCTTTGGTCTGCCCCCAGTGGGCATTTCGGGGCAGGCTGGCCCAGGAGGGGCTAGTCCCCACCCCGTTGTTTTAATTTACTCAGGGGCTGATACAGAGCAGTGGGGGGCAGCAGGGCGAGGGCTCCATGGAGGGGCAGTGCAGAACTGGCAGAGGTGGTCAGCACCGCCCAAGCGGCACCCCTCCCCCTTCCCACCCCGGACTCGGCCTGGGCCCCCTGGGGGCTTATGGAACCAGGAATTCCCTTTTCCCCAGCCCTAATAGCAATCAGATGGCGCAAGTGGAAAATCACGGCGCTCGGCGAGCAAGCTGGAAATTGGCGGGCTGTGGTGCCTGGTGCCTGCGCTGCTCAGCGGGAGGATGAGTCAGGTCCCCCTTCCCCGTTGAGCCCCTGGAGGCGGGCGGTGGGGGGGGGGGCCTGGAACGCATTCATGCCTGGGGCACTGAGCATTGGTAGGGGTGGGGGTGCAGAGTCGGGGGTGCGGGAGCCAGCAGGGTGGCCAGGAGGAGGGGGTGATGAGAAGGCTCCCCTCCTACCCTGGGCCAACTTTCTCAGGGTCCAGGAAGCCCGAGGGAATTCTGAACTTTCCCTGCAGGAGTGTAGTGCCCAGACTGGGAGAGATGTGCCTCTGTGGGCATCTTGAAGGGAAATGAGAAGCGGAGCTGCCCCTGCACCTGCGCCGGGAGCTGCCTGCCTCCTGCTTGTCCTGGCCATGTGCGAACCTCAGCGTGGAAGAGGGACTCTCGCACTGCTCCCTGCGTGGCTCAGCTGGCCTCCTGGGGTCCGTTTTTCAGGGATGGGGTGAGGAGGGACTCTGGGATCCTGGAGGCTCACGGGCCATGCCTGAGGCTGAGAGGCTGGAGGCAGCAGGCAGGGTGGTGACCCATCCCCTCCTCTCCAGGGCAGCCAGCTGGGGCCCAGCTGGAACGCTTGTTTACATGGGGAGGCCGGGGGAGGCTGAATCCCAGCGAGTTCCAAGTGTAATTGCGTTTGGACACTTAAAAGGAATTGTGTGAAGTGGGCAGAGGCTCTGAAGTCCACCGCCTTATTTGGTATGGAAATCTGTTTCTCTCAAAATAAGCGAGAGGCGCTTGTAAATGGGAAGGTCGTCCTGGCCTGAGTTTGTGGAGTCCCCTTCCCGTGGGCTTGGTGTGTCCGGCTGCTCTGGTGCAGTACCGCAGACCAGGGGCTTATCGGAGCAGGCGTTTGTTTCCCACGGCTCCGGGGGCTGGAAGGCCAAGATCAAGGCCTCCACAGATTCAGCATCTGGTGAGGACCCAGCCTCTCACTGAGTCCCCATGTGGTGACCCCTTTCAGGCAGGCGAAGGAGCTCGATGGGGCCTCTTTTACTCGGGCATTAATGCCATTATGAGGCCCCACCCTCATAACCTGCTCATCTCCCAAACACCCCACCTCACACAGGAGATTAGATGTCAACATATGAATTCAGGGCAGTGGGGCAGCAGGGCAGGGGGTGGGGCCACAAACATGCAGTCTGTAGCAGCCACCCTGGGGGTCTCTCCCCACCCCCTGGGGGCGTGGTGGGCTGTGTGTGTGGGGTGGTGCCCAGAGGCCCAGTGCAAGGAGTTCCTGTGCTGCCTCCAGGCTTGGGTGACCGTGGACAGTTTCCTTCCCACTGGGGACCTTGGTTTCCTCAGCTGTCAGATGGGAAAAGATAATGACCCACAGGGTACAGCAAGGAGGGATTGGATGCCGGGAGGAGCCGGGAGAAAGAGCTCTTCATGCACCTCAGCAACGCCACTCCCTGCTCCAGGTGTTCCGCTGGTGCCATGCCCTCCCTGCAAGGCTCAGGGCTCTGGCTGATGCTGAGAATGGGGCATGGTCCCTGCTCGTCCAGCCTTCACTTTCTAAACAGCCACCACCTGCCGTCAGGAGTCCTCCCCTGCCCCTCCCAGTAGAACTTTGTTTTTAATCATCCCTTGCCAAGGGCCTCATGGTCCTACGCCTGTCCCCATGTCCCCTCCTGAGGGTGCAGGCCTGGACCCTCCTCTGTTGGGGGGATCCTTGGGGGAAGGAGGTCGGTTCTGGACAGAGATGTCTCCCTGCCAGGTGCTTCTGTGGCCTATGGTTGCCCTGCTGCTCCCTGGACGAGGGGGTGGGTGTGGACCAGCCCTCGTGGCCCCTCTGAAGCCAGCACCATCCTCAGTAAAGACTACAGGTATTTCCTGAGCACCTGCAGGGTGCCAGGCACTGTGCTCTGTGCTGATGAATAGGACAGGCAAGGTCCCTGCTCTCCGGGAGCTGATGTCCAACAGAGAGGCAGACCAGGTCAAAGGAAACACAGTAAAATGCACCTGCGATGAAGAAGGTGTGCAGGGCCATTCGGCTGCTGTGGTGGCTCACGCCTGTAATCCTAGCACTTTGGGAGGCTGAGGCAGGTGGATTGACTGAGCTCAGGAGTTCCAGACCAGCCTGGCCAACATCGTGAAACTCCATTTATACTAAAAATACAAAAAATTAGCTGGGCATGGTGGCACACACCTGTAGTCCCAGCTACTTGGGAGGCTGAGGCATAAGAATCACTTGAACCCAGGAGGTGGAGGTTGCAGTGAGCTGAGATCACGCCACTGCAGCACCCCAGCCTGGGTGAGACAGCGAGACTCTGTCTAAAGAAAAAAGGTTGAACCAAGGCCTAGCTGTCTTTCCTAATAGTGAAAGGGACCCCTCTCCTTCTGCTCTGTTCCCCTCGTCCACTAGGCTGGGCCTTTCTGTGCTGGAAGGTGCATCTTGGGAATCTCAGCAAAAGTCCACATTATCCTCTGTCCTGCATGTGGTAGACCATTCATTTGTTAATTTGTCCATCTTTCCATCTATCCACTTACTCATCTACCCACTCAACTACCCATCTACTTGCTCATCCATCCATCCATCCATCCATCCTCCCATCCATCCATCCATCCACCCACCAGACCATCCATCCATCCATCCATCCACCCACCAAACCATCCATCCATCCATCCATCCATCCACCCACCCACCAGACCGTCCATCCATCCATCTATCCATCCATCCATCCATCCATCCATCCATCCATCCATCCACCAAACCATCCATCCATCCATCCATCCACCCACCAGACCATCCATCCATCCATCTATCCATCCATCCATCCATCCATCCATCCATCCATCCATTCACCCACCAAACCATCTATCCATCCATCCATCCACCTACAAGACCATCCATCCATCCATCCATCCATCCACCCACCAAACCATCCATCCATCCATCCACCCACCCACCAGACCGTCCATCCATCCATCTATCCATCCATCCATCCATCCATCCATCCATCCACCCACCCACCAAACCATCCATCCATCCATCCATCCACCCACCAGACCATCCATCCATCCATCTATCCATCCATCCATCCATCCATCCATCCATCCATCCACCAAACCATCCATCCACCCACCCACCAGACCATTCATCCATCCATCTATCCATCCATCCATCCATCCATCCATCCATCCATCCACCCATCCACCCACCCACCCATCCATCCATCAATCCATCTATCCATCCATTCATCTATCAATCCATCCATTCATCCATCTAGCCATCCACCCACCCACTCACCCATCCACCCATCCATTCATTCTTACCTTAATTCAACACATTTGTACTGAACACCAGCAATGTTGGTGCTAGGAAAAGAATTGTGGAAGAACCAGACATGGGGCATGGGGAGTAGGTGATAAATAGAAAAAACTGAACACAAGAACTCCAACCTGTGATTAGTGCATTGAGAAAACCAAACAGGCATAGTGGCAGAAACTTAGGTGGTAGGCTGGGAGGGATGGGAGGTGAGCTGAATAATGGCCCCTAAAGATGTTGACGTCCTAATCCCCAGATCCTGAGAACATGTGATTTTACACCTGGCCAAAGGGACTTTGCAGTTGGGATGGAGTGAAGGGTCTTGAGATGGGAGCATCATTGTGGATTATCCAGGTGGGCCCCATGTCATCGCAAGGGTCCTTGTAAGAAGGAGACAGGAGATCAGAATGAGTAGTGGGCCATGTGTTGATGTGAGGAAGGGGCCATCAGCCAAAGAATGCAGGCTGCCTCTAGAAACTGGAGAGGACAAGGAAACAAGCTGTCCCCTAGAGCCTCCAGAAGGAACCAGCCCTGCCAACACCTTGACTTTAGGCCTCTGATTTCTGGAACTCTTACTAGAATACGTTTGTGTTGTTTAAGCCACTAAGTTTGTGTCATTTGTTACAGAAGCCACAAGAAACTAATCCATGGGGATGGCCAGGCTTGATTAGCTGGGGTGGGGCTGGAGGCTCCTCTACAGAGATGATGCTTACACTGAGACCTGAAGGAGAAGGAGGAGGTGGCTGCTCACGCAACCCACAGGAAAGTGTTCCAGGATCAAGAACAGCAGGTGCAAAGGCCCCGTGATGGAAAGGATTGGTGCACTAGGAGAACAAAGGGCGTGGCTGCAGGGCAGGAGGGTAGGGCCTTGAGGCACCCTACAGGCCCCTGTAAGTCCAGGCACAGAGCTGCTGCCTTGAGCCCTGAGGTCTGGACATTCCAGTTTCCCATCTTTCCAATGTGGGACTCTCTGCCTTTTCCGATTCCCCACTTCCCTGATGCCAGATACTGCCTGACTGTGTCCATCTCTCCCCCGTCCCCTGGGCCACCTCCCTGCTGAGACCCCTCACTGGTGCCTCCCAGGTACATTCTCCTCGCTGCCCCCAGCAGAGTCCTTCCCACACACCCAGCTCCTCGGTGTGGTGCCTGCCCGTGGGTGGGTGGTGCACCCCACTGGCATCCCTCCTCTGCCCTGTCCACCTCAACTTCCAGGGCAGCCTGGACACCAGGTTTGGTCTACCTCGTCCACACCCGCCTGCTTCTGTCCCGCCTTAAGCGGATCCATGATGTCCCGTCATTAGACCTTCAATTTCAGCACAGGACTGAATAACTAACCTTCAAAAAGTTTGCAGTAGCCTTGTCACTCCTAAAAATAACAAATAATTCCTTAAACATCATTCAACATCCAATCAGTGTTTGCACACTTTTTTTACAGCTCTGCATGTGTGTCACAAGCTAAACAAGGCCCGTGAGTGGATGTGCTTCTTTTTGGGGTTGGGGAGAGACGGTGTCTCACTCTGTTGCCCAGGCTGGATTGCAGGCAAGATCTTGGCTCACTGTGTCTCCCGGGTTCAAGCGATTCTTCTGCCTCAGACTCTTGAGTAGCTGGGACTACAGGCAGTGCCACCACGCCTGGCTAATATTTGTATTTTTAGTGGAGACGGGGTTTCACCATGTTGGTGAGGCTGGTCTCAAACTCTTGACCTCATGTGATCCCCCGACCTCGGCCTCTCAAAGTGCTGGGATTACAGGTGTGAGACACCGTGCCCTGCCTGATGTGCTCCTTTTAATGACAGGTTCCCCACAGCATCTCCCTGTCCCTCTTCCTCAGTCTCTCTCCTTCCTGCCCTCCTCCTCCCCCGGCCCTGACTTGGGTCAAGAAACAGACACATCACACTATCAGGGAAATAGGGGTTCACACGTGGCGTGGGCAGGTCTGAGGCGTGCGAGTCTGGAAAGCTGTAGTCAGAGAATCAGAGGAATGCTCACTGGGACTTTGGCCAGCCCCTGTGTGGGTACTGGAGCTGGAAGAGCTTGGGAAGCTGCCCCGTGTGGCCGCCACAAGCCTGAAGGAAGAGCTCGTGGGGAGGTCTGTGAAGCCACTGCATCTGGGCGCCATGGCCTCCTGGGAATCACGGGTCCCAACTGACTCACCTTCCAAACCTCACCACGAGCCCTTCTCATTGAGAAACTCTGACCCAGCATCTGTCATGGAAGGGACTCGGGGAACAGTTTCCAGCCATAGGAGGAGGTGATGGGACTGAGAGGCCGTCCAGGTCCAGCACACTCCAATTGTCAATTTGCCATGCGGATACTCTTTTAACGAGACTTAACCTTTTAGTGGGGAGGTGCAAGGAGTTTATTTTAGGGGGTGACCCCAAGAAACATTACAGGGAAGGAAAAGAGTTCTGAGAATTCTCTCCCACTTTGCTTTGAGGGGTCTTGTCTTTAGCTTACCACTGCCCTTGCCTTCTTTGTGGATTATTATGGCAACAGACACTTGCAAACCCTAGGTAGGTCCTCAGCGAGGGTGGCTTGAGCAGCCAGAGACAGGCTGAGAGCAGCTGCCAGGATGGCTGTCGGACCCTCAGGGGCCTGGCGGGAAGCTCACTCCTGCTTTGGGGCAGCAAGAGAGAGGGAAACAGGAGTTGAAGTTGCGCTGAACACTGAGGTCACGTGTGGGCTTTCCTTCTGGGCCTGCCACTGGTACGCAAACAAAACTCAAATATGTCTTCAAACCCAATCAAACTTCGTCACAGTTTCCCCTGAGACTGGTGCAAAACTAGTACAAAACTCTTGCTTTCTCAAGTCTGAGAGATCTGGGGTCTTCTGTTTGGGAGAGACCATGTTTCCTATAAACTTTTTATCAGAAGCAGCTATTTCCAGACAAAACTTCTGATTGTTCAGCCTCGAATGCATCTCTTGAATCTGGAATTTCCCCAAGGCTTGATTCCATGGGATGGCTGAACAGATAACACTGACTGGGGGATGGGTGTAGGTGTGTTGGTGTGTATATTTCAAGTCACTTTTGCTTCTTTAAAAATATTTAATTCCAGGAACATTTTTTAAAATTGTGATAAATTGTGCATAGTATGAAATTTATCTTTAGCCATTTATATATTTTTTTCTTTAGCTGGAGTCTAGTTCTGTCGCCCAGGCTGGAGTGCAGTGGCACGATCTCGGCTCACTGCAACTTCCGCCTCCCGGGTTCCAGTGTTTCTCCTGCCTCAGTCTCCTGTGGAGCCGGGATTACAGGCATGCACCACCGCACCCAGCTAATTTTTGTATTTTTAGTAGAGACAGGGGGTTTCACCATGTTGGCCAGGCTGGTCTCAAACTCCTGACCTCAGGTGATCCACCTGCCTCGGCCTCCCAAAGTGCTGGGATTACTGCGCCCATCCCCATTTGTCCCTTGATCCATATCTGGGTCATGTCCATCTCTGTCCTTCCTAAGCCACACCTGCCTTGCACATTCTGTATCTTCAATGCTAGGTATAGGGCTGACAGCTATGAACACACATCAGATAGACTAGGAATGGGAGGGAGGGAAAGGAAAAAGAACTCAGTAATATATACCATGTACGCATACCGAAGCAGGGCTGAGAGCACACGCAACCACCGCAAACCTTGTTCCCGTGATAAGGAACAGATAAGGCCTCTTTTCCCCGGCACGTTCCACGCTGCCTTTGCCCACCCGCCATTTCAGCTTGTCACTGTTCTTGGCCTGGTGGGGCGATCCAGGCCTTCATTTTTTTTTTTTTTTTTGAGATGGAGTCTCACTCTGTCATCCAGGCTGGAGTGCAGCGGCATGACCTTGGGTCACTGCAAGCTCCGCCTCCCAGGTTCAAGCAATTCTCCTGCCTTAGACTCCCGAGTAGCTGGAACTACAGGCATGTGCCACCACACCTGGCTGATTTTTTGTATTTTTAGTAGAGTAGGGTTTCACTGTGTTAGCCAGGATGCAGGCCTTCATTCTCGAAGGATCTGTGCCCTGGGTGGGGCTACCTCTTTTGCATTGCTGTAGTTTCCTGTGACTTTTTACCATGGGACACCAGAGTGCTATGGGATATGTCAGAGAATCTCCTGGATTCTAGGCATGGGTCAGTCTCCCATTTCCATCATAGCAACCCATGAGGGCCAGCCACCTCAGCTGGTGCCGTGACCCCCTCTGTGCTGGTGGGCTCAGGGGTTGATGGTTCAGAGCCTACACTTCATCCTGTAGTCCCACAACATGTCATCGTCTGCCATGAAAAGGTCATTCCTGTGTCCAAAAACTGCTCCTTGCTTAGGATGATGGGGAACTTGGCAAGACAGAGAATTCAGTGGGTACAAGCCAACGGGTCCATTGCATTTGTGAAAACGAAGTTTCTTGATCAGAAGCAATGCGTGGGGAATACACTAATGATCTGTAAGGTCCCATACGCCCATGGATGGTGGTTCTGGCAGAAGCACTGTAGGCAAGAAAGACAAATCCATATTCAAAACAAGTGATTGGACGGGTGCGGTGGCTCATGCCTGTAATCCCAGCACTTCGGAAGGCCAAGGCAGGCAGATCACAGTGTCAGGAGTTTGAGACCAGCCTCACCAACATGATGAAACCCCGTCTCTACTAAAAATACAAAAAAGATTAGCCGGGCATGGTGGTGCGCTCCTGTAATCCCAGCTACCAGCCTGAGCAACAGAGCAAGACTTTGTCTCAAAAACAGAACAAAAAACCAGTGATTATTCCAGGAAAAACAAATCTCTGCCCTTTCCACAGTGGAATCAGTCCAAGGAAATCAACCTGCCACGCACGAGGTGGCTGGCTGTCCCCTGGGAAATGATGTCCCATCATGGGCCTGTAGGATCTCAACAGTGATTGTAGATGGTCAACCTTGGCCAGAGGAAGCTCACATGGCTGAGCTCATGGGAAACCAGGTGGCCAGAGAAACAGGCTGAGTGTCATCCTCGGAATAGGTCATCCGGTCCACCTGTTTAGTGAGAACCGTCTCTGGGAGGCTGACCGTTGGCCAGTATTTACATGGGACACAAAGAGCTATCTGCTCCCCTTATGCCCATTAAAAGGGATTCGCCTTCATGCCTCTTCCCGAGACCTTGGATTAATTGTCCAATAGTGTTCCTTCCAAGCTCCGGAGCAGTCGTTAGGTCCTGCCCATGAATCAGTGTAGACTCACATCTCTGACCATCTCTCCTTCTGTGTAATGTGAACAACCAGGTGCACTGTTTGCAAGTCTGTCCCCGGACACTTCAGGGCCACCCTTACTGGGGCAGTAGAGCTCCAGCTGCCCACTTTCAGGCGATGCCAGCGAGCCATACATAAAACAGACCTGGAGTTTTTTCTTTCTTGGTCAGCTGGTCATAAGGGACTCCCATGAGATCATTCGTGTGGAGGCGGGGAGGAGCTCTGCAGTGAAGGGGGTGCACGGGAGTCTGGGCCATCTGCTTGTGCAACTGACTTCAGGAGCTGCTCAAGTCTGAGCTCACGTGGCCCACTTCTACCTGATCACGGTGCTACAGCACACATTACGTGTATCATGTGTTGGATTGGTTACCGTCTAGTTTCGGGTGGGCAGCTCAGATCCTGTGGGAAAATGTGACACATTTAGTCCAACAGCAAGCCAGAAGCTGTTTTTCTTTTTCTTTCTTTCTTTTTTTTTTTTTTTTGAGACAGTGTCTCACTCTGTCTCCCAGGCTGGAGTGCAGTGGCAGGATCTTGGCTCACTGCAACCTCTGCCTCCCGGGTTCAAGCGATTCTCCTGCCTCAGCCTCCTGAGTAACTGGGATTACAAGCGCCCACCACCACGCCCGGCTAATTTTTGTATTTTTAGTAGAGATGGGGTTTCACCATATTGGCCAGGCTGGTCTTGAACTTCTGACCTTGTGATCTGCCCGCCTTGGCCTTCCAAAGTGCTGGGATTACAGGCGTGAGCCACCGCACCCGGACTTTTCTCTTCTCTTCTCTTCTTTTCTTTTTTTGAGACAGAGTTTCACTCTTGTCACCCAGGCTGGAGTGCAATGGTGCCATCTCGGCTCACTGCAATCTCCGCCTCCCGGGTTCGTAGCAATTCTCCTGCCACAGCCTCCTCAGTAGCTGGGATTACAGGCACCTGCCATTATGCCCGGCTAATTTTTATATATTAGTAGAGACAGGGTTTCACCATGTTGGCCAGGCTGGTCTTGAATGCCTGACCTCAGGTGATCCGCCTTGGCCTTGGCCTCCCAAAGTGCTGGGATTACAGGCGTGAGCCACCGCGCCCAGCCCAGAAGCTGTTTTTCAAAAGGAGAATAGTTATCTTCAGAAGAGGACATGTCTTTGCTCTAAAATCCCAGTGGTCTCTTCTGTGACACCTGTTGGAGCCTGCCAGAGGCCTCATACAGAATCCCTACTTGCCCCGGACACCTCAAGATCCACTGGATCTGTTGGGTCTGCTGGGCTCAATAGCATGACAGCTTGAAAGCAGCCTGGATGTATTGCAGAGGCTTCTCTCATTCTGGGTCCTGAAACTGGCAGCAGCCTTGCAGGTTACCAGTGAGTCGGTCGGAAGAGCACACCTGAACGAGGTGTAAGCTGCACCAAAACCCAGAGCCCCACCAAAGGTCATGCCACTTTCTTAACAGGAGGGGGTGCCTGGTGCAGCAACTGGTCTTCCTCTTCAAGGGGCTATCTCAACACGCCCCCCACCATTGTACCCCTAGAAACTTCACTGAGATGTTAGGCGTTTTGTGGGGTTCATTTCCCACTGGCTGACATGCATGTGTCTTGCCAAGATGGCTCGGGTATTTACTGTTTCTTCTCAGGTCCAACGCACACATGCTATCACTACAGTTGGTCAGTTCATCAGCCTGTGGAATGGTGAGGTAATGGAAGTACTCCAGAACTAGCTGTCACAGAGGGCTGGAGAGTTGGTAGACCTGAGGTAAGGGGCTAAAGGTGTTTTCCTGTCACTGCCCAACGGAACACACTTCTCATTTGTTTCTATTTTTTTCTTTTTTTTTTTTGAGACAGAGTCTTGCCCTATCGCCCAGGCTGGAGTGCAGTGGTACGATGATGGCTCATTGCAACCTCTGCCTCCCAGGTTCAAGCAATTCTTGTGCCTCAGCCTCCTGAGTAGCTGGGACTACAGGCATGCACCATCATGCCTGGCTAATTTTTGTATTTTTAGTGGAGACGGGGTTGTGGTATGTTGGCCAGGCTGGTCTTGAACTCCTGACCTCAAGTGATCCTCCGCCTAGGCCTCCCAAAGTGCTGGGATTAGAGGCATGAGCCACCGCGCCTGGCCTGTTTCTGTTAAGTAATGAGTATAGAGAAAAATAATTGGTATTGAGTGTTGGGAGCTGTGTTGATTTGCTCCATAAAAACATTACATCCAGAAAAGCACATGAAGTTGCAGTTACTGCTTGACTAAGTTCACAATATGACTTTTGGTTTTCCATGTTCGGAGAGAGAGGCAGTGCTGGTGGCATCCATGTGGCCCTTTCTACCATAGTAGCCCTCACTCTACCAGTCAAGGAGCCACCCCATGGCTTCTACACGACTGAGTGCCTCTTCCACTGTACTTTCCAGAATGAGAAAATAACCACAGGGTGGGTTTCAGGGCCTGCGGAGCCTCCCATGAGATGGATCAGAACAAACCCCATTCATTGCTTGACCTCCAAAAGCCCCTGCTTTGACTGTGGGACCGCAGTGGCTGTGTGCATCAGGCAGAACGAGTACCGCTAAGACTCAGTTCCCTGTGACCGCCCTCCCCTCTGGGTATTTGCCTTTCCATATTCACTCTTCCCAGATAAATGGCACAGGTCCCTTTGGGGACAGCAAGGAAAATGTGTGTACATTGTAAATGTTTGGTGGCAGAGCAGCGTCCTTCCTCAGTGAGACCCAGCCTCAGTTTATTCAAGGAGCTCTGGGTAAAATCTGGGAACTGGGTCAGGGCGCCGAGCCTCCACCACAGTGACTCAAGTCAGCTGTCCGTTCACAGAGCTCCTTAATCAGGTCAAGTAAGATCTTAGTAGGTTGCCAAGATGTTAGGCTGAATGATGTTAAATTGTAGTTTTTCTTGTTGAAAATGGTTAAACAGCCGGGCACGGTAGATCACACCTGTAATCCCAGCACTTTGGGAGGCCAAGGCGGGTGGATCACTAGGTCAGGAGTTTGAGACCAGCCTGGCCAATATGGTGAAACCCCATCTCTACTAAAAATACAAAAATTAGCTGGGTGTGGTGGCGCACACACGTGATCCCAGCTACTCGGGAGACTGAGGCAGGAGAATCGCTTGAACCCGGGAGGCAGAGGTTGCAGCAATGAGCCGAGATCGTGCCACTGCACTTCAGCCTGGGTGATAGAGCAAGACTCCATCTCAAAAAAAAAAAAAAAAAAAAAACTAAAAACAAAGAAAAGAAAAGAAAGAAAATGGTTGAACATTGGCAATTTTACGTGGTAAAACCAACTGTTTCAGTCCTAGGTTCTTCATGGTGACTTAACCACTGCCAGGGAACTGTGGGGTGGGGGTGGGGGGTCAAGCCATTCTGATTATTAATCCAGTTCTCTGTGATGTAACGACACCCTCCCTGTCTGCGTGGTGAACTGTCCCTTGGCCCCGCCACTTTGGGATTCCACCATCCTCACTGAATTCAGGAAGCCCATTTCAATGGCAGCATCTCCCACTGTCACTCCTGGCCTGCAGAGAGCAGCCACTACAAACTCTTCAAACATGCTGATATTCCTGACCCAGTGTCTTTCTCAATGCTTGGGTGAGGGGCCCTCCTGAGGGCCTAGTTAGGGGATGAAAGAGTAGATTGCGGGTGGGCGCAGTGGCTCACGCCTGTAATCCCAGCACTTTGGGAGGCCGAGGCAGGTGGATCACCTGAGGTCAGGAGTTCAAGAGCAGCCTGACCAATATGGTGAAACCCTGTCTCTACTAAAAATTTAAAAAATTAGCCGGACGTGGTGGCAGGAGCCTGAAGTCCCAGCTACTTGGGAGGCTGAGACAGGAGAATTGCTTGAACCCAGGAGGTGGAGGTTGCAGTGGGTCGAGATTGCACCACTGCACACCAGCCTGGGTGACAGGGCTAGACTCCATCTCAAAAAAAAAAAAAAAAAAAACAGAGTAGACTGTACATGATACATTCACTCCAGTATTCCTCTCCTTAACTCTGGGGGTTTTTTTTTTTTCTGTTTTGGTTTTGTTTGTTTGTTTGTTTTTCGAGACAGGGTCTCTCTCTGTCATCCAGGCTGGAGTGCAGTGGTGTGATCACAGCTCACTGCAGCCTCATCCTTCTGGGCTCAGGCCTCCTGAGTAGCTGGGACCACAGGTGCGCACCACCACACCTGGCTAATTTGTTCCATTTTTTTTGTAGAGATGAGGCTTCACCTTGTTGCCCAGGCTGGTCTCAAACTCCTGTGCTCAAGTGATCCATCTGTCTTGGCCTCCCAAGTGCTGGGATTCTGGGTGTGAGCCACTGTGCTTGGCCCTACTCTTTGGACACCTTTCTCTACTGCAGTGGCTCTCAATCAGGGGAGATTTTGCCCCCCATGGGGACACTTAGCAATGTCCAGAGGCATCTTTGGTTGTTATGGCTGGGAGGGGTACGTTTCTAGCATTGAGTGGGCAAGGGATGCTGCTAAGGTCCCCACAACCTCCCCCAACAGCAAAGAGCCATCTGGCCTCAAATATCAATAGTGCTGAAGTAGAAAAACTCTGCTCCATGGAATTCCAAAGAAGTCCTGGAATCCCATCTTCATTTAAAATGGGTCACCACTGGGCTGGGTGCAGTGGCTCATGCCTGTAATCCTAGCACTTTGGGAGTGGAGGTGGGTGGATCACTTGAGCTCAGAAGTTTGAGAACAGCCTGGCCAACATAGTGAAACCTCATCTCTACTAAAAATACAAAAATTAGCCAGGGGTGGTGGCAGGCACCTGTAGTCCCAGCTACTTGGGAGGCTGAGGCAGAAGAATTGCTGGAACCCGGGAGATGGAGGTTGCAGTGAGCTGAGATTGTGCCACTGCACTCCAACCTGGGTGACAGAGCAAGACTCCATCTCAAAAAAAAAAAAAAAAAAAAAAAAAAAAACAAGGCCTGGCATGGTGGCTCATGCCTGTAATCCCAGCACTTGGGAGGCCGAGGCAGGTGGATCACTTGAGGTCAGGAGGTCGAGACCAGCCTGGCCAACTGGGTGAAGCCCTGCCACTACTGAAAATACAAAAATTAGCTGGGCATGGTAGCGGGTGCCTGTAATTCTAGCTACTCAGGAGGCTGAGGCAGGAGAATCGCTTGAACCCAGGAGTCAGAGGTTGCAGTGAGCAGAGATCGCGCCATTGCACTCCAGCCTGGGCAACAAGAGTGAAACTCTGTCTCAAATAAATAAATAAATAAAAACATGGGTCACCACTGCTCCAGGTTTCAGTTGATGGAATGGGCCAACTCTAAGAGCCACTCCCAGGTGCTGAGTGGACACGTGGAGCTCAGAATCTCTGGTGAGTGCACCATATCAAAATAATTAAGCCTGACCCGGCATTACTTTCTTCCCCCACCCCGCCGGTCTGACACCCTTAGGGTTTGTTCCCCTACAGATTTCCTAGGTTTCTGCCAGTATGAACCGGAAATAGCTTGCAATTCTTTTGTTGTGTATAGTACATCTTCCTGGGTCAGATTTTGTGGCCACATTCCTGGAGCTCACCGGGATTTCCATCTAGAAGCTGGAGGTGGTAGGGGCTCTTGAGGAAGAGTCTACCCTAGGATTAGAATCTTCCCAAATGGAATCCGTTCCACCATTCAGGGATCCACTCTTTCCCCGTCAGTGCCCTGACTTTCACAGAAGAGAAACTTGCGGCCCTGAGTTCAAGTGTAGTAGTTGAACTTGATTCTATTTTGCCACCCAGGGGATCAGAGTTTGGATTTGTTTATTTTTTTGATCTCTCAACTCTGTGGCTACAAGAGATATGGACTTCTTTTCAAGCACCAGTGGAGGGTTTCTGGTACTTTAGGTCTTGAACTGGATATTTAAAACCCTGAGCTCCTATATTTTCCCCCCAGCAAATTCTCCGGTGCAATAGGAGGAGGCCACCAACTTCACAGGATGCAAACTCTGTATTTCACCATCGCGTTCTGTTGCAACAGCTACCGTTGCCTGTTTGCCTTCTGCAGGCACTTGACCCCATGTGATTGCTGATGAGGACTGCAGCAAGCTTCCCACACCTTCCCCAGCCCCACCCTCCAGCTCCTCCTGCATTTATGGAAGCACTGATTTCTATAGTAAGCCCCTTTTTCTCTGGAATGCATGGAGTGGCCCTGCTTTCCCCTCCAAACTCAGATGGATATGGTTTTTAATTTTTTAGTTTAAAAAAATTTCTTTTTGGCCAGGCGCGGTGGCTCACGCCTGTAATCCCAGCACTTTGGGAGGCCGAGGCGGGCGGATCACAAGGTCAGGAGATCGAGACCATCCTGGCTAATACAGTGAAACCCCATCTCTACTAAAAATACAAAAAATTAGCCGGGCGCAGTGGCGGGCGCCTGTAGTCCCAGCTACTCGGGAGGCTGAGGCAGGAGAATGGCGTGAACCTGGGAGGCGGAGATTGCAGCGAGCCCAGATAGCACCACTGCAGTCCGGCCTGGGTGAAAGAGCAAGACTCCATCTCAAAAAAAAAAAAAAAAAAAATTCTTTTTGAGACAGGATTTCACTCTGTCACCCAGGCTGGAGTGCAGTGCAGTGGCATGATCACGGCTCTCTGCAGCCTCAACCTCTGGGCTCAAGCGATCCTCCCATCTCAGCCTCCCGAGTAGCTGGGACCACAGGCACGCACAACACCCGGCTAATTTGTTGTATTTTTTGTAGAGATGGGTTTTTGCAGTGTTGGCCAGGTTGGGTCACAAACTCCTGATTTCAAGTGATCTGCCTGCTTCACCCTTTCAAAGTGCTGGGATTACAGGGATAAGCTACTGTGCCTGGCCAAAAAAATATTTTTTTAGAGATAGGGCCTCACTCTGTTGCCCAGGCTGACTGGAGTGGCGTGATTGTAGCTCATTGCAGCCTCCAACTCCTGGGCTCAGATGATCCTCCCACCTCAGCCTCCCGAGTAGCTGGGACTACAGGCAGGCCTATGCTACCACAATTGGCTATTTTTATGATTTCTTTTTTTTTTTTTTTTTTTCTGGTAGAGACAGGGTCTCGCTATGTTGCCCAGGTTGGTCTTGAGCTCCTGGCCTTAAGCAACCCTCCTCCCTCTGCTTCCTAAAGTGCTGGGATTACAGGTGTGAGCCACTGCACCCAGCTTACTATACGTCTTTTGAAAACCTCTCTAGGCTGGGTGAGGTGGCTCATGCCTGTAATCCCAGCACTTTGGGAGGCTGAGATGGGCAGATCACAAGGTCAAGAGATCGAGACCATCCTGGTCAACATGGTGAAAGCCAGCCTCTACTAAAAATACAAAAATTAGCCAGGCGTGGTGGCACATGCCTGTAATCCCAGCTACTCAGGAGGCTGAGGCAGGAGAATTGCTTGAACCTGGGAGGCAGAGATTGCAGTGAGCAGAGATCGTGCCGAGATCGCGCCATTGCACTCCAGCCTGGAGACAGAGCGAGACTCCATCTCAAAGAAAAAAAAAAAAAGAAAACCCGTCTCATTGTTAAACTCTTACCAGGAACCTTATAGAGAAGGGGATTCAAGGACTTGCAGCCTTAGAGGGATGTGCTGGCGGGGCCACGTTACTCTTTCTTGGTTTAGTGTAGATTTTGTTGTTGAGAACCTTTGTGTTTTTATTCTTGTGGCTACCCTCCCTCAATACCTTCATATGATACCTTTAATCCCCTCTTTGTTGGCAGGGGGGATTGTCGATTGGTTTTCTTTTGTTGATTGGTGTTCTTTACTCAGTTTAAAAATTTTTTATTTTATTTTATTATTTCAGAAAAATTTTCTTGAATTATAATTATTATTTGTTCTGCTTCATTGCTTTGGTTTTCTTCTGGGATTCCTGTTGTATGTATCTTGAATCTTATTTGCCTATTTTCTATAGCTATAATTTTCTCTGGACTTTTTTTTTTGGCTTCAACATTTCTTTTTGGTTTAAAATTTTTTCTGCTTTCTTTCTTTCTTCCTTCTTTCTTTCCTTTCTTCCTTACTTTCTTCTTTCTTCCCCCTTCCCTCCCTTTCTTCCTCCCTCCCTCCTTTCTTTTTTTCTCTCTCTCTTTCTTCCCCTCCCTCCCTCCCTCTCGTCCTTCCTTCCTTCCTTCCTCCTTTCCTTCCTTCCCTTCCTTCTAGATGAGAGTCTTGTTTTGCGCAGGTTGGACTTGAACTCCTGGGCTCAAGCGATCCTCCCTCCTCAGTCCCCGAGTAGCTGTGACCGCAGACATGAGCCCCAACAGCCTGCTTTTCCTAGTCTGTTTCTCTTAAGGCTTTATTTGTGGTACTCATTTGCCCTTCTACTCCTTTCAGTTTCAGTCTTCATTTCTTAATTCCTTTTCTCTTTTAAACTCCTTTCTGATTTCATCATCTCTTTACAACTTTTCCTTTTCACCGATTGCTTCATTTCTGAGTTTTTCTAGTTTTGATTTATGCTATTTTCCATAACTTCTATTAGTTTCTTAATATCTAAAATCATAGCTTGTTGTGCGATGTTAAAGTGACTGCTTCTGTCTGTTTTGAGGACATGTCCTTTGGGCACACCATCGTTGGCTGGGTAGGGCTGTCATTCTGCTCCTTTGTCTCTCTTTTTTATTTTTATTTTTGAGATGGAGTTTCGCTCTTTTTGCCCAAGCTGGAGTGCAATGGCGAGATCTTGGCTCACCGCAACCTCCGCCTCCCAGGCTCAAGCAATTCTCCTGCCTCAGCCTCCTGAATAGCTGGGATTACAGGCATGTGCCACCACGCCTGGCTAATTTTTGTATTTTTAGTAAAGACAGAGTATCACCATGTTGGTCAGGCTGGTCTCGAACTTCCGACCTCAGGTGATCTGCCTGCCTTGGCCTCCCAAAGTGCTGGGATTACAGGTGTGAGCCACCGTGCCTGGCCTGTCTCTTTTTGTATAGCATCTCTGTATGGGATTGGACAACACTTCCTTCCTGTTGATCATTTCCCCCCCACAGTGAGATGCATCTTTCTGAATATCTCTGGGGGAAAGGTGGGCCAGGATAGCTCCCTTGAGAGCGCCCTCTGCTCTTATTAAGTTGGTGCAAAAGTAAAAAACTGCAATTACTTTTGCACCAACCTAATAGTTCTGAGAAGAGATGGTAAACACAGCCCCTTGCTTTCTGCAACCTGCTGCCTCTGTTCTCTTCTCTCCCTTTTACTGGGACCTGTTTTCCTTTGTGCTTCTGCCCTGGTCAATTTGGATTCTACCCCCAGCAATTTCTTCTCGGCGCAGGGCTTTGTCTTGGAAGCGAGTTGCATTTTGTGAATTTCAAGAGTCCATGGCCCAGATGGCTCCGGCACCGTCTGCCTTACTGCTTTCTCCTTGCAGGCGCCTGCAAGTGGAAGGAAGGCTGTGAGTCTCCCTGCTTTGACTCTTGTTCTCTAACTGGACTATGGGCTTTCCAGGGAGTACCTGCTGTGATTTGGGGGTCTCTCCAGATCTCAGGACCATCAGAATCCCCCTCTGCATTGACTTCTCTCCTCTTCCTCTCCTGCGGTTGCTGATACCATGCAAGGCTTGTGGCTGTCAGTGACTTGTACCCACCTGCTTGTGTGCTGTGGACACCTTGCCATCTAGTCCCGTTGTGGCTATAGTTATCCAGAGGTTTTTGGTTTTTCTATCCTAGATGCTCTGTCAATTGTTGGGGAATTTGGGGAGGTGGAAAAAACTATGGCATCACTGTCCCATCTTCCCAAAATTGCTTTCAAACCCCCTTACCAAAAAGTAGCAGAAACATTCATTATAAAAGCCACAGTGTGGATGGCAGCCCCCAGTGTTCTTCAGGGGAAATGAGAAGCTTCAAAGAGCAGAGCATGACATGTCTCAGGGCCTGGGTCCCTGTCTTGAGACTGCAGAGACTCTGTGGATAGAGCTCTAAGCAGGGCTGCCCTGTCCTGTTGCTGGGTTGTGCACTCCTCAAGTGCCCCTGGCTGAGAGGGTAAGTGGGGCTGAATCCCAGCCCATGCTGTTTGCTGAGTCCTGCGTCTGGTCCTGGGATGTACCCCTCCCACCTTGATAATGTACGCAGGACCTAGCAGCTTTCCTGACCATAGGGGAGGGGGTGGCTGTGTGGTTTTGAGGCCTTTTTTCTGCGGGGGGCGGAGGGGGGTCCCTGCAGGGAGGCCTGCAAAGCCTGAGTTCTCTCCCTGAGATGGGGAGAGCGACCACCAAGTTCCATGCATGTCCTCCCTGGTCTGAGCTGCACCAAAGTCACTTCTGGTAGAAACGTGGAGCTCCGGCTGGGCGCGGTGGCTCACGCCTGTAATCCCAGCACTTTGGGAGGCTGAGGTGGGTGGATCACGAGGTCAGGAGATCGAGACCATCCTGGCTAACATGGTGAAACCCCGTCTCTACTAAAAATACAAAAATTAGCAGGGCGTGGTGGTGGGCGCCTGTGGTCCCAGCTACTCGGGAGGCTGAGGCAGGAGAATGGCATGAACCCGGGAGGTGGAGCTTGCAGTGAGCTGAGATTGTGCCACTGCACTCCAGCCTGGGGGACAGAGTGAGACTCCATCTCAAAAAAAAAAAAAAAAGAAATGCAGAGCTCCCTCACCTCTGTCCTGACCCATGCTATCTTCAGCCTCATCTGGGAAAGAGGCTTCCGGGAACAGGAGGAGGGGGACCCTCAGCCAAGCCAGGAGCTGGATGAATCATGCTGGCTTGGCCCAGTCCACAGGGGCTCCAGGTAGAGGGACTCTAGAGCCACAGTCCTCCCGGAGGAGTTTCCCCAACTTTCCAGCCCCTGGCCCGCCATGGACTGCTGGGGTTCCCGGTTGGTGCGGGCCCTTTTCCGCCCCTCGGTTTGTGATCACACTGTTTTCTTTACCACTGTCCCTTGGAAAACTTCCATGCATCCTTCAGGGCCCAGCTCAGATGTCACCTCCTCCAGGAAGCCTCCTCATGAAGCCTTGCTTCTTAGCCCAAGCTCAGTTTGTCCCTTCCGTAAGTGCTGCTGCTCCTGACTCCATTCAACACGTGTGGATTCTATCGTGCATCCAAACACCATTTGCTGAGCAGCTACTATGTGTTCAGTCTCTGTGTGTTACCCTGGGGTAAATGAGACAGACCTGGCTCCTGGCCCCGGGGGGATGTGCGGTGAGATTATCAGGGAGGGGCACCATGGCAGATATGCTGCTGTCCCCAGTGCCCAGCAAGGACCTGGCATGCAGGAGATGCTTCATGGGGGTTTGGTGCTGGGCGAATGTCCTCAGCGTGGAGGCCTCAGCCAGCACAGCAGGGGAGCAGAGGCTGTCTTTGGCATCAATCCCTGAGTAGCTTCCTGGTCCCAGCTGCTGGCCTGGGGGACATTGCCCACTCTCCAAGCTGCTCACATACATTAGTAGCCGCTGGAGATGGGTGGGGGCTTCTCAGCTTCACAGGGGCAAGGTGCAGTGGCAGAGTAGGCCTTGCCCATGAACCGCCAGGGTCCCCTAGCCGAGATGAGTTCCCTCTGGCAGGCTGTGGAAGGATCATCCCTCCCTGGGTGCGTGACCCCCAGCCCCGCCCGACCTCAGGTCTATCCCGGGGCCTCCCCTCCCACCTCTGAGCTCTGGGTCCCCCGCTGTAAAACGCCTGCAAGGCTGGCTCAGAGTCTGGTCCCAGGGCAACTGTGGGGTTGGCCGTGGCCCCACCCTACTGGGTCTCACTCACTCTCAGCTCACCTCAAAGCCCTGAGGTGGGAGTCCTGTGGAGCCCCTTTCTGTGCCGGAGCACACCCAGACTTTTCTCTTCCAGCCTGGGGCTCCTCGTCTGAGGGCAGGGCTGCCTTTAAGACATCGTGGGGTTTGGCCACCCCAGTGCAAGCTGCCCCCACCACGGCCCCTCTTCAGGCCCAGGGGTGAATGGCTGCTTGCACCAGGTAACCGCAGCCCAGTCTCAAGCCATTGCGTCCCAGAGGCACCTGGTCCCCCTGGAGGGTTGGCCTTCTTCCCCTCTAATCCCCCCAGGCCTCTCCCAGGGACCTCTTAAAAGCACAGATCCCACGTGTTTCTCTCCCTTGCTCAAGACCGTCCGGCGGCCTTCTCCTTGCTCTCAGAGTGAGGTCTAAACCCCTCAGCACGGACACCAGGCCCCACGGGGTCTGCAGCTGCCCCTCACTTCCTCTGGGTCATCTCCCCTCAAGCTCACTGCTCCCAGCACCGCCCCTGCACACTGCGGCTCCTCCTGCCTCCCTGTCTGTACCCACCGTGTGGAGGACCCCTCATCAGCCTTCAGACTTCAGCTGAAGCGGCACCTCCTCCCAGAAGCTCTCCCTGTTTATCTCATTTAAAGATGGCCCTGCTGCGTGTGCGCTTTTGAAAATTGCACCATAATTCGCTTACTATAAAATGGGCCCTCTTAAAAGGATACACTTCAGTGTATATTCACAAGGTTGAACAACCATGACCACTTTCCAATTTCAGAATGTTCTCATCACCCCAAAAGGAAACCCTATCCCCGTTAGCAGTCTCTCCCTGTTCCTCCCTCTTCCCAGGCCCTGGCAACTGTAAAGCTGCTTTTTCTCTCTCAGGACCTGCCTCTTCTGGACATTTCGTATAAATGGAATCGTGTAATATGTGGCCTTTCGAGCTGGGCTTCCTTCACTCAACATCATGTTTCCAAGATCCATCCCCATTGAAGCCAGTGTCGGAGCCTCACTGCTTTCTGCGGGCGAGTAACATACCGTCCGGAGTGGGTTACGTTGGTTCCTTTCATCAGTCCCTTGGTAGCACAAGTCCAGTTTGTACTTTTTATTTTTATTTTATTTTATTTTATATTATTTTATTTTTGAGATGGAGTCTCACTCTGTCTCCCAGGCTGGAGTGCAGTGGCACGATCTTGACTCACTGCAAGCTCCGCCTCCCAGGTTCAAGCGACTCTCCTGCCTCAGCCTCCCTAGTAGCTGAGATTACAGGCGAGTGCCACCACATCTGGCTAATATTTGTATTTTTAGTAGAGATGGGGTTTCACCACATTGGCCAGGCTGTTCTTGAACTCCTGAGGTCAGGTGATCCGCCTGTCTCGGCCTCCCAAAGTGCTGGGATTACAGGCGTGAGCCACCGTGACTGGCCTGTACTTTTTATTTATCTGTGTGCTTGTTTTTCTTTTTCTTTTTGTATTAATTAAAAAAAAATTGCCGTGTGCAGTGGCTTATGCCTATAATCCCAAAACTTTGGGAGGGCAAGGAGGGAGAATCACTGAGCCCAGGAGTTCAAGACCAGCCTGGGCGACATAGCAAGACCCCGTCTCTACAACCAAGAAACAAATTAGCTGGACGTGGTGGCACATACCTGTGGCCCAGCTACTTGGGAGGCTGAGGTGGGAGGATCGCTTAAGCTGGGGAGGTCGAGACTGCAGTGAGCTGTGATTGTGCCACTGTACCCCAGCCTGGGTGACGGAGCTAGACCCTATCTCAAAGAAAAAGAAAGAAAGAAAGAAAGAAAGAAAGAAAGAGAAAAGAAGACGAGTGAAAGTCCTAACCGCCTTTGTCTCTAAAAAACTGTTTTTAGAGACAGAGTCTCACCCTGCCGCGCGGCTGGAGCTGCCATGCCATCACAGCTCACCGCAGCCTCAAACCTTGGGTGCTCGTTGTGTGTGGTTGTAGGGGGAGGGTCTGAGCTCGGCACTGCCTCCTTGCAGGGGTGCATGGTGCCACCCGCAGCACGTTTGCACTCTCCGACCCAAGACAGACTGGTGGTGCCCCCTTGCTGGCCCCTGCGCCCCTCCACGCAGGGAGATCTGTGCCCTAGGAACAGCTCCCAGCCATAGCCAGGGACCACCAGGAGTGGGGAGAACAGCCTGCTTCTCCACCTCCCTGATACCTCTGAGGCTTGTTCTATGTGGTCTCCCAGAAGTCTCCACGGGGCCTAGCCCCGCTGCCACTGCTGAAAACTTGCCTTATTTGGCTTCTCCCCTCCCCTGCGCCCCTTCCCTCTTTCCCTCCCACCCTTCCCAGGCTCTCCACCAAAACACACTACTTGTGCTCAAATCCTTGTCTCAGCGGGAGCGTCCAGGGCCCCGGCCTAAGAGCTGGCAAGACCCCAGCTTCCACCCCGCTGGCTGTCCTCCCAGCTAGGCCTGACTGGCCCCTGCTTCTCCTGGGGCTTCACCCCCAGGGCCCCTCCCAGCCTTTTCCCCTCTCTGTACCCCCAACCCCCTCTCCCGGGGCTTCACCCCAGGGGCCCCTCCCAGCCTTCTCCCCTCTCTGCACCCTCGACCCCTCTCCCAGGGCTTCATCCCAGGGGCCCCCTCCCAGACTTCTCCCCTCTCTGTACCCCCAACCCCACAGGCCTCTGGGCTCGGACTTCAGCCCTCACTTTCCCGACGCCACCCTAGTGACTCTCGTCCCCCACCGGCCCCTTCCTTGGCTGCCACCACAAGCCATTTGGTTCACAACATAGCAAATGGCCTGGGTCTCCCCGAATTCCTGTTGCTTGTGTCATATGCAAGAGAACTCAAAATAGCACGTGCAGCCCGCCCTGGCCTGGGAAGTATCTGGTTTTCCCAGGGGTTGGTCCCCAGGGCAGGACAAGGGGGTTTGCTCGCCAACGCCCCATTTTTGGGCCCTGTGCCCAGCTCACACGCTCTCCTTCCCCTCCAGGGCCAGGCTTGGCTTTCACTGTGCCCCTCGCTCACTGTGTGACCTCAGACAAAGCACACAGCCTCTCTGAGTCTTCATTTCCCAGCGTGCAACACAGGGATAATCCCTGGGCTGCTCTGGGCAGTAGTTTCAATGTTGAAGTGTGACAAGGGATGGGAGAATAGCTTATGAGTTTTTTTTTTTTTTTTTTTTTTTTTTGAGACAAGATCTCTCTCTGTCACCCAGGCTGGAGTGCAGTGATGGGATCATAGCTCGCTGCAGCCTCGACCTCCCCGGCCAAAGCGATCCTCCCACCTCAGCCTCCCAAGTAGCTGGGACTACAGGTATGTGTCATCACACCCAGCTAATTTTTAAAATTTTTTGTAGCGATGGGGTCTCCCTATGTTGCCCAGGCTGGGTTTGAACTCCTGGGCCCAAGTGCTCCTCCTGCCTTGGCCTCCCAAGGGATTGGAGAATACCTGGTGATTTTAAAACAGCATTTTTTTTTTTCTCCCAGAGAATGGGCATGAAGGGAAGGGGGTGGGAGGGCAGAAACCTGGCCTGGGGCCCTACCGCATGTCCCTTCTGTCTGCAAACCTGGGCCCTCACCATCATTATCCCCATTCTACAGATACAGAAACCGAGGCTCAGTGAGATCCTGGGGTTGCCAGAGCTCATGGGGCTGGCGGTGGGTGGGTCAGGGCACAGGCTTTGCTCACATGACCATGAGGCTGACGGTTTTTGCTTTCTTCCATGTGATCTTAGCAATCATCAGAGACTGTTACAATGAGCACGTTTGGTGTTATTCATTAGTGCCTAGGACAGTTCATGATATGTAGTAGGTGCTCAGTAGATGCGTGGGTGAATGAATGAATGAATGAATGAATGAATAAAAACCACAGAGCTCCCCTTAGAAAGACCGATACGGATACATGACCCCTGTGGATGCAGCTAAACAGAGGAAACCCAGCTGCACGTGGGCAGTCGGCCTGACGCACCCGGAGCCGGGGAAGTAAATATGGCCAAGAAGCACCTGGAGCAGGTCCGGGGTGCTCAACCGCAGACGGCCAGTCTCCAGGCTGCGGGGACGCTCGGGTCTTTCTTGGGAGGTTCCTGCAGGGGAGCGGAGCTCCTGCCTCCCCAGGCATTCTCCGTCTTGGGAGACATTGATTTCAGTGCAGCGCTGGTGCCTCCAACTCATTGCTGGACCTCACAGAAGCCCCGGCAGCCTCCCCGGAAGACATCATTTCTTCCTCCTATAAAATAAAGGGGGAGAGATGATGGGCACTTTGGCCAAAGTAACACAACTGGGGCAGTTTTTGGAAGCCCAGGGAGGTATTTCTGATATTCAAACCAAGTTAGGTGCAACCTCTGAGTGCCTTGGGAGAAAAAGCTCCCAGTCGATGGCACCAGCCCTCGGCCTTGGCAGGACATAAGGGACCCTCAGGCTGAGCCAACATCACTGTCCCCACCAAGAATAAGTCTTTCTCCACTGCTGGTTCCAAAAGACATGCGTGACGGGCAACAAAAGCCACATTGGAGAGTGCAGCTGTGCTGTGAGGGTCGTTCTTGGTTCATTTATGGGGTAGCGGGGCGGGGGGAAGAGGAGGACAGAGTACTCTTATGACTCTCCTGGGTTGTTTTCTAGCCTAGGGGGAGGGTAGGGAATGGGGTTTCTGTGCCAGGGACCCCCTTTCTCATCGACCTCACACAACACTGGCTCACACAGCTGGGCCAGTCTCCTTCGCAAGAGGAAGCCGCTGTGTTGGGGACTTGGACGGCAATCCTATTCCCAGAAGAGGGGTCTTGTCCTAGACCCCAAGAGTGTGTTCTTGGATCTCTCGTGGGAAAGAATTCAGGGTGAGTCGCAGAGTATAGTAAAGTTAAAACAGTTTATTAGAAACCACTCGGCCGGGCGCGGTGGTTCGTGCCTGTAATCCCAGCACTTTGGGAGGCCAAGGTGGGTGGATCACGAGGTCAGGAGATCGAGACCATCCTGGCTAACACGGTGAAACCCCGTCTTTACTAAAAATACAAAAAATTAGCCGGGCGCAGTGGCGGGCGCCTGTAGTCCCAGCTACTCGGGAGGCTGAGGCAGGAGAATGGCGTGAACCCAGAAGGCAGAGCTTGCAGTGAGCCGAGATCACGCCACTGCACTCCAGCCTGGGCGACAGAGTGAGACTCCATCTCAAAAAACAAAAAAAGAAACCAAAGAAACCACTCTAGGCCGGGAGCAGTGGCTTGTGCCTGTAATCCCAGCATTTTGGGAGGCCGAGGCAGACAGATCACCTGAGGTCAAGAGTTCGAGACCAACCTGACCAACATGGTGAAACCCTATCTCTCCTAAAAACAAAAATTAGCCGGGCGTGGTGGCGGGCGCTTGTAATCCCAGCTACTTGGGAGGCTGAGGTAGGAGAATCGCTTGAACCCGGGAGGCAGAAGTTGCAGTGAGCCGAGATTGTGCCACTGCACTCCAGTCTGGGGGACAGAGCAAGACTCTGTCTCAAAAAAAAAAAAAAAAAAAAAAAATCACTCATTGCAGAGTAGGGCCTCCTCAGGAAGCAAGAGGAGGAATGCTTCTATCTTAAACATAGTGCTTGCTTATACAGGCTGTTAAAAACAGTGTGCTTTATTACAAAGGCTTGTGATCAGCTTGTGACAGACTATTAGCATTATTTTCCTATGTTACTACTGATTTTAATAAGAATTTACCAGTGTACTATTATCTTTAAGAAAAACCTCTTCTGGCTGGGCCCAGTGGCTCACCTGTAATCCCAGCACTTTGGGAGGCTGAGGCAGGTGGATCACCAGGTCAGGAGTTTAAGACCAGTCTGGCTAAGATGGTGAAACCCCGTCTCTACAAAAATTAGCCAGGCACAGTGGCAGGCACCTATTATCCCAGCTACTTGGGAGGCTGAGGCAGGAGAATCAGTTGAACCTGGGAGGCGGAGCTTGCAGTGAGCCGAGATTGCGCCACTGCGCCGCAGCCTGGGTGATAGAGTGAGACTCCGTCTCAAAAAAAAAAAAAAAAAAAAAAAAAGAAAAGAAAAACCACTTCTTCTTCTTCTTTTTTTTTTGTAGCCCAGGCTGGAGTGCAGTGGTGCAATATCAGCTCACTACAACCTCTGCCTCCTGGGCTCAAGCAGTCCTCCCGGCTCAGTATCCTGAGTAACTGGAACTACCGGCATGCACCACCACGCCTGGCTAATTTTTAATGTTTTTGCAGAGATAGGGTTTCACTATGTTGCCCAGGCTGGGCTCGAACTCCTGGGCTCAAG
This sequence comes from Pan troglodytes, assembly GCF_028858775.2. Taxonomy (NCBI): domain Eukaryota; kingdom Metazoa; phylum Chordata; class Mammalia; order Primates; family Hominidae; genus Pan; species Pan troglodytes. The sequence goes on from NC_072407.2 coordinate 71,089,702, forward strand.
CAATCCACCTGTCTTGGCCTCCCAAAGTGCTGGGATTACAGGAGCAAGCCACATGCCTGGCAAGAAAAACTTATTCTTAACCCAAGAATGCTTTTTGTTCTTGAAAGATTGGGGCATTTCCATCAGTTCTGGGTCTTCAGTTAGTTAGCATCATCAACTCATTCTCTCAACCATAAAAAACATCTTGTGGGCAAGACAGCCCAACCCCCTGGAATGTAACCCAGTAGGTTTGGCCTTATCTGGCCTTTATTCAAGATGGAGTCACTCTGGTTAGGATGCCTCTGACAATCCCAGCGAGCTGCTGTGGGTTGACCAGTGTATTAGTCCATGCTCACATTGCTAATAAAGACATACCTGAGACTGGGTAATTTCTAAAGGAAAGAGGTTTAAGTGACTCACAGTTCAGCATGGCTGGGGAGACCTCAGGAAACTTACAATCATGGCGGAAGGGAAAGCAAATATGTCCTTTTTCACGTGGCAGCAGCAAGGAGAAGTGCTGAGTAAAAGGGGGAAAAGCCCCACTTATAAAACCATCAGATCTCATGAGAACTCACTACCACAAGAACAGCAGCATGGGGGTAACTGCCCCAATGATTCAATTACCTTTCACTGTGTCCCTCCCACAACATAGGGATTATGGGAACTATAATTCAAGGTGAGATTTGGGTGGCGACACAGCCAAACTACATCAACCGGCCTGGGTCAGCCTCACCCTCCTGACATCATCCTACCCTGGGTGGGCCCTGGCGTCGTGTGAAGCAGTGGATGACATACCAGGGCTGCTTCCAGACACTGTGCCACCAGCCCTCTGGGCGATGCAACATCACAGAGTCCCTCTAGCCTCGGCTTTCTCATCTGCCAACTAAGAAGAGTGACAGTGTCCTTGGCTCACAGGCTGGCTGTGAGAACCAGATGGGAAGTGGGGTGTGGGATCTTAGGAGGCATAGGAGCAGGCGTATACCTAAAGTCTCACCACTGTAAACTTCCACACTACATATTGTGGTAGGCCACCTTCTAAGATGACCCCCAAGGACTCCTACCTCTTGGTGGTCACAGCTTTGCTCTTCCCTCCCCTTGCAGGTGGGGTGGACCTGGGGACTTGCTTCTACCTGATAGAATACAGCAAGAGTGATGAGATGTCACTTCCGAGATTAGGTTGGAAGGATGGTGACTTCCAGCTTGTTAGTCTTCTCTTGGGCTCTTCTTGTTTGCTTGCTCTGGTGAAGCCAGCCACCATGTGGTGAGTTGCCCTGTGGAGAGGCCTATATGGCAGGGAGCTGAGGGAGGCCTTTGGGTAACAGCCTCTGAGAAACTGAGGCCCTCAGTTCAGTAGCTAGTGAAGAGCTCAATCCAGCCCACAGCCACTGAGCAAGCTTGGAAGAGGACCCTTCCCTGCGGCAGCTTTGTGCTATTGTAATATAATAAAGAGTGTATATCTGGTTTTCATCTAGGGTTCCTGGCATAGAGTTTCTAAAACCACTGGAATTTCCTAAGTAAAAGGGGTGAGAGAAGTGTCTTTTGTTACTCATAATAAGCCCCCTTCAACCATACTTGAGTTTATTCTAATGAGGTGACTCATGGAGGTTGGGGGCTGGTAGCCAGAGGAACCAACCACGTGATTGAGGGTTGCAACTTTCAGCCTCACCCCCAACCTCCAGGGAGGAGAGAGGGGCCAGAGATTGAGTTCAATCACCCATGGCCAATGATTCAGCCAAGCATGACTATGTGATGGAACCTCCATAAAAACATTGGGTCTCATGAGAACAACAGAATACAGAGAGCTGGTTTGGTGGACATATGGAGGCTCTGGGAGGGTGGTGGGCCCAGAGAGGGCATGGAGCCCCTCTCCCATACCTCGATTATGCATCTCTTCGATTTGGCTTTTCCTAAGTTGTATCCATTATAATAAACTGGTAATGGTATGTAGACTGTTTTCCTGAGTTCTATGAGCCATTCTAGCAAATTATTTAACTTGAGGAGGAGATTGTGGGAACCTTCAATGTATAGCTGGTCTGTCATTAGTGCAGGAGGCCCTGGACTTTCAACTGACATCTGAAGTGGAGGCAGTCTTGTGGGATCCCTTAACATGTGGGATCTGCATTAACTCCAGGAAGATAGTGTCAGAATTAAATGGAATTGTAGAACACTCACTTGGCGTCCAGAGAGTTGGTTGGTGTGTGGGAAAAAATATCCCACACACTTGGTGTCAGAGATGTGAGTAAAGACAGGTCAGAGACCTTGCGATGATTGCAGCCCTGGCTGACACCTTGATTACAACCTCTTGGGAGACCCAGAGTCTGAGGCACTCAGCCAAGCTGCATTCAGATTCCTGCCTAAGAAAAACTAGGAGATAATCAGCATTGTTTTAAACCACTAGGTTTTGGGGTTGTTATATGGCCATAGATAACTAATACACATATTTATTTCAACATCTCTTAGAAAAATAGAACTAACACATCAAATTGAGTTTTAGTGTTTTATTACTTGCAATGAAACTAAGTAGAGAAAATGAATCAATGTAAATCAATTTGAAGAGAACCGTAAGATAAACAGAGGTACAGATGGGTGTGGGATGGCAAACAGCAAGGGGTAGAAGGACAGTGACTGAAGTTTGGTAAGCACTGAGCTAATTGAGCTGACCATGATTCCAAAGCCATAGTATGCGTGCTCAGTGTTAGGAATAATGAAGGGTTACCTCTGTCTGGGTGCAGGAGTCTACAGGGTGCAGCAAGTGCCTCCACCTCCAATGGTAAGTTGTGCCCTGCTGAGGGGGCTGCATATCAAAATCATCTGGGTTCCCGCTGCCTGCCTCCCATAGCTCCCTCCCGTCCCTAGCTCCTTCTTGCCTTACCCCCAGCCTCAGTGCAGGCAGCACACCCATCAGGGAAGGAATGACTTTGTGACCTGTTTGCTGTAGCCCTGTGTCCAGTGGCCTGAGGGGACTGGAGATCCAGGAACCCTGGTTCTTTTTTTTGTTTTTTGGGATGGAGTCTCGCTCCGTCGCACAGGCTGGAGTGCAGTGGCACGATCTTGGCTCACTGCAACCTCCGCCTCCCAGGTTCAAGTGATTCTCCTGTTTCAGCCTCCCCAGTAGCTGGGACTACAGGTGCACGCAACCACACCAGGCTAATTTTTTGTATTTTTAGCAGAGATGGGGTTTTGCTATGTTGGCCAGGCTGGTCTCGAACTCTTGACCTCAGGTGATCCGCCTGTCTTGGCATCCCAAAGTGCTGGGATTACAGGCGTGAGCCACCACACCTGGCCAGCATCCCTGGTTCTAGGATGGCTTCTGCCATCACCTGAACAGGAATTGTGGAAGGGTTATTTCTCTTCGCTGGGCTGAGGAAGAGGAACAGTGGTGGGTAGGGTGGAAGAGAAAGGAGAGAGAAAGATAAGGGTAGGGGATAGGTGGGACAGGGTCAAAGGACATCACTGCCCTGCCTCGAGTCCACTGCAGAACTGCCTCCCAGTCTGTGGCACCAGAAAGACCCATGGATGGGGCAGGCAGGAGGACTGGTGGCTTCACCCAACCTCAGCTGCAGATAAGGGGAGATCTTGGCCAAGCCCTTCTTGCCTCTGGGCTCAGTTTCTCCCTCTCTAAAAGGATTGCGGAGGCCTTTCTGGACTGTATAGCCTTGAAGGGGAGGTGGCCAGAGCCACTGAGTCTCTGTCCTTCTTCTCTGGGTCTGGGAAATGCTGTCATAGCCTCCTCTTTCTGGGTTCTGTCTCCTCCACTGGACCAGACAGACAAGGAGCTCTGAGGATGGGGCCAGGCACTCAGACTGTGCCTACTGGAAGGGTGCCCCCTTCACCAAGTGCTTCCCATTGGCCCCGCTTCTGACACATGTCATCTTGTTCGAATCCTCCCTACAGCCATGTGAGGTGCAATTCTCTCCCCACTTTACAGATGGGGAAACTGAGGCTCAGGGAGGGGGTGATGCGCCCGGCATCTCACAGCTGGGCCAGTGTAGGCGTGGAATCAGCAGAGCCAGCAGCAGATCCCCATTTTGCCCTCTCCTCTATTGTATCCACAGCACCTAGAAGAGCACACAGCACCTACGAGGCGCTCAGTAAATGCTTGCTGGGCAGGGCTTGCTGGGGGGTGGTTCCTGGTCAACCTCGCAGAGCAACTGGCCCCGAAGGAGCAGCTCGAGCCAGGTCCTGGACCTCCGCTATTGGAGGCACGTGTGTCTGGGAAGACCCCCTTCACCCAGCACAGGGGCTTGGGCTTGTTACACCCCCACTTCACGGAAGAGGCAACTGAGCAGCCGAAAAGTGCTGTGACTTGCCCGAGGTCCTGCAGAGGCTGGGCTGGTGTCTCACTAGTTTTTTCTTTTTTGAGATGGAGTCTCGCTCTGTTGCCCAGGCTGGAGTGCAGTGGCACGATCTCGGCTCACTGCAACCTCTGCTCCCTGGTTGAACCAATTCTCCTGCCTCACTCAGCCTCCTGAGTAGCCGGGATGATACGCGTGGGCCACCACGCCCAGCTAATTTTTATATTTTTAGTAGAGACGGGGTTTCACCATGTTGGCCAGGCTGGTCTTGAACTCCTGACCTCAAGTGATCCGCCCTCCTCAGTCTCCCAAAGTGCAGGGATTACAGGCGTGAGCCACCGTGCCTGGCTGTGTCTCTCTAGTTTTACTCCCAGGCTAGCACTGCTCCCTTGGTGACAGGTCCCTAAGCCAGGGCCCAGAACACCCACAAACGGTGACTGCCAGGCTGCTGTGAGGATGGTGCTACCCAGAGGGGCCCCTACACTAGCTCTTTCTCTCCCTCCCGAGACCCGTAAGTATGTGGCGACAGACTCACTGAATGCCGGTGAGGGACACAGCCCAGATGCCATCTGTCCGTGCCCCATTCTGGCTGTGCCAGGAACAGGACATTGCCATCCCAGTCTCAGCGCCCTCTTGCGGGACCTCACTGGGCCCTGCCCACATTGTTTGTTTCTGCTCCTTCTGAGCTCCCTCCTGCATCACGCTCCACATGGTGTAACTGCTTACTGGGAACCACATTCCACTAGGGCCTCTGGGGTTGTGTACCCAAACATCAAGGGAATTCTTTAGTGGCAATAAAGACAATTTATTGGGATGTGCCGTTTTTGCAGACAGCTGCGTGCATCTATTATTTCCTTTCTTTGAAATAAAAATATCTTATACTTTTTTTCATGTTTTAAAATGTATGCTCCTTGTCACAACAAAACAAAACAAAAAACAAAACAAAAACAAAACTCAAACCTGTGGCCACATCCTGAGATCTCTCTCGACCCCACTCTGTTCCCCAGAGCTGTGTCATCTTTTAAACATTTGCTGACTTAGGAGCTCAGTGATTTCATTGTTACTTTAATTTGCATCCCTTTGTAGCCTAATGAGATAGAGCTTTATTTTAGGCATTCCTCACTGATATTTCCTCTTTCTTGGGAACTTCTGGTTCAAGTCTTTTCCCATATGTGGAATTTAAGGCTGAATGTATGGGATTTTAAAGGCTCTGCAGGAAGCAGAATTTTGGCACCCATGATCTTCACTCCTGGTGTCCTGCCTGTGGTTGTGTTAGATGAGATGGCAAAAAGGATTTTGTAGATGCGATTGAAGTCACGAATGAGCTGATCTTAAATTAGGGAGATCATCCTAGATTATCTGATGAGCCCAGTGTAATTGTTACCAGAAAGAGGTCCTGATCTAGATCCCAAGAGAGGGTTCTTGGATCTCCCACAAGAAAGAACTCAGGGCAAGTCCACAGTGCAATGCAAAAACAAGTTTATTAAGAAAGTAAAGTAGGCTGGGTGTGGTGGCTCGTTCCTGCAATCCCAGCACTTTGGGAGGCCTAGGCGGGTGGATCACCTGAGGTCAGGAGTTCGAGACCAGCCTGGCCAACATGGTGAAACCCCGTCTCTACTAAAAACACAAAAATTAACTGGGCGTGGTGGCATGTGCATGTAATTCCAGCTACTCAGGAGGCTGAGGCAGGAGAATCCCTTGAACCTGGGAGGCGGAGGTTGCAGTGAGCTGAGGTCGTGCCATTGCACTCCAGCCTGGCGACAGAGCGAGACTCTGTCTCAAAAAAAAAAAAAAAAGAAAAAAAAAGAAAAGAAAGTAAAGTGGTGACAGAACAGCTGCTCCACAGACAGAGTTAGGACGTTCCGGAAAGTAAGGAGGAACGTGTCCACCCTAGGTATAATACTCGTTTATATATAGGATGAAAAAAGATCAAAGATCATGAGGACACGTGCTCTGCCACTGGGGTTTGTGATAAAGAATTTTCCTAATTACTGTATTTTGCAAGAATTGATATTATTACCTTTAAAGCAAAATTAGGGATGCTTCTGTTCTGAAGATATCAGGATATCAGCACACTCCCAAGTCTAGGTCTGCTTAGTAAACATTATCAATCTGTTCCCTTAACTGTGAACATCTAGAGGCTGGGAATGCCTCACTTTCTGGGAATGCAGCCTGATAAAGCCCCAGCCTCATTTTTCCTAGTCCTCACTCAAGATGGAGTCGCAGCAAGTCCCAGCCTCATTTTCCCTAGTCCTCACTCAAGATGGAGTCGCAGCAAGTCCCAGCCTCATTTTTCCTAGTCCTCACTCAAGATGGAGTCGCAGCAAGTCCCAGCCTCATTTTTCCTAGTCCTAACTCAAGATGGAGTCGCTCTGGTTCGAATGCCTCAGACATAATCATATGAGCCCTTGGCTCACTGCAACCTCTGTCTCCCAGGTTCAAGCGATTCTCCTGTCTCAGCCTCCTGAGTAGCTGGGATTACAGGCGCCTGCCACCATGCCTGGCTAATTTTTGTATTTTTAGTAGAGACGGCGTTTCACCATGTTGGTCAAGCTGGTCTCGAACTCCTGACCTCAGGTGATCCGCCTGCCTCGGTCTCCCAAAGTGCTGGGATTACAGGCATGAGCCACTGTACCTGGCCTGAAAGCAGAGTCTTGACGAATTATTTGTACACTCATGTTCACAGCAGCATTATTCACAATAGTCAAAAGGTGGAAGCAACCCAGTGCCCATCCATGGATGACTGGATAAGCAAAATGTCATGGATACATACAGTGGAGTATTATTCAGCTTTAAAAAGGAAGGAAATTTGGACACATGCTACATGGATGAACCTTGAGGATTTTAGGCTAAATGACATAAGCCAGTCACAAAAGAACAAATACTGCAGGATTCCACTTAAATGAGGAACCTAGAGTCGCCAAAATTTTAGGGATAGAAAGGAGAATGGTGGTTTCCAGGGGCTGAGGGAATGAGGAGTCAGTGCTTAATGGGTCCAGAATTTCAGTTTTGCAAGATAAAAAGAGTTCTGGAGTTGGAGGTGATAGTTGTATAGCATCATTAATATATTTAATATCAATGAGCTGTACACTTCAATATAGTTATGTGAACTAAAAATATCTGAGACAGGTCTCGATCTATTTAGTAAGTTTATTTTGCCAAGGTTAAGGAGTGCCTGGGAGGCAGGTCTATGCCTTCCTCCAAGGATGATTTGTAGGACTTCAATATTTAAAGGGGAAACTGGCCAGGTGCGGTGGCGGAGGTTGCTGAGTGACCTGAGATCGCGCCACTGCACTCTAGCCTGGGCAACGAAGCAAGACTCTGTCTCAAAAAAAAAAAAAAAAAAAAAAGGGAAAGGGTGGATATTGGGAAAGAGGGAGAAATTTTAAAAATATGTGGAGAGATAAGAGACAAAGGTTGGGCCGGGCGCGGTGGCTCACGCCTGTAATCCCAGCACTTTGGGAGGCCGAGGCGGGCGGATCACGAGGTCAGGAGATCAAGACCATCCTGGCTAACACGGTGAAACCCCGTCTTTACTAAAAATACAAAAAATTAGCCGGGCGTGGTAGCGGGCGCCTGTAGTCCCAGCTACTCGGGAGGCTGAGGCAGGAGAATGGCGTGAACCCGGGAGGCGGAGCTTGCAGTGAGCCGAGATCGCGCCACTGCACTCCAGCCTGGGCGACAGAGCGAGACTCCGTCTCAAAAAAAAAAACAAAAACAAAAACAAAAAAAGAGACAAAGGTTGCATTCTTGTGAGTCTTTGATCAGACTTTCACTGAAATACACAATTTACAGGTTGCGGGGGGTAGAGGAATAGTCACTTATGCCTTAGTCTGGCTAGGTGAATCTGCACTTTTATACCAGAGGAAGCAATCAGGTGAGCAGAGGGATGACTTAGAGTTCCATCCTTTGTTTGGAACCTGTGAAGATCAGTTGTCAATGTACATTGTTAGGGTAAAATTCAACAAAACTGTTTTAGGGTAAAGATCTTGGGGGCCCACAAAAAATTTCCTAGCGGGCAAATTGTGAGGGAGGTATGTAGCTTTTTAAATCTTCGTAGCTGTTTTATTAAAGAAGAAAAGGCGAGGCAGTTTGCCCAACGCAGTTCCCAGCTTGACTTTTCCCTTTGGCTTAGTGATTTTGGGGTCCTGAGATTTATTTTCCTTTCACAGTTATGATGGTAAATTTTATATTTATTTTAAACCCTCCCCCCTCCCCAAAAGAGGGGGAAAAAGTAAAGAGATGTGGCAGAAGGGGAAGTCACAGAGATTGGAAGCGTCTTGCAGCACCTTTTTTTTTGAGATGGAGTCTCGCTCTGTTGCCAGGCTGGAGTGCAGTGGCGCAATCTCAGCTCACTGCAATTTCCGCCTCCCGGGTTCAAGCGATTCCCCTGCCTCAGCCTCCGAGTAGCTGGGACTATAGACACGTGCCACCACGTCTGGCTAACTTTTTGTATTTCAGTAGAGACGGGGCTTCACCATGTTGGCCAGGATGGTCTCGATCTCCTGACCTTGTGATCCACCTGCCTCGGTCTCCCAAAGGGCTGGGATTACAGGCGTCTTGCTGCATCTCGAAGCGTCTTCAGCGTGCTCTTGCTTGCTGGCTCTGATGATGGAGGTGTTCAAGCCATCGTGGAAGGAATGCAGTGGCCTCTAGGAGTGAGAATGACACCAGCCAACATCCAGCAAGAAGATGTGGACTTCAGTCCTAGGCCCATGGAGACAATTCTGTTAACATCCTGGATGAGCCTGGAAGTGGGCTTTCCCCAGAGTCTGCAGATAAGAGCCCACGGCAGCTGACATTTTGACTCTAGCCTCGTGAGGCCCTGAGACAGGAGGTTTCCTGCCCCGCAGGACTGAAAGATGATGAATGGGAGTTATTTTATATTTTCAGATTGTGGTAATTAGTCACTGTAGCAATAGAAAACGAATACAAGGTCTTTATGCATTAATGTTGAAAACACTTTTTATATACGTTGTAAATATTTTTTAAGTGTGTCATATTTTTTAAACTTTTCCCTTAATGATATTGAATCCTCCTAATTTCACCATCAGAGGGTAAACTCCAGTTCCATTCTGGGGGGAGTCCTTTGCAGTCACCCCGTGTACTCAATACTCACATGCATCAGAATCACCCCGAATGCTTGTTAAAACACAGATTCCTGGGTCCTCCCCGCAGAGTTGCTGATTTAGTAGGTTTAAGGGCCCAAGAATTTGCATTTCTAAAATGTTTCCAGGTGATGCTGAAGCTTCTGGCCGGAAAGACCATCCTTTGAGAACATATTTCCTCCCCAGCCCTCGGCCCTTAAGCCCCAGAACGCTGCCCCGCCCTGGGTGGAACGAAGCTGAGCTCCACCCTAGAGGGGCGGGGCCCTTTAGCTCCGCCCCACTCAGGAGAACCCCCACCCCCCCCTCCCCGTTCTCATTGGCTGGGACTGCAGGGATCCCCTGCGCCACAGTGCCGTGCGCGCCTCAGCAAGAACGCCAGGGGCGGGGTCTCCGCGCCTGCGCAGTGAAGCTGGGCGCCCTCGGGGCTTGAGCTTCTGAGGGTCGGGTCCAGCGCGCGGGCTGCTGGATGGCGGAACCCCAGGCGGAGTCGGAGCCCCTGCTGGGCGGGGCCCGCGGCGGTGGCGGCGACTGGCCGGCGGGGCTGACCACTTACCGCAGCATCCAAGTCGGCCCTGGTGAGCCGCCCGGACCTGGGGAGGGGACTGGCCCGGGAGACCAGGGTCGCGCGTGGGGGTCCCGCTGTCCCAGCACCCCGCGTTCTGCCGGGCGCGCCCCCACCAGGTTCGAGTCCGAGCGGGGCCCGGGCCGCGCCGGGTGCCAGGCGAGCCGGTGTTCTGAGGGCGAGTGGGCTGCGTCCTGCGGACCCGGACCGGGGTCAGGGCAGAGCTGGGGTCTCTTCCGTGTCGCGTCCTGATCCCGACCAGCCGGGCGAAGAGGCCCTCGCCCAGCCTTGGGCAGCCCCGAGGGAACCGGCCACCTGCGGCAGGCACCTTCCGTGTGGCCGGGCGGGCCCAGACCCCATACTTCCGGACTGTCGCCGTAATGAGGGTCGCCTAATTGACTCAGAGAAGGCAGCACTTTGATTTTTCCCGTTTCTTCTGGAAAAAGCAGAGGCTCACAGAGAGGCGTTACCCTACCCAAGGTCACACACCCAGTAAGTGGCCGAGGTGGAATTCGAACCAGTTGGGAGCTAGGAGTCCTTTCTTTGTAGGGTGCCTTTCCCCGTCCCACTTCCCGTGGGGCTGGGGCGGGCCCCCTAGACGGGGGCGGCTTCTTCTCCTTGCCCTCTGCCAGCCCAGAGTCCCCTCTGCACTCCCTCCTGCCCTTCCTGTTTTTTGTCCTGGTCTGAAGATTGCTGAATCCGCCCCCCGAGGGTGGGGTGCGTCCGCCCCTCGCTGACACCAGGGGAATGAGATTCTGGATTAAGAGGTGGAAGGACCTTAGTTTCACTTCACAGATGAGGAAACTGAGGCCCAGAGAGGCCCTGAGACCTGCCCAAGGTCACAGCCCTCTGTTCTGGTGCGGCTGCTGCTCGAACCACTCTGAGAATTCACATCTGGCTCCTTCCCTCTCTGGCCTCTCTTTCCTTCTTTCCTCCTCTGTCTGGAAGGAACTGGGTTGGAATCCTGGTGCCCACCCACTGGTCTGTGGCATGTGCCTATCCATGGAGTAATGAGGGGCCAAGGAGGGGACCCTGACGAGAGATGAAAAACCAGAGGCCAAGGTGGCCACCCTGTCTGCTCACCTCAGAAGCTGCCTCCAGGAAGTTCTTCAGGTGCTTCCTGGGACCAGTCAGGAAGGAGATCTGCAGGGAGCAGCTCTGGCAGGCCCCTTGATGAGACGCCCAGCATATGGCACCGTTCAGGGAACACAGACTTTGTGTCTAGGGGTCTGGGCGCCTTTCTGGGGCTGCCCTGGCTGTGTGACCTTGGCAGGTTGCTTAACCTTTCTGTTTGTTTTTTGAGATGGAGTATCACTGTCATCCAGGCTGGAGTGCAGTGGCGTGATCTCGGCTCACTGCAACCTCTACCTCTGCTGGGTTGAAGCGATTCTCCCGCCTCAGCCTCCCAAGTAGCTGGGACTGCAGGCGCCCGCCACCACACTTGGCTAATTTTTGTCTTTTTAGTAGAGATGGGGTTTCACCGTGTTGGCCAGGGTGGTCTCAAACTCCTGACCTCAGGTGATCTGCCTGCCTCGGCCTCCCAAAGTGGTGGGATTACAGGCGTGAGCCACTGTGCCTGGCCATGCTTCACCTTTCTGAATCTCAGTAAAAGGGAGATAATACTAAGGACTGCCTGGCGGGCATTGTGAGGATTCAGAGAGAATCCAGAGTTTGTCCTCAGCACAGGGCCCGGCGGGCTGGTGTGGGGGCCAGTGGCCATCCTGGGTAAGCTCTGTGATCATTGCAGGTCCTCCCTGGCAGGTGAGACCCGCTCTGCTGGGCAGTGTGGCTGACAAGAGGAGGCTCTCGGGGAGCGCTCTTTGTCCCTATGCTGTGGCCTCAGCCAGGGCTTCTGAGAACGTGGACAGGACGCTCTGTGTTCCGAATCCCCTTGGCCAGGGTCCCCGGCAAGGACTGGCGACTATGGAGCCGTGGAGACTCCGAAAGGCTCATTCAGTCTCTGTGCTGAGGCCTGTGCCAGGCTTTGAAATGAAGGCCCTGTGCTCTGGTTTGCAAGTCCTGTGGTTGGTCTCTTGCCAACGGGTTGTGGTGGGGGCTGCTGCTGTGGGCGCCCCAAGGACCCCAGTGGACCCTGCTGTTGGGTCGTTTTGACTTGGCCCCACCTGATGGGGCCGGGGTCAAAGGTTGAGAACAGTTGTTTTCTCTTGTTTCTGGGTCAGAAAAATCACACTTTTACTGGTTATCAAACAAGTCAGAGGACAAGGGATTGCGATGCTGTAGAGGCTTTCAGAGTAACTGAATGCTTATGAAGGGCTCACTTAGCAAAGTACTCTGGCTATAGTAAGTCATTCAGTCTGTACTTAGCTCCTATTGGGTGGGGGTCCATGAGGACCTGGAGCACCTAGAGGTTAAGGGACTTGCCCAGGGTCACACAGGATGATGGTCAGGACCCTACACAGGTTGTGCAGCCTGGAGCCTGGAGCAATAGGGGAGCGGGAGCTCAGACCTGGATGTTGCGGGGCAGAGGCTTGGATTAGGAAGCCGTGTTGAGGCCTGGTGTGCCGGATGCAGCATCTCAGCCCCTGCTGTCCTCTGTGCCTTGCAGAACCCTTCAGCCCCAGTGGGTGATGGTGTGTGGAAAGGTGATTGTCCCCCAGGGTGATGAGCTCAGGGCGGGGTGAGCTGCCCCAAGGGAGTCCCTGGACTCACAAATTGGGGGATGGTGCTCCTGGCAGAAGCAGCAGCCTGAGTAAAGGGTTGGAGGCTTTGGAGAGCATGGCCTTGGCAGAGCCCAGTTCGGAATGAGTGGCACTGAGGGTTGAAAGGCAGGAGAGAGGCGGGCCGGCAAATGTGGGAACCTGCAGTGCCAGACCAGGGTGGAGTGTGGGCCTGGAATAGTGGGGGCCCAGGGGAAGCTGCGATGTGCTTCTGAGTGTTTGGAACAAGATCCTTGGGCTGTTGCAGGGTGAAACGGAGGATGGCCAGACCCAGAATTTTACAAACCAGCAACCAAAAAGCCAGGCGAAAGGGAACCACGAGTGCTGGATGGTTCCAGGGGTGCCCACCACTGTTGGCCTGGGATGGCTGGCCTGGGTGGATGTGAGTACTTTCCGTGGTCCTGGGGCTGGAGTGAGGCCCGGAACTCGGCCGCTTGTCTCTTCTCTAAGAAGCTTGTATCACTAGATCTCTCCTGGTAGAGATTTTGTCTTCTCCCAGGGAATCTGGTAAGGTGGGGCCTCTCAGATCACCGGCCCCCCAGGCTCCCCTCAGGGCTGTTCATTTATTCATGGGATAAATCAGCTTTGAGTCCTGTGTGCTTGACTTCTGGGCTCTGCAGATACAGCAGGGAACAAAACAGTGTGGCTTCTGTTCATAGCGATCCCAGGATGTGCTCAGGGGACATAAACAGTAGCCACTTTCAGAGCTTCCCTGGGGAGACATTCGGGTGTCCTCAGGGTGGGTCTCGTGGCTGTGCATGTGGGCACCAAAGCCACAGGGAGGGAAGGCTCTTGCTCCCGGCAGTGCAGCAGGGCCGGGCAGAGCGAGGGTGGGGTCCGGTCTCCTGCCTCTGTCTGGGGCCCCTCACACCTCTAATCCGTCCAGGGCCCAGCTGCCTATACCTCATGCCCCCAAGCAGGAGCCCCGAGGACAGGGGCAGCTGCCTCCCTAAGGATGGCCAGTGGCGTGGGCAGGTCATGGCCTGGAGCTCTGCCTGGGGACCAGCACCTCCCGAGGCCTCTGCTGCTGCCTCCCATGTCACCACATTGTCTTGGTGCAGCTGTGGGCCCCAAGGGGCCAGGTGTGAAAGCCGAGTCTCAACTGAAAAAGCAGCTGCTTCACCCTCTCCCCGTGCTGGGAAGTGTCAGCCTCTCCGGGCTCCTCAGTTGCTTCGGGTTGAGTTTTCCTTCCCTGTTGGCCTGCTGGGGAGCAGCTCTGCAGCGAGGCCACAGAGGTGGCCTGTGCCTACGATGCGGGTGGGTGGCCCAGGCTCCCCGCAGTGGCTCAGTGGCTGACCAGGTGCGCCCGCTGGCTGCTCTGTGGCAGGCGAGGGGCTTGTGAGCAGGCCAGGGTGCTGGGTCCTGGCTTCTGTGCCGCCTGACTTTTCCTGAAGGCCCCTCCTAGTCAGGAGCCACTGCCGCTTTTGCCCAGGCCTGCCGGGAGGCTCCACCCTGCTTGTGCTGTTGGTAAAGGCGGGCGGCCACCCTTCACCACAGAAGGCACCGGCAGAGGCTGGGGGACTCGGGCGTTCCTGCAGCTCTGACCCTGGGAGTGATTTGGGTGGGCTTGCCTGGGCCCATGGACCGGGACAGTGAGGGAATGGGACCTTGGTAGCACTCGTGAAGCCTCATGGCGGTGCCTTTGGGTTCTAGATGCCAGTTCTCCCTGTCACTGTTGAATCCGAGGTCTGGTTTGATGGGGGTGGGTGGGACACTGGGTACAGTGTCCTGGCTCACGAAGGCTGTGCAGGAGCCAGGTAGGGCCGAGCGGAAGAGGGGTGACAGCAGCCCCATGTACCAAGCATGCCTGGGGACCGTGGCAGGGGGCTCTTGTGCTCCTGCGTTGCACCTCACAGTACCCTCTGGGGAGCCGATTGGGTGGCTGTAAATAGCCCCACTTGACAGAGGAGGAGCCAGCCACAGCCTTCCTGCCAGCACGTGGAGGAGCCGGGCTCTGAACCCCGACGCTGGTGCCAGGGCCCTGCAGGACGTGCTGCTTCCCACAGGCTTGCTAGGTGTGTGCGCTGCATGCGGAGGTGCTGTGCCCTGGGCCTGGCCTGTGCATTTGATGCCGAGGCACTTACCTGGTTTGGTCCCTGCCCTGGGCAGGTACGTGCAGCCCCACTGCCGGGTGGAGTCATCTCTTTACAAACGGCCTTGGGAAGAACCACAGCCGGCATCTTTCCTTGATCACGGGTATCCTGGAGGGTGAGGCCATGTCATCCTGCTCGGTCACCTGATGTGTCCCCTCTGCCTGCAGGTGCTGCGGCCAGGTGGGACCTCTGCATTGATCAGGCTGTGGTCTTCATCGAAGATGCTATTCAGGTCGGTGGCACCTGCTCCCTGTGGCCGGGCCTGGGGGGTGGCCGCCCTCCGATTGGCTCGCCCCTCCAGGGGCGACTGACTGGGTCCAAGGCCTCCATTGCTGGACTGTAGGTTAAGAGAACTGAGGGTGGAGCCTCTGGGCACGGCTCTTCGTCAGTCCCCGGAGGACTTGTCTTCTGCATCCTGGACGCATTTGCTGCTTTGATGCACCGTGTTCTGGGGCCTGTTGTGGACCACCCCATTCTAGGTCCCGGGTGGGTGGGGGCATCCTGGAGGATGACACAGCTGCACGGGGCGTGGGAGGGTCAGCCTTGCACAGAGAAGAGAGAGCCTCGCAGGCAGACACGGGCACAGCTGTGCTCTCAGCAAGTGTTCCCTGAGCGTTTGCTCACGCACCCACCCACCCCGGGTGTGTGGCCTGTGAGGTCTTGTGTGTTGGGCAAACCTCGTGGTTTGTGATGGTGTGGGCCTGATGGGTCAGGGCTGGCCATGTCCACACGCTGAAGCGTCCCCTGTGATCCACAGCCTGAGACTTGGGCCTGTCTCTTGTGTGGTGTGGGGCTCGGGTCACGGCCCACCCTGCATGCACCCGTGTCATGCCTCATGTGACTTTTCGCTTGTAGTACCGCTCCATCAACCACCGGGTGGATGCCAGCTCGATGTGGCTTTACCGACGGTATTACTCGAACGTATGCCAACGGTGAGAACGCACCCATGTGGAACTCAGGGTTCCTGCCGGCTTGCGTGGCGGGGGAGGCTGGCCCCCACCTGGGGATCACCTGGTCTCAGGGTCCAGGCAGGCTCCCCACTACATAGATAGGGTGGTTACCATCATCCTCTCTGGAAAGGAGACGGCCTGTGATGGCAGGCTCCTTCTACAACAAGGGTTCCTTTCTGGAATGCTGTGGTCAGCCCTCGGCAATAGAGCTTTGAGCAGATTCGTGATCTCCCCAGTCACGAGTGTCCACGCTCAGGCAGCGCCAACTCCCGTGCTTCGGACTGGGGAAGCTCCTGACCAGCCTCTGGGCCCTGAGGGCTGCTGGCTCCTGTGTTTTCATGTTTCTGTCCCCTTTCCAGGACTTTGAGCTTCACCATCTTCTTGATCCTGTTTTTGGCTTTTATCGAGACCCCATCCTCACTCACCAGCACGGCGGACGTGCGCTACCGCACTGCCCCCTGGGAGCCGCCCTGTGGCCTGACCGAGAGTGTCGAGGTGCTCTGCCTGCTGGTCTTTGCGGCCGACCTCTCTGTGAAGGTGAGGCGGGCGCCAGGCCCTCTATGTGCTGCCCCGGCCTCCCAGCGCCTGGCCGCTGCTCTCCTGGTTTATTGCTGATTCTCTGGAGTGAGCTGCCTTTTCCCCAGACTTTGTACTTTGACCCGGTGAGCAAGGCACACTTTCTTGGACAAGCAAGTGCCTGAGGCAGAGGCTATGTCAGCTCTCCTCCCTCTCCACCATGCAAACTGAGGCCAGTGTGCCGTCAGCTCTCCTCCCTCTCCACCATGCAAACTGAGGCCAGTGTGCCGTCAGCTCTCCTCCCTCTCCACCATGCAAACTGAGGCCAGTGTGCCGTCAGCTCTCCTCCCTCTCCACCATGCAAACTGAGGCCACTGTGCCGTCAGCTCTCCTCCCTCTCCACCATGCAAACTGAGGCCAGTGTGCCGTCAGCTCTCCTCCCTCTCCACCATGCAGACTGAGCCCAGTGTGCCATCAGGGGTTGCACAGGCTGGCAGGGCCTCTGGGAACAGTCCAGTGTCTGCAGTGCTGCTGTAAGGAGAGGTCCCAAGTGAATAAGTGAGGCCCAGGTGGTCCCTCCTCAAGGCTCACCCTGCCACCCCAAAGAGAAGAGGAGAGGAGGTGGGCGTGGGGCAGAAAGGGGTTTCTTATGCACACAGCAGCTGCTGCATGTTTGACTCTGGGTTCTGCCTGTGACGCACGTCCTCCCACAAGCTGGAGGTGGGCATTTGGTGCTCACCTAAGCTTCTGAGCCTCGTCAGAGACTTAGTGCCTTTCCAGGGAGGTGCAGGCTACGTTTTCTATTTTTGTCAAACAGTGATTCCAGTGCTGCGGTCTCAGGGGCCCCCACATCCATGCCCATGGTGTTAGATCAGGCCCTGGCTGCAGCTGTCCTCAGCGCCAGCCCTGCCGCTCCTTGGCTGGGCCTTGGGCTCACGTGGCTTCCTGGTCGCGTGGGGCCTCTGCCCGGCACTGCCCTGTAGTCCCTTGTGGGCAGGGCGGGCTGTGTGCCGACCGAGGGTTGTGGCTGGATGCTGGTGTGTGTGATTGCAGGCCCCGGGCAGTTTCTCATTTCTTCCTTTGTAGCTTATCATGTGGTTAGCAGGTCTGGGGGTTTTTCAACTGGAACTGAAACTGGCAAGAGGTTGTCATTAGCGTTTTTTGAATGGCTGGTGTGTTTGAGAAGTGTCAAAAGGTGAGAGAGGGTACATTAGCAAGCTGTGACCTCTGGGGGCTGTCTTTTATTTTATTTTATTTATTTATTTTGAGACACAGTCTCGCTCTGTTGCCCAGGCTGGAGTGCAGTGGTGCAGTCTTGGCTCACTGCAACCTCCACCTCCTGGGTTTAGGTGATTCTCCTGCCTCAGCCTCCCCAGCAGTTGGGAATACAGGCGCGTGCCACCACGCCTGGCTAATTTTTTGTATTTTTAGTAGAGACGGGTTTCACCATGTTAGCCAGTATGGTCTCGATCTCCTGACCTCGTGATCTGCCCGCCTCGGCCTCCCAAAGTGCTGGGATTACAGGTGTGAGCCACTGTGCCCGGCCGTCTTTTATTTATTTATTTATTTTTGAGACAGAGTCTAGCTCTGTCGCCCAGGCTAGGGTGCTGTGGCATGATCTCAGCTCACTGCAACCTTCGCCTCCTGGGTTCAAGTGATTCTCCTGCCTCAGCCTCCCAAGTAGCTGGGATTACAGGTGCCTGCCACCATGCCCGGCTAATTTTTCTATTTTTGGTGGAGACAGGGTTTCACCATGTTGGCCAGGCTGGTCTCAAACTCCTGACCTTGAGTGATCCGCCCACCTCGGCCTCCCAAAGTGCTGGGATTACAGGCGTGAGCCACCGCCCTCTGGGGACTTTCTTGATGGTGGGAAATGGCAGTTAGGTAAGGGAAGAACAGACCAGACCTCACTTCCCAAGCTGCCTTGCTGTGGCGGCGGAGACCTGCCCACTGAGCCGGTACTCTTCTAGCCTTTTCCAGAGTGCATTCCATGTCTTCTCAGCCTGCACAAGGTGGTTGTTAGATAGGCAGAACAGGCAGGAGCCTCCCATTACTGATGAGGACCCCAGGCCAGAGAGCTTTGGTGCTGCCTGAGACTGCACAGCGAGTCCCTAGCAGGCTTGGGCGGGAGCTCGGGCCTCCTGACTGCTGCTCTGCGTCCCGTGGGGACCACACTGTTGTGGAGGCGCACCCTGCTCTGGTCGCCTGGTCCCTGCCCTGCGCACCGTCATTCTCTGGCTGCAGGGCCAGCGTGTGGGGCTACTTGCTGCTCACCCGCCCGTCTCTCTTGCAGGGTTACCTGTTCGGGTGGGCCCATTTCCAGAAAAACCTTTGGCTGCTGGGCTACCTCGTGGTGCTGGTGGTGTCTCTGGTGGACTGGACCGTGTCCCTGAGTCTCATGTGTCATGAGGTAGGTGGTGAGGCAGCCCTGAGACAGATGGAGAGATCTGGGGCTGGTGTGGGTGCAAGGCCCACGGGGGTGCTGGGATGGAGCCCTGAGCCCGCCAGCCATCCTGCCCACCCGCCCAGCACTGCCCACCTCCCATGGCACTTCCTTCACTTGTTGGCTGGGGATCCTTGTTCCTGTCTCACAGATGAAGACACGGAGGCCTGGACCGGCACAGGGTTCCTCCTGGCTCGCCCTGTTTTTGAGGGCGGACCTGGGAGTGAGCTCCAAGACTTCTGCCTCCCGGCTCTCCGCTCTCTAGCTGAAGGCCTCGGCCGTCCAGCCCCGGATGAGAGCGCCACACCAGGGCCTCACCATGCCCCGTAGTCACAAGCCCCAAGCTCTGTGAGGTCTGACAGTGAGAAAGCCCCCTCACCCGGCCACACTCAGCCCTTTCCACCGCAGTGCCTTGGTTTCCCCTCAGAGCACCCAGAAACACCCCCTGGGCTTTGGGAGAATAGAGCTGGGAGAGGTGGGTGCGGAGTCAGCAGAATCCACTGGGGTCTGTCGGGAAGCAGAGCCCCACAGGTGCCTTGTGGAGAGAATGAACAGAGGGCCTTAAACAGGCTCCGAGAAACCAACAGTGAAAGGAGCCCAGTGGAACCCAGAACCGCCGGGAGCAGTCCCACTCATGGGCAGGGGATGGGGGAGAGATGGGGGTTGTTAGCACCTGGAGGCCCAGGGGAGGGGCCCATAGAGCTGGGACCTTGCCCTCTGTCCTCTGGGAGGGGGTGCTGTCTGGTGGGCGCTGGTGCCTCCCAGAAGCTCAATGAGGTTGGTCCTAGCAGTGCTGATGGGGGGGCTGGAAGCTCCAGGTGCAGCTGATAGGAACAGCCCAGTAAGTGCATCTCCTGTCCCCGCCTGCCCCAGGGCCCTGCTGGCAGGACCTGGTGGGGAGTAGCTGCTGAGGAGAGCTGGAGCGGGCGGCATCGCAGCCCACAGCACGGCAGAGCGGAAGGGTGGCTGGAGGGCAGCCCCGCTGTGCTGCTGCGGGGCCTCCGTGGCCACCTCCTTCCTGTCTCCCTGACTCGGCAGCTTCCCGCAGCTTCCTCCCTGCAAAGGGAGAGCCTCTTGCGTGACTGCCCCAGCAAAGGGAGCGAGGATGGCCCTCCCACCGCCATTTCTGAGTTACGGTTGTGGCAGCTGTATCATGTTCTGTAACTTACAGGCTAAATTGTAAGCCACACCAAGAATCCTTATATGAAATTAGGATGGGGAAGGAGACAGGAAAAAGAGACACAGGTCTATGTTACAAGCAAGGAAGAAAACGAATAAAGGCCTGGTTTTATACCTGGCCGTGGGCCCTGCCTGGATCTCTTCTGCCACCTGCTCCGCGCTCCCTTCGCCTCCGCCAGCTCCCCACCTGGCCCGGGTTTTTCACCTGGCACAGGGACTGGACCTTCCTCCCTGAGGGGCCCGAGTCCTTGGTGGTCCTGCCTTTGGAAGGCTGGAGTTTTCTGCTAACTTTTCCAATGGGACATAGGAGTAAGAGGTGGCCCAGAGGACCCCCACCCAGCCCTCCCTGCTGTTCTCAGTGGCAGCAGCCAGCCTGCCCGCTCACCCTGCTGGCACAGCAGCCCTCTTTCCATGAACAAGCTATGGTCCAGCATGTGTCCCGATGGAAGCATCCCCACCTTGGGAGTGGATATTTCCAGAGCGGGGACCCAGAATGGGGGAGGTGGGAAGTGGAAAGCTGGCCATCCACCTGTGCCTCTTCACCATGTTCACTCCCATTGCCCTTGCCTGGGTCCCAGTGGGTCCTGGCTGGGGGAGAGACAGCCCCGCCAAGTGGCCTCTGGTTCAGAGCCTGTGCTGTGCCCTGTGACCCTAAGCTGACAGCATTGCTGAGTCTTCCTAAGGCTCTGGGACCCTTCCCGCAGCCAGCTACTGTGGGGCCGCACCGGGGCTGCCCCAGCTCTTTCACCTGAAGCAGCATTTGCAGGGCTGTGAGTGGGACACAGTGCCCCACAGTTCATTCCCAGGTCCTGGGATGGTGCTGGGAGAGGCGTTGGGGGCAGGGCAGGCAGATTCATAACCTGCATGCCTGTCTGTCCAGGGAGGACAGATGAGCGATGGTTGTGGGCAAGGGCCCCTCTGTTGTCAGGGGGCTGTCTCGGGCTGGTGCCTGGCCCTGCCTCTGGCTGAGTGGTTGTGCTATTGGCACCAGGCATAGCCTCCGTGTCTGTCGTGGTGGTTGCTTTGTGTGTGGTGGAGGGAGTTAGGAGCAGGGTAGCTGAGGGAAGAGGCCTAGCTGCATCCACAGGATGCCTGGTCCTGGCCAGAGAGCCTCCTCTCCGCGATGCCCATGGTGGGCGTTCACGTGGGGCACCAGCTCCTTAGGCCACGTGCCCTGCAGAAAAGCTCGTTCAGAGCAGCTGGTCCACATACTTCCTCCCAGACCTCGTGCCCAGTCTTCCACTCTTCTCTCTCCACGCCCCTGTCCTCCACCTGGGAACGTCCCCTTTCTCAGTCCACACAGGGGACCGCCCAACCCTGCCCACTGCAGAGCTTTCCCTTCCGCAGCATCCGTGCAGCGCTTTCTTGATGGAGGCTGAAATGCGTGTGTGTGTGTTTCCGGCTGGGCCGGCTATCATTCAGCACGTCTGCAAACCAGGCCTGAGGTTTTCCTCTGTGGCCAGCTGTCCAGTCATAAAGAACTCCTACAGGCATGGGGTGGCTTGCAGGGAGGACTGGGTGCCCTCCAGCCTTGTGGCCGAGTGGGTTGGATAATACGGAGGCTGACGGTCACTGTTGGGTTTTGCTCGTTCACTCTTGTCTTTGCCAGGGCTGTTTGGACGTGGTTTTTCCTCAAGGCCTTGGGTCTGAGGGTCCCAGGGGCTTGACTGGCATTGTGGTTGGTTGTCCTTGGAGGCTGGTCACCTGGATATACCTTCCCATCCTTATAGAGGCCTCATGGCCCCAGCTGTCAAGGGAAGGCCCTCAGGTTGGGCTCTTGTGTCTGGGGAAGCTGTGCTATGGTCTGTGTCTGACTACAGGTGAGGGTGCAAGTTCCTGGGCAGGGGAGGGGACCCAGCAGCACCTTCAGCACCTCCTTGGCCTGTAGAGGGGCTGAAAGAAGGCTTTGTTATCAGGCCCTAAGACCAGAGTTTCCAACCAGTGGGCAATGAATGGGTTCCGGGTGAGCTGGGCGCACAGGGCAGGGGCCAGAGCCCTGAGCAGTTCTCTGTTCACCACTGTTCTCTTGGCCTTCTCAGTCCTGCGCCAGGCCCTGGGGTCCCTTTTGAGAATGGTGATTCACTTGGAGTGAGCGCTGGGGATCAGTCACTTGCAGATGTTCTGGAGGGCCTGCCGTGCTGCTGCTGGCTGGACCTTGGTGAACAGAATAGGCAGGTCTCTTGTCCTCTGAGACCCCCTTCTGGAGTGAGAGAGAGACTGCCAGCGCACAGAAGTGCCAGACATAGAGTGTGATTCCCAAGTGTGGTGGTGGGTGCCATGCCGGAGAGGAGCCCGGCAGCCCTGGGAGAGGCGGCGTTCTGCAGGTTGCGGGGGCTGAGCCGGCCGGCTGGGCAGACACTGGCAGCTTGAGGGCCGTGGCCTGTGAGGTCTGGGAAGGGGCTGGACTGACTGGCTGGGCCTGTTCCGTGGACCCCGGAGGCCATGGGCAGAGCTGTGGGCAGCTGTCGGAGGGTTTTGGTTTTGTGCAAGGAGCTGACAGCTCTGCGTTTCTAAAACAAGATACTGATGAGGATGCGAGACTGCAGTGGAGAGCGTGGATTTGAGATTGACAGGCGCCAAAGTGTAAACGAGATACTCAAGGGACTGAATCCAGGTGTGAGGCAGAGAGAGGAGGTGGGGGCAGGGTGCCCAGCACAGGCGGATCGGGCAGTGCGGGGACCCACAGGGCAGCTGGGAGCACCAAGGTAGCTGTGTCTGGTGCTGAGGGCGCCAGGCAGGATGGGAAGGTGCTCATGGGGACCCCCAGGTGGGTCCCAGTGGCCAGGAGGGGAGGATGGGCTGGGATAGGAGCAGGGGAGTGAATGGAGGGGAGGGCAGGGAAACGTGGCATGATGGAAGCTGTGAGAACACTGATGTGTGATGGTTGGGGCAGAAGGTGGTGATTGAGCCAATCCTGAGAGGGCTGGGGTGGGTTGACAGGACTGTGGGTGGTGGCCGTGGGTGGGCCCTTCTGTCCTCACAGAAGGAAGGCAGGGAAGATGGGGATACCTGTGAGAGTGTGTGTGTGTGAGTGTGAATGTGTGTGTGAGTCTGTTTTGCTTGTCCATAAAGCAAGACCTGAGGCTGGGTATTAATAGAGAAGGGGTTTATTTGGCTCACGGCTCTGTAGGCTGCATGGGAAGCATGGTGCTGGCGTCTGCTTCTGATGAGGCCTCAGGAAGCATCCACTCATGGCAGAAGGAGACGGGGAGCAGGTGTGTCACATGGCGAGAGAGGCCCCCAGACTCCTTTTAACAACCAGATCTCTCGTGAACCCCTCACCTGAAGTCATTGCTGCAGGGAGGGTACCAGGCTGTTCATGAGGGATCCACCCCACGACCCAAACCCCTCCTGCTAGATCCCGCTTCCAACACGGGGAGTCAGATTCAACGTGAGATTTGGAGGGGATGCACATTCACACCGTGTGAGTGTTGAGCGTGGGAGCAGTGAGGCTGGAGGGCGCTGTGTGAGTGTGGGGGTGTGGAGGTGGGGCTCCTGGAGGCAGGGTCTGTGTCTGGGAGGGGAAGGCTTGGAGATGGGGACACAAGGGGAGGCGGGTTGAGGGGTGAGGAGGCGGGGATGGTACCCTGAGAAGCCAGGTGTGCTGGGCAAGGCAGGAGGGTACCAAGGGAGGCATGGGACCACCACCCTTCCAGCTGTGTCCTGGGTGGGCAGAGGGGAGGATGGCCTTGGACAGGGACAGAGACAGGTGTTAGGATTGGGGAACCTGTGTGTGCAGTGCCCAGGAGTTGGGAGATGGGTAGTGGGGAGGCCTGTGACAGGGAAGGACTGCAGAGCATGTGGCCTGGAACAGGTCTCAAGGCCAGCTCTGGAGCCAGGCCCTCCACTTTGAGCTCAGTGACTCTGGAGTGGCCCCCAGGGCACTGGGGTCTCTGAACCGTGTGCCCATCTGGGATGGTCGGTGAGGGGTAGAACTAATAAGCACTTGACGTGGTCCTCAGTTTGCTGGGTCTCTTCCAGCCCCTGCGGATCCGCCGGCTTCTCCGTCCCTTCTTCCTGCTGCAGAACTCCTCTATGATGAAGAAGACCTTGAAATGCATCCGCTGGTCGCTGCCGGAAATGGCCAGGTGGGCTCTTGGTGCTCTGGGCTCGCAGGGTTGGGAAGGGGCTCTCTCTGCCCCGGGCCACGTGGTTGCGGGTGGGGTCCACCGGAGTCTCATCTTGGACTGCGTGCTCCGCATCCCTGGCTGGCTGGTGCTGGTGTGGGGAGGCTGCTGGGGAGCTTTTGGGGTCTCTGTGGTTCCAGCAGTTCCCCAGAAGCCTCCCAGCAGCCTTCGAGCTAGGGCCAGGGCTGCAAACACCGCGGCCCCAGCTCAAAGGCTGCTGAGTCCCATGGGCACTCTCTCCGATGGGTCTCCTCTTGTCCCCTCTGTGGCTGTGCCCTGCCTCTCCCCTCTGCCGTCCCCTCCCACTCATGGTGTCGGCGTGCTGCCAGCCTAGACTTCATAAAGCTGAGCTGCTCCTGACGGCACCCCTGCTTGGAAGCCCTCGTGGCTCTTGTTGCCACTAGAAGCGTGGGGCTCTCTCCCTGCGCCCCAGGCCCAGCCTCCATCCAGCCTCGGCTCACCCCTGGTCCCGATCCCCTGCCGCCCTCCGCTCTTGCCAGTGGCAGCGTTGCCCGAGTCCCTAGTGGCTCACGTGCTGACCCCTCACCATCCAGCTCAGGTGGATGGAAGTGGCCTCCCCTCTGAGAGCCCTGGGTCCTTGGATGCTGTCTCAGCTGGGCCCCCAGGGTTTCATTTGTCACTGTCAAAGAAAGGACCCTGCCAGGGCAGGACCAGGCCTTTCCTCTGGGCCCCATGAGCTGAGCATGAGGCGAGGCCCTTGGGGAGAGGGGGACCCAGCTGCTGCCTGGATCCACCCCAGCTGCTGCAGACTCCTGGGCGCTCCTGTCACCGAGCCCTGCAGGCAGGTCAGGTGTCCCTGCCTGCCCGCCGCCTGGCCCAGGCTGAGTGCCGTGCTCTCCCCCAGCGTCGGGCTGCTGCTGGCCATCCACCTGTGCCTCTTCACCATGTTCGGAATGCTGCTGTTCGCCGGTGGGAAGGTAGGGCGCCTGTGGTCAGGGTCTGGGAATGGGGCTGCCCTGTGCTGTGACTAACAGAGGGGGCTGGGCTGGTGTCTGCTGCCCTGGCCTAACCCATGTGCGGACTCTGTCCAGTAATAGCAGTGGCCCATCTGGGGTCCAGGAGTCTGCCTTTGGGTGGCCACAGTGCTCCACCACCCCACTGCCCAGACACCTGTCTGCCCTGGGGTCTCCTGGGCTCAGGGCCACTTGTCCTTTGTCCTGGCTGCCCGCTCCCACCCTCCTCTGCTCCCTCCCATCCTGACTCAGTTCCCCTATCCTCCTTACCACTTCCCTCCCTCCCTCCCTATCCCCCGCCCCTCCCCGCCCTTCCCCGCCAGGCTGTTCACTGAGGGTGGGTCCTCTGGCTTCTCCTCCAGCCCTGTTCATCCTTCCTGACAACCAGGCTTGCCCTGTACCCTCTCTGACTGCAGCCCCCAAGGCTGCGCTGGCCTATTGGGAGGGCCCTCACCTCCCACGCCCTCTCCTGCCAGTAGTCTCTCCCACCACTAGTCTCTCCCACCATATCCTCCTCTGCGGCTGCCCCAGGGCCCAGCAGCTCGTTGCTGTGTGGAGGCGTCTTCCTGTCCCCCCACCCTGCTCCAGTGCTATGTGTTTGTCCTCCTGTCCTGGCCGAGGGCACCATCCTTCTTGGGGCTGGGGCCACGCTGCGTCTCTGCTGCTTTGTTGTGGGAGTGGACAGTGCTCAGCCTGCGCTGCTGTTCCTGTTTGTGGCCCTGTTGGGGTTTGGTGTGTGTTGTCCAGAAGGGGAAGGCTGAAGCCCGTGTTCTCACCCAGGGCGGAAGCGGTCATTGAGCCCCTGTGTGGCTCTGCATGTGTGTGTGGAGTCTGCATGTCTGTGTGCATGTTTGTTTGTATGTGTAGGTGTATGGTGTTTATGTCTGTGTGCGTGTTTGTATGTGTGCATGTGTAGTGTCTGTGTGCATGGTGTCTGTATGTCTGTGTGCGTGTTTGTATGTGTGCATGTGTAGTGTCTGTGTGCATGGTGTCTGTATGTGTGCGTGTGTGGTGTCTGTGTGCGTGGTGTCTGTATGTCTGTGTGCATGTGGTGTCGTGTGTGTGGTGTGTCTGTGTGCATGCATGGTGTCTGTATGTCTCTGCGTGCGTGGTGTCTGTATGGCTGTGTGCGTGTGCATGTGTGTGCGTATCTCTGTGTGTATGTGTGTGTTTGTGTGCCTGTCTGTGGGTGGTGGGGGCAGCTGGGTTGTGGAGATGGAACCGGCTGACAGAATCTCAGGCCCTCCTCTGTGTGACCGTCCAGTGACCGCTGCAGTAGCGCTGTTTGCCAGAGCCTGTACCAGGTGGATGGTGTCAGTGTGGGTGCTGGAAGTGGCATCAGCCTCGGCCTTGAGGCCAGGGTGTGGTCCTCGGCCCCGGGAAAGCCGAGTGTCCCATCCTGAGGCACCTGGAAGGGTTGGCTCCTCCTCCAGGCGTGGGTTTCTGCCCCACGAAGGGGACCTAGGGGAGCAAGGTGTACCTTGTGTGAGGGGTGCGTGCTTGTCGTGGTCTTGGCAGGAGTCTGGATCCCTGTCCGAGGCAGGACTTGAGAGGAGCGTGGGATGGTACCCGGCCCGTCCTGCCTTCCTTCCCTGGCCATCATGCCCTGCCAGCCTGGCCTGGGGCGGTAGCCAGGCTGTGCTTCTGGGTGCAGTGGCCGCCTTGCTTTAGCTACCTTTGTGAGTGCGGTCCAGAGCCAGCCTGCTTGTCCTCTGCTGGCTTTGCTCGTTGTGAAGCTCCAACCTGGATTGATTTCCAAGAACCAGGGTTGGTGTTGGGGTGTGTGGTCTCCCAGCAGCCGTGATGGTGCTGTCCCATTTTACAGATGTTTCTCAGGTCGGGGCTGTGGGCTGGCTCGGGTCCATCGTCGCTGGTTGTGGCAGGTTGGGCAGGAGCCCAGGGCTCCTCTGTGTCCCTGCAGAGCTGTGGCTTGGGCTGGGCAGGAGGTATGGGAAGTCATGCCTAGGGTCTGGAGCTGAATTGTAGAGGAGGAGCGTGAGGCCTGCTGGGAGGTACACAGTGTGGGGTGGGAGATGGCCCGGGGCAGGGCCACCTGCCTTGGGGAGTTCTGTCGGCTCTATGGACCTCAGCGTCTGTTAGGTGGTGTGCCTCAGCTGGCTCGAAGCCTGGCCCTAAACCTTGCTCCGTGGGCGCTCGGTGGGTTGCTTTACGTTTGGGAACGTGGTGGTTTGACTGGGTGAGGGTGGGATGGGGGAGGCCCGGGAGGCCTGGACCCAGTGCTCTGGTCCTGCTGTCCCCGGTGACTGCTGGAGGCCAGCCTGCCCTCCAGGCCTCGGAAGGCCTTGCTCTGCTCCTCCACTCTGGCTTGGGCTGAGGCCCAGGAGGGGCCCGCCTAGCTCTCCCCAGCAGGGGAGCCTGTCCCTACCCGTGGCTCTGTGCCTGACAGCGCTGCCTGCCTTCTAACTTCCTCTCAGTGGCCCCTGTGCCCCCTCCCCCAGCAGACTGTGGAGTCTTCACCAATTAGCTCACGTGTCCTTGGGAGCCCCTGACTGGACAGACGAGGGGACAGTGCCATTTTATAGGTGAGGCCTTGGAGGCCTCAGTGCTATTGATGCGGCTGTGAGGCAGGAAGGGCGGCCTGTGCGACAGAGAGTGGCCATCACAGGTGCCTCCATGCCAGGGCCTGCCTGTGGGGTTGCCCCTTGCCCAGCAGCTGGGATTGTGGCTTTGAAACGATCCCTAAGAGAGGAGGTTGCTTTGTGTGCCAAGTCCCGCTGTGCCACCTGCCCCCACAGTTCATACAACCAGTCTGGTTTGCGGGAACCACCCATCTTCCAGCTGGGGGGTCTGGAGGCTTGGTAGGCAGAGGGTGCCCACGAGCCTGGCCCCAGTGAGAGCCCCGGGCCCGGAGTCTCAAGCGGAGTTGCTTTCCGAGCAGAAACACTGCATGTGCCAGCTGTGTTTTGTGGCTGGGACCCCTCTCAGGAGGGAGAGAGGATAGGGACTCCAGTGTGGATGCCCCCTTACCAATGGCTGTGATTCGCCACAGCCACGAGCACAGTGCCACTGAGTCCCGTGGGTGGCTATGGGCGGCCGTGGGCCCTGACACACAGCCTCTAGGGCAGGCTTCACGAAGGGTCCAACCTATCTCACCCTGGCAGCCTGGGCCCCTCTGCTCCTCCTGCCCCTCCTGCCTCTGCCCCGTAGCCTCACTGCTTGCACAGTGCATGGCAGAGTCGGCTGCGAGCAGGCGAGGTGGCCTGAGGGAGGTCACTAGGCTGGCTGAGGGCTTTTTGCTGTGGTTCTGAGCCGGCCTGCTTCCAGGCACCGTGTCCATGCGGGTGAGCGGTCTCCCTGGGTGCCCACTCTTGCGCCCGGAGATCCTGAGTTTGGTCCTGTCTGGCCATGAGCTCAGCCTGCTGGGAGGCCACAGGGAGATGCAGGCTGGGCGGCGGGTGGATGGTTCCAGCCGATTGGGTCTGGGGCCTGGAGCTCAGCCTGTGGGGTGGGGACACAGTGGTGCCCTGGAGCTGCCGCTTCTGCTCTCAGCAGGATGATGGGCAGGACAGGGAGAGGCTGACCTACTTCCAGAACCTGCCTGAGTCTCTGACTTCCCTCCTGGTGCTGCTGACCACGGCCAACAACCCCGATGGTGCGTGCAGGGCCAGGGAGGGACCGTGGGGGTCGGTGAGCCCAGCACTGGGGGGCCGGTTTGGGCTGCTGAGCCTTAGAACCCAGTGGGAGTTTCTGAGGCCTTTTTATCGATAAGTGGAGAAGAAAGGGTGACATTTTCCTTCCTCCCCTTCTTTTCCTATCTCTTCTTTTTTTGTCTTGGTTTTCTTCTCCCTCTCTCTTGTCCCTTCTCTTTCCTTCTTTCCTTTTCTGTCTCATGACTTTGCTTTCTCACTCCCTCCTCCCTTTTTCTTTTCATCTCCTCTTCTTCCTTGTCTTCTCACTCCTCTGAGAAGCTGAAAGTGGCTGGTGTTCTTCATAGGGCGATGATGGCAGTGGTCAGAGGGGTCTCCTGGTGCCGTCCTGCTGGAGCTCCACACACCCACGCTCCTGTTGCTGCCGAGGTTCAGCTGTGGGAGCCACTGGGCAGCAGCATGTGAGGGCCAAGGGTCTTACTGGCCACGACGCTCACCCTGTGTGATGCTCATGGGGCCTCCACTGCTCAGGTGCAGGTGTGGCCAGGATGGAGGCCACAGTCCTGGGCTTGGCTGTGGCCCAGCCACCCTGGCTGGTGCCTTTCATCTTGCGGACCCTGAGTGCTGTCTCTTGTGTCCTCTGAGTCCTAGGAAGTGACCGCACTGGGAACAGGACTGTCTGAGTCCTAGCAAGTGACCGCAGTGGGAGCAGGACTGTCTGAGTCCTAGCAAGTGACACAGGGGGAGCAGGACCGTCTGAGTCCTAGCAAGTGACCGCAGTGGGAGCAGGACCGTCTGAGTCCTAGCAAGTGACCGCAGTGGGAGCAGGACCGTCTGAGTCCTAGCAAGTGACCGCAGTGGGAGCAGGACCGTCTGAGTCCTAGGAAGTGACCGCACTGGGAGCAGGACCGTCTGAGTCCTAGGAAGTGACCGCACTGGGAGCAGGACCGTCTGAGTCCTAGGAAGTGACCGCAGTGGGAGCAGGACTGTCTGAGTCCTAGCAAGTGACTGCAGGGGGAGCAGGACTGACTGTGGGGAGGGCTGCAGGGAGGCTTTCAGCTCTGTGTGCAGAGGGACATCCTTGATAGGTAGGGAGTTCCCCGTCCTGGAGGGTGTGCGAGCAGAGGCAAGAGATCGAATTTGGACAGGAAGGCCTTTCAGCCCTCCCAGGAGACCTCCTTTCTTTTTTTTCCTTTTCTTTCTTTTTTTCTTTCTTTCTTTTTTTTTGTTTGAGATGGTGCCACGCTCTGTCACCCAGACTGGAGTGCAGTGGTGCAATCTCGGTTCACTGCAACCTCCACCTCCCAGGTTCAAGTGATTCTCCTGCCTCAGCCTCCCGAGTAGCTGGGTTTACAGGCATAAGCCACCACGCCTGGCTAATTTTTGTATTTTTAGTAGAGATGGAGTTTCACTATGTTGGCCAGGCTGGTCTCGGAATTCCTGACCTCAAGTGATCCACCCGCCTCAGCCTCCCAAAGTGCTGGGATTACAGGCGTGAGCCACCACGCTCAGCAATGGAGACCTCCTTTCTATTGCAAAAGCAAATAGTGTAGCGTCAGGATGGGAGTGGGATCGGGTACTGAGGTTGTCCGTTTCTGTTATTTCTTTTTTCTTTTAGTGATGATTCCTGCGTATTCCAAGAACCGGGCCTATGCCATCTTCTTCATAGTCTTCACTGTGATAGGTGAGTGCAGGTAACGTGGCCAGCATTTTGTGACAGGATCCCGAGAGCTCAGGGACCGATACACCCTGCTGCCTCCACGACCTGAAACTTCACATCCGTGTTTTTCACTCCAGAGATCACCCCAGGGATCCCCCGCCAACAGCTTTTAACCCCAGGGATCCCCCACCAACAGCTTCACCCGAGGGATCCCCCACCACACGGCTTTACCCCAGGGATCCCCCGCCAACAGCTTCACCCCAGGGATCCCCCACCAACAGCTTCACCCGAGGGATCCCCCACCAACAGCTTCACCCCAGGGATCTCCCACCAGCAGCTTCACCCCAGGGATCCCTCACCAACAGCTTCACCCCAGGGATCCCCCACCAACAGCTTCACCCCAGGGATCCCTCACCAACAGCTTCACCCCAGGGATCCCCCACCAACAGCTTCACCCCAGGGATCCCCCACCCCACGGCTTCACCCCAGGGATCCCCCGCCAACAGGTTCACCCCAGGGATCCCCCACCAACAGCTTCACCCCAGGGATCCCTCGCCAACAGGTTCACCCCAGGGATCCCCCACCAACAGCTTCACCCGAGGGATCCCCCACCAACAGCTTCACCCCAGGGATCCCCCACCAACAGCTTCACCCGAGAGATCTCCCACCAGCAGCTTCACCCCAGGGATCCCCCGCCAACAGGTTCACCCCAGGGATCCCCCGCCAACAGCTTCACCCCAGGGATCCCCCACCAACAGCTTCACCCCAGGGATCCCTCACCAACAGCTTCACCCCAGGGATCCCCCACCCCACGGCTTCACCCCAGGGATCCCCCGCCAACAGGTTCACCCCAGGGATCCCCCATGCCACGGCTTCACCCCAGGGATCCCCCACCAACAGCTTCACCCCAGGGATCCCCCATGCCACGGCTTCACCCCAGGGATCCCCCACCAGCAGCTTCACCCCAGGGATCCCCCATGCCACGGCTTCACCCCAGGGATCCCCCACCAACAGCTTCACCCCAGGGATCCCCCACCAACAGGTTCACCCCAGGGATCCCCCACCAACAGCTTCACCCCAGGGATCCCCCACCAACAGCTTCACCCCAGGGATCCCCCGCCAACAGGTTCACCCCAGGGATCCCCCATGCCACGGCTTCACCCCAGGGATCCCCCACCAACAGCTTCACCCCAGGGATCCCCCACCAACAGCTTCACCCCAGGGATCCCCCACCAACAGCTTCACCCGAGGGATCTCCCACCAGCAGCTTCACCCCAGGGATCCCTCACCAACAGCTTCACCCCAGGGATCCCCCATGCCACGGCTTCACCCCAGGGATCCCCCGCCAACAGGTTCACCCCAGGGATCCCCCATGCCACGGCTTCACCCCAGGGATCCCCCGCCAACAGGTTCACCCCAGGGATCCCCCACCCCACACTTTCTGTTCTGTCCCCACCATTGACCTCGTCATCCTCCCACCTGTGACTGCGCTGGCCAGGCCATGTTTCCATTTGATAGGGGACGCCCCCGGCGCTGTGCTATCCTGTGCCGGCCACCCTTGTGTTGGTTTTGCTGCTGTACTGGTGGCGCCCCTGACCGTGGCTGTCTCCTCTTGAAGGAAGCCTGTTTCTGATGAACCTGCTGACAGCCATCATCTACAGTCAGTTCCGGGGCTACCTGATGGTGAGCGAGCTCCCCCATGCTGGCTGTGCCTGGAGCTGCCGGGAGGCCAAGCAGGGTGTGGCTCGAGCTGAGCAGCTGGGTGACCCTTGCTGGCCAGGCCCCTGGTGGGATGGGAGGGCAGGGTTGCCACCTCTTGTGGATCAGCCGGGGATGCACATGTGTTGTTGCTCTAGCCACTGCCAGAGATGGCAACTCCCAGGACAGCGGACCCTAAACCCTCTTGAGGGGGAGCTGGGGGCGCCCCCAACACACAGAGGAGAAACGCGGCCCAGCATATTGCGCAGCACGCCCGTCAGACACCTTCCTGTGCGGCCTGTCCCGGAAGTCTGACCAATCCTCTCATTCCTGGGGGGTGAGGGGCTGTCCCCTGGCTGTGGGGAACTGGCCCCCCCACCAAGGCTGCCCAGACTCCCCCTCTGCCTGTTCCCCAGGGGAGGGAAGGGTCGGGGGTTCTGAGCTGGGGGAGGGCTGATCCTGCCGTTCATAGCCTTCCTCTTTGCAGAAATCTCTCCAGACCTCGCTGTTTCGGAGGCGGCTGGGAACCCGGGCTGCCTTTGAAGTCCTATCCTCCATGGTGGGGGAGGGAGGAGCCTTCCCTCAGGCGTGAGTGCTGGGCATGGACCCTCTTCTCCCTGAGGGTGGGCGCTATGGCTGCTGGGCAGGGGCCGGGTGTTCATTAGGGGCTTCTTGTGCTTGGCCTGTGCCTCACCCCTGCTGGCTGGCACCCGACTCATGGAAACCACCATGTCCCTGGCGCTCTGTGGTTCCCGGCGTCCTTGTCCTGAGTCCATGCCTTTGTCTTCGTGCCCCCCGGGGACCCTGGGCTGGTGAAGGGCCGAGTGGCCCGGCCTTCTTGTCCCCCTTTGTGCTCTTCTACCCTTCTGTGCTGACTTAGGCAGCAGAGCCAGAGGTGCGTGGGCCAGGTGTCCACACCACCATCCTGCTTGGAAATGAGGGCAGAGAGCTTGAGGGACATTGCAGTGGAAAGTTCTGGTCCTGACTGCTCATAGTGGTGAAGTCAGTTTGCGCCTTCTTGGGGGGACGGCAGTGGCAGGATGCTCGTTACAGGGGCTCTTGGTGTGGCTCAAGCTGCAAAGTGGCTTCATGGCAAAGCTCAAGCCAGACGCCAGGGCAGGAGGACCCAGGCCAGGGTTCCAAGGGAGCCGAGCTGGCTGTGCTCACCGGGCTGTGGGTTTTTCCCTGCAGAGTTGGGGTGAAGCCCCAGAACTTGCTGCAGGTGCTTCAGAAGGTCCAGCTGGACAGCTCCCACAAACAGGCCATGATGGAGGTACCCGCCCCCTGCTCCCAGCCTCCTCTGGGCTCCTCCCGGGAGGTCACTTGGGCCAGCAGCCCCTTTTCAAGACTAGGGGTGTGGCTTCAGGTCACCTGCAGCGTTCACAGCCCGTCGGGGTGGGGTTGGGGCTGGGGGCGCTCACCTTCGAGGGCGCTCACCTTCCCGTGCGCCCCTGCTGACCTGTGCTCCTTCCTGTGCAGAAGGTGCGTTCCTACGGCAGTGTTCTGCTCTCAGCTGAGGAGTTTCAGAAGCTCTTCAACGAGCTTGACAGAAGTGTGGTTAAAGAGGTAACTGGGGCCACAGCCGCCCAGGGTGGATAGTGGGGGCCTTCCGGTTTCCCCTGCCCTTGATCACCTGGGGAACTCTTCTAATGATCAGTGCTGGGATTCACCTGCCAGGGATCCTGGCTCCTAGTATGGGAACTGGGAATGGAAATCTCTTTGGCTCTTGGAGACTGGGGAGATTTTTATGAAATTCACCAGACCCCAGGAACTAGCCTGAGCCCAGCCCGACATGAAGGAGTCTTCCAAATGGTCTTCTCGGTTTCCATGACAGACTCTCCTTTTCCTGTCTGTCCTTCCTCAGGAGGTCCACACACTGGTCCTCTCCAAGGCCTTTGCCTTTCACCCTTGACACTTACAAAGTTCCCAGGTGGGCCTCAGCATCCGACTAAGCTCTGTGTCCAGAAGGCCTGGGCCAGGTGGGTGGAGACAGTGGGAAACAGCCCAGGTGCTCACAGGCAGTGTGGGGGCAGCACGGGGGCTGCCATTCCAGCTGCTCAGCCTCAGAGGACTGAGCCAGACCCTGGAACAGGGATGGGGCAGAGAGGTGGGGTGGCAGACGCCTGCCAGTTCTGTGTCACTTTTCTCGTTTGCTCAGGCTCCTGGGACGGCACCACAGACTGGGGCGGGGGCAGGGCTGAAGCAGCAGACATTTGTCATCTCACAGTCCTGGCTGTCAGTCCAAGGCCAAGTGTCACAGGGCTGGTTCCTCCTGAGGCCCCTCTCAGTGGCTTGTAGGTGCTGTTCTTTCCCCATGTCCTCACCTGAGGCCTCTCTCCGTGGCCCGTAGATGCCACCCTCTCCCTGTGTCCTCACCTGAGGCCTCTCTCCGTGGCTTGCAGATGCCACTCTCTCCCTGTGTCCTCACCTGAGGCCTCTCTCCATGGCTGTAGACATCGCCTTCTCCCTGTATCCTCACGTGGTCATCCCTCTGTGTGTCATCTCCTCCTCTTATAAGGACCCTATTCAGATTGGATTAGGGCCCATTCTAATGGCCTTGTTTTAACTAAATTACCTTTTAAAAGGCCCTGTCTCCAAATATAGTCACATTCTGAGCTACTGGGGGTTAGAGGTTAAAGATACGAATTTCGAGGGAGACAAAATTCAGCCCATAGCAACTGTCACCTGCTTCAGGATTCCTTGTCGGCCCCTGTGGCTGCAGGGCCCTGTCAGAGGTGGTTCTCTAAAAAACATTGTTTTCCTAAGGTCCTTCCAGACCTCTGGAGTCAGGCCCTGCCCCAGCCTGAGCTTGAGTGCCATGCACTCGTCCCCATCGTCACTTCGGGCATCCTCTTTAGGACTGCATTCCTCATTGTGGCACCCCCAGCCCCTTGGGGCATATGGGCGATGAGTGTGGTGAGGATCAGTAGGTGGCAGTTTGAATATTCACGCCATCAAACCTCTGTTTGGGACGAGGCTGGGCAATGCGGTATCAACTTAAGGTTGACTTGAAGATACGAAATAAATTTTACCAGGTGCAGATTTCGCAGAAACTGTGGAGATGGTCCTCAGATAACAGAAAGTTAAGAAGCACCATTCTAGATAAAGGCGCTTGTCCTAGGGGCGGAGCTGTTTGGGGCTCAGGAAGCAGCTCTTAGCGGCTGTCGTAGGCTAGGTTTGCTGTGATCCGGCCCTTGTTTAACCCAGACGGACACCTTGGCCAAGAGAGATTTCAGCATTATCTATTATGTCTAAATTGTTACAAGGAGAAGGTGTTCGTGTGTTAGCTGTGTAACTGAGAGCTAACTGATACGACTAAAGGGGCAGGCAGACACAGGCCGGGAGAAGCCAGTCATCCTAAAGGTTCTGGAAAGGTGGTTTTTGTTCCTCAGGCTTTGCTCCTGGTGTGTTCTGGGCCATCTGGGCTCTCCCTGGGCAGTTGTTGCCGTTCCCTAGGGCATGATTGAGTCCTGGTTGTCCAGAGCTGACTCTCCCACCCTTTTCCAGTGTCAGGATTTGGTGAGACCTGGAAAGGGGTTCCTCCTCCCGTGATGATGTGGAGGAAGGGCGGATGGATTGCTTTGGCTGTGACCCAGTAGAGCGGGCTCATGTGCGCACAGGAGTGGGGAAGGCCCAACACGCAGGCCTGGCCTGATTCCCAGCCTGGTGGTCTCCCTGGAGGTCCCGGCGATGCTCTTCCCAGGGCACCGAGCACTGGGCTTTGAGATGGGAGTTTAGGTTCCACAGGTTTTGGGAGCCGCAATAGCCTTAATCTGGTTTTCTGACTCCTTCTTTCCTCAATAATGCTGACTGTAGAGGGGAGGCTGTTGCCCCTCGGTATCTGTAGGGATTGGTTCTAGGACTCCATGTGGATACAAAATCCGTGGATGTTTAAGTCTCTTACTTAAGATGATGTAGTGTTTGCATGTAACCTACACACATCCTTCCGTATACTTTAAGTCATTTCTAGACTACTTGGAATACCTAGCACCTAGGAATGCGGTGGGAGTTTGGGGAATAAGGGTAAGAAAACCTGTACATGCTCCGTACAGATGCTTTTTCCCTGAGTATGTTTTGATCTGCAGTTGGTTCAGTCTGCGGACGCAGAGCCCGCTGACGTGAAGGGCTGGCAGAGCTTCAGTTTGGGAGGCAGATGCTTCTGGGATTGCTCAGATTTGGGGCAGCCTGTGGTTTTGGAAGCACAAAGAGGTCCTTTCTCGGCAGGCTGACGTCATGGGAGCTCCAGCCTTTTTGAGAGCCCTCCCGTGTGGGGTCACTGCCTGGGCGTCAGCCTGGCCGTGGCCAGGGAGTCGGTTGGTGCTTGCTGGCGAGCTTCAGAGAAGGTGCCCTGCCTGCTGCTGAAAGAAGTCTCCTCTTCATATGAGAAGCTTTTGGGGTTAAAAATGTAGTGGTCATTCATTATAGACAACAGAGGGAAGTGGGAAAATCCACCTCACGGGCTTTCTACCCAGAGACAAGCACTTTAGTCATATCAGTTATCTCTCAGTTACACAGCTAACATATGAACACCTTCTCCTTGTAACAATTTAGACGTAATAGATAATGCTGAAATCTCTCTTGGCCAAGGTGTCCGTCTGGGTTAAACAGAAAGTGTCATATACGGCAGTGGCAACTACGATAAAAGAGTAACTGCAAGATGTAAGGAAACCATGTGGTGTCCTTGGGCTGAGGGGAGTGCATGAGGAAGGATGGACCTGGAAGGGGACCCTCCGAAGCCGGGGTTCAGACCTCTTGAGAGTAGGTGTGGTTTTGCCCACAGGAATGCAGAGACGTTCACTGGCTTCCCTGGGCTGCGGTTGGTTTGTGGTCACTGGGTAAGCAGGAGGCGACCCTCCCGGGTGCAGCAGGCCCAGGCTGTGAGCAGGCAGTGGCGTGGTCCTGCCGAGGGAATTCAGTGCCAGTGTGGGCAGGTGGCCTTTGGGCACTGGTTTCCACATTGAGGACTGTGGGAAGCTGGGAAATTTTCAGGAGGTCAGGCTGTGGCTGTAGGTCGCCTGGGGACTATGTGTCTCGGACAGAGCGTGTCCAGATGTGCTTAACACCACACCCCGATCCACCCCGTAGCATCCGGAAACCGCAGGGGAGGCTTGCCCTCCTGCTGTGTCCCTTCACCTGCCCTCCTGCCGTGTCCCTCCACCTGCCCTCCTGCCGTGTCCCTCCACCTGCCCTCCTGCCGTGTCCCTCCACCTGCCCTCCTGCCGTGTCCCTCCACCTGCCCTCCTGCCGTGTCCCTCCACCTGCCCTCCTGCCGTGTCCCTCCACCTGCCCTCCTGCCCTCCTGCCATGTCATTCCACCTGCCCTCCTGCCCTCGTGCCATGTCCCTCCACTTGCCCTCCTGCCCTCCTGCCATGTCCCTCCACTTGCCCTCCTGCCCTCCTGCCATGTCCCTCCACCTGCCCTCCTGCCATGTCCGTCCACCTGCCCTCCTGCCGTGTCCCTCCACTTGCCCTCCTGCCCTCCTGTTGTGTCTGTCCACTTTCCCTCCTGCCCTCCTGCCCTCCTGCCATGTCCCTCCACCTGCCCTCCTGCCGTGTCCCTCCACCTGCCCTCCTGTTGTGTCTGTCCACTTGCCCTCCTGCCACGTCCCTCCACCTGCCCTCCTGCCATGTCCCTCCACCTGCCCTCCTGCCACATCCCTCCACCTGCCCTCCTGCCCTCCTGCCATGTCCCTCCACCTGCCCTCCTGCCGTGTCCCTCCACCTGCCCTCCTGCCCTCCTGCCATGTCCCTCCACCTGCCCTCCTGCCGTGTCCCTCCACCTGCCCTCCTGCCGTGTCGCTCCACCTGCCCTCCTGCCGTGTCCCTTCACCTGCCCTCCTGCCCTCCTGCCATGTCCCTCTACCTGCCCTCCTGCCATGTCCCTCCACCTGCCCTCCTGCCATGTCCCTCCACTTGCCCTCCTGCCCTCCTGCTGTGTCCCTCCAGCCCCTCCGCTAAGAAAGCCTCACCTCCTGTTCACTGTGGATGAGACGCTGAAAGGGACCCTGCCCGTTGTGGCAGAGTGCGTATCGAGGAGGATATCGGGAGCCGAGAGGAAGTTCGCTGATCATTGGCACCACCAGTTTGGGTCTCACTGGAGAATAGCCACTCTATTCAACTGGATATTTTGGTGTTTTCCTTCCAGACTTTTCCCTGTGTAATTTCAGGCATTCGTAGTTACCTGGGGAAACAGTTGCTTTGTTCTTCTTTGACGTATACATGAAGCATTGCGATTTTCACTCCGCAGCCTGCCTGTTCACGCAGCCATGTCTTCTTACCCTCTCCATTTTCATATGGACTTTCTGGGGGGATGAGCTGTAGCCACGTGTCACATGTGGCTGTGGAGTACTTGACACGTGGCTGTTGCCACCGAAGAACTGAGTGTTGAATTTTGTTGCATTGAAATTTTCATGAAATAGCCGCCGGTGGTCAGTGGCTCCCGTGTGGGACAGCGGGTGCAGGTCCCCTTGCTGAGAAATGTTTAGGCCATTCCCCTTGTTGACCTCGTGCACACACGGACGTGTCTCAAGGAGGCTGCTGAGCGTGGGAAGTGCTGGGTCTCACGAGGGTCCTGACAGTGGCAGCGTCTGCCCGCCTGCCCCTCATTGCCTTCTGCTGCTGCTGGCCACAGTACAGGAGTCGGTTCTGTGCTGAGTTTCTGTAGCTATGAGTATATCACTTACCTGTGTTTTTTCACACAGCTTTTTTTAAAAATATATATCAGGGTGACACTTTGCATATGTTTCAGGTGACTCTAATATCACAACATGGTTTACTTACAGCCTCAGTGGACGTTTCAGTTGCTTCTATTTCTCTTTGGGTGTTACAAAGACCACTGAGATGAACACCTTTGTGTATAAAGCGATTTCTGTGTCTGGGATTATTTCCTGTGGCTGGATAGATAGGACGGGAGATGGGGTAGGAAAAAATCAGATCCCAGAATAAGAGGGTGTGAGCATTTTTGGGCTGCAACAGCCACGGCTGCTGGCCTGTGCTTCTGAGCGCGTGTGTTCCTTGCCCAGCACCCGCCGAGGCCCGAGTACCAGTCTCCGTTTCTGCAGAGCGCCCAGTTCCTCTTTGGCCACTACTACTTTGACTACCTGGGGAACCTCATCGCCCTGGCAAACCTGGTGTCCATTTGCGTGAGTGTGGATTTGCCCCAGAGCTGGCGCGGAAGTGCCGGTTCCCGCCCACCTTGCAGGGGAGCCTGCCCCTCCTGCCTCGCCCAGTGCTGTGCTGGGCCAGCCGGCGAGCCCTCTGTTCTGGCGTTGCAGGTGTTCCTGGTGCTGGATGCAGATGTGCTGCCTGCTGAGCGTGATGACTTCATCCTGGGGGTAAGTTCTGAGCTGTCCACCTGTCAGGGCCAGGGTGAGGCTGGGCAGTGCTGGCAGCCCTGGGGCCCAATGCTGGGTGCCTCTTCTGCCCCTTTCAGATTCTCAACTGCGTCTTCATTGTGTACTACCTGTTGGAGATGCTGCTCAAGGTCTTTGCCCTGGGCCTGCGAGGGTACCTGTCCTACCCCAGCAACGTGTTTGACGGGCTCCTCACCGTTGTCCTGCTGGTAAAGTAGGCGCATCCGAGGCCGGCCTCTCCTGGGCGGGTGGGTGAGCGCCACCTGGGCTCTGTGCTGGCCCATCTCAGGCCTCTCCTGAGGACTAGAGGCTGTAGGAAGGTGGGCTTCTGCTCTCAGTGGTGAGGGCTGGCTTCCCTGCTGGCCGAGTTGCTCAGTGGGCAGCCGGTGGGGTCTTTAGGAGGCTGGGTTTCTACTGCATCCGAGTGTCATGGGGGGTAGGCTGCCACTCCCGACCCCCAGGGGAAGCCCTGAAGGACTTGTAGCCCTGGCCAGCGACTCCAGCCCGGGGAACAGCCTCTTAAATGTCACTGATAGACGGTGTGACCTCAGCATGGGTGGAGCGAGGGGCCAGGGGGCTCTCAGGCACCAGGGTGTTCTCGGGAAACGCTTACACTTCCTTTCCCCAGACCCAGTGGGAGTGAGGGCATGCCACACTTGGTGTGTGTGTCACAAGCAGCCACATGAGAGTGACGTTTGCTGTAGCCAGCAGGCCCCTCGGCACACGGGTGAAGAGAAATTTGAAAAGGGCCCTGCAGTCTGTCCTTGACTCAGTATCTTCTCTGCCACCTCTGCCACCCCAATCTGTGCAGTCCCCCGATTCCTGAGGCCAGGGTGTCTTTCCAGCTGAAAGAAGTCCCGACATCTGGAACCAACCCGTGGGGTCCAGGACCAAGCTCTGATTTCTCCCCAAAAGCCCCTTTTGGGGAGAATGTGTTAGAGATGAGCTTTATAATAATTCCTTTAAGGGCCGCCCAGATTAGTGTTGCTGTAGCGAAGCCTTCTTTTCTTTTGTAATTAAAGGTTTTGGAGATCTCAACTCTGGCTGTGTACCGATTGCCACACCCAGGCTGGTATGTGACTGGGCAGAACCGAGGGCGGCTACAGCAAACAGCACCACCACCCAGCGCCCCTGGGAGGGTCTCAGTGGTGTCCAGGGGGCTGGGTCTGCTCTGACTCTAGGGCAGACCCCGTGATGGTGGAATGGGTGGGCCGATCCCACAGCAGAGGCTGTGTCGGGGCAGGGCCCTGCCATCGCTCTGGGGGTCCTCTCTCCAGAAGCTGGCACCCCGCAGGCTGTGGAGGGAAGCCGTTGTTCCCCCTTGGAGATGGCCTCCAGGGCGGCAGTGGGCTCCCCCTCCCAGCACACATGCTGGGAGCTGGCAGCAGAGATGCCCCTGGCTCAGGTCTCAGGGGACCTGTGACCACTGGGATTCGGCTGGGCCCCTCTGCTGGCAGGAAGGTCCTTGGGATAGCCCCTGCCTCACAGTGTGATCTTGAGTCATCGCCTCCCACTCTGGACATCACTTTAGCCTCCTTAAAATAGTGGAGCCAGGGGCCCGGGGCTCACTGAACTCTGAGGCTGTGTGCTGATTCCCCACTGCCCGGGGTTCTGGCCATGAAGAGACAACCTGGGCAGACCCTGGAGCCTCGTGGCACCGCAGGGCCGTCAGCCAGGCTGCTCTGCCCTGAGAGCGAGGCTCTGGTGTGCCCATGATGAGACAGGAAGGGTGGGGCACGGGGCCCAGCGTGCCAGCCTCGGCCCTGTGGTTAGGCCGGGCTCCTTGGGTCTCTGTGTGCTGTGTCATCCACCCCACTGCCTAGGGAGCAGCTGGGAGTCACTTGGTGGGGGTGGGGATGGTGGACAGCAAGAGCCTTGCTATTCCGTCAGCTCCCTAGGAAGCCCCCCAGAACTTAGGAAGGCAGGCAGTGCCACTGTGCTGTGCTGTGGGGCTGGCATTGCCTCGTCTTTCATGTGCACTGAGCATGCCCGCTGCACTTTGTTCTGAGTCATTACCTTGGGGGGCTGACACTGTGGGTGAGAATGGGTTTGAGTTTCAACAGAAATGAAAGCATGGAAAGACCATGAGGGATGCCAAGCGGGGCTTGGGTCAGGGATGGGGTCAGGGTCAGGGTCATGGGACAGGAGGTAGGCGATGGGGGCAGGAACCAGGGGATGGGGCCGGCGCAGGAGACCGGGGCAGGAGACATGGGCTCACGCAGTTCTGCTGGGGCCTGAGCTGGAGCAAGTCTCAGTGTCTGGAACCTCCATGCCCTCCCGTGTGGACGGAGGGTCTGTGTAGAAGGAGGGCTGCGGCCTTCCTGCGAGGGCTGGCTGGGAAGGTGTTGGGGGGATGGGGGTCGCTCCGGGGCTGCAGGTGGAAGCGGAGCAGTGAGTAGCCCAGGCCCCGCCCTCTCGCCACCCTGCAGAGGCTTTTCTGCTCGGTGTTGGCTGTGGGGTGCACTCCCGTCATGCCCTGTTGCCCTCCCTGCGCCTCCGTCCAGGAACCCGCGCGTTTCCTTGTCTCCTCCCTGTGGGGCTCCTGGGCTCCTCCCACCCCGCCTCCCGTGTCTCTCCCCAGGAGGCCGGAGATGCTGGGCCTGCTGTCGCTGTGGGACATGACCCGCATGCTGAACATGCTCATCGTGTTCCGCTTCCTGCGTATCATCCCCAGCATGAAGGTGTGTGCCGGCCCCACCCCCACTCGCCCCACCCTCCTGGGTCATGCTGCTGCGTTGCTCCAGGGTGGGTGAGCCTGGGGCAGGAAGGGCCCGAGGACTGTGCCCGTCACCCTGGGCTCCCTGGCTGCACCCTCAGCTCTCTGCCGTGCTCTTGTGATGCTGGGGAAGGGTCATTAGAAGCAGGAGAGCCCAGCCCTGCATTTCTGGGTTGGGAGAGGAAGGCGGGCAAGGGCGTGGTGGGTGCTATGCTTTGGCCAGTGGCAGGAGCTCCTTGGGGCTGGAGCCCTGGACACCAGTGCTCCCCCAGGTCTCTGAGGTTCCCAGAAAGGCCTTTGCCATGGCTCCCAGGGTGCTATTAATGAGGGGCAGTGGTACCCCTGGCCAGGGAGCTCGTTTCCAGGATCCTCTAATGCGGGCGCAGGTGGCTCATGACCATCTCTGAGGGCTGGTTTCTCTTAATGCACCGGTTAGGAGCAATGGGCACCTTAAAGGGGCAGGCAGGCAGAGGTCGGGGGTCTGGGCCTTGCTGCTCCTGGCACCATGTCCTAAGACCCATGTTCTGAGTGTCCAGGTCCCTCCTCTGTCCCCGTTCATCCTTCCTCTGAGCTGTACACCTGTCCCACCTGACAGTATGTCCCACTTGAAGGCAGCTCAGGGGTCCTGAGCCTTCCTAGGGGGCTGCTGTGCTGGGACCTTCATACGCACACACACGCGCACACATGTTCACACATAATTACAGCCATACAGGCACAATCGTACATATATACAATACAGCCAAGCACACGTGATATCACACACAACCACACGTGACCATGCACATGCATATACACACACAATCACAGGCACACATATACAATCATGTTTGGATACAATACACATCATCATGCACATACACAAGTACATTAATACACACGCACCCCCGCATCACCGTATGCACAGATAATCACATGCAAATATCCATGTGAACTCGTGTCCGTGTAAGACGCATGATCGTGTGTGCACACATCGCATGCAGATATCCATGTGAACTCGTGCCCGTGTAAGACGCATGATCGTGTGTGCACACATCGCATGCAGATATCCATGTGAACTCGTGCCCGTGTAAGACGCATGATCGTGTGTGCACACATCGCATGCAGATATCCTTGTGAACTCGTGCCCGTGTAAGACGCATGATCGTGTGTGCACACATCGCATGCAGATATCCTTGTGAACTCGTGCCCGTGTAAGACGCATGATCGTGTGTGCACACATCGCATGCAGATATCCTTGTGAACTTGTGCCCGTGTAAGACGCATGATCGTGTGTGCACACATCGCATGCAGATATCCATGTGAACTTGTGCCCGTGTAAGATGCATGATCATGTGTGCACACATCCACAGTAAGGCCTCAGTGCTATCCACAGGTTCTTGGAAACTGTGACTTTAAGGGAAATGGCGCACAGCAGACCCTGCAATCATGCCGTTTTGCTTGAAGTCGCAGTTTCCCAGGACCTCTCACGTGAGTATATACATGCTCACGATGACACGCAATGTGTGCACACGTACATGCTGACTGGTCTCCACTGTGGCGTTCAGCTGTGTTGTCTAATTTGGATTCCTCAGGTGGGTTGATGGGGCTGATGTGAAGGCCTTTCTCCCGGCTAGGCTGTGATGAGGAGGAGCGGCTCTTTGGAGCCGGGGCCTCCCTGCTGGTTCTCAGAGGCCCCTTCTCAGACTCAGTTCCTGCAGGTGCTCCTGCCACCTCTAGCTCTGCATTTCTTTGGCGTCTCCAGGCCACAGAGTAGCTGACCCACCTGCAGTGGGTTGGGAGGCAGAGAAGGGCCTCCCACAGGAATTTGAAGTCCGTGCTTGAATGAGGCTGGGGTGGAGGTGTTGGGATGCGGGAGTGGGTGAGTGAGTGCGTGCGGGTGGCGATGCAAGCGTGTGTGAATGCGTGTGGGTAGATGTAGGTGTTGGGGTGCGAGGGTGTGTATGGGTGGACGTGGGGGCCTGACAGGCTGTGTGGGTGTGTAGAGGCGTGTGGGGGTGGCTGTGGGTCCAGGTGTGTGTGTGTGGGTTGGTGGTCATTGGCCTGCCCCATCTTGCCTTTCTGTCAGGGTCAGCGTGGTGGGCCGGGATGGGGTCCCCTCAGTGGGGCCAGGAGGAGTAAGGGCTGTGCTCTCTTCCTGTCCTCAGCCGATGGCCGTGGTGGCCAGTACCGTCCTGGGCCTGGTGCAGAACATGCGTGCGTTTGGCGGGATCCTGGTGGTGAGTCCCAGGCTGCTGCTGGTGGCGGGTTATGCACTGGAGTGGGAGGCTGGGAGGCTGGCGGAAGGCAGTGCCGGGCCGGCTCACTGCTCTGTCGGTAGGAAGGTTCTTGGGTTCGGACGGCAGCAGGTTCCTGAGGCCAGGGAAGTACAGGGTCGGGGTAAGAAGCCAGAGGCATCCCCTTCTTTGTACAGCAGGGAGCTCGGGTGGTGTGGCTGGTGGCCCTGCCTGAGTGAGCATCCTTCCCTCCCATGGCAGAGACTGTTTGGTAATTTTTGAGTCTCTCGTGTTTTCTGGGTTGTGGATCTCGTTGAGAAAGTAATGACAGAAATTTAAGA
Source organism: Pan troglodytes (assembly GCF_028858775.2). NCBI lineage: Eukaryota > Metazoa > Chordata > Mammalia > Primates > Hominidae > Pan > Pan troglodytes. The sequence goes on from NC_072407.2 coordinate 71,134,194, forward strand.
GGCGCAGGGCTTTGCTCCAGGGACCCCAAAGCCTGCACAAGCCCTGGGATGAGGACTTGGTCGAGGCTCCTTTCTTAGAGGGATTTCAGGGACTCACAGCCACATTTGCTGAGCGAGAACTGTGGGACGCCCCGGCCCCTCCCCGGGGGCCAGCCTTCCAGCTGAGGAGCCCATCTGCTCTGCCTGGTGGCCGGGCTTGGGCAGGAGAGGGGCCTGTGACCAGGCAGGCCCCAGATCCGCGCCGGGCAGAGTGACAGGAGGCGCCCTTTGCAGGAAGCCCGGCCACACTTCAGGCAGTTTTGCCATTTTATTCTGACCACCTTGACGTAGGGACCACTGGGGTGAGAAGGTGTCTCTGGGGCCGCAGGGTGCTCTGGGCTGGACCCCAGCTGTGCCTCGCGCCTCTGGAAATAGACGCTGGGAAGAGAATCTTGCCTCAGGTGCTGTCTGCCCAGCCCCCTAACTTGCACAGCAGAGGAAACTGAGGCCCAGAAAGGGGACCAGGTTAGCCCAGGCGTGTACCCCTTCCACTCTGCTGACACATGTTAGGGACAGGCCTGGGGTTGGCGGGCAGCCTGTCCCCTAACTGTGGCTGCCAGGGTACCTGGGGGCAGGGCCCTAATTCCCTTAGGAGCTCCATGACCACGCCTGCCTGAGCCCCACTGTGTCTGTGGACCCGCCAGCCCTGGGGGAGACCAGCTGCGTGTGTTTTGAAGTAGCAGCCAGGCTGGAATCCCAGCCCTGGGCAGAGGGTCCTGGCCTCACAGTCATCCTCTGGCTTTGCGGTTCTGTCTGGGGAGGGGGGTGGCGGGTGCACCCATGGGTGGGGCTGACCAGTCCCCGGCTCCTGGCCCGCCAGGTGGTCTACTACGTATTTGCCATCATTGGGATCAACTTGTTTAGAGGCGTCATTGTGGCTTCTCCTGGAAACAGCAGGTGAGGTGGGGTCCGAGGTGCCACAGGGAGTGTCTCAGGGGTGCTGGGGTGGGCGGGAAGCCTTGGCGGTGGCCTCAGTGGGCTCAGCATCTCAGGATGGGAGGGTGTTCTCCCAGTTCCTTCGTCTCCTCCCTCCACCCCCTTTTCCCCACCCCCAATTTCCACCTCCGCTCCGCACCTCTCCTAGGAGCCCTTGCCTGGAGTCTGCTAAACACATTTCTCGTGGCCTGCGCAGAGCAGCACTTTCCCTGCCCCCTGAGCCTCTGTATCCCAATTTGGACCTTCAGGCCAGGCTGAGCACGCCAGCAGAGGAAAGGGGTGTAAGGTATCAGGCCTCAGAACCTGGAGCCCCCGCCCCTGACCCAGGTGTGTTGTGTTCCCCAGCCTGGCCCCTGCCAATGGCTCGGTGCCCTGTGGGAGCTTCGAGCAGCTGGAGTACTGGGCCAACAACTTCGATGACTTTGCGGTGAGCCCTGCGCCCTGTCCCAGCACCCTGCTCCCCGGGCTCCTCCCCTCCCCACCTCCTGGGCCCTCCTGGACCGCTGGTCTCTGCCCCCGCAGGCTGCCCTGGTCACTCTGTGGAACTTGATGGTGGTGAACAACTGGCAGGTGTTTCTGGATGCGTATCGGCGCTACTCGGGCCCGTGAGTCCTCGTCTCCCTGACGGCAGTGATTCTCCGTGCAGCCTGGGGGTTCCCTCACCTCCGGGCACGCTGCATCTGCACTGGATGCCCGGAGCGTGGCTGGGACGGGGACTCGGGCCTTGACAGGGAAGTTGGCCAGCGTGGCATCCTGGCTCGCCTTGTCCCTGCCCCCTGCATAGCCACATCGTGACTCTCAGGATGGTGGCCAGTGACTCTGGGTTTACACCTCCTGGAGGTCGTTGGTGTGTTTGGGGCTTCTGAGGAATTCCATGGGGGTGGGGGAGCCCCGGGAAGGCTGAGTGAACGAGATAGTTCAGCTCTGAGCTTGAAGAGCTCAGACTGGCCCCAGCTGATGGTCCTGGGTTTTAATCCCAGCACCGCCTCCTGCTGGCTTAGCTACCTCGGCAGCTTGTTGCACGTTTCTAGGCCTCAGTTGGGTTGTTTCTGAGATGGAAATAGTAACGCGCTCTGCATCATGGTGTGTGTGGGCCGGCTGCCCGAGAGCTGTCCTGGCCACGCAGCAGTGGTGTTTGTATCGAGTGCTCTTGCTTTGCTCATCGTGGTTCACAGGGTGGGTCTCTGTCCTCCGCAGGTGGTCCAAGATCTATTTTGTATTGTGGTGGCTGGTGTCGTCTGTCATCTGGGTCAACCTGTTTCTGGCCCTGATTCTGGAGGTATCAGAGATCCCCACCCAGGCTGTTCTCCATGGTCGTTTGTTTCTAATTCACTTTCGATGGGCCTGAGGCCACCGGCCGGGCCTGCCTGGAACTTTGATGGGAGAGTCGTGCTGGGTTAGGCGGGTCCTGAGTGAGGCTGAGCCCCTCCCGTGGGGCTCAGTGCTGCCCGCCCTGGCTGCTGGGGCCTTGGGGAGTGCTCCTGACATCTGGGCTGCTGGGGCCTTGGGGGGTGCTCCTGACATCTGGGCTGCTGGGGCCTTGGGGGGTGCTCCTGACATCTGGGCTGTGGGGATTCTCAGGCCCCCAGGTCGGGCTGAAGGAGGGACTTGGACATTGGCTCCAGGAGGAGCCAGCAGCCTCGTGGGGCCTGTGCCTGGGTGTCCAGGGTGAATGGCTCAGCCCCCTCAGTGGGTGCCCTGTGGCTGACCCTGGAGGGGCCGGGGATGGGGCAAGGCTGCTTTCACTCGGGGCCCACACTCACTGGCCACTCCTCCTGCTTGCCAGAACTTCCTTCACAAGTGGGACCCCCGCAGCCACCTGCAGCCCCTTGCTGGGACCCCAGAGGCCACCTACCAGATGACTGTGGAGCTCCTGTTCAGGTGTGTGGGTGGGGAAGGCGCTTCTGTCTGGCCCCCTGGGATGGGAAGCCAAGAGCTGGGGGGTGGAGGGGTTGAGGCGGCGGGCAGGCCCTGATGACTGTCCTCCCCCTCCGCCTGGTTATCTGGCTTTGGTCCTGTGCTCTAGGAGAGCAGCTCAGAGCCGGGATCGGGAGGGCTTCTTCTTCCTGCCACTGGCGTCATAGCCTTTGTCCTGCTCTCCTGCTCTTGGATTGGGCATATTTAAGGCACCATCCTTCAGGGTCCATTGGATCCTGTTGGATGTAAACAAGGGACCTGAGGAAACCGCACCCATCTCTTCTCCTGGCAGCTTTGAGATGGTTCCTCTGCTAGTCCAGAAAAGTGACCACCCAGAGGCAGCCCTGCTGTGGGGCCTCTGTGCCTTCCACCAGGGGCTGCCGAGTTGCTGCAGCCAAGCCCTGCGGTCCTGCCAGCCAGTGGGAAGACGTGGCCCCTGGGCTTTTAAGAATGCCGTGTAGATATTTCTAGTGGCTACATCCATCCTGAGGCTCATCTGAGTCCCCGTGCCTCTGTGTCCCTGTGACACTCACTTCGCATGTGTTGCTAAGCTCTGCTCCCTTGTTCTTGTGGGCAGGCCAGGGTCTCCCTCCTTTAGAGGCCCCTGTGTGCATCTTTCCTCAATTCCACAGGGATATTCTGGAGGAGCCCGGGGAGGATGAGCTCACAGAGAGGCTGAGCCAGCACCCGCACCTGTGGCTGTGCAGGTGACGTCTGGGCTGCCGTCCCAGCGGGGGCGGCAGGAGAGAGAGGCTGGCCTACACAGGTGCCCGTCATGGAAGAGGCGGCCATGCTGTGGCCAGCCAGGCAGGAAGAGACCTTTCCTCTGACGGACCACTAAGCTGGGGACAGGAACCAAGTCCTTTGCGTGTGGCCCAACAACCATCTACAGAACAGCTGCTGGTGCTTCAGGGAGGCGCCGTGCCCTCCGCTTTCTTTTATAGCTGCTTCAGTGAGAATTCCCTCGTCGACTCCACAGGGACCTTTCAGACAAAAATGCAAGAAGCAGCGGCCTCCCCTGTCCCCTGCAGCTTCCGTGGTGCCTTTGCTGCCGGCGGCCCTTGGGGACCACAGGCCTGACCAGGGCCTGCACAGGTTAACCGTCAGACTTCCGGGGCATTCAGGTGGGGATGCTGGTGGTTTGACATGGAGAGAACCTTGACTGTGTTTTATTATTTCATGGCTTGTATGAGTGTGACTGGGTGTGTTTCTTTAGGGTTCTGATTGCCAGTTATTTTCATCAATAAGTCTTACAAAGAATGGGATTGTCATTCTTCACTTCAGCACAGTTCTAGTCCTGCTTCTCTGGAGTAGGGTTGTTGAGTAAGGTTGCTTGGGTTGTGCATTGCACAAGGGCACATGGCTGTGAGGTGTATCCTGGCGGGGGGCTGTCTACCTGCAGTGAGGGGCACCTTTTCTGTTTTGCTCAAAGGCATGTATAAGCCAATGGGTGACCTTATTTCCTGTGTCTTCAGGTGTGTGGCAGGGGGCCTGGGTTGGGGAGGTGGGGCGAGCGAGCAGTGTGTGGAAAGCCTTGTTGTCACCTGAAGCAGGCCAGGTCCAGATTGACCAATGGTTTTCTCACTTCAGGGGCCAACCCACGCCCCCTTTCTGCTGAGGTTTGGGTGCCATCTAGTGGTGGGATGGGACTTGGTTGACTACATTTAAGGCAAGGTGGACCCAGCAACTCCCAGAAACAACTCCGGGGACACCACTCCCCCTCACACTCCACACCGAGCCTGGTGCCCGGTCTGTGCCCAAGCTCAGCGGGACCAGGAAGGGATGGGCCCTGCCAGGGTTGCCCCTGCACTGTGCATTCTTGCCTGGGAGGCACAAGTTCTTTCATCTGCTTTTCCTTCAGAGGTGCTGAGCCCACGCCATAGCCCCTGTGGGATGGTGGGGGAGGGGGCGACCCGAACAACAGTGCAGTCGGTATCGAGATTGGGGAGAGGAGCGAGTCCAAGGAGAAGAAGGTCATGAGTTTCTTTTTACTCGTGTCGAATAATAACAATAACAATATGGAAACCACCGCAAACTTGGAGAAAAGTTGTAAGTACAGTAAAGAGAAGCTTCCTTCTGAGTCACTTGAGTGGTTGCCGTTCTGGCCCTGCACCCTCTGTGCTTTGGGACGGCGTCCAACCCGCATTCGTGTCAGGAGTGAGTCGCACGTGGCTTTGTGGTCATGGCGACTTAATCTGCCTGGACGGTGGCTCCGTCTCCCTGGGCTTAGACGACCTTGGCACTTCTGGAGATAAGCCCATGGCTCCCAGGTTGTGTTCATGTGACGTTTCCTTGTGGTAGGTTCTGGGTCTGCATTTTGTCTAGGAGTGTCACAGGATGGACACTGCCTCCTGGCAGGGGCTGCCCAATGCAGTTAGCCTCCTGCTGGTGTTCTCTCTTGTTGCTTGGTGAAGGTGGCCACGGTCAGCTTCTCCACTGCCCAGTGAACGACCCCTTTGTAATGAATGAGTGGGGAGGTAGTGTGAAGCGATGCCAATATCCCATCCCTGTCAAACTGCCTTTACTTTTTCCTTCCTTCCTTGCTCCCACCTGTGTGGATCCTGGTCCCTTCTTGTATTCAGGGCTGTGGTCTGTTATGACGTTTACTCTCAGGCTCAGGTCCTGCTTGTTTGGCCCGTGGGAGCCCCTTCTTCTGCCTTTTGTGTTTTTTTTGTTATGTACCTACAGTTCTTTAGCTGTTTCTTTACTTTCTGGTGCAAAAAGATGTTCAAGCCTTATTTTATACCTGCCTGCCCCTTTCTCTTTCATTTATTGGAGTGAGCTGCAGCTCTAAGGAGACCTGTTCCTTTGAATGGAGAGTAGCATCAGGAACCAGGATGTGGGTGCGAGGCGTGCTCCTGGCTGTTGCAGATTGCTGCGCCCGGGAGCTCTTAGTGGACAGAGCTAGAGGATATGTGCACGTACTTCCATCTCTCTCTCTGTCTCATCTATTCACAGCTGGGAATGACACTAATACCTCCGATTTTAGCCCAGCACCACAGGGTACGTTCCAGTTTTTCTCTCTTTCCATAGCTGTAAGGCCCTTTCTGGGAATGGTTCTCATTCTCCTCAATCTATTATTGGGTCAGTTTTCCTGCATGTCCCCAGCCTCCCATCACTGCCACCCACTCCCCACAGAGATGCCCTGCTCATCTGACTGGGGCTTTGACTCCCACACTGTGTGCCCCTCTTGTGTGGACGCCCTGCTGCCAAAACCTTCAGCAAACAGCTTTCCAAATGGAAGTTGTCACTGTCAGGGCCTTTACAATCAGCAACAGCAAAATCTACATGCTGCTGAGGGTCCTGGCTCATTAAGATGCAATAAATATGTAAGTACATAAAAACAGCAATAGAAGAAACGTAATGCTTTATTCTCAAATATGATGTCTACATAGAAAAGCCAAAATTATTAAGAATAGTAAGAATTCAGCACAGTTGTTTGCTATGAGATTTAAAAAGTTTTTACTTTATTACTTATTCATTTATTTATTTTAGGGTCTTGCTCTGTTACCCAGGCTGGAGTGCAGTGGTGTGATCATGGCTCACTGCAGCCTCCAACTCGTGGGCTCAAGCAGTCCTCCTACCTCGGCCTCCTGAGTAGCTGTAACTACAGGCACATGCCACCAGGTCTGGCTAATTGTTTTATTTCTCGTAGAGATGGAGTATCTCTATGTTGCCCAGGCTATTCTTGAATTCCTAGGCTCAAGTGATCCTCCCACCTTGGCCTCCCAAAGTGCTGAGATTACAGGTGTGAGTCACTGCACCTGGCCTGCCCTGAGATTATATACTGAAATCAATTGCTTTTCTAGACAGTAGCAATAAGCTTATAAATTATATTCAAGGATTCAGTTATATTCATTTTTTAAAAGATATTTAAATAAGATTAAAAATTCTTAAGGTTTCTAAAAATAAATGGAAGGAAAGATATTCAAGGCCTATATACAGAAAACTATAAAACTTCATTAAAGCCCATGACTGTAGATACAAGTAAATAGAGACTATGGTAGTTTTCTGTTGCTGTGTAACAAGTCCCCACATACTTGGTAGCTTATCACAACCTCATTTCTTAGCTCCAAGCTGCAGGTCAGACATCCAGGCACGGCTTGGTAGGTCCTCCGTTCAGCAGAAATTGGGGTGTCAGTGGGCTGGGTTCCTTCTGGGAGCTCCAGGGAAGAGTCTGCTCCCATACTCACTTGGGTTGTTGGCCAAATGCAGTTGCTTGCAGGTGTTGGGCTGATGTCCGTTTCCTGCTGGCAGTCAGCCAGGGGCTGCTCTTAGGGACTAGAGGCCACCCACATTCGTTGCCATAGGGTCCCCTCCATCTTCAAAGTCAGCAACAAAGAAGCTGCCTCACATTGACTCCCACTCGCCCTTTGAATCTCTAGGAAAAGCCTGTGCGGTTTACAGTTTCACCTGATTAGGTCAGACCCACCAGGACAACTGCCCATCCTTAAAAGTCCTGTGTGCCACCTAACGTAGCCCAATTCCGGGAGTGACTTATTCACGGGAGGAGATTGTGTAAGGGTAAGGATCACTGGGGTCATCTTGGAATTCTGGCCACCACAGTTTTTCTATCTTCATGGTCAAAAAGAATTGATATTGTAAAAATGTCAGTCTTCTCCAATTTCATCCATATATTCATTATAATTCTAAACATAATGCCATTTTTTCCCCACAAAATTTGATAAGTTGATTGAAAAATTAACATGAAAGTACAAAAACAAGAAGAGCAAAAATCCTTTCTGTGGGAGAATCCAGTTGAGGGAATTGCTGCTCCATTATTCCTGACTTACATTGCTGGGACAGCAGCCACAGCAGCGTGGTCCTGGTGCAGGAGCTAATCGGCTAAGGGGAGAGAGCCCGGAAGCCACGCACATCAGCGCAAGGGGCGGATAGGCTAAGGGGAGAGAGCCCGGGAGCCCCGCACACCGTCGCAAGGGCGAATCTACTAAGGGGAGAGAGCCCGGGAGCCCCGCACACCGGCGCAAGGGGCGGATCGGCTAAGGGAAGAGAGCCCGGGAGCCCTGCACAAATGCAGAACTGCGACGGATGGCAGCAAACCCGCAGGGAAGGGATGGTTATTTAATAAATGCTGCCAGAAATTCCAGCCCAGGTGGGAAAAGAAAGAAATAAGTTCCCTGTTTCACACCTAACACAAAAGTACATACCGACTGGAGGCGGGCTTAAGTGTGAAAAGCAAGTTTTAGAACGTTTAGAAGATGAACTCAATATATTTAAATTAAGAACTTCTTTCTTTAAAAAAGGCCATAAAATAGGCAAGCCACACACTGGGAGAAGATTTTGGTAACTGAGAACAACTAAGAACTTATATCCAGACCACGTAAAGAGTACCTACAAATTAGGAAGAAAAAGACAAAGCAGTAGAAAGTTGGGCTTTTCACAGAAAAGCAAACACCCGGGTTCCATAGCTATGTCAAAAGTTGCTCCGTCTTACTAGTTATTAGGAATATGCAAAATGAAACTGAAACACAACATTTCACTCACTCCATGGTCAAAATGGAAGAGGTTGGACCATCTTAATTGTTGGTACTTACATGTTTATTCTTAAGAGTCAAGCTAAGCTGAAACAACCTCTTTGGAAAATTGTTTGATGTCATTTCTTGCAATTGAATAGGATGTACCTTGGTAATTCTCTGCTAGATACACTCACAAGAGAAACCGCTGCCCGTGTGCACTGGAAGACAGTCGGCAGAGTGATCCTAAGAGCAGTATCAGTACTAGCAACACATCTGCCAGCTGAAACGTCCTCAACAGAATGACAGGTACGCTGCAGCTTGGTGACAGTGGAGTATTACACGGCCGTGAACATGAATGAACTCCAGCTGCAAAGAGCTACCTGGAAGAATCTTAGAAACATAATGTTGGGTGAACAAGTTCCAGAAGTCTCCACACGGCACGGTATTATTCATGTAAAATTCAAAAGCAAGGTTAAACAACATACCATGTAGGCACGCATACGTCAGTGATGAGGTTACTTCAACACAAGACGCCCAGAAGCCTATGGTCCGGTCAGTGCTGAGATTACTGCAACACAAGATGACCAGAAGCTTATGGTCCGGTCAGTGCTGAGGTTACTTCAACACAAGATGCCCAGAAGCCTATGGTCCGGTCAGTGCTGAGATTACTTCAACACAAGACGGCCAGAAGCTTATGGTCTGGTTAGTGCTGCGATTACTTCAACACAAGATGGCCAGAAGCCTATGGTCCAGGGAGTGGCCACCTCTTGGGGAAATGGGGATGGGATGGGAAGGGACTGACTGCCATGAGCAAGTTCCAGGGGAAGTTCTTGTCCTGGCGGGGCTGGGCAGGGCTCATGGTCATGGTATTAACCTTAGGAATATGCACATGTTACATGTGTTCTTTTGCATGTGCCAAATATTAAAAGGAGAGCGAGAGGAGAGGCATTGAAGACAGTGAGGATGGACGGCTCCCTCAGGGAATCTCGTTGCAAAGGGGAGGCGGGGTCAAGAGGATATTGTGGTGGTTTTCACGTGGGAGGATCCTGTGTGGACTGATGGGGAAGACCCAGGGAAGAGCCAGAGAAGTGACAAAGCAGGAATGAGGAGGCCAGGCAGGGGTCAGCCACAGGGACGTTGCTGGGCAGTGGCAGGAGGTGCAGTGCCAGGGGCAGCAGTGGGGCAGAGGTGGGTCGGGGCTTGGCGGGGCTGGGCAGGGCCGGGCTGGCAGGTCTTCTGCCCCCAGGGCTCAAGCACAGGGCTGACCAGAGCAGCGGTTCTGCCGGCCCCGCAGGCCTGGTGTCGCCAGTGGGAGCACTCAGTGGCCATCAGGGTCCTCTCCCAGGTTCCCTCCCACGTGCTGTCCCCAGTGCAGGTGGCTGGATGGGGTCCAAGACCCATGCCCAATCTGTTGCTGGGGCCTGGGAGCGGGGTCTTAGTGAGCAGGCTGGGGCCTTTCATGTGGTCTCTGTCCAGCTGGGCACAGCAGGGGGAATCTTCCCTACTGCCAGAACGGCTTGGATTGGGTTTCCCGCCTGAGATAATTAGTGGTTCTTAGGAAAAGGTTAGAAGAGCTCTTGCTTAAAAACCACCAAATGGGACTGGGCACACTGCACTGCTCCTAAAAATCAAAGAGGAGGCGTGGAGCCCAGACAACACTCCTCACATCAAAGTGGCCAGCAGACGGCCCAGGGCAGCGGGCACAGCCTCCTGCACGCCTCTCCCCAGCCCTCTAATCACGTTTCAGGGTGTGTGTGGGGGGCCAGCTATTCTTCTGAGTAATTCAATCGGAGCCTCACAGGGTGGTGGGACCCATACCTGTGGGGGGTCTGGGTAGGCCTGGGTGCCTCCGCGGTTCCGACCGCAGTTGGTTAATCCACACCTGGGCCTGGGCCCCGGCAGCACCTGTCGCCAGGTGAGCCTGCCTGCCTGCCTCCCAGGCCCTGCAGGTTGTGGCCTTTTTAAGCACAGCTGACGGGCACACTGACTTGTGAGGTGGGCGGGGGCCCAATAACACAAGTCCACGGTGAACATTCTAGAGTGGTTCTTATTTCTGAAGCTGAGACCTATGCAGTGCCAGGCAGGTGTCTGCCAGCGCCCCTCAGACATGAGCGTGCATCAGAACTCCCTGGGGAATGTTGACAATGCAGATTCCCAGGCTCTGCCCCAGAGTTTCTGATTGAGATGGCCAGGCTTGAGGATGTACACGTGTGAAAAGTTCCAGGTGCTGCTGCTGGCAGGGGCCACACGTGGGGGTCGACTGGCCTAGGAGCGCCAGCTTCCCTCCCTCCTTCCCTTGTTTTCTTTCAGCAAATTGTAAGGAGCACCCAGAGCTGCTAGGGGCCAGTTTGAAACCAGCAGTGCTTTGGGAGGAGCAGCTACAGAAAGGCCCCTTCTCTGGGTGGTTGGAATGAACCCAGCCTCTCTGGGTGGGGGCATCAGGGAAAAGTGCTGGCTGCTCAGTGCTGCTGTGCCCCCGGCCACACTGGCGGACACGTGGCTTGGCCGGTAGGAGCCAGGCAGGACATTGGCCCGTCTGCCTTGGCTCTGGGGTGTGTGCAGGGTACATGACTGGATGTGGAGAGCCTGGCCGGACCCTGCCACGCTCAGGGGCACGGACATCAGCAAGAGCCCCTGGGCATGAAGAGAGCAGAGATGGGGTCCCGGCCTCTGTGGGGTCTGGAAGTTCCTGGCTGATGCCTCCCATCCCCCAGCTCCATGCTCCTGGGCTTTTGAGCCCCTCCACTCACCCTGTGAGGCCTTGTGATGTGGAGAAATTTGTAGATATTCATGCCATCGAATGCCAGAAAGAACAGAAGGTAGCTTACATCTGGTGCTGTAGCATGCTGTCAGTGTTTATCTGAGGTTACTGTGAGCCAGGCACGGGGCACTCACGTTCTCACCTGGACGTACCAGGGGGATGACAGCAGAGAAAAGGCTGGGACCAGGAGGAGGAGGAAGAGGCTGGATATGAAGCCCGAAGACCCACTGTTACTCCAGGCCAGCTTGGAGCTTCCTGAGGGCCTTTGGGAAAAGGGAAAAGGTTTCTACCTGAAGAGGCACGGGTCTTGTTGGTGAGCCCTGCCCTTCCTGGCGGAGACATCCCTGGGTGGGCTAGGCCTGGAGAAGGCTACCACCCAGCGTTGGTGACCCCAGCACCATGTTGGGAAACATTGGGATGTGAGCCAGGACCCACAGAAGCCTCAATTTGGTCTCCGTGTGTTTTGAAGGTTCATGGCGGGAGGCCTGGGGGTGAAGGGTATGAAGGCACCTTCTAGTGTTGAAGGCAGGGAACACATGCCCATTGTCTGCATTTCATTTCCCTTAAAAGGAATCTCAGGAGAGTAATAATAGTGATAATTGGTTGGTAGACAGAAGTCATGTTGCTGGGGGCCTGCTGGCCTCTAGGTGCTTTCTGGAGCCCTTTACCTGCAGGCTGGAAGATGGATGTGTTTAATCTTACAGAGTCACCCGCTGTGGCCCTATTGACAGATGGGGAAACTGAGGATCAAAGAAGGTGGATAACCTGCCAAGGCTGCCTGGCTGGTGAATGGTGCTGCCGCTGCTCCTCCCGTTCCCAACCTTCTCTGCTTTCCACCCCCTGGTACCTCTGGGTGGAAACGTGAGCTCTGCGTGCCTGGCTTGTCCTAGCCCCGGATAAACACTCGCTGAACCAATGCTGCAGCATCAGATGCAACTCCCAGGACGGCCCTTTGCCCACCATGGCAGGGTGGCCAGTCCCAGTGGCTCCGTGTGTCACCGTGGAAGGTGGCAGGTGACACTTGGCCTAGAGTCTGAGGCTTGGCCTGGGTCGTGCCTGCTACTGGCTGTGGTCTTGGACTTGAAATCGGCTTTTCCTGGCACCTGTCCTGTCTTTTGGAAAGGGAGGCGAGTGGGCTTGTTGGGAGAATGGCAGTGAGGAAGCTGAGCCAGCGACCCCGGCATGGGCTGTGAGCTTCAACCACCAGGTTCAACCCTTGGAGCTCCTTGCATGTGGGGTCACTGTCCCCATCTTGCAGGTGAGGAGACTGAGGCACAAGGAGATTCAGGGACCCATGCAGACAGGTGGCAAGGTACAGTGTGAGCCCAGGGCCGCTCTGCCTGCAGCCCCAAGCTGTGGCCACGGACTTCCCACGGGGCGGCTCCTGGGTTTCCAGGCCTGGGCTCAGCCATAGTGACTGCGGTCTGGGTGGACCACCGGCCTCTCTACACTCATGTCCTTAGCTCTCAATCTTCAGGATGGTGGTGGGCATATGGCCCGTCTCCTTTCCCATGTCCTGTGGTAATGACCTTGATAAGTGCAGAGTGGAGTGAAGAGTGAGGGAGGGAGAAGTAGTGTGGGGTGCAGCAGGCAGAGCTTCCGGTAGCAATGCTCCAGATGAGGGACCTTCGAAGCTGTGGTTGCAGGACCCATCCCTGGTGCAGCTGGGCCCTCCCATTGCCAGGTGAGGGGCGCCAGGCATGTCGGGAAGGAGGGGGATGTGGGTCAGCTGCGGAACTCATGGGAACTCTGTTGGGACGGAGTTCTCTCCTGGGATCCGGCCACTTCCTCTCTCCTGGCACCTCTTCCTTCCAGACTTGCTGATCGAGGCACTGGCGGGAGAGATCAGAGGTGAGGGGCCTTTCTTTCCTGGGTCGATGGAGGTGGGCTCTGACGTTGGGTGATGTGGGTGGCCTCCAGCTGAATCGGGCTCCCTGGGTGCCTGTCCACTCCTCTGCTGTGCCCTTCATTGGTCCAGCACCTCAGGCACTGGGGACCCTGGTCCTCCCATGGGTCCTTAAGCCAGTCTTCAAACAGTTCATGCCAGGGCCCTCTGCCCCTCCCGCGTGGTCCCCACCTGGATCCCAGCAGCCTCAGGTATTCTTGGGCTCACTGGCTGGAGGCTGGAGGTGCCCTCCCTGGCCCACCCCTGCATGGCTGGGCTGCTGTGGCATCAGGCACCATCTCCATGTGGGGGGCACCAGTCTACCCTCCAGGTGGCTCTGAGCCCTCTCACCAGGCTGGGTGTTAGCTGGTGGAGTGGCCACATCGTTTGCACTAACCCCACTTTCTGGGTCCCTCTGGGTGTTCTCTCTTCTCCAGTGGGTGAAGAGGCCTACAAGTCGGGTGCTGGTTTTTATTCATTTCCTTTGTAAATTCTTATGTCCAGAGGGCTCCTGCCTTGGGATTCACATGTCCGGTTTTCAGGTGGAAATGCCTATTTTAAATCCCGTTACAGGTGTGTTTGCAGAGAAACAATACTGCAGACATATGAACGTGTCCTGTGGTTGTTGGGTCAGTGGGGCATTTGCTCCTTTTATTGTCCTTTTTAGTATTTTATTATTTTTTGAGATGGAGTTTTGCTCTGTCCCTCAGGCTGGAGTGCAGTGGCGTGATCTTGGCTCATTGCAACCTCTGCTTCTTGGGTTCAAGCAATTCTCCCGCCTCAGCCTCCTGAGTAGCTGGAATTATAGGCACCCACCATCATGCCCGGCTAATTTTAGATTTTTGTAGAGATTGGGTTTCACCATGTTGGCCAGGCTGGGTCAGGCTCGAACTCCTGACCTCAAGTGATCCGCCCACCTCGTCCTCTCACAGTGCTGGGATTGCAGGCGTGAGCCACCACACCCGGCCCCCTTTTAGTATTTTAAACCATTCCAGGCTGAACTTTAAGAACTATGAGGAAAAATAAGATGTTTAAAGTCACGAACGAACACACACATCTTATCCTGATGGTGAAACAAATAGTTACAAGCTACTTTAAAATACCAGGAAGTTCTGGATTGGCCAGAGGGTGGGAGTCAAGGTTTGTAGCCAATTGGGTGCCAGGGCCTCTAGGCATGTGCTGAATCCGTGGCCCTTTCTTCGAATAATGTCTTTATTTTATTCTATTTATTTATTTATTTTGAGATGGAGTTTTGCTCTTGTCACCCAGGCTGGAGAGTGCAGTGGCGTGATCTTGGCTCACTGCAGCCTCTGCCTCCTGGGATCAAGCAATTCTCCTGCCTCAGCCTCCTGAGTAGCTGGGATTTCAGGTGTGCACCACCACACCTGACTAATTTTTTTTTGTATTTTTAGTAGAGATGGAGTTTCACTATGTTGGCAAGGCTGGTCTTGAACTCCTGGCCTCAAAGGATCCGGCTGTCTCAGCCTCCCAAAGTGCCACACCACTGTGCCCAGCCTTGAATAATGTCTTTAAATTAGCTCCAAATCCACGGAGCCACAAGGAAAATAATTACATCGAGCAGCAGTTAACAGAATATCCCAAACCCCAAGGTGTGACAGAGTAAGGCCTGTGCAGCTGCAGTGTGGCGCTGAGCAGGAAGGACGCGTGGAGATGCCGGCTGTGGCGGCCGTGTGATTTGAAGGCACCTGTGACTTCTGCTCCTGATGGGGCAGAGGCCTCATGAACACGACTATGGTCTGTGACATGCTCACATTGGAGGGAGTGCCAGGAAGTTCCCAGGCCCGGGACGGCCACGCCTTCTGTTGGTCCATGCAGGGCTCCTGCCTGTCTTTTATGAGTGTAGTAGCTTAGCTCTGATTTTAAGCTCAGCTGTACCTCAGCTCCGGTGTAGTTTAGTGGCTTAGCCGTGGCAGGGAGGGGATGGGGTCGGCCCAGCCCCCTCCCCAGGAGGGCTTTCCTGATCTCCCCCATCAGAACAACCCCCTCTCAGCTCCTACCACCTGTTCTGTCTGTCCCAACATTGACCTCTCCCTCCTGTCTCACAGCTGGCTGTGGGCCTGTGAGTGCTCCTGGATGGAATGTCCCAGACGCCGTCGGTCCCAATAAATGAGCCCGTAGCATGGCACCCGATCCACCCAAAACTGAGACTCTCCAATACATATGGAAAGCGGGGTGGTGGGGTAGCTTTCCAGCATTGTTCCAGTGGTTCCCAAACATTTGTGTCCATTGGGATTCCTGGAGAGCTCATGGAACAGGCTGCCGGGCCCCATACCAGGGTTCCAATTTGTCAGGCCTGGGAGGGACCTGGGAATTCCGCTCCTGACCAGCTCCCTGGTGTTGCTGATGCTGCCGGCCGGGGGTCACACAATGAGAACCACCTCCCAGCATTAGCATCACTGTAGTGGGCTGAGCGGGGATCCCCCAAAGTATGACCAGGTCCTAACCCCTGGCACCTCAAATGCGACCTTATTTGGGTAATAGGGTTTTTGCAGGTGTAATTAGGTTAAACACGTTGAGGCGAGGCCATGCGGGATTTAGGGTCGCCCTGAATAGAATGGCTGGTGCCTTATAAGAATAGAGAAGGCAGAGACCACAGAAAAGACCACGTGAAGACAGAGGGCAGAGACTGGAGTGATGCGGCCACAATCCAGGGAATGCTGGGAGCCCTCCGCGGCTGGAAGAGGCAGGAAGGACCCTCCTTTAGAGCCCCCGGTGGGAGCACAGCCCTGCCAATGCCCTGATTTCTGACCCCCGGAACTGTGGGAGAAGAAACCTCTGCTGTTCTGAGCTCCGGGTCGGTGGTGATTTGTTGTGGCAGACAGAGGAGACCAGTGCAGCCCCCGAATTGTGCTCATTAGCAGCCACTTCTGGGTGCCGAGCTCCGCAAGACCTCACATTGCGACCTCCAGGCAGCCAAGGCCACATGGGGCAAGTGCAACGATTTTATGCTTCTGCGCCCTGCTGTTTCTCCATGCAGCGGCCCAGGGGTGCTTCTGGAACACATCTAGGCCTGAGCCCCTGGGTTCCAGGAGCCTGTGGAGAGCTTGCAGCCTGGGGCTGTCCCCAGGGCCCCTCTCTCTCAGTTTTGTTTGGAGCGGTGGCCTCGAATGCTGCCCGAGCCTGGGCTGGGGGTACCAGCTGGGCAGAGGGATGCCCTGTGACCTCTCAGGGGGCTGCGGCATCTGGGGACAACCTGCCCTGGGCCCAGGGTTGGGGGGTCAATGGGACAGGCATGGCGGGGTGGTGCTGGTGCAAAGCTGCCTGCCCAAGTGGGGAGTGCTCCAGCCGCATGGGGCATCAGTCACCTTGGGTATTTCTCCAGGAGCAGGCAGTCTGGGAGACCTCAGAGGAGGCCTGCTGGCTGGTCCACTGGTTTGTCAATCACTGGCAGGGCAGAGAGTGATGAGCTGGGCTTGGAGGGGACACAGTCTTGGATATGAGCCCAGCTCTGTGGGCACGGGCACTGTGGCCCCTTTTCCACTGGCCTCAGGTTCCTGGTGTGTGAGATGAGGTGGAAGTGAGTGGGAGGGGCTCCTGGCAGGGCTGCGAGCCTCCTACCTCTCGGTCCCACATCGGTGCTGGGTCCCAATGCCCACCTTGTCTCAGGGGTGACGTTATCACCTTTTGAAGAAGCCCCAGATGGTGTTGAATAGCGATCGCCACCCCCCAGTGTGCACCAGGGAAGGAGCATCGTAGACCTAGCAGATGAGGGCAGGCATGACTGAGCCCGTCCCAGCTGGGCCTGGGGACCAGAGGCTTGTAACCTACAAGATGCCCTCAGAGCATAATTTGCATACAGGTGAGGGCCTGCGACAGAGGCCCTGCATGTCCAGAGGCAGGGCCAGGTAGAGTAGGTAGGCTAGACACACCTGGAGATGCTGCCCTGGGCACACGCAGTTCCTGGGTAGGCCAGCGGAGGGCAGCAGAGCCTAGCAGCAGGCGACCCAGTGCCCAGGCCCTGGTACCCTCCTTGTCCTGCTCAGCACCAGGCCCGGGAAGGCAGGGGGAGTCCCCTCCTGGCAGGAGCTCCTCCTCCTCCTGGCAGCCTTCCTGGGCCTGTGCTGGGAACCTTACAACCCTTGCCTAAGGGACCCTAGGGGAATCTGTGTGGTGGCAGTGACAACCAACACTTGTTAGATTCTAGCCAGGAGGGAGGGTAGCTTGCTCTTAGTGGGGAGAGGGTGTGATGAGGTGGGCTGCTGGCTCCCACCACCAGGCCAGCCGGCCACCTGGAGTGCAGGGCACTGATGGGGCCCTCTCTGGCTGTGGGGTTCCCACTGGGTGGGGCTGGAGCAGCCCCTGGGTCTGTCTACCTGCCAGTCACTGTGGGGACACTCAGACTCCCTTCTCCCCGGGTGGGCCACGTCAGTGCCCCCAGGCATGTGAGGTGCTGAAAAGACCCTGCGCTTCTGTGGGTATGCGACTCATTCCACCTCATTTCCCCAGAAATCCGGGTCTCCAGGAGGCTCTTGCAGTCACCCCTTGCCGGTGCGTGCGCTTAGGGAAAGGCCATTTTCAGGCTTCACTGGGGCAAAGGAAAGAGGCTCTGTGCCTGGGGATGCAGTGGGCCACTGGTGAGGGGGGTCACGCTTTGCAGACAGGGCCAAAGTCCCAGAAGGGGAAATAGGTTGGGAGCTATCAGAGGCCGAGTTGGACAGCTCCGCCTTTCCCCCCGCACTGCACAGCCCCTTCTCCTGGAAGTGGACAGGGCAGGGAGGACTGAGAGGGGAAACTGAGGCCCAGACATCCCAGGCAATTTCTGAGGTCACCCCAATGTCTGTTCCTTGAGTGCAGCAGTGGCTTGGGCCCCGGGTGCCCTGCCTGTCCATCAGCTCTGCCCACGCCCCCTCCCTGATTTTTCTCCTTGGCAAAGCCCACCCAGCCTCTGGCACAGCCCTGGAAAAATGGTCAAGGAAAACTCTGGATGCTGGGCCAGCATCACAGCAGAGCCTGGGGGACCCTGGACCTCCGTCGGTGGCTGCAGCGGGAACACTGTGTGGAAGTGTGCTGTGCATACTCATGCATCCTCACTTCTGACTTAACAGAGGAGGGAGCTGGGGCTCAGAACATCCTGGAACACGCCCACCCCTGAGCACACCTGGGCTGGCTGCCTCCAGAAACCAGGGTGGTGTTGGCCACTCTGATAGGCAAAAGGGATTGCATTTGTTTTGGGGACTGTCTGAGGTTAGAAGTCACCCAGTGAAGACAGGAGAACACAGGTGGGGGATATTGTCTCAGTCTGAGTGCCCAAAGGTGGCGGTATTAGCTCAGCCGTGGGGACAGGCAGTGCACAGCCTGTGCTCTGGCCAGGAGGAAGGGGTGCATCAGGGGCTCTGTGGCTGGAGGCAAGGAGACCTCTCAGTAGAGCTGGGAAGGAGGAGTGGGGGCCCTGCTCCCGTGAGAGGTGGCAGGTGGGCAACGATGGCCATGGCTGGGCTGGAGGGAAACTGCTGACCCACGTCACTCGAGCGGGACATGAGACTGGCCCAGGCAGAAGGGCCTGAGACCCCAGGACCCTCATCAAACGTTCACCGGCTCCTTGGGGTTTGATGAAGGGTTCGCAGGCCCGGCAGTGTGCCCCCTCTGGGAGGCAGTCTTGCCCGGCTCATCCACCTCTGGCATTTGTTTCAGTTGCCAAGAATTTGTTTGGGGGCGCCAGGGCTGATGGTCCCACTTTCCACCTGGCAAGTAGTCCTGCCGCATAACTGAAAGGCAGCGACTCCACATGACCACGGGGCAGGCAGGATGGCGAGCTCTGCTCCAACCTGCATGGTGGCAGCGGCCCCGGGAGGCGGACTCCGGGCTGGACGGGAGACACGGGGGAAAAGTGAATCTGGTAGAGGTTACAGAGGGGCCACCCACTTGGCTGGTGCAAGCAGGAACCCTCTCCAGAGAGGCCACCCTTCCAGGCTCTGGGGACCCGAGCATAGGGTTGGCGAGTTCTGGCATTTATTATTATTATTTGTTCCAGAACAAAATTCAACTCCCATCCTCAGTTGGCCAATAATGTGGTAGGAACAGGTGGGAGCTGACCCCCAGATGCGGGGTGCTGGGTGCTGTGCTGATTTTCTGGGGCTGCTGTGCAAAGTACCACAGCCTGAGTGGCTTTAGACCATGGAGATGTGCTGTGTTGCAGTTCTGGAGGCCAGAAGTCCCAGGTGCAGGTGCCAGCAGGACCGGGCACCCTCTGAAGGCCCTAGGGAAGCGTCCCTCCTTGCTGCTCCTGGCTTTTTGCGGCTCTGGTGTTCCTTGGCTTGTGGCTGCGTCGTTCCAGTCTCTGTCTCCCCCTTCATGTGTCTTCTCCTCTGTGTGTGTCCACATTTCTCTCTACTTATAAGGACACCGATTGTATTGGATTCAGGGCCTTCCCTGCTCCAGTATAACCTCAACTTATTACATCTGCAGGAACCTTATTTCCAAGTAAAGTCACATCTGAGATTCCAAGTGGATGTGAATTTTAGGAGCACCTGATTCTACCTTTCCAGGTGTTTTCTCTCTCACAAGCATTCACGAGCAGGCAGCTTTTTGATTTTTACGGTAAGGGGCGGAACCCAGCAAGGCATTGGGAGGGGTGAAGGCCAGAGAGTGGGGTGCAGGTATCAGGAATGAAGGGATGGGGGCCAGGGAGGCTCTAGCATCCAGTCTTCCTTCTGATCCCAGCCTTGCCATTTTCAGCTGTTTGGTGTTTGGGCAAATTATTGGACCTGCCTGAACTTTAGTTTCCACATCTGTAAAATGGGCCCGTTATTTCTCTGCACTGCACTGGCATCAGTTGCTGGTTCTCTGTAGCAAATGGAGACGACAGAGTCGGTTTGTACAGGGCCAGGAATGGTGTCCTCAGAAATGTTCCGGGGGTGGCCCCAGCTTCTCCTCCACCCACTGGCTGCACAGACTCCTTGTGCCTTGGGTGCCTCATCTGCAGAACGGGAATAACCACAGTTCCTGCCCTGTTGGCTTAAGGCGAGGACAGGTGGGAGACGGGCCCAAAGCCCTCCCAGGTGCCTGGCCCGGGGCCAGCCTTCGATGCAGATCAGCGTCCGTGCAAGTCAGCTGTGGGGCTCAGTCATCTGGAGATGGTCGGGGAGGCTCTTGCAGATCTTTCTTCTTTCCCCCGAGACCCTGGCTCCACCGTGGGTTTTGTTGGCGTTATTGGAGGGCAGTGGGGAGTGAGTGGCAGCGAGATGGACCTGGTAGCGATGACAGTTGCCAGCCACATCTCCAAGGTGGACTTGGTCCCAGCCTGGCAGCACAGGTGAAGCTGGGAGTGGTGCGTGCAGGGCTCTCTGCATAAGCGGCATCCCAGAGCCTTCCTCTTGGACACTGACCGATGGGACATCGGGCCACGCAGCGTCCACACGCAAGCACTTGCCACCAAGTGTGTCTGCAGCGAGAAGATGCCAGGGGCTTGTGTGGCAGTAGAGCTGTCAGCGCCCACCTGCTGGGTCGAAAGCACCTGTCTCTGCCCAGAAGGGAGGGTCCCGTGGTGGGTGAATGAAGGTTGGGTTGGTTTCACAGACCCCCGTCGTGCCCACTCTTCCCGTCTCTCTGTCTAGACCGAGGCCACGTCAGCTGGCAGGGCCTGTGAGCCCTCTGGCCTTACATTTCCTTGGTCTGGGCCTCTCTGTGTCACATGGCGAATGATCCCTGAGCAACAGTGCCATGTCCTTGGGGAGCTTCGGTTTGAAGGGGCCCCGCCATGGGTCTTTTGTAACGTGAGCCATTGCCCCGTGGGTTGGGGTTTCCATGGATTAGTGGGGCACACCGCACCTGTGGTCAGCCCCCACCCCCATCTTTGAGTCTGGGTAAGACAACTCTGGCCTTGCCCGGCCCGGGGTGCCCCCACAGCTCATTCACCTGGCACAGAGAGGCAGTGAGCAAACCAAGAAAGGCACTTTTGATCTGGGGACGGCTGGCACATTTGCCAAGAGCCCCCAGACAGCCCTGCCTGGCTCGAGCCCAAGACAGCTTCTCAAAGGGCAGTTCCTTCGAGAGAGACTGTTGGGAAACACCTTTGAAAAATGGCTTTGTGCAGCCGGCCTGGAGGGCTGTGGACCGAGTCCCAGGGCTCCTCCTTGGCCACCAGCCTGGGTCCCAG
This sequence comes from Pan troglodytes, assembly GCF_028858775.2. Taxonomy (NCBI): domain Eukaryota; kingdom Metazoa; phylum Chordata; class Mammalia; order Primates; family Hominidae; genus Pan; species Pan troglodytes. Next base: position 71,155,325 of record NC_072407.2, read on the forward strand.
GACGCAGGGCCATATGGCAGGTTTAGAAATTAAGCCAGGCCCTGACATTCCTGTGTGCAGCTCCGGAGGCCCCCTCCCCGCCCCATGCCTGCAGCCCACTCCCTACCTCTGCCAGCCCGGGGCTCAGTGCCTGCCCTGTGCTTGGGGTGGGGTGAGGAGCTGGGCTTCCACGCCAGCCGACTGGGAAGCTTCTCCAAGTGGTGAAACCCAAGGGAAAGCCGTGGAGTCTTTCCCCGCTGCCACCCGCCTTGGTTTAGTGATGCTCTGCTGGGCCACGTATCCTGCTCTCAGAGTTCGGAAGGGACTTAATCTATTTTTGTCCTGTTCAGCCAGGATGATTATCTTTAATAAGGCCATCTTGAATGTTTCCTTGTCAGCTCGTTTTAAGGAAATGTTTGCGCATTAAGCATTTTCCCACAGCGGTAAGACAATGTGCTGTCCCTTGCCAAAGATCACATTTGCCATCCTCGGCGTTCCTGCCTCTGGACGGTGAGCCTGGAGGCTGGCCAGCCCATTGCTGCCAGGGGCCCTCCATTGATCACTATCAGGATGTGATTGATTAATATCTCATGGAGGAGGAGGCCTGCGCTTGGCTGGCCCGGAGCTCCCTGCTGCCGAGGGGCTCTGTGGGCAGGGTCCATGACCGCTGGCAGTGGGGAGGGGCAGCAGCGAGGTGGTGCATGGGCTCTGGCAGGTGGCCTGAGTGATGGGCTGAGCTTGGCCGCAGCCGTGTGAACCGGCCGCCCGGCCCTGCTCCAAACTCTTTGAAGCACTTCCAGTTTGCCCAGCTGGGTACGTCCAGTGCAGCCCTTTACACTTCCAGTTTGTCCAGATCCACTAAGCAAAACCAAACTGTCCAGGTCCCCTGAGGCCTGCTGGCCCTGGCTCCCAGGCCCGGCTGCCCAGTGAGGTGCTGTGGGAAGGTGCCTCTGGGTGATTCTCTGAGCCTGTGGGCAGGGGATGGAGGGAGCTTGTCCCAGCCTCCTGTCCTTGGTGAACTGCTCCAGTGGGGACAGGCCTCCCTCCACCATCTTCCCACTCAGGGCTACACAGAGGCCAGGCTCCCAGGGCCCAGCCCTCACCTGCTGAGTGACCAGGGCAGGGGACATCATCTGTATCTGGCTGTGTGGGGGCCCAGCCACAGAAAGGCAGGTGGGACAGCAAATGGCAGCGTTTGGGGTTTTCAGAGGCCACAGCTTCTGGGGAGAGGAGGATCCCTGAGCATGAATGGTTGCAACAGGATGTGGGGAGGGAAGAGGAAGAACTGGTCCAGACAGAGAAGGAGTAAGGAGGGCCCAGGGCAGTGGGCAATGCTGTGTCTGCTCCATATCCAAGAGGTGGTGCTGGGGCTGATGCCTGCGGAGAGGTGGGCAGGCCAGGGACTGCCTGGCCTGCTTGAGAAGCTAATGGCTGGATGGGCAGGGCCATCCAGTGAGGGTATTTTCTAAATTGGAAAGTCCCTGATTTTTTGGGAGCTGGAGAACTTTAAAGTGGGAAGGGCCTGCGGAGAACTTAGCATCAGGCCCCCTGGTTTTGGGGAGGCTGAAACCTGGCATGGCAGGAGTGGCCCAGCCTGCACTGCTGGGAGATGACCAGTGGCTGCTGCACTAAGAGCTTACCTGGGGCAGGTCCATGGGTCTCTCACAGTGAAAACCCCATGGCCTGGAATGCAGTATTCATGCCAGAAACACTGAGAAAGGCTCTGCCATCCAGGGACTATGCTGTGAGGGTTTGCTGAGCACCAGGATTTTCTGAGCAGTGGGGTTTGCTAAGCACCAGGGTTTGCTGAGCACCAGGATTTGCTGAGCACTGGGGTTTGCTGAGCACCAGGGTTTGCTGAGCACCAGGATTTTCTAAGCAGTGGGGTTTGCTAAGCACCTGGGTTTTGCTGAGCACCAGGATTTTCTCAGCAGTGGGGTTTGCTAAGCACCTGGGTTTGCTGAGCATCAGGGTTTGCTGACTACCATACTGCCTGGGATGCCACAGTGAATGCAGGCACAGCCCCACCTGAATGTTGCTTCAGACAATTCAGCCTCCTCTTATCCCAGCTCTGTGAGATGGGGCCCCCACACCTCAGGGTTGTCCAGAGTATCACACCTCAGGATTGTCCAGAGTATCACACCTGGTCACACCCTCCTCCCCATCTTGGGAGAAGCCTCTGTGACCCACCTGCTCATGCCCGTGTCCTGGGCTCGGTGTTGATGCTCCCACCCCACCCCATCGCAGTCATCAACAAAGTCCATTTGAACCTCCAAGCACATTTTTGGTCTGCCTCTCCTCATTCCCTCTCCCCTGTCCCAGCCCCGCCATCCAACACACCTGGAGGACTATAGTGGTCCCTGATGGTCCACCTGTTTCTCCACTGCTGACTTCTCTGCTCTGTCTTTGCACCCGCAGCAGCTATTGGATCATGTCCCTCCCCATTGTGAAACTCAGCGATGGCCGTCCACAGCCCTCCACCCTGGCCCCCAGCCCACGTGCACGAGCCCCTGCCCACTGTGAGCCTGCCACCCCTGCCATGTCACTGGCCAGCACCACACCTCCCAGCCTCAGGGCCTTTGTCCAGGATGTTTAGATTGGGCTGAATGATGACCCCCTTAAGGTATGTCCAAATCCTAACCTAGAACCTGTGGGTGTGACCTTTTTGGAAAGAAGGGTCTTTGCAGGTGAAATTAAGGTAAGGGATGAGATCATCCTGGATTATCTGTGTGGGCTCAAAATCCAATGCCAGGTGTCTCATGAGAGAAGAGGTGAAGACACGGAGAGGAGGAGGAGGATGCACGAAGACAGAGGCAGAGACTGGAGTGATGTGGCCACAGTCAAGGAACACCTGGAGCCCCCAGGAGCTGGAAGTGTCAGGAAGGACCCTCCTCTAGCACTTTCAGAGGGAGGGCGGCCTTGCTGACACCTGGGTCTTGGGCTTCGGGTCCCCAGAACTGAGAAAATAAGTCGCTGTTGTTCTGAGCCACCCAGTTTGGGATGGTTTGTTACAGCAGCTGCAGGAGACTTGTACATATTTGTTCTGCCGACACGCTTTTCTCATTCTCACACGCCTTTCAGGTCTCAGACCCACTCCCTGTGGGAGGAGCTCCTTGGTGCCCATCCAAGCACCTGCCCCTGCCCCTTTGGGAGCCCCACCACAGTTTATGATCATGCATTTATTGATCACTTATTAACTTATTTCTTGGCTAATTACACATTTGTTGATTATTGAAAATGCAAACTATGTCTGGTTTACCTTTGAATCCCAGCCTCTGTGAAGAGCTGGCTCCTACTATTATTATTGTTAATCAGTATTAGTATTAGTATTAAATGAATGAACAGGTACCTCCTCATTCATTCATTTATCCACTCAATTACCTTTTATTGAATGCTGCTGGGTGCCAGGGGCTGGGGATATGGCTGTGAACAAGACAGACCCAAGTGCCTGCCTTGGTGGGCTCTTCTAGTCAGAGTGGCCAGGAGAAGCAGACCAAGTGTCTGGTGCACCAGGCAGTGGTGAGCTCCAGTGGAGATTTAGGCTGGGCCAGGGCAGGCCTGGCTGATGAAGGAACACACATCCAAGGAAAGGGAGGCAGGGATCCCAGTGGAGACCTCAGGACAGAGCAGCACATGCCAAGGCCCTGAGGTGGGGCATGCTGAGCTCCTCGAGGTTCCCTGAAGGGGCCTTGTGTGGAGCAGAGGAGCTCCTGGCGGTTTGAGTGGAGGAAGGATGAGATCCAATGTACTATGTTAAGGCTCGCCCTGAGTCCTGATGGCTGGGATGTCCATGGCCTTTGAGCTGTGCAGTGGAGAAGTGAGAAGTGAGGATCTGCAGGGGTGGCTCCAGGCATTTTTGAGTCTGCAAGGGAGACAACTGATCACTTTAATCAGGCACTGCAAACTCTTTAGATCAAGGGCTGGGAGATGTGGCCATTTTCTTGCTCACTCTGAGGTGGGAGATAGCTGAGGTGTTGACCAAGATCAAGACAGGGCAGCACCACCGTTTGCCACGCTCTGCCTTTAGGCATCTCCCACCTGGCTGCCTTGAAGAACACTTGCTCCCTTCAGAGTCACAAATCAATCAATTGATAAATCAATCAATAATCAATCCTCATGTTACTTTGTTAATCATCTCCTGTATCAGTCACAGCACTGGCATCTGGCACACATTATCAAATTTAATCCTTCCCACTTTCCCTTATGAGGCCCTTTATACAGATGAGGAAACCAAGGCTCAGAGAGGAAAGTCTGTGGCTTCAGGGTCATCAGCTAGGAAGTGGCCAACTCTGGCACGGACCTCAGGCCTGTGTGAGGCTGAGTTCAGTGTGTCCTGGCATGGAAGAGAGATAAGTTGGCAGATGCAGTGCCCCAGCATCTACTTGGAGGAAGAGGTTGGGATCCTTGGGAGAGAGGGCTTCTGGAAATGCAAGTGTTCTAGGAGAGAACTGTGTGAGCAGTGCACAGTGCTGGAAAACATGGGGCCAAGAGGTTGGCCTGGTGGGGTTCTCTGTCTCAGAGGCTACAACTGGGGGACACAGCCAGTGGGGTCCCTGACTGAGACCTTTGTAGAGTTCTAGGGAGAGAAAGGCAGGAAATATAAATTATTCTACCAAGACAGTTGTCTTTCTGGGGTATGACCAATTTTCTCCACCCACCATCCATCCGCCCATCCATCCATCCATCCATCCATCCATCCATCCATCTAAACATCCATCCATCCATCTGTCCGTCCGCCCGCCTGTCCGTCCATCCATCCATCCAAACATCCATTCATCCATCCATCCAAACATCCATCCATTCATCCATCCATCCATCCAAACATCCATCTATTCATCCAAACATCCATCCATCCATCTAAACATCCGTCTATTCATCCATCCATTCATTCATCCAAACATCCATCCATCCATCCATCCATCCATCCATCCATCCATCCAGACATCCACCCGTCCATCCAAACATCCATCCATCCATGTGAACATTTATCCATCCATCCAAACATCCATCCATCCAACCATTCAAACACCCATCCATCCAACCATCCAAACACCCATCTGTTCATCCATCCATTCAGCCATCCGTTCATCCATCCATCCATCCATCCAAACATCTGTCCATCCATCCATCCATCCATCCGTCCGTCCGTCTGTCCGTCCGTCTGTCCATCCATCCATCCATCCATCCATCCATCCATCCGTCCGTCCATCCATCCATCCATCCAAGCATTTATTCATCCATCCAAATATCCATCCTCCATCCAAACATCCATCTGTTCATCCATCCATCCATCCATCCATCCAAACATCCATCCATCCAAACATCCATCTATTCATTCATCCATCCATCTATCCATCCATCCATCCAAACATCCATCCATCCATCCATCTATCCATCCAAACATCCATCTGTCCATCTAAACATTCATTCAAACGCCTCTCCATCCATCCATCCATTCATCCGTCCATCCATCCATCCATCCATCTGTCCATCTAAACATCCATCCATCCATCCATCCGTCCACCCGTCCGTCCATCCATCCATCCAAACATCCATCCATCCATCCATCCAAACATCCATCCATTCATCCATCCATCCATCCATCCAAACATCCATCTATTCATCCGAACATCCATCCATCCATCCATCTAAACATCCATCTATTCATCCATCCATTCATTCATCCAAACATCGATCGATCCATCCATCCATCCAAACATCCACCCGTCCATCCAAACATTCATCCAAACATCCATCCATCCATCTAAACATTTATCCATCCATCCAAACATCCATCCATCCAACCATTCAAACACCCATCCATCCAACCATCCAAACACCCATCTATTCATCCATCCTTTCAGCCATCCATTCATCCATCCATCCATCCATCCAAACATCTGTCCATCCATCCATCCATCCATCCATCCATCCATCCATCCATGCATCCATCCGTCTGTCCATCCATCCATCCATCCATCCATCCATCCAAGCATTTATTCATCCATCCAAACATCCATCCTCCATCCAAACATCCATCTGTTCATCCATCCATCCATCCATCCATCCAAACATCCATCTATCCAAACATCCATCTATTCATTCATCCATCCATCTATCCATCCATCCAAACATCCATCCACCCATCCGTCTATCCATCCAAACATTGATCTGTCCATCTAAACATTCATTCAAACGTCTATCCATCCATCCGTCCATCCATCCATTCATCCATCCATCCATCCATCTAAATATCCATCCATTCATCCATCCATCCATCCATCCATCCATCCATCCACCCATCCATCCATCTGTCCATCCAAACATCCATCTGTCCATCCAAACATCCATCCATCCATACATCCGTCCATCCAAACATCCATCCATCCATCCATCCATCCATCCAAACACCCATCTATTCATCCATCCATTCAGCCATCCATTCTTTCATCCATCCATCCATCCATCTAAACATTCATCCATCCATCCATCCAGGCATCCATCCAAACGTCCATCCATCTGTCCATCCATCCATTCGTTCGTCCATCTGTCCATCCATCCATCCATCCATCCATCTAAGCATTTATCCATCCATCCAGACATCCTTCCGTCCATCCAAACATCCATCTGTCCATCCATCCATCCATCCATCCAAACATCCATCCATCCATCCATCTATCCATCCATCCATCCATCCATCCAAACATTTCCCAAATATCTATCCAAACTCCCTACTTCCCTCTTTGTAGTCTATGACAAACATTCTTCTTGATACTGGGGATACAGGATGGATCCTAGTTCCTGCTCTCAGGAGGCTGGGAAGCTCTGAAGAAATGATTATGCAAATCTACTAGAATTGTGAGGACCACCAGGAAGGAAGGTACAACACTCACTAAGAGTGTATAACCAGCCCCCCCTCACCTGGTGCTCAGAGTGGGCTTCTCTGGCAAGTGAGCTGAGATGAATTGGATGAGCCAGAGTGACCTGCTCGGGAGCAGAGAAGCGCAGTCCCAGTGGGAGGAACAGAATGTGCAAAGCGTCTGAAGAAGGAAGGGCTTGTTGAAGTGGGAAGACTGGTGTCTGTAGGGGTGGGTGGGGAAAATGAAGAGGCTGTGGAGGAGGCGGGGGGCTCAGGCACTGGGTCAGGGGGGCCATACTTTGATGATGCTGACAGACTCAGGGTCAGGTGATCACTCTGGGGTGTGAACTCAATGTGGCCCCCTTCCAATTCTGTTTTGCAGTCTCTGCTTTCTCAGAAGGTTACTCCAAAAGGGGACCACAAGGTCAAGATGGGCACGGGGAGGCTTTGGATGCCGAAGCAGTTTTATTTTGGCAAGTCAGCCGAAGGAGCACGTGCGCCTAAAATTAGGCAAGAGTGTGAGCTGCACACAAGTTCACACGCTCAAAACTCCTGTGGGCAGGGCCTGCGCAGCTCTCCTCTGTCTGTTAATGGTACAGTCTGTTCAGACCTTTGGAACATTCCTCAGCTTTTATTTAATGTAGGAAGAATCATTTCTGGAATTAGCATATAAATTGGCAGAAGTCAGCAGCTCTAGCAGAAGTCACTCTCTGTGTCAGGAAAGGAGAGCGAAGGCCTGTGCATGGATGGGAGGTCCACTCCCACTCCTCTGGCGCCCTCCTTTCCCCTTCAAGGGGCAAATACATGGTTCATTTAAAACACTCCAGCTTTCTTCCCAAAATGTGCAACTTGGGAAAGAATCTGTGTCCCTTCAGCTCTGGCTGCAAGGGGAGAGGGGTCGTGGCCAGGGACGGGGTGCTGAGGAGAGCATGGGAAGCCTTTCTGACCAAATGGCTTGCTTCGGGAAAATTTTCCCACAGGAGTGGCCCCATGGCCTGCCTCCCAGCACAAGGTTATTGAAAGGGAACACAGAGAAATGTTCACTGCCCTAAGCTGTCTTGTCTGGTCTGGTCGGGGGCAGATATTTTACACATTTTATAGCCCTATTAGTTTTAGGTCTTTTGGATAGGGGTGACCAGTTGATCATTAACTGTTTGCTACGTGTGGCATTCTGAATTCTGGCCCCAGATAGCTCAGCCCAGCGTGCTGATTCCGCCTGGCCATTGGGCCATGGCTGGGTGGGCCGCCGCCTTCCCCAGCGGGTGGGGCGAATTCTCCTGATGCCAGGGCTGGGGCCCATGTGGAGGCCTCCCTGGCTCCCTCAGGCTCTGGTGTGAACACTTCATTATCCTTTCTGGGAGTTCAATCCCCTTGTGAACCCTCCACCATGGTGTCTTCACAAGACTGTGGGCGTCTGCCCTAAAAAGGCACCAATGATTTGATTCTGACATTCCTACTTTGGTGTGTTTCCCCCAGAATAAAATAGCAATCAGGCTGGGCGCGGTGGCTTATCCCTGTAATCCCAGCACTTTGGAAGGCTGAGTTGGGCGGATCATGAGGTCCGGAGATCGAGACCATCCTGGCTAATATGGTGAAACCCTATCTCTACTAAAAATACAAAAAATTAGCCAGGTGTTATGGGCGCCTATAGTCCCAGCTACTCAGGAGGCTGAGGCAGAAGAATCGCTTGAACTCGGGAGGCGGAGATTGCAGTGAGCCGAGATCGCGGCACTGCACTCCAGCCTGGGCAACAGAGCGAGACTCCTCCCCACCCCCCCAGCAAAAACAGCAATAAAACAGGGGCTCTCTCTACGTCCTGGACAACCATGGGGTCTGGGTGTCCTCTTCTCCACCTTTCGGCCTCCAGGCCTGGCCAGGACACTGTCCTGTCCTCGTTGTAAGACTTGCATTTTTGACGTTCTCTACCTACAAAAGGTTCGTGCCAAAGTGCAGCTTTTGGTCGGGTTGGGAGTCCTCAGGCGGCTTCTTGGACAGGAGGGTTGGGCAGGTCAATGGGGTGGGAGTTGGGGAGCAGCCACACTCATGAATAGATTCTCGTTTTGCACTAATCAGATTTTCTAGCAGAGCTTCCAGAAATGTCGTTCTCTTGCAGAATCAAAGGCAATTGCAAGGCATTAAAAACCAATGTGCCTTCAGTGTGTGGGCTCCCGGTCTCACCCCCAGCTGGTTCATGTTGCCGCCCAGTCCCGTCTCAGACCTCCTTAGGCCGCCTGTTCTCCCTCCCCGCCCCCAGCTCAGTGCCATCTCCCCTCCCGGCAACTCCCTGTTCTAACTCCTCTCCTTCTGGGACACGTGGCCTCTGGTGGGCACTTCCAAATGGTCAATGTTGTCACTCACCCTGGGCTTAGAACTGTCTATGGCTCTTCAGGATTCAATCTAAGAGAAAAGCCCCAACCCCTGGTTTGAGCCTAGAATGCCCAGCGAAGCCCGGCCCCTCACTCAGGGCAGCCTCGAGAACGTCCTGCAGCTGCCTGGACATGGCACCGCTGTCTCTCTCTCTGCATGTCCACTGCTGTTCCCTCTGCTGTCTCTCTCTGTGCGTGTCCACTGCTGTTCCCTCTGCTGTCCCCTCGTCCCCACCTGGCCAACCTGCCCCACCCCGACGCCCCTCTTCAGGAGGCCTCCCCTGTTCCCGTCTCTGGGCTCTAGTGCTGCATTCATCACGTTATTCCCTTTCCATGAGTCTCATTTCCTCCCAGGTCTCCTTCCACCTCCATGCATTCTGGGGCCAGAGGCAGCTCTGAGCACTGTGGCCGAGGGATAGACGGACCAGTATGTGGGGAGGTAGGTGAGGGGTGTGCAGTTTTATAGCTCAGCCCAGAACATAGGCGGTGGAGCCAGACGGACCTGGGCTCGAGCCCAGCCCTCGCAGCTGTGTGATCTGAACAAGTTACCTAACCTTTCTGAGCCCGGTTTTTTCATGTGAGCAAACAGGCCGTGCGACAGCCCTTCTGGAAGGTCAGGGAGGCTGTGGCCCAGCTCTCGCTCGGAAGTGCTCAGTGATGGGTTTGGAATATTGTGGGGACCGAGGGGTAGGGATGTTTTCCCTGAGTGTGTGAGGATGACCCTGGTGTGTGGAGCAAAAAGGCAAGCTGGCCCCCGGGCGTAGGGGCTGGGGGTGCTACAGGGAGGTGCTTTTATGCTCATGCCTTCCAGAATGGGAGAGCCCTAGGCCTCACCCAGGAAAGAGAAGGACCCGTGCCAGGTGCCGGCTTCATGTCCAGCTCTGCCACCCTCTTTCGTAGGGATCCGGGGCCCCATTGTTCACATGGGGGTGGCCTCTAGGCTCCTGATGATCTCTTGGGAGCTGCCCTTGGTGATGCCGAGCTGCCTACAGGGGTCCTTCTGGGGCCTGAGGCCAGGTGGTCACTGGGCCCCTGCCCCTCGGCCCCTTTGTGAACCCAGCAAAACCTGCACCTTTGGCGCATGACCTCCAGCTCCTTGGGAACCTATGACTGCTCTTCCAGAAGTCCCTCTACCTGGCAACGGGCCCTCCACCGAGAACTCCTGGTGCTGAGATGGACGGATCATGATTTCCTTCTGTCTGCACCAGGCTTTGCTTAGGAGAGAAAATGCCAGAAACAAAAAGGCTTGTCTCACCCTCAGCCTTAACATAGGATTTATTATGAATAAATGAAACTCCCTTGCAGGGCAGTTGCTCTGCGACCAGCGTGGCCTAGGAAGGCTCAGCTCCAAGTGATCAGCTCTGTCCTACAGAGACTGAAGCTTGGAGCAGCTGGTGACAGGACCACGGGCACGTAGCCTGGATTGGGAGAAGTTGGGAGTGGCGATCACTAGTGTTTGCGGAGCACTTGCTAGGAGGCCTGAGCCAAGGATGTTATCTTATTGATGTATGTTATCTTGTTTAATCAGAGCGTGCCAAACATCCCAGTCTGCCCCAAAGTCCCGGGCGACACCTGTCGCCCTGGCGTCATCATTAATAACCCCCGGAAGGTGAAAACTCTCAGAGTGCCCTTGTGGAGCTGATAAGGAGCACGGTTTCACTGTGCTTAGTCCTCTGTTGAGCCCTCTGGAATATCCCTATGATGTGGATGAACAAACTGTGGGTCAGGGGGATGGAGGGACTTGCCCAGGGTCACCAGCTCGGAGGCAGGGTTGGATTCCAGGATTTATAATCTCAGAGGTGGGATTTAAAGCCACGGCCCTCTAATCCTTCCCGAGCAACCGAAGGCACGGAGTGTGTTCGCGGTATCAGGGAGGGTGGTGGGAAGGCAGGGGCGGAGGTCCCTTCAGAGGCCTGACCTTCCCAGGACCCCTCACCAGCGGTCAGCAGCCGGGGTCCCGGGAAGAATTCTGCCGAGAGAGAGCTTTTTCCCCTTCAAGGAATAAAAAGCACACACACACATTCCTCCGAATCAAAGGTGTGTCCAGAGAGAGGGAGGGCAAGGCCCCTTGACCAGCAGCTGCCAGCAGCCTGGGCACATGACAGCCCCTGAAGGCTGCTGGCACTGACTCTGGCCAGGCATTTGCAGTGGACGGCGGTGCCAGGAGAGGGAGGGCGGCCTTTCACCAGCTTGGCACCTCTGCCATGTGACGGCCGCCTCCCCTGGGGGAGGGCGGGGCCGCCCCTCTCCCAGCAGGCGGGTGCAGCCCCAGGGGTGCTGCAGGCCACTGCGGGACCTTCAGGGCCCGGCTCCCGGCACTGGCCTCTGTGCCCTGGCCGTTCCTGGGGTGGGGCATGGGTCAGGAACTCGCACTCTCACTCTCGGGAGATAGGAACTCAGTCCCGTTCATAACCCCACCGTGTAACCTGGAAGGCACTTTGCAGTTTACAAAGGCCGTCATAGCCAGGGTCCTTGAAGGAGGCGTGTCACTGTCCACTCTCCAGAGAGCAGCCTGCGGCCTGGGAGGTGGGCTTCGCCTCCTCGACGTCACATGTTGGGGGCTGTTTCCTCGTTGACTTCCAGTGCAGGGCTGTGATCTGGAGTCCAGGCCTTGCTGGCCGGGAACCCCAGGACAAGGGTGGCCGTGACATATGTTCTGGCGCCTTCAGTACTAGTGAAAGAAACGAGCCGGCCGTGTCAGCTGGGAGATTTCTTGCGGCTGCCGTAACAAAAGATCACAAACTGGTGGGGGCTGGAAACCACAGAAATGCCTTCTCTCCCAGTGCTGGGGCCGAAGCCCGATATCTAGATGTAGGCAGGGCTGCGCTCCCTCCGACGGCTCCAGGGAGGGACCCCGGCCTCTGTCTGCCCTGGTGCCTCCAGGTGCCCTGTGGCTTGTGGCTGCCCCGCTCCAGTCTCCGCCTTGTTTTCATGTGGCCCCCATCTCTTCTCCCTGTGTCTCTCCTCTGAGCCCTCAGGAGGAGGCTGGTCATTGGATTTTGGGTTCTCCAGGATGATCTCACCTCAGGGTCCTTAATTGCATCTGCAGTGCCTGTTTCCAAATAGGGCCGCATTTGGTTAGGACGTGGACACGTCTTTCGAAGCCACCATGCAGGCCACTACAGGAGGTTTCATGAATTCATCTCAATTTCCAGAGGACCTGGTGTTGCTTGGCCAGCCCCCTCCAGCAGTGACTGGAGGTTGCTGAGTAGCAGAAGCTTTAGGTGGGGCAGGCCCTCACCTGTCTGCCACAGCGAACCCCGACCCTGCCTGGGACCCCTGACCTGGTCTTCCCAGTCCATTTCACAGCCAGGTAAACTGAGGTAGCTCAGGGTGAGTTATTGCCAGGCCTGGGCTGCCCAGGGCACCCGGCCCACGGGGCAAACCCCAACACAGTCCTCAGTTTACCAATTCTCGTCACATGGAAGCCACCTGGGGGCTTCCCAGGGTGTTCTGTCTGCCCCCCTGTCCCCAAGGGTAGCTTGTGTCAGGTTGGGATGACTCAGAATAATCAAATATGGCCACGTCTTTTGGGATGAGCAGCCATTTATCATTTATCCTGGGGATCAGAGTTTTTTCCTCTGTAAAGCTGAATAATGTTGCCTGGTATAGCCCTAGGTAGTGTTACTTTGAAGGCTGAGAGAGAATGTGAAAGCGTTTTGGAGCCTGAAGAGTACAGAAGGGAGAGACGTGGTGAGCATCAGGGCAGTGCAGTGTTATCTTCCTGAGCTGTACGGGGAGCGTGGTTAGGACAGGAGGGACAGACCGTGGTGAGCATCAGGGACAGTGCAGCGTCCCCTCCTGAACTGTACGGAAAGTGTCCTTAGAAACTTCAGGAACTCCTTCCGTGGAGTTTCCCTGTTCTTTGCATCCATCCTGTGCTCAGCCCTGAGGTAGGCGCTGGGGAAGGGGAGCGAGAAGGGCCTCTGTATCTGTCCCTCTGGGCGTTACATGACTCCAGGAGCTGGGTATTGAACATCACAGGCATGGCTGCCCCGGGCTGCCCGAGCGGCTGGACATAGGTGGTGGGTGTGCGGGGCACGAAGAGTGCCTGGCTCAGGCTTTTGGGGACAGCTGAGTGCAGGAGCTGGGGCAGCATTGAGTCTAGGATGGAGGATGCATTGTGGGGAGACCACAGGGAAGACCATCTGAGGAAGAGATCCTGTGTGACTGGTCACCCACAGAGAGATGGTGGTGAGACCTCAGCATGGCTGGCTCAGAGCCCCTTCCTGAAATGGCGTGGCATCACGGTGATACAGGAACAGAAATTCGGAGCAAGGGGAGGACTACCATGCCTCTCTTCTGCACTCTTGGGGGCAAGGCCAGAGCAGGAATTGGGTGTGGTGGGGGCTACTGAGCTTGGGTCCTATGTTCACTTTCTCCTTCCATTTATTTATTTATTTATTTATTTATTTTTGAGACAGGGTCTGGCGTTGTTACCCAAGCTGGAATGCAGTGGTGCAATCATGGCTCACTGCAGCCTCGACCTCCGAGGCCCAAGTGATCCTCCTACCTCAGCCTCCCAAGTAGCTGGGACTACTGCTATAGTATAGTCCAGTGCCTAGACTGTACTAGTACTATAGGCACATGCCGCCACCTCTGGCTGATTTTTGTATTTTTTGTAGAGATTGGGTTTCACCATGTAGCCCAGGCTGGTATCAAACTCCTGGGCTCAAGTGATCTGCCCACCTTGGCCTACCAAAGCCCTGGGACTACAGACATAAGTCACTGCATCTGGCCTAATTACTTATTTTTTTGGGGATGGGTCTTGCTCTGTCACTCAGGCTGGAGTGCAGTGGCAGCATCATAGCTTAAGCAATGATTTTGTCACTGCACTCCAGCCTGGCAAACCTCAAACTCCTGGGCTCAAGTGATCCTCCTGCCTCAGCTGCCTGAGTAGGTGGGACTACAGGCATGAGCCACCACATCTGGCTAATTAAAACAATTTTTTTTTTTTTTGCTGGAGACAGGGTCTTGCTGTGTGGCCCAGGTTGGTCTCAAACTCCTGGCCTCAAGTGATCCTCTGAACTCAGACTCTTCAGTAGCTGGGATTACAGGCGTGAGCCACTGGGCCTACTTCCTTTCCTTTTAGACTCAAAAATCCAGTGTAGGAGCTTTGTGGTCCATTGAGTAGGCTGCATTGCCTAGCCTCCCTGTTGCTGGAGAAGTGTGTCAGCTAGCTTTTGCAGTGTAACAAACCACCTCAAAACATTGTGGCTTAAAACAGCGAGGGTTCATTATTTCTCCAGGTTCTGTGAGTTGGCTAAGCAAGATTTCTGATCCGGGCTGGCCTGGCTGTGGCTGGATGGTTGGGGATGGCCTCTCTCCCATGTTGGGGGCCTCTGCTGGGACAGCGATGCTCTCCCTATGTGCTCATTCATCCTCAGGAGACCAGCCCGGCCTTGCTCATGTGCTGGTGGGAGGTCCCGGTACCGACATAGCAGCCTGCATGCACAAAAGCTTTTCCAGCCTCTGCTTGCATCCTGTTTGCTTCATCCCTTTGGACAAAGCAAGTCACAGGCCAAGTCCAGATTCAGGGGTGGAGAAATAAACTTCATCTCCTGGTGGGAGGAGTGACAGAGTCAAACAGTCATATGAGGGAGTGTGAATAAATTAGGGGTCATTACTGTCATGCTCTACCACTGAGTGTGTGACTCAGTTCTGGCCAATGAGATGTGAGCAGCGTGGGTCTTCTAGGAAGTCTCCTTCCAGGGAATAGGCACACCTCCTTTCTCCCTTCCACATTCCTTGCTGCTTGGAATGTGGATGTGATGGCTGGAGCTCTTGCAGCCATCTTAGACTATGAGGTTGAGAGCCACACCCTGGGAGTGGTGAATTAGTTGGAAGGAAGCTTGGTTCCTGTTGACTTCTTGGTGCCTTAGACTGCCTATCCCTGGACTTCTTTTACATGATAGGAAATTTACGTGGGGTCAAATTTCATCCTGACCGATACATTTGGCAAAGACTCTTGTCTCTCAGAACATGAGGATTTGGGTGGCCTCTCCCCAAAGTTAAGTGGATGGACTTAACACACATGAGGAGGGCAGCTCAGGTGCTTCTCAGGGGCCTGGATACCAACCATGGGTTTCTTGGGAGAGATACTCTGGGGGAACCTCTGGAGTTAGGGCACTAGGGACAAACTGGCTTTGAAGGCCTGAGATCCAGATGGGGAGAATGGCAGCCAGTACCACTGTGCCCAGCACTGGCCTCACCCCTGTAATCCCACCACCAGCCCTTGTAGTAGCTCTGTCACTATTTTACGGGTGGAGTAGCCAAGGGGTAAAGTGACTTTTGCATAAGGCTGTGCAGCCCAATGTGGAATGAAGATTCCAACCCGCAAATGACCTCAGGACCCTGACTCTGAGCCGAGACTGAAGCAGCCCATTCATTCATTCACTCACACACTCATCCATTCATTCAGCACTTTCTGAACACCTTCCATGAGCCAAGCACACCTCACAGTGCTGGGGCACCACAGGGGACAGAACAGACCAAGTCCTATCCTTGTGGCTTGCATTCTCATGGGATCAGAGACTCAGCCCCCTGGGGAAGCAGGGTGGGGAGAGAGGGCAGCCTTGCTGGGGAGGTCTGGGGGTCTCCTTGGAGTAGCATGTCTGAATGGAAGCCACGGCTGGCTTCGCACCGCGGCTGCAGCATGTTAGCTGGGTAACCTCAGGCAGGGTCCACATTGCGCTTCAGTTTCCTCACCTGTAGAACGTGGCCGTCGACCTCCTGCTGATGGGGCTGGTGTGAGGAGGTGGGGTACCCCACGCTCACAGCAGCATGCAGGGGCTGCTCCTCTGCGGGGACTTGGTGGCTCTATTTGTCCCTCCTAGAGACCTCCAGTCTTGGTCTGGCTCTCTCTTTAGCATGGAGCAGGAGATGAGGAGGTGGCCCTGACTACATCACTGTTGCTTTCCCAGGGTCCTGCTGATGCCTGCTGGCTGGGACGAGGGGGGGGGGTGCGGTCAGAAAGGGCCTGGTGCCATGTGGCAAACAGGTCGGGTGCACAGGTCACGTGTGAGAGTCCAGCCGCAATAGCGGCTCAGGATCCAGCAAATGGGCTTGGGCCCTTTGCTGCAGAGCTCTTGGGTCAGGTGGTCACACGCTCCTGTGTGCTAGGTCCCTGACATGCCAGGTGCAGGTGGGGGGTGCCCGTCTGCAGTCACGAAGGCTGGACTTCAATCCTGGCTGGGACCCTCACCAGGCAAGTGCTTAGCTGGGCACTCACCAGGCGCCCAAAAGTGACCACTGCTATAATCATGGCAGCAATAAGTGTGACATACTCCAAGGTGGTTATAATTTAAGGAACTTTCTTATGTGAGCCACACATATACTTGCCCACATGCACACACAGGCACAACACATCTATACAAACATGCACACACACACATACATGCTTCTGCACACCAACACACATGTACATGCTTCTGCACACAACACACACAGATACATGTTTCTGCACGCCCACACACACATACCTGCCTGGGCATGCATGCACACACGTACATGTTTCTGCACACCCACACACACGTACCTGCCTGGGCATGCATGCACACAGGCACACAGCACGTACCCATAAGACTCAAGCATGCACATGCCCCTGTGTGCCTTTGGTCTCAGCCTTGAGCTTCACTTACCAAATGTGCAGGGGGCAAAGCCACGCACAGGCTGAGGGCGCCGAGCTGCAGAAGGCCCTCCCAGGGAAGGAAGTGGCAGCAGCTGTTGGGTGTGTGTTATATCCATGCCAGGCTCCTGCTCAGGGCTCTCTGTAGATTTTCTTCCATAAAGAGAAGATTTTCTCATCCCCATCATACAGATGTGGGCATCTAGGAAGGGGTGTGACCTGAGAGGCAGGAGGTGTCCTGCCTGGGAGTGGCTCCCCCAGGGCTGGGGTGGCTGTCCTCAAGCCCAGCTGACTACCTCCCCTGGGATTTTTGGGTAGCTGGTGAAAGGTTGGCTGGACCACTCTGTATCATTGAGACTCGGAATTGGTGGTTTTGGTTGCGGGGGAGGGCCGTGGGAGCCAGGCAGAGGTGCTGGAGAGAGGGAGACAGTGCCACCCTGCACGGGGGTCCTGGGAGCAATAGAGCGTTATTCAATGCAAGTCATCCAGAGCCTAGGCCGTTGGGACCGCCTGCCCCCACCACGACCCTGGGGTGCCCAGTGAGGGGCAGGGGGCAAGGTGGGCCTGAGAACAGGAGTGGAGGCAGCTGGCGGAGGGCAGCTCGGAGGGAGTCAAGCCCCTGCCCGTCTGTCTCAGCCCGATCCCCAGGGACTTTGGGGAGGCCCCTGGTGGGGTGTACTGCTCCGAGGGCAGTGGGAGGCATTGCTTGGATAATTAAAGAAGAGCGTGATCCCAAGTGGCCGAGAACTTGGAGTGAAGAGCAGTGTGCTCAGGACCCATGTGGAAAGTGGATCCCGGCTCAGCCATCCTTCCCCACCCCAAGGAGCCTTCGGATCAGCCCTGCCCTCCCTGCAGCTGCACCCGCACGTGTCTTCCCGGGCTCTGAGGGGCTCACAGGCGGGTTGGGGCGGAGGGTCCCATGCCCTCTGGGAGCCTGCTGGAGGCACTGCACTGCAGAGGGCATGAACCTGCAGGTTCTGGCCTTGCCACATCCTCAGAGTGTGGCCGACGGCAAGCTGGCCTCTCCACGTGCCAGTTTCTGCCTCCCTAACGTGGAGAGGGTGCAGCACAGACAACAGATACCACATGCAAAGCCCCTACCCAGTGCCTGGCACACAGTGGGTGCTTCGGTTCTTATCTCATTGGAACTGTACATGTGCCTGGGGTGGTAGGAATTCCTGTCCCTTTTCCAGGTGGGGCAACTGGGACTCAGACCCATAAGTGGCTTGCCCCAGGTCACACGGCCAGTTTGAGGTAGGGCCCCATGTCTGCGTATATGATCCCATCGTGAGACAGCACCTCTGAGCAGCCAGCCTTCCGGGGCGGCTAGAATACTCTTCAAATCTACAAGGTTTCATTTATATCCAGGGACAGCCATGTCCAGGCAGCGCTTGGCCAAGAGAGAGCACTGTGCTGGGAGTCCAGAATCTTGGCCCCAAATCCCGGAAGGACCCAGGGCAAATGGCTTCCCTCCTGGCGAGTGCCTTTCCTCCTCTTGGTCACAGTTCCGATGTTACCTGGGCTGGGCCATGGAGAATGCTGCCCAAGGGCTGGTCCTGGGCCATTGTTTACCCTAGTTCTGCATGGAGGGTTTGACCTCACGCCCGGCTCCCCACCTGCCCGCCCTGCTGTGTGGCCTCCTCCCTGCCTCGGCTGACTCACAGCTCTGCTATGTGTCCTGCAAACATTCCGGAGCCCTCGCCCCGCAGCAGTGCTCTCTGCATTGGTGGATAATAGGGCAGCACTCTGTACCCGGAACGGGAGGCATTTGGGTCCCCTAAGAAGCATTTGTCATTCTGTCCCTGCCTCTAGGCTCCTCGCCTGTGATCTCAGAAACAGGGCTGGGTGTGTCTCTGCAGCCTTCCTGGGGAAGTTTTCTTTTAATCTGCTAGACCCATGGCGGGGGGGGGGCGGGGGGAGGGGAGCCAGAACACTCTGATCTGTTCCTGCCAGCTCAGGGACCTCGGGCAAATCGAGTCAGCTCCCTGTGAGAGGCGGGAGTGGGTGGCATCAGTGGTTTGCGGAGACGTAGGTTGCAGAGCCGGTGAGCCGGTGACATCTTGCATGCAGCCCTGATCCAGGGAGTGAAGGAAGTGCTCAGGCTGGGTGTGAGGGCGGGGAGGGGGCTGGGGCAGAGCTGGCTTTTCTGTGCGCTTCTGCGGAGACCTCTGAATCTCCTCTACCCGTGGTGGGGGAAGCCCCAGAGTTCCCTGCACCTTCGAGGTCTCTCCTCACGCCAGCGGGCTGCAGCCCACGGTAGCCCAGGGTCACATAGTGGAGGCCCAGCTAGAGTTTGAACCCAGACCTTTGTGACCTTGCACCCTGCAAGCATTCTGCTTGACCATTAGGGTGATCAGCACCTGTCCCTGCCGCCGAATGCCAGCTCTGTGAGGTTGAGGCCCCACCCACCACTGCACCCAACACTGAGCACGGTGGTGAGTGCGCGCCAGGTGCCCAAGAGTCCTTTGCTGAGTGGGCGAGGGGTGGGGTCCTCCTACTTCCCCCTGCCCTCCCTCCTGGCCCTTGCAGGGGCTAAGTACCTTTGTACCCCTGGGTGCCCCCGCCACGACCCTCCCCGCTGGCCCACTTCCCCCTTCCCTGTTCTAGCCTTCAAGGTCTGCAGTCTCTGGTCTCACTTCTCTCCTCCCCTGGTTCCGGTAGACAGCGGCCAGAGGAGGCGCTCCTGGGGTTGGATTCACTGTTGGTTTTAGGAACTGAGAAAGGCCCCCAATCCCCGAGAAAATCCAGGGCAGAATGTGGCTGAGGAGCTGGAGGGAGGAGAGGAGACCAGGCGCCCTCCCAGGGCCTCCACCTCAGGCCTATAGATATGAGGTCCCCCAAGGCCTTGCTGTGTGACCTGGGCAAGTTACTCCATCTCTCTGGGCCCGGATAGGGATCAATGGATCCTATCTTGTCGGAATGCGGGGGCATTGAGGGCAGCTGGAGAATGTAAGCTTAGCTCACAGACTGGTGCTCGGGAGGGCCGGCGAGGGTTCTGCTACGTTTATTACCACCTTTACTGGCGAGTTCAAAAGGAGCAAATCAGCAAAGGCCCCAAAACACTGGGGCCCAACAGACACGCAGTTTCCCCTTGAACAATGCACGTGTTAGGGTTGCGACCCCCTCCCCCATGCAGTGAAAACCTGCATGTAACTTTCGACTCCCCCAAAACTGAACTACTAATAGTTGACTGTTGACCAGAAGCCTCACTGATAACATCAACAGTTGATGGACAGATATTTTGTATGTTACATGTATTACATGCTGTGTTCTTACAATAAAGTAAGAACATGTTATTAAGAAAATCATAAAGAAGAGAAATATATTTACTATTCAGTAAGTGGAAGTGGATCATCATAAAGGTTTCCATCCTTGTCATCTTACATCAAAGAGGCTAAGTCAGAGGAGGAGGGGGAGGAAGGAGGAAGAGGAGGGGGAGGGGAGGAGGAAGAGGGGGGGGAGGTGAGGAGGAAGGGGGAGGGGGAGGGGAGAAGGTGGAGGAGGGGGGAGAAGGGGAGGGGGAGAAGGGGGAGGAGGGGGAAGAGGGGGAGGGGGAGAGGGGGAGGAGGGGGGAGAGGGGGAGGGGGAGGAGGGGGAGGAGGGGGAAGAGGGGTAGGAGTGGGGGGAAGAGGAAGAGGGGGAGGATGAGGAGGAGGAGGAGTGGGAGGAGAGGTTGGTCTTTGTGCCTCAGGGGTGGTAGAGGTGGAAGAAAACCTGCCTGTAGGTTGAAACCCGTGTTGTTTAAGGGTCAGCTGTAGACAGATGGCTCCCAACTTAGGATGCAGCTTAAGGATCTCTTGACTTCACAATGGTGTGAAAGCCATATGCGTTCAGTAGAACATCAGTAAATTCCATGAAATAGTAAACATCTTATTATAAAGCAGGCTTTGTGTTAGATGATTTTGCCCAATTGTAGGCTAATGGCAGTGATCTGGGCACACATAGGGTGGGCCAGGCTGCGCTATGATGTTCAGGTGGATTCAATGCGTTTGATTCAATGGATGGGTTTGCTGGAACGTAACCCCATCGTAAGTTGGGCAGCATTTGTCATGCGAACCACAGAGATAATTTACAATTTTTGAGTAGCCACATTAAAAAGGTAAAAAGAAACTGGTGAAATGAATTTTAATCACATTTTATTTAACCCAATCCATCCAAAATATTGAAACAGCACATAATCAATATTAAAATTATTGGGATATTTTGCATTCTTTTGTATGTACTAGTCTTAAAAACCTGGTACTTTTCTTACATTGAGAGCACCTCTTACTTCAGACACTACATGTTGAATGTCCTACCTAGACAATAAAGTTGTGTTGAACAAGAGGCTATTTCACATGGCTTCAGTATTTTTAATTTTTTTTTTTTTTTTTGAGAAGGAGTTTCACTCTGTCGCTTAGGCTGGAGTGCAGTGGCACAATCTTGGCTCACTACAACCTCCACCTCCCGGGTTCAAGCGATTCTCCTGCCTCAGCCTCCTGAGTAGCTGGGATTACAGGTGCACACCACCACGCCCAGCTAATTTTTGTATTTTTAGTAGAGACAGGGTTTCACTATGTTGGTCAGGCTGGTCTCGAACTCCTGACCTAGTGATCTGCCTGCCTTGGCCTCCCAAAGTGTTGGGATCACAGGCGTGGGCCACTGCGCCTGGCCCACATGGCTTCAGTTTTTAAAAATTAAATTTAATGAATTTTTCTGCAGGTCTGTAGTAGGTGTATGTACCTGTGGGGTCCATGAGATGTTTGGATACAGGCATGCAGTGTGAAATCAGCACGTCCTGGGGAATGGGGTATCCATCCCACAAACATTTATCCTCTGAGTTACAAATAATCCAATTATTGCTTCAGTTTTTAAATGTAAAATAATTAAAATTAAATATGTTTTAAAAAAACCCCCACAGTTTATGAGTCTCACCAGCCATGTACAGAGTGATCAGCAGCTGTGTGGCTGGGGGCTGGTGTGTGGGTGACGCTGGCCCAGGCGTCATCTGTGTCCTTCTACCCTCATCAAACTGCACCTGTCCAGGGCCCTGTCCCTCCAGCCTGTGCCTCTGCTGAGTGGCCCCTGGCTCACCTGAGGCTCTCAGGCACACTTGTCTGTGAGAGGCTGAACCCCACCTCCTGTTTAGAGGCATTTAGTGGACATTCGAGGGCTGATCAGATGGGGCTTCAGGCTTCTCAAAAGGGAGGCAGGCAGGGGAGGGGCTTTGCCTCAGAGCCCTATCTGCTATGAGGTTGAGGAGGGCACACACCTGGTGGGGTCTGAGTCCTTGGGCTGGGTGCTTTGGGCCACATGCAGCCCCTCTCTGGGGCTGTCCAGAGGGCTCTGATGTCCCCTCGAGCTCCAGTCTGTCTACCTAGTACTTGCCAGTGCCCATAAGTCAGGAGCTGGAGTCCTTCCCAGAGGCCTAGCAGCACCAGACGGTGCCTGGCGGACAGACGGCCCTTCTTGGTGGCCTGGTGCATGGATGCGGGTGCTGGCCTCACTGTGGAGTGCGGTCCGGAATGGCCTTTGTGTCTCACTTGCCGCAGGGGTCTGACTCTGACCTTCCTCAGGGACCCTACCATTCCAGGGTTCTGTACCCCGTGCAGCGACTGTCCAGCCTTGCTTGAGGCCCACCTCTCCCCATATGCTGATGACACCATCGTCCTGACAATAGCCTGAGAGGCAGGTCCTGTGTGGGTTGTACTCTGTGGATGGGGAGACTGAGGCACAGAGAGGTGAAGAGATTTGCCCGGAGTTGCAGAGCTCACGAGTGGCAGAGCTAGGAATCGGACCGGCTGCCTGGCTCGCATGCTCCTGAGAACTGCTGAGCGACTGTCCCCTCTGATAGCCAAAACCCTGGCTCTAGTCTTGGCTGTTCAGCCTCCTGGTTGCAGCTTCAGTGTCTCCAACTGTACCATGAGTGAATGGGACCCTCTGACGGCTAAGTTCCATCCAGCTCTGAGAGCCTCTGCATTGCCTGTTACTTTTCATTTTTAAAGTGATTTTGTTTTGGTGAGGAGGCTGAGGGAGGGTGAGGCCAGGTGGGTGGGAAAAAACATGAAATCGCTCAGCCCCAGGCCCTCCTAGCAGCTTAGTCCCTACAGATTGACGGAGGCCTTGCACACATTTCCCAGAGGCCGTGCTGGGAAGCCCGCCCAGCCGGATCCCGGCGCTTGGAAAAGCCCGCTCTGTGTCTTGGCACTCGGGCCTCACAGCTGCCGGGGACTGGCTGCGTGAGGTCCTGGGGCTGGCGTGGCTGCGGCCGGGTGGGTGGGGGGGGGGTGTGCCGAGGGGCACGCATCCATCACTGCCAGCAGCTTGCGTGGGCCCTGCCAAGTCGTGGTGGAACCGAGCCCAGGTGCCAACGTGCTTGGTAACTGGCTTGCTATTTGAAAAATTAAAGCGGTGTCAAGAATATCTAACCTTTGCATTCATATCAGGAGTCTGGAGCCGGGCGGGTGGCAGCCAGAGTGGGGCTGTTTGTGCAGGGCGGCCAGTGGGAAGTCACCCTCGGAAGGAGCAGATTACAGCAAAGAACATTATCCACCCAGCACCCAGGAGGAGGCACAGGTGATAACTGGGGAGGGGGAGCAGAAAGCACAGGCGAGCTGACCTCTCTCTAGCTGCTGGGACCCCTGCAGGAAGGCAGCCTGGTGCGCACCTACTGTGTGCTGGGAGAATGTGCCAGGTGCTGGGGTGGATGGAGATGGGGTGGCACCTCCAGGACACACTGCGCCTGGGCCCATGATACTTGCAGGGACCCACAGTGATGTTTTAATGTCTTTTAAAATCAAAAGAAAGAAATGAACTTTTAGGTTGAAGAAATGATGGTTAATAATGTCCCCACATATGACCTAAAGTGATCTACAGATTCAGTGCAATCCCTATCAAAATAGCAATGACATTCTTCACAGAAATAGAAAAAACAATCCTGAAAGTCATATGGAACCACAAAACACCCCAATAGCCAAAGCAATCTGGTGCTAAAAGAACAAAACTGGAGGCATCACACTACCTGACTTCAAAATATACTACAAAGCTATAGTAACCAAAACAGCATGGTACTGGCTAAAAACAGACACATAGACACATGGACCACAATAGAGGGTCCAGATGCAAATCCATGCATTAATAGCCACTTGATTTTCAACAAAGGCACCAAGAACATGTGTTGGGGAAAGGACGGTTTCTAATAAATGGTGCTGGAAAAACTGGATATTCACATGCAAAAGAATGAAGTTGGACCCATACCTTACACGATACACACAAAAAGCTCAAAATGGATTAAAGACTTATTATGAAACTACTAGAAGAAAGCATAGGGGAAACACTTCAGGCTATTGGTCTGGGCAAAGATTTTATGGCTGAGATTTCAAAAGCACTGGCAACAAAAGCATATAAAGAACTTGAACAACTCAACAGCAAAAAATCCAAATAAGATTTAAAAATGGGAAATTATTCTAAATAGACATTTCTCAAAAGAAGACATACAAAGGGCCAACAAGTATATGAAAAAAATGCTCAACATCACTGATCATCAGAGAAATGTAAATTAAAACCACAATGAGGGCTGGGCGTGGTGGCTTACACCTGTAATCCCAGTACTTTGGGAGGCCGAGGCGAGTGGATCACTTGAGGTCAGGAGTTTGAGACCAGCCTGGCCAACATGGTGAAACCTGTCTCTACTAAAAATACACAAAATAGCTGGGCATTGTCATGCATGCCTGTAATTCCAGCTACTTGGGAGGCTGAGGTGGAAGGATTGCTTGAACCCAGGAGGTGGAGGTTGCAGTGAGTGGAGATCGTGGCAGTGCACTCTAGCCTGGGTGACAGAGCGAGACTTCATCACAAAAACAAAAACAAAAACAAAAAACAGAAAACAAAACCACAGTGAGATATCTCATCCCACTTAAAATAGAAATAAAATTATCAAAAAGACAAAAACAACCAAACAACAAATGCTGGTGAGGATACAGGGAAAAGTAACTCTTATACACTCTTAGTGGGAATTTAAAATAGTGCAGCCATTATGGACAACAGTATGGAAATTCCTCCAAAAATTAAAAGCAGAACTACCATATGACCCAGCAATTCTGCTAGTGGGTATGTATACAAAGACTAGGAGATCAGCATGTGAAAGAGACATCTGCACCCACATTCTCACTGTAGTGGTAGTCACAATAGCTAAGAGATGGAATCAACCTATGTGCCCATCAATGGATGAATGCATAAAGAAAATGAAGTGCAAATACATAATGGAATACTATACGGCCATAAAAAAGAATGCAATTCTGTCATTTGAGGAAAAGTGGATGAGCCTGGGGACCAGGGAATGGGAAGGGTGACGGGGAGAGGGGAATAGGGAGAGATTGGTAAATGGGTACAAAATTACAGTTGGGCAGAAGGAATGAGCTCTAGTGTTCTATGGCACAGTAGGGGGACTACAGTTAATAATTTATTATATATTTCAAAATAGCTAGAAGAGAAGAATCGGAATGTTCCCAACGTAAAGAAGAGATACATGTTTGCGGCGACGGACATCCCAGTCACCTGCTGTGATTGTTACTTGTTGAAATGGGATCATATACATGTATTGAAATATCACATGTGCCCTATGAATATGTACGTTATTATGTGTTAACTAAAAAAAAATATCCCCACAAAATTCACATCCACTTGGAGCCTCAGAATATGACCTTCTTTGGAGATAGGGTCTTTGCAGATGTAGTCAAGTGAAGAGGGGGTAGTTCTGGAGCAGGGTGGGCCCTGACCCCATGGCTGGTATCCTCATAAGAAGAAGAGATCCAGAGACACAGGCCGGGAAGACCATGTGCCGATGGAAGCAGAGGTTGGGGGGATGCGGCCATAAGCCAGGGAACGCCAGGAACCAGCAGAAGCTGGCAGGGGCAAGGAAGGACCCTCCCTGAGAGCCTTCAGCGGACCCAGCCCAGCCGACACCTTGAGTTTGGATTTCTGCCTCCAGAGCTGTGAGAGAATAATTCCCACAATTCTGAGCCACCTGTGGTAATTGGTTATGGCGGGCCCAGGAAATAATACAATGTATAATATTGATCTGTCTCTACTCCGGCATAGTTAGATCAATAGAATTCTTTGCAGGGTGCAGTGGCTTATACCTGCAATCTCAGCACTTTGGGAGGGCTAGGCAGGTGGATCACATGTGGCCAGGAGTTTGAGACCAGCCTGGGCAGCATAGTGAGACCATGTCTCTACAGAAAATACAAAAATTAGCCAGGTGTGGTGGTATATGCCTGTGGTCCTGGCTACTAGGGAGGCTGAGATGGGAGAATTGCTTGAACCCTGGGAGGTTCAAGGCCGCAGTGAGCTGAGATTGTGCTGCTGCACTCCAGCCTGGATGACAGAGTAAGACCCTGTCTCAATAATAATAATAATAATAATAATAATAATAATAATAGAATAATTTTTTTAAATGGAAGAAGGAATCTAAGTGTTCCTTCAAGGCGATGAACCTTGCCATTCCTGGGTGGGGGCCTTGATGGGGGTGATGAGAGTGGGTGTGGGTGTTTGCTAGGTAGGTGGAATCTGCATGTGCAGGGAGGTGGGCCAGGGAAAGAGATGGAGCACTGGAATCAGAATCTTACGTTCCAATCTTGGCTCTGCCATGTCTGGCTGTGTGGCCTTGAGAGGGAACATGACTTCCATAAGCCTCAGCGGCCGCCTCTGTTAACTCAGGCTCCCCACTGTAGAGGATGCTCCCAGGGAGTCGGGGAGGAAGTGCTATCCGATCCCAGGAAATGCAGCTTGCAGAAGCCCAGGAAATGCAGCTTGCAGAAGCCCAGGAAATGCAGCTTGCAGAAGCCCAGGAAATGCAGCTTGCAGAAGCTCAGGAAATGCAGCTTGCAGAAGCCCAGGAAATGCAGCTTGCAGAAGCCCAGGAAATGCAGCTTGCAGAAGCCCAGGAAATGCAGCTTGCAGAAGCCCAGGAAATGCAGCTTGCAGAAGCTCAGTGGGGGGCCTCGAGGGCTGGCCGGTTCTACTGCCTGCTCAGGGATCGGGGCACCTCATAAATAAGGATATCTGTCTTCTGGAGTTTTCCATCCATGTTTCAAAAGAGCCGAGCCCTCCTTCCTTCAGAGGGTGTCCTCTCCAGCATTGTGTTCCCCTGTGACCGTGTTTCGATGCATTTTATGTATTCCTGACTTTGGAGGCCTGGTGATGTCAGAGGCCTGTTGGCTTGTGGTCCCTGCCGGCTCTTGTCCTGGAGGTCCTCTTAGCATCGTGCTGGTCCTAAACAGAGGCTCAGAAGGCTGTCCCCAACCTCTGCTGTCCCGGAGCCCCTTCCCTCTGGGTGTCTGTGCATCTAGGCCAGGCCTTGCTCGAGGAGGATGCAGGCAGCCTGGCAGGGGAGCCTCTAGGCATGAGCTGGCCAAGGTCCCTGGCACTGTCCGAGCTGCCCAGGGGTGGCCCGGAAAGGTTCCCAGACTGCGATATCTCGATGGGCCACCGTGTCTTAGCATGGGCCGCCTGGTTTTCCACGGAAGATGTCTGGCCAATCCTAGAGCCACCAAATTTCCAGGCAGTGGGCTGTCCCATGTTCCCAAGAACAACCCTGGGCTGGCTGCCACACGGCTACTAGCTGTGTGTCAGGCCTACGTAGATGTACTTTGCATACACTATCTCCATCAGAGACTGGGGTGTAGATAGGATTGCAATCCACAATTCCCAGATGAGGAAACTGAGGCACAGAGAAGCTGGTAGGTGGCCCAGCCATGATGGGAAGCTAGGGTGGGAAGCGCTGAGGGAGCAGCTCTCCTCCTCAGGTATTCAGACCTGCCTAATGGTGCAAATGCCTCAGCCACATTCCTGCCTCTAGGTGGGGCATCTTGCACGTGTGTTCCCGAGGGCTTTGCCTGCTGGCTGGGAATTCCTGGGCTAAAGAGCTGAGCACTTGCATTTTCTGACTCCCATAACTGTTGGTCAGAACCGAGGTGGGGTGTAGAGGTCCTGAAGCCAGCCCAGAAAGGTCTGGTTACTGACCCACCCACCAGCTGTTGCCTTTCCCTGCAGACCGGGAAACGCGGTGTGGACTCTCACTGCTTCTCTGGCTTGGAAACAGTGTTCCTGTCTTTGCCTTCTCCCTGGGGCTGGAATCCCTCCTGGACAGGCCTAAGGCATGTCATGGGTCCCCCTCCCTCCCTGCTGTAACCCCAGAGCCCCCATGGGGAACCCGCAGCTTCCATCATCCTCAGGGGCCCAGTGTCCCAGGAGGGGACTGTGGAGAGGTGTTTGCACTCCTGGGTGTGTCTGGGCTGCCACTTGCCCAGGGTCTGGGAGGTGACCTTGTGCCAGATGGGGCTGGGAGCTCCCTGAGGGTAGGGGCGGGGCTTACCCTGGTGCACGTGTGTTGCACGTGGCCTCGGATCTCGTTCCTGTCATGTCTTGGGGTCTTTTCTATTCCCAAGGTTGTCGTAGGAAGGTGTTTGCTGACAAATGAGACCTGGCTCCCTCCAGATTCTGATTCTGTCCCTCTCTTCGTGAGCCTGGATGGGTCGGGCCCCCTGAAGCCTCATGCTTTCCTCCAGAAAACGGGAGGAGGAGGCTGGCTTGCTGATCCCCAAGGTCTCTCCCAGGACAGCCTTAGTGGTTTGGGGGGTGACGCTGCAGTCAGGCCTAGGCGGAAGTCCCAACTCCATTCCAGCCTTCCTGGGTGGCACTGGGTGACCTGGCACCTCCAGACCTCCATTTACTCATCTGTAAAATGGAGAGAACCCAGGGCCCCCTGGGTACCTGACCACAGGGAATGCAGCTCCTTGGTTGTTCAGCACCATTTCTGCCACGTAAGGAGTGTTCCTCCTCTTCCTTCAATGTCGTTACTTTCAGTGATGAGGAGAGTGAAGTGATTTTTTTTTTTTTTTGGGTGGAGTGTTATTGAGCCATAATGAGCACACAGCAAAAGTGGCTGTTTTTACAGTTTGGTGACTTCTGACAAAGACACAATCGTGCAACGACCACTGTAGTCCAGGCATAGTACAGCACTGTCTCCCAGAAGTCCCTCAATGCTGCCCCTTGGCCGTCAACGCCTGTCCCCACACCAGCCCCTAGAAACCAATGACCTGGTTTTTATTCCTGTGGTTTTCCAGCATGTCATAGAAATGGAAGTGTGCATTGTGCAGCTCTCTGCCTGTGACTCTATCACTTGCCATATGCATTTGAGATTCACCCGTGTTGTTGTGTGTATCTGTAGATAGTTCCTTTTTACTGTTGAATATTGTGTGACCTTTGCACGAAGGCTGGGTTGTATGAATATGCCACAGCTTGCTTTCCCACATACCAGTTAATGGACATTTGAGTTGTTTCCACTTGTGGCTGCTATGAATAAAGCTGCTGCAAACATTTGTATCCGGGTCTTTGGGTGCACATATGTTTTCTTTTGGGCACATGCCAGAAGTGGGATTATCACTGGATTGTATGTTAAGTGTACATTTAACTGTATAAGAAACTGCCAAACTCTTTCCTGACATGGCTGCATCGTGTTACGTTCCCAACAGCAAGGTATGAGAGTTCCAGTTGCTCCACATCTTTGTCAACACTTGGTATTGTCAGTTTTAAATTTTAGCCACTTTAGTAAGTGTATGGTGGTTTTAATTTGCCTTTCCTGACTCTCTAATGTTGTTGAACATCTTTTCAGTTTGCCATCCAGTTGCTTATTTGCCGTCTGTTTTCATCTTTGGTGAAGTGTCAGTTCAAATTTTGTGTATTTAAAAAATAGGCGTTGTTTTTCTTATGACTGAGTTGTAAGAGTTCTTCTATGTTCTAGATGAGAGATATTTATAATGTACACAATTTGGAAATATTGTCTCCTAGCCTGTGGCTTGTCTTTTCATTTTATTAGCAGTGTCTTTTGAGGAGAAATTTCTGTTTTGATGAGGTCTAATTTATGATTTTGTTCTTTTATACTTTGTGCTTTTTGAGTCCTACCTAAGAACTCATGCCTGTCTCAAAGTTGCAGAACTTCTGCTCTG
Organism: Pan troglodytes; assembly: GCF_028858775.2. Lineage (NCBI taxonomy): Eukaryota > Metazoa > Chordata > Mammalia > Primates > Hominidae > Pan > Pan troglodytes. The sequence continues at coordinate 71,185,142 of NC_072407.2, forward strand.
TTTTCTTCCAGGCTTGTAGTTGTAGGTTTTACATTTAGGTCTGTGACCCTTTGGTGTGAATTCACTTTTGTCTACAGTGCCCTGCAGTGCCCACATCCTGTGGCCACCAGCAGCTGGCCAGGCTTTCCCTTTCACAGTTGCCTTTGTCCACCTGGGCAGCTGTTGGCCAAGTCTTCTCTGCCACCTGTGAACAACAGATGTGAAGCTGTTGGGCCACCCTGCGGGTTTTGGTGCTGGCGTCAGCCTTTGCCCAACTGTTTGTCCTCAGAACTGCAGGGTGACTGTATTAGTTCATTTGCACATTGCTATAAGGAAATACCTGAGATTGGGTAGTTTATAAAGAAAAGAGGTTTAACTTGCTCACCGTTCCACAGGCTGTACAGGAAGCATGGCTGGGGAGGCCTCAGGAAACTTACAATCATGGCAGAAGGCGAAGGAGAAGCAGACATGTCTTACATGGCTGGAGAAAGGGGAAGAGAAAACAGAGGGAAGAGCCACACACTTTTAAACAACTGGATCTCACTCATAGTGAGAACTCACTCACTATGACCAGAAAAGCAAGGAGGAAATCCACCCCCATGACCCAGTCACCTCCCGCCAGGCCATTCTTTTTCTTTTTCTTTCTTTCTTTTTTTTTTTTTGAGACAGAGTTTCACTCTGTTGCCCAGGCTGGAGTGCAGTGGTGCAATTTTGGCTCACTGCAACCTCCGCCTCCTGGGTTCAAGTGATTCTCCTGCCTTAGCCTCTCGAGTAGCTGTGACTACAGGCACGTGCCACCACACCTGGCTAATTTTTTGTATTTTTAGTAGGGATTGGGTTTTGCTGTGTTAGCCAGGATGGTCTCGATCTTCTGACCTCCTGATCTGCCCACCTCAGCCTCCCGAAGTGCTGGGGTTACAGGTGCGAGCCACCACGCCTGGCCTCACCAGGCCTTTCTTTCAGCACTGGGAATTATAATTCAACATGAGATTTGGATGGGAATACAGAGCCAAACCATATCAGTGACCTTGTCTAGGGGACCCCAAGGCTGGATCCTGCCCACTGCTTAGAAAATGCAGTTGCTGGATGAGCCACCACTGCTGTCCTTTCCAGCCCCGGGCAGCTGCTGCTTGCCTGTGACCCAGGAGTTCTCCTCCTCCTCTCTGTCCAGCCTGGAGGCACCTTCCCTATCTGTGTGTGGGCTGAGCCACCCAGCCCAAACACAAACATTTTTATCAGACTCTACCCACTCTCCTCACCCGCCAGCAGGTTCCTGGCCCCATTTCTCAGGGTTAGGGGAGCGAGTTATTTGTCTAAGGTGGAACAGTGTGAGTGGCAGAACTGGGAATCGATCCCTCGATGCCATGTAACTTTCCCAGGTCAGGTCTCACCACGTCAGGCCGCCTAAATCTGCATCCACGCGGGAACCTGGGTGTGATTTAACCAATGTCATTGGCAGGAGCTTATTTCAGGGTGAGGGTGCTGCCGGTCCCCCTCCTGGACAGTGGGTCTCCTCCGGGTTGCAAATTTCTTGTGTTTTGTGTCTCTTCCCTCAGTGACCCAGGAGGCTCTCACGTGGAGTCCCCAGAACAGCATCAACTCCTCACGATGCTCCTGACGGTGGTGGACAGACTCTCCATGCCCTGATGAAGTTGTGAGTCACATACATCCCTGTCCACGGCACCCGGTACTCAGTAGGTGGTCCCATAAATGTTTGTGGCACAAGTGAATGAACTTGGAACCATCCATCTAGTGGAAATTGTAAATTATAACAAAACCCAATGGACCGTGAAAGCCAGGGTCAAGGCTGGGGCCTGCTGAGGCCCTGTCATCGAGGGAGTTTTTGTGCTGGTAAAGATGATGACTGCCCTGGTGCAGGGCCCGTGTAGCCCAACATGTCTAGTCCGTGGCAGGCTCTTACTGGGGATGAGGGGCCTCCAGGAGGAGCAGGCCTGGGCACAGACTTCTGACCTGGGCACAGTTGGGAAGGGTGACAAGGGGTCAGAGCAGGCTCTTGGCCTCAGGTCAAAGGACAGGAGTCCTCCTGACTCTGCTGTGTCTGAAGCCCACAGTGAATGCAATGCAGAAAAAGCAGTGCTTGACCCTTTGTTTTCTCCGGGGTTAGGATCCCTGATATGATTGGGCTGTGTCCCCACCCAAATCTTGCCTTGAATTGTAATGATCCCCATGTGTCAGGAGTGGGGCCAGGTGGAGATCATTGAATCATGGGGGTGGTTTCCCCTGTACTGTTCTTGTGGTAGTGAATAAGTCTCATGAGATCTGATGGTTTTATAAAGGGGAGTTCCCCGGCACATGCTCTCTCTTGCCTGCCCCCATGGAAGATGTGTCTTGCTTCTCCTTTGCCTTCTGCCATGATTGTGAGGCCTCCCTGGCCATGTGCAACTGTGAGTCAATTAAACTTCTTTCCTTTAAAAATTACCCAGTCCCAGGTATGTCTTTATTAGCAGCATGAGAACAAACTAATGCGATCTCACAGAGAGCAGCGCTGGTGGTCAGAAGGAAGCTTCTGTGTTTGAGGAGGGACACTCAGGTCCCACCCCAAGCCCATGCCGTGACCTGGGGCTGCAGTTATTTTGATTCCCATTATGTGGGGAACCAAGACCCAGAGAGGGAGGACACTTGCCTGGGACTGCCCAACTTTGGAAGGAAGATCCTGCCCCTCAGCTGGGGAGGCCTGGATGGCACTGGCGGCCGGGGAGGTGCGGCAGGAGCGAGGACTGATGGGTGAGTGCAGGCTGCATGCAGCCTTGCTGGGACCTTGTGGGAGGGGAGACCCTGAGTCCTGATGGGAGTTCGAGAAACCCAGGACCAGCAGAGGTGAGGAACAGGCCTGGCCTGCTTTCCTCCTGTCCGTGAGCTGGCCGTGGGTTCTGCTGACACGGCCCTGCCCTGGGACCTTGGTGGACAGGCAGAGAGGCTGTGTATACATCAATGGCCTGGGTTCCTGCAGGGCTCAGGGTCCCCTGGTCTCAGCAAGGGCCTCAAGAACGGCTGGAGAAGGGAACACACCTTTGTCAGGGACTGTCCAGCTGCCAGGCTTGGTGCTGCAGCCTCTCCACCTGCAGCCTCACCAATCCCTCCAAGCTGGGGTTTCTCCACTGTGGTGGCACTATCCACATTTTGGACAGGGTCATTCTTTGTGGAGGCTGTCCTGTATGTTGTAGGATGTTTAGCAGCATCCCTGGCTTCTATCCACCAGATGCCAGTAGCACCCCCCCAAGCCCTGCCCAGCATGACAACCAAATATGTCTCCAGACATTGCCAAATGTCCCTCTGTGGGTCCGCTGGGTGAGAGCCACTGCTCGCCATCACTCCACATTTCGAGAGGACAAACTGAGGCTCTAGAGAGGCCGAAGACTCACTCACAGGCACCTGACATGTCCAGGGAGAGCTGGGGCTTGGTTAGCTCACAGTTTCTCTCCCAGCAGGGCTGGAAGCCCAGGAGAGCTTGTCGCATTCCCTGCTGCATTTTCAGGGCTTGGCACTGTGCCTGGCACACAGTAGGTGCTCAGGGACTTTGCATGTGAACGGCGAGTGAGTGAATGAGCTGATACAGGAATAGGTTCTGGGTTGGTCTCAGGTTCCCAACTCTGCCCTGCTTCCTCCTTGTGTGGCCTTCCAAGTGGCTTAGGTTCCAGGTGGAGGGTGTGGCTCTTGTCACCGTGTGTTCCCCTGTGACCGTACTTCAATGCATTTGTATCTCTTCCTGGCTTTGGAGGTCTGGTGACATCAGAGGCCTGGGGTAGGGCCAGGTGGGTGTGCTGAGTTTGTGCTGGTAGTGTGAGCCCCCAGCTTTGGGACACGCGTGTGGGTGCATGGAGTGAAGGCCTTTGGAGCATGGGGGCATCAAGGAGCAAGCAGAAGTGGCAGTGCCCAAGACAGGGCAGGCAGGGCTGGGTGGACGCTGGAGCCAACAGCTGGTTCCAGTCCTGGGTCAGACATGGCCGAGCTGAGTGACCTGGGGCAATGAGCTGAAGCTGCCTTTGTCGGTGGGATGGGGATGCCAAGGATACCCTCTTGCCCCAGGGAGTCAGTGGGATACTTGTCAAGTGTGTACCTTGACCCTGCCTCTACGTAGCAAGGGCCTGGCAAAAGCAAATTCTCATTCTCTCTAGAGGCAGGAGTTGCTCCAGTCACTCTCCTGCTGAGGAGTCCCAAGTCTGCTCTGCTCTCTGATGCTATCATTAGTATCATCTGCACTCCTGTACCAATGGTCCAGGTTCAGGGGCATGAGGGAGCCAGCAGGGTCTTGTCCTCAGGGGCTCCTGAGGTTATGGGAGTGGACACCGTACCAAAGTGTGTGTCAAGTTCACTGTGTGGGGCCCAGGGGAGGGTAAAATTGTGGCCAACCCTCAGAGCAGTCTTCCCAGGAGTGGGAATGGAGGTGGGCTTGACCCTGGCTTCTGAGGAAGGGAAGGACTCTGAAAAACCAAAGAGGTATGTATCAGTTGTTTATTATTGCACAACAAATTTCCCCAGCACTTAATGGGTTAACACAAGAAGAAACATCTATTATCTCACACAGTTTCTGTGGGTCAGGAATTTGGGAGTGGCTTAGCTGGGCAGTCCTGGCTCTGGGTCTCTCATGAGGTTGTGGTCAAGGCGTTGGCTGGGCTGCATCATCAGAAGGCTTGATTGAGGCCAAGGATCTGCTTCCAAATGCAGATTCTCATGTGTTTGGCAAACTGGTGGGAGGCCTCAGCTCCTGGCAACGGAGACCTCTCCACAGCAATGCTTGAGTGTCCTCACAACGTGGTGGCTGATTTTCCCCAGAGCATGTGATCCAAGAAGCCACAACATCTTTTACCATCTAGCCTGGAAAATCACACCCCATCATTTCTATTGGTTGCAGAGGTCAGTCTTATTAGGTGAGGGAGGGCACTACACAAGGGTGTGGATACCAGTGGGGAGGAATAGGGAAGCCATCTTAGAAACTGGCTACAACAAAGAAGGAGATGCATTCCTGGTGGGGCCCCTGAGCCAAACCTTATCAGTTAGGTTCCTACAAGCCTTGGCTACATTTTTGCCAACTGATCAATACGTAACTTTGTTTTATGTGTGTTTCTGTTGGAAGACACCTCATTTTCTATCTGTGGCTGACTCATTAACACTGAACTCATGGCCAGCAGCACCATACCTCATGCCTGAAAGAGGCTCACCTAGCGCAAGTCTATCTCCATTAGGCATGTCACAGCCTTTCCAATTTAGGAATATTAGACGGCACTTTAAGTGGTAGAATCACAAGCAAAATGCACAAACACGTGGATAAAGTGGCATTAAGTACATCGCAGAAATGACACCTGTTTCAGTACAACAGGTTGAGAGCCAAGACAAGAAGGCTGTGTGTCGGCTGGTTCAGCCTCAGCTAGGAACATGGACGTCAAGCAGTGCAGACGCTTTGCCACCTGCACATGTCTATATGTGGCTAGAGGCACTGAGAGTGTTGATTTGAGGCTACACATGCATTTTTAGCGAGTGGGCATAGTCACAAGTGTGGAATCTGCATGTAGCGGGGATGGCCTGCACTAACCAAACAGGACCACACTATGAAAGCAAAGAGATGGGAAGCGAGCTCAGCCAGGGAGGTCAGCAGGGGCCTCTCTGAGAAGGCGGCATGAACTCTGCAACCTGAAGGATGAGGAGCAGGCAGCAGGCGGAAGGTCTTTTCTCTAGGTCAAGTTCAGAGCACTGACCAGGCCTGGGTGTTTGCCATTACGTTCAACATAACTTGGGGGATTTGTTTCCACTCTTTGAGTTTGCCCCATGGGTAGTCTTTTCTCTCTTTTTGTAGCTTCATTTAGATTGCTTTTGCTTCTTTTTCTTTTTCTTTTTTTTTTTTTTTGAGACAGAGTCTCGCTCTGTTGCCCAGGCTGGAGTGCAGTGGCACGGTCTCAGCTCACTGCAACCTCCACCTCCCGGGTTCAAGCGATTCTCTTGCCTCAGCCTCCTGAGTAGCTGGTATTACAGGTGCTTGCCACCACGCCCAGCTAATTTTTTGCACTTTTAGTAGAGACAGGGTTTCACCACGTTGACCAGGGTGGTCTCGAACTCCTGACCTGTGATCTGCCCGCCTCGGCCTCCCAAAGCGCTGGGATTACAGGTGTGAGCCACTGCACCCGGCCCAGATTGTTTATTTTTCTTCTCATTTTATTTTCTCCTCCTCTACTACTTTGGAACTTATATATTCAATTTCTGTTCTTATGGTGGTGACCCTAGAAATTTTGGATCAACTGAATAATTTGTCTCTTAGATGAAAAATTTGTCTCTGAATATTTGTACTAAAACATACTAAGACCAAAAGTCAAAACATCATATTAGTTAACAGAAAATTGTTGTGATGTGGGCAATAAAAGGGAATTGAAAGCATTATTATTATTATTATTTGAGAGAAGGTCTTCCTCTGTTACCTGGGCCGGAGTGCAGTGGCGTGATCTCGGTTCACTGCAACCTCTGTGTCCGAGGCTCAAGGAATCCTCCTGCCTTAGCTTCCCTAGTAGCCGGCACTACAGGTGCACACCAACATGCCTAGCCAAATTTTGTATTTTTTGTAGAGATGGGGTTTTGCCATGTTGCCCAGGCTGGTGTTGAACTCCTGGGCTCAAGCGATCCACCCACCTTGGCCTCCCAAAATGCTAGGATTATAGGCATGAGACACTGTGCCCGGCAGAAAGGATTATTTTAAAATCAGTTGTGCCATATACGTTTGGCCAAATATGAGGCCAACAAATTGTTACTGAGGGGCTCACTATCCAATACTATGGCACAGGCTTTTGGGAAAAAGAAAGAGCTTTATTGTGAGTCAATGGCAAGGAGACAGGAGGCAGTGTTCAAATCTGTCTCTCTGATCTGGGGTGGGTGGAGCTTTTATGGCATTTATAACTAGTCCCAGTTGATGCCCACACAGCTGGTCTGCCAGGCTGGCAGCATTAACAGGAGGTTAAAGTGTTTTCTCTTGTGCACGCCTGGGCAATTCCGGCTCTGCATCACCAGTAACAACTTACGCAATGGTTGATCAGTTTGAGCTGGTCTCACGGTTACAATATATTTTAATATCTACATTACCTAAAACCCATATTTCCCTCTCCATAGCATGGCTGCGATGACACTTGATTTTGTGGCTGAAACAGGACTCTTGATTTGCCAGTAATGACCTGGACCACCAAACTCTGTCAGATGCCATTCAAAGTAATGCTTGCATACATCACAACAGAAATTATAGATTTTGACCACACTATGAGCTGAAATTCCAGTAATAGCAGTAGGTGCTTTCTTTGTGACTTCTGTAAATCATAAGAATAGAAGGTGAAGCCATGTTTCCAGGGAAATGTTGGATTTTGTGAAAAAAGCTCCCTTTTCAGAGGCCCATGACAATTGGCAATTTCTCTGAATAGCTGTCTTTGCATTGATGTTGTACCACTCACTGTAAGTACTGGCGAAGTGAGGAACATTCAGGGGCCACAGATAACAACTTACCTTGCTTGAAGAGGTCAGTGGCTGGGAGGCTTGAAGCCTTAACAATAGTAGGCTGTGGTGTATCATGAAAGAAACATCTACCCATTAGAAGAGGTGAAACGAAAATGCCCTCAAAAATAAAACCCCTAAAAAATAAAATCTGAATTTGACCTTCAGGAGTTAATCATAGTTGAAGAATTTGATCTGCAGGACCTGGCAGGGACAAATTGTTAAATTGATCTGAAATTTTGACCAGGTGTGCTAAACTTGTAAAGGTCGAAGTTAATCAATATTTCATGCTTCTTCCAAATGGTACAAAATCATAGAATCATCTCCTGTCTCTCCTCTTCTGACTTATATGCAATTGTGTTATATCGTTTATGTTATGGTCTGGCTGTGTGCCTTGTAGTTCCCATAATCTCATCTTGTAGTTCCCATAATCCCCACAGGTCATGGGAGGTACCAGGTGGAGATACTTGAATCACGGGCGCGGTTTCCCCCATCTGTTCTTGATACTGAGTGAGTTCTCACAAGATGTGATGGTTTTATAAGGGGCTTCCCTGTTTTGCTCAGCACTTCTCCTTGCTGCTGCCACGTGAAGAAGGATGTGTTTGCTTCCCCTTCCCCATAACGTTAAGTTTCCTGAGGCCTCTCCAGCCATGCAGAACTGTGAGTCAATGAAACCTCTTCTCTTTATAAATTACCCAGTCTCGGGTATGTCTTTATTAGCAGCGTCAGAACGGACCTAATACAGTTTACTTCTAATTTTGACTTCGACAAGCAGACCTGACTTTTCTTGTTTTATTTGGTCAGGTTTGCTTAGATTTCCCCAAATGTTCCCCATGCTCTTTGCACACAATCTTTTCTTGCACCTTAAATATTCCTTCTGTGGTAATTTCTCTTTGACCTGAAATATATCCTTTGGAATTGTCTTTATTGGCATTAATTAGTGCAAACATCTTAATTTTCATTTGCCTAAAAATACATCCACCAAATTAGTCCATTGTTTTCCTTTAGGATTGGTACTTTTTATGTGTTGTTAAGATGTCCCTGCCCCGGAGGATCTAAGACGTTACTCTGTATTGTCCTCTAAATGTTTCATAGTTCTGCCTTTGATGTTTAACTGTTAAACCACCTGAAACTGATTTTTGGGTGAGGTGTGAGGTAGGAGCCTATGGTGATCATTAGTGTTCTTACCACAGTATTTGCAGCTTTAAATAGTTCAGGCACATGGTAGGAGTTCCAATCTCCACCAAATTCTGTATTAGTCATCTATGCTGTATAACAAATTACACAAACTTAGTGGCTTAGAGCAATACCCACTTATTAGCTCACAGTTTTCTAGGGCAAGAAGTCCAGGTTGGCTAGGTTCTCTGCCTGGGTTCTCACAAGGCTGAAATCAAGATGGCGGCTGGGACTGTGGTCCCCAACTGGAGGCTCTGAGGAGGAATATGCTTCCAAGCTCATGGGGTTGTTGACAGAATTCAGTTGCTTTTGGCGTAGAACTGAAGTCCTTGTTTTATTGCTGGCTGTCAGCTGGAGCCACTCTCAACTTCTAGAGGTTGCCCTCAGATTCTAACCTGTGGCCTCTTCTCTCACAGTATGGTAGCTCACTTTTTCAAAACCAGCAGAAGAATCTCACTCCACTTGGCTATGATGGAGTCTTATATGGTGTAACCTAATCATGGGACTGACTATCCAATCACATTTGTTAGGCTTGAACACGTGACTTGTTTTGGCCAATGGTGTGCAAGCATAGTAGGGCGTGTCACCTCCTGAGAGAAGCTTTAAGAGCTGTCTGGGACCTGCCACATGTCCCTCCCTTGGCTTCTGTAATTGGGGAAGTGTTTGTAGAGATGACGCCTCAGGTCCTCAAGAGACAGTAATGGGCAGTACTTTATTCCTGAGTTTCCCACACTGACTTTCTAACTCGAAACCTTGGTAGAGTCTGTTCTTATTTTGAATAACTTGTTTGTAGATTATTTTGGAATTTCAACATAGATAATTGCGCTATCTGTGAATAATGACAGGATTTTGTCTTCTTTTCCAGTCTTTATGAGTTTATTTTTTTTGCCTTATTGTCCCAGTTGGGGCCTTCAGTACAATTGATGAATTTGACCATATTACAATTTAGAGTTTATGTTCATCAAAAAACACCGTAAGGGCCAGGCACGGTGGCTCACGCCTGTAATCCCAGCACTTTGGGGAGGTTAGGTGGGCGGCTCACTTGAGGTGAGGAGTTTGAGACCAGCCTGGCCAACACAGCGAAACCTCATCTCTACTAAAAATACAAAAATTAGCTGGGCATGGTGGCACATGCCTGTAATCCCAGGTACTCGGGAGGCTGAGGCAGGTGAATTGCTTGAACCTGGGAGGTGGAGGTTGCAGTGAGCCAAGATTGTGCCACTGCACTCCAGCCTGGGCGACAGAGCGAGACTGTGTTTCAAAAACCAACCAACCAACCAACCAACAAAAAACACCATAAGAAGCATGAAAAGACAAACTACAAACTGGGAGAAGATACTGCAATGCTTAGAACTGACAAATAATTTGTATGAAGAAAAATTTTTTTTGTTGTTGCTGTTGTTTTTTTGAGATGGAGTCTCACTCTGTCACCAGGCTGGAGTGCAGTGCCATGATCTCAGCTCACTGCAATCTCTGCCTCCCGGGTTCAAGTGATTCTCCTGCCTCAGCCTCCCAAGTGGCTGAGATTAAAGGCGTGCACCACCACGCCCAGCTAATTTTTGTATTTTTAGTAGAGACGGGGTTTCACCATGTTGGCCATGATGGTCTCGATCTCTTGACCCCGTGATCCGCCCACCTCGGCCTCCCAAAGTGCTGGGATTACAGGTGTGAGCCACCACGCCCGGCTGCTATAGGTTTTATTATTATTCAGATATGATGAGGCCAACAGATCAGGAGATAACCATTATTGAAAATACAGTTTGTTACTCACAGATCTGCAGGGGAGGGGACATGCTGCACCCCAGGGTGGATGGGGGGCACAGGGAAGCAGGGGAGTTGGTCTGGAGGGATAGGGACTAAGGGGAAAGTGTGGGCAAGAGCCTTGACTGTGGTTTCTGTAGGAAGAAACGAGTGAGGCAGGGCAAGTAGGCATAGGATGGGCTAGTTTGAATAATGTTACAGGCTCTGGGGCACAGGGGCTGTCCCTGCCTGTCTGGTACCTGGCCCTGGGGTGATTATGGCAGGAGGATGGTAGCCCTGAGTATGAGAACCTGATAGAAGAGGTCGTTGCAAATGTGAGCTCTGGATTAGTTAGTTGGTTTACATTTGAAAGGTGCACTCACAGATGACTTCATTTCTAGAAATTGGATAATCCTGGGAGGGGCCATCCCTCCAGGGTCAGCACGTTCTCAGATGTCAAAGCATCAGAATACAGGAAAAAGAGGTAATGGTTAATACAATGAAGAATGCCTACAAATTCCTAAGAAAAAGAAACAACCAAAGACTCAACTGGTACTTCACAAGAGAAGAAACCCCAAAGGCAATCAGCATAAGAAAAGTCAATATGAAAATGCAACCCCGAACTATGCCGAGACACTATGTCTCACCCACCAGCTTGGCAAGCACTCAAAAGCCCGTGTTGGTGAGGATGAGAAGTGTCAACCTTAAACAGTGAGATTCAGAAACTATGATTAAATGTAGAGATTCTTTGAGCCCAAAGCATGAGGATAGCCACTTGGGCAACACTGACTCCAAACAAATGGGGTATTTCAAAGTGGAGAAGTTAAGATTTCTCTTACATAGGCAGAGACAGAGAAATTTCAGCAGGATTACAACATTTTTCATACACGATCAGTGCGTACAGTGACTTGATCGGTTACAGATTGCTGCATTCCAAGGAAAATACTTTATTACTCCATGAGGAGGGGTAGAAATTCAAGGGATTCTTATCTCTGAAGTCGTTTGGTCTTCTTAATTATTTATAGGGAAAAAAAAAGGTAGAAGTTGCAGTTGCATTCCATGTGATTCAAGTTGCATAGCCATGTTCCTCTCAAGGCTCTGAATACAGTTCCAACAGCTTTAAGTCTGAATTCTTTAATTTCACAGAAGCAACTGGAAGGAACCCCAACTAAGCTATTGTTGGAAGCGTCCATGAAGCCAGATGCATATTTCCTTCAGCTAAGTGTATATACTCCTAGGTATGTTCCCAAGAGAAACCTCTAGCATGTGTCTTTATTTAAACATTTTTGGTTGAGTATACAATTCTAGGTAGTCACTTCACTCTAGCACCTTAAAAATGTCATTCCACTATCTTCCGCTCATCCATTGCTGTTGAGAAGTCAGCTGTGGGCCAACCTTGCCTCTCTGGCTGCTTCTAAGCTACGCTCCACTGTAATAATCATTCTTGATGTCCTGTAATTTGGTATCTTGAAATCATGAGCCAAACTATAGCCAGGCTTGTTTCTATCCTTACTATCCTTGTGTTTTCATGGGTGCACAAAAATCATATCACAAACCCTCTGGCCACAACCCCCAACATCTGTGTTTTGCCTTCTGCCCCATAGGAGACACCCTCACTTAACTTTCCACCACCAAGGGGAGAGTCTTGACTACTATGGTACTTTATTACTATTATTACTATGTCAATAGTAATAGTAGTGATAGTAAAGTCTCCCCTTGTGTTCCCCTGCTCCCTCTGCCTCCTGACCAACCCTCATCCTTCCTCATGTAGCCTGCATAGCATGGCATGCCCCCTGCTCCTGGGAACTGTAAGTAATAAACTTCTTTTAAGGCAGCTGTCTCCATGTCTGTCATGTTAATGTACCTGATTAAAACAAAATCCCGGGTACATTTAAAAACACCTCTTGGTATTGTATGGTGTCACTATGGTGTCCCCAGCTATGGACTGCTTATCACTCATCCTATGTTGGATTCTTTGGGATGCCCAAATCTGGGGATTGATGTTTTTCATCTGTTCTAAAAACTTCTCAGCCATTTCCCCTTCAGATCTAGCCTTTGCCCTATTCTATTCTCTTCTACTGGAGCTCCTAGGACCATACAGTGTAGCTTTTACTCCACCCCCCATGCCTCTTGGCAGCTCCTTCTTGTCTCCCATTGTCTCTGCTGTATTCTGGGCCATAGCTCAGATCTGTCTTTCCGTTCACCAACATAATTTTCAGCCATGTCTGACCATCTGTTAATATCACTTAATATATTTTCATCTCTGGAATTACATTTAGGTCTTTCCAAATCTGCTTGGTCATTTTATAATCTCTTGTTCTTTATGTTTTAAATATTTTCTCTTAATCCTTTAATCATGCTTATTTTATATTATATTCTGATAACTTTGACAGGTCTGGGTCTGATTCTACTTTCTGTTGTTTCTTCTGACAGCAAAAACCTTTTGATAGATTATGTTCATCTAGAGGTTATTCATGCTAACATCTCCAGCTGCACGGTGGAGCTTTATTTTTCTTCTTTTATTTTTGGTTTTCTGTTTTTCTTTCTTTCTTTTCTTTTCTTTTTTTTAAACTCTTAGCATGGTGGAGCTTTACGGCATATTCTGAGCAATGTCCTGGTTTCTGTTGCCTTCAGTTGCATTGCCCAGTGTGGGACAGGAAATCTCACATACACAACAGCTTATTGTTTCAGTGCTGCATTGTACTGCAATATTTTTGAAGATTTGATTTAATTTAATTTAATTTTATTTCCCGAGACAGAGTCTTGCTGTGTCACCCAGGGTGGAATGCAGTGGCGCAATCTCGGCTCATTGCAACCTCCACCTCCTGGGTTCAGACGATTCCCCTGCCTCAGCATCCTGAGTAGCTGAAGTTATTTAAAGTGAAAATTAGGGATTCAAACTTAGGTTATGAGTCAACCACGTGTGGGGACGCAAGGTAAACACCCGGCAGAGGTTGAATAGATTATGGTTTATGCTCAGCTGGGTTCATACAAAAGCAGGGAATGGCAACTTTATTTCTGTCTCCTCCTTTCTGCAGGATCTGAAAATGAGTTTTAATATCTACTAGAAGCTATACTTGATTTCAGAATTATCAAAGTATGAAAAATACATGCCTTAGAACTGAGGACTTATAGGATTCTAAGTGTGCTGTGCCTTGAGGGAACCCCAGTGGCCTTTGATCCCACATGGGCCATCAAATAGCGAGTAATGTCCCTACTTTGAGTGGTCATGTCCATTCTGAAAGGTCCACCAATTCTCAGTATGAGGTCCTCTGAATGTGCTGATGTCTGGTCACACACGGGGGATCAGTCAGGCTGGGCTAAGTCAGTTAGGTGACACATGACCCCATGGCACAGTAGCTCTCAGCAGCATGGGTGGATTTCTCGGCCATGTTACGCATCCCACCTGGGTTGGCTGACTGCTCCATGCACTCTTCACTCCAGGCAGGGCAGCCTCCTTCCTGGAAGGAAAAGGAAGAGGGAAAAGAGAACATTGCAAACCATGCCCTGGCTTATTTATTTATTTAATTTTGAGACAGAGTCTCGCTCTGTCGCCCAGGCTGGAGTGCAGTGGCGTGATCTTGGCTCACTGCTACCTTCTCCTCCCGGGTTCAAGCAATTCTTCTGCCTCAGCCTCCCAAGTAGCTGGGACTACAGGAGCATGTCACCATGCCTGACTAATTGTTTTTGTATTATTAGTTGAGACAGGGTTTCACCCTATTGGCCAGTCTGGTCTCGAACTCCTGACCTCATGATCTGCCTGCCTCAGCCTCCCAAAGTGCTGGGATTACAGGTGTGAGCCACCACACCAGGAAGCGACAGGAGTATTTCCTCCCTTATCTCACTGGCCACTCCTGAGTTCAATAGGGTGGGGACAGGCAGTCGTCCTGCAGGGCAGGGAGGCAGGGGCATGGGGGAGGTGTGATAGAGCCGCCTCCCCTGGCTCAGCATCTTTGCCTGGGGCTCTGCTCAGTGACAGGAGCCTGGGTGTGAACTTTCAAGTCAGGGATCCCAGAGGCAACAGTTACGTTCCACCTCTCTGAGCCTCGCATGCTTTACATGTGCCAGAAATGGACGTTGGATACGGAGGCACCATGTGGGTTGTCACACCCTCTGTGACTATACAGGTTGTTGGTGTTTTCATCTTTGTTAATCGCCCAACAGTGCTCAGTGCTAAGGAAATGTAACAAAATGTAACGTGACGTTCAGTGTTCAGCGGGACTTGGAAATGTGTTGCACGTGTGTGTGCAAATAGGTTAGAGGTGGGGGCCGGCCACATGTGCTCTGTTTCTCGTCTGCCTTCTTGGAGCGCCCACAGCCATGTGTGTACCTCAGCCCTCAGCGGGTTGGTCAAGCTTGGACTTTGCCTGTGGAACCAATGCAGGGGCTGCTGAGCTCTTCTGATTCTCTCTCGGGAGCCTGGGGCTGGGAGGCCAGCAGCAAAGTGTGGGTGCTGGACTTATTTATCGGTGAGGCTGACAGTGCCTTTAGGCTCAGGCAGAGCAGAGGGAGCCAATGAGCAGAGAGAAAGAGAAGGTGGAAGAAGTCAGGCAGAGAGACCCAGTGCCTTAGAAGGAGAGGTGGCCACTGTGCTTCCTGGTGAGGTTCCAGGGGATGTGCCTGACCTAGCCGCCAGCCGGGGGATGTACCTGGGCTAGCCTCCAGCCACGGGATGGGCCCGAGCTAGCCTCCAGTGGGGGTCATGCTGTGTTTGGAATTGGTTTCTTCCGGTGGATTCTTGGTCTCGCTGACTTCAAGAATGAAGCCGCGGACGCTCACGGTGAGTGTTACAGTTCTTAAAGATGGTGTGTCCGGAGCTTGTTCCTTCAGATGTTCAGATGTGTCCAGAGTTTCTTCCTTCTGGTGGGTTTGTGGTCTTGCTGACTTCAGGAGTGAAGCCACAGACCCTCGTGGTGAGTGTTACAGCTCATAAAGGCAGTGCAGACCCAAAGAGTGAGCAGCAGGAAGATTTATTGTGAAGAGCGAAAGAACAAAGCTTCCACAGCATGGAAGGGGACCCGAGTGGGTTGCCGCTGCTGGCTTTGGTGGCCAGCTTTTAGTCCCTTATTTGGCACCCCCACGTCCTGCTGATTGGTCCATTTTACAAAGCACTGATTGGTGCATTTTTACAGAATGCTCATTGGTGTGTTTACAAACCTTTAGCTAGACAGAGTGCTGATTGGTGCGTTTTTACAGAGTGCTGATTGGTGCGTTTACAAACCTTCAGCTAGACACAGAGCGCTGATTGGTGTGTTTTTACAGAGTGCTGATTGGTGTGTTTACAAACCTTTAGCTAGACACAGAGCGCTGATTGGTGCATTTTTACAGAGTGCTGATTGGTGCATTTACAAACCTTTAGCTAGACAAAAAAGTTCTCCAAGTCCCCACTCAACCCAGGAAGTCCAGCTGGCTTCACCTCTCAATGCCTAGGCTAGCAGCCAGCCACAGGACAAGCCCCAGCTAGTCTGTAGCCAGGGGTCATGCCTGGGCTAGCCTCCAGCCAGAGGATGTGCCAGAGCTAGCTCCCAGCAGGGGTCATGGCTGGGCTAGCCTGAGCAGCCTCCTCTTCCTGGTAAGTGAACACTGTCACCCACTGACAATGGAGTCTCTGGGAGGCTCTGAACACAAGTCCCTCAGGGTGGCTGTGAGACCACAGCATTTCTTTCTCTCTCTCTGTTTTTTTTTTTTTAACTTTTATTTTAAATTCAGGGGTACATGAGCAGGTCTGTTACATAGGTAAACTTGTGTCATGGGGGTTTGTTGTACAGATTATTTCATCACCCAGGTATTAAGCCTAGTACCCATTAGTTATTTTTCCTGATCCTCTCCCTCCTCCCCTCCCATCCTCCAACTTCTAAACGGCCCCAGTGTCTGTTCCCCTCTTTGTGTTCATGTGTTCTCATCATTTAGCTCCCACTTATAAGTGAGAACATGCAGTACTGGGTTTTCTCTTCCTGCATTAGTTTGCTACAGATAATGGCCTATTGCTCCATCCATGTCCCTGCAAGGGACGTGTTGTCATTCCTTTTTATGGCTGTGTAGTATTCCATGATATATACGTGCCACAACTTCTTTCTCCATTGATGGGCATTTAGGTTGATTCCGTGTCTTTGCTATTGTGAATAGTGTTGCAATGAATGTACATGTGCAGGTATCTTTATAATAGAATGATTTATATTCCTTTGAGTATATACCTTGTAATGGGATTGCTGGGTCAAATGGTATTTCTCTCTTTGGTCTTTGAGGAATTGCCACACTGTCTTTCACGATGGTTGAGCTAATTTACACTCACACCAACAGTTTATAAGTGTTCCTTTCTCTCCAGAGCCTCACTAGTATCTGCTGTTTTTTTTTTGACTTTTTAATAATAGCCATTCTGATTGGTGTGAGATGGTATCTCATTGTGGTTTTGACTTGCATTTGTCTAATGATCAGTGACATTCAGCTTTTATTCATATGATTGTTGGCTTCATGTATGTCTTCTTTTGAAAACTGTCTGTTCATGTCCTTTGGCCACTTTTTAATAGGGTTGTTCCTAAGCAAAAAGAAAAAAGCCGGAGGCATCACTCTACCTGGCTTTGAACTATACTACCAGGCTACAGTGACCAAAACAGTATGGTACTGGTACAAAAACAGACACATGGAGCAATGGAACAGAATAGAGAACCCAGAAATAAGACCACACACCTACAATTATCTGATCTTCGACAAAACTGACAAAAAAAGCAATGGGGAAGGATTCCTTATTCAATAAATGGTGCTGGGATAACTGGCTAGCCATATGCAGAACATTAAAACTGGACCCCTTCCTTACACCATATACAAAAATTAACTCAAGAGGGATTAAATACTTAAATGGAAAGCCCCAAACTATAAAAACCCTGGAAGACAACCTAGGCAAGCCTTTCAGGACATAGGCATGGGCAAAGATATCATGATGAAGATGCCAAAAGCAATTGCAACAAAAGCAGAAATTGACAAATGGGATCTACTTAAACTGAAGAGCTTCTGCACAGCAAAAGAAAGTATCAACAGAGTAAACAGACACCCTAGAGAATGGGAGAAAATTTTTGCAAACTATGTATCTGACCAAGGTCTAATATCCAGAATCTATATGGAACTTAAAGGAGACCACAGCCTTTCTAAGGTGACAGGAGATTTTCCTTGTGGCACATACTTGGTGACAACAGGGCACCTCCCGGTAGCTCAGTTCCACTTTCAGACCCCTGGAGCATCATGGGGTTCTCATGCCTATTGTCCTTGGGCTGGGGTCCTGTTCCAAGGCACACTCCTGCCCACTCTCGCAAAAATCATTTTGTGTGCACATGGCAGGCCTCAAACATGTCTCCCTGTCCTTGTCCCCACTGTTTACCTTTTTGTTTTATTTAGAAATCAAGAGAGAATCTAGGCTTGGGAAATGGCAGAGATTTCCCCAAGCTTAGCACAATTCTTTTATCTTTTTTTTTTTTTTTAAAATTTAATACCATTAGGTCATCTCCTTTAAAAAAATTTCTGGGAAAATCTTTATTTTGTGTATTTCTCAAGCATCTTGACATTCCGTCTCAGAGTAATGGCCCAATCACTTCCTCCCAACTCCCCTTCAAATTCCCTGTCGGCTTTATCTCTTGCAAATGGCTCGGTGCTGCAGAGCAAACTCCCCCTCCCCGGCCCCTCCACCCCCCTCTCTGGGGACAAAGAAAAGGCCCCATACTCTCACTGAGGCCTTTGGGCAAACCAGATACATCATCACAGTCTAAGACAAGGAGGAGGCCCGGGACCCTTCAAAGGTGCCTGCTCCAGAGTCCGCACAAACCTCTGCCTATTAACTCTTTCAAAGAGCGTTTGTCGGCTGTGAAAGCCGTCTGGGTTCATTGATAAAAAAAAAAAGATATTGTCTTTAGGGCTGCTGAATATATTAATGAGTTGTCACGGAGGACAGTCAGGATTTGCAAAGGGTGATAGTTACCATTCACCTACTTGTTGCCTTAAAAGATAAAATCATGTTCAAATGAAGACAGAGCTTTCAGGCACCTCCGCCAGAACGCACTTCATTTGAGGCGACGGCAGGGATGCTACTAAAACCCCAAAGAGTTAAGCTGAAATGGTTAATATTCCTGTCTCTGCCCCCCTCCTCCTGTATTCTAATGTATGAACCCGCTCATTCAGATGTGAGTGGGACTTGGGGACAGCTTGCCTTCCCTACGCGATTGTGTATGGCCCCCGCTGAAATGTTCCTAAAAACACGATTTTGTAAACGCTTATGCTCCACCAGACATCCAGCGCATCTACTTGTAGCCCAGCGTCCCGAGTGGGGTTCACTTTGTCTCTTCACACCCAGGGACTCTCAGCCCGAGGTGAGGGAAAGGAAGGGGGGTTATTAAGAATTCTGACAAGGTAGGCTGAATAAATTGTGTTTTCTTTGTGAGCCTTAATCCGGTGTTGTATTGGCTTCTGGACATGGCTAATTTATTTGGAATTTCATTCTGTTCCTGACAGCGTCCTTGACTAGCTGTTTGATCACCCCGAGCAAAGTTACATACCAGCTTTCAACCGTTGGGAGGGCAGCGGCGTCCTTTTTCTCAAGTGCCTTCTCCTGGGTCGGGCTTTATGCCTGCAGCAGGGCGTTTCAAACGGCTGAGGCCATCCCTTGTTAGGGAGAGAAACCGCCTGGGCAGGGGTCTCCCTCAATGAGGAAGCCCTCCACTTCCCCCCACTTGTCCCACTGTTCGTGATTTTAATCTGCTTTTGTGGCGCAGGAAGAAAGAAAATTAATTTTCGCCCGTCTGTGTGTAGGGAGCATTTCAGTGGAAACCCGGTTTGAAATGCATGTTCTGTTGATTTCGGCAGCCTGCGCCGGCTGGGGTTTTGAGATGCAGCATTCTCAGGGGAAGAGGTGATGGGCCACAGGCCTTCATGGGGTGGGAACTCAGGCTCCCCGTGGGCCCTGGACGGGGTCCTCATGTCCTGTGCTCCGTCTTGGCAGGAGTAAGAGTTGATGATGTTCATGCTCTCCCAACTCACCCATCTCTGCCATGGTTGCTTTTTTTTTTTTTTTTTGGTTAAAGCAAGCATATTTCGCTATTGCAAAAAGAAACAAAGAAAAAAATGATTTTCAACAGGACCCTGACATGTCTGAGAATGTCTCACTGTCAACAAGGCTGTAGGTGGTGGTTTTACAATTTTGGCGGAATCTGTTCTAAGGAAAACACGTGCTTCTTTTAATTTGGCCTCCCAGCTCCAATGCACGTGGCCGTCCTTGCTGAGAGTCTTCTGGGTGCCTGGAACTGTGCTAAGTCCTGGGGGATTCAGCGAGAGCTCGAGTTCTAGAAACACATGGAAGAGTTCAGAGGATGTTGGTGCTATGAAAATAACAAACAAAACCAACCAACACACTGAGGCCCTGGGGGATGTGCCTGGTGGTCCCTGGGGGAGGGTGTTCAGTATTATTCCTGGGTCCTGCATTTGAGTCAGCCAAGTCCAGCTCATCTCGATGACATTTGGGCGGGGATTTCCCCTGCAAAGCACTCTTATCCCCAGCCTTGCTTGCAGAAGCTGGGAAGGGATTATCATCCCCTCACCGTTTTTTTTTTTTTTTGAGATAAGGTGTTGCCCAGGCTGGAGTACAGTAGCTTGATCATGGCTCACCGCAACCTCTGCCTCCCAGGTTCAAGTGATCCTCCCGCCTCAGCCTCCTAGCTAGGTGGGACAACGAGTGTGCACCACCACATCCAGCTAATTTTTGTATTTTTTTTTTTTTTTTTTGTAGAGATGGGGTTTTGTCATGTTGCCCAGGTTGGCCTCGAACTCCTGAACCTTCTCATGTCGGCCTCCCAAAGTGCTAGGATTATTTTCCCCTTTTATTGAGGGGAGGAAACTGAGGCCCAGTGATGCTTCAGTGGAGACCAGCTTGCCTGGGGCTCACAGGAAGCTGTTCACAAGGTTCTTGGGGCTTTGTCCCAGGCTGTCACCTGTACTGAGGGCTGGTCCTGGGCAGGGACCAGGCTTTGGGGGCAAGAACTTGCACCTCCTTGTTACTTCCACTCCAGGCCTTCCCCACGGAGCTCACCTGTGGAGAGGTTTCCTCTGCCAAGCATTTCATCAGGAAACAGTGAGTGAGGGTGCGTCACTCACTGCTCTGTCAGCGTTGAACATTTGGGTGCAGGAAGATGCCTTGGCTCTTTGAGGTCCCGATGGCAACTTGCATCCCCGGATCCATCCTCAGAGGCCCGGGGCTGGGAGCATCCCCGGATCCATCCTCAGAGGCCCGGGGCTGGGAGCATCCCCGGATCCATCCTCAGAGGCCCGGGGCTGGGAGCATCCCCGGATCCATCCTCAGAGGCCCGGGGCTGGGAGCATCCCCGGATCCATCCTCAGAGGCCCGGGGCTGGGAGCATCCCCGGATCCATCCTCAGAGGCCCGGGGCTGGGAGCCACCACCGCCCAGCTCCATGTGTTCCCATTGGCGGGGTCTGGGTCTGCGCTGATGAGGCGCTCGTCACTCTTATCCTGGATTATATTCACAGGCGGGTAACTCGGGGGGTGGTGTGATGGGGAGACACAGGAGGGAGGAGCAGGGAGGGCAAGATGAAGGGGAGCAGTCTGGGAAGGGGGCGACTCCAGGCACAGCCGCACGTCCCTGGGATTTTCAGGGGGAGCTCTGGGGGTTCAGAGTGGCCTCTAGTTTGTCCTGGTCCAAAGCAGGGAAGCTGGGCTACGTCCTGCCCAGGTCAGCCTTAGGTTAAGGGCTGCCTGGGGGAGGGAACTTCCTGGGCCTTCGGGTCTCTGTGCACTGGGGTGGCTCCTGTGGCCCAGAATGCCCTGGAGAAGGGTCCTACTGGAAGCGAAGGTGCAGGGCAGCAGGGCCTGAGGCACAGGAGCTGGTGGAGGCTCCCAGCACAGGTCGCCGCCCCAGTCACATCACTGCTGATGGTGGGGGGACTTGGGGAGTTTCCCCCGAGAATGGGAGGTCTCACAGTCCCCATGCTGCAATGCTGTCGGTGCACTGTGTCTGCAACGTGCTCATGGTCACTTGCTTTTTCTCTGTGGCCCCGGCCGCTTTATCCAGCAAGCAGCCCCCTCTCCTCTCCGGAGAAGCCGAGCCTGGATGCCACCGGGAGGAGGTCACTCCCTTCCTCTCTCGAAGGGCATGCCGTCCTCGTCCTTGCTGACTCCCAGAGGCCCAGGGACGTCTGAGGGGGAGGGGCCGGGCCTCCTTGACCCCTGCGTGTGGACACCATGTGACTGGGGCGTGGTTGACTCTCTGTGTCCAATTGGGTGCTTGGCAAACACAGAGAGTTTTGTCCAAGGCCACCTTGGTCCCCACCTGTCCAGGTTGGGAGGTGCCCTGCCTGGTGTGGCCTGAGCTGAGCACCTCTGGCCGGAGCAGACGGCCCCGGCTCCCCCAGGACATGTCACCTGGGGAGGTGGCCCTTTCAGGTAAGGGACATGCCCATTGGCAGCAGCCTCTGCCCCCTCCCTGCATACACAGCTGCTCCCGTCTGGGGACCCTCACCCCACGTGCAGATGGGCTTCCCCAGGAAGTCAGCAGGACTTTCCCTGGCCTTCTGGAAGTCCCCATCAAGCAAATGCTCTATCGATGACTTACTCTATGACGGGGTCCAGAGAGCTAACTCCCCACCCACGTTCGAAGTGATCTTCAAACCGCTGTGCGTGGAAAACAAGCCCAGAGCTCAACGTTCCCTAAGTGAGTGGCCTTTGACAGCAGTGCCAGGCAGCCCAGTGGGTGCAGGGCACACCACAGATGGAGGAAGGGCCAGGCATGCTTCCCAGACAGCCTCTGCCAGTCCAGGCAGGGGCTCCAGGGTGGCTGCAGGAAGGCAGCTTAGGCGGTGCCCTGCCCAAGGTGAGTTAGCATCACGCTCCACTTCCCGTTTGAATGTGTGGTCCCGTTTGAACCTTCTGGAAAGGCTTGGCAGGGAGGACACTCATTTTGTAGACTGGGAAGAAACTGAAGAGCTGGCTTCCGGCAACCAGCGATGGGCCCCAGATCCCTGTGGCCAGGAAGGCCCCCATTGCTGTTCTCTGTAGCTCAGGCTGGACATTTGCTGGTGAGAACTGGCCGGACTTCCAGGACCCAGCCGCCAGAGACCTCTGTTCCTCACGCTCAGCCCCCTAGTTCCAACTGGGGCCCCTTTGCTTTACAGGATGTAGGCTTGGAGTTAGAGGGGGCAGTTCTGGCGGTTTATCTCTCACCCACAGAAACTCGGCTGTGAGAGGCCAGAGCTGGACTTGGGGGGCAGAGCCTGTAGAGGTCAATGTGTCCTTTTTGGGTGTGTGTGCACACACGTATACATGTGTATGTGCGTATGTGTGTGTGTGCACGCGTGTGGCAGTCAGAGAAGGCTGGGCAGACACTGTTATTTCAGAAAAGATGTGGAGGCCTTTCTGAAGACATCCACTGAGAGGCAGGGGCCAGGATCTCTGTGCCCAGGTGCTGGGCGTGGCCCCTGAGAAGTGCTCTCTCCCCTAATCCTTCAAAGCAGGAGGTATTTGCTTCACTTTCTAAGGCAGGATCTGCAGCTCTGAGAGGTTGCACAACTTGCCCGAGGTCACTCAGCTAGTAGAAGGCCTCAGGTCCAGGGTGACTGTGAGGATGTCAGGGGACCCTGCAGGCCTGTGCGCCCCAGCTTAGGGCTACAGGTCCCACCTAAGGCTTCTTGATGGAGGTTGGAGGGGCGAGCTGGAGGGAGGTGCTGCTGGGGGTCCACCGGTCCCCTTCCTGGGGGATGAAGCCGGTTTCCCGCGCTGACCCCCTTGCCATCAGAGGCCCAGAGCGCGGTCCTTGTGCTGCTGAGCTGTGTTTGGGGCCGCCTGTGGGCTGTGGCCGCCTGTCCTCATCTTCTCCCCTTTTCTCCTTGGCTTTTCATCCTCAGGCTCCGTCCTTCTTCCCCGCGGTGGCCCCAGCCTCCCCGCCAAGCTTCCCGGCCCCCGCCCCATCCCGGGCCTGCTGCTGCGGAGACCGTGGGCCGGCGCTGGACGGCGCGGCCTCCAGAAGTGATAGCTAATTGGGGAGAGAAAGGGCCCAATTGTCTGGCGGGGCCGGAAGAGCCGCGTGGGCTGCTGAAAGCGTCGGGAGGAGGTGGCCGCTTCGCCCAGCAGCTGCCGCCGGGGATGTTTGCAGATTACGTCAGCGCTGGCGAGCAGGGGGCGCGGGGACAGCGAGGGGGGCGGGCTCCCGGCGGCCTCCCGCCCCCCAGGCCCCTGGACAATGCTGTCATTGTCAGCACAGAGAGTGGTTAATTCTGGATGAATGGTACACGGGCCTCTTGACCAAGGAGGCTGCTCGTCGTCCCCAGTCTGTCCTCTCACATGCCAGGGAGGCCCCGGGCTGGAGTCTGGCTGGCAGATCTGGCCTGCTTGGTGGCACCGGAGAGAACAGGGCGGTCCCTTGGGGGCGCCGGCTGCAGAGGCCCCAGGCTGGACGGAGCTTCCTGTCCTGGGTCTGCACGGCAGCCACTTGGCAGTGCCGGGCTAGGGTGGCAGGGCCCCACTGCATCTCGGTTCCAGGGCAGAGGCTGCTGCTGCCCTTTGGGGCTGACTTCAGGCATGACCTCCTGGCCAGGTGGCAGCTTTGGCCCTGACCCGCTCCTGGCCCTGCTGGTGGTGATCCTGCTAGCACGCCTCATCCTGTGGTCCTGCCTCGGGACCTACATCGACTACAGACTGGCCCAGCGGCGGCCCCAGAAACCCAAGCAGGACTAAGCCTCTGCAGGCTGCGGCCTCCACGCGCCCTGTCCCGAGACTCAGCCGGCCCTTCCAGTGGTGGTGGGAGGGAGGGGAGCAGGGCAGGCGCATGATCCCCATGTCCCACCCCTGGGGCAGGAGCTCAGAGAGGCCTGAGATGGATCGTGCCTGCCCAGACTGACCAGGGCTGTCCCGTAGAGGCAGCTGGCCATGTGGGGAGACGGAGGGGCCGGCCTTGCAGGTCCATCACCAGGTTCTGGGGTCCCCGGTTGCAGGGAGTGGTCCTGGGGGTGGGTCTTGCTTTAAGACCTTCTCTGCCTCCAATTCCTTATAAATATGCCTGCAGGAAGAGCTGGGTAAGCCAGAGGACTCAGGTGGAGGGGCCACAAAGACAAATGTGACCTCATCACAAGCTGGCCCTGTTACCAAAGGCCACGTCCTGTCTCAGCTCACCACCCTCAGAACTAGTCTCCTCCTGCCTCCCAAGGGACGAGATAAGTGCAGATGGCTGTCCTGATTTCTCCAGAGCAGACCCCTGGGAAGGGTCTCAGGACGCACTTGTGAGGCTGAGTTGACAAGCCAGACGCACTTGGCTCTGGTTGACCCTCTGCACACTCTCTAACGGTCTGAACAGTTAGGGCACAATGATCCCTGCCTCCCTCCCTCAGCAGGATATCATGTAGGGGACAATTTAGGGGACAAGCCAAGGCACCCATCAATGCCCTCTGTTTATCTGTTCCTGCAAGTGTGTGGCTGGGAAGTGCCCAGGAAGGCTGACAGGGCAGGGAAGTTGATTTGAGGCCAAGCATCCAGTGCTCCTGCTCCACCTCCGTAGCACGTTAGCCGTGATGCCAGTGACTTAACCCACAGCTTGGGGAAGCTCAAAGGCTCCACATTCGAGCCTCTTGGGGCAAATTCGGCAAACACCCATGTCCAAGTTCCACACTGTATTTCCTGGGATCGTTCCAGCAGATCATGGATTGCAGCGAGGGCTGCTGACTACATGCGGAACTGTGAGATGGAAGGGACTATGGGCGGCAGCTCCAGGGAGGAGCATCGAACCAGATATCGTCCCTGGGAGGCTGGGCCTGGTGATGTGGCAACGTCTTGCTCCCTGAGAGGTGATGGGTATGCTAGGGACGCTCGCTCAGGGAACGTGGGCCAAGTCCTCTGAACACGAAGCTCGCAGAGGGGGTGAATTCTGAAAGGACTTGGGGGCGTCCAGCAAGAGCAGGAGCTTAGATGGTGGTTCCAGGGCTGGTGTTGCTGACTGGGGCGAGTGGACCCCCAGGGTGGGCATGGAGTGGGGCACTGGCTGGGAGCCTCTGCCTTGCTGTGTCCTGGCTGAATGAACCCAGGTGAGGACCAGAAACGCTGTTATCACTGTTTCTGCGGCACCCGATACACTCACCTATGCCAAGGAAATTTTTTTTTTTTTTTTGGTTTCTGCAGGACTTGCTGTGCTCAGATCCTCCATTCAAGAGAGCTACAGACATGGGGGTGCTGGTGAGCAGGAGCCGAGACCATCTGGGGTGGGACCGACCAAGAGTTTGAGGTGTCCAGGGGGTGACGTGAAGATGACCTATCGCAGAGGGTCCCTTCTCATTCACGCTCTGAAGTCTGCACAGGGGCAGGGGCCACCGTGCTCCATTTCAGTTTGGCCTCTGTTGTATCAGCCAGAGGCCAGCAGAACTCTATGGTCACTCCCCCGTGTCACGGACAATTTGCCACCTCCACCGGCAGCCCAGGGCTCTGCCTGAATATTCTTGCCTGATCGTAGGATTGTGGGGAGGGATATTCTCATTGATCTCTAAGGAAAATATTGTTCGCTTTTTAAAAACATGATCTGGTACCATTTCATTGATCTCTTTAAGGAAGAAAAATCACATCGTTGTCATGAGCATGTACCGACAGAGCTAGGAGGGCCAGCTGTTCCGGGTTGCCCAGGGCTGTCTTGTTTTTAAAATGGAAAGTTCGATGTCCTGGAAAACCCCTCAGTCCTGGGCAAACCAGGTCACGCTGGATAGAAGGAGTTAGACATTCATATGATGTGCCGATGTCTTGCCAGTTGTAGAGTTTTGTGTAAACCTGTGTGTAGCCTGTGTGTCCACATGGGTGTGTAGGATGGCGCCTACACACATACCTGAGGTCACCTCTTGGTCCAGTGAGCCAGAATCCTGGGACTTCATCATCTTTTTTTTTTTTTTTTGAGATGGAATCTCACTCTGTCACCCAGGCTGGAGGGCAGTGGCGCAATCTTGGCTCACTGCAACCTCCGCCTCTGGGGCTCAAGCAATTCTCCTGCCTCAGCCTCCCGAGTAGCTGGGATTATAGGCGTGTGCCACCATGCCCTGCTGATTTTTGTATTTTTTAGTAGAGATGGTGTTTCACTATATTGGCCAGGCTGGTCTTGAACTCCTGACCTCAAGTGATCTGCCTGCCTTGGCCTCCCGAAATGCTGGGGTTACAGGCATGAGCTACCATGCCCGGCCTCAGAATCCTGGGACTTCTGCTGGAGCCAGGGGTCAGAACAGACTCCTCTACTGGGACTGCCTGGCAGGGAGGACAGACGCTCAAGGCAGCCCCATGAGAACACAGCCACCTGGAAAAATGGTGGAAGGGAAGATTCTGCCAACCTCCTCCGACTCCCTATCTCAGTTACACTGGTCCATAATTTCTTTTCTTTTTCTTAACTCTGTTTCATTGGTTTCTGTTCCTGGAAAATGGACACAATTCTGATGAATTCATGTATTCTGCATCCACGTGTCAGCATCTCCAGCCTTGTGATGCAGTGCCTGGCTCAGAACAGGCAATCAGGCCATGGCATCTGAATGAATGAGAGGGTGTGCCCTGGCCGTATCTCAGGCAGCAGATGCATTCAGCTGCAGGTAACAGACACGTAGACAAACAGTGGCTTAAAAAAGAGAGGCTTTAAAAGTATTTTGTTTTTCTTTCTTCACGTAGCAAGAAGTCTGGCATTTGGCATTCCCAGGCTGTGGCGTGACAGCTTTGTGAAGTTATCAGGGTCTCAGACCCTGACATATTTCTGCTCTGCTACCCTCAGCATGTAGATTTGATCTTCACGGCTACAAGAAACCTGCTGCTACTGCAGGCATCTTACACGAGTTCCAGGCAGGAAGAGAAAGGAAAGGGTGACAGAGACAGAAAGCAATGTCCCCAGATACCCTTAGTTTTCCATCTCATAAGCCAGAATGATGTCACGTGGCATCCCTGGATGCACAGGAGGCTGAGAGATAGTGGCGTTTGTTAGCTGGTCTCCTAGCCATCCTGAATGCCAAGTTTGTTATAAAGAAACAGAGGCAAAATGGCGATCAGGCAGGCAACTGGGTGGTCTCTGCCACGGGCCCCTTGGCCATTCTTTGTCATGATGGTCTTTGTCTTGGACCCTATTTTGGATATTTGGGCACCTTTGTGGTACCCTTATGTGCTGGTTTTGCTGTTGTCTGCCCTTCAGGAATAGCAGCTGAGTCAAGCTGTCCTTGGCTGCTCCAATCTGGAGTCAGAGGTTGGAGATTTCCATGGCTCCCCATGGCTCCTTGGGGCCTCCTAAGAAAATGTTTTAATAAGGAAGTCCAAGGCTGAGACAGACATGCTCCTTCTTAGAGACACATGGGAACATGCCTCTGCTCACAGCTGGTAGCCACAGATGCAAACTGTAGCCCGTGGAACGGAGATAGTGAAGAATTGATGGATAAATGAATAATGATGATGGACAGCAGATGTATAAAAGGCATAAAAGGATAGTGTTAGGGCTGGAATGTCTTCCCCCCAATTCATATGTTGAACCTTTAATGCCTAATACTTCAGAAAGAGACTATGTTTGAAGATATGGTCTTTACAGAGGGAATAAAGTTAAAATAAGGTCATTAGGGTGAGCCCTAATCCAAAGGATGGGTGTCCTAATCAGAGGAGGAGATTAGGACCCAGACACACACACACACACAGAGCCAGGTGAGGACACAGGGAGAAAATGGCCACGTACAAGCCAAGATGAGAGGACTCAGGAAGAACCAGCCGACTCCACCCTTCAAAACTGTGAGAACATAGATGTCTGCTGTTTGAGCCACCCCGTCTGCAAGCAGTCAGCAAGCATTCATTGAGTGCTTGCAGTATTCAAGGCACCACAGATACAATGTTGAATAAGGCAAAGCACCTGCCCTCAGGTAGCTTGCAGTCAGGGAGGTAAGGGTAGTGGGCAGAGAGACCTGGAAACAGATATTAGACCTGCACTAAGCATGTGTGGTTATTGAACAGTAAAAATGTGGCCACCACAAATTGCGATATGATGTAACTAAAATGTGTACTGGCTATTGAAGACTTGGCACAGAAAAGTAATATAAAATCTCATTAGTAATGGTTTTATATTGATTACGCATTGAAATAATACTATTTTGGACAGATTTGGTTAAATAAAATATTAAATTTGATTTCACCTGTTTCTTTTATTTTCATTACTTATTGGCCATGATATTTTATTTAACTTTTAACTTTTATTTTAGATTCAGTGGTACATGTGCATGTTTGTTATACAGGTAAACTCATGGGGGTTTGGTGTACAGATTCTTTGTCACCTGAGTACTAAACTTAGTACCCAAGAATTATTTTATCTGATCATCTCCCTCCTCCCACCTTCCACCCTCAAGTAGGCCCCAGTGTTTGTTGTTCCCCTTTATGTGACCATGTGTTCTCACAAGTGAGAACATGTGGTATTTGGTTGTCTGTTCCTGTGTTAGTTTGCTGTGGACAATGGCCTCCAGCTCCACCCATGTTCCTGCAAAGGACATGATCTTATTCTTTTTTATGGCTGAATAGTATCCCATGGTGTATATGTACCACTTTTTCCTTATCCAGTCTACCATTGATGGACATTTAGGTTGATTCACCTATTCCTTTTAATAGGTCTTAATATGGCTAGTAGGAAATTTAAAATCACATAGGTAGCTTATATTATTTTTGTTATGGACAGTGCTGTGCTGGACCTTCATAATGCAGTAAAAGGGTGGTGGGTGAATGCATGGTGTGTTACAGGAACGCAGGAGGGAGCTTCTTGGAGGAGGTTCTTAGTCCATTTATGCCTGAGGTTGCCGTTTTTAAAATTTTTGCAATCAGACCTTGGTGATGACCTTGAGCAGTAGGATATATAAATAACTCCCACATGCTTAGCATTCCAATAATGGAACACTAGGCATAAATGGGTTGAGTGATAATGTTTGGACTGCAAACCAGAACCTATGAGATGCAGCTAAAGCAATTCTTGAAGGGAAAGTTATAGCCTTAAATATTCATATTAACCAATAGAAAGAATGAAAACATATGGATTAGGCATATGGCTCAATATATTGAACATAATAGAACAAAACTAAGAAAAACAGAAGGAAGAAATAAAGATGAGAGGAAATATATGCATTAAGAAGCAATAGAATTGACAAATGTACCCAAGTGCCAGATTTTTCAGGGGCATAAAAAAGGATGCTGTTAGTCAATCCTATCAAGAAAAAAGAAGAAAACATAAATGAAATAAAAGTCTATGGGGAAAACAACCGCAGAGACATAAAATGGCAAATAACCACAGGAAACTGGCATTGGGATACATAAAAGATTTTGAGACTTTGAAAACATAGAAAATATAATTTATTTAAAAAAAGACTCCAAAAGAGATGTAAAGTCTAAACAAATTGATTACCATAGAAGAAATAGAAAGTTGTCAAAGTTGACTTTCCTTAAAAAAAAAAAAAAAAAGCATCAGGCCTAGAATGTTTTATAGGAGGATCCAACCACACCAAAAACGAACAGGTAATTAAACACTATTTAAACTGTTCTAAAGCATAAAAGAAGGAACATTTTTAACTTTTTATGTAACAAGCATATCATTGATGCCAAGATCCATCATAGATGGCATGGAAAGAGAAAACACACACCAGTGTTGTTTGGGAACATTGATGTAAAAATATTAAGTCCCTGAATTAAGCAGCACATTAGGGGAGTAAATCATTGCAACGACTGAGCGGAATGGATTCCAGAAATGCGAGGATGGTTGGGTATTAGAAAAACAATTAGAAAAGAGGAAGAAATCAGAGGTGCAAACACTGGGAAGGAAAATCATTATTTACAGAGAGATGGATGATTTTCTTGGAAAATGGAAGAGAGTCAACCAGAAGCAATTGTAAATGCTAATACCAGAATTCAGTCAAGTGAGTGGGTCTAGATCAATACAGAGAAACCATACACACAGCAATCCACTAGGAGATGAGAAGCATGAAAGACCCCATTTATAAGAGCAACATAAAGAGCAGAAACATGGTTGGCCACTGTGGGTGATCAAGTTAGGGCTCACAGTGATTTCCTTTAGTCTGTTTTCATGTGCAATCGCCATGGGTGCTGTAGACAAGATTTATTATGGACACGAGACCCTGACAGTGTCGAGGCTGGTGGAGAAGCCCACACAAAGCTGGTGTTTGGCCTGGGGGCCCAGGTGACCTGCAGGGGAAGCTGGTGGCTTTGCCATGTTGCTGAGACTAGGAGGCCTAGATAAGCTAGAGGAACAGCCTCGTTGGAGGGGCTGTGGCCGGGGACCACTGTGGGCTGGGGACTCCACTTGGACTGTCAGAGCACAGAAGCTGACTCTCCTTCCCCACGGCTGCCAAGTCCTGTGCTCCTGGACCTGTCACTACCGTGGAGCCAAGAAGACACAGAAAAAAGCCATCGCATTTTTTGCAGGTGGCGATGGTGGGTGCCTCCATATAGGGTGAGTACTTGGGGTGGAGGGGTTCCCTGGGCCATGGGACTTTCAACACTAAAATGGGGAGGGTCGTGGCCACATTGAGATGGCTGGTCATCCTGTTTATAGGACAGGATGTAGTAAAGTGTAGTAAAGAGTCTGACCCAAAGAGAAGTCTAGTCTTTGTCCTTGGTTCCTGGGAGGGGATCTCCAGGCCCTCGGGATGTCCTGCTTGAGAAGAGCATCTTTGTTTGCCTGTCATGAGGGGAAATTTGGGTCACGTGGTCTCCTTTTGACCTCTGGAGGGGCAGAAAACTAAAGGTCAGTCACTTGGGCATCAGTCCATCATGCCCACGTGATCGTGATCAAGCCCCAGTAAAAACTCTGGACACCAAGGCTCCGGGGACATCTGCTTGGCAATACTCGACGCATCTCATCACGCACCATTGCTGGGAGGAATTCATGCGGTCCATAACTCCACTGGGAGAAGGAGATTGGAACTTCCTTGCACTCTGCCCCATGCATGTCTTCCCTTGGCTGATTTTAATCCTTTCACTGTAATAAACCATAACTGTAACCATTACAACTTTCAGTGGGTTGTTGAAATGGAGGATGATGAACTTGAGGACCCCTGAACTTCCAATTGCTGTCAGAAGTGAGGGTGGTCCTGGGGACTGTTTCCTAATTTCTGCATCTTCGTTCTCTGTTTCTCCTTCTCTTTCTCCTCCTCTTCCTTGAAAACTGCAGAAGGATATACCATGAGCAAGGATTCTGCCTCCCCCAAGACATCTCATCTCCCTCCATCAATGCAGCCCGAGCTGCCTGTTTCTTGTGTCTCATCCAGAGATATCCCGTGTGCTTCCAGGCAAATGCAAATGTCTTCTCCCACCAACCTCATTTTCTCCCATAATTAATAGCATGTTGTGCATACCCTATCCTTATTGCCCCATATGAATTTTTTGTGGATTTTCTAGTTTTCCTATAATGAGCATGCATTTTTTAAAAATGAAGAAACAAGTGGGTTACACAGATTGGAAAGTATAGTGAGCAAGGCTCTAAGAAATGAGTAGTTAAGGGTAGTAGTAGTAAGCTTAGGGAGCTGTTGTTCCCTTACTTTTTGAGACAGGGTCTTGCTCTGTTGCCCAGGCTGAGTGCAGTGGTGCAATCATGGCTTACTGCAACCTCTGCCTCCCAGGCTCAAATGATCCTCCTGTCTCAGCCTCCCAAGTAGCTGAGACTATAGATGTGCACCACTGTGCCTGGCCAATTATTTTTTTTGGTAGAGATAGGGTCTTGCAATGTTGTCCAGGCTGGTCTTGAACTTCTGGGCTAAACAATACACCTGCCTTGGCCTCCCAAAGTGCTGGGATTACAGGAGTGAGCTATCACACCAAGGGGTGAGGTGGACTGAGGCCGGGCAAAGGTGAGCTGTGGGCCCTCGGTCCTGGGCACGGATCTCATCACTAGGAATTCCTCCTCCCCATTCCCCCACCAAAGGGGCCACAGCCCCGGGAAAGGGGTGGCTCTTCTGGGTCCCCAGACTGCTCCCAGCTTTTCCTCTGTGGAGGCAGGTATGTGAGAAAGGATGCAGCCAGGCAGGTGCAACACACCTGGGCAGCCCGTGGCTGTGGCCATGGCCATGGCCAGTCTGCATGTGGAGGAAAAGATGGTGAGGTGAGACCCTGAGAAACAACTCCCTGATCTCATCCACCTCTCCCCTCCTAGGCGGGACGAGATGGATGCACCCTCTGCCGCAGCCACCTCTTCTGCAGGTGCCCGGCTTCTCCAGACTTGCTATTTTGGAGGGGCAGGTCAGTGGGAACGACCGACTGCCTTGCATCTCAGCCACTCGTGGGCCTCAGAGTGTGGACAGGGGTAGCTGCAGCCCTCTCGAGCCTCTCACTCCCTGCTTGGCCTCTGTAAGCCTGTCCGGCAGCAGCTCACAGAGCCCCTGTGGTGGAGATGAGTCACTTGTTCTAAAAATAAAAGAAGTGAAGTCATGAAATAGTGTATTTCCTTTTTAAGCCCGATGTGCCTGCAGGGGGATCCCCAGCAGTGTGCTGGTGGCAGGGACCCTGACAAGGTCTGGAGCCTCAGAGCACACCTGCCCCCACTTACAAGCCCCGTCCTCGGGGATTGGGTGGAGTGTCCCCTGCCTCCAATGGCTCCCAGATGAGTGAGTAAAAGATGGCACGTAGACCAGGAGCGGGGGCTGACACCTGCAATCCCAGCACTTTGGGAGGCTGAGGTGGGAGGATCACTTGAGCCCAGGAGTTTGGGGCCAGCCTGGGCAACATGGTGAAACCCTGTCTCTACTAAGAATACAAAAAAATTAACCAGCGTGGTGGCACATGCCTGTGGTCCCAGCTACTGGGGAAGCTGAGGTGGGAGGATTGCTTGAGCCTGGGAGGTCAAGGCTGTAGTGAGCTGAGATTGCACCACTGCACTCCACCTTGGGTGACAGAGTGAGACCCTGTCTCGACAAACAAACAAACCGATGGCATGTAAATAGCACCCACATTGGGCAGACAGTCTTAGGCTGTAAGAGAGGGCAGAGTGCCCTGGAACATACACAAGGGAAGGGGCGCTGCTCTCTCTTGGGGTCTGTGGGAGGCTTTCTGGAGCAGGTGTCCCTACAGGTAGGACTGGGGGGACTCTGCTAGGCTGGTAGGAAGGGAACAGCATTCCAGGCAGAAGGAACGGTGTGAGCAAAGGCCTGGAGGCTACAGAGCTCCCGGCAAGCTCAGGACATGATCCTCTGTAGGTCTCCCCAGACCACCTGGGGAGCTGGTGACACGTGCAGATTCCCAGGCCCGAAGACCAGCTGGACTCCAAGAGCAGGGCCCAGGAATATGACTAATAATTCCCCTGCATGATTCCCATACCCTGCAAAATTTGAGACCCTCTGGTTCAGATGCTAGTGCATAGAGGAGGGGATGAAGAGACGTACGATGGCAAGGCAGGTTGGGTCCAAATTGTGAGGGTTTTGAGGGTTGTTTAGGAGTTTGGATTTTGGTGTACAGGCAGGAGGGGGCTATCAAGGGTGTTTAAGTAAGGGAGTGCTGCTCCTGGACCTGCTCCTGAGAATGGCTCCTGGGAGTGATGTAGGTGACTGATTGATGGAGTGGGACGAAGCTGGGCAGAGGCTTGGGGAGCTGGGACTGTAACAGTTATGTGAGAGGAAGCGGGAATCTGAGAGAGTTGCAGGGGCAAAATGTAGGCCCCCAGCCCCTGGTTCAGGGGACAGCCCAGGGATAGTCACCAGGGATCCAGCGATGTGTGTGTGTGGAGTGTGAGCAAAAGAGGGGGAATTACATGCTTGTTACCAGAAGTGGGGTCAGAGATGGGGAGAGAGAGAGCAGTTCTGTGTCCTGGAGCAGCAGGGCAGAGGGGTTCTGGAGATGCCAAGTGCTCAGGGCACAGAATGGGGCCCGGATGCTTGATGGGGGTATGGGGAAGTCCTTAGAGAAAACAGAGCCCAACAGTGGGCTTCAGGCACCCACTGAGGGTCTTGGGTGTGGTGCTGGAGGGGCCGGGAGGGAGGGAGAGGGTAGCGAGGGAGAAGGGATTCTGCACAGACTCACCTGGTAGGGAGGTTGTTTCAGGTATATGTTCAGAGCCAACGATGGCCTGGCCTTGAATCCCATGCCCTCCACCTCTACCTGGGTGGCCTGGGCACGTGTGCTGAGCCCAGTCTGAAAGTATGAAATGGAAAATTTCAGAAATAAATAATTCCTCAGTTTTAAGTGGCATGCCATTCTGAGTCGTGTGATGAAATCCCATTCCATCTTGCTCAATCCCCCTTGAAGTGTGAGTGATCCCTTTGTCCAGCGCCTCCACGCCTTGATGCTACCTGCCCGCAAGTTACTTGGGAGCCCTCTCAGTGTGGGATCCATTTGCTCCATACTGCAGGGCTTGTGTTTAAGGTACCCTCCTCCTCTTTTACTTAATAATGGCCCCAAAGCACAAGAGTAGTGATGCTGAGGTCGGGCGCGGTGGCTCACGCCTGTAATCCCAGCACTTTGGGAGGCCGTGGCAGGCAGATCACTTGAGGCCAGGAGTTTGAGACCAGCCTGGCCAACACAGCAAGACCCCGTCTCTACTAAAAATACAAAAATTAGCTGGGCGAGGCGGTGGGCACCTGTAGTCCCAGCTACTTGGGAGGCTGAGGCAGGAGAATTGCTTGAACCCAGGAGGTGGAGGTGGCAGTGAGCTGAGATAACACCACTGCACTACAGCCCGGGTGACAGAGGGAGACTCCGTCCCCTTACCACTCCCCCCAAAAAAAGTAGTGATGTTGACATATTGTTACAATTGTTCTATTTTATTATTGGTTATTGTTAATCTCATTTGGTGTCTATTTTTTAGATAAAACTTTATCATGGTATGCATGTACAGGAGACATGTATATAGGTATGTATGTACATAAAAAGTGTATATGATACTATTCATGCCTTCTGGCTTCCCCTGGGAGTCTTGGAATGTGTTCCCTGTGGATAAGGGAGGACCACTGTACTCATAGAGACTGGGGTGCCAGTTGCGGAGTTGTGGAGTGCTAGCCCAGAGCTTTATGAGCCGGGAATGTGGTGGGGTGAGAGAGGGCTTGGCCAAGCTCTGCTGGGATTGCATGGGACATGGGTCTTGCTGGAAGGCAGTGACTGGTGTCTGCATCTCTCCTTTGAACTCCGGAGGTGGGAAGCTGGCTGGAGCCGTCCCCAGGGCAGAAAGAGGAGAAAGGGCATCAGTGAGCCCCTGTGCTGCCCTGTTAGGGGTGGCTAAGCGTGGCTAAGATTCTGCTTTTCCTGTAGGGAGGAGTTATTGTCTCCATTGTTAAGGATGGCAAAGGGAGAGTCCATGGATTGCAGGTGATGCAGGCAGCAGATGGAGGAGAATGAAGCTATTATCTGTTCTGAGCCTCTTTTGTTACACAGCTTCATCTAGTCCCTGACCCATGCACCCTTCCGGGAAACCTACCTCTAACCTCCTCACTCATAAGACAGACACAGGCTGCCCCACCTCCAAAAGTCTGGAAACACCGAGGACACACGGACAGCCTTTGTGTTGTCTAGAAGGCAGCTCTTTTCCCCAAATGCCTGTCCTCCCTTCCCTGGAATCCTTCTGAGGCTAGGACCCACAATGATGGCCTGGCCCAGCACCCCATCCTCCGCCTCCTCAAAAGCATTTGCTGCCTGTTGGGAACACAAATCCCTGTGACCTTTGGCTGTTCCTGTCATGTCCTCAGAAGGACAGAAATTAGCAGGGGAATCAGGCAGTGAAAAATGGCCACCCTCTCCCCCCACTCCCTCTTCTCACAGTCAACAGCAGGGCAGGACGAGGGCTTGGGCTTGGCTGCTATCAGGCATCTATATGGGGTGTCTTTATGGGTGGGAGGGGGTTTCACAATCCACCTTTTGTAAAGCCTTCTGCTCATGGGAGTTTGAGGTAAGCTGAGGTGGGCTGGAGCTGGCATGGGCAGGGGGCAGGTGATGCCATCTCCCAGGTGCCCTGAGGCCTCAGGCCTGAGTGAGCTGTCCCCAGCAGCCCAGGCCATCCCAGCGGTGATCTTAACATTGGCGGCAGCAGGTTCCTCAAGACGTCCTTCCTGATGTCTTCACCCACATCCCCAGGTCCCCCCTCACCCAGCCCCCAGTGTGATGGTTAATACCGAGTGTCAACTTGATTGGATTGAAGGATACAAAGTATTGATCCTGGGTGTATCTGTGAGGGTGTTGCCAAAGGAGATTAACATTTGAGTCAGTGGGCTGGGAAAGGCAGACCCACCCTTAAACTGGATGGTCACAATCTAATCAGCTGTGCCAGCGAGGCTAGAATATAAACAGGCAGAAAAATGTTAAAGGAGAGACTGGCCTAGGCTCCTAGCCTACATCTTTCTCCCGTGCTGGATCCGTCCTGCCCTCGAACATCGAACTCCAAGTTCTTCAGTTTGGGAACTCAGATTGGTTCTCCTTGCTCCTCAGCCTGCAGACGGCCTATTGTAGGGCCCTGTGATTGTGTGAGTTAATACACTCCCATGTAGATATATTCCATCAGTTCTGTCTCTCTAGAGAACCCTGACTAATACACCTGGTATCCGGCGGGTGCTCACTGTGACAGTGTGGACAGCTGCCTGATTGCAGCCTTGAGCACCTGTCTTTCTGATGCCCTTTCTCCTCTTTCTGCCCTGGGGGCGGCTCCAGCCAGCTTCCCACCTCCGGAGTTGGAGTTCAAAAGGAGAGATGCAGCCAGCTCCTTCCCAGCCAGCGGATGGGCCAGGGGCCAGCGGAAGGGGAGGGAAAATCCTCGGACATGTGGCCTGGCATTTTGAACTCCCTGCACTTTGAAAAACAGGCAGTACAAGAGTAATATTCACCTAGAAGTAGAAAGTCAGGGCCGAGGGAAAAAAGCAGCTACGTTAGGAAGGCGAGTCCAGGGACAGATACGTTGTTACCCACCAGGTCCTCCATGATTGCTGTAGCCAAGCTGCAAGTTCCTGGCGGCCAATGGGAGCGTGGAAAGAAGGAAAGGTTTAAGGTTCTCGTGGCCGTTGGAGAAAATACTTTAGCTGCTCAGGAAGAGTAAATCTTTCCCTAGCTCTCATTTGTGAAAGAAATTTTCCTTAAGGGGCTTCACCTACAAGTCATCGGGAGTAACGGTGATTGGATTGGTCAGTGTTCTCAAGAGAAGCTGAACCCACAGGATGTGCTGATATACAGACAGAGATTTGTGATAAGGAATTGGCTTGAACCGTGTTGGAACTGGCAAGTCCAAAATCCACAGGATGAGCCAACAGGCTGGAGAGCGAGGAGAACCGATGCCATGGTTCTAGTCTGAAGGCTGTCTGTGGTAGAAGCAGGTGGAGCTGACCTCACAGATGGAGCCTGAAGGCCTTCTGCAGCAGAATTCTCTCTTGCATTTGGGTTCTAATCAGGCCTTCCACTGATTGGGTAAGGCCCACCCATATTAGGGAGGGCACATTGCTTTACTGAACATCCTTCAGTTTAAATGTTCATCTCATCTAAAACACCCTCGCAGAAACACCTGGAATCATGCTTGACCAAATATCTGGGCACCCTGTGTCCCATCCAGGTTGCATTAGTCTATGTTCATGCTGCTAATAAAGACAGTACCCAAGACTGGGTAATGTATAAAGAAAAAGAGGTTTGATGGACTTACAGTTGCACGTGGCTGGAGAGGACTCACTATCATGGCAGAAGGCAAAGGAGGAGCAAAGTCACATCTTGCATGGCGGCAGGCAAGAGGGAGCATGTGCAGGGGCATTCCCCTTTGTAAAACCATCAGATCTTGTGAGACTTATTCACTACCATGAGGCCAACATGGGAAAAGCCTGCCCCCATGATTCAATTACCTCCCACCAGGTCCCTCCCATGACATATGGGGATTATCATAATTGAAGGTGAGATTAAGGTGGGGACACAGAGCCAAACCATATCACATGTTGACACATAAAATTAGCCACGACAGGGATGGGGAGTGTTGCCCCCATCTCTAGAGCACACACAGCCCTGGACTGTCCAAATGGGTCCCCCAAATGCACTGGGTGCACCATGGTTCTGATTGGAGGAGAGATGAGTCTACTGCCCATCTCTGGGGCTGGCGTGCATCTCAGGGAGGTCTGAGATTCTTCAACTAGGCTGTTGACCATACAGTCACGTGGTGGCATCATTTTTTTGTTTTGTTTTGTTTTGTTTTGTTTTTTTTAATGAGATGTCAGGTTTGGAAAAGAAGAAGATGAACACATCAGATGCTTGAGTGATTTTAAGGGCAGACCCTTAGGCAAATGCCTGTTGGGAATCTTTGGCTCCCCCAGTCAGCCAATCAGCTCCTTCTCACTTATGAGCCAATGGAGCAAAGGAAGATGGAGTTGAGGAAAAAGGAGTCCCAAGGTCAGGAAGGAGAGAGAAGTCAGTTGAGGAGAAATGGAACCTTGCTTCACCTTAGAGCATTTGCATCATGGTGGTATTGTGTCCCACACCAACCTGCTGGGGCTGCCACAGGGAGCAGGGAGAGAGGGGAGAAAGTAGCTGAGATTCTGCTTCCTCCCAGCCTCCACTCTTACCCTGGAGCCTCCCATTTGCTGAACCTACCCAGAAGCCAGAGGGCAAACGACTCTGGGAAATGTAGTTCCCTTTGGCATGTGCACAGGCAGGGCAGGGTTAGCAAACCACTTACATACCCAGATGATGGCTTACTCTTTTCCTTCAAGTGTCTGCCCAAGTGTCATCTGCTGGGAAATGCCTTCCTTGACACCAAACCACCCCCTCAACCCTGCCAACCTGGCCTGGCTCAGCACTCTCTATTCTTCTGCTAGCCTGCCTTTATTTTTCATTATAGAACTTAGTACCAGCTGATGTTGCTTTATGTATCTATTTATTGGATTGTCTGGTTCTATTTTTAATTGGATTATCTAGTTCTATTTTTTATTTATTATATTGTCTGGTTCTATTTTTTATTAATTGGATTGTCTGGTTCTGTTTTTATTTATTGTCTAGAATGCAAGCCCACAAGGGCAGGCCATCTGTCTGTCTTGCTCTCTGTCTTGCTCATTTGAGAACAGTACCTGGAACACAGTAGGTGCTCAACCACCATTTCTGGGTAGATAGAATCTTCTCCCAGGTCTTCTCTTCTTTGGGTACATATCCTTAGTTTCTTCAGCCATTCCCCAGGACATGCTTTCTGGCCGGCCCCTGCACTGGCCGGCTTCTCCTGGCCCAGCCCTCTGGGCAAGGCAGGACTGATGGTGAGGGCAGTCCCAAGGTGCCAGCACATCCTGCCTTGAATCCAGTGGCCAAGTGGCCATCAACAGACACAGGCTTAACTCAGCTTCTCTGCAGCTGGTTGAGCTCTAGGTTCTGTTCCATGTGCAGCTCATTGAGCGCTGGGCTCCAGGCCAGTTACCAGGGAGGAGAATGTGGGGATCACTCTTGAGGGGTTAACAGGTCATTGTAAGAGCCAGACACAGATGCAGTCTCTACTTCTGAGGACAGTCCTGGGGCCAAGGCTTATTGAGCGATCCATATGGGCTGGGGGCCTTTCTAAGAACATTCCATGCATCCCTTCATCTGCTCTTCACAGACATCCTTCAGGAAGGGGCTGTCATCATCCCTGGGCTTCAGAGAGGCAAAGCAACTTGCTCCCACACTTGAGCTGGTCAATGGGCATCTGGGGTGCAGACCTGGTTGATCTGACTGGGGGGCCCTCATCCCTTCACCCCTAGGCAAGCTGTCTTCTGGGCACTGCCAGGCTGAATAGGCAGATGCCCACTACAGAGGGTCAAAGACCTGTGGGGACATAGGATGGGTGGGGAATTCTGCCCTGGTGACACTGAACTCAGCCTTGAGGCTGCAGAATGTGTTGTGGTGGTGGAAGGTGGGGGGCTTCCATCTGGGGGCAGGGCTGAGGACCTTGTGTAGGGTGGGACTGGGGAGGGTGGGTTTGGAGAGCTGGGCTGCTGGAGGAGGGGGATGCCTGGTTGCTGGATCCTGACTGCTTTCAGGAGAAATGAGCTCTTGCTTGCAAAGAAACATCTGTTTGGAGCGCTGTGTGCCTAGATGTTTTTACATATGCCACACAGAATGCGGGAGAGCCTGACTCCACATTCTCTACGTATTTATTGCAAAATAACCTTATCCTAAGAATAACAGGAAAAATTTCACCCACATTCCCACTACCCTGACAAATCAACTGTCTACATTTTTCCCGTTCCCCTCCGGGCCACACGCTTGTGCAGACATGACTTTGAAGCCACAGTCAAAGAGCAATTGTGTTTGCGCATTCATTTGTTCAGCAAAGACATTTCCCAAGTACCTATCTCCTCTGTATCAGGAAACTGGCTCCTAAAACGAATGGCCTATATTTTCCTTTAGAGTTTTACCACCTATGTAAATATCCTTTATTAATCAGGGTATATGAACTGTTTTAACAAGCAACCCACTAATTGTAGCACCCTAATTCAATACATGTGTATCTCTTGTTCATGACAGTGCAGGGCAGGTTGGGTTGGGCTCTGCTCCATGCAGCCATGCAGGGACCCAGGCCTTTTTTTCTGAATGGCTCTGCCATCCCCTACAGCCATGGAGTCCTCCATTTGGTGCACTGCGTTGGATCGGCAGAGGAGCAAACAGAGAGAAGGAGCAGACTGGATTGTGTAGGAAGCTTTTTTCGGCAGGCCTGGAGGTAGTAAACATCACTTCCATCACATTCTACTGGATGGAACACAGACATGTACCTGTACCTACCTGCAAGGGAGGCTGGGAAATGCAGTCCAGCTGAGTGCCCAGGAATGGGGGAGGAACAGGTTTGGTGATCATCTGGCCAGCATCTACAAGCTTACAACACATTGTTTAGTTCTAAAAAATTGAAGGAAGCACAAAACAAATTGTGTAAGGAAATGGCAATGTTGTCACCAAGAGTTGAAAGCTCCCAAAAAAATATAAAACACAAAGGCCAGCTGAGTTCTGGCAAACTCAGGGCAGCAAGCCAGGCTCTGCCCCTCTCTGAGAGAATTGAAGGTCAGACTGTCAATGGGCAAAGGCATGAGTGAGCCCTGGGAAACTGAGGTCTCACGATAGCTGGGCTATCTGATGAGGCTGACTTCTGGGATCGTGGCAGAAGGATGGCTAAAGAGAGCAGGTTGCTTTGTATCATCTGCTTCTAAGCTCACCGTGGCCAATTCCTGCTCTCAAGAATAGATCAAAGTTCTCAACTGGTGGAGGCAGCCCAGCAGGAGAAAGAGCAGGAACTTTGCCAGCCCCTGGTCAATATAAGCCAAGCGAAGATAAGATCCTCACCCCATACTCTGTCCTCAGGTCAAAAGGGGGCACAGTGGCAGCAGAAATCTTGTCACATGGCTGTCATCTGTACCGGCAGCGTTCTATGTGGAGTGCATCACGGCCATCAGTGATCTTCTGGGGGACTGCCTTCACCTGCTGCTTCCTGTATGTCAAGTCTTCTCTTTCTTGGTTTACCTTCTCAGTTGGGTGTAGCACATCCTTCAGTAGCTTTCTGAGAAAGTGTGACTCGTAGGCAAATTTGTTAGAGACCTTGCCAGCTGAAGGGATCTGTATTCCACCTTCACACTTGCTTAATAATGTGGCTGGCACAGAAGGTTGGGTTAGGAAATAATTTCCCTTCAGAAGCTCAAAAGCATTGCTCCATTGTTTTCTTGCTTCCAGTGTGGCTGCTGAGAATTCTGAAGCTGTTTTGATAACCAGTCCTGGGTATGTCATGTGGTTTTTCTCTCTGGAAGTTTGTAGAATCTTCTCTTTGTCCCAGGTGTACTAAAGTTCCACAATGATGTGTCCATGGGGTAGGTCTATGTTCACCTCCTATGCTGGGTATTTTGGGGCCTTTTTTTTAGTGCCAGGGAATTACCCTGAATTATTTCGTTGATCATTTCTTCCCTGAAATTTCCTCTCTCTTATACATCTATAGCTCCTGTTATTCCTGTTATTCGGATGTTGGATCTTCTGTACTTATTTTCTAGATTTTCTCTTTTTTTATTTTTTTGAGACAGAGTCTCACCCTGTTACCTGGGCTGGGGTGCAGTGGTGCAATCTCAGCTCACTGCAACCTCCACCTCCCGGGTTCAAGTGATTCTCATGCCTCAGCCTCCCAAATAGCTGGGATTACAGGTGTGCGCCACCTCATATCTGGTTAATTTTTATATTTTTAAGTGGAGATGGGGTTTTGTCATGTTGGCCAGGCTGGTCTGGAACTTCTGACATCAAGTGATCCACCCACCTTGGCCTCCCAAAGTGTTGGGATTACAGGCGTGAGCCACCACAACCATTGTCCTTATTTCTCCTCCTCATTCTTGCCATCCACCCTCTCCTCTTTTCCTTCCTCCCTCTTGCCCCCTCTCTCTTTTCTTCTCTATCTCTTTCTAATCCCCTTTCCCTCTCTTCTTTTTTTTTTTTGGCCGGGTGCGATGGCTCATGCCTGTAATCCCAGCACTTTGGGAGGCTGAGGCGGGTGGATCACAAGGTCAGGAGTTCAAGACCAGCCTGATCAATATGGTGAAACCCCGTCTTTACTAAAAATACAAAAATTAGCCGGTTGTGGTGGCGGGTGCCTGTAATCCCAGCTACTTGAGAGGCTGAGGCAGGAGAATCGCTTGAACCCAGGAGGTGGAGGTTGCAGTGAGCCGAGATCGCGCCACTGTACTCTAGCCTGGGTGACAGAGTAACTCTGTCTAAAAAAAAAAGAAACAAAAAAAAAGTGTTCTTTTTTTTTTCTGAAAAGTCTGTTTCCACCCAGTTATGTGTTTCTGTTGATGTTTTGGTCTCTGCTTTTCATGTTGGAGGCTGTTCACAGAAGTCTGGTAACCCTTGGCTGTCAGGTTATGACAGGTTTGGAGACCAAAGAGCTCACTGGAAGTTTAAGAATGGAGCTTGGCCACCATACCCTTCGTTGTAGGATGATATGGGATATTTTTTGAGGTTCCCTTGAGTTGTGGGATTTATAAGGGCAACTGCAATGAGTTCCAAGGCCCGGAATTCCAAGTTCTGGGTGCATTCAATGTCAGGTGGTCACTAGGCCATGGCACTTAGGAATGCTTCTAGGTTATATCTTTTTTCTTAAAGAGAAAAAAGAAAGGCCTCTCTGCTGGGGCTCCCTCACTGACCTGTACTGTGAATTCTCTGAAGCCTCTGTCTGCACCCCAGTCCTTGCCCCCAACCCTCCCGATGTCCTGCGTCCATTCCTGCTGACTCCACTTTAAAGCACCCTGGTTTGTGGCCCAGAGCTCTCCCTGGCTATAGTGGCCTCTTTTTTTTCACTTAATAGAATTTTAAACTGGAAGTGTAATTTACATATGGTAAAAGACATAAATGCTAAAGTGTATATATCTCAACGTATATATTCATGTAACAATCAAATTAGAGACCAAGTTACAGCATTTTCTAGCATATCAGAGGTCTCTCTTAGGGACTAATTTCACTAACTTCTCTCTCCCCCAGGTACCCACTGCCCTGATTTCTATCACCATAGATGAGTTTGGCCTGTTTTTGAATTTTGTATGAGAGAAACATACAGCATGTTCCTCTTTTCATGTCTGGCTTTGTCTCTTAGCATGGCGCCCATCAGGTCCATCCATGGCTGTGTATATCCACGTCCATTCCTTTTCATGGTGAATGGGCTTCCACTGGGTGGACATGCAAGGTCTACTGTGGACAGACATCTTGGTTGTTTTTGGGTTTTGATGATTTTGAATAAAGCTGCTATGAACATTCATGTACAAGTCTTTTGATGGACACGTATGCTAAGTTTTGTGCTATGGGCTTAGGGTAGAGCTGCTGGGTCCTAAGGTAAGTAGCAGCTTATCTTTATCAGAAGTTGTCTTACAGATTTCCAAAATGGCTGCACCTACATACATGCCTGCAAGCGTGCGTGAGTCCCAGTGGCTCCAGACATGGTCAGTGTTATTTATTTATTTATTTATTTTGAGATGGAGTCTCGCTCTGTTGCCCAGGCTGGAATGCAGTGGTGTGATCTCAGCTCACTGCAACCTCCATCTCCCAGGCTCAAGAGATTCTCATGCCTCAGCCTCCCAAGTAGCTGGGACTACAGGTGCACGCCACCACACTCAGCTAATTTTTGTATTTTTAGTGGAGATGGGGTTTTGCCATGATGGCCAGGCTGATCTCAAACTCCTGACCTCAGGCAATACCCCCATTTTGGCCTCCCACAGTGCTGGGATTACAGGTGTGAGCCACTGTGCTGGCTGGTCAGTCTCTTTAATGCTCACCATACTGGTGGTGGTGTGGCTACCTGCTGTGACCAGCATGTGTTTTAACCAATCCTAAAGTGCATATTCAATACCAGTCCCATAAAGAATCCCTTGCCAGGGATTAGCGACATGTTGTTTCTTCTGGAAGCCTTCCCTGGCCCCAGGCTGGGTTAGGTGACCTCCTTGGGGCCC
Source organism: Pan troglodytes (assembly GCF_028858775.2). Classification (NCBI taxonomy): domain Eukaryota; kingdom Metazoa; phylum Chordata; class Mammalia; order Primates; family Hominidae; genus Pan; species Pan troglodytes. The sequence goes on from NC_072407.2 coordinate 71,229,900, forward strand.
CCACAGCCCTGTGCACCCGCCCCTGTCACACATCTTGTACTATCATCACCTGCTTGAGTTTTCCTCTGGTCTGTGAGCTCCCTGTGGACTGAAATGGAGTCTTATTGTTAAAATCTTGTTGTATAGCACAGATATGGTACAAAAAAGGCACCCAAATATCTATCTGTTGGAGGGAAAGAAAGAAGGAAGGCGGGGAGGGAGGCAAAGAGGAAGGAGGGAACAAAGGGAGAACAGAAGGAAGAAAGAAGAAAGAGCAGGGAAGGGAGGAGAGAGGGGAAGGGAAGGGAGGAGGGATGGAAGGAACAGAGAAAAAGAGAGGAAAGGAAGAAAGGAAAGCAGGGAGGGAGGGCTGGAAGGAGGGAATTTAAAAAAAGAGGGAAGGAGGGAAAGAGGAAGGAAGGAGGGAAGGTGGGCAGAAGAGAAGGAAGGAGGGTAGGTGGGGAGAAGAGAAGGAAGGAGGGAAGGAGGGCTGGATGGGCGGCACCTCGGGGCAGGCCTTGTGTGAGCCTCGGTGTAGCGCTCCTGGCCACCTGTGCACACAGACACACGATCCCATGGGAGCTGGTGCCCAGCACTGCTGTGTGTAAACAGAGCCTGGCCCCTTCTTCCAATGCTGGCCTTTGCCTCCCGGTGGAAACCCAAGCTCCAGCCTGGGACAAGGGTTGGCAGATGTCTGTGAACAGGGCTGTCTGCCTTTGCCGATAAGAGTCCTCAGACAATGGAGTGGCCTGGCTGGGAACTCCCTCCGTGCAGAGACTTCGACAGACCCAGGTCCCTACTCTCCCACCTCTTGGAGCCATCTCTGCGGGCCTGTGCCTTCTGCCTTCCCCTGAGGCCCCAGCACCAGTTCCAGTTCCCCTCCTGTCCAAGCCCATTGCTGATGGGTGATGATCAGGGCCTCCACCTTGCACAGCGTGGGCCAGGAGCTGGCCCGTGTGGTCTCTTTGTCCATGCACGGCCTCATGACAGCCTGGTGTGAGGCTTTCCTCCAAAGCACCCCTGAAAGGTGGAGACACTGAAGCCAAGGAGGTCAAAGAGCAGCCTCAGTCCCTAGTGTCTCTGCCGTGAGGGCAACCGGACCCAGAAGTGGCTGCAGTTCTGAGCCCATCAGCGTCCCCCTCACTGCGCATGCTCTGAAGGCAGGCGTGGGCACTTGCAGGGCACGTGGCACCTCAGAGAGAGCCCATCCCGACAACTCACTTGCACTTAGTGTCCTTGGATACTGATCCTGTGAGGACCGTCCTCTCTCCTGGAGACCGACCACAGAAGGGAATGCTAACATATTGAGTGCCCTACAGACCAACTTGTCTAATCCTTATCATCACCGTGGCCAGCATCACCTCCAGGGTGTAAGTGAAAGCGTCAAGGTGGCTTTCCGAGGCCCAGGCGGCCGCAGTGTGTGGAGATGGGCCTACCTGGTGCTACCCTTCTGGTTTCCTTCCCTCCATGTCTGGACCTGTGGGAAGTGTCTCTCCCTTGGATAGCAGGAGAGGTGGAAAGACCCCAGGGATGTCTGTCCTGTTCTCTTCTCAGTGCGCCCGCATAATTGGTCTGCACTTTCCCTGCCAGGCCTCAAACGGGAGAATCAGATCAACAACCGAGAATCCTCTAGCTCGGGTGAGGCCCCGTGGCTGCAGCCGTACACACTAGCCGTTCACAAGGCCATCCCACTCTAGGTCTTGGTTCAGAGGCTACTTCTTTCAAAGGGGATGCATTCATAAGGGCCCCTTATCTGTGCCCTCCCCGGCTGTGCTCCTTCCCCTTCTCCTTCCTCTAACAGCCACTGTGAAAGCCCAACCACAGGCTCTGGAGCAGATCCACACGGGACTCAAGAAGGAAGCTTGTCTTTCTCTTGCTGGTGCAGTTTTCACCTAGCACCTTTCCCCGAACTCCCCACCCCAACTCCACACAGAGGGGCACCGAGTCTCATGACCAGCAGCACGAATGCACACAAGGCTGGAGGGAAGGCCGGGGGATCTATTTCCAGTGTTGTCACTGAGCCGGTTTTAAAAATGAGGGGGAGATGAAGAGGCTTGTTCTCACTGTGGCCGCAATAACGCTGCATAACACACCATTCTCAAGCTCAGAGGCATGCAGCAATCAGAATTTATGTCCTGTGTGGGTCTGTTTGGCTGAAGTGGCTCAGCTCCAAGGGACAGGTCTGTGGGTTGGTTGGGGTTTGGCTGATCTAGGCTGGGCTCGGTTGGGTTTGGCTCTGGGCCACGGCATGGTCCATGTGTCCCCTCTTCCTGAGACCAGCAGGCTCCCTGGGTGTGATCTTCTCACAGCACTGGTTGAAGTGCAGGGGAGCAAGCCCAGTCCCAAACCCTCTTTCTTTTTTTTCTTTTTTGTTTTTTTTTGAGATGGAGTCTTTCTTTGTCACCCAGGCTGGAGTACAGAGGGGCAATCTTGGCTTACTGCAAACTCTGCCTCCTGAATTTAAGCAATCCATCTGCCTCAGCCTCCTGAGTAACTGGGATTACAGGCACCCACCACCATGCCTGGCTAATTTTTGTATTTTTAATAGAGTCAGGGTTTCCCCCCATGTTGGCCAGGCTGGTCTCGAGCTCCTGACCTCAAGTGATCCACTGGTCTCGGCCTCCCAAAGTGCTGGGATTACAGGCATGAGCCACCACACCCAGCCACAAAACCCTCTTTCCAACCTTATTTGCCCCTATCAGCAAACTCACCTGGTTCAAGATGAGTCCCATGGCCAAGCCATGCCTGTGGGGAAACTGTAGAGTCATGTGGCAAAGAGTATGGATAAGGGGCAGCCTATAGGATAGGCGCCATGTTGCCATCTGGAGCTTTCCAATGGCTTCGAGCTGAACTCTGCCCTGAGCTGAACTCTGCCCTGATTGAAGTGTGCTTGTTGGTGGAGAGAGGATTGGGTCTATGGATGCTGGAAATGGTGGATTTGGGTTCAAGGCCTGGTCTGGTCACTTCCAAGCTGTGGGAGCCTGGGCGAAGCTTGTCTGAGCCACAGTTTCCCTGTGTGTAAAACGAGGGGCAATGAGTCTGTACCTAAGCTCATGCTGAGAATTGAGCGAGATGGACAGCCCGAAGCAGAGTGCCTGCCCCAAGGGATTCCTGCAAATCATGGGTGCCACAGTGTCCCTAAGGAAAGTGTGTTTTTGTTGGTGAAGTTCTCAGGACATTAGTACCCAGGCAGAGTCGGGGCATCTGGCCTCAAAGTACAAGAGAAGCAAGGAGAAATCACACAGGTAAAGCAGGGCTTACTGGCTGGGCATGGTGGCTCACACCTGTAGTCTCAGCACTTTGGGAGGCCGAGGTGGGCAGATCACAAGGTTAAGAGATCGAGACCATCCTGGCCAACATGGTGAAACCCTGTCTCTACTAAAAATACAAAAATTAACTGGGTGTGGTGGCCAGCGCCTGTAATCCTAGCTACTCAGGAGGCTGAGGGAGGAGAATCGCTTCAATCCGGGAAGTGGAGGTTGCAGTGAGCCGAGATCACACTACTGCACTTCAGCCTGGGCGATAGAGTGAGATTCTGTCTCAAAAAACAAAAAACAAAAGAAGGGTTACCTTGTGGAAGTTTCAGAACCAAGGGGCCTCTTGAGACCCCTAGTGAGAGACGTCCCAGCTGCTCCAAAAGGGATGAGGACAGTCAAATGCCCCATTTCTCCACACCCACCCAGCCCCCTCAGCCCCGGTCTGGCCAAGGCACCTCCTATACAGCCTTGTCAGCATCACACCAGGCTGCCGAAGGAAAGCCTGCTGTGACGCCAGCACTTCCATGGTGTCTAACGCTGGGGTCTCAGGTGTGACTTGGAGGTGGCTGGGATCGCTGACAGGTTCACCCATATCTGAGATCCAGCATTTCTTTGTCTTTATGGGAAGGCCCCAGTCCCCTTTTGAATCTGATGAAAGCAATTGAACTTTCATCCTCTCACAAAACATCTTTTGGGTATAACTTCAAGCAGCTCGTGTACTCCCTGAAGCCCATTTTCCGGGTGACATGAAGACCTCCCATCTAGGAATGAGTCAGGGGGTCCAGGAGGGCCCTTGCCAGCCAAGGCTGGGAATTTGAGCGTGACAATGACTAGTGTCAGTAATGAAGATAAATCAATGATCAAAGCATGATCAGTGAGTCCACCCTGACCAAGAATGAGTCGATAAATTTATAAATGGCAGGGAAAAGAAAGGCCCCCTCCTTTTATTTATTTATTTATTTATTTATTTATTTATTTATTTTTTGTTGAGACATAGTCCCACTCTGTCGCCCAGGCTGGAGTGCAGTGGTGCAATCTTGGCTCACTGCAACCTCTGCCTCCCAGGTTCAAGCGATTCTCCTGCCTCAGCCTCCCAAGTAGCTGAGATTACAGGTGCCCGCCACCATGCCTGGCTAATTTTTGTATTTTTAGTAGAGATGGGGTTTCACCATGTTGGCCAGGCTGGTCTCGAACTCCTGACCTCAGGTGATCTGCCCATCTTGGCCTCCCAAAGTGCTGGGATTGCAGGCGTGAGCCACCGTGCCCGGCTGAGAAAGCCCTTCTTTACAGTGGAATGCCAGCAGACACACGTAGAAGGAACAGTAGTGTTAGGAAGTGGCAATTTTGCAACCATCAGAGTAATATATGATTTAGGCAAGAGTCACGGTCATGGATGGATGTGGACTGTTGGGGCCAAGTTTAAGAAGGATGAGGTTATTTCAATGGCCTCAAAGTATCTTGCCACAAATGACTTACGACTTCCAAAGAAAAAAATGGTAACTTTGCAGTAGAAAACATGACCCTGGCCGGACGCGGTGGCTCACGCCTGTAATCCCAGCACTTTGGGAGGCCGAGGCGGGCGGATCACGAGGTCAGGAGATCGAGACCATCCTGGCTAACATGGTGAAACCCCGTCTCTACTAAAAATACAAAAAATTAGCCGGGTGTGGTGGCGGGCGCCTGTAGTCCCAGCTACTTGGGAGGCTGAGGCAGGAGAATGGCGTGAACCCGGGAGGCGGAGCTTGCAGTGAGCCTAGATTGCGCCACTGTACTCCAGCCTGGGCGACAGAGCCAGACTCCGTCTCAAAAAAAAAAAAAAAGAAAACACGACCTTAACGAAGTGATCAAAGGTCACGTCACCAACACTGGGGTGAGCTGACATCAAGTGCCTGCCAGGACTCAAGGAGGGCACAGCATCTATTCTGTGTGTCCTGTCCCCAAAGACACAGTACCTAAATCAAATAAAGGAAACATCAACCAGACACAAATCCAGGAACAAGTGCAAATACCTCACTTGTCCTGTTCAAAATGCTAATATAAGAAAGACAAAGCAAGAAGCAAAGAATCGTTCAAAATAAAAGAACGTGGGCCAGGCGTGGTGACTCATGCCCGTAATCCCAGCACTTTGGGAGGCCGAGGCGGGCAGATCACCTGAGATCAGGAGTTCGAGACCAGCCTGGCCAACATGGTGAAACCCTGTCTCTACTAAAAATACAAAAATTAGCCGGGCATGGTGGTGGGCCCCTGTAATCCCAGCTGCTTTGGAGGCTGAGACAGGAGAATCACTTGAACCTGGGAGGCAGAGGTTGCAGTGAGCCAAGATTGCACCACTGCACTCCAGCCTGGGTGACAGAGTGAGACTCCATCTCAAACAAACACAAAATAAAAGAATGTAAAGAAACATGATGCCACATGCAATGATTGATCCTGTTTTGAAACAACATGCTGTGAAAACATTGGGAAAATTGGAAGAACGTGAGTGGGGACTCTTCGTTAGATGATAGTTTTGTTTCAATGGTGATTTTTCTGCATGTAATGATTATTGAAGGTTATGGTGGCTGGATAAGAATTGAGGCCCTTCCCTTTGTCTCTTGTCCTCTCAGTGGCCACCTTGCTGGCAGAACAGGATCTGGGATCGACATCGGGCTTGACAGAGCCCTGTTCCTTATTCTCCCAGCCAGATGCCTCATGGTGACCCCAGAGTACATGGGGCTCCTCCTGCCACTCTCCTGAGAATACCTTGTTCTCTCTTTTCACCACCCCTGCCAATGCCACCCATGCCCCAACCCCTTCTCCATCATTGAGGAATCTTGGCTTTCTCATGCATCCTGATGCCTGGCACAAAGTGTTCCTGACAAGGTGACAAAGGACACAACCCACAGTCCACCTTCCTGTGCTCACTGGTGTGGGAGGACATTGTCCAGCTGTGCGGATTCTTTACACCAAGAACCGATATGAATGAAGACATTTGGGGTCCTGCCTATTTCCTCATGAGACCCCATCACGGACACACCCAGACAATGTAGGTGCCCACAGCGGGGTAAAGCTGTCGACTTGCTCCTCTTAAACCTGACGAAGATGCCACCAGACCTTCCCATCTGCCTCACAGCACAGGGGACGGCTGTGAGTTCCCTTTACGCAGCTGAGATCTCAGGTTTCAAACCATGTGCTGGCTCCTAATTTGATGCAGGTAAATGCGTTTCAAACCCTTAGTGAGTCGGCCCCTGCGGTGTGTGCAGCCTCGATGAGACCAGATGAGGGAAGCTTGGATCTGGCCGGGCAGATGTCTTCTGAGACTATCCTTCTGCACAGACCGACAGCTGGGCTGCTATTGCGTTATCAGTTGGGCTCATCACACATGACCGATGAAGCCGGGGAGACATCATGTCAGTCACCATGTCCTGCAACGCTTCAATCTTCGTAGTTTGATGATTTCATTTCAGATCTCTGCATCTTCGCAGGAATCAGCTGGTGAACTCATATGTCTAAATACCTCTTCCCTGTTATCTTTCACTTTAATATCTAAGACCTCCCCAAATTGCCTTTATTTATGGATAAAACAGACCATTTCTCCCTCCTAACAGTAAACAGTGTTCGCTAAGAAATGAAATATTTTCAACGATGAATTTCAGCGATTTTCCATTTTCCTGGACCTAATTGAATGAGTAGATGCTTTATCAGCAATGGCTCATGACAAAATGGATGCGTGCTCCAAAATCGCAGCCATGCCAAATGCATTTTGCTTCTTTAATGTTTTCTGATCATTTCCAGAGCGGCTTTTGTCACGGGAAGCTCCATGGGTCATGAGTGACTCTTCTCTATAACTGAATTCTTGTCCCTCCCCAGGTTGGGGAGCAGCCTTGACAGGCTGCGATGTCCATTCTTTATAAAGTCGTATCCCAGCATTGGAAATTGGAAAGCAGAAGTCTTTAGGACACCACGGCTGGCTTGAACCTTTGGCCTTTTGAGGGTGTCCGTTGGCGTCCATCACCTACCACTTATGTTCTCACATTTCAAACCATGTGCTGGATTCTAACCCCACACGGTATCATTCTCTGAATCCGTGTTAACCCCAGCTGCACACGGATTAATTATGGATGATAAAGAGACTCTGGGCTAATGCTACAAAGAGCTCCAGGCTGAGCCGGACTCTCTGGGCAAACTTGTAGCATATTTAATGGAGAGGGTCAAGTTAGCACAGACTTTTATTTTGCCCTGGGTTTTGAGAAATTATTTTCACCAAGAAACAACTGTAGCCAAGCACAGCCTGGACGGAGAAGAGAGGCCAGGCCAGCAAGGGTGGCACAGGGTGCAGGAGGGGGCCCAGGGGTGGTGGAGCCGGGGTGCGCGGCGGGGCCATTGTCACTTGAGTTTTATTCAATGTCATGGTTCTACTTTTATTTCAGCTTCTTCCTTACATCGGTGGCTCATTTTGTAGTTGCAATTTTGTCTTCTTTTTCTTTTTTTTTGAGATGGAGTCTTGCTCTGTCGCCCTGGCTGGAGTACAGTGGCGTGATCTCAGCTCATTGCAACCTCCATCTCCTGGATTCAAGCGATTCTCCTGCCTCAGTCTCCCGAGTAGCTGGGATTACATGTGTGCGCCACCACACCCAGCTAATTTTTGTATTTATTTATTTATTTATTAGTAGAGATGGGGTTTCACCATGTTGGCCAGGAAGGTCTCGAACTCCTGACCTGCCTCGGCCTCCCAGAGTACTGAGATTACAGGTGTGAGCCACCATGCCCGGCCTCAATTTTGTCTTGTTTTTCTTAAAGAGCCCCCTGTCAAGTTATTTAAGCTCCAGAAGAACCTGCAACTTTTACACCACCACAGAACTAAGAGGACCTTGACCTGTGTTTTGTAACTTATGGGGCTGGTATAAAGGGCTTCTGACGGTTTTATCCTGCTTCCAACAATTTGGTGGGGGTAGGAGAAGAGGTTTCCTCTGGGAAGTGGTTGGGAGTGGGGTACAAGTGCTGCTTCTGCCCCCAACTCCTCTGAGCTGGCCAGAGGAATCCTTCAGCCTGAAGCTCCAGCTTCATGGCCCCCAAATGCAAGGGTCCAGGAATTCGCTCTCATGGTTGTGCGTATGTCTTTATATTTACCAATGTAAGATGTTTTATTGACAATAGGGAAAGTGTCTGTCTCTTCTTTCTAATTTCCGTCTATTGGGGGAGGGGAGGATCTGGAGGTTCCGGGTGCTGGCAGGGTCTAGGCAAGGGAAGTGGGTTTGCTGGTCATGTTTGTAGAGTTCTGGTGACTTCTGTAGAGAGCTGAGCTGCCGCTGGCCCCAGGCTGGCTTCTAGAGACACACCTGCACCCACTGGGAGGTCACCCTGGCGTGGCCGCAGAGCAGTGCTGGAGGGGAAAGCGTCTCACGGCCCAGGCCCTGGGTGTGTGTGGGCAGGGCAAGTGAAGTCTGAAATGAGTGGAGCTGAAGTTAGGCGGGAGAACATTCGACCTATCACCTGATGTGCGAGGTTGTGAGTGGGTGATTCAGTTCCCACAGAAGCTCTGGTCAGAAAGAAAGGTCTTTGCTTTCAGAAATATACTCCACATTGCAGAGGATTTGATCGCAAACACACCACACTACCCTCTGTGCACTTTCCTCTTTCAATGAGAATCATGGCAAAATAAAACTTAGCAGAGTTCCTGGGTTTGCAGAGCACCTGCATAAAAGCACATCTCTCTCTGAATAAAACATGCACACACATCCTAAGGCACTCGATCCCTTTCTTTTTTCTTTTCTTTTCTTTTTTTTTTCTTTTTTTTGAGATGGAGTCTTGCTCTGTCACCCAGGCTGGAGTGCAATGGTGCAATCTTGGCTCACTGCAACCTCCACCTCCTGGGCTCAAGTGATTCTCCTGCCTTAGCCTCCTGCGTAGCTGGGATTACAGGTGCCCACCACCAAGCCTGGCTAATTTTTGTATTTTTAGTAGATGCAGGGTTTTGCCATGTTGACCAGGCTGGCCTCAAACTCCTGATTTCAGGCAATCTGCCCACCTCAGCCTCCCAAAGTGCTGGGATTACAGGCGTGAGCCGCCGCGCCTGTCCCCGATCCCTTTTAGAGTGTGTGTTGCATCTTGTCTTGACACAATCTGGTAGCTCCAGACAACAGAAAACACAAGACTGCCCCAGTGCAGTGAAACAGTCTGGAGACACGGGGAGAACTTCTATGGTAGATCCATCAGTAACTCAAGGTATTGGGTGGGAGAGAAATTCGATTCCATAACTATGTAGCTCAATCCAGTGTAGTAACAGATGAAAAAATGCATCTGAATGCATCTGTTGCATATTCTTTTATTTCACATCACTTCTGTGTATAAATGTGTGTGTGTGTGTGTGTATATATATATATATATATAAATTTTTTTTTAAATGGAGTCTTGCTCTGTCACCAGGCTGGAGTGCAATAGCATGATCTCAGCCCACTGCAACCTCTGCCTCCCGGGTTCGAGTGATTCTCTTGCCTCAGCCTCCTGAGTAGCTGGGATTACAGGTGCACACCACCATGCCCGGCCTAATTTGTGTATTTTTAGTAGAGATGGGGTTTTATTCTGTTGGCCAGGATGGTCTCGATCTCTTAACCTCATGATCGACCTGCCTCGGCCTCCCAAAGTGCTGGGACTACAGGCGTGAGCCACCGTGCCCGGCTAATTCTGTATATATATGTATATATATTTTTTCAGAATGATTGACTATTCCAGAATTAAATGTGATGAGAAGTATCCTTGTAGAAGCCAAAAGAATAAGCTGAAAGGCGTAAGGCTTTAAAATATCAAAATCCCTCTTCATATATCACGATAGAAACAAAAACTCTGATAGTCAGAATCATGAAAGAAACTGTTTTAATCCACCAATAATAATGAATTTCAATTACCCATGTTTTGGAGTAAAATCGAATTATCTTTCTATTCTCTTTACAGGAAAAAATTATAATTATAAAAGTATTGTCATGTTAGGAGGTGGTAAAACAGTATGTAACCCAAAACAGAGAAAAATGGTATTATAGAAATGGGTCAGGTAGTTAAGAAATAAAAACATCAGCACTTTCCTGTTTTGTGGTGTTTGCAATATTTGTGAGCTTTGTAACATTCGACTTGTGATTTTTTTCCTTCTCATTCTAATAAATATTCAGGTTGGTGTCTAGTTTTGTAGTTGCAATTTTGTCTTCTTTTTCTTTTTCTTTTCTTTTCTTTTCTTTTTCTTTCTTCTTTTTTTTTTTTTTTTGAGAGAGAGTCTCGTTCTGTTACCCAGGCTGGAGTGCAGTGGCGCGATCTCGGCTCACTGCAACCTCCGCCTCCCGGGTTCAAGTAATTCTCCTGCCTCAGTCTCCTAAGTAGCTGGGATTACAGGCGTGTGCCGCCACGTCTGGCTAATTGTTTTTGTATTTTTAGTAGGGACAGGGTTTCACCATGTTGGTCAGGCTAGTCTCGAACTCCTGACCTCATGATCCACCTGCGTCAGCCTCCCAAAGTGCTGGGATTACAGGCATGAGCCACTACACCCGGCCTTATTTTTCTTAAAGAGCCCCTGTCCAGTTGTGTAAGCTCCAGGCTCCTTGGCGCCTGGCTTCACCCCACCCTCTCAGCATCCCCTGCCCAGGGAATCCACTTTACTGGAGTTGGGGGTAGATTCCAACCAGGACGCTTTGCCTCCCTCCCATAGGGTGGGGTGGACCCTGTCCTCCTTCTAACCTTCGTGACCATGCAGAACAGCTGCCCCCATCCTTCAAGGACTGGCACCCACTTTTCACATGCCTCCCCTCATTTAATCCCCTTAATTTCACATCACTTCTGTATATTTTCAGAATTATTGGTTAAGCCAAAATTGCATTATTGATCATTCCAATATTTCAGAATAATGAACACCACCCAGGTTGCCACAGAGAGATTTGAGGCAGGAGAGGTGAACACGCCCCAGCTTCCCAGCCAGTAAGTGGTCGTGCTGGGATGTGAACCCAGGGCTATGGCTCCCCTGCTAGCAGCCCTAGTGCCATTGTATTCTCCACTGCTGGTCACCAGCGATGACAGCAGCCTTGTCAATAGGAACAGAAACCTTTTATGTGCGCCCTCCCCTGTGCCCTGTGCCTTGCGTTGGACCACATTTCAGTCTCACAGCAGTGTTTGAAGATGGCTACACTGATTATCTTGTGTTACAGATAAGCAAATTGAGGCTAGGAGTGGCTAAGCAATACATTCACGATGGCACAGCTGATATGTAGTGAGAGTTCAGTTTTGAACTCAGGTCTGAGAGCCCCATTTTCATGACCCTGGCATCCCCAGGGAAGTCATCCCTGCCACCCCTGGATTGGTGCTGTCAGTCTTCCTGTGCAGAATGTTCCAGAATGTCGTCCCCTGCCTGGGAAAACTGGCCCTTTGAGTGGCTGACCAGCCCCCACTCCCAACCACTCTCCTTGGCTCTATTTGTAAAGTGAATTACTGCATTATGGGAGGAACAAGAAGGTTCTTTATCTCCACTTGGGCAAATCCATTAGGATTAGAGGCCCCTCTGAAGCCCCTCTGAGGGGGTGACGTAAGCCTGTCTTTGGTGATTTGCAGAGTGACAGCATGATAAGGAGTCCGGGCCCGTTTTAGTGGTGACAGGACATCCTCCCCCTGCAGCACCCAAGAATTAGCGGGCCTATCTCTCCATTTATCAAGGCCCTTTGGGGGATGAGGCAATTGGGCGGAGGAGTATTGCAGCCTCTCTGTCTCGGAGTCTGCGGAGCTGTCGCTTCCCGCCAGCTTGCCCAGGTCACACAGCTGCCCGGGATCCGCGGGGTCTGCGTGACTTCCCACAGTGAGAACCAACAGAAGGGTCTCCAACTGCCAGGCTTCGTGGCCCAGGTCCCTCCAGTGTCTCACCTGCATGGCCTGCCACCCTCTAGACAATGCCCAGACTTTTGCCCTGAAATACCATGAGGATGGGGATGCCATTATCTAGGAAGGGGACTGCCATGTCTGGGGAAAAATTCAAGGGTTCTGCCTGGCTCAGGCTCAGTCTGAGGTGCTAGGGAAGATGGCAGGTCCCAAAGATGATGCCCCCTGTATATCTCCCATTCCACCTGCTCTTCTTACAAAGTAAGGTCGACACTCTCCCTTTGAGAGGAAGAGTGACCCTGTCCCTGAGCTTGTGCAGACCTGTATGCTGACAGAGTATATGGCAGGAGTGACACCCTGTGGCTCCTGAGTTGAGGGCTGAAAAGGCAATATGGCTTTCATTTGGCTCTCTCTTTCTTGGAATTCATCCTCCATGTTGTGAGGAAGCCCAAGCCACATGGAGAGGCCATGTGTGGTTCTGGCCAGCAGCCCTTGCCAGGCCCGCAGCTGACATCAGCCTCAACTGGCAGACATGTAGGTGAATGAGCCTTCAGGTGGTTCTGTCTCTAGCCTCTGAGCCACCCCAGCTGAGGCCCCAGATGTCATGGGGTGGAGAGAAACCATACCCACTGTGCCTGCTTGACCGGCAGAAGCCATGAGAGATAACAGATGATGATTGTTGTTTTGAGTGACTCCATCTTGGGGCAGTGTTATTCAAACAGAATAACCAGAACACATGCTGCTAATAAAGACATATCTGAGACTGAGTGATTTATGAAGGAAAGAGGTCTAATTGGCTCACAGTCCCACATGGCTGGGGAGGCCTCACAATCATGGCTGAAGGTGAACAAGGAGCAAAATCACGTCTTACATGGCAGTAGGCAAGACAGCATGTGTAGGGGAACTCCCCTTTATAAAACCATCAGATCTCAGGAGACTTATTCACAGTCACGAGAACAGCATGGGAAAGACCCACCCCTATGATTCAATTACCTCCCACCAGATCCCTCCCATGATAAGTGGGAATTATGGAAGCTACAGGAATTATGGGAATTACAATTCAAGATGAGATTTGGGTGGAGATACAGTCAAACCATATCACCGTTTGTGTGTGGAAGGCAGAATAGTGGCCCCCAAAAATGTCTTCATCCTAATCCCTGAAATTTGTGAACATGTTAGGTTACAGGACAAAGGGGAATTAAAGTCACAGATGGAATTAAGGCTAATAATCAGCAGGCCTCAAGATAGGGAGACCATCCTGAATCATCCAGCTTGGCCCAGTGTCATCACAGGGTCCTTAAAAGTGGAAAAGAGGGAGTAAGAGGAGAATCAGAGGGAGTTGTGATGGTGGAGGCATGGCACAGAAAGATGCAGTGTTGCTGGCTTGGAACATGGAGAAGGGGCACGAGCCAGGAAATGCTGGTGGCCTCCAGAAGCTGGAAAAGGCAAGGAAATGATTTGCACCCACAGGCTCCAGAAGGAACCTGGATTCAAGACCTGTGAGACCTGTCCTGACCTCTGGGACTGTAGAGTGATAAATGTCTGTTACTTTACGCTACCAAGTTTGTGGTGTTTTGTTGTAGCAGCAATAACAACTGACACAGCCTCTATGTGCTCTTGGGAATGAGAGAAGGAGATAGTATCAAAGAAAAAGAGGGCCTAGCTGCAGGAGAAAGGTCTTGCATAGGTGAGAGGGAATGGGGGCCAGGACCCCAGTCATAGCCATTTAATAGTAATGCCATCAGCATCATTGTTATCAGCATCATCACCACCATTGTCATCATCATTGTCACCATCATTACCACCATCATCATCATCATCACCATCATCATCATAATCACCATCGTCATCATTGTCATCATAATCACCATTATCATCATTGTCATCATCATCACCCACCACCACCATCATCATCATAATCATCACCATCATCATTGTCATCATCATCATCACCATTGTCATCATTTGTCATCATCATCACCACCACCATCATCGTCATCATCATAATCATCACCATCATCATTGTCATCATCACCATTATCATCATTGTCATCATCATCACCACCACCACCACACCACCATCACCACCATCATCATCATTGTCATCATAATCACCATTATTATCATCATCACCACCACCACCACTACCATCATCATCATTATCATCATCATCACCACCACCATCATCGTCATCACTGTCATTATTATCATTGTCATTGTCACCATTGTTGTCATCATCTTCATTGTCATCATCATTATCAAGACTGTTCAGCAAAGACCCCAGGAGGTAGGGCCCCATCAGGAGACAGCATTTCCCCTGCAGGGATAGGTGGCCTCTAGCACTTAGTTCAACTCTTTCCTTTTCTGGGGATGGGGGTGCAGGAGGGAAAACCTAGGATCCCATCCAAACCCTCCACATTTTATCTCCTGCTTCATTTGCCTCTTTCTCTCCTGCCTTATTTGAGAGCTGATGTCCCTCTGACCTCTTTTAGAACACTGTTGACAGACAGCACAGGGCTGTAGGAACCCACTGGCCCTGGAGCCGACTGCCTGTGCTTGAATCCTGGCTCTAGCACCAATATTTGGGTAACCTTGGGTTATTTAACCTCTCTGTCCCTCAGTGTTCCCACCTCTAGAAGGAGATAAATGCTTCTGCCTCATAGGGGAGTTGTGACTTACACCTGGAATGAACTTTGGCCTATAATGGGTGTGTGACAAGTCTCCTCAGCATTGGACAGCTACACTGCTCTGCGCCCAAGACTGCCCTCGTCAGTGCTGGATGAATGAGGCCAGGAGGCGGGGGAAAGAATGGAGGCAGGTGCCCAAGCTTGGGTTTGGGGCAACATCAAGCTAAAGAGCCAGAAGGCAGGGCCGCATGATCCCAAACTCTACCAGAGGCTTCCTCTCCCTGACTCCAAAGTCCTTTAGCCCTGGGCAGGTAGAAAGAAGGCGGGGGCCGGAGATGGAGATTCCCGGTGGACAGTAATGGTACCTGGCCGCTACCATGGCTGGAGGTTGCCCCTCTGGCCTTGCCTGGGGACTGGTAGTCTCAAGACAGTGGAGAGAGGCTAAACTCCATCCTGCCCCTGGTAGAACCTGACACTGGACATCAGAGGCATCTTGGAAGGTGGTGTCTTCCCGGCCTGTTCCAGGGCAGGCATGTGAGACAACTTTGCCCAAGAATGCAAGCACCTTCCTGGGTCCCTACCATGAGGGCTCGTGTTGTTTACCATAGTAGTTTGCAAACATAAACAAAATAATAATAAAATTGATGTATTATAGAAACTTTTCATTGAATGGAGTTTTTAATAGAAAACTTAGTTTGAAAAAAACAGACAGGCTGAGTGTGGTGGCTCACATCTGTAATCCCAGCAATTTGGGAGGCCGAGATGGGAGGATTGCTTGAGGCCAGGAGTTCAAGACCTGCCTGGACAACATAGCAAGACTTCATCTCTACAAAAAAATTAAAAATTAACCTGGTATGGTGGCATACACCTGTGGTCCCAGCTACTTGAGAGGCTGAGGTGGGAGGATTGCTTGAGCCTGGCAGTTCAAGGCTGCAGTGAGCTATGATCGCACTGCTGCCCTCCAGCCTGGGAGACTGGGTGAGACCCTGTCTCTAAATAAATAAGTAAATAAATAAATGGTCCTCCCAGTGGACACAGCCCTGGTTGGAAGGTGGGTTCTTGGCTGAGTTTCAACCCCGATCAACCAGGTGATGTTGGGAAGATGGTAAGATCTTTCTGAATCTCAGTGTCTCCTTCTGCAGAGACAGAGGAGCAAAATGGCACCACTACACAGCACTGCTCCCTGGGCTGTCAGGGGCAGGGTTCCTGGGTGGCGCCAGCCATGTGGGCTCATGTCCCCTGGCAATCTTGTGACGTCGTCTCCCATTTCCACCTGGACATTGCCCATCGGTCCCTCCGTGGGTGGAAGCTTCCCTGTGATGCTGGGGGTGCAGAGCACTCCTCCATGGTTCTGCCTGTGCCTGTGGGTGATGCCCTTGCTCAGCTGGGCTGGAAGTGGCCACTTGGCCGTACAAAGCACTCTCCATCTGGGATAGGATGACTTCACGGCCGCAGCTGGGTCTCCTGAGCCTCTCGGACCCTTCCTCAGAAGGCTCTCAGGGCTCTGCAGCTGGGCAGAGCCTGCATGATTCGTGGCACTGTCCCTTTCTGCCGTGATTTCTCTGCACCTCAGTCTTCCCATCTGTAAAGTGGGGATGCTGACAGCCCATGTGGTAGGGTGTTAGGAAAAGCAGGCAGAGAATGCCCGGGGAAAACCTGGCTGGCGGTTGACCCGCAGTGAGTCGTGGTGAGGGGCAGTGTTGACACTTGAGGAACAGTGCTGAGAGAGACCAGGCAGAGGTGAGGTTTTGAGACCAGGGAGATGTTCAGGGTGACTGGGGTGGTGGGTAGTGAGAAGGGGAGACTACAGTGTTGTTAGGGGCTTGGAAGTCTGAGCTAAAGAGCTTAGACTTCCTGTTGTAGCATGGAAGAGCTGGTTGTAGGGCTGAAGAGACAGAAACAGAGAAGGCAAGCAACGTAGCCAATGTCACATGGCCCGTTTTTTTTTTTTTTTTTTTTGAGATGGAGTTTAGCTCTTGTTGCCGAGACTGGAGTGCAATGGCATGATCTCGGCTAGCTGCAACCTCCGCGTCCTGGGTTCAAGCAATTCTCCTGTCTCAGCCTCCCGTGTAGCTGGGATTACAGGCATGCGCTACCACGGCTGGCTAATTTTGTATTTCTAGTAGAGACGGGGTTTCTCCATGTTGGTCAGGCTGGTCTCAAACTCCTGATCTCAGGTGATCCACCCACCTCGGCCTCCCAAAGTGCTGGGATTACAGTCGTGAGCCACCACGCCCAGCCCACACTGCACTTTAGTGGCAAACTGGGATGAGGATGGGCATCCTGTTTCCCTACCTCTCAACAGTGTCTGAGCCTTGGGTGCAGCCTTGCAGATGAAACCCTGGGCTGAGAGTAGAGGCTGTAGTGCCCTTGACCTTGAGTGCAGGTGACATTTCCAAGCTGTCTTTAATTTGCCTTGAAATCAGGCACAAATCCTTTGCAAAACAGGAAACTCTCTCTTTGGGCCTGACATGAAATAGTATTGCTATTGAATTAAAGAGTTAGAGCTGTCTCAAAGGAGTGGCATATTGAAATAGCCGGTGGGGTCAGCCCAGCCTGGCTAAGCCTTTGATAGCACAGCTGATAATAGACCCCAGCCTATAAATACCGGGAATCAATCACGGGCTGGAGCTGCTGACAGCCTGCATGTTCACATATCATGGCAGATGGGCGGGAGGCAGGGGCGGCGATTTGTCTTGCCTTTCAGATGGATTTCCTGTTTTCTAGGGAGTGGGAAAGGACCCATCTGGTAATCAGATCGTGGCCAAGATCGCCTCCTCTGGGTCACTGGCCCCTGCTCCATGTGTCCCCTCGGCCATGTGGCCCCAGCATTGCGGCGGTCAGGCGGCCGGGCCTCTGAAAATGAGAGCCACACCAGGAGACCTCTCGCCCCGTGGAAGCTTCCGGAGGCTGGGGAGGCGGGGGCTCCTGCCTTTCATCTTCCTTTCTGCTTCTTTTCTGGGCACCTGGCTTTGCTCATAGGCATTTCATTATTATTTTTTTCTTCAAAGGCTCGTCTCAACTTGCACATATATGTGCAAACTTCCACAAACACATGCACATGTGTGTGTGCACACATGGGGTCCACAGCCTCCTTTGCAGGCCCTCCTGGGCTTCCCTGTCAACCCACACCTCCTCCTAGATGCGTCCTGATGCCTTAGCCAGGTGGAGTTCTCTGTAATATTATTTGTTCTGATCATTGCATTTTCACTGCTCCTGACTCTCAGTTTACAACATAGCCCAAGGCCAGCTACGGCTCTGAGCCACCTTTTTGTCTTGGGCAAGGTGTCCCAGAGCTGAAGGGTCCACATTCTCCTTGGCTCCGCCAGGAGTCTCTGTCCCTCCTCCCCCCTTACTTCCCCCCATCCCCAGGCATTCACAGAGTGGGTCCTTTGTGTGAGACCTTGGGCTGGTGGACACATGGGGCTCTTTCTTCCTGAGGAGCTGGTCGGGGGATGCGTCTATCCTGATCATATTTCAGGTGTCTTCTCTCCCCTGGCTCATGAAATCTCCTGTCCCCCACATTATGTCCAGACAGGGGTGGTAGCAGGCATCTCTCTCTTCCAGCCCAGAGGCCCACCCACCAGCCAAATGGGGCATTTAATTGGAAAGGGAGGCTGGCAGGCTGCCTGGAAATCCTGCAGAAAGGATTGGAGTGACCCGCTTTGAAAACTTTGCCGCATACCTTCCCCGCAGATTTCTGTTTCAAATATTTGAAGGGGTTCTTGGGACCATTTGAGAATTACACCCGGAGCCATGCAATGACAGATCCCCCCAAACCCTGGTGGGGCCTGTGTGGTGGTGCCGCCCAATCACTTGGTATAAATGGGGAAACGGAGGCAGATCAGAGGTGGAGAAAGAATTGAATTCAATTTGGTTCAGCACTCCAAATGTTGGTTGAAGGCTCTTTCTGTGAGAGACACACAA
This sequence comes from Pan troglodytes, assembly GCF_028858775.2. Classification (NCBI taxonomy): domain Eukaryota; kingdom Metazoa; phylum Chordata; class Mammalia; order Primates; family Hominidae; genus Pan; species Pan troglodytes. The sequence continues at coordinate 71,248,513 of NC_072407.2, forward strand.
AATACTTACCTGAAAGCCCCTCCCCGCCAAATCCTGAAGTCACAGCTTCCTTAGGGACTTCAGCCAGAACTCTCCCCAATATTTCAGTCCTGCTGGATGATTCCTGAGCCTGCAGATTCCTGTTGGTGTGAGTCAGCAGGGTGGAGGGATGGGTGAAGGAAGGAGTTAGGGTCGGTGAGGGAGATTCATCCTAGAGGCCTCATGGGTTTATCTGCCAAGCAGATAAAGCCCCTCCTTTCAGAGCCAAAATCAGGGTTCATCAGGGCTGGAGTGAGGCCATGGAAGGCAGGATCAGCTGTGTGTGCAAGACAGACTGAGAGCAAGAGAAGAACTGGGGTGTGGAGGGGTGGCTGGGGGCAGCTGTCAGAAGGTCCAGGCCCTGAGGCCCAGGATGATCAGCTTCTCCTCTTCACAGAGACCATGGTGCTGGCATCTCATCATCAGGGGGCATGTGGCCAGTGGAAGCCATGCAACTTGGTAACCATGGGTGAGTGGCTGGACCTCCTCTAGCCCTGGTTTCTTCCTTGGCAGAGCAGGAATGACCAGAGTTGCTTTGCCAGGTACCTTGAGATGAAATGAGGTGTGAGGGCAGAGGGCCGCCCTGTGCTGCTCAGAGCTGGTCCATCAGTCCACAGGCTGTTTCCAGGGCCATATTCCAGCTCTGGCCTTTTCGAGTCATGGTGCTCTAGGAAAGTTTCTAAGCCTAGAGCCCCATGGGATACTAATGGGATAGTAACAGTCCTACCTCACAGGGCTGGGGCATGAAATTGGTTAATCCATATAGATAACCTGGAATAGTCCCTGACTGGTACACAAAGGGGGTTAAATTGAACTGGTGCTGTGATGGTGGTGGTGGTAGTGATAATGATGATGATGGTATGAGGAGAATGGTGGTGTTGATGGTGATAGTGTTGATGGTGGTGATAATGATGGTGGTAAACATGGTGGTGGTGATGATGATGATGGTCATGATGATGATGGTGATGGTGGTGATGGTGATGATGGTGGTGGTGGCAGTGGTGATGATGATGGTGATACTGGCGATGGTGATGGTGGTGATGGTGATGATGATGGTGGTGGCAGTGGTGGTGATGACAGTGATACTGGTGATGGTGATGATGGTGATGATGATGGTGATACTGGTGATGGTGATGGTGGTGATGGTGATGATGGTGATGATGATGGTGATACTGGTGATGGTGATGGTGATGATGGTGATGGTGATGATAATGATGATGATGGTGGTGGCAGTGGTGGTGATGATGGTGATACTGGTGATGGTGATGATGGTGATGGTGATGGTGATGGTGATGATGATGGTGGTGGCAGTGGTGATGATGATGGTGATGGTGATGGTGGTGATGATGATACTGGTGATGGTGGTGATGGTGATGATGGTGATGATGATGATGGTGATGGTGGTGATGGTGATGATGATGGTGGTGGCAGTGGTGATGGTGATACTGGTGATGATGATGGTGATGGTGGTGATGGTGATGATGATGGTGGTGGCAGTGGTGATGATGATGGTGATGATGATGATGATGGGGTAGTGGTGGTGGTAGTGATTGTGATGACAATGGTGATGATGATGATATGGCAATAGTGGTGATGGTGATGGTGGTGATAATGATGAATAAATCGTCATCATTTAGCACTTGTTATATGCTTAGATCTGTCCCAGCCATGGGGATACCACAATGAACAAGACAAGTATGGTTCCTGCTCTCCTGAGAATCAGTACTACTGATGGCAATAGCCAGTGGGTAAGTTAACCGACCCATGAGCAAAGTAACGTTTCAAAGGGAGGAGCTGGAGAGTTGTGTGAAGTGTGGGGCAGCCCAGTAGGCTCCTTGAAGGAGGTGACATGTGGATGAAGAGACGGGGGGAGCCACCATCATGAGGGGCAGAGAATTTATATTGGCTCAGATAACTAGGACATCTGGGGTTGCATCTAGCATTGGGAACAGGCGTTAAAGATGCCCTCTCACTCCCCCTCTCTCCTCTCTGCCTCTCCTGACTACCTTTTGACTTCCATGGGACCCCGAATCAATGCCACTCTTACGGCTTCCAAGATCCGTTGTCCCGGGCTGGTTGTGTCCCCTCCCTGGAACTCAGTGGTCCCATCTGGAAAGTGTGATGGGGAATGCTAGCCAGACACCCCTGTGGTCCCTTCCATCTCTGGGGTCCCGAGTGCCTGGCCCTGTGCTGGCGCCCTTGTTGGGCCATGGAGTAACTGACAGTAAGCAGTGGGCATGAGGAGCACTTCCTGCCTCAGGGCCTGCAGGAGGGTGAACAGTTCACTTCACAGTAGGTCTCTGTGGCTTACCTGGGATGGAGCTGGCTCCAGGAGCAATTTCCCCTGGATGAAACAATCTTTGGAATCCACCGTATATCACTCGCCATGACGTCTTCTGTTTAAACAGCGGCAGCCGGCAGAGGGTGAGCGAGGAGGCCGTGCTGGGAGGAGGGCCCATGTCCCAGCCCCCAACCCCGGCCCCGGTGGAAGGCCCCGCTATGGGGGAAAGCAGGCATATGGAACCCATTTGGGAAATTCTTTCTGCATAAACCACTTTTTCCAGGTAAGACACATGCCCATATTGACTGGGAAAGATGCAATACCTCTTACACTTTGCCGGCTACATTTTTATGGCCCTTAATTAAACCCACGGTCTGCCAGGTTGGGAAATTGGACACTCTTTGTGCGGCCCCTTCTTAAGAAGTACTGTTGGCCCAGGGGAGGCCAATTATAACCTCGCGTCCTCCCCACCTCCCAGGACCTCACAGACCCTCCAAGCGCTTGGAAAATGTGCGCTCGACAGAGGGCCTTTGATTCTGCTTGCCTGGACAGCGTTAGGCCTGTTTCCAGGCCTGAGGCAAGTGGTGGTCAGGGTCCCAGGCGGCCGGCGGAGGGGCCACAGAGACCGGAGTTTTCAAACTTCATTGAGCACCAGCGCTTTCCTTTCATGCCCAATCGCATGGAGACCTCGGATAGAAACCAGATGAGCCTGCTGGGGCTGAAGGGGGAGGTTGGTGGGGGGTGCACGTGGCCCCTTGCTCACCCCCAGCCCCTGTTCGCCATGAGGTGACAGCGAGGACAGCCGCCTGGGTGTTCAGTGAGTTGTTAACGCCTGGATGGTTGTGCTCGTTATCCTGTTTAACAGGCACAGGCCAAGTGAGGTAGGTGCTGTTACCATTGCCATTTCACACTTGAGGGAACCTAGGCGCAGAGCGGCAGAGGGACAGGCCCAGGGTGGCCCGGCTGGAGCAGGAGGAGTGGTGGGGTTTGGGTCCTGGAAGCCCGTGTGCGTGGCCGCCTCTCCAGAAGGCTGCTGGGGAGCTACTGATTGGGCCCAAGCCTCTCTTTTGACGGTGCTCCGGGCTCAGTGCTGTGCCTTCCACTCCCGGTGGCCCCTGCCTGTGCGTGATCTCCACAGCACAGCCCCCTTCTTGTGTCGGGTAGTGGCCTAGGCCCCTCCTACACTTGGGTTCATGGATCCAGCAGGCCGGGGGGGGTCCTCTCACCGCTGGAGGGGCTACTCTGCCAGCCTCTCTGGTTGGGTGGAACCTGCCCTTGACTAGCATACACGGTCCAGGGCACCCCAGGACTTTTCAAGGATGCCTTTGGTTGGAGGAGAAGGTGTCTTTGCTTTGGTCCTTTCTGTGCTCTGGGCTTCCACTAATATTTCATTTTTAGGGAAGAGATTCGTTAATCAAGAAAAGTGTCCCCTGGATGAGCTTTTCCTGGGATTGGCTCTTCCTGGGATGCTCAGGTCATGGCCCCAGAAACCCCAACCTAGCCAAGGGAGCATGTTAGGAAGCCAGGCCAATGGAGGGATAATTTACATGCGGTAACATCCATCCTTTCAAGGTGTACGCTTTGGTGAATTTTGACAAATGCAAGTAGTCACAGACACCCTCGTAATCAAGATACGGAAGATTTCTATCACCTCCAAAGCTCCCTCGTGCGTCCTCCCACCCCAGCCCCCCAGTGGTGGATCTGTTTTTGGTCCTCATAGCTCTGCCTTTTCTAGAATCGCGTCAATAGACCCATGCAGTTGGCAGTCTCTTCAGTGTGGCTTCTTTCACTTTGTATTATGCCTTTAACATCCAGCCATAGTTACAGGGACATCGCTGGCACCTCGCAGGCTGGGTGGCCTCAGGGAAGATGGAGCTGGGCTCACCCCGGGTACCCTGGAGCAGTCGAGCTCTCTGGCAGGTGGAGCAGGGTGGGTCCAGAAGCTTTTGCTAGTCTTTGTTTCCTCACTAACTCAGGAATGTTAATCAGTGCTGACTTCTTGGGGTTGATGGGAAATGATGGGCCATTTGGATACTTGCTCAGGGACTGCGCACAGTGGCTCATGCCTGTGATCCCAAGGCTTTGGGAGGCTGAGGTGAGAGAAGCACTTGAGGCCAAGAATTTGAGACCAGCCTGGGCAACACAGTGAGACCCCATCACTAGATATGTGCTCCTGACCTCATAGCACAGAAACCCAACCAGAAAGGATTCAATAAGTCTGGATGAGGATGGCTCCAGGGCAGCTTCATCCAAGCACTCATGACATCAGGGATCTGGGTGACTCCTCAGCTGCAAGATGGTGGCAGCTTCTTCTAGCATCACGTCCCTACGGGACAACATCCAAGTGGGAAGGGGCACTTCCCTGTGGTGTTCCCCTCTGTTAGCAAGAAACCCTTTTCCGGGAGCAGCCCCCAATTTCAGCAGTCTTCCCTGTGCCTCACTGGTCAGGGTGTGTCCCATGCGTCATGTCTACACCAGTCTCCAGCAACAGACGGGAGCTGCCAGGAGAGGGTGAAGCCTGAGCAGCCTTTGCTCTGGGCTGGAGAGGGGCTGGTGAAGCACAGAGCAGATAATGCCTGGATAAGACGGGGGCTCTCCGGGCAAGGGAAGGAGGATGTGCCCAGAGGTGGGGAACTGGCCGTCTGCTAGATGCTGTGTGTGAGTCTGATTGCAAGGAGGTTCTCTGTCTACAAAAGACCAGAACAGGAGGGAGCCATTAGGGAAGAAGGCCACCAACATGGCCGGCTGACTGTGGTTGGCCTTCCTCAGGGCTGAGGCTTAGATAGGGTGAGCCTATCTTGTAGATGTTCCTCAAAGGAGAGGACACAAATGAGCAATTTGTGACCTTTGTGTGCTTGCTGTCCATACCTTCATCCTTCCATCTCTCCATCTATCCATCCATCTCTCCATCCCTCCCTAATCTATTCATCCCTTCATCCATCCCCTTCATCCATCCATCATCCATCAATCTCTCTATCCCTCCATTCATCCATCAATCTCTTCATCCTTCCATCCACCTATTATCCATCCACTTCTCCATCCATCCATTCATCTATCCTTTATTCATTTATCCATTTATCCATCCATCCATCTCTCTATCTCTTCATCCATCCATCCACTCATCTATCCATCTCTCCACCCCTCCATACATCCATTCATCAGTTGTCCTTCCATTAATTCGTCCATGTTTCCATCCCTCCAGCAGTCTCTCCATCCCTCCATCTCTCCATTCATGTATCATCCCTCCACCCATCATCCATCCATATCTCCATCCATCCACTCATTGATCCTCCATTTATTCATCCATCCATCCATCCATCCATCTCCTATCTCTCCATGCATCCGTCTCTCATTTCTCCATCCCTCCATCTCACCATTGCTCTATCACTGCATCCTTCTATCCCTCCACATCTCCATCCCTTCTTGCAAGTAACAACCAAGCACTTGCTCTGGGTGGGCCCTGTGCTGGGTCCTGGAGAGAAGGGGAGGAACTGGGCCCTGTCGTTCAGGACTTTGGCAAGGGCCCCTCACGGTTGGGGTGTGGAGGCGTGGTTTCTCTTGGGGCTTTCCCCATAGTGAGCATGTGATGCTTTCAGGGGAACACTGCCTTTTAATTTTTATCCCAAGATTCAAGCAGCACAGATCCTCTCTTGCTTCACAGCCCCTGTCCAATCCTGCCTTTCATTAACTAACTTTAGTAACTTTCCTCGCTGTATTTAATTAAGATTCATATGAGCAAGACTTGAAGGAACACAAGCATCTCAGTGCGGCTGGGCCGGCCTTTAGTCTTGGGCTTTTTACCTCTTGCCCATGGTGGTGCTGGCCGCAGAGGACCCCCTGAGCTGGGAGTAGACATAACTCACCTTGGTTTTTTTCTTGCTGCCAGACTTTTAGGGTGGCTCTGAAACACCAGACTAAGTCTGTGTCCAAAAGCCTCAAGCATTGGCCTGGGATTATGTAGGTGGATATCATTTGACGACTATGGAGGCCAAATTATTTCCTTGATTGTCTAATCTCCTTGTTAACAACATTTGTGAAAAAATGAAGGGTTTTTTTTTCTCTTTTTTGGCTGCAATGGAAGTTTCAAGACTTACAAGGAAACAGCTTTTGCTGTTCCCCTCTTAGGGCCTTCCAGCCTGACAAAAGAAGTCAGCAGCTTGCCTGTGGGCAATCTGGAGAGGCAGGAAGGTGGGTGAGGGAAGCATGACATCATATCAGGTGGGAATAAAAAGGCGCGTCCTGCAGTGTCCCTGTTCAAACATATTTTGGTGCTTGGATGCCCGCTTTGGAAGCTGGAAGACCCTCAGCAGGAACTGCGAAGGGCTCCAGAGACCCGGACTCAAGTTTTCAAACTTTAAAAATGAGTATGGCAAGGGAGGGGTGAGGGGTGAAGGGCAGCAGCCCCCTGGTGGGGAGCAGGGGCCCGGGAGTCAGATCTGACAGAGGGCTCCCGGCTGTGTGCTGCATGCGTGGTTCCCCTTTTTCTTGGAGAAAATGGGGAGGCAGGAGTGAGGCAGATTGCTCTGGGACAATGGGCCCCTCTCCCGTCGGGTGGGAGCGGCTCTGGGCCCAAACAATAGGCCTGGGCCGGCCCCTCTCCTGCTGCCCACCGTCTGAGACAGATGCCGGGGAGCCGCCGGGAGTGCCCCAGAGGTGACCTTCGGGGGCTGCCCTGTCACTTTGTGGAGGAGTCCTGGAGAGGGAGGGAGGCAAACAATGGGGGCCTCATGCCAGGCGCCCGGCCTCCGGCACGGGCCAGGGCTCCCCAGGGAGAGCACGGCCTGGCAGGTGCTGCTATTGTCTGAGGGCGCAGGGGCCTTCCGCGGGGGTCTCCCGGCAGGGAGGCAGGGCACCGGTCAGCACGCGGCAGGAGAGGCTTGGGCTGGAGGCCCTCTTGTTGTTCTCCAGGGAGGACGCAAGGAGCTGATTCTGCTGGCTCCATTCAGGCCTGACAGCCCCAGCCCAGTTCTGCCCTCAGCCCCTAAAAGTGTCATTCAGAAAAGCAATTAACGTCTCTGGCCTCCAATGGCACCGGGACTCTGAGTGTCAGATTTTACAGCCGGACCTGCCCTAGGAAATGCCCAAATCTGAGCTGACATCCTCGCTTGAGCTGGGGGCACAGGCGGAGTTTTCTGGAGGAAGGGCATCAGCTCAGGAGGACGAGGGGTGAGCCCTGGATTTGTCTTTTCTCTGCAAAGAGACTTGCCCTGGGAGAACCCCCACACCATAAGCTGAAAACCGTGGATGAGTGCAGCAAGGGCTCTCTCATCCTGGGGAGGAGCAGTAGCTAATGGGTGTGCGTGTGTCCGTATGTGTGTGTGCATATGTGCATGTGTGTTTTTGTAGGCATGTATATGTGCACATGTGTGTGGCTATACATGCGTGCACACACGCATACACTGCAAATGTGTTCATGTTGTGTGTGCGTTTGTGTGCACACACGTGTGTCTGGGCAGGTGTACATACCTGCATGTGTACACAAGTGTATTTGTGTGTGCATGCCCATGTCTGTCCCATGTCTTTGCACATGTGTGCATACATGTTTGGCGGGGTGCATACTTGTGCCAGGCACTTTGCTGGGGACTTTTTGCAAACGTCATTCATGTGACTTATGATCTGCTGGGAACAGGCATTGCTATCTTGACCACAGATGAGGACACAGACCCCTGAAAGGCACATGACTTGACTGTACCTCCTCAAACTCCTCAGACCCCAAAGTGGGTCTGCAAGACCTCACAACTTGGGCCTTTTCTACTGTCCACTCATCTGCAGGCCGTGTCCTTCCTCAGCCTGCTGGCTCTGGGATCTGGGAATGTGCCTTGGTCGGCTGTGTCTTTGAGACTGTTCTAGGCCCTAGGGGAGAAGCAGACACAGTCTCTGCCCTTGTCCTGCAAAGGGGAAGGGAACGTGGAGGGCAGAAGTGGCTCCTCTAGGTGGCAGGGAAGGTGGTAGGGGAGTCCAGAGGAGGCCCATGTCCTGCTCTCAGGGGTCAGGGAATGCTTCCCGGGAGAATGATGTCCAAAGCCAGGCTGCAGGTTGAGCCAGCGTGAGGCAGGTGAGAGAGGCCTGGAGAAGTCCCTAGCTGTAGAGAAGGTGCCCGCAGCCCTGAGGGAGCCAGGGGTTACCTGGGGGGAGGTCTGAGGCTCACCAAGGTTGGGTGCTTGCTGTCACCTGCTTCATTGCGGAGCCATACATGGAGCTGCGGAGTTCAAGGTTGGCTTCTCAGACACCTAAGGCAGCCTCACAGCTGAGCCTGTCCGGGGAGGAGGACCACCTAGGGGCCTGGCAGGTGGTCCAAGTGGCTCCTCAACCGGAACTATGCCCTGCCTTGCCCTGGTTCCCTGTGCTGGGGTGACTCTGTGCTCAAGCCTACGATAATCGCCTCTCTGCCTGCCTCTGGTGTCCCTGGTCCTCCTGGTACTGCAGGAGCTTGTGCAGGGCAGGGTGAGTGGCGGGGACTCGACTCTCACAGTCCCTAGCTTTACTGGCTCTGAGATTTCAGCCAACCTCCCCTCCATGAGCTGCGCTGTCCTCATCTGTAAAGTGGGGGGATTGGCAGAAAGCCACGGACAGTTTCCCACAGTGCCCTGCCCATCAAGCAGGCCATATTCAGACAGTGCTGTCATTTCACCGAATGGAGGACTCCCTCTCACCCCCCTGGCTGGCATTTCACTGAGCAGAGGGCCCCCTCTCACCCTCAGGCAGACCTGTCATTGCACCCAGCCTTTCTCTCTCCTGATGTGCCACACCAGGCTGGGCCGGCGCTGACCACCCTGGACATGGCAGTGTGGACGGTAACAGAGCCGGTGACCCGCCCTCCCTCGGGGCGCCTTCCCTGGCGGCTCTTGCTCCTGCCGTCTCGAGTTCAACCTCCCAAGAGGGGCTCTGGTGGGTCCAGGTAGTTCTTCTCCCCACTGTGTGTGGATTTTGCTCCTGATGGTTTCAGGCTGTCGGTGCCCCAGGGGTTGGTGTTTTCCCCCCAGCTCCTGGTCTCTAAGCTGAACTAGGTCCAGGCTCTGTGAACACTGCCCAGTCCCTGTGGCAGCTCCATCAGGGGCCTCTGAGCATGGCAGGCACCCATGCACTGTGGGCGTTTTCTTTGAGATGCTGCCTGCCCGTTGCGAGCTGCTGGCCTAAGCTCCTCACTGAGACTGCCTGGCATTCGGAGGACGACCACAGGGGTGTGAGCTGCCCCGGGGTGCATTCGCGTCAAAGAGGTTGAGGTGGAACCAGCTGCGACCCTCAGCAGCAGCAAGTGGCCACTTTGGGGACCCTGTGGGTTTTGAGTCAGAGGAAAACAGAGTTTAAGCCTTTTCCCATTTGTCCTGAGAGTACTCACCAGTGGCTTGCGACTGCAGTGTTTACCCCGAGATAACTCCGCCACGAAATAGCTCGATTTTATTATTATTTTTGCATCGCTCTAGTATATTGACTTTGGAAACAAAAGACGTCATATCCTACTCATAGCATTCTGTTTCTAGTAGCGGCATTTCCATTTACAAAATAGAGTCATTCTCGATCGCTGAAAATGTCACATCCTAGAAAACACAGAATTCCTATGCGTGGTTGTTCTCGGATGTTTGTTGGCCAAAGATTGATTTGACGAATCCATTTTTTCCAAAATAGATGATTCTGATGATTCACGCGAGTCTGATGTTAGTTCTGTTTAGAAATGACTCCAAGAACAGTTTTTATGTTTTATTTTCTCATTGAAAAGCAGTCAGATTTGCTTCAGCCTCAAGAAGTGTGTTTACGTAAAATTAAATGAGTGCTGGCTTCGAGCCGCACTTTTTTTTCCCCCTAAACAAGAAAAGGGTTAAAACTGGAAGAACCTTAGAAATGACCCCTCATTGCACAGATGCTGACACAGAGGCCCAGAAAGAAGGGTGTTTTTGGGGTCCCTGGGAAGCTGGGGCTGTGCTGCCCTCAGGACACGGAGTGGGAATACTCAGCCCAGGGCACCCTGGCCTTTTCTCTCTGGGCTCCCGGGTGAGTGTTCAGGACAGCAGCCAGATCATGACTGATGATTTTCTAGGGACCTCTACTTTGCTCATTTAGAATCACTGTGACCCTATGGGGTGGGGGGCACCGGAGATGTTTGTTCCGTTTTACAGTCAGTAAAACTGAGGCCCAGAAGGAGCCAGGATGTGCTCGAGGTTGCACCTGAGGCCAGGGCACAGCAGTGTCCAGGGTTCTTTTAGAAACGTTGCCCTTGGTCTGAGTCCTAGGCGCGTGGGCCCAAAGGGATCTCAGGTGGGAGGATGGTGCTGGGGGGTGGGGCCCACCCAGCACCTTTCAGGGAGGCCCGGACTCATGGCTGCCCGGGGCTGGGTGGAGGAGCTCTGTTCCTCTGGGTCTGTGCAGGCAGGAGCAGGGGTCATCTCCTCCCTGAGTGAACAGGCCCTGACGGTTGTGTCATGGGGCCCTGTTGGGGGGACACTGTTTAATCTGACTGGCATGAGTAGATTTCAACGGGTCCAAGTCTGACTGCTGTGGGGTGCCTGGGAGTGGGGCTGGGTGTGCACGGCGGAGGCCCCAGATACCATCCTGCCTGGAGATGCAAGGTGGGAAGGTGTGGCAGAGTCCTCATGGCCTTGGCGGGCTCGGGTGGCAGGGGGGACCTCCATCTCCACCCTGCTCTGTTTGACCTGGGCTGCTTACTGGAGGGTGGAGGGAGAGCAGCAGGGCCTTGGAGGGAGTTAGTGAATGACCAGCAGAAGGAGTGGCTTCCGATGGCACAGGCGTCCAGGGCAGATGGTTCCGGCCCACTTACGGTGGGTGAGACACGCAGAGGAAATACCCTCAGAGCTAAACCCTGGCTCCTGGGTCAGCCACGGAGTTTCTTCAAACCCCAGCTTCTGTATCTGGAAAGGGGGTGAGGAGATGACCTTTCTTGAGTAAGTCAGTGCTGGAGAAGCTGTTCATGTTCGCTGAGGGTCAGCTTTTGTCGGCACAAGAATCAGACCTGGCCATGTTGCGGGGCACTCACTCAGCCAGTCTAGTTGGGAAACCTGCCTTGACCTTGGCTGGAGCGAACCCCTCTCCCAGACAGTGATTCGCCGGGGGATGTGGTGTTGAGGAAGGGGTGGTGAACACGTGCTATTGAAGGGACGCTGTTTTTCTCCCCCCGCCCCCGGGGTTTCGTCACTGGCCTGGGGAAAGGCTGAATTTGGAGCCCTGTGGGCTGTGCACTTGGTGAGGACTGGTAGGTGGGGTGTGTCCTGGCTGCCAAGGGAGGAAGGCACACTGTCCTCTTTTCCTCCTCTTTTCCTGAGGCCTCGTGGCGGTCATGACAGTAGCAGGGCCGATGACAGCTCACACGGCCAGCAGTGTGGGCTCCTCACTCAAAGCTCAAACATGAGGCACAGGCGAGCTTGGTCACCTGGCAACTCGCTCAGGGTCACATGTCTGCTCAGCCATGGCCGGGACTCCAATCTGCCTCGCGTCCTCTCCTGCTCCTTCTGGGCCACGCTGCGCAGGGAGAAGGACCCCGGCTGGGTGGAAGCCCTTGGCCTCCCTGCCTCAGTTTCCCCATCATGTCTTTTGACCTAACCATAGCGACCTTTGGCGCTTGTGTATAAAGCTCGCTCTCTTGGCTGCGTCACCAGGCCTGGGTTCCAGAGAGCCCTCCCTCCCCATGGGCCCAAGGAAGGGCCTGGAGTGAGGTGGCCAGCCGCAGCTTGGCTGGGATGGGATGGTGGTCCATAAGGCCTCGTGGGCTGTCCAGCTCCAGCCAGCCAGCCTCGGTGAAGCCAGCCGACTTGGCGGCAGTCTCCAGCACTTTGAGACGTTTGTCCCCCTCCTGCCCCCGTCCAGCTATGACAAGTGGGCTTTCAGTAGATATGACAGCCTCTGGTGGGGGGTCCCTGGCCCCTGTCCATGTCTCTACACTTGACTTGCTTGGAGTTCACTGGCCTGAAATAATGTTCCCAATGCAAGTCGGCGGACGGAACATTCGGAGTGGACGGTTTGCTTCCCCCCCACTTTTTAATACATTAAACATGCGTTACTGGAGTTCTACCCGATTCCTCTGACAGCTGTGAAAAAATAAAGAAAATTCAGTTTGAACTTAAAAAGCTCGGGCTTAATTTATGTCCCGCACCTTTGTCTGCTGGGTCCTTTTTCCTCTTCCGATGGAAAGGCCCCAGGGAGCGGGCGACAGAGGCTCGGCCACCCCACGTGGCCCCTCAGTGCCCGGGCCTTAATAGGGGCGCCCAGTGGCCAACACGGAGGGGAGTTTTCAGATGGAAATCGGACAAAACAATGCAATCATCTGTCTCGCAATCTGTTTTGAAGGGGAAAGAAAGAGCGGGCAGAGAGGAGAGAGTCGTTTTCTACTAGGGGAGGCTTCATTCAGAGAGTTTTATAGGAGAAGACAGATGTCATGAATACTGATGTGGAGAGCCTGGGTCTGGCAGAGTTTTTTTAATTTTCTGAGTTGTAAAGACAAAGTGTTTTAATAACACAGGGAAACACATGTTGATGGGTGGGTCTTTAGCTCATTCTGGTTTCTCTAACTCTCTCTCTTTCTCCTCCTTTCTTTCCGTCTTTCCGCCTGCCTGCCTGCCTGCCTGCCTGCCTGCCTGCCTGCCTGCCTGCCTGCCTTCCTTCCTTCCTTCCTTCCTTCCTTCCTTCCTTCCTTCCTTCCTTCCTTCCTTCCTCCCTCCCTCCCTCCCTTCCTTCCTTTTTTTGAGACAGGGTCTCGCTCTGTGGTCCAGACTGGAGTGCAGTGGTGCAATCTCTGTTCACTGCAACCTCTGCCTCCTGGGTTCCAGCGATTCTCTTGCCACAGCCTCCTGAGTAGCTGGGACCACAGGCACCCATCGTCACGCCCAGCTAATTTTTTTGTAGTTTTAGTAGAGATGGAGTTTTGCCATTTTGCCCAGGCTGGTAACAAACTCCTGGCCTCAAGTGATCCACACACCTCGGCCTCCCAAAGTGTTGAGATTACAGGTGTGAGTCACCACGCCCGGCCTCTCCTTTTTCCTTCTTCTTTCTTTCCTTTCTCCTCCTTTTCCTTTTATCACCCTGTCTCCCTCTGTCTGTCTCTTTCTCCCTATTTCTTCTCTTGGCCTGTTATGGGGTTCGGGAGCCACACAAAACATTTCCTTCTGTGCCCTTTCATGGCCCACCTTCCTGGTTGAGAGAAGGAATCTGCTCTTCTGAAGCACTGTGCTTCCATCTGAATGGCACAGCATTTCCGAGTTTGGGGACAGAATGTATTGAGCTAAAAGAGGTGTTTGCTCATGCACTCACTCTACACTGGGGGCGGGAAAAACAGATGAATCAAGTGTGGGGCCTGCCCGTCCGTCAGGAGCTGCTGGTCAGACAAATATGAACGTGGACACAACCTGCTGGGAGGCGTCTCTGCTTTGGGCTCTCTGGGCAGTGGGGCACGTGTGCCCCTAAGGCAGGTGCTGTCCCTGGTCTTGGAACTTCTTATGAAACCAGCCTGCCCGGCACCTCCTGCCATCCCTGTGAGGTGATGGGACAGGTGCTAAGCCTGCCCTTGGACAGATAAGAAAACTGCAGCCCCAGGCACAGAGGCACAAGCTGAGAGGTGACGTCAGGACTGAACTGTGAGCCTGGGAGTCCAAATCCAGGCTCACCCAGTCTTTCTGGCTCCAGTGAGGCCCCGTCACTGTCATCCGATGGATGGCATGTGTGATTTTTGGCACACGCCTGTGCAGGTGACTCCCACAGGTGCCCCGGAGGGAGGCGCTGCTGTGATGCTCATGCTACATGCAGGAAACAGAGAGGTTGAGTGACTTGCCCACAGCCCCACAGCTCCTACCTAGTGAAGCCTGGTTTGAGGCCACACCTGCCTTACTAGTTTTATTATTTATTTATTTTTTGAGACTGAGTTTCACTCTGCTGCCCAGGCTGGAGTGCAGTGGCGCAATCTCGGCTCACTGCAGCCTCCGCCTCCGGGGTTCAAGAGATTCTGCTGCCTCAGCCTCCAGAGTAGCTGGGACTACAGGCGCCAGCCACCACACCCAGCTAATTTTTTGTGTTTTTAATAGAGACGGGGTTTCACCATGTTGACCAGGCTGGTCTCGAACTCCTGACCTCTGGTGATCTGCCTGCCTTGGCCTCCCAAAGTGCTAAGATTACCTGTGTGGGCCATCATGACCAGCCACTATTATTTTTTAAATTGTGGTAAAATATAACATAGTATTTATCATTCTAGCCAGTTGTGAGTGTACAACTCTGTGGCATTTCATCCATTCATGATGAGGTATAGCCACTGCTGCTCCCTATACCCAAACATTTCCAGAGTCCTCAGCAAAACCTGGGTACCCATTAAACAGCAACTCCTCCCAGCCCCTGGTAACCTCTGTTCTTCTTTCTGTGTCTGTGGATTTGACTTCTCTGGGCACCTCATGTGAGCAGAATTGTACGGCATGTGTGTCTTCATGTCTGGCTTATCTCACCCAGCAAATGTCATCTAGCTTCATCCGTGTTGTAGTGTGTCTGAGCTTCCTTCCTTCTTAAGGCTCAATACTATTCCAATGTGTGAAGAGACCACATTTCGTTTATCTGTTCATCTGTTTGGTGACTGAGCTCCCTCCATGCTCTCCAACAATAATCATGCTCCTCCACAGACAGGTGTCTTGGCTGATGGTGTCAGAGACCCCCTGGCAAGCCGCCGCTATGGGAGGGGTCTTCTCCCTCTCATGCCACCCAAGGAGACTCTGTGGGGTCCCTGCAGACCCTGCAGCATGGTCGGGGCTCTGACTGGAGGCTGTTCCCTCCAACAGGACTCAGCAGTCAGGGTCTCCCAGGGAACCCCTGTATGCAGACTCTGGGAAGACAGGTGGATCAGGTGTGGGGACTGTCTGTCCCTCAGGAGCTGCTGGTTGAATGAATGCGACTATCTCCTACTGGGACACGCCTCTGCCTCAGGCTCTGGGCAGTGGGGGACGTGTGCCCCTAAAGAAGGTACAACCCCCGGTCTTGGTGCCTGGAGTCATAAGATCCATAGACACAGGGCAAGAGGGGCTTCCTGGGCACCCGCCGTGTGCAGGCTCTGCGTGAGGCACAGGGTTCGGGACTCAGTGGTGAATAAACTGCCATCCCCTTGCGGGGAAGAAGGGCAGGTGCACCTAGCTTACGCGTTCACTTGACAAGCAAGTATTGAGTGCCTTCTGTATACAGGTCTGCAGCTGGTGCTGGGGGCCGGCCTTTGGATCTGGTGTCCACCCCCTGACCTGGGCCCAGGCCCTCCCCATCGTCCTGTGCCGTAGGAGGTATCAGAGAGCAAGTACCTTCCTCAGTCACACCC
Source organism: Pan troglodytes (assembly GCF_028858775.2). Taxonomy (NCBI): domain Eukaryota; kingdom Metazoa; phylum Chordata; class Mammalia; order Primates; family Hominidae; genus Pan; species Pan troglodytes. The sequence goes on from NC_072407.2 coordinate 71,264,097, forward strand.
ATCACGTACATAGTGGATGTGCCTCTTTTTCGGGGCAGGGAGTAATCTTAAATCAATCACCAAGCAATTACTAAATGCCGACCATGTTCTCAGGCTTGGCAGAGGTGGGTGCCTGTTACCCCAAGGGACAACCACTTCCCTCCATGTTCCCCATCCCACCCAAGACCCTTCTCCACTCCACTCCTGACTGCCGCCTCCCACCTCTGCCCTGGGTCGCTGTCTTTATTGTCTTCCTCAACATCTTCCATGGGAAAGGCCAATGGCTTAAAACAGGATTGATGAGACACCCGGGGCCTGCTCCACACCCGTGGGCTCCTGGGCGTGCACCCAAGAGCCTCCACCCCTGAATGGCTGGCATCCAGGTGGGCTTCCCATAAGGAGCCCCCTTCTGCGGGCCTGGGAGGGTGGGGAGCCTGTGGCGAGGTGGCGGGGAAGAGAAAGGGCACAGGTGCCCCCTCACTCCGAGCCTGTCGGATCCCGGAGACTTGCAGGCTATAGACCTAGAGGTCCAGCCAGGAGGGCTGGCAGGGACCATGAAGCAGGAGACGTCAGGGCAGAGAGAATGCCTTTTAGAGCCAGATAAATTCTTACTTCCCCTTTCCCAGCTGCGTGACCCTGGGAAACTTCAACACTCCGTGTCTCAGTCCTCTCATCTGTAAAATGAATCTGATGAGAACGGTGTAAGAATAGAGGTGTGTGGAGAGCTCTCTGGTGCCAGGCTCATGGCAAGACTGTGGTGACACCAGCCATCGGAAGGCAGGGAGGCTCCTCTGTGGACAGCTGGATGCACAGGTGCGTAGCAGGAGCTCAGGAGGGTGTGCCCGCGGAGTCGCAGGTAAGGGAGCCACTCCAGATTGCAGAGTTTGGCTTGGAGGTGTCGCCTCAGGAGGGTCTTCCATTGCCTGGAGACCCCACATAGGCCCTCTTCTTCCTTCAAACACAGCCCCCAACCTCTCTGCAGGGAAGTCCTCCCTGACCTTCCAAACCAGGGCAGACCCTTGTCTGGGCTCCGTCGGCCTGGACATGGTGCCATTTCCCACTAGTGGGGCAGAAGCCTGTCTACTTCAGTCTCCCTTGTGTCCCCAAGCAATGGGGACTTGAGCATAAATGTTCATGAGTGACACATTTATATTGATAGGCAGGGCCACACTGTGGGAGGAGCTGGTGGCCTGAGAACCCCTGTGAACAGCAGGGTGACACGTGGCCTCTGGTGATCCCTTTTGGGAAACGTCTGAGAGTCTGAGGCTGTCAGGCCCCTGACGCTGACTCATGGCTGGGACAACCTTGAGAGAGTCACTGCTCTATTTCCCCGTCTGTCAGCCAGGGGCTTGGCATGGGTGTTCTCTGTGGGTCCTTCCAGCACTGAGGTTCTGAGGTCATTGTTGCAGGGGTAGACGACTCTGGGGTGGCAGGTGGGGCTGCTGTGATCTTGGGGGAATGAGCTTTGCTTTAGGTGAGGCTGTGCAGAGGCATCTGTGTCGAAGGAGACCAAGGCCTGCTCTGCTTGCCTCCCTGCAGCTGGCTGGGCTCCTTGCTCTCCAAGGTTCCTGGACTTTCCTCCAGACCCAAGTGCAAGCTCCCTGTGGCTTCCACCCACCGCTCACAGGAGTCTCTGCAGCCACCAGACCCAGAGCCCAGACACCATCCACTGTCGGGGAGAGGCACGTGTCCACAGCTTCCTGGGATGCAAGGCTGCATGTGGCCAGGGCTGCTGCCCGCTGAGGGGCAAGTGCATGCCTGGAGACCACAGTAAGGAGCCAGTCTCATGCTCTGGGGAGTTTAGATAAGGCTTCATGCCCCTTGGAGCCAAACCTCTGAATTCCATGGAGTTGCTGGGTCAAAGAGCTTGCCTAGGTCTGAGTTGTGGATACCTGTTGTCAATGAGCTCTCCACAAAGGGGTTACCATGATAGGTCCCACCACCTGTACCTCTCCTCTCCAAATTTCACCACTGTTCTTTCACATCTTTGCCAATTTGGTAAGTGCAAAATGATATTTTAGTTGTCTATGCTTACACTGATTGGAGGAATGCTTTAAGTTTGATTATTGGTAAGTGAAACATTTTGTTACCTGTATTTACTGATCCCACTTTCCTTTTATGAATGTCCCAGTTACATCTTTTGTCCATTTTTCTATTATTGTGTTTCTTGTTCTTACTGATTTGTAAGAGCTCTTTGTATATTCAGGTTATGAAGAGGGTCAAGGTTTATTCATGAATGACATTTCTCTTTTCTGAAGGGGGCAAATGGAGCATTTACTCCTTTCTCAAAGTGAGCTGATATTTGAATTTATTATTGTCTATTTTTCCATACTCTGTTTTACACTTTTCTTTGCACTTTGTAGCTGTCTGGGCACAGATGCCACCGAGAGAGCTAGAAAAAGTCACAAGGAGATCTTGGTCTCTGAGCAAAGGGCCCGCATGTAACGGCTTTGTAGGTCCCAGTGTGCAGGAGAGGATGTCTGAGTTCATGCTCTGGGTGCTTTCCCTGGCCGGCAGATGACAGGGAAGGAGCAAGCCTCAGTCCCTCCCCAACACACACAGCCCCTGCCCCCGACCAAACACGAAGTCACTTCTTTGGGGACAAGCAGATTTTTCAAACAAAGTTTGCCAAATATGCACATTTTTTTTTTCTCCAGGGCAGATGCAAACGGTCTTTTCAAATCAGTTTGGAGGAAAATAAATGAGCCCACGCTGAGGCTTCAATAAATCTTTGCGTAGCCACAAGGGTGAGTTTTGGGCCCGATGAAGGGCCCAGTGTGTGGCTTATGAATGATGCCCAGTGACGGCTCTGCCGCCCCCACCTTCCCCTCTTCCCCTCCTCCGTCCCCCAACCCAATTTAAAATTGGACATTAATGTTTTAAGACAAAGGGACCTTTGGGCATTTCTCCCCCTTGTGGAGGAAGTCTCTCCGGTGAAATATTTGTCGTGGCTGTGCTCGGCGTGTGACGGGGGCTCGTGTCTCCGAGCCAGGGCCTGTCTCCAGGAGATGATCCATGTGCCGCCCTCCTGCCCTGGGGGCTCCAGGACCCCCAGCCCTGGATGCAGACAGGACTGTGGTCCCCCGAGGGGATTATTCCTCCCTGCCTGCCATCCCTGCTGGATCCTGGATCGTGCTGGCAGCAACCCAGCGTGGCTCACACAGACATCGCCTCTTGATGGGTCTCTCTGCCTTAGTCCCCATCCATTCTCCAAAGTGGGGGTGGCCGAAGGATGGCGTGAGAGGCTCTGAGCCTGCCTTTCCCCTGAATATCCCTGGATCAAGCCCAAAGACTTAGCTTAGCATCCTGGTGACATCTCTGCTCTCATCTCCCTTCCTCTCCCTGGTGTGGACACTGCACCCACCACCAGCTCTGAGCACATGGCCCATTGGCTCTGCAGGGGCCCTCCTCTCTGTCTGCAGTGGCCACCTTGCCACCAGGCCCACCTGAAGGAACCGTGCCTCTCTTTACGGACTGACCCCAAGGTTTGCCCATGCTTGGAGGTCTGTCTGACTTTGCTTTCCTGATGCCTGGCAGTGGACCACCATGCCCACTTGTCGGTGGCTGTGTAGCTCATACTCATTCCATCTGGCAGTTTCCACCCACCGAGGACCACTCAAGTTTGCCCCACTCCATGTCTGCTGTTGGGAGGGGATGGTGCATCCCACAAGCAACAGGAGCCACGGAGCTGGGGGCTGGGGCTGTCAGCTTGGGTGGGCCAGGAGGGGACCTTGCTGTGCCTAGTGGAAGAGTAGGTCGTCCCCTACTGGCTCCAGGCCGCTGGGTGGGTCACTTGCCCATCCCTGCCTGGGTGTCTATAGTGGGTGTTCCCGCCAAAATTCATGTCCCCCTGGAACCTCAGAATGTAACCTTATTTGAAAATAGGGTCTTTGCAGATATAGTTAAGTAAGGATCTTGAGATGTGGTCATCCTATATTGGGGGACGGGACAGTAAATACAATAAATGTCCTTGGGAAAGACAAAAGAAAAGACCCAGCCACAAAGAAGAAGGCCATGTGGAGACAGAGGCAGGGATGGGGGTGACGTGGCTACAAGGCGTGGAACTCAGAGCCCCCAGAAGCTGAAGGAGGTGGGAAGGTTCCTCCCAAGAGCTGCCAGGGGTGGGGCGGGGCAGAGGTGGCATGAGGAATGCTCTGCCCACACTGGATGTATGAATCTGTTCTCATGCTGCTAGTAAAGACATACCTGAGACTGGGTAATTTATAAAGAAAAAGAGGTTTAATGGACTCACTGTCCCACGGGGCTGGAGAGGCCTTATAATCATGGTGGAAGGCAAAGGAGATGCAAAGTCGTGTCTTACGTGGCGGCAGGCAAGAGAGAGAGAGCATGTGCAGGGGAATTCCCCTGTATAAAACCATCAGGTCTCGTGAAACTTACTCACCAACACAAGAGCACAGGAAAGACCCATCCTCATGATTCAGTTACCTCCCACTAGGTCTCTCCCAGGACATGTGGGGATTATGGGAGCTACAATTCAAGATTTGGGTGGGGATACAGCCAAACTGTATCACTTGATTTCAGGATCCTGGCCTCCAGGAGTGTGAGAGGGCAAATTTCTGTTGTTTTAAGCCACCTGGTTCGTGGCAATCTCTTCCAGCAGCCCCAGGAAATGAACACAGGGTCCATTGCCAACAGTCCTAAAATCATTTTTGAAGGAAACATTTCTCAATTTCCAGGTTTCCTTCAAGTAGAGCAGGTCCTTTCCACTGCTGCCACCCAGAGCACTCGTCTGTGAGCCCAGAGAGCTTCAGGCACCATCTCCTCTGCCCTTACAGCTGCCCTAGAAGAGAGAGGCCCATGTTGCCCCCTCTTCATGGACCAAGAAATTGAGCCCCAGAGAGACAGGCACACGATCAAGGCTTCAGAGCTTGACCACTTGGGCTGACTCCCTGTGACTTGGGCCAGGCCACAGGGGGAAGCAGCAGACAGGCTGTCCATACTCACAGAATCTGGTTTTGTGGCTCCACACGCTGCTTGTACCTGGGTGGGAGCTGGTAGACTTCACTGCTACCAGAATGTTCACCCAGGAGGCAGTCAGAATGCATTGAATGAATGACTGCCTGACTATGAAGGAATGAATTGATGACGCAGCCAGTCTGGCAAACTCCAGGGATGACGATCACTTTTACCATTTGGACCAACCAACCAATTGGTTAAATTACCATTCAGCCAACCAACCAACCAACCAACCAACCAACCAACCAACCAAGCAACCAACCAATCAACTAACCAATCAGCCAACCAATTCAATAAGCAACTAACTAAACAACCTAACAACCAACTAACTAATTAACCAATTAAATAACCAACTAACCAACCAACCAGTTAAATAACCAACTAGCCAATTCAATAGCCAATCAATTGATCAATTAACAAACTCATCTCTCCCTCCCTACCTTTCTGCCTTAATGGGAGTGGCTCTTGTTCCCCTTGCAGGGCTCCCAGTCCATAAGTGCCTTTGGCATACTCCATTTGGGAAGTGGACAGCTCATCTCATTTTCTAAGAACACCTCTGGATTATGCCCCTTGGTGATGTAGCCACCTTCCACTCAGTGATAGTCAACATCTGGAGGTGTAAATAGAATACAGATGAATCCAGACTTGGAGCAGGCCATGGGGTATTCTTAAAGACTCCATGTGTGTCTTGGAGTAGCCCATGTCATATTCAGAATCACAGCTGGGGCTCCAAATCCCACTGGCCTACCCATTAATCTATCACTGTAGACCAGTGGTAGAATTGGTGACCAGATATTCTAGTCTGGGATATGATCTTGGGATCTTAAGAGAACTTTCTGCACTTCAAGGTCCAGTTTCTTCACCCAGAGAAGGGGCTGCCAGGTATACCACGAGATGAGAGTTCCTCCACAGGGGGACACGATTGCAGCAGAGATGGCCAAGGGCAGGAACTCCTACTATCCTCATTTATATATGAGGCAAACAAGACTTGGAGAATTCAAGTGACTTGCTCAAGGTAATGCAGCCAGCCTCAAAGAAAGGGAGCCGAGATTAAAACCCTGGCCCACATGCTCCAGAGCTGGGAGGCTTTTCTGTAGGCCCATCAGGAGATAAGTTATGTCTCCTGGCTGAAGGCCACCTTCCACCTCCCAGCCCCCAAGCCAATTGCATCAGACATAAAGATTTGTTTCAGGGTGTCTTGTTGGTTTTCCAGCTCCAACCTGGCTCAGGATCTCCTTTTGTTTTTTGGACTCATTCCCAGTGCAGAGGTGCCTGGGCTATTAATAGCAGAGGGATCTGGGCTCCATCACCAGCCTTTCCATCCATCCATCCATCCATCCATCCATCCATCCATCCGCTTACTCACCCACATGGTCTCCCACCCATTCACCCATTCACCTATTCATTCATCCATCCATCCACCCATGTGTTCATACATACATATATTCATATGCCCATCCATCCATACATTTAACCATCCACTCATCCACCACCCACCCATCCATCCACTCATTTATTAACCCATCTATCCATCCATATATCCATTGATTCATATATACATATACCTGTCCATCATCCATCTATCCACATATCCATCCATCTGTAAATTATCAAATTGTTCATTTGTCTCTATACTTATACATTATTCCATCCATCCATCATCTATCCACCTATTCATGCATGAATCCACCCATCCATTCATCCATCCATCCACCTACCCACCCATCCATTTATCCATCCATCCATCCACTCATCCATCCATCCATCCATCCATCCATCCATCCATCCACCCATCCACCCACCCACCCACCCATTTATCCATCCATCTATCCATCCATCCATCCATCCATCCATCCATCCATCCATCCATCCATCATTTATCCATCCGTCCATCCGTCCACTCATCTATCCATCCATCCATCCACCCACCCACCCATCCATTTGTCCATCTGTCCATCCATCCACTCATTCATCCATCCATCATCCATCCATCCATCCATCCATCCATCCATCCATCCATCCATCAGTCCATCTCATATCTATTTGTCTCCAACATCTGGTTTAGTATAAACATCGATAGAATGAACAAATGCACCAGTGGGCCTTGTGTTGGACACTTTCTGTGTCCTGCCTCAAATCATCTCCACCTTCCTTACTGCAGCCCTTCTGCTGACAGCTGGCTGCATGGGGACAAAAATCTGACAACACCCACTCCTGCTGCCACAGTCTGTCCTTTCTGCTCTGGGGTTCTCTGCTGCAGTGCCTTTGGGAGCTTCTCAGCCATCTGACTCATGCTGGCGAGGTGTGCTCTCTGCAGCAGCGCCAGCTGTAAGACACACCCTCAGATGGGCTTGTCCTCTTGCCCTGTTTCATGCCTCCTGGTCCCTGTTTCTGGGCCTTATCCCCAAAACGTGACACTTGAGTAAGCCCTTTTCTCAGGCTCAGGCAGATCCAAAAGCACATTTAAATATTTTCAGGATTCTGCTGATTTAGAGCAACTAGGATTCCAAAGAAGGAAAACTTACTCAATCAGTTTATTGTCAGAGGCTCCACATCATTCATTTGTTTATTCATTCTTTCGCTTATTCATTCAGTCAGGCCGCGAGTTTCTTCAGGACTGGGATCACGCTTGTCCCCATTCTGTTCCTAATGGAGACTATCCATGTAGTAGTCGCTGGCAAATAACTCTTAGTGACTTAAGTTCAGGAGGCAGAAGCATGGTGAAGGGGGCAGATACTGGGCCAGAAAGACATGCATTCCAATCCCAGCTCTACCACTTTGTAGAAGTGGGGTCTTGGGCATGTCATTTCACCTCTCTGAGCTTCAGTTTTCCCATATGCAAAATGGGCATAAAGATAGCAATTTGAGGGGTTCCTGTGGGGCTGCAATGAGACCTCATGCATCAGGCCCTTCACACAGAGCCTGGCGAGGGCTCATGGTGAGGGATGGGCTGTCACTAATGTGACTGGGAGCAAGCAGCCTTGGGCAGTTGGGCTGGATGTCTGGGGCCTGGCACCCGAACTCTTTTGGCCTGCCTCAGTACCCGAGGCTGCCCGACACATTTCTTGGCCTTAGAAACAGCCAAGAAAATCAGCAGCCCCTGGCTCATCGGTAGAAACCCAAAGAAACAAACACCTTGGTGGCCAGGAGGGGATGGGCACCTTGCCCTCCCAGCGGGACAGCTGACAGCAGGCCTGATGCAGTGATCACAGGCATCTGTGGGGGTGACTAGCCTTGCCCTGGCTGTGTGAGACATTTCCTTGGGAAAAGTCTTGCTCCTTTATGTGCATGTCAGCTGGCTGTGAAATAAGAACTTCTGAGAGGCTTAAAGAAACCCACCCAGTCTTTGGAGATCTCTGCCGCCCTCTTCAAGTCTCAATAGCACTTTTCTGCCGACGGCTCGTGACTCACAGAGGCTACATTTGTGACTTTCGTACCCTCAGAATTGGATTTAAAGATAATAAAAATTTCCAATAGGAAAAAAAAATGTCTGGGTTCTGACATTATGCTAAGTCTCCACCTTTTGGGGCTGAGTGCCCAGTGGGGCAAATGCGGGTCACTTTCTTGACAGGCCCAAGGAAGGGTCTCCTTCCAGCAGGAACCTTGGATTCTCAAATCAGGTATCTTTCCTGATGCCCAGTGTGAGGTGCAATTCTTGAAAGAACAGACCAGATCAGTTTTTTTTCTGTTCTTTTCTTATCATCAGTTTGTTTTAGCTGTCTTTCAGCAAAAGTTTCATGCATTTCATTTCCTTATGTAGTCCTGACATCATCTCTTAAGAGCAAGACACTGGGATCATGCCCATTTCACAGATGGAGAAAGTGAGGCTCAGGAAGAGGAAATAGCTCGTTCAAAATAGTGCAGCTGGAAAGCAGAGTGTCTGGGACCTGAACCCAGGGCAGCCACCCTGCACCAGCCATGTGTCAGAGCCTTTCTCAGCTCCCACCTGGGCAGGTCATCCCACAACCCTTCGTTTCCTGGCCCCAGCCAGTGGCCTCTGAGCTGAAGACGGAGGGCTGAGGATGAGGCTGATGGCTTGTGGCTGGCTGGAGTCTCCACAGACCTGTACCCCACTGCGAGCTTCCATGAGCTGCTGGCGCCTCACAGCCCTGGGCCTGAGCCTAGGTGGGGTCACTCAGGGACATGGGCCTGCCTGCTGCTGAGGCTCTCATTCCTGGAGAGAGAGCCCAGGGAGGGAAGGTGGTGGGGGAACCTCGGGGTTGGAGGCGTGGGTCCCCAAGCATGTCCCGTCCTGCAGACACTCCCTGCTGCCCGGGCTGACCATGGGGGCATCCTGCCTGGTGCCAGCCAGCCCAGCCTTGTCTAGCCTGCCTCTGCCAAGTGGCCCATTTGACTGTCCCCATCTGTTTGCCCATGGAGTCCGGAGGGTGTGCCCTGGCCCAGAGCCCAGCTGCAGCCTGGGAAACACCAGACTCCATCCATGGCTCTTTGTTTTATATTTTATCCAATAGGCAGTAAGGACCTCAGAGAGCATCAGATCCAGACCTCTTGCCCTGCACAAATGGAGAAACTGAGGCAGAGAGAGGGAAGGGGCAGGTCAGAGGCAGTATGGGGTTGAGTCCTGCGCTCTTTCAAGATTCTGTTGGCTAAATCCATTGTCCCCAGAAGCCCTTGTGCATGTAGTTTTCCATGCCGTGATGGGGGCTGGGGAGTCCCTTGGCATCAAATGGGTGGTTTGGATTCTGCTGAGGGGTCCACCTGCCTGGTGAGCAAGGGACCAGGAGCCAGGAGCCAGGAGAATGGGGAGGCTCAGGGCCAGCCGCCCACCTCCCCTGGGCACCTTAATATACGCAGCTTGTGTATATACATACACTTGTGCAAGGAGCTTTACGTCCTGCCTTTGTCCATTCAGGCTGCTGTAACAAAACACCATAGATGGGTGGGCGGCTCGTAAATAACAGATGTTTATTTTGGAGGCTGAAAGTCCAAGATCAAGGCGTCAGCAGATTCAGGGTCTGGTGAGGGCAGGCTGGTTTGTAAACCACACTTTCTCACAGGGTGGAAGGGGTGAGGTGTTTCTCTATGGGGTCTCTTTTATAAGGGCACTCATCCCTTTCATGAGAGCTCTGTCCCCCTAAGCTAATCACCTCCGAAAGGCCCCATTTCCTAACACCATCACCTTGGGGGTTTGCATTTTAACAGAGAAATTTTGGGGGAACATAAACAATCAGACCATAGCAGTCCTCCACTCAATACCCATGCCTGGCTAGTGGGTACCCGTGTCTGGCTAGTGGGTACCTGTGTCTGGCTGGTGATACCTGTGTTTGGCTAGTGGATACCTGTGCCTAGCTAGTGGATACCCCTGTCTGGCTAGTGGGTACCCGCATCTGGCTAGTGGATATCCCTGTCTGGCTAGTGGGTACCCATGTCTGGCTAGTGGATATCCCTGTCTGGCTAGTGGGTACCCATGTCTGGCTAGTGATACCTCGTGTCTGGCTAGTGATACCTGTGTCTAGCCAGTGATACCTGTGCCTGGCTAGTGGATATCCATGTCTGGCTAGTGAGTACCCGCATCTGGCTAGTGATACCGGTGTCTGGCTAGTGGGTACCCATGTCTGGCTAGTGATACCTGTGCCTGGCTAGTGGATACCCGTGTCTGGCCAGTGGGTACTTGTGTCTGGCTAGTGATACCCCGTGTCTGGCTAGTGATACCTGTGTCTGGCCAGTGATACCTGTGCCTGGCTAGTGGATACCCGCATCTGGCTAGTGATACCTATGTCTGGCTGGTGGGTACCCGTGTCTAGCTAGTGGCCAATACCCAGAGGCACCCAATTCACATTTTGTCTCCTTTGGCAGAAGATGATCTGTTTGCTGACATGAAACCTCTTTTCTGGGGACACCCTCTGACCACCAGAAATCGGGCTGCTCTTATGCAGGGGGTGAGTTTTGATGAGATGGGAACAATTTCAGGATTGAGCTTCTCCTGGAGGAAACAAAGTGCCTCACGTAGGGAGAAGCAAGGGGCTTAAAAGTCGGGAGAGAGAGAGAGTGTCAAAGACAAGACTCAGGGGCAGGGTGTCGGACAGAAATCCAAGGTGAACCTCAAAGGCATGATGTCACGTTTTCTTGTAGTCACATTAAAAAAAAAAGAACAAATAGGCAAAATGTATTTTAATAATATATTTCATTTAATTCAATCGATCCAAAATGCAATTGTCTCAGCACATAACTACTATAAAGCATTCTTTTTTGATATTTTTATTGATATAGTTGTATGCATTTGGGAGTCGTGACATTTTGATCAATGTTCACAATGTGGAATAATTAAGTTAGGGTAATTGGGATATGCACCACTGCAAATATTTATCTTTTCTTTTTCCTTTCTTTCTTTTTTTTTTTTTTTGAGACGGAGTCTCGCTCCGTCACCCAGGCTGGAGTGCAGTGGCGCGATTTCAGCTCACTGCAAGCTCCGCCTCCCTGGTTTATACCATTCTCCTGCCACAGCCTCCCGACATTTATCTTTTCTTTGTGTGGGAACATTACACGTTTTCTCTTCTAGGTAACATAAAGCATTATTAATGAGATATTTTACACCTTTTTTTTTTTTTTTTTTTTTTTTGTAAAAAGCCTTCAGAATTCGACACCTCTCTATTTGGACCAGCCACATGTGAAGTGCCCAGAGGCTGTGACGGGGCAGTGGCTGTCATGGTGAACTGCTATGTAGTGATTCTAGAGTCAGATAGAGATGGGTTTGAGACCTGCGTGTGCCACTAACTGCCTGTGTGACTTACGGGTGCCAAGTACTATTCTAAGAGCTTTACACATATGAATTCACCCAGTCTTAGGAAGTAGGGTGCTGTTATCATCTCTCCTTTTTTTTAAGTTGAAGACATGAGGGCACAGAGAGGTTAAGTGATTTGCCCACAGCTACACAGCTATTGAGAGGTAGGGCCGAGATCTGAACCCCGAGTTTGATTTGTCAGAAGTGCTTTGTAAACTGTTTCACAAAGCCTGATCATTAATCAATCAGCGAGGCAACTCATAGAGTAGCTCCCTGGGAATGGAGCCATTGAGTGTCGCCATGCCCTGGGAATTCACCGCAGCTCAGCAGACATTTATTAGATGCTTGCTCCTTGCCAGCTATAGGGGAGCCTGGGGCAGACCTGAGTTTTTCTGCCAGGGACTGTTTTTTCCTGGCCTTCCCACGGAGCCCCTCCTGCTTGCTGGGTGTCCACCCAGAGCCCTCGTGGGCTGGGCTCCCCCACCCTGGCCTCCACCCTGCCTCAGCCTCGCCCTAGAGCTCACATGTTCAGGCCGAGACCTGCGCCAGCCTGGGCATTCCTGCAAGTGGGGGAAAGCTGGGCCCACATCCACGGACAGTCTTGTGGCCCAGCCCGCCCTGTGGCCGGGCAGGATTTTTGCCCAGGAATCTGCAGGGTGCTCCCTTGTCTCTGGGGCCTCCTGGGTCCCTGGAAACAGGTGCTGGTTTTAATAGCCAAGTCAGTTTCTGGTCTGGGTTTGATTCTCCTGACCCATGGAGCTCAGCCCCTCCCTCCTTCTCTTCCCCTGTGTCTCATTTATCCACCTAAAAGCCATTGAACACTATTTTCTACAGTTGAGTTTTAACATATATAAGTAGCATGCACACATTTTAGGTGGACAGCCAGGGGATATTAACTTACGTTTACACCCATGCAACTACCACCTGGCTCAAGGTAGTAAGGATTTCCAGCCCAGCAAGGTTGCCCTGAGCCCATTCCCAGCCAATAGCCCCCACTGCGGGTCACCACTCATCTGAGTTTTGTCTCTGTAGATGAGTTCTGCCTGCCCTTGAACTTCATAACAGTGGAATCCTCCAGTATGTGGTCTTTTCTATTTGTTTCTTTTGAGCAACATGAACTTTTTGAGATTCATTCATTTTGTTGTGTGTATCCATGATTTTTTATTTTATTTTTAAAAATTCCTGAGTAGTCTCTCTTTGTATGAATTTACCATGGGTTTGTTCATTGTTTTTGGCATTGGGCTGTTTTTGTTTTGTTTTGTTTTGTTTTTGTTTTTAGACAGGATCTTGCTCTGTCACCCAGGCTGGAGGGCAGTGACGTGATCTTGGCTCACTGCAGCCTGGACCTCCAAGGGCTCAAACGATCCTCCCACCTCAGCTTCCCAAGTAGCTGGGACCACAGGCACACGCCACCACACCCAGCTAATTTTTGTATTTTTTGTAGAGATGGGGTTTTGCCATATTGCCCAGGCTGGCCTTGAACTCCTGGGCTCAAGCCATCTGCCCGCCTCAGTCTCCCAAAGTGCTGGGATTACAAGTGTGAGCCACAACGTGCCTGGCCCTTGGGCTGTCATTACTAAAACGTGTATAGCATTCCAGTACGCATCCTGGGTGGACACATACATGCACTGTTCTCTAGGACTGAAAATGCTGGCCTGAGCACTGTAGTTGTTTAACTTTAGTAGATCCCACCACTCAGTTTGCCAAAATGGCCTATTTCCTTTCCTGCTTCCAATGACAAGGCAGGAAGGTTCTGGTTGTTCCACATCCTCACCTACATTTGGTATGGTCGTTTTTTTTTTTAATTTTAGCCATTCTGTTGGGTGTGCTATAATTATGGTTTTAACTGCATTTCTCTGATGACTAACGATATTGAGCACCTTCTCATATTCCCAGTGGCTATCTAAACATCTTTTGTGAACTGCCTGTTCAAGCCTTTCCCTCACTTTAAAAACATTTGGGGCTGGGTGCGGTGGCTCATGCCTGTAATCCCAGCACTTTGGGAGGCCAAGGCAGGTGGATCACCCGAGGTCGGGAGTTTGAGACCAGCCTGACCAACATGGAGAAAACCCGTTTCTACTAAAAATACAAAAATTAGCCAGGCGTAATGGCGCATGCCTGTAATCCCAGCTACTTGGGAGGCTGAGGCAGGAGAACCACTTGAACCAGGGAGGCGGAGATTGCAGTGAGCCGAGATGGCGCCATTGCACTCCAGCCTGGACAACAAGAGTGAAACTCCATCTCAAACAACAACAACAACAACAACAACAAAACAGCAACAACACATTCGGTTTTGTCTGTCTTTTTCTAACTCATCTTTAGCAACTGTTTGTACACTCTGATGACAAGTCTTTGGTTGGATCTATGTATCATGAATATCTTCTTTCACTCTGTGACTTGCTTTTTCACTCTGTCTTTAGATGGAGTGTCTTTTGACAGCTTTTCTCTTTTTGATTTCTTAAACTTTTTGGCTTTTTAAAAAAATTAAGCTTTTTATTTTGAGATAATTGTCAATTCACATGCAGTTGTGAGAAATAATACAAAGATATCCCGTGTACTCTTTCATCAGTTTCCCCCCAATGGTAACGTCTTTCAAAACTATAGTACAACCTCGCGACCAGTCTACTGACATTGATCCAGTGAATTAACTGAACGTTTCCATCACCTCGAGGATTCCTCATGTTGCATTTTTATACACACACCTACTCTCCTCGTGTCCCCCACCCTCCTTAACCTTTGGCAACCACTAATCTGTTCTCCATCTCCATAAATTTGTCATTCCAACAATGTTATATAAGTGGATTAATACATTTGTTTTTTCCCTCAGCATAATTCTTTGGAGATTCATCCAGGTTGTTGTGTCTGTCAATAGTTTCTTCCTTTTATCGCCAAGTAATCTTAGTTTGTTTAATAACTCACTTGTTAAGAACATGTGGATTGCTCTCCAGTTTCTTGCTATTACAATAAGGCAGCTATAAACATTTATGTCCAAGTTTTTGTGTGAACATAAATCTTCATTTATTTAGGAGTAACTGCCCAGGAATTCAATTGTTGGGTCACATAGTTCTTGCTATATGAAACTGCCAAACTTTTTCAGAGTGGCTGTACCATTTTACAGTCTCACCAGCAATGTAGGAGTGACCCAGTTTCTTCACATCCTCACCAGCACTTGATACCATTATTTTTTATTTTAGCCATTCTGATAGGTGTCTAGTGATACCTCATTGTAGTTTGAATGTGTAGTTGCCTAATGGTTAATGATGTCGAACATCTTTTTATGTACTTATTTGCATCTAGGTGTCTTCTTCAGGGAAATGTCTCTTTATATCTTTTGCTCATGTTCTAATTGGGTTGTTTGCTTTTTCACTGTTGAGTTTTAAGGGTTCTTTCTATAGCCTGGATACTTCTCTTTTGTAGGATTTGTGGATTGCAAATATTTTCTCCCAGTCTATACCTTGTCTTTCCATCCTCTTAGCAGGGTCTTTGGCAGAGCAGAATTTTTACTTGGATTAAGTCCAGTTTATTAAGTTTTCCTTTTATGGATCGGCTCCGAGAGTCAAGTCTAAGGACTCTTTGTCTACTTCTAGATGCTGAAGATTTTCTCCTCTGTTTTTTTCTAAAAGTATTATAGTTTCACATGTACATAATTCATTATGAGTTACTTTTTGTAAAAGGTGTGAAATTTAGGTTGGAGTTCATTTTATTGCCAATGGATATCCAGTTGCTTCAGCACCATTTTCTATAACTGCTATTTTTCTCCATCGAATTGATTTTATATCTTTGTTAAAAATTAGTGGGGTGTATTCTTGTGAATCTATTTCTGGGTTCTCTGTACTGTTCCATTGTTCTGTATGTTTATTTGTCTGCCAGTACCATGAACTTTTGATTATTGTATTATTATTTGATTATATAAGCCTATATATTAAGCTTAAAATCAAGTAGACTAAATGCTCTCACTTTATTCTTATTTTTCAAAATTGTTTTAGCTATTCTAAAACCTTTTCTTTTCTATATACATTTTAGAATAATCTTGTGTATATCTACAAAAAAATCTTACTGAAACTTTGACAGGAATTGCTGTATATCAACCATACCTAAACACTGATTTAGGGAGGACTGTCATCTTTACTATGTTGGGTCTTCTAATCTATGAACATGGTATGTCTCTTCATTTATTTAGATTTTCTTTGATGTCTTTCATAGTGGTTGTGTAGTTTTCAGCATGCAAGTTCTGTATATCAAAAAAATTTACACCTAGTTACTTAATTTTTGAGTGATTTCAATAGCATTGTATTTTTAATTTTTATGTTCACATGTTTACTACTAATACATAGAAATACAATCAGTTTTGTATATTTATCTTGTCTGTCACCTTGCTGAACTAACTTATTAGTTTCTGGGAGGTATTGTTTATGTAGATTCATTAGGATTTTCCACAGTGATAATCATGTTATCTATTTTATTTCTCCTTTCTCATATGTATGGCTTTTGAATTCATGTTAATTATTCTGCAAAGAATTGGTACAATTGTCCAGTAAAATCATCCAGGCTTGGAGATTTCTGAAATGATGTCTTTAATTTCCTTAATAGTTATAAGGCTATGCAAATTATCTATTTCATATTGGGTGAGTTGTGGTTAAGAAGTTGATTTATCTAAGTTGTCAAATTTATGTGTGTAGAGTGGCTCATAGTATTCTATTTTATCTTTTTGATGTCTTCAGGGTCTGTAATGATATTCCCGGTTTCATTCTTCATGTTGGCAATTTGCATCTTCTCCTTTTTTTTGTTATCAGTCTTGCTAGAAGTGTGTCCATTTTATTGTTCTCTTCAAAGAGACAGCTCTTTTTTCATTGATTTTATTTTTTTTCAATTTTATTCATGTCTGCTGTTCTCTATTATTTCTTTCTTCTGCTTTCTTTGGGTTGATTTTTCTCTTCTTTCTCTAGTTTCTTGAGGTGGGAACTTAGACTATGGTTTTGAGGCTTTTCCTTCTTTTTGATCGTAGGTATTTTGTACTATAATTTTTCCTCTCAGCATTGTTTTAGCTGTGTCACACAAACACTAATGTGTTGTATTTTCATTTTCATTAAGTTCAATGTATTTTTCTGTCTTCCTTGAAACTTCCTCTTTGATCCAAAGATAATTTAGAAGTGTGTTGTTTAGTTTCCAAGTGTTCAGAGATTTTCCTGTTATCTTTCTGTTACTGATTTCTAGTTTGATTTCATTGTGTTTGGAGAACATACCCTGTGTGATTTCTATTTTTTAAAGTTTTTTAGATTGCTTTATGGCCCAGGATATGGTCTATCTATTTTACATGAGCACTTGAAAAGAATGCATATTTTTCTGTTATTGAGGGGAATGTGTTGTAAATATTGATTAGATCCTGGGAGTTGACAGTGTTGAGTGTTTTAGTATTCTTGTTGATTTTCTGTCTAGTTCTATCAATTGTAGAGAGAAAAGTGTTGAAATTTCTAACTCTAATTCTGTACTTGTCTATTTTTCCTTTCAGTTTTCTCAGTTTTTCTTTGGTGCTTTGAAGACTTTTTTCTGTCTTTAGTTTTCAGAAGTTTAATTAGTATGTGTCTTGGTGTGGATTTCTTTGGTTTATCCTATTTACGGTTTGTTCAGCTTCTTGAATCTGTAAGTTTGTGTCTCTTCACAAATTTAGGAAGTTTCCAGCCATTATTTCTGTAAGCATTTTTTCACTATCATGCTCTTTCTCCTTTCCTTCTGGAACTCCAGAAATTTAAATATTAGATTTTTTGTTGTGTTTCTTGACTCTTGGTTCCTTTTGTTGTGTCCCTGAGGCTCTGTTATTTTTTATTTCAGTCTCTTTTCTCTGTGTTGTTCAGATTCAGTAATTTCTGTTATTCTGTCTCCCACTTCACTCTTTCCTCTGTCCTTTCCATTCTTCTGTTGAAGGTGTCAGTGAATTTTTCATTTCTCATATTGTATTTTTCAGTTCTAAAATTTTTCATTTGGTTCTTCTTATCTTCTATTTCATTGCAAAGGCTTTCTATTTTTTATTTGCTTCAAGTGTATTCATAATTGATCCTGGAAGCATTCTGTCATGGCTGCTTTAATTATTTGTCAGGTAACTCTAACATCTCTGTCATCTTGGTGTTGGCACCTATTGATTGTTGTTTTTCATGCAGCTTGAGATCTTCATGATTCTTGGTATGATGTGTGATTTCCAGTTGAAACCGGGATGTTTCTGTATTATTTAGATCCTGTGGTTCATCTGGATTGTTTTTCTTTTGACATTGCTTTGGCAAGAGAAGGGGGTCTGCTGCCTCATTATTGATAGGTGGAGGTAAAATTAATTTTTGTGCATGGTATAAATTAGAGGTAGGAGTTCATTTTCCCCCATTGGCTCTCTGGTCTCCCCAGCATTATTTACTGAAAAGATCACCCTTCCTTTACCTTGATTACAGTTGTCCTTATGTCTTAAATCAGAAGACTGTGTAGGTGAGGGTCAGCTCTAGACTCATTGCTTCATTGCTAGTGTCAACTATGGGCCAGGATCCAGGGCTTGGAACCAAGAACCTCTTTGGATTAATGCCTATTAAGATGATATTGAAAATGGAGTAAGTGCAATGGAGACTCATCATTGCATTACAGAGACAGAAGGGGCCCCCAAACTAATCTGGAGTGGTGTACAGGATCAGGGAAGTTGCCCTGAAGGTGATAAGCAGAATGTGGAAGGATGGGCAGGAATTGTCTAAGAGAAGAGTGTGGCAATAGAAGGGCACCCTGGGCCACAGGGAACAAACCATAGCTGAAAGGTGAGGAGTCAAGAAATATTCTGGCACCCATGGGGTACTATTAGCAGTTTAACTTTACAGGAGCTGAAAGTTTAAGAAGGGGAATGTCCAGAGATGAGGCTGAACCTTGGCAGGGATGGATCCTTGGACCACATCATGTAGTTGACCCTGTCACATAGCTTGGACTTCACCTTGTGGGTGATAGGAGGCCACCAGGGCTGACAGTAGAGGAAGAACATGGCCATGGAATCCTTGGGAGAAATGGTGTGGGTGCATTGAAAAGGCCAGGGCAGAGGCTGAAAGACTCATCAGGGGAATGTAGCAGTGATCCGCAGGGGTTGTTTAGGGACCAGTCATGACTGTGGCATGGGGCTGGGAAAATGGGGCCATGGTGGTGCCTGTTTTCACTTGTGATATGATTGGACTTTAATGTGGTTCCTATGGTCATCCTGGTTGCAGAGCTGGAGTAGACACCAGATCACCTCACTGCAGTCCTCTCAACACACAGAGACAGAGGATGACCATGGGGGTCAGGGGCAAAGTGAGAAAAGTTCTCTAACCCCCTGGGAGAATAGCAGCACCATCAATGGGCAGATCTGTATTAGGGCTCTCCAGAGAAACAGAACCAATAAGATGTGTACATATACAGAAATATATATATATGTATATATGTGTGTGTGTGTGTGTGTGTGTGTGTATATATATATATATATATATATATATAGTATACTAGATGAGGCTGACCTACATTAGGGAGGGCAATCTGCTTTACTCAGTTTATGGATTTTAATGTTCATCTCATCCAGCAACACCCTCACAGACATACCCAGAATGTATGACCAAATATCTGGGCACCCTGTGGCCCAGTTAAGTTGACAAATAAAATTAATTATTATGAGGCCACTCTTTCCCATCCCTGTCAGAGGCAGCAGGGTGCACTAGGGACCACAGACTCTGTTCTTCTCAGCATTGACATATTCCATATTTATTTATTTGTTCTGTGTCTCCTCCCAGATGGGACGTCAGCTCTCTGAGGGCAGGGATTTTGGCTGAGATAACTGTGCAGAGACTCTGGGTTCTGAATGGGTTCAGAGGGGAAGGGAACCGTGATGGGGATTATCCTCATCAACACGGAATAATGATGATGAGGATGGAGACAGTCATGATATTATTGTATGATCACTACACAACATGTCTGGTTCAGGCACTTTATGTGTATTAAACTATGAATTCCTTCAACAACCTTATAAGGCAGATATCACTCTTAACCCCACTTTACAGATGAGGAAACCATGGCCCAGAGAGAGCCAGTAACTTGCTGGGGAACTTGGTTTTTGAGTGGCAGAGCTGGGATTCAGACCTAGAAAGTCTGGCTCCAGAACCCATACACTGATAGAGTATATTTCTGTTCAATATTTATTAAACTCCTGCATGTGTTTGACACTCTGCTAGGCACCAGGGATTTAGGATGGAAAGGACAGTCATTTCCTTGCCTGCCCTCATGGAGCTTCTGATTTGTGGATGGAAGGCATGAACATAGGTGTGGTGGTCATGGTGCCTCCCACCCATCATGAACTTGAACCAAAACAGGAATTCTTTTGTTAGTTTTTTATATCGGTTTTTGGGGAAGTTTTATTGGAAAAAAAACTTCTAAACAAAAGCTTAAAAAGTATGCTTTATTGTCTTTTACCCTTATTATCAAACCAGTGGAAAATCAGAAAAATACAAGTGCTTACACCAGCAATAAAAAAATATGGTTCTCATCAACACCACCCTTTGCCCCGAGCCCTAGAGTGTCTTTCTCCAAGTTGTCTAATTTCCCTTCAGTTCCTGGGACCAGCTGAGAGGACAGGGAGCCCACACTTGGCCCCACATGAGACCTGGTTCCATTTCTCTCCTTGGGGCACTCTACAACTTCCCACTCTGCCCGGGTCATGTGTGGAGCTGACCAGATACTTAAAAACAACAACAACAACAAACAACGTTATTTTGTAAGAGCAGTTTTAAGTTCACAGCAAAAATGAGTGGAAAGTAGAGTGTTCCCACAGGTCCTCTCTCCCCACGTGCACAGCCCCGGTTATCAACACGCCCACCAGACTGGTGCATTTGTTACAACTGACGCAGCTACACTGACACGTCATTTCCAGTGAAATCCAGAGTCTGCATTAGGGTTCCCTATTGGGGCTGCGCCATTTTTCTCACCAGCAGTGAATGAGAGTTCTGCTGCTCCACATGCTCAGCAGCCTTTGGTGCCATCAGTCTTCTGGATTGGGCCATTCCCTAACGACATACGATGTGGGGCACCTTTTCAAATGCTTACTTGCATCTGTACATCTTCTCTGGTGAAGTGTCTGTTCAGGTCTTTTGCCCATTGTTTAACTGAGTTGTGCTGACCAGGTACTTTGAGGAACTCCAGACTTGTGGCTATGGCATCATCCTGGGGCCCCATAGGCCAGTTCAGGAGGGTGGCTGGTGAGCGATCCTGCTTGCTGGCCTGTGCAAAATTTGTTTATTAATGTAGCATGCGACTGGCTGCCGGGACAGTGCTGACAGGCTGATTTTGGGTGACCCCACTCGTGTTGGGTGTGGGGTGAGCTCAGGGCTCTGAGCTTCCCATGCTCCTCTGCCCACACTCGAGTTTGAACACATGTGGCCTGTTGTGGGCCCCCACCTGTCTGTGCTGTTACTGTGAGGCCTCCTCTGGCTCCCAGCCCCCTCCCTGCTGCTGGGCTGGGCTCAGGTCTGAAGTCAGGGAGCACTACAAGTGGCCTCTGACTCCAGCTTCATGCATTTCTGCAGCATTACCAACTGGATACACTAGGCAAAAGGCCTACCTGACATGGGGAGATGGCTGGAGCCTAAAGCTTTTGCATCTCCCAGGCCTTTCAATTCTCAAGCAAAGGAGACAGAACCCACATCAGGTCAAGTGTGAGCCTGCATGAATGGTCAGATGAGCACGGCTGGTGATGGTGGATGGTGGATTTGTGAGCAGAGTTCCCCACAGTGCTCGGGGTGGGAGAAAACAGTTTATTCAGTTTCTGACTTTCAAATATGGACCCTGCACCTTGCTTTGGCTACACACTTGCCACCTGAAAGGAGGATGTGCCACATGTGGTATTGACTTCAATGGGTATCTTTCTAGTTCCCTTCTCTTAGAACTGGCCTCTCCTGGAATCTCATTCAGGTGCCCTACCAATGGTTCTGGATGTTTCTCTTCATCACCATCTCCCGCCATGACAAATGGAGCCAGGATGGACACCTGACCCCACCTGTGTTGGTTGGGTTATTTCTGAGCTGGTTTCTTGACCACGAGAATTGAAATGGCCACTTCCCAACTGCCAAGTGCTCCAAGAAGCAGAGAACACAGGAGTAAAAAGAAGCACAGAAGGGACAGAGGTTCCAGTTCCTCTTGAGGCCTGCTGTCCCATCCTTGGGTTTTGAGAGACACCTCTGTGTCCTTGCAGAGAATTCACCACTTTGTTCAAACCAGTCTGAGAAAGCTTCTTTATTGTGGTCCCCAAGTGCAGCTGCTGCAATGACCACCATTAACTTCCCCGCCTTGGCAAAATAACTGATACTCCAAACTGCTGAGAGTCCCAGGACTGCACCAGTTAGCTATCACTGTGTAACAAATTGTCCCCCGATACAGCAGCTTCAAACAGCCAAAAATATTTATTACCTCCCAGGTTCTGAGGGCCAGGCATCTGGGAGTGGCTTGGAGGGGTGTTTCTGGCTCAGGGTCTCATGAGGCTGCAGTCATGCTGTCCCTGAGGCTGCATCGTCTGAAGGCTTGGCTGGGGCTGAAGGATCCACTTCCAAGCTCCCATGCACGCTTGTGGACACGTCTCAGGTGCCCACTGCTGTTGGCCAGAGGCTTCAGTGGCTTACACAGAGCATCTCCACGGGGCTGCAGTGTGCTTCCCCCAGAGTCAGAGATGAGAGAGGGAGGGAGGGAGTGGGGTTAGAGAGAGAGACGGGGTGTGGGGCAGGAGATGGAAGCTGCAGTCTTTCATACCCTAAGCTTGGAAGTGCTATTCCATGACTTCTGCCACAGGCTGCTGGTCACTTGGACCATCCCTGGGGAAAGGAAACTACACAGGGTGTGAAAACCAGGAGGCGGGGCTCACTGGGGGTCTCTGAGAATCTGGCTACCAGCAAGATCTTGCAGGAAGTGATGGACAGCCCCAGGTGGACGCGTGGCATAGGGGTCTGCCACCTCCTCCTCGTATTATCTTATCTTCTGAGGGCTGCTCCTGGGTGAACAGGTGCTCACTGCCTCTTTTTCTGGGTTCACATGGACCTGGGTTAGAAAGCTGCCTCTAACATTTACTAGCAAGTGACTTCTCTATGCCTCTATTTTCTTATCTGCAAAATCGGGAGAAAAATATTGTCCTCATCGAGTTTTTCTGAACCTTAAATGAAGAGATCTTATCAGAAAGTTCTTGGCCGTTGTCTCAGAAACTCAGAGTCTCTCCTGCTTTAGGGGCAACGAAAGTTCATTCACCTACCTGTACATCTGTCCGTCCATCTGTACGGGACGCTGTCCATCTCACACAGGTCTACTGAGCACCCCCAATGTGTCAGGTATGGTGTCAAACACAAACCAGCACTGGAGAGAAAACGGGCTATGTGCTCAGAGTGTGACCAGGAGGCCCAGGCTCTGGGCTGCCCGAGCCCACGTGGCCAGGCTGGGAGGGGCTATGAAGGGAGGAGCATCAGGGAGGCTTCAGGAGCTGAACTTTAAGGCCAGTAGGATGGGGAGAGGCCAGGTGACAGGAGGAGGATGGGAGAGAAGTCAGGGAATGGAGGCAAAGCACAGAGATGAGGGAAGACCTGCCATGTTCTGCAGTGTTGCCCAGGTCCTAATGATGAGAGATGCAGCTGGCAAGGAAGGTGGGAAGCTCACGCAGGGCCAGTATCTTGCTAAGGGACTAGAGGGTGGGGACTTCTGGGGGGTGCTGGAAACTCAAAAGGTTTAAGCAGGTGAACAACAATTTCAGATAACTCCCAGGTGAGTGTGTAGACATTGGAACTGGGAACCCTGCAAGGTGTGGGCAGGGAGATACTTTTATTGTTCCCTGTTTGCAGAAGTAGAAGTTGAGGCTTGAGAGGTGAAGAAGCTTGTGGGAGGTGTCACAGGCCTAGGTGTGGAGTGCGGCTTTAAGCCTTGGCTGTTGGGCCCCTAGCACAGGCCCCCACCCAACTGCCCTGAGCACCTGCTGTAGGTTAAATCGTGTCTTTCAAAAAGATATGTTCATATCCTAACCCCTGGTACCTTTGACTGTGACCTTATCTGAAAATAGCGTCTGTGCAGACGTAATCTTGAGATGAGATCATTCTGGGTTTAGGGTGGGCTCTAAATCCAATGACTGACGTCCTTACAAGAGAAATGAAGGGAGACTTCAGGCAGACACAGAGGAGAAGGCCATGTGAAGATGTAGGCAGACATGGGTGATGCACCTACAAGCCTGAGAATACCGGCACCAGAAGCTGGAGAGAGGCCTGGGGTGATTCTCTCAGAGCCTCCAGAAGGAACCACCCTGCTTTACACCTTCATTTCAGACTTCCAGCATCTGGAACTGCAAGAGAATGAATTATTGTTGTTCTAAGCCACCTGGTTTTTGATCATTTTTGTTAGAACAGCCCTAGGATATGAATCTAGCCTCCAAAGCCCCCTCCTGGGGATAAGCCGGCCTCCTGGCCTGCCACAACTCCCGGAGTTTCCAGCCACTCAACAAGAAAGCAGGGAAGATTCTGAGCCCCAGACCCAGGTGGGAGGATGGAGGGGCTCCTCCTCTTGCCTGCTCTCACCAGGAAAATTCTGCGATGTCACCTGCTTCTCCAGGGCATGAACAGAGAGATAGAGAGAGGCAGACAGACAGTCACCAGGCAGAGCAGGAGGGGCACCCCGTCTGGGGACAGTGGCTCTGAAACCTTAGTGTCTAGAAGAGTCATCTGGAGTGCTTGAAATACATCCTTGAGCCCCCATCCCCAGCGGTTCTGATTCAGTCAGTGTGAGGTGGGGCCTGGGAATATGTATGTCTCCCCAGTTCCCAGCAACCTTGACACTGCTGGTTTGGGGACCACACTTTGAGTAGCACTGTTCCAGGCAGAGGGGGCTACTTGGATAGAGGCTGGGAGAAAAGAGCAGAGGCGCAGTCTGGGCAGACAGCAGCTATCACGGAGCTTGGTAATGACGTTACAAGTGGGACAGGTCATGCGGAGGAGGGCAGGTGCTCGCCAAGGCCAGGATGGTAGCACCAGGGTCTGCCTGAGGGAAGGGGAGCCATGCATGGGCCAGCGCATACGGAACATAGAACTTGGGCAACCAAGTGGCAGATGGGGGCCTTCAGTCAAGGGCCTTGAGTGAACATGAAGGTCAGCGGCTGCTGACATGGGGGTTTAGAGAGGGAACCCCATCCTCAGGCCGGCGGGTGGGGGGTTGTCAGCTCACGAACATCAGTTCCCTCAACAGTGGCCCCATTATCCAAACTGGGTGCCAAAACTTTCTTAGAAACTCCAGCCTGCAACCTGCAGTGCCCAGGCTCACAGGTGGACTTTGCTGAGAGAGGCCCAGATGCTGATACACTGAAACCGATCAAGAAGCTTGGAGGGCAAGCAGGCCCCATTCCCCCTTTGAGTTCTTCTCAAAAGAGAAGACTCCTTCCATCTGCAATGCCAGGCCCCAGCTTTGCCAATGCCGCCCACCCCCCATGGAGCCTGGCTGGGCCCAGAGTGCTTAATGCAGTACGCAGGGCCCTCCACAGACCTTTCCCAGCTGGTAAGAGCTGTTTTTTTCCCCTCTAAGAGGTTTGTTCCTGGTCATAAATTCTGCAGGCCCGGTCGGCCAGACTAGGATGTACACGTTGGTAAACACTGTAGTTCAAAACACGCTTCACGCTTCATGGCTGAAAAAGGCAGCCCCGACAATGGAGCCTTGTCCCCGGCAGCAACTCTAACGGCCACCTTCTTTCATTCCTTAACCTTGCTGTGGGCTTGTATGAAATTGGTCCCATTCTCTGGGGTCCATCAAACGTGCATTTAAACGACTTCATTAGCATCTTCCTCTGATCCATAACCACTGGGCAAATCCAAAAGTCATTTCGGTGAGGGCAGCCACGGTTTTCTATCTGGTGAACATCTAAAACTCCTTGACAAAGTTCCTTTTAAAATTTACTTCTTTTGTTCCGTCTTCGTCTTCTGTTGAGATCTTTAGTGGCCAATGTACTCCGAGATGACTTGGGGACAAAAATCCCGTCTGGCCCAGACAGTAAATCTAGCCTCCATTCAGACGGGTTAAATGCATGCTTTATGCCTATTGTCCCCGGCTCTCCAAAAGCTCCTGTGCCTTCAAGGGTTTCCTACAATAAATTAAGCCCATCCAAGACGGTGGAGGGAAAGAGGGCCTGCCTGGATGCTGTCAGAAGGCCAGGCTGGGCCGGGCCCCGACACAGCCCACCCATCGCCCTGGACCTCTGGCCTCTAGGTATCTGGGATTCTCCTTTGTGAGAGGCAAAAAAAAAAAAAAAAAAAAAAAAAAAAAAAAAAAAAAACCCAACCAAAAAAAACCCCCCAAAACACCCCAACTTGAAGTGGATTCAGCCACAATGTATTGGATGGTGAACACGAAGGGCAGGAGGAAGGGGGGGCGGTGGGGGTGGTAGGGAGGAGCCTGGTTCAGGCCCCACAGGCCCTAGGACGCTGGTGCCCTCTCCCCCTCTGGCCACACCCTCCAGGGCTCCGCTGACCCCTCCCCAGCTTCCCCCCTGCATTCGTACCATGGCGGGAGCAGTGCAAGCCTCACGTCTAGTAGGAAGCAGCAGGAGTCTTTCCCAGCATTCCCCAACAAGAGTCTCATTGGCTGTGGTTGGGGCACATGACAGTCCCTGACCAATCACTGAGGCCTGGGTCTGATTGGCTAGGCTTGGGTCACATGGCCCACTTTTAGCCCAGTGGGTGAACCCACTCTTGAAATGGATCCTGGCCAGGAGGAGTCTTCCTTAGAGGAAAGTTGGGTTACGTTTCCCAGAAGAGGTGGGAAGGGATGCTGGGTAGCCAGAACAGACACTGGCTGTGATCTCTAACCAAGGGCATTGGCTTTGTCCCACATTCCGAAATTCACAGTGGCAGGTGGTGGCTCAGAGGCTGGAACCTGGCCCTGAGAGACCCATTGCCTTTCTCTGTTCTGTAACCTCTTCCCATAGAGATTTTTATCCTGTGACCCTGTGGTCATCACCATGCCTCCCATTTATGTGCAGTTCCTATGGGCTCCTGATGCTTTCCTGGATTTCTCCCAGGAGAGGCTGTTGGGTGTTGGGGTGTTGGGGAAGAGAATTAGTGTTCTGCAGTCTGGAGTTCACTGGTCTGCAGACTGCTAAAAATCTGGGGGCTGCGTCTGCCAGGGATAGTGGCTCTGGCTGGTATGGGGACCAAGGGCAAAAGGATCAGTGATTTCAGCAGATGCCTTTGAGCCCCAAGTCTCTGGCTGTGGACTAGTCCAGTAGAAAGAGTGTCTTGGAGTGTGGCAGAGTCCCAGTCCCTTGTCTTTCTTACTGTCAAAACCAAGGTTTGGGCAATCGATGATCTAGCTTAAAAAATGATGTTTTTCAGCCTGTCCTTTCTGGGCTCCTCCTGTCCCAAACACAGATGTGAAGCAATGTACGAGAATTCCTATTCTACCATCGCTGTGTATATTTAACACTATGAAGCTTCTCTTTTTTGCCAGTCTGACGGATATGATGGGGCATCGCTTACTGCTTTCATTCCCATTTCCTTCATCATCATTGAGGTTGGTTGTAGTGTCTATTCTGGTTTCTTTCGCTATATTTTGACTCGTTGTATCCTTTGACCATGTTTTTAAAATTTGTAGACATTTTTAATATATTCTAATACAAATCCTTTGTCAATTATAAGTATTGCATATATCTTCTTCTTTGTGCCTGGTCTCTTCATTTTTCCCACAGTATCTTTGGTCATACTAAAGTTTTTTTTGTTGTGTGTGTGTGTTTTTTTTTTACATTTGATACAGTTAAATTAAATCTTGTTTTGATTGTACTTTTTGTGTTAGTTTAATACATAATTTCTTATCTTGGTGTCAGAAAGGCATTCTATCAGAATTTATTTTCAAATTGTATAGATTCTCCGTGTACAGTTTGGTCTTTGGCTCAACTGAAATTTATTTCTTTTTGTAGGTGTAAGGAAAGGATATATTTTTATCTTGTTTTCCTTTGTAAAGCCATTTGTCCCCAATCCATGTATTGAATTCTTTTTCTTTTTTTTCTACAGATATATTCTTATATATTGTTTCCATAAAATTCCTCTCTATTTTGTCCCATCTATCTATTTATTCGTGCACTAATACCACACAATTTTAATTATGATAGTTTTACTGTTAATCTTTATCTTTGGTATGACTCTTTCTCACTCGTTCCTTCCTTCCCTACCTTCTTTTTCTCGTCTTCCTTTTTCAAGACCTTCTTCCTGTTTTTAGCACCTTAATCATTCACATAAATTTTAGGATTACCTTGTTAAGTTTTATGAAATAATCTGTTGGAATTTTGGTTAGACTTGCCTTAATTCATACATTAACTGGAGTAGAATTGTCATCTTTACCATACTGAGTTCTACTCAGGAGCATGACATATCTCTTAATTTATTTAATGCTTCCTTTGTGTCTTTCCATGAAGATTTAGAATTTTCTCCATAGGTCTTGCATGTCTTTTGTTAGACTTCTTCCTAGGTGCCGCTCTTTATTTAATGCTATTTTAAGTGTTATCTTTTTAAAGTTACTTTTTATGATTGTTGATGAATTAGAATGTAACTGAATCTACTTAGATTTTCTTACAAGAAAATAATTCACTGGTAAATAATGGCAAATAGACATAGTTAATTAAGTCAACAGATAAATAGAATTTCAAAAAATATTCTATTAAGGACCAAATGGAACAAAAAAAAGGAAAGGATAAACATAGGGGAATATAAAAGAGAAGACAAATGGACCTAAATTCAACTATATATAAAATTATGCTAAAAAATTTAACATTCTGAGAGAGAGAGAGAGAGGAAGAAGACTCAACCTGCTGTCAACAAGAGACACATTTTAAGTATAAAGACACAGATAGATTGAAAGTAAATAGGTGGAAAATGATATACCATGCAAACGATAAGCATAAGAAGGTTGGTTGAAGGGGTTATATTAAATCAGATAAAATAAACTTCTAGGCAAGGTGCAATAACTGGTATAAAGAGGAACATTTCATAAAAAACATAATAACACATGTAATAAATTACTTAATAGCAAAGGGACATTCATAAGGAAGATACAATAGCCTATATATATATATATCTGTTAATGGATCTTCAACATGAATGAAGCAAAATTTGACAAAATTGCAGGGTGAAAAAATATCCACAAATATAATTGGAAATTTTAGTACCTACCTGTCAGCAATTGATAGAACAACTAGACAGAAACTGAGAGAAGACATGGAAAAGCTAAGCATAAGTATCCTATTAACTGCCTTTGTTGAATTGATACTTATAAAAATCAACATCCCCAAGGAGAGAATACACACTTTTTTCATATTCATTATGATGGACTATATGCTGCACCATACATGAAAATTGTTACTGTTCTTGTCTTTTTCCCTCTGTGTATAATGTGTCTTTTTCTCTGGCTGCTTTCAAGATTTTCTCTTTATCACTTGTTTGATTACAATATGCCTTGGTGTAGTTGTCTTTACCTTTTATCCTGTGTGGGATTCCTTAGGCTTCTTGGCTCTGTGGGTTTAGAGTTTACATTATATTTGGAAAATTTTCAACCATTGTTTCTTCAGATATTTTTCCTGTCCCCTTTGTATTGATCATCTTATGCTACATAAATATTTACCCCAAAACTTAGTGGCTTGAAACAATAAGCATATTATCTCACGCAGTGTTTTGTGGGTCAGAAATTTGGTAGAAGCTGAGCTGGGCACCCCTGGATCAAGGTCTCTCATAATAAGTTTACAATCAAAGTGTTGGGCTGCAGACATCTAAAAGTAATAGTTCTTTCCCAGATGGGCCTGTTTAGAGGGCTGCTTGAGTGCTCTCATGACATGATGGAGGCTTCCCCAAGAATAAATGATTCAAGAGAGAATAAGACAGAAGCCACAATGTCTTTTATCGGCTTGCTTTCCTTTCTAGGAGTTTGCTTTGGTCAAGTTGGTTGATTGTGTTAAGTTGTCTGTGTTCCTCTTAATTTTCTGTGGAGTTGTTCTGCCAGTTAGTGAGAGAGAAGTGTTAAAATCTTTGCCTAAAATTGTGGATTTTTACGTTTCTTTTTTCAGTTTTGTCTGTTTTTGCTTAGTGTGTTTTGAAACACTCTTATTCATTGCGTACACATTTAGAATGGTTATATCTTGGTTAAGTGACTTTAGCATTATGAAACATCCCTCTTTATATCTTTTTCCGTCCTTTTACTTTAACCTATGTGTATATGTGTATTTAAAGTGGATTTCTTGTATACAGCACATAACTGGGTGTTGATCTTTTATTCAGCCTGACAACATCCATGCAGAATTTTGATGGTGACTTAAACTTTCCTCTAAGTCAAAATTGCCACAATATGTTCTGTGTCACATTTTTTCAGGACTTCAGAGGATATGTCTCTCTAGAGGATGTGTCATCATTGCAAATCCATCCTCTGCAGTCAGCAGGGATGCTTCCATTTTATAGATGAGGGTATTGAGCTTCCACGAGGGGAGGTGAAGTACTTGAGTCCACTCCCACGGCCACCAGAGGTTGAAGCACGACTCTCTGGCTCCTGGCCAGCCCTCCTTTTCCCATCACAGCTGCAGCTGTGGGGAAGGAGGATGATTCTGAACTGACCCTGTGGGTTGAGATGGAGACCTCCAGCTTCCTGGGAAGAGTTCTTCCTTCTTTGCAAAAATAAATGAATTGATATAGGCCATTTTGTATTCAAATTAGATTGGTCAGGGGCTATTTAAGCAACCACATCAGAAGGCTCATTTTCCCTTTTGACATTAAAGTGTCTTTTCCAGAAACTGTAGGAGGTGGGGTTTCCCTAGAATGAGTTGACAGCTTGTACCTATTGTTAAAAAAAGAAAAAAAAAAGAAAAGCCTTGTACACCTCTTCCCACATCTTCAATGGTAGCAGAATGAGCACAATCGAAAGAGGTTTGTGATGATTATTTTTTTTTTAAGAGAAAACACTCACAGCCTTCTGCCTGGTGTAAGGCTGAAATAGGGCAAAAGGGGAAACTGAGCATGAGCAGGGGATAGAATATCAAAGGCAGTAAGTCCTTTTGGCCACATCTGGACTCTTCTCCCATCCCACAGAAAACCTCCCCAGCCAGTCTGGAGGTGGGTGGATGGCGAGGGTCCCCTTTCATAGGTCACTTGATCCGCTCCCTGCCCACCCCTCCTGCCCACCCTCTGCCGGCTTAGGTTACCCCTGGAAACCACCCACATTTTTCATCTGTCCAGAGAAATCAGGAGGGGACGAACACCTCTGTTGGGTTTTCCAATCAAACGCTGGGGGAACGGAGCATTTTAATCCTCAAGAATCTCCCCACCAGCGAAGTGAACCCCTGAGAGGCACTGTGGATGTGCAAAGGCAAGCCCTGTCCCCGATGGCCCAGCACTAAGTGGTAGAGATGACATGGTCATGCCAGCACCGAGGCTCAGGCATGAGAGATGTGTCAGCCCCATCCTGGGACACTGCGACAGTGGGGACAAGGAAGACTGCTGGTCAGAAACAGAGTTCAGAGGCAGGCCCGACCGACATTGACAAAGCTCCTTTCATGTGCTGCTATAGGAGGCAGGTGGGCTCTGGGATCATTTGGCAGCTTGTACCTATTGTTAAAAGAGGAAAACAGGCCGGGTGCAGTGGCTTATGCCTGTAATTCCAGCACTTTGGGAGGCCCGAGGCAGGCGGATCACGAGGTCAGGAGATCGAGACCATCCTGGCCAACATGGTAAAACCCTGTCTCTACTAAAAATACAAAAATTAGCTGGGCGTGGTGACGTGTGTCTGTAATCCCAGCTACTCGGGAGGCTG
Organism: Pan troglodytes; assembly: GCF_028858775.2. Classification (NCBI taxonomy): domain Eukaryota; kingdom Metazoa; phylum Chordata; class Mammalia; order Primates; family Hominidae; genus Pan; species Pan troglodytes. The sequence continues at coordinate 71,295,619 of NC_072407.2, forward strand.
AGGCAGGAGAATCGCTTGAGCCCAGGAGGTGGAGGTTGCAGTGAGCCGAGATCGCGCCACTGCACTCCAGCCTGGTGACAGAGTAGGACTCCTTCTCAAAAAAAAAAAAAAAAAAAAAAAAAAGGAAAACAAAATATGGTAAATATCTTGTCACCTCTTCGATGTAGGATGGCATGAGATGACATAAGCCCAGTTCTTCCAAATGTCCCCATTTTACAGCAGAGGAAACTGAGGGTCAGGATCTCTTTGGGCACGGTTGCAAAGAAAGGCCTCCTAGAGAAAGTGGCCTGTGTCCAAGCCCAGGGGGATGGGGGGTGAGGCTTAGAGCATTTCCTGTGGGTGGAAACAGTGAACATGCCTCTGGAATCAAGCTAGCCCATAACCTGCCCGGGGCACAGCAAGTGGTATGGCGAGAACAGACCAAGTTTTGGGTGCTGAATAAGGATGAGGTAAACCAGGGGCAGAGTTTTGGAATCTCAGCCCAAAGGGGTGGCCTGAGTCCAAGGCTGGGGGAGCATGCACCTGCTGGTTGCTGACACAGGTGATCCTGGCTGTGTTTTTGTTAAGACTGGCTTTGTCGTAGCTCCATGGATCTGGGCACAATCCAGAGATGTTGTCTTCTTGCACACTCATTTTACAGATGAAGAAATCAAGGCTTGGGGTAGTAGAGAACTTTCCAGAAGTACAGGGCAAGTTTGTGTCTAAGCAAAGCTGAGCCCTCTGCCCCCTTGTGGTGATTTCCTCAGCCCCGTTCTCATCCTTCCAGGGCAATAGTCTTTCCTTGGGAGTAAAGTTCAACCTCAGTTTGGCCCAGACATTTGGCTTTTCCCAGTGGTGGCAGAATTTGTGGGATCAGTGTGTGTGTGTGGTGGGGGCAGGGCAGGGGGCTGAGTTAGGGAGCTTAGGGATGGGCAGCTTCTTCCACATCCATAAAATTGGGGCGTTTACGAATTCCCACAGCTGGTATAAATACCCTCCCTGGTGCTTAGCAAAGGCTGCTGGGAGTGGGGTTGCCCCTGCCCCACTCAGATTCTCTTAAAGACCCAGGAGAAACACTTGCATTGCAATGAGGTCTCTATGACCTTAACCATTGGACTGAGCACCTCCGCATGGGAATGTCTGGAATTGCAGGTTTTGAAGGCCTAAATTAGCGCTGTGAATGATGTTCTTCAAAATTCAGGGGCCTGTGGGCATGGCCACAACCCTCACCTGGATGCCTGTCCTCTGTTCACCCTCTGTTCTCTTTCCAGCAGAACATTCAGCCCAGCCTTGGGTGTCAGGCATGGGCCTGCCTCTCTGACCTCATCTGGTGGCCAGGCTGTGGGAAGGGAAAACTGGAGGAGTCTTTGGGGGCTGAGCCTCTGGGCATTTGTAGGAGGCACCACCAGGGTGTCAATGAAGATAATGACGCTGAAGCTCCAGGCCCTTCATTTGCATGGGCCCATCCCACAGTTCAGCGTGGGCTTCCCTGCCCCTACGCTGAAGGATGCTCCTTGACTGTGAGTGGGACTGTGGGCTGTGGCAACCTGGTAGGTGGACCTCATGGATCACTGACTCTCTCTCTTGGCTCCAAGGAGGAAGATGAAGCAGTCGCTGCTGCGCTTCCTGCTCAGGGCCATGGTGCCCAGGCTTTATGGCCATCTCTTCCCTCCAGGACCAGAGGGAATGAGGGCCTGGCTCAGTTGGCTTGGTTGCCCAACTGTGGTCATCAGGAGGGTGAATGATGTCAAAGAACTGGTGTCTCTTACAGATACCCTGCCCAGGCAAGAAATTGTAGAGGACATTTCAGATACGGCCTTGCCAATAACAACACATGTAATTGAAAGAAATTTCCCTAAGACATCAAAAGTAAACAAACTGCTTTTAAACAAAACAAACAAACAAAAAACATGTGCTGGAGGACAGACTGAAGCATTTTTTATTCGCTCTGTGGAAAATCATATTATGAAATCATTGTCATACAAATAAGCAATCAAAGAATATGCAGCCAAAAAAAATGTAGGAAAAGGGTATTATAGAGGTGGCCAAGGCAGTTACTTACTTGTGGAATCATATGCTATTTTTCTGATTTGATACTTATGGTTTGTTCAGGTTTTTACAAATTTGTCATTTCTTTCTCATTCTAAATGATGTTTTTTTTTTTTTTGCACTTTGTAGCTGTTAATTTGGTGTTATTTTTCTTAAATAAGCCCTCCAGATTGCATAACGTTTAGGCCCCCAAAGTCCAGACCACTCCAGTTCGCAGCCTCACCATTTGTTCAGAAATGAGCTGCTTGCTTCCTGCTTTCACTCAAGACCTTGGGTGAAAGCAGGAAGCAAGGCCGAGGCTGTGTATTATTGCACTTCCCGTAAGGGGGTCTGCTTGAAAGAATATTTCCCATCCTCCTAAAAGGAACAAAAGCTGTTGCAAGTATTCAATTCCCTAGTCACAGGGTTTGTGAGGATCTGGGGTCCACACAGAGGCCTCTGGGGAGAGGAACAGAGGGAGGCAGAGGGGTGGGGGAAGGGCTCTGTGAGAGCTGGGTCAGACCAGATGGCAGAGCAGGTGGTCAGGTGAGAAGGGCCAGGGATATCCTCCCCTCCCACTTCCCTGGGGATCTCCAGGCCTTGCCCTTGCCCAGCTCAGGACAAGATGCCAGGGGAAGCTGGCCTTGTGTGGCACTACTAGCCCCAGTGAGGCTAACATGGGGGTATGCAGGCCGCTTTATGACAGCAGTGTCCTGATGTCTGGGGCATGTGAGCATCCTTGTGGTGTGTCCCCATGTGCACACATGCATGTGTGCCCACATGTGAGAAGGAGGTGGGGGCATTGCTGCCAGGAGATGGATCATGGGGAGAGAAAGAAACTCTTTTTACCAACTCTTGGAATCAGGCCTGTTCATACATGATGGCATTGCTGGATCTGGGGATGTGTCTGTAGATGAATTTCAAGGTCTCTCTTGGCTTAAAATTTCTAAGAATCCCAAGCAATTACCTTGCAGGAGAAATATGGGAAAAGCCATTTTTTAGTCTGTCCATTCATGCATCTGTTTATTCAATCACCTATCCGTTCACTGACTTAGGCATCCATCTACCCACTCACACATTCACCCATTCACTCATCCATCCAACCATTCATCTACTCATCCAACCATTCATCTACCCATCCATTCAGTCATCCATTCACTTGCCCATTGACCCACCCATCCATCCATCCACCCATCCATCCATCCATCCATCCATCCATCCATCCATCCATCCATCCACCCACCCATCCATCCATCCATCCACCCATCCATCCATCCATCCATCCACCCACCCACCCACCCATCCATCCATCCATCCATCCATCCACCCATCCATCCATCCATCCACCCACTCAACTGATGCTCATTGAACCACACATTGTGCTGAAACATGCTCTGGCTGCTGAGTGTTGGGGACATAGGTGAGTCAGACATGGTCTTTACTCTGAGTCTTAGTGCCATTCTGAAGAAAGATCAGGGGAGAAACAATTGCAATAGGACAGGGTCCATGGTTTGGTTGAGGCCAGTGAAATGGGAACCCCAGGGAGCTCCTAACTCATCCTGAGATAGACCCAGGAGGAATTCACAGAGCAGCAGGCCAAGGGAGACAGCTCTGCTCAGCCTCTAGGGACAGATGAAGTATGTGGCAGTCAGCTCCAAGTCCATGTTGGTCACCTGTTGGCATTCACACCCTTGTGTAGTGTCCTTCCACCTTGAGCCCAGGTTGGTCTGTATGATGGAGTCAGTGCAGCAGAGGTGGCAGCATGTGTCTAGGCCATAAAAGGCATTAAGCTTCTGCTTTGGCCTCATGAATCCCTCTCTCTGAGGGAAACCAGCTGCTATGACATCAGGACACTCAAGAGGCACATTGGCGGGGAACTGAGGACTCCTACCAGCAGCCAGCACTCACTTACTAGCCATGAGGGAGCTGCTTTGGAAGCAGATCCTCTGGCCTGGTCAAACCTCCAGAGGACTACCCCTCCAGCTCACATCTGCTTGTATCTTCATGAGAGACCCTCAGCCAGCACTGCCTAGCCCAGCCCTGTGATCCACAGAAACTGTGAGAGTAGCAAATGTCTATTGTTTAACCCTCCATGTTTGGGAGAATTTGTTACACAGCAATGAATAACTGATACATGGGGCATGGAGGGAAACCTGGCGATGCCCTGGTGCAGTCCCCATGGGGGTGAGGTGGAAGGGATGTAGCTTGGGAGGGCCTTCCATGCTGAGTTGGGGACCTCACCCCTCAGCCTCTGGGCCCTGTGGAGCCATGGCAAGCTGATGCATGATAAGCTTTTGTTTAATGAAGGTCACTCTGTACAGGGGGTCGTTCACTCCAGGAAGCTGTCCTTGACCACCTCCCTGTATCAGGCTGGGCTGCCTGCCTTTATAGGATCCCCAAGCCCTGAACTTGCCCTGCACTGCACCTGTTATTAGTCAATATTGTGATGGTCCAGCTGACTATATGTCCCCACTACTGGACTATGTGCTTGGGGTGAAGTGTTAGTGTAGACAGGGCAGTAAATATGTCTGTCTTGCTCACGGTGTAACCCCAGTACCATGTATAGGACCTGCTATGCAGTACGGACTTTGATATGATTTGGCTCTGTGTCCCCACCCAACTTTCATCTGGAATTATAATCCCCATGTGTCCAGGGAGGGACCAGGTGGGAGGTGATTGGATCGTGGAGGCAGTTTCCCCCATGCCGTTCTTGTGATAGTGAGTGCGTTCTCATGAGATCTGATGGTTTTATAAGGCAGTCTTCCCTGCTCTTGCTAGCTCTCTCTTTCCTGCTGCCATGTGAAGAAGGTCTTTGCCTCCCCTTCACCTTCTGCCATGATTGTAAGTTTCCTGAGGCCTCCCCAACCATGCAGAACTATGAGTCAATTAAGCTTTTTTCTTCATAAATTACCCAGTCTCGGGAAGTTCTTTATAGTAATGTGAAAACAGACTAATACAGACTTTTTACATGTTACCGAGCAGACACAGGATGAGTTACAATCTGATGGGCCCTCTGGGCTGTAGGGCAAGAGTCTCTGGCATCCTCATTTTACAGCTGTGACCCAGGAGGGAGGATCTCCTACACTGGGCAACTGCAGCTTCCAGCCCTGCAGGCTGTGACTCCTCTTGGATCTCATCCCCAATCCCTGGCCTTTCCTCCTCTGCACCACCCACCTTGACACCCATCTGGCTGCCACGAGTAGTTTCCATCAGAGCCAGAGTTTGGGTGAAAGGAGTTTCCAGAAGGTGTCCCCTACTCATTCAGTAGATTTCACTCAGGGCCCACTCTCCTGGAGAAACAAAGAAGTGAGTGCTAGGAAGAGAGATTAACTAGGATGAGGGGCTGGGGGTGTCTGGGGGTGGGTGTGGGGCTGTCTGACAAGGGGCATTTGAATAGATCCCTGAGAAATGTCTGAGAGTGAGCCCTGTTGGTACCTGGGGAGGAGTGCTCCTGGCTACGGCAGCCACAGTGTGTGCAAAGGCCCTGAGGCAGGAGTTTGCTTGGTGTGTTGGAGGAGCAGCAAGGGGATCAGTGTGGCTGCAGCAGAGTGAGTGCAACCGAGAGCTGATGAGGTCAGGAGGTGGGGGCCAGGCAGGCCAGGGAGGGCCTCGTGATGTGGCTGGAGAAGGTGAAGTACTTGTTCCTGGCCTGGGAGCTTATCTTAACGGTTCCTATGCTCCCAGCTCTCTGACATTGGCCCACGGCAGCCCCAGAATGGATGCTTTGCAACATCTAACAGTTTGGGGGCTAAAATTAGGTGCCAAGCTGGGTTAGGGCCAGCAGAATGCCACTACATATGCTTGGCATCTGCATGGCAAGGGGAAAATGTTGCTGCTGCCTCTTGTCCATGTTGCTGTACCTCAGCGACTTCCAGAGTAAAATTCAACGTCTGCAGCCTGGAGTTGGAGGCTCTTCTGTGTCTAGTCCCAGCTTGTGTTTCCAGCCTGAGCCCACCTTGCAGGCTGAGCTTCCTCTCCCCTCCAAGCTGTGAGCTGAGGTCCAGGCTACTGCCTCCCTCTTCCTAAAATGCTCTTTCTGGCTGCCTTGCCTGTTCTCCCCCTTGGAGTCTGAGCTCAAGGGCACCTGCTCCGTGACGCTTCCCTACACCCCAGCCCAACAGGTGGCGGGTCTTTTTTCTGCCGTGCAGCTCCCGCCACACACTGGTTTCTTCTGGCTTGTATTGTTTCTGATGAGATGTCTTCATCATTCTTATCTTTGTCTCCCTGTAAGTAATGTGTAGTTTTTTGCTACTTTATTGAGGTATAATTTATATCCTGTCAAGTTAATGCTTTTGAGTGTATACTTCTGTGAGTTCTGACAAACACACACAGTTGTTTAATTACCTGCACAGTCAAGATACAGAATGTTTCCATCACCCCTGAGGGTGCCCCATTCCCACCCTCAACTCCTAGAAACCACTTAATATTAGTCTGTTGGGGCTGCTACAAAGAAGACCATAGACCAGGGGCTTTAAACAACAGACATTTATTTTTGCTTGTTCTGGAGGCTAGAAGTCCAAGATCAATGTGTGATTAGGGTTGGTTTCTATTTTTTTTTTTTCTCTCTCTCTTTTTTTTTTTTTTTTTTTTTTGAGACAGTCTTGCTCTGTCACCCAGGCTGGAGTGCCGTGGTGAGATCTTGACTCACTGCAACCTCTGCCTCCTGGGTTCAAGTGATTCTCCTGCCTCAGCCTCCTAAGTAGCTGGGATTACAGGTGCCTGCCACCATGCCTGGCTAATTTTGTGTGTGTGTGTGTGTGTATTTTTAGTAGAGATGGGGTTTTGCTATGTTGGCCAGGCTGGTCTCGAACTCCTGACATCTGAGCCTGGCCAGGGTTGGGTTCTTGTGAGTCCTCTCTTCCTGGCTTGGAGATGGGTGTCTTTCTGCTGTGTCTTCACATGGTGGGAAGAGAGAAAGAGAGAGAAAGAGATCTGGTATGTCTTCTTCTTCTTCTTCTTTTTTCCCGAGACGGAGTCTAGCTCTGCTGCCAGGCTGGAGTGCAGTGGTGCAATCTTGACTCACTGCAACCTCCTCCTCCTGGGTTCAAGGGATTCTCCTGCCTCAGCCTCCCAAGTAGCTGGGATTACAGGCGTGCGCCACCACGCCTGGCTAATTTTTGTATTTTTAGTAGAGAAGGGGTTTCACCATGTTGGCCAGGCTGGTCTCAAACTCCTGACCTCAGGTGATCCTCTGGCCTCTCAAGTGTTGGGATTACAGGCGTGAGCCACCATGCCCGGCCAAGATTGTGTCTTAATTCAACACTGTGTACCTTTCATGTTGTGCAGTGCCAGGCATGTTGCTGTGTTTGTTTATTACTTGTAATTTACTAGATTCTTCTATTTCTTGACCTTCTGGAATTGAACACAATCAATTGCTATTATTTATTTATTTATTTGCTTTTTTATTGTTTTCTTAAGCTTGTGAGGTCTTTAGGTGTGAGTGGGAAGGGAGTGGCTTCCAACACACGAAACATCCAAGGAAGAAGTCAGAGTTCCATGTATAAAACCTAAAGAAATGGCTTCTTTTTCTATTTTAAGCAAGATAGTGGAGATGTTCTATTCTGAAGGTTGCAGTCAACACTATCACAAGGTACAGGGACAGGTTGGAGAATTCCTTTCTATCAAAGTCTTAGACCAGTAGAGTTAGCACTAAGAGGAATGCAACCCATTCATTTTACTGATGAGGAGACAGAAGGTCAAGGTGGACCATGGTGGGGTTTGACTCAACATTCTGGATTCCCCATCCTGATGGTTCCTTCTGTATCACAGATCCTAGCTTACAATAGAAAGTCCAATTTTTCAAAAAGGCATGTAATTAAAAAAAAATCCCAACGCTCAGGTGTCTGATCCCTGATTCATCATTTCTTCCTGTGTGCCGAGATGCCTTTGGCAGACCTGGGGGGAGCTTCTCCCCACTCTATGGGGAAAGGAGCACCAGCTCCTTCCTCCTCTGGGTCCCCTCAAGGAGGCCAAAATGCCCATCATGACCCTGATATTTTCTCCCCACTCCTCTGGAACCTCACTTCCTCATCCCAGGCGGTACCTGGCTTTCTAATGCCCCAAACATTCATAAATTTAACACATATTTATTGAGAACGTACTGTATACTAGCCCCTTGTTAGGTACTGTGACTACAGCAGCCAGCAAGACAGTCTGGGACCCAGGCCTGCTCATACATTCACTCTTTCCTCTTCACTAGGGTCTGGGAGAGAGCTCTGGGATCGAGACTCAGCCCAAGGTGAGTCCTGGACGGTACTCAGCCCTGATGTGGACCTTGTGGATATTTTTTAAAAAATTATTTAAATATTTTTTATTTACAGAGTGATTGAACAGATCGTACATAGAGTTCCGTATACCTCCCACCCTCTCTGTTTCCCCTATTACTAACATCCTGCATTGGTGTGGTATGCTTGTTACAATCGATGAGCCAGTATTGATACATTACTGAGTCCTAATTTTTTTACTAGGATAATCACTAAAATCCATATTTAGGTTAGAGTTCACTCTTTGTGTTGTACAATCTGTGGGTTTTGAAAAATGCATAATGACATCCATCCACCATGATAGTATCAAACAGAAGACCTCCACTGCCCTAGAGACCCTTGATGCTCCGCCTGTTCCTCCCTCCCTTCTAACCCCTGGCAACCATTGCTGTCTTTACTGTCTCCACGGTTTGGCCCTTTCTAGAACATCACAGAGTGGAAACCATGCGGTGGGGAGCCTTTTCAGATTGGCTTCTTTCTCGGCTCACAGGAAGAAATGATGAATCGGGGATCAGACACCTGAGTGTTGGGATTTTTTTTTTTTTTAATTACATGCCTTTTTGAAAAACTGGACTTTGTATTTATAAGCTAGGATCTGTGATATACAAGCAACCATCGGGTTAGGGAATCCAGAATGTTGAGTCAAACCCCACCATGGTCCACCTTGACCTTCTGTCTCCTCATCAGTAAAATGAATGGGTTGCATTCCTCTTAGTGCTAACTCTGCCTAAGACTTTGATAGAAAGGAATTCTCCAACCTGTCCCTGTACCTTGTGATAGTGTTGATTTCACTTCACACTCCTCCATGTCTTGTTGCAGCTTGCCGGCTCATTTCTTCTTATTCCTGAATAACGTGGGAGTCTTCTCTACAGAGCCTCCCAGGTAGTTCCACGGGGGAGCTGAGTGGAGCTTCTGTGATCTAGTGACCTAGTCCCCAGCATGGAGTGCTCGGAAGTGCCCTCCTTGAACATGTAAACATCCCACCAAGTTGCCTCCCTTCTCTTGATATTTTGATGTAGCTTTCTTTTCAATGGTCTTATTTCTGGGTCTAGCCCCCAGACACACTTTCCATACCATGTCCTAACCTACACTCTGCAGCACATCGCACTTGTCCAGGGTGATCGGTGATTGCAGGCCTGGGTCCATGTCTCTGCTCTGCTTCTTGCTGGCCACGAGGCTGCGTGCTCCTTACTGGCCCCTGCGTGCTCATCTGTACAGTGTGCAGGAGCAGGAGCATCTACCGGCAGACTTCTTGTGAGATTCTAGTTCTGAGGCCTCCAGACGGCGTGGGTGCACCGCCTGAGTCCTGCTGCATTCTGTCTGCTGCAGACCCAAGCCTGGTTCCTGCGTGGGGTCCCTCATGGGTGTTGTGTGTTTCACAGGGCAGCAGGGAGCCAAGGGGCTGGGGCTGCCCGTGGGGAGTGTGTGAATCAAAGGAGCAGACTGCAGCTGGAGCCACCTCGCCTGGATTCCTGAATGCAGCCTCTTGACAGACCGATTGTGTAAAGGCATTCCTCCCAAGGAAACAACGCCTGCCCCCTCCAAGAAGGTGCGAGAGCTTCCCAGACACAGAAAGGGCCCTGCTGGGTAAATCAATTCTTCATTATTCCGTTCCCGAGGCTCTCCCATTGGCCAAGTGCCCGGCACCAGCAGACGTCTGCCCGCATGGGGTCGATCCGCACGGGGTCGGTCCGCAGGCAGCTGACGCTGAGGCTCAGGTAGTCTCTTTGGTCCCACTAAGCGGAGGATGCATTCAAAAAGATGCAAATTTCCATCCATTTCCTGTCCCCCCTGCCTGGGATAAGGGGCCTGTTGTGGCTGTGCAAGCTGGCTTTCTGGTATCTAAATACTCCTCTGGTGAGGACACACCTGTTCACGTCCTGCCTGCACACCACAGGCAAGCTGGCTTTCTGGTATCTAAATACTTCTCTGGTGAGGACACACCTGTTCACGTCCTGCCTGCACACCACAGGTGGGGTTTATTGTGTGGGGCTGGGATTTGGCCAGCCGACTTCTGGAACTCATTGTTTATCTCTCCATCACTGTAACAAATAACCCCCACACCCGGAAATGCCACCTTCGACTAAGGCCTCAGTGTGGGGTCATCAAAAATGGCAAGCTGGCCAGCCCCGAGGTGGGTGAGGACCAGTGCAGGCCTTGGCCTCTTGGAGTCGGGTAGGGCTGCTACTGGCAGGTGGCATGAGGTCTCTACCGCCTCCGAATGACCCCGCACCCCTTCTCCTTTCCTTTCTGCCCCTCCCTTTTTCATTCAGGATGGAGGCAGAAGAGGTGCTGAGTCTGGAACCCATGGCCGCTGCGGACGAGGAGCTGGGTGATGCTTGCCTGGGCACCGTATCGCTCTCATCCTGTTTTCTCGCCTGTGAAATGGGAATGGCGCTCATGCTTCTCTGTGGGATGCTGGGAAAGGAACATGAGGGCCTCCATGGAAGTGTTTGAGGCATGCCTGGTCCAGGGGAAACTCCAGAAATGACACCTATGATCTCCCAGCTGTGTTCCCTTTAAGTTAACAAACACTCGTCTGGTCTGGGGCTGGGATACAGCGATGAGGATGACCTGGTCCGAGCCCCAGGAATGTGGGCCGCAGGAAGGGCATGGGCATGAAAGACGTGCTCAGGGGACCCCTTCCAGGTGTCACCAAAGAGCCCTGGGTTGTGGTGTCGGCGGGAGCAGGGCAGGTGGGAGGCGGTGGGGGTGGGCAAGGTCTCGGACGCCAGATGCCTGGGTTCACAGCCCAGGCCTGCCTGTTACCAGCTGTGTGATTTCACCTCTCTGAACCTCAGTTTCCCCAAATGTGAAATGGAGTCGATGCTGATAGCAGCTTCTCCTGGGGTTGTTGTGAGGCTGAAACGAGTATTTGTACGATACACAAATACTTGATGCCTGGCAAAAGGTATCTAAGTGTGTTAAATATGTAGCTGTGTCTACACATCAGGGGGCTGACCTCACTGTGCTGAGAGGCAAAAATGGAGAAAAAAGGGAGGTTGCCAAGATTTTGCTCCTGGTGGCCCCAGGCTTTGGAGTTTCAGAGACGGGTGAGAGAGGGAGTCGGGGCAGTCAGGACCCTGGTGTGAGTAGCATGCTTCGTAGAAGTGACTGGGAGAAACCTTGGGACGTCCTTGTCTAAACTAGACTCCTGGCCTGCGGAGAGCCAGGCCCCACCTCCCTCAGTCCCTACCACTCGCTATCTTTCTGGGCTGCCTGTACATCCTGCTGCAGCCTTCCGAGGGCCACCCGGCAGGGAAACCGGAGCTGCAGGCAGGAGGCACAGGCCGTTTCATCCACCCGGGGATGGGAGCGAGTTACAGGTGTGGCCATTGTTCCTGAGCACAGGTGGGGATAATGCGTCCTGACAGCCCAAGGATGGGCCCCTGGCAGCCTCCATCGGCCTGGCCCGAGCCCCAGGGCAGCCCTCATGGGCACCCGAATTACAAAACGTCCTGTGAACTCTCCCCACGGTCCCGGCCTCTTCATGTGCTTCCAACGCCGGCGGCTTGGACACACCTGGGAGCAGCCTAGGCCCATTCACGAAGCACTTCAGTGAAGGTCACCATCTGCAGGGACAGAGCGGGTATTGTCAAGGACGCCAGCCTAGCCTTTGTGCCCCGCCGTCTGCCCCGACCACAGGAATTCCTCACACTCACCCTCATTCACACCAGGAGGGTGCCCACTGCCACAGGGGGCGGCCTCCCTCCCTCCCTCCCCATGCTATTTTCAGGCAGGAGGCTGGAGCCTCGGCCAAAGGAACCTCACCCACAATTTTCCAAAACCTGATTGCCGTGGCTGTGTCTGTGATGGTCACAGACCCAGGGGCCGGGCCTGCCAAGACTCTCCCCGTGTGAATACCTGCACAGGGCACCTCCTGTGGGAACCGGGAGTCACACAGAGCCTGGCATTTGTCCCCAGCCTGTCTTGTGACATTAGGTAGATCAAAGCCCCATTGTAAAAAGTCATGTTGCCTCTGTTCATCTGCTTGGAGCCTGTGTCCTGGGACGGCCCTTCCCTCGGCTCTGGCTCGGGGAGGGAGCTGACCGCCAACACGTGTGCTCCCATTTGGGTCCTAGCGTTCCTCCTGGAAGGAGCCCCACCGAAAGTGAAATTGCCTTTCATGGGTCTGAGGCTGGGGCACACCCTGAGAAAGAATGAGAAAGCGTGGGGCAGCGCAGCTCCTCTCCAAAGTCTTCAGAGGAACAAGTTCCTACTTGGCTCTACTACGGAACAGCAAGAAGGCAGAGAAAAATGTCACTGACGCCAAAATCCTGGAGGCTTCCTGAATCGGCGATGAGGGGTGGGGAGTTGGCAGAGGCTGGGGTGGGGGCAGCCTCTGTCCAGCAGCCCCTTGGGGCATGGCAGGGAAGGAGGTGATGGAAGGAGGTGAGAAGACACGAGGCTTTGACAATCCTGAATAGTGAGTGGTGGGGCGAGGTCAGATCCTTCCAGAGGGACAGCTTCCCCTTGACTCCCAAGCCTGACCGTTGTGTGTCAAATGAGGGGCAGTCAAATTGCTCAACCACCTGAGTGGTAGGTAACTTGTAAGCTGGAGGGATCTTTACCCACCTTACAGTCCTTAGGTAGTCCATTGGTGTGGGCTGCCTGGAGCATGTCTGAGATAGGAGGAAAATGTGCCAAGATGGATTAGTAATGTCTGGATGGCTGCCAGTCTCTTAGTGATGGTGTGTGTGTCATGTGTTTGCCATCTCTGGTGTGTTAGTCAGGATAAGCTATGTTTTGCTGCCATAACAAATAAATCTCCAAACCTCAATTGCTTATTGCTGTGAGAACTTATTTTCTCTCACTCAAATCCCAAAGTGAGGGGGGGGACTTGTTAGGACAGCTTTGCTCTACATAGTGATTCAGGGATCCAGCCTGTTTGCATCTCATGTGCTAATGGAGGGTCACATGGTGCTTCTCATGGCCTCAGCCTGGAAGTGACACACACGTCTCTTTTTACTTTTCATCATCCAGAACTGCTTCTGTGCAATCTGATCCCTGACTCCCTCAGAAGGCAGCAGGAGTCCAGGAGGGAAGAAAGTGGGATGGGTCTGTGGGGCAAAGAACATTATCTCTACCACACTCAGACCCATCCTCTTTGTTATAGAGGATTGGGTTTCTATAACTCAGTAGGGATGTGGGATGTGGTTTCTAGACAAGAAAGTGACTTGAACAAAGTCAACAAGGGGTGTTGGCACCGTTGGGACCAGCCTAACTACCATGTAGGCATTTTTTTTGATGTACCACAGTGCCAAATTGTCTAAGTCATTTTTTCAATCTATCTCTTATCTTTCCTGTGAATTTTGTCATCCCCAGAGGTGATTTCTCTTACTGGAAAGTCTAGTGGAGGGACCATGTCCCTTGGCGGACTCTGCCAATGGGTGCCCTTCTTAGAAGCACCATGTCCTCTTTGCTGGGGTAAAGCCATTCAGTACTGGATGACTTGATGAAGGTAAACCATAGCTGCCCAGGGTCCTGGACACATGAGGCCTGCTCTTGATTAATCTATATCCCTTATTCCCCAAAGAGAATGGCAAAATCCTGGAGCTATGCTCATGTTTGAGTTCTGTATTGGACAGGACCATTTTGGGTGCAATTGGCTTGTGCATTTGTGTACTTGAAAAGCTCAGGGATTTCAGCTTCAGGAATGGCTGGATTCAGAAGCTCAAATGATATCAGAACTCAATCTCACTTTCTCCATTTCCCGTTTCTGTCTTCCTCTGAGAAGGCTTTAATCCCTGGATCCACTTTGATTGGTGAGACTGGGGTCGTATGCCCAACCCTAAACCAGCTACCATGGCCAGGGGAATAAGAAACACTGACTGACCAACCTGGATCTTGCAAACCTCCTTTGCCCCTCTTGATCCTCCTGGTCTGAAAAAGGCTTGCACTGGGATGGGGCCCTGATGCACAAGACACGGTGCCCCACTTTGCTCTCACCTGTTGCTAGTGATACACATTCCAGGCCTTCTGTGCTGGAGAGGTAGAAGATCATACTGCAGAAGTCCAGTGGGAGGAGGTGCTCACTCTGCCCAGGAAATGGATCATCAGGGAAGGCTTCCTGGAGGAGATATGTTTACCAGACAGCCAAAGGGGAATGAGGAGGGCATAGCAGCAGTGGAAACAGCTGGGGCAAAGGCAGGAGGGCAAAAAGACCACCCTAACCAGAGGACTCTGGTTGCTCAGTGTGATGGTGACTTGTTGGGGTGCGGGGGAGGGTAGCAGGGGGAGGGACATACAGGACCCAGGGCTGGTGAGGCTGTCTGGGGCCCGTTCTGACCATGCCTTGAGATTGGGTGAGCTGGGTGGGAGCCCTGAGGAGCAAAAGCAAACTTAAATTCCAAGGGGAGAAGAATGGGATGTGGGCTAGTGTAGACCTCAGATGGCTGAGCAGAGAGTAGGCGATGGGCATTTCTTAATTGTGACCCTGGGGTAGAGATGGATCTGGTGCCCAAAGAGGCTGGTCAGGCCAGGAAGCTCCTTGAAAGTCGGCCAGAGGAGCTAGGGTGTATCCTCCCCAAATGAAGACCCACTGAAGGGTTTCAAGCATGTGGGACTGTTTTCTGTGTGGACATATCATTGAGGCTGCTGTGGTGTATGGTATGGGTTGGAGGAGGCAAGGCCAGCTGGAGAGAGGTAAGGGGCTAGTGCTAATGGCCGACTTCATGTTCACTAAGTGCATATTAGGCTCAGAACTAGGAGCTGGGTTTGGTAGATCTGGGAGCTGGGGCACAGCGAGGGATGAAGGGAAGGTGGAGGGTTAGAAGAGTCACTAACTCCAAGCTTTGAGAATTTCAGCCACTCTGTCTGCAGACAAGATGCATGAAGGAAGCAGATAAGGCATGAGGTTTCCACAAATGCTCTGCACTAATATGCCCGCCTTACAGTCATAGCCTGGTTACTCTTTCTTTATATAAAATTATAATGGATATTCTAAACTTCTTTTCCTACTCTATAGTAAATTAGGAGCTCATACATTGGAAATGGTGTGTGTGTGTGTGTGTGTGTGTGTGTATGAGAGAGAGAGAGATTCAGGGGGTGCGAGAGAAGGGAGCAATAAAGGCAGCAGCTGAGATGGAGATAAAGTTCTCCTAAAGACATCCCATGAACTCATAAAGCTCGGCATTTTGGGCCACTGGTGTAAAGGTGATAGTTTTCTATAACTCAGTCCTACAGAATAACATCCCATTAGAAGATGGGAACACTGTCATTAGCAGGTGTTGGTAGTTGCTCCATCTGGCCACTTCAAGGCAAGCAAGTCTTCTTGGCTTTGCCCAGAGTATCCACGATGCTGGCACATCCTGGTGATTGCCAAGTGGGTGAATGGGTGAATGGATGCACGTTCCAATGACACCTGCGTTCTTTGAGCAATTGATCCTGTGGGGGAAACTGACATCCCAGAAGATCTGTCGGGCTGCTGCCTGCCCCCAACCCCAATGCAGTTCCCTCGATAAGGAAAGTGAGCTCCATGGCTTCTGTTTAGGAAGATGGGGAAGGTGCAATGCAATGAGGAAAAAAAAATCCCACCCCAAACGGGCTTGCATTTTAGGAAGTGTTTTGTTGTCCCTACCAAGTGACAGTGTGGACTCAGGGTGGGGGAGGACTCTAGACTTGGCAAACCAGGTGTATTAGTCTGTTCTCACACTGCTATAAAGATACTACCTGAGACTGGATAATTTATGAAGAAAAGAGGTTTAATTGACTCACAGTTCCCCATGGCTGGGGAGGCCTCAGGAAACTTACAATCATGGCAGAAGGTGAAGGGGAGGCAAGGCACATCTTCACAAGGCGGCAGGAGAGAGAGCGCGAGGAAGGAAGTGCCACATTTTTAAATCATCAGATCTCATGAGAACTTACTCAATATCATGAGAACAGCATGGGGGAAATTGCCCCCATAATCCAATCACCTCCTACCAGGTTCCTTCCTAACACATGGGAATTACAATTCGAGATGAGATTTGGGTGGGGACACAGCCAAACCATATCACCAGGGGACAAGGAGTGGTTCAGAGCAAAGCTGTCATCGCAGCTTGGGTGGCCGTAGGAGATGGAAATACCCCACTCTGCTTAAGCCTCTCTGATGCCAGGCACCCTGTGACTGCAGCCAACCCACTTCTTAATCCCTGGGAACTGTGAATACATGACCTTACATGGCAAAAGGGACTTTGCAGTTGTGATAAAGTGAAGGATCTTGACACGGGAGAGGACCCTGGGTTGGGAGGGTGGCCCTCCCTTATGAGAGTGAGGAAGGGGGAGTCGGAGCCAGAGGAGATGTGCAGATGGGAGCAGGGCTTGGAGAGCTGTACTTTGAAGAGCGAGGGAGAGGGCCACCAGCACAGAGGGAGGGAGGGGCCACCAGCACAGGGATTTGGGTGACCTCTAAAAGCAGAAAAGACAAGACAAGAATTCTCCTTGAGGGCCTCCAGAAGGAACATGACTCCATTGAGGACTTCTGACCTCCAGGATTCTGGGATCAATAAATGTGTGCTGTTTAGAAGCTGCTAAGTATGTGGTCATTTATTACAGCAGCAATTGGAAACAAGTATACAAGTCCCAGCTAACACACCTGCCACATTCCCAAGCGAGAGGCAGAGCCTGGTAATGGAAGGGCCCAGTGGTTTGGGTCCTGGGTCTGCCCCGGCTCAAGTGCCCTGGGTGCTGCTCACCCCTGGACATCATGCTCCTTTCATCCACCGGGAGCTCTGCTTCTCTCTTCCATGGATACCGGCCATTCACTCACTCACGACTTTTTCATTCCCCTATTAAGGCCACCGAGTGCAGGGATGCAGGGATGGAGGAAAAGAAGAGGACCAAAACCTGCTGGTCCCAGGTCCCCTGCCTCTTCCTTCTGGTGGGAGGGCCTGGGGGTGCAAACCCAATGCTGGGCCTCCAGCTCCCCAGCACACAGCTGCATATGAGAGGCTTCTGCAGACAGGTGCCATCATGGGCTGAATTGTGTTCCCCAAAATTTATGTGTTGCAGCCCTAACCCTCAAAACCTCTGCATATGACTGCATTTGGAGATAGGGCTTTAAAGAGGCAATTAAGTTTAAATGAGGTCATTAGGGTGGACTGGTGTCTTTATAGGAAAAGGAGATTAGGATACACAGAGAGGGATTGAGAGCAGACTGGCCCCTGTGAGGACTCTGAGGGACAGAGCCCTGTTCCTGGAGCCTCTGCATGCCCTGGGAAGTGTGGGTAGTAGGCAGGGCCCCCAGCCAAGGCTGAGGCTGTCCCTCCTAGGCTTCCTGCCTTGCAAAGCCAGAGTCATCCTGCGGGTCCTTGACTCACTCTGTAGAGCCCCTTCCTACCTTGGCCAAGCTTTGCCTGGGCTAGCATCACTGAAAAGATACTTGGGAAGAGTTTTTACCCACTAAGGGCAGCTTAGGAGGAAGGAAAGGCAGAGGTAGAGTGAGCACTGGGGGTTTGAGTCACAGGCAGGCACAGGAGGAGGCCACCAGAGTTCCATCTTTGTGACGCAGCACCATGGAGTTCCTGTGTTGGTCTCTGAGTCTTTGCCCATGTTATTCCCTCTACCTGGAAGGCTTGCCCCTTCTCTGGGCCAGCTCGGATCCTCCTCATCAAGACAGGAAGAGAGTAGGGACTACTGTCTGCCAGATCTCTGCCCACACTGTTGGCACCTTGTCCACAAAGCACTCCTGTGTCCACCCAGTGCCTTCCTCAAGCCATGCACCTGGGCTCATGGGGACCATTCATGCCCAGGGGATGGGAGTAGAGCCTTATTTTTAGACCCAGGGTTGATTTCGTGAGACTTCCTGGGAAAGTATTTATTGAAAGGGGAAGTCCTAAGAGATGAGAAATTTACCCAGTAATTGACGAATCTGATACTTAGGGAAAAACCCCCTTCCCACAAGGGGCTTGTATCTGCTGACCCTGCACACTTGTCTGTTCCTGGCATTCACTGTTTATCTGCTGTGAATTAGAAACAAAACAAAACAAAAAAGACAGCTATTAGCATGCAAACCCCAGGAGAACTGGCCCCCTGTGATTTGCATGAGAACAAAAGTTCTTTCCAATGTCCTGGGGCTCAAGTCTTCAGGATAGCCTTAACTTCCAAACCAGGCAGGGCTTCAAAGCCAGAACTGGGGAACTCCCATGTGGGCTCTCTGGACCAGCAGCATCAGCATCACTTGGGCAGTAGGTAGAAAGGCAAGATCTCAGGCCCCTCCTCAGACTTGCTGAATCAGAAACCTTGGGAGTAAATCGAGAGATAGTCCATGTTGATGGATTGGAAGACTCAATATTAAGATGCCAATTCTTCCCAATTTCATCTGTAGATCAGCACAATTCCATTCAAAGTCCCAGCAAGCTACTTTATAGTTATTATAAAACTGATTCTAGAATTTATATGGAAAGACACAGGGAACAGAGTAACCAATGCAATTCTAAAGAAGGAGCTTTAGGGGAGGATTGGCCATCTGTACTTTAACAAGCCCTCGAGCTGGGTCTGATGCACACTATAGTTTGGAGACTATTGGGTTAGTAAGGAAATTCTGGGGGAGGGGGTGGGTTGGGGAGGGAGCCATATCCAGAGGCTTCTTCATTCACTGAGCCCCTCCCTATTCCATTCCATCTCCCCCTTCAGCCTTGAAACTGGACTTCTCTTGGTGGCAGGGATCTGAGTATTTAATGCCTTGCTCTTGCCTCTCCCTTTTCATTATTCCTTTCTTTGATAGACGAGCTCTATCAAGAAGCTCTCAAGGCCTGTCACCCACCTGACTCACCCAATAAAACTGACACTTCCATTTCCCATCAAACACATGCCAAGAATTGCTTTCGGGGTGGAGAAGGAAGTAAATCTGATTAGGTAAAGATGAAGTTTTCTCTAGCATAAAGGGTTGGTGAGAAAAAAGGCAAGTTATGCCCATACATGAATACAGCCTGTTTGTCATATATATGTTAAATACCAAGGTAATCTTGGTCCCTTTTGCAAACCAACGGCTGATTAATAATTCAAACAAATGCTGCTCAGTTGCATCTCTATCACCACTGGCCACCACCTCGTTTATCCTGACACCTCCTAAAAGGACCGTGGCCACTTCTTTCCCCTGGATGCCTCCTTCCTTTACAGCTGGTGTCATCCTCCAATCTTTCCTCCACTCTGGCCATCAGAGTGGCTTTCCTAAAGCATAGTCTTGTAAGACTTTTTTAAAAGTGTTTTGTGTAGTTAATTCTTTTATTTCTTTTTCCTTAATGGCTTCTTCGTTTCCTATCTTGTTGGGAAGACTTCCTGCATGATGAAGTTATATGAATATTTTCCTTTATTATCATCCATACACTTATAATTTGGGCCTTTTGTTTATTTGTAATAGGTTATCACTCTGTCACCCAGGCTGGAGTGCAGCGTCACAATCATAGCTCGCTGCAGCCTCAAACTCCTGAGCTCAAGTGATCCTCCCACCTCAGCCTCCCTGGTAGCTGGGACCACAGGTGCACACCACCACATTGGCTAATTTTTGTATTTTTTTGTAGAGATGGGGTCTCCCTATGTTTTTCAGGTTGGTCTTGAACCCTGGGCTCAAGCAATCTGCCTGCCTCAGCCTCCTGAATTGCTGGGATTATAGGCATGAGCCACTGTGCCTGGCCTTTATAGCTTTAAAAAACAACTCTTTCAATTCATTTGGAAGTCATTTTTGTATATGGTATGAGGTAGGGATTTAACTTAAAAGTCTTCCAAATGAATAGTCATTTTCCCAACCCTTTTAAACCCAGAATTTGTCCTTTGTCATATTTTCAGTCCCTAAATATACTTGGAGAAATGACTGGGCCCTCTGTTTTGTTTCACTTATCTGTTTACCCCAGGAGTACAGGGTTTAATTACTGTAGCTTCAGCATGGGTTCAAAATCTGGTCAAGCCCCAACCCCCTTTCTCTTTCTGAAGCTATTTTGACAATTTTTGCAGGTTGATTTGTTTTTCATGTGAACACCAGATTCATACAGTCCAATTTCAAAACAATAAAGATTTTATCTAGTTTTAAAAGAAATGACACAACCCAAACTGAGAACCTTGTTGGGATTCCGAATGGAAAAGAATACATCTATTAATCCTTGAAGGCTTTGCCAACTGTGATAATAATGATCTTGAAGATCATTTCTCTTCATTCACTCAGGACTTGATTTATGTTCTTCAGGTACATTTCATCATTTTTGTCCTAGAGAGCTAGTGCTTTTCTTATTAAACTTATTTCTAAGTATTTTATGGTTAGCTCACCAAGATTAGGAAATTGGAATGTGGCAGGGCTGGGGAAAGCAGAGCAAAATCAATCACACATGACAACCAAGTATCTAGAAAGCACTTACTCTAGGGGGGCAGTGGCCACACCAGTTTTCAAGCCAGAGTCACAGAAATTTCTGGAGTTGTACTCAGCTCTAAGTAAGATGTTCTCCTAGATTCCCTTCTAGCTCACACTTGCTGTTATACTACACTTAGGGTATCAGGAATCATCTGGAACTTGCCAGATTGATGATGGCATTAGGGGTGATTGCTCCCCTGCCTCCTCAACTCCACTACCTTCTTATAGAAACTGGTAGCCTGTCTAGAACTCCTGTGTCTCTTTTAAGACTTAAAGTACCAAATGACAACAGCATTGGCTGGGGCAACTTGAAGAGGTATGAGGGGTATTTGAGGATGCGGCTGGCATTCCTGGACCCCTCCACTTTTGCTGATTATGTCTACACGCCAGTCTCCTGCCCCATCTCCTGCACCCCCTACAAAGGAGGAGATTGTTCTCTGGTTTCTGGCTGACCTTGAGGGATTATTCACAAACACAGGGATGACATTCACATCTCGCCACCAGCATGGTCTCTGGGACCCAGCTGCAATGTTAAATGAGAGGGCAGCCTGGAACCTGGGAGGATGGGATCTTCGGGTCTGCTTCTGCCTGTGCCTGGAGGGCTGGGCCTCCAGGATGGGTCCTGACTCTGTATCATGGTCCACTCCTCACACCAAATGTGTTCTAGATACTGGGTGACCCCAATCCCACCAGAAGACGGGGCAGTGGCAATTTTTCCAATGATCTCAGGGTGGAGATTTCTACCTCTGATCTTCGGGGTGGAAATCCATGAGATCACTTTTCTTTTTTTTTCCAGGCCTTCAATACTGGGCCTCTATCCTGCCCACGTGGTTGGTGGGGCAGATTCGTGGCTCTCCTCAACACCTTCATGGATTAACAAACAGTCTCATGCTCAGTAAATGGAAAGTCCCGTCCAGTCTAAGTCAGAGCTTCAGTCTTTTTTTTTTTTTTTTTTGAGACGTAGTCACGCACTGTCGCCCAGGCTGGAGTGCAGTGGCACGATCTCGGCTCACTGCAACCTCTGCCCCTCCAGGTTTAAGCAATTCTCTGCCTCAGCCTCCGGAGTAGCTGGGATTACAGGCACGTGCCACCATGCCCAGCTAATTTTTTGTATTTTTAGTAGAGACGGGGTTTCACCATCTTGGTCAGTCTGGTCTTGAACTCCTGACCTCGTGATCCACCTGCCTTAGCCTCCCAAAGTGCTGGGATTACAGGCATGAGCCACAGCGCCCGGCCAGAGCTTCAGTCTCTTATCCCATGTACACCCTCTTCCCCACTCCACGGCTCCTGCTAGGGTGGGCAGCTGTCATGGGGAGGGCCTGGGCTGTGGTTTCTGCTGCATTCTTCCTTTTTCCTTCTTCCCCCATGAGGCTTGGAGTTTCTCCTCTGGCGTGTGCCTTTGATGTCTGGCTTTGGGCCTTTCCCCATTGGGAACCCCTAGCATGAGTCTCTGGCCCTGGCCAGGTGCCTTCAGCTAAGGGCCTGTGACTGCTCCCATCCTGGGCTCCTCTCTAGGGAGGGCCTCAGGTGGCTCCTGGTGGTCTCTCACCCTCATAGGAAATGTCCTTTCAAGATGACCCACTCATGGCTTCTTTTCATGGCTGTCCACCATGACTCACTTTCCCCTCCATGCCTGAAGATGGCCACCCCGAGGGCAGCTCTGGCCACCCCTCATTTAGGCAGTGCAGGCAGGGGTCAGCACCAGGCTCTGCATCCTCCAAAACTCTAAAATCTCCTGCAGACCCTCAGAGATGCTTCTGAGGACCCCCTCACCTGGCCTGAGATGCGAGTGAGAAGAACACCTCTCTCTTCACTGTCAACACAAGTAAATAACAAGTATTGGTGAGGATGTGGAGAAACCAGAACCCTTGTACACTGTTGGTGGGAAGGCAAAATGGTGCAGCCACATTGGAAAACACTTTGGCAGTTTAGCAGATGGATGATCCATCCATCCATCAATCCATCCATCCATCCATCCATCCATCCCTCTGTCTATCCATTGATCCATCCATCAATCCATCCCTCCATCCATCCATCCATCCACCCATTCATCCGTCTGTCCATCCATCCATCCATCCATCCACCCATCCATCCTTCTGTCTGTCCATCCATCCATCCATCTGTCCATCTATTCATCTGTCCACTCATCTGTCCATCCATCCATCCATCCACCCACCCATCATCCTTCCACCCATCCATCCTTCCATCTATCTGTCCATTCGTCTGTCCACCCATCTGTCCATCCGTGCATCCATCCATCCATCCATCCATCCGTCCGTCCGTCCATCTGTCCATCCATTCATCTGTCCACCCATCTGTCCATCCATCCACCTGTCTGTCCATCCGTCCATCTGTCCATCCATCCATCCATCCATCCATCCATCCATCCATCCATCCTTCCATCCATCTGTCTGTCCATTCATCTGTCCATCCATCCATCCATCCATCCATCCATCCATCCACTCACCCATCCATCCACACTCACTGAGCACCTGCTACATCCTGCTCAGAGTCTGGTGGGAAGACAGATGTGTAAACAGACAATGACAACTCAACATCCAGGGCCATGATGGAGAATCATTTCCCACTCTAGGTTCTGAAAGCAGTAGTCCAGTACCCTTTTCCTGCTCTGGGCTGTGTCTCCGTGTAGCTGATATGACTCTGATGATGTCATCCTCTAGACCTCAGTTGCTCTTCTGGAGTTACAAGGAAGCAGAAGAAATTCATTAGGTGCCCCGAACTTGAGGGCAGGGCCCAGACCAGGGCACTCCTGGTCCGGGTAAGCCCTGGCTTCCTCCCTGACCAGCTGTGTGACCTCAAGTCTGTCACTGCCCCCACCCCCGACACCCGTCCCCACAGCCCCCACCATGAAGAGACTGGGCTGGCTGCTTTCCAAGATCACTCTGAATTCTTGTCTGGGAGCTAAGATATTTCTGTCATGTGCGGAGCAGGCTGTCCTGCTTCCCAAGCCCAGGGCATTTTGTACCTCTGTGTTTCCTCCTGCCCTACTGCACCCTCCCACCTGCACTGGGCCATAGCATGTACTCAGCCCTCCCCTAAATGTTGCACACTCATGCTCTGAATCCCAGCTCAGAAGTCATCTCCTGGGTGGGTTCCCTCAGTGCCAGCAGAACCCCTGCCCTGTGTCCCAGTCATGGAATATGCCCCTGATGTAGCCCTTATTCCATCTCATGCTGGCCCTTTTGGCAATGGAGTCTGTGGGGCACCAGGACAAGCCTGAGGGGTTTGCCAGAACGTGAGGCTCCGTCCTTGCAGGTGCCCCAGGACTTTTGGCTGCTCTGTGACCCCCTGGGTCCTCAGCCCTCTTTGAGGCCGTGTGTGGCCATGTGAGGCCCCAGACCCTGTGACAGAGGCCTCCCCACACCTCCTGAGTAGAAAGAGCGGAACAATAACAGGGCAGATGCGGCGCCTTTGCCCTTCAACCCTGGGGCTGTGTTTTGCAAAGGACCAGAAGGATCAGAAGGGTCTGAAGGGTCTGAAGAGAACCGAGCCCCAAATGCCCCACACCTGGCATCAAGGAGGTGACTAGGAGGCTCCTAAGAGTGCTGAATCACTAGCTTCCCTGGTTGGGCCTGGCTGAGGGAGGCAGGGGTTGTTGGCAGTAAGGAGGGAGGGAACAAGGAGGCATCTACAGGGAATGCCACCCAAGACCCAAGATTTGGCCTGCCCTGGGCCCTGGGGAGGGAGCAGCTACACCAGAGCATGGCCTTCAACCCTCCCCTGGCCGCTGCTCCCCTCCAGCGTGTATGTGCTTTGGGTGGGAGGAGCAAGGTCACTGTCTTCCTTGCTGGGGTGGCTGGGAGGGAATGTGCCCTCTCTGTAGACACCAGGCAGCCAGAGAGACCCTGCTGGGTGGGAATGGTCTGGATGCAGCATAACCTGCAGTCTCACGAGGAAGAGCTCACAGACAGAGTGTAGGTGCACACAGCCAGAAGCCAGGGGCAGATGTGCAGGATGTTTACGTGCCCTGTCTCTTGCTCTGCTGCCCATGTCCCTCACTGGCCCCATGGCTCTGAGGCCCAGAGAATGCAGTGCAGGGACTCTCAGTACTGCTGAGTGCCTAATGCCTACTATATGTAACCCAGCACTGGGTGCCTTGGGGCCTCCAAAGCAAGGCCCCGTGACCCTGTTCTGGAGCTCACAGCCACGACTGAGGGCTGGGATGAGGGGCAGGCTGGTATATAATGACAGTGACCAGCCGAGGGTCTCCAGGCCCTGCAGGAGCCTCAGCTGAGGAGCTCAGAACACAGAGTAAGGGTCCCGCAGGTAACAAAGTTGGGGCTCCCCATTCTCACCCCCAATATGTGTTTATCAAGCACGCCACAGTGGGGCCAGCACTGCAGTGAACAATCACACACACGTGTGACGTCACCCTCTAGAAAGGACGGAGAAGAGAGGGAGTGATCAGCCCTGGGCAGCCAGGGAAGGACCCTCTGAAGAAGTGACAGGCAAGCTGTGGGTGGTGGGGACCTGGGAGGGCAGGGAAGAGGGACAAGAGGCTAGACCACAGCTGGGGATCAGTGACGTGGGGTTTCATGGGTCGTGCGAATGATGAGGGATCTTATCCTGGAGTTTGCTAAGTGCCCAGTGCCAGGCCAGCCTCTCGGGCAAGTGACCTGTGTAGCTGCACCAGCCCCTGGGTCAGTAGGGCTCTCTCAGGGTTCAAAGCTCTGCTACCACCATCTATCTTTCTTTCTTTCTTTTCTTTTCTTTTTTTTTTTTTTTGAGATAGAGTCTCACTCTGTTGCCCAAGCTGGAGTGCAGTGGTGCGATTTTGACTCACTGCAACCTCCACCTCCCGAGTTCAAGTGATTCTCCTGCCTCAGCCTCCCAGGTAGCTGGGATTACAGGTGTGCACCACCATGCCCGGCTAATTTGTTTTGTATTTTTAGTAGAGACAGGGTTTTGCCATGTTGACCAGGCTGGTCTTGAACTCCTGACCCCAGGTGATCCACTCGCCTTGACCTCCCAAAGTGCTGGGATTATAGGCATGAGCCACCGTGCCCAGCCCTGCCGTCACCATCTAGATGCTCTTTAATAACTTTGAACAAGGCGTCCTGCATTTTCACTTTGCACTGAGCCCCTCAGGTCCTTCCCACACAGCTGCTGCTCAGGAGCCCAAGTCTGGCCATCCCCTCGTCTTCCTGACCTCATGTGAGGGAGGAGGGAGGGGGCTGCCTTCTCCACCAGGCGGGCGTGGAAGTTTGCCAGCCTCAGATTTTCAATTAATTGCCCACGCACCTGGAAGATAATTGCCAGGACTGTTTGCCTCCATGTGGGCCTCAAGGTCAGTTGCCTGGGCAGTCTTGTTAGGGAGGAGGAGATAAAGGGGGCTCTGGCCTCTGTTTCTCGTGGAGGTGCTGCCTGGGGTGCCCATCGCAGGTGAACAGGGTGTGTGTGCCTGGGCAGGGTCGGGGCATGAACTTTTCAAGCCAGGACAATGTCAGAGCCTGGGCCACATTCTATTGAGCATGGCTTCCCTGGGACCCTGTAGCTGGTCAATGTGGACATTGGCAATGAAATGCCAGAGACCTTGAATGACAACTAGAACAGCCCTGCTGTGAACTAGTCAGAAAGTCAGATGTTCCTGCTCTGACACTCACAGCTGTGTGGCGGGGGAAATTGAAAATAACTCTAGCCCCAATTTTCCCATCTACGCAGTGGGTACAACTTCATCCATCTCCAGGGTGGTGTGCAAGAGGGCTTTGTGATCACCCTGGTGGGCTGTGTGTCAGCCCCCTGCACATTTCTTTGTTCAGTCTCTGCCTCCAGAGTTCAGTCTCTGCCTCTAGAGAGAAGCACTGTTTTCGCAAAAGGCTGCAGATGTGGGGGCCCCTGCACCTGGTGCAGAGAAAGCATTTAATCAACATTGGTTAGACCAAGGGTCCCTAACTGGTCCATGGCCTGTTAGGAACTGGAGATGAATGGTGGGTGAGGGAGCCAAGCTTCATCTGTATTTACAGCCACTCCCCATCACTCGCATGACTGCCTGAGCTCCACCTCCTGTCAGATCAGCCGCAGCATTAGACACTCATAGGAGTGCAAACCTTACTGTGAACTGCGTATGTGAGGGATCTAGGTTGCACACTCCTTATGAGAATCTAATGCCTGATGATCTGTCAGTGTCTCCCATCACCCTAAGATGATGGGACCATCTGGTTACAGGAAAATAAGCTCAGGGCTCCCACTGATTCTACATGATGGTGAGTTGTAGAATTATTTCATTATATAATGTAATAATAATGGAAATAAAGTGCATGATAAATGTAATGCACTTGAATCATCCTGAAACCATGCCCCCAACCCCTGGTCCAGGGAAGAATTGTCTTCCGTGAAACTGGTCCCTGGTGCCAAAAAGGTTGGGAACTGCTGGGTTAAATGAGGGGAGGAAGGAAAGGCTGACTGATGTGTACTCCAGGAGGGCAACCCAGACTCAAGGTTGCCTGGCTCAGGCAAGGCCATGGCCAGCCGCAGAGGGAGGGAGGGAGAGAGGGAGGAAGATGGGGCAGGAATGTCAAGGGGAAGAGAAGGAGTTGGCCAGTGCTCAGGAGCAAGCGATAAGTAAGCAGGGCCGAGGATTAGGAAAACACTGAGCGGAAGGAGGCGTGGAGGGACCGTTGCAATCAGATGGGAAACCAGATTAGATGCTGAATCAATGGAAAAGATCCCCACCGGATCAAAGGCGCTTCTGGGGAAATGTGAAAAGCTATTCAGGGTCAGGAGGCAGGCCCCAGAGGAGGGGCCCAGGCAGCCCAGCCAGCAGCCAGGGAGTCTGTGGAGCCTGGGGAATGGGGCAAGAGAGAGCCAGCCTCGGTGCCCGTTACACCCACGGGCCCGAGGTAGCCACTCACAGGCTGTTTGGGGCCAGACTTCCCAGATTCTGGGACACCTGGGCATTGGAGGCTCTTGGCTGGTGGAAATGGCAGAGATCGGAGGGGGCGGGAACAGACTGGTCTTTATTCCTATTCCAGGGATAGAGCCACCTGCATGAGCTTTTTGGGTACCTCGGGAACTTCCCCTCCAGGTTGCAAGCTGTACGCTCTGCTAGTCTGTGGGGACTGCACCCTGTCTCCAGAACCCAGGAGGGGCTGCATTTGGCCCTCATACATCTTTGCTGGTGGCATTGTGGGCTTTGGTGCCATATAACCCCAGAGAGGCTGTGCCCACCAGGCAAGGAAGGCACCTTTATCCGTCACTGAGTGTGGGCCCAGGCCTGGTCCTTGGAGCTCTCTAAGCATCCTCCCCAACCACATCAGTGCTGGGCCCGAGCACAGGAGCCAAGCACTTCAGGGCTGCAGAAGCAGCATGGGCTGTGTTTCTCAAAAAGGATTCCAGGGAATGCTGGTCCCATAAGACAGTCCAGAAATAGAACTTAGGAGGTTAAATCAGTTTGAGAAACCCAGCTTGCTCTCTCCTCTCAGAGAGACAGAATAAAAGCCCCAGCAAGTTCTCTAAAGACTTTGCTTCATCCTGTGGTCCCCAAACTCCCTTGATCCTGTTAACATCCAGTGGAACTGGAATACACTTTGGAAAGTGACGACCAAGCTTGCCACGCTCTCTCTGCACTAAGCGGGCGCCTGTGGTGAATGAGCTTGGTTTTCTGGCCCTCGAGCTCGCGAATGGGTTTTGTTTGGCAGATGGGTGTGTGACGTCCACCTCAAATGCAGCTTCCACGTTCCCCTTCTGCCACATGCCTGGGGGGCTTCACAGGGGAGGCGTGCTGAGAAATCTCCCTGCTATGAGGCATTGATGGGCATCTGTTCCCTGGGGTGGGGGCCTCTTTCTGCCTGTGTGGTGGGAAGGAAAATGGCTAGGCCTCCCAGAGTGTTGGGCTCTATCCTGGCCTTAGGCTCGGGGTCCCACCCAGCTTCCCTGAGACCGCAGAGGGAGCTTCTTCAGGCCGATGGTCCTGGGAGGCTGGGGCCATGGGGGTCCCCTCGTCCTGCCTAGGAAGAGAGTAAAGGAAGGTGGCCCAGGGAGGCCCTCTGGGCCTAGCAACAGTAGCCACACCACTGCTTCTCATGTACAGAGGAGGCCAGGAAATGAGAGGTCTGGGCACAGAGTGGCCTTCTAGATGCCCAATCTCAGAGCAGGGAGTGACCGGGGGCACACCAGAGGCTGAGAGGGCCCAGGCCAGTCGGGAGCCATAGTGGCCTGGATGGGGCTCAGCACAGGGGGCCGGCAGGGGAGAGAGAGGTCCAGTGGGTCAGAGTTGGGGTGTAGGCAGCGTGCAAGGGGATGTGGGAAGGGATGGGGTCAAGGAGCTTTGGAGTTGAGCTCCGAATGTGCCTTGGAGCCCTGAAGGCTGCTCCTGGGAAGGGAACCTGATTCATCTCTGTGAGTTTCAGGCAGAACCCAGACCTATAATGAGCAAGGTTACAGTAGCCAGGGGTCCAGAGTGAGTGGTGAGCTCCCCACTCCTGGAGCTGGGCCCTGCTGGCTGCCAGCCAGTCAGAGGCAGCATGTGGTCTCGATGGCTGAGATTATGGACGTTGTAATCTTCATGCATTCATTCA
Source organism: Pan troglodytes (assembly GCF_028858775.2). NCBI lineage: Eukaryota > Metazoa > Chordata > Mammalia > Primates > Hominidae > Pan > Pan troglodytes. The sequence goes on from NC_072407.2 coordinate 71,324,748, forward strand.
GCACCTGCTGCATGCAAAGCACAGTTCTGGGTTTGAAGCCCAGCTCTTCCACTTCCTTGCTGTGTGACCTTGGGCAAGCCACTTAACCTCTCTGAGCCCTTTCCCTTTCCTTTAAAATGTCTGCACTTTTCATTTCTTGGCCAGGTGGAAAAGACTGAGTCTGAAAACTGGGGCCTCAGACAACCCTCAAGGAGTGTGGGAATTTCAGGCCCCCAAGAGGAACCGCCTGTCCTGGTCACCGATAGGGCTGAGTGGAGGTGTGGGGGTGTAGGCCTTTCCTTCCAGCTCGCCTCCAGGCCCCAGCTGTACTGTCTCAGCCTTCATGTGACCCCAGAAACTTCCAGAAGAGTGGCCCTTGGAGGCCCTCCCAACCTCTGGTGGGCCTGGTGCTCCCTCCCACACCCACATGAGCCTGGGAAACAGCTCTGTGGGCTCTGTGACTCGAGGTGGTGTGAGGAGCCCTGGGTGGGCTTGGTTTGTTGAGTCCGAGTGTGGAATGGGAGCACACAGGGCCTCCAGGGGAGCTGGAGCTGCAGGCCTGGGGCTGGGGGAACCCTGCGGCCTGGGCCCCTCCACAGTGGCTGTCCAGCGTGGGAATGCTCTGGTCCTGGCTTCGTGTGCTCCGGCAGATTGACAAGGTCTGGGGCCCACGCACTGACTCTCAGGGGAGCGATTGACGGCTTGTCGGTGGGGAGTAGGCGGCCCAGGCAGGCTGTGCTGGGAACGGCGAGCCCCCCAACTCCTCCAGGCCCCTCCCTCTCCTCCCAGGCCTGTCCCAGGCCTCTGAGTTAGGGTACTGGAGGGAGTCCCACAGGGACCCCATGGTGGCCCTGAGATGGCAGCAGCATTGTGAGCAGAGGTCAGTGCTGGCCAAATGTCCTGCGAGCAGAGGAGTCTGGAGAAGGGGACGGGGCTCTCTCTGAAAAGACCAGAAGCCTGGAGAAGAGGATGTGGCTCTCTCTGAAGGCACCTGGGTCCCCTCAGCCTACCTGGGTCCCCTCCTCCCAGGGGCTGCCCCCTTTCCTCCCATCCCATGCTCGGTGGGAGTTGCTCCCAGGCCCTGGCTCTGGGGCTTGCTTGCCAGGTCGTGGTTCCTACATCCTTTCCATGTCCTCTGCAGCCTCTCCAAGCCAGGCCCAGGATCCCCTAGACTCCTGTCCTGTAAAAATCGCCAAGTCTGGCCAGTAGTCATGGCTCGCGTCTGTAATCCCAGCACTTTGGGAGACCGAGGCAGGCAGATCACTTGAGGTCAGGAGTTTGAGACCAGCCTGGCCAACATGGTGAAACCCTGTCTGTACTAAAACTACAAAAATTAGCCGGGCATGGTGGCAGATACCTGTAATCCCAGATACTCGGGTGGCTGAGGCAGGAGAATCGCTTGAACCTGGGAAGTGGTGGTTGCAGTGAGCCAAGATCACACCACTGTACTCCAGCCTGGGTGACAGAGTGAGACTCCAGCTCAAAAAAAAAATAATAAAATAAAAAAATTCGCCAAATCCCTCACCCATGCCAGCCTCCCAGATGGGCTCCAGGTGGAGACAGAAACATGATATCCAGAGAGTGGCAGGGCTCGAGCAAGCTCACGTCCATTGGGACACCTTTAGCCAGGGAGATTCAGGCCCAGATGAACTGAGCTTATTCTCTTTGCTTCGCTGCCTTTCCCTTCCGGGCTGGGATGACTCAGTTTCTGGGGCCAGAATCTCAGTCCACTGGAGTCCGAAGGGCCTTGGGTGATGGTCCCAGCCAGTGGGGTCCAGAGATCCCTGGGGCTCTGAGTGGGGTGTGTCAGGGACTGTGACCAGGGGCTGGGGAGGCTCCATCTGGCTGCTTCAAAGTAACTCCAAGATTCTCTGCCATGTATTTCCACTCCAGTCTGACTGCTGCTCATAGCAGAGATCAGATACTGGCAGTGCCACCTCCCCGATCACATGGCAGGCCAGTGTCAGATCTGGGGACGTCCCCAGGCCCTTGTCTTTGCCCAGAGCTCTCCCCTGGCTTCTTTAGTGGGGTGGGAAAAGGAGCTACTGGTCTACCTGTAGCTGCCCTGACTGAGAGGGAGGAGGGAAGAATGGCAGGGGCTATGCTGTTAGCTGTGATGTAGGAGCCCTGGCTTGGCACTGAGGGAGGAGAGAAAGGAGCAGCCTCCACAGCTTGGCCAGGGTCCTGCTTGGGCCACCACCACTCCTTCCACCTGCCACAGAGCTGTTTCACAGCAGCAAGGACACAGGCTCCGTGAGGTGACCTGACAGTCTTCAGGCAACGTCCACACCACAGAGCTGATATGGTTGACCCTTTAGTATGGGTGCTCTCCCTCTCAGTTTGGCCTAGGCTTTGGATGTTTGAGAGTCTCTTCTCCAACTAGAGTTAGATTGGAAGGAGAGCCACCCATCCACTCACCCACTTAACTTCTCATCCATCTCGCCATTCATCTTTCTAGCCTTCATTACAACCATCTTTGTAGCCATCCACATGTCCATCTGTTCATTGATCCATTCATTTACTTGTTTATCTATTCCTCTATCCAACTGTTAGTTATTCATTCAAAGCCCTTTCTAACCATCCATCTACATGTCCACCCACTCATTTATTCATCTTCCATCCACCGATTTACCTATTCATCCAGCCACCCATCCATCCATCCATCCATCCATCCATCCATCCATCCATCCAGTTACCCATCACTCCTTCAATCATCCATCCATTCTACCTATCTGTGTTTACCTTTCTAGTCCTCACACATTCACTCATCCACGCATCCAACCATTTATCCATCATTCATCTACTCATCCACCTGTTAGTCCATGTACCAGTCTATCTGCTTATCGGTCATCCTTCTAACCACCTATCCATCTATCCATCCTGCCATCTTCCCACCCCACTCATAAATGTGGCACTCTGTCCATCCATCTGCCCACCTGTCCCACTGTCCATTCACCTATCCATTCATTGATCCAGCCAAGCATCTATGGACAGATGCCACGAGGCTACCATTATTCATCGCAGAGCCCAGAGTAACGCTGTGTCTTGGATTATATGACTGCTCTTACTTGGTAGATGAAAACACTGAGATGAAATACAGGGGCAGCATACTTATTGGGAATAACTACTTAGGGTCAGAGAAACCTGAGTTCAAATCCTGACTCTATCATCCCATTAGCTCTGTGGCCTTGGATCAGTCATTTACTTCTCTGTGCCTCAGTTTCTTCCTGTGTAAAACAAGAATAGGAACATCTAGAATGTTATGGAAATTAAAGCTAAAACATGTATTATATTTCTTTACAACAAAATAAGTCTTTACTGAGTTTGACTTTCTGGAGGAATGGTTGTTACAGGTGGGGCTGTGCCCATGGCTGGCTCCTGGAGACTCCTGGGCTCTGGCCCTGGCTGTGCAGATGGCCATTTGTCCTTCCTGTGCAGCTGACCAGTGCCAACAGCAGGGAGGCCTCTGGGGCCATCAGTGCCATCTGACGCTCGCTGCTCAGATATGGCCGTAGCCTGCAAGGGAAGTCTGGTCTCCCCCGCCCAAAGCTGGTGGCTGCAACCTGAGCCTGCAACCCAGAGGCCTTTGGCCCATGCTCCCAGGACGCAGAGTTTCCTTTGGCCCCTTCTGCCGGTGCACCCCCACCCAAGCCCAGCTCCTGGGCACAGGATGTGTATGCACTTGGAGCAGAACAGAAATCAGAGCTGGAGGCCTCTGAGCTGCTGTCTCTCCGCCCACCAGGTAGGCCTGTCCCTTCCCCAGGGTAGGTAAATACAGGGTTCTATTTACGTGGCAACGCACGGGGCAGCCAGCGGTGGCAGGTCGGTGGCTTATGCAATGGCAGTGTGGCGCTTGGCAGCTCTGGGGTGCCGTGGGAAAGGGAGGTCTCCCTCATGATGTGACTTGTACCCTGGTCCTGCCCTTGGGGGTGACACCCCGTTTGGATCTGGTTGCCCCAGACAGCCCAGGCAGGCAAGAACACCTGGGCACAAGGCCTCCCCTGTTGCTTGTCGGCTGGGCTCCAGCCCTTCCTGCAGGACTTTGGGGAGATACGTATTATCAGTTGCAGCATCCACAGGGACCTCCACCTCTAAGAACTCACCAGGTGCCAACACAGCTTCCACGCTTTGTCTCACTTCACCCTCCCTTTGTAGACGGGGAGACACAGAGAAGGGTCTCAGTGTGCATAGTCTCACTCTGCAACCATGCTCTAGGGCTGAAGCCACTGCTCTGGGCCAATTGTCCTCAGCCTGGCCAGGGCTCTGCCTGGGTGCGCCATGGCTTTCCCAAGTCCCCTCCTCCTGGAGGATAGTGGGGCAGCCGAATGCCAGGCAGCAAAGGACCCTCTCCCCACTTTCGCCATCCCAAGGCTCTAGCGGCTAAAAACATCCCCCACCCTGAACTGCTCTGCCAGCTTGAGGCTACCCCCTCTGGAAAGCCCTCCCTGACCTCCAAGTCCCAAGGTTGAGGCTCCCATGAGACCCTGAGCCCACCTCTCTGGACTTCAGTCTCCTCTCTGCCACAGGAGAATAATGGCTTTGAACTTGGAGCCGTCTCGCAGGTGAAAGGAGAAAATCATTGCAAAACTGCTCAGTATCCCACAGGCAGGAAGGGCTCAGCACCCGAAGTGTTCAAGCTATGTCCTGTGGCAGATGGATGCTTCTACATCACCCGTCCTTGTCAGAAAGCCCTTCTGCAGGCAGCAGCTGCGTCTTGCTTCCCTTTGGTCCCTTTCTTGATGCAGGTCCACTACTGTGGAGAGAAGGGAAAAGCCACTGGGCACCAGGTGGGTGGATGGGTGGACAATTGGAAGAATATTTGGACACGTGATCTGATGGCAGGAATTGAGGAAGGAGGGAGGGAAGGAGGACAGCAAGGCAGGGAAGGGAGAGGAGAAGAGAAAGCACCAGCCTTATAGCTCGGTCTACCCTGCAGTCCCTGGAGCCAGTCTGGGGCTATCCCAGCTCACCACACAGTTGCTGCCTGGCTACCCCTCTCTGTGTCTAGTTTTAATTTTTCATCTATCAAAGGGAACATAGCTGAACTAGCCCACTCTGTAGTGCCCTTGTGAGGATTAAACAAAGGAATCATGCAGGAGGACTGTCATGGTACAAGGCTCTCAGTAAGTGACACTTGAGTGTCCTTCCTCCCCAAGCAAGCCGGCTCCAGTTCCCAGCGAGGCCAGGTAGCTGCACGGCCATTCCTGCACTGGGCGTTCCCCCTGCCCGCCTCCCACGCTAGCCCTCCCCACTTGCTTGTTAAAATCCCCTGGATCAGTGCCTCTCCCAGGTATGTCCTGGTTATGTAATCACCGCCCGAGCAGTTACACACCAACTTGAGCTCTTTGCTGGCTCCTGTTTACTCTTTGGCTCAGGGGAGAGTTCCATTCAGAAGAAATTGCTATTGCTTCTCAGCCTTCCCATGGGAAAGCAGCATTAGGGAGGGGTTCAGTGAGCCAGCAGGAGTGAGGGGAGTGGAGGCAGGGGAGGAGTTGGGGGGAGCAGGCCCTCACACAGCTCAGGGCTTGCTCCATACGCACAGCTTGCCAGCTACTTTATCTCTTTAAAAACAAAAGTCTCAAAGAATTTTTTCACATGACCTCATTTTCTGATATACCTGAATATGGTTAAGAGAAAGGTGGACGATGACCTCATCCCATTCCCTATTCATGACTTGTTACCGTGTTTTGTTGCCCTTGCATTCATTCATGTGTGTTTGCATGCATCTATATACACATCCATCAATCCATCTAGTCACCCATTGATCCATTCATCTATTCATCCATCTATCCATACATTTATCCATCCATCTAGCCATCCACCTACATATTTATCCATCCACCCACATCTCCATCCATCTATCCATCCATCCATCCATCCACCCACCTATACACTCATCCATCCACCCATCCATGTACACATCCATCCATCCATCCATCCATCCATGTATCAATCCATTTATCCATCTATCTATCCATCCACCTATGCACCAACTCATCTACTCATCCATACACACACCCACACATCTACCCATCCATACACATACCCACCCACCCCTTCCTCCCTTCCATCACATAACATTTGTTGAGTTAATAGTAAAAGAAATAGTGGACTGGGTGTCCTATGACCTGATTTCCATTCTCAGTGCAACCCTTGTGCTGAGGCCAAGTTTGGGAGTGACATCTACCCAGGTCTGAGTCTCAGATATGCCATTTTCTCTTTTGTTCTTGGCCAAAATCTTTCCCTCTTTGAACCTCAGTATCCTCATCTGCAAAACAGGGCGATAAGGATTCTTGTCTTATTATTGGAAGGACATAAAAATAATGTAGACTTGGGAGTTCCTGGAATCATGTGAGCCTCCCGTGGGGACTCTTCAGGTCCTGTGCTTTGGGTGGAGGTGCCAAGATGGTGCAAGAGGAAGCCCTTGCTTTGGAGCTTCCTGTGCAGTGGAGCAGAGGAAGAACCAGCCAGGACTGGTGGGGTCTGTGTTGGATGGAGGTGGAGAAGACTGAGGGGCCTAGGCCACAGAGGGGCACAGCCTCAGGATAGGTCTTGGTGGCCATGGTTGGAGGATTAGATTCAGGCTTTCAAGCAAGGTAGATAATGGCTGCATTGGTATTTTGGAAGGACCCCTCTGTCTGCTGTGGAAGAAAACTAGTAAAGAGACTTGCAGTTGCCTGACTAGACCATGAGACTGAAGAGTAGGGGGTGACACTAAACTTCACAGACACTTTTCCTCCTGAATGCTGAAACTGTGCAGGCACCAGAATCACTGATTTAGGTCTCAGGTGACCCAGATCACACTGGATCTCTGGTCCTTCTGTAATATGGCATTTGTGCCTTATCTTCCCAGCCTGTGTCCCTGGCAGACATTGCTAATCAATTGCAGCTCTCTTTCCCCAGAGCCTAAAACTGTGTGGTCTAGTACAGTAGCCACTAGCCATCATTTAAATATGGCTATTTAAATCTAAATCAATTAAAATTAAATAAAATTAACAATTCAGTTGCTCAATTGCCAGAGTCACATCATTTCAGTCTTTCTTTTTTAAATTTAGAGATAGGGTCTCACCCTGTCACCCAGGCTGGATTGCAGTGGTGCAATCATTATAGCTCATTGTAACACTGAACTTCTGGGCTCAGGCGACCCTCCAGCTTCTGCCTCTCAAGTAGCCCAGACTAGAGGTGGGCATCACCAAGCACAGATAATTGTTTATTTTTTGTAGAGTTGGGGGTCTCACTATGTTGCTCAGGCTGGTCTTCAACCCCTGGTCTGAAGCTATCCTCCCACCTCAGCCCCCTGAGTAGCTGGGGCCACAGATGTGAGCTACTGTGCCCAGCCTACAGCCACATTTCAAGTGCTACTATAGCTATTGGGTACCAGATGGGATGGAGCAGGTACAGAGCATTTCTATTGTCAGAAGAGTTCTGTTGGTCTGTGCTGACCTCAGCCAGGTCCCATAGCCAATTCTGGGTCAGTGAGGAGCTGGGAAGGATGATAAGCAGCCTCTGCGCCTCTCTGGGCTAAGCAGTGGTGAATTTAGCCCAACTTGATGCCCCCCGTGCTCATATCTCATGGCAGTTTTTCTTTCTGCCTGAATTTTGCATGTAAAATCAGACTTAAAAAAGCAAAGTCCTTCTGGGCTGACCCTTCTCAAGTTCACTTTCTTTTTGTCTCTCAAGAAAAAATTTTTTAAAAAAAGGAAGTAGGAAAAGCCCAGCTTTGCCATGGGCCATAGATGTCACTGCGAGTGTCATTTCAGTCCTGAGCTCACCTGGCCTCTCCAGCCTCCGGAGGCTGCATGCTTCTGTTTTTACGTCTATTTTTAGTGCCCCTGGGTGAATGTCATTGCCGCCAGAGGCTGACATTTCATACTGTGGGAATCTTGACCTGCTGCTGTTCCGTTGTCAGTTGAATCTGCTTTGTTATGCCCCAGAAGGAAAGAACAATGATCATTAATAATCGGCAACTTCTGGAAAATCGGAAATGGAACCTCTGTGATCCGAGGCTGCCCTTAACCCCAGCTGTGCTGCCTGCAGCGAGCACCACATGGCTGGTCTCCAGAAGGCTCCACAGTTGCCAGAAGGTTACACCCTGGGGCTGCCAGCCAGTTGATGCAGGGCAGGTGGGCAGTAGGCAGTGGGCTGGGAGAGGGCAGACCTTGACCCTCAGTCATGTGACTGGGGTGGAGGAGGCTGAGGCAGAGTGACAAGAACTTGGTGAGGAAAGTGTCCAACTGCATAGAGACTTGCGGCCCACCTCCAGAGACCAGCACAGGGGACACCCTCCGGGGGCAGGGTAGAGGACAGGTGGGAGGAGGGGAAGGTGCCCTGTTCTGGATGGGTGGGTGGGGGTCTCAACTGGGCTGGGGAGTTCGATTCAGCCAAGTGTCTGAGCCCCTGACCCTGGGTTGGGTTCCGTGCTGGGTATTGTGGGGCACAAAGGGGAATGAGAACCGGGTAAGTGGTGGGAATTAGTGGGACCCTGGAGGAGCCCTAGCCAGCTGCTGGCTCATGGGTGGAGACTCATGGCTGCAAAGCCTCACACCTGCTGGCAGGGAAGACATTGTGGGTTCCCCCAGCACAGACGACTCCTTCAACCCCTTTGGGAGTGCGGACGGAACTGGGACTGGCCTGGCCTTTAGGGAAGAGGGGCTGTGCTTGTATCTCAGGCTCAAGTCACCTTTGACAAGGGAAGCAAAGGTCCCGAGAACAATTCCTTCTTTTCACACTGGGTGACCTGGCAGGAGCTCCTGCTGGAGCTGACGGAGGTGGCGGCCCCTCCCAGGCAGCCCAAGACAAACATGCTGTAGGAAGTTCCCACGGTCCCAGGGCCTCTCGCCTGGAGCTTTTGCAGTTACCTCCCGGAGGCGGGGGCTGTGGGGGAGGGTGGGGCCTCAGGCACCCACAGGTGAGTCTGGAGTCCCAGGCCTGGGGACACACCTGCAGGGCACCTACTCTGTGCCATGCATTTTGCAAACATCATGTTACTGAATCCTTAAAATGATCTTCCTAAATTAATATTATGATCTTCATTTAGAAATCTAAGGCTTGGAGAGGTTAAGTCAGCCAGGTCTAGGGGTAGTTCAGCTCAGGCTGGAGTGTGGGGCAGGCTTCAGCCACCAGAGCCCAAGTGAGGGTCAGAGTGGAGGGCCCTGGTGTTACCTGTGCTTGCCGGCCAGCCTCTCCCACTCTGGGGTCCTGCCAAAAAACTAGTGTGGTCTCTATAGCCCTGCCACCTCTCAGATTCTAGACTTCCAGGCAGCAAGTGCTCAGGAATCACCTGTCCTCTCAGGTACGTATCTGACCAAGTCCTGCCCTCGCCAATCTCCCCAACCCCATGGGATAATTGCAGAGGAATGGGGAGTCAGGCCCACAGTCAGGGGCTTGATTCTTGTGTCCTGAGGATGGACTGGCCCTACCCACTCATTTATTCTACTGCCCACCTTGACCCCTAACAATCCATTGATCTGTCCTTCTAGCCAACATCTACCATCAATCTATCTATACTCACTTATCCATCCATCACCTTACCCACCAGCCACACATGCACACAGCATCCACCATCAATCCATCCACACACACCCATCCATCCATCAACTTACCCACCAGCTACCCATGCATGCAACATCCACCATCAATCTATCTACACTTATCCATACATCACCTTACCCACCAGCCACCCATGCACACAGCATCCACCATCAATCCATCCACACACACCCATCCATCCATCACTTACACACCAGCCACCCATGCATGCAGCATCCACCTTTAATCTATCCACATTCACCCACCCATCCATCACCTTACTCACCAGCCACCCATGCATGCAGCATCCACCATCAATCCATCCACACTCACCCATCCATGCCATCATGTTATCCACTAGCCATCCATGCATGCAACATCCACCATCAATCCATCCACACTCACCCATCCATGCATCACCTTACCCACCAGCCACCCATGCATGCAGCATCCACCATGAGTCCCTTCAGAGTCACTCATTCATGCCACCATGTTATCCACCAGCCATCCATGCACACAGCATCCACCATCAATCCATCCGCGCTCATTCATCTACCATCACATTACCCACCAGTCACCCATGCATGCAGCATCCACCATCAGTTCCTTCAGAGTCACTCATTCATGCCACCATGTTATCCACCAGCCATCCATGCATGCAGCATCCACCATCAACCCATCCATACTTACTCATCTACCATCACCTTACCCACCAGCCACCCATGCATGCAGTATCCACCATCAATCCATCCACACTCACCCGTCCATTCATCACTTTACCTGCCCAACACCCATGCATGCAGCATCCATCATCAATCCATCCACACTCATTCATCTACCATCACCTTACCCACCAGGCACCCATGCAGGCAACATCCATCCTTCATCTCACCGCCAGTCTATCTGTTCACCTGCCCAGCATCATCTATTTCTTGTCTGTCCATCCACTTAATCTTCAGGAGCCCATTTTGTTGCCCCTCTACCCACCCACTGATGTACTGTGCATCCATCACTACCCCCAATTCCTAGTGTCAGACCTCAAGTTGCAGAAAGGACACAAAGCAAGGCTGGTATTGATTTTGGGTGAAGTGACAAAAGTCAAGCTGTTTAAAAATAAATCCTTTCAGTCTTGGCTTTGCAACTGTTCAGCCAGAGACACCTGTTCTTCCTTTCCTTGGAGATAGAATGGTGTTTGGGTGGGGAAGCATGAGCTTTGGAGTCAGACCTCTGCCAGACTTGAATCATGGGTCTGTGGTTTATTAGCTGCATGAGCTTGGATGAGTTAACTGGCTTTTCTATGTCTCCTAGAGTGTAAACTGTATTACCAGCACCTCTTCGCTGAGTCACTGTAACAATGAAATGCATGCAATAAATAATATGTGTTACTGATATAATTAATGATCAGTTACAGAGACTGCATTAATTATGTCTGATTGTACTGAGGGTGAGAGGTTTATTTAGCCTGTAATTAAGGAATGCCAAATTGATGAAAAACAATCTCTTTATACAATTTTTCATTTGTTCAGGCTTTCTTTTTTCTAAATAGCATATCCTCCACCCATTTTCAATCACACATTTCTTCTTCACTTGAGCAGCACCGATAACCCCTTTTAGATAAAAGGAAAACAAAACTCCCAGTGGAGATAAAGGAAGGGCCTTTTCCTTTGTCAGCTATCCTTGAGGGGAACACGGTGTGCTCCATGTTATTTTCCCATTGGAATGTGAAAAAAGAGGTGTGAAATATTTGTTCGGATCATTTCTCATTAATGCGGCATTCCAGTAACCACAAGCGGTGTTGGCCCTTTCACCCAGGCACACCCAGGAGGGAGCGACTAGTCAGTCTGACTAATCTGTGTCTGTGGGAGTGAAAGAGTCCTTCTGGCTGAACTGGGACAAGGACAGTCATGTTTCACTGATGCAGTGTGTCTGACCACGCCAACTGCTTGCCATAGTCACGATGTGGCAGAGCATAGCCTGGTCTGAGCCGTGGCTGTTTCTGCTTCTTGCTTGGGTTCAGAGCCTGAACCCAAGGCTCTGGTGTGTTCCAGGCTCCTTGATACGTGTGGCTTTATTCCCTCTCTTGTGTGGGAGAAACAATATCCCATTTCAGAGGAGGAGACTGAGGGTCAGAGTGGATGTGGGAAACTTACTCAATGTCACACCCAGTGGACACATTTCAAGTCTATCTGACACCAACATCCAGCTCTTGCTGCCACAATCAGAAGTGCTGCCATTCACCTGGTCACCCACCCCCAAGTCCCTGGTGTGTTTCTGAGCTGGCATGTGTCTGAGAAGGATGCCTCCCATGCCCGCACACCCATAATGTTTCCAAAATGTGATTATGGCTTAATGTGAGCTTCTCAGTTGAGACCCAGGCTCAGACCGGGTACCACTTCTGTCTCCTTTCAGTACAGAACTCCCACCTGGCCTGCCCCTCTCTTCCAGAGCATCCAAATCCCAGTCTCTGGAGGCTTTTGATGCCAACAACTCTGTGTGAGTGACCTCTGGTCTCGTAGCAGAACACAGACTCCTGGCAGGAGATTTGGATGACACTAGGTGTGGTAGCTGACTCAAAATGCATCTACTGATCCTCACCTCTTGCTATTCACATCCTTGTGTAGCTTCCTCCCATCCTGAATAAGACTGAGCTTGTAACCTACAGGATATTGTGGAAAGGATGGAGTATGACTCTCTAGGCCATATCATAAAAGGCCTGTGGCTTCTGTCTTTCTTTTTTCAATTATGATGTCCATCATGTTGTGAGGACCCTCAAGCAGCCCACTAGAAAAGTCCACATAGCAAGGAACTGAGGTCTCCCGCCCACAGCTGTATGAGTGTGCCATCTTGGAAGTGGATCCCTTAGCCCCAGTTGAGCCATCAGATAAAACTGCAGCCCTGGCCAACTGAGAGTTGAGACTGTGACCTCCTGAGAGACCCTGAGCCGGAATCACCCGGCTAAGCCACTCCCAGATCCCTGGCCCACAGGAACTGCAAGAGGTAATTAATGTGTATGGCTTTCAGCTGCTGAGTTTGGGGTCATTTGGGATGAGCAACAGATCACCAATGTATGAGGTGGGAATCCTGCTTTTTGTCTTAGCAGTTGAGTAGCCTGGATCAGGTGACCCCCTGGGAGCCTCAGTTTCCTTCTCTGTCGGACAGGATAGTATTAATAATAGCTCCCTGAGAGAGCTGTGCTGAGAACTAAATGGTGTGTGCATCAGGTGCCCTGCACTGAGCCTGGCTTCCTGAAGGCCACATGATTATGCTGCAATTATTTCTGTTGCAGCCACGTTTGCCTGTGTGGGCCCGGGCTTTCCTGCCTGGGTGTCCACAACCCCCCAGCAGGACACTTTTTTACATGCCTCTCATGCCCTGATGTGCACACTCTCTCGCACATGCATGCCCACACACACACTCACACAATCACACACACAACCTCATGCACTCACCCAGCCCAGGGCTCAGCACAGTGCTTAAGGGAGCACAGTGGGCTTTAGGTCACTGCTGTAGAACCAGTGAATGAAGTGAACGGTTTCTTTTTTTTTTTTCAATTAAAAATTTTGCTGGGTGTGGTGGCTCACACCTGTAATCCCAGCTCTTTGGGAGGTCAAGGTGGGCTGATCACTTGAGGTCAGGAGTTCGAGACCAGCCTGGCCAACATGGTGAAATCCTGTCTCTACTAAAAATACGCAAATTGCCTGGGCGTGGTGACATGCACCTGTAATCCCAGCTACTTGGGAGGCTGAGGCAGGAGAATCACTTGAACCTGGGAGGCAGAGGCTGCAGTAAGCTGAGATCCTGCCACTGCACTCCAACCTGGGTGACAGAGTGAGGCTCCATCTCAAAAAAAAAGAAATTAATCATGGTAAAATATGCATAATATAATATTCACCATTTTAATCATTTATTAGTGTATGGTTCTGTGGCATTAAAGTACATTCACCCATCAGGATGCTTGTACAATCATCATTACCATTCATCTCTAGAACTTTCTCATCTTCCAAACTAGAACTCTACCCGTTAAACATTAACTCCTTCTTCCTCCTTCCTTAGCCCCGGGCACCCACCATTCTGCCTTCTGTCTCCATGAATCTGACCACTCCAGGGACCTCCTGTTAGCAGGATCCTGCAGTACCTGTCCTGCTGGGACTGGCTTATTCCTCTCAGCTCAACGTCATAGCGTGTGTTGGACTCTTCTTCCTTTCGAAGGCACAACCACGTCCGTAGTGAATGGTGTGTCCCCCAGTGTTCCCTTCCCTCCCACTGTGAGATGTTTGAGGGCAGGTATGAACTCGTGTTTGTCTGTTTCCAGCCCCTGTCTTGGAACCCGGCTCTGAGTAAGCCTGATGCAAGATGTAGTTGTGGAAGAAATGATGCAAGTCCAGCCCCTGGGGTTTGTGTTCTGGTTCTGCCATTCCTTGGGTGGGGGGCCCAGGCAGGTGGCTTGTTCTCCTCCAGTCTCCACTTCCTAGTCTATAACATCGGGATGGAGACCCATTCATGGGGCTGCCATAGGCTTCAAGCCTGGTAACCGTGCTCAGAAACAGTGGGATGCATGGGGGATGCAGAAGCTCCCTGGCTTGTCCCCTGGCTCCCTGGCTTGTCCCAAAGCAATGACACCTGTTTGTGTGACCCAAGCCTGACCCTGGTCTGCCACTCCGCAGGAGACTGGGGTGGTGGTGGTTGCCTTAGTTTCAACATGGCGGCACAGGATACTTTACCACTCATCCTCTGGGATAAGGATCCTGGGTCCCACATTCCTGGTACCTGGTAATTCCATCGATAAGCCCCTGGGGCCAAGCTGAGACGTCTTATGCCCAGGAATGCTGGGTGAAAACCACAGCCGGGGAAGAATTAGATCCAAATTCGCAAGGTGTAATTTCAGCTATGCGCTGATAACTTCTCTGGTGGCTACAGGCTCTGGAATTCCAACTATCTGCTGAGGCAAGGGCGAGGAAAGAGCACTGCAGTTGGAGTCAGGAGAGCCAGCTTTGTGCTCAGCCAAGACTGCGTGACCCCAGACAAGTCATCCGATGTGACAACATGGGCTGCAGGGGCAGAGGGCCTGGATTAAATCTCACGTCTGCCACTGGCTACTTTGGTGGCCTTGGGGACCTTGCTGAGCGTCTCTGTGCCTCAGTTTCCCCATCTGGAAAATTGGGATAATGATGGTTTCCACCCTTTCCATGGAGCTAAGTACCCCTTGAGCTTTTGTGGCTTTATTCCTCTAATACATACAGAGATGGAGAATTTGTCTTTCCATGGTGGGGAGCTTCTTGAAAGGGTTCCTTCCAAATCTCCAGTAAGCCCAGTCCCCTGAGCTCCGGACAGCTGACCTCTACCTGCATCCTCACGTGGGTGGCTCGTGGGCACCACGCACCTGGCATTCCCCCCTTGGGCTCTTGGTTTCAGCTCCACTGCCCCTCATTCCTGTCCTTGCTTCCCCCCTCAGCAAATGGCCATTGTCTACCCAGGTGCTCAGTCCAGGACCTCCCCACCCTCCTCTCCTGCACCCACACACATGGACCCAGTTCATCACCCAAGACCAGGGGTGGATCTTCCCTCTGAGGGGGTCTCTCAAATCCTTCCACCTGACTTACTCAGATGATGGCATTTTAGTTAGGCCACCACCTGAGTGAGTCTTGGGAGGGACGAGTGCTGGGACACGAATCCTGTCTGGCGCAAGGCTCAGGGGCTCCTTCCTCAAGGAGGTGGGCACGGCTCATGCTGAGCCTAGTGAGATTGCCCTGGAGGCCTGGGTGTTTCCCTGCCTCCATCCTCACCTGCTGTTGCCCATTCTGTACATGATGCCTTTTGAAGTCCTGAAATCGAGCCGCCACGGGGCCTCTCTGGACACACCTGCCCTGGCTCTCAGGCACCAGCCTCACTGCATCCCTCCTAGTGCCTCCAATGACTCAGGTCCTGCTGGCCCCAGGGCCTTTGTATGTGCTGTTCATCCTGCTGGGAGTGGCTTTGCCTCCATCCCACACTGTGGGCTCCTTCTTAATCTCAGGGTTTCCCCAGAGAGCCTCTGCACTGCTTTTCCCGGGCAGGTGAGGGGCTCTGTTCCTGCCCCTCGCTGGCCATTCCCCTCACTGACACACTTTGTCATTGTTGATTTGCTTCCCCACCTGTTCAGAGTCTGCCTCTCCCACTAGAATAAGCTCCACGAGGGCAGGGACTGTGTCCTTTGGGGTCAGCGGTGGCTCCCATGGTGGTGCTGAATGGAAGCTTGTTGGGTGAATGAGTGAATGAGTGAATGGCTAAGAATGATGACCCTGAGCTGCAGGGAACAAAGTTTCTCCAGCTGGAGTCCAGTCACTGCCTCAGCAGTCTCCACAGATGCCCGTGTCCACCCTGGACCTGAGAAAGTGGCCGCGGTGTTCACCGCTGGACCGGGATGACGGAAGGCCTGTGTCGGGGTTGGGGCCAGGGCTGCCATCTTTTCTCTTCTGGTTTCCCCACGAGGCTCTGCAGTGAGCCTGGAGGAGCTCTTTGTGGGCCTCTGCAATCATGGACACACATTCACCCCCACCTGTCCCTGCCCTGAGGCCCTGACTCAGTCTGGCCTAGCAGGAGTCCTCCGTGCTCCTGACTGACCGCTCCGTCAGACGCCTGGGGCAACAACGTTTATTCTGGGAGCGAGACGACCCTGCAGCTGCCCTTCAGCCTGAGCCAGAGCTTCAGGGGACAGTGGATGGGGCCTCCCCAGCTCACAGGGGGTCTTGCTGGGGGTCTGCAGGGCTGTTCCTATAGGCCCATTCCTGTCAAATCTGACCATGTCACTCTCAGCCGAAAACACTCAATGGCTCCCACAGCCCTCCTGATGAAGTCATTGCTGCTCGCCATAGCCTTCCAGAAACTTCTTGGCTCCCCCCTCCCCATTCTCCAACCTCACCTCTTTGCATCCCTCCATCCCTCCACCCTCATAGTCCAGGGATCCTGAACACCTGTGCTTCCCCAAACCTCTCCCGCTTCCAGGCCTCTGCACACGCAGCTCCCTCTGCTTCTCCAGCCCTTCAGAAATGGGCCAGTGACAGAGCTCTGTGCTTCCCACACCGTCGCCTCTTCCGGGGTTCAGACGGTTCAAAGCCCCACTTCCCAGTCTCCTCGAGACCATGGAACTCGATGCCTGTACATCGCGCCCAGCCTGCGGCGGCTGGAACCAAATGTGAGTGCTCTGCATTCCTTCCCACGGCTGGAGGCGGCCCAGATCCTCGAGCCAATGCTGAGGGGACACCCATCAAGGATGGCCTCTGTGACAGCGTGACGAGAGTGGGGATGGGCCTTTGCAGCGTGAAGGTTCTGAGATCTGCGGGCATGTCTGTTGCCTGAGCACAGCCGAGCTCATCCAGGCTCACTCAACGTCCTGCTCTAGAGAGACCTTTCCCTGGGGAGTTTGCTGGCCCTGCCTGGGTGGCATCAGGTGCCCCCCTGGGCTTCCCCAGCTCTTGGCCTTTGCCACCATGGCCCACTTTGCTAGCATCACCCTCTCAGGGGACAACCTCCTGGCCTGGCTGGTGGAGCCCTGGGGGCGAGCCCCGTGCCCACCCTGCTTGCGCCTCCAGCTCCGGGGCCCTACTCGAGCCTGGCCCTCCTGGGGCTCATGCCCCGCCTGCTGAGCCTGCTGAGAGACTGCCCTCAGCAGGCCCCCTCCCCGATGCCCGCGTGCACATTCTTCCTTCCAGAGGAATGTCCCGGGCCCAGGTTCCCACAGAGGTGCCTGAACTGAGGGGAGTGACTCTCTGGACCCTGGCAGTTGTTCTGCTGCAGAAAAAGCCATTCTTTTGAACTCTGCTGAGTGAGCTCACAAACAGGGCATAACCGAGACGCGGGAATGCCTGGGTCGCCGCGCAGTCACCGGGCAGGGCTGCCCTCCCTTGTGGGTCAGCAAAAACGGTGTCAAGTGAAACCCATTCTAATTAAAGGGAACATTAAGCAGGGGCCTTTTAAACATGGCCATTTCCGAAAGTTCTCTCTTGATACCAATTAATTCCCAGAGGAAGGAGTGGAGGCGAGGGTGGGGGGAGGGACCTGAAAGCCCTGGGAGAGCCTAGTCCCCCACCTCCAAATGCTCACTCTGCATTTATCTAGAAATCCATCTCAGCAGTCATTTAAAGACCCCAGGAAAACTTCTCCAGGCCCTAGCTCTTCAACCGTTTAATGAACACTGCCCCACGCCACCACCCTCCCCCGACTTCCTGGGAAAAGAGATGAAAACCAGAGGGGCCAAAAACGTTGCTGCGATGTGAACTGGCTGAGAGATGGTACCGGGGAGGATTGGTCAGGAGGTGGCTGGGTCACATAGATGTTCCTCCGACATTGGTGGAAAGACTTTTGTGTGCCAGGTACTGGCACCCACCTGGTCAGCCCACCAGGGTCTGACCCTCCTCTCTGCCCTCTTGGCTGAGATAGCTGGAAAACTGTAGTAACTACCACCATGTGCACCATGTACATCACTGTGCTTCAGATGATAAATCATGCACCTAACCTTGCTCTGCCTCCATTTCTGTGTGTGTGTGATAGACAAAGACAGAGAGAGGATGACAGCTGTCTCATCCTCCCTTTGTGCTAGTTACCACAATTTTCCAACTCTCTTGGCCAAAAGTAGCCAGAGAGCAGAAAGGAGGGTTGGACTCCGGTGGGCTTCACGTAGGCTTCATGATAAGGTGAGGCGTTCATCTAATTCAGAAGAGTGATTCAGACCCCAAACACCCCGAATCCATCAGTTGCCTGAGCATTAAAGTGAGGATTCTGCAATCAATTAGTTATGTCTGCCACGAGAACAGCATGGCACAACCAATACATAGCCTGTGTGCCGGGCCTGAGCAGGTGCTGCTCTAAAATTGAAACTGAAGTGGTGTTTGAGGAAAAATTATGAAAGCAACTGGACAAAGCCATTGAACTTTCTTATCTCAAGGGCCTGGAGTAGCTTGTGACATGTCCTGAGATAAGAACCCACACTATCCCCACCCATTCCCCAGGTCACCCGATGGCCTCAGACACCTGTGAAAGCTAAACCCAGACCTGTGAACCACACCCTCTAGCTTTATGGTGCCGCTCCCAGCCTCCAGCCTCTCCCTTGGGCCCCATGTAGCTGCCGGCTCACTGTCTATAGTGCATTTCAGTTAAGCCATCGTCTGAGTAAGTCTTGGAAGGGACCAAAGTTGGGACACGAATCTTGTCTGGAAGCAAGGTCCAGGGGCTTCTGACCCAGGGAGGTGGGCATGACTCATGCTGAGCAGCCGAAGCTCCCTGACTTGCCGTGTCTGCTCCGGCCTCTGCATCCACCTGTTGCCTCTGCCTGGGCTGGTTCCTCTTGCCTGCGCAGCCTGGAAAGCTTCTGCTAGCTCTGCAGCACTGACAGCAAAGCCCCCCGCCCTCCCTGGCCCAGCTCCTCCGAGCTCCGGCAGCGTCTCGGACAGCCCCATGCTTTGCACTGAGAAAGCCCCATGCTTTGCATTGAGATGTTTACTGTGTTGTAAACCACCTGTATGCAAAGAATCTCTCTCCTTTGCTCCATTCCTGGGGCCCATCACAGAACGACTGAGTTTCACCTTTGTGCCCATCCCCTGCCAGCCATTGTCTCTGAGTCTCTCTCCCAGAATGCATGGAAACAGGGATTTGGTTCCTTTTTGTTTCTGACAGTGCTGGCACAGGGCCAGGTGTCCAGTTCACCCTCAGTCCCGACTCACAGAAGCAAGACCCTCTCGGTTTCTAAAATGCACCTTTTACAATTGTTGAAGGAATGCCTTCTTCAACCCCTCTGCAAGGCTCTGGAGGACCTTGGTAGGTGGCTCTATCAGTGTGGATGGACGGGGTCCCTCTCTGCCCCAGGAGCAGCAGGGGCCTCCAGCCAGCCTTCTGTGTTGCTCCTTGCGGGAGAAATTCCTACTTGGGGTGCCAGCCAGCAAGGCAGAGAGGCAGGCACCTATTTCAGTGCTATAGGGCTTGGCCTGGACACCCTCTGTCATGTGTGTGATAATCATAACACAATGTCAAGATCAGCATCTGATCACCACCCAGGGCTTCTTAAACACGTACTCTGTGCCAGGCACTGAGCTACGCACTTTTTAATGAATCACTTAGTTCACTCTCTCACTCACAACTTGCTGGCATCCATCTTGCTTTACTGTTGGGGAACGGGAGGCCCAGAGAGGTGGTGCAAGGCAGTGATTTGAACCAAGGCCTCCCTCTTGCTCTCCACAGCTCATGCTCTCACTGTGGCACCTGCTAATTCTGCAGCACCCAAGCAGGTCTGGGTAGAGAGGCAACCGGCTCCCCTGCCCCCATCCCAGGAGGAACTCAAGCCTCAGGAACCTCCTGAGGAAAGGCCCCACTGGCCATGACCTTCAAAGATCCCCCGGAGACCACCTGCAGGCATATCCGTATTAGTTATCTATCGGCATAACAAATCGCCACCAACTCAATAGCTTACCACAACCCCAGTTGCAAGTTCAAAGTGCTGCAGGTCAGACATCCAGGCACTGCTTTGTGGGTCTTCTGCTCGTGGTCTCACATGGTGAAAATCAGGGTGTCAGGCAGACTGGGCTCCTTCTGGGGGATCTGGGGAGGAGTCTGCATCCACGCTTATCCGGGTTGTTGGCTGAATGCAGTGGCTTGCAGTTGCAGCTGTAGGATTGACGTCCCTGTTTCCTGCTGACTGTTGGCTGGGGCCACTCTCAGCTCCCTTGGCTGCCCACATTCCTTGCCATGTGGTCCCCTTCATTTTCCAAATCAGCAGTGGTTCTCATCGTCCAATTCCCGACTTCCACTTTGAGGACCAGATGGAGAAAACACCCTACTTGTAAAAGGCTCATGTGATGAGGTCAGGCCCATTAGGTTAGTGTCCCTTCCTCAAAATGAACAAGTCAACAGTGCCATCAAACACAATCCTATCATAGAGTGTTCATCATATTCACAGGGGCAGGGACTATGTAGGGCATGTACACCAGAGGTGTGGGTCTGGGGACCATCATAGAATTCTGCCTCCCACAATTTTAAAAATTAACTTAGCATCGGTTCTTACTTTTCCCAAGAAGATCGCACCATATTGGGCTGGGGTGGGGCATGGAGAGGGCCACTGGCTTCACACAGCCTTGGTTCAGAATCCTGGCTCTGATCTCCAACGGCTTATGGCCTTGAAGAGGCAGCATGACTGTTCTGGGCCTCAGTTTACTCATCTGTAAAATGGAGTGAGGGCCACTGGCAGGGCAGCTGGAAAGTTAAATGGGATCACACAGGTAGAAATTTTGGCAGAGCCTGACCCTTGGGGCCTGGGCAATAGATGATGCAGCTGTGCATAGTTTTTTAGAACAACCCAGCCTTCTGTTTTGTTTGAAGTAGGGTGGGACCAATGAAAAGCATGTTTTTAGGCTCAAACACATCTGAGTCCACATCAGGAATCTTTCAGAGTCCAACTGTGGCCAGCGAGGCCCTGAGTACTGGACAGGAGACATGCCTTGTGCTGACCAGTGCCCACATGCTGGTGGCTGCAACCTGGGCTGGCTGCTCACCAGTTGCTCACAGGCAGAAGGGTCAGGGCCAAGCCTGATCCCTCAGAGCAGGAGAGTTGGGCATGGAGTTGTGGCAGGTGGAACATCATATGCCCACGCCATTGGAGCTGTGGTCCCTCCTTGGCAGTGCTCTGAGGGAAACTGGCATCCCTGTGCCCCTCCCTTTAGAGTCTTTGGCTTCCTCATTGTGTCTTACTGCGAAAGAGCAGTCAGACTGATATGGATGATGGGAGGAGCTGCCCTTTGGCTCAGAGGAGGAGTGTCAGAGAAGGGGTCACAAAGACAGCTCTGTAGGCTAAGCCAAAAGCAGTATAGGGTAATGTTAGGAGCAGGTCTTGGTGCAACTGCCTGGGTGCCCCTAGGTTCCACTGCTAACTTGCTATGTGACTGAGCCACTGTACACTTTAGTTTCCTCCTCTGTAAAATGGGGATAACAGTAGTCCTAGCTCATAAAGTTGTCATAAGGATTAAATGAAATAGTGTGGGAAAACTACTGACATGTGGTGCATGTTCAGTACAAGTTATCCTCACCATTATCATCATCACCACCATCATCATCATCATCACCAGCGTCATCATCATTACCGTCATCACCATTACCATCATCACCATCATCATCATCACCAGCATCATCATCATTACCATCATCACCATCATCACCATCACCATCATTATCACCACCATCATCACCATCATCACCACCAACATCATCATCACACCACCATCACCATCATTACCACCACCATCATCATCATTATCATCTTCACCATCATGATCACCATCATCATAACCACCATCATCACCATCATCACCACCACCATCATCACCATTATCATCCTCACCATGTTCACCATCATCATCATCACTATCACCACCACCACCATCATCACCATTATCATCCTCACCATCATCACCACCATCATCACCACTTTCATCACCATCACCGTCATCACCATCATTATCACCACCATCATCATCATCACCGTCATCACCATCATCATCACCACCATCATCATCACCATTATCATCCTTACCATCATCACCATCACCATCACCACCATCATCACCATCATCATCACCATCATCACCACCATCATCATCACCATTATCATCCTCACCATCATCATCACCATCATCACCACCACCATCATCATCACCATCATCACCACCATCATCACCATCACTATCATCATCACCATCATCATTATCACTACCATCATCATTATCACCCCTACCACCATCATCACCATCATCATCACCACCATCATCATTATCACCACCCACCATCATCACCATCATCATCATCAACACCATCATCATCATTGTTATCATCATCATTATCACCATCATCATCATCACCACCATCATTCTCATCACCACTATCATCCTCATCCTCCTCCTCATCATTATCACCATCATCATCACCATCATAATCATATAATCATCATCATTACCATCACCACCATTACCCATCATCATCTCATTATCACTTTCACCTTCATCACTATTACTATCATCATCATCATCTCATTATCACTTTCACCTTCATCACTATTACTATCATCATCATCATCATTACCATTTCCTTTCCATCATCACCATCACTATCATGATTACCATCATCAACGCCATCATTATCACCATCATCACTATCATCACCATCACCATCACCATCACCAACTCATCATGATTTAGCAGGTGGGCTGGCAATCTGAATGTTGAAGACAGAGGGAGAAAATCAACCTGGGGCAGTCAGATTTCTACAGTCCTCCCCAGCAGGACCCAGGTGGGCTACTGGGAGTCCCAGAAGCACATATCAGCCCAAAAGATGAGCTTTGATAATTAGAGTGAGGCTATGGTGAGACTGAGTGACACTGCGGGGTGCCAAAATAATCTAGGGTTGTTGGAATGCTGACAGCAGACAAAAGTAAGATAAGGTATCTCCTGACACCACCTCCTTCCATCTGCTCTCAGACGGGGCTCTTTGGAGAGGATCTGCCAGGCAGAACTGAGGTCTTATGCCACCTCCACCTCTACGTAACCTCAAACAGGCGTCATCTTGTCTCCTGGCCTCAGTTTCCTCATCTCTAAAATGGGGACACATCAGGATCTGCCCTCAGCAAGTTGCTGAGTGCCTGCCCTGAGCAGCCGGTAGGTGGCGCTGATGGGCTGGTGGTTGGGTTGGGGGAGGCTCGCATAGGGTCTCTGGAGGTCCCAGTAGGGCACTGGGGAGACCTCCCCTGATTCCCTGGAGGCAGAGCAGAGCTCTTGTCTTTGCAGGAGCTGCAGATTCTGCCTTGGGTATCTTAGAAGCTTTGTACAAGCATCTCCAGCTCAGTGGGAACCAAATGCCATCCTATCTCCCCACCTCACTGGTGTCACCATCTTCCTGGGAGCTGTCTGGATAACCCTCTCCCTGGCCCTCACCTTTAATTTGTCCCTGAGTCCTATCAGGGTCACCCTCCATCCCACCGCCATCTTCCTGGGAGCTGTCTGGATAACCCTGTCCTTGGCCCTCACCTTTAATTTGTCCCTGAGTCCTATCAGGGTCACCCTCCATCCCACCACCATCTCCCACCTGAGTGAGAATGGGAACCTCCTCTCCCACTCCCTCCAATTCCCCTCCACTACAGCTGGGGGAGGCTTCTAAAATGCCAAATATAGCCCAGTTTCTGCAACTTGCAGGGTCCCCAGCCCTCGGGAGAAAGTCCAAACCCCTGACAAAGCCTGTGAAGCCCCCTGAGGCCCTGTGGGTCTGGGGCTAGCTCTGTGCTGCAGCCCTGTCTCTGGTCGTAGTCCAGCATCCACCACGGTCCAGGTGCACTGAGCTGCCGGCCCTCTCTCCCCTCAGCTGGCTCCTTCCTCCTGACTGCCCGTCTTTCCCTGGCCTCTCTATGCTTCCCGCTGGCATTGACGACAGTGTCCTGGAGAGCTGGGCAGGGAGGGCTGCCTTGGGTTCCTACTGTGTGCCCCACCTAGTGCTGGTCTTGGCCCTTAGCAAGTGCTCAGTACACCCATGTGGAATTGGGCGGTGAGGGTAAAGGGAGGAGGAGGGAAGGGCCAAGAGCTCCCTGTGCTCAATGAAGAGAGGGACTTGAGCAAGTACTCATTTTTAGTACTTCCCAAGATGTGTACAAGAGGCCTGGGGCCAGCAGAACTCCTTGCCCCTGCCCATCCCCCTCCAGTCTATGGGGTCCACCCCCAGCTGCCCAGCTGTGAGGCCTCCACGGCTCAGCTCCTCATCTATTAAGTGAGGACAGCAGTCGTCCCCCTCACAGCGAGGCCACGTGGGTTACATAACTTTTTCTTAGGGTGCCTGGCCTGCAAGAAACCCCTAAGAATGTTCTATATTCCTAGGCCCACTGTTATTCTTAATATTACCCAGGAAAGGGTGGTGAAGCGAGTAAATAAATGAATAGGTGAATGAATAAATGAATGAATGAATGGCACCCTAGCCCCACTGTCTCCTGGGTGGCTTCAGGATCCTTGAGGAGGTTGGCCGTGTAGGTTCCCCTCAGGTAGGACCTAGGTGAGCTGGGGAGTCTTAACTCACCCAGGGCAGGACTTAAGGTTGGGCACACCCATGTGTGGGCTCTGCCCTGGCCTTAACCGAGAGAGGGAAATGTTGACGGGGAAGAAAGCCCTGCCCACCAGGCAGCCCCACCCACCTGGGCTAGCCCCACGCCCAAGGAGCCCCACCCACCTGGGCTAGCCCCACCCCCAAGAAGCCCCACCCACCTGGGCTAGCCCCACTCACAAGCAGCCCCACCCACCTGGGTTAGTCCCACCCACCAGGCAGCTCCGCCTACCTTGGCTATCCCCCTCTGAGTTCTTGCCTTGATTCTCCTGTTACTGTCCCGCGAACCCACATCCCTACAAAGCAGGAAAGTATGCTTGGGAGAGGCCAAGTGAGTGGGGAATCAGCCCAAAGCCAGGCATCCAGGGTCTCCCTCACCTGAAGCTGACTTTTTCCCCACCTTGGACAGAGGGCGGGAGATGCCATCCCCACTGAACCCAGTGCTTTCACCAGCCATATTAGCTCCCACTCACCCCCCGTCGTGGAAGCCTCGGCCGTCACACCTGCAGGGCCGGGGCGTGCATGGCCTCAGGGATGGCCTGTTCAGCTGCTGGGTGACTCAGGTCCAGGTGCCTCACCACCTGCTGAGCTCTGTGTGATTTCTGGACACTTCTGCTGATTGCCTTTGGGCTCAGTGAAGAGTCTGGAGTTTATCTGGAGTGAGGTGGCCGGGTCTTGGTGGGATCTGAGCAGGTAAGAAGCAGGGTCTTTCTTATGTTTTAAGGAGAGCCCTGTGGCTGCTGGGTGGGGGACCAGCTGGAGGGGCAGGAGGGCAGCAGGTGACTCATTACAAGGCTGGGGCCATCATCCTGTGAGAGCTGGGCATGACCAGTGCAGGTCAGTGGGGTTGAGGGTACAGACCAGTGGGACCCACAGACGGCTCGGGAGTGACCAAGCCTCTGCTGAGCTGCCCAGGTCCCCTCTGGTGGACACCTCCTACCCGGAGCCCCCCAAGGTGGTGCCAAAGCTAGACCACCATACAGCCAGAGGCCTCCAGGCCCTACCCACGACAGCCCAGCTGGCTTCTGCCCAGCCACTGTCACACACAGAGGGCAGCCGTCCCCATGGTCCCTAGAGGCGGTTGAGGACCACTGTGCCTGGAGTCATCTGTGGCTATAAACCAGGAGGAGAAGGCTGCCCACCCCCTGCCCCAGAGATGGGGAGGCTGGGGCCACCCGGTGGATTTGGGCAGGTCCCAGCTTCCAGGATCATGAGGTGAAAACGTGAAGGGACCCTAGAGGCCATGGGGACCCAGGCACAGAGCGGCGGCCTCTCATCCTCCCCATGGTCAAGGAGGTCAGTGCCTTCCTGGGGTGGGTTACGGATGGTAGTATCTTCCTTCTCCTCAGAGTCCATTCAGGAGCAGGAAAGTTCATCTCAGACCCTAAATCCAGCCACGTCATGCCACGCTTAACACCTCTAACAACTTCCCCTGGCACTTAGGACAGCGTCTGGCTCCTTCCCTCGGCTCGTGGCCCTCAGAATCTGCGTCACATACACCCCAGCTCTCCCGATAGGTCTCTGCACTCGCTGTTGCCTCTGCCTGGAACAGTCTCCCTCCTGGTGTCATTGTCTCCGTGGTGTGTCCTTCCTGACCTTCCACCTCCACCAGGTGCCGACACTTCCCTGACCCCAGTAACCTCTTCTCTTGGGTGGGTGAATGCCACCTGCTGATGTCTGATTTATTCATCGGTTTTCTTGTCTGTAGTCTGTCCCCCTTGGGGACAGGGACTCGTTGCTCATGTTCACCCGGCAGGCTGGACGCTTCATGGAGGGCTCCAAAGCTGGCAGATCCCGGGGCCGCCTCTGTCTCTCCCAGGCCCTGCGTGTTACGGTGAGAGGAGCATTTGTGTCTCTGTGGTTTGCTGCTGGAACTGGTGACCGGGAGAGAAACAAGGGAGACAAGGGTGTCCAGACAGGTGTGGGGCTCAGCCAGGAGGCAGAAGACGTGGACGTGTCCCGGGCCAGGAGGGTCACAGATGCACCACAAGGCACTCTGTGTGGCACTGGGAACAGGAATTCTGGGAGTCAGTCTGCAAGGGCGGTGGGCATTGCTCACCTGGGAGAAGCCTTTAGAGTGGGCGTTGAGCAGGCCATTAGCTCGTGCCCTGAGGAGGTGCATGGGCGGCATGGGCTCTCCATGGAAATTATGTGGGCGCGAATGGATGTGGCTCTGCGCTCACCTGGGCGAGGACTTCTGGCCGGTGCCGGGGCACTCTGCATGACCCTGGCAGAATCGAGCTGCCCTGACTATGAAAGGGGAAGAAGAGCATGCCTGACCCCCCACCGGCACCCCACCCCCTCACTGTTCCACCTGGGGCCTGCCTCTGCGGGTGGCTGGGTCCTGGCTGACTGTTGTGACTGTTGAGGCCCTGGGGGGGTGGCGCATGGAAGTTAGGAGGACTGGCCAGGTGGGGCCCACTATGCACCCACCCCCAGTGTCAGGTGCTTCTCCTCTCCTCCTCCACCACCTCCTCCTCCTCCTCCTCATCATCATCATCACTTGTTGAGGACGTCCTGTGTGCCAAGTGGTTTATATGCCCAGCCTCATTTAATCCTCAGAATGACTCCATGAGGTAGCTACTAAAACCCCCCACTTAACAGATGAGGAAACTGAGGCCTAGAGAAGCTCAACAAGTTGCCTAAGTTCCAAGTTTCCTCTCCCAACTCTCCTACCCTCTCCTCTTCCTTCTCCTTTCTCCCATTCTTCCCTGCCTCTTCCCTAACTAGACAATTTTTTATTGAGTGTCTCCCAGGTGCAGGCATGAGCCAGGTGCTGGGAAGATCATGATAACCCAGCTCCTTCTGGTCGTTTTCTCAGCTGGTTAGAGGCTGGGAGGACACGCAAGTTCAGCTCCAGCCGACTGGGGCATTGGTGGTAGCCCCTGGAGACATTGTGCAATGGGGCTACGAGGCTGCATCTGGCTCCAGGGAAGCGTGTTGCAATCCATGAGTGATGTCTGCCATGCGTACAGGCATGGAGAGTGAGGCACCTGTACTGTCTTCCTGTAGACCCTAGACTGGTGGGGCCTCTGAAATGCATCCAGACACTGTGCTGGGTGTGTTGCATGGCCCTCCCAACCAATTCAGTATTTTTCTCCCCATTTTCCAGGGAGAAATCTAAGGCGTCGGAATGTAAGGTTCTCATTGGAACCCAGGCTCCAGGGTCCCTGGTTTTCTGTGACATCATGCTGCAGGACCCTGTTTCTCTCTTTGCTTTGGCTGCTGGGGAGCTCAGAAGGGAGCTTTAGGCTTGCTCTCAGTCATCACATTAGCTCAGGGGTTTGGGCATTTTTGTCGCCATCTCCTTTGGGCTCTGTCTCCTCCCTGCTGTGCTTCCCGAGGAGCAGGCCGGATGTAAGTTATCAACTATAAATAAAACCAAGACTTCCGTTCTGGCTCTCACTCTAGTTTCCTGGTGCATTTTTTTTTTTAAGTTCTTAATCAAGGGAGGGGATACTCCTAACTGAAGATGACATCAGCATCAGCTGGCCCCGGGGGGCAGGCCCCCAGCCCCCAGGCCCGTGTGGGCCCTGAATGCCCCCATTATGAGGGGTAACCTCATTACACAAGACACGCTGCACGGCGGAATTTCAAATGGGGTTTTGTGGTTTCTGCCCTTTGCAGCCGAGCACACACAGGCAGCTGCGGCCGCCCGGCTTCCTCTCCCGCCGCAGCCCTGGCGCCTGGCCAGCTGGTGACCACCCCTTCTACCATGAGTCAGTTTCATTCTTAACTCTCTGACTCAGGTCCCTTTAAAGGGACAGCAGAATCCATTCATTCCAAGCAAGGGAGGAGAGGTGAAGAACCTGCCTGGGAGAGGAGTCAGGGGTCAAGAGGAAGCTTGGGGGTCCCAGGCAGGCGGCTGAGTGAGCAGCCCTGCCTCACTCCCCTACCCCAGACACCAAGGATGGAGGGGCTTTCCTGCCTGTTCCAAGGGAGACGGACCTGTGACTTCCCCAAAGCAGACCATCTGCAAGGCGGGAAACCCCGGTGTTCAGCAAGCTTCCTTTCTGTCTGGGCACAAGCCCTGCCCAAGCTCTGGGCTCAGAAGGTAATGGGGGCTTTGCAAGCCACCCCCAATGCCCCACGTGCCCCACTTCCTTCTCATCCTTGGCCCCCTCATTCCTTGTACTTCCGTGGCAACAACCTCTGGAGTTCCTAGAACATCCTGAGCTGCTTCCCCCGGCTGCCTCCCTGCCACCTGGCATGCACGTCACTCCGCTCTTTGTGGTGGTCCCATCTCCTCCTTCCGAGCCCAGCTGCATGCCACCTCCTCCCACGTACATACTGCCAGTCCGTCAAAGCAACCTATTTACCTCCATAGTAACACAAGGAACAACCCCAAACTCTATTCAACTTGCTCCCCATGTTAACGGCCCCCAGTGTGGACTGTCAGCTCCATGAAGGCAGGGCCCTACTTATCTGGTTCACAGCACAAGGCCGGGCACACAGTAGGTGCTCACTCAACATTCCTGGGATCAATGGGAAATGACTGTCGGGGAACCCTCTGCAGCCGTCCTTGTCGAGGGCCCCAGATGGGGTGTGGGTGGCCCCTCCCCGTCCAGATGGTGTTGGAGGGCCTGGGGGCCAGGCATGGCAAGCAGGCCGAGGCTGCAGGTGGACATCCCTGGGACTGGAGCTGCTGGGGGCCAGGCTGCAGTTCCAGCCCAGGTCAGGTCTCATGTGAGGCCTCCGTGAAACAAGAATTTCTCTCTCCGTTTCCTTCTCCTGTCTGACTCACACTTTCGTTTTGAAGTTCCCCCTTTCTGCCAGTGCTTTGCCTGAGGTTACAGAGTGGTCAAGCGAGGCCAGCAGGGCGTGGAGACCAGGAGGAAGCTGGGCTGCAGTTTCATTCACAAAAACACGACCCGCCCGCTTCCTGTGTCCTGCCTGGGCTGCACGGCCCGCAGCCCTACAGCCAATTCACAGGGTGTTTGCAAGTTTGCAGGGGCCAGTGAGGGTGCTCCTGGGGTTTAAGAGGCTTGAGTTTGTCCACCCCACGGCCTCTGTCAGGAACCCCCCTTCCCGCCACTATGCTTCTGTCTCCCACGGTGCCTCCCAGCTCACCCCCACAGGGGCCTGGCGCAGAGCCTCAAACCCAGGATTCTATAGGAGCTGAGGGTTGGGTCTGAGCACCTTGGCGCTTCCCCTGGCCCCACTGACCCATCCTTGTTTCAGCACAGAGCTGGGAGGCCCAGGGAGGATGGCCTCTGCTGACTGGTCCAGCTCCCTGTGTGCTTCCCACCTCTCAGTGTGGGGTGGATCCAAGGGGGAGGGAAGAGAAGGGGATGGGAAGAAAACGATGCCTGTTGGGGCACAGGCTCCTAAACCCAACCTCGTATCGCCTCCTGCGAGTAGCTTCCAGATGTCTACAGGGAGCCCGGGGTCATGCTGGCATCATTCATTCTCCACGCATCAGATGATCCTGCGGCCCCTCAGTGCCAGGCCCCACTGGCCCTCTGCGCACATCAGTGACTCTGATGTTCTCCCCCCCCCGCATGCTGCCAGTCTGATGGTGGAGACAGAACAGCAGTCCCGGATGGTAAGGACGCCCAGTGCCAACCCCCCTTAGCAGGGGAGATGCAGAGGAGGGGGGCCACCCAATCTGGGCATCACAGAAGCCTCCCTGGAAGAGGGGGCATCCGAGCAGAGCCTGAAGGATGAGATACCAGCTAGGGGAAGGGACTGGCTGGGAGGAGAGGCAGGGAGGGGTCTCCAGGCAGAGAGACAGCATGTGCAAGGCTTGAGTGCAGGAGAGACCCTGGTGTGTCGGAGCTGGAGAGGAGTGTGTGGGGGGTCTGGGTGGTGTGGAGCGGGGATGGAGGCCAGGCCAGGGGGTCGGCCAGGCTGAGTGGCTTGGACATTTTACTGAGCACGGTGAGGAACCCCTGCAGGCTTGTGTGCTTGGCTGGCCCCGCCCGGCTGACCACAGCTTCGTGCAGCACAATCCACATGGCACTGTGTTGGGGTCTCCGATCCAGGGTCTCATTTCACCCTGGTGCTGCCCCTGTGAGGAGGCGTTGTCTCTCCTTCTGCAGTTGAGGAAACTGAGGCCTAAGAGGCAAGTTCTGTCCAAGGTCATGCAGTAGGTGCTCCCGGAGTCATCCGAATCGCAGTCCAGGGGTCTCTCGCTACCCTCCCTGACCCTCTGGCCATGGCTGCTGTGGGGATGAAACCATCACAGGGGCAAGGCACTTTGAAATGCGAAAGCTCTGTGGTGTCATGATGATAAAAACACAACGGGAAGAACGCAACCCATTTTGGTTTTATGAGGCTGAGCTGCCCCTCTGGAACTCCCTCTTATCTGGGGATCTCAAGGCACTGGGAAGGTCCACAGACCACTCCTAGAAGCACTGGGGGCCAAGCTCAGGCCAGGCAGGAAGTGGCAGGCACTGCTCATTCTCTGCCGTCTCAGTCCTCCTCCCCTCAGAATCGACCCCTCTCCCCAAGCCAGCTGGTGCGAGAATGGGGAGCTCGGGTCCTCCCCATCCCCAGCAGCATGAACGGGACAAAGACCAGCAGCAGCAGGAATGGGACTAAGGACTCCACCATCCTGGAGACAGAGAGGGGTGGAGGCATTGGCAGTTCTGCCTGGTTTAGAGTTTTCTGGGTTCAGATCCTGTCTGTCCCTTGAGACTATGAGCTCCTGAAAGTCATGGACCATGCGTGTCTGAGTCACTGGGGCCTGCTGGGATGAGCACGGCTTGATGGCTGGAGAGGAGGGAGTAGGGTGTGGAAGGCTGAGGGTCAGGGGGAAGTCACAGGACTGGCTACCCTGTCAAGGCTTCCTAGGGTTTGTTTAATGAATAAGGAATTGATGGATGAATTATCCACTAACTGAAGGGTATGAATTCCAGACAGATATGTGGAAGGATAAATGGATAAATGAATGTGTGGATGGTCTAAGGGAAGATGGATGAGTGGGTGGATGGATGAAGGGATGGGTGGATGGATAAGTGATGAATGAATGCACGGATGATGGATGGATGGATGGATGGATGGAAGGGTGGAAGGATGGATGGAAGGGTGGAAGGATGGATGGATCAAAAGATGTATGATAAATAAATGGATGGAACGACGGATGGAGGGATGAACAGGTGGAAGGATGGATGGAGGGATGAACAGATGGAAGGATGGATTGATCAACGATGGATGAATGTGTGGATGTGGATAGATGGATGAATGCATGGAGAGATAGATAGTGGATAGATGGTATAGGGGGGTGGTAGAAAGTGAAATAAGCACCTGGGTCATCTCAGGCATATGGGCAATGTGAGACGCTTCTAGCAGAGACTATGATGAGGCTCGCTTGGGATATGGGCAACGTGAGACGCTTCTAGCAGAGACCGTGATGGGGCTCGCTCGGGATATGGGCAATGTGAGACGCTTCTAGCAGAGACTGTGATGGGGCTCGCTTGGGATATGGGTAATGTGAGATGCTTCTAGCAGAGACTGTGCTGGGGCTCGCTCGGCTTCACAGATGGAAACTTGGCATGCGTGGCACAATGCCCATGTCCTCCACCAACTAGAAGACCAATGGTTTGTCTAGGACCAAGAGACTCGGGTCATTTTCTTGGTTCAGCCTTATCAGCCCCTTGACCATGGCCAGTCTTCTCCCCTCCTGGCCTTGGTTTCCCGTCTGGATTATGGGGATTTACTGGATGAGATGGGCCTCTATGGTGGAGTGTCCAGGTTTTCCTAGGAGGAGGGGCAGCACCCCCGCCTCTCTCTTCCACTCACAGGCCTTCCCTCACTCCATTCCCAGGCTCAGCCCAGGCACCTGCCATGCACCCTCTTTCCCACTATTTTCTAAATGTCTGGGCATGAAGCCAGCAGGAGAGATGGGCCCTGGGGAAAGGGAAGCTGGCCCCTGCTGCAGGGTGGGCAGGCTGGGGACCACTGTGGCTGCAGACAGCTGCTCAGCAGGCCCTTGGCAGGCTCCAGCTGAGTCACCCTGAGTCACCACTGTCACCTCCTACCACACATTCCTTCATTCATACAGTGTCTACCCCTGAGGCCACCTCCCTGAAATCTCACTGGGCAGTTGCCAAGGGTGTGGAGGGCACTCAGGCCTGCCTGATGGGCCCCTGGCAGGGAGAGAGGGCTGGACAAGATGACCTCCGGGAAGGTGTGGACACCCTCTGGGTCCCTTCCAGCCTGGGAGCCCTCTGACCTCACTGGGCTGGGTCCCCTGCAGATGGGAGGGCTAGGTGCCTGTCTCCTTGAGGCCCCTTAGCAGTCATTTGGAGGAACACTGGGCCCCTCAGCTCACTAAGATTCACTGGGATGAGGAGAGGAAAGTGACTCACCTGCCCCCCTTGCCTGTCTCCTCAGCAGCCACACCCAGGCTAGGCTCTCCCGCAGAGGGCCTGTGGCCCCTTTGCAGTGGACCAGGCCAGCTCCGGAGTGGGCAGCCCTGCTCTGTGTCTGTCCCAGCACTTCCTCTCTGTGTGGTGTGGGGCAGGCCATGCACGGCTCCAGGCCTCCGTGTCCTCGTCTGTAGCCGGGCTGTCGGCAGGCACCGCCTCTGGTGACTTGTGTGGGCACCTGGTGCTCCTCTGTCCCTCCTGGGGCCAGGAGTGTCCCACAGCCCTTTGACCTGCAGGGCTCACCTCTGGCAGGTCCTGAGTCCTGGTGTCAGATGCCACCAGGAACACAATTCTGGGCCTGAGAGGTGAGCCTCTCTCCAACTGGAAGCCTGGGCTACACTAAGAGCTTAGAGACCCAGGGTGGTGAACCCTGAGTGCTGGGCTCCCAGGGGTGGGAAGAGAGAGGCCAGGGTGGTAGCCTGGCCCCCACACAGTAGGTGCCAGGTAGGGCAGCCGCTGGGAGCCTGGCACGGGGCCTGGGGCCAGGCTGGGGCTGGTGGTCTCAGGGTCCATGAGGCCCATACATCAGCCTCTGAATTTGCCATGGCAGGAACCTGGGACACAGGAAGCCGGCACCGCTGAGCACCCTGTCCTTTTCATTCATTTCCTCTCCCGCTAACCCCAGTCAAGCCTTCTGTGGCAGGCACTGCTCTGCACTGAGGATTTATGTCAATGAAATTGACTTGGGTCCCTGTCCAAGGTGGTCTGCATTCTATTGAGGGGAGACGGAAGACAGGCAGTAACCATAGTCACATGGCCTGGCCTGCTATGGAGGCAATCGGAACCTTGGGAAAGAGAAAGGAGAGTGAGGGAAGAGGGTGCTCTCTGAGAAGGGCTTTGGATGGGATCGGGGGGGCACGGTGAGCAGGGATGGGGGGTGTCTGGACAGCACACCCCGCTGTGGAGCAGTAGGGAGGCTGGCAGAGGGGACCAAATCTGGGAAGTGGCTAGATCCTGCACAATCTCCCATCTCCCAGGGAGGCTGACATGGGACCAGTTTTCTGGGATGGCCCCATGTGCTCTAGTGTATTCTTTTTTTTTTTTTTTCGCAGCAGCACCAGAAACATATACACTTTATTGAATGCTATTGTAGAAAAGTGTGTGAGGATAAAGGGCTGATAACAGGACTTGGCTCTGGGGGCAGGGCGAGGAATGGAAGGTGGAGTACGTGGGATACAGGTCATGGGCAGAGCTCCTGGCCTCAATGATGCCTCCTGATCTATCGATGGGCTTGGATGATCAACACTGGGATGACGATGAGCAGAATGGTCGTGAGGATGCCCAAAATTAGGGCCCAGATGTTCAGGCACTTGGTGGTGGAGGCATAGGCCTGGGCCCCGGTCAGGTCGCCAACCATCTTCCTGTCCCTAGACTACATGGAGTAGGCAAATGCTATGAAGCCCGGGCGGCAGGGGTTCATGAAGAGGGTGTTGAACAGGGACCAGACAACATGGTCGGGCACGGAGGTCTCGCTGCGGATGTGGATCACGGTGGACGTCGGGGGAGCAGGGTTGTGGGGTGCCCCCGGCACAGCCACGTCGTGTTCCTCCTTGAGCATCTCATAGTTGGGGGGGCTGGCTGCTGTTGACAGGAGAGAAGAAGGTTTGGACAGTGTGGTTCATGGTGTCCAGCGAAGACCAGTGGTGGTCGGGTTTCTGGGGTGATTCTCAGTGGGCCCTCCCTTTCCCTAGTAGTTTCGTTTTCTCCGCTCTAGTGTATTCTTACGGGGCCCCCCTTTCCTCTCAAAGGGTGAGTTTGTTGGTCCTACCCTTGCAGGACTTTTTAAGGCCTTTGGCTTTCGCTTGAATGGATTAGGGAGCAGGGGAAGGATGGGTCCGACTCAGGCTGCTGAAAGGATGCTCTGCCTGCCAGGTTGAGAAGGGACTGGGGGATGGGGTTAAGGGTAGATTTATGATCTGTGATCCTAATATCCATTTTCTGATGATGCCCCTCAGCTCTAGGGACACAGAGATGGGGCAGACGAGGTCTTCCCCAGAGATTCCCTGATGGGGGAAGGACACACAAAGGCTGATGAGCACCTTTTGATGAGCACAGGTTACTGCCTGCCTTCTGTCTCCCCTCAATAGAATGCAGACCCCCTTGGACAGGGACCCAAGTCAATTTCATTGACATAAATCCTCAGTGCATAGTGGTGCCTGCCACAGAAGCCTTGACTGGGGTTAGCGGGAGAGGAAATGCAGACTAAGGCCCCAGGAGCTTGAGGAGAGAGCAGCCAAGTTGGGGGGGAATTCCAGGAAGCCTTCCTGAAGGAAGGGGCATTTGAGGTGAGTCTTGAAGGCTGAGCAGCAGATTCCCCAGGCAGAGAGTCAGAAAGAGGGGAAGGTATTCCAGGTAGAATGACAGATGGCAAAGGCTCATGTGTAGGAACAAAACACCAACCCCTCCCACTTCATTCATTCATTCATCTACTCATTCATTCTCCACTTACTTCTTGTATGCACTGTTTACCTGGCACCATGCTGGCCCTAGAGAAATACTGACCCCACTCCTCACCCACTCTGTGGCACTTGTCCCAGGAGGGGGTGGCCATGGCCAGGAAGCCATCCTGGTTTAGCAGCCGGGCAAGCATCCCTCCCTCCATGAAACCCTGGATCCCAACAAGGCTACATTTGTTTTGTATTTGAAATTCCACTAATTTTTTCGTGTCTTTGCATTAATGATTCCTCTTTAAACATCAAAGGGACCCGTAGGGCATTTTGACTCCTAACCTTTTTGTACGAGAAGCAGCTGATCATTATCCCACGGCTCCAATGATAGGCTGCAGTCAGTTCGGATTCCCAAGATTACAAAAGGAAATTCAGCTAATTATAGTTTGATAGAAATTATAGTTCTGCCGATTCCTGATTGACAGGGTGGGCTGGCATGAATCACTGTGCTCTTTGATAAGATTTTATTAATCTCTCTCAAGAATCTCACAAGTGCCTCATTGCAGGAGAAATTTCCTTTATGTCTCTCTCCCATGAAGAACTTGCTCGTATTATCCCCGGAATAAATGGAGGACCTGGAGTATGTGGGTGCAAGAACAGAGGCCTGGGAGTCAGGAATCCTGGGTTTGTATACAGCCAATAGCTTGCTGTGTGACCTCCCAAGGTTCCTTTGCCCCTCTGGGCCTTCATCAGAAGGGAGGCAGTGTGGTGCCTTAATTAAGAGCACGGGTTCTGAGCTCAGGCTTTCTAGCTACATGTCCTTGGCAACCTCGCTGATCTTCAGTTTCTTCCTCTGTAGCATGGACATGACGATAATAATAATTCCCCCCCCACATGGTTGTGGCAGATCACTTGAGGTCAGGAGTTCGAGACCAGCCTGGCCAACTTGGTGAAACCACGTCTCTACTAAAAATACAAAAATTAGCCGGGTGTGGTGGCGAGCACCTGTAGTCCCAGCTACTCGGGAGGCTGAGGCAGGAGAATCACTTGAACCTGGGAGGTGGAGGTTGTAGTTAGCGGTGATCACTCCACTGCACTCCAGCCTGGGCAACAGAGCAAGACTGTCTCAAAAAAAAAAAAAAAAAACAATAAAATGAGCTAATATATGTGAGCTAATATAAATAAGCTAAGATCCTGGATAGCTGCAGAACAGTGGGTGTAGTGGGAGAGCTTGAAAGATACCGGCTATTTTATAAGGAAGCGGTCCTCTTGAAAGTCAAGGACAGCCAGGCCGCAAGCAGAAGCTGCAGAAGACTTCTGCAGTTCCACATAAAACAGAGCTCCACGACGCTCAGGGCAGAGACAGAGGCAGGATCACATCTAACAGATGGGCAGGTGGAGGCATGGGGAGGCTCTGAGGCGTGTGCATAGTCACACGTGGGTGCAGGAGAGATCTCGAATGTTCTTGTTCCCAGCACTGCCCCCGGAGACCTCCCAGTGTGGACCTTGCCCAGAAGAACACACGACATTTTGAATTATGTTGGCTTGGCAGAAAGCTGGACTCTTGGCAGCATGCCCCCAGGGCCTTCTCAGTTCTCATAGATGTTAGTCAATGTGGACACTCTCTCCTTTCTGGAACGCCCCCAATAACAGGTGTTGGAGACATCGAGGCCCTGAGTAGTAAGGGGCCTGACCCACAGGCACAGAGTTGGGTGCTGCGGGATGGCCAGGAACTTGGGTCTCCTTCCTTCCCACCACACCAGTGGGAGCCAGATGCTGGCAGGTGGCTTGGGGATGCCCCTTCACTTTGCTGCCGGGAAGTTGGCTGCAGAGTCCAGGGCTCATAAAAGCAGCCAGTTGAGTGAGAATGCACTGGTTCAGAAGCCAGTGGGCCCCTAGCTCCTCACAGTGGGCCCCCTTGGCCAGGCCAACAGGCCATGTCTCCTAGCCAACCTTGGGTCTGGCCCCCAAAGATTCATTTCTATCCGCAAAGTGCCTGCCCTCCACCTTGTTCAGCAGCCTAAGCCCCAGTGACCATTGGCCACCTGAGATAAGGGTGGCCTTGCCCCCTCCATTCCCCAATACTTCTGAGGCCCTGTGCACCTGCCCCATGATGGGGGCTAGAGTCCCCAAGAACAATAAGAACCTAGCTCTTGTCTTGGGAAACCTGGCAGGATTTCCCAAGTCACCCGAATGCCCAAGCTATTAGAGACTATGTTTGCCCTGAAGAAGAAAGAATCAGGCTGAAAACAGAGCAGGTAGCAGTGGGGGAGTGAAGACTGAGGTCCTTCCAGGACCCCCAATGCCCTCACGTCCTCCCGCTGGGGTCCAGTGTCCCCTCCCCTCTTCCTGTGCAGGAGCCACCTCCCTGGGCCTTGGTTCCATCCTTTGTGAAGTGCAGTGACCAGTGGTTGCCATGCAGGGGATGCTTGCTGAAGTGTGCCATGGTGCCCAGCACAACACAGTGGGCAGAGGGCAGCCCATCAATACCACTCGCTGCCTTTGCTGCTCACGGTGAGTCTTACCTAGGGCAGTGCAGCGCTCCCTCGCATCACCCTTCCTTGGCCCCAACCTCAAAACTTAGGACTTGGTTTCCCCTTCCCACTGTCTTTGGTCAGTGCCAAAGGACCAGGCAGGACCAGTGTCAGGAAAGGGACCGGGACATGAACGGGCTGCTCATTGAAGGTCACACATTTGCAATTTGATGGAGACAACAGGGTCTTCACGTGCCAAGCAGAGTAGCTCTGTAGCAATTCTGGGCACCGCAGCAGGTGAGGGCGGGGGCTTTGCTGGAAGACAGTGCCAGCTCCCACAGAACCCTAACGAGGTTGAGCAGGAGGGGTCCTCCGTGCTTAGATGTAACACAATACCCTCGTTTTCTGGATGGGGAAACTGAGGCTCAGGGAGCTCGCTTGTCTTCTCTACACCCCAGGGTGTGCTGGGGCAGCCCTGTGCCTCTGATTCTGGAGCCCAAGTTAGCCCCGCAGCCCATGTGGGTGGCAGAACAGCCCAGATGAGCACTGGGGCCAGAGCTGGGGCCAGCTCTCGGGGTTGTAGGGGGGAAATGCTGCAGGTCTTGTGCTAACCACTGAGAGACTCCCAGCCCACCTTTGCTGTTCCTTTCATCCCGGTCCCTTGGGGGGGTTCTGGGTCCTGCCGAACCAGGCCCAGGAGGGTTTGGGACTGGCCAAAGCAGGAGGCAGGATAGGAAGCTTCCTCTGTTCCTCTCATGGGGATCACACGCTCCCCAAATTGTCCAAGCCATCTTCCTTCTCCCAGCTCAGAGGCCATCTCTTCCAGGAGGTCCACACACATCATCCTGGCCAGGAAGAGGGTCTCCCACACCCTCTGTGCCTTGGCCGTCGTCCTCTTTATCATGTCTTGTGGATTCATTATTTTAATCAGTTATTGGCCAAACAAACCCCTCTCACACCCGAGTGCACAGCTCGTGCCAACAGCACTGCAAAGCATGTGATATCCCCACCCCTTCCACACGGCATTCAGAACCTGACCACTCCCTGCCACAGCCCCAGTCCTCTCTGGTCCAAGCTGCCCTGGCTTCCTGCAGGGGCATCTCCATGGCCCTCGATCTGTTAACATCTGAGCCTCGACCCTGCCCTTCCTCTGCTCACCCTCCAAGGGTTCATCTCAGAGGAGGCAGCAAAGTCCTCGCAGGCCTGCCCCTCCAACCTCGTCTTGCCTCTCCCAACCCTGTTCCTCCACTCCAGCCGCTATGGCATCCCTGCAGCTGCTCATACTTTTGGGGCAGCTGATACCCCAGGCCTTTGCCCTGGCTGGGCCCTCTGCCTGTGACGCTCTTTCCCAGACACCCATGTGATTTGCTTCCTCCTCTTCTTCAAGTCTTTGCTCAAATGAAGGCCTGCACAATGAGCCTCCCCTGGCCCCCTATTTATAGTTGCCTCTCCCAATATTTTGGAGCACTTGGCACCATCTGACATGCTGGGCCTCTGTCTGTGAGCAGGCCAGCTTCTGGGTGGCAGGGATTTGGGCTGTGCATTCCCTGCTCTCACACCACTCCTACAACCATGCCTGGCACGTCATAGGAATGCCAACAAGCCATGTAGGGTGAAGGCGGGAGTAGCCCTGTGGGCTGGGTCATGCCGTCTCCTACATTGTATATGTGCAGAAGCTGCAGCCACGAGGCCTGCTTGAGGTTGCCTGGCTCTTGCTCCTGCGGGTCTGAACCCAGCTAGATGTGACTGTAAGTCCCAGCTTTCCAAAGGCTCCCACTGCCTTCCGTGCACAGTGTGCCACCTAGCACGGGAAGTGGAGCCCGCCAGGCAGCACCTGGGATACGGGCTGCTCCAGGGATGCCCTGGGAGGAGGGGATGGGGATGCATCCCAGGGAAGAGGTTCCTGGGCTATGACGGGGGTGCAACTCAGCTTCCCCTGGGGTCGGGCAGTGGGAAGACCATTCTGAGAGTGGGAACAGCTCTTGCAAACATGGCCGACATGCAGGTTGGGGCAGATTTGGTGATGAGTGCCTTGGGCCTGATTGGAGGTCCCGTGGGGGTGGGTGGCTGTGGGGCCCCCAGGCAGGGCCTGAAGCAGGCGGAGGGGGTGAGTGGGGGGTTCTGATGGGCCACTGGGAGTGGCCTGAAGTGCACTGGAGCAGGAGGTGGCATTGTCCGGATCCTGTTTGAAAGACCCCTTTTCTGATAGGAGGAGGGAAGATTGCCGGGTGAGTCAGGGGTGGTGGCAGCTATCTGGGCAGAAGCTAGTGTGGGGTGGGAGGCGCGAGGCAGATGTGAGAGCTCAAGGAGGGAGACTACATGCAGCTCAGTGACCTGGGTCTCAATGTGTTCCCAGGTTTGCAGCTGGGGCAACTGGAAGCAGGAGAGGGACCTGGAGAAAGGAAGGCAAAGAGGTGGGTTCCTTTTGGGGCACACTGAGGTTGAGCTGCTTAAGAGACTCCCACGGGTGAGGCAGAAGCCTTGAGCTGCTGGGTTAGCAGCTCCGGGCTCAGGGGAGATCTTGGCCAGAGAAAAATTCTGGGGGTCCTAGTATTCACATAGTGACTTCAGCATGGAGGGGGCAAAGTCCCTCCAGAAGCAGGTGTCTGGAGGAGAGAGGGCTATGGCCTCCACTCCAGGCCCAGCTGGCCCCTAACGGACCCTCCCGCCCGCAGCACCTGCCCTCAGGGCCACACGGGGCTGCTGGCACCTGGCTCGCTGGGAATGCTCCAGAGGTCCTCTGTCTGCTGCTCATGATTTCACAGACTTGGCAACCAGGACAGGATTGCTATTATTTTTCACCAGAAAACAATGTATGGATTTTGGGCTCTTGCTGATGATTCTAGAGGAAAACAGCTGAGAGGATGTGTGTTTTCCAGGGAACATTCCTCTTTGGACTCTGTCCACTCAGTGTCCTCTTGGAAAACCACAGGGAGGGCTGGAAACAGTCTTAGACTCACATGAGGGGGAAATGGAGACCAGATCCTTCTCCCAGCTCTGCTTGTGGCTCTCTGTGTGATCCCATGAAGAGAGGAGGAGCAGTGACTCTCACCTGAAATGCGCCCAGCCAAACATGGCCTAAACCAAACGGGATGGCCTCCCTGCCCCTATCCTGGTCCTCCATGGGCTGTCCCCATCTCATGGAATGGGGCCAAGCCTCACACATGGGTGTCACACGTCCTTCTGGGGATTCCTGTCCCTTGTATCTCTTGAATCAGACTCTTAGATTCTTCTGCTTCATTCCATTATTGTAACCTCCTTCCACGACTCTCAAATCCGTCTCCTTCTCCATATCTCCACTGCCATCCCTATGTTCCCCTCTGCCTTTGGCTCTGCACGGTACGAGCAGGTGGTCTCTGTCCAGCCAATGTGGGCCCTTTGCACACTGGTGTGAGTGCTTCTAAGTCTCGTTTCAGCTCTCAGTCCGGCCTCTCCCAATCTCCTTGTGTCTTCCCACAGCATGTGGGAAAAGACCAGGAGGACAGCACTGGGGCCACAAAGATAAGTCCATTG
Organism: Pan troglodytes; assembly: GCF_028858775.2. Classification (NCBI taxonomy): domain Eukaryota; kingdom Metazoa; phylum Chordata; class Mammalia; order Primates; family Hominidae; genus Pan; species Pan troglodytes. The sequence continues at coordinate 71,366,094 of NC_072407.2, forward strand.
TCCCTGCACTCCAGGGATCTGAGCCCCGTGGGCCCCCGGCATGAGTATAATGTTGAAAGGAAGCCTGCGGAAAGGCTCCAAGAGGACGGTACGTTAGAACTGGGTCTCGAGACATGGGTGTCTGGGCCGTAGGGGTGCAGAAACCAGGTCCTGACTCGGCCTGGATGCAAGTGCCAGGGGCTGTTCTGTCTCTGTCAGCCCCAGGACCATTCAGGGGTGGCACAGAGCTTGGGAAGGAATGAATAACAGTCCTGGACATTATGCCAACATTCAGTGAGTGCCTACTGTGTGATCCAGTAGACCCTGGGTGATGTATTAACTTGCCAGTCCTCCCAGTAACCCAGATTAGTCCCAGTCTGCAGAAGTGGAGGTGGAAGCTCAGAACAGTTCGGTCACTTGCTTGAGGCCACACAGCGAGGGGGGCAAAGCCAGGCCACCTGCTCCAGAGCCTAGGCATGGATGGGGGTGGAGGGGAGTCCTGAGCCGGGGGGGTTCTTTGCTGCCTTTGGGCAGGGTGGGCACAGAGGTCCCAGTATCGCTGTTGGCCACGCCGAGTGCTCCCTTCCGCTGACTGTGGCTGTAGTACCGACAGGTGTCTCTATTGATGCTACAGCCCCCACCTTTCATTGTCTCTGGGACAAAGGCTCCTCGGGCTCCTAGCTTTGGGACAAGACTGTGGCTGCTCCCTGCCATTGGCTAGGCCTCCCACTGGGGCCTCCTGCCCACTACCTCCCCATGCCTTGTGGCAAGCCTGTGAGTCAGCGTACCCATTTCACAGCAGGGACACAGAAAGCCCCTGAAACCAGGGACTTTCCCAGCACAAGAGTGTCCAAGACTAGAACCCAACTTTGTCTCGGTCCAGCCACCTGCAGAGTGACCCACGCGGATAGTTGTCAGCCCTTGCTGAGCCATCCTTTGTTTCCTGTTCATACTTTCCCATAAGTCACAGAATCCTCCAGGCAACCCAGTGATGTAAGCACTGTCCCTATTCCTTCCTACAGACCTGGAAACTGAGTCACAAAAAGCAAGCTGCTTTCCCAGACCCCACTGCTCTGCTAGGTGGAGGCCAAGCTCATGTGTGAACCCAGGCCGCTGCTCTGAACTTCTCCACACCACACTGTGTAGAGGAAATAAGAGCTGGGAGACTTCTGCCTTCAGGGACTGTGTTTTTCCAAGAAGCCAGGAGGAAAGGATCTAACATTTATTGAGCACCTACTAAGTGCTGGCTGATCTCATAGCATTACTTTGCAAAGTGAATATTCTTCATCTTATTTTATAGATGAGGAAATGAGACTCAAGGAAGCAATATTGACTTGTTCCAGGTCACCTAGCTAGTGAGGACGCGAGGAGAGGCAAGACTCCCCCCAGCCTGGGACCCCAGGGACCCTGCTAGTGAGGACGCCTGCTCCAAGCCTGGCCCCTCCAGGGAGGCTAGCTCTCACTAGCAGGGCAGCCTCCTTCCTTCTCCCTCCTTCCCGCCTCGGGAGAATTAAGTGGTAAACGTTTTCAAAGTCAACTGTCAAAAGAAAATGGTTAGAGGAAGGAAATGTGCAATTAGGAGCTTCAGAGTAATTTTCATCGTGTGGTTTGAGCTCGACTGTAAACACTCAGGAAGGAGAGAACGCGGCTGTTTCCCCCCCCCGGCTGGTTTCCTGCCAACTCTGCTGAGTCCCAGAACCGGGTGGGCTCCAGGCTGAGGCACCAGCAGGGAGGCCGGTGGGCAGCCAGCCTTGGACTGGGGAGGTGCTGCGGGCTGTGGGACGCTCCCATTCCCAAGAGAAGCTTCTTCCAGCAGAATGTGCCGGCATTACAGAAAGGAAATATTAACATTATAATTATAATTCTGTTTATTTAATTAAGTTATTAAACAGGCCCAGCCTGGGGCGGGGCAGGGGGGAGAAAAAAAAAAACAACCCATAGTTTCATTCTAATTGTTTCTCCCAGGATGTAATTAGAGCCTTATAGAAGGAGTCAGAGCCAGAGAAGGCAGGGGCTCTGCCAGGCTGGGTCCAGGCCTGGTGCACAGCTCCGGGCAGGCTGGGCCTGGGGGAGTGGAAGGTAGAGGCTGGCTGTGGGAATGCAGCCTCTATGAGGGCTGGAACTCAGGCCTGTGTCCCCATGCCTGGCATGTACTAGGTGCTCAAGAAATAGTTGTGGAATAATTGCCTAGTGGACTTTGAGCAAGCAGAAAGGGCTGGTGGAGTGACTTTCTCAGCTGCCCTAAAGACATTCAGCAGATGATTTTTCTAGAAGGGATGCAGCAGCCTCCTCCTGGGGCTGCTCTTGGCCATTACCTCTGCTCTGACCTCCCTGGTGGCCCACCGTGGCTTGCAGGTGACCACGCCGAGCAGCCTGTCTTAGATTGAGACCTTCACCTCTTCCTTCTGTGCCCTGGTCACTGTGGGCTGAGCCCTGGGGCAGAACAAACAAATGTCACCAGCTCCCAGGCTCCAGTGTGGAGGCTGCCCCTGTGCATCCCAAAGGGACAGGAGTATGAGGGCCCCAAAGGGTTCAGGAGGCTAAAACCCCCACTCCAGGTCCCCCAGTCTGAGAAGCCCTTTCTGGGACCTTGGACCAGGCCCAGCAGAGCCCCTCTTGAGGGGGCCAACGGAGGCGCTGGCCCTGAGCAGCCTCCAGATCCGGTCCTGTGCCCCTCGAGCTGACAGCTGCCCACAGGCTCCATGCAGAACCTCCCGTCAGACGGGAAGTGTCTTGTTCCAGCTGGCACGGCCTTATCGAACAGTCCTGGCTTTGTAAGTGTGGACAGCTGCGGGGAGAGGAGCTGGCTCTGGGGAGGTGTGGGGGCCGGGTCGGGGGCTAGACTGGGGAAGCTGAGGAGTGGGAGGTCAAAGCCAGCAGCATCTGCAAGTGGGTTGGGGGCCATGAAGGTTTGGTTTAGGGGGCATCCCCTGGAAAGCCGAGCCCCTAAACAGGAAGATGGGATGTGAGGCCAAATTGGGGAATGACCATGAAAGAGAGAGAAGTGTGTGGGGGGAAGATGGGAGGGGCTGAGCCTGGCCTCCAGGGCCCTTGCTCAGCTCTGGTACAGTCAAGAAGCTGTCTTCATATGGGCCACACTGAGGCACCACAAAACCAACAACTTCAGAGAGATGGTAGGGCTTCTATATGCCACCTACCCACCCATCCACCCATCCACCCACTCATCCACCCACACATCCATCCATCCATCCATCCATCCATCCACCCATCCATCCATCCATCCATCCATTCATCCATCCATCCCCCCATCCATCTACCCACTCATCCACCCACCCACACATCCATCCATCCATCCATCCATCCATCCATTCATCCATCCACGCATCCATTCATCCATCCATCCATCCATTCATCCATCCATCCGCCCATCCATCTACCCACTCATCCACCCACCCACACATCCATCCATCCATCCATCCATCCACCCATCCATCCATCCACCCATCCATCCACTCATTCGCCCATCCATCCACCCACCCATCCACCCATTGGTCCATCCATCCATCCATCCATCCATCCATCCATCCACCCACCCTTCCACTCATCCACTCATCCATCCACCACTCCTTGTACCCATCCATCTACTAGTACATCTATCCATCCATCCATCCATCCATCCATCCATCCATCCATCCACCCACCCATCCACTAATTCATCCATCCATCCATCCATCCATTCATCCACTCAACCATCCATCCTTCCATCCATCCAACATTCATACAAGATTTGCACTAGGGCACATCTTCTACTGGCCTCTAAAGACCCAGAAAATAATCAAATTGTCCCTGCCCTGTTGGGCATATATAGACACTTCCAGTGTGTATATATGAGCAGTGGAGGCAGGGGAGACAGAAGACAAATAAATCCCCCTGATAGGTCAGGAAACTTCTATAACTCAGAAGATGTAAACCCACCCACTCACCCTAAGCCTCAATTTCTCATCTGAAAAGTGGGGATAAGGTAGTGCAATGGTGAACTGCTATAGTGTTAGATGAGATAATAGACACAAGGTATTTGTTACTGTGCCTGGCATGGAAGGTGCTAAGAAACTGTTATGATTATTTTTAGCATCACCATTTCCATCATTATTCTCTCTGTCTGAAGAGAATAGGAGGATGAGAGTGGGCAGTTTAGGAAAGCCGTCTCAAGTGGGGTCATTTGGACTGGGTGTTGAAGGATGAGTAGGAGTTCATTGGGTACTAGTATTGTGCTTCCCCACTAGCAGCCCACATTCATACTACACTCATCCCTGCCTCTGCATCATACTTCTCACCCTTACTCCTCCTCCCCAAGGCCCCCTTCCTTTAGGTCCACCTCTAACCCTAACTCCTACAGGAAGACTTCTTGCCTACCCCAGGCATTATCTTGCTCCTTCCTCTTGTCTTGTGGCACAAAGATCACACCACACATCAGGCCCTCAGAACTTCATTCTGAATTTTGAAATGCTTCAGCTGACTCTTCAGGATGGGGCAGAGTCTTCTCCTCAAATCCCTTCTATCTGGAGCCTCAGAGCTGGATAAATTTGTTGACTCTGCCCCAGGGGACAGCCAACAGTGACCAGGGCACAGAAGAAAGAGGTGAAGGTCTAAATCTAAGTCCCAAGAAGGTGTCGACCTATCTACAAACAGGAGCAGCCTCCTAGGACTTTGCCTGCATCTGCCTACAAGGTTAATGCAGTTCCTACCTGGAGCAGCTCACAGTATAAGGAACAGAGGGAAGAGGAGGACAAGGCTGGGAGTTTCTCTAGCATAGATTTCATGTCCTGGTTAAACTTGGGTCTTCAGCACCACGCACAGAGTGGGGGCTAAGAATCATTGGATGGATGGGTATGTAGGTGTATGTGTATGGTTAGGAGGATGCATGGAAGGATAAGTACATGGATGGATATATGGATGGATGGATGGATAATGGTTGGATAAATGGATGATGGATAACTGAATAGGTGGGTGGATGGGTGATGGATGGACAGTTGGTTGTGTGGATGATGGACAGATGATTAGATGAATAAGTGGAAAGTTAAACAATACAACCAGAATCTTTAGATTCTGATTAAACCATAGAAGCAGGAACTTTGAGACTGTATAGATCAACCCAAATTAATTTACCTGATCAGTGCTTCTGAGTGTCTCTTTTTGCCAGATATTGTATGAGGTGCTGGGGATACCACAGGGAACAAGATACAATCCATGACCTCTTGGAGCTTGGCATCTAGTTGAGAAGCTAGGGAATATGCAAATAAAGCCCAAACAAAATATTTTAAGGGTGATGACTGCCTGAAGCTTACTGGGGGGCACTTTAGTTAGGGGCATCAGGGAGAGTTGATGAGAGGATAACATTGGAACTGAGGACTGAATGGCAAGAGTCCGCTGTATGAAGATCTGGGGAAGACATGAGAACAGTAAGTGCACTGGTCCTGAGGCAGGAGCAAAGTTGGACTTGTTCAATAATGTAAAAAGGTTTGAGTACTTGGAGTGGAATAAGAGAGGGAGCTGTGGCCTGAAATAGCAATAGAGAAACAGGACAGGGCAGATCACACTGGACTTTGTAGGCCAAGGCCAGAGGCATGGATTTTGTTCTGTGTAGGTTGGAAGGCACAGGAGGGTGTTAAACAGGAGGAGGAATGGTCTGAGTTCTGTAAAGGATCACTGTGGCTACTCCATGGGGCTATACAGAAAGGCACATGAGGGGAAACCAGGAAGGCAGTGAGAGGGCATCACCATGGACCAGGCTAGAGAGGGAGGTAGTGCAGCTGGGGAGATGGGGCAGGTTCAGGACATGTTTGAAGGCACAGACAACAGAGTTGATTTATGATTTGGCTGTTGGGGAGAAGGATGCTTCCCAGCCGTTTGGCCTCAGCAACTGGACTGGCCTAACCCTAACCGTAACCCTAACCCTAGCTGCCACCCACCCCCTACTCCTCTGCTGAGACTCACTGGAGCCTTGACCTCCCAGGTTCAAATGATCCTAACACCAATTGCTATGGTGATAGAGTTGTTGTTTCTGATGATGGTGGCTGTGGTAGTGGTTTATTTCCTCCATCAGCAGGCTCTTCCACCATGACAATGAGCCATTTCCAGCCATTTTCAGGGACTCTGGAAGAAATTGGCTTGAAGAACAGCTGGACACACATCCAGTCTCAGAGCCTAGAGGTGAAGCACATGGACTCTGGAGTCAGAGAGACCTATGTTTGAATCCTGGTCCTACCACTTTCTCTCTCATCCTTATGTTAGTCACTTGACTTCTTTAGGTCTCTGTGTTGTCACATGGAAAATGGAACTTTCCACCTCCTCGGGATGTTATGATGATAGATGTAACAAGCTCAGCACAGTGCCTGTACAGGTGAGAGCTCAGATAAAGACTCTGCTGTTAACAATTACCTCTCCTCTGATGGGGAGTTTATCACCCCATCTCAGCAGCCCTGCTCCTGTTCCTAGTTCCAACAGGCCCTGGGATCTGGGTTGCCAAGACCAGCTCCTGACAGCTGCCACCCACCCCCCACACTCCTCTGCTGAGGTTCCGGAGCCTAGGGGCATGGGGCATTGCGAAGGCCTCACTGGGTTTAGAATCGAGCAAGATTATAGAGCACATTTTGCAAGAGTGAGAGGAGGTGGAAGTAGCCCAATTCATAGTAGCTTTCCCAACCCGTGGCTCTAATTGGCAGAGAACATCCCCTAAGGCACCTCTGTGCTCCATGAGGAGCTTGTAATTAATAGGTGGGGATCCTGAGGGGCAAGGTTGACAAGGCTATGCTTGGGGGATGGAGCCCTCTGAGGGATGGGATTGAAAGGGTGTTTGAAGTCACATAGCCTGTCTAGGGATCAGTGTTTGTTTGTTTGTTTGGTTGGTTGGTTGGTTTTACCTCCCCAGTGGGGCATAGGCTGAAGTAAGGATCACACCAGTGTCCACAGGCTTCCTTCATGAGTTCCTCCATTCTTACCTCTGTACTGATGACTTGCAGACCTCTCTCCCAGCCTGGCCTCCCTCCTGAATTTCAGAGTCATGTCTCCCAGTGTATGTGTTAATGTCTCTGTTTGGATACCCTACAGACATCATGGTGTGTTTCAAACTAAGGAATTCATTATCTCATTCAGTGACTTTTTCATTTCAGTTTTTATTTTCAGTTCTAGAATTTCCATTTGGTTCTTTTGATTGTAGTTTTTGTTTCTCTGCTTAGATTCCTTATCTGCTCCCTTATGACAATCATATTTTCCATTAATTTGTCAAGCATATTTTTCTCTAACTTTTTTGGATATATTTATTATTGCTGCTTTGAATGATTTTTCTGCCAAATCTGTTATTCGGGCTATGTCAGAATTGGTTTCTACGGATGGTTTTTGGTTTTTCTTTTGCCTATGAGTCATGTTTTCCTGTTTCTTTGTGTGTTTGATAATTGTTGGATTATATTTTGGACCTTGTGGGTGATAAGTTGCAGAAACTCTGGATTCTGATATCCTGCTCTGAAAAGGGTTGATTTTTATTCCAGGAGGCATTTCAATTACTGGTGGATTACTTGAGTGTGTGTAGTCTTGGTCTTATTATTTGTTATGGCTTATCTGTGGGAAGCCTAATGTGTTTCCCAAATTTCTCTCAACTTGGTGAGCATCCAGCTCCAATATGCAAATCTTTTTGAGGCTTAGTTCTAAAGGCTTTGTTAGAGAAGATCTACAGCAGGCTTTACTCAAGGATGTGGACCTTATTACTAAGATGAGGCTTTTCTGGCCTTGCAGATAGATGCCTGCTGTGTTAATGAGTTCTCTGTACTCTGGTTAGGAAAGAACTCCAAAGTGCCCGAGCACTGCTTGACATCTGGAATCTCTGTTTCACTCTCAACATTATAGGAGTCATTCTTCATTAAGCCTGAGGTGGTCTCACCAGCAGGCAGGGCCCATCAGCTGGACTTCCTCCTTCCCCTATGCAGCTCCCTCTTCTCCAAGGCCCTGCCTTGAAGATTCTAGGTGCTTCAGTGATACAGGTTGAATGTTTGTACCCTACTAATCTCATGCTGAAAGGTAATCCCCAGTGTTTGAGGTGGGGCCTGGTGGGAGGTGTTTGGATCATGGGGGTGGATCCTTCATGAATGACTTAGTGCCATCCCCTTAGTGATGAGTGAGTTCATGTGAGATCTTGTTTAAAAGTGTGTAGCACCTGCCCCTTCTCTCTCTTGCTCCTGCTCTTGCATGTGACATACCTGTTCCCACTTCACCTTCCACCATGACTGGAAGCTTCCTGAGGCCCTCACCAGAAGCACATGCCAGCACTACCCTTCCTGTACACCCAGCAGAACTGTGAGCCAATTAAACCTCCTTTCTTTATAAATTACCCACTCTCGGGTATTCCTTTATAGTAAAGCAATGGACCAACACATTCAGCTATTCCAGACTCTAGTCTCTGTCCGCTCTGAATACAGTGTGAGGGCCATTGTATTCAATGTGGATCCCAGCTCACTGCACCCTGATTGTGAATTTGTCCCCAAGCACAGATCCAGGGAGATCATGGGGCTCATCTCATATTTTTTTCTTCTTCTTTTGGGGATTGCAAGCTTGTTCTGTCAGGGATACAATGTTGGCCTTCTGTATTCTGTCCAGTCTTCTGATTGCTTATAGCTCAAGTTACTATGCCATGACCAGACATGAGCAATGCACATCTTTACCCAAAACCTTCCTCTCTCATATTCTTCATTCACTCATTTCTCCAAAATAGAATCTTTGCCACCGCCCTCTCTATCACTCCCTATGGGCGATTCATCAGCAAAATTGGCTCCTTTGACATTTCACTGGAGCCCTTGAGTCTGTCAAACTTTCCTTCTCTCCTCCCCTTGCCCAGGTCCAGGTCACTGCCTGTCTTCACTAGGACCAACCAACTGCCTCCTCGCTGGCCGCCAGCCTCCAGTCTTGCTCTGTTCTGGTCCATTCCCCACCCAGCAGCCAGAGGCCCCCTTTAAACCTACAGATCTGACGTTGGCTGTGCCTTACATAAAGCCCTGAAGTTGTAGTCTTGGCTGGCAAAATTCTTGAAATCTGCAACCCCCACCTAGCTCTGTCCCCCTTTTATTGTCACTTCCCCACATTCCTGCCACATGGATCTATTTGCAACTCCTAGATGCCATCAGACCACCTGTTGTCTGGGAGCCCTTGCTCCAAGTGTGACTGCTGTCCCTGGATATTCTGTCTAGCAAGCTTTCCAGTGTAGTCCATTGTCACCCACACTGGGTGGCCTTCAAGGCCGAGTGAGGCCTTTCTCTATGTGCAGGCACAGTGCCTGTGTTTCCTCCCTCAGCAGGCTCTGAGCTCCGCTAAAGCAGAAAGGGAGGTGGGTTCACCACACTTCCCAGAGCCTGGAGGACACGCTCCCTTACTGTCTGACGAGGGAGTCAATGTCAAAGGCTACAGAGGGGCAGGAAGGCGGAGGTGTTTGTGCACCACGATGCTGGACGTGGAGCCTGGGGACTTCCCAACACGGATGCAAGCTCTGCAGAGGGAAGGGGTGCTCCACAGGCTGACCACTGGCAATGACTCTGGGCGTTCTGCTGGCACCCACAGGGACAGTGGTGGTGAGTTCTGCTCCTTGCAGAAGCAGTGAGCACAGCCCAGGATGAAGGGGTGCGTGTAGATGGGGCCATGTGCACGTTGGTCCCCAGAGATACTTCCAGGGCCACCTGCAACCCCCTGAGGACCCCCAGACCTGCTGGAAGACCTGAGATTGGAAGGATTTCATGCTCCCCCTGGCCGCTGCCTCCTGTCTCCCCCACTTTGGCCACCTATCACCCCATCCAGTGATACCCTCCTTTGGTGGGTAACTCCAGCAGAGACCTCAACTTTCTATGCTTTTCAACCTCCGGCCTCAGGGCGCGTTGCAGGAGTCCCCAAACCAAGGGCGTTTCTCCTTCTCGCCACCAATTTCCCACCCCTGGGAAAGTCCACATTCCTGAGCCAGACATTCACCCGGGGGAATCATTACCCAGTGCCCTGTGTGCAGATGCCAGGGCAGCGGGTGTCCTTCCTCCCCAGGGCTGCATCCTTCCCCTGCAGACTGCACAGGGTGCCCCCAGCCTGCCTCCCCAAAAGTCTTAGGTAACTGTTGGTCTCTCACTCTAACACCCACATAAGTTGGGTCTGGATAAACCACAATGTGGGATCCTTCAGGGGATGGAGACAGTAGCTGAGGAAAAGAAAGAGAAGTGGGACTCAGGAGAGTGGTAGGGAGACACAGGCCATGAGTGAGGCAGGGAGAGAGTGAGAGGTGTGGACGGACCCTCTGTCAATCCCAGAGGTAACGCTGACCACCCCCAGGGCAGGGCAGGAGCCAAGAGACAAGAAGAGAGGAACCCGGGGAGCATTTCAGCCCAAGCTGAGGAGGCCCCAAGAGTCCCTGCACCCCAGGAGTTCTGTGGGTGTCCAGGGCAAGAACCCCTGTGCCGGAAATGCCTTCTTTTGCCCCTCCAGGCCTGCCCTCTGCTCTGCTCTCTGCTTCAGGGGCTAAGCCCGATGGACCCATTCCTCAGCTCCCATGCCCTCTGGCTTCCTTTTGGGAGTGCCCCAGCTGTAGGTGAAAGGGAGAGGGGAGGGTGAAGTCAGAATATTCATGTCACAGCATCGAAAGCTTTGGGGTCACTTTGGGCAGGCTGTGTCCCTAGACTGAAGGTCTTAAGCTTCTCCCAAGGCAGGCCCCTCTCCAACATTCCCTCCTTTCCAGGTTCTGGCATGGCTTATGCCTTCCCTTAAACCTTCAGCCTCAGGGTGGCCGCAGCCCTGGGGCATGGACTGTGGTGCACTGCCTGCCCCTATGGTTTCCCTGTACCCAGTAGTTTTCCCAACTTGAGTCATTCTTTCCTAGTGGAAACCTGACACTTCCCCATTCTGTGGCAGCCTAGGAGGGTGGTCTGTACCCCAGAGAGGCCTCTAGCTGTGATGTGCCACTGCCTCCCTATGCAGGAGGCTTTGATGGGGTACACTCTAAACACCCCCAAGACGACCCAGGCATCCTCCTGGAAAGCTGGGTGCAAGCCAGAGCAGGGCTCCCAGGTCCATGAGGGTGCAGCAGATGGAAGGCCAGCCCGGTGACCATGTGGTGATAGCACAGGGCAATGATGACTGGAGGCTCTAGGGTCACAGGGATTTTGGTTCAAGTTCTGCCTCTACCTGTTACTCATTGTGCGCCCTTGGGGTGCCCCACATCATCTCTCTGAGGCTCAGTTCCACCTAGAGTTCTATACAGAATTCAGTAAGAAGCCGAGTGTGCAGCCCCTAGCCCCAGCTCCAGTGCACAGTGGCCCCAGCACACACTGATGGGGCACGTTTTCTCAGCTGCCCTGTTGGTTTTCCTCAGTGAATCGCTGCTGAGTCAGTTAGCAGGTCCCCAAAGTAGAAACTTTGTCAGATCCCAAAGAATGTCAGCCCCAGTGACTCACGTGTGTTTCTCCCAAAAACACAATCGCAGGCCTTTGGGATCAGCTCAGCCATCTCTGAGACATTTCAATGCTGTGAGCAGGATGCTGGGTTCCGGCCACAAAAGAGCTGGGTGCAAGCCTGGCCTCCATGAAAGGAGTTCCCACTTGGAAAATCTGATTCAATTGACTTCTCCCTTTCAGTTTAGCTTCACAGCTCCCTGGCTATGTCTACATCTAAGAACTATGGCTCCATGATGAATTGCCTGGCAGATGGTGGTTGTGATGTTTGTGTTGTTGCTATGGTGATGGAGTTGCTGTTTCTGATGGTGGTGATCCTGGCAGTGGTCGTGGGTTATTTCTAAGGGTGATAGTGGTGTGGTGATGTGGTGGTGATGGTGACAGTGTGGTAGCATTGGGTGGTGATGGTGGTGCTGATGGACACGGTGGTGAGGAGGTAGTTATGGTGATAGGATTTTGATAGTGCTGGGGGTGGAGTTGATGATGGTGATGGTAATGGTGGTGTTGTTTTCGGTGCTGATTGTGATGAGGTGATGGTGGTAATAGCAGTAGTACTAGCAATGCTGGTGGTGGTAGTGGATTGTTGGTGGCGGTGGTGAGATTGGTGCTCTTCATGGTGATAGTGGAGGTGGTCAGGATGGTGGAGGTGGAGGTGATGGTTTCAGTGATGGTACTGGTGAAGATGGAGGTGATGGTTTCAGTGATGGTGATGCTGGAGGTGAGGGTGATGGTTTTGATGATGTTAGTGGTGGAGGTGAGGGGTGATATTTTTGTGAATTGTGGTGGTAGTGATGGTGGTGGTAGAGGTGGAGGTGATGATTTTGGTGGTGGTGGTGGTGATGTTGGCAGTGGAAGTGGGAGTGGTGGTGGTGATGGAGGTGGCAGTGATAGTTTTGTGGATGGTGATGGTGGTGGCGGTGGTGGTAGTGGTGAAAGTGGAGGTGATGGGCTTAGTGATGGTGGTGGTGGAGGTGGGGGTGATTATTTTGGTGATGGTGGTGATGATGATGTTGGCAGTGGAGTAGAGGTGATAGTTTTAGTGATGGTGGTGGTGGAGGTGGGAATAATGATTTTGGTGATGATAGTGGAGGTGGGGGTGATGGTTTTGGTGATGGTGGTGGTGGTGGTGATGGTGATATTGGTCGTGGAGGTGGAGGTAATGATTTTAGTGATGATGGTGATGGTGACGGTGGTGATGGAGATGGGGATGATGGTTATAGTGATGGTGATGGTGATGTTGGAGGTGGGGGTGATAGTTTTGGTTATGGTGGTGGTGGTGATGGTGATGGTGGTGGAGGTGAAAGTGATGGTTTTGGTGGTGGTGGTGGAGGTAGGGGTGATGGTTTTGGTGACGGTGGTGGTGATGGTGATGGTGGTGGAGATGGAGGTAATGATTTTAGCGATGGTGATGGTGGTGGAGATGGGGGTGCTGGTTTTAGTGATGATGATGGTGGAGGTGATGGTTTTGGTTATGGCAGTGGTGGTAGCGGAGGTAGGGGTGATGGTTTTGGTGGTCGTGGTGGTGGTGATGATGATGGTGATGTTGGTGGTGGAGGTGGAGGTAGTGATTTTAATGATGGTGATGGTGGTGGAAATTGGGGTGATAGTTTTAGTGATGATGATGGTGGGGTGATGGTTTTGGTTATGGTGGTGGTGGTGATGGTGATGTTAGTGGTGGAGGTAGAGGTGATAGTTTTAGTGATGTGATGAAGGTGATGGTTTTAGTGATGCTAGTGTTAATGATGGTGATGGTGGTGGTGGAGGTGGAAGTGATGATTTGGGTGGTGGTGGTGGTGGAGGTGGGGATGATGGTTTTGGTGGTCATGGTGGTGGTGGTGGTGATGGTGATGTTGGTGGTGGAGGTGGAGGTAATGATTTTAGTGATAGTGATGGTGATGGTGGTGGAGATGGGGGTGATGGTTTTAGTGATGATGATGGTGGGGATGATGGTTTTGGTTATGGTGGTGGTGGTAGTGGAGGTGGGGGTGATGGTTTTGGTTATGGTCGTGGTGGTGATGTGATGTTAGTGGTGGAGGTGGAGGTGACAGTTTTAGTGATGTGGTGGTGGAGTTGATGGTTTTAGTGATGCTAGTGTTAATGATGGTGATGTTGGTGGTAGAGGTGGAAGTAATGATTTTGGTGGTGGTGGAGGTGAGGGTGATGGTTTTGGTGATAGTGGTGGTGGTGGTGATGGTGATGTTGGTGGTGGAGGTGAAAGTGATGGTTTTGGTGGTGGTGGTGGAGGTAGGGGTGATGGTTTTGGTGATGGTGGTGGTGATGATGTTGGTGGTGGAGGTGGAGGTAATGATTTTAGTGATAGTGATGGTGGTGGAGATGGGGGTGATGGTTTTAGTGATGACGATGGTCGGGGTGATGGTTTTGGTTATGGTGGTAGTGGTAGTGGAGGTAGGAGTGATGGTTTTGGTGGTCGTGGTGGTGGTGGTGGTGGTGATGGTGATGGTGGTGGTGGAGGTGGAGGTAGTGATTTTAGTGATGGTGATGGTGATGGTGGTGCAGATGGGGGTGACAGTTTTAGTGATGATGATGGTGGGGTGATGGTTTTGGTTATGGTGGTGGTGATGGTGATGTTAGTGGTAGAGGTGATAGTTTTAGTGATGTGGTGGTGGAAGTGATGGTTTTAGTGATGCTAGTGTTAATGATGGTGATGGTGGTGGAGGTGGAAGTGATGATTTTGGTGGTGGTGGTGGTGGAGGTGTGGGTGATGGTTTTGGTGATAGTGGTGGTGGCGGTGATGGTGATGTTGGTGGTGGAGGTGGAGGTAGGGGTGATGGTTTTGGTGGTGGTGGTGGTGATGGTGATGTTGGTGGTGGAGGTGGATGTAGTGATTTTAGTGATGTTGATGGTGATGGTGGTGGAGATGGGGGTGATAGTTTTAGTGATGATGATGGTGGGGGTGATGGTTATGGTGGTGGTGGGGATGGTGACATTAGTGGTGGAGGTGATAGTTTTAGTGATGTGGTGGTGGAGGTGATGGTTTTAGTGATGCTAGTGTTAATGATGGTGATGGTGGTGGAGGTGGAAGTGATGGTTTTGGTGGTGGTGGTGGTGGAGCTGAGAGTGATGGTTTTGGTGATGGTGGTGGTGGTGGTGATGGTGATGGTGGTAGAGGCGGAAGGGATGGTGTTCATGATGGTGGTGGTGGATGTGCGGGTGACGGTTTTGATGATGGTAGTGATGCTGGAGGTGGAGATGGTGAGGTGGTGGTAGTTGTGATGGGATGTCAATGTGGTGATGGTGGAGACGAAGGTGGTGGTGATACCTCACAACCTCAACCCAAGAGAAGCATAGCAGGAGAAGATTTGAAGTCGGAGGACCTTACTTCTGGGTCCAATTCTGCTACTTACTATCTGGAGACCTGGGGCAACTTGCCTGGACTCTCTGAAGCTCAATTTTCTCATCAGTAAAGGGAGTGATATTGCTTCCCTTTCTGGGCAGTGTGGGGATTATAGTGGCCGAGGCCTGTTGTCGCCTGCGATTAACTGTAATTCTGAGGCACTGTGGGCCTCGAGGATGGGCCAGCTCTGGCTGCTGTGCAGACAAGGCCAGGGTCTAGAGAATGCTGCTGCAGAGGACCGCGGCATCCGTGACTTTTTTCTGGGGAGCAGGAGATCCTCCTTGTTCAGTGGGCAGCTCCTCTTCCTTTTGGGGAATCTCACACAATGTATGTTTCCCTCGGTGTGGTTCGGAGGGGGCTGGCAGTCCTAGGATCCACGCTTCTCGGTCACAGGGGTGGACCTTTGATGCAGGCTGGGCCCAGTGTATCTCTCCCAGGGCCTCCTCTGCTTTGGCTCAAGAGCTACAAAACTGCCTGAGCCTGCCAACAGTTTTCTTCCCCCTTGAAGAGTCCCTGTTTGCCATGGGAAGTCTAAGGATAACTCACTAAGAGCAGCAGAAGCAAGAAGCACTGAAAGAGGAGGATGGGGAGAAAGAGGAGGAGAAAGACAGATGGTGCCAAAGAGAACTGCAGGGGCTTCGTTGAAGTTGCTGAATCCAGCTGTGCCTGAAGATAGCACCATCCACTCCTAGCCTCTGAGTTACACAGGTTATAGAATGACCTCAGGAGTTGGAGTTGGGCTTCTGTGTTTTGCAAACCAAAGAGTCCTTCTCTACACCTCTCACCCCTTCAGTCTCCCAGAATTCCCAGAACCTTCCCAAGAAAGCAAAATTTATGACAGGGCTGACTTCCAAATGTGGGGACAAAAGACTCTGGTCTTGACAGACCAAATCTGGCTTATTCCGGCTGTCTCTTTCCAGAGACCCTGGGACTGACCCAGCTCCAGGCCCCGATGTCCGAGGACAGAGGTCGAGATGTGCTGCCAACCCTCACGTCCCCAGGCAGCCTCTTTATAGGAAACTTTTTATACACAGCGGAACAGACTGGGTATGGTGGTTCACGCCTATAATCCCAGCACTTTGGGAGGCCGAGGCGGGCAGATCACCTGAGGCCAGGAGTTTGAGACCAGCCTGGCCAACATGGTGAAACCCTGTCTCTACTGAAAATACAAAAGTACCCGTTACGGTGACTCGCGCCTGTAATCCCAGCTACTTGGGAGGCCGAGGCAGGAGAATCGCTTGAACCCGGGAGGTGGAGGTTGCAGTGAGCCGAGATCGTGCCACTGCACTCCAGCCTGAATGACACAGTGTGACTCTGTCTCAATAAATAAATAAATAAATAAACAAACAGTGGAACACAGTGACTGCACTCATGGATTACATAAAGTCTCATTTGAAACAATTGAAATGACACAGGAAAATGCAAGGAAAAAATTCTTTAAAAATCAGCTGATAGTCACCCCTGCCCCCAGAGATGACCCCGGGAACCCTCGCAGACACTCTCCACTTCTCCCCAGGTAGACACATGCCACTTCTTGTCAGCGGAATGGCTACGGGCTGTTCTGGAACTTGCTTTATTCAAGCATTGGCATATTCTGTAATCTTTCTGGGCAACAAGCACAGCTCCCTGACTTGTTAAAATGAAACTTCTTGGTCACCTATTACAAGAACTTATTTGTTCAATCCCCAATGATGCATATGTAGGTTGTTGCCAATTTTTTGTGACCTTGAACATCCCTGCAGTGGGCACACTTGTGTGTTCAGATTTTACACCTAGCCCATTGTTTCTGTGGGGTACATTCCTAGATGGGGAATTGCTGTGTCAGAGCATATTTAGATTTTAGAGGGATTTGACACATTCTACTCAAGTTTGCTGAGGATTGGAAAGCTGGTGAGAGAGGATGCCGGTGAACCCCAAATCTTCGACCACACTGGGTTTTATCGGAAAGAAAAATGATTTTTTTTTTTTTAAGATGGAGTCTCGCTCTGTCGCCCAGGCTGGAGTGCGGTGGTGCAATCTCGGCTCACTACAACCTCTGCCTCCCGGTTTCAAGCAATTCTCCTGCCTCAGCCTCCCGAAGAGCTATGATTATAGGCGTGTGCCACCACACCCGTCTAATTTTTGTGTTTTTAGTAGAGACAGGGTTTCACCGTGTTGGCCAGGATGGTCTCCATCTCTTGACCTCGTGATCCACCCACCTTGGCCTCCCAAAGTGCTGGGGTTACAGGTGTGAGCCACCACTCCCAGCCCCCAAGAAATTATTTTTGAGGTAGGAGAGAGAAGTCGGTAAGAGAGCCCCACTTTTAGGAACCATAGCTTCCTCACTGCTCAGTACAGGCCCTGCTCGTCTTGATGGTGGAAAAACAGGTGATGGTGGTGAGGGAGGAGGAGGAGGAAGTGTCGTGGAATGTGGCAGCTCTGTTAGGGTGAACAGCTGTTCCAGCTCACCTGGGACTTTCCTGCTTGGTTTTGTCACTGCAAGGTCCCCATCCTGGGAAGGTTCTCCTCTGCCTGGGAGAATCAGAACTGTTGGTCACCTACTTCCAGCTTCCGGGGCCTGTTTCCCAAGGCCAGAGGCCCTGCTGGTATGCTCTGTGCCTTCCTTGGGGACAGTGGCTCCCATGTGTGCCTCCCATGCTGACTTCTGGGAAGGCATGTGCTGAGAAGCGGCAGGCCCAGTGCCCAGCAGGCTTGGCCACTGGCTACCAGGGCTGGCAGCACAGACTGGTCCCAGGTCTCCTGAATTCAGGAACCCGGGCAAAGCTGTGCCCATTCCCATGGGGGTGGCTCTGCTTCATCCACCCGGAGAGGCTGCTCACAGGTTGATAAAACTGCTGTGTCATACTGGACCCAAGGGGCTCGCCTCTCCCCTGTCCCCATCCTGCCCAGTGGAGGAAACTGAGGCATGGGAAGGGGAGTGACTTGCTCAAAGTCACATAGCTCTGAGTCTCCGAGCTTGGACCGGAATCCAGGTCTCCCTCCTCCCAGTGAGTTGCTCTACCCTGCACCCAGGGACAATGTGTATTGCTTTGGGAAAGCCACCTGGCACGAGGCTCTTATGGCTTTGCACCCCCCTGTCCCGTGGCTACAGGGCCGGCAGCTTCTCTCTGAGCTGTTGCCTGATGGAAGTCCAACTCAACAGGCTTGAACAAAAGGGGCTGGCCTGGCACAGAACAGGCGTGGCGGGCCCAGGCTTTACAAGAGGTCGGGAACTTTCCTTCCATGGTCGCTCGCTCTCCTACCCCCATCTCTGCTGCTTGAAGATGGAAAAGTAGAATCAGCACACCCAGTGAGCCTGGAGAAAGAGGCTTGCATCTAATTTCTAGAGAAGCAATGGGTTCCTGTCTGGACTCCATATTAGCAAATGCAAGCCTCTCCTGGTCCAAATAGAATCCTGTACCCTAGTTTATCTTTCTCCCTCCATTGGACTAGCTCCTCCTAATCTATCTTTACCCGTTCCATCCATCCAATATGTTAGAAAAAGAAGGGCCATCCAAGTTATTCCTTTAATGGCCGCCTTAGGTATAACCTCCGGGCTTGGGTTGGGAGCAGGCGGATTGACCACCTCCTTAACATACTTTAAAGCTCTATCAACAGAACTGCAAGGTTCATTAAAAGATATAGCCCAAAGCCTGATAAAAGTCCAAGACCAGGGTGGACATGGTGGCTCACGCCTGTAATCTCAGCACTTTGAGAGGCCGAGGCTGGCGGATCATTTGAGGTCAGGAGTTTGAGACCAGCCTGGCCAACATGGTGAAATCCTGTCTCTACTAAAAATACAAAAATTAGCTGGGCACATGCCTGTAATCCCAGCTACTCTGGAGGCTGAGGCAGGAGAGTTGCTCGAACCCAGGAGGCGGAGGTTGCAGTGAGCCGAGATCATGCCACTGCACTCCAGCCTGGGCGACACAGCAAGACTCGGTCTCAAACAAACAAGCAAACAAACAAACAACAAAAAAAGACAGTCCAAGACCAACTAGACTCTTTGGCTGGAGTAGTCCTCCAAAAGAGATGGTGATTAGATCTTACAATGGGTGAAAAAGGGGGCCCCTGCCTCTCATTGGGTGAAGAATGTTGCTTCTATCTCAACCAATCGGGCCTAGAAAGAGATGCTGCTGAAAAACTTAAAGAGAGGGCTAAAAAGCTAAGAGAATACCCCGACAACCAACTAAATTCTTGGTTTAAAAACAAAATCCTAACATTAAGACCATACAGTCTTCTTTCCTCTTATCTTCATACCTAAAAGAAAGATATTTTTGTTCCCTTTCAATTGTTTGTTGAGGCAGAATTGACATACAATAAACTGCATGTGTTTAAAGTGTACAATTTGGTAAGTTTTGACATCTTTATACACCCATGAAAATATCACTATGATCAAGACAATAAATATGTCCACAACCCCCAAAGTTTCCCATGTTCCTCCCCACCCCCATCCCCAGGGAAACGCTTCTCTGCTAATTCTCATGATAGGTTGTTTGCATTTTCCAGAATTTTATATAAATAGGGTCATAAAGTATGCACTCTTGCTTTGCCTGGATTCTTTTGCTTAGTATAAGTATTCTGAGGTTCATCTACATTGTCACTTGCATGACTAGTTTGTTCCTTTTTATTGCGGAGTACTGTTTCACTAAGTGGATGCGCTGGTTTGTTTTTATCTACTCCCCAGTTAACGGACATCAGAGTTGTTTCTAGTTTGGGGCTATTACAATAAGGCTGCTATGAACATCTGTGTATAAGCCTTTGTATGGATATAGGCTTTCATTTCTCTTGGGTACATATTGAGGAGTGAAATGGCTGGGTTATACCTACTGGTATTGAGATTGAGATTGTTTTGAATCTGTAGATCCATTTTGGGGGAATTGGCATCTTTTGACCCATGAATATGGTCTGTTTCTCAATTTATTTTGGTATT
The DNA here is from genome assembly GCF_028858775.2 of Pan troglodytes. Classification (NCBI taxonomy): domain Eukaryota; kingdom Metazoa; phylum Chordata; class Mammalia; order Primates; family Hominidae; genus Pan; species Pan troglodytes. Next base: position 71,385,766 of record NC_072407.2, read on the forward strand.
CTTTAATTTCTCTCAGCAAATTTCAGTTTCACACAGGTTTTTATCAGACTTGTCTATGTGTGTATTTCCTATTTTTGTCGTGTTTCTGTAAATGTTTTTATTCCGGTTGTGTCATGTTGCTATTATACAGACACACAATGGCTTTTTGTATATGGATCTTCTATACTGCAAACTTGTTAAACTCGTTGGTGACTTCTAGTAGCTTTTTTCATAGACTCCATAAGATTTTCTCTGTAGATGGTCGAATTGTTTGTAAATAAAGCAGATTCATTTGCTCCTTTCTGATTCAAAGACACTTCTTCTCTCCCTCCCTCCCTTACTTCCCTTCTCTTTCCCTCCTCCTTCTTTTTTCTTTCTTCTTAAAGTCTTACTACACTGGCAAGAACCTTCCATGCAATATTGGTTAGAAGTGGTTAGAGAGCACATCCCTGCCTTATTCCTGATCTTAGAGGGAAAGATTTTGGTCTTTCACTATTAAGTATGATGTTAGTTGTGGGTTTTTCACAGATGCCCTTCACCAGGTTGAGGAAGTTTCCTTTTATTCCTAGTTTATTGAGAGTTTTTATCAGCAATATATGTTGGATTTGGACTAATGCTTTTCCTGCATCCATTGAGACAATGTGCTTTTATATTGTAAATATAATATTTTCACAATAATATTATGAATTATATTGTTTTCTAATGTTAAACCGAACTTGTATTCCTACAATAAACTATACTGGATCATATGTATTATTCTTTCATGTGTTGCTGGACTTGATTTTTAAAACTTTGTTTAGAATGTTTGCATCTATTTCATGAGGGATATTAGTTTGTAGCTTTCTTTTCTTGTCATATATTTGTATGATTTTGATATTACAGTAGTGCTGGCTTCATAGAATAAGTTGGAAATACTCTTTTCTCTTAAATTTTCTGGCAAATTTTGTGTAGATTGAAATTATTTCTTTCTTAAGTGTTTTGTAAAATGCACCAGTGAGGCCTAGAGTTTTCTTTGTGGTAAAGTTTTTAACTTCTTAAAAAATATGGACTATTCAGGTTATCTATTTCTTCTTGAGTGAGCTTTATTAGTTTTTGTCTTTCAAGGAATTTGTCCATTACATCTAAATTGTCAAATTTCTTGGCATACAATCATTCATCATATTCCTTTTAATATGTGTGCAATTGGTAGTAATGCTACCTCTTTCATTTCTCATATTGGTAATTTGTCTTCTTTTCTTTCTGATGAATAGGGTTTGATGTTTGTAAGTCGGATTGATCTTTTCAAATTACCAGTTTTGGGTTTCATTGATTCTATTTTTTTTATTTTATTGATTTCCACTCTAATCTTTATTATTTCCTTTTTTTCTGTTTCTCTTTGGTTAGATTTGTCCTTTTTTCTCTAGTTTCTTCAGGTAAAAGCTGGGACATTTTAGTGCTATAAATTACTTAGAGTACTGGTTTAACCACATCCCACAGACTTTGTAGGTTGTGTTTTCATTTTCAAATATTTCAAAATGTTTTCCAATTTCCATTTTCTAATTATCTTTTTGATTTCTTTAAACTGTGCTTTACAGAGAAGTGTTATTTAGTTGCCAAATATTTGGGGATTTTACAGATATCATTCTATTATTTGGTGTCTAATTTTATTCTATTTTGGCCAGAAAACATGCATTGAATGATTTGAATCCTTTTAAATTTATTGAGATTTTTCACGCCCTTTTAAATTTATTGAGATGAGATTATGATATATTTTTGAAAAATGTTCTGTGTGTTTGAAGATAATTTATATTTTGCTGTCGTGAGTGAAGTGTTCTAAACATGCCAGTTGAGTCACATTGATTGCTAGATTGCTAGTGTTATTCAAGTCTTCTACATTCTTCTTCTTCTTTTTTTTTGGAGACAGAGTCTCACTTTGTCAGCCAGACTGGTGTGCAGTGGTGTGATCTTGGCTCACTGTAACCTCTACCTTCTGGGTTCAAGCAATTCTCCTGCCTCAGCCTCCGGAGGAGCTGGGACTACAGGCATGCACCACCATACCTGGCTAATTTTTGTGTTTTTAGTGGAAATGACGTTTCGCCATGTTGGCCAGGCTAGTCTAGAACTCCTGACCTCAGGTGATCTGCCTGCTTTGGCCTCCCAAAGTGCTAGCATTACAGGTGTGAGCCACCATGCCCAGCCCTATATTCTTGTTGACTTCTGTACATTTGCCCTGTCAGTCATAGAGCTATGGAAACCTATTACTATAACTGGATTTGTCTATTTCTTTTGTAGTTCTATTCATTTTGCCTCATGTATTTTGAAGGTCTTATTTGGCATATAAACATCTAGAATTGTTATGTTCACTTGAGAATTGAAACCTTTTGTCATTATGAAATGACTATTCCTGGCAATATTCTTTCCTCTAAAATCTACTTTGCTATTAGTGTAGCAAAGTAGCAAATATGAACATAGCAAAGTAAGTTAGCATGGTAATTAGTGTGGTACATCTTTTTTTATCCTTTTGCTTTAAAATTATTATTTTTTTTATATTTAAAGTGAGCTTCTTGTAGGCAGCATGTAATTGGGTCTTGCTTGTTTTATCCAACCTATCAATCTTTGTTTCTTAATTGAGGTGTTTAGACCTTTACATTTAATGTGATTGTTGATATAATTGCATTTAATTCTGCCATCATGATTTTTGTTTTGTATTTGTATTACTTGTTCTGTGTTTCATTTTCCCTCCTTTCTACCTTCTTTGTGATTGAGTATTATTCATTCCTTCATTTTATCTTATTTGTTGGTTTATTAGCTGTAATTCTTTGCTGTATTATATTAGTGGTTGCTAAAGGGTTTATAGTATACATCTTTAACTTATCGCAGTCTATCTTTGAATAATATTATCCTTCAGTGATATTATACTACCTAACATCTAGTAAAAGAAATTTATTGCAGTATACTTTCATTCCATGTCTCACCTTTGTACTATTGTTTTCATACCATTTAGGTGTCCAGTTGTGTTTGTGTCTGTATATGTGTGTGCACAGCAGTGAGAGGCAGCTATTATAGTTCCCATTTAGTTGTTGAGAAAAGTTTGGCTTTCCCACTTGTAAAAATCCTTTGCAGCTCAAATGTCCCCTCCTCCAGGCAGCCTTCCCCAGCCTCTGCCAATGACTTGAAATATTTCCCCATGTACAGGCATCCTTTGCCTGGGCCACACTCTTCTTGCAGAAGCAGGGCATGTCTTTTCTGTCTGCCCCATCAGATGGTCACCTACTTGAGGGCAGAGCTCAAAACCACAGGACTCTCCCTTGAGTCTTTCACAGCCCCTTGTCTACAGCTGGTGCTCCATATGCACTTACTGAATTGGCCTGAATGCCATGAGCCAGATTCAGCCCTGGCAGCAACCTCGTGGCTTCTCAAGGTGTGATGCTATGAAAAAAGCATGAGCTTTGAGATTGGAAAGACATGACTTAAAATTCTGAGCCCACCACTAATTGGCTGTGTGTGACTTGGGTGAGAAAGCATCACCTGAGCCTTTGTCTGTCCATTTGTATAATGGGGATCCTGTCAGGCTGGCTATAAAGACAGCTACAATGCACTAAAGCACTAGAACTTTGGCAGGCCTGTGTGGGCACTGAGGAAACACCAGCTTCTCTGATTCTCTGCCCCACACCTCCTTTCTGTTTGGCCCCCTCTCTTGCCCTGGGCCAAAGCTTAAAGTATCACATCGTGAAGTCTTTCTGGTCCCTTTGTCCATTTGTCCATTTGCCAGTCCAATCTGCAGCCAGATGTCTATCCCCATGAGAGTCTGTCCTGCCAGAGCATTTAATAAATTTGTCATGGGACAGCTATGAGGCCACAGAGCAAGCCTTCCCAGGACACCTGATACGGGCTGGATAAACCCACCAGGCCTCTGGGATTAGTGTAGGTGGGAACCCCAATTGGTGGTTGCTTAACTATTCACCCTATGATTCAGGAAGCTGAGATGGGGTGGGGAAGGTGATTGGCTACAGTGGGAGAGGCCCCAAGTTCCCCCATACCCTGTGGTGACCATGGGATTCAATTGTGGTTCTTTGTGTCCAGGGAACAGAAACCAACTCCAGCTGACCTAGGCAAAGGGGGCATTTGTTGGATGCATATGGGGTAGATTAGTGAATCTAAGGAAAACTACACCCCCAAGCTGGAGAGGTTGAGAGACAGCTCCAGGCATATTGGGAAGAGAGGCTGGACAGGAGAAAAGGCAACCGGTGCTCACCAGCCCCTGCTACATTCCTCGCCAACCCTGGTCTAATGCTCAAGGTCTTTGTACTGCAGCCATTGAACCTAAGACCTGGGCCCAGTCCTGGTGCCATCTTCAGTGGCTGTGTGACTTTAGGCAGGTCCCTTCCCCTCTCCAAGCTCAGTGTCCTCAGCTTGGGTTGTGAGAGTCTAATGCCATAGAGGATATGCTTGGTACAGTGGAAAGTTCTATGCCCTAGAGAGAGGTTGTCACTGCTTGGTGTGTGTATTAACTTCCTGTGGCTACGGTCACAAATTAGCACAAATGAAGTAGCTTCTAACAATGCAAATTTATTCCCATACATTCTGGAGGTCAAATGTCTGAAATCAGTCTCCCTGGGCTAAAATCAAGGAATCAGCAGGGCTGGTTTTTCTGGAGGCTCAGGAGGGAAATCCACTGGGGGCCCTTTCCAGCTTCTAGAGGCCACTTGTGTTCATTGGATTGTGGCCCCTTCCTTCATGTTCAAAACAACAGCATAGCTTCACCACACACCACAATCATTTCACCCATCAGCTTCTGTTGTAACAGCACTTTGCTTCTGTCTGTCCTCCCTGCCTCCTCTCTAAGGACCCTGAGATTCAATTTAGAGCCCACTTGGATAATCCAGCTCGGGATCATTTCCTTACTCACATCCGCACAGCCCTGTGTGCATATGCACAGCCCTGTTTGCGTATGCATGACCCTGTTTGCATATGCGTGAATCTGTTTGCATATGCACGACCCTGATTGCATGTGCACAGTTCCGGGCATCAGTGTGTGGACACCTTTGGGAGGCTGGCAGTCAGTGCCCCACAGCGTGGCCTGTGCCCAGGGATGCCTTGATGTGGGGCAAAGAGCCTCGGTGGACACACCTGGGTTGACATTTTGACCCCCCCATTCAATGCCAGTGGGGGCACCCCTGGATGAGTCATTTGATCTCTCTGGAGCTCTTCATCCAGGAGATGGACATGATAGTTTCTGCTCCTCAGGGCTGCGGAAACTGAATGAGACCATACAGCTGTTTGTAAATGTGTCTTTCAGTGGCAGAGACTTCCTTTTCATCAGAATCTGGTGAGGAATCTCCTAACACACAGAGGTGATGGAAGCATGGCTGCCGGGACTGGTGGACTCCCCACCTTCCCCACACAGTGCCACCCCCTTCCTGCCTGCAAGGACCCAGGGCTAGGAATGCAGTCGGAGAACCTGTGCGATAGAATGCAGCCTTGGGGTTCACAAGCAGGGGACGGGGACAGCTCCTCACTCTTCCACCTTGCTCTGTCCCACCCCATGGAGGGAGTGACACGGGAGCCACGCAGAGAAAAGAGCAAAGTGTGTCAGTGTCATGACTTGCCAAAGCTGATTGGAAGATGTGGCAGATTGTGTTTCTTTTCCCAACAATGACTGTCTCCTCCCTTAAGAGAATGGGATGTCCCCACCGACGCCATGTGGCTTGGCAGTGCCGCCTGCAGAAAGCGCCTCCATTCCTGCCCCTGTGCTGCTGGGGAGTACCACCTGCTTGCTTTGGTCAATGGAAGATGAGAGGACAGCATTGACCCTTGGTCTGAGTGCAAGCGCTAAGTGCCATTGAGGTTGACATGAGAAGAGCATGTGCCACCAGGAACTGTGCCTTCAGCATGAGCCCTGGCACGCAAGCTGTGGGCAGACTCGTGGCTCCCAGGCAAAGTGCAGGGGACATAAACCTTCACTGCTATACACCTCTGAGAGGTGCGGTGGTTTATACCACAGCAAAACTGCCAGGCAATGTAGCTTCCGAATGCTGAGTCATGCTGGGCTAATGATGGCCCTGTCTACTCGTACCTGGAATCCAGCCCTGGCCAAGCCCACTGAGGGATGTCTAGATTTGGGCACACGAACTTAGCTATATGTTACGTTATCTAGCCCGGGGCAGAGAGGGAAGGCAAGATATCAAGCCCCATGCCTAGGACTTTAAAAAAAATATCAGTTTTTACAGAGGAACAATTTACGTTCAATACATTGTACATCTTTTAAGAGTGAAGCTCAATGATCTTTCTTTGTGAGACAGGGTCTCACTCTGTCACCCAGGCTGGAGTCCAGGCATGCGCTCTCAGCTCACTGCAGCCTTGACCTCCCAGGCTCAAGCGATCCTCCCACCTCAGCCTTCCAAGTAGCTGGGACCACAGGCATGTGCCACCACACCCAGCTAATTTTTGTATTTTTTGTAGAGATGGAGTTTGACAATGTTGCCCAGGCTGGTCTCAACCTCTGGGCTCAAACAATCCTCCTACCTTGGCCTCCCAAAGTGCTGGGATTACATGTGTGAGCCACTGTGCCTGGCCACAATGACTTATTTTTATTTTTATTTATTTATTTATTATTTTATTTTTATTTTGAGATGGAGTCTTGCTTTGTTGCCCAGGCTAGAGTGCAATGGTGTGATCTTGGCTCACTGCAACCTCCGCCTCCCAGGTTCAAGAGATTCTCCTGCCTCAGCCTCCTGAGTAGCTGGGATTATAGGCACCTGCCACCACACCCAGCTAATTTTTTGTATTTTTAGTAAAGACGGGGTTTCTCTATGTTGGTCAGGCTGGTCTTGAACTCCTAACCTCAGGTGATCCACCTGCCTCGGCCTTCCAACACACTGATTTTTTAAAATCTACTTTGTGGAGGTATAATTTATATACAATAAAATTCACTAATTTAAGCCTGCAATTCAGTGAGTTGACAAATGTACACAGTTGGGTCACTGCCACTTTTACCAAGAGATAAAACACTTTCAGAAAGTTTCTGCACACCTCTTTGCAATCAGTCAGCCACTCCCCACTTCAGGTAACAACAGAGCTGCTTCCTGTGGCTACTGTGTGAATTTACGTGTCACAGAATGCTGTACAAACAGAGTTCTATGCAGCCCGGGCTCTTTGTCCACCTGGCTCAGCATGGCCCCAGTGACTGCATGAGGCTGTACGTATCTTCAGCCTGCCTCTTTTCATGGTGTTTATCCACTCACACAGTGATGAGCAGTGGTAAGCAGTGGGCTTATTTCCACTTCCTGCTGCTATAAATATTTGTGTATGACTCTTTTCGTGGGCAGATGCTATTTCTCTTGGGAAAGCACCTAGGAGTGGGTTGTATGGTAAAAGTATATTTAACTTTGTAAGAAACTGCCAAATTACTGCAGAATGGCTGTACACCTTTCCATGGCCGCCGTCAGTGCATGACAACTCAGATGTTCTCCATCCTTGCCAGTGCTGGGGGTGGCCCATCTCATCTGATGTGCTTTAGTGGGCATGGAGTGGCATCTCACTGTGGTTTAATCTGTATTTCCATGATTACCAATGCTGATGAGCACCTTTTCATGAGTTTATTAGCCAGTTAGGTATTTCCTTCTGTGGAGCATACATTCACACCCATTGTCCATATATTTACTGAGTTATTTGTGATTGTGTTATGAGAGTCCTTTAGACATCCTTTTTTTTTTTTTTTGAGACTGTCACTTTTACCAAGAGATAAAACACTTTCAGAAAGTTTCTGCACGCCTCTTTTGCAATCAGTCAGCCACTCCCCACTACAGGTAACACCAGAGCTGCTTCCTGTAGCTACTGTGTGAATTTATGTGTCACAGAATGCTGTACAAACAGAGTTCTATGCAGCCTGGGCTCTTCTTTGTCCTCCTGGCTCAGCACGACCCCAGTGACTGCGTGAGGCTGTGCGTAGTGTGCTCAGTGGCACAATCTCAGCTCACTGCAACCTCTGCCTCCCGGGTTCAAGCGATTCTCCTGCCTCAGCCTCCTGAGTAGCTGGGACTACAGGCGCCCGCCACCATGCCCAGCTAATTTTTGTATTTCTATTAGAGACAGGGTTTTACTATATTGAACAGGCTGGTCTCGAACTTCTGACCCTGTGATCTGCCCGCTTTGGCCTCCCAAAGTGCTGGGATTACAGGTGTGAGCCACCGCGCCCAGCCTTTTTTTTTTTTTTTTTTTTTTTTTTTTTTGAGACAGAGTCTTACTCTGTCTCCCAGGCTGGAGTGCAATGGCGCGATCTCAGCTCACTGCAACCTCTACCTCCCGGGTTCAAGTGATTCTCCTGCCTCAGCCTCCTGATGAGTAGCTGGGACTACAGGCACCCTCCACCCTGCTGGGCTAATTTGTTTTGTATTTTTAGTAGAGACAGGGTTTTGCCATGTTGGCCAGGCTGGTCTCAAACTCCTGATCTCAGGTGATCCACCCTCCTCGACCTCCCAAAGTGCTGGGATTACAGGTGTGAGCCACCACGCCCGGCCGAGAGTCCTTTAAATATTCTGAATGCAAACTTTTGTTGGAGCTGTGCGTTGTAAATATTCTCTCACAGTCTGTGATTTTGCCGTGTTTTTTGAAGTGCAGAGGGTTTTAATTTTGATGAAGTCAATGGATCAATTTTTTAAATTTTGTGGTGAATACTCTCTGTGTCCTTGTGATTTCCTTATTGGCCCATGAATTATCTTGGGGTGTTTTTCTTGACTGCTTTCTTCTCTACTGTGGGTCACATTTTCCCATCTGTGTTTTTTCTTTTAATACCTAGGAATGTTTTTGTTGTGCACCCACCTTGTGGGTGATGTGTGGTGGAACCTCTATTCTTTTTCCCCCTCTGAGGAGTGTTGGGATTTTTCTGCTCACCCTGAACTTGCACGTACTTGGCTTTATACTTTGCCGCGTGGGTTTGTGGGAGCCCAGGGTGCTCCCCAAGCCTCTCTGATGTGGTGGGACTCCACCACCCACCCTCTTCCCCCACAGATCTCATCAGGGCTTGACGTAGGTTGTGATGGGGTGAGTCTGAAGCGGGTCTTGCTCCTGAGTGTCTTTCATCCCAGCTGGATGCCCAGGTGCTGGAGACCTCTGCACACTGGGTGGCTGCAGCCCCCTTGACCCCACGCTTTATTGGAACCCCAGCATCTCCTTCCCTCCCTAACTCTGCAGCAGCCACGCTGGGCACCCCTCCTGTAGCCTCATCCTCCCCAGGACTCAGCCGAGGACTCCTGGCTGGGGGACCCCTGATGGTACCTCTGCGCCTGCCTCCCACAGCAGAGCCTCTCTGATGCCCTGCCTCATAGCTCCCAGAAGCTTCTGGACTGTGAACTCTGGTCTCTGCCTCTTGAGCTCAGTGGGACCACTCTGCTCTGTGAGGCCTCCTGCCTGCTGAGCCATGGGGGTAGATGGTCTCCAGGGGTGGCATGGCTGGCTTCTGAGCACCCTGCCTCTCAGCATCAAGTCATGCACTGCTTGCTGTTCACTGCCCGCCCAGAGTTGTCTCAAACACGCTGTCCAGTTCAATCATGTGTGTTTGCAGTGGGATGGCCTGTCCAGCACTGGTTACCCCAACATGGCTGAAAGTGGAAGAGACACAGAGTGTTTTAATCAATTTACTGAACTCTACCTAGAAATACAAGCCAAAGGTGGACACCCCTATAAAAGAAGCCATTCTCCATGGGGTGCAAGGATGAAGTGTAGGGCCATGGGCCAGCGTGTGACTCCACAGGGCATTAGGGAAGAGGATGGCGTATTAGTCTGCTCTCATGCTGCTAGTAAAGGCAGACCTGAGACTGGGTAATTTATAAAGGAAAGAGGTTTACTGGACTAACAGTTCCACATGGCTGGGGAGGTCTCACAATCATGGCAGAAGGTGAAGGAAGAGCAAAGGCACATTTTACATGGCGGCTGACAAGAGAGCGTCTGCAGGGGAACTCCCCTTTAAAAAACCATCAGATCTCATGTGACTTATTCACTATCACGAGAACAGCATGGGAAAAAAACCCATGAATCAGTGACCTCCCACTGGGTCCCTCCCATGACATGTGGGGATTATTACAATTCAAGGTGAGATCTGGGTGGGGACACAGAGCCAAACCATATCAGATGGGCTCCTCCAAACTGGGGGCATGTTGAACACAGTGCCTGGTACATGGGAGGAGATGACGACAGTGTCCCCTCTGTGGAAAGATGGGTCCTGCTGCATAGCTAAGCTCCCTAGAGCCTCTGCCTCCTGCCCAGAGCCTACATGTCTCATGGCTTCAAAGGAAACTTCTGGAAGCACAGATGGCCCAGCATCCTAGAAGGGCTTCCCCTGCAGGTCAGAAAGTCACCCTGAAAGCTCTCAGTTCAGGGCAGCCATCTTTGGGCTCTTCCCAGCATTGGCTGTGAGGGGACTCCAATGACAGCCTCCCCTCCATATGTAGGACACACCTGTGCATACATAACTCTTTCCTGTTTAACATGCTGTGGGCACAGAGACAATGCTCCATGAGGAAACCATGACCCAACCTTTACCCCATCCTCGGATAAGGAAATGGAGGCCCAGAGAAGGAGCCACCTGAAGCCACGCCACGAGCCAGGATGAGACCCCGGCAGCAAGTGCTCTGTTTCTAGCACACCCCAGCTGGTCTTTTCATTGAGTGCACAGAGTTTTTTTGAGGCACAAATGCAGTAAAGTTTCATTTATGCATTTGCTCATTCATTTGTCTTAGGACTGAGATGGCAGAGGGCTCCCAGACTTCCCTCTGCCTCCCCCTGCAGGGGTCTGGCTTTACCCTCGGTCTCTTCTTCTTCCTCCCACCTCCTGGAGGAAGTTTCTGTCCTTGCCCCTTGGTGTTTTGGGCCTTTTGGGATGCAGATTTGGGATGGAGAAGCACGTTGGAGAAGGAGAGCAGGAAGCAGGCTAGTGAGGGCCATGCCTGTTGCTGGAGTACATTGGTATAGGCCCTGTGTACCCATTATGGGGTTTGAGAGGTGCAAGGTAATAGCTGGAGACATTCTGAAATTAGTTTTGAGGTTCTGGAGGGGACACACCGCTGGCTGGTGAACTCGATCACATTCCCAACTCTTTTAGGCCCAGTACCTCCCATTACAGAGGACAGAAGAGCCAAGCGCTGCTGTTTGCAGCTTCTTCAACCACTGGGGGTGGCCACGTAACCCATTCTGTCCATTTCCCACAAGTCTTTTGGGAACTTCTGGGAAAGGTTTTTTGTTTGTTTGTTTTGTTTTGTTTTTGTTTTTTCTTTCCTGATTAAAAAAGAAGATACACATACCTGAAACTGTCCTTCCTCTTCCTTCCTACCTTGAAGGTGGAGGCAATGCCCAGAGCTGTGGCAGCCACCTTGCAGCCGTGAAGCACCAGTGGGAATGACAGTCAAGAGAACCATGGAGATGCCAGCCCCTGGACCCACAGCAGCAGCACCTGCTTCCAGACTGAGAGTGTGAGAAAAAAATAAACCCCTATTTGTTTATGGCAAGGTTAGTTGGGGTATCTGTTGTTTGTTATTGAAAGCATTCCTAGCTGATGCATAGACTCTGTGTGTGTGTGTGTTTAACCACAGCACCGAGACTGGACCGCAAGGGGCATGGCTCCAACAGGGTTATGTGTCTTTTTTTTTTTTTTTTTTTTGAGACAGAGTCTTGCTCTGTTGCCCAGGCTGGAGTGCAGTGGCACAATCTTGGCTCACTGCAAGCTCTGCCTCCTGGGTTCACGGCATTCTCCTGCCTCAGCTTCCCAAGTAGCTGGGACTACAGGCACCCGCCACCACGCCCGGCTAATTTTTTGTGTTTTATTAGAGACGGGGTTTCACCGTGTTAGCCAGGATGGTCTCGATCTCCTAACCTCATGATCCACCCGTCTCAGCCTCCCAAAGTACTGGGATTACAGGCGTGAGCCACTACGCCCGGCCAAAATCTTGGTTATGTGTCTTTTGACAAATATGTGTTGAGCACCTGCTGGTGACAGGCATGGGGTCGGCGGAGGTTATAAGGCAGATGGACACTTGCCTCCAGACGTGGGGGTGGAGCAGACAGAGAACGCATGCCCTTGAGGGATGCGAGGCCACGACAGGGGAGTGGAAGGGAGTGGTGCCTGCATCTGATCTGTTCTGGAGGCTCTGGGGAAATGACACTGGGGCTTAGGCATTGTTATAGATTGAATTATGTCTCCCTAAATTCATTTGTTGGAGTTCTAACCCCAACACCTCAGAATGTGACCTTATATGCAGATAGGGTCTTTACAGAGGTAGTTAAGTCAAAGTGAAGTCGTTTGGGTGGGCTCTAATCCAATCTGATGGGTGGCCTTGTAATGAGGGGAAATGTGGTCACAGAGAGAGGCACGGGGATAAGCCAAAGAAAGAGGCCTTGGGGGAACTGACCCTGCCCATACCTTGATCTTGAACTTCCAGCCTCTGAGACCATGAGATGATAAACATCTGTTGTTGAGGCCATCTAGCCTGCAGTGCTTTGTTACAGTAGCCTGAGCAAAGGAATACCCACCTGGAAGATGGGCAGAAATTCACAAGAAGGGAGGGGAGGTGTTTGGGGGATCAGCAGGTGCAAAGGCAGCAAGAGAGTCCTGTGCCCTGGAGAAACAAGGGGCAGGCCGTGCACAATGGGGCAAGGCCAGACACAGGCAAAGGCCAGTCCTGCAGGCCTGGGGGTCCCCGCCCAGGCAGTGGGTTCTTTCCTGGGGATGGTGGCAGGGACACAGAAGGGAACAGAGAGGACAGCCTGCTCCAATATTCCCAGGCATTGCTGTTCATATGATGGGGTCAGAGGCTAAGTCCAGGCAAAGCGAGCCAGGAAAGAGACAGAAAGGAGCCAGAGTGGGCGTGAAAGACCTGCTGCTTTCACAGGACAGGGGCTGGGTCCCAGGCCCCCAGCCTCACGCCATCGTCTGCAAAACAGCCAGGGCCGCGTGCTTCTGTCTGAAGGGCTGAGCCTTGAGGTGGCCTGAGCCAGAGGCCCCTCAGCTCCCTGGGGACCAGAAAGTCCGCTGACAGCACCTCTGAGGAAGCAGTTGCGCATTCTGGGCTAAGCTGCCAGTGCACAAGGAGGGAACCACATACCAGCCAGCCCCATCTGACACGGCGCATTTGCACTGAACCAGAGGGAATACCTCCTTCCTAAAGGTGGAATGAATCCTAACCAGCCAAAGAATTGTAATCATCCATCGCCGTACCCACGGCACACTCTTCGATCTTCCATTTTGCCACTTATCATTGTTGGGTTGATTTGCAAACTTGGAGATGGCATGCAATTCTGCTGTGGAATCAACTGCCTGCTGGTCAGCTCTGAGGGACCCATTTGTTACCTGGTCATGGGATGGGGACTCCCAAGCCTCTCCTGCTGACCAGCCTCCATCCCTGAGTGAGGAAGATCCTGGTGCCAAGCTTGATGCCAGCTGTCACACACAGTCTAGGCTTCCTAGCAGCCCTGTGCCTTGGGGCCACTATCATCCCTGTGTTACAAGTAGGGAAACTGAGGCTCTAAGAGGCCAAGTACCCTGCCAGGTTAAGCAGCTCCCACCCTTGGCCCACTCCGCTGCCTGTGCTGCCATCAATCCCTGGGGACTCTTTCTGGTGTGCCCCGTGTTCTTCCCATGTGAAAGGACCAAGGTACCAGCATCTCAGGAATCCAGGCCCCTCTGGCTGTGGCCTCCCTCAGCATTGCTGCTAAATGTAAAGCCAAGAAGGTGCAGACGGCAGCTTTGGGCTTCCCGAGACCCCTTTGGGCCAGAACGTGCAGCCGGCAGGCGGTGAAGCAGCGTGATTTCTGTGTCCGATCCCCATGACCTCTGAGATGCGGAGGAGACGGAGGTGCAGCAGGGCCAGAGCAACTCACTCATTCCCTGACCCATTCCTTCCTTCATTCATTCACTGTGGACTCTGCCAGCAAACCCCTGAGGCAGCAGCTGGATCTTGGTCTTCATCGAGGACTAGCAGGAGAGGACAAAGTGAGACCAGAAGTGACCGCTGCACCTCGTGTGACAAGCTGGAGGTTCTATGAGTCCTCTGACAGGGGCAGGCCTGGCCTGGGGGCCCAGAAATGCTTTGTGATGAGAGGGTCAGTGAGCTGAGAAGGGGTGGGAGAGAATGGCCGGGGAAGAGATGAGGGTGTTCTGGAAGGGATGGTGTTTACAGTTGAATTATACCCCCTCCCAAAGGTGTATGTTGGAGTCCTGACCCCCAGTACCTCAGTGTGACCTTATATGGAGATAGGGTCTTTATAGCGTAATCAAGTCAAAGTGACGTTATCAGGGTGGGCCTCAATCCAACATGGCTGTTGACCTGATAAAAAGGGGAGATTTGGATGCAGAGATGCGTATGGAAAGACAACCATGGGAGGACTCAGGGAGAAGATGCCATCCACAGGCCATGAAGACAGGATTTGGGGGGAACCAGCCCTGCTCACTCCTTGTCAGATTTCTAGCCTGCAGAACTGTGGGATGATAAATGTCCGTTTTCGCACTGCTATATAGAACTACCCGAGACTGGGTAATTTATGAAAAAGAGGTTTAATTGACTCACAGTTCCACATGGCTGAAGAGGCCTCAGGAAACTTACAGTCATGGCAGAAGGTGAAGGGGAAGCAAGCACCTTCTTCATAAGGTGGCAGGAGGGAGAGCAAGGAGTGGGGACGTGGCACACCTTTAACCCATCAGATCTCCTGAGAACTCACTCACTATCATGAGAACAGCCTGGGGGAAAGCACCCCATGATCCAATCGCCTCCCACCACGTCCCTCCTTTGACAAGTGGGGATTATGATTTGAGATGAGATTTGGGCGGGGGCACAGAGCCAAACCCTATCACCAGCCTGTGGAACTTGGTTAAGGAAGTCTGGAGAAACTGGTACAATGGGGCTTTGGATGCTCACATGCAGAAGTGCTGAGCTCAGAGAGGGCTCAGGGGGACAAGGATGACAGGGTCAAAGATATATTTTACATTTTTATTTACTTTTTTATTAAAGTATAAGCTACAGGAAATTTAAGTGTACAGCTTCATGAATTTTTAATTCAATTTTTCTGAGGTATGATGAAAGTACAATAAACTGTGCATACTTAAAGTGTGCAATTTCACGAGTTTGATGTATGTAAACCACATGGGGCCATTGACACTGTCAAGGTTGTGAGGCCATCCCTGATCCCCCGTCACACATTTCTTTTCCCTGTGCCCCTGTAGTCCACCCCCATCTCCAGGCTTGTCCCCAGGCAACCATGGGCCTGATGCTTTCTTTCATGATAGATTGGTTTGCATTTTCCAGAATTCGGTACAAATAGAAACACAAAGGATGTACTCTGATTTTTGATCTGGTTTCTTTCTCTGAGCATAAGTGCTTTGAAATTCATCCGTGGTGTGGTGTGCATCAACAAATCATTGCTTCTCTTTTCTTTACCTTTTTTTTTTTTTTTTTTTGAGATAGAGTCTCACTCTGTCACCCAGGATGGAGTGCAGTGGCACAATCTCGGCTCACCATAACCTTCGCCTCCTGGGTTCAAGTGATTCTCCTGCCTCAGCTTCCTGAGTAGCTGGGACTACAGGTGCACGCCACCATGCCCAGCTAATTTTTGTATTTTTAGTAGAGACAGGGTTTCACCATGTTGGCCAGGTTGGTCTCGATCTCTTGACCTCATGATCCACCTGCCTCAGCCTCCCAAAGTGCTGGGATTACAGGCCTGAGCCACCGCGCCCAGCCAATCATTGCTTTTCATTGCGGAGTAGTCTTCCATTCCACGGAGACACTACAGTTTGAGTATTCAATCAATCACCCATTGATTGACATTTGAGTTGTTGCCAGCTTGGGGCCATTAGGAATAAAGCTGCTATGAACGTTCATGTACAATTCTTGGTAGGGACATAGTTTCCATGCCTCCTGAGTAAATACCTGCGAATGGAATGGTTAGGTCAGATGATAGGTATATATTATTTAGCTTTCTAAGAAACAGTCAAACTTTTCCAAAGTGGCTGAGCCATTTCAAACTCCCAGCAGTGTATATATGAGCTCTAGTTGTTTACTATGCACATCTGCACATGATATGTGTCGTCTTTTTAATTTTCATCATCCTAATAAGGGCATCGTGATCTTTCATTGTCGTTTCAATCCACATTTCTACAATGGCTGATGATATGGAAGATTTTTTCATGTGACCATTTGTTTATCTTCTTCAGTGGAGAATTAATGCAAATCTTTTACCCATTTTTATTGGCCTGCCTTGTCCTTCTTCAGCTGTAAGGGTTATTGATATGTTCTGGATATGAGTCCTTTATCTGATCTGTGTAATAAATGTTATCTCCCAGTCTAACACGACACTTGCCTTTTCCCCAGTCTGACACTTACCTTTTCATTTTCCTACTGGCATCTTTCAAAGAGCAAGAGTTATTAATTTGGTAAAGACCAATGTATTAACTTTTTGCATTCATGATTTGTGCTTTTTGTAGTCTATCTAGGAAATCTGGGCCAACCCTGAGGTCACACATATTTTCTTCTCTATTTTCACCTAGAAGACTTACAGTTTTCAGTGAGGATTGCTGTTCATTTGGGAATCCAATTGATTGAAACCAGTTTTTGAAAAGACTCTATGTTCCCTCCACTGAATTGCCATGGCACTTCTGCCAAAAATAAATCGACTGTATGTGTGTGAGGCAGTTTCTGGATTCTCTATTCTGTTGTTCCATTGATCTGTGTGTCTGTCCTTCCACCAATGCGAGGCTGTCTCAATTCCTGTAGCTTCTAAAGTATGACTTAAAATTAGACAAATCCTCCAACTTTGTTTTCTTGTCTATAATTTTTTTCATCATTTTAAGTCTTTGCATTTCTCTATAAATTTTAGAATTAGCTTGACAATTTTTATCAGGATTGTGTTGACTCTGTAAATGTGTGAACAATTGCCACCTTAATATTGAATCTTCCAGTTTATGAACAATGATATATGTCTTAATTTATTTAGGTCTTAAATTTCTCTCAGCAATGTTTCATAATTTGTGGTGTTGAGTATTGGTTGTCTTTTGTCAGATTATTCCTAAGTTTTTTTATGGGAGTTTATTTATTTATTTATTTATTTTGGTGCTACCCTAAATAGAATTTTAAATTTTCTTTAATTAATTAATTCATTTATTTGAGATGGAGTCTTGCTCTGTTGCCCAGGCTGGAGTGCAGTGGCGCAATCTTGGCTCACCGCAACCTCCACCTTCCAGGTTCAAGTGATTCTCCTGCCTCAGCCTCCTGAGTAGCTGAGACTACAGGCACGTGCCACCACGCCCAGCTAATTTTTTGCATTTTTACTAGAGACAGGGTTTCATCATGTTAGCCAGGATGGTCTTGATCTCCTGACCTCATGATCTGCCCGCCTCAGCCTCCCGAGTGCTGGGATTACAGCCGTGAGCCACTGCGCCCGGCCAATTTTTTTTATTTTTTAACTGTTTGCTGCTATTTGTATAAGAATGGGGTTAATTTTGGTACATTAACTTTGGATCTTGTGACCTTGCTAAGCTCACTTAATAGTTGTGATGGTTATTTTATGGGTTTCCTGAGACTTTCTATGTAAATTTTCATAGCAGCTGCCAATAGAAACAGTTTTATTTCTTCCTTTTCAATTTTTAGTACCTTTATAGCTTTCCTTTTCTTTCCTTTTTTTTCCTTATTGCAATGACTAGGATTGCCAGTACAATGTTGACCAGATATAGCTACAGAAGGTGGGCACCTTTACCTTTTCCTTGACCTTAAGGGGAAAAAATATGAAACTCAGCATCATAATAGTGCCTGTAGCTTTGTTGTAGATGACCTTCGTTCATTTGAGGATGTTCCCTACTATTACTAGTTTGCTGGAATTTTTTTTACTATGAGTGGGCATAAAATTTGATTGAATGCTTTTCTAATATGTATTTTTAAATTCATAAGGCTTATCTCCTATATTTGGTTAATATTATTAATCATATTGATTGATTTTTGAACATTTGGCAGACCTTGTATTCCTGGCTTTAACCTTACTTAGTTCTGATATATTATTATTTTTATATATGATGAGATTTGTTTTGCTAATATTTTTAAAGAATATTTGTGTCTATATTCATGAGGAATGTTGGTCTACAATTTTCTGTTTTTGAATGTCTTTGCCAGGTTTTTATATTAGTGTTATGGAATCTGCAGGGTGTCACTTTTCTGGCCAGAAACCTCTGTATGGCTGGTGGCATGTTTATCTGAGTTTTTATCCTGCATTAAGGAGGACTGAGATACACAGATAAGCAGAGGGTGAGCAAGATGAAGAGGAGCTTTATTTAGTGTTAGGACAGCTCAGAGGAGACCCGCAGTGGGTAGCTCCTCTCTGTAGGCAGGTCATCCTCTTGAGTGTTCAGCTCTCAGCAGAGAGAGTCCCTGAACAGGGTAGCTCCCAGCTGCAGCTGGTCATCCTGTTGTCTGCTCAGCTCTGACTGAGCCTGGGGCTTTTATGGGCCTCACAGGGGAGGAAGTGCACACCGATTGGTCCATGGGCAGCCATGGGCAGCTGAGAAAAGGCACCAGCTCCCACTCTGGTGCATGGTACAGGCAGCCTGGCCCCTAGGCTTCAGGCCCTTCCTGGCCTGAATGTGGGGGCCTCACCAGCGGACCTGTCCTCTTCTGCCCAGGAATCTGTCTGCCTCCCACTGCTGTTCATGGTGCCTGGGCTTGGCCCTGACTTTGCTCCAAGATCAGAGTAGGCACCGACAAAAGGGATAAGCCAGGTAGCAGGTGCCTGGGAAGTCAGGAAGCCAGACTTGGGTGGCTGCAGCTTCACCCAGGGGGGTGGGTCTCCTGCCTTCTCTGTGGAGCTGGAGGCCTGGGTCTGCAGCCACAGTTTGGGTGGTGGCAGGGGCACTCAGGGAGCTCCTCAGCCAACTCAGAAGGGGTGGGGCTCCCGCTTGTTCCCCCAGCTCCCGGTGGCTCCATGGAAGGTGCAGCCCCTGCTGCCTTCCTGAGCAGCTGCTGCCTTCTTTAGGGTTATGCTGGCCTTATAAAATGAGTTGGGTGATGCTAACTCTTCCTTCATTTTCTGAAAAAATTCCTTAAGATTAGTTTATTTCTTCCTTGAATATTTGATCAAATTAACCAATGAAACAGTCTAGCTCTGGATTTTCCTTTTTAAAAAGTTTTTGGTAAAAAAAAAACTTTAGCATAATAATGAGATTTCTTTAACAGGTGTAGTGCTATTCAGATATTCTGTTTCCTCTCGTATCAATTTAAGTTTTACTTCTCAAGAAATTTGTCCAATTAATTTAAGTTGTTGAAGTTTTGGTATAAAGATGTTTATGATAGCCCTTAAAAGTCTGTAGGATCTGTGTTAATAATAAATACCCTTTCAGTTTCTGCACTGGTAGTTTGTATTCTCTCGTTTTTACTTTAACAGTCTAGCTAAGAGTTTATTAATTTTGTTGATCTCAAATAATCAACTTTTGGCTTTTTTTCCTTCTTTTTTGTCTGTCTGTTTTCTATTTCATTTATTTCTGCTCTTATTGTTATTTTTTCCTTTCTTCCACTTAATTTGGCTTTACTTTGCTCTTCTCTTTTCTAACTCCTCAAGGTGGATCTTCAGGTAATTGATTTTAGATTGCTCTTGCTTTCTAATGTAAGTATTTAAAGTTCTGAGCTTCCCTCTAACAACTATTGTGGCTGAATCCCACAGATTTTGATAGGATGTATTTTCATTGTCTTTCCATCCAAATTATTTTCTGATTTCCCTCGTGATTTCATCTTGAATTCATGAGTCATTTGTAGACTCATGAAACATTTATAGATATTTGGGGTTTTGCTAGACATCCTACTGTTACTGATTTCTAATTAGGTTCAGTTGTTGTCAGAGTACACACCCTACATGATTTCTATTCTTTTAAAATTAATGAGACTTGTTTTCTGGCCCAGCATATGGTCTTTCTTGGTGAAATGTACCACATACAGTTGCTAGGTATAGTGTGCTATAGTTATCAGTCAGATCAAAGTGATGAATAGTTATGTTTATATTAGGTTGGTGCAAAAGTAATTGTGGTTTTTGCCATTTAATTTCAATTAAATAAGTAATTAAAAAGATTATTTATATTAATATATTGAGTAATTATTAATTAATCAATAAGTATAATTATTAACATTAGTTAACATCATATTGAGTAATTATTATTAATTATTTTACTAATTTCTTATATATTTGTTCTTTTAATTGCTGAGAAAGGGTATTAAAATCTCCCTTTGTGATAGTGGGATTTGTGTGCATTTCTTCCCTTTATTAATTTTGTTTATATATTTTGAAGCTATATTATATATTTTAGACAAATCAAAATTTACACTTTTATGCCTTTCTAATCATTCCTTTTATTATGTAAAATGTCTCTCCTTATCTCTGATATTGCTGTCTTGAAAGTTATTAATATTAATATCAACATAAGTATTAATTAATATTAATCAATATGAGTAATTAAAAATAATTGCTCATAATATAATATTAAGTAATTATTATTAATTAACTGATCAATATGAGTAATTATTAACATTAGTTAACATCTTATTGAGTAATTATTATTCATAATGTCTCATATTGATTAATTAATATCATTATAGCCACCCTGACATCTTGTGTTTATTCTTTGCATCTTGTGTTTATTCTTTTCAGTTTATTTACTTTTGGCTTATTTGTGTTTTTGTATTCAAAGTAAATCTCTTGTAGGCAGCACATAATTGGGTGTTGCTTTTAAAAATCCATATTGTCAATTTCTTCCTTTTCATTGGAGTGTTTAGAACATTAACATTTAATGCTGATCTTTTCTCTTTTTTGGTTCCTTTATTCCCCTTTCTCTGCATGCTTTTGGATTATTTGAATATTTTATAGTATTCCATATTAATTTATCTGTTGGCTGTTTGGCTGCATTTCCCTGTGTGTATGTAGTTGCTCTATGCATGGTTTCTTTGATTCTATCCTGTTTGGGGTTCTCTGAGTTTCTTGAATCTGTAAACTTATGTCTTACACTAAATATATAAGATTTTCAGTCATGTCTTCAAAGATTTTTCTGCTCCCATCTCACTCTCCTCTCTTTCTGGACTAGTTATAATGTTTAAGAGCTTTGGATATGGCTTCACAGGTTCCTGATGCTCTCTGTTCCTTTCCTTCTTCAATCTTTTTTTCCTCTGTGTCCTTCTGATTGACTCATTTTATTGATCTATGGGTTTGCTGACTTTTGCCTTTCTCATTTCCATTCTGCTATTGATCCATCCAGTGATTTTTAAACATTTCAAATATTTTCTTTGTTATTTCTAAAATTCCAATATCCTCTTTTAATACTTTCTCTGCCAGGATTTCTTATTTGCTTATTCATTTCAAATGTATTTCCTTGATCTCACTGAGTAGAGTTGTAGTAGATGCTTTAAATTCTTTGTCTGATCATTTCAATGTCTGAGTCATCTTGGTGCTTTCATCTGTTAATTTTTTTATCCTTTGAGAATGGGCTGCATGTTCCTGTTTCTTTGTATGTCAAATAATTTTGGATTGTATCATAGACAATCTTAATGTCATATTATATAGACTCTACATTCTGTTAAGATCCTCTGAATTATGTAGATGTCTTTGTTTTAGCAGGCTATTGATTCATACATATGTGTGCATCCACATAACCACTGCTATAATAGTCAGGGTTTTCCAGAGAAATAGAACCAACAGGAGATGTGTGTGTGTGGTGTGTGTGCATGGATGTGTGTGTGTGCCTGTGTGTGTGTGGATGTGCGTGTGTGCATGTGTGTGTGTGCATGTGTGTGTGTGTGTGCGCATGTGTGTGTATTTCTTCATTTACCGTAAGTTATTGGTTCATAGGATTATGGAGGCTGAAAAGTCCCACAAGCTGCCCTCTGCAAGCTGGAGACCCAGGAAAGCCAGTGGTGTAGTTTGAAGGCCTGAGAGTCAGAGAACCAATGCTGTTGATTCCAGTCTAGATCTGAAGGCCTGAGAACCATGAGTGCTGACAGAAAGAGACTGATGTCTCAGCTCAGGCTATCAGGCAGAGTTAATTCACCCTTCATCCATCTATTAGTTCTATTCAGACCCACGATAGGTTGGATGGTGTTCACCCACCCTGAGAAGGGCCATCTGCTTGACTCAGCCCATGAATACAAATGCCAGTCTCCTCCAGACCTTCATAGACACGCCGAGAAATCACTCACTGGCTATCTGGCATCCTGTGGCCCAGCCTAGCTGGCCCACAAAATGAACAATCACAACCACTTAGATCAATAGGTGGATCATTTCTAGTCCCTCCAGAATTCCCACTCCAAGGGTGTACTCACTTCACAAGTAATCACCATTCTGACTTATTTAACCATTGGTTAGTTTTGTCCATTCCTGAATATCACATAAACAGAACCACACAATATGTGTTTTAAAACATCTGGCTTCTTTTCTTAAAACATAGTATCTGTGGGATGCCTCCATGCTGTTAAATGTAGAGATAGTTCATGACTTTTCATTACTGGGTGATACCACATTGCATGAACATACTGCAGTCTATTGATCTAGTCCCTTGCTGATGGACAGCTGGGCTGTTTCCAGTTTAGGACAACAGGCTGGGCATTTTAGGAGGCAGCACAGAGCAGAATGGCTACAGGCATGTCTCTTACAGCCACACAGCCCCGACTCAAATCCTAGCTCTGCTGCAGACCAGCTGTGTGACCTTGGGCAAGTGACTCACCCTCGCTGAGCTGCAGTTTCCTCTTCTGTGAAGTGGAGATTATGGTAGCAGTACTTACTCAGAGGGTTGTCATGAGGATCAAGTAAGAAGTCACATGAAATCACAGCCTGCAGCCTACCAGAGCCAGAGCCCAGTAAATGGCAGCTGTTAAATGATTATTGTGGGAGGAGGTAGCAATTATGAATGTCAGCTCTGAAATCTGATCTGAATTCACATTTCAGGCTAAACGAAGCAATCATTAGTAAACACTCAGCATAGGGCTAGCAAATAATAAGCTCACAATTTATTATCCTTATTGATACCTGATATGTAAATACTAGTAGCCTTTACAACAAGCATTCCCATGATAGGTTTTGCCATTTGATAGAGAACAGAACTGTTTCTCAGGGATGTGCAGCATTTCTGGTCACAGAGCAAGAACAAGGTGGTGTAGGGACCCTGCTTATCCTACCCTGCCCTCCGGATGCAGGGACCCCACTCCCACCCACCCCTACAGCCTCACCTTGAGTATCACAGAAGGTGATGGTGGAGAGCCACCTCCCAGACTGGCCTGGGCTGCTTCCTGGGCCCATTTCTGTCCCTCTCTGGGTTTCACAGCTTCCCATCCCACCCAAAGGTGCACTGGTGCTGACCCTGGGCAGTGCTGTGGGCAGTGAAGGCCGGATGAGGTCCCTGAGTGACAGCAGGCTCTGAATTGCCACAAGTGTCACCATGGTAAAGTTTCTTTCCTGCTCTGTGCCTCAGTTTCCTCATCTGTGAAGGGGCAATGGTGATAGCATCTGCTTCACAGGGGCCCTGTGGGGGCTGAATCAGAGGGCCCAGGTGAGGTTACGCCTGGGGTCACGGCAGGGCCACCAGGGGTGTCCGGGGGCCACGCGGGCCTTTGAGAGGTGCCGCAGGTCTTGAGTCCACATACCAACTGCCACCCACACAGGCCGACGTCCCTTCCAACGGTGCAGCGGGGCTAAGGTCACTTGCAATCGTGGAGAAGAGACAGTGACCTGGGGTTGGGGCAGGAGCCTACGTCAAGACAGAGTCACGGATGGGTGGGGCTCAGTCCCTCCCTTGGAGGGATCCCCCCAGGACTGTGGCAGACCCCCTTGCAAGGTCCTCATCGGCTCCAGGGCAGGCCCAGCCTCTGCCATGGGTGTGAGGGAGAGTTGAGGGCTCTATGACGCCCCCCTCCCCAGATAACTCAAGGCCCAGGGAGGGGGCTTTGGGTTGAGATGGTGTCGTCAGGGGCTAGTGGGCAGGTGTGCAAAGCCCCAGGCTGGGCCCAGAGAAATTCAGCAGCAGGTTTCAGGGCAGCAGGAGGTCGGCTGGGAGTGTGGATCCTTATGCATCTCTCTGTCTCATCCCCTCTGTCCGCCTCAGCCAGGGGGAGAGAATGGAGCTCGGTGAGCAGCCCCAGTGGGCCTGCTATGAATTACAGGACCCCCTGCAAATTCACACACATGCTTGCCCCCTGCTGTGCTACTGACAGCAAAGGCAGAATCTGAGCTGCTGGGACTTGCCCAAGGCCGCCAGCTGCAGATGCTGGAGCCAGACAGAAGCCCAGGCCGCCTTCACAGTCTGCATAGTTCCAGTGCAACAAGGAACCTAAAGGGTTAACCAGCATTAGCACAGGGCCCAGCAAGTCACTCCCAGGTACCTGCTCAAGAGAACAGAAAACATGTCTGCACAAAAACCTGCACAGCCAAGCTCACAGCAGCACCATCCACAGCAGCCACAGTGCAACAACCCAATGTCCACAGCAACTGACACACAGAGAAACCAACTGTGGTCTAGCCACACAAGGGAATATTATTCAGCCCTGAAAAGGAATGCACTCCTGGTCCATGCTGCAAACATGCATGAACCTCAAAAACATTAGGCCAAGTAAAAGAAGCCAGTCACAACAAAACTAAATGTCGTAGAATTCCATTTAATGAAATGCCCAGAGTTGGCAAGTCTGTAGAGGGATAGAGTAGAAGGGTGGTTACTGGGGCTGGGGAATGAATGGGGGGTGGGGAAGTTGTGGGGCATGGCTGGAAGGTGTGGAGTTTCTTTCCAGGAGAATGAAAATATCCTAACATTGATTCTGGTGTTGGATGCCTGACTCTGAATATACTGAAGACCACTGAATTGCACATTTCACGTGGGTGGACTGCTGGTTCGTGAATTCCACCTCGATGAAGCTGTGGGTGAATCACTTGAGATTAGGAGTTCGAAACCAGCCTGGACAACATAGTGAAACCCTGTCTCTACTAAAAACATAAAAAATAAAAAATAGCCAGGCATGGTGGGGGGCACCTGTAATCCCAGCTACTTGGGAGGGTGAGGCAGGAGAATCACTTGAACCCAGGAGGTGGAGGTTGCAGTGAGCCGAGATCCTGCCACTGCACTTGAGCCTGGGTGACAAAGCGAGACTCTGTCTCAAAAAAGAAAAAAAGAAAAGTAAAGAATGCTGGACCATGTGGGAAGTGCCTAGCCTGGGGTCAAACCCCTTGCAGGTGTCCAAGAGATGGATGGAGACCACACAGAGGCATGCCCAGCCCAGCACCCTTCCCAAATGCACTGGATAAGCATTAGCCGCCTTCCTTATTCTGTGCCTCCCAAAGCACCCACCCAGGTCCAGGCTCTGGGACTCTCAGACTCTGCCGGTCCCCTGCCCTGGGCCAGGTCCTGGGTTGGGTATGGAGAGCTGAGAGCCCAGAGCCAACCAAACCGTAGTGCCCTGGTAGCCTGCAGCTTGTTCATTTTGCTGGCAGCGAGACCCCTTGAGATCCAACTGCCCAAATGAAACATAGAGGCCGAAGCGCATGGTGGTAAAAGATGTGAGTCCCCAGATCGAAGCTTGGGGCAATTCTGCATGAGTGAGTTACACCGCTGCAACAAAGACACCTAAAAACACAGGGGCTCAATCCCTGTGTCAAGATCTCACATAAAAGGGAGATAGGCAGCCCAGGGCTGATCGGTGGCCTGACAGTGCCAGGGGCCTGGCTCCTTCTGTCTCTCTCCCTCGCCATCCTCAGCAAGTCACTTCCATCTTGGGTCCAAGATGGGGAGGGAGGAGGGGACACCTCTTGCCATTAAGGGCAAGGCTTAAAAGGGCTTATGGAGCTTCAGCTGGAGTGGCCTCAATCAGAACTTATTCATGGCTGGGATGTGTTGCAAGGGAGTCTGGGAAATGCAGTCTTTATCTGGGAGGCCACATGCCCAGCGAAGCATTATTACATTATTGTACAATAGGATGGGATGGGAGAGGAAGGAAGGAAAGAGGGAGGGGGAGGATGAAGAGAAGGAAGGAGGGAGGGAGAGGAGTAGGGAGGGAAAGAAGGAGGGAGGAAAGAAGGGAGGGAGGGAGAGGAGAAGGAGAAGGAGGAAAGGATGGATGGAAGGAAGAAAGGAAGGAAAGAGGGAGGGAGGGAGGAGAGAAGGAAGGAAAGGAGCGAGAAAGGAGGGAAGGAGGGAGGGAAGAGAGAGGGAAGGAAAGGAGGGAGGAAGGAAGGGAGGGAAGAAAGATGGATGGAGGGAGGGAGGGAAGAGTAGAAGGAAAGAAGGAGAGAGGGAAGGAGGGAGGAAGGAAGGAGGGAAGGAGGGAGGAAAGAAGGAGGGAGGAAGGAAGGGAGGGAGGGAAGAGGAAACACTGGACTGTAAGCATGTACAGTAAGCATTGTGAGCCTCAGTTTCCTCGTCTGTAGAGAGGGAAGCCGTTTCAAAGGCTGCTTGGAAGACTGATTGACGAGGCACAGTGCACCCGCAGGTAAAGGGGGACTACCTCACTGTTCTCCCGCCCCCGAGGACCTCCATGCTGGGCCAGGAGGACAGAGCGGGAGGTCTGCCCACTGCCCAGGAGCACCCCAGTGGGTGGAGTGAAGACTGGGCTGGCGCACTGAGACAGTGGAGTCCACTGGGAGCTCAGGGGACTCAGGGACTCTTCAGCCCCTATCTGGGAACCCACTAGGGTTGGGACCCCTGTGCCAGACCTGGCCCAGCTCAGGGAGGGCTCTGCACTATCTGCTGCCTGTGGTCTGGCCCAGCCCCTGCCAGCACCGGCCCATGGTGATGTCACTCAGCATGCCCAGTGCCTGCAGCACTTCTCTGGTCTCTGGCCCCAGACCCACTGGCCGGCCGGACGCTCGATATATTCTGTTTTGAAAGAAAACAAACTCTTTTGAAACACTGCTGCTGGGAGCACAGGCTGAAAGTCTCGCCCCCACACTCCTTTCCCCTCCCATGGGAGCTGGTGCACATCTGAGCATCGGGGAAACCTGACAGGTGGGGCCACGTGTGGGGCAGATGCCCCTTCCCCACCCTCCAAGGCAGCAGACGGGGACAGAGCCCCTGCTGTGTGGCTGCCTGGGATGCAGAGACAGCATTGAGACTGAAGGCAATAGGGAGCTATTGAAGGATTGAGAGGGAGAGTGACTGGGTCAGATAAGTGTCTCAGGAAGTTGGGGCAGTGCGACCCCCATTGGAAACATGTTGCAGTTGGTGTGAGTTGAACTAGGGGCACGATGGGGTGACAAATGTGAATGACATTTAACACAAGAAGCCACGGAGTTAGTGGCCACTCAGGCCCAAAGGAGCCCCAGATCATGCCAAGGCCTCCCAAGGCCACCTCAACCTCAGGTCTTCATGGCAGGAATTGGGGGCCCCGTTTGGGGGGCTCTGGAGCTCCAGCAGAGCAGAGGGTCTGGGGAAGGCTTGCCAAGGCAGGGCCTTTGCCACATCCATGGTGGGGTGGGATGGGGGGTAGTCCTGAAGGGTCTGGGTGGTCAGGAAGCCCAGCCTGCATGGTCTCCCTCCAAGTGTTGTCAGCGCCTCGGGGGACCTTGGAACCGGGGCTAGGAATGCTCCACCTGCCAGCCTAGAGCAGCATGATCACGCCAGCCTGGCCCCCAAGCCAGTCCAGGGCAGTGGGACAGGGTGACCACAATAGCCTCAGAGGGGCAGAGTAACAATGGTGACCTCCTTCTGAGCTGTCCCTTGCACCAGGGACTCGGCATGGGACTGCTTTCATCCTCCAGAAGCAAGCCCAGGAGGTAGAGGCTGTCAGGGTGCCCACGCTGCAGGTGGGGAAATGGGTCCCACAGAGAAGGAGGACACTTGCTGGAGGTGACAGCCAGGGAGGGCCAGAGCCGGATCTAGCCCCCTGCAAACCTTCTGCTCACAGTTCGCACCAACTGTGAGCCCATAAGGGCATGAATATAAGGGGTGCATGCGTGTGCATGTGTGTGTGCATGCGCAGGTTGTGTGTGTGTGTGCATGTGTGTGCATGTGCGAGTGTGTGGATGTGCAGGTGCGGGTGTGTGTCTGCATGTGTGTGCATGTGTGCACGTGTGAGTGTGTGCATGTGTGTGCCTGTGTGTGCATGTGCAGGTGCAGGTGTGTGCGTGTGTGTGAGTGTGCATGTGTCTATGTATTTTAATGAAGCCACAGTTGAGAGGCAGTATCTGGCTGGTGCCCTCACTCTCCCGTCACCAGTCCTCACTGTGGGGTCGAGGACAGGCCACACATGGGGCTTCCTTTCCTGTAGCCCCATGCCTGAGCCAGCCCCTGTTCCCTCAAGGACCCAGTTCTTTCCTTGAAGAAAATGGGGTTCTTATGCCTACTTCTCACAGTGTTCAGGGACTGAGCAGTGAGTTGTGAGGCTGACCACCCAGTGCCAGCCTGAGAGGCCCTGGGGGTGGTAGAAAGGGCTCCGTGGTGGGGGGAATGGGTGGGTTGCTCTTCTGGGGCCCCCTCCCCCTTTGCAGGCAGGTCCAGGCTAGAGCACAGCTCCAGGCTCCCTGGCAAGATGCACCTGGACAGGTCTTTGTCCTCCAGCCTTGGGGAAGGACGGGTGACTTGTCTGCCTTCTTGGAGGGGGGTGCAGAGGGTGGGCTGTGGTGGGCATGGAATGAGGGGGTGTTTATGGGTGTGTGGGCTAGCCCCTCCTGCCACAGGGCCTTAGCACATGCCATCCCCTCCAGCTAGCATCTTCCCCCTCCCCCGTCACACAGGTAACTCCCACCCCTGCCTCGGATCCCAGATCACGTGTCCCTTCCGGGGAAGCTGCCTCTGACTTCCCTGGCTAAGGCCACCCCCATGTCCCCCAGGGGCCTCTTCTATAGGAACAGCAATGCCACACAGGGCTGTCTTCTAACATCTGACTGAGGGTGAGGCCCATGCCTTCCTGCCCACCACTTCATCCCTGTGCCCAGCACAGTGGCAGATGTAGGGTGGGCACTCAGAAATATTTGTAGAATGAATGAAGAGAGGAATGAATTTGGCCAACTGCATGGCCTATGCCCCTGGCTAAGGCAGCCCAGAACTTAAGGTACTTTCCAAAGCAGCTCCGGGGAAGAGCCTCAAATGGTGGGAGAGAAGAAGGTAGGAGCCTAGGCCTGGGTAGCCTCTGAGGCTGGAGGGCTCCAGGGTGGCAGGGTGGCATCATGATCGAGGTCATGGATTGCCTGCATGCTCGCATGGAGCTGCCTGCATGCTCTCATCATCTGGCTGAGGCACCACAGACAAGGGACTCAACTGCCCTGTGCCTCAGTTTCTCCCTCTGTAAAATGGGGATACTAACACACCCTACAGGACTGCTGTGAAGACTCAAGAGAGTTCATGTAAAGTCCTCAGAACAGTGGCTGGCTCACTGTAAGAGCTGGGTGTTTGTCAGATTTCTTTATTTTTTCCTTATTTGCTTTGAAATCAAGTTTTTTTTAAAAAATATAAATGACAGATAAATGTTCAAGACATACATGCAAAAGAAACAAAAAAATCTAAAAGAACATTTAAATCCCTACAAATCTCACCTGCCAAAGAAACTACTTATATTAGTCAGGGTTAGGTTCTAGTGTGAATAATAGACACCTCCCCAAATAGCAGTGGACTAAACAACACAGAAATTGCTCTCTCTCTCAAGTGAGAGTCTAGAAATGGGATAGGAGGTGGTCGGTCCTGCTCTGCAAAGCCTTTGGAGACAGTCACCTTCTGACTGTTCCCTGAGCCGTTAACCTGGAGGTATGATTCTTGCCTTTGGGTCCAAAACAGCAGCCAGAGCTCCAGCCATCACGTCCAAGTCCCAGGCAGCAAGAAGAAAGAAGGGATGAACAAAGTGCATGTTACTTGCCTTTTAAGGAAGACTTTTGGAAGCTACAATATGTCCTTTTCTTTATCTTCTTTTCCCATGTGTAACATGGCCACACCTAGCTGCAAGAGAGTCCAGATAGATGGTCTTTACTACAGGTGGGCCATGTGTCTTTTTCACTGTAAAGTGGATCACAGGTAGCTTCCCACGCCCACAAATAAAGATTCACAGATTTTTAAAGGCTGCTTGCAATTCCGTCATGCAGAGGTTTGATGATTTCACCAGTATCGACAGACATGCAGACCATTGCCAGTTTTCTGGTATTACAGCCCCTGACACCCCTGGATGTATCATCTTTGCACCGGGTTGGAACATTTCCTTCCCGTAAGTTCCCAGAAGTAGAAATGCTGAGTCAAAGAGGATACACTTTTGACATTTGGACATGAATTGAGAAATTGCCCTTCAGAAAGGTTGGCCCAGTTTGCAATCCTCCTCACCATGCTGTGGGGGCTCAGGATGGAGCTGAGAATGTCCCCAGACCTGAGGCTCAGCTGCCCCTGCTGGGTGCCTCTTGGCATTGTGGGTTTGCTCCCATATTTACTCCAAATTTAGGACTTTTTCCTCCCTTCCCCATGGTAGAGGTCGGGGGAGGGTGCCCCCAATCCTCCCAGTGGGATCCTTGGGGAAGCCCCTGCCTTGGACAACACCAATCATGAGGTCCCACCCCCTCTAGATGACAGCAAGGAGCAGGAGCCTCCCATAGTGCCTGGGGCTGTTGTTTGAGCTAAGCAGGGGCAGGTGCCTCGGGCTGTTGTTTGAGCTAAGCAGGGGCAGTGGCTGCCACCCTGAATGAGGGGCTGGGGCAGGCATCCTGTGGGTGATCACCCTGGCCCCTCAATCAGATGGACAAGGAGTACAGCCACCAAGCCTTGAGATGCTGTGCTGCAAATGCCCGGAAATGTGCATCAGCCTGGCTGGGGCAGGCCTGACGGCTCCTAACTGCAGCTGGCAGCAGGGTGCCAGATTTCACTCCAAATAAAAATGCAGGATGCCCAGTTAAATCTGAATTTCTGATAAACAACAAAAGTTTTAGTATAACCTAAATACTGTATGGACAAAGGATCGAAGAAAGTGCATGCTACTCGCCTGTTTAAGGAAGCTTCCTAGAAGATGTAACATGTCCTTTCTCCTTTATCTCCCATGGGTGACACAGCCCCACCCAGCCGCATCCTTTACTTTATTTGGCAGCCCTCACTGGCAGCACTGGGGCCCCTGGAAGCAGCAAGCCCAGTGGAAAAAACCTGGACTTTGACACCAGACAGCCTGGATTCAAATCTTGGCCTTTGCCTCTGGTAGCTGTGGACTTCTGGCCTAGTCACTTAACCCCTCTGTCCCTCAGTTTCCTCGTCTATACATATGGGGGCAAGAATAGCACCTACTTAATGAGGGCATAGTGAATATTACAGGAAAGACGTCTGCCTTCAGCGACATGGAAGTACAGATTAGCTCTATGCCTTTCCTCTATGCAACGTTCAGAGATGTTGTATACATTTTAACTAACATCCTTTTCAGTGCATAGCTAAGGGGCATGAGAAAACAAGGGAAATCTCTGCGGTGTGGAAATAAAGACAGAATTAAAGCGAAGGGTGGGAAGTTTGTGGGGTGAGGCCGCAGAAGACCTGGGAGGGATCACTGGTTGTGGTTCCCCGGAGGCTGCAGCCGTGCTCAACAGCCAGGAAGGGGCCAGGGATGAGGCTCCTGTCCCATGTGGGGCAGAGTCAGAGCTGAGCACCCCATGGGGAGCCAGTGTTCACAAAGTGCCTCCCTCTCAGGAAACGGGTAAAGGAGGTAAGTCTGCCCACTGGCTCAGGGAAATGAAATGAAGTTGACAGGGGAAGAAAAACCTCTCTACTAGGAACCCATCATCATTGGTCTGTCTTCAGACTGCATTCAGATTGAAATGCCTTTATTTACCTTATGGCCTGGTAACTCTCAAGTCAAGAAATTACCATAGAGAGTGAGCCTGAACCAGTGACCCATGGGGCATCTAGAAGAATCAAACCCAAAACCTCACCAGAGAGACTTCAGGACCATCTGGGATTTCTATAAATAAAGTCCATCGGAAGATGAGCTCACAATAATAAATTACAAACACATAGGAACTGATCACCAGGAGTAGAATCAGCATGCATGGGTTTAAAACCTCAAAGGCACTGATGTTTGCAGGTGAAGACGATAGAATAATACATTTTTAATGTTCAAGGAACTACAAGGAGGAGTTGAAAACACGGAAATGGCAAGTCATCATGAAGATGAAATAGACATGTTTCAAAATGAACCAAATAGAATTTCTAAAAATTAAAAGTTTCTAAAATTAAAGCTCCATGTCTTGAGACTTCTTTGTTTGGGCCATGGTCGTGAAAAGGGTTGGGTTAATTCACCCATTGAAACAACTAGAAAATGAGATAAAATGGATGAAATAACGATTTTTTTAAACACAATGCCAACAGGTAGAGCAGGACTGGGGCCCCCGGGAGAGGGAAACACACAAAGTGGGTATGACAACCACTCTGGCTTCCACCTAGTGGCAAGTTTCTGGAGAAAGAAAGAAGGAGGGGCACAGGAGCAAAGCATGGTGGCCCCAGTGTTGAGGACTCATAAATTCATCTGATAGAAAAGTAAAGCAGATGACATGCCAAGGAGCCCAATTAGGCTGACAGTAAAAATAGAAACCAGAAAACAACAGAAATGATACAAAGGTTGAGAAAAAATGATGATCAAATGGTGCTTATATAGCTGATACACTATCCTTCAAGAGCAAGGGTGACATAAAGACATGTTTGGACCCAAAATATTAATAGAATTTACCACTTACTTTGACAGATGAGTGGGTTTTTAAAAATGTGGTGTATATATACGACATTTATTATATATAATGTATTATATATGTACAATATATGATATAATATATACTATATCATATATATTTTTATATTTTACATATCATATATAATATGTACTATATAATATATAATAAATACATAATATATTCTAAATGCAATATACAATATAAATATATAATATATAATCTATTATATATGTATTAATATAAATTTATATGTACAATATACAATGTACAATATAATAGATAATAAATTATATAATTATATAATTATATACTATCTATACTATATATTATAATATATAGTGTGTATATACTATATACATTATATATATACTATATACATCATATATACTATATATAATATATAGTGTGTATATACTATATATTATAATATATAGTATAGATAATATATTATTATATAGTATATTTATATAAAATACACCATATATTTTACATGTAATATATTATGTAAATATACTATATATACCATAATATGTAGTATTTTTTGTAAATATACTATATATACCATAATATATAGTATTTTATGTAAATATACTATATAAAACATAATATATAGTATATTATGTAAATATACTATATAAAACATAATATATAGTATATTATGTAAATATACTATATAAAACATAATATATAGTATATTATGTAAATATACTATATATAACATAATATATAATATATTATATAAAATATAGTATATAATACTATTATACACACACACACACACACACAAAGGAATATTATTCAGCCTGAACACTCTGGAAACTCTGCAATATGTGACAAGATGGAAGAACCCAGGAGACATAATATTAAGTGAAATAAGCCAATCACAGAAGGACAAATGCTGCATGATTCCACTTACATGAGCTAGCTAAAGTAGTCAAACTCGCAGAAGCAAAGACTAGAATGGTGGGTGCTAGGGGTGGCTGGTAAGATGGGTGCTAATCACCCAGTATCAATTTTAGTTACGCAAGATGAAGAAGTTCTAGAGATCTCTATACAGCATTATGTCTAAAGATAAGACTGCATTGGGCATTTAAAAATCTGTGAAGGGGATAGAACTCATGGTAAATGTTTTTACCACAATAAAATAAGATAAAATAGGATTTACCACTTACGAGATCTTCACTGAAAGAAATGCATATATAAAGAAATTGGAAAGAATTTGATGAACATGTGAGTAAATCCTAACAAACATTGACAGTATAAAATACTATTATTATAATAAAATCATACTTTGAAAAATGTGAAAATAATACTGAATAAAAATAACAAGATAAAAGGAAGACAATCTTAAGACTATAAGTTCTTATATTCTTCAGCAAGTTCTTATATTCTTCACCCAATTGGGTGGAGGTAGTTAATTTATACTTACTTAAGTCAAACATGTGTGTTAAACATTGTAAATTAAAGCCCCAAAAGATTAGAAGTCTATTATATAACTTCCAGGTGAGTAGGGGGCAAAAAAGGAATGAATGAAACTCAGTTAATCTAATACAAAACAAGAGAATAATAATCACAAGAAATACATCAAAAATGGCAAGTCCAAAATGACACCAGTAGATATTACTCCTATAATATTATTAATTACAGTAAATGTAAATTAACTAAAAACACAATTCAAAAGAGTTTGTATGAACTGACTAGAAACAAACAAAATGTAGCTATATGCTGTTTACAAGAGACACACCTATGATGTAAAGACATAGAAACGTTAATGGATGAAAAGTATGTATTAAGCAGAAACTAACCAAGAAGAATCTGATACAGCGATATTAATGTCAAACTAAATGGCTTTTAAGATTATAAAAAAGTGTAGAGGATGATAGGTACAATTTCCCAAGGAGATATAACAATTGGCTAGAATTTATTGCATTTGTCAGTATTGCCTTAGAAGTATCTTTTTTTAATGGCATGATTACAAAGAGAAATAGATAAATTCATAATTATAGAGTGATATTTTAATGGTCTATTTCGATATTTGGTAGTACCACCTGGCCAAAAAAAGAATAGAGCAGTTTAGAATATCACAGCATAGAACGGTATTCAAGAAGACAAACTCTGGCTAAACTACGTGGTTCAAATCCCAGTTCTCTCTCACTTACTGGCTGTGTGTTTGAGCTCAGGAAAATGATTTAACCTCTCTGTGCCAATTCCTCAAAATCAATCTGTTTCCCTGGATAACCCTGACAAATATATAGTACATTTGCAAAATGAATAAACAACAATCAAGAAAAAAAGAGACAAAAAGAAAAAGGGAAGAAATCAGAATATTTGAAAGATAGCGCCTACTTAAGTAAACTATATGCTTAATAAATCTGAAAATGTAAATGAAATGAGGTACCTTTCTTAAAAAATGGACTCGAGAAATTGAAAACTATATTAGCCCTTTAGCCTCTAAAGAAATTGAGTTGGTAAATTTTGTAAAGCCTTAGTGTGCTTATCTCTAAAATGGTGGTAATAACTGTATGGACCTCAAAGGAGTGCTACGAAGATTAAATGACTCAGTATTTATAAACCACTTGGAACAAAGTCTGGTCCATTGTTAGCAATCTCTAAGTGTTTGTTAAATAAAATAAACTATCCTGAGCTAATGGACATAAGCATATCCGGCCCCTGACAATTAAAGAATAACATTCTGTGTATTCAAGAACATATGGGATATTTATAAAAATTGGCAACATGTCAGGCCACAGAAGTTCAACAAATTCTAATAAGTGATATAATATAGAACACATTTTCTGACTACAATGAAATTAAGTTAGAAATCCATAATAAAATAACTCAAAAACCCCTACATATTCAAAAATTTTAGAACACACTTGTAATTTGACGCTTGAACAATGTGGGGTTTGGGGTGCCAATCCCCTGTGTAGTCTAAAATCCCCGTATACTTTTGATTCCTTAAAAATGTAACTACTAATAACTTCCTGTCGACTGGAAACCTTGCGGATAACAATCAATTCACACATATTTTGTATGTTATATGTATTGTATACTATAGTCTTATAATATTATAATAAAATGTGCTAGAGAAAAGAAAATGTTCTTAAATGCATAAGGAAGAGAAAATATATTCACTATTCATTAAGTGGAAGTGGATCATCATTAAGGTCTTCATCCTCACCATCTTCATGTTGAGTGGGCTGAGGAGGAGGGGTGGAGGAGGAGAAGCGGGGAGGAGGAGGAGTAGGTTGAGGAGGAGGAGGGGGTAGAGGGTGAGGAGTGGGGAGGAGGAGGCGGTGGAAGAGGAGGAGGACGAGGAGGAGTTAGCTTGCTGTCTCAGGGGTGGCAGAGGTGGGAGAAAACCTGCCTATAAGTGGATCCATGCAGTTCAAACCCCTGTTGTTCAAGGGTCAACTGTAATTCAAAGAGAAAAGAAGAAATTGTGGAAATGATATGATGTTTTTAACTAAAAGATGGTAAAATGCTATGTATTGACATTTGTGGGATGCAGTAAAAGTGACATTTAAAGAAAAATTAAAGTCTAAAATGCTTATATTAGAAAAGAAGAAAAGCTAAACTTTTACAAAGCTAAGTGACCAACTCCCCCTCGAAAAAAAAAAAAACATAAAAAATAGGGGAAACTAAAAAAAAGTAAAAAGAAGGAAATAATAACAATCAGAGAGGACATTAATAAGATAGAAAAAAGGAAAAAAACAGCATCAACAAAGCTAATAACTAGTGCTTCGACAACAAAGGTTTGCAAAGATTGATTAAGTTAGAGATGGAGAAACAAAAACAGCAAAGAGAAAAATGCCAAAGGGAATAGGCCAGGTGCAGTGGCTGACGCCTGTAATCTCAGCACTTTGGGAGGCCAAGGCAGGAGGATTGTTGAGTCCAGGAGTTCGAAACCACCCTGGGCAACACTGTGATACTCTGTAATAGTTTTTTGAGCTGATTCCTCTTAAAATCAATCTGTTTCTCCGTATAACCCTGATGAATATACAGTACATTTACAAAATGAATAAATGACAATCAAAAAAGAGCAAAAAGGAAAAGGGAACAAATCAGAATATTTAAAAGACAGTGTCTACTAAACTATATGCTTAATAAATCTGAAAATGTAAATGAATTGGTACATTTCTTACGAAACAGACTCAAGAAATTAAAAACTGTGTTAGCCCTTTAACCTTTAAACTAATTGAATTGGTAAATTTTTTAAAATCCCTTTTATTTTTATTTATTTATTTCTTTTTTAAGAGACAAGGTCTAGCTCTGTGACGCAGGCCGGAGGACAGTGGTGTGATCACAGCTCACTGCAGCCTTGAACTCCTGGGTTCCAGCAATCCTCCCACCTCAGCCTCCTTAGTAGGCGTGGCTACAGGTGTGCACCACCATGTCCAGCCCTAAATTTCATTCTTTTTAATTTCAATATTGTTATGTGTTTTCTAATGTTTTATAACTTATTGGTATGGTAGATGTACATGTATACAAATTAAAATAAAATTTATATATATTTTACTGGGGATGCAAGCTCAACATTTTTTTTTTTTAAGTAATGGAAGACAGCAAAAGAAGTTTGGAGATTCCTGGTTTAAAGCATTTAAAGCCTCTGTGAAAATTTGCCCAGGTATTTACCTCACAACAGGTCTATGAGTTTGGTATTATTTGTCCTTTCTTACGGATGAGGCAGTCCGGGCTTATGGATGAGGCAGTCCGGGCTTGGAGAGCGGGGCGGAGGGTGGTGGGGGGCCTGGGACACGCTCTCCCCAGTCCGGCCAACACCTGCTTCCTGTTGATGATCCTCACCAGGCCAACAACTGCACTTTCCACACTCAGTGCCACGAAGTGCAGCTCTAAGCTGGGGATTTCTGTGCAGAGATGATCCACTGAGTGCAACCCACCACCGTGCGGACACCACCCCTGCAGAATCATCTGTGAAAACAACCCCAGGCCCAGACATAGGGGCCAGCTAAGCTTCGTAGCCCTCGAAATACAGGGAGTGCCCCCTCTGGACCCTCGAGCCCACAGTCCATCCACCACAGAGGTGTCTGCTGCTCATCAGATAGTTCCTACCAGGAAAATGCTGTGTGAACCCATCTGTGTGGCAAACCGGCATGGGGAGAAAGCTGACTTCCAAGGACGTCTACCAACTGTCACTTGCAAACCAGAACTTGCCTCTTTGTAGATGAAGACTGGCAGGGCTGAAGAAATGATCTCGTGTTGAAATTAATGATGAACTTCAGGGTGAGGTGACTCAGGTCGAATGCTGTTGAATGTTGCTGTCATGGGACTTTTACAAGAAGTAAAACTGGGCTATAAAAATGATCCCCTTCCCCTCACTAGAGAAGGGAGGTTCTATTCCTCTCTCTGTCTTTCCCTCTCTCTATATATACCAAAGGTCAAATCTTTGGTATTTTGCATTGAGTCTTTAATTATTCATTCACTTTGACCTAGTAATTGCACTTCAGAAAAATAAAGGAAAAACTCAGGGCATAAGTGGTGGTTATGGGGGGCAGGGGAAGCGGGCATGTGGTTGTTTTTCTCTTTTATTTTTAAATTTTTTGCTTTTTCTGCATTTCTCAGGTTTGCCCTAATGAGATGCCTGACTTTAATAAGAGAAGAAACCATCAGTGTTTGCAAAGCCCCCTCAGTGTGCCTCACACTCCCTCTTCGGGCACAGCAGGCATCTTCTCTGAGTGCCAGGGCCCCGGTGACCACACACCCACATACACGGACCACCCACTCAACCCCTCAGGGAACACTGCCACCCCCACTTGCTACATCAACTGCCTTTTCACCTTGTTTAGAAGCAAAAGTCAACTCAGGGGCCAGGAGACCCTGGGCATGGGGCTAGGTCTGGGCAAGGTCTCAAGTCAGGGAGAGAGGGGCAAGGAGCCATGTGCCTGGAGTGAGGCTGTGTCCCTGCCCTGGGCAAGTCAGGGTGGCTGGAACCTGCCCTTCTGGAGTGGGCCCCCTCGAACTTGTTAGAGTACTTATAACCTCCTGTCTGCACCCAGAAAACCCGCCCAGGAAGCATTTCATGTGGTGAAGAGAGATTCCAAACTGGAACTTGGAGGCTCGTTCCCAGCCCCTCTCTGACGCTGATTTCTTGAGTTGATTTTGCCTGTGCATTGAGCAGTTGGGGCTACATAAGGTTTACAGGATTCTAAAAACTTATCATGACATATGTCAGGCATACCAAAAGTGTAATGAGTCATAGAATAAACACCTAGGCACACCCCTACTCAGCTGAAGAAGTAAAACAGTATCAAGGTAGTGGAAATCCCTCCTGCATCCCTCTTCCCCCTCCCCAGTCTCCCACAACCCTTCCCCACCCCACTCGCAGTGGGGAGAAGCATGGCCCTCAGCTCTCTTTATGCGCTCACTTCTTATATCTCCCTAAACAATATATGAAACAATTTTCCATAAGCGTCACTTGAATACAAGCAGTCTAATATTGTATATACTTGCCTGTAACTTGCTTTTGTTTTTACTTTTCCTCTTGAAATAATGTTGAATTCACAGAAGAGTTGCACAGATGCCAAGTTCCCTGACACTCTTCACCAGCTTCCCCTAGTCTTAACATCTTATATAACCACAGTCCATTGATCAAAACTAAGACATTTACATTGGTGCATCCCCATCAACTAAGTCACACTTTGGCTCAAATTCCACCAGTGTTTCCACTCATGTCCTTTTTGTGTTCCAGGATCCTGGGACTTCAGGACACCATGTTGTATGTAGCTGTATGCCTCCATAGTCTGAATGTCATGTTAGTGATATCTGATGTGTGTGCTCATCTTCACTGTTCCACAGTATTTTATTGTGTGAAAACAGCACAATTTATCCATCCACTCTCCTATTGATGGACATTTAGGCTGTTTTCAAATTTGCCATTAAAAATGCTGCAGTGGACTTCCTTGTGCACATCTTCTTATGAGCACTTAGGGCTGGGGTTAGGAGCGGAATTGCAGGCTCACAGGGAAGGGCCAGAGTCGGCTTCACTAGGAGGCAAAGTTGCTTTCCAAAGTCCCTTGGCCAATTTACTCTGGCAAAGTCTGAGTTCCCATTTCTCTATGTTCCTGCAGCACTTGCTAATGTCAGACTTCCAAATTTCTGTAAATCTTGGGGGAGCAGGATGTGAAATGACATGACTTGTTTGAATTTGCATTTCCCTGTTAGGTTGAACAGTTTCTCAATGGTTATTTGTCATCCAAGCTTTTTCTCTAAATTTCCTCTTCTGTTAAGGTTTCCCCCCATTTTTCTATAGGATGATTTTTTTTTCACAATTTAAGTGTTTGTGTGTGTATGTGATACTAATAATTCATCATCACTGTAGACATGAAGATGTGCCTCTGACATTTCCCTTAAGGAAAGGACTTGCTAATTGAGTTAAGGAGCTTGAGAGGAAGGGATCATCCTGGATTATCTGGGTAGGCCCCAAATCCAATGATGGTGTCCTTATTAACAGAGGGGCAGAGGGAGGTTTGAGACAGACACGCAGAGTAGAGAGGTGGACAGAAGAGAATAGGCAGAGAGGAGAAGGTCAAGTGAGGTGGAAGTAGACATCAATGGCCCGTCTCCTCCCTGGCCAAAGCTGACTGGGCAAGAGAAGGACCCATGAGCTGAGCCAACCCCTGCGGCTGACCAGTGGCCTGGCAGGCATTGCCCATTGAGGAAAGGTGCTTTCACAGAAAGGCTGCAGTACATTGGGGTGGGGTGCCCATGCTGGGCCATGTGTGGGACAAGGAGAAACAGAAGAATCTAGTCTTGGAGAAATGGTGGCCGTGGTGATGTGGAGAGAGAAGCAGGGATGAAGGAGACCTGGGAAGCCCTGGCATTTCCAGATGCCCTGAAATTGAATTGGTAAGTTTTTAAAAATCCCTTTTATTTATTTATTTATTTATTTATGAGAAAGGGTCTAGCTCTGTGACCCAGGCCGGAGGACAGTGGTGTGATCATAGCTCACTGCAGCCTCGAACTGAGCACCAGCTGCTTTCAGCTCCTGTCCACAGTGAGCTGTTGCAAGAGTTTCCTGGGGCTGCTGGAGCAAAGTACCCCAAACTGGGTGGCTTCGAGAAGACAGACTTATTCTCCCAGTTCTAGAGGCTGAAAGTCTGGGACGAGGTGTTTGCAGGGCAATGCAATCCCCAGACGCTCTGGGGAAGCATGCTTCCTCACTTCTCCCTGGCTCCTGACAGTTTCCTGTGGGTCTTTGGGGTTCCCTGGCTGGTCGAGGTCTCACTCCTGACCCGGTTTTCATGTGGCCACCTTCCCTCCGTGCTTGTCTGTCCCTGTGTCTGAATTTCCCCTTTGTGTGACACCAGGCTTCTTGGGTTAGGACCCAGACTCATGACTTCATTTCAACTCCATTCCCTCTATAAATACCCTGTCTCTAAATGAGGCCACATCTACGGTACTAGGGGTCAGGCATGAACGTATCTTTTTAGGAAAAATCAATTCATTCCCAATACCTGAGAACTCGTCTTTTGCATCCTTGTAATAGTATTCCCCTTTTATTTGAGGAGTGAGAGTGGGTTTCTTTGCTTGTAACCGGTGGGTCTCCACCGCAGTAGTTTGTGGGTGCTCACTTCCATGTGAGTGAGGAGCCAGGGAGCCCTGGGGTGTGCTCCCACGGGCTGTGTCTGTCCGCACCGCACAACAGGTGACGGCCAAAGCTGTGGGCAGAAAGTAGAGAACTGGATGCAAGTGTTTGCTAGGTTGGCCTCAGAATGTTAGATCAGCCTCTGGCCCCCCAAACCTCCAGGAAAAGAAGCAGTGGTGGGGTTCAGCCTGAACCCTAAACAACCTCCATGACTGGTCCCGTTCTTATTCCATTTTGCGGGTAGAGACTGGACTGGTGTTTGAAGGTTTCTCACATTATTTTCCATGTCTATGCCTCCACAGTTTCCTGCGGCTGTCTGCACACCCAGACCAGAGCAGTTCCTGCCTTTGCGCTTTGCACCATTTTCCTTGGTGAACTTCTATTCATCCTTCAAAGCCCAGCAGTAATCATCCTTTAGAAAGTCTTCTTTCAGAGGGAACCGAAAAGGTAATCGCTGGAGACAGACAGATGCTGCCTGAAT
Source organism: Pan troglodytes (assembly GCF_028858775.2). Lineage (NCBI taxonomy): Eukaryota > Metazoa > Chordata > Mammalia > Primates > Hominidae > Pan > Pan troglodytes. Next base: position 71,427,462 of record NC_072407.2, read on the forward strand.
GCCTGTTGTGTTGTGTGGTTGTGGGAATGTTACTTCACCTCTCCGTGCCTCAGTTTCCTCAGCTGTAATGGGGATGGTAACTGTCTAGGGGTACTGCTTGGAATGCACATAGGGAGATGAGTGAAGGCCCAGCACTAGAAGAGTGCAGGCACTAGCAGAGTGCAGGCGCAATTGCTGCTGGGACCAGCAGGTAACTCGCATCCAAGTTACAATGCCCAGCCCCAGCAGCAGCCTCAGCACCAGGCAGAGTGTGCTCAGCACTGTGGGGGGCCAAGAGGACTTGAGGGCCGCTGGTCTGTGATTCTCTCATCTCTTTTGAGGTTCAGGACTTGGCGTCTCTCCTAGAAGCTCTGGGGAACCTGACAAATCCTCCAGGAGGACACAGAACGCAGGAAGGGCTGGCTCGGGGTGCACCAAGATGGCTGCCCCGAGACACCATATCTGAGGGCTTGGGTGGAACTGAGGAGAGGGCGGCTGGGAAGGCCATCCGGGAGGAAAGGGCAGATGGCTATGGCAGCGTCAAGTGGTACAGTTTGCCCCGGAAGTGAGGTAGAGAAGAGAGCGGGAGGAGAGAGGGCCACATGCCTTTCAGCCATGGCCCTGAATGCTGGCTTGGCTGAGCCTCATCTTTGCTGTTTGCAGAATGGGGAGAATTGTGCCTGCCCAGCCTCCTCCTTGGGGACTCCAGGGGCCCAAAGAACCAAGAGCTGCAAATGTCCTGGTGGCCTTGGAAGTTTATGGATGGTACAGATCTGGGGTGGAGGGCATGGCCAGGACAGGGAGGGCTGTCAGGGAGAGGGTCTGTGGGTTTGTGGAGTGTGGGGATCAGTCGCTGACTCATTAGATGAACCAGGAGCCTGCATGCTACAGCCCACCTGCCAAATCTTGCCCCCACCTGCTTTTTAAAATAAAGTTTTATTGGAACATGGCCATGCCCATTCTTGTACATAGTGTCTATGCTGCTTTGCTTTCCAATGCCAGAGTCGGGGAGCTTTGGCAGAGACTTCAGGACCACGAAACCAAAAACATTGATCATCTGCCACTTACAGAAATGTTTGCCGACGCTTGAGCAAAAAATAATAACTTGTCAGATGCACTCAAGCACTGAGCACCAGGCCCTGTTTTAGGTGCTGGGCACACAGCCATGATGAAACTGGAATTTTCTACCCTTGTGGAGACAACATTCTGGTGGAGGGAGAAAGAACAAGCAAAATAAAGAAGGAAATTGTCTGGGCTGCAGGGGATACATGTTAGAGAGAGAGTCAGAGCAGGAAGCAAATCAGAGGGTGGGGAGGGCGACTGAAAGAAGGGTGTCAGGTGGCCTCACTTATGACCTGGAGAAAGAGAGGGGAAGAGCTCTGTGGGTGTCCCAGGTAGTGGGAACTATGGCTATGCAAAGGCCCTGAGGCAGGAATGAGGAGTCCGGGCGGCTGGAGCAGGGGAGAGGGTGGGCAGTGGGAGACGTGGACAGCAGGTCACAGCCACCCCCGGTACGGCCTTCCAGGCTGTTGTGGGGACCTGGGCATTTACTCTGATGGGAACAAGCAACCACGGTAAGTTCTGAGTAGAGGAGGGCTGTAGTCTGACGTAGGCTAGGCAGGATCCCTGGGCGCTGTGAGCATACGGACAGCAGCTGGGGCAGGATAGAGATGCAAGTGGACCAGGGTGGTGGCCGTGTGTAGAGGCGGGCAGGTTCCAGAAGGTTCTGGAAGCAGGGCTTACTAGACTCCTGCATCAGATGGAGGAGGCAAGAGAAGAAGGGGCCCAGCATGACTCTAAACCTCAAGATTGTGTTTGCCTGTCTCATCCATCTTTCCTTTCTGCCTCCCAGTCTGTGAGCCCCTTGAGGTTGGGGTCACCCCTGGCCATCTTATCCCTCATGGCCGCCACTGTCCACAGCTCTGCAGGGCACCCACCCAGTATCTGTGGGGTAAGTGAATGCATGAGTGAACCAATGGTGCTCTTCTACTTCCTTGGGGAGTGTTATGGGCTGAGTTACATTCTCCTCAAAATTCCTAAGTTGAAGCCCTAACCCTCTGTGCCCCAGAATGTGACTGTATTTGGCAACAGAATCTTTAAAAAGGTAATTAAGTTAAGGCCAGGTGCGGTGGCTCCCGCCTGTAATCCCAGCACTTTGGGAAGCTGTGGCAGGTGGATCACCTGAGGTCAGGAGTTCAAGACCAGCCTGGCCAATGTGGTGAAACCCCGTCTCTACTAAATATACAAAAAAGTAGCTGGGCATGGTGGTGGGTGCCTGTAGTCCCAGCTATTTGAGAGGTTGAGGCAGGAGAATCTCTTGAACCTGGGAGGCAGAGGTTGCAGTGAGCCGAGATCACGCCACTGCACTCCAGCCTGGGCGAGAGAGCGAGACTCCGTCTCAAAAAAAAAAAAAAAGGAGTTAAGTTAAAATGAGGCCATTAGAATGGGCCCTACTGGTGTCCTTATAAGAAGAGGAGATTGAGACACAGACATGCACAGAGGGACAACCATGTGAGGACACAGGGGGAAGGCGACACCTGCAAGCCAGAGAGAGAGGCCTCAGGAGGACCCAGGCCTGCGACACCTTAACCTTGGACTTCCAGCCTGTAGAATGTGGGAGAACACATGTCTGCCCTGGAAGCCCCAGCCTGCGGTGCTGCACTATGGTGCCTGCAGGAATTGTAGCACAGGGTGAGGCAGATGGTGGGCGTGGAGCAGGGCACACCGCCATGGGCCAAGAAACAGATTCTTCGTAGAGTGCGGCACCCAGTCAGGCACCTGGGAGTTGGTGGCTGAGCTGGGGCAGGACTTGACCTCCTGGACTCACCTCCATCTGGGGGAGGCGGGGCAGGGTGGCAGGCAGCGTGCACATGGCCCCTGGAGTGGCTGCGAGATGCTGCCCCCAGGAGCATGGGAACACCAGCTGTCAGCACTTGCTCAGCTGCGACCCACACCTGGCGTGTTACAGCTGCAGAGGAAAACAGGCCTGATGGGTGTGGCCTCCTCTCCAGCGGCCTCCTGTGCCCAGGACAGGGCACCTCAGGCCTCGGAGGCTCCTCCCCAGCCCACCCCTTGGGAGCCTGTTGTGCCCGGGGTGGGTGGGGCAGATCTTGCTCGCAGCCAGGCGGCAGCTCATCCCACCAGACACTTCCTCTGCATGGGTCTGCTTCCTGCAGATCCTGCAGCTCAGCCAGGACCCTCTCCACTGCCGTCCACTGCTCCATGTGGGGGTGGGCCGGAGTCTGGGGCCAAGATGAACCAGACCTGCGGCCAGGGAGGGCCCTGCTCATTCCCCAGGTTTCCCCGGATGGCACTGGGGTGGGGGGACCCCAGGGGTAGCTGCCTCTTCACCTTGCTCCCCCATGCATGGGGCTGCAAGAGCAGGAAGCCCATTCCCAGCACAGTCTACTGCCTGGGGCTGAGCGGCCCACGAGGGACGAGGTCACATTCTACAGAGGCCACATGGAAAGGACAGGGCTCGCCCTGGGCCTGAGGGGTCACCAGGCTGGCCTTTTCCCAGAGACCCTTGGTAGAGGAGATGGCTCAGGGTGACTCTAGATATGGAGTCTGAGCCCAGATGTGGGGTCTGGTGCCCTGTTTGTCACTGTCAGGGCTCGAAGTGTGACCTTGGGCAGACAGGACCCCACTTGACCCATTTCCTCCAACTGTGCTGAGAGGGAGAATGGGCCCGGGACTCCCTGGGGTCCCTAGGTGGCACTGGAGAGGCCACATTTCATGCTGGCAGGGGCCCCCTGCAGACTCTTACTCCAGAAGAGGATGGGTTTAGCCCTGAGCAGGGCTGGGGAGAGGCCTTGGTGCAGTGAGAAGGAAAGCTCCCTGTCCTCACACTGTCTCAGCAGGGACAGGTGCCAGCAAAGTTGTGAGTCCCTCAGCCCATAGGTGAGAGTGGTGGCTGGCGTGGGCCCCAGGTTTCTGTGTGTGTCCCGGGCTGTGCAGTGTGGCCAGCAGGTCAGCCCCGCTGTGCAGAGCTGTTCTCAGGGGCGGCCTCCTCCTCCTTGTCCTGTTTGTCCTCACAACAGCAGCTATTTCCCCGGGCCTGGGGCCACACAGACCAGCTCCTCGGTCACCCAGGGATAGTCCAGTCATGTCTGCAGAGTCTTTTGGCCAGGTAAGGTCGCACATTCACCATGTGAATTGTGATTAGAATGTGGACGTCTGGGGGCCATGATTCAGCCAACTGCACACAGGAAGGAGACGTAGGGGTAAAGACATCAGGAGAGGATCCCCCAGGGAGGAGTGGGTGTGGTGGTCCCAGGGACAGCACAGAGTGGGGTGTCAGCACGTCTGGGTGATTTGGGAAGATGAGACATGCTGGGGAGCACCGGAGAGTTAGCTGGGCCCAGAGCACGCAGCTCCCTCTCCAGGCCCCGGCTTTAAAGGGCCCCCATCTGGCCCTCCCCAGGCGAAGAGCAAGGGGTTCTCAAGCCAGGGACACATGGGCACCAAGGGCCCGGGCTCCGAGGACCCAGGAAGCGGGCTCCTGGCCTGTGGCCCACGCCTGCCTGCAGTTCCTGCGTCATCCGCGGCTCCCCAACAACCCGCTTGTTTGTCTGCCCTTCACAGCCAACTCCCCACCCCACCCACTAGATGTCAGTTTGGGGCCCTGAAGCGTGTCCTTTCCTGCTCAAGGTCCTCACACCACGCCCAGGGCATCTGACTTATGGTGGGCGCGTCTCCATCATTATCTGCAGAATGAATGAATGTGTGAATGAATGAATGGGTCTTGGAGCTGCCTATGAGGAAGGTAATTCCTATCATCACCCCAGCGTACACATGAGGCGACTGGGGTCAGCCCACAACACACAGCTGCAGAGCGGTGAGTCGGGGACACCTGGGTCTAATCTCGGCTTCACAATGACCCTCGGCTGAAAGCTCTCCGGCCCTTCCTCCAGGGTTGCTGGCTCTGTGCTGAGCCCAGCCCCTTCTCTGAGCAGCTTTGAGCCCAGAAGCCTCTGCAGGCCCTATCTGGGGTGGCCTCGAGGATCTTGGGGTGGTGTTGGGGGTGGTCTCAAATGGGCCTCAGGCTGGTGCCTGCGGGGCCGTGGGGAGCATTTGAACATTTCCTCTTCCCTTCCTGGGAAGGGGGTGCCAGGGGTCTGGGGGTCCAGCCAAGGCCCATGCCTTCGGCCCAAAATGTCCCTGCCAGATGGGGTTGCCAGGCCTCCAGGAGGCCCTTCTTCCCATTGTCTGGGAGGGATAAGACAGTAACGAACCCATCAGACCCTTGCCTTCACCCTCTGGCCTTCACCCTCTCGCCTTCACCCTGGGGAACTGGCAGGCGGGAGAGGGTGAGATGGGGGCTGGTGGCCCGGAGGGGTGAGAGCAGGGTCAGAAACTGGCTCTGTGGCAGGGCAGGTCCCTGGGTAGGAGAACGCAGGGCTTGGAGGCACACACCTGCACACACCAACACACCCAGAACACGCAAGAACACACCCCGAGTGCTCCTGCACACACCCACCTGGGAATGCCCACGCCCACTGGGGAATGCACAGGCCCACCTGGGAACGCACACGCCCACCCAGGAATGCCAATGCCCACCCAGGAATGCCCATGCCCACCTGTGAACGCACACGCCCACCCGTGAATGCAGTCGCCCACCCAGGAATGCCCACGCCCACCCGTGAACGCATACGCCCACCCAGGAACATACACGCCCACCCAGGAACGCACACACCCATCTATGAATGTACACGCCCATCCAGGAACGCACACGCCCAGTTAGGAATGCAACCGCACACCTGTGAATGCACACGCCCACCCATGAATACAGACGCCCACCCAGGAATGCACACGCCCACCCGTGAACGCAGACGCCCACCCAGGATCGCACACACCCACCCGTGAATGCACATGGCCACCCTAGGGGGCGACGTGCCCAGCTCTGTTTGGCATGGCATGCAGCTTCTCATCTAGAGTCAGTCCGAGCTGAAAATGGACCTCTCTGGGAAAAAATCTACTTGATTGAAAAACAGAGAGAACTCAAACACCAATGCTGTGGGGGGCAGGGGACTTGGAGCAGGGGTGAAGAGCCCTGCACCCTGCAGCAGATACCAAGGGCGGCGTCGCACAGACTGTGGGATTAGGTGGCAGAGGCTGTTCCGAGGCTGCTCCGATGTGTGGGAACTGAGGGGGTTCCCAGGATGTGAGACTTTCAGTGCTGAAACTGGGAAAGTCCTGGGCGAGCCGGGACAAGTCGCTCACCCTACTAGAGACAGTTGGGCGAAGGAGACACATTGGGATCAGTCTCCCACGGCCTTCAAGTGTCAGGGCAGGGGCTGGGGACCTCCCATATAACGAGCAGCCTCAGGAGACTCCAGGCAGGCAGGAGCGTCGAGGGCTGCGACTCCAGAATGGCCAAGGCTTCTACCGTCCAGCCCCTTTGTAACACAGAGCACCCAACGGGCGCAGCCGCCCCCATGCCTCACACCTAACCCAGCAGGGGCCACTGTGGACCCCGACTTCCCAGGGCTGGGACCTGCCTGGGGCTACTGACTCAGGTGCCTGATGTCCCATGTCACGGTGGCTGCCTCCCTCCCAAACGCCCTGCCCATGGGCTTCTCCCTGGAGATGCCAGGGGGTTTGCTTCCCTCGATCACAGGCTCCTGCTCCCCTTCCAGGCTCCCAGGGAGAAGACCTGCGCTCGGCAGATCTCTAGAAAAGGTCCCATAGAGGTCTGGGCTCAGGGGTCCTTTCAGGGTGGGGCACCTCCTTCTGTCACCCACACGGCTGGCCGGGTGTCCCGTGCTGGACACACACGAAGGACATGAGCAGCCACGGGTCCACGAAAGAGCCATTTCTACCACAAGCCGGACTGGGCTTCGCGGAGGTGCCCCGGGGAAACCCAGGGGGAGGCACAGCCTAGACTGGACAGGGAGGCAGCCCCCATTCATCAGCTCCTTCCCTGGCACACATTAGTTGGTACCTACTGAGTGCAGAGCCCTGGGCCAGGCGGTTCTGGAGGCTGGGATGGTCACGCCCCTGCTCTCTTGAACACTGGAGCTGCTGCTGTCTCTCCCTGTTTGCTCTCCCTGAGCCGGGACCCCACGCAGCCTGAATTGGGATTGCCCTACTCTGAGCCCTCCCGTTCCTGAGGCCTGAGATTTGGGGCCTCATGAAGCCTTGAAGATCCCCTGAGCCCTCCAGAGCTCACACTGCATCTGCTGGCACCCGAGCTATCAGGACCACTGGCCTGGCGAGGGCTATGCTCTCCCTGCAAGAGCTGGTGGCACAGGGCTTCTGTGTCCTTCCATCCCAACAGGGCCCCTGCCCTCTGCACACAGGCACCGGGTGAGCCCTGGACACAGGGTGCGGGGTGCACACCCCTGTGGAGCTCAGAACCAGGTTAGGATCATCAGCACCTGGTGTGACAAGGACCACAGTGCCCCTGGGGTTTGGCTTTCATGCCTGTCTGTTTCAAAGCTCAGCACCGCCACACCTGCCGAGGCTGGTCACTGTGGGACAGGGCATGGCTAAGGACCCTCCTTCCCCGCAGAGGTGGAGACAGCGGATAGCCACCCCCTTACTCAGCATCCTCCCTGCCTTTCCCTTTTCATCTTCCCTCAACATTTTAAAGTCAGACACATGAGGTGAACCATTTCTAGCCTCTTTTTTCTCATCTGTAAAAGCTGAACAAAAATCCCTCTCCACCAGGCACAGTGGCTCACGCCTGTAATCCCAGCACTTTGGGAGGCCGAGATGGGCAGATTCCCTTAAGTCCAGGAGTTTGAGACCAGCCTGGCCAACATGGCAAAACCCCGTCTCTACTAAAAATACAAAACTTAACCAGTAGTTCCAGCTACTCAGGAGGATGAGATGGGAGGATCACCTGAGCCTGGGAGACAGAGGGTGCAGTGAGCCGAGATCACACCACTGCACTCCAGCCTGGGCGACAAAGACAGACTTTGTCTTAAAAAAAAAAAAGAAAAAGAAAAAGAAAAAGAAAAAAAACAAAGTCCTGCCTGACAGCATTGCTGAGAAGATGAAGTAGGACCAGGCTCAGAAAGCACATGGCTCCCATCCCGCACACAGTAGGGCCCCAGGAAGTACAGACTGTGTGGACTGTGAGGCCACAGCTGCTGAGGTGGCAGAAGAGTCAGGAGGAGGAGAATCGTTGCCCAAGAGCCAGTAGGTGCTTGATCAATGGGTTCCCTTCTAACTTTATGAAAAGCTCTCTTTCCTTCATCTTATTTTTACTTAATTTTTTATTTTTATTTTTTGAGACGGAGTCTCACTCTGTTGCCCAGGCTGAAGTGCAGTGGCATGATCTTGGCTCACCGCCACCTCTGCCTCTGGGGCTCAAGCGATTCTCCTGCCTCAGCCTCCTGAGTAGCTGGGACTACAGGCACATGCCACCATGCTCGGCTAATTTTTTGTATTTTAGTAGAGACGGGGTTTCATAATGTTGCCCAGGGTGGTCTCGAACTCCTGAGCTCAGGCGATCTGGCTACCTTGGCCTCCCAAAGTGCTGGGATAAGAGGCATGAGCCACCGCGCCTGGTCTTTCCTTCCTCTTAAAACATGACTCAGAAAAAATGAAACTCCTTGGCTGGCACTATCCCTGGAGGGGCTCAGCAAGAGCACTGCAGAGGCGGAGTACTGGGGCCAGAGATTGAATTTCTCTGGCACTGTCATGGAGCTCCCCTGGGTCTCAGTTTCCCCATCCCCAAAGTGAGAATCATCACCGGATGTTGCATTGTGGGTTGTTGAGGAGTCCGAGAGATGATAGAGCAGGGACAGCCCTGAGAACAGTGGCTGACATGCAGGTGTTCATATCAGGTACTGATAAAATATTAGCACTTAACTAATAAGGGTCCAGACCGAGAGGACAGATTCTAACTAGAACCGGCCCCCGTCGCCTTCCCTGTGCCAGGGAGGCCTGTGTGGGGTGCCCTGGCCTTTCCTCTGCTGTCACAACGATCCACGGCTGCTGGTACCATGAGGACCCCGACTCCAGGAGGGCCCGGGCACGCAGTGGGCCTCATGGCAGGCCAATCCCCCTCCTCCTGGCGCTCCTCTCCCTGCCTGCGTGGCTGGCCCAGGGGCCTCTGCCGGGCGGGCGGCCGGGTGGGCTCCAGCGGAGGCCTCTGCTCCCTGTGTGCCCCATTGAGCACAGACGCCATCTGTCTCTGCTGGCTTCCCGGCGGCTGCAGGGCGTCTGGTCAGCTCCCTGCACACAGGCTGTGGCTTGTTTGCTGCTGAAGCGGCTCCTTTGGGGTCTCTCTATGTCCTGGCCCAGGCTGTCTGAACTGGGAGAGTCAGAGATGTTTCCACCGGTTGGAGCTGTTTGTTTGTCTTTTCAGAGCCCACAAAGGGGCCCTGGGTGGCTCTGCTTGGAACTTGGGACTATGTGCGGACCAACCTCGGTCAGCTGGGAAGCCAGACCACACTCAGGTCTGCAGACAGCGCCATGGGGTTTGGTCTCTGCCCTGCCCTGGGGCCGGCCTAGAGTGGCCACTCACTGGCAGTGAGGCGTAGGAAGGCTGGACAGCCAGTAGGCACATTCCTGGGGCACCTTCCCAGCCTCGTGACCATCTTGGCTCTCAAAGCAACCTTCTCAGAGCCAGGGTAACCAGAACGCTCCCTCCAGCAGGATCGGGGCCCCCTGGGAGGAGCAGGGAGGCTTTGCACAGCCAAGCTCACCCCAGTGGCTGGTCGGGCCAGAAGCAGAAGGGCCAGTCAGGATGCCCAATGGTTCTGGCCACTAGTGTGCCCTGGCCTGATGGCATCAAGCTTCAGACCCCAAGGAGAGCCACCCAGCGAGGATCAACTGGTGCCAGGGCCGCAGACACCTGGCTGCCATCTTGGAATCTGGAGCTCGCAAACAACTTCAGGACTTAGTGGCCCCAGCAGCCACAAATGAGAGCCACTGCCCTAGGGGGCAAAAGGGGCTTTGGATTCCTGGCTCGGGACTGCTTTAAATGATCCCCATCCAAAACCACCACCAGACTCACTTGTACCAGGAAGTGTACACAAATGCTGCAGGCCCCTGTGGGTGGTTACACAGAAAGCGTGGAGGACCAGGCATGGAACTTTCATTCCAAGTTCCTATAGCCCCAAAGAGTCCAGAACTGGGCTTGGGTCGTGGGGAGCACAGAGCAGACACAACCATGAGTGGCGCAAAAGGAAGAGTCCATGGGGAGGGGCGGGGCAGGCCGCTGGGCTTGTGGTGACCACAGCAGCCAGAGAATCCTGTCTGGGAGGCAGAGACCCACGTGCCCACGGCACACAGGAGATGTTCTCAGGGCAGCTCCTTGCTGCCTGCCGAGGGCCAAGGTCACTGTCCGCAGGACGGGGCCTTAGTTGCCGGGCACCTCAAGCAGGCCCACCTGCCTGACGGCCCAGGAATCTCAGAGGAGAGCTGCCGTGCTGGGGCCTGAGCACGCTGCAAAGGAGACCACAACAGGAGGATGCAGAGCGGACACGGAGGAGGACAGGCAGGAGACGCCAAAGATGCGTGGCTGGGAATCACACAGAGTCAGGGTTTGTGGTCACATTGCAAGAGGATGAAGGACCACCCAGCACAGGCGTTGTATGTGGCCTGTGTCAAAGCCCCAAGGCTCTGTTTTCAAGCAAGCAGATACTCAGGCCACGCCCGGATCCCTGGCTCAGCAGGCCTGACTCCAGCCGTGTTCATCAGTCAGGATGGAGGAAGTCGTGCTGCAGGAACAGAGGATGCCAAATTTCGGTAGCTCCAGACAGCAAAGGCTGATTCCTCACGCACACAACGTGTACCCCACACACCTGCAGGGGCCTCCCAGATATGCAGAGGGCAGGGGAGCGCGGGGAAATCTTGCAATAAGATACTCTGCTTGGGAAATAATGCGACTCCTCCCCTTGCAACTCATTGGCCAGCTCCAGTCACATGACTCTCCCACCAGCGCAGGGACCGGAAGTGCGCCTGCCCCAGGCTCGGAGATGAGAGCCAGGCGTCCACGGTGAACAGCACCAGAAAGCACCACGGTTTAAGGGCCTGGCCTTTGGGGCAAGTGGACCTGGGCTTGAATCGCAACCCTGGCACTGATAGCTGGATGACCCTGACAAGCTGTATCTCCCCTGAACTTCGCGTTCCTTCGCTGGGGTATGAAGACACAGCTTGTCAAGATCATCCAGCTATCAGAGCCAGGGTTGGGATTCAAGCCCAGGTCCACTTGCCCCAAAGGCCGCCCGTGAGTTGCTGTGAGGACTGAGCAGGAAATGGGCGGAAATGGTTCAGCACAGTGAGTGCTCAGTGATGCGGTTGTCATTGATAATCCAACTAGAAGGGATTGCTTGTCAGTTTCAGGAGACTCAGAGACCACCCCCTCCTCCAGGAAGTCTTCCAGGCTTTAAGTCTTGGGTGGGAACTCAAACTGTGGGTGAGTTGAATTGGATTTTCCTTTCCACAAGGTGTCTGTCCCCCTGTGACTCTCACTGCCTGTCTCTCATCATGGGCAGGGACTAGGCTGAATTCCTCTCTGCATCCTAGGACTCTGCTCAGACCCTGTCACAAAGTCGGTTTTGGGAGCTGTTAGATGAATGAATGAATGAATGTTTTGAGGACTTAGCACTGAGCATTCCTGGACACGATACCATTGTTCTGAGAGCCAGAGGTTGTCTTGGGCTCCCCTTCCTGGGGGCCAGTGCTTCATTCACCACCCAAATCCTTGCCACAGTCCCTCCCTCTCCTAGGACTGGGGAGCATGTGGCCATAGCCACCCATCATTAGCTGGGTTCTATCAGCTCCACCACATCATAAGTTGGATGTGCCTGGCAAGACTGCATCATAAGAGAGGATGGCCACCTGAGATGGAACACCAGGAGGACTAGCAGGCATGAGCAGGTGTCCTTGAACCCTGCCTCATTCACCATTGCGGCTCCAGTGTCCCTCAGCTCACATCTAGGGACACATGTAAGCTCGGTAGGGCCAGATGCCAGAGAAGAAAAAGCTGGAGCATGGCTTATGGATGGTGAGCACAACCTGAGGTGGATAGCTGCTGAACCACAGCTTCGCTCAGTGATGACCTTGAAAGAAACACAAATACTTCTGATGGGCAGAGCTTCAGGCAATGCACCTGGCCCTCTGCTGTGTGTGGGAAGAGGAGCAGCCTGAGGTCAAAACACCGGGGCTGAGAGGCAGCAGTGAATGGCTTGGCCAGCTCATCAGGGGCCCGGAAGGAGAAAGATGAGGGACAAGAGGCCTGGAGCAGAGGTTGATGGATGGGCGTACAGGAGTGGGAATTAAAGAGGAAGGTCTTTGCACTCCTTCCAGGAAGCATCTGCCACCAAACAGGCACTGAACAATCAGGTAGGCAAGGTGGTCCAGCCAGCTGTCGTCAGCCAGTCTCACTGGCCATGCCAGGGCCGGCACCATGGATCACTGGAGAGGGTAGCCGAGATGGCAAGGATGGGCCCTCACTTACTAAGGCTGACCTAGCTACTGTCTCTGCTGAATGTCCCCTGTAAAGCCCCTCCCTTGAGGCCAGCTGGCTGCTTGGCCAGTTGGCTATATTCAACTCTTGAAAGATCGGAGATTCATCTGGACTAAAGTGGACACAAACTTAGGTCAGAGTTTGTCTTTTCTGTCCCAGGCCCCCAGCGGCACCATCCTTTTGGCTTACTGAATGTGTGATCCACCAGCCTGGGAGCCCGCAGAGCCTCAAGTCAGGCTAAGGGACCCACTTCGCAGCAAGGAGGTGTGGGAGTGGGCCGTGACCACGGGGATCTGCTGCGCATATCACAAACTGTGTGCCTCTCACTGCTGGCTTGGAGGGGCTAGAGACTGGCCTGCCAAACGCACAGCTGTCAGCTGCAGAGGGTCCCCTTGCCTGAGGCCCCATGCTTTCCTGGGAAACCTATATCCAATGACAGTAAAAGCAAAAGCTAAAAAAAGAAAACACAAAGTATGCTGTCCTCTGCCACCTAGGGCACCTTCGGCATCCATGGTCACCCCACCTTGGGCATCTGCGGTCGTCTCACCTTGTGCATCCGTGGTCGTCCCTCGTCCCACCTTGCACATCTGCGGTCGTCTCACCTTGCACATCCGCTGTCGTCCCACCTTGCGCAGCCGCGGTCGTCCCACCTTGCGCAGCCGCGGTCGTCTCACCTTGTGCATCTGCGGTCGTCTCACCTTGAGGTTGAGGAGGAGGAGATGGAGAGGCCAGATGAGAGCCCTTGACCTAGTTGGGAGCTGTCAGCACCTCTGCCAAAACGCAGGCCTCCTCAAAGAGGACAGTGGTTGCTGTTCAGGGGATGGAGCCTGGTGTGGTGGCCCCAGCTTTTCAGCACTCCCAGGAAAAGCTATCGCCTTCCGCAGCCCTAGGTGGCCTGCCCTCTGGGAGGTCTAAGTGACTAGAGGCCTGTGGATTCTAATTGGAAAAAGGTTGCATTGGGAAAAACAACTTGGGGGCCGCTGCTTCTGGGCTGCTCTCAATCCCGTGCCCAGGGCCCCCTCACAGCCCACCTAAGGGCCAGGCTGTGGGGAAGGAGTGACTGAGAGATGGCAAGAAGGGGATGGAGAGACGGGGTCTCCAACTGTCATCAATGGGGCCACCAGGCATCCTCCTCCTCCTCCTGCTATGAGAAACCCTGGAGGAGCCTGGGTTCTTTGCCCACAGGTCCTGGGGCCCTTGGTCCTCCTGCATGGATTCGTGAGGGAGATTCCTGCTCATCTGGGCCACTCAACAGTGGCCCCTGTTGGGCCAGGGAGTCACTTTGGTCTCTGAAAGTCCCTGTGGGGACAGTTTATGCTGAGCCCAGTTGAAGCTTCAGGTTTATTTTCTGCAGAGCACCCCAGTGGGGGCTTTCCTGAAGAGCTGTGGTGCTGACACTCAGATAACAAGCCATCATTTATGGCACACTCACCTAAACTGGGCACCGTGGAAGGGGCTTCCCATACTTCCTCCCAACGATCCCATGAACACAACACCAACCCAGACAGGTGGGCTCTCTGGAGAGTCCAGCTTGCAGAGGGGAAACTGAGACCCAAGCCGGCTCAGGTTCTCCCAGTGCTTCCCAGCCAGAAGCAGCATTGCCAGGGCTCAAGGTTCTGAACCGGGGACTCCAGCTGCCCCTTCCCCATGCCGGAGGGCAGCAGCCTGGCTCCGAGCACCCCTGTGCACTGTTCCTGGGAAGTGGGTTCCAGGGGTAGCCCCCCACTGTGACCTGCCCAGCCTTAATCTTCCTCTGCATTTGCAATGGTGTGTAGATGCCCTGATGTTGAAGCAAAAATGAGCCCCTGTTTTCACCAGGAAAAGTTTGAATGTTTCCTTTTTTCCTGTCCTTCCTTCATGCACTTCCTGACGTGTAATCCGAGCGATTGTGCCCTGGAATGGACAAGAGCCTTCAAGGGAAAGGAGACGCTGTGTTGCTCTGGCAGAGGGAGGTGGCCGGGTCAGGACCAGCCAGGTAACATGTGGGGCCCGGGCACAGTGAAAGGCAGCGCCTGTTCCAAGATGAGGAGGAATTTCAAGAGTGTAGAGCAGTCCAGGGGCCTTCTGAGCCTCGGGATCCTGTGCACCTGTACACGATGCTTCCTGCTGGCAAGTCGCCTGCCCAGAGACCTGGGAAGTGTGTGAACTGGGACCCCAGGCAAGCCCTTTTCTCTCTGGCCTCTGTTCCGTGGCTGTGAATAGGAGCGTGGTGGCTGAGGGTGGGGCAGGGGCTGCCCCCCGGGTTTGCTGACCCCAGCATTAGCCTCACTCCAGGCTTGTCTGGACATGGCAGCTAAATTGGGGGACCTGGCTCCCAGGAACACCCAGGCCTGGCTTGGCACCTCCTTGTTAGTGAGAATGAGAAAGGCATCCATTGGCTACAGTCATGTGGCACAGGGAGGACAAAGGATGGCTGATCTGATCTCAAAACTCCCCCATGTGGGTGGCACAGGGGGTCCTAGCCATGTGGCCATGGATGCTCCATTCTCTCTCTGAGCCTCCATTTCCCTGGGGCTATTGAGGGGAACAGGTGAAATAACAGCCAATATTTAGGAAGTGAGCATGGCTCAATGCTTGCAAACAGAGGGTCTCATCCATTCATTCATTCATTGAGCACACTGTGTGCAAAAGCCTATGCTGAGGCCCAGAGCCTCAGGCCGAGGTGTCTGGGGCATCACTGACCCCAAACCCGTAGCCAGCTAAGAGGCTTTCCCCACCGCCACTCCATGCTGCCTGGGCTTCATGGCCTAGGTGACCGACCACAGCAGCTGGCTCACTCTGTGACCCAGCCACCCTCATGCCCTCTAAGGCTGGCCTTCAGGTGTCTGGGCCATCTTCTTCTGCCTCCTTGCCCCCACTCCTAGCTCTTCTCTGATCCCTGCATCCCTGTCCCTGCTCCTGGATCTGGCCCTCCTCTTCTGTCTATGTCCTGCTGACCATGCCTCCAGGCCTCCCTTCAACCCCTCCTCCGCCATAAGTTGCAGGCCACCGTCAATGCCAGTAGGACAGGACTGGTCCCCTCCTGAACAAGGAAAGCTTGCCTGCTTGTTTCCAGCGTCATGTTCCTCCCTAGGGCCTCCATGAACCCTTGGCATGTATTAGCCCCTGACATCCTTGGGACAGAGCCCAGCTCCTCACCCTGGATCAGACCTTCCACCACCCACTGTCCCTTCCTCCCTCTGCTCGGTTAGAAGGACTCACTTGTGGTCCCCAGATGCACCAGGTGTTTTCATGCCCCTGGGCCTTTGCACATGCCATTCTTTCAGTCTGGCATGTCCCCCTTTTCTCCTTCCTTCAAACTTCTATCTATCCTGTGGGCAGCCTGGGCAGATGCAGGAGGTTAGGGATGCGGATGATGACAGCTACATCCCCAGCACCTAGCACAGTGCCTGGCACATGGTAGGTGCTAGGTTAATGTTTGTGGAATGATGAATGAATGAGTGAATGAGGTTTAACCTCAGATGGGCCTGGGTGCACATTCACTCAGCACTTACTCTGTGATCTTGGATCAGTGATTTTTTTTCCTCCAGGCTGCAAATTACTCATCAGTAGAACATGGATGGGTGCAGGGCCTGCCTCTCAGGTGGTTGCCTGGTGCTAATCCACTCAGCTCAGGGTTCCCAGGGCCTAGAACAAAGGAGGTGTTAAATGCATGTAAAAATGACCGAATGAAGCAATTTCCTCTTCCTGGAATCCACTTTGCTTCACCCCCATATTTTCCTGTCAAAGTCCCTCTTGTTGGACATTAACAAGCAGATTTCAAAAATTCACGGGAAATTGCAAAGGGCCAAGAATAGTCAAGCAATCATGAAGAAGAACAAAAGCAGAGGGCTGACAGCAGGTCTCAAAAGTGATGACAGGGCAACAGTAAATCAGATGGTGAAGCATTGACAGGCAGCCAAACCATCAATGGAACAGAGACCCACAGACATAGGGTCCACATGTTGTGGCAGAGGTGTCCCTGCAAGGGGTGGGTTTGAATCAACAAGGTATCCCTAAGGAAAAATTGTGTCTTAACCCTTGCCCTATAGCATGCACAAAATGCAATAGCTGATGGATTACAGATTGAAATGTGAGGGTTTTGGGAGAAACATAAGGGAACCTCATGACACATGAGCAGATGATGATTTCTTAAACAGGATACAAGAGGCACCCACCATAAAGAGAAATGCTTATAAGTTAAACAGTACTAAGGTTATTAAGAAAATCTGTTCATTAAGTGACAACAGAAAGTGAAAATGAAACCCACAGAGTAGAAGAAATTATCTGCAGTACAGTGTCTGAGTATGTAGCATTTAAAAATAACTCATTTACAACAATAATTTTTGAAAAACAGCTGCACTGACATCAAAATGGGCAACAAGCTTGAACAGACACTTGACAAAAGAGAATATTCTAATTGCCAATAAGCATACAAAAAAGTGCTCACTTGTGTCAGTTGTCAGGGAAATTCAAATTAAAACCACAATGAAATACCATGTATGGTCACCAGAATAGTTAAAAAGAAGAAAAAAGATAGACAATAGCAAGTGTTGGAGGTGAGATGGGGCACCCAGGGCAGCCATGCAGTGCCTGCAGGTGGAACCACTTTGGACACTGTTTTGCAGAGTCTGCTAAAGCTGAACACATGATAACCCAAGACACAACAATTCCACTCCTATGTATATGCCCTACATAAATGTTTACATAAAGAGACACATGAGATTGTTCATAGCAACACTGACGTATAGTAATCCCAAACTGGAAACAACACAAATGTCCACCAACAATAGAATGAATGAATAAGCTGTGAAATATTTGAATAGTTGAATACCAGGCAGCCATGAGAATGAATGATTAACAGCTACCTGCAGCAACGTAATGGATCCTACCTACATAATATTGAGCAAAGGAAGCCTGACACAAAAGAATGTATGCTATATATCAAAAACAGGTGACATTTCCCATGGGGTCCAGTCAGGAAGGCACTTCCACTGTGGGAGAGAGAGGGACTGGAAGCAAGCAGATGGGTGTGTCTGAGCAGTGGCAATGTTTTGCTGCTTGGTCTGTGATTTAGCTGGTAAGAATTCATTGATCTGTACACTTAAGACTGGCTAGTTTTTTGAAGCATGAGTTAAGAATTCTCCCTGGCTATCCATTATGATTTTCAACCAGTTCTGCCAGGGAGCCCTCCCCAAAGCCCAGACCCAATTTATAAACAATAATAAAATACACAATGCTCTCTATTGTAAATTCCACACTGCCAATTGATTCTCAGTGAATGTTTGTGTTGATTTTGCTGAATTCTCTATCTGTAGCCAACGTATGGATCAACTTATGAACAAGTGTGGTTCTGTTGGTTGGCATTTTCATTCCACAAATAACACCTACATAAAATAACAAAGGCGTAATATCAGAAATTTACCTCATTTGTCAAGAATGGGAGATACTTCTTTGCTGAACTGGGTAATTATTATTATTATTATTATTATTATTTTTTTAGACAGGGTCTCACACTGTCGCCCA
Organism: Pan troglodytes; assembly: GCF_028858775.2. Classification (NCBI taxonomy): domain Eukaryota; kingdom Metazoa; phylum Chordata; class Mammalia; order Primates; family Hominidae; genus Pan; species Pan troglodytes. The sequence continues at coordinate 71,445,373 of NC_072407.2, forward strand.
GGCTTGAGAGGAATGGTGTGACCTTGGCTCACTGCAACTTCCGCATCCTGGGTTAAAATGATTCTCCTACCTCAGCCTTCTGAGTAGCTGGGGTTACAGGCATGCACCACCATGCCTGGCCACTTTTTGTATTTTCAGTAGAGACAGGGTTTCACCATGGTCAGGGTGGTCTCAAACTCCTGACATCAGGTGATCCACCCTCAGCTTCCCAAAGTGCTGGGATTACAGGTGTGAGCCACCATGCCTGGCCATGATTCTTGAATACCGGAAGAATATTTCCTCTCTTTTTCTATGCTATTGATGGTGTAACAGCTACAGAATGATGTACTTTCATGTTTAATCTTCATTATTAACATTAATAACATTTTCTCCAGCACTTTCTGAAGTCTAGACAGTCAACAAAACAATCAATCAGTGTTTGCCAATTTCCATGGTGTAAACAATCCCACAGTGGCCAATTGCAAGCCTCCTGCCACCTCCAGGTCTCTATTATTCAATGAAATGCAACGATTCCATGCTCTGCTACCTCTCCTATCCAGTCTTCTGGGACAGAGGATAGGCAATGCCATGCCCACCGACTTCCACCAGCGAATGAGTGCATGGCATGGGGGATGTGCCAGCTCATTTTCCTAATGAGGAAACTGAGGCCAAAAGGAAAGCATTTGCCAGCGCCACACAGAGAGCCATGGCAGAGCTGGGGCTGGCCTCTCAGGCTCAGGGTTTCAAGGCCTGTGAGCCCTGGCCACCAGCATCTCCCTCCATCACGGATAAATGGAATCACTCAGGTGACTTGGCTTCCGCTCTGGGCTGTCCTGCAGCCCTGGGCCCTGGGAAACTTTGCTTCTTTCTGTTCCTCTTCAGTGTGGGCAACGGACGCTTCCCTGCTGAGTCTAGGGGTAGCTGGGAAGAGGGCTCATGTTGAGCCCCTTCACCTCCACATCCCCCTCAGCACATAGGGACCAGAGGGCAAAGCAGCCTGGAGGGGAAGACTGGCATGAAGGTGAAGGGTCAGACAATGACAGGAGGGGAGGGAGAGGAGGAGGAGGAAGGAGAGGTAAGAAGGGATAGGGAACGCGGGTATGGGAGGGTGCTGAGGAGGGGTAGGATGGGGCGCGACGGGGGAGTGGTGCTTGCAGCAGATAAGCAAACAAAACCAAGACCTTGGACAGAGAGGGGAGGGCGGCCCCATCCAAGGTGCACTGAGACGTGTTCTGGCCCAGGACTCAGGGGGCCTCCCGGGTTCTCACCGCAGAGCTAAATCCCCAGAGGGGATGGAATGTGGATTTGTGAAGACCTTTGGGGAAGGAAGAAGGAGCCAGCGGCCTGGGCATTGGGTTGTGGCCATGTGTGGGCAGAGATTATTCTAGTAACTCAACAGCACGATCCTACCTCAAAGACCCAGATCCTGTCTGGAGAGCTGCCTAGGCACCACCAGACCCCAGGGTTGCCCCTTCCCTTTCTGCCCGTCCGCCTCCTTCTGTGTTAGGGGGGCAGGGGGATCCTGCTGCAAAGGCAGACAGGAGTGGAAGGTGGAGTGCGTGATGGAAACAAACAGGGAACTGATCGTTGGACGGCAGCTGCCCTGGGTTTCGGGGTCAGGGGTATCCTGCTGCAAAGGCAGACAGGAGTGGAAGGTGGAGTGCGTGATGGAAACACAGGGAACCGATCGTTGGATGGCAGCTGCCCTGGGTTTCAGAGGCAGGGGAGGTTCGCAGAGAAAATGAGGAGTTTGGGGGACAAGGTCAAAGTTTGACGGGGCTGGCGAGGGCCAGACATGTGGGAGGCAGAGAGTGACATGAGGGATGGAGCAGGTTAGAACAGCAAAGGATGCTGGGAATATCCCAAACTGCCCCTGGATGATGGAGGCTCAGAGAGGGTGCATGGCTGCCCATGTCTCCCAGCACACCCAGACGAGCTGAGGAAAAGGCTCAGGGACTGACAGATACAGGGACTGAGCGCGGCTAGGATAGCCCTACTGAGGGAGCCAGAGGGGCCCTGGGGAGATGCCTGGCGGGCCCGTCTCCTAGCGACTGACGTCCCGCCACCCCGCGGGCCCCTTGTGCTGGGCACTGCCCACCCCTGACACTGGCTGCGAGCACTTTTCACTGCTGTTCTGCATGAATAAGCGCCAGGCCTCTTGCCAATTGTCCCCCTCTTAAAAGGCAGCCCCGGCGAAAGGCCTTTTCAAGTGGGATCGCACAGTGCCACCCAGGCCGGGCGGGCATTGTTTTGGGGAGCCAGGGTCCTGCTCGGCCGCCGGGGTCGGGGGGGCCCACAAAGCATGGTGATGGCGGCTCCACGCACTCAGCGCAGCAGCCCTGCTTATTAATCTGCAAAACTCACACCGATGCCTTTGGAGGGGAGATTGAGTGAAAACGATGTCCTTAGGGGAGTGGCCTTTGCAGGCGCCTCCTGGGTTCCTCACTACACTGATTTTAAAGGGCTGCAAACACCCATGGGCAGCCAGGTGTATCCAGAAGCCCCAGGGCTGGAGTAGAAGCTGGGATTTGGGATATGCCCAGGCTGGTGGGGAGGCTGGGGAGGAATCCAGCTGGGGCAGAGGGGGGTGAGTCTTTTGGGGAGCTTGGGACAGTGGCCAGCCTCAACTGTGCATTGGACACACACACCCATGTTCCCCCGCACGGCGGGGCCCCAGTGGATTGCCTGGAAACTGGCCTTCCTAGACCAGCAAGTGAGAAAAGTGGCAAGGGTGGAGGAGCAGGACCCAGGATCCGGGCAGGGATCCCAAGGCAGGTCCAGGCCTCCTGGACCACAGGGGAGGAGGCAGAGTGGGGGAGCTCTGCATCCCAGCCCGTCTGGCCCCATATCCAGTCCCCCAGAACACTGGCCCCCTCTTGGGATGTTCCAGGGTGGACGGGTACCTCCACTGATCCCTCAACTCAAGGAAGACAGTGGCCAAGGCTGGTGTCTGTGGGGTGTAGGAAGTATCGGGGGCTCCTCTGGGCTGAGGGGCTCCACCAGCCACCCCTGGAGGTAGCCTGTCCCCAAAGGCTCATTCTGTGGAAGTCAGTCCTGTCATACGTATTGAAATTTGCAGACAAAACGCCTCCAGGGATTGGAGTTGGTTTCCACAGTTCACTCCACTCTCCTCCTTTCGTAAATGTTTGCAATTTTCCGTAGTAATTGTTAAAGGGCATTCGAATCATAGTTTCTTATAAAGCTAAGCCTTTGTCAATCCTATGGCCCAGCAAGCCCACTCCAGGGTATCTGCACAGGAGAAATGAGTACAGACGTCCTTCCACACGGAAGCTCCGTGCACACGGGGGTTCACAGCGTCTGTATTCCTCAAATTGGACTCACCCACACGCCCACCAGTAGGCAACAGCGGTAGATCCACACAGCAGAACATCACTCAGCAGGGAAAAAGGACAAACCACAGATGCGACATTGGTGAGTCCCGAAAACACTGCGCTGAGCAAAAGAAGCCAGACAGAGAACGCACCATGTGAGTCTATTCATACAAAGTTCAAAACGGGCAAAACTCGTCTATGGCAATGAGACGTATTGAGTATGCTGGCGACTGAGAGAACTTGTAGGGTGGATGAAGTAGTTCCGTTTCTTGAGCTGGGAGTGTGGGTGATGTAGGTGTAGACAAGTGGAAGAGGTCATTGAGTGGTCACGTAAGATCTGGCTGTTTTACTATATGAACATTGTACTGAATTTTTTAAAAAATCAGTTGATTCTGGTGGGAACATGGAGAGGAAGGAAGGTGGCTGGTGGAACACCAGCATGTGGTGTGGGTGACACTGGCTCGTGGGACCAGGAGAAACCAGGGTCACACAGCACAGTCCCCATCATGTGCTGTGCGGCCCTGGGCAGGTTGCTCCCCCTCTCTGTGCCTCTCTTCCTGCACTGGGCATGGTAAGGTGAGATGAGGCCTGGGAAGCACTGGCCTGGTTAGCCCATCACTGCCCGGCTGGTGTTTCCACCGTTTGTGATGGCTGTTCTGGTGTCACTGGGCCTCCTGTGTGTCCCGGCAGCGAGCGCCTCACCCTGGCTCTGTGCCTAGTGGGTTCCAGAGGCCCGCTCCGTGCTGTCGGGACCCAGCTATGGGAGACAGATGGACACGTGCCCCTCAGTAGGGATCCCAACACAGCCCAGCTCTACCATGCCCTGGCAAGGGCCTGTGGTGCAGCAGTGCAGTGGGAGACGTCGTCCTCCACGCCAGACACTAATCCCTTTAAGGCTAATATGTCCCCAGACTCCAGACACCCCTGGAGGTGACAGGGACCCTGTGTCCACAGCAGGGTGGGCAGCTGGCCCCAGGCTGCTGATCAAATCCACAGTGGAGTCATGGCTGGTGTTGGGGCCCCAAGTACTAACCTGCAGTAAGGTGACTCCCAGGAGGGCAGGGGTACAGGCAAGGACAAGGTATCCCAGGGTGGGAAAGCTCTGTGGAAGGGCAGAATCGGACTCCCATCTCCTGCACTGATCCCCAGTGGGCCTCAAGGGTGCCTCCCCCATCATCACTGAGCACCCCTGGGGCCAATGCTAGGTGGGGCAGCTGTCGTCCTTATCTCCCTCGGAAGCCTGCTGCTGGGAGGGCTGGAGGTGGCTTCATGATGGCAGGAGGTAACGTTACAACCTGCTCTGAAGAGGGGTGGGCCGGCAGGCGAGGCTGTGGTCTGATCCAAGGCAGGGAGTGGCCTGAAGGGAAGGATGGGAGGCAAAAGCGGGAGGCAGATGAGAGTCCTGCCTGGTGCCAAAAAAACCCATGCAAAGGCCCTGGGGTAGCCCGGAGCATGGCCCACTAGAAGATCTGAAAGAGGAGAAGGAGCTGGTGGGGCCGGAGCGTCTGGACCATGAAGGAAGCTGGACTTGGGGGTGGCAGTGGGAGCTACGGGGATTTGCCAACCTGGGTGACCTGGCCGATTCTCCAGGGCTGCTGCTCCCGGCTCATCCTCCCACACTGACCCCAGCCATCGGGAAGGAGAGGCTGGCAGGCCGTCCACACTGCAGGGCCCGCCCACGGCCTCTGCCCTTCCTTGGGCCTGGGAAAGACAGAGGCTTCTGCTCCCATCCCCCAGAGGGCCGGGGAGGGCAGCGGGGATGGGGAGGAACACTGTGGGAAACAGCACAGTCCCCCAGGGCTCTGCCTGGGTCCTGTGGCTTCTTGCACCAGATAAAGACTTTGCGCCTCCACAGAGCAGCGGACCCTGGGAGCTGGCGTGGAAGCAGAATCCTGCTAATTCCCTCCCAGGTCCCCCCGCCGTGGGGACAGGAGCAGAGCAGTGTGGGTCTCGGGCCTCTGCCAAGTAAGAGACACAAGGAACAGAAACCTGCCATGATCACAGGGCCACGCAGGGACAGGGCTGGATTTAGGTCCAGGTCGCTGGACCCCTAAGAGGGATGTTTTCTGCGGGCAGCCTGGAAAAGCCAGTGGTGGGCGTGGGCGGTGGTTTAATTCATCATCACACATCTGCTTTGTCGGTGCCCTGGTTCCTGGCTGCCTGGCTCCCCCTCTAGACTAGAAACACCATGGGGAAGAAATCTTTGTCTTTTTTCTTTCTTCCTATTTTGAGTGGAGGCTTTGCTCTGTCACCCAGGCTGGTGTGCAGTGGCGCAATCACAGCTCACTGCAGCCTTGAGCCCAGGCTCAAGCGATCCTCACCCCTCAGCCTCCCAAGTAGCTGAGTCCCCAGGCATGTACCACCATGCCTGGCTAATCTTTTTATTTTCTGCAGAGGTGGGGTCTCGCTGTGTTGCTCAGGCTGGTCTTGAACTCCTGGGCTCAGGCAATGGATCCTCTCCTCTCGGTCTCCCAAAGTGCTGGGATCACAGGCGTGAGCCACCGCGCCTTGCCTTGGATCTTAGTCTTCTTGACAGAGAGGAACAAAGGCGAGGTGCTGATGGCAGAGATGGGCTGGAGTAAAGGAACCAGAGAATGCAGTGGCTGGTGGCAGCTGGCTGAGTCGGGAGAGGGCGGTCGGCCAGAGTTCGTGTGTGGGCAGGGGAGAAGGGTGGGGGTCCTTGAGCTACCTCTTCTAGCCTCTACCACTGAGAGCAAGAGGGTCCCAGGCCCCTCCCTCTTGCTGCAGACAGCAGGGCTCCAGGTGATGAGAACCCTGCCCTCAGTGACAGAACCATCCAGATCGGGGCCAGGTCCTGGGATGAAGCCCAGGATGGAGGCAGCCAGAGACCCCACAGATGGGACCCAGGATTCCTGGGGAGCTTTCCCGCACTTGTCCAGCATCCCCTGGCTGGGCCTGCTGGCTCCTAAAGCTTCTGTGATATTGCTCAGGGACCCCCGGTCCTTCCTTCAAGCTCGAGGCCCTGCAGTCCACCACCCTTCCCCAACCAAGCAGAGCCCCCTTAGCCCTAAGTCTCGAGGCACAGGCTTCATGAGTGGGCACCTCTATCCTCCAGGGAAGCCCAGAAGGAAAAGCCCAGAAAACTCATTCTTGAAAGCCAAGAGACGACCAGAGGCACAGCCGTAACTCCCCTGAAGAAACCGGCTGGAACCAGCATTCCCCTTGCAGAAACCCCAGACACACATGGACACGCCTGCCTCCACCTCAGACCTGTGGCCCTGTGGCCCCTCACAGTGTCCAGTTAACAGTACAAGGTACTAAGGCTAAATTAGAGGGTCTCAGCAGGGGGTGATGGTGCCCCCAGGGGCCACGTGGCAGTGCCTGGAGACATTTTTGGCTGTAACAACTCTGGAGAGGGGAGGAGTGCTATGAGCATCCTGCAGGCAGAGGCCGGGGCTGCGGCTACACATCCTACAGGGCCGAGGACAGCCCCACCCCAAGAATGGCCCAGCCCCAAATGTCAGAAGTACAGAGGCCCAGAAACTCTGGCCTGCCCCCAGGGAGCTTGGGCCAATGGAGGACAAGAGAGCTACCGGCTGATTTCGACATCTTGTTCTGAGGATTTTCTTTTAAACAGACACCCTCAGGTGAAAGATGACCACAGAGCCAGTCTAGAGAAGGAGGCAGCTGCCCTTCTGTTTTCCGGGCCAACTGACCCACCCTAGTGCAAGCAGCACAGGCCCTTTATCCATTTGTGGGCCCCCCTGTTCACCAGCCTCCAAGGGCACACCCAGTCCTCCCAGGTTTGTGAACGACAGCTGTCCCACCAGAAGTCACTGACGGAATGGGCTGGCTGAAGCCGTTTCTGTTTTCTGTCCTTGCCGCCATCCACCTCTGTTTTTATGTCCAAAGAACCCTGCCCAGGGCAATGACCACCCTTGGCTTTTAGAAGCTGGGCACACGAGTGGTGACCTCTGCCCAGGCCATGCCTAGTGCTTGTGGCTTCAGGGCCAAAAAGGGATTCATTCAGGTGCTGTGATCCAAAGACAACAGTGGACACTGGGTGGTGGAAACCGGTGCCTACTGTAGGCAGGATGCCAGACAAATGTGGCCCACCCCTTCCTGTAGCCACCAGGACTGGATCCACCCAGAGAATCCCACCCCCAAGAAGCCATCCCCCAACCCCTCTGGAAACCCCTTGCTGTAGGCCTTTGTTAAAGCGTCCAACAATTCATGCTGTGACATCCATTCATCCCCCTGGCTGGACCAAGGGCCTTAGGAGGGCAGGGCAGAAGCGTGGTTGCCTCCACAGCCCAGCACAGAGCAGCAGAGCAGCACAGCACTGGCCAGGGCACAGCCTTCCTCCTCCCAGTGGTCAGCAGATGAGTGAGACACAATGCCTGCTCCTGCAGCTCCCACTCTCGGGGGATCAAACACTACCAGCTGAGTTAGAGTGTCCTGGGCCACCAGTGAGCTTGGACAGAGTGCTTGAGGGGTTGAACGAAGGAGGCTGGGGTCAGACAAGATGTTGGAACAAGAATGAGGTGGCATCTAGAGCCCTTGCTCACCCACATGGAACATTTGGGTGAATTTTTAAAAGCTGCCTGTGATGGGCTGAATTGTATCCCTCTGAAATTCACACATTGAGCTCTTAACCCCCAGTATCTCAGCATTTGGAGCTAGGGTCTTTAAAGAGGTAATCAAGTTAAAGTGAAGTCATTAGGGTGGGCCCTAATCCCATATGACTGTGTCCTTTTAATAAAAGGAGATGAGGACACAGACACACACAGAGGGATGACCATGTGAGGACACAGGGAGAAGGCAGTGTCTACAAGCCACGGAGAGAGGCCTCAGGAGGAACCAGCCCTGTGAAACCTTGATGATGGCCTTCCAACCTCCAGGACTGTGAGAACATAAATGCCTGCTATTTAGGCACTCGTCTGTGGTGCTTTGTCACAGCAGCCTGAGCTAGAACAGCACCCACCCGTCTGCATGGACACAGCCCCATGCTCCCAGGCAGGAGGAGGAGGGAATTCACAGACTGCCTGTGCAAAGGCCCTGTGGTCAGAAAGAATGTGGTTCATTCCATAAACTGCCAGAAGGACCAGTATTAGTGGGGAGAGATGAGTGTGACCAAGCAGGAAAATGTAGACATTGGTGATGAGCTGTGTCCTAAAGTCCAGACAATGGGGAGATCTTGCAGGGTATTAAATTGATACAGTCACATTTAGTGGCTTAGACATCCCTCTGACCACAGTCTGACCTGTCATCTGGGGGTAAGAATGGCCGTAAAACCCTCACTCCCCAGTCATTGTGATGTGGTTGCCTTGGAATCCCTCCTCAGAATTCCCTCCTCAAGATCCCTCTCAAGATCCCTCCTCAGGATCCCTCCTCAGGATCCCTTCTCAGGATTCCCTCCTTAGGATCCCTCCTTAAGGTCCCTCCTCAGAATCTCCTCCTCAAGATTCCTCCTCAGGATCCCTCCTCAGAATCCCCTCCTCAAGATTTCTCCTCAGGATCCCACCTCAGAATCCCCTCTTCAAGATTCCTCCTCAGGATCCCCACTCAGGATCCCTCTTCAAGATTCCTCAGGATTCCCTCCTCGGGATCCCTCTTCAGGATCCCTCCTCAGAAACTCTCCTAATGATTCCCTCCTCAGGATCCCTCCTCAGGGTTCCTCCTCAGGACCCCCTCCCTCAGGACTCCCCCCTAGGATCCCTCCGCAGGGCTCCCTCTCAGGAAGCCAGCATGTCCAGTTGGTTTCATCTGGAAACCAACCCCATTGCTAGGCCTGACTTAGAAGGACATGCGAGTGACAGAAACAGCAAACTCATTATGAAAGGGATGGGGGAGGAGGAAGAGGAGGAAGCGACGAGGACAGGAGGAAGGAGGCAGCGCCCTGAGGACAGCCGAGGCTGAGGGCCCTGTGGAGTCTGGGAAGCCTAGAGAGCGGAGCAGCTGGGGCGCTGTCCTCAGCCCAGCTGTGGGTGCAAGACCACCGGGGGCCTGCAGAGCCCCCAGAAGCATGCTTGTGTGGGGGTGGCCAGAGAAGGGACATGAAGAGCGAGGGGGTCCACATCGGGGGGGCTCAGTAGGGCGTAGGGTGTGGGGTGGGTGTGGTGAGCAAGACAGAGGCCACAGTGGGGACCAGGAAGGGGGCTCTGGGCAGCAGGATGTGGGGGGGCCTGGGGCAAATGCTGACTCCGGGATCCCTGGGCACCAGCAGCCATGCCAGCCACCCCACCCCTCACGTGCCCACAGCAGGCTGGGCACGGGCAGCACCGAGCTGTGCTGTGTACCACACTGAGATGTTTAAATGAGGGGGTAAACGCACTCTCCCCCTCCCTCCCGCTGCCAGCATTCCTGAGGCCGGGCCTGGGTTTTGGTTACCAGGCAGCCGAGGAGCCAGAGGGCACCCCCGCGAGGCAGCCTGAGCCAGAAACTGCTGATGGCTCTTTTTCTGCAGCAGCAATTTAGCAAGTCCCAACTGGTGACCTCGGTTAGCAACAAGGAACGTGGAAGATACTCACCATCGTGGATGACTGTGGGCCGACGTGCGTGTGCATGCGTGTGCATGTGTGCATGTGTGTGTAGGGGTATTGCGTGTCTGTGAGTCAGCCTGTGTGCTGTGTCAGTTGGTCAAGGGCACCCATGTGAGTTGATGAGCATGCACACCCACATGGGAGCACACGCGTCTTTGCCCGTGTGCACTGGGGCATGGGCCTGTGTTTGCAGGGCGTGTGCCTCGTGTGGCCTGCAGCTACAGTTTGGCGTGCACCTGAGCTCACATGCCCAGGCACCTGTCAGGGCACAGGTCTCTCTGTGGATATCTGGGAACATATATGTGTGCATGTGTGTACTTGCACAGACACTCTGTGTGTGGGTGTGGGTTCCTGGGCGAGTCTGTGTGCTTTTGTGTCTGGGCATGTGAGAATATCTGTGTGTGCTTCCACATGAGTGGTGCGTGTGTTTGAGGAAACGCCCTGTTCTCACCAGAGTCCCCATGTGGTGCACAGGACCCAGCGTACGGAGGGGACACAGGAGGCACTAGGATGTGGAGGGACATTAGTCAGGGTTTTCCAGAGAAACAGAATCAATAGGGTGTGTGTACATAGAGGAGATTTATATTGAAGAACTGGCTCACACAGTGATGGAGGCCGGTGAGTTCCAGGCTCTGCCATCAGGAAGCTGGAGGCCCAGGAGGGCCTGTGGTGTGGTTCCAGTCCAGAGGCTGGTGGGCTCTAAACCCAGGAGGAGCCCATGGTTTAGTTTGAATCTGAAGGCAGGAAAAGACCAGTGGCCCAGCTCAGGGAGGCAGGAGAATCCCCACTGGCCTGGGGGAGGGTGGGCCCCTGTGTTCTCTACAGGCCCTGGATGGATGGGGTGAGGCCCATCCCTGGGAGTGGGGGTGGGGGGGCACACTGCTTATTCCATCTACACATCGTTATGCTAATCACATCCAGAAACACCCTCACAGACACACCCAGAATCATTTGACCCAATATCTGGGCACCCTGTGGCCCAATCAAGTTGACACATACAGTTAACCATCATAGGTAGGAAGATGGCTGGATGGGTGAGTGGGTGGATAAACGGGTGGATGGGTGGGTGAGTTGGAGGCAGTTCCAGGGAGGTCTGTACCCACTGGGCTCCCTGAGGCAGAGAAGGGATGGTAGGAAGAACAGGTCCATCTGGGGAGTACAAGAGGAATTTGCCTTATTATCATTCTGAGAGAAACCCCCAAACTGGAGAAAATTCTAGATCTGTGTAACATGGTCAGTAGCTCACCCCATGTAGCAAAAAAAGGACCAGAAATGCCACTGCTTTCTCTGAGACAGGAGCATGCATGATGCAGCTGCCCACACCCCACCCCACCCCAGAGCCCTGCCTAGTGGGTCCTCAAGCTGCACTATGCTTCCTTCAGTTCCCCAGGAGCCAAAACCCTCTTCGCCTCCAGATCTTTGCCTCTTTCCCCCACCCTGACCCTTCCCTTCCTGTGGCTGCTTCCCCGTGATCCTTTGGGTTATAGCGGGAACACCTCCCTCTCCTCCTGCCCACCCCCACCGGTTCTCAGGCTGGGTGGGTGCCCTCCCTGGGGGCCGCCCCTGCCCTCTCCTGGCACTGCAGGACGGTGAGGAGTCCAGGGCCCGACAGTGTGCTCAGGTTCCAGGCCTGCCCCATCCTGAGCCAGCAGCACCCCATGCCGCCGTTTCCTTGTTTGTGACAAGTCACTCGCAGTGTTGCCTGGAAGATCCCCTGAGTCACACGTGAAATGTGTTCAGCACAGGGCCTAGGAGAAAGCAAAGTCGTGGAAAATGCCGGCAATTCCCACGGTCATGACTGCGGTCCTTCCCATGCTGCATTTCCACACAAGGTGAGGTGCTGTGTCCTCCAGGCCTGGCACTCTACGTGGCTCCTTTGGGGGTAGAGTCCCCTCAGAGGCAGCAGGGACTGAGTGAAGCGACCTGTCCTGCCTCTGTCCTGGCCTTGCTTGCACCCCATTTTCCTGGAGGCTGCCAAGCAGAAGCTGCAGGTGTTCCCTGCTGGCACAGGCGCCTGGGAGGCTGTTGGCCCTCGGAGCAGGTGCCAGGCCCTGTGGTTGGGATCAGGGATGAGCTCCGTGTCAGGGTAACATGAACTTCCTAGGAGCCTTCATCCAGAGGAGGGAGCCTCAGCAGGCAGCGGACACCTCAGACCTGCCAAGTCAGAGAAAAGAGAGATTCAGAGAGAGACCGAGAGTGAGACAGAAACAGAGACAGGATGCGAGAAGGAGAGATGACACTGGAAACACAAAAACCAAGTAAGTCAGAGCCCGGAATGCGGAGAGGCAGGGCTGGAGGGGAAGGGACAAGGGAGGGGGAGGAGCAGGTGACACACATGCCCACAGCCAAAGGGGCATGGCCTGTCCACTGGGAATCCCACCCGATTCCCACCTGCCGAGAGAATGCCAGTGAGGGCTCTAAGAGGGACAGCAAAAATCCACTCTTGAGGCCTTTTGCAGTAGACAAAGTAGGTCCACTTCCAGGACCTCCTGTTGTGAGACAGAAAGTGAGATAGCACGAGGTGTTGGCAGGAGGATAGAAAAACCCAAAAAGCTGAAACAGGAACTAGGCGAAGAAACCACAAGATAACAGAAAACCAAAAATAAGGGAGAGAAAACGGCCTGAGCCACAGCGGTCAGGGTGATATATCCAGGACTCTTCCAGGCAAACCCAAATTAGAGAGAAAGAGGGCAGTAACCAGGGGGAGTCCCTGAAATCCCCTCTTTTTCCAGAACACCTGATGATTCCACCCTTTAATTAAAGAAACGTCCACAAAATTAGAAACTCAAACTTCTCATGAGTACACTGTGCTTCCCTCTTGAGTGTGTACTTTGGATTTGCAATAAAAGCTCCTTGCCTTTCGCTTCACCTGACTTGTCTCTAAATTCTTTCTTGTGATGGTGTCAATAACCTGGAAACTGGCTGGGGCTGGGGTTTCACCAGCATCCAGAGACCCTGATAAGTCTCCCAGCAACAGTCTGGGCAGGTGAGTTTATCACCTTGACTGGAAAGGCAGAGACCCAAGCCTAGAAGGCAGAGGGCCTTGCCTGAGGTCTCCCTGTGGCAGCAGAAGCTGAACGCTGAGCCCCATCTTCTCACACAGAGTGGATGCCGTCCAGGCCATGGGGACTGCAGAGCTACCTGGCTGTGAGGTCCCTAGGCTCTGGGACTTGAACTGCCATGACTCCAAGAAACCTCCACATGAGAACAGTGGGGAAGAGGAAGCCAGGCATGGCAGAGGATGGCTCTGACCTTAGAGTTTCAGTCAACAGTAAGCTCAAAATGAACCAACAATGTCATGTGTCTGCCAAAGAGGTGGTGTGGAATGGGAGATTACAGTAACAGAAGATGAGACACCAGGTTAAAGACTTGAGAGCCCTCCCATAGCTCTGTGCTGAGAGGAGCAAAGATAGCTGGGTCTTGTTGTGGGGCTAGCATAGCAAGGACATTCAGAAACCCCATGCTACTTCCACCAGAAGGACTATACTGACAAAGGCCAACTAAACCAAGTGTTGGAGACAATATGGAGCAACTGGAATGCTCACATTCAGCTGGTGAGAGTAAGTGGCGCTCCCACAGTAGAGAAAGGTTTGGTGGTATCTACAAAGCTGCAACATGCCTAATGATGTGGTTTGGCTGTGTCCCTACCTAAATCTCATCTTCAGTTGTAGCTCCCACAATTCCCACATGTTGTGAGAAGGACCCAATGGGAGGTAATTGAATCATGGGGATGGGTCTTTCCTGTGCTATGCTCATGATAGTAAATAAGTCTCACCAGATTTGATGGTTTTATAAAGGGGAGTTTCCCTACACAAGTTCTCTTCTCTTGTCTGCTGCCATGTGAGATGTGCCTTTCACCTTCCACCATGATTGTGAGGCTTCCCCAGCCAGGTAGAACTGTGAGTCCATTAAACCTCTTTCTTTTGTAAATTGCCCAGTCTCAGGTATATCTTTATCAGCAGCGTGAAAACAGACTAATTCACCTACCCTATGTCTCAGCTACTTCACCCCTCAGTAAACACGCAAGAAACACACATATATGTGTCCCAAAAGACATATATGAGAATGTTCTTAACATAAAAAGCCCATCAGTAGTGGAATGGATAAATGGTGGTATCTTCATATGATGATGAATCTGATCAATGATGATGAATGGACTATGTTACACATAACATCATAGATGAATCTCACTGATACCATGTTCAGTGAAAGAAGCTAGGCACAAAAGAGCACATTCTGCATGATCACATTAAGTCGAGTTCAAAACAGGCAAAACTCATCTGTGGCGACAGAAGCCAGGCTGGTGGCTCCCTTGCAGGGTGTGATGACTGGAAAGGATGCTGGGCTTCTGGGGAGGATTCTGGTCAACCTCTGTCTCAAGCTGTAAACTTTGATTTGTGTACTTTTCTGTCTGTGAGTCATACCCTTCAATAAAGCATGTGCTATAAAAATAGCAGAACAGGAGCTATGAGGAAGCTTTGGAGGAACTGGGGGTGGATGGTCTGGGGACGAGGCCTCTTGGGGGATGTCATACTGTCTTTGAGCATCTGGAGGTGAGTCCCATGAAAGCACATTCACTTTTGTCTTCACAACTCCATGGAGGAGAACAGGCCCCACAGTTGGAGCTGGTGGGGTCAGGGAGATGCAGGGAGACTGACTTGGGGAAGTAGGAGAAGAACTTTCTGGTATGCAGAACTTTCCAAAGAGAAGCCATCCGTGGCTCCCTGTCAAGCTTCAGCTGTGTGCTCCCCTGTAGGGGCTGTGAACATCCGAGGCCCCCCCACAAGCCCAGGTGCAATGACCTCCACTTAGTCTGTGCTTCCTGCTAAGAGGTCCTTGTCACATAGTGAGGACCCTAAATTTCCCAGCCAGGGCAGCAGAGCCCAGGGGTCCAGATGGCCCTGCGTCCAACCCTGCCCAGCTTCTCTGCTAATAACCATTATTATCACAAGGAGAGCACCAGCACAGGTGGTACATTTCATGTCTTGTGCTGAGACATTGCTTCAAACCCACCAGTTTATAACCTTTGGCTGTTGCAGGCACATGCTTGAAGCAGAAGGCGGGAGGGAGGAGCTTGAACCAACAGCCTCCTTTCATTATTATTATTATTTTGGGGGAACAATCCATTCCTGTAACAGATTTACTTCTACTTTTTATTGTGGTAAAATACACATAAAATCATATTTATTATTTTAATCATTTGTGAGTGTACAATTCAGTGTCATTAAATACATTCACAGTGTTGTATGATCATTACCATCATCAATCTTCAGAAAGTTTTCATCTTCCCAAAAGGAAACTCTGTACCCATAAAACAATAATCTTCCTCTCCCCCTCCTCCAGCCCTAGTAACCTGTATTCTACTTTCTGTTTATGAATTTGCCTATCACAGGCACCTCATATTTGTGGAGTCATATGGTATTTGTCCTTCTGTATTTGGCTTATTTCACTTGATATATATATATATATATATATATATATATAATTTTTATATTTTTAAGAAGGAGTCTCACTCTGTTGCCCAGGCTGGAGTGCAGTGGCATGATCTCGGCTCACGACAACTTCTGCTTCCTGGGTTCAAGTGATCCTCCCACCTCAGCCTCCCGAGTAGCTGGGACTACAGGTGTGCTCCACCAAGCCTGGCTAATTTTTGTATTTTTAGTAGAAACGGGGTTTTACCATGTTGGCCGGGCTGGTCTCAAACCCCTGACCTCAGGTGATTCACCCGCCTTGGCCTCCCAAAGACTGTTGCCATAATGTTTTTCAGGTCCATTCATGTTGCAGCATGTATCAAAATTTCATGTATTTTCATAGTTTTCATAGTTGAATAATATTCCATTGTCTGGATGTATTATACTTTGTTTGTCCATTCATCTGTTGATGAACACTTAGGTCGATCCCACCTTTTGGCTCTGAATAATGTTACTGTGAACACTGGTGTGCTTTCAGTTCTTTTGAGTACGTATCTAGGCATAAAATTGCTGGGTCATATTTAGTTCTATGTCTAAGTTTTTGAGGAACCACCGAACTGCACAAAGCTTCCAGTTTCTCCACATCCTCACCAACATTTGCTATTTTCCTTTTTTTTTTCCTTCAAGTAATAGCCACCCTAGTAAGCCTGAGGTGGTATCTCATTGTGGTTTTGATTTGAATTTCCCTAATGACTAATGGTGATGTGTACCTTTTCCTATGCCTGTTGGCTATTTGTATATCTTCTTCTTTTTTTTTTTTTTTTTTTTTTTTTGAGATGGAGTCTCGCTCTGTCGCCCAGGCCGGAGTGCAGTGGCGCCATCTCAGTTCACTGCAAGCTCCGCCTCCCGGGTTCACGCCATTCTCCTGCCTCAGCTTCCTGAGTAGCTGGGACTACAGGCGCCCACCACCATGCCAGGCTAATTTTTTGTATTTTTAGTAGAGACGGGGTTTCACCGTGTTAGCCAGGATGGTCTTGATCTCCTGGCCTTGTGATCTGCCCGTCTTAGCCTTCCAAAGTGCTGGGATTACAGGTTTGAGCCACCGCGCCCGGCCATCTTCTTTGAAGAAATGTCTCTTTGTGTCCTTTGCCCATTTTGAATTGCATTGTTGGTTTTTATTGTTGTTGAGTTGCAGGGGTTGTTTATGTATTCTGGATATTAATCTCTTCTCAGATATACAATTTGCAAACATTTTCTTCCATTCTGTAGATTGTCTTTTCACAGTGTGTGTCATTTTTTTGATTCGTTTTGTTTTTAGAGATAGCATCTCGCTCTGTCACCCAGGCTGCAGTGCAGTGGTGTGATCATAGCTCACTGCAGCCTCAAACCTCCGGGTTCAAGCAGTCCTCCTACCTCAGGCTCCTGAGTAGCTGGGACTACCAGTGCACTCCACCACACCTGGCTAATTTACTAATTTTTTTTTGTAGAGATAGGGTCTCACTACATTGCCCAGGCTGCTCTCAAACTCCTGGCATCAAGCAATCCTCCTGCCTCAGCCTCTCAAAGTATTGGAGTTACAGATGTGAGCCCTACACCGAGCCTTTTTCACGTTTTAAATAATGTCCTTGATGCAAAAAAAAATCTTAATTTTGATGAATTCCAATTTGTCTATCTCATTTCTTTTGTTGCTTGTGCTTTTGATGTCATATCTGTGAAGTTGTTATAAAATCCAGTGTTAAAAAGATTTTTCCAGTGTTTTCTAATTAAGAGTTGTATGGTTTTAGCTCTTCAGTTTAGGTCTTTGATCCTAGTTAACTTTTGTATATAGTGCAAGGTAAAAGTCCAATTTCATTCTTCTGTATGTGAATAGCCAGTTTTCCCAACACCATTCATTGAAAAACCTATTCTTTCCCCCTTTGAGTGGTCTTGGTACTCTTGTCAAAAATCAATTGATCATATATGTGAGGGTTCATTTCTGAGCTATCTATTCTATTTCATCAGTCTATATGTCTGTTCTTATGCTAGTACCATACTCTTAATTAATGTAACTTTCTAGTAATTTTTTTGAAGTTGGGAAATGTGTGTTCTCCAACTTTATTCTTTTTCAAAGTAATTTTGACTGTTTGGGGCACCTTGCAATTTATACACATTTCAAGAATGGATTTTCCATTTCTGTGAAAAAGGCTCTTGGAATTTTGATAGGAATTATGTTGTATCTATAGAACATTTTGGATAGTATTGACGTCTCAACAATGTTAAATCTTTCTATCCGTGAACATGGGATGTCTTTTCATTTATTTAGATATCCTTTCATTCTGTTCAGCAGTGTTTTATAGTTTTTAGCATGAAAGTTTTTCATTTCTTTGGCTAGGTATTTTCCTAAGTATTTAATTATTTTAAATGCTATTATATATAGAATTGCTTTCTTAATTTTCTTTTCAGATTATTCATTGCTGGTGTATAGAAACGCAACTGACTTTTGTGTGCTGATGTTTTGCCATGCAGCTTTGATGAATTCATTTATTAGCCTAGTCACTTTCTTGTGTATTCTTTGGAATTTTCTTTATAAAAGATTATGAGGCCAGGTGCAGTGTCTCACAGCTATAATCCCAATACTTTGGGAGGCCAAGGCAGGAGAATTGCTTGAGCCTAGGAGTTTGAGACCACCCTGGTCAACATAGTGAGACCTTAGCTCTATAATTTTTTTTTAAATAACCAAGTATTGTGGAACACACCTTTAGTCCCAGCTGCTCGGAAGGCTGAGGTGGGAGGATCGCTTGAGCCCAGGAGTTTGAGGCTCCAATGAGATATGATTGTGCCACAACACTGCAGCCTGGGTAACAGAGCAAGACCCTGTCTCTATAATTAATGAAGGAAGCAAAGGGGAGGTGAGGGGAGGGGAGGGGATGTCATCTGTGAATATGGATAGTTTTACCTCTTCCTTCCCAATTTGGATGCCTTTTATTACTTTTTCTTGCTGAATGGCTCTGGCTAGAACTGCCAGTACAATGTTAAATAGAAATGGCAAAGGGGATATCTTTAGCTTGTTCCTGATCTCAGTGGGAAAGCTTTCACCCCTTCACCACTGAATATGATGTTAGCTATAGATTTTCCATAAATACCCTTTATCATGTTGAGAAGTTTTCCCTTTATTCCTAGTTCACTTAGATTTTTATCATAAAAGGTGCTGAGTGTTTTCAAATGCCTCTTCCACATCAACTGTGATGATCATGTGGGGTTTTTATTTTCCCTTCATTCTATTATTTATTTATTTATTTATTTATTTATTTATTTATTGGACTTAGGATCTCACTCTGTCATCCAGGCTGGAGTGTGGTGGCACAATCAGAGCTCACTGCAGTCTCAAACTCTTAAGCCCAAGTGATACCCTCATCTCAGCTTCCCAAGTTGTTGGGATTACAGGCACACACCACCAAGCCTGGCTAATTAAAAAGAAAACAAAACTGTAGAGATGAGGTCTCGCTATTTTTTCCAGACCGATCTTGAAATCCTGACTTCAAGCAATCCTCTCATCTTGGCCTTCCAAAGTGTTGGGATTACAGGTGTGAGCCACTGTGCTCAGCCCCTTCATTCTCCTAATGATCAATTATACTGGTTGATTTTCTTGTGCTGAATCCCCTTGCTTTCTTGAGATAACTCCCACTTGGCCATGGTGAATAATTTTTTTAATATGTTATAGAATTTGGTTAGTTAATATTTTGTTGAGGATTTTTGCATTTGTATTCATGAGTGGTATTGGTCTGTAGTTTTCTTTTCTTATGATGTCCTTGTCTGGCTTTGGCATGAGAGTAACACTGACCTCATGGAACGAGTTAAGAAATGTTCTGTCTTCTGCACTTTCCTGGAAGAGTTTGAGAAGAATTGGTACTAATTCTTCTTTAAATGTTTGGTAGAATTCACTCATGAAGCCATCAGGTCCAGGGCTTTCTTTGTTGGGAGGCTTTTGATTAATGATTCAAGCTTCTTACTAATTGTAGGCCTATTAGATTGCTATTTCTTCTTGAGTCAGGTTAGGTAATTTGTGTGTTTCTAGGAATTTGTCCATTTCTTCTAGGTTATCTAATTTGTTGGTGTTCAGTTGTCCATAGTATTTATTATCTTATCATCCTTTCATCCCTGTAAGGTTGGTAGTATTGTCTCCACTTTCTAATTTTAGCTATTTGTGTCCTACCCTTATTCTGGAGATAAATAACTTGGTCTTTACCCACTAACTATACTGAAAACACAGTTCTCCCCTGAACTGGGCCAGGTGAAAGTTATTTCCATCCCAC
The DNA here is from genome assembly GCF_028858775.2 of Pan troglodytes. Lineage (NCBI taxonomy): Eukaryota > Metazoa > Chordata > Mammalia > Primates > Hominidae > Pan > Pan troglodytes. The sequence continues at coordinate 71,464,890 of NC_072407.2, forward strand.
GCCTGCCCAGGGCTGCCATGAGCAGTTTCCATTTCTGTCCTCCCGCCAGCTCCAGGCATCTCTGCTAGTATTTGTTGATGACCTTGGGTTGAACCTGCCTCATCTGGACCCCTATCTGCCCCAATGAGGGGGTTGGGGGGCCCTGGCCTTCCTCACACCTGTGTTCTATTTCCAAGATGGAGAGTGGGGCCCCATTCCTGGGGATACCCACCTTGTGGAGGGGCAGAAGAGGGACTCTCTTCCTGAGGAAGCCCTGCTTAGAGCTCCACAGGATTCTCCGCCACCCCCAGCACATCCTTCTGCAATGCCCCTTTACAAAGCGTCATAGTCATGTGGGGTGAGAAGGGCTTATTCAGGCAGGAATCCACTGTCTCTCCACTGTCCCAGGGAGGACAGACCTGTGAATTTTTGGGATGGTGGGGGAAGTAAAATGCTTGTTCTTCTCAGGAGTTACTACATAATTGTTCAAACCACCCCAAATGCAAGAACTGGGCATTACAGTATCATTGCCTTTCTTGGTGGGGCCAAAAGCCATGTATTTCCAGACATTTAACTTGTAAGATGGGGAACTCTGGAGTCCAAAGACCCCTCCTCACATAACCCTGAGCCCCTCCCTGCCTCTCCTTGGCTATCACTCCCTCCCACCATAGCACCTTAGGTGGGGACTCACAGGGACCTGACAAAATGCCCGGAACGGCACCTGCTATGCACACACTAATTCAGCGTGTTGCGAAGGTGGCATTTTAATCCTTAGGGAAGATGGGACGGTCTAATTAGGGGTCCGGGATCCGTTAAAGCGAAGTCCCAGTCTCATCACTGATTCCAGAATGAATTCCTGGGGCCTCTGCCTACAGAGCACCTTCCTGCCCCTCGCCTGGAACACTGATCCTCAACCACTGTGTGCTTCAACCAGACCCTCCTCAAGTGTCTCAAGTGTCTCTGCTTGAACGAGACTTCCCCTCCCCACTCTCCTTCCCACGTCTAAAATGTCCCACATCCTGCCCCACCCAGCTCTGTCCCCTGCCTGGCTTCATGCCCTCCCCGCTGCTGAGCTTATCTCATCCTCCCATGGTTGGTTGATTCTTCTTTCACTATCAAGCTCATCCACTGCTGAATCCTCAGTCTTGGCACTGGGAATGAATGAATGAATGAATGAATGAATGAGCAAACCCAGGGACACATGAGTAGTTGGAAAATATAGAACCATATAAAAGCTAGGACAAATGTGTGTCCCCATGTAAAAGCTAGGACAAATGGGGGGACCCATTTACAGATAGGAATGAGACCACAGGAGCGTGCACACCTAAGGTATACTGTCCTGTCACCCTCCCAGCCCATCACACCCGCCATCAGCCCTCCCACCCCCGCCAAAGGCTCCAGTCCTGGGCGTCTCCTGCCAGTGCAGAAAGGGGGCTGTCTGACTCTACAGCTGCAGCCTCCTGTCTGGGTGACGCCACACCTGTGGGATCAGAGGAGGAAGGGTCTGGACATTGCCAAGGCTGTGGCCTTCTCTGTCTAGGTGGTGGTCCAGGGTCTTCTGAACTACTGGGCTGTGACATCCACACAGTGTCTGCTGAGCTGGGCCACCTTCTGCAGAGAGAGAGCAGAACACCCCCTTTCTGTAGGCTTTGCTGAACATTCTAGGGTGGGATCACCCTACAGGCCATTTCTGTCCCCCAGATACCCCCTCACCGAAGCCTCCCGCAGTGAAGCAGGTACAAGCCTGAGGGCCGCAGATTCACCACTTCTCCCTGCAACGAAAAACGCCACATTCCAGCTGAGGTGCTGCTGGGCCCCAGCTGCAGAAACAGAAATGCACAGTTAACCAAGCTCTAGTTAAGAAAGATCTTTCTGAACTTAAAAAAGAACAAAATAAGATCAAGACCATCCTGGCCAACATGGTGAAGCCCTGTCTCTACTCAAAATACAAAAATTAGCCAGGTTTGGTCGTGGGCACCTGTAGTCCCAGCTACTCAGGAGGCTGAGGCAGGAGAATCACTTGAACCTGGGAGGCAGGGGTTGCAGTGAGCCGAGATCACGTCACTGTACTCCAGCCTGGCGACAGAGCAAGACTGTCAAAAAAAAAAAAAAAAAAAAGAACAAAATAATAGTGACCAAAAAGAAGTTCAAGACATTTGATCATAAAATAAAAGTCTTTATATTAAGAGAAAAACCAAACTGATTACTCAAAAGACACTGCTAAAATACCACAACACAGAAAACAAAAGATTAATATATTGTTATATATAAAAAGCGCTTAAAAATCAACAAGACCAACGACCACTAGATGACTGACTAAAAGCCACATAGGAATTTCATGAGCAAAATACAAATGGTTGATAATCCTATTTTGAAAAAGGTGTTTGTTCTCACTAGTAAGCAAAGAAATGTGATTTGCAGCCATTATAGACAAAATATCCTTACTCAGCAGTGTTGATGGCCGTATTCTCTTACAACGTTGGTGGGAATATAATTGCTACCAGCTTTCTGGAGGACAATTTGGCACTATGCAGCTAGACTTCATATCTAACTTCTAAGAATGACTCTAAAAAACCCTTCTGCATGTGTGCAAAGACCTGTGTGCAAGTAGGAACATCACAGCACTTCCTGTAATGCGTAAAAGCTGGAAACAGCAAAAACAGGTCATTGATGAAACATCTGCTCTATAAAACATTATTCAGCCATTAAAAATCATGTTTCAAAAATGACTTAACGCTATGGGGAAATAATCACGGTCTGTTAAGTGAAATGCAGGAGACAAAACTGGTACCGCAATATGATACTGATTACATAAAATGAAACGTCTGCATACGCATAACAAATATACCACAGTGAAGCATACCAGCCTGTAAACACAGACACTGAGCAGTTTCCAATGCTCCAAATTTTTCAAGTTTTCTACAATAAGCATGAGCTATGGTGAACTTTTTCTTTTTGTTTGTTTGTTTCTTTTTTTTGAGACAGATTCTTGCTCTGTCACCCAGGCTGAGTGCAGTGGCGCTCAAAGCTCGCTGCAGCCTCCACCTTCTGAGCCAAGCGATCCTCCAACCTCAGCCTCCCATGTAGCTGGGACTACAGGAGCGCACCACCACACTCAGCTAATTTATTTTTATTTTTTGTAGAGATGGGGACTTGCTGTGTTGCCCAGACTGGTCTTGAACTCCTGGACTCAAGTAGTCCTCCTGCCTCGGCCTCCCAAAGTGCTGGGATTAAAGGCGTGAGACACTGCACCCGGCCAAAGGTCTTGTTATTATTATCTTTTTGAAGGCTATTTAACAACACAGGGCTGGGCTTATGATAAGACATTTAACGAACCAAGTATCATACGAGATAGACAGATAGATTAATAGGTTACCTCTGTGTGGAGTAACAGGCCATTTCAATTTTTAAATGATCCTCTGGCTGGCAGCAGAGCTGGGGAGCGCAAGGCAGTGCTCATTAATAGCAGTTGGGGCCGGGTGCGGTGGCTCACGCCTGTAATCCCAGCACTTTGGGAGGCCGAGGTGGGCGGATCACGAGGTCAGGAGATTGAGACCATCCTGGCTAACACGGTGAAACCCCGTCTCTACTAAAATACAAAAAATTAGCTGGGTGTGGTGGCAGGCGCCTGTAGTCCCAGCTACTCGGGAGGCTGAGGCAGGAGAATGGCATGAACCCAGGAGGTGGAGCTTGCAGTGAGCCGAGATCTCGCCACTGCACTCCAGCCTGGGTGACAGAGCAAGACTCCATCTCAAAAAAAAAAAAGTAGTTGGCTGACTGAATGAATGACTGAATGAATGAACGAGTACTTTGCTGTACTTCCTGGATTTCCTACACTGAAGTGTAGTAAAGAAAAAAGATTTTTAATATAAAGAAGAAGGCACTCCCTGAACTCATCAATAACCCTGTGTGCAATGTTAAGGGCCCATCCTCTTGCTTTCCTCAGAAACACAGAGGCACCTCCCATAGGAATCAACGTGTAAAATTTGCAAACCCTTTAATCCAGAAATCCTCCCTCCAGGAACTTAGCCCACAGCGCTATTCACATGCATGTTAAAGGACACGTGTCCAAGATGGCTCCATACAGAGTCGCTGATAAGAGGAGAACTGGGAACAGCACTCACGTCCATCAACATGAGAATGGTCCCTAAAATGATGATGCAACCATGCAGGGGATGCTGCCAGGCAATGGAGATGATGCCCTGCTTTCTGTTTTTATTGACATGCAAAGATGCCCGCGCTGTACCAATCTGTGAGCAAAACAGGTTTCAGGAAAGCAGGTCTAGAACAATCCCATTTTTTAAGCAGCCAATGTATATCTCCATGTGTCTCTAGGCATGGGCAGCTGCCCACGGGGTCACTTCTAGCCCTCCAAGTAGTGTTGGGTGGTGGTGGCAGTGTTCTCCCCTGCACACATGGCATGGGTTGCCAGCTTGGTCGTACCCATTGCACCACTCTACTGGCCTCACCCCTGCCCAGTAGAGACCAGCAGCTCCTTCCACAGAGACAGCATGAGGCCCAGAGAGGGAATGTGTGACTCCAAGTCAGATTTCCCAATACCTGCATGCTCTTACCTCGGCCCTAAGGCAGGCCCAGAGGTGATGTGAGGATTCACAACCAGACACTGGAACACTGAGATATTTTTAAAAAATGTGTTTGGGCCGGGCATGGCAGCTCACACCTGTAATTCCAGCACTTTGGGAGGCCGAGGCAGGTAGATCACTTGAGGTCAAGAGTTCAAGACCAGCCTGGCCAACCTGGCAAAACCCCATCTCTACTAAAAAATACAAAAATTAGCTGGGCATGGTGGTGGGCATCTGTAATCCCAGCTACTAAGGAGGCTGAGGCAGGAGAATCACTTGAACCTAGGAGGTGGAGGCTGCAGTGAGCCGAGATGTCACCACTGTACTCCAGCCTGGGTGACAGAAAGACTCCATCTCAAAAAAAAAAAAAAAAATGTGTTTGGTATGGTTTGGTTTGGCTGTGTCCCTACCCAAATCTCATCTTGAATTGTAGCTCCCATAATTCCCATGTGTCATGGGAGGTACCTGGTGGGAGGCAATCGAATCATGGAGGCAGGTCTTTCCTGTGCTGTTTTTGTGATAGTGAGTAAATCTCACAAGATCCAATGGTTTTATAAAGGGGAGTGGGAGTTTCCCTGCACACACTCTCTTGCCTGCTGCCATGTAAGATGTGCTTTTGCTCCTCCTTGCCTTCCACCGTGATGGTGAGGCCTCTGCAGTCACGTGCAACTGTGAGTCCATTAAACCTCCTTCCTTTATAAATTACCCAGTATCAGGTATTGTCTTTATTAGCAGCGTGAGAACAGACTAATACAGTATACTACAATTTAGACTTCTAGTGACTATACCTGGAGCCTCCTGTTCTCCACCTCTCTCTCACAGGCACACACACAACCATCCACTTATTGAAGAGGATGAGCAAGGGCACAGCCTCAAGCCCACTGCCTGTGTTTGAATTCTGAGTGGTTTGCTAACTATGTAGATTTGGGCAAATCACTTAAAACTCGTTTTCTTGTCTGAAAAATTGATAGTAAAGGTGCTTACCTTGCGGGCTATTGCAAAGGACAAAATAAAGTCCAGTATGTGTATTTGTTCGTCACTGCATTTCCAGAGCCTAGAACAGGGCCTGGTGTGCAGTAGGTGCACAATGCATGTCCATGGAACCAGCAGCAGGCCCTCTACCTGCCTGCCAGTGCAGGCACTGGTCAGTCACCATGACAAAGCTGATCTGCCTGCCCCTCACACACTTGCTCCCCAATCCCTTCACTTGGTGACAGCCTTCCCCGACACCCTTGGGCGCCCGGCCCCTGGGACGCCTGTGGAGCTGTTGGGGAGAAGGAAATCTGAGGCCCCCACATCCTGACCCAGGACCAGCTGGCCTTGCGGATTCCAGAACTTTCTGAAGCAGCCAGCCGGCCACCAGCCAGGAAGCGGAAGGTGCAGAAATAGAAACGCACAGAGAGGCAATTGCTCCTTTTGCCCTGCAAGGAAGGGAAGCCGGGGGAGAGGGGCCAGGAGAGGAAGCTGAGGGGCAAAGGAGAGGATGGGGAGGCCAAGGACGGCGGGATGGGGTTCCAGAGCTTGCCGGACCTTGGCCCCCGCCTGCTCCCATGTCCAGTGCCCTGGGTCAGGGCTGTGGGGAGCAGCTTTCAACACCTTCATTTTCCTGACAAAATCCCAAAATGAGGAGCTCTGATTTGCTCTGAATGCGACTTGAAGCCAGGCCCTGGGGAAAGTATTTGTGGCAACTTTCAAGGGTTGATGCTGTGGCTGGCAGCAGAGGTGGGGGGCAGGAGGGGGGTGCTCACAATGGTCGTTGGCTGACTGACTGACTGAATGAATGAATGAATGAGTGAGTGAGTTGTGGCCAGCCCTATACCCCAGCAGAGCCACTGGGCTTGAGGACAGGACCCTGCCTGCTGGCCATGTACCTAGACAGCCACAGACAGAAAACACGCTTAGCAGGCTGCACTGAGGCGGAGAAATGAAATCTGGCCCCAGCTCAGCTCTGCTGCATCCCAGGTCATCCGAGGATGTCACTGGCCTTCTCAGCCTCACACCCTTTCCTCCCAGTCTGGGGTGAGACCCTCACACTCCACAGAGCGTCAATGGGAGCCCAGGGCGAGCCTGGCTGGTACTGGCCTACTGAGACCTGGGCTTTTCCTGTATTTTCACACGCAGAGTATAGCAGGAGGCCCCCTGAAAGTGTCCTCTAGTCCAGACTCCCCCACTGCAGCCAGCCTATATTCTAGAGCTGACATGGGCCAAGACCAGGCAGGAAGGGCCACCTTCCCTGCAGGACACTGACTCCTCAACCACTGTGCTCAGCCGACCTTGCGAAGTTGGAAACACACTGCCCTCCTAGGCTGAGCTGAGCCCTTCCCAGCTCGCAGCCCAGCGGGTCCCTGAGGTCCCATAGAGGGGGCTGGCAGTGGCTTCTTCTAGGCAGGGCCCCGATGCCCACCACCCACCTTGGAAGGTCTGGCTGGAGGGGTCTCTGAGGACAGGGACCATGACAAGGTTCCCCTTGCCTCCCCCATGCTATGGCCCTGGCCCTCCTGCAGAGCCCACGGTCCTGGCAGGGGCCACACAGGATCCCTGCACCCGTGGCCCAACCACAGTCTCGGCCACCATGCACACGGCACAAACATCTGCTCCCTGGCCTTCCTGACAGGCAGCGGGCGCCCTGGCACTGGCGGGCGGGCAGGCGGCGTGTGCAGGTTGGGGCCACCCAGGGGCAGGAGTGCAGGCCTGCAGTTGACAAGGCCTGGTTTCCTGCTCTCACTCTGGGGAGGAAGAGGAAGATGACAAGCAAACCAGTGCTTGTCAAGGAGTCATCTAAACACGCACTCAGAGGCCACTTCCAAAGACCGCCCTGAGGCAGTCCAGGGTCCATCGCCGACCACCCTCCCCAAAAAGAATGACATCAGCCAGGTGACAGCAGCAGGCAGGTACAGATGGGGTCCTCTAGGGATGGTAGATTGCCAGGGAGCCTGGTCACCCTTCCCTAAGGGTCAACTCAGTTTCTCAGCCATGGACCAAGGTGCCCCTTTGTCCTGTGAACTTTGAGAAGCAGAGGGCCCTTCTCTTTGGAGTCTGAGAGAATCCCAGGAGAAGAAGGAACGAAACCCTGCACATCTCATCTTCTTAAAATGCAGATTCAGGCCTGTTTTTCCAAGTCCATCACCAAACACAAGGTCTTTCCAAATTAGGTGCTGAGCTGAGCTCATATTCCCAAAATGCACACTCCCCTCCTTTTTTTTTTTTTTTTTTTTTTTTGCTTGGGAATGCTAAAAAATAAAAAGTTATATGACGTGTCTTTTTAAATAGCACACACTTTTCCGCTAATCAAGAAAAATCGAGCCTGTGTTTTGCTGAAGTGATGTGATTTTTTCCCCCCTCATTTTATTGTGCAAAGGAATTCGAGTCAGGCGGCCACATCCAGAGGCAGGAAGGGTGTATAGAAAGTTCAAAATTAGCAATTCCCCGGACTCCCTTTCAGATGCAAGGGCGAAAACGGACTTGGTCTGAGAGCTATGTTTTCCTCCTTGGAATCTAGGAGGTTTCATTAGTAGGAGTTCCTTTTTTATGGCCTTGTTTTCCTGCAAGTTAAAAGAAGAGGGTTTGATTTCACCTCGGCAGGTCGCTGAGGGTCTGAGCCTCCAGTGAGCCTTCTCACGTGTCCACTGCCCTGATCAATGTATTGGCTTCAGAAAGAACAAACAAGCCAAGCCCGTCACAGGTGATTTATAGAATCTGCGCCTGATGGGTGGTCATGATTCATGGCACTTCATTAAACTTGAGCGCAGCCCCTTCCTCTGCACCCGCCACTGGGGACAGGCCACCCTCCCTCCTGGTTACTGGCCCCCTCTGAGCCCCAGACAAAAGGGCCTCTCACTTGCTTACATATTTTCCCACATGTGAGCCAGCAATTGGAAACTTCCTCCCGATAACTGCAAACCTCGGAGCTGGAATTTATGAGAAGGGGCTTCGGGTGACGTCGGCAGCCCAGGCACACCCGGGCGCACAGGCAGGCCTTTCATGAGGAGCTGCCCGGGCAGCGTGGCTGAGCCGATGAGAAGTGTCCCCAAGACCCACCTGCAGATCTAGCGGGCCAGCTGCCACTTGGGCAGGAAGGGGCTCTGGGCAGCCCTGGGCCACAGGACAATAGTCAGGTGGCAGGAACGACAGTCAGTGTGTAAGCTGCCCACTGTGTGGATTTGACAGGGGCAGGGGGCGCGGTGTTACAGACACACCCTGCTGCTGGGGCAGCCTGCTAAAATTCTCCCAGGGATGCGCCTGTCCATACCTGGTTACCGGGGTCACTCTGTCTTCTGCCTGGGAGAGGCGGGGAGGATGTGGGAACCCGCTGGCTGAGACATCAAGCTGGAATTGTCCCACCTGTGTGCTGCAGGACTGGGGACGCTATAGGATTCTGTCTCCCAGAACAGCAGCCACCAGTCATCCATGGCCTCCAAGCACTTGCAACGTGGCTGGTCTGCTTCAAGATGCCCTGGAAGAACAAAATACACCCCAGATTTTGAAGACTTGGTAGGAAAAAGAGGATGTGAAAGACTTCACTAATAATCACAATGGCGAATGCATGTTGTCATCATATGTTGGATATATTGGGTTAAATAAAACATATTATTAAAATGTATTTCACCTGTCCTGTTCACTTTTTAAAATGTGGCCACCACTTACTATGTACCCACAGAAATTAAAAATTGATTTTTTTTTTTTTTTTTTGAAACAGAGTCTAGCTTTGTTGCCCAGGCTAGAGTGCAATGGCGTGATCTCAGCTCACTGCAACCTCGGCCTCCCGGGTTCCAGCAATTCTCCTGCCTCAGCCTCCCGAGTAGCTGGAATTACAGGCGTGCACCACCACGCCCAGTTAATTTTTGTATTTTCAGTAGAGAGAGGGGTTTCGTCATGTTGGCCAGGCTGGTCTCAAACTCCTAACCTCAGGTGATCCATCTGCCTCGGCCTCCCAAAGGGCTGGGATTATAGGCGTAAGCCACCACGCCCAGCCAATTTTTTTTTTAATGTGACCATTAGAAAGTTAAAAATTATAGGTGAGGCTGACATAGTCTTCCTATTGCACAGTGCTGGCCGAAGGGGAGCCAGTCCCAGGCTGGGGTCCTCATCTGTTTCCTACCCTGACTCCCAGGGCAGGTCCGGCTCTGCTGGGGGGCCTGTCTGCCACAGGACTTGATGAGGAGGGGAAAGACTGGCACCCACCAAGCACTTTCGACATGTCAGGCACTGGGCTAGGCGCTTGGCCTTGATATTCTTATTTAAGTTGCATAACAACCCGGTAAGACAGGGACTACTACTGCACCATTTTACAGACAAGGAAATTGAGGCTGGTTGAGGTGAATCAACTTGTGCAAAGTCCCAGAATCTCCACCCGGGCAGTATTGCCTGAGCTCTTGCTCAGCCAACAAGCCCCACTACCCCCACACACCCATGGGCCTCTTGCAACAACACCTTCCCCACAGAGGGTCACGGGGAGCCTGAAGTGTGCGGGGGCAGTGGAGGGCATCTTTCTGAGGGCATCCTGCCCCTGAAGCCCAAGGAGGAATCACCCTCATGGCTCACTGAGAAGGATTGGCCACCCTCAGTCTTGTGGACTGAAGACTCATTTCGGAGCCACTCCAGGGTTGAGGCAGAGTGTGCTCCCAAGGGGTGGTTGTGCCCTGGCTCACGGCCCTGAACACAGTAGGTCTTCAACTAATACAGCAGGAAGAAATGGTGCCAGGACAGCTCTCCACGTTGAAAGTTCTTCCTTGTTAGCCCAAGCCAGGCTCCTTTGAGGATATCATTCAGATTATTACTTTGCTTGGGGTAGGGTCCCAGGCACAGCTCCGGGCATGGGTGCAGGGATCACACTGGACACACCAGATTCAGACCCTTGCAGAGCCCCTTCCCTGCTGCAGGGGGCAGAAAAGAACAGATAAGCGATGGTGCATAGTGGGGCAGCAGCTACCCCCAGACTTAAGAAGAGGACCAGGACATTTTTCGGGTTTCTGGTCAATTAAATAGAACGCCAAGCAGAGTCATGTTCTAAGCATCTATGTTTAACAAATCTGTACTTCAAATGCACACCCTCTCTGCTGAAAGAACACAGTCCCATCGAAGTATTTTTGCCTGATGGGAGGGATTAGAATTTTCGTGGCAACATTACATCACTTTAGACCAAAGCGACAGTGTCTGGGAAGACAGAGCTGGTTCTGCACGTACCTCCGCTCCACAGTCACGGACACTGACGTGCTCAGGGGTCGGCGCTCAGGATCACCGGGCAGCCGTACGTGTCCCAGGCAGCGGGAGCCCCGGCAGTGCCAGCTCCCACACCATCCGGCTGTGACAAACTCAGGTCCTTGGTGACAGGGAGCCTCTGCCAAGACAGTCCGAAAATTGGAAGGGGCCCCGCTCATCTTTGTGGGGTCCCCAAGAGCTTCAGATAAATTTGCTGAGCACCGGCTTCCTGATCACATTTCACATTTGACCAAACGATGTTCCTCTGCAGCCTCCCTCCCTTGGTCCCCAAATTTTCTAGAAGCTAGATGCAGAGGATGTCCTTTGTCAAGGGAAAAAGAAGTGTTTCCTTTGGGATAAAAGGACACACACACGAGTGTTTATGCACATGCAGATACGTCTGCCTCTCTCTATGGACATGTATAGAGATTTGGTTGTTTATGCATAAAATATCCCTGCATGGATACCCGGGAAACTGGTAATGTCAGTTGCCTTTAGGGAGGAAAACTAGGGGTCTGGGAGTCTTAAGTAGGATAATTTTTTAACCATATTTTATATATTTTTAAATTGTTCTACTCTGAGAAAATTTGAAAGTGTATAAAAAGCAAGCTCTGAGCCCCTTGTCTTCAACCCCGGGGCCTCTCTTGCCTGAAGTCCTGCCATGAAGATGAATCTCTGCCTGTACCCAGTTCCGTCAGGGCCCTGCTAAGGGGTGAACAGAGGACACCACACCGAGGGGCCACCCATTGTCTCCCAACCTCGGTTCCCAGGACTCCCGTCCCCACGGGCCCTCTAGACTCTGTGAGACTGTGATTCTGGGCTGGGTGAAGCCGGACCTGCCGCAGGGCCGATGCCGGCCTTTATGGAGCCAGCCCTGGAATCTCAAAAATGTCCTGTGGTCAGGCCTGAGCTTTGTTAGTGACTCAGCAGAAAGCACCCAGCCCTGGCCCCGTGGCAGGCAGGCCAGCCCCAACCTGGGGTGCAGCCTCGGGCCTCCAGCGTCCAGAGCCCAGGCCTGTGGGGATGTAGGCCCAGTGGGTGAGTGGCCACTGTCCAGACCCTCTGTCTCAGCGAGGCATCAAAGGCTGGCAGAGTTGGCTGCTGGGGGAGCCCCTGGATGGGGCCAGAGCCCCGGTTCCGGGCTGAACTGTGTCCTGACCTGCTGGCTGACCTCCAAGGCCTCAGTTTCCCCATTCACAGGAGAAGACCAACTGCATGTAAGCAGAAGCCTGACATTAGAAATGCAGCTGTTCTGTGATGCAGGTGGCGTGCTTGTCAAGGGTAAAAGCACAGGAGGCTGATGGGCCACCCAGGCTGTGTGGCCACAGGCAGCCTTCATGCCCTGGAGCCCCAGTTTCTCCTCCATGAAATGAGGCTAATAAGACTTCCTCCATGCCGGGAACCGTGGCTCATGCCTGTAATCCCAGCACTTTGGGAGGCTGAGGCAGGCATATCACTTGAGGTCAGGAGTTCGAGACCAGCCTGGCCAACATGGTGAAACCCCGTCTCTACTGAAAATACAAAAATCAGCCAGACATGGTGGGACGCACCTGTAATCCCAGCTACTCAGGAGGCTGAGGAAGGAGAATCACTTGAACCCAGGAGGCAGAGGTTGCGGTGAGCCGAGATTGTGGCAGTGCACTCCAGCCTGGGTGACATAGTGAGACTCTGTCTCAAAAAAGAAGACTCCCTCCAGTATCCGTGCTTGGGATGATTAAATGAGACAGTGCAGTCTTTAAGACATCAGCTGCCGCCAGCACCTTGAGGCTGCTGAATACCACCTGTCCCATCACTGACACGATGCTTCCACTCTGCTTATTTTCTTAAATAAATGTATTTTTACTGGCTACTTGATAGCACTGCCATATGTGGTGGATCAACGTCACTTGCCATAAATAGATTACACATTAAAAGTCACCCTTCACAATAGGGCTAAAACCCAGCCATCTGTGTCCCACCCCAAATCAGCTCACACAGCCCCAGATTTGGGGACACTGTGAGATGAAGACATAAGTAACAAGCTTCGTATGCAATGATGGTAGAAAGGCAGGCAGAGGCGACACGATTTGCTCATTTAATTCTGCAAGCTTGGTGTTAGGGTTCACTTATGGCTGCCTTTCTTTTCTTTCTTTTCTTTTCTTTCTTTCTTTCTTTTTCTTTCTTTCTTTCTTTCTTTCTCTCTCTCTTTCTTCTTTCTTTCTCTCTCTCTCTTTCTTTCTCTCTCTTTCTTCCTTTCTTTCTTTCTTTTTTTTTTTTTTTTTTTTACAGAGTCTTGCTCTGTCACCCAGGCTGGAGTGCAGTGGCGTGATCTCGGCTGACCCCAACCTCCGCCTCCCAGGTTCAAGCAATTCTCCTGCCTCAGCTTCTGGAGTAGCTGGGACTTCAGGCGTGCGCCACCACGCCCACTTAATTTTTTGCATTTTTAGTAGAGACGGGGTTTCACTATGTTGTCCAGGCTGGTCTCAAACTCCTAAGCTCAGGCGATCTGCTTGTGTCAGCCTCCCAAAGTGCTAGGATTACAGGCATGAGCCACCACGCCTGGCCTGCCTTTCTTATTAGGGGATTTTTAAAATTCCAGTTAAAATCAGCAAAGGCCAGAGAGAGGTGTTCTACACCTTCATGTTAACAAAATTATTTTAAAATGAGAAAAGCAGGTGCTGGGGAGGATGTGATGAAGCCAGCGCTCACGCAGGCATCAGCAGGTTCACACGTGTGAAGCACGCATGTGCTCAGGAAGGGTTGGTTAGCATGATTATCATATCCTGTTGGTGGTAACTATAAACTGGAACAGGACAGAGGGAAAACAGTACAGAAATAACAACTACTGAGCCAGGGCCATGAAAATGTACGCAGCCCCAAAGCTAATGATTCTAGGCCTAAACACTGATCTCAAGGAAATAGTCTCCCCACCTCATGTAACGAGGCCCCTGCTGAGACAGACCTGCTGATCCTAGTCGTCCACGTCCTGTTATTTCAATGCTCGTCACTCACCCTGCCCCAGCCCACCGAAACTTCCGCATTTCCCCACCAGTCAAGCTCTCGTGTTGGGGGCTTTGTGCTTTCTTGAAGCAACTTCCCCAACCCTGGCATCCAGGTTTTCCCTCCGGCACCCCTCCACCCCTGCTCAGACTGCCCCCCTCAGGAAGGTCAGAGCTGGCCCTGGTGTCCACAGAGGCACCTGCCCAATGCCCCCGCACTCCTTTGCCTGTGTGTTTTTCTCCAGAGCACTTATGCCCACCCAACATGGTCCATCTCATGGTTACTTACTGTTTATTTGGTTTATTGTTCATCTCCCTGAACTACAGAATGTCAGCTCCGGAGGATGGTGACTTGTTCACCGCTGCACCCTCAGCACCCAAAGGAGAATCTGGCGGTCAGGAAATGCTTGGTGGATGTTTGTTGAATGAATAAATGATGCTGACAATGCAGACCGTCCAAACGTCTAAGCCAGTTAGCATGCAGACACTCAACCCACCATGTGGAAACATGGGAACCCACTGAGAGGGAAAGGCAGAGGTGGACGCGCACCTGCGGCGATTAATTAAATCCATGTGAATGTGTTCACAGCCTTTGCAAGGAGCACAGACACAGCGCGTGAGAGGACAGAGGACACATTCTCCCTTTCTGTCGCCGAGATCTGAGCAGCCCAGGGTGAAACTATCCACTCAGCAAGACCCTACAAGAAAATCAAACAGCCCATGCACTGCTTTGATCTGCGTCCTTGCTGGCAGGAGGGTTGGGACTGGCCAGGCCTGGCTCTGGTCAGCCACCCCATTGGCAGGACCCTGCCAGTGGCCTGCAGTGTGTCTCTGTGTCCTGGGTCTCTCAGTGGTGTGGCAGTCGTCGGCTGGATGTCATCCAAAGTCCTTTCCATTTCCAACCAGGTTGAACAGCGTAGGTGGCTTCCTTTGAATTGAGTTGCCTGGCCAGGGTAAGACAGCGGTGAGGGCCCAGCCAGGTCCCATCTGTGAGTCGGAAGCAGGTGGGAGGGTGAAATTCCTGGCCCAGCCCTGGGGTGAGTCTCCTTACGGATGCACCAAATGGAACAAGCCATGAGAACTGCGATGCAATGGGCGGGGTTCTTCGGGGGGAACTGCCGTAAACACCTGCTTGGGATCTAAAGCAGACTGTGGGTCTCAGGTGAACAGAAGGCGTGCCTCTCACTCTGCCTAGAGCATGTGCAAGCTTCAGGATCTTCACAGTGACACTAGGGATGGGGACCTTTGGAATAGTATTATGAGACCTGAAAAAAATAATGTGTGGGTGTCAGACCCATGCCAGGGCTGAGTGGATCATTAGATAATCATTATCATCATTTTTGTCATTGTTATCTCCATCCTGGCAACTCCAACCAGATGCTCTTATTATTAATATTATTTTGCATTGAGTATTAATTATTAATATTATTAACTAATATTAATTATGTAAACATTATGCATTGTTAATATTAATATTCATATTTATTATTAATATTATTTTGCAAGGACAAATGATAATTGTATATTAATATTATTTTGCATTGACAAATGGTGATTGTATGTTAATATTATTTTGCATTGACAAGTAGTAATTGTATATTAACATTATTTTGCACTGACAAATGGTCATTGTATATTTATGTGATGCTTTGATACATGTGAGCAAGGAGATGGATATGTTAATAGCTTGATTGAATCATTCCCTATTGTATGTGTTTATCAAAACATTACACTGCACCCCACTGGACCCTTGAATCTCATCATCTGATGGTGGGCTTCGTTCAGGCCAACAGAGAAGAGTGGGGTGGCTGCTTCTGGAAGCCTTTCTTCTGATGATTGTAGGGGGAATTCTCCTAGCAGCCCTCTTTCTCATTCTTAGAATATGTCTGAGTTCTGAAAGCAATGTGGCAAGGCTGAGGAGAATCCTTTGAGGGCCCAACTGTCCTGACTTCAAGGTCCTAACACCTCCTTAGAGTTGACTTAAGTACACACAAAGATCTGTGCACAGATGTGTGTAGAGTCTGTATTCTTAATCACCCCAGACTAGAAACAACCCAAATGTCTTTCAGCTGAGGAACTATGAACAAACTGTGGTACATCCATTCAGTGGAATACTACTGAGCCATGAAAAAGAACAAGCCAAATGGATGGTCCAAAATGCATCGTGCTAAGAAGCCGACTCAAAGTCTGCACACTGTATGATTCCATTTATGTGATGTTCTGGAAAAGGCAAGACTGTAGGGGCAGGAAACGGGTTCTGTGTTTCTCAGGAGCTGGAGGAGGGGGAGCAGAGTGAGAAGATTTTTGTGCTGATGAGGCTGTCCTGTATCTCAGTTGTGGCAATGGGATCAAACACAGCTGTGTTTGTCAAACTCACATAACTGTACACTTTAAAAGGGTGAATTTTATTGCATGCAAATCTTACCCTAATAAAATAATAATGAAATTCATATGATGTTTAAAATAATAACATCATTTGAATTTGTTGACAAAAAAAAAAGGTGCATGTAAAAACATTTGTCTTTATATCTTAGGGGTTTTGGTTGCAAGTAACAGAAGCCCTAACCCTTCTGCAAAACTGGGAACATGCTGGCTTATGTAACAAGAGAACCCAGCTGTAAACCTTAGGCACCACATGACTGAGAAGGTGACAATGATGGCATGAGAACACCATCTCTGTGCATCTGTTGTCTCTATGCTGGCTTCACTTTCAGGCCAACACGAGGGACTTTTGTGATTCTGATGGGAAGAGAGAGTCTATGTTCAGACCCACTCTGGCCGAAATCCCAGGTAGAACTCTCATTGGTCCAGCTTGGGTCATGTGGCCATCCCTGGGCCAATCAGAGGGAAGAATATTTTTTCCTGTTAGAAAGGGATGAGCTCACAAGTCATGGGAAGACTCACAGGAAGCTTAAATGCATATTGCTAGATAGAAGAACCAATCCGAAAAGGCTACTTTCTCTATGATTCCAACTACGTGACTTTCTAGAAAAGGCAAAACTATGGAGATGGTAAAAAGGTCAGTGGTTGCCAGGGGTTAGCGGGGAGGGAGGGATGGACAGGAGGAGCACAGGATGCTTAGGGCAGTGAAACTCTTCTGTAGGATACTGGCGCGGTGGGCACATGTCCCCATAACATTTGTCAAATTTCATGGAACGTACTGCACCAAGTGTGAGCCCTCATGTAAACTAGGAGCCTTAGTCTCATAATAAAGTAATCCCAGGGGCTCCTCAGTTGTGACAAAGGAGCCGATCAGCGTGGCCAGAAGGACGCCTGGTGCCTGACACCCGGCACCAAAGTGAGATGTTAGTAATAGGGGGAACTGCGGGTAGGGGGCGGATGTGGAAACTCTCTGCACTTTCTTCGCAATTTTTCTGTAAACCTGAAACTGCCAGAAAAAAATAAAATTAACTTTAAAAACGAGACGAAGAAGTGGGAGAGATATTGGACAGGCAAGGGACAAAGGTTCAACACAAGTGTGCATGGGTGTGTGGGTGCGCGTGGATGCGTGTGGGTGCGCGTGGGTGCATGTGGGTGCGCGTGGGAAGGCAGTACTGACCACATGTGCGCTTCACACCCATGAACCTGCTGATACATGTGTGAGTGCCAGCTTTGCCACATCCTCCCCAGAACCCACTTTTCTCTTTTTAAAACCCATTTTGTTAGCGTTAAGGTGTATAACAACTCCTTGCCTTTGATGAATTTTTTTTTTTTTTTTTTGAGACAGAGTCTCACTCCATCTCCCAGGCTGGATTGCAGTGGTGCCATCTTGGCTCACTGCAACCTCCGCCTCCTGGGTTCAAGCGATTCTCCTGCCTCAGCCTCCCGAGTAGCTGGGACTACAGGCATGCGCTACCATGCCCAACTAATTTTTGTATTTTTAGTAGAGACGAGATTTCGCCAAGTTGGCCAGGCTGGTCTTGAACTCTTGACCTCAGGTGATCCGCCCGCCTCAGCCTCCTGAAGTGCTGGGATTATAGGCGTGAGCCACCGCACCTTGCCGCCCTTGTTAATTTTAACTGGAATTTAAAAAAATATATCTAATAAGAAAGGCAGCTGTCAGTAAACCCTAACACCAAGTTTGCAGGATTGAATTAGTGCATAACTACACTCGTGTAAATGCACACACAGCCATGCGCACGTGTGTCGGAAGAAGAATGGAAGGGTACATGCTAATCCTTGTGAGGGTTATTAGTGGCTGAGAGGTTGCAGGTGATATTTTTCCATCTCTTCTTTCCAAGGTGTGCATACTGAACATATATTGCTTGTATAACTCAAATAAATAGATAGATAGATAGTAAGCCATATGCGAGGGAAGGGGTGAGGTCGAGTGTTTCCTTTTGTTCTGGACGTCTGGAATCAGCCCGAACCCAGGATTGCCCCTAATGATTGAGGGGAGATTGGGGATGCGTCGAGGTAAAAGACGATGCGTTATTTTTGTAATAAGTGTAAACAAAATGTTTTTAATGTGCCTTTTTTCTTACCCCTGCTAAGGTAAAATGAGTGCCTCAGTTTGGGGTCAGCAGAGGGGAAAAGAAGCCAGAGATGCTGAGAAGGAACTTTCTTTTCCCTTTTCAGAGAAAAGGATTTCTGCTTTCAAATCCACTGTTTCCTGAGGCTGGGTGCTGAGTTCAGCTGCCCCTGGAGGAGCAGCAGCTCTGGGCCGCTGGCAGGGCCACATCCTCTTCAGTCTGGACAAATTCCCTGCAGCCAGGGGAAGCGGCCCATGCCGGCTGTCCTGGTATGCAACATCGGACCCGCATGCTGGAATTTGACCCTTTTCCTGCCTGACACCCAGCAAAATAAACCCCAGGGAAGGGATCAATGTCTGCAACCGGAATCCAGAAGAAAGAGGAGTGACAGATAAGCCCTGGGTCAGAGGCCAGTGAGGTCAGGACCTCCCAGGGACGGACGCACAGCCCAAGGTTTGGGTGTGAGATTTCAGAGCCCCAGGTAATAAAAATAAAAGAGTTAAGGTGCCTAGCAGCTCAGTCCCTCACAGTGCTACCTGGGGCAAGGATGGAAATTCACCTCAGTTTGCTGTGGTTGCTATTGGCTGAATCATGTCCTCCCAAAATTCATATGTTGGAGTGTACCTCGGGATGTGGTACCTCAGGATACCTCAGTACCTCGGGATGTGGCGTTGTTTGGAGAAAGGGTCGCTAGAGAGGTAATTAAGTTAAAATGAGGCCATGAGGGTGGGCCCAAATCCAATTTAATTGGCATCCTTCTAAAAAGGGGAAATTTGGACACAGAGAGAGACACAAACAGGGAGGGCGCCCTGGGAACAGGAAGGCGGCCACCTCCAAGCCAAGGAGGTCCTGGAGCAGATCCCCGTCTCAGAGGTCCAGTGGGAACCACCCCTGCCCAACCTTCATTTTGAACTTCTGGCCTCCAGAGCTGTGAGACGATACACTTCTGTGGTTTAAGCCGTGTAGCCTGTGGCACTTGGTTATAGCAGCCCCAGGAAACCCAACACAGTGGCCAAAACAGAGAGGACAGCTGGCTTGCTAACGTCACACAGCGCACTGTCGAGAGCAGGGTCTTCAACTCACCACTCAGGGACCCAGTAGTCAGGGGTGAGGGGGAATGCCCTTCCAATATGGCCAGAGCCAGACTGTCTGGGCCCAATCCCCAGCTTTGTATGTATTACTTAACCTCTCTGTGCCTCAGTTTACCAAGCTATAAAATGGGCATAATGACAGCACCTGCCTGGTGATGCTCTTGGAGGGATGAAAGGAGGCGATGATGTGGGCATCTGGACGGCACCACGCATTGCCCTGAGAGCTGGCCATGCGGGGAATGCTCCATCCTCACGCCAGCCAGGTGTTGCCACCCCTCTCTTGCTGATGGAGACCAGGAGGGTCGGGACAGAAGGCCTTGCCCAAGGTCTCACAGCCAGGAGCCTGCCTCCACTGGTCCCTGTGTGGCCAGTGCTGCCCTGGGGGCTGCTGCTGTGCACTGGAGGGGCAGCTGCATGGAGGAGCCAGAGGAGATGGTGCCGAGGACAGAGCTTGCGGCCCTGCACCTGGCTCCCAGAGGAATGGGTCTTGGAGCTGCTCTGCACAGACCCTGACCTTGAGGAGAGACAGAGGCACCACTCCCTCCTCCACTCACTCAGGTGAGCATTCAAAGCGTCATAGGTAACCAGGAGCACTAGTTGGCATGGCGATTTCAGAGGTGAGTCCAATGTGGACCCTGGCCCTGGGAAGGTCACAGTTTGATGGAAGATGCCAGACTCACACATTCACTCACTCACTCATTCCCTCGTGTATTCATTCCGCAAAGCTTCACTCATTACCTACCTGGGGCCAGGACTCAGTCTTAGAGCCAAGGAGAGCGTGGTTGGGAGGAGACTCAGATGCTTTCCAGCATCCCTGCCCCCAGGTGTCTACACACCTGTGTGCTCCCCAACTTGGAGTGTGGCAGGGCTGCAAAGAGGGTGGATGTGCTCCCGTGGTGAGGTTACTTTATATGGCAAAGGTGCCGGACTTCTGCAGGTGTAATTAAGGTCCTAACCAGCTGACCTTGAGTTAATCAAAATGGAGATGATCCTGGGTGGGCCCAAGCTAATCAGGTGAGCCCTTTCAAAATGGCCTTGAAGTCAGAGACTCTCCTGCAGGATTCGGAGATCCAGCCCCATGAGGAACAGGGGCAAGGAAATGCAATCTTCCACAACCGAGAGAGCTTGGAAGAGGGTCCCAAACCTCAGAGGAGACCCCAGCTCCGGCTGGCACCTTGACTGCAGCCCCATGAGACAGAAGACCCAGCTATGCCATGTCCTGGCTCCTGACCTGCCCAAACTTTAAGACAATAGATAAATGCCATTTTAAGCTTTTCAATTGGTGACCATTTGTTATGCAGCAATAGAAAACCCACACGGAGGGTACATTTCCTGAGCCAGGCACAGATTCTGTGGTTGAGAAGCTGGGGAGTGGAGGGGGAGAGAGATGCTTCATTTGTTCATTCACACCCATCTCACCGTTCAGCCGGCACATGGGCTGAGCTTCCCCTGTGTGCTGGGCATTGGACCCGCCCTGTGGGAGCTCAGCGTGTGGGTGGCCAGAGTCCTAAGGACCGACACGGGGGCCACTGGAGCTGGCACGAAGTGGCATGGGGAGAGGGGTTTCCAGAAACACCAGGTGTGCCCTGCTTTAGCTGCAGACCCTCAGCTAGGGCTGGGACAGTCACTCTGAACTGGCTACCAGGGTGCTGGGCACGGGATAGCTGTGGCCTGGCCAACCGCCTCTGGTCCACTCGAGTATGTGTGCTGAGCATCCACTCTCCCACCCAGGCTCCTTCCCAGGCTTTCGGTGCACCCCTCAAACCATCCTAAGTCCCAGCCCCCCACCATGGGTTGGATCTGCCTGCCTGTTCCCTCAGGCGGCCCCCACGTGACTAGTCAGGTGAGTGCCCAGGGCCTTGCTATGCTGTCCCGAGACCATCCAAGGGGCCGCCCGCCCACGCCACTTGGACAGCATGTGGCCTGGAGGTACTGCCCTGGGCTCCCCCGCGTTTAAACATGACCCCTGACCCTGCCCGCTGCATGGAACACACGGAGCCCTTCAGGGAACGGGGCCACAGCCCAGGCCCTGCCGCCTCCTATGGCCCCACTACCTGCCCCAACGCCTCGTGCTGCATGGGGTTCCCAGAGCTGAGGCAGCCAAGGGTCAGCCTGAGCACTGACAGCGTCGGGGGCTGCTTGGAGCCTGACATCTTCCACCCCTCCATGCTGGGTCCTTCACACTCGGCTGCGAGCTTCCCCAGTGATGCCACGCTGATCCTGCCCACCACCTCAAATCAGGCCCACTCACTAGACCCACTTCACAGGAAAGGAAACCGAGGCTCAGCTTGAAGATGCCACTTGCCCTAGGGCGCTTGGAGAGACACAAGGAGAGGCCAACAGCTGAACCAACGGTGACCCCAGGCCTCTGCTTACCCAAGCACCTGCTGATGGGCATTTGGGTGGTTTCCAGCTTGGGGCTGTTACAAATAAAGCCGCTGGGAACCTTTGTGTACGAGATTTGGGGAGGCTGTGCACTTTAATCTCCCTTTGGAGAATACCCAGGAGTGGAATGGCTGAGTCACACATAGATGGATATTCAGCTTTGGAAGAATCTGCAGAAGAGGTTTCCAAAGAGCTGGTACCCGTAGTGTGGGAGGGGTCCAGTGGCCCCATGTCCTCGCTGGCACTGAGTCGGTCAGTCGTTTTTATTTCGGCGTCCTACTAGGCGGATACTGGGTCACGCTCACTGGGGTTCATTGGGGACTCCAGTTACCTATGCTAGGCTACTTGATGTCCCAGAACTCACTGCTGTTCTGTTCTTCCTTGTCTTTTTTTTAAGTCTTTTTTCTCCTTGTATTCCATTTTGGAGAATTTCTATGACTGTGTTTTTAAGTTCATTATTATTATTTTTTTTTACACTGTCTCATCGGCTGTTAATTCCTTGTATCGTATTGTTTTTAATCTTGGTCAGTGTGGGTTTCCTTCTCATCTCCCAGCCTTTCTCACCTGGGCAGGTGCAGCGCTGGCCTCTGGCCTGGCCATCTGCCTCCACTCACACCCCCTCCACTCCGTGCTCCCCACAGTCCCATGGCTGTGTGCTTTTTTCTAGCCATGTGGAAATTCCTCTGTTGGCAACCTTTGCATTTTGAATAAAACTCAAATTCCTCTCATGGTCTACAGGGTTTTCACAGCTTGGCCTCCACGTGCTCCTTCCTCCCGAAACCCCTCAATGCCCCACGCCCTGACCCCTGGCACACTGGGCCTCTTTTCCTCCCTAAAGCACATCCCACTGAGTCCACCCACCTCTGAGCTATGCTCATACCTCTGTTGGGAATTACATTCACATTCACACATGCACACACACTCACACACATGTATGCAGGCACAGAAACATCCATGAAACCTGCCTGCACACAGACACACTCAGATAGACACATGCACATGCACATCTGTGCACACACAGATACACAGGTACACTCATGCTCAAAGCACACACAGACATGCATGCACACATGTGTACATGGATGAACATGCATGTGAACATATGCATACGTGTGTGTGCAGGCCCCACATAGCCAGCTCCTTCTCTTCCAGGAGACTCTTGACAATTTTTGTAATCGTATTATTTGCTTGTCTGATGAACCTGGATGTTTTTTCTTTCCTCCCCACCAGAATCCAAACTTCTTGAGAGCAGGGCCCAGCACATAGCAGGTGCTCAGCAAATGAACGAATGAATGAATTAATTAATTAATGTGCAGATGGATGGAGGGAGAGGCGGGTAAATAGGCTACACCTGTTCTGTTCAAAGGGGTATGGCTTTGAACCCTGGCCCTTCTGCCCCCACACCATGGCCAGCAGCACATCATTTAACCTCCTGGCCCCCTGCTTCTGGATGGTAGGATAACTGGATCTGACATGGCCCATGGTGGACGGTTGAGCTGATTCCCTGTCTTTCCCACTGGGCTGCGCGTCCCCTGTCCTGTAGGTCTTGCCCAGACGCCATCACCTCACAGTGTCTAGCCCACCATAGCTGCCCAGCAAGGATTTTGCTGAAAGGATGCCCGTCCTGGGGCTGAGGTCCCAGCAACAGCGGCCCTGCCCATCCAGCTCTCTCTCTCCCTCTCCCCAGCACCTTCTCCCTCATCACTGCAGCTTCCATTTTGCCCTTACTCTCTGCAAAACAGCTGCAAGCCTGGGTCTCTTGTGCCTGGGGCCCAGAGCCCAGGGGAATGGCTGCTCCATGTGCCCTGAGAAGCCAGAAGGTGGGTGGCCAGGTCTAGGGTGTGGCCTGGAGGAACCCGAGCTGCTGGAGGCTGCCACGTGCTCACTGCTAGTGACTGGGAAATGTGTGTGAGCAGGGGCCCTTTCTTTATGGTAACGTGACCTCGGTGTGATGGTGGTCCCTGGAGAACTCCACTGTGCTTCTCAGCGGGCCCCCAGGAGGGACAGGGCCCTGTGCTCTCCTTCCAGAGTGAGGCTTGTCCACTTACGTTATGGTGCTAGGAACTGCCTGGAACGGGGGATGTAGGGTCAGGAAGGGGGCTGTGGGGAGGGAGTGTGAGGCCCTGAACAGGACTGCTCTGCTGTGCTGCTCACATCCTGGTAACTCCATGCCTCCGTTTTCTCTCCTGTCAAATGGGTGGCAAAGCCACACCCTTTTGAATAGAATACCTGCCCGGTCTTCACCTGGTGTGGAACCCAGCAGGTGTAGCCCTTTCCCAGAAGAATAAAGCAAGAACAGTTTTACTCTTAGCTGATCACAGTCACCAAGTCCAAAGGCTGGGATCCACGTGCTGGGATGTCTCCTGTCACGCCCACCCAAAAGGGAGCCTCTTGTACTGCAGTGTAGAGGGGTCTTGATGCTCTCACTCTCTCTACCCATCAGTCTTTTCCACCCTCTGCCTCCCTGGGGACACAAGGCTCTGGGGCTCAGAGGGTAACCAGGGGCTCCACCCCGAGGCTGGGGGAAGCGGTTTCTCCCTGCGTGTCCCTGGAGGGGCCCTGGATCTCCACTTCTCCCTGGCGGAGTAGCTTCAACCCAAACCCTGACTCTCATGACTAGAGACGCCATTCACGTCATCTCTCTGAAGTACCATCTGTGTCACCAGGTCTCTCTCTATGGACCGGGATGCTGATGGGGTGAGGCTGTGGATCTGCAGAGACAGGATGCACAGGTCTGTGGATGAATTCCTGATCGTGGATATGGACAGGGAGAAGCAAGGAGATCGTAGAGGTTTCTGGATGGAGCTAGTGGAGGGGTGGCAGTGGGATTTACTGAGATGGGGAAGACGGGAGTTGAGTTGCCTGGGAAAGGATTGGACACCAGCTTGGACACGATCTGCTTGACATGTCTGGGAGACCCCAAAGGGAGATGTCAAGTGGATGGCCGGATATGTGGGTCCAGAGTTTGGAGGAGAGGTCATGGCTGAAGAGACAAATTTGGAAGTCATTGGCATAAGGATATTTCAATCCATGGGAACCGATGAGGTCACCCAGGGAGAAGAAGGGTTGAAAGAGAAAAAAACCAAGGAACCCTCAAATCCCATGGGACCAGAAGCCCCAGGCGATCAGGGATCATAATGTTTCACGCATCGCTGCACTCCAGCCCCAGAGGAGCGGCCCCCTCAACAGGCACCCACCAAATCCTTGCTGACTGCAGGAGCGATGATGTCTGGGGGACTCCAGGGGACCAGCAAGTGGGGCAGCAGGAAAAGCGGGCAGTGGAGAACTGGAGATGCTGGGAGAAGAGAGTACTAGGAGGACGGAGTGGCCTCCTGCAGGGGAGGGGAGCATGGGACTTAGGATGAGGGCTGGGGTGGCTGGGGGGGACAGTCTCTGATGGAACCACCTGCATAGGTTTGTGGGCTAAGGCCAGGAAGTCCTTGGGGAGGGGGGAGGGGCAGGGTATGATCACAAGGGGGAAGCAGCAGAATGAGACCTGAGACGGGGCAGATATTTGACACACTGGGAGACTGAGGCCTGGGGAGGGGACATGGCTGCCCAGGCCACACTGCCAGTGACAGTAGCTGAGACTGGTACCTGGGCAGCTGAGGCCAAAGTGCAGAGGCTCAACCTCCGCAGGACATCTGCAGAGCCGTGAGGATCTGCCGTGACTTTCAGGAGTTTTCTTTCTTTTTCTCTATTTGTGGAATTAAAATTAAATGCTGAAATCAGCTAGGGAAGCTGGAGCGCTGGTCCCAACCCCGACAGGACCCACGCCTCCCCATGCCCAGCCCCACCCCGGCCCAGGCAGGCCACTCTGGATTTCCAGGGCCCGACCCTTCCCTGCTCTGGCTGGCTCCGACTTCCAGGCCCCAGGCCCTGGGGAGGGAGGGCTCCGGACTGAATTCCTAAGGCCGGATGGTGCAGGGTGGGAAGACCCACCTCCTGGGAGGTTGCTGGTTCATGAATTCGAAGGATCCTCCTTTGAATTTTCAAGAGGTGACACCTGAGACCTGCGAGAAAAAGAGCAAAGCTGCCGCTGCCTGGGAAACCCAAGGCCAGACAAAGGCAAAGGCAGGAGGCTGGTCAGGGCCCAGGAGTGGGGCGAAGCTGGGGGGCTTCAGGAAGAGTGGGCAGGCCAGGCCCACGTGCTCTCAGCTATCCTGGAGGCCCAAACTCATGGGCCCCCAGGGCCCAAATGCACCCTTCACAGCACTCCCTAGAGAAAGGGGCAGGAAGGAAGGGGCAGGCCCTACTCCAAAAGTCGGGACCTAGAGCCTGCTGGTTCCCTCCAGGTTCAGTGCAGGGCTCCCAGCATTGAACTGAGGAGGGGACCACACCTCATCCAGGGGAACGGATGAGGTCACCCAGGGAGAAGAAGGGTAGAGAGAAAAGAGAAGAAACCAAGGAACCCCCAAATCCCAAGGACCGGTGCTGGGAGCCCCACATTGAACTTGCTGGGGAGGCTTACAAGTAGGTGCCATAGAAGACCAGAGACCTACCCAGGCAGGGGTCTGCATCCTGTGGCCATGCCCTCGCCTGGGACCTCAAGGGGGATGTGGGCATCGGACTACCCCAGGCACTTGGACTGCTGCTGTGTGACCATGGGAGGCTCACAGCCCTCTCTGAGCCTGGGCATCCAGGAGCAAAGTCCCTTGGAGTGAGTGCTCGGCACCTAGCGAGGACACGCTTCCTTAATGAGTTGCCCATATCCTTACCCTGGGCCAGATGTTAGGAATTTGAGCTGCCGGCACAGGTCAGGGGCCAGCTCGGGGCAGGCACGGGGTGGGAGGGTCCACCCAGGAGCAAACTGCATTCTTGTTGGGTTTTTTTTTTTTTTAACGGTCTGCCCTCTTGTCCTTCCCCTTTTGTGTTTGTCCCTTTCTTCTTCTGCCACCCTCTTCTGAGGCTTTTGGGATCTTCAAATTAGTTGAATGCTGGGACGACAACGGGTTTGGAAACACACAAGTCAACTCTAATCTGATCCTCCACATTTGGAGGAAGAGACAAGACTTTTGTCCCCCCGGGGCAGTGCCTCCGCCACCGCCACCGCAGTGACGTTTCAGAAGTCTTCCAACAGCTCAGATTCTCTGGCAGTCCCTCTTTGCATAATCCACCGGAATCTGCCAGACAAAAGCCACTTGGGAGTGAATTTGGGATATAGGCAACATGGAGGAAGCTGTTCTGTTGAGACAGATGTTCTCAGGATATCCACAGCCTCAGACCACACCGAGAAGAGCAGGAGCTCATGTTTGGGCTCTGAACCCAAACCAGCAGCGACTTGAACCAGAACGCGGGGCTGGGATTCTCCCAGGTGTGGGCTTGTGTGGGCTTCTGGGCAGCCCCATCTCAACAGAGTGTTGGGAAACCGAGCTAGGTCCGTCTCGCCTGTGGGATGGCAGGGGTGCTTCTGCTCCGGCAAGGTGTGGCGGCCGCTGACCACTCGGCCCGGAGTTCTGGCTGCCCATGGGGCAGAGTGTCCAAGCATGACCCAAGGGGTCTTCCCAGCCTGGGGCCACTGACGGGCAGGTGACACAGATACCTCGCCTGGCTTGGTGCACCTACAAATTGTATCCTGGATTTGTTAGCCATTCAGCAACGGTCCGCTAAATGATGAGTACAAGCCAGCACCCTAGGAATTGCAGGTGTAACAGCAAATGGGATAAAGACGCCGCCCTAACAGGGCTCACTGTGGAAGAGATGGGAAATCCAGACCCACAGCTAAGGGCAGGGCCAGAGGGTGCTGAGTGCTGGACGAAGTGAGACGAGGGAAGCGGGTGTGGACTGAATTGCAACCCCCCTCCAACAAGATGTTTATGTTGAAGTCTTAACCCCCAGGACCCCGGAACATTTCCTGATTTGGAGATAGGGCCTTTACAGTGGTCACCAAGTTCTGAGGAGGCCATTAGGGTGGGCCCTAATCCAATATGACCGCAGTCCTACTAAAAGAGGAAGTTCAGGCACAGAGGCTGCGTGGGAGGGAAGCTGATGTGGAGAGGCATGGGCCACCTGCAAGCCAAGGAGAGAAACCTGGGCCAGTTCCTTCCCCGCAGCCTCAGAAGGAGCCTGCCCTGCTGACACCTTGATCTTGGACTTTCATTTCTATCAGTTAATCTGCCTGGTCTGCGGATCTTTTGGCCTAGCATATGGGGCTTGTACTCCACACGTCTCCCAGGGCTCTGCAGGCCAGCACCGGGGACCCCACCCATGTTATGCTCCACTTTCCAGGGAGGGAAACTGAGGCTCACAGAGGTGAAGTCACCCTGACAAGCCCCACAGACCATGGCCCAGGCTTGCTAGACTCTAGGGACAGAGCCCTTCTTCCCCTCAATGAGGCCACTGACCTCGCCAGGTGAACGGTGTTGGTGCAGCAGGGCATGAACTAGCTCACGTGCCTGGCCCACTGGCCAGACCACAGCATGGCTCTAGCTGCCCCATCCCTGGCTGCATTGCTCACAGCCGACAGGGGCAGACAGGTGTAGACACAGCCGCCCAGCCCTGCAGCCCGGCATCCCAGGAATGTGGTCAGCCACCCACACCACTGCCCCCACCCCAGCCAGGCGTGCTGTGTCAGCCCTGGGCCCTCCTGCCCTTCCCTCCAAGCCCCCCAGGTCGCCCAACTCCCAGGGCGGCTGCATTCACTATTCATCCCCCAGGGGAAGAAAGGCCAGGACCAGGGGCTGGCCCTGGGCCTGCACCAACCAGGGGTCCTGCTCTAAGGGCCTGACAGCTGCTGCTTTGCCCTTAGAGGAAAGGAGACTTTTAGAGAGACAGGAGGAAAGAGAGAGCAAGAGAGAGTGAGAGAGAGGGACTGAGAGAGAGAGAGAGAGAGAGAGACAGGGAGAGAGGGAGAGAGAGAGAGACAGAGAGAAAGGGAGAGAGAGACAGAGAGCGAGAGAGAGACAGAGACAGAGAGACAGAGAGAAAGGGAGAGAGAGAGACAGAGAGGCAGAGACAGAGAACACTCCAACCCAAATTATCCTGTTCCAGTTTTGAGCACAGCTTGGAGGTGTCCCCCTGCTAGGGGAGGGGTTCCA
This sequence comes from Pan troglodytes, assembly GCF_028858775.2. Taxonomy (NCBI): domain Eukaryota; kingdom Metazoa; phylum Chordata; class Mammalia; order Primates; family Hominidae; genus Pan; species Pan troglodytes. The sequence continues at coordinate 71,493,613 of NC_072407.2, forward strand.
GACTCCAATGTGTCTCTTTAGTGAAGAATGCCCTGAAAGCCTTCTAGAGAATTGTGGGTGCTTCTCCCACCCACCCCATCTTGTTGGGAGCCTTGCTGATTGAATACCTGGCTCCCCTGAATACGTCTCGGGACACTGCAAGTCAGAGGGCGGGCACAAGTGCCGGCACCAGGCTTCACCGCCACAGTGACCCTCAGGGTGGGTCTGGGGGGCAGAAAGGTCACGCCCTTCCTTTGAAGACAAGGGGCCAACGGGGGTGGGGAGGGGTCTTCCCTCTGAACACCTCCTCCTCCCCTCTCTTGCTGCACTGGGGCCCCAGCGGCTGCCTTTCCTCATACAAACCAGGTTGTACAGCCTGATCCACTAGGGAGAGCCTGGCGTGGGGGCGGGTGAGTCCTGACTGCAGGGGAGACGTGCAAGCGAGGAAGGGTGGTCCTGAGGAAGGGTGGTCCGCAGGGAGACTTCAGCCTCCAGAGACAGGTGGCCGCAGCTCCCCTAAGTCGCATCCCATCCCCTAGTCCAAAGCGCAGTGTCTGGTCACAGTGAGGCCCCAAAAAGGCTGGGCCTGTGTGGACACACTTCTTGCTTATTGCTTCCACTAACCCCACAAAGAAGACAGCTCCATTTCACAGATGAGGAACCTGAGTCGTGAGAGGTTAAAAGACTAGGGTGAGGGCACGGGATTGCAGTGGGCAAAGCCAGGCTCCTTCCACGGTGCACCCTGGCACTCACTCAGAGGAGGCTCTGAATACAAAACCAGGATTGCACTGAGATAGCCCTGCTGTTTCCGCGTGGACGTGGAATGAAGTCAGCCCTGGCGATGCCAGAGAGAGACAGGCGGAGAGACGATCAGAGCCTCCCGGCTCCTAGTGGCTCAGGTGTGGCCCGGTGTGAAAACCTCAACCGTCCCAGAATTGAGGTGCTGAAGGCTCCTCTTGTTCCCTGATCAGCCAGACATTGGCTCCGGGACCAAGGCGGGGCCCACGTAGGGTCTGGTTGGTGGGGTGGGCCTGCCCATGGCCCTGACAGCCCCCGTTGTCCTAGGCAGGGAGTGGGGGACAGGTATTCAGGGCCTGGAGAGGTATTCCCAGGACAGGCGGGCTGTGGGGTGTGTGGGCGCTCCCGGGAGGTCCTGGCAGCCGCCAAGTGCAAACCCAGGCCTGCAGACAAAGGAGAGGGTACAGACGCAGTCAGCCCCCAGACCCACCGCCAGCGCCCGGGTGCACTGGGCCCTGCGTCTAAGGAAGCCCCTTACCCCTTGGGTTTGCCTCTTTTCTTTGGAAACACAGCAAGACAGACCAGCCTGATTTCCTGCTGCACTCTGTACAGACGTCCCCACAAGCCCCCAGGGTCCTCCCAGGGACCACCCCAAGGCTCCATCTCCCCCTCCACCCCTTGCAAGGCACATATTTACACCCCATCCCAGGACGACCTCTGCATCCCTGAACCTAGTGGGAATCCATTAGCCCACCTTTGTCCTGCAGGGAACTCTCTCACTCCCAGCCCTAGAGCCCCTGCTGGCTCCTGCTGTCTGCAGAACAAAGCCCTGAGACCTCCCACACCTGGCCCTCCCAGCCTCATCCTGAGGCACTCAGCCCTCCACCCCCAAGGCCTCCAGCACACTTGTCATCTTTCCCCTGGAGGCCCCACACCCTGCCAAGGTCCTGCACCTCCCTGCATCTGAGCTTCCCACGTGGACTCCCCTTTCTCCCAGCAATGACTCCCCTTAAGACCCAAATTAGCACCCCCTCCTCCAGGAAGTCTTCCAGTTGTCCTGGTGGTGGCTTCTGCCTGTCCCTCCTACTTAGAGCCCTGGAGTGGCTGAATGCTGCACCCATTCGCCCCGCAACACCAAACAGTACGGCCAGGGAAACCCGTGAGTGTGACCTTATTTGCAAAAGGAATCCTTGCGCATGCAGGGAAGGCAAAAGATCTTGAGATGAGATCATCCTGGACTAGGGTGGGCCCTAAATCCAATAACAAGTGTCCTTATAAGAAGAAGAAAGGACAAAGAGAGACCGGGGAGAGGATCTGCTGCGTCAAGCTGGCTTTAAGGCCGAGCAAGGAGCCAATGACCTTGGGTGGACCTTGGCCACACCTTGGCTGTTGACCCCAGCCCAGGCCCACTGCTCCCACCTCTTGCTTTCCTCAGAGAGGCCCATGAAGAGCAAGGCCACATGATGATGGAGGCAGAGGGTGAAGCGATGAGGCCACAAACCAGGGAATGCCAAGGGCGGCTGAAGCCACCAGAAGAGCCAGGAGAGGAACCAGGGATGGGTTCTTTGCCTTACAGCCCTCAGAGGCACCAACCCCGCTGACACCTGGATCTCCACTCCTAGCCTCCAGAACTGTGCAAGAGTACGTTTCTGCCTCTTTCTGTAGGAAACCACCCAGGGTATGGTGATTTGTATGGCAGCCCCCGACACTCTGGCAAGCTCTATCCCAGCGTCCCCTCCTCCCATCAGCTGTGACCTCATGTTCCTCTCCTGGACTCTGTTGGATTCATGGCAAGAATATCTCAATAAACGCATGTTAAAGGAATGATCTGTCAGGGGTGCTTCACCACCTCATGCTTCCATCTGAAGACTCAGCTCCTCCCAAGGGCTTATCTGGATGGTTCATCCAACTTCTTGCAAGCATAATAAGAGCAGGAAGCCAGGTGCGTAAGAATGATGTACTGATCAGGATTCCGGTTAGGCTATTATAGCAAAGACTGCAAAATACAGTAGCAGAAGCCTGGCTGTTGATTTCTTTTTCCCACAGGAGCCCACATAGTCAATCCAGGACAAATATGGCAGCATGGGCTGGGCATGGTGGCTCACGCCTGTAATCCCGGCACTTTGGGCGGCTGAGGCAGGTGAATTACCTGAGGTCAGGAGTTCCAGGCCAGCCTGCCAACATGGTGAAACCTTATCTCTACTAAAAATACAAAAAATTAGCCGAGCGTGGGGGCAGACACCTGTAATCCCAGCTACTTGGGAGGCTGAGGCAGGAGAATCGCTTGAACCTGGGAGGCGGAGGTTGCAGTGAGCTGAGTTCGCGCCATTGCACTCTAGCCTGGGCAACAAGAGCGAAACTCCATCTCCAAAACAACAACGACAAAAACCAAACAAACAAAAAACAAAAAACAAATATGGCAGCATGATACTGGTCACCCAGGCTCTGTCACACCTGAGGGTTGCCCTGTCTACGAGGGCCAAATTGACTCATGCCTCATTTATACCCCAGCCTGTGGAAGGCGGAGAAGAAGGGAAAAGCTCATTGGTCAGAGGCAGGATGTGGCCACTGCACATGACTCCTTCACTCACAGATCTATCATGTTGCCCAGCACCATGGAGGATGGCTCACAGTCCATTCAGCCAGGGTATGGCATGGCCGGACCTAGCCACAAGAAGGCTGGGAAATGAAGCTTTCGCCAGGCACCCACCACCCAGCTCAATCTGCTCTCTGTAGAGCAGTTCTCAAAGTGTGGTTTCAGGAGGTCTGAGAGGTTGCAGTTAATTTCATGAAGACACTGAGGCATGAATTGTCTTTTTTCCTTTCATTCTCTCATGACTGTGCAGTGGAGTTTCCCAGAGGCCATAGGACCCATGATGACACTGTCACTCTGAGAGCTAACAGAATGTATGCTTGCAGAATCATGCATTTTACAAATTTCTATGTTTTCATTTCTAACTCAGTAAATATCAGTAGATAAAACCCATATCAACAAAATCTCTCTGGGGTCCTCGATAACTTTTAAGAGGCAAATGGGTCCCAAGACCAGAAATTTTACAAACTGCTGAACTAGAAGGTTAAAAACAGATACTGGGCATTAGGCTGGCAGAAATAGATGCTACAGGCTGGGCAAGGTGGCTCATGCCTGTAATCCCAGAACTCCAGGAGGCCGAGGTGGGTGGATCAACTGAGGTCAGGAGTTTGAGACCAGCCCGGCCAACATGTTGAAACCCCGTCTCTACTAAAAATACAAAAATTAGCTGGGTGTGGTGGCGCATGCCTGTAATCCCAGTTACTCAGGAGGCTGAGGTAGGAGAATCGCTTGAACCCAGGAGGTGGAGGTTGCAGTGAATGGAGATCACACCACTGCACTCCAGCCTGGGCGACAGAGTGAGACTCCATCTCAAGGCAGGCGGATCACCTGAGGTTAGGAGTTTGAGACCAGCCTGACCAACATGGAGAAACCCCGTCTCTACTAAAAATACAAAATTAGCCAGATGTGATGGCGCAAGCCTTTAATCCCAGCTACTTGGGAGGCTGAGGCAGGAGAATCACTTGAGCCTGGGAGGCGGAGGTTGCGGTGAGCTGAGATCACACCACTGCACTCCAGCCTGGGTAACAAGAGTGAAACTCCATCTCAAACAAAGAAAAAAAAATAGATGCTACAACTGGAAATCTACATGAATACTGCTGCATACTCATGGCTTCACGAATCTACCTGGGAGACCAGAGTCTGGCTCATAGAAATTTCGGAGCAGGTACATTTCTCACCGGTTCTGATCCTAACCACTGCAGCAATGAGTCAGTGCCTGCCCCAGTGTTTAGTGATCTGCCCGCATTTTTTTGCTGAAGCCTCCTCACACCAGTCCCTGTGAGCATGCAGCACCTGGGTGTGCCCTTCCCCTATGGCATCAGGCAGAGATAGGGTCCAGTCCTGGTCTCGCCACTCCCAAATTGTGGGACCCTTCGCAGATTACTCTGAACCTCAGTTTTCTCATCTTTAAAATGGGGCTTGTCAAGGGGTCACAGGAAGCTGTTTGCACAGTTCTAATTTGGAAGTTCCATAAAAGGTCACCCCAGCCATGCTCAGGGTAGGTGTGTTGGCAGAGAAGTCCCTGCCGGGGAAGAGTCAAGCTTCTGAAACACTCCGGAATCTCACTCTGCATCTCACCAGCCTTCCATGACTCCCCAGGCTTGGGACACCTCCTCACTTTGGCATTCGAGGCCTTCCTCATCCTGGCCTCAACCCACCTTGCAAAAGCACTTTCTAGACAGCTTTGAATTCTGGCTTCTGCTGAGTCTAATTTTCCCGAGTAGGGGGTCTTCCCCTGAAGAGCAGGCCCATTCTGTCAGCCACACAATCACTTCATCTGGGGAGGTGAGGCCGGAAGCTGGCCCATTAACCACGCTCTCCCCAATGAGCATTTGTAAACACATGCCTTCTTTATAACATCAGCAAACAGAACATGTTTTCCTACTTAACAGGAAATGCAGCGGAATGGCTGGGTTCCCCGACAGGGGCCCCAGCCGCTTCATGCACGTGGCATATGAAGCTAGGACAAGGCCAGTGACCAAGAGGGGTGGCCAAGGCCCTCTGGTTTGCAGGCGAAGTTCCTAGCAGTTTGCACGTGTCCGCCCCCCCAGCACTGGCCAGGAAGGGGCCCCACCTCCTCCCACGGCCCTGTCTTTGTCCCCAGCAGGGCTGCCTGCTTACACGGGAAGGCTGCCGTTCTTTCCCTGGAACTGGAATCAGCCCGGGCTATAGGCAAAGAAATTCATTTCTAACTATGCAAGCCCTTTCACTGTCACAAGACCTTGAATGTCAACCTTGGAAGCCCAAGGGCTATTGTCAGGAGCTCCAGCCAAGCCTCAGATTGACACAATTGCACCAGAACCCTGAACAGTCTGGGGGAAACAAAAAATCCCCTGCTCCTCCTCCCTCGGGGGAGGGGGCCCCCGCAAGGTAGGCGGTGGCTGCAGGCAGCTGAGGCTGCGCCATTCATGGCTGCAGGACCGAGGCCCCACGCGGAGCGGAGACCAGGCGGCCACAGCCGCTGATTGGGCGTCGCGGCAGGGGGCTCAGCCAATCGGCTGTCTGGGAAGCGGGGCCATTCATGAAAGCGCAGCTGAGAGGAAGCGCGGGGGCGGGGAGCCCGGGTTATCACCGCGCCCCGCCAGCCCCATCACGGCCGCCGTGCCTTCTTCTGCCGGGCCATGCTGCGGCTCGAGCGGCGCTGGCTCCTCGCAGGGAAGACCCCGGCCAGAGGCTGCGGAAGAGGCCAGGCTTTCTGGAAGCACCTCCCAGGCAGGGCCTGGCAGCCGAACGCCGCTTGCTTCGGTCAACTGTGGCCATGAAGTCATTTTTTTCCCCTGCTGATTGAAATCATCTGTTTTCAGTTCCCTGACAAATTCATTGAGTTCCCTCTGAGGCTGGGGCCCCTCGGCTGCTGAGTCTCAGTCTGTAGCTGCGGCCCAGACCCACACAATTTCATCTTCTTGGATTTACATGGTCTCCGGTTTCCAGAGCCCCAGTGAAAGACGCATTTGTGTGGGAGATGTGGGGTTGGGTTTAGCAGCCCTGGTCCTGGGGAGAATGCTTCTAAGATGGCTATCTGCTGGGCTCTGGGCCCCAAACCCTGGCCCTCGGGTCTGTAAGGTTCCTGGGGCCCCAGATGACGGCATGGCCAAGAACGGCGCAGAATCCTCCACATCAGCTCTCTGAAAAGGGAAATGGCCCAGTGGAATGCTGGCCTCTCCCTGCAGGATGAGCATTCATTTCCTCTTGGGATCTAGCAAGTAGCTTAAAAATACACTCATGCAAAGGGCCCACATAGAGCTATACTTGTGGGGAGGGGAGGGGTCTGCTTTTGCACGTACCTCAGGGAGGTGTGGGGTGGCAGCCTGCTGACAAGGGCCCCGACCCCACCGCCTTGCCTGTGTCCTCCTCTGTAAAATGGGCGTAGGAGCGCCTAGCCCTTGGTCATGCACGCGCCCAGGAAAATCACAAACGCAGGGGCCCAGCACAGTGCCTGATATGCGGCGAGAGTTTAGTCACCGACGTCGGTTGTTGGTGGTGACATGAGCAGTGACATAGAGGAAAAAAGCGATGCTCAATTCCATTTCCGGGCGCGACACAGCTCCGGCAGGGGGCGCTGGGCTCTGGAGCCCTGGGGACCCCTGCTTCTCACACCACCATCACCCCCAGCCACATACCTGAGCCACTGGGAGCATGAGCACCAGGGAACTTTTTCTCAATGGAAAGATTTCTTCATAGCAAGTGTTTCGCAAGCCTCTCTGAGGCTGTCAGTAATGAGTCCTTACTTCTTGACTTCCAAGTGTGTTACATAAGCCTAAGAGGTTGGTCAAAACACACACACACACACACGCACGCACACACATACACACACACAAATGTGGCTGGAGAGAGTGGACGGGCAGGCTCTGCAGCTGTTCAAACTTTCTCGGCCACCTTCCCAGGCCATGAGGACTCCCCACTAATGGGCCTGTCGGAACCGTGCTGGGGAATGTGAGGTATGAGATCCGGGAGAGGAGAGCCCAGTAAGCCAGGGCTGCAGGGGAGACAGAGGGCGGGGCCCGGACACGGGCTTTTCCCAGTGGCCAGCACCCCTCCCGCAGGACCTCGGGTTCCACCCCAGCAGCCTCTGTTTGGTGGGGGGTGGAGAAGGGTGCCCCTGCCTGTGGGCCCCTCACATTGGCTCTGCAGCACCCACGCTGGAAGAGGGTGCACACAGAGGGATGGGGACACCAAGGCCTGGGGTTGGACAAAATTGTTGCCCGCCACAGCTGGTCCCTCCACAGGCCACGTAAGCCAGGGAGTTGGGGGCTGCCCGGCACAAATAGAGGAAGCAGACAGAGGAGCTGGGCGGCCTGGGGCAGCCGGATCCTACCACTCCTCATTTCTGCTCTGGGCTGGACCGGCTTCCCTTTTCTTCTGTTGTTTTAAACGGTTGGTGTTGGGATAGAAAGGCCCATGGGTCTCCTTCTGCCTCTGCGTCCTGGCTTCCACAATGCAGACAAAACTTAAAAATTCTCAGGGGCTTCTCATTTTAGCGTGGGTGGCAGAGGCCTGGAGAAGCCCGAGGTCACTTCAGACCGGCCACCTCCTTGGACCTTCCCTTCCTGACATATAAAATGATGACTGTAATGGAGGCTCTGCACTCAGCCCTTGGAAACAGGCCAGAAGCGCTTTGCTACAATACTAATATAGCGCGCGTTTTGCTCATGAGACGGCACTCAGAAGTTCTCGGCATGATTAGAAAGTGTATCGGTCAGAATGCGCTAGGCCATGCTATGGCAACAAACAGGCCCCCAGATCTCAGTGGCTGCCAGCAGGGTCAGCAAATGGTTTCTGTAAAGAGTGACATGCACTTTTGTTGTTGCTATTGTTTTTGGAGACACAGTCTCACTCTGTTGCCCAGGCTGGAGTGCAGTGGCGCGATCTCGGTTCACTGCAACATCCACCTCCCAGGTTCAAGCAATTCTCCTGCCTCAGCCTCCCGAGTAGCTGGGATTACAGGTGCCCACCACCATATCCAGCTAATTTTTGTATTTTTAGTAGAGACAGGGTTTTGCCACGTTGGCCAGGCTGGTCTCCATCTCCTGACCTCAAGTGATCCACCCGCCTCAGCCTCCCAAAGTGCTGACATTACAGTTGTGAGCCACCATGCCCAGCTACTTTTAATATATATTTTAGGCTTTGCAGGCCATTCAGTCTCTGTCGCAACTCCTCAACTCTGCTATTGTAACACAAAAGCGTGGCAGACAGCACACCAATGAGTGGGCTGCATTCCTATAAAATGATATTGAGAAATTGCCCACAGGCTGGCATCTGCTGACTGCCAGCTTCAGATAACCAACGTTTGTTTTCTTCTTGTGCCACACATGCAAGGAGTGAGGGCCCGCTCCAGACATGCTCCAGGGACCCAGGCTGATGGAGAATCGAGTCCCACCCAGACCTCCATCATCATGGAGGCCAGATGGAAGTGCTGGTTCTTAAAACTTCTGCTCACAAGTGACTGAGACCTCTTCCACTCACATTTCACTGGTCAATCAAGTCATGCCACCACACCTGATTTCAACGGGGATGAGAAGAACAATTCTATTTGCTCAGAAAGCAGAGATCTGGAAATATTCGTAAACAGTCTTTAGTCTTCAACCATCCAAGCTAGAAGACCTGGTTTCTGGGCCCCTCCTTTGCCACCAACTGACTTCGTGTCCCCCCGGCAGGCCTCCTCCCTTCTCTGGCCTGTAGATCCCCACCTGCAAAAAGGTGTGGAGCATGTTCCCCAGGTTTTTCTGGGCCTGAGAACAGCACCACTATCATGGCCTCTGCTTTTCCTAATGGGGGACAATGAATTTATTTCCACTGCTCTTCCGTGGAACAAGGACAGGATGACATTCAGGCCAGAGCACGACTCAGCCTTTGGGGAGTCTCCCAAATACCCCAAGTTTTGAACCTCCACATTCTTTTTTTTTTCTGAGATGGAGTCTCGCTCTGTCACCCAGGCTAGAGTGCAGTGGCGTGATCTCGGCTTACTGCACCTCCGCCTCACAGATTCAACGATTCTCCTGTCTCAGCCTCCCTAGTAGCTGGGATTACAGGTGTGCGCCACCACGCTCAGCTAATTTTTGTATTTTTAGTAAAGACGGGGTTTCACCATGTTAGCCAGGCTGGTCTCAAACTCCTGACCTTAGGTGATCCAACCACCTCGGCCTCCCAAAGTGTTAGGATTACAGGCGTGAGCCACCACGCCTGGCCTGAAGCTCCACATTCAACTGTTACTCTGGGAATGGTGTGTGGGCACAGCTGCTGCTCCTGCCAGCCAGGCATGAGTTTCCAAAGCTGGACCCAGGCTTGGTTCTGGTTGGGGCTGGGTGGAACTCCTGGGAGGGGAGGAGAGAAGGGAAGTTGGTTAATGATGAGGGATAAAGTGGGCAGGAGAAAATGGGCTGATAGTACGGCTCATCCAGCTACTCGTCCAGGCCCCCTCAGACCATCAGGAGGGGGTCAGCGACAGAGTTCCAGTGGGCTTGGAGTCCTGTCCTCCTTGCTGTTCTTGGAATTGCTTGGATATTTCATGGCCTCAGGGCCTTTCAGGGTCTGTGGCTTCCCACAGACCCTGTCCACATGCCCCTCTCCCTCACCTCCTTCAAATCTCAATCAACTGTCAAGGCCTTCCCCAACCACTCTCTCTAAAACAGCAATCCCTCCCCTCAGCTCTGGGGGCTCCCTGTGTCCCCACTGCCTGGGATTGTCCCCACAGCTGTGATCTCCTTCTAAATGACTTTGGAGTTTTATTCATTTTGACTATGAGGTTTCCACTCTCCAGAAGCTGAGCTGCATCAGGACAGGAGCTTTCGCCTATTTTGTTCTCTGCATCACCCCTGCACCTGGATGAGAGCCTGGTGGGTAGTAGGTCCTCTGTGCATGGTTGCCAATTGAATGAATTTATTTTGCTGAGGCCAGGGAGCCACAAGCTACCTCTGAGTCAGCTGTTAAGGAGGAAATATAAACAAACTCCAGGCCCAGCCATGCCAGCCATGCCAGCCGTGCCTGACAAGCACTGTGGCTGCACGGAGCCTGCTCAGGTATGCAAAGGCTCACACGACAGCGCAAAGCCTCCTTGCAGCTCACCTGGCCATCTGGGGCACAGCAACACTCAGGCAACAGAAGGCACCTCAGCTGATGGCTGAATGCAGTGGCTCATGCCTGTAATCCCAGCACTTTCGGAGGCAGGAGGATCACTTGAGACCAGGAGTTTAAGACCAGCCTGGGCAACATAATGAGACCCCCACCATCTCTATTATTTTTAAAAATAGAAGGCACCCCAGCTTAGGTCTAGAGAGGCTCCCCCTCCTTAGCCTCCCACGGAGCATCATCTGCAGTTTTGCAAAACCGTCCTGTGTTCTCTGTGCCCTGCGGAAATGGCCAAACAGCTCCTCAGTGCCCCAAGAGATAGAATCATGAAAAAAGCAGCTCGTAGTTCAAAATGGAAGAACACGATAAAAGCAAGGCCCCTCCATGGGTGTGAAGAGATTTCTCTTTTACAGAGGAAATTTGGGTGGGGGAGGCAGGACTTCTGCTGGATCCACAGAGGCTCTTCCATTAGCAAAAGGGCAATCATTGTGAGTGAAAAGTGAAAATTCTAAACTTAGAACCAGAAGGTGGGGAAGTGAAGAAAGTTCTTCCTTATCTTCCCCCAACCCTTGTGGTTTTCACCCCCATCTCAGCCCATGTCTTTTGCCCCTGACTTCCCAGGTGTGGGAGTAGACTGAAGAAGTGGAATGTGTGGGAGGCTAGAGAGTAGGGAGAATGTGGGTCTGCGTCTTTTTTGGAAGGATTGCAGCCAAAAATGCAGCGTTATACAGCAGCCAGCATGCACTCAGGTGTGGGGGCCAATGCCGGCCACACCTTTCCAGAAGGTTCTGTTGGGCCCCTAGGGGACCAGGCAGCATGGGGACTGCAGCGGAGCCCGGGAGGACAGGGGCTGGGCAAGCTCTGTTACCCATTTGTTGGGCTCTGAGAGGCTTGGGCCACACCTCTGAGCCCCGTGTCACTATAGACATTGAGAAGTGGACTGTCGCTAGCCCAAACTCAGCTCTGTGGCTCTTGGAAAGGACAGGGCCTGTCACGTGATACTCCTGGCCCAGCACAAAGCTCCCAATACAATGGACCATGCTGTGTATCCACAGGTGGCAGCGGAGGCACTGCGCTGAAGTCTGGGCAAATGCATGGCCGATCCCAGGTTATTACCATATCGGATCGTGTGGTCTCTGCTCCAGGCTGGCTCGGTTCAGGGTTGGCTGAGTTTCTGCACCTCCCCCAACCCCGGCCCAACTACCCCCAACCCTGCATGCTAATGGAGGCGGAATTAGGCAGAATTCTGCACGCCTCCAAGTCAGGCGTTTCCGATGACTCTTCCTGTGGGAGTCAGAGGGCAGAATGGGATGGGGTCAGCTGAGCCCTACATCTGAAGCCTTGCCTCTAAAAATAGCCCTTTCTTCCTGTGTCCAGGGCTCTGCCATGGGCCCTGCAGGAAAACGTCTGTTTCCAAGGCGGACGGAGCATCTGGAAGCTCCGAGCAGCCACGCGCTTATGCTCAGGCCACAGCCAAGTGTCACCGGGGCCCTGGGGGCACCATCTGGCCTTCACTTCCTCGAGGCTCCTGTCCCCTTCACTGAATAAATCCTGCATGTTTGGAGCCTGGGTCACAGCAGATCCAGCGGGTGTGTTGGGTGCAGCAGGTGTGCATCCCAGGGGGTGCTGAGGCGAACCTACCAGAACCTTCTCTTCCTGCTGCCCTGGGAGGCTGTGTCTGCCCAAGCCAGCCACCGGGCCGGGTCCACTGCCTGGGGATGGCTGTCCCCTGAGCTGCTGCTGTGTCCCCACTACGGAGGCTCGTCCAGCTGCCCGGGCATGAGTCATGGGCCAGCCCTGGGCGCTGCTGCGGATTCAGAAGCTCGAGCCGTTTCCTGCAGATAAGCGACAAGCGCCAGGGAAACCTGGCGGGGGTGGCTGCCCTGTGAGATAGCGCTTCCTTCAAAGCCCCCCAAGCACTAATTAGCCATTCCAAGCATAGTTTCAACAGCATTTAGGGATTTCCTCATCAAAATAAACTTCCTCCCATGTTATCTTCATTTTTGGCATCTGATGGGATCCTTTTTTTGTCTTATTTATTTATTTTCTTTCTCTCCAAGATTCAGGGCGGACACACTTAGTCCTGCTGCAGTCGGATGGGCAGGTGAGGACACTGGGACACTGGCAGCTGGCCCATCCACCTCTTGTCCGTGGGAAGTGGCAAGTCCCCACCCCATCTCTGCTCTCAGAGGAGCTTCGGAGGGGCCTGGTTCTGTGGCGAGGACCAGGACGGGTGGTCCACAGTGGCCTGCCCCACCTCTCCTTAGCTCCCCAGACCCAGGGGCAGGCTTGCCCTGCAGGCGATTTCAAGCCTCGGGGCTTCCAGGGTCAGCCTCCGCTGGAATGGTTGGGATGCCATCAAGGCAAATTAGTGCTGGGGGCTCCCCCAAGGCAAATTAGTGCTGGGGGCTCCCCCAGCCCTGTGGGCCTCCTGGCATGCTGGGAGTCGGGTGGTGGACTTCCCCTTGGGCCCCAACAGGATTGCTGTGGAAGTCAGGGCTTGAGATGAAAACTCAAGATGGAAGAGCTGCTCATTTGCAACTTCCTCCTGGAAAGAAACCCCTCGCGGGTGCCTCTGGGTTGAGCCTCCTCAGCCCGGCAGGGCAAAGGCCTGCTTTGTGTACCGAGTCTCCAGGCATCCTGGCTGTTGCTTCCTGCGGCTCCGCACACGCCTTGGAGGGTGAATTTTAGCCACAATAGGTGATTTCCTGAAAGATCTGCTGATGCCTGGAGTTGACAGGCTGCTCCGAGATGGAACTAGATAAGAGGAGTTTTGTTTGGGGCTGGACAATTTGTCAGGAAATGAGGTAGTGGTTGGTATGGAACTAGTGTCACTGTGGATTATTTTGGGGGAAAGTGTCCCTGGGAGGCCTCCATCAGCCTTCCAAACACAGCCAAGTGGGGCCATGCACGCAACCTTGCTTCTGGGGGAATAGGACGCCAGCTCCGGGAGATCCTCCTGATGCCAGCAACGGAATAGGTGGGGCCTCCTCTCCAAAGGACAGCTGCCAGGCCAGGCCCAGCTCATGACAGGGTACGGAGCCTTCACGTAACACCAAGGGCGTTTCTGCTATGGAGCAGGATGCTTGTGTTCTCAACCAAAGTCTGGCTGCATAGAGCCCAGGGTTGCAGTGCTCACAGCCCAGCAAAGAGCTGGGTTGTCAGGAACCAAATGAAAAAAGGAGGGAAGAAAAGGGCAGATGGAAGGATGGAAGGAGCAATGGATGGATGGATGGATGGATGCATGGATGGATGGATGGATGCATGGATGCATGGATGGATGCATGGATGCATGGATGGATGGATGAATGGATGGATGAGTGGATGGAAGGAAGAAGAAATGGATGGTTGGATGGATGGAAGAAAAGATGGATGGATGGTGATGGATGGACAGATAGATGGAAGGATGAAAGGAGCAATGGATGGATGGATGGACGCACGGATGAATGGATGAATGGATGGAAGGAAGAAGAAATGGGTAGATGGATGGATGGATGGATGGATGGATGGAGAGACAGATGGATAGTGATGGATGGATAGATAGATAGAAGGAGGGAAGAAGAGAAAGATGAATGGATGGATGATTAGAGGAGGGATTGATGGGTGGATGATGGATGGATGAAAGGAAGAAAAGAGGGAAGATGGAAGGGAAAAAGGGAGGGAGGTTGAATGGAAGGAAAGAAGGAAGAAGAGATTAAATTGGTTTTGTAGGACACTTCTTATCTTTTTTTTAGAAGAAAGAAAGAAACACGTTAAATAAAAGTCAGTTCTATAACCTTCTTGACAGTGGCAGCTCAGCCAGGAGTATGGAGAGCCTATTTCCCAGGCATACAAGATGGGGGGCAGCTTTACAGATAATAACCCTCTGGTGGCCCTGGGAAGAAGTCCACACACCTGTTCTCTGCCTCCACCACCCAGATGGTCTCCCCCAACCATGGTGCAGCCTCCCAGGCCCCATCTCTGCCCACCACAGGTCTGCCCAACAGAGTGCTGACCAGCCACGTCTGCAAGCCCCATCCCAGCCAGCCTGTCCCCTTGCAATGACCCCAACCATGACAATAGTTACAACCAGTGCATGTGTGACGTAATCCCCATGTACCAGACCCTGAACCCTCACACACGGGGTCTCATTTCCTCCTCTGAGGATCATTGTCCAGATGAGGCCAGTGAGGGCCAGTGAAGCCTTCGTGTGACCAGTGGATGCAGAACCAGGACTGGAACAGGTCAGTTTGGGTCCAGAGTCTCTGGACTCAAGAGGACGATGCAGAGGTGGGAAAGGAAAGAAGAAGGAAGAAGCAGGGAACCAAGGCAGGAGGTGGAGGCTGCGGCTCTGGGGAGCAGTGAGGGAGAGTGTGGGAGGGAGCAGCTTCGAGGGAAAGGGAACCATTTAAAAGGAGGTTTTGAAGATATTTTCTACATCGTGGTCAATATCACTCCTTCTTACCTAGTAAAATCTACATGAGAAACTGAGGCAGACATTACTAATTGCCTTCCCAAGGTTCCTCTCTCTACCAACAGAACACAGCCACTGTTCAGGGTGGCATTGTGACCAGCTAGAACATTCTATTTCCTAACCTCCCTTGCAGTAAGGGGTGGCCATCAGGCTCAGCTTTGGCCAGTAGAATGCAGAAGTTGTGGGCTTACAGGGAAAGGGTTGACAGCCCTCATCTAGTGCTGCTCCTTATTCCTTCCACGTTTTCCTTCCTGCAATGAAAGCTGAAGCAATGCCTGGAGCACAGCAGCCATTTTGCAACCATGAGGACTAAAGTCACATGCCAAGGATGGTAGAGTGGAGAGGTAGAAGGAACCTGGGCCAGTGATGGCATGGTGGAGCTGCCACACCAGCCCTGAACTGCCAGCTGTGGGTATACAACAGCTACTGTGTTGTCGCCACTGTAGCATGGCTTCCTGCTCCCTGCATCCAGATGTGGCCCCATGTGACACAGCCATCAGTAAAAAAACAAAGGCACACATTAAAATTCCTCTCAATAAACCAGGGTAAGCCCATTCCAAAGTCACAGAGGCCTTGATTTGTGGGGCGGGGTGGAGGGGGTGGTTCCTTCTCACCAGCAGCTGCACTGACTGAAGGATCCACAGGTAAGGCCAGAGGCAGGGATGCCTGCTGGGAATCCATGGACCAAATCCCTTTGCATTTATGTGGTTTCAGCCTTCCTCTCTGCCCCCAGACTTCACTTGCCACTGGACTCAGCAAGAATGCCTCTTTGGTTGGCCTTGGGCCAGGTTTGTATCCCCCGCTCTGGTCCATGTGCCCACAGGGTCCTCTGTCCCTTTCAGCCTGGGACCCAGGAGCCAGCTCCACAGTCAGCCCTTGACTGGATCCACGGGAGAGTGACCTCAGCAATGCCAGCGGGGTTGGCTGCCCCGGGAGACCCTGCAGGGAACTGCATATTAGTCAGGGTTCTCCAGAGAAACAGAACCCAGAGGGTGCCTCTGTGTGTGTGTGTGTGTGTGTGTGTGTGTGTGTGTGTGTACAGAGAGAGAGAGATTCAAGATAGCCAGGGAAGGCCCAGGGAAGAGCTGATGCCACAGCTTGAGGCTGAAGGCCATCTTTGGCAGAATCCTTTCCTAGCTGAGGGACCTCAGTCTATTTCTCTTAAGGCCTTCGGCTGTTTAGATGAGGCCCACTTACGCTATGGAGGGTCATCTACTTCACTCAAAATCTACTGATTCACATGTTAATCTCATCTGAAAAATACCTTCACAGCAGCTTGTAGAATAATGTTTGACCAAACACTGGGTACCGAGGACTAAGCAAGTTGACACATACAAGTAACCAACACAAGGCCTCCCAAGCTGTGTCTGCAACCAAGAGCCCTTCTGTGTTACCCACAGTCACAGAATTAGAGTCTAAGTTTCATATGACCCAGGAGGACCTCTAGTGCAGCCACCCACTTGAGGCACAAATGTCCACTCCCTGGAATCTCCTAACCAGATGTGGGGACCTTCTCAGCTCTCCTTCCTGACTTTCCCAACAACGTTTCAGAAGCTACACCTTCGGATGTACACACACACACACACACAATGCACAAGCACACACATGCACACACATGAATGCACACAGGCACATGCACACATACACTTTCACATATGTGCACACACCTCTCTCAGACAACTCAGTCCTACCAGGGATAAAGGTCTCTGCAACCAGGATGAAGCAAGGGCTAATCCGCAGCAGCGAGAGCCACCTCTGCCCCAGGGACATTACTTATATGCAAATCATGCTGCCATTCCTGCACATTGGAGAGGTGGCAGGTGGTCCTGAGGTTCCTCCCCTAGCAGTGCAGGGGGACAAGACAGACCCATCCATGTATTTTCTCGGGCGAGGAAGCCAGTCTACACAGACCTCGTGAGCTGATGAGTCTCACCATCTTATTATTTATTCTTTATTATTAACAAAGCCAGACATGCACGCAGGACTCCCCGTGACCATTCCCGGGGAAGAAAGGACGAGCTGAGGTTCGGGACATATCTAGTCCCACATCCTCGATGATCAAGCCTGTAGGTTCCATGCAGGGAGAGAATCCCTCAGGCCCACCCCCACCTCTCCTTTGAGACAGCAGAGTTGAGAGAAAAGCAGGGATGCAGGCGTTCAATCCATCCACACAGAGGCTGGGGCCAAAACCAATACTGGTCCTTTACTGCTGACCTCAGGCCCATGTTACGTGAACGGGGTGTTTGCACCAATGACCATGCCAGATGCTTGGGAATGCTGCTTGTCCTTTTGCGTTTCTCTGGCAGACTTGCAATGAAGCCAGGTCAGTCCCAAGACCTGCGTTCCAGTTCCAGCCCCCTTACCAGCCTTGGAAGCCAGCATGTTGGGGGTGAGCGGGGGGGAGCACTCTGCGACTCAGTTTCCTATTCTGTAATATGGGAACAATAGTACCACCCACCATCCAGACTATAACACAGAACCATCCTAGGCCAGAATAAGTGATGTCTCTACATCCCCAAAGCTTGGAGTTCCCCAAACTTGTCTGATCATAAGAGTCTCCCAAGATGCTTGTGATAGATAGAGGTTCTCTCACCCCACCACGTGTGCATTTTTACAGAGCACCCTTCCCACCGTGATTTTTTTTTTTTTTTTTTTTGAGACAGAGTCTTGCTCTGTCACCCAGGCTGGAGTGCAGTGGCGTGATCTTGGCTCACTGCAATCTCCACCTCCCAGGTTCAAGCAGTTCTCACCTCAGCCTCCCAAGTAGCTGGGATTACAAGCATGCCCCACCATGCCCAGCTAATTTTTGTACTTTTAGTAGAGACAGGGTTTCACCGTGTTGGCCAGGCTGGTCTTGAATTCCTGACCTCAAGTGATCCACCCACCTCAGCCTCCCAAAGTGCTGAGATTACAGGCCTGAGCCACAGCGCCTGGCCTCCCCACAGTGATTTATATGAGAAAGGAATTCTGGGAAATGCTGTTCTTACTTGGCTATCTGGCAGAAGGAGACACAGCCTGACTTCCCAGCAAGCTTGGACCCAGTGCATGAGGAATCAACGTGTGAGGAATTTGAGAGGCAAGTAGTCTCATGTGGGTTTAAGTTGTCGTCAGGGCTCCTCCGGTATAGGAAGCAGGTATCCTGGGTCCCATTCCCAGTAGACCCAGCAGAGCGTGGCTTGGTCCTTGGATCATCCTTTCTAACGTGGATAGAGTAGGACGTGTCAGCTCTGGGCCATTCCAAGGCTGTGGCTTGGGAGTCAGGCAGGCCTTTGATTACAGCCTGATTCTGTGACTTGGGGTGGGGTGGTCTTGGGCACATCCTGACCCTCTTACTGATCAAGGCGAGGCCCCCAGGCTAGCAGCATCCACATCATCAGGAGCTTGCTAGACACGCAGGCCCCCAGGCCCCACCCCAGACCTGCTGAGTCAGAATCCACATTTCAGCAAGATCTGAAGGGGATTCTTATGCACTCGGAAGCTTGAGAGCAGTGTGCTTACCTCTTTGAGTCTGATCTCTTCAGCTGCAAAGTGAGGAAAGACTATATCAATAACTATCCCTACAGCTCCAAGTAACACCAAGCCTGTTTCAAACTAGCCTGAACAATCAGGAAACGTGCTGACTGCTGTAAGTGGCACTCTGGGGCCAGACAGGCATCAGGATCAGTGTGGTTCAGAGTACTACGTCTGCAGCAGAAGCGTCCTGCCTCTGCCCTGCTGCACTGTGGCTGCAGCTCACCACACTCACACCTGCGCAGGGCAATGTCCAGAGGGAAGATCCTCTAGGATCCTGTCTCTTGCATCCCACTGGCCTGCACCAATCCATGGTCAGTCATTGAACTGACTTAGGCCTGCATTCCTTCACCAGGTGCTGGCTAAGGGACAGGATCACACTCAGGTCCAGCCATGCAACTAAGAACATAGCTGCGTGCCACAGCATCTCATATCAATGGCATGACCCCAAATCAGGACAGTAGAGGAGAGGAGGGAAGCAGATGCTGGGTAGATGCCTGATGCTGGTCACTACAGGATGGCCCTATCTCATGGGGTGGTTTCCCACTTAACACAATCCCTGGAACACAGGAAATACTCAAATACCCAATCTCAATCGTTAAACAGCTCTGGCAAATTGGATTTTCCAAACATGAACACAGCTATGTTTCTGTTCCCACGTGCTCTTCCACTCCTCATTAAGAAGTAGAGTCTATTTTCCCCTCCCTTGACACTGGGTGGGATTTTGTGACAACTTGACAAGTTCAATGTGCAGATGAGATGCTGCCTGACTTCCAAGGCTAGGTCGCAAACAGTGATGCAGCTTCCTCCTGGTTTTATCTGTCAGAAGCTTCACCTGTGGCACCCAGCTGCCATATTGTAAGGAAGCCCAGGCCACATGGGGAGGCTGTGTGCAGGCGTTCCAGCCAATGGCCCCAGCTGAATCTCAGCCAAAAGCCCACATCAACTGCCAGACGCATAAGTGAGTGCACTCGCTCAGCTGAAATCAGCTGATGTCAGCCCCCAGCCAAGGTCCCAGATATCATGGTCTAAGGCTGAGCAGCCCCCACTGTGCCCTGTCAGAATTCCTAACCCACAGAATCAATGAACATTAGAAAAAAAATGATTAATTTATGCCACTGTGGTAAGCAGATTAATGATCCTCCAATGTACCCATGTCTGTGTATATGTGACCTCCCATGGCAAAAGGGACTTTGCAGATGTGATTAAGCCAAGAATCTTGAGATGGGAAGCTTATCCTGGATTAACCAAGTATGCATAATGTAATCGAAAGGGCCTTCATAAGAGGAAGGCAGCAGGAATACAGTTAGTAGTAGGAGATATGAGGACAGAAGCAGGAAGTCAGAGTGATGTGAGGAAGGGGCCCCAGGCTAAGGAATGTAGGTGGCCTCTAAAAGCTGAAAAAGAGATTTTTCCCTGAAGTCTTCAGAAGGAATGTGTAGCCCTGCCAACTCCTTGATTTTAAACTTCTGATGCCCAGAAGTGTAAGAGAATAAATGTGTGTTGTTTTAAGCCACCATGTTGGTGGTAATTTGTTACAAACTAATGTAGAAGGTTTTTGATAATGGATTCAATTTTTAAAAATAGATATAGAGCTCTTCGGATTTTCTGTTTTTTCTTGTGTCTGTTTTGGTAAGTTAAATTTTTTGAGGAATTTTTTTATTCTATCAATGTCACACATTTTTTGACATAATGTCGTTCATAATATCGTTATATTACCTTTTCCTTTTTAATATCTGTAGGATCTGTAATAATGGCCCCTCTTTTCATTCTTGCCATTTGTGATTTGTGTTCTCTTTTTTCTTCTCTTTTTCTCTTGATCAATTTTGTTGATCTTTTCAAAGAACCAGCTTTTAGCTTTGTCAATTTTCTCCATTGTCTCTCTACTTTGAATTTCATTGATGTCTTCTCTTACCTTTATTATTTCCTTTCCTTTGCTTACCTTGGGCTTATTTTGCTCTTCCTTTTTTAGCTTTGGATGGTGGGATCTTGGATTATTGATTTTAGATCTTTCTTATTTTCAAATATAAGTATTTAAAGGTATGTTTCTCTTTAAGCAATACTTTAGCTACATCCTATATACTTTGGTATGTTCTTGTTATCATTCAGGATTTCAATACTTTTAAATTTATTGAGATTTGCTTTATAAACCAGCATCCGACCTATCTTGATGGGTGAACCATGTGTACTTCAAAAGAATCTTTATTTCATAATATCCAAAAGCAGTTTCTATAAATATCAAGTCATATGTTGAGATGGTTATTATTGTTTTTCAAATCCTTTATGTATTTACTGACTTTTTAATCTAGTTGTTCTATCAATTGATAAGAGAGGGAGAGTTGAATACTCCACTGTGATTGTAAAGTTATTTGTTTCTCCCTTTAATACTTGTCATCTTTGCTCATGCATTTGTGAGGTTCTACTAAAATTGCTGTGACTTCCTGATGAATTGTCTTTTTCATTATTATAAAATGTGATTTTTTATCTCAAAGATTACACTTTATCTCAAAGTTTATTTTCTCTATTATTAATACAGCCACTTTGACTTTATTATGCTTATTACTTGCATGGCATAACTTTTTTTTTTTGAGACAGAGTCTTGCTCTGTCACCCAGGCTGGAGTGCAGTGGCGCAATCTTGGCTCACTACAACCTCTGCCTCCTGGGTTCAGGTGATTCTCCTGCCTCAGCCTCCCAAGTAGCTGGGATTACAGATGTGTGCCACTATGCCTGGCTAATTTTTGTATTTTTAGTAGAAACGGGGTTTCTCCATGTTGTCAAGGCTGGTCTCAAACTCCTGCCCTCAAATGGTCCATCTGCCTTGGCCTCCCAAAGTGCTGAGATTACAGGCATGAGCCACTGTGCCCAGCCACATGGTATAACTTTTTCCATCCAGTTACTTTCAACCTGTATTTTTATATTTAAAGTGCATCTCTTTTGGCATCTGGTTGAGTCTTTTATTCAGATAACCACTTCCTTTCAATTAAAATATTCATGTTGTTAGTATTTAGTGTAATTATTGATATGGTTGGGTTTAGGTCTACCATGTTATAATGTTTCTTCAATTTGTCCCCTGTAGTTGTTATTCTTCCATTTCCCCCTTCCTGTCTTCTTTTGACTATTTGAACTTTTCTTTTTTTTAGTATTTCATATTGCAGTTAAAATTATTTCTTTTGGGTTATTTTTATATTTCTTATTCTTCTGCTGAGACATAATTTTTTTCATTCATTTTCAGTGTATTTTTCTTCACCTCATTGAGTAAAATTATAGTAGTTCTTGTAAACTCCTTGTCTGATAATTCCAACATATTGGTCATTAGAGGTTGGCATTTATTGTTAATGGGTCACATTTTATTGGCTCTTTGTATGTCAAGTAATTTTGAGCTACACCCTAGACGTTGTAAATATATATTGTGTTGCCAGTGGGCTTTGGCACTTTTCAGTGGAAGCACTCTTTCACTGGAGAGTGTTTGACCATTTTGTTTTAGCAGCAGTTCACCTGGTTAGACTTACACTGTAAGCTCTGCCTTACCATCTGTGTATGGTGTTGAATTTTTAGTTCAATTATTTAAGCCTTTTCAGCAGTGCTGTTGAGACCATCCTATACATGCATGGTTCTGGGCCAGCCTGAGACGTGTGTGGTGGGCATATGCAGAATTAGGAGACCCCTTATCTGTCTCCCTTCTGAGCCCTCCCCTTCACTCTCCAGTGACAGCTGTGGCTGCCTGGGCTAATTTCCCTGGTTCCTCCAGCCAGAAAGATGGTGGGGTTTCTCTTAGCATCTTTGCCCCTTGTCCCTTGCCACATTGCTCTGAGACTGCATCCCACTCCAGAGGCAAAGTCGTAAGCAATGAAGAACTCACTTCCAGACCATCAGCACATCAAGTTCTGACTCCCTTCAACAACTTTCCTGCTTTTGTTTACTTTTCAGAATCCTTGGGTAGTTTTTAAGTTTTGTCCAAAGTTCACACTTGTTATCAGTGGGATAGCTGGTCTATAGAGGAGTCCATCTATTGTACCAGAAGCCAACACCCTAGGCAAAGGATTGGCAGTGCTGGCTGACATCTTGCTGCTTGTGATGAAAGTAAGGGACAGAGACAAGCCAAAGAAGGAACACTCAATGTCAAGAAGCCAAGACTTGCTGGGTTTGAAAATCAAACTGTTTCTTATTCCTAACTTCTTCAAAATTCAGATTAAGAAAAGGCTTCACAGCAAAGATATTCACACTGAAATTATAAGAGCCTTTGTTAAGCTCTCAGAAAGACCTAAATTGGTGCCATAGTGTACTGTCTAGCCAACAGAAGTCCCTCTAAGGACCTGAAGTGCATGCCTCACAGGTCCTCTCCATGAAATAAAAGCCTCTTCATAAATCTTAAGAGCAATTTCCCACAGCATTCTCACAGGAAGCCCAAAGTAGAGAAGAATTTATCTTGAAGAGATGTGTGGCTCAAGCTCTTGTCTGGCAGAATGGATTATAAATTGATGCCTTAAAAACCACAAAGTTGCATTTTTAAAGAAGTGTATCAGCTTGGACTAAAAGAGACACAGACAGCACAAAATACAAAGAGATCTTTGGATCCCCAAAACTTCTACGTCAGGAAGCAGGCTGAGAAATTACTCAATTGCAAACACAGGCTACGTTTTAGGGAAAAGGGAGGCTGATTCAGAGGGTGGAGCAAGAGCCTGGAAGACAGAGCCAAAAGCCACAGTGACTCACTCTCAGGTAGTAGGACTGAGCCCCAAACAGGCAACTGGCAACACATGCCCAGCTGGATTTCAGAATTGCTATGGACCAATTACTTCTGTGTGCTCATCATATTTACACATTCTGAATTGGAGTGTCTATGGTGGCTCTCCTCTACCTGGCTCACCACTGTATTTGGGTGAGATGGGCAAGAAACCACAACTGAAGACCATCATTCACCTGGAGCTGATGGAGAGGATGCTTTCCTGGACTTTGAGCCTGATGCTGTGATGGGATGAGAGATTGGGGAAGTGCAATGTAGATAAAAGGAAAAGTCTATTTTGCATGCAGTAAGAATGTAAATGATGGAGTCCAGAGGGAAGCCTCTATTGTATTTTCCAAAAATGGCCAGAACAATATATCCAGGCCCATGTGCTCTTCCAGAACCCTGCCACTCCCCATCAACAGGCAGGGTCTATTTCCTCTCTCCATGAACCTGGGCAGGATTTTCTGACTGTCTTGAATAGGCTGTGGCAGAAGTGGAGCTATGACTTTCAAGTCATCAAAAGTGATGCTGCTTCCATCTCAATCTGTCTCCCTCTCCCACTCTCACGCCCCATGCCCATCTCTTAATTCTCACCCTTCAAATCTAGCCACCATGTTGTGAGGAAGCCCAACCCACATGAAGAGGCCACATGTAGGTGTTCTAGCCAACAGCTCCAGCTGAGGTCTCAGCCAAGAGCCAGCATCAACTGCCAGGCATGTGAGGGAGCCTCCCCTGGTGTGCTCCCATTTCTTGAGCCACAGAATCTGTGAGCATAACAAAGGGTGGTTTATGCCACTAAGTTTGGGGTGTTTTGTTATGCAACCAGAGTAAATGGAACAATAGATTTGCAGCAGATTGCCAGAGTCCCAGAGGTGCACACCCCCCCCAGGTCACACTTCCCCCATTGGAAAAGGGAATGGGTCCTCAGGGTAAGAAGCCTGGATAGCCACAGGAGAGGGCTGATTCTGGCCTGGAGTGGGAGATGGAAACCTCGCCCTGAGCCGGCCCAGCCCTCCCCAGGCCATACAAAGGGAGTGACTGTTTTCAGGGGAACAAACCTCACCCACTGTTCTTCTCCCTTGTAGCAACTGGAGTCTGGAAGTACAGGGAAGGAGAAAAGCCCAGCGCATTTCTGAAAAGGGGAAGGAGCATGGCCCTGCAGCTTTCTCTAGATCCTGGTTCTTCAGCATGGATGGAAAAACATCTCATCCAATCAAAATGCAAGCCTTGGCTCCATTCTATGGTGTCTGGCATTTTTCTTCTTCCATTCTCTTCATCCCTGTTTCGATATTTCAGTGTTGTCTGAACCCTTGCTGTTCCCAGTGTGGTTCTCCAACCAGCAACAGTGGCATTGCCTGGGGAGCTGGTTTGAGAGGTCGGATCTGAGGCTAGCTCCAAATCTGCAGAGTACGAATCTGCAGGATTCCCGGGCACAGAGCTCGAGAAAAGCAGCTCTATGCAGACTCACTGGTGAGTCCAGCTGGCTGGGAGGGCAGAGGGACGCTCAGCCCAGGGGAGGCCAGAGCATGGATAACCCGCACAGTGACAGCACGGCTGCTGTCGATAGGAACGGCACCAGCTCTACACCCACTGGAGGCTGGGGACCATCTGCAGACACTGATGCTGAGGGGCAGCATCTGGCCCAGGGATAGCAGAAAAGGATCTGTCTCATGTGCAAACCTGGTTGCCGGGTGTTGGTCAGGGTTGCTGGGCTGAGGATAATTTGGGAGGGAGAGTCTAGACGCTGGAGGAAAGAACTCTGTCATCAATTAGCTGTGTCTGCCGGCGCATGAGAGGGGAGTGGCGCCTCGTGGGTGTTATTTGCTCTCCTTGCCTAGAATGTGCAGAATTGCTTTTGTGCCATTTAAACTTTCTTTCCTCCCCTCCTTCCTGCTAGAAGATTTTCCAAGAGACATTGCCATTTGTGAGCCCATCACTGCACGTGCCAGTCACCCATCAACCTTCCCTGGGTTCATGTGGACAGGACGAACGTGGGACCCGTAGTGTCTGGCCTGGACCCGGCCCCAGACATCCATGGCCACACCAGTTGCTCAAGAGCCAAAGAATCTTCCAAGCCAGCAGTGTGGGGCCCCAGCCCGTGCGATTCACTGCTGTGCTCATTCCTGACAGCACGCTTTCCGCAGCCTCTGCCGTATGGTCCAGCAGCAAGGTACCCAGGTCTCGATATGTCTGGTTCCAGTTACTTTTCTGAAAAGCAAAACCGCTGTGTGTCTTGGATCTGAGGACACTGCACAATTCCTCTTATCCCCAAATGCCTGCTTCCCCATGGGACATCCCAGTCCCTCAGAAGGGGCTGCTGGATAGCTTGCAGAACCCCTTAGCTCAGACCTTCTCCCCCGCCCGAAAGCTGGGCAAGGAAAGCTGTTCCCATTTACAGATGAGCAAATTGAGGTTCCGAGAGGCGAGGGGAGCTGTAGATCACACGAGCACCCAGAGGCAAAGCTGGGATGGACGAGTGGGGGCAGCCATGGCCCCGTGTCCTACACATGGGCTGAGCGCCCCATGGGGCACCTCTCTGAGTTCACCCGCACCGAATGCCAGCCGGTGGGGCTGGGCGCAGGCACCGTGGCTGGTGGGAAACCTCCCCAGTTCCTTCTAAGGAGCATGCTGGACCCACACCCTCCCACAGAAGCTTTTCTGGAAACAAGCCTGATGACCTCAGCACATTTTTTCCAAACACACCCTTCCTCCCTCTCCCAAAATCTCAGTGACTTTGGACCATTTCCCTAAGGATTGGCTAAGGCAGGGCTGAGGGCCCTCGCAGGGGACTCCCTCCTTGAGCAGCCCTGCAGCCCCCACCCCACCCCAGCCACCGTCCTGGCCTGCTTAGCTGGGATCTTCAACAGAAAAACCACAAATAATTGAGCTGTTTAGGAGAACATCAGTCTGGGTTTCCATGGCAACAACCTCTGGAGCCAGCTGCCCCGACAGCTGACAGCTCAGGGCCAGGCCAGCCTGCCTCCAGTTGAGTGGCGGACCCGGGTCCACGCTGGCTTCTGGGGTTCCAGGCTAGGAGCCTGGTCCTCCACAACAGAGGTCAGGCTGGGCACCAGGAGGGGAAGCCTAGAGGGCTGAAGCCAGAAACCCCCAGAGCCATCCCCCCGCCCCAAATCATCACACACAGGCCAGCTGCTGGGGGCCGGCACAGCTTCAAGGCTTCACTTCTTCCCTTCTGGCCTCAGCCTCGCCCTCCTGCAGGGCCAGTCCCACTCCCCCCAGCAGGGCAGGTGGGGAAACAGAGGCCCCGCAGGGATCTGTGGCTGGCCCCGGCACACAGCAGGCGCCTGGTTCCCGAGACCATTCTGCAATTTGTCTCAGCCTGTGGCTATTCCCACTCCTGGAGTACAGACAACCCCAGGGGCCTCTGCCTGCCCAGCCTCTAAGAAGCAGAGAGTCTTCTGCCCCTGCAGAATCCTAAGGGTAGCAGAGGCTGCGCTGGTTCCCTGGGCTTTATCTGCCCTTTCTTGTTCTCTCCTCATAAAGAGCCTACTCTCCTTACCCATTTTGTTTATGAGAAAAGGAAGGCACGGAGAGGGCAAGGAAGTCACCCGGAGTCACACAGCTCCTAAGCAGCAGGGCCCAGGTGGAGCCAGGACAGTTCATAACTTGTGCCATCTGGGAGCATCATCAATCCCACCATACCTGGGGTTGCCAGGCTGCCCACAGTCCCCCACCCAGCATAGATCCGACTTT
Organism: Pan troglodytes; assembly: GCF_028858775.2. Classification (NCBI taxonomy): domain Eukaryota; kingdom Metazoa; phylum Chordata; class Mammalia; order Primates; family Hominidae; genus Pan; species Pan troglodytes. Next base: position 71,520,393 of record NC_072407.2, read on the forward strand.
TGAGGGACACAGCCTCTTGGAGACTCTGAAGCCGCTCAGCAGACAACTCCCTGGTGCCCCACAGGGCTCATACCCTGTGCCTGGGACCCCACCCGGGGGGTACAGAGAGAAATAAGAGTGGGCTGCTGCCAACCTGAACCTTGCCATTGGGTGGAAGGGAGAGTTTTGTGGACCAACTGCCACTAAGCCATGAAACAACATAGGTGTGGCTCTACCTGGCAGCAAGTCTCACCAGGAAAGGTTTCCGAAAGAGGGAGGACTGCGGAGAGGGCAGGGTGAAGTCCTCCGTGTGATGGGACCAGGAGCCCGCAGACCACCGGGAGGCCCAGCCAGGGGCTACAGGAGATGGAGCTCTGCTGGAGCCACTGCTGAGTGGGTGATGGGTGGGGCCGGAGCAGAGCCGTATGCAAAGAGAGAGGAGCTAACAACTCTGCAACCAAAGAGCAACTAGAGAAAAGAAGCCTGTCTTTTATTTGTGGATTTGTGACTTTACGTACCTACTTTGTCACAAAAAGAGGATTCTAGGAGGCTTACAAAATTACAAAAATGCACACAATACAATGTGATTTTTAGTAGGTGAGGAAAACATAAGATGAAGCAGAAGTCAAAATAGATGCCCTAAGTCCTCAATGTGTACTGTGTGATGTAGTAGTAAAATTGACTCTGAGTTCCCCGGCAGCCAATGTGAAAAGGAAAACACACCCTGCCTTTGAATTTACAAGGAGCATGGGATAAAACTAACAAGCTGCTGGGAGACACTGGGCTACAGCTACTTCTGAAAAAGAAGAGGAACTTCTTATCAGGATCATGTTGACAGTGTCAGCATGAATAGCAACTGGACAGTGTCCCAGCACACACACAGGGATGCCTCTGGCCCATTTTAATCATAGCATCCCTGGGGACAAGAGGTTGGCTCAGGCCCCCTGCAAGGGATAAGCTGAGGTAGAGGGGCCTGCAGCTGTCTGGTGGCTGCGCCTGAAGAGGCTTGAGCACAGCTTCGAGGGTGAGGCATAGTGGAATCCAAACCTTGCACCCGCTCCTGCCCTCCTTCCAGTTGGAACTAAGTTACAGAAGCACCCACTTGGAGCCTGGTGCTCAGACTTGGCTGCAAGCTGCAATCACCTGGGAGTTTACAAAGTTACTGGGCGCTGGGTTCCACCCCCAGTTCTGATCTAATCTGTCCAGGGTGCGGTCTGGGCATGAAAAGTTTTTCAGGCTCTCCAGATGATTCTCGTGTGCAGCCAAGTTAGAGAACACTGACTCCCGGGGAGGTGGATCACCTGTCCTCCCGGCAAAGCGCAGGACTCGCAGTTTGGCAAGCTTCCAGCAGCAGCGAGTTCGGGTGGCTCCGTGGGGAGCCTTACCCCAAGGCGACAGCTGGGTGGAGGGTGCCCCCCAACAAGCCGTGGGGCTGAAGGGAAGCCACCCACCTCAGAGCAGGGGTTCACCATCAGCCATGGGGGTCCTCAAAAAATAATGTGAGTGGGCTCTTCTTCTAAGCGCCAGTTATATAAGCGATCTGGACCTGTAATTTTATTCCTTAGATAAGCTTTTCCCCAAGATTGTGTTCTGCACGGCGCTCATTTCATGATGGTGTGAGTCAGTGGCACGCCAGAAGATATGCCATGGCAAAGAGGCTGTGGAGCCCGTGGCACCCAACATTAAGCAGAGATTTTTCACAGCCAAAGATGCTGACTCAGCTCTCGTGCCCGGTTCCCCAAACTCTGGGCCATGAAACCCTATTTTCCAGATCTAGTGTTTTTCAGGAGCTGGTTTCTTGGCACTGTGTTCTACAGCCTATTCATTGAGAAAGGCTGCTGTAATAATTTCAGCCAAACCTGATTATTAAAAAAAAAAAAATCATTAATTAAGGAGCTCTAGGGGCCAACAGAAGCAGAACACCAAGCTTTGAATGCAGAGGCTTCCTGGAGGAACCTTGGAGATAAAGTAGCTGAAACATGTACCCGCAGGTAACCCAATGAGTCGAATCAGACTTGTTAGCGCTGTGTTGGCTAAATGTTGAAAGAGGTTTACTAAAAATGACAATTCACGTTTTGGAACAATTGAATCTATGCCATTCTTTCTGGTAGTAGTCCAATCCTAGGTCCAATCACCTGTTTAAGGAGATTTTCAGCTGGTGACAAAATAATTCCATTAATAAGACTTAATATTTTTAATATAAGGAAAAAAATACTATAAATCAACAGAAAAGGACAAAGGACAAGAAAAAAAACAATGGAAAAACTAAGAAATACAGGCAGCCAACAGAGGCCTGGTGAATAGGCTGGGTTATGCCACAGTAAAAAGCATCCTCCCCAAAGCTGAGTGACTTAAACCACAATGTCTGTTTCTTGCTCACACTCCGTGGCAAGTGAGAGTCCCAGGCCTTCTTCCCATCAGTCTAGAGCAGAGGCTTTCGGAGGCTCAATCTCAGCCTGGGCTCTAAGATCTCAGGAGGACCAGGGACAGTGGAAGGAGTGAACATTTACTGGCTCTTAAAGTTCCATCCAGAAGCAACACACACTGCTTTCACTTGCACCTCCTTGGTCAAAAAAGTCCCGTGACCACACCCATTCTCAGAGCTGGTGAGGAGTGCAATCTTACCTGAGCCCTGGAGGAGAAACCAAATTCAGTGGGAACAAAGACGACATCAGAACAACCAGGAGACACTGTGCAATTGTTTGCCAAAGTTGACAAAAGCTAAAGCAAAAGTGAATGGAACCTTGCCTTTAGGCAGTTTATCTTTTTAGCCTTTTGGTGGAGAGAAGGGAAGAGAGAGGGCTGGGGACCTGGGGAGGAGTGGGGACATCCAGCTCAGTGCCAGGGAAAGTGATGTCAGGCACAGGTTAGGGAAGGGCAGGGCAGAACACCTCTCGCTGGCTCTGCTGGAAGGTGACTCATGCACAGTGGTTCTCATTAGGATTAGGATGCAAGCACCTTAGAAGCACCCTTTGCCTTGCGGATGCCTGTGGCTAATCCTCACACAGAGAGAAAGGCCGAGGGAAGGTCAGGACAAACAGCATATCCTCATCTTCCCCCTGGGGTTTTCCAGGACCGGATGATAGGACAATAGTCAATAACAGGAGACCAAGAAGCAAAGACCACCTATGCCACGGAAGAAACTTGCAATGTATGAATAAGGAAAGTGGCAATTGCAGGGATTATCCAGCCCAGGGTTCAAGGTGTCTAGGAAGACATGAGACCTACGTGAGTAGGCGGTGCGGTGGGGTTAGGGAGTGTGGCTGTGGTTTATGAAAATGAGCTTCTGATCAGAGGGGCCTTATCCAGAGAGTCAGCAAAGCAAGGTGAGTTAGAGGCCAGGGTCAGAGCCACCCTTCAGGGAGGCCCTGAGGAGTCTCAGAGGCTGGGCCCTGGAGCCCAGGTGGGCACATTGCCAGGACCCAGGCGGACAGACACTGGGATGTGTACATTTCAGGGGAGCTGGTCTCAGCTTCTAGACCTGAAGAAAGCCGTCAGCCCTGACCTCACCACCCAGATTCTCACTCTGCCCTGGTACTAGAACATTGACCCAAACACAGACAGAAGAGAGGAGAGAGGGCACTGGGAAGAAGCAGCTAGAGGTGGGAAGGATGGGGGGAAGGTGCTGCCAAGAAAATGAGGCGTTTCTGGAAGGTGGTGGTCTTCATGTCAAAGCCAGCAGAGCCAAGTACAAATTGGGCAAAAGACCCACCTGGGTGCCTCTGCAAGACAGGGCTCCGGGAGTAGCCAGGACAAAGGGCACAGAATTCCTTACAGCAAGAGCAGTTTTACCGATTTACTAATAGGTCATATTCAGCGAGCATTGGCCCGCACTGGTCATAGGCCATGCACTGAGCTAGGTATTGGGGAAGTGGTTTGTCCACTAGTTCATTCATTTATTCATTCATTCCATGGGTTTCTTGCACATCCGCTGTGGGCCAGGCGCTGTGGTAGGTGCTTGGAATGAGGCGGCAAACTGAGTAGATACAGTGTCTGCCGCAGACTCCATTCTCATAGAGGAGACAGACAGGAAGTGCGTAAACCTGTAATAGGATAGAAAAATGGGGTACAAGGTGACAGGGTGGTCAGGGAGTCATAGCGGTTAGTGTTTCCTAAGCACAAACTCAGTACCTTGAATGTGTCAAAGCCATTTTCATCCTCATCGCAGGAGAAAGTTCTGTTATTTCCCCCATTCCACAGAGGAGGAAGCTAAGTCACAGAGAGCCAAGGTGACCTGCCCAGGGTCCCACAGCTCATAAGGGGTAGCCTGGGAAGTTGAAGCCAGGCAGGCCAGCTGCAGAAAACCCACAGGAACCTCAGTGCAAGGTGGTTTTATTGGGGCTGAGGCCTCAAGCAGGGGAATGTGGCCTCCTGAGACACTCTGGGCGGCCAGGGCCTGCCTGAGGTGGGACCAAGCATGGTGGAGTGGCTGGAGCCCGGTGGGGAAGGGAAGGAGGGAGAAGGCCTTGGCAGGAGCAGACATGAAAAGCAGGTTGATTTTATTCTACTTGAAACGGGATGCCATTGACGCCGCCTCGCTGTGGTGGAAGCGGACGCGGGGGGCCGGAGCCAGGCGTTCCAGGGTCAAGGCCACAGTGTATTTTAAATGGTCGGAGATGGGTGTACAGCGCAGGTTTCTGGGCCCACTTCCAGAGATTCTATCGCTGCAGGTCTGGGCAGGGGCTCCAGGGCCGCCTTTGAAACTCTCTCCAATGCACACACACCCACTGTGAGCCTCTGGACACACTCCTGCCCCCAGGAAACTGAAACTCCCTGTGGATACCAGGGCCCTCCTCCCAGAGGAAGAACAGTTGAGCTCCCTGATGGAAGAAAGACAGTTCCAGAACACGTGACAGTGAGGACAAGAATTTCAAGCCAGGGGGAAGACATGAAGGAAGGACCGGACACCTGGAGGTGGAAATCGCAGACAAGGGCTGAGCTGGAGGGGGCTTTGGGGTGACTGGATCACAGAGGGTAGAAAGGGGTGAAGCAAGCCTGGGTCATAAGTTGGGGCTCCTTCAAAGCAGCCACAGACCCAGGGGGAGAAGCTGTGGGCACAGCTAAGCCCCTCGTTTGGTTGGTGAACTCTGACCCTCCTGAGGCAATCCTAGTAATCATAGCAGCAATACGCATTGCATTTTCGGGGTGGGCCAGGCTGGGCACTACACACGTTCCTAGCAGTGATTGTATTTGATCTGTTTGGTTTTGTCTGAGACAAGGTCTTGCGCTGTCGCCCAGGTTGGAGTGCAGTGGCACAATCACGACTCTCTGAACCTCGACCTCCCAAGCCCAAGCAATCTTCTAGCCTCAGCCTTCCAAGTGACTGGGACCCCAGGTGTGTGCCACCATGCCCAGCTCATTTCTTTATTTTTTTGTAGAGATGAGGTTTCACTGTGTTCTCCAGGCTGGTTTCAAATTCCTGGGCTCAAGTGATCCTCCTGCCTCAGCCTCCCGAAGTGCTGGGATTATGGGTGTGAGCCACCGTGCTGGGCCTCATTTGATCCTTTTAACAGCTCTGTAAGCAGATGCAATGATCACCTCCAATCTATTGGTAGAATAACTGGGGCTCGAGTCAGACCACATGAGCCATCATTAGCAGAGGCTAGGTCTCTCTGGGGACCAAGCCTTCAGATAATAAAAATAGCCGTACGGACAGTAACACAAACCTACCTCACTTATCCAAATTCTGAAATCCAAAAACCTCTGAATCCCAGAATTTTCTCATAACTTACTTGGCATCAAAACCTGACCTGGAATTTTTGGCAGCAGAAAAAGTTCCACCAGAACAAATCTTCACTTGTGTTCTTTAGGGTGAACAGCCGTCTGTTTCGTGGATTCGAATACGGGACACAGCCCAGCCGCACTGGGAGGGTTGCAATAATAGATGATATTCTCACCCAATTCCCTTTCTAAAATCCACAAAAAGGCCCAGTCTTTTGGCAGAAGGGTGGTCTTTGACCCTTCTGCAAAGATCCTGCTGTCAGTTGGAAGGAGGTCAGGAGTCCACATTTCTAGTTCCCGTCCTGCCACTCCTGGTTTCTCTCTGTGGCAGAATGGGAGCGGCTCCTGAGTGAGGCTGCCGGGCAGGTGAATAAGAAGCTCCCTGAATGAAGCCCCCTGCACGAAGGGAAGCTGTCGGCCACCCTGTTTCTGGGACTGATGGCCCTTGAGGAAGGGTTGGTCTTATTGCCCCGTGGGAAAGAGATTTGGGCCCAGGAGACCTGGGTCCTCGTGGTGGAGCTCCCTTCTATAGGTGGAATAATTGGGGCTCATCTTGGCCTCATTTTTCTCTTTGCAAAGCATGAGGACTGGGAGCAGAGATCAGCAGGCCCCACGACTGGGGCCGCCTGGGACGCGCTAAGCCGGACACAAGGCATTTTCTCAGACCCAGCCCCCCAGACCCCCCAGGCCCCCAGGTCCTAGGACGAGCTCTGCGCACCCCGTGCTTTCATTGACGGGTGGGCCGGCCCAGCGTCCTCGCTTTCCATGACTAGTCCTGCTTTTCGGGGTGGAGAGCAGGGGCCTTCCCGGAGCCTCGATTCCCACGGGTGGGGGCCTGGGGGAGGCCGTGGTGGGCGCTGAGCAGGCCCAGGGAGGACGCGCACCCCCAGCCCCCTCGCCGCCCGCCGTCCAGGCGGCCCCGGAGCCGGCTGCGGGCAGCAAGGGCCGCGGGGCCCCGCGCTCAGTGTCTGCCCCACTCAAACCCCAGGGTAGGGAAGGATTTCCATGGGGCTTACGGTGATTTATAATGGGAAACCTCCGCTTTCCTCACACATTGTTCTCCCTGACAGAGGAAAGAAAGAGGGCACTAAATCTCCTCTCATCATAGTAATGATGAAGCCCGCGGCGTCCCGGCCCCATCCCAATGCCCTCGACGACAACAAAGTGCTCTATTGTGATCTATTACATTTTTCTCAAAAAACCTTCAACCGCGCACAAGGCCAGCGCCATATCCTGCACTGGCCCTCCCTCATTGTCCTCGCCGAGGGAAACGGAATGTGTCAGTCTGAGTAATGCGCCTTCAATGCTTCTCAGGAGCCGCTGGCTCGGCCGGGATAAAGCAGCCCCCACGCTTTCTCAGGCCCCGGCCCGGGATGAAAGCTGCCCGCGCCGCCGGGCAGCCACCGTGCCACCTGGTCCACGGGCCGGGGCCAGTTCGGCCGGCAGGGCTGGTGGCCGGCCCCTTCCCTGCTCTCACCCCCAATCGTAGGCCCGGGAGGGTGAGAATGGGGGCAGGGGGGACTAGGAGAGGGGAAGCAGAGGGTTACAGGGGCAACAGGGAGCCAGCCTTCAGGAGCTGGAGGGGAAACTGAGGGACTCAAGAGCTGGGAGGAAGCAGGTATGGGGGGATGAGCCTGGCCACAATCCTGGGGCGACACTGCCTTGCTCTGCCCTGCCCCACCCAGCCCCAGCCCCAGCCCCTGCCCTGCAGGTGCCCAAGAGGCTGCAACTCCCACCACAGTCTGAATTACAAAGCCCTAAACACACCCTTCCCATGGCTTCCATGTGCATGGCTATCAAAATCAAACCCGGCTACCTACATGGTGTCATTCATTCATTCACTCACATGCATTCATTCCCACTCTGATGGGTGCTTTAATGAGTGGGGAATGGGCAGGTGCAGGTGGGGGGCAGGGGTGAAGGTGGTTCTGCCTGCCCCTTGGGTCCCACCTGATGCCGTGATCCCCAGCAGGACCTGCTGCATCTGCTGCAGGACCCTGTGCCAAGTGAGAATGCAGACTTCTGTGTTTCCCAAAACTGCTGCAGGCTGTTCAGCGGGGACAGCATAGCATTGAACCAAACGCTGACACCTACTGAGGCTGGCCTTGTGTGACCGCACCATCGCCAGCCGTCTGGCCCTGCTCTTCATAACTCTCCATTCCCTCCGTGTGCTGGGACTCGGCCCATGCAAGGGCGTTGACTCCAGGGTGGGGGAGTTGTCAGCCTGTGACTGAGTCTGGCCTCCCTCTTGCTGACCGGGTGAGGCTGAGCCTACACATACTTGACAACTCTGGAAAATCGGGGGTTCAAGCAGACAAACTCAAAAACCCCTACAGCCCAGCTCCACACCCCAGCTCCACACACAATGCAGTGTTCACCCCATGACTGCTGTGGACCCCTGCTCTGCAATCGCTCGCCGGTGATTGAGGGTTTGCAGTGGTAAGGACCTTGAAGGTCACCTCGTCCAACTGCTTTATTGATTAGATGGGGAAACTGAGGCCCAGAGTCCATCTCCAGCCCCCACGTGGCCGCCTGCCTGCCCTTATGAGCCTCCCCTCCAAGGAGCAGCAGGCTGTGAAAGGCAGGCCCCAGTCTCCCCTCCAGCTGGTCTTCAGCAGCTGGACCAGAGCAGAGCTGACCAGGAGCAAGCCTGGACCACAGAGTTGCATGTGGTCCCCAGACCTCTGCAGCTGTCACTCACTGTGCCCAGAGGAAGAACAAGGCCAGTCTTCCAGATAGCCGGGCCCTGGAGGGACCCAAGAAGAGCCTGTCTCCAAGGGCCTGTGCTGCTCCGGCATCATTTTCCTGGGGAAATCAAGATGCCACCTCAGGGCCTCTTGGCCAGTGTGGAGCCTCTGCCTGGGCACCAGGACCCAACATTCTCACAGGCCTTCATGCCTGCCCCCATAAGCCTGAGTATAGACAAACTGGCAAGATGGGCTCTGAGGCTCTGTGCCAGCTGGAGATGCAAGGTGAGAGGGCAGAGGCACTGTGGCAGGTAGGAGCTCGCCCCAAGCTGGTACCTTCTCATGGAAGAATTGAGGGAGCGGACTGAAAACAAACACCCTACCCAGCCATGCCTTTTGCAAAGAGACTCTACAGTGTCTCCCGTGGAGAATGGGGTTATGTCTCCCCACCCTGAACCTGGACTTGCTGTATGACTCACTTTGACCAACAGAATATGGTGGAAGTGGCAGAGTGCTGATTCTAGCCCAGGCCTCCAGGGACCTTGCGTGCTGCCCTGTGGTTTCTCACACCTCCACACAGCCCTGGCAGCCTGCAAGAGAGTGACAAATTTGTGGGGCCAAGCCAAGCTGGTCCAGATGTTCCAGCCAAAGCCCAGAGATAAGAGAGAACCCAGGCAATATCAGTGATGCTGCCTACCTGACTTGCTGCTGATGCTGGACACACCAGTGAGCCCAGCCCAAAGCAGAAAACCACCAAGCCGAGCCCAGCCTTATCTGCCAAGCTAAAGATTCAGACATTGTTTTAAGCCCTGTGTTTTGGGATAGTTTGTAATGCAGAAATTAATTGCATCTACAGTGCCAGGCGGCTAAAAAGGCCACTGTTCACACAGTTGCTGTCTTTCTCTCTTTTCTTCAGTATCAATTCTTTCCCTACCCTAGAAGCTCAGCTCAAGTACCCCCTGCCCTGAAGCCTGTTCTGACCATGCCAGCCTGTAGTGTGGAGACAGCAAAGTGTAGCAGAAAGAGCTCTGCGAAAGGGAGTGGAAAGCCCCACTTCACAGCATCATTCACTCATTCCCTGAGATTTGTGCAGAGGAGACCCAGAAAGCAGGGCAGGGAGCCAGCCTTCCCATAGCTTCCAGTCGAATGGCAGAGACAGGCTAGGAGACAGACAAGGACCACATGGCCTCTTGCCTGCTCTAGTCAGGTAAGCCCATGGGAATGCAAAAACTTTCCCAGGAAAACATGGTGTCCAGACCTGAGCCCACGTCCCTGGCTACCTCACTGGCCCACCTCTGACAATTTCCTGTGTCCTGTGGACTGTGGCCCCACTGGATTGGAAGGGCCAGGAAGGCAGACAAGGAGGCACTTCCTCTACATCTCACAGTGCAGACAGGACCCAGGCTAGCATGCCACCCTCAGAGGTACTTGGAAAACCTTTGCTCAGTTGGACTGGATGAGACTGGGTTGCACTGAATTGAATTAACTGAGTTCAATGGAAATGAACTAAATCAAATCAATAACACCCTTGTCTGGCAGTAACACAGTCTCATCTCCAACAATGTCTCTAGGGTGGGAACCATGTTTCACCCACTCTGGTCTCCCCTTCCAGATGAGCACAGGGCTGGGAAGTAGGCCAGGGCTCGAGGCTGTTTGGCTGACACAGGTTGACCATATTTGTAAAGATTGCCTCTCCTCTGGATCCAAAACCTCCAGAATAGGAATTGTCTACCCATCTCCTTCATCTGTGTTTATGCCGCGATTTTTGGAGGGTAGGGGGCTCCAACCGTGGGCCAGAGGCTTTGCTGGGTCTTGGGGATGTTAGGGTAAATTCCTTTATTTAAGTGATCTTGTTTATGATTTATTATTATTTAATTTGCTTACTTTGCTGCCTCCAGGGCCCAGCAGAATTTGCTGAGCCCCAAAGCTCATGACCCGGCAGGTGAGGTGAGCACAAAGAAGCCTCAGAGGTGGGGGTGGAGGGAAAGCTGCGCAGGAGCTCTGCGGAAGGCGCAAGGGGTGTTCGGGGCACACAAGGGGTGTTCTGCCCCAACAGTGGGGTCCAGGAAGGCTTCATGGATGAGGGAACCCGGGCAAAAATCACACACAGGACTTGGCAGGATGGGCACAGCAGAGTAGCAGTTCTGGAGGAGACAGAAGCCTGAACCTGCGTGTCAGGTTGGCACAGCCAGAGGTGGCCAGGGAGGGGTAGGTCCAGGAGGCCTTCCTTGCCTCCTTGAGGAGTTCAGGGTTGTCCCAAAAGCAAGTGAGGAAACCTGGAGGATGGCGTGATGGATGGTGCCATGGTTCCCAGGCCTTCCCCACTCCCAGATCCATGCCCTCTGCTGCGTGACTTTGCTGCTCCTCACCTGGACATGCGCACCTCCTGCCCCACAGAGGCTGGGCTCCAGCCAACGGGCCATGGGCAGCAGTGGCGGGAACAGAGGTTTGAATTGTCCCTGCACAGAGCCAATGCTGAGAGCAGGTGCCCAGCAGCTGCCGACCCCAGGAAGCAGAGAGGCCTTGTGCAGACCCAGAGCCTGAGCCCAGCCGAGCCCCCTGGAACCAGCCTCATCCCCTCCCATTGCTTCCCGGGGTCGCTTCCCAAATCAGATGCTGTCTCCGTCAGTTCAGACTGCCAACACAACACCACAGACTGTGCGGTTTACATCGCAAACATTTATTTCTCACAGTTCTGGAGGCTGGAACTCCACGACCAAGTCACTGGCAGATTCAATGGCTGTTTGCAGGTGGCCGTCTTCTTGTGGGGTCCTCGTGCGGCAGAGAGCAGAGACAGAGCCGGTTCTCTGGGCCTCTTCTTATCAGGCCACTAATTTCATCACGGGGCCGCAACCTCAGGACTCAACTACATTCCACAGGTCCCCTCTCCTAATGCCATCACATTGGGAGTTAAGGCTTCAACATATGTATTTAGGGAGGACACACACATTCGGTCCGTAGCGAGAATTCAGACTCAAACCCTTGCCTCAGGCTCTAATGCACCCAAATCCAGCAGCCACGCACCGCACACCCTGGAGAGCGTGCAGGGGACTCCTGGGTGGGTGAGGACAGGTTTTGGGACTCAGGAGCTAGTCCCTGGGTTTGTCTCGTCAGCCTTCGCCCACCCCTTGATCTCGAATGGGCCTCCTGACCCAAAACATGGGGATCGGGGCCTGGGAAGGTTGAGGGAAACATTAAATGAGGTGGCCCTTTGTCATGTATCTGGCACCCCATAGGCGCTCAAATGGTGCAACGAGGATGCCACGGCCCTAACCTGCAAACACGTTTCCACGACTTCACGCCGGAGGCAGCCAAAACGCTTCCCGGCTCCCCTTCCCTGGGGCCCTCCTGGCAGTCCCTGGAGCCAGCCCCTTGGCTCCTGCCTGGCCCCTCCCGGGCAGCCAGCCTGTCCCAGAGTCCCCACCCAGCCCTGGCGCCGGCAGGCAACAGACGCTTGCTGGTGGGTGGTCGGGAGCACGTGCCTGGGGAGAGCTGCCTCCACACCATTCACTGATCTAATCAATATCCTGCTCCTCCCGAGAACCCGATCACAGGCCCATCCAAGCGGGGGTCTGGCTGTGACCCCTTCTTCACCCCGAACTTCCCCCATGGCCACCACCTCCCCCTTCCCTCTCCCCAGCCCACCGGGGTGGGCCGCTGGGAGGAAGCCCATCTCTGACGTGGACCCCGCATACAGGGGGTCGTGGGCCTGTCAGATTGGGTCACCCGAATCAAGGGTGATGATAAAACCTGTCCCTCCAAATTAGGCCAGAGCCCCCGGAGCCCCGCTGATTACAGCCTGTGCACCGAGGACAAAGGGTCCCTCGAGGGTCATTAATATGGATTGAGGCCCATTGTTTTCTCAAATTAGGCCACAGGGAGCGCTTCTTGGGGAAGCACATAGCGGGTGAGGGTTCCTGGGGTCCCGCCCAGGGTCCTGCGAGGCCAGGCTGGAGGGCCAGCAAGGAAGAGGCCAGACCATTCCCAGGCTGAAGGCTCGGGCTCGGGGGTGAGGCCAGGGCCAGTGGGCTTCCCCAGCTCACCTGCAGAATGTTCTGGAGAAATAAAAGGATCCCTCTGAGTACCTGCTGGGACTGAGTGAGCATCCTTAACTTACACAGAGGGTCTTGCTGTCTGCAAAGCGTTTTAGATTCTCAATGCCTTTCAACCTCCAGCACCTTGGGAATTCCACTCCAATTCTCAGTGTGGGAAAGTGAGGCTCCGAAAGGTCCAAAGGCTGTCTCGCTGGTTCACAAGCCTGAATGCAGGTGCCCCTCCTTCAGCTCGTGACATGCCACATCACCGTGGGACTCACTGCCCGCGTTCAAGAACAAGGATGGCTCAGGTACATCGCATGCACACGTCACCGTGACGACAGCCATGGGCTGAGCACATGGAGGCCTCAGATCCTACAGGAGGTGGCCCTCTGCCTCTTCTCATCTGACTCCTAGCCCAGTAGCCTGGGGCTTCGCTGGGTCCTGGACACTTGTTCACATGCTCACCACACTTTACAGTTTATCGTGTAACATTGCTCCATTATTTCCTGTGAGCTTTGCAACAGATCATTTTTTCGGGTTGAGTTCAATGGTAGCACGGTGTCATCTCTATTCCAGGAGAGAGAAGGCTCCGGGAGCCAAGAGGTCCTCACAGGCTGTCACAACCTGGCTGCCTGTGGGGAAGAGCAGAGTTCAAGGTTGAAGGGATGAAGACCCCCACCCTGTCCTCACCTGGCTGAGGTGCGGTGGGGCAGAAGGACTCATAGCCAGCACCCTGCACCCTGCAGGGCGAAACTGGGCTCAGGAAAGGAATGAGCCCCAAGCTGCCACAGCCTGGGATAGGAGGGTTCCTGCCCAGGACTTTTTAAGGGGCAGGATGTGGGAACAGCAGGGCAGCTACGAGATTCGTGGAGCCCTGTGCAAGACGAAAATGCAAGATGAAAATGCAAGACCCTCCTTCCAGGACGATCAGAGCATCCAACCATGTGCAGGGCCCTTCTGAGCCCGTGGCCCCTGTGGTGGGGATGGGGCGAGGAACAGTTCATTCAACACCTGTCTGACAAGCACCTGTCTGACAAGCACCTGTCTGCTTCGTGCCAGGCACTTTCCTGGACAAAATGGGTGCAAGTTCTTTCTCCATGGGTCCGAGAGGGGCTGCTAACAAATGAATAACAAAATGGCTGCAGGTCATGCCGCTGCTCCATAGAAAACAGACTGGGGGTGAGGCAGGATATTGCTGGGGGACCCCTTAGTGGATAGAATGATCAGAAAAATGGAGGCTCCCAGAGGACGAGGGCAAGCCGTGTGGGGCAGTAAGACAGGAGTAGGGAACAGCCCAACAACGGAGTAGAGGCTGGAAAGTTGCTGCTTGGTCCTCCGTCCTGCTGACTCCCTGCACAGGTACCGAGAGGGATCGGAGTCCCCACCCCTGGGGAGGCCTTGCACCCCCGCCTCCACCCCTGTGCTGAGCCCAAGCCTCTGCAAGTCCCTGGGGACCTGCCTCCTGCACCCTGACCGCCTGCTCCTGTCTTTCCTCACTCACACCTCTGCTCAGGGCTGGGCTGGCGTCTTCTCTCCCCAGATGGATGTGTTTTAATATTTCACAAAGGAATATGTTCCTAAAAAATAGCAATTAGGCTGGGCGAGGTGGCTCATGCCTGTAATCCCAGCACTTTGGGAGGCTGAGGTGGGGAGGATCACCCTGGGGTCAGGAGTTTAAGACCAACCTGGTCAACATGTTTCTACCAAAAAACACAAAAATTAGCCTCGTGTGGTGGCGAGCACCTGTAATTCCAGCTACTCAGCAGGTTGAGGCAGGAGAATGGCTTAAACCCAGGAGTCGAGGCAGGAGAATCACTTGAACCCAGGAGTCGGAGGCTGCAGTGAGTTGAGATTGTGCCACTGCACTCTAGCCTGGGTGACAGAGCGAGACTCTGTCTCAAAAAAAGAAACCAGCAATCAGATGGCAAGATATCATAATAAGTTTTTACATGAAAATATAAAGTTACAAAACAACACTGTGATGTGACTTAGAAAAAACAAGTGTGGGCCAGGTGCAGTGGCTCATGCCTGTAATCCCAGCACTTTGGGAGGCTGAAGCCAGTGTATAACTTGAGGTCAGGAGTTCGAGACCAGCCTGGCCAATGTGATGAAACCCTGTCTCTACTAAAAATACAAAAAATTGACGGGCATAATGGCGGGCACCTGCAATCCCAGCTACTCGGGAGGCTGAGGCAAGAGAATCCCTTGAACCCAGGAGGCGGAGGTTGCAGTGAGCCAAGATCGCGCCACTCCCCTCCAGCCTGGGTGACAAAGTGAGACCCTGTCTCAAAAAAAAAAAAAAAAAAAAAAGAGAGAGAGAGAAAAGAAAAAACAAGTGGGTGGTATATATGTGGAAGAACATAAAAAAGACCAGAAGGAACCACATCTCAGTGTCAGCATGTGAGCTCTGATGGTCTCTGCTGAGGTTGCCTGCGGTGCCCTAACTCTTCTCTGTTTTCTGATTGCTTTTGCAATCAACATGTATTATTCTCATGAGCAGAAAAACGCCCTGTTGTGCACATTTGGGATGAGAGAAGGGTGCTGCAGGTGAGGAGAAGACAAAAGGGTGGAGTGGGCCAGCTTCTCTAGTGTGGCATCTTCTCCTCTCCTCCTTGCCTGGCTGCCCGGAGCCTGAGGGTCACAGCCTCCAGCCTCTTGGCTTGCACTCTCGGCCTCTGCACGCAGCCTTATCTTCCCCAGAACGCACACCCACCTTCCGCTTCCCTCAGGACCTGCCACCTCCAAACCTCTGCCCATGCTGGGTCCTTCACTGGGCCACCCTCTCCTGCCCAGCTCGGCAGGTGCACATCTTCCTAGCCTGGGGGGCCTGCTCAGAAGGCAGCTCTTTCAGGAAGCCCCTGGCTGGAGAGACCCCACCTTCCTGCCGCCTCCTCTGGCCTCTCTGGTGAGCTGCCCACTCTCTTCCTTGAGTCAGAGTTCAAGGTGTGGCTGTCTTGCCTGTGAGGGCAAAGTCTGCAGCCGACTCGTCTCCCTGGCTGTCAGCTCCACAAGGCGGGCGGGTGCTCAGTAAACATTACTAAACTCATCAGCCCCCTTCGGGCAAACGGGACAGTGGGGCGAGGCCTGGCATGGCTGGAAAAGCAGTCTGGATGCCCCAATTGCGGCTGGCTCAACGGCTTTATCTGACAGCCCTGGGCACCAAGACAAAGAGGCGTTCCCTGGCTGCCTTGGCCTCCTCTCTCCCAGGGGAAGGCAGGGTGACATGGCGAGCCTGGGCCACACAGTGAGCCCAGGCCAGAGCCAGCAGCCGGTTCCCAACACTGGCTAGGGCCCTTCTGCAGGCCTGACCCTGAGCACATCCCAGGACCCCGTCAGCTTCCCAGGGAGAGCTCCCAGGAGTCTGTGCTGGCGTGGAGAGGAGCTGGGGGCCCCTGGGTGTGCGGCTGCAGACGTCACGGGCACCCAGAACCCTGACCAGAGTCAATGTTGTCGTCCCCTTGGCATGCTGGAAAAAAAATTGCTCAGACAGGGCTGGAGGGCTCTCAGACCCTTTGTATCCTCTTCTCTGAGTCTTGGGAAATTGAGAAGTCCTCTGAGAGCTTCCCTTCACCTGATAGTCCCACCCTCAGGATGGAGCTGAGGCGGAGTCTGCATTCCTCAACCCTCTTCTCTGTGAAACAGTTAGGAAATGTCTGCAGACATCATCATCCGGACTCAACTCCTCTTCCCTGCTATGAATCGTGGACCAAAGTGTTCAGGTCACCACAGTGAGGACTCTGGCACTGAGCCGGCACTGGGCGGGATCAGTAGCTTGGATGGAATGCCGGCAGGGGCCCTGCTGACCTCATCATGCGGAAGAGTTTCGGAGAGGTCAGGAGTTGCCAAGGGCCTGCAGACAACGCCGTGTGAGGAGGACAGTGTGAGGTAGCACAGGCCTCTTCGATTCCCAAGGTTCCCTGGAATTCTCAGGATTCCCAGGGAACCCTTGGATCACCCCAGCACCACCTAGCCCAGGGACAGAGCCAGGCCTGAGTGCACAGCCCGCTAGCAACTGTGTACCAGGTGCCAGGCACCTACAGTGTGCTGGGCATGGGGCTGAGGTGGGGCTGTGCTGGCAATGCTGCAGACAGCATGTTTACACCAAGCACAGCTACAAGCCCAGGACCAGCTTCCCTCCTTCCGTCAGAGCAGCCGCTGGGGCAGCCAGTGTTACTAGATTCCCATTTGACACATGAGGAGGCACCAGGAGGCTGTGCCACTCAGCCGATCTAGCGGTCCACACATCAGAGTCCACACTCTGCCACCATTAGAATGGGGCTTGTGATGGCTGCCCTCACTCAGTTCAGGGGTCCCCACCAGAATCTCTCAGGCCACACCCTGGGACCTCAGATACACTCTGGGCAAGTGGCAGGGGCCCTGAAAGGTCCAGAGTCCAGCCAACTTCAGGTCTCCCAGGCAAAAGGAGCCAGACCTCCCACTCACCCCCTCGAACCCAGCAGTCACTCCAACAGGGCTTCTCTGACAGTCCAGGCTGATGCAGCTCACTGTGGCAAAAGACCTTCCCTGAATCAGGTCCTCACATAGAGGCCCATGCAGCCCTCTGGGAATGCGGAGGCTGGGGGCAGCCATAGACACTGGAGCTCCTTCCCTGTGACAAGTGCCATCCCATGGGGAGGAGCCAAGCCCAACGAACACCCCAAGGCAAGAGGGAAGAGCTCTGTGGGGCAGAGGGCAGCCTGAGCATCTGCAAACAGAGTGGCTCAAAGAGAGGACACCTGCCCTGATGACACCTGCAGGAGATCCCTACAGAGGAAGGGCTAGACCAGGCTCCATCCAGCAAGTAAGGTCTCTAACAGCTTTGAGATCGTAAGCCCTTTAAATAGGGAGGGAGGTGGGTGAATGGATGGATGGACGGGTGGATGATTGAATGGGTGGATGGATGGATGAGTGGATGGTTGGATGAGTGGATGGATGGATGGATAGATGAGTAGATGGATGGATGGATGATTGAATGGGTGGATGGATGGATGAGTGGATGGACGGATGGATGGATGGATGGATGGATGGATGGATGAGTGAGTGGTGTATTAGTCTATTCTCATGCTGCTAACAAAGACATACCTGAGACTGCATAATTTATGAAGGAAAGAGGTTTAATGGACTCACAGTTCCACATGGCTGGGGAGGCCTCACAATCATGGCAGAAGGCAAAAGAGAAGCAAAGGCACATCTTACATGGAGGCAGGCAAGAGAGCATGTGCAGGGGAACTCCCATTTATAAAACCATCAGATCTCATGAGACTCATTCACTACCATGAGAACAGTATGGGGTAAACCGCCCCCATGATTCAATTATCTCCATCTGGCCCTGCCCTGGACACATGGGGATTATTACAATTTAAGGTGAGATGTGAGTGGGGACACAACCAAACCATATCAAGTAGATGGATGGATGAATGGATGGATGGATGAGTGGATGGATGGACGAGTGGATGGATGAATGGATGGATGGATGCATGCATGGATAGATGGATGAGTGCATGAATGGATGAGTGGATGGACAGATGGATGAATGGATGGATGATGAGTGGATGGATGGATGAGTGGATGGATGGATGAGTAGGTGGATGGATGAGTAGGTGGATGAATGGATGAGTGGATGGATGGGTAAATGGATGGATGGATGGATAGATGGATGGATGAATGGATGGAAGAAAGGAAAAGAGAGAAGGAAGTTATATTGATTGATTTATATAGTTTGTCATACCAGAAAGTTCTGCAGACTGGACTGCTTACAAACAGATGTTTCTTCTCTCACTGTCCTGGAGGCTAGACGTCTGAGATCAAGGTGTGGCAGGGCTGGTTCTTCTGCAGTCTCTTTCCTTGGCTCGTAGACAGCATCTTCTCCTCGAATTTTCACAGGGTTGTTCCTCTATGTGGGTCTGTATCCTAATCTTATGAGGATGCCAGTCATATTGAATGAGGACCCACCCTGGTGACCTCCTTTTAACTTGATTACATCTGTAAAGATCCTGTCTCCAAATAATGTCACATTCCGGGGTCCCGGGGGTTAAGACTTTAACATACAAATTGTGGGGGGATGTGATTCAGCCCGTAGCAGTTAAGCTATCACAGACACTTCTGAGGTCCGTGGAAGGAGAGAGTGTGGGTACTCATGACTTCCCAGAGTCCCAGCAATGCTGCCCAGAGCAGGTCTGTGCAAGGGAGGGCAGCCATCTGCTTTTCCACGGTCTGGAGTCCCCTTCTTTCTTTCATCAGGACTCCGAGTCCTCTGCCCCATGGACCCCTCTTCCCAAACTTCTCTCTGGCCAGGACTTACACTCTGGAGCCTACAGGTGGAGCCTGGGGTGGAATTCCACTTCCTCCACTTATCAGCTATGTGTCTTTGGGCCTCTTACTTAACCTCTCTGGACTTCAGGTTCCTTCTCTATAAAGTAGGATCATGATATGCCCTACCTCATTGGTTTTTATGAGGATAAAATGAGGGACATTCATGGGATATTGGAACAGTGCTGACCCCTAGCAAGCACTAGGTCAGTGTTTGCTAAATAAATGAAGAAACCATCTCCATGGGTAGGCTGAAGGTAGAACAGTGTCGGGACTTGTCTGTGACCCGGGCTCAGAGGGCTGTGGGCTCAGAGGAGGGGAAGAGGCTGCTGTGGTCAGGCCCACGTCCAGAAAGGGCTTTTGCTTAGCAGAGGCTGCTGGCCAGGCAGCCCCCGCCGCACCCCATTTTATGCATATGAGACAGAAATGCAGGCGTGATGGTCTGCAATTGTCCCTTTTGTTTACAGCATTTGTTGGAGCATATTTCTGGCAAGGAAGCTGACAATAAACCAAGGCCCGGGCCGGCCCGGCTGGCGGGCAGCAAATGAAGACAGCTGCCGAGGCGGGTGCCTCCCGGTGGGCTGGGGCCGGAAACCAGGGGCTCTGTCTCAGGCGCTTCAAAGAAGAGCCTTTGTCTAAGGCAGCCGAGCCAAGGGCCCCGCGGGGGCAGGCGGGCTGGGGCTCTGGGTGATGCCCGACTCACTCCACGACCTCACACGGGCAGCTCCCGCTCCCCAGGCCTCAGGTTCCCAGCTGCGAAGTAAAGGGGAACTAGGGCCCTAGGTACCTGCTGTGAGCCCTGCGTCAGCTCCAGGGAAGGGAGGGTGCTCTTGGGGTGCCCCCTCACTCCTTAGAACCTGCGTTCTGCAGCTTCGAGATAGAGAGCGACCTCAGAACACTCAGCCAAGAAACAGACAGGCCAGGGCATGGCCTCCAGACAGGAGGTCATGGGAGAAGGAGAGTCAGGGCTGCCCGGTGAGAGGACACAGAGGCTCTGTGGGAGAAGGGAGGGACAGTCCCGGCACGAGTACACGCAGAACCTGGCAGGAGGGTCTTCTAATGGCCAGTGGGCCTGCACCCCTGCTGTGGGCCCAGAGCCCCATGCACCTGCTTCTTGTCCACCTCCAGAAGGGTGTTGCCTTCTGCACATCCTTGTTGAATGATGTCCCAAGGGAGCCCTGAGATGTCACAACTTCAGGTGACTCCCCTGCCTCCCAAGGACAGTTACAGAGGTGTTTTCACAAAGGACGCCTCACAAAGGCACAGCTTTTAAGGACCTCTAGTGTGAAACTGGAATGTTTCAGGCACTAGAAAAGGCCCAGCAGTTTCTGGAAGGAGAAGAGGACACCCCTCTGACTCTGCCAAGTGGGCCGGCCCTGTGTCGCGCTGGCCTACGCAGCTGCTGAGCCCGGCCGTTGGGCAGCAATCAGCAATGGGTGGCCGTGGGCAGGTTCCCTGCACTCCTGGGGCCTCGTCTTCAGTCTGTGCTTTGCATTGTCCTCCTCCTGCTGGGTCAAACCCTGGGCTCAGGACCATCTGCAGGTCACCTCCTCCCTGAAGCTGTCCACAGCACCAGAGTCTTCACTGGCTCCTTTGTTTTCTCTGAAGGCAGAGAATCTTCTAGTGCATGTGATTTACAATGGTTTGTGTCCTGGTCTTATCTGCTACGGCTGACCAGTAGTTTGACACAAGTGGGCTGTGCTGAAATCTCTGAACCACCCAACCCCCCGCCACCACCACTCGCCCCACACCTTGTCCTGAGCTCAGCATGTCACTACGTATGGGAAGTGGGGGGCAGGGTGGAGTTCATGGCCAGATCCTCCAGGTCAGGTGCTTTGCAGGCTAAATCTTACTTGACCTCCTAGCAATTGGGTGATGTAGTGCCCAGGCCACAGATGAGGATCCAGAGAGTCGGAGAGGCAAAGGGTTTTCCCCCAGGAACATGATGGAGCCAGGAGTTGGACCCAGACCCTTAGGGTTCCAAGGTCTTCTCATCCCCTCTCAGTCAAGGTCAGCCGGAGGGGAGAATAAATGTGCTGGTGGCTCAGGAGTTCTTGGAGTCAGGGTTGATGATGCCACTGACCTCACTGGACTTAACATTCATTCAACAAATATTTGTCCCAGACACCAGAAGAACCAGGGGAAGCTCCGCCCCTAGCCCCAGGTGCCTGCCTAGGCGCAGGCAACACTGCCGATGAGGTGGGACCCTCTCTTGGGGGCGTGGGCTAGAAGAGCAGGCATTGGCCATAGGCTCTGGCTTGCTGCAGAGGTGCCTTTTGTTTGGCAAGGGGAGCACAGGTGGGGGATGGGGCTGGCCCCAGCCAGGACATTGTCTGTGTCACTCAGCAGCAGACTGAGCGGCGCCTGCTGCCTGGCCAGCAATGCTGACCCCTCTGCCTGCCCTAGCCAATATTTGAGGTCAGGAGGCAAGTACAGCATCTGTGGGCAGACCACAGGGCCAGTGGGGTCCTCCTCCAGGCCTTCTGCTGCCACTCTGCTTCCTGAAGCCAGGAGGCCCAGTTCAGGTGCTCCGCCAGGGCTCCCGTGGTCCTGCCTGCAGGGGTGAGGTAGCAGGACCCCCTTGTTTAGCCTCTGCTGCATCCTTAGCTGCAGCAGGGAGCCTGCCAGGCAGGTGTGTGGTGAGTATCTCTCGCCGAGGCCCCCTAGGCACTCTTGTGTCAGGGTGGTGCTGTCTGAGATCCTGGAGGCATCTCAAATGGGGACCCTTTCTTAACCACAGACAGGCAGGACAGCGATGTCTTCCTGTGTGACAGAAGGGGAAACTGAGGCCCAGAGTGATGCAGCCCGGGACCTCCCAGGACAAGGTCCAAGCTCTTACCTCAGGTATGGAGTTTCCATGATAACTGTGGGTCACTGCAGCCCCACTGCCGGGCCTGGGGTCTGCTCTGTCACCAGCATCCCCAGGGACTCGAGGGATGGCACAGCTTTGGGAAGAAATCCTGCCCATGGAGGGGTCTGTGCCCTGCCCCACTCGGACCATCTTAGCCCTAGATATTAGCTAGCTGTGGGCCATCTGGGGGAGCATCTGAGAGCCGGGCCTCGAAACTTGGCTACAGTTTGGTCAGCACCACGAGGTCCACCTGCCCACTGGGGCCTCCACGTTCATCTCCCCAGGCGTTGCCTGAGCTTGGCTTGTGATTCCAAAACCAGGTGAAGGCGCAAAAGCCGTGTCTCTGCCGCAAGGGGCCCGTGGGCCCAGGAACGCTCAGAACTGAGCTTGCTCCAGAGAAGACACACAGGGCCAGGGAAGCTGGAGGAGCAGTTGCCCTCCCCTCGCTGTCCTGGGGGGTCTTCCTGAGGGAGGTGCCATCTGCTCAGAGACTGAGGATGAGGAGAGAGGGGACAGCCTATGGGGACAGGGGAGGAGCCTCTCCCAGTCCCAGGGGTCATCTTCCAGGAAGGCCCAGCCCATCTGAGGAGCTCCATAAGCCCCCGCGATGGGTGGCAGGGCTGGGGCTCTGTGGCAGGGCTTTGAACTCCCAGCCAGCCCCAGGACGGCTGCCTGGCTGTGTTGCTGGCCCTGCTCCTGGCCCTGCCCCACTGTCCCCGAATTGGATCCAGGCAGACAGGGAAATGTGGATGTCAGCTCTGAACCACCACATTCCTGAGGTCCCCTCCGGGCCCAGAGCTGCACGGCCTCCTCTTTCGCGTTAACCCGAAAAGCCTTGCTGGGGGGTCCTGGCCCCTCCTACTCTGCAGCCTCGGCATTCCCTGCCCCTGCCAGCGCAGCCCAGCCAAGGCTTGCAAGCGCATTCCCAGGGGGCCTGGGGCGGCTGCCGCCTCCCGCAGGCGGAGTATTTTGGGGGTGTCCCCTAAATGAAAACAGGGCAGGAATGCTGGAGGCCACACCGTGTCCCCAAGGCTTGGGTGCGGTGCTTGGAGCTGGCACAGAAGAGAGTAGCGGGAGGGAGGAGGAGAGCGGAGGATGGGAGGAGAGAGGGGCCTGGAAAGCCCAGGAGAGCAAGCCGGACAGGGTGGGACGGCATGGGAAGGAGAGGGAGCCCCGTGAGGGCTGCAGGCCACCAGGGCCCTCGAAAAATCACTCGCAGGAACAAGGGTGGAAATCCTGTCTGCCATGATGCTCACCCTCTCTGTGGCCCGTTTTCTCATCTGTGAGTTGGGGGATGATGTTCTGAGGTCCTCACAGGGCAGGGCCCAAGTAAGGGCTGACGGGGAGCTAGGCTTGGCCTCCGCCCTGTCCTCAGGAAGGGGCCATGTGGTGTCCACGTGTGCTGGCCCTGGTGGTCCCCTTGGGGTCCTGTTCCCCGTCGGTCATGGCACTGGGCCTCCCTGTGGCTGATTTCTTGTGGGTCGTGGAATTTCCAGTTTTAAGGGGACCAGTGTGGCACAGCAGGGCGCTCCCCAGGCAGGTGTGGGTGGGTGTCTCTTGTGGAGGCCCCCGAGACACTCCTGAGTCCAGGTGGTGCTGTCTGAGGTCCTGGAGGCAGGTCCTGGCTCAGGCAGAAATCTTGTCCAAAGGGAATCTTGTCAGATGCCTCCTACCCTGACATCCCCATCTGCTTCCCCACAGTGATAGCCTGGTAACCGGCTGCGCCTCTTTGTCCCTTGTCCTCCCAGGTCCCTACACGGGTCAAGATGGGAGCCGCCTTAGAGATCTCTATTCTGCAGAGGAGGAAACTGAGGCACAGACATGGATGGAGGGAATTTGGCCAAGGCCCTTTGGCCTTCTGGGCCAGGATTCCAGCCCCAGCCCAGTGGCAGGAAGAGGGTCTCATGCCACCCCTCAACCCTGATAATCCTGCATGCACGGCACAGGCCTCGAACCTTCTCTCCCCTGGCCTGGTCCCATCCTAGTGCGCCCAGCAGTGGGACCTTCCATCCTGCCTCTGTCACTGCCACAAAAGAACATCATGATGCATCCTAGGCCTCTGTCCTTCAGGCCATGGGGGGCTTCCCTGAGCACAGCCACTCACCACAGGCCTGAGTCTGGATCTCACGCGAGAACTGGCCTGGACCCCTGGACCAGGGTAAGAGGGAGACACAGCAAGGCCTAGACAGGTTGACCGACTGCCCAGGGTTTCTGGCCAACGGGCAATGGAGCCGTTTTGACGCCCAGGTCTGGCCTCTTCGGTCTGCAGCAGGCAGCGTTGGGAAGCAGGCTTGGGCCCCCTCCAGCCACCCCAGCTGCTCCTCTGAGCCCCCGAGGTGGGCACCAACCCAGGCCTCTCCCACGGCAACAGGAGGGTACAGAGAAGGAGCCTTTGTCAAGTCCTGGAGAAGGCCCTGCTGGGCAGGGGCAGTTAATGGACCGGCCCGGGGTGGGCCCCACACAATGGAACGTTGTGCTGCCTGTCGGGGGCGATCACCATGCTTGCCCATCAGGGCCCCGTCGCGGGGACACACAGCTCATGGGTGCAGACACACAGTGGCTGCCCAGGAGCCAGGCCCTCCAGTCTGAGAACACAATGGCCATCAGTCACCAGCACGGCACGGGGCCCTGGGCATGGGGAACCGGCAGCAAAGGGCCGATTTGAGTGCTGGGGGCACCACCAAGACGCCCAGGCTTGGGAGGGTGAGGCCAGCCTGGCCCAGCCCTGCACAGCCGTAGCCTTGACACGCGCCTCTCCTTCCTGAGCCTTGGTTTTGCATTCCCACAGTGGGGCCAAAGCCACCTCTGCCACGCCTGCCAAACTGTGGGAGAGATGATGGGAAATCAAGGAAGAAAAGGCTCATGGGAAAGAAAGTGTGTAGATAAGGCTTCAGAAAGGTAATGGGAAGATAGGCCTTGGTCTAAGAAGCCCATTCAGAACCTGCACACCATGGCTGTGGCCCCAAAACGCCCCTCAGACTGGGGGGAGCTGGACCAGGCGTCACATGTCAGGGAGCAGTCCAGGGGTCTCCCCACCGCAGACCACACCGAGACCCCGGGCGCCCTCTGGTCTCTCCACCGCAGACCACACTGTGACTCCGGGTACCTGCTCCTCACTTGGAGCTGGTTTCTCCGAAACTGAAATGAGGGAGCTCAAGACTCCCAGGTCTTTCCTTCTGCCTCCCTGGACACCAGAGGCGGCTGCCGTTGGGCTCTGAGGACCCCTGACACAGAGGAGCCCCAACATGGGCCGAGAGGGGGCCTGGGCAGTGCAGGCCGCAGTGTCCTCCCTGCCCTGGCAGCATGCAGGGACCCCAAACCTCCAGCGCAAAATCACTAAAATAGCCAGCGGCAGCTTTCCCACAGGCCTCCCATGTGGTATTTTTAGCCCTGGAGCCGGAGGCTTGGCTTGTTAAGAATAGCCTGGGGCAGTGGGAACGTGCTCCTGCTGCAGGCGGGCTGCGGACTCCCATGCACCGGTAGTGGGTGCTCCAAGGGCCGAGAGGCGTCCATAGGCCGTAGGCTCCCCCGCAGGGACAGGGGCAGGTCTCACTTGCAAAATCAAAAAGGCACAATCCAGTGCATCAGGCTTCTGTGACCACAGTCAAGAAAGAGGGTGGCTGTCCTCACAGAGAACCCCCGTGGCCGAGCCTCCCAGGGGCTGGCAGGCTGGATTTGGCCTTCCACCTTGCCCTCTGTAGCCCCATCCCGACACTCTCAGCGGGTGATGAGGGTGAGCTTCCAGGGTCAGGCTGGGTGAGTGGTTCCAGCCCCAGGGGTGGGGGTGCCACTCCCAGGTCACCCAGCCAGGACCTCATGCACCTGGGTCAGCTCCTGCACCCTGGAGTGTCTGACAATTCTTCCCCAAGGAGATGCTCCACCACAGCATAGGTCAGAAAGGGGCCTGGAGTTTTGTTGGAGGAGCCCTTGGTCCCTCAACACCCCAGCCAAGGAGAAGCACCCCAGCCCCTCACACATGCTCCTTGGAGATTTGGTCCAGGCCCCAGGGATGGAGTGAAGCTGTCCCACCATCATCCCAGGCACATCTGGGGCAAGAGGCCCATCCCTAATCGGCCCTGTTCCGCCGAATGGGCTTTTGTCCGAAGCTGCAGTCTCTGTAGGGTAGAGCGGTAAGGCTGGCAGGACTGCGGAGGCGTGGGATCTGGGGCGTACACAGCCAACAGTCAGTGCTGTGAAGACAAAGAACCTGAAAAGTCAATGGCTTCCAAGAGTGACAGGGACCGCCTTTCATCCAGTTCTTCTTGACTCTGAAACCTCCTATGGCTCCCCAGTGCCTGCAGCAGCTAGAAATACAATTCACCGATGAATCCTTGTTTTCTTCCAGATACAAACTCATCTGGAAGCATTAAAACGATGGAAGCAGGTGAGAGCAGAGAGATCCCGAGCGCAGGTGAGGTGGGGTCCCTGAGGCGGGCTCAAAAGCTGCTTCCCAAGGCAGGGGGGCCCCTATGTGCCCTCTGAGAGCACAGCCTGCAGACAGAGTCCAGACGTCTCGGGCAGGCCTTTGAGGCCTTCGTGTCAAAGCCCAGTTCTACCACATCCTAGGGTTATACTTTCGGCCTGATGGGAGTCGCTGGTCCCCAGTTGACAGTGTCATTGGGAAAGTCCAGTGGTAGACTCCGGCACAGCAGGCGCTCAGCAGTGCAGCAGTATCATTGCTTAGCCCCACCTCCCTTTCCAGACTCTGCACCCCTCCTCAGGCTCAGAGCAAGGGCCTCCCCCTACCCCTCCACCGCCCCCTCCTCACTTACCCCTGTGACTCTGCCCAAGCAAGACCTCCCCCTGGAATTCATTCATTTATCAACTCATTATGCAGCCAGCCAGCCATCGGTTCTTTTTCATCCACATTTTCTGAGGGCCTGCTGTGCGCCAGCTGCTGGAGACATGAAGACATCGAAGACCCCAGGCCTTGACCTCCAAGAGCCCCCAGTTTGGTGGAAGAAACAAACAAGGAGACTGCAAAACACACCCTGTGATGGGGAGGGTTGAGGTGACCAGTAGGAGAGGCGAGCTGGCAGGGCTCAGTGGTGAAGTGAAGGTGTGGGAGCAGGGACACAGCATGAAGGAGTAGATGGCCAGGTTGAGCTTTGCAGGCTCCAGGGGGAGGATAAAGAGCTGACACCTGGAACGTGCTCAGAACAGCAGGTGCTCGGTCAGTGCAGCCACGACCATCCCGTCCTGCATCCCCACCATGAACTTGGACCTTCTGGAAGGACCTTGCTTATCCCAGCATCCACACATCCTTGACCAGACCTGGTCAACATTTGCTTAGTAAGTGAATCAATGAATAGTTTGCTCCAAAAGGCTGTTTGGTAATGGAGTTAGCCCTATGGGAAGCTGTGGGGTGAGTGAGGAGAGAGAGGATTCTGACCTCCCGAGGAGCTGGGCTGTGGTCTCCTGCTCTGCCTGAACCAGCCCTGGGCCCTTGGCATGAAGACCTGGTGGCTATGCCAGCCCAGTGTTCTGTATCTTCCTCCTCCGTTGAAGCCTCTGCCAGCCTCCTCTCACCCATTCCTGCATGTGCCGCACCAATCTGTGTGGAGCGCCCGCTCCAGCCAGGCCCTGCTCTATCAGCAAACTCAGCAGGCAGAACCCCTGCCCCATGGCGCTGCTTCAGCATGGTGAGACAGGCAAGGAGATCGGGAGCAAGAGGGCAGTGGGGTCTGCTAGAAGTCGCAAGTGATGCAGAGTAGAGCGGGGACATTTGGAGCACAGTGGACAGGGATTACAGAGGTACAGGGCAAGGCAGCTCAGGAGGAGGGAGCGGCCAGTGCAAAGGCCCCGAGGCAGGAGGGCACAGAGGCCCGTGGGGTGGAGCAGAGGGAACTGGGAGGATGGGCAGATGGGTTTGGACCTCATTGGCCACTGGAAGGATTTTGATTTTCCTCGAAGACAGGAACTAATGGGAGGCTTGGTCTCACATTTTCCCAGGAACCGCCTTGCTGCTGGGATGAGAAGAGACTGGAGAGAGACCACGATGGAAGCCAGGAGGCCAACGAGGAGTTGGGGTAGTCCTCCAGGGAGACATGATGCGGCTTCAGCCCCAGTGGTGATGGCGGGATGGAGCCAGCAGGGTTCTGAACTGAGTGGATGTGAAATGAGGGAAAGAGGGATGCTGCGGTCGGCAGAATCGTGCCTCCCGCAAAGATGCCCCATCCTAACCCGTCACCCTTGACAGTGTGACCTCCACCACAAAGAGGACTTTGCAGGCATGAAGGTTAAGGACCCTGAGAGGAGGAGATGGCCCTGGACTGTCTGGCGGGCCCAGCGTCATCACAAGGGTGCTTATAAGTGGAGGAGGAGGCAGGGGGAGCCGAGCAGATGTGAGGATAGAAGCAGAGGTCGGAGGGACGTGCTGTTGGCTTGAGATGGAGGAGGACCTATGAGCCAAGGAGCATGGGCGGCCTCTGGAAGCCGGAAAGGGCAAGGCCTCTTCCCGGAGCCTCCAGCAGAACCCAGCCCTGCTGCCACCTCGACTGCAGAACGGTGACACCGTGTCCGATTCCCGACCTCCAGAACCGTGAGATAACACGTGTGCTGTTTTAAGCCACTGCAATTGTGGTATTTGTCACAGCAGCCATAGGAAACTGTACGGGGGTTAAAGATGACCTGCTGACCTCTGAGCTCACACTGAAGCCTCCTGGAACGCTGTGGGTTGTGAGCTGGGATGAGAACGCAGCATGGAGATGAAAGACGCATCCACCCAGGAAGGCCCACGGGCATCGCAATCTCAGGGAGGATTCCCAGGCTGAAAAAAGAGAAAGTGGCGGGGGTGGCACTGAATGCCCCACGTCAAAGAAATGGCACCCAAGCCGTCCGTCAGTCCCTCACCTGCCACACAGACAGCACCTTGGACCCAGCAAGATGTCACTCACCACATTGATGCTGTCCACAGGCATCGCCTTGCTTTTGCAGCTCTGTGTGAGATTTGTCAGCTTGGTTTGGGTCTGGGGCTATATTAGAGCTGTCAGCCTAGGAGCCTACCCTAGTTTTGTGTCTGCACTATTTCCAAAGCATTGGAATAAAAGGCATTTTAACCAACACCAGGAACCCACGGGAATCTTTTCAAAGGATCTGCATCAGATCAGCCTAAGGAACACTGCTGTCAGTGATGAAATCTGTTGAGGATTCAAAGCTGGCGTGTGGTGCACGCAAATTTCCTTTTTTCTTTTTTAATCAATGATTAGATGATTCCTTAGAGCAGTTTTAGGTTCACTGCAAAACTGAACAGAAAGTGCAGAATTCCCATATCCCACCTTCCCAAACACACACACAGTTTCCTCTGTGACTAACATCTTGCATCTTGTGGTACATTTGTTACAATTGAGGAACCAATATTGACCCATTATTATAAAGTCAGTAGGTGACATAAGCAGTCACTGTTGGTGTGGTGACTCTGTGGCTTTGGATAAATGTATAATGACATATATCCGCCATTACAGTATCACGCAGAATAGCTTCACTGCCCCCAATGTCCTCCGTCCTCCATCCACTCACTCCTTACCTCCCCCAGCCCCTGGCAACCACTGATCCTTTCCTGTCTCCACAGTTTTGCCTTTTCTGTATGTCACAGGGTTGGAATCATACAGCTTGTAGCCTTTTCAGATCGGCTTCTTTCACTGAGTAATGTGTAGTTACTCTTCCTGTCTTTCAGCGACTTAAGAGCTCATTTCTCCTTAGCACCGAATAATAATATTCCGCTATCTGGACGTACCGCAGTTTATTTATCATCCGCTTCGTGAAGGACACCTGGGTTGCTTCCAAGTTTGGGCAGTTATGAAGAAAGCGACGAAAACATGCCGAAAACCTGGCTCATGAACTGTGTTCATGGCGTGTGGAGGGGGCGCTTCGACCATCAAAGGAAGTTTGGAAGGAGGCGGAGTTCGGTGGCCTTGGGGCCCCTGGGGCGGCATGACTCCAGGGGGTGGGAGAGCTTTCTGGAAGGTGGGCTGTCCAGCAGAGTGGGGACTAGGGCGGCTAGGACATCTCAAGAAGTCCTTCCCTGACACATCGCCTCCCCCGCCAGGTCTAAGCAGAGGCCAGGAAGACCTGACAGGGATGTGTTCTGCTCTGCGAGAAGACTGGGCACTGCTACATCCTGGGACTCTGGGCCTGGGCAGCTCTTCCCTTGGCAGAGGGCACTGCTCTCCTGCTGCTGCCATCACCTGCTTGCCATCACCACGAGGGGCAGCCCGAGGGCAGGGCGTGAGAACCTTTCATCTCTATCCCTGCTCCCCATCTCAGGACCTCCAGGTGCCCCCAGCCACACCTGAGCCATGAAGGCTTTGCCATCTGACCCCTGCTCTGCACAGGAAGAAGCAGGAGATGGCACAGATGGGCGTAGAGCCAGAGCCACCCCAGCCCTGCTGCAGGACCACCCCTCAGCCGCGTTATCAGTGCCCATCTGAGTCAACTGTGCACAAAAACAGGAAGACTGGGACAAGATCTTTCACCTTCCTTCGATTGTCATCATCCAATTGTTCTTCCCGCGGTGACGCCATCCGGCAGCTTCACCGATATTCCTCTCTGGCATGACAGGGCCAGGCCCACCCCCCACAGAGGAGACAAGGGGGCGGAGAAGCCAGCCTTTCTGCAGGGCATAGGCACAGGGCTGTGTGGTTGCCAGATGCACAGAAAGACCCTCAACCACAACCTGGGCTTTCAGGGCAAACCCAAGGGGCTTTTCGTGACTATGCCGGGGACGTGGAAATGACTCCTCAAAATGCAGCACTTGCAGCAACAGGGGAGCAGCCCTGCCAGAGAGGCCCAAATCCTGGACTCAAGTGCCTGCTGCATGGCAGGTGGTCCCGGACAGCGAGGGCCCTCTCAGAGGAAAACATGGTGAGACCTGGGATCTGGGCTTTGACAACTGGCCAGTAAGATAAGGCTGGCAGGCTTGTGGGCACAATTGGCCACAGCAGCCGCTGCACTCCTGGAAGAGCTGCATGAGGAGTAGGTGGCTTCCCCAGAGTCCCCACCTCCAGCAGGAAAGCATGGACAGGAACCAGAGGGGCTGGAACCTCTGGAGACCTGGTAGGGAAAGGCCACCCAACCCCCCGGTGCTTCTAGGAAGATTTTTCAATGTATGATTGTGACCAGTGGGAAGTTGCCACAAAGCCCTGGGGCTGGAAGAAGCCATGCACCAGGATAGCAGGTCTTAAGTGAGGAGGGCAAGGACAAAGATGAATCAGGACACCCACCCAGAGCCCGGAAGGTGGAAGAAGCTGCCCTCACCTCACCAGCCCCTGCTAGATACACACTCACACACATGGGTGTGCAGGTGCACCCACGCACACACACACACACACAGACACAGGGGCTGCTGGGAAGTGAGTGGGTCCCTGCTCCCCGTGGAATATGTGAAGCCTCTTGGGGCCAGCTGGGCTTTGCCACATCATTCCCGCCTGTGAAAGAGGCCTCTGAGGTTCTGGTGCCACCTGGATAATTCAAAGTCCATCCAGCCTGGGGTTGTCCCCCCACCAGGATCTTCCCCAGGGCTTTGGAGGCCTCACCCTTCCTGGCCTCCAGGGGCTCCATTCATGTCCAGCATAAACACATGGCCGGGAGGGGAGGCTGGCTTTGCTGATCCCAGGGCCCAGACGTTCACAACTGGGAACTTGAAGGGTGTGGGGTCGAGTCCCAGCTCCTACACCTCTGTCCTCACCTCTGCACCAGGCCTGAGATCCCTGGTCCTAAGTACCTCCTGGGGATGACGTGAGCTCCGGGAAGAAAAGAGGAGGCAGGGCTTGATGACAGGAGCTCCTGGGGCAGGTGGGGCAGCTAGGATGACAATGCTGGTGGCAGACTTTGAGGGGCACGGGATGCCTTGCTCTCCTCCATCCGCAGGGCTTTAACAATATGCAGCAAGCTCAGCTGGGTTTGGGAGGCCATGACAGCCCAAGCCCCCTGTAGCAACAGTGAATGTTTCTCCTGACCAAGATTGGCTGGGAAGAGACAGCAGCGTGCCATCGGGTGAAGAAGGTGGGTTGGTCCAGAACATTTCAGCTACAAGCGACAGAACACCAATTTAAACTGGTTACAGCCAAAAGGAGAGGGTTAATTGATGTAGAAGAGCTTCAGGCATAGCTGGTTCCAGGAGTCTGTCATCGGAACTTGGGGTCTCCATCCCTCCTTTTCTAGCTCTGCTTTCCCGTGTTGGTATCACTCACAGGCAGACTCGTCCTTCTGTCTTTTCCTTCTAGTCCAAGACGGCCATGGGGCCAGAGCCATCCTTGTCCTGGGTGGCTGCCTCGCCAGCTGCAGAACCAACTTCCGGCAGCATTATCCGTGCTTTCCTGAGTTGATGAGCACCATGCACTCAGGGGAGCTCTACCTTGCTTTGAGGGTGGTTTGGATGTTCTCTCTTTCCTCTCTTTTCTTTCTGCCCCCAACAGAGAGACAGTTGTGGGGACAACTGAAGGGGCTTGGTACTGGCATCTGGAGGGCAGAGGCCAGAGATGCTGCTAAATACCCTACAGGGCCCAGGACAGTCCCCACAGCAGAGAATTATCCGGCCGCATTGCAGGATAGAGAAATCCTGGGACAAGTGGCTGTGGACGTCCAGGTGTGGTCATTCCTCCAGCCACAGCAGGCTTTCAGAAGTTATCCTGAGACTGCAATGCAGGGGGGCACTGTACTCAGGAGCAGGGTGGTCCCCACCTGGGCTGAGGACAGATCTTTGGGAGGCAGCAGTGGCCTGAGCCCTGGACCAGGATGCAGGGGTCCCGGCTCTCGTTCCCCCTCATTCCCCCACTGCTCAAATGTGTCACTCCTGCCTTGCCACCCCCATTTACTTGTCTGAGGCAGGAGCTGATCTAGGAGCTGGGGAACCACTCACAGGTCTTGGGCAAAGGTCAGTGCCTGCATAGACTTGGCCAGCACAGTGTGCTTGAGCCCACCATCTCAGCCTCCTCACCACGGGGATCGTGCGGCCAGGGAAGTGCTGGCTTGCTTCCAGGTTGGTTTGGGTGTTTTCTATTTCCTCTCTTCTCGTGGCACCCACCCCCCGCCGCCCCGCCCTGCCCCAGGTTCCCATTGAAATGCCAGCCAAACGGACAGCTACACAGGCAGTTCCAGACCGCAGCCTTCCGGGGCCCTGCTCTGAGCAGCTGCCTGAGAGTCCCAGGCCGGGCGTACATTGTTCCATTTTTGGAATTCTTCGGGAGTGAGAGCAGCCTCGGCTGTCAACAGTGCTCTGTTCACAGAGGCCGGCCCGGCAAAGGAGAGAGTGCGAGCTATTGTCCAGGGCTGGGCTGCGGGCTGCAGGAATGTGCTGGAATGCCGGCCCGCATGGCACAGCCCCAGAGCGGGGCCTTTGTGTGCAAACACCACCGGGCAGCAGGGCCATCCCATAAATAACGATGACCTCACCCCTAGATATCAGGCTCTGTGGTGGGATGGGGTGGGGGCGGGGGCCAGCCCTCAGAAGGGAGACCACAGGGGAGGCGTACCCTTCCCCACACACAGGGCACTGCAGCAGCCTCTGTGCAGGAACGCCAGCGAGAGTGGGGTTGGGGTGGATGCCTGCCCCTGGAAGCAGGCTGCATTTACTGTCTGGGGCCAATTGATACCCCTCAGTGCCTGAGACCTGGGCATCAGGACTCAGAGCCTCAACTCCAAAGGGTCCTGATGAAAATGCTGGTATAGGTATAGGCAGTTCAGGTCCAGGTGCAGAGGTGCAGGTATGGGCATGTGCAAGTTGCAGGTATAGGCGGAGGGGTGCAGGTATAGGCGGAGGGGTGCAGGTATAGGTGGAGGACTGCAGGTATAGGCGGAGGGGTGTGGGTATAGGTGGAGGGGTGCAAGTGTAGGTGGAGGGGTGCAAGTGTAGGTGGAGGGGTGCAGGTATAGGCGGAGGGGTGCATGTGTAGGTGGAGGGGTGCAGGTATAGGTGAAGGGGTGCAGGTATAGATGAAGGGGTACAGGTACAGGTGGAGGGGTGCAGGTATAGGCGGAGGGGTGCAGGTATAGGCGGAGGGGTGCAGGTATAGGTGGAGGACTGCAGGTATAGGTGGAGGGGTGCGGGTATAGGTGAAGGGGTGCAGGTATAGGCAGAGGGGTGCATGTGTAGGTGGAGGGGTGCAGGTATAGGTGAAGGGGTGCAGGTATAGGCGGAGGGCTGCATGTGTAGGTGGAGGGGTGCAGGTATAGGTGAAGGGGTGCAGGTACAGGTGAAGGGGTGCAGGTATAGGTGGAGGGGTGCAGGTATAGGTGGAGGACTGCAGGTATAGGCGGAGGGGTGTGGGTATAGGTGGAGGGGTGCAAGTGTAGGTGGAGAGGTGCAGGTATAGGCGGAGGGGTGCATGTGTAGGTGGAGGGGTGCAGGTATAGGTGAAGGGGTGCAGGTACAGGTGGAGGGGTGCAGGTATAGGCAGAGGGGTGCAGGTATAGGTGAAGGGGTGCAGGTACAGGTGGAGGGGTGCAGGTATAGGCAGAGGGGTGCAGGTATAGGTGAAGGGGTGCAGGTACAGGTGGAGGGGTGCAGGTATAGGCGGAGGGGTGTAGGTATAGGTGGAGGACTGCAGGTATAGGTGGAGGGGTGCGGGTGTAGGTGGAGGGGTGCAGGTGAAGGTATGTGCAAGTGTGGGTATAGGCGGAGGGATGGAGGTATAGGTATGTACAAATGTGAGTATAGGTGGAGGGGTGCATGTACAGGTGAAGGGGTGCAGGTACAGGTAGAAGGGTGCAGGTACAGGTGGAGGGGTGCAGGTATAGGTGGAGGGGTGCAGATATAGGTGGAGAGGTGCAGGTACAGGTGGAGAGGTGCAGGTATACGTGGACGGTGCAGGTACAGGTATATGCGGGTGCAGGTACAGGTATATGCAAGTGCAGGTATAGGCAGAGGGATAGCGAGCCCTAGATACATCCCTGGGTGATGAGGCCCACTCCGCCGCCTCCAGGCTTGTCACCTCTGTGAGCTGCTGTACCTCCTTCCTCAGTAGAAAGGGGACTACAGAGATAAGTCATGCCTTCAGCACCTGCCAGCGGCAGGTGTGATGAGAAGGGTGTTTTCCCTCTGGGGTCTTCCTTCCCAAACCCCATAACCCAGTCCAACTATGAGATCAACTAAAGGGCATTCTGTGAAATCCTCAAAACCAGTCCTCAAAACTGGTGAGGATGTCACAAGCAAGCAAAGAGAGAAGCTGCCGCAGCCCAGGGAGTCTCAGGAAATGGGGTGACCCAGTGTCACGTGGGGCCCTGGATGGGGCTCTGGGACAGAAAAGGGTATTGTGGGAAAGCCAAATAAACTACAGACCTTAATTAACAAGAATGCATTGACATGAGTTCGTTAACTCTGACAAGCACACCCTACTAATATTAGATGTTCACAGTAGGGGAAGCTGGGTGTGGGGCACGCGGGAGCTCTTGCTGTGTCCATAACTTCTCCGTGAAGCTGCAGCTGTTCTAAAGTGGAAGGTGTGTAAAGCCGAATGGTTAAGAATCCAGCTCACCCTGGGACACGCAGCAGGTGCCTAGCCAGCGGCAGCC
Source organism: Pan troglodytes (assembly GCF_028858775.2). Lineage (NCBI taxonomy): Eukaryota > Metazoa > Chordata > Mammalia > Primates > Hominidae > Pan > Pan troglodytes. The sequence continues at coordinate 71,555,486 of NC_072407.2, forward strand.
CTGACCATGAGACCAGCCCACCCCTTTCACTCTATCTACTCAGAGAAGCCTCTTTGCTGTAACCCACACAGTGGTTGGAACTGTACAGACTTCATCATGAGGAGTAAGTGCAAGCGGGAGGTAGGAGTGCATTGGCGGGAACCTGCAGAGACTGGGCGAGTCCCTGTTCTGTCCCTTCCTGACTCCAGGGCTTGAGTGAGCGACACCACCTGCTTCTTGGGGCTGCTGTGGGGCAACGAGAAGACCCAGTGGGATTTGCAATGTAGGGCACACCTGCTCCACACTGCGACCAGAGCCCTTTCAACTCAGACCGAATCTGGAGGCGTCTCTGAGCCTGCTTTGCTGGCCCCAGCTCTCCTCTCTCCTGCCCCTTCCTGGCCAACCTCAAAGGAGGGCCCTCGAGGCCTAGCAGAGACGTTCCCACCAGGCAGCGTGTTACAACACACCACGTTGCCTTCCCACGCCTCCGGCAGCACTGTGATGGAAGCTCAAGGGAACAATTTGCAGTGTCCAGGGCTGAGGCCTGCTTAGGGTCCAGCTGCTGCCACCAGCATGCAGGCTCTCACACAGCAGGGGCTGCTGCCCCACTTGGCAGGGCAGGGCGCTGAGGACCAGAGGGGCAAACCATTTGCCCAAGGTCATTGCCAGGACTTAAACCTGCAAGCTGGAACCTGTGCTTTCAATCATAGTGTCCAGTGGGCCAAAACAGGTCCCCTAAGAGGGAAGGGGCTGCCCCAAGGCCACACAGCTCACAGGCACTGAGTCCTTGCACCAGTACAGGGACCTGTCCTCCCTGCAGTCTAGGAGGCTCCATCTGTGCAGCCCCAGAAGACAAATCCTCCAGCCTGGCAGGCAGGGAACTGCTTGGAGCCAGGAAGTTCAGGCAGGCACCTGGCGCCCCAGAGTGCTGCATTCTCGCTTCCACTCTGCACCTGCCCCAGACCCTGAGCATCCCCACACAGAGCCTGAGCAGTGCATGCATTTGTGCAAACTGGCCAGACAGCAGGTGCAGGGGGCACGGTGTCTTTGTGGGCCAGGCCCCTACTTCCTGCACACGTGTGTGTCAAGGCACCTGCACCTCCTTATCTCTCCTAGGTGTGTCCAGCCTCACAGCCCACCCTCCTGGCCCTGCCTCTGACCTTTGCTCCAACCAGTCTGCCCGTGCACCCCTCTTGCTTCCCACCCATGGTTCAACCTGTTTGCTCTGCTGGAGACGGGTCACACTTCCACTCCTGGCCGCCCACCAGCTCCTGCTCATCCCCTTCCCTCGGAGTGGGGTGTTCCTCCTCACCCAAACCTGGGCCAGGCACCCCTGCTCTGGGCTCCATGGCACCCAGGCAGGCATCACCCTGCAGGGAAAGTCCACATTGCCTCGTCTGTCTGTCCAAGTAGACTGTGGGCAAATCGAGGCCAAGGGTGGGTCTGAATCATCTCGGCACCCCAGGGTCTGACACCGCCTGGTGCTCAGCCAGCACCTGCTGGATGGATAGAAAGGAGGGAGGGGGAGGAAGGAGGGAGGGAGAGCAGATGCATGGAGGGAAATAAGGAAGGAGAGAAAGATAGACGAGTGAAAAAATAGATAGTTAGGAAATGTGTCCAGAAATGGAGAGATGGAAAGGAGAGAGGGGGGAAGCAAGGCATGAAGAAGGAAGAAAGGAAGGAAGAGAGGGAGGGAGGGAGGTTAGATATGCATGAAAGGATGGAAGGAAGGATGGAAAGATAGAAAAATGGGTAGTTGAGGAAGGGCTGGAGGACTGGTGAATGAAGGGAGAGATGGATAGAAGAGAGAGGGAAGAAGGGAGGGAGGGAGAGAGGAAAAGGAGTGGGGAGGGCTGAAAGGAGGAAGATGGAAGGAAGAACGGGTGGATGGAGGACAGGAGGGCTGGAGGAGTAGATGTGGGTAGATGGATGGGTTTGTTGGGTTTGGGAGGGTGGGGTTGGGCGGAAACTCTTTACACTCTACTCAGGCTGTGTCCTCCCTTTGATGAACAAGGGGATCTCCAGTGACCTGCCAAGCCCAGGGCACATGTTTCCCTGAATTGGTAAATGGGGCGGAGTGGGGATGGTGAAGATGTCATAAGAACCCACTGGCCCCCAAGTGATGTTGGCAGCATGGGCACCTGGGGTCGCCAAAACAAGACAGGTGCGTGCCCAGGCATGCCAAAATCCCCTGCAAATGTGGAAAGCACCAGAATCCTGGGGATTTTTCTAGCATGGATTTTATTTTGCCAATGAAAAATAATCACAATCACATACAAGTGGCCATAGAAGGAAGCCCAGCGCCGAGGTGACTTGCCGAATAGAGAGCTCCTTCCAACCCCTCGAGCCGGCCGTGGACGTGACCGCCCAACTTGGCTGTCCGGCCCCACCACCCAGAAGAGGCTCCTTCCCTGACATGAGGCCAGCTTTGCCACCCAGAGGCACACTCGGCACCAGAATGGCCCTCACCAGAAGGCTTCAGCGTCCCCCCATGGCCTGCCTGTCCACGGACCTCCGACGCGGCCGCCTGGGGGATGCTGCCTCTGGTGCTCAATCACACGGGACCTGAGAGAGTGCAGCGAGGCCACAGCCTGACCCCTCATCTCCATCCCTGTCTTCACCTCTGTGCGCCACTCCACAGGCCTTCTTTCCTCCGCTCAGGCCCCAGAGTCTGGGGTGAGAGATGCGAGATTTGTGCTCCTCCTCTACCACATTGAAACAGGACTATCAGGAGGTGTGTATGCTGTTAAGTGGGGACGAGGGGCTGCTAGATCACGTGTGTAATAGAATGCCGATTTTGCAAACCTACAGCCACACGCAGAGAAACAGACTGAAAGACCACAGATAGCAGGACTCCTAACCAGCCCCACCTGGCTGGCCTCCACCAAGCTGCCTCTAAGCCAACCGGCCCCATTAACCCACACAGGCCTCCTAACCAGACCCACCTAGCTGGCCTCCACCAAACTACCTTTAAGCCAACTGGCCCCATTAACCCACACAGGCCGCCTAACCAGACCCACCTAGCTGGTCTCCACCAAGCTGACCTCTAAGTAGACAACCAGCCGCATTAACTCACACACCCCACTCTGGCTGCAGAGCTCCACTGATGCCCACATGGAACTGGCAGCCCCAGCTGGCACCTGCTTCCTGGCACCCTGCCCACCTACTCCCAGCTGCATCTGCCCACTGAGGTCAGTGGGTTCACGCATCTGCTAATACCTCTGTACTTCTAATCACAACTACGGTCATCCCTTGGAACCCAAGGAGGATTGATTCCAGGATCCCCGAGGAGACCAAAATCCACAAATGCTCCACTCCCTTATATACAATGCTGTAGTGTTTGCATAGAACCCAGGCACATCCTCCTGCATACTTTAAATCTAGATTACTTATAATACCTAACAAAATGTGGCGTAATATTATGGGGGAGGCGGTCTTGTCGTCTCAGGGTTGGCAGAGTTGGAAGAAAATCCACATGTAAGTGGACCCTTGTGGTAAAATATAATATGCCACATTTTATTAGGCATTATAGGTAATCCAGATTTAAAGTAATTGTAATACTATGCAAACAGTTGTTATTCTGTATTTTTTGTTTCATTGTTGTGTTATTTTTATTGTTGTATTTTTAACTGAATTTTTTCCTTAAATCATTTTGATCCAAGATTGGGTGAATATGTTGATGCAGAACCAGTGGATACGGGAGGCTGACCATACATCACTTAATTTATTTTGTTAACTAGTACATAAACCTACCTATGAAATCCGAGTGCAAAAATATGGTTACTAATTCTACGAAAATGAAGCTTTACGCTTTAGAAAATGATACTGATAAGTTGCTTTAAAAAAAAAAAAAAAAAAAACCTTCCGCCTAGTAAAGGGTGAGGCAGCTGGAAACAATTGTGATGCCCGTTCATATCATTCTAGAAAAATCCTGAATTCAGACTGTGTCACGTGTCTGTAAGCTTCCACTTCGCCTTAAAGAAATTGAAACTGAGAATGAGCGTGGTCTGTGCTTAGGAGAAGACGTGGAACTCCAGGCAGCAGTTTCATCAAATCAATGTACAGCTGACCCTCAAACAGCCCGGGTTTGAACTGGAGGGTCTTTCCACTTCTCCCTGGGTTTTCTTCTGCCTCTGTCACCCAGGAGATGGCAAGACCAACCCCCACCCCTCCTCTTCCTCCTCCTCTTCCTCAGCCTACACAACATGAAGACCACAAAGATGGAGACCTTTACCATGATCCACTTCCACTTAATAGTAAATACATTTCTCTTCCTTATGATTTTCTTAGTAACATGTTCTTTTCTCTAGCTTGCTTTGTGGCATGAATAGTCTATACCATACAAAATATGTGTTAATTGACTTTGTATGTTATAGACAAGGCTTCCACTCAACAGTAGGCTATTAGTAGTTAAGTTTCGGGGGAGTCGAAAGTTGTAGGTGGATTTTTCATCTGCAGGGGCTTGGTCTCCTACTCTCCATGTTGTTTAAGGGTCCACTGCACAGTTATGCTATTTGAGATTAAAATACAACATGAAGCATGAGCATGTATCATGTTGCTGCTCTCCCCCCTGCTTTAAATGATTGTTACTTTCTTCTTTGGATTTTTCTGTGTTCTTCAAATTTTTTTCCAACAAGCATGCATCACTTTTATCACCCAAAAGAATAATGGCTATGTCTTTAGCCAGTGTCAGCGCACTGGGAGAATTGCTGTGCTCGGATGCCTTCTGCCAGGGTCTGTGCCTCGTCCCTCCCTGGGGTAGGATGAGGGTTTCTCAGCCAGGGTCTGGCCTCATCCCTCCCTGGGACAGGATCGAGGTGTCTCAGCCACAGTGTCATGGGCCCGTTGGGCCAAGTCATCCTTTGTTGAGGGGAGGAGCGGAGGCTGTTCTGTGCTCCTCATCCGCGGCCTCCACCCACAAGAGGCCGGAAGGGTCCCCTCCAGTTGTGACAAGGGAGGGTCTCCAGATCCCATCAAACGCCCGTGGGGACAAAATCACTGCAGGCTGAGAAACTGGTACAGATTTTTAAAACCCCACTTGGGGACCCCAGCCTCCACCCTGCTTCTGACCATGTCCTCATCACACTGAACATTTAGTTGGGTGAAACTTAAAATGCTCTCAACTATCTGGCTGTGCCGGCTTCACAGAGCCAAACCCTGCACCACTGGAAAATAGTGCATGTCTAAACTCCATCTTTGGATGTTCACCGCTGCTTCTGCAGGGCGAGGGCCCGGCTCTGTCGCTCCCGAGAAGGCTATTCCCAAAGTGGATGGAGCCCTGGGCAGGTCCCCTTCCCCTGCAAGGCACCAAGAAACCAACAGGCAGTCCGCTCCTCGGAGGCAGCTCTCTTTTCAAGCATTCTTTCTGGTTTTCCGTTCCTGAAAGGACGCTGCCTTTCTCTGAGCCTGTAAGAGCCCTCAAAGGGTCCAGCAGAGGCCAGAAGGCTGAGCAGGGGCCTCCCTGGATGAAGTGGGGAGTGGGGGTGGGGTAGATGCTGCAGGCATGCCCTGCATCCACCCACCTCCCAGCCATGTGCCCTGGGTGAGGCCTTCGCAGGAACTCTGACCCCTCTGCTTCCCATAAAGTGTTAGGTGTTGGTCTCGGGGAGCCTGGCTGGTGGATTAGTTCCTTCTCAAGCTGCTATAAAGAAACACCTGAGGCTGGGTAATTAATAAAGAACAAAGGTTTAACTGGCTCACAGTTCCACAGGCTGTGCAGGAAGCATAGTGGCTTCTGGGGAGGCCTCAGGAAGCTGATGATCATGGTGGAAGGTGAAGGAGAAGCAGGCACCTCTTACATAACCTGAGGAGGAGCAAGAGAGAGAGGGCGGGGAGGTGCCACACACTTTTAAAAACAACCAGATCTCGTGAGAACTCATTCACTATCACAAGAACCGCACCAAAGGGGGAAATCTGTGCCCAGGATCCAATCACCTCCCACCAGTACCCACCTCCAACACTGGGGAGTATAATTCCACATGAGATTTGGGTGGGGACACAGATCCAAACCATATCCATTGGTTTAGCCACAAGTGAGCCCCTCCTGCCATATGCTGGGCATCCAGGGAAGCTACCCAGGACGCCTCTGCCATCAGGGTCCTTCACTGTGAGCCCAGGGGAGGCCATTGATGAAGGTGGGTGGGTGAGGCTTAAGGTAAATGAAGGCGGGGCACAAGGTGGGAAGGTTCTGGAACATCTGGGCATACTTCCCCATGGGGTGTACACCAGGAGGCACAGAGGGCAGCCCACATCACCAAGGGCCTCCAGTGGCCGGCTGAGTTTAGGCTGAGTCGGCAGACCACACGCCCAAGAGTGACAAGGCCAGTCACTGGAAGCGGAAGAAACGCTAGACATTTATCCTTATTTTCTCAGACCTTTTTAAAAATAACAGCGTTATTGACCAAGAATACCATACAATTCATCCATTTCCAGTGTAAATTCGGTGGTTTCGAGTATATTCACAGAGTTGTGCAACCATCACCACTACCTAATTTTAGAACATTTTTATCACCCCCGAGAAACCCCACACCATTAGCAGCCACCCCACATCCGCTGCTCCACTTCAGTCCCAGCAACCACGAATCCACGTTCTGGCTCGGTGGATTGACTGCTTCTGGACATTTCATATAAATGGAACATACACTGCATGTGGCTTTGGTGACTGGCTGCTTTCAGGGTTCATCCGTGTTGTAGTGTGTGTCAATGCAAACCTTCTTTTATGGTTGAATAGCACCCCATGGTTTGGGCACAGTACAGGCTATTTATCCATCCTTCAGTTGATGAGCTTTTGAGTTGTTTCGTTTTTTGGCTGTTATTACACTGCTGGAAATGTTCACGTCCAAGTGCTACCATTTCTCTTGGGAAGATATCTAGGAGTGGAGTTGCTGGGTCACACAGTAACTCTACGTTTAACATTTCGAGGAATCGCCAGGTTGTATCATTTTACATTCCCACCACAACGAATGAGGTTCCAGTTTCTCCACATCCTCACCAATACCTAACACCATCTGCCTTTTTAATTTTAGCTATCCTAGTGGCTGTGGAGTGCCATCCTAGTCTGCTCTGGATTTGTGATTCCCTAATGACTAATAATGTTGAGCATCTTTTCATGGACTTATTGGCCATTTGCATGTTTTCTTTGGAGAAACGTCTATTCAAGCCCTTTGCCCATTTCTATTTGGGTTGTCTTTTTATTGTTGAATTGTAAGAGTCCTCTATATATTCTGGATACTAGACCTTTATCAGATATGACATCCGCAAATATTTTCTCCCATTCTGTGGGTTGTCTTTTCACTTTCTTGATTGTCTCCCTTGAAATACACGAGTTTTTAATTTTTGTTTTTTTGAGACAGAATCTCACTCTGTCCCCCAGGTTGGAGTGCAGTGGCTCAATCTCAGCTCATTGCAACCTCTGCCTCCTGGGTTCAAGTGATTCTCCTCCCTCGGCCTCCCAAGTAGCTGGTATTGTAGGTGTCCGCCATCATTCCCAGCTAATTTTTGTATTTTTAGTAGAGACAGGGTTTCACCATGTTGGCAAGGCTGGTCTTCAACTCCTGACATCAGGTGATCCACCCACCTTGGCCTCCCAAAGTGCTGGAATTACAGACGTGAGCCACCATAGCAGCCAAGTTTTTAATTTTGATGAAATTAATCTATGATTTTTTGAATTGGATGAAAACCAACTCATCTAATTTTGATGAAATCTAATTCATCTATTTTCATATATTTATGAATTGGATGAATAAATCTAATTCATCTATTCTAGATCTTTTCTTTTTGTTTGGTTACTTGTTTTTTGATTTTTTTTTCTTGGTGTCATATTAAGAATGCAAGGTCATAAAGACTTAAACCCACACTTTCTTCTACAAGTTTTATAGTTTTCTTCCATTTAGGTCTTTGATCTATTTTGAGTTAATTTTTGTATTCAGTATGGGGTAGAGGTCCGATTGCATCTTTTACACGTGGATACCCAGTTGTTCCAGCACCATTTGTTGAAAAGACATTCCTTGTTAAATGGCCTTGACACTTTTTGCAAAATTCAGTTGACTATAGATACATGAGTTTATATTTGATTTGTTCATTGCTAGTGTATAGAAATAAAAGGAATTTTTATATATTGATCTTATATCCTGCAACCATACCTAACTCATCTATTAACTCCAATAGTTTTTTACTTAATTTCTTAGGATTTTCTACATGTAAGATCATCTGCAAATAGAAATAGCTTTACTTTTTCCTTTCCATCTTGATGCCTTTTATTTCTTTTTCTTGCCTAATTGCCCCCTCTAGAACCTCCAGAACAGCGTAGAAGTGATAAGAATGGACATCTTACCATGTCCCTTATCTTAGGGGAAAGTCTAGTCTCTCAGTATTAAGTAGAATATTAGATACAGGGTTGTTTGGTTTGGTTTCAATGTCCTTTATCAGGTACAGGAAGTACCTGTCTTCATATCTTTTTACTGAGGTATAATTCTCATAGAGTGAAGTTGACAAATCATAAGTGTATAAACAAATCTTAAGCTTGATGAATTTTTATGTGTGTGTGTGTGTGTGTACACCCATGAAACCACCACCAAGATCTGGCTATAGGACATTTCATTTCACACACCCAGAGAGTCCCGTTATGGGATTCCCCATTAGGTTTGCAAAATGCAGCAAAAAAACAAAAAACAAACAAACAAAAACCCAAATAGGATGCCCAGTAATGCTTACAATGAGGGATGAACAAATAAAATTTTAGTATAAGTATGTCTTATGAAATATTTGGGACATATCCTGGGACATATTTACACACACGAAAAAAACTATTGATCATTTATCTGAAACACAAATTTTAACTGGGTATTTTGCATTTGACCACACTGCCATGAATGAGTTTTCCCCATCCTTGAACCTCATACAGCTGAAATCATAGTGCATGAACCTTGTTTCTTGTCCTAATGTTTCTGAGATCCATCCATGTTATTGCCTTGATCAGAACCACTCTTCTTCACTCCTGAGAAGTGTTCCATTGCCCAAGGTCTATGTTTGTTTTCCTGTTGATGCCTGAGCTGTTTCCACTTTGAGGCTCTTCTAGATGGAGCTGCCATGTGTGCTCTGGTGGGTGTCTTGCTATACACACATGCACTTATTTCTTTTGGGTAAATACTTAGGAGTGGAATTGCTGGGTCCCACGTGGGCATATATTAGCTCTGTTAGAAACTAATTTCTTTTCTGCATACGTGTAAAAAATACATTAGTTCCTCACCCCCCTAAACACACACACACACACACAAACACAATGGTAACTATGTGAGGTGATGGGTGTGTTAATTAATTTGATTGTGATAATCATTTCACAGGCTATATGTATATCAGATTCTCATGGTGTACACCTTGACTATAAGCAATTTTAATTTGTTGATTATTCCTCAATAATGCTGGGGAGAAAAGAGTAAAACAAAATCAAGACCACTCCATGCTTAGAGTAAAATCAATAAGGTAACACTCTAAAAAAATAATAAAGATGTGAGTACAATAGTATGTGGGGTGTATGGTAGGAGGATCTTGATTGATGGTGGTTGTGATCTAAAGAGTTGAGGAGTTCCACAGATTGGGGACACTGGTGGTTTGGGGGCAGGAAGGGGAGGTGATCAGAGGCACGCTTTAGGGAGGAAGTCTGACTCATGTTTGTGCCGGGTGCCGAGCCCATAGGGATGGTGCTTCCAGAAAGTCCACAGGACTCCAGATAAACAGCAAACCACTTGTTGGTATAAGTATGTATCAATGTATGTCCCCAAGAACGCACAGGGCATATTGACAAAATAGTATTCCTTATTCATCTGAAAATGAAATGAATGTACATGAAATCTCAATTTAATTGACCGTCCTCTATTTCTATGTGCTAAATCCAGCAGGTCCACACAGGTGTGCCCACAGAGCATGGGGAGGCACGGTCGCCATGGCACAAGTGAGGAAGGACTCGCTCTGGGCAGCCACCTCCTCACCACTGGGCACCTGACACCTGGGTCCAGGCTGGCTGGGCAGGGGCAGATGTGGTGCCTGCTGAGCCCCTCAGACCACAGCTCAGACCAACTGACACAGCCAGGCCCCTGGCCGGCACCTGCAGGCACTAGAGCCCAGGCCTGGCTCTCTCTGCAGGGCTCTGGAGTTCAGGCTCCCCACAGAGACCAGCTGGTACTGCCCGCTCACCCCTTCACCGACCACCACCACCACCAGGCATCCCGACTGAGAGAAGAAGGCCTTGAGAGCAAAGGGGACTCTTCAGCAGGGTGTTCCCTGGGGGCAGCAAAGATGACTGCTGCTCTTCCCTCCTAAGGATTTGGTACCCTACCCATTCCCAGAGATAACAGTGCCCAGTTCAGCCCAGACTGAGGTCCAGGCCTCCTGGCAGGGGGATGCAGGAAGTGGAGCGGTTTCTGCACAAAAACATCAAGGATTCGAGCAGAGCCCGAGGCCAGCTCAACAAGCCTGGCACCAGCACATCCATTCATTTGTTCAGTACTTATGTGTTCAGTACTTGTGTATTCACAGCTGGCCACGTGCCAGGCTCTGGACACCCAGGGGGGGCACAGTGCTTCTATGTGCTAAATCCAGCATGTAGAAACTGGGAGAAGTCTGGGTGGGGTCCTGCCAGCATCCTGAGTCCTGGTGGAGATGGTCGGCATGGTCAGCCCTGGCCACTCATGTCAGCTCCCTCCCACGGCCCCATCCTGCCCACACTTACAGGGAACCCAAATAGCCTGACAGGCCCGCCTCTCCAGGTAGCCCACACGTAATGTATCATGCCACTCAGAATACCCAAATGAGAGATTCCGGTTTTCAACTTGCTTCTCAAAGTTCTGCCTTCCTCATCTGAGCATGTCCAGCGGCCTGTCCTTGCCCGACTGCAGTGGCTGGTCCCGAGCTAAGACCCCGGGGACCTTCTTCAGGAGCGTATTTACCATCCGGGAATGGGGTATCTGGCAAGCCCCCAGGAGAGAGCCAACAATCTCATTTTGCAGATGGGAAGACCGAGATTGGGAGACGAGAAGAGTAGTCTGGAGGCCAGGTCTGCAGACTGAGCCTAGAGCTGCTCCCACAGCCCCTGCTGGGTCTGGCACGCTCATGTCCAGTGCTCGAGCCCCTCCCTGTAGGTCACACCCACTTCTGACTCAGGCCCCAACAAGCCCTTGCTAGCCCAGCTTCCCCCTCCCCTGCCCAGGCAATACAGGCTTCTGCAACCCCTGACTCTGGGATGTGAGGAAGAATCCAGAGACCCAGGCGTGGGGGCTGTTTCAGCGGGTGTGAGCATCTACCTGCAGGAAAATAGGTGCTTCCAGCAACCTGTGATCACCTTGACCTGCACACCTGTACACCAACAAGCCCCAGAGGGAGGTAGGAGCCACCCGACCTGGTCAGCATCCCACTGGGACAGACTGCACGTGAATCCAAAGATCCTGGACCGAAGCTCAGGTCTGTCTGGGTCACTGAGTTCCTTAAGACCCCACCCTCTGGGGTACTCTATGAAGCCAGACTGTGGCCACTGCGTGGGTCAGATCAGGATAGATGGGGTGACTAGAGGCTCCATCTCACACCCATCTCCAGCCCAGCTTCCTGGAAGGTCTGGGCATGACAACTTCTCTGAAGATGCATCTCTGTCTGCTGGCGGGCCTGGCATCTTCTGGGGGTGCTTCTGGCATCTTCTAACAGGTCTGTGCTTCTCAGTGAGGCAGCTTGGCCACTTGGAAATGGCCACGCTGGGTCAGTAAGGACAAAGGAAGCCTTGGGGTCCAAACGGTGACTGGGTTCAGCTCACAAGAAAGCGGGGATCCCTTGAACTTCAAAAATTAGCAGTTCTGTCCACAGGGAGGGGTGGCCGAGGCAGAAGATCTGAAACACATCAACTCTGGGCCTGGACGGGGCAGCATCTCAGCAAACCTTTCGGAGGTGCAGATCTGTAGGAAGCTACACAGGGCAGTGGCTCATGCCCACAGCCCCGGGCTCCAGCTTGGTTTTCCGGCCCCCTAGCAAGACACTACACCAACAGTGCAGGATGCTATGCCAAGGGTGGGGTCCATCTCCTTTCACAGAGGAAATAAATCACAGCCTTCAAGTCCGAGTTTGATGGAAATATTTCAATCCTTCATGGGTAATGCCCATCATTCTAAATGTTTTGTGGTAACATACAGTGGAAATGACTGCAACATGACGTTGTTATTCCGTATTCTGAGCCAAACTCCTGAGGTCGGTCTTGTTTGCATCACATGTGGCCGGGGAATCGTCCCTTGAGGGCTTCTGTCTGCTTCTTGCCAAGCGGCTGAATGGATCGATGACGGAGGCATCTCCCAATTGCCATGGGCTGCTCGTCCCTGCTCAGTGCACCAACCAGAAAGCCCAGTGAGGGAGGGGGATGCATCTGTTTGGAAACAGCGCATCATTGCCATCCTGTTGTGGGGTGTGCCATGAACCTAGTAGTCACACCGGGGGTTCTGAATGCGGTCCAAGCAACCGGTGGATGCCGGAGGAAGCATTTGCTTTCCTCTAATCCTTCCTACAGCCCCACCAGAGGCCCGCACTATGATTGTTGCACTGTCACTAATTTTCCAAGGGTCATTTTCCCCCATCCAGAGGAAAGTGATGTTTAGAATTCCAAGTCGCTCGCCCCTTCCATTGGAAGTGGAAAGTGAGGATGCCTGCCCACCCGTCTAGGGTCGATCCTCGGCCCTCGGCTGTCAGTGCACAGTGGAGAGATGGAGCCCAAGGGCCAGAAGGCGGAGGTCTAGGGGCCAGCAGAAGGGATGCTGTCAGCTTGGCTGCTGCTGCAAGCCCACTCATCTCTGCACCTGGAGGGTGACATTCATTCGGCCAGGGTGGGGCAAGGGGATCTTGCCTTCTCAGCCCAGGGCCTGGTCTCATGAGTGGGAGTATTTGGGGTCCATGCAGAAACAGCAGGGGAGATGGGGGTGACCTCCAAAGTTGTTGTCAGCATGCCCTTGGCTCAGGCTTTGAAGTATGTTTCCTGGTGGGGCTCCAGGTGCACAGGTGCACGCACCTAGCCAGCCACTGAAAGGAGCGAGACCCCAGGGCCATGGTCGGTGCTGATAGGTGCACCTCTGAGTGGCTGTGGCTTCTGTTTTGACTGGATGGTCAAAACTGGGGCATCTTTAATCTGCCTGGCAGCCTCCCAGGTACCCTGAGGGTTCCAGAAGTTGGTGGGGCCCACCATGTGGGCAGGGCTGCGAGAGCCCCCGAGATCACCCTGAAGTGCAGGCACAGATCCGGGCACCTGGGGAAGTGGAGACAGGTGGAGACTTTGCGGTGACTTGGTCCCAAGTGGGACACTTTCTCCAGCATCTGGGCTTGCAAGCTGCCAGTGATGGTGTCCTGCCCTCGGGCCGGGGCCCCTTTGCCTTCAGGATGAAACTCCTCTCCCCGACACAACCCAAGATAGAAAGCGTCGTTCAGCTGCCAAGTTGTTCTGAACACTGTGATGCTCGGAACCAGAAACAACCCAAGACATTGACCCGCTTGTGGGACGCAGCAGGAGGCCCCTCCGTGCCCACCAGTCCTTCCTGAGAGTGCAAGTATGTCAGAGCTCGGCCTTGGCCTTCACCCGCCAACCTCTCTGGGGTCAGCGGAGGGGCCGCCCTCTCACTGTTGCTCTCTCGCTCCCTGGCCAGGTCACAGTGGAGGTCTCTCCCTCCTCCCTGACCCCTGAGCTCCTGAAGCCTCCCAGCCTGCAGGATGACCTTCCTGAGTTTCCACACCCTCCCCTCCATGGGGCCTGGGCCTTGTTGCTGCAGTGTCTGTCTGTGTCCTGCACGCGGATGGCGTCCAGGGCCGGGAAGAGGGGCTCACCTCCTTCTCCTCCTATCTGGCCTGGGTAATTGGGGACAGTGGGGAGACAACTGAGGTGACCTCTGCAAGACCCGCCCCCCACCACCTGGTGACAGCGGGTGTACGGCACTTCCTGCCGCACAGAAGTCAGCTTCCATCAGCCTCCACGAAGAGAGAATGTTAGGGTCTTGCTCGTGGGGGCCAGATTCCCCCTTCTCTCCCTCCCTTCTCTTCTCCCTCCCTGCTTCCCGTCATCCCTTTTTCCTTTCCTTCCTTCTCACCTTCCTCTCTTCCTCCGTCTCCTTCTTTCCTTCGCTCCCTCTCACCCTCCTCCCTTTTTCCCTCCCCATGGGGAGAGCTGTGATGACTCTCTCCTTACATAGAAGGGGGTGAGCCAGGCACAAGGAGGAGACACGAAGGCCAGGGAAGGAGCCTCTGCTTGAATAGCCCTGGGGACGGGGAGTTCACTCCCTCTGCAGACTGTGTCCACCCCATCTGGAGATCTTGCCTCAAGCTGAAAGCTCAGTGCTGGTGTCCCCGGCCCGGGTCCCCTTCCCGTCCATGGGAAGCGAGGGAGATTTGCAGGCCCAGAGCCTCTTCCTTGGCTTTTTCCTCCAGCCCCACCTCTTGGCTTCTCTGCAACTCTGCATTGCATCTCTTTAGGCCCCAAACAGCCACCCAGGCCCCAAGAAGCCTGTCAAACCCCAGATGTTTGCCGACACCGTGAGAGGCCCCGGGTGTTCTAGAACACTTGGAGGCCTGGAAGCACTGTGTGGAAGGAACACCTGGCGGACAGGCTGCTGAATGGCTTTCTGTAGATGCTGGACAATGGACAGAACAGCCTCCTTCAGGTGACAGAGCCACAGGGGCCTCAGAAGGAGGGGTGACTCCCTCCACCTCTGTCCCACTCTTCCCCAGGCACCCAGGCTCTGCCTCCTGGTGTCACAAAGTCCCACCAAGACTCATGCCTTGGGCCAGGCGCGGTGGCTCATGCCTGTAATCCCAGCACTTTGGGAGGCTGAGGCAGGTGGATCACTTGAAGCCAGGAGTTCAAGACCAGCCTGGCCAACATGATGAAATCCCGTCTCTACTAAAAACACAAAAATTAGCTGGGCATGATTTCATGTGCCTGTAATCCCAGCTACTTGGGAGGCGGAGGCAACATAATTGTTTGAACCCGGGAGGCAGAGCTTGCAGTGAGCCGAGATTGTGCCACTGCACTCCAACCTGCGTGACAGAGTGAGATTCCATCTCAAAAAAAAAAAAAAAAAAAAAGACTCATGCATTGAGGAATGTCCCAGTAGAAAGGATCTCATGCAAAAAAATAAATAAATAAAAAATAAGAACCAAAAAAGGGGTAAAGGGACAAATGTCTGCCACAACTTGGTCCTGTCCTCACAACACACTCTGTGTAGGAGGATGCGGGTGTTCACAGCTGGTGTTGAAAGTGCAGTGTGACTGGGGCTTTGGTGGCTGCGAGAGTCAAAGGAGGGGCATCTCCACTCCACAGATCAATTCCAGGAGCCCAGTGAGGAAGGCAGAGGCCCTGATGCTTCTTGCTTCACAGAGGAGCAAACTGGTGCTCAGAGAGGTTGTGCTACTTGCCTAGGAACACACAGGCCAGCAGCAGAAGAGCCAGGACTAGACACTGAGTCTCACAACCCCACAGCATGGCTCTAGCATTGAATGTGCCCAAGAGAGCTGGACCTGCCGTGGCCCCACATGGAGACAGGGAAACGTCCACACAGGACAACGTCTTCCATGATGAAGATGTTTGGATGGTTCGGATCTCACCCAAACCTCCTGTTGAACTGAAATCGCCAGTGTTGGAGGTGGGGCCTGGTGGGAGGTGATTGGATCACGGGGGTGGAGATCTTGTGAATGGTCTAGCACCATCCCCCCTTGGTCCTGTATAGTGAGTGAGTTCTCCCCAAAGCTGTTTTTTTAAAAGTATGTGGCACCTCCCGCTCCCCACATGGTGACTTCATGCAGCTCCACTGAGCACTCCATACAGGAGACCTGCACAGGTGCCCTGAGCTGGCATGACTCCGCCCATGCCCTCTGGGATCCTGTTTGCCTAAAATCCACAGTAACCAGAGCTCTCAGTCATCCTGACCTTGGGCCTGCAGATCCATCTCTGCAAATCAGGTCAAATAAACCAGTTGTTTAATTTAGGGGAAACAAGAGGCATACCTGAGCTTCCAGGTGTCTCCACCCCAGGAGTGCTCCTCTAGCAGACAGCCCTGTGGCTGCTGCCTGCCCAAAGGCTTCTGGCTGGGCTTGCTCTTCCTGGACACTTGGTGCTGTGGTCTGCGTGTTTCTCACCTCCGAAACTCGTGTTGAAATGTAATTCTCAACGTAGCAGGATGGAGGGGTAGGGCCTTTAAGCGGTGATTGGGTCGTGACACCTCTGCCCTCATGAATGGATTAAGACATTCATAGATGAGTGAATTAATAGTTTAATGGATTGATGAGGTTGTCATGGGAGTGGAACTGAAGGCTTTATAAAAAGAGGAAGAGAGAGCTGAGCCAGCACACCCAGCCCCGGTCATGTGTATTCAGCAGTTTCACATCAATATAAAGACATTCTTAAGGCTGCGAAATGTTTAAAGGAAAGAGGTTTAATTGGCTCACAGTTCTGCAGGCTGTGCAGGAAGCATGGTGCCCACATCTGCTTGGCTTCTGGTGAGGCCTCAGGGAGCTTTTACTCATGATGAAAGGCCAAGTGGGAGCAGGCATCACATGGTTAAAGTGGAAGCAAGAGAGAGAAGTGGGAGGGCCACACACTTTTAAGCAACCAGATATCAAGAGAACTTACTCACTCTCTTGAGGACAGCACCAAGCCATTCATGAGCAGTCCACCCCATGATCAAAACTCTTTCCACCAGGCCCCACCTCCAACATTGGGGATTATGTTTCAATGTGAGATTTGGAGAGGACAAACATCCAAACCATATCACCATGTGATTTCTTGCACTGCCTTGAGACTTGGCAGAGAGTCCCCAGCAGCAAGAAGGCCCTCGCCAGATGCAACCCCTTGATCTGGACTTCTCAGCCTACAGAACTGTAAGATACAAATTTCTTTTCTTTATAGGTGATTACCTAGTTTCAGGTATTCTGTTATAAGCAATAGAAAATGGGCAGAGACATCTAGCTCCTCTTGGTTTAGTCACAGCTGACAGCAGAGACATAGATGAGGGATCCTGGCTTCTAACCAGGTGGAGGAGGAGGAGAGGGTGCCAGAAGCTTCCTCTAAACTGCAGCAGTTGTGCCAGGTCCTGAGGGCAGGAGTGAGCTGCTCCCATGCTGGGAAGAGCTTGGCTCAGGTCCATGGGAACATGGCGGCATTGAGGCCATCTTTCTGGAAGACCACTTGTGTGAGTCACCCACCTTCTTAAAACTCTTCAGCAGCTGAAGGTGATAAAAAGTCATGATTAAACATGATGCTGAGTCAAAGAAGGGTCAGGAAGGACCACATGTTGTGTGATTCCACTCCCATGAAGGTCTAGAGCAGGGAAATCCTCACCGGAAACCCACGGTCAACCCAGCACCTCCTGCCCTCACTTCCACGCTCCCTCTGTCCACTGGCACTGTCCACTTCACCTCCTGCACCACCTCTGAGCCGCCCCCTCCTGCCGCCTGCATTGCCATTGCCTTAGCCCAAGCATCTCTTCCCTGGATGGCTCCATCAGCCTTCCCTGGTCTCCATTTGCAGCCCTCCAGCCCATTCTCTAGTTCTGCCAAGCCCTGCAGGAGTTCCCCCTCTTCCCCTCCAGCCTTTCCCACTGGCCCTGGCCCTGTCAGCTGCTCTCCACTGACCTAGGCTCCTGGGCTCTGTCCACCCTGTACTTCTTCCTACAGCACGGCCTTGACATATCTAATCCATTCCCATCCATCCCCAGAGCTCAGCTAAACCATCCGTTTCTCTGGGAAGACTGAGACCCTGACCTCCTTGGATGGTCAGCTCCGCCCATGTGTGCCTCCTTAGCAGAACTCACCAAAATTGTAATTTTACATTTTTCCCTCTCTTCCATGAGGACGTGAATTCCATGACAACAGAAATTGCATCTGTTTTTTTGTTTTGTTTTGTTTTGCCACTGCACCCTAGGCCACCCAGCATAGAGATGAATACTCGCTGAATTTTAGGAAGAAACTTCGTTTGCACCTCAACCCCCAACCCCACTGCTTCCCCAGTCATGGCACTGCCTGATTAGCTTAAGGCGGGGTGGGCTGCTCCTCAGTGCAGCTTCATCTTCCCCTTGGTGAAATGCAGCGTTTCCACCAGGCAGTCTCTAAGACCTCTGCACAATCTTAAATTCTGCAGCCATTTCCCTGATGTCTTCTTGCACTTGGTATGGCTGAGAGGTTCATGCCCATCAGATTCTCATTTCCTTGAATGTGACCTGTTTTCACCCTTGGAAGCTTTTAGGAGTTTCTATCTATACTACCCTGAAATTTCACCCAACTAAATATTTATTGTGTGTGGATGGGGCAGGGCGGGGTGTATGGGAGATGTATATCAAAGGATACCAAGTTGCAATTACATAATATGAATAAATCCAGAGATCCAGAAACCTACAGTACAGCATGAGAACTCTAGCTAATAATATTGCATTTTACAATGAAAAGTTTTCTAAGAGTGGATTTTAGGTGCTCTTACCACACATGAAAAGGTAACTATGTTAGATGAAGGATATGTTAAATTGCTTACCTGTAGTAATCATTTCACTGTATGTGTATGTATATTAAAACATCACACTGTACACTCAAAATTTATACAGTAAATTTTAAAAAATCTTTAATGTGAATCATCTTTCAGATTTCTTTTAGAATCTTTTCCCCTTTCACAACTGTTCTGCCTTATATGGAGTAGATCCCAGCAACCTAAGACTCATATCCTGCCCCAACTGGGGAAAACATCTACCATGATGATACGGTTTGGGTCTCACCCAAACCTCATGTTGAAATGCAATCCCCAGTGTTGGAGGTGGGGCCTGGTGGGAGGTGACTGGATCATGGGGGCAGAGTTCTCATGAATGTTTTAACGCCAACCCTTCTTGGTACTGTATAGTGAGTGAGTTTTCACAAGATCTGGTTTGTTTAAAAGTGCATGACACCTCCCATTCTCTCTTCCTCCTGCTCCTGCCTGTAAGATGCCTGCTCCTCCTTTGCCTTCTGCCATGATCCTGAGGCCTCCCCAGAAGCAGATGCTGCCACGCTTCCTGTACAGCCTGAAGAACCGTGAGCCAAAATAAACCTCTTTTCTTTATAAATTACCCAGGCTTGGGTATTTCTTTATAGCAGTGTGAGAACAGACTAATACACATGACTTCTTCCATCATTACTTCATCTTTGTTTGCACTTTTAATTCTTTCTGGAAATTCCATCCGCAGATGTGGGAACATCTGGATCTTCCTCTTGGTTCATTCCTTCTGGGTACTGGGAGAATTCTTCAGCTTGGAATTCCAGCTCATGAATTTGTTCTTCAGCTGTGTCCATTATGGTATTTATCCCATCAATTGATTTTTATTTTCTTTTTGACAATCAAATATGTAATTCCCAAGGTCTGCAACTGCTTCTATTTTGGACGTCCTCAGCATTCCCTGAAGATAGTAATGTTTATGAGTGTGTATATTTTAAATCTCTTCCCTTTGCTGTTTAATTTTATTTCTGCAGCATTTGTTTTTCTGTTATTGGGTCTGGTCTTCTTTTTACTCAAAGTCCTGGGGATCCCCGGTTGCCAGATCAGTGCTGTAGCCAGAACTACTCGTTCCTCTGCCCCCTGGTCTGAAGCCATCCCTGACAATGGTGTGGGGGTAAGGAGGGGGCCAAGCTCTTGTTCTTCCAGGGCCTGCCCCCTGGGTGCAGCACTTACTCTCACAGATGGTGAGGGAGCAAATGTCTCTGCTGCCCATGGCCTGAGGAAAACCACCATGCTGGGGTCAGGGATTCCAACCTGTACCCTACCTGCCCACTTTTCAGCCACCTAGCTCCGAAGTTGGCTCCCCTGCTCTCTAGGCAGCCTTCTACAAATGCTTCAGAGCTGTGGCTGTTTTTCTATAGCTATTCCTGTCTGCTTCCCACCTTCCAAGAATCCCAGATGTTTTTAAGTCACTAAAGATGATGTTTCTTATGACACATTCACAGCACCTCTTTGGACATCTCATGTGATTTTTCAAGGGTGTAGCCTTGTGTGTGCTGACTGCCACCTTGATTGGATCTTTCCAAGGGAATTAGTGAGAACCCACGAGACACAATCCCCACCCCACAGAGGGCACTTCAGACTACTTGATGGTGGCCAGGGACAGAAAGTTCTCCCTCGGCTGGTGGGTCCCTTCAGTGGAAAGGTGTGAGGAGCACAGTTGACTTGCTTACCCTTTACAGCAGGACTTACTAACATTCAGTATTCCCGTTGCCACATGTATCAGGCTGTTCTTGATACAGAGAAATACCAGCTGGGCACAGTGGCTCATGCCTGTAATCCCAGCACTTTGGAAGGCCAAGCTGGGAGGATCACTTGAGTCCAAGAGTTGCAGACCAGCCTGGGCAACATGGTGAAAGCTCATCTGTACAAAAATTACAAAATATATATATATATATATATATATATATATATATATATAGCTGGGCATGGTAGCATGTGCCACCAGTAGTCCTAGCTACTTGGGAGACTGAGATGGGAGGATCACCTGAACCCGGGAGGTTGATGCTTCAGTGAGCCATAATTGCACCACTGGACTCCAGCTTGGGTGACAGAGTAAGACACTGTCTTTTTTAAAAAAAAAAAAAAAGAAAGAAAGAAAGAAAGAAAAGAAAAAAGGAATATGAGAGGTTGGGTAATTTATAATGAAAAGTGGTTTAATTGGCTCATGGTTCTGTGGGCTTTACAGGAAGCATGGTGCTGGCATCTCCTCAGCTTCTGGTGAAGACCAAGGAAGCTTTCAATTGTGGCAGAAGGCTAAGGGAGAGCAGGCATTTCACATGGCAAAAGCAGGAAGAAGAGAGAGAGAGAGAGTGGGGGTTGCCACATACTTTGAAATGACCGGATCTCAGGAGAACTCACTTTCACAAAGAAAGCACTAAGCAATGAGGGATCCACCCCCATGACCCAAACACCTCCCCCCAGGCCCCACTTCCAGCATTGTGGACTACAATTCAACACAAGATTTGGGTGGGGACAAAGGTCCAAACTATATCATTCCACCCCTGGCTCTTCCCAAATCTCTTTCCACTCTATCTCTTCCTCCTGTTCCTGCCATGTAAGCAGGAGCATCATGAGGGGAAGAGATGTCATTCTTACATTGCAAAATACAATCATGCCTTCTCAAGAGTCCCCTAAAGTCTTGACTCATTCCAGCATTAACTCAAAAGTCCAAAGTCTTATCTGAGACAAGGCAAATCCCTTTCACTTATGAGCCTGTAAAATCAAAAACAAGTTAGTTACCCCCAAGATTCAATGGCGGTATAGGCATTGGATAAACATCTCCATTCCAAAAGGGAGAAACTGGCTAAAAGAAAGGGTTTATAGCCCCCATGCAAGTTCAAAACCCAGCAGGGCAGTCATTAAATCCTGCAGTTCCAAAATAATCTCCTTTGACTTCATATCCTGCATCCAGGGCACGCTGATGCAAGGGGCAGCTTCCAAGGCCTTGGGGAGCTCTGCCTCTGTGGATTCACAGGGTTCAGCCCCCACAGCTGCTTTCATGGGCTGGTGTTAGTGCCTATAACTCTTGCAGGTGCATGGTGCAAGCTGCCAAAAAATCTACCATTCTTGAGTCTGGAGGATGGTGGCCCCCTTCTCACAGCTGCACTAGTCAGTTCCCCAGTAGATACTCTGTGTGGGAGATCCAACCCCACATTTTCTCCCCACACTGCCCTAGTTGAGGTTCTCTGTGAAGGCTCCACCCCTGCAGCAGGCTCCTGCCTGGATAACCAACCTTTTTCATGCATCTTCTGAAATCTAGGCAGAAACTGCCAAACCTCTTTCACTGTTGCACTGTTCTGTGCACCTGCAGGCTTAACACCATGGGGAAGCCACAAAGGTTTACAGCTTGCATTCTCCAAAGTAGCAGCTTGGGCTATACCTGGACACCTTTGAGCCCCAGCTAGAGCTGGAGCAGCCTGGATGCAGGAAGCAATGTCCTGAGGCTGCACAGGGCAGGAAGGCCCTGGACTTGGGCCCTGAAACCAATCTTCCCTTCTAGGTCTCGGGGCCTGTGATGGGAGGGGCTGCCGTGAAGGTCTCTGAAATGCCTTTAAGGTCTTTTCCCATTGTGTTGGATAGTAGCACTTGGCTTCCTTTTAGTTATGCAAATATCTCTAGCAAATTAAGCTCAAACTTCCACAGACCCCTAGGGCATGACCACGATGCAACCGAGTTCTTTACTAACGGTTAACACATGTAATCTTTGTTCCAGTTCCCAATAAGCTTCTCATTTCCATCTGAGACTTTGGCAGCCTAGACTTCACTGTCCATATCACTGTCAGCATTTTGGTCACAATCATTTAACCATTCTCTAAGAGGTTCTAAACTGTCTCTCATCTTCATGTCTTCTTCTGAGCCCTCCAAACTCTTCTAACCTCTGCTCCTTACCCAGTTTCAAAGCTGCTTCCACATTTTCAGGTATCCTCATATTAATACCTCCATCCCACTCTTAGTACCAATTTTCTACATTAGGCCATTGTTGTATTGCTATAAAGAAATACCCAAGACTGAGTAATTTGTTTATTTATTTTTATTTTTATTTTTATTTTTATTTTTGAGATGGAGTCTCACTCTGTCACCCAGGCTGGAGTGCAGTGGCACGATCTCGGCTCACTGCAAGTTCTGCTTCCTGGGTTCACGCCATTCTTCTGCCTCAGCCTCCTGAGTAGCTGGTACTACAGGCACCTGTCACCAGGCCCGGCTAATTTCTTGTATTTTTAGTAGAGACAGGGTTTCACCATGTTAGCCAGGATGGTTTCGATCTCCTGACCTCGTGATCCGCCCACCTTGGCCTCCCAAAGTGCTGGGATTACAGGCGTGAGCCACCGCGCCCAGCCGAGTCTGAGTAATTTATAAAGAAAAAGATTTAATTGGCTTACAGTTCTGCGGGCTTTACACAAATCATGGAGCTGGCATCTTCTTGGCTTCTGGGGAGACCTAGGGAAGCTTACGATCATGGCAGAAGGTGAAGCAGGAGCAAGAGAGAGAGAGAGTGAAGGGGGTGCCAGATAAACAACCAGATCTCACAAGAACTCACTGTCACAAAGACAGCACCAAGCCATGAGGGATCTGCCTCCAGGACCCCGACACCTCCCAGCAGGCCTGACCTCCAGCATTGAGGATTACAGTTCAACACGAGATGTGGGCAAGGACAAATATCTGAACTATATCACCACAGAACTCAGGAAGTTCAGGTAAGTCTCCTGGTCATAAGTGGTAGCTGCAGGACCCTAATCCAAGTATTCTCTTTCCAAAACCTCAGCTTATCTGGGATGCTCACAATCTATAAGGACCCCATTATCAGCATAACCTACCATCCCCTGATTCTAGAATATTTCTATTCCAATCCCTCCCTCCACAATTCACAGCCTCCTTGGAGTCAAAGCTAATCAGGTCTGCTGACAGGCCACTGGAGTCTGGAAGAACCCTCTCTGCATCTCACTTGCTGAGGACAGTGAAGAGACTACCTCATTTCACTGTGCCCATATCCTGACCTGCACAAGGGCATTATGGCTGTTGTGAGGACAGGTGAGGTGGCACAGGCAAAAGAGGTTAGTGCACAGTAGAAGAGAATAAATGTGCATTTCCCTGCTCTGTTTTTCTCAAAGCTGTGCTTGTAGAAGGGCACTGCCACTTTGGAGCCACATTCAGAGCCCAGATTCCAGGTCATCCCAGAAGGTTGAATGGATGGCCCCAGCCCAGAGACTGGATGGCTTAGAGTCTGATGGCAGGAGCTGATCCCATAGTAGGTTTAGATCTCCCCAGACTGCCCATGTGTGACAGCTAGGTGGTTTCTGCAGGGTCCACCCCACTCCAAATTGCGGAGTGGCGTCTGTTTGGTCTAAGATAATCACGATTATCTTAACCCCCTTGCCAGAGTGACTCCTTTAGGGATCAAAAACAACTCAGCTGATCAGCAAGCACACAGCACTTCCCTGGCCACAGTGATTAACTCAGGTTGGTCTAACCAGAACAAGGCTCAAGACTTCTGTTAGATTAAGGCTTCTCTCTCGCTCTGACCAGTAAGGGGTGCAGATACAAAGCCTGGAGCTACTGCAGCTACTTTGTTGCCATGAGGTAACCTAGCCCAATAACAGCACCAACAAGAAGCAGACACAGCAAGAGAACTGCTGAACTCTGAAGCCAGAGCCCTGGTTAAACTGCACTGGAAGCCTACCTGCCACCACCCTTCCCAACTGGGTGGGCCACTTTGGGGTGGGTTTTCTGCTTCCTGTCACAAAACAGCCCAAACTGACAGAGAAGCCAAGGATAGGTTGCTACCAGTTCCACTAGCAATTCAAGAGCTGAGCCTGATAATGCGGAATGAGATTCCTCTACTAAGCATCCCAAGGTTTGGTCTGGGAAACCTTTTCTCTTCTGTGTCTTCCATATGGTCTGAACCAGTCATAATGGCTCCTGGGTGGTTTTCCACCTTGGAACCAGGACACCAGAGCCAGAAGGAGGCACAAACTTGTCTAATGTCACCCAGCTAGTGAATGCCAAATCCAGGGCTCGAACCGAGGCCTTCTGAACTCCAGGCCATATGCCATTCCTGAATAGAAACTCAACCAGCTGGCCTGCCCCGCCTGGCCAGTTGAACTAGTTGCTAAATTGATACTTTGCAAAACATGCATGTTTCCAATTGCAGAGCGTTGCTGTGACTTTGAAGCAGCGTGTAGCCTTCCCCTGATGTGGTGAAGGACGGAGGTGGCTGGCCTGGTATGGAGAGGGATCTTAGGAAACTCTCCGCAGAAGCCCCAGGGCACCCACTCACTGGAAAGAGATCAGAAAGCAGCCTCTCTCCCGAGGCCGCAGGCAGCCAGCTCCCCACTTAAAAAGGACCCGGTATCAATTTCACTTTTTTTGTCCTTATTGGTGCCTCCCTAATGAGATGATGTTAGAGTTGGAAATAAAGAGGTGAGTTGCTGGGTAAATAGATAAATAGATAAATAAAGCCTGGGCTTCTTCCAGGAATGCAGCCCTCTCCCTCCCGGGGGCTGGAGGAGGCGTGGGTGTCGCCTGACAGCGGCCCAACTTCTTGCCAAGGCGCTGGGGAGTGGGGGCCCTGAGGACACAGCTATCGGCCACCACTTCCTGCACACCTACCAGATGCTGGCCTCTGCTTTGCTTGCCGTCTCTCCTGTAGTCTTTGCAATGACTCATGAAATAGGCAGGCATCACCCCTCAAGTTCAGACAAAACAGTGGAGACCGAGAAAGGAAAGTGACCGGAACCAAGTCGTGGCTTGCAAGTGATGGGGCAGAGATTTCAGGTCAGGTCTTTCTGTGTCCAAAGACAAACATCGCTGCTGTCATGGAAGCCCCAAGGAGCTCACGGTCCCCTTGGGGGCAAACGGCTCCCTCGGGAAATGACAGCAAAACACCCAAGATGGAGAATTTTCATCACCCTGCACGGTGTGATGAGGGGCTGGGGGGAACTGGGGCTGGAGTTGCCAGGGGGCCTGAAAGGAGAGGCTGCACAGGTAGAGAGGCACCCTGGAGGGCCACCGCGGGACCTGCTCCCTGGGCCTGCCCCCTGCCCTCATGTCTGGCTGCCCTGTCCCCACACTTGCCCCCTCTGCCCTCATCCCTGCCCGCCCCATCCCCATGCTTGCCTCCATGGGCCTCTCCTCGCACAGGAGGAGGGGCTGTTCCTGCCGCACACCTCCAGTGGCCATCCTCTCACTCAGCATGACAGCTGCTGGTCCGTGGTGCTCAGGGGTGGCTGCCCAGGCTGTTAGAATGTGTCCCTACATCCACAGTGGTCAGCATGCACTGCTCTCCGAGGAGCCGCCAGACTTCCCCATAATCTGGCAACTAAAGGGTTGGCACTTGGCACGGGAAGTGGGGACTCCAGAACCTGCTTCAGGGTCTGGTTGTGGTGCCCCACCTGTTAAACATTTCGGAACTTACCCTCGATTAGGATAGAACTCTGGGTCCCTGCTGGAGCCCACCACATCCTCAGAGCCAGCCTCCTGGAGCCTCTCCCCTGCCCCACTCCAGCCAGGGCCTCGTTGCTGTTTCTCAGGAACGCCAAGCAAAAGTGCACCCAGGATGCCTGCACCTGCAGATCCTGCTGCGGGAACTCGCTGTCCCCCACTCCCCTCAGCCTCTGTGCGGCATCACCTTGCTAGGGGGTCCCCACTGCCCTGTACCAAAGAGCAGCACCAGCAACCCCCAGCACTCCCTTCTCCTCCACCCCATTTTACCTCTTCCCAGATTCTCTGTCCTCAGACTCATATTACTATGGATTGAGTTACCCTTGTCGAATCCTCTTGCCAACTAGGAGAGCCCATGCAGGCCACGCCTTGTTCCCTGTCACACCCATGCCTGGAACAGTGCCTGGCACAGGCAAGGCACACTGGGGTGCTGAGCTGAGTGATTGAATGAACAAATAAATAGATGTTTCCACTCGCCTTTCCTGAGCCCTACTGTGTGCACGACTCTGCACTCCAGGCTATGGGGCAGCCAGGCAGGGGTGCCGAGCTGTGCTCTCCAGGCTATGGGGCAGCCAGGTGGGGGTGCCGAGCTGTGCACACAGTAGGGCTGCTGATTTCCAGAACTCCTGAGAATGAGTGGGGTTAAAGCAGGAGGGGCACAGGGGAAGAGCTGAGGGGTCAGCATGAGCCCAGGAGAGTGGAGGGAGACAGAGTGTCCTAAGCACACGCCCTGTGGGAAGGAAGAGGCCCAGAGCACATGCCGGGACCAGAGCAGGGCCCCAGCTTTGCAGCGAGTCAGGCCTCTGTGTCCTGACCTCCAGCAAAGGAGAGGAGACTCCGAGTGTCCCAAGTCCCCCAGGAGGGTTGCTCAAGGGAGCCTTGGGCATCAGTCCTTAGAAATGGGCCCCTGCACATGTGTGTGCTGTCGGGAGCCCAGATTTTCTTGAAAGGAAGACTCAGCCACTGTGCCCCTTTCTTAATTTAAAACACTCCCTTGGCAGGGTGTGGGGGCTTACACCTATTAACCCAGCACTTTGGAAGGCCAAGGTGGGTGGATCACTGCACCTGGGAGTTTGAGACGAGCCTGGGCAACACGATGAAACCTCGCCTCCACAAAAAATACCAAAATGAGCCAGGTGTGGTGGCGCACACCTGTAGTCCCAGCTGAGGTGAGAGGATGGTTTGAGCCCAGAAGTTCGAGGCTGCAGGGAGCCATGATCGTGCCACTGCACTCCAGTCTGGGCGACAGAGTAAAACCCTGTCTCGACAAAAAAATAAAAATGAACATAAAATAAAATAAAAACACCCCCAGATAGTTCTGTTGTGGGTGATGTTTATTTCTTTTTGAAAGTTTTTAGTATTTTCCAAGTTGTCCAGAAAATTGTAACCAGAAAAAATAAGCCATAATTGGTGTTAAATGTTTTTGTTTTTGTTTTTTTTGAGACAGAGTCTTGCTCTGTCGCCCAGGCTGGAGTGCAGTGGCACAATCTCGGTTCACTGCAACCTCCACCTCCCAGGTTCAAATGATTCTTCTGCCTTAGCCTCCCGAGTAGCTGGGACTACAGGCGTGTGCCACCATGCCAGGCTAATTTTTTGTATTTTTAGTACAGACGAGGTTTCACCATGTTAGCCAGGATGGTCTCGATCTCCTGACCTCGTTATCTGCCTGCCTCGGCCTCCCAAAGTGCTGAGATTATAGGCATGAGCCGTGCCGTCCTGTTAAATGTTTTTATTATTTTAAAAACACTACAGAAAGGAACAATCACTTGTGTTAATAAATTCATATAATGGAATTTTACAGAATCTTTAAAATATTTATGAATTGATTTTAATGCCATGAAAAATAGATAGTGGGAAAAAATCCAGATACTGAATTATTGGCTCTGAGCAACATAAACTTGTATGTACATAGTAGGCTGGGTGTGGTGGCTCACGCCCGTAATCCCAGCACTTTGGGAGGCTGAGGCTTCAACACCAGCCTGACCAACATGGTGAAATTCCATCTCTACAAAAATACAAAAATTACCCAGGCATGATGGCAGGTATGTGTAATCCCAGCTACTCAAGAGGCTGAGGCATGAGAATGGTTTGAACTCGTTAGGTGGAGTTTGGAGTGAGCAGAGATTGAGCCACTGCACTCCAGCCTGGGCAACAGAGAGAGACTCCACCTCAAAAAAAAAAAAGCATGTTTACATATATTTATATGCATGGGCATGTGTGTGTACACATACATATATAGACATACAGAGTGTGTACACACAGGCATGTGTACACACAGGCACACACAAGCAGGCACACACACCCAAACCAACATCTGGAAGGGAAAATGCCAACAAGTAGTGGTGATGTCTGGGTGGTGGCATTCTGGATTTATTTGCCTTTTTAATCGTTTTCTGTACTTTCCACATTTCTCTCAACTATTTTAAATGTTATCATCAAGGCTGGGCAGCATAGCACGACCCTGTCTCTACAAAAAATTTAAAAATTAGCCATGCACGGTGGTGCACACCTGTGGTCCCTGCTACTCAGGAGACTGAGGTGGGAGGGATCACTTGAGCCTGAAAGGTGGAGGTTGCAGTGAGCCATGATTGCACCACTGCACTCCAGCCTGAGTGACAGAGACCCTGTCTCAAACATAATTAATTCACTGAATGTTATTATTGGAAAGCATTTTTGTTTCAAATAAGGGTTGAAGCATAGACATCAGAGAGAAAAGCAACCACCTCTCTTGTTTATTTTTCCAACCAACATTACAGCCCTTGAACAGGACACGCAGGTGCCCAAGGAGACCCGTGCCACACTGTTTGACCTCATAATCCCATGCCTAAGAAGCCGTAAGAAAATAATTCCACAGAAAATAACAACTATACAATCTGCTAATGTGTGGATCGCAGAGCTATGTATAAAGGGGTGGGGTGGGGGAGGGGCGGGGAGTGAAACTGACCTAGTACCAGCCAAATACTGTTTGGAGAGATGACGGCTTTGGAGAAGTCAGGGGGCATTTGGGAGGTGGCTACAAACTCGGCTGTCACGAAGCACGGTGAGATCTCAAAACATGAAAAATATTTTGTGTTGGCTGGGTACGGTGGCTCACGCCTGTAATCCTAGCACTTTGGGAGGCCAAGGTGGGAGAATCACCTGAAGTCAAAAGTTGGAGACCATCCTGGCCAACATGGTGAAACCCTATCTCTACTAAAAATACAAAAATTAGCCGGGTGTGGTGGTGCATGCCTGTAGTCCCAGCTACTCAGGAGGTGGAGGCAGGAGAATCACTTGAACCCAGGAGGTGGAGGTTGCAGTGAACCGAGATCATGCCACTGCACTCCAGCCTGGGTGACGGAGTGAGACTCCATCTCTCTCTCTCTCTCTCTCTTTCTCTCTCTCTCCATATATATATATAGTGTTAAGGGTGAAGTTAATATAGTGAAAAGGTGTAGGTGGGCCCTGACACCCAAGCTCTGTCAGGGTGTGGACCAGGACCCAAGCGCCAAATCCACTGACTGAGCATCCAGCAACCCTGTGACTTGGCTCCAACACGTCTGACTGCGCCCAGTGATGCTCCAGACAGAGAAGACAGCAGTGAGCAGAACAGACGGGCCCGGCTCTCATGGAGTTGATCTTCTGCGGGGGTCGGGAGGCTTGACAGACGCTCCATCAATACCTAATCAGTCCCATGGCACAGGCACCGGGGGAAAGCTAAGGCAGGTGGGGCCATGTGCCACCCATCTCCTGGGGTGCCGCCGGCCCCCATCTCCCTGCTTTCTGCAGTTGCCTGTAGCCAACAGAAGAGAAGTGCAGTGATCCACCTCCTGTCCAGGCCCGGCCCATGGAGACCTCCCCTGTGCAATTCTTTCTCTCTTCTGCTGACTGCTGTCCAATGTAGGGAAACCAGGAGAGGACTCCAGGACCTTGGGGAAATGGAGCCACAGATGGAAGATGCCTGGGTCCCTGAGTTGCTGCTCAGAGGCGAGCTGCTCACTGGTCAAGGTCACCCATGTGGGCTGGATAAGGAACAAATGTGTATTGTGTTGAGTTAACGTATGTTTGGGGAGGGTCTTTGGTGCAGCAGCTCACCTGCCTAATGGGGGGGCTAGGAAATGTTTGCATGGGGTGAGAAGGAGGCTTTGCCCTTGAGAGAGAATGGTCAGGAAGGAAGGTCCTGCGGCCCAAGAGGACGTCAGAACCGAGATTGGGAGGAAATGGAGAGCAAGCCACGGGGCTACCTGAAGGGAACCCACCCCAAGCAGAGGGCATGAGTGTGCCCGGAAGGGTCCATGAAGGAGGAGGAGGCCTCGGGGGAGGGGGTGGGGGCAGGGCAACAGAGCGAGGGGTGGAAAGAGATGAGGTTACACAGGCCTGGGAACCAGAGACACAGAGCCTGGCAGGTGTGTTCAGAGCTCAGCACAGACTCTGGGTGAGACAGAAGCCACAGCCAAGGAGTTCATGACCCAATCAACTTTCTAAAGAATCTGAAGGCATCGCTCTGTGTTATTGAGGACGCACTGCAGGAGGCGCTGCACAGAGCTTGCAGGAGACCCGAGGGTGGAACACAACGGGCAGAAAGAAGCACCCAGGACGCCCCAGGCTGGAGCCTAAGTCAGTGGGGAGAGGGCTGCCACAGGGTCAGCTGGGGAGATGGAGAGATGAGCCGTCCTGTGTGGCTTTGAACTCAGGACGCTGCCAGGAGGTCTCCTAGATGGTTGGGTCTCTGAGTCTGGAGTCCAGGAGGGAGGTCAGGCTGGAATTACAAAGCGGGGACTTCAGGGTATAGCAGGTGATGGAAATGAAGAGAGACGCTGACCTGGGGAGGAGGGAAAGAAGGGCCGAGGGTGGGGGCCCCTTGTGGCTCACGGGTCTGGAGCCTCTGAAGGTGGGTCAGGGAGGTGGAGGGAGTGAGGAGGCCACAGTGACCCACTGGCCAGGCCAAATCAGCCCTGAGGGCTGACCCTTAGGTCCGGCGACAAGAGAGCCATGGGGGAGGGGCCTGGGGTGAGGTGCAGCTTCTCCCAAGAGGCGGGAGAGAGGGCAGCCAGGGGTGCCCACGTGGTCAGAAGTGCTGTTGGAAAGAGGAACAGAGTAGGGCAGTGGCCGGAAGGAGAAGCAGTGTCTAGGGAGGTTTGACTTATTTTTAAGGTGAAGGCGTGTTTATAAGCTGATGGAATCACCCAGCCAAGAGGCAAGGCTGGGGCTGGTGAGGGTCTGGGCCTAGCATGGAGGGGGCTCCTGAGCCAGGAGAGGGGGCACAGCACATACGGGCAGCAGGTAGGGTCCTGGAGGCTGGCAGAGGGCAGAGAAGGTGGGAAATCCAAGTCGGGGAGAGGGGACGTCGGACGCCAAGGTCAGTTGGCCGGTCGGTGGTGGGAATTTCAGGTGACAGTTCTGTGCCCAGGTGCAACAGCGTGAAGACAGAGGCCACAGAAGGACGTGAGAAGGGAAATCCCAGTGCAGAGGTGAGGGGTGCGGGGCAGTGACCGTGTGGATGAGAGGGACAGGCGAGGTGGGATCTGGGGGTTGAGGTGCTGGGGGTGGTGCTTGAAGTTGAGATGGGGAGATGGTAACGAGAAGGGAGGGGAGGGGAGGAGAGAAGAGGAGGAGGTGAAGGTTCTGGGAGGCCGGGACCACCCATAGGGATGTTCAAGAACTGGGCAGGAGTGATGTGGGGAAGCGACCGTGAATCCAGGGTTAAAATCTTCCAGGAGTGAGGGACGACCTGGGATTCGTAGATGACTCCAGAGTAAAAGGCAGAGTCTGAAGGTCCCAGCAGCTCAAAGCCTGGGTAGGAGGGAGGTAGAACATTCTGGAAAGAAAGTGAGGAGTGAGAGGACACCTCCCCCCTCCCCAGCACCAGGGGAAACAGAACCTCTGGGTGAGTTGCAGCGCAGGAAGCTTCAGGCAGAGCAAGAAGGTGAGGGGACCCTTGCGGGAGATGAGAGGAGGCGGCACCAGCGCCAGGGCGTCCCCTCTGCCTGTCTGCACCTGCCTGGGGCAGCTGCCTTCTCTGCTCCTGTGCCTGGGGTTTCTCCAGCCCAGACCCCTAGAGTTGTTCTATTCAGTACCTGAGAGGAGACCCTCAGCAGCCAGGAGAGGAAGCCGTCGTGGAGAACCCCATGTCCCAGCCTCTCCACCTTCTGGGGGACCAAGGGTCTCCAGTGGAATGGACCCCGGGTTCCCATTGAGGTTACCTGCTCATCAAAACACACACTTGGGCTTTTCTCTCTGTCTCACCTGAGCTTCCTGGGACCACCTCCCCTATCCCTACGTCTTTAGCTCAGGGTCAGCCTTGGGAGGAACGCTAACCAAGCCCAGGGACTCTCTGGACGCTGGATATTATCTGCAAAGGCCACCGTGGGAACGCTGTGGGTGAGGATTAGGATAGAGGAGCCAAAAAGGAAAGATCTCACCTAGTGGGAGGCAGGTGAACACCCAGTGCCCCAGGTTCCCTTGTGGGCAGGGTCGGGGGGATGTGACGGGGAGAGGGGGCTTAGAGGGCTTTGTCCTACCATCCAGCTGTCAGGAGGGGCTTCCCCTCGTTCATGCCAATGGCAGCGCCAGGTGTTCAGGGAGCTCTTGCGTTCAAACCACGAAGAAGACGCAGTTTAATCTCATCCCACTCAGATAAAGAGTAAGTTATTTTTTTCTGTTTCAGAATGTCATATTCATTTTTTACATCTAACAAAACCACTTTTTTAGAAAGCTAATCACAGTCTCACCGAATATGCAGTGCAGCAATTATGCTCCTCGCCTTTATCCAAAGGAGTTGAGACGCCCACGCAAAAACCTGCACACCGATGTGTACAGCAGCCTTATTCATAATGACCAAAACTTGGAAGCAACCCACAAGTACTTCAGTAGGTGAAGGGTTGAGCCGCGGTGCATCCAGACAGTGCAATATTATTCAGCGCTAAAAAGACACGAGCTATCAAGGCCTGAAAAGATATGGAGGAAACTTCCATGATATTAGTAGGTGAGAGAAGCCCGTCTGAAAAGGCTACACACCGTATGAGTCCAACTCTTTGACATTCTAGAAAGGGCAAAACTACAGAGGAAGTAAAATAATCAGTGGTTGCCAGGAATTTGGAGAGAGGGGTGAACAGGTGGAGACAGATTTTTAGGGCAGTGAAACTCTTTGTATGATGTTAAAATGGGGATACAGGGCATTAGACATTTGGTAAAACCCAGAGAATTTACAATAGAAGGCCAGGTGTGGTGGCTCATGCTTGTAATCCCAACACTTTGGGAGGCAGAGGCAGTGGATCACCTGAGGTCAGGAGTTTGAGACCAGTCTGGCCAACATGGTGAAACCCCATCTACACTAAAAATACAAAAAGTAGCCAGACATGGTGGCGGGCACCTGTAATCCCAGCTACTTGGGAGGCTGAGGCAGGAGAATCGCTTGAACCCGGCAGGTTGCAGTGAGCCAAGATCGTGCCACTGCACTCCAACCTGGGTGACAGAGTGAGATTTTTGTCTCAAAAAAAAATAAAAAAGAGAGAGAGAGAATTTACAATAGAAAATTAGAGTGAACCCTGATGTAAACTATGGCCTTTAGTTAATAATAATGTATCAACACTGCTCATCAATTGTAAAAATGTGCCACATTAATGCATGATGTTAATACCAGGGGGAATTGTGCTGGGGGGGAGAGGGTGATATGATTTGGATCTGCATCCCCCCCAAATCTCATATTGAATTGTAATTCCCCAATTTTTTGGGGGGGGGGACAGAGCCTTGCCCTGTTGCCCAGGCTGGAGTGCAGTGGTGCCATCACAGCTCACTGCAACCTCCACCCCCCAGGCTCAAGTGATCCTCCCACCCCAGCCACCTGAGTAGCTGGGACTATAGGCGTGCACCACCATGCCCAGCTAATTTTTTTGTATTTTTGGTAGAGAGAGGGTTTCTCGATGTTGCCCCCAGGCTGCTCTTGAACTCCTGGGCTCAGGTGATCTGCCCACCTCGGCCTCTGCAAGTGCTGGAATTACAGGTGTGAGCCACGGTGCCTGGCCAGGCCGTGTGAGAATGAACGAGTACAGGGGGGTATATGGGAATTTTCTGGACTTTCTGCTCAATATTATTGTAAACCTAAAACTTCTCTAAGAAATAAAGGCTATCAAGTCGAAACAAAAACAAAAACAAGAAAAGCTCTAAACCCGGATTTCACAGGAGCCACGCTTGCTGGCGACCACAGCTGGTAGGGAACCCTGTTTCTCTGAGGCTGACGTACCTCTCCTTGGTCAGAACCCCGCCCTCGTCCTACCCACCCCCACTCAGCACCTTCCGGCTGCTCCGGAGGCCGGGAGACCAAAGCAGCCAGAGCTGGGACCCCTCACCGCCTTCCCCACACCCTTGTCAGGGCCGGGCAGCAGTCAGGGTGGTGGTGGCAGGCGCCAGCCGATGTCTGGTCCAGGAGTCCCTGGCCAACCCCAGAGATGAGGCTGTGGCCCTGCCAAGCTTCCTGGGCTGCACCTCCTGAAGGGGGACCCCATCCCATTGTCTATGTCTGAGCCACACCTGGACAAACATGTTCTGTCTCTGAGCCCTAAAGCTCCGTTTCCTCTGGTGCGAGAATAAGATCAGGAAGTCCTTACACACAGTGTCCCTGTCCTGGCCACCCTGGAATGGGAACAAAGCCTCCCCTTTCATGGGGTCTTTCTGAGACTCAGTGACATTCCCATGAGACCCATGGCTATGGCCCGGGCTCCCTGTTCAAACGCAAGTCGTCAGTGACCTGACCCAAGGGACATGCCGGTCTGATACCAGCCAGCAGCCGGTGTGCCGGAGGCTTATCAGAGCTGCTCGGGTTACCCCGGGGAGTGCCGCCCTGGCCCCGGCCCCATCGGTGCACCTGGCCGTGCCCAGCCTCTAATCCAGCCGGACTGTGGGCTGCTTCCTGGAGGCCTGGGGTTCTGTGAATGTGACCAGCAACTACCTGCAGGAGTGGGGTCGCTGCGTGGGAGGGACTCAGGCCCCCGAGTCCCTTTATAACTGTTCCTTTAGGACAGCCTGTAGGGCTTTTTGGAAAAATGACACTGGCTACAACACAGATGGACCCTGAGGATATTGTGCTGAGCGAAATAAGCCCGTCATAAAAGAAGGAATGCTCTGGGGTCCCACTTCCATGAGCTCCCTAGAGCCGTCACACCCACAGAGATGTGGCCGGGCGCAGTGGCTCACACCTGGAATCCCAGCACGTTGGGAGGCCAAGGCAGTAGGATCACCTGAGGTCAGGAGTTTGAGACCAGCCTTGCCAACATGGAGAAACCCCATCTCTACTAAAAATACCAAAAATTAGCCAGGCATGGTGGCGTGTGCCCGTAATCCCAACTACTCAGGAGGCTGAGACAGGAGAATCACTTGAACCCGGGAGGTGGAAGTTGCAGTGACCGAGATTATGCCATTGCACTCCAGCCTGGGTAACAAGAGCGAAATTCCATCTCAAACAAACAAACAAACAAGCAACAAAAAAAATCCACAGAGATGTAAAGGGAGAGTGGTGGGGTCAGGAGCTGGGGGATGGGAGGGGGAGTGAGTGTTCAATGAGGGCAGAGTTTAAGTCTGGGAAGACAAGAATGTTCTAGAGATGATGGCGGTAATGATTGTATAACCATGTGAATGTATGGTTGAAATGGTGAACTGTTACTACAAACATAAAATAAAACACAAATGCTGCTCACCCCAAACTCTAGAATAGGAAATAATTGTTTTTCCTCCAAAATGTAGATGAGAGAGGTGCTGCCAAAAATTCTGTAAGACCTCTTCTTCTAAGCTTTGCACAAGAAACTTGCACAATAATTAATCAAAGTACTTGAAATATAAAAAATGAAAATGTTTGGGCCGGGTGCGGTGGTTCTTGCCTGTAATCCCAGTGCTTTGGGAGGCTGAGGCGGGAGGATCGGTTGAGGCCAGGAGTTCAAGACTAGCCTGGGCAAAATAGCGAAAACTTGTCCCTACAAAACATTAAATTAAAAAAAAATGAAAAAGAAAAAACGACTCTACTAACAAAATATTATGATTATTATCAGAGACAGGGTCTCACACTGTCACCCAGGCTGGAGCAGTGGCATGATCATAGTTCACTACAGCCTGGAGTTCCTGGGCTCCAATGATCCTCCCATCACAGCCTCCCAAGTAGCTGTGACTACAGGCATGTGCCACCACACCCAGCTAATTTTTTTGTATTTTTTAGAGAACGAGTCTCGCTATGTATGATGCCCAGGCTGTTCTTGAACTTCTCTGGGGCTAAGTGATTCTCCCGTATCAGCCTCCCAAAGTGCTGGGGATTATAGACAGGAGCCACCATGCCTGGCATAAAATATATTTTTTAAGAGTATGAAAATCACTTCTGTTTCACCCTCTACAACAATGCAAGAATGTTCCAGAGTGTGAAGGAGCTGCTTGTGGCATCCCACAGTCCCTTGTCACCCATAAGAAAAGTCCATGCCCTTCCACAGCATCCGGCCCTCCTGCTGCCCAGCCCCGCTGCTCTACAGAGCCCCCTACACTCGCCCCAGGGTTCCCGCCTGCCCAGACCACTTCTTGCCTGGCCCAGCTAGCATCCCCCTCCTCGGCCCAGGCCCCTCCCTCTCCCCTCATGCCCATCATGCCCCATCCATCCCCAGCACCCTAGTCCTCTTTCCAGAAGCTCCTGCCTGCAGGCTCTGCCATAGCTGCATCCTGTCTGCTCACTGAGCTCATTCCCCACCAGCAGCACCAGTCTTGTGAGAAGCTCCTCGGGCCCTGCCCCCTGTCTCCTTGAACTGGGATGGACTGAACTATGTCTCCTGGAATAGACTGAACTGTGTCTTTCCCATGCTCCTATGAGGACATCCTCATCCCCAGAGTGAAGGTATTTGGAGACAGGGTCTTTGGGAGATGACTATGGTTAGGGAAGGTCTGAGAGTGGGGCCCTATGATGGAATTAGTGCCCTTATGAGAAGCAACACCAGAAGGAGAGTCCTTGCGAGCTGTCTCTCCACCCCCACCATGTGAACACAGAGCGGACACAGCCTTGCACACCGGGAAGGCAGGGAGCCCTCACCAGGAACTGAATCAGCCATCACCTTGTTCCTGGACCTCCAGCCTCCAGGTGGGTCAGGTGCACTGAGTCAGTGAATGAATGAAGGGCTGGTTCCTGTGCCCATGTCTGCACGTGTCCTCCCTCTGCCCGGGCATCTCCTGGAGCCCGGTATAGGCAGACTCCAGCAGGACCTGTGCTGCACGCCTCAACTCCCCAGGCCCCTCCCTTCACTTGTTTAGAAATGCACTGGAAATACTGTGGGCGCCATTTTCACCAATCGAGTGTGCGGAAGCTTTTAGTAAACACGGGTTACTTTGATGCTAATTATATTTAAATAACATGTGTGTCTACAATTATATAATTATACATATATGTAAATACAGAAAAAACAAAAAACAAAAAATAATGAACTATTCCCAGGCAGGGGTCTTCTGAAGGTTATGGGATCATTTTGACTTGCTCTTCTTTATACCCTTGAGTATTCTCCAACTTGCTTACAATGAGCACGGATTCTTTTTTTAATAAGCAGAAAAAAATGTTGCTTTTAACATTTAGGAAGCTGTCCTGAGTATCTGGCACATTAAAGGCAGCTTGCTGGGCACTGTGGGATTCATCGGTAGGTAAGAAGGAGAGGCAGAGTCCCTGAACTCCATCAGCCTCCAGTCTGGACAAGACCAGACACCCACACGCAAAGTGGAGCCAGGTGGTGCCCTGTGGGAAGCCAGCATGTGCCAGGCACCTGGAGAAGGAGCCAGAACTGGGTCTTGGCTGACAGAGGGGAGACCCACAGGCTACGTGGAGAGGAGAAGCATGTCTGGCAACGGAGGGCACGCGGCTGGAGGGGCTGAGGGGATGCATGAGAAAATGAGTTTGGCTTCAAATATGGATGTCACCAAATGCCAGCACAGGGCCTCAGACTGGACACACGGCCCATGGGTCACCCGGTGCCTGAAAAGGGGCACCGTGTTTCTTCTGAAATGTCTCTGGCCACTGGGGAAACGCCGTGTGTGTGCTAGAGTCACATTGCATCCCCTGCCTGGACACAAGAGCAGGTCCCACCTTGCTCTATCTTCAAAACGCTACAGCACGGAGCCCCCAGAAGCAGGGGTGCCCCTTGGGTGGCCGCCTAAGTCAAGAGGCCATGGTAACCGGAAAGTCACACTTTTTTCTTTCTGAATGCTGCAAATCAATAGGAAAAATCGAGATTGTCTGAGGAAGCTTTCTTCAAACATTACAGAACATTGTCCACACTGAATGTTTTGTTCATGTTTGAGGGCTGTGTAGAGGGGATTGATGGAGATGGTGGGGCTGCTAAGGCCCCC
This sequence comes from Pan troglodytes, assembly GCF_028858775.2. NCBI lineage: Eukaryota > Metazoa > Chordata > Mammalia > Primates > Hominidae > Pan > Pan troglodytes. The sequence continues at coordinate 71,593,761 of NC_072407.2, forward strand.
ATATGTTCCAGAGCTTGAGGCACAGGCCCAGCACCCAGTGGGTGCCCGGTGTGATTGCAGAACCTTCTGAACGGTGCTGTGTGGGTCATGGGAGCACTTGACCCATCCCTACCAGAGGATGGCCATGTTGGGGGATGTGGCTCCAGAACCCCCAGTGCCCAGCCCCTACCAGGCTTCTTCCCGAGCTGATTTCCGAGGGCATAAATCTGCTTCCCTCCTGCCCCTCCCTCCTCTAAAGAAAGGCCTCCTGCATCCCTGGATCCCCGATTTCATCTTTGAGGCCACCAAAAAGTCACTTCCTCCTTCCTTGGTCTAGATGGTCCTGACCCCAGCAGAGCAGGGACTCGGCAGGGCCACTGCTTAGGGAGCATTGAGAGCAAAGGGGCTGCTTTCAGCCGGTGGTTCTCAAAGTCAAGGCTTGATGAAGACACGTGCAGAAAGGAGATGGGCTGGAACTGGGGGGCCTCAACTCTGCAGCTGGGGAACCTGACCCAAGTTGACCAAAGCTGGGGGACGCAGGCAGAGTCTGGCTCTGGCACCTCCAGCTGAGCCACCACAGAGTGTCCTCAGCTGTAAAGCAGGGACCCAGGGACCAGCAGCCACAAGGCAGGGTTGCTGGGAGGGGCCATGAGCTGAGCAGCTCCGAGGCTACACCCCAATTGTGTCTGATTAAGTCCTTTCTGTTACTCTTTAGGACTCGCCCCCAACGCCAACCCTCCTGACCTTGTCCCAAGTCTCCCCTGGCTGGTTTCTCACATTGTCCGGGGTCTTGATCACTGACAGTTGACATAGCTGTCCCCCACCCCCAATCATCCTCCCCCAGGACAAGTGACATGTCATAGTCAATGCTGTCTCTCTCCGGCACCCACTCAGTGGAGCCACTCAGGGCCAGTTAGTTCAAGGAAGGGAGGGAGGGAGGGAGGGAGGGAGGGAGGAAGCGATGCCTCTGTTGGAAAGGTACCCAAGCTGCCTTTTCCTCCTGGAGATCAGGGCCTGCAGCAGGGCTGGAGTGGGCAGGAGGAAGCCCTGGCAGGACATGCCCAGCCCCTCTCATGTGGATGGCAGCCATCCAGCAAGAGAATGTGGGCAGAGGAGGTGGATTGGTCAGGGCTCTGCTTCAAGCCAGACTCCTGCCTGTGGGCCAGGCTAGGGGACTGAGGCCTTGGGTGAGGACCCGAGGCTCTGAGCTATGGTGGACCCAAAACCCAGACCTCTGCTTTCGCCAGTAAGCGGAATAGCATCAGGGATGATGGGCCCTGGCTCACAGGCCACCCGCTGCTGAGAACGTGGTGGGGGACTGAGCCAGGGGCTTCAGGCCAGCTGCAGTGAAAGGACGGGAGGGGCTGCCTCCGACTTGCCTGGTGCTAGCACCTGCAGCCCACAGTGTACCGAGCCTTCCCAACCAGGCCCCACCATCAGATCTAGCAGCAGGCCCCTGGATTCCCTGATTTCATCTTTGAGGCCACTAAAAAGTCACTTTCTCTTTCCTGTCAGGCACCCACTCAACAAAGCCACTCACAGCCAGTTAGTCAGAAGGAAGGAAGGAAAGAGGGAAGGGAAGGGAAGGAAGAGGGAAGGGAAGGGAGAGGGAAAGAGATGGGAAGGAAAGGAGACTTCTCAGGCCCCAGAATTCTGGAAGGCTCCAAAAACCTGGTTAGACAGTGGCATGAGGAAGCAACGTGCCCAAGAGTGAGGCAGCATTTGCCACAGCGGGATATAGAAGGGAGAGGTAAGACAGCGTGTGCCGGTGCCCACAGCCTCTCAGCCGCAGGGGACCGAGGGAGCTGTGGCTTCCCTTCATTGCCTACTTTTAGGTTTTGTAACCACGTGAATGCCTTATCCACTGAAAAAATTAAACTTACAAACTTGCCAGAATTTGCCCCCGAGGGCCCGAAGCCCCCCTGGGCGAGGACGCTGCAGCAGTGCATGTGAGTAAGACCCTGTATCTGCAGGGCCACCCCTCTACCACCCATCTCGGCACCCACACCCCCTCAGCACCCCAGGCTCCTCTGCAGAACTGAGGCCCCTCCCCTCCATGGAGGCACTTCCGTGTCTCAGAAGGGAGGAAGTCTCTGCTTGAGTGCCACCTGACTGGAATCTCACAGGAGGAATTGAAAATCAGCGTCACAGGCCCCGCTCCTGGCCTCCACCCCAGCCTGGCTTAAAGCGGAAAATCAACACATAGAAGGAGATGGCTATTTTGAGTGCTGGGAGCCAGTTTCTCTCCCTTTTCTCCCTCGTCTTCCTCCCCCTTTCCAAGGGCCTGGCCCCTCCTGGGAAGGCAGGGAAAGGACAAAGACCCTAGGAGAGGGACGCGCCTGCCACTGCCCAGCCTGGGCGGCAGAATGACACAGGTGCCGGAACTCACCCTGGCATTGGCCTGGCAGGAAGGCCCAGCTGCCCGCTGGCCCGGCTCCTCCTGGGCAGCTCCGTGGGAATTCCCTGGGGGCAGAGCGCGTTACAGGAAGCGGCCGCTGGGTGCAGGGCGGGCTTCTCTGGTTCCCATAGACCATCCCCTCCCCATGAACTGGAGCAGGCTTCCCGTGCAAGCCCATTTGGCCTGGAAGTAGGAAAAATACCGTTCCTATGGTTCTGTGTTCTGCTGGAGAAAAGTCTCCGGGGCCGGGCCCCACCCCCATCCCCGCTTCTTACCCACCCCACCTACCCTGGCCTTCCCTCCACTTTCTCCTTACTTCCCCCCACTCAACCACACTCCACAGGGTCATGGCTGCTTTCTCTGAGCTGACAATGCTGGTGCCACTGCATACAGGACCACCTTCTGCACCCCTAAAGGGACAATGGCCGGTTGCTGGGCTTGGTGATGGTTCAGGGTCTTGAAAACCTTTTCTCTGCCCGCCCCTGCCCCCACCAACCCACCACAGACTGAGACAGCAATCCCAGGGCCTCCATGGGAGAGGAGAAGAGCGTCCCAGGACACCACACACCAGAGCAGCTCAAGCCGCCAAGCCAATCCCTGCCCTGGTTCCACACCCCAGCCCCCACTGAAACCCCGGAGGCAAAGCGTCGCTCTAGCTCTTATTCTTAGCATCGAACTTGCTCCCACTACGGTGGGAATAAGGTACCTGGCGCCGGTGCATGTAACAATGGGCCGGGGGCTTAGGCGGCAGGTTCATTCTGAGAACCCTCCACCTCCTTAAGACATTTCTTGAGGACTTGGGTTTATGATGAGTGAGTCATGGAGCCACATAATTAGAGATAGGAAAGGCAGCTTTGCCAGGGCCTCGACTTGGACCAGAACGTTCTACTTTTAGATTCATGGAACAATCACATCTCACTGGACCTGAGACAAGTGAGGAAACTGAGCCCCAGAGAGGCAACCGGGACTCTCGGTGGAGTACATGGGGAGCAGGGACAAGATGAATGGGGGTCCCACATCTCCAGAGGTCTGGTGATCTGGCTAATACATGGCATCAGAAGTACCAGCAGCTGTAGGAAGGGAGGCAGCATCTCCAGCCCCCCGGGAAGGCATGGGACCAGTCCAGTCTGAAGAATGAGCTGGGGGCAACCCTGAGGGTCAGCTCAGGCCTCAGAGCAGAGGACAGCTGGGATCATGATTGGTTTTTTTCAATCTCAGCCTCAGAGCAATGCTCCAAGAACAGGAGCCTAAAGGAAGCCAGGCTACGAGATCTGACACTTGCACCTGCTCCTGGAAGCCAGCCTGGCCTCTGGAGGCCTGAGGACCTGGTGCCACTGTGAGGACCTCATGCCACTGTGAGGACCTGGTGCCAGTGTGAGGACCTGGTGCCGCTGGGCTCTCGCTCTGGGCTTTTCCTTTCAGTTATCAGTCTGCAGTGGAGACTGGTTTCCACTGCCAGGGTGAGGATGTTTGGACACCATGAGAACCCTCTCGAAATTCCAGGGTTTTGAATTTCAAGCTGAGCTGGGTCCCGGTAGTATTCAGGTTCACAGGAAGTTGGCACAAATCAGCCTCCTGCTTATGATGGGCAGTGGGGAGGGGGTCAAGGAAAGCCTCTTAGGAGGTCACAATGACATCTCAGACACCAGCGAGTGCTTGTGACACATACTGCTGAATGAAGTCTGGGTGAATCAGAAACACGAGGCTGCATTTCCGTTGGAATACACTCGGGGTTAATAATTACACGAGAAATCACTTGGCAAATCCATGTGGGGTGTTGCTGAACCCAAAACATTCAAGAAGATGTTTGACTAATCCCATCCCTGGGCATGGCCATTCTTTCCAAGAGGGCAGGGGATGGCTTTAAACAACTATGGGCCACATGCTTGCAACCCACAAGGCCTGGCTGCTTTCAAAGAGTGTTTCTCTGCCTTTGAACATCTAGGAATCGAGTTCACCTGGGGAGAGGGGATTTTTTTCCCAAGTGATTCTATGGGAATTGATTACCTGATTCTCTGGTTCTAAAACTTCAACAGCATCTACTGGGAAAATGAGGTGGGGGGAACACGGGGTGGGGGACGGGGGGAGGTGAGGTGGGCAATGGCTCCTGGTGGACTTGTTAAGAAATATTTTGGATGATTCAATGACTCTCCGGACTAGAAGCCTTTTGATTTTGATTAACCACCAAAAAAACTCCACCAGCAACAGTGAGATCATTGTGTGAGTGGGGCTGCTTCGTATTGTCATGAGAGTTCCATGAAGGCCCCGAGGGCACTCCGAAATATCACAGTGGCTTCCAGGAAATTCTCTGCCAGCATCTGCAGGCGGGAGACAAAGTGTTGCCTTGGTCCCATTTCTGGGGCAAAGGCGACGCTCCGCACCCTGCACTTGGCACTCTGCGCTCCGCACTCCGCAGGCCATAGTCTGCACTCCGCAGTCCCCAGCCCGCACCCCACACTCTGCTCTGCACTCCGCACTCCGCACCCTACTGTCCGCACTCCTCACTCCACAGTCCATACCCCACACTCCGCAGTCCGCACTCCGCAGTCTGCACTCTGCATTCCACACTCCGCAGTCCTCACTGCCGCAGTCCACACTCTGCAGTCTGCACTCCTCGGGCTGCTGGCAGGGCCCTGCGTATCTTTGCTCAGAACTTTCCTTCCCAGAGCCTCAGCTTTTCCGGCTGCCTGGGTGGCCTCAGAGGGTCTAAACAGCTTTCCATGCTCCTTCGCACCATACCTCTGGGCTCGGGGCACGATTGCTGCCACATTGTGTGCCACATGGTCACTAGCACTGCGCGACCAGATTTCCACAGGCATCCATGGCGCAGTTGTGTGCTAAGGGTCTACTGTGTGGCAGAGACGCCTAGACAAAGAAGACACAGCTCACGGGCTTGCGTGACTTACGGGTAGGGGGACCTACCCACCTGGTCATGGCAAACCCCTGAGAGAAGTAGAATGCGCTGCCTTGTCCATCCCCCGCCACCCATCCATCGGTTCATTCATTCCATGAATATGTGTTGGGACATGTAAGATGTGCTTTCATCCCCTGTAGTTGCTATGACAAAGTCCCACAAACTGGGTGTCTTAAAACAATAGACATTCACTCCCTCAGAGTTTCAGAGGCCAGCCATCCAGAATCAAAATGTCAGCAGGGACAATGCGGTATGGTTTAACTGTGTCCCCCAAAAGTTCATGTGTTGGAAACATGGTTCCCAGTGCAGCCGTCTTGAGAGGTGGGACCTTCAGGAAGTTGCTGGGCCATGAGGATCCTGCCCTCGTGAGTGGATTAATCCATTCAGGGGATAATGGATTCATGGCTTATGGAGGGAATGGGGTAGTTATCACGAGAGTGGGTCTATGATGAAACTCACTTCAGCCATATCTCATGAGCCCCCGGGCATCTGAGGCCCTGTGCCCCTCGGGACTCTGCAGAGAGTCCCTGCCAGCAAGAAGCCCCACATCAGAGGCACCCCTCAACCTGGGACCTCCCAGCCTCCAGAACTATGAGAAATAAATATCTTTTCTTCATAAATCACGCAGGTAATTACTTATAACAACAGAAAATGGACTAACACAGCCACACTGTCTCTGAAGGCTCCAGGAAGGATCCTACCTTGCCTTGTCTGGCTTCTGGTGGTTGGTGGCACCCTTGGCATTGCTTGGCTCATGGCCCAATAGTCTCACCTTCAATAGTCACGTGGCCTCCTCCTGTCTGTGTCCCTGTAATCAAATGTCCTTCTTCTTCAAAGGACCCATTGGATTTAGGGCCCACCCCACTCCATTCTGACCTCGTGCTAGCTTATTACATCTTCTTCTGTCTGCACCCACCCTATTTCCATGGGAGAACCCTGAGGTCCTAAAAGGCCATGGAATCTGTGGGGTCACCTTCCAACCCAGCACAAGCATGTTCCAGGAGCAGGCACTGTTCTAGTCTCTGCCGTCACGTACCTTGCATTTCCAGTAAGGGAGATGGATTTGAAAGCCATAGTCCGCAGGTAACAGAACGCCCGGTGGAGCACAGCTCTATGGAGAGAATGAAGCAGGGGCAAAGGCTCCAGGGTGATGGGGACACCCTTGTCTGCAGGGCAGCCCAGGAAGGCCGCTGTGAGGAGCTTACAACTGCAGGGAGGTAGTGGGACTCCCCAGGGGAGGACTGCTCCGGGTACAGAAAGCAGTCAGTGCCATGGGCTTGAATGAGAAGTGTGTCCGATTTCCCAAGGCCTAGCAAGGAGGCAGAGTGGTGGCTGTGCAGGGACTGAAGGAGGAGGAGAAGCGGGCAGGGTGGCCACTGCCAAGGCCCAGAGCAAGGCATCTTTCCTGAGCATGCTAAGGACGTGGGAGTTGAACTGTGGGCTTGGGGGAGCCTTGGGGGAGCCTTAAAAGAGAAGTGGCCTGGACAGAGTCTGTGCCAGGCCTGCCCTGGCCAAGATGGGGAGAGCCAGGTGAGGGGCAAGCGGGGAGGAGGAAGAGCAGCCACGGAGAGGCCAGCAGCACCACAGGGTGAGGCTGAAGCGGGGGCGATGCGGGGTTCTGGACGTAGGTCTCAGTCATGCTGACGGACATCGCTGAGCTGCAGGATGGGACCAAAAGAGCAACACCACGGGCAACTACGAGGTTTGGGGTCTGAGCACCTGCCAGGTGGCCGTGCTGTTGCTGTTGGCTGATGGGAGAGTAGTCAAGCGGAAGATAAAATGCTCTGTGGTCGGCTGGGCACAGTGGCTCACGCCTGTAATCCCAGCACTTTGGGAGGCGGAGGCGGGCAGATCATGAGGTCAGGAGATTGAGACCATCCTGGCTAACACGGTGAAACCCCGTCTGTACTAAAAATACAAAAACAAAACTAGCCGGGCATGGTGGTGGGCGCCTGTATTCCCAGCTACTTGGGAGGCTGAGGCGGGAGAATGGCATGAACCTGGGAGGTGGAGCTTGCAGTGAGCCAAGATCGTGCCACTGCACTCCAGCCTGGGTGACAGAGCAAGACTCCGTCTCAAAAAAAAAAAAAAAATGCTCTGTGGTCACAGCAGAAACTGAGAGGAAACCTGCCTAGATTCAACATTCAGGGAAGGGGACTTCTGAGCTGGGTTTTGAAGGATGACTAGGAGCACCCCACTGTGCCCAAAGTGAGCAGGTCCTTCAGGGGAGGGGTCAGTATGCCCTTGTGTCAAAGCCTCTGATGAAGGCAGTTTCTGTCTCCTCTCCTAAGCCTCCAGCCCCTCCTCTCCTGAGCCTCCAGCCCTCGAGGCAGGTCCTGCGCCACCATCACCGGGAGCAGCAGTGGACAGGAAGAAAGGGGCAACTGTGATGTTTGCAGCCCGGCACCCACTCTTAGCTGGCAGCATTCCCTTGGGCCTTGTATGAGGTTGGATTGCGTCCCCATAAAAAGTTACGTCCACATCCTAACCCCCGAGCCTGTGAATGCACCCTTCTTTGGACATAAGGTCTTGACAGATGTAATCAAGTGAAGATGAGGTCGTTCTGGGTTCGGGTGGGCCCCAGGTAAAAGGCCTAGCATTGTTCTAAGGAGAGGGAGATTCGGGGGCACATGGACACACCGAGGGAAGAAGGCCAGTGAAGACGGAGGAGGAGATTGGGGGGATGAACACTGAAGACTGTCCACAGCCTCCCGTAGCCCCTCAGAGAGCCTCCAGGAGGAACCAACCTGGCCGACACCTTGATTTTGGACTTCTGGCTTCCACAACTGTGAGAGAAGGAAACTCTGTTGCTTTCAGCCCTGCTGTGTGTGGAACCTTGTTTCAGCAGCCCAGGACACTCACACAAGCCCCAATGCCATCCTCTAGAAGACAGGCACAGTGCCCGCCACTCAGCCTCAGGCACTGTTCCACGGGGCAGCGTCCTGTGCTCCACCAGCACAGCTGACACTTGTCTTAGTCAGGGGCCTCTGGAGCTGGGCCACTCAAAACGTGGTCAAGCGACCAGCCACATTGACGTCACGTGGAAGCTTGTTAGACTGGCCCACTTGGACCCAGTAAGCCAGAATGTGCATTGTGATAAGATCCCCTGATCTCCCCTGCACCGCATGCTTTGAGAAGCTCTGCTCTAGGACGCGGAGCCTGAGGCCAGGACGTTGGTGCCGACCCTGGCTGAGGGAGGGGTCAGCCAAGGCGGGGGAGTGAGGAAGAGGGCCATGAAGAAGGCACAGGCACGACGACACAAGGGAACCAGAGGGGTCCTGGGCAGAAGCACCCCAGCTGTCCCAGCAGGAGCCGCACCTCCAAGTGGCCCACAGAGAGGAAGGAGGAGGGGGTTTGTCAGCCTGGCTGCCCGTCACTCCTCTCCCACTGTTAAAAGTTTACCCCATGGTAGAGGGTGGCAGAGGATGAGGAGCAACTCCTCAATGGCTCCAGGGCGTTTGGGGTGAGGACAATGTTTTAGACCTTGAGGGAGGTGGTGGTTGCACAACTCATTAATGTACTAAATACCACCGAGTTGTTCACTTGAAAATGATTAATCGATGTTAAACGAATCTCACCTCCATTTTTTAAAAAGTGTATCTGTGAGATGCTAACCTCTCCTGCACTTCCGGGTGCTTCTCAGAACACCAGGTCCTGCACGCTGAGTCATGGCATCTGGGTACCATCGAGGAGGGAGAGGTGGAGTGCAAGAAGACGATGGCAGAGTCGTGTGTGGTGACTACTTTCTCATTATTGTCACCATCCTCTCCAAAAGTTGACTCAGTTTCATAGCGCATCTGGCAAGGCTCAGGCGCACCCGGGAGCATCCTCACCAGCCTACAACCAAGAATGGAGCCACCCTGAGAAAGAAGCATGGAAGAAAAGAACTGTGCAACTGAGAGAACGGTGCTGCACACAGTGGGGCTTCCAGGAGCACCAGGGTGTGATTTATTGCATTTATCATTCAACTCCAGGTGATCTGTGTGTCACAGGATTGCAGCTCAGGCGTGAGCCACGCCACCCTGAGTCAAAGGGAAGCTTGGGCAAGTCACTCAGCCTTTCTGAGTTTCAGTTTTCTTATCTGTAAAATGGAAGTGATATCCACCTACTCAGAGCTGTTGGGAGCAACGAAAGTAGATGCCACTTCAAACCTAGCCCCGAAAACTTCCTATAGATAGAGCTTTATGGAAAATTAGTAGCTCACAGACAAAAATTGCAACACATTAGAATAAATCTAGCAGAAGTAAGAGACAGCAAAATCAAACCCACAAAGAGTTCAAAATTGAAATTATCAAACATAAAAAATAATATAAATATGTTTAATATGTTTAAAGAAATAAAAGTGAAACTTAAAACATGATCGAGGGATCCATAAAAAATGACCAACAAGTTTTGAAAAAAGGCAGAATTTCTAGAAATGAAAAATGTAATTACTAAAATTAAAAACTCGCTGTGTGTTGAGTAGCTACATTAATTTCAGACAAAGTCGACTTTGGAGCAAAGAAAAGCTCCAGCATAAAAAGGGGCATTACATTCTGCTAAAAAGGATCAGGCCAGGCGTGGTGGTTCATGCCTATAATCCCAGCACTTTGGGAGGCCGAGGCAGGTGGATCATGAGGTCAAGAGATTGAGACCAGCCTGACCAACATGGTAAAATCCTGTCTCTAGTAAAAATACAAAAATTAGCCAGGCATGGTCATGCCCACCTGTAATCCCAGCTACTCAGGAGGCTGAGGAGGAGAATCGCTTGAACCCAGAAGGCAGAGGTTGCAGTGAGCCGAGATGGCGCCACTGCACTCCAGCCTGGGCGACAGAGCGAGACTCCATCTCAAAAAAAAGAAAAGAAAAAAAGAATCAATTCACTACGGACACTACAAAAACCCCAAATGTGTATCACCTAAGAGCAGAGCTTCCAAAGACATAAAGCTTACAGACTGACAGAACTGAAAAAAGAAATAGATAAATCCATAGTTAATAGTTGGAAACTTCAACACTCCTCCCTCAATAACAGAACTAATAGAAAATCATCAGGGATAGAGAAGAACCTAACAATACTATTATCATCTGGATCTATGAGACATTTAGAACATTCTGCCAACCAGGGGTGGTGGCTCTTGCCTGCAATCCCAGCACTTTGGGGGGCTGAGGAGGGTGGATCTCTTGAGCCCAAGAGTTTGAGGCTGCAGTGAGCTATGATCACATAACTTCAACAGAGTGAGACCCTGCCTCAAAAAAAAAAAAAAGAGCATTCTACCCGAAAAAGCATAAAACATATTTTTCAAGTGCACATGGAGTATTCAGCAAGACAGACTATATTATGTCATAAAACAAACATTAACAAAGTTAAGGGAATTTAAATTATACAAAATATGTCCTATAATGCAATTAAACTACAAATTAATAACAGAAAAATCAGAGAAAAATATTCAAGCGCTTGGAAGTTAAACACCACACTTTGAAATAATGTATGACTCAAAGTCTCAAGAGAAGCTTAAAAACATTTTGAACTAAACATAAATGAAAATGCAACATGTCAAAATGTATGAAAAGCAGCTACAGCAGGGCTTAGAGGGAAATTTATAGTATTAAATGCTATTATAAAGAAGAAACGTCTCAAATCAATAAGCTAAGCTTTTATTCTTAAGAAACTAGAAAAGGAAGAGCAAAATAAATCCAAAGTAAACAGAAGGAAGGAAATAATAAAGACAAGAACAGAAATCAATGACATTGAAATCAGAAAAACCAAAGAGAAAAATCAATAAAACCAAAATATGGCTCTTTAAAAAGATCGATAAAATTGATGAAGCTTTAGCAAACTAACAAAGAGAAAAGAATACCTCACAGGTGTCAATAATGATTGAAAGGAATACTATGAACAATTCTGTGCACCTAAATTCTACATCTTAGACAAAATGAATGAATTTCTTGGACACAAACTACCAAAATTCATCCAAGATTAAATAAATAACTTGAATACTCCTATAACTATTAAACACGTTTAATGCATAGTTTTCTATTTGTTTTCAAAAAATAAATATCCAGTCCCACATGGTTTCACTGGCTAATTCTACCAAACATTGAAAGAAGAAATAACATTGATTGTTACCCAGAAAATAAAAGATTAAAGACTACTTCATGACACATTATATGAGCATTGCCTCAAAACTAGAAAAAGACTGTACCAAAAAGGAAAACTACAGACCAGATTCCTACATAAACACAAACACAAAAGTCCTCAGCAAAATATCAGTAAATAAAGTCCAGCATTATATGAAATACACCACCACCCAGTGGGGTTTATTCTCAGAAGGCAAGGATGGTTCAGTACTCAAATATCCATCAGTGGAATCCACCTTATCAATAACCTAAAGAAAAACCATATGATCATTTCAACAGACACAGAAAAAGCATTTAACAAAATGAAGCATCCATTCATGATAAAGTTCTCAGCAAAATACCGATAGAAGGGAACTTCTTCCATCTGATAAAGGACATCTACAAAAATCCTATATCTAGCATCATGCTTAATAAGGAAAGACTTTCCCCCAAAGATTGGGAACAAGGCAAGGATAGACACTCTCACCATTCTATTCAATATCATAGTAGAAATCTTAGCCAATAAAATAAGACAAGAAAAAAGAAATGAAAGCCTTGCAGATTGGAAAGAAATAAAACTGTCCCTGTCCTCAGGCAACATAACCACACTGAAAATCCCAAGAAGCCTATATTTTTTTAAAAAAAGACTCCTAGAACTAACAAGCAGGTTTTCAAGGTCCTAAGATAGAAGATCACCACACAAAAATTAATCTTATTTCTATATACTAACAATGCACAACTGGAGTGATTTTTTTTTTTTTTTTAATTTCGAGATGGAGTCTCGCTCTATTGACCAGGCTGGAGTGCAATGGCACAATCTCAGCTCACTGCAACCTCCACTTTCTGGGTTCAAGCAATTCTCTTGCCTCAGTCTCCTGAGTAGCTGGGATTACAGGCACCTGCCACCATACCCAGCTAATTTTTGTATTTTTAGTAGAGATGGGGTTTCACCATGTTGGTCAGGCTGGTCTCGAACTCCTGACCTCATTATCCACCTTGGCCTCCCAGAGTGCTGGGATTACAGGTGTGAGCCACTGCACCTGGCCTCTTTTTGTTTGTTTGTTTGTTTGTTTTTAGAGACAGAATCTCACTCTGTCACCCAGGCTGGAGTTCAGTGACACGATCTTAGCTCGCTGCAACCTTTGCCTCCTAGGTTTAAGCGATTCTCCTACCTCAGCCTCCTGAGTAGCTGGGATTACAGGCGAGTGCCACCACGCCTGGCTAATTTTTATATTTTTAGTAGAGACGGGGTTTCATCATGTTGGCCAGGCTGGTCTTGAACTCCTGACCTCAGGCAACCCACCCACCTCAGCCTCCCAAAGTGCTGGGGTTACAGGCATAATCCAGCCAAATGGAGTGATTTTTTAAAAAGATTCCATATCACAAATTATCAGATGCAACACACACAATACTTATAAGGAAATGTAGAGTTCTAAATGATGAGTAATAAATCACATACAAGTCAGGTTTATCCCAGGAATACAAGCCTGATTTATACAAATATGTTAATTAGATTTAAATCTATTAATTAGATCTAAAAATCTAATTAATGTAATTTACCACAATAACAGATTAAAAAAGCAAATTATATCTTAGTAAATGAAAAAGAAAGCATTCAATAAATGTCCATATCCAATCATGGTTTGAAAATTTTAGCAAAATAGGAAAAGAAGGGAATTTCCTTCATCTGATAAAGAGTCTCTCCCAAAAATACCTACAATAACCGTCATGCTTGGAGAAAAGCTAAAAGCATTCCTGTTAAGACCACAAAAGAGCCTCTCCCAAAAATACCTGCAATAACCATCATGCTTGGAGAAAAATTAAAAGCATTCCTGCTAAGACCACGTACGTCCCAGACTCTTCTGTATAACACCAAACTGGAGTTGCTAACCTGTGCAGTAAGACATGAAAAGAAAATATAAAGGAAGAAAGACACAGAAAACTCTTCTTAGTTACAAATGAAAATACTGTCTACATAGAAACCTGAAAAAAACCTATGGAAAATTATCAATAAGACATTTAAATAAAGTGCGTGGGTACAAAACCAGCATATAAACCTCAATTGCATTTCTATAAAGCAGCAACAACTAGCAAACACAAGTCTTAAAAAGATGCCACTTACAACAGCAACATCAACAAACACAGGTATATGATGCATACATATATGTAAATAAACTGGGAATAAATCTAACAAAGATGTATCCAAATCGCACTTTTTTTTTTTTTTGACAGAGTCTCACTTTGTTGCCAAGCTGGAGTGCAGAGGCACAATCTTGGCTCACTGCAACCTCCGCCTCCTGGGTTCAAGTGATTCTCCTGGCTCAGCCTCCTGAGTAATTGGGATTACAGGAGTGTACCACCACACCCGGCTAATTTTTGTGTTTTTAGTAGAGATGGGATTTCACCATGTTGGCCAGGATGGTCTCAATCTCTTGACCTCATGATCCCCCCGTCTCAGCTTCCCAAAGTGCTGGGATTATAGGCGTGAGCCACCACGCCCGGATGAGCATTTTTTTGATAAAAGACTCAGTATCTTAGAGGTATGGTTCTCCCCCAAATTGTATACAGATTCAGCACAGTTCCAGTACAAAAAGAAATCCTTCCACTCTTTGATGTATTTCAGTGCAGTTCCATCATTTTCACCATAGAGGGATTATCACTCACTTGCCCTGTGATCTTGGACAAGGTCTTGAGTTTTCTCAGCTGAGAAAATAAAAGGATGGGAACAGATGATCCCTAACCCCCCTCCTGTGCTGAAAGCCTAAGATCATTCAGGAGGAAGAGGCAGGTGAGGTACATCTGACACTTCGGCGTGGCTCCTGCTGAGGGCAATGAAATGATAAACCAGGCTGGGGTGGGTCTGAGACTCCACCCTATGACCTTGGCATCTAACAGGAAGTAAAATGGAAAGCAAATCATGACACGTCCCAAACATTATGTAATCATTGTAAATAGCTTTTAAAGGATTACATAGACATGGAAAATATTCACGACATGTTAAGTGGGAAAAAAATCGCACACATCCTATAATTACAATTCTAAAGGCAAAGACAAGATCCAGGAGGCAGGGCCGCTCAAACTCTTAAGTTTCACTGTTTGATCCTGTTGAGAAGCACAATAATGACCAATGAGCAGAAAGAGCATCAGTAAACGCTCCCGCTTTCTAAGTCCTCTGGCAGGAAGTCTTTATTTGCTTCCCGGAGTGAGGACTGCGGCATCAGGGATTTCAGGCCTAGGATTTGGGGTATGGGGTGTGTCAGGCCTAGGATTTGGGGCATCGTGGGTTTCAGGCCTAGGATTTGGGGCATCGGGGATTTCAGGCCTAGGATTTGGGGCATTGGGGATTTCAGGCCTAGGATTTGGAGCATTGGGGATTTCAGGCCTAGGATTTGGGGCATCGGGGATTTCAGGCCTAGGATTTGGGGTATCGGGTGTTTCAGGCCTAGGATTTGGGGTATCGGGTGTTTCAGGCCTAGGATTTGCTTCCTGTCAAGGTACATGTGTCTGGGAGCTGGGGATGCTTCACCTTCGTGCCTGGCTCCTGGGAATATCACCAGATCCTGGTCTGTCTGTCTGGGACAGTGCACACTTTCCCAGCCCACAGGCGAAGTTGATGCTCCTGGGAGCACTTCCACTCCCCGACAAGTCTCTTCCTGTGTCGTGGTTGCTTACTTATCGTTGTCTCACCCTAGAAGGCAAGCGCCCAAGGCCAGGGCTGAGTTTTTCTTGTTCAGAGCTGTGTCCCCAGCATTCCTGTCCACAGATGTTTGTTGAATGACTGAATGAATGTACAGGAATCAGAAGCATTGGGAGGGAGCAAAGGCCAGAGTTTTGCTAGAAAGTCTGAGGGTGCTGGCCCTAGAAAGCCCCAAGGTCCCTCCCTCATGTCCTACGTCGTGGCTACCCTTAAGTCTGACATGCCCTGGGCCGTGACTTCCAATGTCAGGAAGAGGCCAGCCAG
Organism: Pan troglodytes; assembly: GCF_028858775.2. NCBI lineage: Eukaryota > Metazoa > Chordata > Mammalia > Primates > Hominidae > Pan > Pan troglodytes. Next base: position 71,609,109 of record NC_072407.2, read on the forward strand.
GTCCCAGCCATGTCTCCGGCCTTGACCTTGGGCTAGTCCTCTGTATGCCAGGTCCAGACCCTCTGCTTAAGTCCAAGTAGGTGAAGGTGAAGTCAGTCTTTCCGCTACCTGGCTCCAGCCCTTGGCCAGGCCCAGCCCCAGGTAGACCTTCCCCAGACACCTCTTCCTCTGTCAAAGCTCTGGAGAAACTTGCTGGGGCTCTGCCACCAGGCCCCTCCCCACCACCAGGCCCTGCCCTCCCAGGGTCCACCCCCTGGGTCTTACTTTGAGGCCTCCCTGTTTCAGATGGTCCCCTGCTGTGAAGTCCTGTCTTGGCCAAAAAGGGTGCATGCGGCAGGGTGATTAAGCCGTGGGGCCTTATGGATGTGGAGTGGGGGTGCCTGTGCTGGGGCCGGAACACAGCAGCCACGTTCCTCCACACACGCACACAGCAGTAGCTGAGGTTGGCCCCATGCTGTCACGGGTGTTCTCACCTGTGCCTCTCCATAGTCGGGAAGCAGGAAAGTGAGGGTCATCCCGCAGTTCTAGATGAGGAGCCCAACGTGATGGGACTGCAAGTGGAGGAGCGGGACCTAGAGCCCGGGCTCCCATTTCCCTGCCCAGGGACCTCCCAGGGGCACAACCTCTATGCACTGCTGTGTTGCTACCACCTCACTGCAGGAGCCAGAGGAGTGAGGACAGCCCCTTTGTGCCAACACTATGAATGAATGTATGGGAATCATAAGAAGATGACCAGGCCGTGTTGGAGCCAGGGGCCACATTGCCCCGCTTGAGTGTCCATCCACTGGCCCCTGACTCCCCTCCCCACCATGCCCCCAGCTGTTGCCAGCCCCACTCCCACCTGGGAAAGCAAGATTTGTGCAGGCCCCTCATTCCCCCGGCTCCTGCCTGGCCAGAGCCCACCACTGCACCACAGGATAAACATACATGCTGCCAAGGGAGACTTTGTGTGTGTCTCATGAGGCTCAACAACGGTGATGACCCCCGAGAAGATGCAATAAAAAGGACAACCTAGCCAGGTGCGGTGGCCCACGCCTGTAATCCCAGCACTTTGGGAGGCCAAGGTGGGCGGATCAAGAGGTCAGGAGATCGAGACCATCCTGGCTAACACGGTGAAACCCTGTCTCTACTAAAAATACAAAAAATTAGCTGGGTGTGGTGGTGGGCGCCTGTAGTCCCAGCTACTTGGGAGGCTGAGGCAGGAGAATGGCATGAACCTGGGAGGTGGAGGTTGCAGTGAGCAGAGATAGCACCACTGCAGTCCGGCCTGGGCGAAAGAGCAAGACTCCATCTCTCAAAAAAAAAAAAAAAAAAAAAGACAACCTAATTTTGAAATTGGCAGAGGAATTGAACAGACATTTCTCCAAAGGAGCTATACAAATGGCCAAAGAGCCCATGAAAAGATGGCCAACAATGCTCCGTGCATCTTACAAACAAACCTTTTTAAAACCCAGCTAGGAAGTTCAGAGTCAAATCTGGAATTTCACACTGGCAACATTAGCTCAGGGAAGTGGTGGGGCAGCCCTCAGGCAGCTGAGCCATGCAGGAATGAGTATCCCGTGAAACATCAGCTGTCAAAGGCCCAGCCGACCCGGGAGGGTCACGCTGCTTCCGCCTCAGTGCCGCCCTACCCTGGGCAGCTTCAGGATTCCAGAGGGGTCATGTGCTCTGAGGAGTGACCCTAAATGTGGCAGAGGGATCTAGTGACCGCCCAAAGCAAGCAGGACAGATCCCTGGAGTGCCAGCCCCTTTCCATGGGTGAAAGGTGATTCTGGTCTGCTGTTCTGGGTCCGAGGAAGGGCTGAAAAATGGGAGCAGAGGACCGTTCGAGCCCCTTCCCTGTCCCCAGATCCTCCTCCAGGGCTGCCAGTTGTTCTGTGCTCGTTCCATACATGCCTGCGGGGTCTGTGTCTGAATTTCCTGCATGACACGGTCAATCCAGGGGATAGTAAAAGGAAGGCAGAAGGTTTGCCCTGAATACTGGAAAAGAGTTCAAAAGTGTGTTAGTCTAGCATTTCTCTGGGGATATTTTGTAGATAGCCCACTTTTTTTTTTTTTTTTTTTTTTTTTGAGACAGAGTCTCGCTCTGTTGCCCAGGCTGGAGTGCAGTGGCGCAATCTCGGTTCACCGCAACCTCCGCCTCCCAGGTTCAAGCAATTCTCCTGTCTCAGCCTCCGGAGTAACTGGGATTACAGGCGCCCGCCACCACGCTCAGCTAATTTTTGTATTTTAGTAGAGACAGGGTTTCACCATGTTGGCCAGGCTGGCCTGGAACTCCTGACCTCAAGCGATCCGCCCTCCTCGGCCTCCCAAAGTGCTGGGATTACAGGCGTGAGCCACTGCGCCCGGCCGATATCCCACTTTGCTGAAGGCTTTTGTGATCTAATATATTTGGAAAATACTAATGCCATTTTTTTTAAAGAAGGCTTTTTGTTGTTGTTGTTTCAAGTCTACACAGATTCCTGAATATGCAAAACTGCCCTGGATTTTTCCAAGTGAAAAATTTGCACCGTTTCACAAACTCACTTTTTGGAGGGACTTTGTCTCAGTGAACCATGAGGTATCAGTGTTCCATGAAATATACATGAGGGAATCCCAATCTAGCCCTGTTCCTTCATCTTGCAGACAGGGAGACCAAGGCAAGAGGGAGTGGTAGACAGCCGATTAAGGCCACACAGAGAACCAGGATGAGGGCCCTGGTCCCCAGGTGGCTGTCTCTCAGTTCCTTCCCCTGTTCTTACATCATTTGCTGGGCTAGTGCAAAATGAAAATGCAAGATCCCTTGTTCAAACCCTAGTAAGAATTTCAAGATGGTGATCGCAGGGCATTGCAGCAGGTGCAGGCCCGTCTGGGCACACTGGGCTCGCCTGTGCAGCTGGCTCTGCTCCCTCAGCAGCCCAGAAGGGCCCTAGAGGACACTCCCCTGAGCACAAACCCAAACACCCCAGCTCTGCTCCTCACTAGCCCAGCCACCTGGGATACAGCACTCAGTCTCTCTGAGCCTCAGTTTCCACTTCCTGAAAGTGGGGTTGTAATGTCACCTGTTTCACTGCTATGGAGGAGTGGTTGCACAACATTGCAAACAGAAATCAGGGCCGGGAATGGTGGCTCACACCTGGAATCCCAGCACTTTCGGAGGCTGAAGCGGGTGGATCACCTGAGGTCAGGAGTTCGAGACCAGCCTGGCCCACATGGCAAAACCAGTCTGTACTAAAAGTACAAAAAATAGCTGGGCGTGGTGGTGCATGCCTGTAATTCCAGCTACTCAGGAGGCTGAGACAAGAGAATTGCTTGAACCCAGGAGGCGGAAGTTGCAGCGAGCTGAGATCACTGCACTCCAGCCCGGGCAACAGAACAAGACTCTATCTCAAAAAAAAAAAAAAAAAAAAAAGAGAGAAATCATTTCCAGTCTTATTCAAAATTCAAAAAGATCCAAGCCTGTGCCTAGATGGGGCTAGGCCTGCCCACTTCTTGGACCCTAGAGCCTCGAAATCCCCTCCGCCTTTCGCCTGGGGTCTTTGTTCAGTTGTGTTGCTATAAAGGAATACCTGAGGCTGGGTAATTGCTAAGAAAAGAGGTTCATTTGGCTCATGGTTCTGCAGGCTGTACAGGAATCATGGTGCTGGCATCTGCTTCTGGTGAGGCCTCAGGAAGCTTCCACTCGCCTTGGCAGAAGGCAATGGGAAGCTGGCGAGAGAGGAAGGAAGAGAGAGCAGAGGGCCCAGATCTTCAACCATCAGTTCTCACACAAACTAATAGTGAGAACTCACTCATTACCAGGAGAACACACCAAGTCATTCATGAAGGATTCGCCTCCATGACCCAAACAACTCCCACCAGGACCCTCCTCCAAGCTTGGGGGTCAAATTCCAACATGGGATTTGGAGAAGACGTGGGAATTGTACCCAAAACATGGCAGCTGGATGCTTCTGAACACACTGACGGTGGCTGCTACCAAGAGGGAGAGCGAAGTCACAACAATACCGGCCTGCAGGTTCACCTCGCCATACCAGGCACTTTACAGCACCATTTCCGATTCCCGGGAAACAGGGCCACAAACATAGGAGGCAAGACTCCATTCCAGGTCCGTCTGCTCTGAGGCCTCCATTCCCTCCTCTATATGGGGGGTTTAGTTTCCCACCTTACTTAAAGCCTGTCTGCACTAAGTAAACTCAGTGAGAAAGGCAGGGTGCCCAGTGCCTGGGTACAGCAAAGGCTAAATGCATTTGGCAGTTATTGCTAGTATCATTTTTTGTTTTGTTTTGCTTTTTATGAGATAGACTCTTGTTCTGTCACCCAGGCTGGCGTGCAGTGGCACGATCTTGGCTCAGTGCAACCTCTGCCTCCTGGGCTCAAGCTGTTCTCCTGCCTCAGCCTCCCGAATAGCTGGGACTACAGGCGCATGCCACCACACCTGGCTAATTTTTGTATTTTTAGTAGAAATGGGGTTTCTCCATGTTGGCCAGGCTGGTCTAGAACTCCTGACCTCAAGTGATCCACCTGCCGCGGCCTCCCAAAGTTCTGGGATTATAGGCGTCAGCCACCACGCCCAATCTGTATCATTATTCGGTGATTATTTTGGGTGCAGTTTGGGACTTGCAGCATAATGTAATTTTTCTCATTGATTTTTACATGTATCACAGCACCACTGCTTTCCCACCATAACCTTGGGCAAGTCCCCTCACCCCTCTCTGCCTCAGTTTCCCGTCTGTGAAATGTCCCTAATGCAAGCCCCCATCCCAGAGGGCTGCTGAGCTGATTAAATCAGCTACTACATGGAAAACTCCCAGGAGAGCGTTCGGCAGAAAGAAGATGTTTTGATAAATGTTGGCTATTCTTAGTATCTACACCATGTAGAGTAAGCTTACGAGTCTAACTGGGCAGCGGTCTTAGCTTGTTCATTCACTCTGTGCCCGTGTAACTCATTCCCTAGGCCTCCTTAAGGACGAACCAGGCACGCTTGGATGCGTTAGTCTGAGATCCTTTGGCCACCTGTCTCCTGTGGGGTCCGGGAAAGGGCCCCATATGAACCAGCTGCATCTGGTGGATAGAGGCACCCCAAACACTGGTTTCACCACTGTCATCGAGCGCTTTCTTGTTTGGTCTCGTAGGTTCAGTGGAAATCTCTGACTTTTTCCTTCCACATTCTGCTCCTTGCCTATGTCTTAGAAATAACAACCCATTCTCAAACTAGAAAGAAGCTAAGGCCACGTGGGCCTTTTCTTGTTGTTTCACGTGGGTGAAACAACACCCCGAACCCAACAAAGCGCTCTCTTTTCTTTCTCTGATTTTCCTTCCGCTCCCACAGCCTCTCCTACCACCACATCTGTCTGTTATCTGTCACATCACATCCTGTAAGTATGAGGATGCTTTTTGATCTACCGGTTACATGATAAGAATAAAGACTTTCCTAAAGCGACTTTATGTGGTGCCGTTAAAAGAACACAAACCTAGGCTCACACATAATGCCACATCTGGGAAATGACGTCTCTGGGGTTTCTCTGCCTCCCGGGTCCCTCTCAGATCAGCCCTGGATGCTGAGCGTCAGGGGTTGTGGGGGCGAGGGGAAAGGATGGGGAATGTGCCTATTTCTATGAAAAATTGAATAAAAGAAGACTCAGTTCTCCAGTGCTGCAATGAAGTGTGCAAATGCCAGCCTCGGCCAGCAGACCTCCATCCGTGTGCCTAAAGACTTATTTTAAGTGGATGTGTCTGGTCAAAAAGGGTTCACCTGGTCAGGAAGTGGTCACAGGCTTTTTAGGAGGGCCAAGCCAACACATAAAGGGAAGATAGAGGCACACATAGCAGCCTCAGAGCCCCGGCTCTTTGTCATTCCTGGGTCCAAGGCGAGGACCCTTCACTGGAGAAAGAGCCCTGGGGCTGAAGGGGCCTTGGAATCTGCAGCTGAGATGGGCCAGACAGATAGCCCTGGGTTCCCACAAAGGAAGTTCCTGCTCAATAAGGCTCTCCCAGCGACTCATATGCTGTTCTCAGAGGTCCTGCCCCACACTCCCCTAAAATGGGCAAAAAGAGGCCATGCACCCTTAAAGAGATCCTGCGTTTTCCCGTTTTCTCTTCAAATGCTCTTGCTCTGCGTTTTTTCTCTCTTTTATTCAGATGAAAATCACATGACATAAAATTTACCATTTTAAAGTGAAAAATTACTGTCTAGTCCCAAACCATTTTATCACCCTCTCCAGAAACATCCATTCATTAGCAATCACACACCCTACCCCCAGCCTGGAGGCCACCAATCTACTCTCCGTCTCCATAGATTGGCCTGGTCTGGACATTTCAGAGAAATAGGATTGTACAATATGTGGTCTTTTGTGTCTAACTTTTCTTTCTTTATTTTTTGAGACATGTCGTGCTCTGTTGCCCAGGCTGGAGTGCAGTGTCGTGATCTCTGCTCACTGCAGCCTCTGCCTCCCAAGTTCAAGCAATTCTCCTGCCTCAGCCTCCCTAGTAGCTGGGATTACAGGTGTGTGCCACCACATCCAGCTAAGTTTTGTATTTTTTGTAGAGATGGGGTTTCACCATGTTGCCCAGGCTGGTATCGAACTCCTGAGCTCAAGTGATTTGCCCACCTTAGCCTCCCAAAGTGCTAGGATTACAGGCATGAGCCACCATGCCTGGCCTAAAAAATGTATATCTTAATTTTAAAATATTGCCAAAAAGTGCTAACAATCACCTGAACGCTGAGCGGGTTGTCATCTTTTTGCTGGTGGAAGGTCTTGCCTCGATGTTGATGGCTGCTGGCTGATCAGGGTGGTGGTTGCTGAAGGCTGGGGTGGCTGTGGCAATTTGTAAAAATAAGATAACAATGAAGTTGGCTACCTTGATGATTGACTCTTCCTTTCAGGAAAGATTTTTCTGTAGCATGCAATGCTGTTAGACAGCATTTTAGCCACAGTGGAAATTCTTTCAAAATTGGAGTCTGCTCCAATTTTATCCACTCAATTTATCCACTCAATTTATGGAATATTCTAAATCCTGTGTTGTCATTTCAACAGTGGGCATAGACTTTTCACTAGGAGTAAATTCCATCTCGATAAATCACTTTCTCTGCTCATCCACAGGAAGCAACTCCTCACTCATTCAAATTTTCTCATAAGATTGCAGGAACCCAGTCCCATCTTCAGGCTCCACCTCTAATTCTAATTCTCACTATATCCACCACATCTGCAGTGACTTCCTCCACTGAAGCCTTGAAATCCTCAAAGTCAACAATGAGGGTTGGAATCAAACTTCTAAACTCCTGCTAGTATTGATGTTTTCACCTTCTCTCATGAATCATGAGTGTTCTTAATGGCATCTGGAATGATGAATCCTTTCCAGAAGGTTTTTAATTTACTTTGCCCAGATCCATCAGAGGAATCGCTATCTAAAGCAGCAATAGTCCTGTGAGACACATTAGATGTTTCTTAAATAATAAGATTTGAAAGTTGAAATGACTCCTTTATCCGTGGGCTACAGGATGGATGTTATGCTTTCCGGTATGATTACATTAATGTCAACATTATCTCCTTGCACGTCTCTACCAGAGCACATGATTCAATGACCAGGTGCATTGTCAATGAACAGTAATATTTTGAATGGAATGTTTTTTCTGAGCAGTAAGTTCTCAACAGTAGCCTTAAAATATTCAGCAAATCATGTTGTAAACAGATATGCTGTCATCCAGGCTTTGTTATTCCATTTATAGAGCATAGGCAGAGTAGATTTAGCATAATTGTTAAGGGTCCTAGAATTTTTAGAATGGCAAGTGAGTGTAGGATTCAATTTAAAGTCATCAGCTGCATTAGCCTCTAACAAGAGTGTAAGCCTGTCCTTTGAAGCTTTGACTTCTCCTTCTCTAGCTGTGAAAGTCCTCGATGCCATCTTCTACTAGAAAGCTGTTTTGTCTACATTGAAAACCTGTTGTTTAGTGTAGCCACCTTCATCAATGGTCTCAGGTAGATCATCTGGATAACTTGCTGCAGCTTCTCCGTCAGCACTTGCTGCTTCACCTTGCACTTTTATTTTATGGAGATGGCTTCTTTCCTTAACCTCATGTACAACCTCCGCTAGTTTCCTTCTTTTTTTCTGCAGCTTCCTCACATCTCTCAGCCTTCATAGAATTGAAAGCTGGGTGTGGTGGCTCACACCTGTAATCCCAGCACTTTGGGAGGCCAAGGTGGGTGGATTGCTTGAACTCAGGAGTTCAAGACCAGCATGGGCAACATGGTGAAACATCATCTCTACAAAAAACACAAAAATTAGCCAAGTGTGGTGGCACAAGGCTGCCACTACTCCTGGGAGGCTGAGGTGGGATGATCACTTGGGTCTGGGAGGCAGAGGTTGCAGTGAGTCAAGATCAAGCCACTGCGTTGCCACTGTTACTCCAGCCTGGGTAACAGAGCCAGACTCTATCTCAAAAAATAATGATAATAAATTAAAATAAATTAAATTTAAAAAAAGAAGAATTGAAGAGAGTTAGGGCCTTGCCTTGGGTTAGGCTTTGGCTTAAGGGAATGTTGTGCCTGGTTTGATCTATCCAGAAAACTCAAACATTCTCCAAATCAGCAATAAGGCTGGTTCACTTTCTTATCATTCATGTGTCCACTGCAGAAGCACTTTTAATTTCCTTCAAGAACTTCTCCTTTGCATTCACAACTTGGCTAACTGGTGTAAGAGGCCTCGTTTTCTGCCTATCTCAGCTTTCAACCTGCCTTCCTCTCCAAGTTTAATCATTTCTAAACTTTGATTTAAAGTGAGAGGTACACAACTCTTCCTTTCGCCTGAACACTTACAGGCCATGATAAGTTTCAAATATCACGATAATTTCCAAAATGTGACACGGAGATACAAAGTGAGCACATGCTGTTGGGAAAACTGCACCAATAGACTTGCTGTACTCAGAGTGGCAAACCTTCAATTTATACGAAACACAACATCTGTGAAGCACAATAAAGTGAAGTACAATAAAACGAGGTATGCTTGTATCAGTGTTTCATTTCTTTTTCATGGCTGAATAATATTCCATCCTATGGACAGAACACATTTTGTTGATCTGCTCATCCACTGGTGGACGTTTGTGCTGTTGCCACCTTTTGGCTGCTGTAAACAGTGCTGCTGTGGACATTTGTGTACATGTGTTATTTCAACACCAGTTTTAAGCTCTTTCAGGCTTATACCTAGGAGTGGAACTGCTGGTCACATGGTCATTCCATGTTTTGCTCTGCTATGTTTTTGTTTTTTCCTCTTTTGGCTCCATTTTCCCAAAACCTCAAGATGTTTCTTCCTCAGTGAGGTATCTTGACATGCACTCATTGGGGTCTAGTTGCATTATTTAGACCTCTTTGGGGATCCACCTATACCCTGAGGATGCTGGAGCTACTATTCCTAAAAAGGAAACCCCAGTTCCCCTCCCGGGTCAAGGGCAGGGCTGTGGCTGGTGGGGGGGCCCTTTGTACCTTTCAGTGCTGTTGCCTCCTGGATTCTGTGCCTTTGCTGTCAGGGGTCAGGTCGGGGCTGGGGAGGGTCTCCCTTCTCGCAGGACCCACTGCCTTCATGGATCATGACCCAGGACAGTCACCAGTGCCACCCATTCAGGGTCTGTTGCTGTGGTCCCTCTGAGTCAAGAGCCTCTGGAGTCACTGGGAACCTCCCAGCCAAATCAAGACTGCCCCTGCATCCTCTGGGGGCCTTGTCCACATGCTGACTTTGTTACCCAGGACATGAAGAGAACTCGGAACATCCAAAGACCTAGAGTCCATGGGCCTAACCATACTTTTTCTCCAAAGAATGGGACCTGTGCTGACAAAGGAGCCCAGTTACAAAGGGAAAGAAATGGGGGGCCGGGCGTGACCCCTGAAAGGCCTCTGTGTCATCATGACAGCTCCCAGGATTGCAGAGGAGGGAAGCAAATGAAACTTCATCCTCAATGTCTATCTCCTGACACACCAGCCATGGCCCTGGGATTTGAAATACAAAGGAGGTTCTGGAGTAGCGAGGCTGGGATCTGGGTGTTTGGAGCAGGGACCTGGCTGGGAGTTTGGGCAAAGGCCCGCCCCACATTGCAATGGCCAGAGGGACCAACAAGAGGGGAGCAGCAATTGATAAATAAGTTAGCAAATGCAAAAAGCCCAACAGTCACCTTCATCTGTAGCAAATATTTACGACCCTTTGCTCTGTGCAAGATGCTGTGCTAAGAACTCCACCTACGTTGTATGGTTGAATTCCCTCAACAGCCCAGAAGGCACATGTATTATTATCCCTATTCTAGAGATGGAGAAACTGAGACTCGAAGAGGTCAAAGTTCTTGCCCAAGGCCACATGGAGCCCAAATGCTTATCCACCGGGCCATGCCGCAGCCCATGGTCCAAAGTGCCCATAAGAACTCTGCCATCATTCATTGTTTGATGATCATTCAACCACTGGACAAACCCAGCTCGGTCTTTTGAAGGGCTGATTGGTATCACAGACTATGGCAAAAATAGAAATAAGTAGAATATAAAAAGAATACATTTCTCAGCATTCCTTAAATTGTCATTAAAGATTAGAGGGCTCCTAGGAAATGGGGCACATGAAGACGGTGTCCTGAGGCCACCCTTTCCGGAAGTCTGTGGTGGGGCCCTTGTGGCAGGGAGAGACGAGCACCCACGTTATTTGTCAAGTACCCAGAGCCTGGAGTGCGAGGTCCACCCTCACCTCTCAGGGAGTGCAGCCTGAGAAGTCCCTCATCCTGTCTAAGCCAGTGCTTCCTTCTCTGTAAAAAGGAGGTAGTACTCATCATAAGTTGCATTGTGGCCCCTAAAAGCTATGTCCACATCCTGACCCCTGGTACCTGCAATGTGACCTTATTTGGAAAAAAGACCTTTGCAGTGAAGTGAAGGCTCTTAAGAGATGAGATCATCCAGGCTTAACAGGGTGGGCCCTAAATCCCCTGACAAGTGTCCTAGGAAGAGGAAAAACGAGGGGGAGGCCATGTGAAGAGGAGGCAGAAGTGAGAGTCATGAGTCCACAAGCCACAGAATGCCAGGAATTGTCGCCAGCCACAAGAAGTCAGGAGAGAGGCCTGGAGGAGATTCCTTCCTGGAGCTTCCAGTAGGAACCCTCCCTGCAGACACCTTAATTTCAGGTTTCTGGGCAGCAGAACTGTGAAAGAAGAAATTCCTGCAGCTTTAAGCCTGCAGGCTTGTGGTCATCTGTTAGGACAGCCCCAGGACACTCACAGCCACCCAGGACTCAAATGTGCACCTCATACAGTGCAGACTCACGTCGGAGCAGGTGTAGACTCATGTTGGAGCATGTGGTCCACCTGCCCTGGTAGGCTATTGACTGTCTCTACCCAAAACCTTCCAAATGTGCAGGTCTTCCCTTTGATTTAGAACTTCCCCCTCTAGGAATTTATCCTAAGGAAATGAGCAGACGGATGTGTAAAGATGCATGTACAAGATCATCATGGTGGGATTATTTAAAATAGAAAAAAGGGGAAAACGGCTCCAATACACTGGTTAAATATGTTTGGATATATCTATTTCAGGGAAGACTATGAATCCATGTAAAGTGATCAAGTAGATGGATTTTTTTGACATGCAGAGATGTTCATTTTATATATATATATATATATTTGTTGTTGTTGAGACGGAGTTTTATTCTTGTTGCCCAGGCTGGAGTGCAATGATGCAATCTTGGCTCACTGCAACCTCCACTTCCCAGGTTCTAGTGATTCTCCTGCCTCAGCCTCCTGAGTAGATGGGATTACAGACACTCGCCACCATGCCCAGCTATTTCTTTTATTTTTTGTATTTTTAGTAGAGATAGGGTTTCACCATGTTGGTCAGGCTGGTCTTGAACTCCTGACCTCAGGAGATCCACCTGCCTCAGCCTCCCAAAATGCTGGGATTACAGGGCCTGAGCCACTACGCCCAGCCCATTGTATATTATTAAGTAAATATATTATTCCAATTATTTGACTTTTGGGAAAATGCAAAACCACAGAGACAATTACTAGATCACTGGCTGCCAGAGTCTGGGGGTTAGAAGGGATGATGAGGTGGACGGAGCACAGGGGATTTTTAGGGCAGTGAACCAATTCTGTGTGATACTATAAAGGTGGATACAGCACATTATGCTCCAAACCCATAGAATGCACAGCACCAGCACCAAGAATAAAACTTAATGTGAACTATGGACTTTAGTTAATAATAATCTATCAATACCGGTTCACTAATTGAAACAAATGTACCGCACCAATACATGATGTTAATAATGGGGGGAACTGTGTGCTTCAGAGGGAGTTATATAGGAGCACTCTGTACTATCTGTTTAGCTTTCTTTTTTTTGTGTGTGAATCTAAAAATGTTCTAGACCCCTGAAACACAAGCAACAAAAGCAAAAATAAAAAAATAAATAAACAAAGGACCTAGACAGACACTTCTCAAAAAAATGACATACAAATGGCCAACAGATATATGGAAAAATGATCATCATTACTGATAACCAGGGAAACGCACATTAAAATCACAATGAGATACCACCCTACCCCTGTTAGAACTGCAATTATCAGAAAGACGAAAGATAACAAGTGCTGGTGAGGAGGTGAAGAAAAGGGAAGCCTTATGCACGGTGCTAATGTAAATTAGCACAGTCAGTTTAGAAAGCTGTATGGCAGTTCCTCAAACAACTGAAAACAGAACAAGCATGTGATCCACAATCCCACTTCTGGGTAGATACTCATGGGAACTGAAATCAGTATGTTGAAGAGGTGTTTGCACTGCCATGTTCATTGCAGCACTATTCACAACAGCTAAGATACAGCAGCAACCTAGATGTTCATCATCAGATGAACAGATAAAGACACTGTGATACACATACACCACGGAATACTACACATCCTTTTAAAAGGAAGGAAATCCTGACATTTGTGACAACGTGGATGAACCAGGAGGACATTATGCTGAGTGAAATAAGCCAGGCACACAAAGACAAGTACAAATACAACATGACCTCACTTATATGTGGAATCTAAAAAAGTTGAACTCAGCCGGGAGTGGTGGCTCATGCCTGTAATCCCAGCACTTTGGGAGGTTGGGAGGCTGAGGCTGGTGGATCGTGAGGTCAGGAGTTTGAGACCTGCCTGGTTAACATCTTGAAACCCTGTCTCTACTAAAACTACAAAAATTTGCCGGATGTGGTGGTGGGCACCTGTAATCCCAACTACTTGGGAGGCTGAGGCAGGAGAATCGCTTGAACCCAGGAGGCAGAGGTTGCAGTGAGCTGAGATTGCGCCACTGCGCTTCAGCCTGGGTGACAGAGCAAGACTCCATCTTGAGGGGAAAAAAAAAACAAAGTTGAACTCATAGAAGCAGAAGGTAGAATGATGAGTACCAGAGGCTGGGGGCCGATGGGGCATAGATGAGGCAAAAAGGTGTTGATCAAAGGCCATACAGTTTTCGTTAGACAGGAGGAGTAAGCTTTAGGGATCAATTACGTAGACTGGGGACTATAATAACTAATCATGCACTGGATATTCCAAAACTACCAAAAGAGTTGATTTTAAATGTTTTCATCACAAAGAAAAGTAGTAAGTATATGAGGTTATGAATTTGTTAATTAGCCTGATTTAATCATTCCACCCTGTAAACATATCAAAACATCACATTGTACCCCATAAATATATCTGCAATGATTATGTCAATTAAAAATAAAATTTTAAGAAATAAAATGTTCTAAAATAAAGACTATTAATTTTTTAAAAATAATACATCTTACAAAAAAATGCATATTGAATTATCTCACTTTTTAAAGGAAATATGTATCTTTCTGCATAGAACCTGGACTCCAAGCCCCCATGTAAAGGCAGCCCATCTCTGTGTGCTGTGATTCCAGTTGGCTGTCCTTCTGCTCACTTTATTTTCTGATCTTTTGAGACAAACGAGGGCTACTTGGGTAGTAATTTTGTGTTGATTGACTTTGTAAAATGTTTGAATTTTTTTTTTTTTTTTTTGAGACAGAGTTTTGCTCTTGTTGCCCAGGCTGGAGTGCAGTGGTGCAATCCTGGCTCACTGCAACCTCCACCTCCCAGGTTCAAGTGATTCTCCTGCCTCAGCCTCCCAAGTAGCTGAGATTACAGGCATGCACCACCACACCTGGCTAATTTTGTATTGTTTTAGTAGACACAGGGTTTCACCATGTTGGTTAGCCTGGTCTTGAACTCCTGACCCCAAGTGATCCGCCTGCCTTGGCCTCCCAAAGTGCTGGGATTACAGGTGTGAGCCATTGCGCCTGGCCAAATGTTTGAAGTTTTATGAGTTTATCCAATGCATGCATGCATAAAATTTGAAGAATCAAATATTTTGACTGGTGAAAGTTCTTGAGAGCAGGAAGGACAGCGGCCACACACCTGGCCCTTAGGGTAGGACTTGCACCCTGGAGACTGGAGACCCCAGACCCGGTGTTGTGGTCCCAGGCTGAGCTGTTTCCAGCTGCAGCGCCCCCATCCGTGGCCCCAGGCTGCCCAAGGGTTTGTGCAGCTCTTGGAAATGTCAGGAATGTCCACCCGTACTTGCAACCTGTGGGTCATGCAGCTGGTATTTCCTCAGCCCTTCCTCGAGGGCCCCTCCATGCCCTCCGATTGCAACCCCAGCCCTGGAGGTGGCTGGCATGTCCTCCTGGCAGACTTTGCCCATCACATAACCACCCTCGCTTGGCCATCATGGGCTACACCTGGTCACGTCACGAAATACTCCACACAAAGAGAGGTCTCAGTGCAGGGAACAGGCCCCACTTGTTCAGACAGACAAACTCAGTGAGGATAGTGGGGTCAACAGTTTCAGCGGCTGAAACTGTTTCCGGCTGGGCCTTCTAGTGCCCAACATCAAAGGTGCCTGCAGAGCAACTCACATTGGCTAAGAGCAAACAAAGAACTCAGACTTGAGAAAGGGGGATTTCATCCAAGCACTATAGACTGGTGTGTGTGTGCACTGTGTATGGAAACCTGTGTTTGTGTGTGTGTGCACTGCATGTGGAAACCTGTGTGTGTGTGTACACTGCATATGGAAATCCGTGTGCGTGCACTGCATACGGAAACCTGTGTTTGTGTGTGCACTGCATATGGAAACCTGTGTTTGTGTGTGTGTGCACCGCATATGGAAACCTGTGTTTGTGTGTGTGTGCACTGCATGTGGAAACCTGTGTTTGTGTGTGTGTGCACTGCATATGGAAACCTGTGTGTGTGTGCCCTGAGTATGGAAACCTGTGTGTGTGTGTGCACTGCATATAGAAACCTGTTTTGTGTGTGTGTGTGCACTGCGTATGGAAACCCGTGTGTGCACTGCATGTGGAAACCTGTCTGTGTGTGTGCACTGTGTATGGAAACCTGTGTGTGTGTGTTCACTGCGTATGGAAACCTGTTGTGTGTGTGTGCACTGCATGTGGCAACCTGTGTGCGTGTGCACTGCATATGGAAACCTGTGTGTGTGCACTGCATGTGGAAACCTGTGTGTGTGTGTGCACTGCATGTGGAAACCTGTGTGTGTGTGCACTGCGTATGGAAATCTCTGTGTGTGTGTGTGCACTGCGTGTGGAAACCTGTGTGTGTGTGCACTGCATGTGGAAACCTGTGTGTGTGTGCACTGTGTATGGAAACCTCTGTGTGTGTGTGCACACTTCATATGGAAACCTGTGTGTGTGTGTGCACTGCATGTGGAAAACTGTGTGTGTGTGTCTGTGTGTGTGTAATTGCTTTATTTTGAAAACTATTTCTGGGATATTTTTCATGCTCCATGGTGTGGCTATCCCCACTTCTCCCCGCTGCAGAGAGGACAAAACAAAGATGGACGCACGGAAGAACACCTCATAAACTACTGTAGTCACATACAACTTAATAAACCATTCCCTCTGATTCTTCAAAGCAGTGGTTCTAACTGGGGGGTGGTTTCGCCCTCCAGGGGATCTTCAGCTGTATCTGGAGATGTTTTTGGTTGTCCCAATCTTGTGGTTAGGTTGACACTGGCATCCAACGGTGGGGAAGCCAGGAGGCTGCAGAGCCCCCCCGCCCCGCCAGGCACTGGACCGTCCCCTCTACCAAGAATCATCAGTCCCAAATGCCAGCAGTGTGCCTGCTGAAAAACCCGTTTCTGAGACTTCGTGATCCCAGCTTCTGTGGTCCTAGGGTTAGCGTTTATTTTTGCTGTTAGTTTTCAATAAGGCCCTGAGCGCCACACACAGGCTCCCTGTGGGCGCAAATGTGCACCTTCCCCACTCTCCTGTGGCCTTGGGAGCCAGTTCTGGGCAAAGCCAAGGAAGTAGCCACCCTTCGGTGGGGCTCCCAGGAAAAGGAAGGCACCACTGGCTTAGCCTGTAAACCCTGTCTCTGTCCCCTTCTTCTTGCCTGGGCAGGGACGGGTTATGGGCATTGTCTTGGAACCCTGAGGACACGCTGATGTGGAAATGGCTTTGAACACCATCCACAGGCCAACAGCTCTCACCTCGCACCTCCCTCCTAGCCCTCCCTTCCCACATGCCAGTTGGCGTCTCCCCATATACGATCCACGGACAGGCCTCCCGATCCTCCCCTGCAAATCTGCTTCGCCCACACCCTCCTCTGACCCAGCTGGCGGCAGCTTCTGCACATGCACCAGGATTGTTGAATCCATGGTCTACTGGTCTACTCCTCCCCTTGAGTAGGGCTCAGGGCCCTCAGTGGAGGCAGGCTAGAAGACACGGCCCCTCTGTAATGCCCTTGCTGTGACAACCTGCTCCAATGTCCCAGAGAGTCTTTTCTAGCCCTTCTTGGGGGCCCTGGGCTTTGGGCTTGCCTCCTGCTTTTTGGAGGGATGTGAGAGAGCAGGGGCTGCCAGGAAGTCACGTCTTACATTCCTGCTGTGGGTTAGGGGATGCTGTAGGACAGGACGGAGGGCCAGGTCTAGGCCTAGGCAGGACCGTGGCCATCTATCCATCTACTGCTCTCAGAGGGGAGGCCTGGGGCAGGATCCTGGTCAACCTATCAGTACAGAGATAGCCAGAGAATTCCGACTCTCCTCGCCTGCCTCATCTCCCCTTGCCAGACTCTAAGGACAGTTGCCCAGGACTCCAGAGCTGAGTGGCTGGAGATAAGCACGTGGTCCTGCCAGCTCCTAGTTTAAAGTGCTGCTTCTGTTTAATTCAGGGGCATCTGCACCTCAGGAAACCCACCTGTGTGCATTCTCTCATTCCTGGGGGGAATCCCATCCTCACTTCCCACCAACTGCCCACTCAAAAAACACCTTTTCAGCCTTTTTTCCAGTTACTGCTAATGCCCAAGGGGCACTCCCAGTGGGCGCCCCCAGAGGCTGTGTGTTTTCCATTTCCTCCACTGGGCTCTCAACAATCCCATTTCACACGTGCCTGTGGGAAGTGGGAGTTTCTGTGGCAATATCGTGATGACTAGACCCCAGTTCCCTGTGAGAATTAGTCCACTGTCACGGAGTTCGGTGGCCTTGAAGCCAAAGAATTGGTCAAAACCCAACAGAGTATCTACTCTCACGTCCCCAGGCCCTGTGACTAGTGGACCAGGAGAATTTGCAACCTTTAAACCAGCTCAGATGAGATCCCGATGAAGGTGCAAATTACTTACAAAAGCAATGCTCTTGGGGATTCCTGGGTTTGGTCATCAGGATCCACAGGTTCATGGGGCTGCAACTTAGACAGTTGGGTTTCCCAGACCCCTCCTGATCCTCAGTGCAAAATGTGCTCCTTGGATAGCAAATGTGCTTTTTCAATCTGACTTAGCAAGCTGAAGGATTATTCTGTAGTCAGCCTCCAACAGCCACAGCCAGGCTTATTTTGCAAAGTTGGGCCAAAGGTTTCTGCCACCTGGGAACCCCATTCCTATACTGAACATAAGGACTTTCAGGGAAGCAATGAAAATGCAAGTTCCTGGGCTGCCCCAGCAGTTCTGATTCATTGAGTCTGAGCAGGGGTCATGAATTTGCATTTTTAACCAGCTTTTCATATGATGTTGACCCAAGAGGTCTGAGGAACTCTGCTCTAAGAAAAAAGGTCTAGTGATTTTTTGAGGATGATCATCTTTAAACAAACCATGTTCCCAAAAGACCTGCCTTTACGGATGGTGAGTACAACTTCTTGCGTGTGTTGAGAGTTTTGGCTGTGGGCCTGAGCCAAAGAAACAACAAATAATGAGGACCTTTCATGTTGTGTGATCAACTTCCAAAATTTCATAACGCTTTTGCAAACCAGATATTTGATGCCAAGGACTTTACCTGCCTCTTACCGAAGAAAACAAAAATATAGGGATGTTGGTGGTCTTGTACAAAGACTCACACCCAGAAAATCCTTCATCCAGGAATAAGAACCATTATGGGAGTGGAAATAACTTGATTGGGGTCTATGTTATATATCATATAATTCACTGGTTTTGAGTGTGCCAGTGAATGATGTCTTTGTAAATTTACCAAGTGGTGCGATCATCAACATATAGCTGCAGGGCCATTCATCACCCCAAGAAGGTTCCTCCTGCTTCTCACTGGTAATTCCCACTGTACCCACTCCACCTCCCACCCCTGCCTAGGCAACCACTGAGCTCCTTTTTGCCCCTATAGATTTACCTTTTCTGGACATTTCATCTGAATGGAATCATGCAACGTGTGGTCTCTTGTGGTGGGCTTTTCTCTCTTGGGCAAAATGTTTTCTATCCATCCTGCTGTGGCATGCAGCCTTAGTTTGTTCCCCTCAACTGCTGAACAGCATTCCTCTATGAGGATGGACAACACTGTGTTTATCCATTCACTTGATGGTGGACATTTAGGTTGCTTTTAATTTTTGAAAACACCCCTTTTGAAATACCACAATCTGGCTGCTTCTTGGAAGAGATGTCACACTTGGACGTCCTGTCCAGGTGGATAGATGGGTGGGGGGGTGGGGCGCTGTTGGAAGTGCTGCAGTGGGTCACATCTTCCGGGCTCTCCTGTCTACCCAAGGGTCAGCCATCAGCACGTGGGGACGTCAGACCTGGCACAAGGCACACGTGGCCTGGGTGAGGCCAGGCTCTCTGGACACCAAGCCCAAAGTAGAGTTGTGGAGTGCGGGCTCCCGGGGAAGCTGCTGGGAGGGATCAGCAGGGTGAGGCAAGAGGAGGAACTGGGCCTGGCTCTGGCCTCAGCAAAAGGCTGCCCCTAGCCCAGTGCTCAGGGCAGCTCTGGGGCATGAGTCCCACTGCACCGCTGGCGCCGAGGCTGGGCCAGCCTTTGACCCACCTCCAGCAGTCACCGGTGTGGGCTGCCCCTTGAGGTGGGGTGTTCCATAACTGCCTGGCAGCAAGATGGGGGGCTCCCAACAGCACCCACCAGGTGCCATTGACAGCCAAGACCCTCAGCAACTGGAAGGTGGATGCCCTCACTCAAAAAGGGGATCTGGGCAGGCACCAATGGTGTTTGTTACATCCTCACACAAGCTCTGGTCCCCATGAACCCAGCAGCAACATCAGCTCGCTCCTGCCAGCTCTCCAACCTCCTGCTGCCTGGGCTGGGACCCCCAAGACAATGAGCTTGTCCCCACCTCAGGGCTCCCACACATGCTGCTGTCTCTTCTCCCATTGCACGCTTTGCCGCCTGGTCCTCCCAAATATACACAGCACACGTGTGTGTGC
Source organism: Pan troglodytes (assembly GCF_028858775.2). Lineage (NCBI taxonomy): Eukaryota > Metazoa > Chordata > Mammalia > Primates > Hominidae > Pan > Pan troglodytes. Next base: position 71,628,742 of record NC_072407.2, read on the forward strand.
ATGCAGGTCTCCAGGGTGGGGGGCTCAGGAAAAGGTGGGACCACCCTGCCAGCGGCCTCCAAGTAGCTCTGACCTCATGATCTGTCTCACAAACGGTTTAGAAAAGGTCAACCATGCCCAAGGTGCCTGCTCATGCTGTACTGAAATCCAGTCCTGTGTGCAAACACAGAAGTGAAGACAATCGCAGGTCAGGGAGGGAAGAGATATTGGGAAGACACACTGGAGTGCCGTAGCCACACTGAGGCAGGCCTGGACCATACCTTCCATGGATATTAGAGGGCTTCCTGGAGGAGGTGTCAGTTGAGGAGACCCTAGGAAGGTAGGACTCAGTCCAGTGATGAAAAGGAGCCATGAAATCCAAGGGGGAGAAATTGGCACCCAAGGTGAGGCAGCAGAAGAGGTCTTGCTCAGGTAGGTGCCCACAACTGGCTGGAGTTCAGGCTGAGGGCGGGGGACTAAGGGTGAGGCTAAAAATGGGGTCAGGAAGGGCCTTCTGTGTTTGAGTTTTAGCTCAAGGCCCGTGAAAAGCAAAGAAAGACTTGACAACATTGGTTATGATCTGCTCACCAGCCTTATTTTTCCTATGGAATTTGACACTCATCATCCATGTGGCTTTCAGTGGGTGACTCTGAGGGTCCTGGGAGGACTCCAACCATCGGAACTCTACTTGTACTCTATGTCGCTTCTTTGAGTCTTCCAGTCTTAAGCTGGGCCCACCCCTGAGATGCTTATGGACGCTACCATCTTGTTAATTAAGACTTTAACTTCTGAAGAATGCAGAAAAGGGTAGCTACACATTAAAATTGTTCTCTGCAGTATCCAACGAAGGAATACTGGAAGGAATGCAATATGTTTTTACTGTTTTAGGCTGCCAAGCTCTTGCATGCAAAGGCTGTGGCATCCAACAGCGATTCACAGTCTTTTCTCCTTCAAACACTCTGTGTTTGCCAGGTAATAAGCCAGCTCTTTGGTACTAGGGTCAGGCAGCAAAGTCCTGGGTCCTAACCGGGCTGGTATCTGCACTTGGGAGGAAGGGAAAAAATAATCCTGCCTGGATCAGGGGTCGCTTGGTAGCTGAGTTCACTGAGACAGAAGCCACCACCAGCCCTGGAAAGGCGACTGATAAGAAGCTTTCAGAGAACCATGGGGAGAATGCAGGGGCCGGGAACGAGGCCCATGGCTCTGCCGCTCTTGGAAAGAGTAAAGATGTCATGGAAATTCAACTATAAGGTCTAGAAAAACCCACTGGAGAGCTTTAGGTGGTTTTGACTTAAATTTCAACTGTGTGTGCCTCCCTCTGTTAATGTGAGTCTGGGGGCTTCCTGGCTGAGCAGCTCAAGGGTGGATTCCCCAGCCAAGCCCAGCCAAGCCCAGCCCAGCCCAGCCCAGAGACAGGGAGGTGGCAGGTCCACAAAGCCAACGGGCCATGCTCCGGCCCAGCTCTGTTCCCAGGGCCCTACTCCTGGCTGTACCCATTGCTGAGGCCTGGGAGTCTGGCTTCTCCCCATCACCCTAGGCCTCATCAAGTCTGCCCCAGCACTGAGGTGGCAGAAGTGCAGTGCATTCAGATGCTGAGAACCACGTGGCTGGAGGGAGGCCTTGCCCCCACCCTCCCTCCCACCATCCACTCAGGGTCCGGCTGTCCTGTGTCACCCCCAGGTGTCCCCGACTCCCTGCAACTCTCCCTTCACCCAGCTTGAGCCTACGGCTTCCTGCTCCCACTATCCCATCACCTGCTTTTGCTCCCGTCTGCACCTACCTTTTCCCCCAAGCCAACAGCCTCATGTCTCATCATCAAGACCACCGAGGCCCAGGGAAGTCAGAGGTAGGCCAGGGTTGCAGAGTGAGGGTGAGAACTCAGGGCCTCCTTCGCCAGCCTGGGCGCCCTGCCTCTTCCCACCAAGCTGCGGGTCCAGGCCATTTCTACAGGGAGAGACGCTCATTGCTCTGTGTGTCCCCCCTGGACCTTTATCAGACCAAAGCCACTTGAAGTTGGGGACAGCCTTGGAGGTGTTTATATTCCTCAGGGGTGTGAGGCGGTGGGTACGGCTAGGACATTGGGGGCACCCTATCAAGACCGACAGCCTGGTGGGGGCTGGGTCTCCGTGGTTTCTTTACTCAAGTCCTGAAGAGTTGATGCTTTCAATCGCCTGTCTCTCCCTCTCCATCTCTCTCTGTGTCTCTCTGTTGTTGTCTCTCTCTGTCTCTGTCTCCCTGTCTCTCTGTCTCCGTCTCCCTGTCTCACATTGCTATCCCAATGTGTCTCTTGCTGTCTCCCCCTCTGTCTCTCTCTGTCTCCCCGTGTCCCATGTCTCTCTCTCTGTGTCTTTCTCTTGTGTCTCTTTGTCCTTGTTTCTCTCTCTGTTTCTTTCTGTCTCTCCCTCTCTGACTCCATCCTCCCCTCTCTGTCTCTCTCTGCCCTTCTGTCTCCCTCTCTCTGTGTGTCTCTCTCTGTGTCTCCCTCCTGTGTCTCTTTGCCCTTGTCTCTGTCTCCCTCTGTCTCTCTCTGTCTCCCCCTTTCTGTCTGTCTCCATCTCCCTCTTTCTCTCTCTACTGTCTCCCTGTCCCTATGTCTCTCTCCCTTTCTCTCTCCCCACACTGACTGAGCTTTGAGACCTTCCTCCAGCCTGTCCCTCTTCCAGGACGGCTGCCCAAAGGTCTCTGAGATATGTGGGATGGACCCACACCGCCCGGAGGGTTCCCAGGCCCAGGAGAAGTGGTGGTGGTGGAGGTGGAAGGAATTTAGAACGCCCAAGGCGTTAAGCGGCAGGAGATACTGACTCTTGTGGGCTTTAGTGTCTTTGTCTGCCTGGTTTTCAGATATTCCGGAGGTAGAAAGGTCACTTGTATGAGCACACAGAATCGCTTTGGCTGAGTGGGCAGTGTCTGGCCAGCTGTGGGGCTGTCCTGGGAGGGCAGTGGGCTCGTGGTCTGCCCAGGCCAAGCTCTCCTGGATGCGTGACCCTGGGCCAGTCACCCCACACTTCCAGCCTGTTTCCTCCAGGGACCCTTCCAGCTCCTCTGTGCTTCTTATCAGTGCCAGCCTGGTTTTGGGGGGTGGGGGGGCCCAAGCACATTCCTTCCCCTTTTCAGACTGGAGCAGGGCAGGTTGCACATCTGTGAGCTCCAGAGCAGAGGACCCAGCCCTACCTGTGAACCTTTCAAGATGCACACCTGACCCGATGACTTTGGGCAGAGCCTGGCTGGCCAAGGTGCCCTGACTCTGACCTTAGCCAGGACAGGGCTGCCCTCCCAGCCCGGCCATCTCCGGGTATTTGCAGTTGGCCCCAAGAGGAACTGGAGAGAGACTGATTGCAGAACAGCCTAAATCCATTCACTGCTTGCAAAGCAAACCCAAGCTCTTTCCTTCCTGCTGGTGGGACAGTGGCCGAATCTTAGAAGAATGGGGCCACCGAGTGTGGGGTTCAGGGCACAGTAATGAGACTGGCCTGGGTCCAACACATGAGAGCTCACTCTGCAAAGAAGTCCGATTAGAGATCCCGATGCCAAGCCTGGCTCAGAGCAATTTAGGCACTGCTCATGGGATACTTAGCCATGCTAGGAAATTCTTCCCGTGACTTTATTATCACACATCAAAAGTGGCTCCCCCACCCAGCCACATAACCTTCTCTGCGCAGAGCTGCATACCTCCTGCTGATCAGTCCTAAAAGCAGTGACCACCTCTGAAGAGTGTGCTCAGGACGTACACCCTGTATAAGGCTGCCTCGTTGTCCCAGAATCTACCCTCGGAAAAGAGAGACCCCCTTTATAATGGAGTCCTTACCAGATTGCTCATGTTATAGGTCTCCCTCTCGATATTTTGTTTTATATTTAATAGACTTAATTTTTTAGCTGTTTTAGGTTTACAGAAAAATTGAGCAGAAAGTACAGAGAATTCCCGTCTACTCCCTCATCCCTCCTCCAGCTTTCCCTATCACTAACATCTTGCATTGATTTGGTACATTTGCTGCAAGTGATGAACCAACCGCAGTACATTATTATTTGCTAGAGTCCACAGTTTACAGTAGGGTTCACTCTTGGGGTCATGCATTCTGTGGGTTTTTTTTTTTAATTTTTAATTTTATTTTTTTTTGAGATGGAGTCTTGCTCTGCCTCCCAGACTGGATTGCAGTGGCACGATCTTGGCTCACTGCAACCTCTGCCTCCTGGGTTCAAGTGATTCTCCTGCCTCAGCCTCCTGAGTACCTGGGATTACAGGCACCCGCCACCATGCCCAGCTAATGTTTGTATTTTTAGTAGAGATGGGGTTTCACCATGTTGGTCAGGCTGGTCTCAAACTCCTGACCTCAGGTGATCCACTTGCCTTGGCCTCCCAAATTGCCAGGATTACAGGTGTAAGGCACTGTGCCTGGCTGGTTTTGTGAGTTATGACAGTAGTACAATGACATGTATCCATCTTTACTGTGTCATATGCAATACGGTCAGCCCTCTGTATCTGCAGGTTCTTCATCCACCGATTCAACCAAGCACAGATTGGAAATAAGAATTTGTGTTCTCTAAGTCCCCTGCGCTCCACCTATTCATTCCTTCCTCCCTCGAGCCCCTGGCAACCACCCGTCATCTTACTGTCTCCATAGTTTTGCCTTTCCTGGAGTTACAGAGTTGCAATCATACAGTATGCAGTCTTTTCAGATTGTCTTCTTTCACCTGGTACTACTGCATCTTTCACGGCTTGACAGCTCATTGCTATTTTTTTTTTTTTTTTGAGATGAAGTTTCACTCTGGTTGCCCAGGCTGTAGTACAATGGCACAATTTTGGCTCACTGCAACCTCCACCTCACGGGTTCAAGCAATTCTCCTGCCTCAGCCTCCTGAGTAGCTGGTATTACAGGCATGTGCCATCACACTCAGCTAATTTTGTTTTTTCAGTAGAGATGGGGTTTCTCCATGTTGGTCGGGCTGGTCTCGAACTCCCAACCTCAGGTGATCCGCCCGCCTCGGTCTCCCAAAGCACTGGGATTACAGGTGTGAGCCATTGAGCCAACCAGTTCGTTTGTCTCTTCACCTACTGAAAGACATCTGGGTTGCTTCCGAGTGTTGGCAATCATGCATAAGCGACTTTAAACATCTGTGTGCAGGTTTTGTGTAGACATAAGTTTTCAACTCCTTTGGGTAAATACCAAAGAGCATGATAGCTGGATCACATGAAAAGAGTGTGTTTAGTTTCATAAGAAACCACCAAACTGGTTTCCAAAGTGGCTGCACCATTTTGCATTCTCAGCAGCAGTGATGAGAGTTCCTGTTGCTCCACATCCTTGCCAGCATTTGGTGTTTTCGATTTCGGCCACCCTGTTAGGTATCTAGTGGTGTCTCATTGCTGTTTTAATTTTCAGTTCCCTAATGACGTATGATGTTGAGCATCTTTTCATATGCTTATTTGGCATCTATATATCTTTTTTTTTTTTTTGAGACAGTGTCTCGCTCTGTCACCCAAGCTGGAGTGCAGTTGCACAATCTCTGCTCACTGTAAGCTCCGCCTCACAGGTTCAAGCAATTCTCCTGCCTCAGCCTCCCAAGTAGCTGGGATTACAGGCGCCCGTCACCACACCCAGCTAATTGCCATCTGTATATCTTCTTTGATGAAGTCAATTTTTTTTTTAAAAAAGAAACATGGTTGGAAGATGTTGGGTAAAGATACTAGTTACCTGCCTGGTGTTTGTCCTTTCCTAATTCTTGAGTAAGAGAAACTCAATTTTATTTGGGGCAGCAACATACCCTGCTAAAAGACTGTGGACTTCAGCAGATAATAATGTGCCACGGTTGGTTCATCACTCGTAGCAAACGTACCTACTGACTTCTGAACCTCTCGGGAGTGGGGCCCTTCAGCAAGAGTAGACCTGGCCCCTCTTAGCCTCCCTGGGGTTCCTATCCCAGGATGTTAAGGACGCAGGACCCATTTCTCCCTTAAATCACTCTGGGAAGCCACGAATCATGGAGTCATAAAGTCTCAGGCTACTGGAGATTTTATTTTCCCAGCCTCTCTTTTGGCCAGATGTCCCCACGTAGTAGGTAGGTCCAGGCCAATGACCCATAAGCAGAAGTGCTGGGTGGGGTTCCAGGGACTCTCTCTCAAGGCAGCTAACTCAGATGGGAGCTGTGCTCCTTTCTTCCTTCTGCTGCCCAGAACTCAGATGTGATGGCTGAACTCCAGCAGTCAGGTTAGACCATGAGGTGTTCTCGGGAGGGGAAATGGCACACTAGGATGGTAGAGCTGAAAGACTGAAGAAGGAGCAAGGTCCCTGGTGCCTGTGAAGCCCCCATACAATCTCAGACTACTCACCTCCAGACTTCTTTTATGAGAAAGACAAAGAAACTTCTATGCTCTATAAGACACACTTACTTTGGACTTTCTATTACAAGCAATCGAATGTACTCCTAGCTGAAAGAGATGCAGTAGCAGAAGCAACCTCAGTCTCTGGAGACTCTCAATGCCTATGAAAGGTGCCATCGAGAGGTGAGGACATCTAGCATAGCCTTAGAATTCTCCCTTGGACCATGGCTTCATAACTGTAAATGTCCAGTATACGGGGTCCAAGTACTTTTTGTCTTTTATAGATGGGGTCTCACTATGTTGCCCAGGCTGGATTCAAACTCTTGGGCTCAAGGGATTCTCCCACCTGCAACCTCCCAAGTAGCTGGGACGACAGCTGCATGCCACCATGCCCAGCCCGAGTCTTTTAAAGACCACTTGTTGTGGGGTCTCCACTACAGACCTATAAAAGAAATGAGAGAGCACTTGCCCCACCTTTGCGGGAGTAGCTCCCTGAATGAGTGGACAGGTGCCAGCTAGCCCAGACAGGAGAAGAGCTGCACTCTGCAAAGTGTTGCCATAAAACCATGTCATAATATGTGAGATGGGAAAACCAATATGTCTACATCAAAGCATTTCATGTGATATGTAATTGTAAGTGTGTGTATGTGCAACTAGATCAGTGAGTTGGACTAGGTAAGTAGATGTCTCACAATTTCATCTATGTCCCTGAAAGTTCATATGTTCAGGCTCATTGATCATTACTCAAACTCCTTTTGAAGCTTCTTTTTGGGAAAATAGGCACCCACCACCATCTATTCAGGATCACCAGGTGTATTCGGCAAGCCTGGGCAATGGCTGTCTTGTAGAATAGGTGTGTATCCCCCTTGGATGACTGCAAAGACTTGTTTTGTTAAAGAATATATTTGTTTAAAAAAGGAATCACATTATTTTATCATTAGTAGCATTTGATAAATCCTAATCATGTGGATAATTCTAATAATATATTCTAATCACATGGATTCTGATGATAGCCTAATGATAGTGATGATGACGTTCTAGTGATGAACCTAACAATCCATTCTAATCGTGCAGATGTCCTGTTGTTATGAGATGCCCTGTGAAAGCATCCTCGATCACCCTTCTCACCTTGGGTTTTAACTTGACACCTGTCCCTAATGGGTCATTCATGGGTCTTTTATAAAATGGCCACTGATCACCTCCTGAAGTGGCTCTGACTAGGGTCAGATAACTCAGGCCCAATTTTCCCAGCATCTCAAGCCACGTGCTTCCACAAGCATGGTTTTGATAACATGTGCTGTAGGCATTGTCTGAACCCTGACATGATGGCCACACCAACTTCTGGACCTCTCGGGAGTGGGGTCCTTCAGCAAGAGTAGATCTGGCCCCAGTCAGCCTCACTGAGGTTCCTACCCCATGACATGAAGGACATGGGACCCATTTCTCCCTTAAATTGCTCTCTGAAGCCATGAGTGTTCCTCTTCACACAGTCATAAAATCTCAGGCTACTGGAGATCTTATGAGACCATTTCTTTCATTGAAGGTCCTCCAAAAGAATGCTGCAGCTTCAACACAGCCTATGCTCTGTCCATGCAACACAACCAAACTTACCAGGTGTGGAAAAAGTAAGCGAATAAGTGATCTGCTGCTTAGATGGTGCTGCAGGTTGAACTGTGTCCCCCAAAAAGATATGTTGACGTTCTCATCTCTGGTACCCGTGAATAGGAACTTATTTGGAAATAGGCCCTTTGCATATGTAATTAGTTAAATTAAGATGAGGTCATGCTGGAGTAAGGTGGGCCCTAATCCAATATCTGGTGTCCTTATAAGAAGATGAAACACAGACACAGAGGAGAAGGCCATGTGAAGAAGAGGCAGAGACTGGAGCAATGCGGCCACAGTCGAGGAATGCCAGGAGCCCCCAGAAGTTGGAAGAGGTAGGGAGGATCCTCCCCGAGAACCTTCAGAAAGAGGCAATTGACACTTTGATTTTGAACTTCCAGTCTCCAGATCCACTAGAGAATAATTTTTTTGTTGTTTCATGCCACCAAGTAACTCTTAGTCCAAGGCCATAGCCCTGAGAACCTGGCACTGGCAGCGGGGGGTGGGGGGGGGGCACAGGTGTAAATCTTGGGTGTGAAGGTCCAAGTATTAACAGCAGGAGCTCTGATGTCAGAGGGAGGAGAAGAAGTGTGTCCCAGTTCCAAGAGAAAGAAGGAATTCACCTTTCCTCTGTCTTTTTGTTCTACCCAGGCCCTCAATGAATTGGATGGTGCCCACTCACACTGCGTGAGGGTCAATCTTCTTTACACAATCCACTGATTCCAACGCCAATGTCTTCTGGAAACACCTTCACAGACACACCCAGGAATAATGCTTTACTACTGTCTGAGTATCCCTTAACCTGGTCAAGTGGACACTTAAAAGTACCCACTACATTGTTTAATTTATTACTAGGGATTTTATAATTTGGGTTGCTATTGTGAATGTCTTTATTTTGTATTATATTTCCTACGTGGCTCTGGTTGGTGTATAAGGAAGTTATTGATTTTTGTATAATTACTTTCTAACCAGCCACCTTCTGAATTATCCTGCAATACAGCCTAGTAAGTTTTTCATGAGTGCTCTAGGATTTATACATAGATAAAATAATTATATTTTGTCTCCTCCTTACTAAAACTACATCTCTGTAGGAACTTGTAGCAATAACAGCGAGGCATTCTGCCCTGTCTCTGACTCTAGTGGAAATGTGTTTAGTGGTCGGTCACTGAGTACAAAGGTGGTTGCTAGTTTCAAATGGATATTTTCATCGTGGCAAGGAAGTATCCTGCTGGTCTTCACTTACTAAGAATTTCCTTTTCTTTTCAAATCAGAAATAAATATTGAATTTTATCAAATGTCTATTTGGAAATTATTCAAATGATAGCAGGGATTTTTCCTCCTTTTGGCCCATTAATGAGAGGAATTATTAGTAGATTGTCTAATACTGAGCCCTGCTCCCTTTCTTTGAATAAAACCTGACTGTTTATGCTCTATGCCTTAAAATATTCTGTTGGACTTTGCATTATTTTATTTGAAATCTTATGTTGTGAATTTATGAGTCTATGTTTACAAATTAGGTATGTCTGCAGTTTTCTGTGGTGTGAATAGTGAAACTCTTCATCCTGTTTTTCAGTAAGAGTGGTCTACATCGTATAGGGATGACTGATAACTTGAGGGCTTGATGGAATTCAGCCTTCTTGGAGGACAATTCTTTGATAACTTTTCAATTTCTCCTATGGGTGTTTGTCTTTTCAGGTTTTCAACCCCTCCTTAATTCAGTAATTTTGCCACTTGTATTTTTCTAGGCAATAGTAGCCACATCATAGGCACCCAGTAAACATGAAGCCATTTATCAGCCGTGGGTCTTCCACAGCTTCTTTGTAATTGTGTAAATTCTCCACCTCTGTGGCAGAGTCCCTGTTCTCGTTCTTATTTGTTCTCCTTTTTTATTCCTTAATAATGAAAGCATTTAATATGTCTCTAAATTCAACCTTGACCACATCCCATAAATTTGGATGTCTGTAATTTCAGTTTTTACTTCTGCTTTGACCTAATTTAGAAGAGTGTTTTTTAAAACCACATGGTTGGGTTGTAAATTTCTGATTTTATTGCTTTGGTATCATAGAGTGTGATTTATATAAACATAAAACTGTTACAATAAGAGCCAGAAAATGTGCATTCTCAATTGGTAAGGTAATAAACACACACACATAAAGGCGTTTATTAATTATAATTTTACCTATTATAGTTACGACTATGTTGTATACTCTATTTTTTGCCTATTGCATAGGCCAAAGACTGAGAGAAGTCTGTTCAAGATATCTTCAGCACAGGCCCACAAGCGCTTACCCTATCCACTGGAGCAGGCTATAAATCAAAACTCAGAGTGTTCTCATTTTTAGAAAAGTAATATAGGGCATTCTATGTAAAGCCCCCAGACAGATCAGAGGCAGGACCCCATAATCAAATCCAGTGATGTTTCTTCAGTGAAATACACAAATATCCACACTGAGTGAGATAAGACTATAAATAGCCTCCTAACAGTTCAAGTCCAGTTTCACTCCCTAGCTGGTGCCAGGCTTAAGAAAAGGTTTTGCCTTTCATAGTTTTTTGAAAATCAAATGATGAAAAGAAGATTTGGGGCCTTGATGGATTTCTCTCCATTTCTCCCTATATTTCTAACCATGTTTACATTATATATATTTAGGGCATAATTATCTATCACCAAGAAACTTAAGTCAGTATATCTTTATTTTGAATTTTATCATCTATAAACATAGCCAATAATATGCACCTATAGTCCTAGCTACTTGGGAGACTGAGGCAGGAGGATCACTCGAGCCCAGGAGTTCAAGTCAAGCCTGGGCAAGACCTGTCTCAAAATAAATAAATAAATAAATAAAAGCAAAAATAAAATTACCTTCTTTGTTCTGCTTCTGTTTTTTTTCTATTGAATTTCACTTGAGCCAATGTTAATATTGTGACTTTTTTTTTTTTTTTTTTTTATGAGGCAGAGTCTCACTCTGTCACCCAGGCTGGAGTAGAGTGGCATGTTCTTGGCTCACTGCAAGCTCTGCCTCCTAGGTTCATGCAATTCTCATGCCTCAGCCTCCCAATCAGTTGGGACCATAGGCATGTGCTACCATGCCCAGGTAATTTTTTGTATTTTTAGTAAAGACAGGGTTTTGCCATGTTGGCTGGACTGGCCTCAAACTCCTGGCCTCAAGTGAGCCGCCTGCCTCGGCCTCCCAAAGTGCTGAGATTACAGGTGTGGAGCCACCATGCTCGGCCCCTTCTTTCCTTGTATTAGCATTTATTTAGTATGTATTTACCTACATATTTTTTCACCTTTTGAGCAACTATGTTTTAGGGGTATCACCTGGAAATGGCACATAATTGAATTTTAGAGTCTTTTTAATAAAAGAGTATATCCCATTTACATTTATTATTATAACCCAGACATTCAGCTCTATTTTGTCTCTTTATTCAATGATTGTGTGTACATTTCTTTTTGTTTATTTTGTTTTCTGTCTTTGATATGTTGTATTAGCCTGTTTTCACACTGCTATAAAAAAACTACCTGAGAGTGGGTGATTTATAAAGAAAAGAGGTTTAATTGATTCACAGTCATGCATGGCTGGGAGGCCTCAGGAAACTTACAATTATGGCAGAAGGTGAAGGCAAGGCATGTCTTACTTGGTGGCAGGAAAGAGACTGTGCAAGGGAGGAACCGCCACACACTTTTAAACCATCAGATCTCAAGAGAAACTCACTATCACCAGAACAACATGGGGAAAACACCCCGATGATCCAATCACCTCCCACCAGGTCCCTCCCTTGACATGTGGGGATTACAATTTGAGATGAGATTTGGGTGGGGACACAGAGCCAAACTATATCTTATGTTGAATATACATTAAGTTGAACCCTATGAAATTGCCTATATTGAGCTGTTTTAGACTTATAAAAATGGCAATTTCATAGGATTTAACCCAATCAGTCTCTTGATCTTTATTTGGGTGTGGGGGATTCTGCAATAGAACATTTTCAGACTGTGATCCTCATCTTTTAGATACTGTTCTGTTTCTCCTGTTTTGCCCCTTATTGGTGGTTTTTTGTTTGTTTATTTGTTTGTTGTTTGTTTTCTGGACATTTGTTTGTTGGTTGGTTGGTTTACTGGTTTGCTTCCTTTTTAAAATCCCTGAACAAAGCAAGATCTGTAAAGGCATCATGTTTTTAAATGATCAGGCAAATAATTGTATTCGGTGGATTTCCTTTCTCAGCTCCCAAACAGGGAAGCAAATGAGGTGATCAATTCCCAGTCTAATTCCCAGTTTCTTTGGCAGACCTTACCTAGTGCACTGCTCTCTGTGGGTTTAAATTTTTGTCTGTTCTTCTCTGATGTTGACATGAAGCTGTCTCTCAGTGCCATCTCTGGTATCATATACTTTATGGTTCAGTGTCTGTGGGGACATTTCATTGGAACTTGGAGAATTGTCTGTGGTTGGTGGTCTGTACCAGTTAGCCAATTCGTATCCCACCAGCCTATGTCATCATGTCCCATGTAAAGTTTTGTTCTTAGGCTAGGCACGGTGGCTCATGCCTGTGATCGCAACACTTAGGGAGGCTGAGGAGGGAGGACTGCTTAAAGCAAGAAGTTCAAGACCAGCCTGGGCAACATAGCAAGACCCCATCTCCACAAAAAATCAGCCAGGTACAGTGGCATGCACCTATAGTTCCAGCTATTCAAGAGGCTGAGGTGGGAGGATCTGCTTAAACCCAGAAGTCCAAGGCCGCAGTAAGCTATGATGGCATCACTGCACTCAGCTTGGGCAACAAAGCAAGACACTGACTCAATAACAATAATAATAATAATAATAAAGTGTGGTTCTTTGGAGTCATCTTGAAATTTTAACATATGCACATAAACATGAAATGCTGAAAGTAAAGGAGGCAGAAAGAAGCCCTTAACAAAAGCCGAAGGCAGATGGCTTCCTCCAGACACATAAAATAGAATTTAATCTCTCAGTCTCACAATGAGGAAACTTCCCTTGCAACAAGTCAGGGTGATATTCCTAGCAAATACTCTGAAAAATTGTGACATCTGGTTTTAGCCTTAAAAATAATGTTCATATATCAAAAGCTCAATGTCATTAGATGAGAAGTCTGACATGGAAGAGGCTTGGCCACATTCTCTGTTAAGAGAAGCAGGATTCCTGCCCCTAAGCTCCCCAGTAGCCTGCATTTGTTATTGCTGAACATCAGGCCCATGTCGCCGTGTTCAGCCTGCACGTCGACATCCGTTGCAACAACTCTTCCTCCAAGTATTACACACTCAGCACCCACTCCACTGGGATTCGCTGGGATATGAACCATGACAATGAACCAATGACTGTACTTCGCCTAGGCTTTTCCAAATGGGGCCCAGATGGTGAGTTATGAAGGACATAGGGTGGCCCTCAGTTTTCCCCCCTGGCTGCTGTCACAATGGGCTCTTAAAACCGTGAATCTGGGACAGGAGCGGTGGCTCACGCCTGTAATCACAACACTTTGGGAGGCCAAGGCAGGCGGATCATGAGGTCAAGAGATAGAGATCATCCTGGCCAACATGGTGAAACCCTGTCTCTACTCAAAATACAAAAATTAGCTGGGCGTGATGGCGTGCGCCTGTAGTCCCAAGCTATGGGGGAGGCTGAGGCATGAGACTCGCTTGAACCTGGGAGGCAGAGGTTGCAGTCAGCCAAGATCGTGCCACTGCACTCCAGCCTGGCAACAGAACAAGACTCTGTCTCAAAAACAGACAAACAAACAACAACAAAAATAAAAATAAAAAACGTGAATCTGACCAAGCCACTCTCTGCTTAAGAAACTGCAGTGTTTCCCACTGCTGGGGCACTGTGGCCAGACTCCTTAGTGGAGCCCTAAGGGACCCTCCTGAATGGCCCACCAGCCCCTACAGCTCTTCTAACTCTTCTCTGAGGAAGAGTTACAGTTATTTTATTTTATTTTATTTTATTTTATTTTATTTTATTTTATTTTATTATTTGAGATGGAGTCTCACTCTGCCGCCCAGGCTGGAGTGCAATGGGGTGAACTCAGCTCACCACAACCTCTGCCTCCCAGGTTCCAGTGATTCTCCTGCCTCAACCTCCTGAGTAGCTGGGACTACAGGTGCGTGCCATCGTGCCATCATGCCAACTAATTTTTGTATTTTTTTAGTACAGACAGGGTTTTGCCATGTTGGCGAGGCTGGTCTCAAACTCCCGACCTCTGGTGATCCACCCGTCTCGGCCTCCCAAAGTGCTGGGATTACAGGCATGAGCCACCATGCCCGATCTAGTTACAGCCATTTTAACCCCAGCCCTCCCCACTGTCCCTGGCTGTCGCTTTTCATGGGCTCCATTGCTTCCAGAAGCCTGGCCAATCCACCGGAAGGCCATCCTCCCACCTAGCCTCCTCCCTGTTTTCCTGCTAAAACCCAAAGCATCCCTGGGCACCTGCCCCTGTGTCTGGTGAAGCCCTCCCTGACATCCCAGGCAGTCTTCTGGATCCCCTCAGCATCTGTTTCCCCATACAGCAGGTGCCACATGGTACTCCAAGCCATGGCTTCATGCCTTCAACAGCATCATCACCCTGAGCTTCCAAGGACGTACCCATGCACCTGTTGTCTTGAGGAGGCAACGTGGCACAGAGCACGGGTTTGGGCTCAGACTTCCCAGACACACACCCTTGGGCAAGTTACTTCACCTCCCCAAGTCTACTTTCCCCATCTACAGGTTGAGGTCTCAATAGCACCTGCCTCATTCTGCAGACCCAATGGGCGTGTGTTTGTGACATGCCTCCCAGTAGCGCCTGTGACAGAGAATGAGCATGTGTTTTGGTTGTTGCCATGATTGTACTGTTATTCTCAACACCTTTGTCAGCCCAAAGTCAAAAACAGTGCCTGACACAGGTCAGAGGAATGTCTGTGCTCTGGACAGTGGAACCACATTCTCCCCCCTTGTTTTATCTGATGTTTCATTCATCCTTTTGACTCATCCTCACGTCCTGTCTTGCCAGGACACATGGGCAAGGGCTGGGTCTGGGCTAAGAGATGCAGCTTCCAAAAAGATGGGTCTGAAACTATTGTGGCCTGATGGCTTGCTTGATTTTTAAAGCTGTTTGCAAAGCTACAGCAAACTACATATGGGCAACATACACCCTCTCCCTCCCTGCTGTGGTTATCAGCCGGGAACTGCCACCTCCCTGCCGTTCTTGGCCTCCCAAAACTTCCTTTGCATCCCGATCACATATTTTTGTTTTCCTCCAGAAATCAACAAAGCACCAAAAAACACAACTCGCCAGAAAACCCGGCTGAATTTTGATTTTTAAAAATTGCAAATAGCTCCTTTCCGTTCTATTCCCTCAAATAACTAACCAGGGACAGGCCATGCTTCCTCTGATCCTATTCAGGAAATGAATTTTGATGACCAGACTTACGTGGATGTGTGGTATGTTTCCCCATCTGTGGGAGTTCTCTAGCCGTGGACACTTTTTTCCAGTCCTATAAAGAGTTTGCTGGAACTGGACACAGGATAGTTGAGTCAAGTTCCTCAAGTCAGTTCTGGATCTTCGATTGACGAGTTCAAGTTCTCTGCATGACCCAAGGCTGAATCATCTGCAGTTTGGCCTCTGCCCAGTAGAGTGAACTTAGGTACTGTAGAGCAGCTACATAATTTTTATAATAAAGTCCATCCACCAGGACAACGCATGGCTGGCCTAGGATTACGGACCCAGTGGAATGGTTGTGGATCCCTACTATATAAAAAGCTCTTGAAAAGCAATGAAGAAAAGGAGAGAAACCCGTTGGAAAACTATGGGAAGGACATGAGCAGGCAATTCAAAGAGAAGGAAATTCAGTTACCAGTAAAAATATAAAAAAGCGCCCGACCTCATAACTGGTTTAAAAACTGTGCATTTTTTAAACCAATAATATAAGAATTTTGAGTTTTGTTTTTGCTTTGTCTATCAGATTGGCGAAGACAAAAAAGGTTGAAAATACCCAATGTCACTATTGGAGAGAGCATAAATTGATTCAGCCTCCATGGGAGGGGTAGGGACTATAAGGACCTATTGATCACATTTTAAATGGTGGCTGATCTTTGATAGCAACTATGCATCTATGAATTAGCTTAACCGAAAAACCCGTGTAAGTGTACAAGCATAGATAGGAAGGATATTCATTATGGCATTGTTTTTAATGGCAAATTTTAGGACCTTCAACCCCAAAAAGGAACCAGGCCCAGGAGGTTCACAGGGAATAGCTCCTAAACCTTTCATCCCAATGCTGTTTAAAACTTGAGCATACAACAAGGAAGAAAATTTTTTAAATTATTTTTATAAAGCAAGTATAACATTGATACCAAAACTTGATGGGAGCTTTGGATAAAATTTCTTATAAATATCAAGGGGAAAATCCAAAGTAAAATATAAACAAATAGAATTCAGAAGCACATGAAAAGAAGACTACATTCACACTGGGAAATATGTTAATAAAATTGATTGTATTAATTGACTTCAGGGGAGGTAATCAAATGATTGTTTCCATAGTTGAAAAACATTTGAAAAATTCCTGGTTAAACACTCAATAAAAAAGAATAGATGGAACTATCTTTAATCTAACAAAATATTTCCATCTCAGCCAGCTTCCTCTTAATACAAGAAACATGAAAGGTATTGCCACTAAGACAGCAACAATCGTTATCAACACTGTTATTTAATTGTTGCAGAATTACTAGCAAATACAACCAGAAAAGGCAAATAAATTCAAAGTATAAAAATGGAAAAGAAGAAAAAGTCTTAGTATTTGCAGGTGATATCCTTATATTCCTGGAAACCCCCCCAAAATACATTGAAAGGCTATTATAAGCAATCAAATGCATCACTAAGGGAGCAGACTATATTAAAAAATCAGTAGCTTTCACACACACACACGTGCACACACACACACCACACACAATCCAGAATCTGCTTCTCAGTTAATTTTTTTAAAAGATAAAATGATAGGAATAAGCATAAAAGGAATTTTTAAGATCTCTATTTTTTAAAACTCTTAAGAACTATTGAAGAACACAAAGGAAAATAAACAATTGGAAAAACAACCCAAATTCTAGAAGCCAATTCTCACTGTTAATTTTCAAAGTCAACTTGACCCCATTGAAAATACAAATAGCTTCTTTTTCTCTAACCAGACAAAGCAATGGTAAAATTCTTGTGGAAAAATAAATAAGATAGCCAGGAAAACCCTGAAAAAGAAGAGGAGAAAAGAGTATGATAATCTTGGCAGATATTTAAACATATTATAAAGCATCAGTCCATCAATGATAGACTGGATTAAGAAAATGTGGCACATATACACCATGGAATACTATGCAGCCATAAAAAAGGATGAGTTCACGTCCTTTGTAGTGACATGGATGAAGCTGGAAACCATCATTCTGAGCAAACTATCTCAAGGACAGAAAACCAAACACCACATGTTCTCACTCATAGCTGGGAATTGAACAATGAGAACACTTGGACCCAGGGTTGGGAACATCACACACCGGGGCCTGTCGTGGGGTGGGGGAAGCGGGGAGGGATAGCATTAGGAGATATACTTAACATAAATGACGAGTTAATGGGTGTAGCACATCAACATGGCACCTGTATACATATGTAACAAACCTGCACGTTGTGCACATGTACCCTAGAACTTAAAGTATAATTTTTTAAAAGAGGAAAAAAAAAGCATCAGTCATTAAAACAGTATGATACCAGAAATAAACAGACCACTGACAAGGTATAAAAAGTTCAGATAGACTCAGAATACACATGACACTTCAGTACGTGGAAAAGAGGGCATCTTAACCAATGGGGAAGAGATGGCCACAAATGGTGTTAGGACAATCAGGGACCTCGTCACATAGCTCAGATGAATTCCACATCGATCAAAGGTTCAAATGAGAAAAGTAAAGGAAAAAAATTATAAAAGTGCTACAAGAAAACATGAGAGAATTATTTTACAGCTAGACAATGGGGAAGGCCTTTAAATTATGACTAAAAATATAAAAGGGATAAAAAAGTTTAAATTACATGAAAACAAAAATCTCTCACATGTTAAAAAAAAAAAGCACCATAAGAAAAACCAAAAAGCAAGACTAATTGAAATCTTTAGGGTAGGCCCTAATCCAATAAAACTGGTGTCCTCACAAGAAGAGAAGATTAAGATGCAATTTCAATTTATGAAGCCTACACTGTGGTTATCCAACTGTCTATAAATGTTGTCAATTTTGATGGTGTAAAGTTAAAAGTACAGTTAGGAAGGGGAAAAGAAAATGACCCTAATCCAATATAACTGGTATCCTTATAAGAGGAGATTCAGACACAGTTTCAATTTCTGAAGCCTGAACTGTGGTTAGCCAACTATCTATAAATGTCCATTTTGATGGTGTAAAGTTTAAAGTACAGTCAGGAAGGGGGAAGAGAAAATGAGGAGATGTATGTTATAGACCGAATGTTTGTGTCCCTCCAGGATTCATATGTTAAAGCCTGACAGTGTGGCTGTATTTGGAGATGGGGCCTCTAAGTAAGTGACTAGGGTTAAATGAGGTCAGAAAGGTGGGGCCCTGATCTATTAAGATTGTTGTTCTTATAAGAAGAGACACCAGAGAGCTCCCTCTCTCTCTCTCCATCTTCCCCCACTGCCAGCCACATGAGGACACAGCAAGAAGGCTGCAGTCTGCAAGCCAGGAAGAGAGCCCTCACCAGCAACCAACCCTGCCACTTTGATTTAGAACTTCCAGCCTCCAGGACTGTGAAACAATAAATTCCTGTTCTTTAGGCCAACCAGTCTGCGATATTTTGTTATGGCAGCCATAAGCATCTCACAGAATGGTGAATGGAAAGACGCCACCAGACCTTGCTGTGTCCTGTTCACGTACCATCGTGTATATAGATGTGGATATAATTCACTTACGATATCCCACCATCTCCTCCTGAAACAGTGAGATCAGATTTCATTTCCTCTGTGAGTCTCATTTTTGATTCAGTGATATCACTGTCATAAGATTGAAACAGGCTCTTAGGATTTTAGAACTATAAGAAATGTTCACCATTATCCCAGGCAACCTATCAAATCATACTGACGGGGAGGATCTTGCTGATGGGGAGTGTTAGGATTCAGTCATGCTCCCCCAAAATGAACATGTTGAAGTCCTAAGGCCCAGAGCCTCAGAACTGACCCCAATTGCCCAGTGACTGCAGTTGGACATGAGGTCTTCACAGAGGTGATTAAGGTAAAATGAGGTCAGATGGGGGAGTCCTAATCCAATCTGACTTGTGTCCTTATAAGAAAAGGAGATGAGGACACAGATATGCACAGAGGATGATCACGTGAGGACACAGGGAGAATGCGTGTCTACAAGCCGGAGAGAGACCTCAGGAGAAACCAGACCTTGACAGCCCAGCCCTCCCCAAACAACCCCATGTCTACACTAAAGTCCCCCTCCCAGCCTTCCCACCCACCCCCACCCATACAGAGTGTCCCCCACCCAGCACCTGATGGTGAGCAGATTCCAGGAATGAGATTCAAGGTACAATAAGAACGAGCACAGAGCAAGACAAGCCAAGGAGATAAGACCAGAGAGGGCAGGGGGCTCCCCAGACAGAGGGGCTAAGGCTGTCCATGAAGGAGGGTGCCGTGTACATCTGTGAAGAGAAGGAAAGAAATGGAAAATCCTTTCTCAGAAGGAAAACGAAAGGAGACCCGTTCTCTGGGAGCTTTACTCAGCTACGTCTTTCCCGTCGAAAAAGTCTCGGAAAGCTGTCAGATTCTTCACAGTCCTGTTCTCTGCACCATCTTGGATTCTCAAGTATTGTGAGAAAAATTTAATCCTTATGTTCCAGATTCATTTATACTAAAATCATCAAAATGCTTTCGTCTGTCTAAGGGGACTTTGGTATTCTTTTTATAGACCTATTCAAGCCCATTTTCGCTTTGAATCACGTTCTGAAAATTGTAAGTGAATGCAATCTCCTGCTCCCTGAATTCCGTTCTGTTTCATGGTTGGAACTCTCTAGAGCGGGGACGACACTCTGTGTGGCTGAATGAACTCACCTCTCTTCCTATTGAGCTGGACTGTGCTGCACGCAGAGGGCCAGAGGAGGCCACGTCTGCTCCGAGGGCCCACGGGGGCTTAGCGGGCCGCACGCGTTGCTTCCTGATCACCCGGTGCCCGCACCGGCCCCGGTATAGACAATGAGCTCTCAACACCAGGGCCTCTGCCCAGCGGCTCTGGCAGCTCCTCGGGGCAGTGAGGCCTTCCCTCTGAGTGCTCACCATGCCAGGCGGCAAACACTCTTGTCTCCGGGTCCTGGTCTAAGAACCTCCCCCAATGTCTGTCTGGCTCAGTGCTTCCCAAAAGCGGCTGCATTTCAGAATCGCCTGGAAGCTTTAAACAAACCCAGATGGATTCCGCCAAAGTGGCAGTGGGTGGCCTTCGTCTTCTTGCAAAACTGTCCCAGGTGAGTCGTCTATGTGGCCAGGTGAGAACCACCGGTCCGGCCCAGTTCCATGCACAGTAAGTGACTGTTGAATACGAAAATGGGAAACGCCTCCATGTAGGTGTCCAAAGGTACCTTCCTCCAAAACCTCCCCCACGCCCCCTGCTCAGTCCCCATTGGCCGTGCGTAGGCCAGTCATCGGGGTGACAGGAGGACAGCCAGGGAGCCACCTTCTTGCTGCTGGGGTCCCCTTTCTGGGCCAGCCCTCTTTCCACAGCCCATGGGGGAGCAGATTGGCACCTCATTTAAGCTTTTTCTCTGTGGCCGAACTTTTAACTCTTTGTTTCCTGTGTCGTTGCTTTGTCTCCCCAGCCAGGTGTAAACCGCTGAAGGCAGAGGCCGCATCTCCAAGCTGTTGCCCTCCCCAGGGCCTGATTGGAGGCTGCACCAAGAGGCTGCACAGGGAGGATGAGGTTTTGGCCTTGAAGGCCAGCTCTGCCAGCTCCAGGGACCTTGGAGAACAGATCTTAAGTTGGGTACATTCAGTCTCGGGGTGGGCAGAGACAGGCTCAGCCAGCCATAGTTCCTTTTCTCCTTCCTGCAGACACAGTGATTGGCTCAGGGCGGTCATGTGACCCAAGCAGAGCAAATCAGAGTCCTCCTTGGGATTGCTCTGTGGGTGGTGGCGCAGATGAGTGTTCTTTCCACTAGGGTCGGAGAACAACATAAGCCTGGAGCGCATCATCTTCTCTGGCCACGTGACAGATGCCCGTGTGAACTGGCAAAGAGAAAGGAGAGAAAGAACATTCAGAGGAAATCAGAGCCAAGACAGAAAACAAAGCCTAATGACATCACCTGAGTGCCTAGATCCAGCCATCCCTGAAACCACTTGACTTCTCCAGTCACAAGAGCCAACTGGGATCCTTTTGGCTCATGCTGGTTTTTGTAGGATTCTACCCCCTGCCACCAGGCATTTAACAGAGCACACTAAGGACTGTGCAGAGGACGCCACCAGAGAGGTAAAGTGGCTGACACAGTGAGCCTGAAGGAATGGGGTGCTTAGCCCAAAAAGAAGGGCGCTGTGCTGGTTGACTCCTGGTATTCAAAGGGCAGGTGAGAGAAGAATTTGCTCAAATGAGCAGCCTCACAGTGCCAGAGGTCGGGGTGGGTGTGTGGGACTCTGCTGTGAGGGAAGGCTGCCCCACACAGCTTCACCCTCTCCTTGGTCAACTCAGAGTTCGGTGGTGCAGACGTGCACAGCTCAAGCTTCCCCATTCCACAGCCTATTTCGGGGACACAGATGACTCAGCCAGCATCTTACCCACCCACCCACGCCCAGCACCTTCCCAGCAGAGGTGGTTGACATCCCAAAAAGCCCGCAACTGCTAGACATACGATGGGCTCCCCCAGGAACCCACTCCACGGGCCCCACTCTTACTGTAGCTCGCCCCAGCCCATCGCAGCTGACATGGCCCTAGCCAGATGCTGACAGTTCCCCTGCTTGCAGGGCGTGAGTGAGTCCGGAGTCACTTGAGGCCTTTGAGGCAGTAGGGTCTGTGTAATAAGAAGCCTGGCATCGAGTGTGGAAGGCGTCTTCTCCTGGGAGTGGAGACCTGGGTGAGAGGCAGTCCTGCCACAAAGAACTGGGGACCTAAAGCCGTGTCTCCTGTCCTCCTTGGGCCTCTGATTCCTCAGGTCTGAATACCAACAAGCCTTTGGAGCTTATGCGGTCACAAGAGCTAGGACCACTGCACCAACTTCCCTTGGAGCCCACCCCATGTGTGACGGGCCCAAATGTGTCCCCAGAATTCATATGTAGAGGTCCTAACCCCGGTGCCTCAGAATGTGACTGCTTTAGAGATAGGGCTTTTAGGAGTAATTAAGTTAAAATGAGATCCCCAGCACGGGCCCTAATCCCATATGACTGTGTCCCTATAAGAAGAGTAGATGAGGACACAGACACACACAGAGGGTCAACCCTGTGAGGACACAGGGAGAAGATACCATCTACAAGCCAAGAAAGAGGCCTCAGGGAAAACCAACCCTGCCAACACTTTGATCTTGGACTTCCAACCTCCAGAACTGTGAGAAGACAAATGCCTGTAGTTTAAGCCATCTGCCTGTTTTGGCAGCGGGACCAACAACTGCACCAGGTCATGCCTCAGCGCCATTGCTCCTGCTGGGCCCTTGACCTGGGGTGCCCGCCCTCTCCCACTGGCCAGACTGCCTTCCTCTTCCGCCTTCAAGGCATAAGTTGGTGTTGGTGTCACTTATTCTAGGAAGGCCCTCTGGTACACACACGCTCACACACGCTCGCATCCACACACACGCTTTCTCACACACACACTCTCGCACGCTCACACACATGCACACATATGCTCACACACATGCTCACATGCACACACATACTCTCACATGCTCACACACACTGACATACACACACACATGCCCTCACACACGCTCACACATACACACATACACACATGCTGTCATGCACACACATGCTTATGCACACACATGCTTATACCCACACGCTCTCACACACATGCTGACACACATGCACACTCATGCTTTCACACACACGCTCACATAACACATCCTCACACACGCTCACACACACTCACATACACACACGCACTCACGTACACAGGCCCACACACACAAACATGCTCACACACACGCTCATATACACACACTCACACACATGGTCATGCACAGGCTCACACACACATACACACAGGCTCACACACTCACATACATGCTCACACACAGGCTCACACATGCGCTCACACATGCTCACACACACATGCTCACACACACACACACAGAGTTGCTTCCTTCTGTTAGATGATGGGCTCTGGCAGCAGCAAATGCCACCTTGGTGTCTCACCTTGGCCATCCCATTACCATCTCCCTGTCCCTAGAGTCCCCAGGTGGACACCGCCCACCTGAGCTCAGAAGCCCAGCATCCCCTTCTACCTCACTGGGAGCACCTGCAGGACCACGAGGGTCCCTCTAGTCCTTGGACTCAGCATCCAGCACCATGCGAGCGCCTTGGCTTTCAGGACTTGTCAGGTGAAGGAGTGACAGGCACATCCCAGCCACCATCACCACAGACCCGTGGCTGGGCACACGGTGGCCCCTTCCCAACTGCTTTCTTTCCCCAGAACTCCCAGGACCTCATGCCTCGTCCTCACACTCTCCTTGCCAGACACAGGGACATGGCTACACGCAGACATTTTGGCCACTCCTGGACCTCTAGGGACTGTGTTGACTCAAGTCTTAATGGGGCTTATTAGAGATCTTTTTCTTCTTCTTCAACAGCAACAAAACGGACCCTACCGTGTGCCTGTCCTGGAAACAACAGACACCTTGTTGGGCAGGCTGGGCAGTGGAGACACAGAGCCGGCCCCACCCAGTGACCCCTCCAGCCAGGAGCCACCATGCGAGAGTCGCCCTCCCAGCATTCTGTCCCCTGAGAGGCGAAGTGTGGGTGCTGGCTTTGTCAGGTGGCTGAGCTCTTGGCTACCTTCCTAGGGGGTCCCTGCAGGAAGAAGCTGAGGGGCTCTGAGAACCTGTCCAGGCTGTGCCCAGAGTTGGCCCTGCCAATGATGATGTGAAGAGGGTGGTGACATCGGGCCTGCCCATGGTCACCCCTGATTTCTGCTGCTGCCTCAGAGGGGGGTGTAGGCTGCTCAGCCCAACCACAGGCTCCAGCAAAGCCACCTCCAGTTCGAATTTCCCTCACCTGCAAACCAAAGGCGCATGGAGTACCTGCCATGGGAGGGGGCAAGCAAGCATCCTTCCCGTAGCCCTGGCAGTGGGACGGGGTGGGAACCCCAGGAGCACCAGGGTTTCTCTCTATGGACAGGCTAGCATCCCATCCTCTGTCCCCAGGGGACGCCTCTCTCCAAAGGGCAGTTCCAACCTGCAGGGTTACCAGCCCCCACAAGTCGGAGGGGGATGACTGGCCCACAGAATGCAGTCCCCTGCTCAGGATGTCATAACAAGGCCCACAGACCGAGTGGCCTAACAATCGAAATGTATCCACTCACAGTTCCGGAGGCCCCAGGTCCAAACTGAAGGTGCCAGGAGGGTTGGTTCTGTCTGAGGGAAACCCGTGCCACGCCTCTCCTTCGCTGCTGGGGGCCCCACGCATTCCTTGGCTTGTCAATGGCCTCCTCTCCCTGCGTCTCCCCTTGGTTGCCCCTCTGTGTGATTTCCCCTTTTCATGAGGGCCACAGTCATGTTGGATTAGTGCCCATCCTAATGACCTCATCTTAATCATCTGCAGAGACCCTATTTCCAAACAAGGTCAAATTCCCGTTCATGGGTACCAGGGCTCAGGACTCCAGCATCACTTAAGGGGGCCAATCCCACAGGATAGGGGAGGCCAGTGCTTCGTGTCCCTTCCCACCAGGCCAGGAGGTGCATCGGCCCGTGGGACTCCAGGCACAGAGTGTAGAACATTCAGGAGAAAGTCCTCTCTCTAGTCCAGCAAAATCTCCAGGCCTCTGTGCACTGGGAGCTGAGGAAATGGCATAGAATTTGTCTCATCTTATGGTGATTCCAAGTAGGCACAGTGTTGGTGCCAGACACAAGACACTGGCAATACCAGGCCAGCCTTTTAAAATTTTATTATTATCATTATAATCATTGTCACTGTTACAATTGATGCAGCCTGAGATTTACTTAGAAAAAAGGAATGGCCATGAGCTTTTGTGAGAGCTGGGGACTGACGTCAGGACAGGTGTCCCCATGGTGTGAGCACCTGGGGTAGGAAGGACTTGCTTATGTGCTCACAGCCCCTGAGTCCTTGTGCTGTCAAGAGGAAGCAGAGTTCCCTGGAAATATGGCCAGAGGGATGTAACCACTTCCTTATGCATGGCACATGGGTTCCGGGTCCCCATAGTTGGTGCTGACAGCCACCCGGTGGGCAGGAGTAGCATGGCTCTGCCTACTCTTGCGTCAGGCTCAGGGTCCACTCAGCAGCCCCAGCCTCTAGCCTGGAAGGGTCTGGACAGGTGGTTGGTCATCCCTGGAGGGCCACTGATCAAGTGTGGCCCTGGTCGAATTAGGGTGTAGCTCTAGTCTGATAGGACTGTGGCCCTATAGGAAGAGCAAGAGACACCAGACAGCCTACTCCCTCTCTTCCTCCACCACGCAAAGACACAGCAAGAAGGTGGCAGTCTGGCAGCCAGGAAGGGAGCCCTCACCAGGAGCTAAACCCAACAGGAACCTTGGTCTTGGATGTCTGGCTTCCAGAATTGTGAGAAAATTCTGTTGTTTAAGCCACCCAGTCTGTGGTATTTTGTTATAATACCCTAAGCAGATGGAGGCAGCTCTCCTTGCTTTGCTAATAATAATCATTTACCTAGGTACATGAATTCAGGTGTTCAGAAAGCTTTCCTGGCCAGGTATGGTGGTTCACACCTGTAATCTCAGCACTTGGGGAGGCAGCAGTGGGAGGATTGCTTGAGCCCAAGAGTTCAAGACCGGCCAGGGCAACATGGTGAAACCCCATCTCTACTGAAAATAGAAAAATTAGCTGGGCATGGTGGCACACCTGCAGTCCCAGCTACTTGAGAGGCTGAGAGGTAGGAGGATCGCTTGAGCCCAAGAGTTCAAGGCTGTAGTGAGCCATGACAGCAACACTCCACTCCAGCACAGTGACTCACTCCTTTAATCCCAGCACTTTGGGAGGCCAAGGTGGGAGAATCGCTGGAGCCCAGGAGTTCAAGACCAGAAAGCTTTCCTACCCTTACCTCTCAATCTTAACACTCCATGGTGCAAACGCTTTGGGGGTGGTGGGGCCAGGCCAGAGCCCAGGGCTCAGCCCCCTGGCTCAGTACTACGTCCCATACTCCAAAGTTAGATTTCAGAGCTGTTTGTGATCAGTCTACTTGGGCACTTGAGAATGAAACCCATTTCTCAGATTGAAAACAGAGGCCAGAGGAGTTAAACAAAGGCCTAGAAGTCCGAGGAGCCTGGTTGTACATATTCATTTATAGCATAAACAAACTGACCAATTGTAATAAAATGGGTTAAAGAGGCTGGAGAGGCAAAGAGAGTTTCTGAGTTCCTGCCCGCCAGGCACACCCTGCAGGTTTCTCCAGAGATGTTCCTGTTCTCTTCGCAGCCAGGGATCTCCCCCTTGGAGTTCCCAGCCATGCACCTAATCCTGCCTCATGAAACTGGATCCCACCAGACAGCTAAGCCTTCGGATGCCTGTAATTCCTTGGCTAATGCTAGGCTTAATTAAGACATCGACTTTAATAGCATTCTCACCGATTAAGAAATGGCAGGTCTGAAAGATGATATTTCCTGGTGTGCAAAGATATCATGATGAAATCTCCAAGTCATCGTTTCAACACAGGAAGTTATCGGCTACCTTGGGCAGTGCCGGTCCTGCTGCACAATTGGCCCGCTGTTAGCAGCGTTATTTAAGAGGCTGAGGCATCCATGTTTCCCAGGAGCCGGTCAGTGGGGAAAAAAAGGATCAATTGAGTATTTTAGCTCTGCATATAGGTCTTCTCGATGTTTGGTTTGCTTTGATGCGGAGTAAAAGTAAGCGTTATACGTTTGAACTTGTCGCTTTATCTTTTCCAGACTTCTGTCATGTCTCAAAGACAGCTAAAAAAAAAAAAAAAAAAAAAGTCAGCTTGAGTTAAATTAGCATTTCTGCCTCTCTTCCTTTGCCTGTCTTTATGCCTTTCAGTTTAAAAAATAAGTATCGTAGTTTTATAAAAATCGAGTACCAGAATCTTTACAGTTCCACATGGCATAGCTGCCACCCAAGTCGAACGTGAAGCTGAGCTCCCGTTAGATCTGCAGACACTCCCCATCAATGTCCATCTGGTGCATCAGGGTTGCAGGGTACACTGGAGAGGAAACACAATTTCTATAAGGAATGGAGTACAGTTTATAAAACAAGCTATTTGTTTCCACCATGAGGTGGTCTATCTCTAGCAGGGTGTTGCCCTTTTTATAACATGGGTCTCTGTTTTTGAAAGAAATTGTCTGTTATGTGCAAATTATTATTTTTGGAAGGAGGAAACCAAAATGTCAGTGCATTCCTAAGCCACCCTAGGGGTAGGGGTGAGGAGACTTTCCTGGGATCCTCCTCCATCGTCCAAGCAGAATCAAAGCTGGGGCAAGATTTCACTTGAGTCAGCACCACCCTCCACCCCCACGTCTCCATCCCTGGAGCCTAGATGGATTCAGTAGAGTGATGAGTTAATACTAGTTTCCTTCCTTAGCCAACTGGCCACTTAGGGTCCAGAGAAGAGACCTTCCGTGGGCACTGACCAAGGCCAGCACCCACAGCAGGAAGAACTGCTGGCAACGGGCAGCTCCAGACCCCATATCTGCGCCTCTTGGGAGGGACAGTGGCCTGCGGAGCGGCACCCACATGGGAGCGTGTGCGTCCCAACAGAACTCTCACCGTGTAAACCCCTCCTCGCCTGGGACCCCGTGCCACATTCAGACCTCGGAAATTCATGTGTACTCAGGAAATTCAAACACATTATCATTCTCCAACATGCGGTGATGACGGTAATGACACTGGGAGGCCTTCGCTCAAAGCAACCGTGGATGGAGCTGACAGGGCAAATGTTAATAGGACCACCACTGATGAATGGGGAAGGAAGCAAAGCCAACCATATTTCCACTCCTCCTTGGCTCTCGATAACCCCTGGGCTCCATACCTCAGACCGTCCCTCCCTGAGTCCCTCTTGGGAACAGGACGTGTGCTCTGGCTTTTGCAGGAGTCGCCGTTGCTTGGGACCCCCCCCCCAGGCCCCAGGACTGTGGCCAGTCCTCGCCTGCCTTTGTTCTTTGGCAGGCCCGCTGGCCTCTCCACCAGGCAGCCACATCCTCTGCAGAGATGCACATATTCGTTAATTTATTCAATTCATTTTGACTTATTCATCAGATTTAAATGGACTCTTTTTCATAAAAGCCCAAAGAGTAGAAGGGAGGTGGCTCTCCAGATGCAGGCGCTGGGCCCCATGAGTTTCCTGTTAACCCCTTGATGAGGTCCCTACAAGTGCAAGACCACGGTGGCAGAGAGGAGGCCGAGAGCAGAGGCCATGGGAGACAACAGCTGCTTCACGCCCAGCTTTGAGGGCCAGCCTGGCCAGGAGAAACCTGAAGGTGGGAACCTGCAGCTTCCTGGGCCCAGCTGAGCCTGGGGTGAATCCACATGTTTACAAGAGGGTGCAGTATGCAGGACCGGCCGCACAGCTCAGATGGAAACTCCCCTCCTACAGTCAAAGTCCAGATTCCTGGCTTGGCCTTCAAGTCTCTCCAGACGGACTACTTTTCCAGCATCCACTTCAGAGCCCTGTGGTCAACACAGCAGAGCAGCCGCTTTCTCATCCCCAAGCTCACCATCCAGGTCCCCTGTGTTGGCCTGGCTTCTGGGAGCATCCCCTAGTCTCTGATGAAAGCGCTGAGGACTCACAGCCATGTCCTGAGCCAAGAATTGATATTGACTGCATGAAAGCCACCTGGCCTGGAACATCCCACCAGAACCACCCTGCCTGGTAGGGCCATAGTCAGTGACTGACTGACTGACCCTGGGGGTCTAAGGGCCCCCATGCCTCACTGTGGGACTGACTCTGTGATGCAGGTCACACTCCAGAGCCCCCTGTGGGGCTGAAACCACCACTGTGCTGAGCCTCCCCTGCCCCATCTAGCCTCTCTCACTTTCTTTCTCTTGAAAGCCCTCTGTCAATCAATCCCATGGACCCAAACCCTTGTCTCAGGCTCTGCATCTGAGAAGCCTGGCCAGAGACCCTGCCCTTTCACATCCTTCTGGCTTTGCTGCCTCTGTCCCCTCCATGGAAAGGCCTCTTTCTCCCTTAGCACGGGTTGAATTATGTCCCTCAAATATTTATGTGTTGATGTCCTAACCCCCCCCATATCTCAGGATGTGACACTGTTTTGGGGAACAGGGACTTCGAAGAGGTAATTTAAGTCCAGTGAGATCACATGGGTGGGCCTTAATCCCATCTGATCGATGTCCCTGTAAGAGGAGATGAGGACACAGACACGCACAGAAAGACCACCCTGGAGGACACAGGGAGAAAGCAGTCAACTATAAACCATAGAGAGAAGACTCAGGAGCAACCAGCCCTGTGACACCTTAATCTGGGACTTCCAGCCCCAGGATGGTGAGAGGATCAATTTCTGTTGTTTAAGCCTCCCCGTCTGCAATAGCTCATCATGGCAGCCCCAGCAGATCAAGACACTACTACATTCACTGACACTGCATTTGCCCTTCAGGATCCAGCTGTCATCCACCTGCAGTGCCTCCCCACTTCTCCAAGATAGAATCATTTCTGCAGCACATTCTCGTGCCCCTCTTAATATACATACCACATCCCCACTTGCATTATGCTAGTTATGTCCATTCCTACCTTCAGCAGAGACTCTGTCTTTTAATGTATTCATCCTTGCATTCCACATAAGACCTACTAAATTGTCAATCAATGTTCATCGAGTTAAAAATGGACTTGGATTGAATTTCTTGACTCCCTGGGGCAGGCCACCTTCCTCCTCCCCAGCAGGCCGAGCTCAGTGGCAACTGAGATGGTATCGCACACGGGCACAGCGCAGGATCACGCTCCGGTCTCCGACACTGGCCCCATTTAAATGACTCTGGGGACAGAGAATAGGAACTTAAATTTCTTTCCATGCATCTGAAGGCTTCCTCCTAGGAAGTCGCTGACTGAACACACCTCACCGAAAAGATCACAGATGAAACTGAAACCCTAGACCCGTCTCAGGTCCCCTAGGGGCTCCTGACCTGTGGAACTGGCTTCCCCTAAGACCCCCTTTGGGAGCGAGGCTGCTGGGAGTCTGTGCACCAAGAGGTCAATTGTCCGATATCACTGAGCCAAAGCTATCTGTTTAACGGACAACGTATCTGAGTGTCAGAATCAGCGACCATCATCCAAGATGCTGGAGTTTTTTCTTCCGCGTTGAAATGGATCCTTTGAGAGTCAGTCAAGGGGAAAGAATGTGGAAGGATGAAGCTCAGTAGAGCACCTCGGAGAAGGAGGCCCTCGGTTATAAGGGAGACATGAAAAACGGGGAATTTCCTCTCCCATCACAGGCTTCCCTCAGTTACCTCTACACCTTTCTGTAGAAAAACCACTCATTTGTTTTTCTGAAGACAGGAGGGCAGGGGGTGTGGGGATCATCCACAGCAAGGCATGTTTCCTGAGAATGTTTTTGATTGTCAGGAGGAGACTTTTCGAAGTAAACGCATGAGAGTCTCCCTACCCCCACCCTCCATACGAATACTGGGGGCTGCTTTGCATAAGCAGCTTGTCGGCAAGGAGGAAGGCAAGTCGATGCATCCCAGGATGAATGATAACCACGCAGCCCTGGGCTTATGAACAATAGCTTTCTGGCCAGACAACATTAGCCACAGCCAGGTTGCATTTTTAAAAGAATGTTTGTGCATTTTTTTTCTCCCTCCTAAAACTCGGAAGTCTCTTAAAAGACATCAAAACTGTTGAGTGCAGATATTCGGAATAAATCAACCCTTTTTCCCTCCAGTATGGTTGCTGTTGTAATAACAGACTTCTTATTTGTTGGATACTTATGTAACTTAAGATGAAAAGACATCTTATAGCCTTCTGGCAAAATGATGGGAAACCAACAGCACACTGGAGTCTCCTTTACGCCCAGGAGGGAGTCAGTTTCAGGCCATGAGAAAGGGGCACTTTTCACTGCTTCTTGAGACCAACCTCCTGCCTTTCAATATTTCCATACAGTGACTTTTCATAAAGGCATGTAAAAAATACCTTGGTTAATTGGTTGTGATGAAAGAACATGATAACACAGTGGTCACGGAGACCCATTGAGGGTTTGTCCAAGAATTCGTTAAGTAACTGGTTTCTGAGTAGATTTGCTTAAATGTGCATGTTCCTCTCTGATTTGGAGACATTTGGCAAGCTGAGGTTCAAAACAGGAAAGTCGGGTTCCAAGGCTCTAAGCAAATCGGTTCATCTTAATGGGCCTCAAATGACCCAGCTAAGAAATGGGTCTAATTATACCTGCGGCCTTGGATCGTTGTGAAGTTTAATTAATGCTTGAAAATGTTTTGAGATCCTCGGATGAAAACAGACCACAGATACAGAGTGTTATTATAGAATCCTGCCAGAGGCCTTCTTTTTCTGCAATAACATGCTGTGGGCATTATCTGAACTTTGTCCCTGCCAGCAATGGGGATTTCTGAGATGTGCCTCTGTCCACTACACCTGCTTTCAAACCCTTTAAAGCCCTTTGACAGCTACAGGCCACTTATACGTAAATGCCCCAAGACAACAGACATGAGATCTGAACAGACTTCTTAGCAACTCAATTTCCAAGAAGTGGCCAGGCACGGTGGCTCATGCCTGTAATCCCAGCACTTTGGGAGGCCGAGGTGGGTGGGTCACTTGAGGTCAGGAGTTCGAGACCAGCCTGACCAACATGGTGAAACCCTGTCTCTACTAAAAATACAAAAATTAGCCAGGTGTGGTGGCAGGCGCCTGTAATCCCAGCTACTCAGGAAGCTGAGGCAGGAGAATCGCTTGAACCCGGGAGGTGGAGGTTGCAGTGAGCCAAGATAGCACCATTGCACTCCAACCTGGGTGACAGAGCAAGACCGTGTCTCAAAAACAAACAAACAAACAAACAAACAAACAAACAAACCCAGGCTGGAGTGCAGTGGGTGACAAAGCAAGACCCTGTCTCAAAAACAAACAAACAAACAAAAATTTCCAAGAAGAAAAATGTGTCTGTGCTCTCTCCTGTGGACTTTGGTTAATTTCTCCACCATCAACGGTATCATTTGAGGATGACTGTGGTCCCTCCCACACCTGGCTTAGATTGCTCAAAATCAAAATGGTCTTTCTTAATGAACAGCCAAGGAGAGGGCTCGGGTTCACCATCTTTTATTTATCCTTTTGTACTATAATAAAGTAGAAAAGACGGATCTTAACTAAATTTGGTGTCTAATAAAGGGATTCCGGATGCACACAGTTTTGCCTTCCTTTTGATCTTCATCTTTTAAATATAATTTTCTTGCTGGGCTCATGTGCCCGGGGTAAGAGATGGATGGAAGACTCTGCATGGTCTGTAGGTCACAGGCTCGCTGGCATGTGGAGTTCTTGTATAATCTGGCTAGGCCCAGTTCTCAGGGGTCTGATGGGAAGCTGAAGATTTGTTATTTCTCAATGCTGAACAGATTGGAAAGAAAGTGACCCTCACCTCCCTGATGTGGTCCCTTATGTCCCCTCTGCCCAGGACACTCTGCCCTGATAATGGCCACTTGGCTGTCCTCTTTGGCCCACTTGGAGGTCCATACAAATCCCCCCAGCCCCCTGTGCTAACTGCTTCCCTGCTCCCCTCTCCTTCCACCCATGGTCACTCTCAATTTCTTACCTGGCATTATTCCCTTTGTGTTATTACTCATTCAGTGACATGGCATTCTCTGCTTCTCCCTCTAGAATTTGGCGTCCATGGGGTGGTGGGGAGAAGTGTCCGTTTAATTCACTGTTGTGTCCCCAGCCCGAGTATCCTACCTCATACATCGGGAGAGCTCGATCAATATTACCGGGTAAATGGCCTCAGCGCCCAGTGGTGCAGAGTACGCAGAGGCTGAAACAAAGGCTTGAGTGTGAGCCCTTCATGGAGAAGTATGATCTGAGGTGGGGTGAGCAAGGCTGGAAGGACAGGGGGCGACACAAAGGCACAGACTTGAACTTGCTATTGCTACCTTCACTGGTCGCTCAAACCAAGAGATTCCCCAAGGAGTGTGTGACTGTTTTCCTGGACTTTCCTCTGGAGAGGGGAAAACATTAATCCCACCTTCATCCATCAGCAACCACCCTCTGCTAGAGTCATCCACAAACTCCGGTACAGTGCACAAGTGGGTCGCAGTGTGACCACGAGAGGCGTCACTCCTACTGCCCATGAATTCCTGGGGACACAGCCCCGTGTGCCGGCCATTAGCTCAGTGCATTCACCACACACTGGAAGACGGGGTCCCAATGCCACTGGGTGTTGCCCTGAGCTGACACCTTAGCAGAGTCTTTAGCAAGATGCTCTCACATTCCCTTGGACTGATGCTTCTGGCTTATGGGAATATATCTGTTGTAAGCCTGACAGATCTCACCAGTGTGTGCTCCAGAGAGCGTCTCCCTCACTGTAAAATGTGTCCTTGCTTCAAGGCATCTGCCAATTCCTTGGAGACAGATTCTGTCAGCCCTTTGATTGATGTGGGCAGAGCACTGTGAATGCAGAAGGCAAACACCTTCTAGAGTAATGCCAATTCCTAAAAAGACAAGTGTTATCTCCTTTAGACTAGAAGGGGACCAATATAATCAACTTACCACTAAGTGGTTGGTCAGAGCCCTCAAGGAATGAGGCCTTATTGAAGGTTTGTCATTACTGTCTGCTTTTGTGTGTGTGTGTGTGTGTGTGTTTGTTTGTTTGTTCGAGACAGGGTCTTGCTCAGTTGCCCAGACTGGAAGGCAGTGGCACAATCACGGCTCACTGCAGCCTCAACCTCCTGGGCTCAAGTGATCCTCCCACCTCAGCCTCCCCAGTAGCTGAGACCACAGGTACACGACACTACACCTGGCTAATTTTTCATTTTTCATAGAGATGAGATTTCACTATGTTACTCAAGCTGGTCTCAAACTCCTGGGCTCAAGTGATCTGCCCACCTTGGCCTCCCAAAGTGCTGGGATTACAGGCATGAGCCACCACACCCAGTCTAGTGTCTGCCTTTGAAAGGTTGGGCAGACCAGCATGATCTGTAGAATATCAAGATGATTATGGTACCTGTGAAGTATATTCTTTGGAGAACAGGAATTATTATAACATAGATCTGGAGTGAGATTGTGAATATCCTTCCTATCTAATGATAAATTGCTTTTTATCCTCTTTACTGATCAGGATGGAGAACACATTTGCTATAGCAATAGCTGCACACCTTCCAACTTCCAATTCTGGCCAAAAGTAACTTTCCTGCCACAAACAACTCTAAAACTGGGGAACTGGGGAGGGATATGAAGCAACTGTGCTCAGGCATTGGGTACAGGCAGCAAAGACTGTGATCTCTAAGAGAAGGGAAACTCCTGATGTGAGCCCATGGATTGCCCTGCCTCTCTCCCTAAGGAAAATGTCCTAACTGTGGTCCAGGGGGCTTAGCGAGAGCATAGCAATTTTACCCAGCTGAAGAGGCTGCCAAATAGCTGGATCTATGGATCAGGGCACCAGAAACAGGGGAAGCTCTTCCAAGCATTGGTACCTCAAAAGTTTGTGTGGGGGTCACCCACAGTCCTCGGACAAAGGTGGAGCTGTGTATATACAGGGAAAGATTGAAGAATTACCAGAGATCAGTTGCTATGCAGTTGAGAGGGAGAATGATGCTGAGACATATTGGAACTCCAGCTCAGCCAGAGGGGAGTGGTTTCATTTATATCCCAGACATAAGAGACATCAGAAAAATCATGCCTCAGGAGTAAGGACCATAATCTAGAATAAGGTCTACTCTATACTCTCTAACTAAACCTAAAACTAAGCCTCAACAAGAGTACCACATACAGCTGGAAGGCAAAACTTGGAGGATGAGTTAAATCAACTTAGTGGGGCTTGGGAAACACTAGATCCTAGTCTATGCAAATTCAAGTTATCCGTCAGAATCAAACTGCCTGCTAGAATAGAAATCAATGGTACTCAGAAGCAAATAGCAGAATCCTAGATTTCTAGGGTCTGTTATCGGCAATGTCCAGAATATAATAAAAACAAATTCTAGACATCCAAGACAACAGGAAAATGTGAGCCATACTCAGAAAAAAAGGCATCAATTGGAACTGACACTGAGATGTCCCAGATGTTGCACTTAGCAGATATAGACTTTAAAACTGTTATTATAATAAATATGTTAAGGGTTTAAAGAAAAATATGGTGTTAATGACTGAATGGATAGGGAATTTCAGCAGAGAAATTAAAACTTAGAGAGGGAACCAAATGGAAATTCTACAACTCAAAAACACAAAGCAAATGAAAAAGTAGCTGGATTGACTTAAAAGAAGATTAGAAATGACAGAATAAATGATCGAAAGACAAATCAGTGGAAACTATGCAATCTAAATAACAGAGATAAAAAAATGTAAAGAAAGTAACAGATCCTGAGATACCTATGGAACAAAATCAAATGGTCTAGCAATGTGTAATTATAGTCCTAGAAGGAAAGAGGGTGATAACAAGGCAGAAAAAAGTCTGAAGAAATAAGGCAAAACTTTTCCGAAAGTTGAAGGGAATCATCAACTTACAGATCCAAGTAAATCAGTGACCTTAAACGAACAATTGCCAAGAAAAACCACACCTAGGCACACCATAGTAAAACTGCTGAAAACCAAAGATAAAGAGAAAATCTTGAAAACATTCAGGGGAAAAAAAATGTACATTACAAGGAGGGAAACAAAGATACAAATCGTACTGATGCCTCATCAGAAACACTATAATCAGAAGAAAGTGCCAAGAGAGACTTAATGTGTTGAAAAAATTTTTCAACTCAGAATTCTATATCCAGTGACAATATCCTTCAAAAACAAGAGTGGAGGAAAGGATGAAATAAAGGCCTCTTTAGACCCATAAAACCTGAAAGCATTTCCCACCAGCGGATCTGTACTGCCAGGGTGTTCTTTAGGCTGAACGGATATTATACCAATGGAAATAAGAACCCGCACAAATGAATGAAGACTATCTGAACTGGTAAATAAATGGGTAAATAGTCACATGCCAAATATCAGAGATTGTGTCAATCTGCTCCAGTATATTCACCACATCTGGCACAGCAGCAGCAATGAGGTTAAGTTTACATGGTAAAGTTTACCATACCATCATGCACCATGATCTGTCTGTTTTGGCAGGGGCCAGACAGGTGAATTGGATGACAATGCCACGGAGCAGCATCACTACATACTTTAAGTTTTTTGTGATTGTCCTAAATCCCTGCAGTTCCCCCTGGTTTATAGTATTGCTTCTGATTTTACCATCTTAGCCAGGAGGTGACAGTTTCAGGGGCTTCCACTTGGTTCTTCCCACTTCATGGCTCTTTTCCCACAAGTCAGAGAATGAAAGCAAAAGTCCTGCCAATTCTGAAGTCTGGCTACTCCAATTACTACAATAAGGGAGAGGGGAAATGACTATGAGGTGAGTCCTTGGATCCAATGGCTCCACTGTGTGATGACCTTGGGCAGGAAGGAACTCCATTTATCACCTGGTCTTCTTAGGAAGGCCCCCCACTGTCCGCTGCCAGTATAACCAGGGGATAATCAGGAGTTTCAGCTTGCCTGATATCAGGCCCTATATCCAACAATCCCTGAAAGCGTAAGTAATCCTCTCTCTTCAGTGCACAGTTACTCCGGTAGATAGCCACATGTCACCTCAGGAAAGCATCAGGGAAATAATTGCTGCATAAACTGGCAGTGGTATCACAGGATCCTCCCTCAAGGATACTCAACTTCCCTTTTAGTTAATTAGTTAATTAATTAATTAATTAATGGAGTCTGGGTTTGTAAACTGAAACCTACTACTATGTATACGTCCCTGGTTCCCATTGGTACATATTCATTAGCTCCTGATTTCTTCACTAGTGAGCTCTTTCCTCTTAGAGCAGGAAATACATTTCCTCACATGGGCCATGCTCAGGGCTGACCCTAGCTATTAGCCTTATCGGCTTGGATGTACTGAGGTGGGAACACATACTGAAAATGGCTAATGTCATGTTACATACCTGCTTCAAGTGAGACTTTGTGAATTGGAGGAAGCTCTAGGCAAAGAGGGCATTTCTCATCGAAGGGATAAGGATATCTGCTGATGTAGAGGACTCAAAAGAATCTGGAGGTACAGGATTTTCAGGTTCATCCACCTAAATGTTACCATCTTGGATCTCAAAGTCCCACTCTTTTCCTACCAGGACCCTAATTTGGACAAAGCAGATCTGTGCATTCAGTCTTCTTTGCTGCTCTGCCACTCTTACAATCAGATCCTGAGCCTGATTTTCAGTACAGTCTGCCTTACAGAAAATGAAAACCTTTAAATGCTGCCAGAGACCCTCTGGATTCCACAGCTTGACATGAACTGACAGATGGCTAATCTAAACCTATCACTTTCTTTTTCAAGGCTCCCAGGGCCATTTAACTAAAGGAAGCACACTCCATGCTATTCAAGTGCCACAGCCCTGCACAGCCCAATGCCTCATTTTCCATGTGCACCTCATCCCAGGCAACCACAGGTGAGAGCCTTGGCAATGTGTGCCATAATCATCACCACTACCAGGAACGGGACCCTCATTGATGTTTGACTAGTGAGTGATCCAATACCAAAATCCCATCCTGGGGCTCTGCTTTCAGAGGTTATTTCTTTTTTCCAACTATCTTAGCCCAATGTTCTTAGCAAATCCTGAAACAAAGACTTAACTGCAAGTACTTGGTTGGGAAGTGAGAATGAGTGAACAGGACTGAGGGAGAGGGGGAACAAGGAAGGGAAGAGGGGAAAGCCAAGTCAACCTGTGTCATTTGGTTAACCTCCAAACACCTGCCATTTCAAATCAATAAACATCTTCTGGGTAATAGACAAACTGCAATGCTGAGCATGTCTTAACTGAGAAGCGGGAAACTAAGGCAATTGCCTGGATTTTAAATTCAGGAGCAAACTTTAGGCAGAGGTGAGAGTGTTTGGGAATGATTCTCATTCTTGCCTCAGTTCCTTGAATGTGAGGGGAAGGGGAAGAAGTCCTGGCCCACTTGTAAGTATGACATTGGTTTCATTTGCAATTCCATACCCAGCCAGCCCTCCAAAACACTATGTACTTTGTTTAAGTAAGGACAGGAAATTAACATGGGCAGATGACATGCTGCTCATCTTACAAATAAAAATACTGGGATCTGAAGATATACAGGTATCTGTTAGAAGTTCCAAAATTCAAACTAGAGTCTGCTTCCCTCCAAAGTTCTTGCTTCCCCTAGTAGACCGTGCTGAGAACTTTGTCCTGAGAATCCAGAGTCCATGAACCCCAAACAGGCCCCAAATTATCCGAAGAATAATTTGGGTGAGGTAAGTGGGGTTCAGAGTCATTTAAGGGAAATTGCCTGTTAAATCAGTGGATTCATCTGAGTCTGAGATCACACATGAGCCCACCAGAACCATATTCTGGCCTCCATGGCCAGGAAGATTTCTTTTTTCAAGAGATTGTTTTCTAAAGTGAAAACACAGCCTTTTTTCTTCTTCTTCTGTTTCTGTGGGATTTTCCTCTTTGACTGTACAATTTGCTGAAAATATACATTTTGATAAGAGAAATATTTGGACATCTGGGCAGGAGGGAAGTTGTGAAATCTCTGCCCACCATCCCAGGAGGGAATGGAAAGTGAGGAGGCAGCTGGACTTCCGGGCTCTGGGATCAAAGTGACTCTGCTTGTCTCCATCAGACCTTCCTGATGATGCCAGTATGACCAGCTCTTTCCCTGGATACATGGGCACCCACCTGGCTGGGGAGCCCTCACGGCAAGAGGGACAGGGAAAAAGACCAAAGCGCCTATCACGAATGCCATCCTCAAGGTCACAGCCTGCAGGGTCACCGGCTTCAGCCCACTCCCACTGTCAGGAAGGAAATGGCCGCTGGCATCTTGGGATCACCTGGGCTCTGCACACCCTGACCACGAGCAATCATTTTCCACAGGGATCACCGTGGTGTTTGTGCACCAGCCAAAGGGTAGGTGCAGAAAACCCAAGCACATCCCCTTCCTCCCGGGTTCCCCAGCCTTGGAGAGGACTCCCAGCGCCTCAGGGAAACCACGTGGCTTAGAACCAAAAAATGATGTCCAGGGAGCCCTGTTCAAGGGATTGGGGCCCTTGGCATCATGGCACAAGGCAAGCTTGGGCCTGAGCAGTGAGAATGTGTTG
Organism: Pan troglodytes; assembly: GCF_028858775.2. Lineage (NCBI taxonomy): Eukaryota > Metazoa > Chordata > Mammalia > Primates > Hominidae > Pan > Pan troglodytes. Next base: position 71,668,073 of record NC_072407.2, read on the forward strand.
TCATGACCTCTATAGATCCAGGCAGGCTTCCTGGAGGAGGTGAGGCCCAGAAGAGCTTTGAGAAACATGAAACATTGGAATAGGTAGGGAGTGGTTGGGGATGCGGGGAGGGCAGTGAACAATGTAAACAAAGCTAAGGAAGCCCAAGTGGGCCTGTCCAGTTAGCTGAGAGCCGATGACCTGGGGGCCATATTCTCGGGTGGGTGGGCCACCCACGATTTCTCCATGAGGTTTTTAAAATTGGTGTTCATTTCAGTGACCATGTCCTCCATGCATCACATCCACATGGAATCATCTGGAATCATCTGGATGCTTCTGATTTCAGGGCTCAGATTTGCATTTCTCATTCAGTGGACAGGAAAAGAAGATAACCAGGGCAGGGGCTCTGAGCCCTTTCTGCAATGTAGACTTTATGGGAAATTTTTAAATTCTATGGACCCCTTCTCAGAATAACACTTATCAGTGCAAAACACAAAATATATAGGATTCAAAGGAAGCAAATTACACTGAAATCAGTTAACCAAATATTCTTAAAAAAAAAAAAAAAAAAAAGTGGGCTGGGCGCGGTAATCCCAGCACTTTGGGAGGCTGAGGTGGGTGGATCACATGAGGCCAGGAGTTTGAGACCAGCCTGGCCAACATGGGGAAACCCCATCTCTACTAAAAATACAAAAATTAGCCAGGTGTGGTGGCATGTGCCTATAATCCCAGCTACTCGGGAGGCTAAAGCAGAAGAATCACTTGAACCCAGGAGGTGGAGGTTGCAGTGAGCAGAGATGGTGCCACTGCACTCCAGCCTGGGCAACAGAGTGAGACTCTGTCTCAAAAATAAATAAATAAATAGCCAGGCGTGGTGGCTCACACCCTGTAATCCCAACACTTTGGGAGGCCGAGGCAGGTGAATCACTTGAGGTCAGGAGTTCGAGACCAGTCTGGCCAACCAACATGGCAAAACCCCGTCTCCACTAAAAATACAAAAATTAGCTGGGCATGGTGGTGCATGCCTGTAATCCCAGCTACTTGGGAGTCTGAGGCAGGAGAATCGCTTGAACCCAAGAGATGGAGGTTGCAGTGAGCCGAGATTGTGCCTCTCTGCACTCCAGCCTGTGTGACAGAATGAGACTCAGTCTCAAAATAGATAAATAAATAAATTTAAAATTAAAATTTAAAAAAAACAAGTGTATCGCTTTTCCGCCCGCTCCCCCCTCCCCCCGAGCGCCGCTCCGGCTGCACCGCGCTCGCTTCGAGTTTCAGGCTCGTGCTAAGCTAGCGCCGTCGTCGTCTCCCTTCAGTCGCCATCATGATTATCTACCGGGACCTCATCAGCCACGATGAGATGTTCTCCGACATCTACAAGATCCGGGAGATCGCGGACGGGTTGTGCCTGGAGGTGGAGGGGAAGATGGTCAGTAGGACAGAAGGTAACATTGATGACTCGCTCATTGGTGGAAATGCCTCCGCTGAAGGCCCGGAGGGCGAAGGTACCGAAAGCACAGTAATCACTGGTGTCGATATTGTCATGAACCATCACCTGCAGGAAACAAGTTTCACAAAAGAAGCCTACAAGAAGTACATCAAAGATTACATGAAATCAATCAAAGGGAAACTTGAAGAACAGAGACCAGAAAGAGTGAAACCTTTTATGACAGGGGCTGCAGAACAAATCAAGCACATCCTTGCTAATTTCAAAAACTACCAGTTCTTTATTGGTGAAAACATGAATCCAGATGGCATGGTTGCTCTATTGGACTACCGTGAGGATGGTGTGACCCCATATATGATTTTCTTTAAGGATGGTTTAGAAATGGAAAAATGTTAACAAATTTGGCAATTATTTTGGATCTATCACCTGTCATCATAACTGGCTTCTGCTTGTCATCCACACAACACCAGGACTTAAGACAAATGGGACTGATGTCATCTTGAGCTCTTCATTTATTTTGACTGTGATTTATTTGGAGTGGAGGCATTGTTTTTAAGAAAAACATGTCATGTAGGTTGTCTAAAAATAAAATGCATTTAAACTCAAACAAAACAAAACAAAACAAAACAAAAAAAAAAACAAGTGTATCATATGGAAACTGTCCTGCTTTTCCAGCACATGCAATAAAGGCAGCAGCAGGTCTTCTCACTTCCATGGCTTCGAAGGGCACACCAGCACAAACAACATTCCGAGATGTCTGCAGCAACTGTATTGTGACTTGAAAAAATCCACAATTTCTACAAACGACAAAGCCACACGCCCTGCTGCTATGGCTGTGGCTCATGGCCTACCCTCCAGTGCCACCGTGCAGTTAGAGGTTGGTAAAAATCAAGATGTAACTTTCCCCTGCCCCAAGTTCATGGGCCACAGGTTAGGAGCTCCTGACCTCTTCACATGTTGGGAAATACATGTCTGGCTGCCGTCATATTAGCAAGTGGTGGTGGCGTGACCACGGTTCCGCACACCTTGGTCCTCAGAGGGAGGTCCTTCACCAGCTGGAAATGGAAAGATGGTTCCTTGGACAAAGCCTTAATGTGCCACACTGGGGCTTTAGTTTAGCATCTTGAAAATGGTGCCCTGTCTTAGTGTCTTGTAATATCGAATCCCTTTCACAGACAGGGGCTAACAGTGGTGAACTTGATACACAGACAGCATCTTTGTTCCACGCAAAGGATACGCAAGGAATGAGACATGCCACCTCCCTCAAACAGGTCCACGTTTTACTCCTTAAGGGAGTGTGATGGTTTCAGGTGGGCTAGGGAAGAGGCAGCCAGCCCTAGCTGGGAGCCTGGCTCTCCAATGCAGAGCCTCCCACCTCCACCCCAGCAAGGAAATCCAACCCAGCCCACGGCAGGATGCAGGAAGGTGCTCTCAGGTGAGTGCCTGACCCAGGGTGCTGGGCCACAGTGGCAGAGGGCACAGAAGAGACAGGAGCAGGGCAGGGGACATTAGAAGGGCCCCCGAGCAAGGTGAGAGCGCGGCAGGCACAAATCTGACCCTCTGAGGTCTCAGGCAGGGGCATGAGAGGACCTCAGGAATGGACCTCCTTCTCTACCTCGAAACGTTCGAAGCTGCGAACACCATAAGATAGGACAAAAAAAAAAAAAAAAAGCAGCTTCGGGTGTCTGTGCTCCCCCACCACACACACCCTCAAACAATTTTTTCTTTTAAAAAAGCCATTTTTGACTGCACCTCTTCCGAAGGGCAGGGAGAGGGCTGGCAGCAGGCCTGCCCGTCTACACACGGAAACTTTGCAGAGGAGGGAATGCTGCCTGCGGTCCGCTGACCAAAACAAGCCCATTTGCAAATTGGCAGGTGGAATTCACCCTGTGAAGATAAAGGGCTTGATTGGGGAAGGTTTAAAAAAGTGATTTAAATGTTTTTATGGAGTGAAAAAACAAGAGAGGGGAAAAAATTAAGTTAATAAAAATTTTACTAAATTAAGATAGAAACAATGGCAGTATTTTACCACAGCCGCTTCCATTGAGGTTTTTAAAACAGACTTTTATGAGCTATTTTTTCTTTTTTTTTTTTCTTTTTAAACCTTGCTCAGTGAAAAGCCTTCTAAATTACTGCTGACCACATTATTTTCAATTCCTGAGCCATGATTTTTCCCTGCGCTGAGGGAGGCTCCATCTCCCAATTTACAGATGGGCAGGCCCGTTGCCCTACTGGCGGCTTCTGCAATTTGACTCTGAGATTTGTTAATGAGTCTGGCGTTTAATGTTAAAGCCATTTAATGGTAACCAAACTCCTCAGGGATCCCACAGGGCTTTGATGGAAGCCCCAATCCTGTTGGCCCCTGCTAATTGCTCCGAGGCCCGGCTCCCCAGTTCTCCCCTACCCATAACCCCCCACCAAAAAAAAGTGGATATGGAGTGAGGATGTTGTAACGAGGAGACCTTTGAGACTAGAAGGAGTGGTGGCTCAAGAGAAAGATGGTGTATATATTGCAAATCCACCCAGGATTGTCATCAACGGGCAAGAGACTCTGAGGATGGGGCTTCTCAGATGTCATACTGGAAACATTTGGTAAATTTTGGAGTAAGGAGCCAAGACTTACCTGGTGCCAAACCCCAAAGGCTTGATTCACCAATATGACCGGACGCTAGTGAGGACCCATGTGTGCCCAGGCACAATTACTGCCCAAGAAACCCCTGAACCAAGGGGTCCTGGATGCTAGCAGGGCCCTAGAAACAGACCCAGAAGTGACACAGCCTCCACCTCCGGCCCCCATCCTGCATGCCCTGGGCCAGGCAACCGCACTGGAAGGCTGCATCTGCTGAGAGGCTGGGCCATGCAGGGGCCAGAGAGGCCTCTGGGAGCCTGGACTCTGGACCAGGGGCCTGTGATGAGCACTCATAGGAGCTGCCAGCATAGCCCTGCGGCCCGACACAGTAAACAGCACCAGACTCTCAGCTCCAGCCAAGAGGCCCAGCTGAAATGAAGTTGCGGGGTGTCAGTCCTAGACTTTGGGGTCCTCGAATTGACTCCCACCTGCCTTGGGTGTAACAGGCACAAGTCAAGGACTGGGAAAGTGCTTGTCTTCACCTCCCCCGGGTCAGGAACCAGAGCCTGCGTCATCCCCAGCCTGCCCTCCTGCAGGCAGCCCCCAGGAGGCAGAACCTCTGCCGCATCTTCTGCCCTGGGCCATGGCACAAGCCCTAGCATGTATTTGAGTAGGGGGCTCTGAAGCATGAAACGAGAGCTGGTCCTGCAGAAGCCCCTGGGCGGGGAGGAGCCTGCAAATGTGACCAGGGCCATCTCACGCTTCCCGTAAGAGGTGGATAAACCCGCAGGCAAGGTTTCCACGGCAGGCTTTCCTGCTCCCAAAGAATGCCAATATTAGTGGGGTTTATTCTCTCTCATGCCTTTGGCAGACACATTGGAGAGCTCCGAGATGTAAAATGCATTCTTGAAGCAGAGTTGAGGGTGGACGCTGACTGCTGAGGGCTGGGTGGAGAGGCCCAGGAACCGCCTTCCTGCCTCTGGTAAACCCATCCTCCAAACTGCCCCACCTGCTTCCCCACCTGGTCACGCAGCTCTCTAACCTGAACATCTCCAGTGCATCCTGCTGACAGATGGACAGAGCCCAGCCTGGAGGCCCCCACACAGGCCCAGCCGACGCTTCCCACCTCCTCTCCTGACTCTTGCCACAGACACTCCTGGAACCCCCCAGCTGCCCTCCAACCATCCTTGCCAGGCCTCATAGTCTTTCTAAATCAAATTCAATTTAACTTTGAACCCAAAGAGGCAAGAAATGCCATTTTGGAACTAATAATCTAGGTAAGGGGGTCACCCTGGCAACACACACAAAGCCCTTCGTAAAATGCCTGGTGCATCCTAAGTGCTCGAGGTGTTGATCCACTCGACAAACTGGCAGAGAGCCACTTCCGTGAGCACCTGCAGGGTGCACAGCTGAGCCCAAACCCAGGCCCTGCCTCACAGGGTGCACGGTCTACTGCAAGGATTTACACAATAAATACCATACATTACAGAGCATGCTGGGAAAGCAATGCATACCACAGAGCAAAAGAAAATGGGCTGGGTGCGGTGGCTCACGCCTGTAATCCCAGCACTTTGGGAGGCCGAGGTGGGCGGATCACGAGGTCAGGAGTTCGAGACCAGCCTGACCAACATGGTGAAGCCCCGTCTCTACTGGAAATACAAAAATTAGCCAGGCGTGGTGCTGCATGCCTGTAATTCCAGCTACTCAGGAGGCTGAGGCAGGAGAATTGCTTGAACTCGGGAGGCAGAGGTTGCAGTGAGCCAAGATTGAGCCACTGCACTCCAGCCTGGGTGATAGAGTGAGACTCTGTCTCAAAATAAATAAATAAATAAATAATGGCAAGGGGGTGGGGTGCACTGGGCAGGGGGTGCCCTGTAGCATCAGATGGGATGGATGGGGACAGCCACATCCAGAGCACAGCATTTGAAGAGTTCAAGCCCAGGAGGATGCCAGCCTTGCAGCTAGCTAGGGAAAGAGCATTCCGGGTCAAGGGAGTAGCCAGTGCAAGGGCCCTGAGGCAGGAGTGTGCCTGATGCATCAGAGGCTCAGCAGAGAAGCTGGCCGGGCTCAGCAGGGTGAGTGTGGGGGAAACTGTAGGGGCAGAGGCCAGAGAGAGTGGGGAGGACCCACTGAGGGTAGGGAGAAATGGTGCAGGACCTCAGGGCAGCAGAAGGAATTGATCTTTTCTCTGAGTGAAACAGAGAATGTCCTGGGGGACGAGGGGCACTGGGACCAGCCACAGATGTCCCAGCTCTGTCTCATGTCAGACACAGGATAGATTGCACTATCCTCCCCACTCAAAGGCCAACAAAATGTCGCAAGGGTGATGTCCCTTGAGTAGACACTTTCAGAGCCAGGACAGCTCAGCCACACCCTCTCTTCCTCTGGCATGGTGACCAGCTGGCGCCCAGGGCCCCGAGCCCCCTGGCACACAGTGGGTGCCCAGCACGAAGGAGAACAGAGCCTTTGTTGTTTCCAGCCACTGAGATGGGGTTTTTTGTTACTGCAGCGAAACCAGCCTGACTCTGATATGGGGGCAGAGACAGAGGGGCAGCTAGGGGACTATATCGATAATCCCAGTGACAGACAACGCAGCTGAGGCCAGAAAAGGAGCAGAAGAGGTGCTGAGAAGCAGTCGGGGTTAGGAATATTCTGAAGGGAAAGCTGGGAGGGGGTGGGTATGGGGTGTGAGGGGAAAAGGTGAGTCAGGGATGACTGCAAGGTTTGGGCTTGAACAACTAGAGAAATGGAGTCTCCACCAGCTGAGATTGGGAGGGGATCAGGGGTTCAGTTGTGAACACGTTTGGTACGTCTCATTAACCTGAAGCCTGAAACATTCACGAGGTGGCAGGGGCAGGTGTCCCATGAATGAATGTGGGGACCAGGGGAGGTTTCCAGGTGGGAGACATCAATGTGGGGGTGGGTGGTCAGTATCGAGATGGGACTTAAATCCCTGAGCTGAATGAGATCACTGAGGGAATGCATGTCCACAGAAGAAAGGCCAGGTTCAAGGACAATCCTGGGATTCCAGAAAGTTAGCATCATCTGGGTCACACAAGCATTTGGTAAGTTACATGGTTCCACGGTGGGAGAGAGGACGCTGGTCTTTGGTCCATCTGGGCTGCCCAGGAGTGGCTCTCGTTGGCCACGTGAAGGTGGGCTCCATCCTGCTATGCCAGGATGCACAGGGATCCTAAGAAGTGAGCCCCACCCCAAAACTGTCTCCTTCTCTCTCCCCTACTTCTCAGAGACCTGCTACTTTCCTGGGTGCTCTGGAGGAACACCGCAAGGGTCTTTCCCACTCTTGGAATGTCCCCTCTTTTAAATAGAGCCTCCATCTTGTCTGTCAGGTCTGGCCACATTTAGTTAGGCCACTCCTTCCCAGGCCCTGTTGCAAACCCTAGAGCTTCCTCTAACCCTTGAGAAATTTCAACCCTTTTCTAAAAGTGGAGTGTCTGTTTTGTTTGTTTGTTTGTTTGTTTGTTTGAGACACAGTCTCGCTTTGTCACCAGGCTGGAGTACAGTGGCATGATCTCGGCTCACTGCAACCTCCGCCTCCCAAGTTCAACAGATTCTCCTGCTTCAGCCTCCCAAGTAGCTGGGACTACAGGTGAGCACCACCACGTCCGGCTAATTTTTGTATTTTTAGTAGAGACGGGGTTTCACCATGTTGGCCAAGATGGTCTCAATCTCTTGACCTCATGATCCGCCCACATCAGCCTCCCAAAGTGCTGGGATTATAGGCGTGAGCCACCACGCCCAGCCAAGAAAAGTGTCTTAACCCTTCCCTGGGGCCAGAGCAGCTTGGTCCTCTTATCTCTCTTATCTCAAGGTATCACTTGCCCTCTGGAAGGAGAAGTAGGAAACAGAAAAAAAAAAAAAAAAGCTCTCGTTTTCTTTGGATTCTTCTAGAACAGCAAAGAACACAGAATATTATCACAGTATATTAACCTTCTACACATGTTTATCAACTTAGTTCAAACCATGAAAAATTAGTATCCTTCAAGGAACAAATAATCCTTCCACTAAATCAACTATTAGAAATATATATAAAATGGGGGACACAATGGGAGTATGACACGATTAGAGTTTTGAATCAAACTAAGAACAGCGAAGCTTTAAAGATTAGTCATGAACATGGACCTTGGCTATCCTAACACAAATAAGAAAACTAGCCAAATCCAGTGAAGTCTAGGGTTTAATGAACAGTGCATTAGTCCATTCTCACACTGCTATGAAGAAATACCCAAGAGTGGGTCATTTATAAAGAAAAGAGGTTTAATTGACTCACAGTTCTGCATGGCTGGGGAGGCCTAAGGAAACTTACAATCATGGCAAAAGAAACCTCTTCACAGGGCAGCAGGAGAGAGAATGAGTGCTGAGTGGAAGAAGAAATCCCTGATAAAACCATCAGATCTCACAAGAAGTCACTCGCTCTCATGAGAACAGCATGGTGGAAACCACCTCTATGATCCAATTATCTCCACCTGGCCCCACCCTTGACATGTGGAGATTATTAGAATTCAAGGTGAGAGTTGGGTAGGGGCACAGAGCTAAACTATATCAAACAGTAATATATCAGTGTTGGTTTCTTAGCTTTGGCAAATGTACTGTGGTTATGTGAGATGTTAACAATAGGAGAAACCAGGTGAGAGGTATATGGGAACTCTGTACTATCAAAAATTATTCCAGAATTGGCTGGGCATGGCAGCTCACACCTGTAATCCCAGCATTTTCAGAGGCCGAGGCAGGCAGATCACCTGAGGTCAGGAGTTCAAGACCAGCCTGACCAACATGGTGAAACTTCGTCTCAACTAAAAATACAAGAATTAGCTGGGTGCAGTGGCACATGCCTGTAATCCCAGTTAGTTGGGAGGCTGAGGCAGGATACTCTCTTGAACCTGGGAGGTGGAGGTTGCAGTGAGCCGAGATCACACCATTGCACCCTAGCCTGGGCCCTGGGCGACAAGCGAGATTCTGTCTCAAAAAAATAAAAATTATTTCAGAATAAAAGGTTTATCTTAAAATTCCAAATACAAGCAGAGACTCTTGCCAGTTAAAAAAAAAAAAGGGTCTATAGCAACCAAGAAGAGTTTATCCCAAGACTATATCGGTGGCATTAAAGCAGGAAAATGATTTACATGATTTATCATATTAGCATGAGAAATAGCAAGGTCCATTTAATTATCTCAATAAATATCAAGGAGGCATTTGAAAAAAGTCACTACAAATTTGTGGGACAGGTTTTATTCTAAATATGATAAAGATTATGGAATTTTATTTTTTATTTTTTGAGACAGGGTCTTGCTCTGTCACTCAGGCTGGAGTGCAGTGGCACAATCTTGGCTCACTGCAGCCTCTACCTCCCCAGGCTCAGGCAATCTTCCCACCTCAAGTCTCATGAGTAGCTGGGACTACAGGTGCACTCCACCACAGTCGGCTAAGTGTTTGCATTTTTTGTAGAGACAGGTTTTTGCCATGTTGCCCAAGCTGTTCTTAAACTCCTGGGCTTAAGCAATCCTCCCTCCTCAGCCTCCTAAAATGCTGAGATTACAGGCATGAGCCACTGCACCTGGCCAAGATTATGGATTTAAAACCAAAAGCCACCAGGCACAGTGGTGTGTGCCTGTAGTCCCAGCTATGGTGTTTGCCTGTAGTCCCAGCTACTCAGAAGGCTGAGGCAGGGAGATGAACTAAGCTTAGGAATTCTAGGCTGCACGGTGAGCTATGATCATGCATGTAGACAGCTACTGCAGTCCAGCCTGGGCAGCATAGCAAGACCCTAGCTCTTTAAAAAAAAAAAAAGGCCAATTATTGCTTAAGGAATAGAAAGTCATTAGCACTAAAAATCTGGACATGCTCTCGTTTGTCTGGTTACCACTCCTATTTTAATATAAAACTAAATTAAAACTAGAAACACTGGCAAAAGCTATCTAATAAGAAAAAGAAATAACATGTAAATATAAGAATAGAAGACATTAAAATGTGAATTGTCTTTTAGCCATGATTATAAACCTAGGAAAGCAACCAAAAGTACCAGTAAATTACTTCCATAAGATACATAAGAAGACATTTAATCAAGTGCATCTTATATGAATATAATGCAACTAGAAAATGCATGTAAAATAAAAGAGAATTCAAGAGCAATTTAAAAATCAAATAATTGTATATCCATTTAATTGGCGACATAAGATGCTTACCCAAAGGGCATTGTGAGACCCTAATAGGAGAAATAAAGGAAGATAAATAAAAAACAGAATTTTTCCCGCTCCTGTTAGGAAGAAGCAGCATAATAAAGATGAAAAATTTATCCCTGCCAGCTGGCAAGAGACAACTCTTAAATATTCAGAAAATTTGCCAGCCATTTGTTAAGTCATGTATAGCTTGAAAGTGGCCACAGTGGCCAGGCACAGTGGCTCACGCCTGTAATCCCAGCACTTTGGGAGGCCGAGGCGGGCAGATCACGAGGTCAAGAGATGGAGACCATCCTGGCCAACATGGTGAAACCCTGTCTCTACTAAGGTACAAAAATTAGCTGGGCGTGGTGGCGTGTGCCTGTAGTCCCAGCTACTTGGGAGACTGAGGCAGGAGAATCCCTTGAACCCGGAAGGTGGAGGTTGCAGTGAGCCCAGATTGCGCCACTGCACTCCAGCCTGGCAACAGAACGAGACTCCATGAAAAGAAAGGGAAGGAAGGAAGGAAGGAGGGAGGGAGGGAGGAAGGAAAGAAGGAAGGAAGGAAGGAAGGAAGAAAGGAAGGAAAGTGGCCACAGTGTGGGTATTTCCATCAAGCAGTCAACAAATGCACCAATCAGGGCTTTTCTTTCCAGAGATCTGTTTTTCCTACACACCATTTAGTAAAGGCCAAATGATTTTTCACTGTTACTTTTAGGAATGTAATGAATTGATTGAGAAATCCCCAAATTCCTCTTTTTATTTACTCATTTACTTATTTAGGTTTTGAGACAAGGTCCCACTCTGTCGCCCAGGCAGGAGTGCAGTGGCATGATCATGGCTCACCTCCAACGCTCAAGTGATCCTCCTACTCTCAGCCTCCCGAGTGACTGGGACCACAGGCACACACCACTATGCCTGGCTAATTTTTTGACTTTTTGTAGAGACAAGGTCTCACCATGTTGCCTGGGCTGGTCTCAAACTCCTGGGCTCAAGTGATCCTCCCACCTCAGCCTCCCAAAGTGCTGGGATCACAGATGTGAGCCACAGCACCCGGCCCGCTATATTATTTTACATTTTTACTTAAAATTGTTCTAGCTTTATTGAGGTATCATTGACACGAAGCTAATTAACATATCCATCCCCTCACAGAGTTAACCATTTTGTCTTTTGCGGTGAGAACATTTAAGATCTCTCTTAGCAATTGTCAAGTATGTGATACATTATTACTAACTCTAGTCACCATGTGGTACAAGAGAGATCCAGAATTTACTCATCCTGGGGAAAAAATTTAATTTGTTATATTTAAACATTGAGAGAAGTCTGAAAAGATCTACAAAAAATATTACCGATACTGTCTGAGTAGCGAGATTTCAGGTGCTTTTTTCCTTTTATTTATGTATTTATTTATTTATTTATTCATTTATTCATTTTTGAGACAGAGTCTCGCTCTTGTCACCCAGGCTGGAATGCAATGACATGATCTTGGCTCACTGCAACCTCTGCCTTCCGGGCTCCAGCAATTCCCTGCCTCAGCCTCCTGAGTAACTGGGACTACAGGTGCCGGCCACCAAGCCCAGCTATTTTTTGTAATTTTAGTAGAGTTGGGGTTTCACTATGTTGGCCAGGCTGGTCTCAAACTCCTGACTTCAGGTGATCTGCCCGCCTCAGCCTCCCAAAGTGCTGGGATTACAGGCGTGAACCACCGCACCTGGACCCCTTATTTTTAATTATTTTTATTTTTTCTATAATAAACATGTATTATTTGTGTGATGAGAAAACATTCTTTTTATTTTTTTAATTTATTTTAACAAGCTAGAAGAAAATAAAATCACATTTTTTGCCCATCTGTGTAAAGGAAACAAACTCTGACTAAAGAAACGAAAACATCTTATTAGAGACAAGATGGGGGTCTGTTGAGCATCTTTAAAAAGTTGTGAACTCCTAGGGCCAGGCGCAGTGGCTCACATCTATAATCCCTGCATTTTGGGAGGCTGAGGCAGGCCGATAACTTAAGGTCAGGAGTTCAACACCAGTCTGCCCAACATGGTGAAACCCCCATCTCTACTAAAAATACAAAAATTAGCTGGGCATGGTGGCAGGTACCCGTAATCCAAGCTACTCTGGAGGCTGAAGCAGGAGAATCGCTTGAAACCAGGAGGCGGAGGTTGCAGTGAGCCGAGATCGGGCCACTGCACTCCAGCCTGGGGTGACAGAGCAAGACTCTGTCTCAAAAAAAAAAAAAGAAAAGAAAAGAAAAGAAAAGTTGTGAACTCCTTACAGAATCATAGGCACAATAAAACACAATTAGAACAACAGCATTGGAAAATGTGTAATAAATGTAAGTAAAAAGGTAACTGTCCAGATATATGAAGTATTGCTATGAAATATGCAAGCTCAAGATCCAGTTTCAAGTTAATGAGTGATCAGAGAAGAAAAAAATGCAATTTATACACCAGGAAAAATTTGGACAACAAAGCATCCCATGAAAAAAATGCAGAGCGTCACTAGCAATTCAAGAAAATACAACTCAAAACAATACGAAAATCACTAGACACCTGCGAACCAGCTGAAGGAAGCAAAACCTGTGTTGTGAGGACTAAAGGGAAACAGGTTTCCACATTGTTTGAGGTGCCCGCTATAATTTGGTTTTGTTTCTCGAGAATATTCTGACAGCCCTTCTTGGCTCTTGAGGAAAAAAAAAGACAAACTATTTATACCTTTTTGTATCACTTTGGAAAATATGTTCTGGGCAGCATCTTCCAAGTAATATTTCTGGAATACTTCCAAAGGATGTTGATAGATATTATATAGAAAGAGTATTGTGATTGCAAACACGGATGTTTCTATATTTCAGGACTTGTCAGTGCCTTTTACCTGCTAATGTGCATTGTGGATCTCCAAAACTATGTACCATTTACTCAATTAATTTGACCCCAGAATCTTTGTCATGGTAACTTTATTAACAGCTCACAGAGCATTAGGCTGCTGGCAATCAGACTGAGAATAAGAAAAGTATTTGGGGTTTTGTTTGTTTGTTTTTGAGACTGAGTCTCACTCTGTCGCCAGGCTGGAGTGCAGTGGCATGATCTCAGCTCACTGCAACCTCTGCCACCCGGGTTCAAGCGATTCCCCTGCCTCAGCCTCCCGAGTAGCTGGGATTACAGGCGTGCACCACTACGCCAGGCTAATTTTTTTTTTTTTTGTATTTTAGTAGAGACGGGGTTTCATCATGTTGGCCAGGATGGTCTCCATCTCCTGACCTCGTGATCCACCCACCTTGGTCTCCCAAAGTGCCGGGATTATAGGCGTGAGCCACCACGCCCAGCCAAGAAAGGCATTTTGTATTAAGATGTTATTGGTATAAGTAAAATCTCTGAAACAACCTGGATTTTTGCCAGCCGAGGAAAGTTTATCCAATTCATCTGCATTTAGTAACAGTCCTTTGAGTGTAAGTTCTCTCTTGTTTGCCAGTTACATAAGCAGGCTTTGTAGACTTCTTACTTAAGTCACTGAGCAGAGAGTTGAACTGTAACAGAGAGCCCTGTGGCTTGTCACTAGAGACCCATTTCCTTGGCGGCCACTGCTCAATGGTCCCTGTTTAATTGGGAAAACCCACCGAACTCCATTATCATCTAGCCCAGAGATGCTATCAAGAATCACATGCCCGAAGTCAAACCGGAAAGTATATTTAGTGCTGGATGTTTGTGTATCTTTGCTAACCTTTAGAAAGAGGAAGAAGCTGGAGCCTGGTTTCCCATCAATGGTATCAGCTCAGCTAACTGACCCCTGCTTCAATCTTAAAGTTAGGACAAGGAATTTGCGCTGTATAAACTCCTTCATGTCTTATTCATTCTTACATTCTGTTGGTTTGGTTGCCTTCAATTTCCTAGGACGCATTTCTGTTTGAAAGTTTCCAGTCTCCTCCCAGCCAAATGGAGGGGCAGCAGGAATTCAGCCCATATTGGTCACAACGGGTTGGGAGGAGTTGAACCAAAGAAATATCGTATAAAATCAGAGCCTCAAAGACTCCACGGACACCAACGTGTAGCATACGCTCGCAAAGACACTGTGCTGAATGCGAGCCCAGGTGTACCCTGCAGGAGCAGAGAGGGGGTAGGAAGCCTCGGCTGTGGATATTATTTATCCCTCCCCTACCCCACCCCACTACTCCCTCTCTCCCTCCCTCACCCTATCCTGCTTCCACCCCACCCCTCCTGATTTTCCACATTTCTCTCTCTCTCTCTCTCTCACACACACACACGCGCGCACAAACACACACAGAGTTTGTCTTCTCAGTAGCCTTCTGATCTCGGTGATTTAGGAATCCAGAAAAATGCACAAAAGCAGTCATTAGCCAAAAAGAACCCATGTGTTCCTGGTAACATTCAAATGACCCTGGTACTCAGGAAGGTTTCTTGGGGCCATCACCCTACCTGGAATGGCCATCACTCTTCAAGCCCAAAACATGTTTTTAAACACTTCTGTCCATTCATTCCTTCATTCCTTGGTCCAACACATCTGTGCAAAGCTCCTACAGTGGACAGTACCCCAGGACACACGTGGTTTCCCTCCTGCCTCAAAACATTTATAGTCTAGGGTAAGCCTGTCCAACCCACGGCCCACAGGCCTCATGCGGCCCAGGATGGCTTTGAATGTGACCCAACACAAATTCGTAAACTTTCTTCAAACACTATGAGATTTTGGGGGGATTTTTTTTAGCTTATCAGCTATGTTAATGTTAGTGCATTTTATATGTGACCCAAGACAATTCTTCTTCCAAAGAGGCCCAGGGAAGCCAAAGAATGGGACACCCCTGGTCTAGGGCATGGATAATATCAAACACTGATACCTAGCAAATATGAAACTCAATAGCAGGGTGCATTTAGAACTAGAAGATAGCCGGGTGCGGTGGCTCATGCCTGTAATCCCAGCACTTTGGGAGGCCAAGGCGGGTGGATCACCTGAGGTCAGGAGTTCGAGACCAGCCTGGCCAACCTGGTGAAACCCTGTCTCTACTAAAAACACAAAAATCAGCTGGGTGCGGTGGCAGGTGCCTATAATCTCAGCTACTTGAGAGGCTGAGGCAGAAGAATCGCTTGAACCCAGGAGGTGGAAGTTGCAGTGAGCCAAGATCACGCCATTGCACTCCAGCCTGGGTGACAAAGCAAGACTCCATCTCAGAAAAAAAAAAAAAGAACTAGATGATAAACATGACCAGTGACTTTTATCTCCAAACTCCCAACACCAGCCATAAAAGGGCTCTTCCCAACTGCCTTCCAGAGCGCCACCTTCCTGGCCCTTCCCAGCCTCAGGAGTGTTTGCAGCATGTCTTTAATGATGGCTCGTGGTGGCCAGGCGCTTCGGTCACAAGCAGAGGTTTGCAAGGTTATCACATTAACTGTGCCTGATCCCTTGCACCCAAATTACAGGCTGAAGCCACAAAATTGTCTCCCAATCAGAGGCCTCTTGCCGAACGCCCCCACAAACACCAAGGCCCCTTAATCAGAGTTGAGTGGATGTGCCGGTGAACTCTGCAACAGGGAGAATGCTGATTTTTCCAATTGTGCAAAGTACCTCAGCAGTCTCCCTCTAATTTTCCTTTTCATGTTCTTTTGAGGAGGTTTGTGTATTGCCAGTCAAGGTTCTATGGCAAAACAAAAAACAAAACACAAAAAAAAGCCCACAACAGCGAAAACAACGACGACTAAATACAGAAAGCAGCAGAGAGCTGCCTGCTGAGCCTCCGCCTGGGCTGAGGCTCCCTGGGAGTCCGGCTCCATCCAGCCATGGTGCTCGAGTTGAGCATCTTAGCATGAGAAGCTGGAAGTACATGATCTCGGTGTTTTCATGACTTCTCACGAGCTGCCTTTGCAGACAGACCCCCTACCTCCTGGCACTCCACGCCTGCTTCAAATCTCAAGCCAGCCCGCCTTCTCCAAAGAGAAGCCACGTGGGATCCCTCCCTCTCCTGAGCTCCTAGAGAGCCCAGGATGGCAGTGAGAGGGAATGGGTGGTCACAGACTCTGGAGGAAGTCACTCTTCCGTAGAGCAACACGTATGGTGCCTGAGACACGTCGGCAGCTGTGGGTGGCGGCTGTGCGCAGCTGGTTGCGATATGGCGAGGTGGGACCGCGGTGGGGTCTTGTGTTGAAGGTCCAGGTGCCATGCACTTGGGGGCAGGGGCACCACTACAAGAACAGCTGAGTCCCGTGGGCTGGAAAAGAGGTGTGGTAGGCCCCCGGGGGTGGGGAAAAGTTGACTTGGGTGAAGAGGGTCTTGGAACGCCAGGTAGTGATTTTAGAACACCTTCAGGATTCCCCGGGGAGCCACTGAGGGTGCCTGAGTGCAGAGTAGCATCGTGAGAGAAGTCCTTGAGTGTAGCCTGTCAGGCAGGTGGGCAAAGGGAATGGTGACATACGGCAAGCTTCACAGGCCCGACGTCAAGCTGTGTGATGAGCGTAACAGCAGCTGACACCTTCTTCAGCACCAGCTATGTGAAGGCCCTAGGTCAGGGCACTTTACAGGAATTGACTTGTTAAGTCCTCCCATTGTTATCGCCCCATTTTACAGGGAAGTAAAACAAGGCACATGGAGAAAGCAACTCAATTAAGACCACACAGCCAGCAAGCAGCAGAGCTAAGACTGGAAGCCCGGGGTCTGGCCCCAGAGCCGCACATGTCATCACCGCACAGCCTTGCTTGGCTGGGCAATCCATCGGCAGACCCAGGAGGCAAGGAGGAGGACAGGCCTGTATGCTTGCTTAGAAATGAAAGGACTGAATCAGGAGCTGGAAACATGCCTCTCCTTTTGTATTAGTTATTCATTGCTGTGTAACAAGCTGCCCCAAAATCTTGTTTAAAACAATGCCCATTTGTTATCACCTAGGTGATGTGGGTCAGGAATTGGCGCGGGGCTTAGCTTGGTCCCCTGGCTCAGGGTCTCTCACAGGCTGCAATAAAGGGCTCTTGGGGGGCTGGAGCCATCTCAAGGATGGACTTACAGGCTCACACCCGTGGCTGTCAGCAGCCTGCAAGGCCTTGCTGGCTGTGGGCTGGAGACTGCAGTTCCTGGCCATGTGGACCACCCAGAGGACAACTCACAACATAGCAGCTGGCTTCTCCAAGGGCAAGGGCTCCAAGACCGCCAGCAAGGCAGACAGCACAGCCTTTTCAGAACCCAGTCTTGGAAGAGATGTCTCATCACATTTCCTTGGAAGTCACAGGCCTCACCCACACTCAAGGAGCAGGGGATTGCACAAGGGCACGAGTGTCAGGAGACAGGACTATTGGGTGCCATTCTAGAGACTGTCTGCCACAACTTTTAAAATCAGAGCTTATTTTATAGTTCTTTTTTGTTATTAAAAAAAAATTCATGATCAGCATTGAAAAACACAAAAAATTCATGATCAGCACTGAAAAATGCAAAAAAGTGTAAAATAAAAACTCTCCAGCTTTTCTGTCTCCTCTTTCATCATTAGCCCTTGTTGGACCTCCTTTGTCCCTTGCCACTGCTGTGGCTCAGCCTGGGTCCCGCTTCATCCCTCAGAACTGGGACTTTTCTCCTTGTCTGGGTACTTTGTCCTCATACACGCCCCACACTCCCAGAAGCTCCCCATCCCTGCATTTATGACCACTGACTCTCCTATCTCTTCCATGAATGCAGACAAACCATTCATGTTCCCAGCCAGAGCCAGTTCTCTGCCTGTGCACCGGGCCCCGCCCCACAGCCTCCTGAAGGGCTTTGCAATGTTTGCCTCTCCCCTGCATCATTTTCCCTTTCTCCTGGAATGTTCCCATTCAACAAACAAGTCTGCTGCTATTTCTCCCGTTGAAAAGAAAATAACCCCCCGCACCCCCCCATGACCCATTCTCCTCTCCAACTTCCTTCCCTTTCCAGCAAAGCTGATTTCTCCCCTGGCAGCTCTGCTCTCAGACTTCCTGCTCCTCCCCGAAAATCCTGACCCCACTAAGGGCCACTACCACTTTGCCATTGACTGTGTCTCTGTGGCATCACTGTTCTTGCTTCTTAATCTTCATGGCAGAGGACAGGCCTCACTGAGGGCTAGGAGACCTAAGGGAATCATAGTGTGGAAGGGAACAAGTTAAGTTCCACAATTTGAGTCACTGCCCATCATTCCTGGGAAGCACGACAGGAAGTTCAGCCCTGCACAGGGCCCCCTCATCCCTGTCCCTGTGCCCTAAGACCCAGCGTGGGCAATTCCAAGTCTCTTCCTCTCATCTAGAGCACTGCCCCCTTCAAGCCTCTTGCCCTTCCAATCTCTGCCTGTCTTCAAGGAAACCACTCCCACTGCCAATATCACGAATACAAAGTGGCTGAAATAAGGCATAATGTATTTTTTCCTCTCATGTACAAAACTTGGTATGGTGGCACTACTCTATAATTGAGTAAAGGGCCCTCATCAATGTGACATTCCTCATCCACATCATTCAAGAAAAGTCACTGCCATGTTTGCGCCTCATCAGGAAGAGGAAAAGGAGAAGGGGATAGCATGCCCCTGCCTTTTAATGCCCCAACCCAGGAGTTTCAATCAGCAGTTGCTCTCACAGCCAACTGGCTAGGACTTAGTCACATGGCCATCCCCTGCTGCAAGGGATGCTGGGAAATGTAGTCTTTAGCTGAGTAGTAGGTGCCCAGTTAAAAACTCTATTGCTATGGAAGAAGGAGAGTATTAAAGATATCAAAGGGCACTGAGCAATGCCTGCCACCCAGAACCCTATCCTGCAGCACTGCCTTTTCCCATCTGTGAATACAATGCTCCTGGGAGGAATTGAGGGAGACTCTGGAGGTCTAGCAGCCTTCAAAGTGTCCTGATTTGCCCTAGTAGACAGCAGGCTGCTGCTGGATCAGACACACACGTCTCCCAAGGACTTCATGAATTCTTAGAGGTAGCATGGTCAAAGTTCATGCTAAGGAAAACACGGCTGCCTTACTGCTTCTTACTCAGCAGCCACCCCACCGGCCCTGTGCCAAAAGCATTGTATGTTGATGCTATAACTGTCATTTCTCTTTCCATTTCCTCCTGCTTTCAGCCCATGCCCTGCATCTTAGGAGGCAGAATCCAGGCCTCCTGTGCTCCTAAGTTGTCATCATCCAGTGACACGAAGGCCTGCCTTTGTATTTACGTGCAGCATCTGCCCTGGGACCAGACCAATTAAACTCTACCTGAAACACCAGCCTCCCATTCCACTGCCTGCTAGAAAGGAGGTCATGGGGAATTTAGGATCCTCCTGAGCCTGGTAACTGGGGGCTGGGCAAGGGGCTCCTCCCTCCATGACGGAGAGAATCTCATGTAGCTACTGCCCAATAAAACACATGGGATTTGGCTCAGGTGTTCCCAGGAAAGCCAGGGAGCCTGGGACCTGGAAAATACCTGGGTGTCTTTTGAAGTTGTTTCTGGTTGGATTCTTTTCTCTACTATAAAGGTAGTATTTGTTCAAAATAGAATACAGTATGTGAAAGCACATAACAGAGTATAGAAAAGGAAAAAATTGGCCAGGTGTGGTGCTTCATGCCTGTAATCCCAGCATTTTGGGAGGCCGAGGCAGGCGGATCACCTGAGGTCAGGAGTTCGAGACCAGCCTGGCCAACATGGTGAAACCCGTCTCTACTAAAAATACAAAAAAAAAAAAAAAAAGAAAGAAAGAAAAGAAAAATAGCTGGGCACGGTGGCGCATGCCTCTAATCCCAACTACTTGGGAGGCTGAGGCAGGAGAATCGTTTGAACCCAGGAGGTGGAGTTTGCAGTGAGCTGAGACTGCGCCACTGCACTCCAGCCTGGGAGACAGAGCAAGCCTCTGTCTCGACAAAAAAAAAAAAAAAAAAAAAAAAAAGGAAAAATCACTCCAATCATCCCAAGTCTCAGCTCCTACTCTTTTGCTATATGTCCTTCAAACCAGCTATGTATTTATTTTGCTGAATTGATGCTGGTTTTATCTTTTGTATCTTGCTTTTTTTCATTTAATGTTTTTCCATCCAGTGAACACACCCTAATTTACCATTCCCCTCTTCTTGAACATGAGATTGTCTCTAGGGTATCTCTTGCAAATAGGATAATTGTCAATGATGTAACGGGTCTCTATGCAACTTGCAAAAGTGATCAGTCTTGGTGTCCTCCTCATCCTAGTGTTTGGTTCCAAGCAACAGAAACCAATGCTGGCAGATTTCAGCAGAAAAGGAAAATCAGATGCAGAAGATAGGCAGGAACAAGGGAGGCAAGACAGCACGAATCACAATGGAAGCATGCTGCAGATCTTCTCTGATGAGAAGCCAGGGCTACCCCTCCCCACCCCAACACCAGACCCTCCAGTAAAATTGCAGCGGCCCACACCACCTTGTCACCAGAGCCCACAGCTCTATGATGGGCAGCACAGATACTGCTGCTCATAAACCTGAATGCCTCACCCAGTTCTACACTAGAAGACATTTCCTACCTTTTCTGATTCTTCCCACCACCAGCTCCCAATTCAAAATCTTGATCAAAAAAGATGAAATGTATAAATAATACTATTTATAATGACATCAAAATATCAAGTACTTAAGAAGAAATCTAATAAAAGATGCACAACACCCAACACACACACACACACACTCACACACACACACCTGCAATTAAATTAAGGACAATCTAAATAAACAGAGGTCTATATCATGCCCATGAATTGAATGACTCTGTTAGTAAAAGTGTCAATTCCCTCAAAATTGATCTATAGATCCAATACAATCCCAATCAAAATTCCAGCATTGTGTGTGTGCACATGTGTAAGTTGATTCTGAAATGTTTATGGAGCCCCAAGGGCCAGGAGTAGCCAGGGTAACCGTAAAAGAGAAGTGGGTTGGAGGATTTAGCCCGCCAGATATCAAGAATTCATAGCGTACAGCTTCCATGATGCTTCTGGGGTAAGGACTGAAAAAGAGACCAGTGGAACGGGATAGAAAGTCCAGAAACAAGAGATTTGTGTTAAGTGAGCAGATTTTAGCTGCTCTGTTCACAAAAAAAAGTAGCTATGTGAGATGACAGGTATGTTACACTGATTCACTATGGCAACCATTTTACTATGTATATGTATCTTATAACATCATGCTGTCAAGTTTATTTCAAAAATAAATTTTACATAAAATCTTAGCAGTGTTATTCATAATAGCCAAAAAGTGGGAAAACTCTATTTTTTAAAGTACAGAAACTTTATTTCTCAAAGGGGAAATAGGTTAATAATAATAATAAGAAGAATTAAGGCCAGGAGTGGTGGCTCATGCCTGTAATCCCAGCACTTTGGGAGGCCAAGGCCAGAGGATTACTTGAGCCCAGGAGTTTGAGACCAGCCTGGGCAACATAGTGAGACCCCATGTTTACAAAAATTAAAAAATTAGCTGGGTGACGTGACAAGTGCCTATAGTCCCAGCTACTTGGGAGGCGAAGGCAGGAGGATTGCTTGAGACCAGGAGGTCAAGGCTACAGTAAGGTATGATCGTGCCACTGCACTCCAGCATGGGCAACAGAGCAAGACCCTGTATCTAGGGGAAAAAAAATGATAAGCCTTGTGAAAGAGAAATGAAAACAGCATCCACACATAAACTTGTACCTCTGTGTTCACTGGCAGCATTGTCCACAGTAACCAAAGGTAGAAACCATCCTAAGGCCCATTGACTGATGAATGGATAAACAAAATGTGGTCTATCAATACGATTGATAGTATTCAACCATAATGAGGAATGAACCATGGACACATGCCACATGTGGGCCTTGAAAACGTGATGCTAAGTGGAAAAAGCCAGATGCAAGAGGCCGCATAGCATATGGTTCCATCTGTTGGAAATGTCCAGAAAAGGCAGATCCACAGAGAAAGATTAGTGGTTGCCAGGGGCTGGGGAAAAGGGGGAAGAAAAGGGTGAATAACTACAAATGGGTACAGGGTTTCTTTGGCAGATGATGAAAATGTTCTCAGATGGTGATGGTGGCTGTCCAACATAACAAAATCCATCGAACTATATACTCTAAACGAGTGAACTTTACGGTATGTAAATTATTTTTCAATAAAGTTGTTTTAAAAAAATAAAAAGGTGAACCCTGCCATTTCTAGGTGCTTTGGAGTTTACCGTTTTTCTCCTTGCATTTTGGAGTCAGAGTGAGAAGGCATCTCAGCTCTACCACAGCTGAATGATGTGTTGGGCTTCGGTTTCCTCATCTGTAAAATGGGGATAAAGGGCCTCTCCTTGGAGCTGCCATGAAGATTGAATTAGATGCCCTCTGTGAAGATGCGGGGCAGGTGGAGAGCACAGTAAGCGTCTCGGGGGGCCGCGCCATCACCGCCAGCAGGACTCACCAGTATCTTTGCCCAGAGAATAGCCGGGGTCTAGGGAGCAGCCAGGGTCTAGGGAGAAGGGCTGCTTCCCTGTGGAGGCTCCTAACTTTCCCATCTCCTCCCTGTTTCTCCCCTGCCCACCCCCTACTCCTGGAAGTGTGACTCGCTGCCTCCTCCCGTGACTCCTCTACATTGCATCTCCCCAGTTACTGTCCTTATCTCTCATCTCTTCTTTCCAAACAGCCTCTGTCTAGCACCTTGGAGCTCGCATGGGAATTCATGGGTGGGTGGATTCCAAGCTTGGCTTCATCAGATGACAACTAAAAGGCAGAGGCCTAGGGGGGCAAGGGAGCTCCAGGATCTGTCTCCCTTTGGAGAAGCCCAGGTTCACCTTCCCAGCAAGCTGCTCCGGCCCCACGCCCCTGGCCCTCAATAACCTTCAGTGGCTCCCTTCTTGCAGCTATAATTCCCCTCTTGGGATGCTACAAAAGGGATTCCAGAGATTTTTTTTTCAATAACTCAAAAGGGATGGAGTAAACAATATATGTGCCCAGGACAAGGCAGCTAAGGGAAGGCCTCAGGCTTCCTTTGCCTTTGCCTGGAAGTATACCAACCCGCAGCCCGGAGGGCCAGCAGAGAACCAATGCTCGGAGCCTGGGGGCCCAAGGAATGCTTTCCAGGCTGGCGGTCCCAGGAGCCCCCTCTCCCTTCCCTATAGCAAGATACTAAGAGCAGAGGCTGGCCTGGCAGGCCGTGTCGAGGCCCTGAGCTCACATGGCCTTGGCAGCTTCTTGACAGTCGTGTCTTTTTGTTTCCAGCAGTGACACTCACTGACCCACACCTTTGGCCAGCGTCCCTTGTGACTGCCCCCTCCCGCTTGAGCAGAATGGCTCCTATTACACAATGGGTGCCAGGAACCTGGCCAGTCCATCCAGAGACAGGGCAGAGCCCTGGGCTACCGACCCTCTGGGGCCAGCAGAAACCCTCCCGATGGCTCTGCCTCTCATCCTGGCATTGACACTTGTGCCCTTCTTTTTTAAATCAACATTTCTACTCCTTTTGCAGAGTAAGAGAAAGAAGAGTTAGGAGAGAAGAAAGAAGGAAGGATTCATGCGGTTATTTTTTTTTTTTCATGTAAAAGTTTGTTCCGTGATTTAAATCTCATGTCCACAAACAGCTCAGGAGAAGTCAGCATAGAGAAGCAAGCTGACAGATTATAAAGTCATTTGTAAAATCCTCTTTCTGCATATAAACTGAAATGTGTAATTAATTCCACATACTGCGTGTGGCACATGGCCTTCATCCTGCATAAGAACAAATACATGAATGAATAAATCGAGCAGGCCTTGACACTCGCCAGGCCCTGTGCTAAATGCTTTCTACATATTACCTTAATTACTCCTCACCGTGGTCTTGCGAAGAAAACGATCACAGCCCGTTTTACAGATGGGGACAGAGATTTGTCCAAGGCCACACAACTAGTGGCAGATGTAGGTCTGTATGTGACATTCTTGTTCGGTTTCATAAATGTGGCTGCCACCTGCCTGAAATTTTGAGAAAAAAAAAAGTGGTTTGGCTTTGCATGAATTCTTGAAAAAGTAGATTTTTATCTTTATCAGCTTCTAAGCAAGCTGGATTTATTCTGACAGTGTCCATGACATGGCTACAGACCATCATCGTTGCCAATGTTGTGAACCTGAACAAGGCACCTGGTTTCTCTGTGCCTCGGTTTCCTTACCATTAAACGCATTTCCCTGAGATTAAGAGTGTGAAACTATAAGTTGGCTGGAGGAAACACCTTATAGAAGTGAGAAGATGAGGATGTGTGGTGAGTGAAGGCTTTTTCTCCAAACCCTACAGGAGATGGATCTCAAAGCAAATGGCCATGCTTCCCTTAGACTGGGTGAACTGGTGCTGCTCGGGGCTAGAAGTGTATCTAGAAGCATGGGGACCAATGCAGCCCCCTCCACCCTAGGGCACATAACCTGTCTCTCTCCCATAGGATAGCAGGGACAGCTCTCTAAGTCAGGATTCAGCGAGATGGTCCAGGAGGGGCCTAAGGATTCCTCTGACTTATCCAAGCCTGGGGAGGCAACACAACCTAGCCTGGGTCTCAGGGGGCCCCAATCATGCCCTGAACCTCATGAGCCCAGGCAGGCATCCTGTTGGTTAAGGTCGGCCTCAGGGTCCAGGGATGCACTAGATTCTTTATCTTAAAGTGACCCTCAGGAAAAAAAAAAAAATAAAAGGTAGCTATAGGCAGTTTCTGGACGTTTTCCTATTTGTTAAGCACCTTCTTGCTCCGAGCTTTCCAGCCACAGTGCACTGGACGCCATCGGAAGGCTGCAGCTGCTATTTGGTGCTTTACCACCGCTGAGAAGGTGGAATGGTCACGGCCCGGTTCTGTCACTTTCTTCAGCCGGACAGTCGCCCTATTACAGATTCCAGTAGGGCCGAGCACACTCCTTCCTGCCCGTCTTTACAGATGAACATGCTATCGCTCCAGCAGTACAACCCGCCTTATTACGTAAAAAAGCAGCCCCTATCTACCCGCAGGGAAGGAGTATGTTCGGCACCACAGCTGGACTGGCGCTCGAGTTCAGCGTCCTGGGAGGTCTGCATGCGCTCCGGAACCGTAATGCGCGCTTTTTCTAAGCCTTACGGTAAACGCGGACGCAGGGCAACCACGTGGCGGTGGAACCGAGGCCCGGCGGGAATGCGCGGAATGCGCGGCGCGGCCTCGCGCGGTTCCCGAGCCACGGCCCAGGGTCCGGCGGCGCGCGCTCTCGCCTCCTCCCCTCACCTCTCCCAGCCGCACCCCGGCCCTGGCCCTGCCACCCAGAACTCGATGGGCAAGTCGTGCCCCGCGTGAACACCCAGAAGGGGCTTGGGGACCGAGCGCGGCCCATCAGTCCCTCAGACCCTGAGAACCCAGAATTCCCTAAGGGGTCCGAATCCGAGTCCTGCCCCCAGCCCTTAAGGCACGGGCTCCAGGGACCCCAGGGGAAGGGCGCGGGGCATTAGGTACGCAACCCGTTTACCCGCACCTGGAAAAAAAACTCCCTTTCCCTCCCCTCCCCTGCTTGTTGAGTGTCCGGATAACCAGAACTCTAAGGCGCCCCGTAATAACGACCCCGCTGTCCCTCCACCCACCCCCAAGTGCCAAAGCGAGGGATGGAAGCGCTTTCAAGCGTTCCAAGGGCATTGAGGAGCGAGCTGGAGAGGCGCGGGGATGCGGGGTCCTCCCCGCAGTCTTCCGGAAAGGGCGGGGGAGGGCGCGGCAAGTTCCGGAGTGGGGCATGCCGTGGGAGCCCACGAGGGCCTCAGCGCGGATCCTCCGCCGGAAAACCGGCTCCCGCGAGCCGCCGCCGCAGGTTTCCTAGGCCCCGCGAGTCCCGCAGCGAAGCCCTGCGTCTCCGTCCGACGCGGGGGTCTGCTCAGCCTCGGGTGGGCCGCGGCCAGGCCTGACTGCGGGGGAGAGGGCCGAACGTGACCTCCGAGGTCACCCCCAGCCAGCTTTCTCTCCTGTGGTCGGAAGTGGTTTTCTTCTCGATCTGGGCGCCTACTCCCCACCGCTTGGTCTGAGAGGGGCTGGGGCCAGCCGGAAGGCCAGGGAATCCCTGGTGGATTTGGGGGTTCATATTGCTCAGGGTACCAGGCGATGCGTTTTGAGGGGCGGGAGTCGAGGAATTAGAATCGCCTTTAACCCTCAAGAGTTGCGCCTTCAGCCTCGGGATCCCAGATGCGTCGTTGGAGCCAGGGCCGCCCCCCTACCTGTTGGGTTTGCGTATTAACTCCAGCGCACACCTTGCCAGCAGCCTTCGGAGCTAGGGGAGGGGTCTCGTTTCCCCGCAGCCCGCCGGACAGACGACTGGGGCACGGGAGGGGCGGTGGCAGGGTGGTCTGTGTGTGGCTGAAACTAATTGATCTGGAGCGGAAACGCACGTCTGCGGTTGGGGCGATGGGGCGGGGATGCGGCTGTCCATGTGCCGAGCGTGTGGCTGTCTCGGGTGGGCACTGGGGCTGGAGCTCGCCCCGGCCCACCTCGCAGTTTTGGGGCGCCCGGGATCGGCGCTACGTAAGCGAAGCAGAGCTGCCATAGCACGTGGGCCGCCACGCGCACCCCAAAAGCAAGCAGTGTGGGGGGAAGGGGAGCTCGAGCGCCTTCGGAACCCAGGGGCCGGCTTTCGGAAGCGTTTTCCCGGGCGACTTAAGGGCTTAACAATGGAAAACTCGCGGAGCCTGAGCCAAGTCCTTTCAAGTCGCCGCCAGGTATGCGGCTGCAGGTGACCCCACCTGGGTGCGCCCGCCCGCCAGCCGCCCTGGTGGAAAAGCGGGTGCGGGAGGTCGCCGGCGAAAGGTCGGGACTGGTCCCTGCACCACCCGCCCCCAACCCAAGCCCCGAGCCCCGCGGCGCGCAGCCGCGCTGAGTCCCGGGGTCTGCGTCGCGGCGCGCCGGTTCCTGAATGAACGCGCTCCCTTCCCCCGCCTGAATGAAGGTTCCCACAGCCAGGGACGGTGGCGAACACGCGCCTGCAGCGGAATTCGCTTTCTCCTGACCGACCATCCGCCCAGGCCGCGGTCACCAGGGCGGGGGCCAGGGGGCGAGGAAAGCGTGAAGGTGATTTCAGTTAATTTTGGATTTTCTTTCAAACAACGTGGTTACCCTCCCGACTGGGCCACTTGCCCTTTGTCTCCAAGTGGTCACCAAGAAATAAGAACAGAGCACTTTAAATGAGCCCAGAATCCGCAGTTCCTGCTTCGTGGTGGGTTTTAAGAAGACAGTGTAAAGTAAAACTGCAACAGAAAAGTTTTTTAAAGTTGCTTTTCTCTTTGGAAAAAATAAAATCAAAATGCTTTCTCTGCGCTTCTTGAAGCAATGACCCTCAAAAGCCCAGAGGTATTGGCCCCCTCGGGGGACCCGGGGGCCGCCAAGCAGGGTTCCCCCAGGTGGGGGCTGGGCAGCTGGCGCTCCCCGCCGGGGCCCAAATTCCAGCGCCTCCCCCGCGGGTTCCTGGACGGCTCTTTACGCTCGCTAACCGGGCTTGCAATTTTGCGCTCGTCCCTGAGCCGGGAAATCAACGAAGTTCCTAGTCGAGATCTGCCGGGTCCGCCTAGTAACAGCGCCGCGCCCCCATTGGCTCATGCTAATTCCAGTTTCCTCGGTCTTGCGCCCGGGATGGGGGGGTGAAGCTCCCTCCTGGACCCAGAGCCGGTTTTGCCGGAGTGGGCGAGCCTCTTTATGCCCTGCTGCCCCTAGCCGACTTCGGCCCGCTTCGCGCCTCGGGCTGGGCCAGGGCGCACGCGGGGCTCGGGGCCCCTCGCCCCCCCGGATGGGAGAGGCCGGGTGATAGCTCCGGGCCCCATAAATCATCCAGGCGGCCGCCGGGTCGGGATTTTATGAATGAAAAAGCAGCTGGGCCGCCCTGGTGCGCGGGCTGATGCTCTGAGGCTTGGCTATGCGGGGGCCAACGCGATTGTGGGTGCTCGGGGAGTGGGGGGGGCACGACCGTAGGTGCTCCCTGCTGGGGCAACCCATCGCTCCCCATGCGGAATCCGGGGGTAATTACCCCCCAGGACCCGGAATATTAGTAATCCTAATTCCCGGCGGGGGAGGGGGCGCGGGAGGAATTCACCCTGAAAGGTGGTGGGGGGGGGGGGGGGGTTCGCATCTTGCTGTGAGCACCCTGGCGAAGGGGAGAGGGCTTTTTCTATCCGTTTTCTTTGAGCTTTTACTGTTAAGAGGGTACGGTGGTTTGATGACACTGAACTATATTCAAAAGGAAGTAAATGAACAGTTCTCTTAATTTGGGGCAGGTACTGTAAAAATAAAAACAAAAGTTAAGACAGTAAAATGTCCTTTTATTTTTTAACGCACCAAAGAGACAGAACCTGTAATTTTAAAAACTGTGTATTTTAATTTACATCTGCTTAAGTTTGCGATAATATTGGGGACCCTCTCATGTAACCACGAACACCTATCGATTTTGCTAAAAATCAGATCAGTACACTCGTTTAATTGATAATTGTTCTGAATTATGCCGGCTCCTGCCAGCCCCCTCACACTCACGAATTCAGTCCCAGGGCAAATTCTAAAGGTGAAGGGACGTCTACACCCCCAACAAAACCAATTAGGAACCTTCCGGTGGTCTTGTCCCAGGCAGAGGGGACTAATATTTCCAGCAATTTAATTTCTTTTTTAATTAAAAAAAAATGAGTCAGAATGGAGATCACTGTTTCTCAGCTTTCCATTCAGAGGTGTGTTTCTACCGGTTAAATTGCCGGCACGGGAAGGGAGGGGGTGCAGTTGGGGACCCCCGCAAGGACCGACTGGTCAAGGTAGGAAGGCAGCCCGAAGAGTCTCCAGGCTAGAAGGACAAGATGAAGGAAATGCTGGCCACCATCTTGGGCTGCTGCTGGAATTTTTGGGCATTTATTTTATTTTTTGAGCGAGCGCACGCTAAGCTGAAATCCCTTTAACTTTTAGGGTTACCCCCTTGGGCATTTGCAACGACGCCCCTGTGCGCCGGAATGAAACTTGCACAGGGGTTGTGTGCCCGGTCCTCCCCGTCCCTGCATGCTAAATTAGTTCTTGCAATTTACACGTGTTAATGAAAATGAAAGAAGATGCAGTCGCTGAGATTCTTTGGCCGTCTGTCCGCCCGTGGGTGCCCTCGTGGCGTTCTTGGAAATGCGCCCATTCTGCCGGCTTGGATATGGGGTGTCGCCGCGCCCCAGTCACCCCTTCTCGTGGTCTCCCCAGGCTGCGTGTGGCCTGCCGGCCTTCCTAGTTGTCCCCTACTGCAGAGCCACCTCCACCTCACCCCCTAAATCCCGGGGGACCCACTCGAGGCGGACGGGGCCCCCTGCACCCCTCTTCCCTGGCGGGGAGAAAGGCTGCAGCGGGGCGATTTGCATTTCTATGAAAACCGGACTACAGGGGCAACTCCGCCGCAGGGCAGGCGCGGCGCCTCAGGGATGGCTTTTGGGCTCTGCCCCTCGCTGCTCCCGGCGTTTGGCGCCCGCGCCCCCTCCCCCTGCGCCCGCCCCCGCCCCCCTCCCGCTCCCATTCTCTGCCCGGCTTTGATCTCTGCTTAACAACAGTAACGTCACACGGACTACAGGGGAGTTTTGTTGAAGTTGCAAAGTCCTGGAGCCTCCAGAGGGCTGTCGGCGCAGTAGCAGCGAGCAGCAGAGTCCGCACGCTCCGGCGAGGGGCAGAAGAGCGCAAGGGAGCGCGGGGCAGCAGAAGCGAGAGCCGAGCGCGGACCCAGCCAGGACCCACAGCCCTCCCCAGCTGCCCAGGAAGAGCCCCAGCCATGGAACACCAGCTCCTGTGCTGCGAAGTGGAAACCATCCGCCGCGCGTACCCCGATGCCAACCTCCTCAACGACCGGGTGCTGCGGGCCATGCTGAAGGCGGAGGAGACCTGCGCGCCCTCGGTGTCCTACTTCAAATGTGTGCAGAAGGAGGTCCTGCCGTCCATGCGGAAGATCGTCGCCACCTGGATGCTGGAGGTGCGGGGCTTCGGGCGGCTCTCTTAAGACTTCCCTGCAACTTGTTGCCCAGACCCACGTTTCTTTGCTACTCACCCCCCTCCCTTCTCTCCCGCTAGAACTTTGAAGTTTGCCGTGGTGTTGCTAGGGATCCGTATTTTCAAAATAAAAATTGTGGGTATTTTCTGAAGGAGGAAGGGGTGGGGGTGGGGGTGCTAGAAGTTGCGTTTCGTGGGAGGGGAGAAGGGGGTCGGGGAGGGGTGCCTTCGGGAGAAGCCAGTGCCAGGGGCACCCCAATGGGCCCGAGGGTGCGGGCTGGCAGGCTGGGTGCGCTTTGTGTCCCCCGCCTGCGCCCCAGCCCGGCTGCGCCTCAGCGGCCGGGAGCCGCCAACTCCGGGGGGAGGGGGCATAGATTTGATTTTTAAATTAATATCCATGGACACGTATGCAAAGGCCGCTCGTGCCAGTATTATGCGCCATCTTTGCTCTTTTATTGCAAAGCAAAAGTGTTTATTAATAATTGGGGGCAGGGTGGGGGCGGGGAGCGGCCGCCGGGCGCTGGGGCCGCAGCTAGGGGCCGCGCGGCTGCCGGGAGCCCGCGGGAGGGGCGCAGGGACGCGGCATGGGTAGTTTTGGGGGGACCCCGCTAGGGAAGGGGGGGCCTTTGTTCAAGCAGCGAGTCCCGGGGCGCCCCGAACGGGCAGCCTGGGCCGGAGAGCACGGCGAGCTGCAAGGTCGCGTGGCCCCCAAGACGCCAGGGCTTGATCCCCGTCTGCAGGGATATCGGCTTGGAGGACCTTCTCCGAGCGAGCCGGGGGCCTGGGAGCACATTTTCAGACCTTCGGTGGGCGCCTGAGGGGCCCGCAAGTATTTTTAAATAATTTTTGAAAGTGCGGCGTGGTGCCCTTGCGAGAGGGAAACGCCGCCCGCGCCCAGGGGGAAGGGGGGGCCCCGGAGTTTGAATTCCTGGGGCTCCCCCTGGAGCCTGTAACGAACTCCCAACCCCCGGCCTGGGTAAAGGGTCGCCCGAGGGTCATTTTCAGGGTTTTTTTATGCACTTAGTTATTTTTTTAATATTTTTAAATATTTTTTGAAAAGATGACGTCTGGGGAAATGCGGCGCGGCGGCCTGGGACGCCACCTTTGTGTCTCGCAGGCGCGGCGCCCAACCCCGCGGCCCGTTCCGCGGCCCCGCACCCCAGTGGGTGTCGACCCCCAGTCAGAGGGACCACGGAGCTCCAGGGCGGGCCAGGGTCCCGGGGGCCGGCAGCCCGCGCCGCCGCGCACGCCGCCCAGCTGTGCCCGCTCCCGCCCCCACCGTGCCAGCCTCGCGGGGACTTTCCCTTTCAGTTTCGGGGAGGGTGGGTACTGGGGACGCGCGGGGGAGGGGGCGCATCACGGGAAGCTCCTGCCGCCCCCAGCCCCGACCCCTCGGCGCCCTCCAGACCTGGCGGCCCTGCCAAGCGCGATGGGGGGTGCGGGGGCGTGCGGGGGGGGGCGCGACCTGGCGGCGGCGGTCACGGGCCCCGTGCCTCTGTAGGTCTGCGAGGAACAGAAGTGCGAGGAGGAGGTCTTCCCGCTGGCCATGAACTACCTGGACCGCTTCCTGTCGCTGGAGCCCGTGAAAAAGAGCCGCCTGCAGCTGCTGGGGGCCACTTGCATGTTCGTGGCCTCTAAGATGAAGGAGACCATCCCCCTGACGGCCGAAAAGCTGTGCATCTACACCGACAACTCCATCCGGCCCGAGGAGCTGCTGGTAACCACTGGACCCCGCCGCCCCCCGCCCCCCGCGAGCCGCACGCAGGGCCGGGGAAGGTGCAGGCGGTGGCGGCCGGCCCGCCTCTGACATATCTGCTCCTCCGAGGGAGGGCGGCCCCGCCGCCGGGCGTCCCTGTCCGGGGAGCGGGCGGGATCCTAGCCGCCCCCGTCCCGCCGCCCTGTGTGCGCTTGCCTGCGACTCCCACCGCGTTCGCGCCCCGCGGTGTGGCCGAAAAGTGGGCGGCGCGCGCCCTCCAGCGGCTGCACGAGGAGCGCCGCGCTCGGCGCTGAGCCTCCAGTTCCAGGTGGTGGGAGGTCTTTTTGTTTCCACTTGCAGAGTCTTTTCACGCGGCGGGCGCCTTTTCTGTTTTGATCTGGGATTGCGTGTTGCCCCAGCTCCCTTGACTCCCCAGCATTCGCCAGCCCTCCCCTCCAACGTCCAGGACCGCACGAGACGCAGGGGCCAGTGCTCTGAGCCGGAGGTGCGGCGTGGCCCGGCCCCCGTGCTGCCGGCTTCTCCGCGCCCCCGGGGCCGGCCCGCACCTCCCCTGATGGCCGCTCACCCTGTGTTCGCAGCAAATGGAGCTGCTCCTGGTGAACAAGCTCAAGTGGAACCTGGCCGCCATGACCCCGCACGATTTCATTGAACACTTCCTCTCCAAAATGCCAGAGGCGGAGGAGAACAAACAGATCATCCGCAAACACGCGCAGACCTTCGTTGCCCTCTGTGCCACAGGTAGGGCAGGCCCGGCAGCCCCCGGCCTCCCCTTGAGAGCCGGCTCCTTAGGTGACCCTGGCCGGCTTCTTGCTCTCCACCTGGGTGCTGTCTGGGAAGATGTCCCCAGACCCCCTCCTGCGCTGGAGAGCGCTCTTCCAGCTCTGGTGAGCAGAGGCCCTGGATTGTTTGTCACGCTGGATGGAGGGGGATTTGCTCCCTCACGGCCACCATGCAGTACCTTGGGCATTGGTGTGGACGGCTCAGCCTGCCTGTGTCCCGTTACTCTGGCCTCGTCCTTCAGGCCAGGCAGCCTGTGGCCACTCCATGCTGAAAGGGGTTTACCTTGGCCACAGGGCTGCCTCCTTTCTCCACCCACCTCCAGCCCTTCTTGTGTCCTTAAGGAGCCTGAGCTGCAGAGGCCCCCTCCTGGCCTCTCCCAGGCTGGGCTACCTGCCAGAGGCGCCTCCAGGGGCGGGGAGAGCTGTCGGCCTGCCTGCACCACGTGCTCTGGGCAGCCGAGTGCAGGGGTGTCCAGCAGAGGAGCTCGGCTGCCTGAGGCCCTGCCAGGGGTGCCGCCAGCCAGCCGGGCTCAGCTGAGCCCTGAGGGGGCGCTTCAGAGCACTCTCAGCTTGGGCCGCCACCGTGGGCAGCAGAAGCACCCAGTCCTCACTTCCCCTGGCATGGCCCCAGAGGCCCCTCCCTGACATGGCCTTGGCCCCAGAACCCAGTGGGGACAGACTCGCACATACACAGGGTGCCGCCTCCTGCTGTCCCCAGCCCTGCCTCTGACCCCCCTGTGACCGCCTCCTTCCCTGGCCCAGGAGGCCTGGTTACCTTCATGGGGGGGCATGGCCCCATCCCACCCAGCTCTGCTGTGGCCCACCTTTGGTCAAGCCTCAGTTGTCACATCTGTTTGGGGGCTCACTCTAGGTGACCTAGGCCACAAGGCCCACGGGGCATCAAAGAGGCAGTAGCATCTTCTCCCCTCCCCAGAGGGCAGAGGCCCCCAAGCCTACTTCAGAGCTCCCTTCTGACACTGGTAGCCCGCAGCCGGTATTCCAGAATGGTTTCTGGTTTAGGCATGAGGCCTCCCCCACCTCCTCCACCTGCTTGGGGCATGAACCCCTCCCCCACATGTTTCCAAGCGAGTCCCCAAGGTGGGCAGATGAAGATGCCAAGGATGTCGACCAGTCTGGATGGGTCTGGGGTGGGGGGGCATGCGGCAGACAGGGAGGCATTCTCTGGCTGGTGCTCCTCAGAGGAGAGAGGCCTCCGGAGACTCCAGACAGCCTTTTATGGAGCTGAAAGTGGCTTCAGAGAAATGCAAAGTTTCCTGGAGAGAACGTGGGGCGTGGTTCTTGCACAGCCTCCCTACAGGGTGGCTCCAGCGGCGGAGCTCCCCTCCCAGGACCCCTGGGTGCTAGTGGGAGGCAGTGGGCAGGTGCAGATTCTCGTCCTTCCCACTACTGCACACCCTTTGTCTGCAAAGGCGCCCCCAGCGGTGGGTGAAGGAGGAGGGACACTTGGGGACCCAGCTGTGCACGTGCTCTCAGTGACTGTGGAGTCCACTCCAGGGTGGGTCCCGAGGGAGGGGCAGGAGACCAGGGGACCCACCCCTGCAGAGTGCTCCAGGTCCTGACCCGTGGCCACCCCATGGAACGTAACTGAGCAGCCAGTGCCTTGGTCCTGCTGGACATCTGTGGAGACAAGAGTGACTTACGGCTGCTTAAAGTCAGAAACAGGTTGAAGGAGGTGGAGGCGTGGGCAAGAGTCTAAGAAGGTGTTTTTGCCCTCCACGTGGCAAGGGTTACATTTAAAGGTGATGCTGGGTGTTCTCCCTGCACTAGGCATCCCTGGCCCCAGGTCCCCAGCAGGTGTGCACATGCTGCATACACTCACGCATGGGGGTTTCAGGGCAGGTGCGCCCTTGGCTCCGCGGGAGGCCAGGTGAGGAACGTCCAGTGCCGAGGAGCTTCCGGGACAGCTGTCACTTCCCTTTACAACCAGGCAGCAGATAGGGTCAAATCCTGGAGCTTTGGTGTCTAATTCTGGGTGGCTCCTAATCTAAACACAGACAGCACCACACACTGGGGTGGGGGCACGAGCTTCTGAAACAACGTGGCCCCAGTGACTCCACGCTGTGTGTGCCCCTGGAGACGGGGGGGGGGGGGTGCACAAGGTGCGGGGCCAGCTAGAACCTGTCGCTCCCTGCAGAAGCGGTTTCTGTGTGCGGTTCTGATTTGCCTCAATGAGAAGGTTTTCATTCATGGCTCCCGGCTCTCAGACTGGGTGGAACTGCTCCTATTTAAAGGGGAAAAGAGGTGGCTCGGCTCGTTAAGGATTTCTTTTTCTAAGTTGTTACGGCGCCCAGCAGCCGGCTTTGTCTCCCCTTCAGGGTGGCTGCCTTTCTTCCCAGCCCCTCGCCGGCGGCCCTCTCTCTTTAACAAGGCCGAAGTTGTTTATTCTCTCGGGATGAAGTCTCGGATGGGCCGCCACACCCCTGGCGGCCCGTGGGGGCCCCTCTCCCTTTGTGCCTGGGTCGGCTCCCATTCAGCTCCCCCGACCCCCCTTGTTCCCGGGCGCTCAGTGGCGCGAGATGAGGCGATGGGGCCGACAAAGATGCCACACTCATCCCTGCCGACGTCCGGCTCCCAGCCCAGGGCCCCTGGTTCCTGTGCAGAATTCCTCATGGGTGTGACAAAAGGCTGCCCCCAGGCTCCGCTGGGGTGGGGGCCAGGCCAAGAGGCACATCCCACACTGGCCCACCTGTCCACGGTAGGTGCATGACTGCCCTGAGGAGGGGAGGCCGGCATTCCCCGCCACAAACCAGGACGTAATTGGTGGCAGGGCTCTCTGTGGAAAGAGCCAGTCTGCTGTTTGTCTAGGAGGTCAGTCACAGAGGCCCCGAGACGCCCACTACTGCAGCCTGGCAGGCGGATGAGCCCAGTATCTGGCAGTGACCAGAGGGAGTTTTGTGCAGACCACAAAGGCTGATGGGCCGCCCTAGATTGGTGTCCCTCTTGGAAGTGGGCCCAGATGTGCGGGACAGTCCCCAGGAAGCCCCAGGTGAGGGCACTGGTGCCTTCTTGGGAAAGCTGCTCCCTCCTGGGGCCCGGCTCCCGGCCCAGTCCTCCAGTCCCATGGTGACTGGTGCTAGGAACCCCACACCTCTTCCCTTACTTGGGAAGTCACTGGAATTGTTGGGCTACATCAGATGGCCCAGAAAAGTGTTTTTGTCATCGGCCAGAAATAGGAGAGTTGTGAGTAGAGGGCCCGGGTGGAGTTGGGGTGTACTTGGTCTGTGCTCTGAAGGTCACTGTGACAGTCATGGTCCCATGGTAAGGGGCATGGGTTGCTGGAAGAGCTCTTCCTTCCCGAGTGAGCCAAGCCGGGCTCTCCTGGCGCCAGGGCCTGAGCCGCAGCCACACCATCACAGCTGCCCTGAAGGCTGCCGGCCAGGGCTTGCCCCTCAAGGGACACAGGGAATGGCTTCATCAGTACCCTGCAGCCCCGTGGCCTGGCCCGGGTGGATGCCTAGGCTTCAGCCATGCGATGTCCCTTCAGAATATGACTTGTCTGCAATCCCTGCTGCTGGGGGGTGGCAGGTACTTGGGGTTAGGGTTAGGGTCATAGAAGCGACATCTCTACGTCCTCATATTTGCGTCATCTAATTTTGTTTTTGTGAATACGTCATAACATTCACAAGGCTCAAGATGCTAAAAGGATGAGAAGGCAGTGATGTCCCCGTCACCTGTCCTGTGTCTTCCCGTGGCTTTCTCTTTCCTTGGTTATGTTTGAGTCAACAGTGGGGCTGACGTTCCAGGAGGGTCCGTGGGCCAGGCTCTTGCTCTCCAAGTGCCCAGGGATGGCTGGAGGCTGGGGAGGGCCTGGATGTGGAGCCTCAGATACCGAGTGCTTCCCTTCAGGCCGGGCTGCTTGCTCAGAGCCAGCACACAGGGATGCCCGGATCACGGGGGCCCTGAGAGGGTCCCCTGCTCACAGCCTCCTTCCCTCTCTCCTTCTGCCTCAGATGTGAAGTTCATTTCCAATCCGCCCTCCATGGTGGCAGCGGGGAGCGTGGTGGCCGCAGTGCAAGGCCTGAACCTGAGGAGCCCCAACAACTTCCTGTCCTACTACCGCCTCACACGCTTCCTCTCCAGAGTGATCAAGTGTGACCCGGTAAGTGAGGGTGATGTCCCAGGAAGCCTTGCCGGGGCTTACAGGGGGAGACACCTAGTGCCACGGAAATGCCGAGGCTGGTGCCAAGGCCCCCAAGGGTGACAAGGTTGGGGCTGGGGCTGGGCCCCTCGGACCCCAGGCCATGGACTGACAGGGCACCGGCTTCTTCCACTGCTCCTAGAACTTACTGACCGGCTGGGAGATTCTCACAGGCTTCTCACGTCCCCTGGGGCTTCCAGGAGCCGTAGAGTTTCTGGGCGAAGCGTCTGGGACGGAGGCCCCAGGCGGCCCCAGCCAATGGTCCGTGTGGTGATGGTGTGTGGGGTTAGGCCCAGGCGAGCTTTGTTTGGGCCACAATGTGCGTGGCCAATAAATAGATGCTTGAAAAGGGCTCCTGTGAGGTCCGAGACACCGGACAACGGGCGGATACAGACAGCCTTGTTTACGGCCTCTTTGAGAGGCTGCTGCTGTTAAACCCTGGGATGACTGTGTCTTTCTTCTTAAAAATGCCATTGTTTTATTCCCGAGTCTTTTCTTAAAGAAAGAATTAAAATGACAATCAAAAGGGTTTGTGGCATTTACCAAATTAGACCAGAGAGGTGGCCGGGTCAGCCGCCGGCCCCGCGGTGTGTGAGGGAGTGACCGCCTGACCCCAGCTTGGGGCTGGGTGGGCCTGCGAGACCCGTTTTGGCTCTGGCCTGGGCCGCCTCTTGGTGGTCTGCCCTCGAGCCTCCCGGGGACTCCGCATGGGTCTCAGCAGATGCTATCTAGGGTCCACCTGCCTGTCCCCTGCCTAGTGGTGCCTCTGTCCCGGGGACACCGGGAGTAGCGGCTGCCCAGCCCATGTGTGTCTCGGAAGAGGAAGAAGCGTTTTTGCCGCGGGACACCGAAGTTGGCAGGGGCCTCCCTTCTGTGTTCTCGGCCATGGCCTCCCTTGCACCCTGCCCCGTGTTATCCTTTGGGGGTGGTGAGGTGTCCTCGCCTGCTGTAGGGTGGAGGCCAGCAGCCCGCAGCTCTCTCAGGAAAATGGCTCAGAAACACCATCGAGGCCTCCAGAAGCCCAGCAAAGAGAAAGCCCCTCCATCAAAATGAAACTCGCGTCTGCACTTTTCATTTCGAACTCCACGCCCTGAGTGAAAACCGCTTCCCCGCCAGGGGTGACTGCCCTGGGATGTAGCTGTCTTCGGGCAGTTGTGGGAAGTTGGGCGCTGGCCCTTATTTGAGTAGAGACCATCTTAACTAGATTGGAGGCACATGTCTCACAGCTGACACACGGGGTGAAGTTACCCGAGGCGGAGTCCACTCTGCCTGATCAGCTAGTGACCAACGTAGCTGAGCCCAGACTCAGAAAAACCATCCACAGCAGAGGCCCCTGCATTTTCTAGGGCGTGTTCTAGAATTTTCTTTGGTGGGTGGAATGTCCATCCGTGCAAATCGGGTGCGCAGTGCCACACACCAGTGACTTTTCGCGGAGGAGCGTGCTGCCTTTTTGGAGCTTCTGGCTGTGGGAGAACAGCTTTGTCCACCGGGGTAGCCTTGCAGGCAGCTGTGGGGCCAGAGGAATGAAGGAAGGTCCTGGAGTCTAGCTGCATGTGTGACCCTGGAGTGGGTCATGGGCGAGGGACGGGCTGCAGGTGAAGAATCCCTGGATGGAGCTGCCAGGCCCCTGGGGCTGAGAATTGAAGCTGGCTGGTGTTTTAGGTTGAACGTCAGGAATCTTGGATCTCACCCCAGGCCTCTGGCCTCAGTTTCCCCATCTGTACAGTGGGACTGTTTGTGCTGCCAGCCCGGCCAGCTTCATTTGCCATGATGAGAATTTATCTGAAGGGCGGGAGAGGAAAGCCCTCCCTATAAAGGTACAGGCGCTAAAATGTCATGACCTCAGGGGTCCACCTAAAAGTCCTTCTGGCCTGGGTCATCGCCTGTCGTGCTATGCCTTTGTCCAGCCCCTTCTGGTTGGGAGTTAAGTGGCACCTGTGCGGCACGTGGTGGGGCTGTGGCCCAGCCCTGCTCCTTGTGGAAGGTCTGTTTCCTGGGCTGCCTAGAGACTTGGCTTGAAGCCCTAGTGTGGCTTCCTGGCAGTTGGGACACACACAGCCCCAACACATGGAGCCGGTTCTCCATCCAGAAGCCCCCGGGCAGTAAGCAGCCACTTCAGGCTGCCTGGGACTTGCCCGTGGTGGAGCCTAGGAGAGGCCCCTGGCTGGGCGTGGCGTTCCAGATTTCACGGCTGCTCTTTCCCACTGACAGTGTGGCGTGGATGCTGCCAAGGGAGTCTGGGGCCCCAGAGGGTGGAGGTGCAGGACTTCCAGGAGCGTCCGTCGCACTCCACCCGAGGGCGAGCACCTCCGTGGCCGCAGTGGGTGGATGCATGCTGTGCCAGGCTGATGGCTGGCCCCAGGGCACAGGCCTGAGCAGGAGAGGATGGAGGGGAGGGATCAATGGTCCAGGTCCCCCTGGCCACCCAGCATTCATCCTCAGTCATGCACGGCCCAAGGCTTCGACAGCCATTGATCATGGAAGGCCAGGTTCACCTCAAGGCCTGCCACATGGAGAGGTTAAGTCTGAAAAGGCTGAAAAGGCAGGGTTCAAAGGGCCTCCTGTCCAGATCAGATGGCACTGAATTCCC
Organism: Pan troglodytes; assembly: GCF_028858775.2. Taxonomy (NCBI): domain Eukaryota; kingdom Metazoa; phylum Chordata; class Mammalia; order Primates; family Hominidae; genus Pan; species Pan troglodytes. The sequence goes on from NC_072407.2 coordinate 71,707,340, forward strand.
CAGGGAGCTGGCACGGCCAGTGGGAACAGGAGGTGAAGGCGCTGTTGGACATGGGGACGGGCAGGGGGTGTGCAGGGTGGGCGGGCGAGCATCTGGTGTCTTGTGGCTCCAGAGACCAGGTGGGAGGTGGAGGCGTTTGGTCCTGAGTGTCCTGACAGGTGATGGCAGCTCCCACATCTCGCTCAGGTTCAGAGGAGGCAGCATGGGCCGAGGAACAGTTTTTGGCTTAGTCTTGCTCTTATAAAGGCTTCCAGGTCATGGCACCTGGGAAGGGGCCCTCGCTGCAGGCCCCTTCTAAGGACCCCCTCTTCCCGCCTCTCCCCACCCTCTCTCTCTCAGGACTGCCTCCGGGCCTGCCAGGAGCAGATCGAAGCCCTGCTGGAGTCAAGCCTGCGCCAGGCCCAGCAGAACATGGACCCCAAGGCCGCCGAGGAGGAGGAAGAGGAGGAGGAGGAGGTGGACCTGGCTTGCACACCCACCGACGTGCGGGACGTGGACATCTGAGGGCTCCAGGCAGGCGGGCGCCACCGCCACCCGCAGCGAGGGCGGAGCCGGCCCCAGGTGCTCCCCTGACAGTCCCTCCTCTCCGGAGCATTTTGATACCAGAAGGGAAAGCTTCATTCTCCTTGTTGTTGGTTGTTTTTTCCTTTGCTCTTTCTCCCTTCCATCTCTGACTTAAGCAAAAGAAAAAGATTACCCAAAAACTGTCTTTAAAAGAGAGAGAGAGAAAAAAATAGTATTTGCATAACCCTGAGCGGTGGGGGAGGAGGGTTGTGCTACAGATGATAGAGGATTTTATACCCCAATAATCAACTCGTTTTTATATTAATGTACTTGTTTCTCTGTTGTAAGAATAGGCATTAACACAAAGGAGGCGTCTCGGGAGAGGATTAGGTTCCATCCTTTACGTGTTTAAAAAAAAGCATAAAAACATTTTAAAAACATAGAAAAATTCAGCAAACCATTTTTAAAGTAGAAGAGGGTTTTAGGTAGAAAAACGTATTCTTGTGCTTTTCCTGATAAAGCACAGCTGTAGTGGGGTTCTAGGCATCTCTGTACTTTGCTTGCTCATATGCATGTAGTCACTTTATAAGTCATTGTATGTTATTATATTCCGTAGGTAGATGTGTAACCTCTTCACCTTATTCATGGCTGAAGTCACCTCTTGGTTACAGTAGCGTAGCGTGCCCGTGTGCATGTCCTTTGCGCCTGTGACCACCACCCCAACAAACCATCCAGTGACAAACCATCCAGTGGAGGTTTGTCGGGCACCAGCCAGCGTAGCAGGGTCGGGAAAGGCCACCTGTCCCACTCCTACAATACGCTACTATAAAGAGAAGACGAAATAGTGACATAATATATTCTATTTTTATACTCTTCCTATTTTTGTAGTGACCTGTTTATGAGATGCTGGTTTTCTACCCAACGGCCCTGCAGCCAGCTCACGTCCAGGTTCAACCCACAGCTACTTGGTTTGTGTTCTTCTCCATATTCTAAAACCATTCCATTTCCAAGCACTTTCAGTCCAATAGGTGTAGGAAATAGCGCTGTTTTTGTTGTGTGTGCAGGGAGGGCAGTTTTCTAATGGAATGGTTTGGGAATATCCATGTACTTGTGTGCAAGCAGGACTTTGAGGCAAGTGTGGGCCACTGTGGTGGCAGTGGAGGTGGGGTGTTTGGGAGGCTGCGTGCCAGTCAAGAAGAAAAAGGTTTGCATTCTCACATTGCCAGGATGATAAGTTCCTTTCCTTTTCTTTAAAGAAGTTGAAGTTTAGGAATCCTTTGGTGCCAACTGGTGTTTGAAAGTAGGGACCTCAGAGGTTTACCTAGAGAACAGGTGGTTTTTAAGGGTTATCTTAGATGTTTCACACCGGAAGGTTTTTAAACACTAAAATATATAATTTATAGTTAAGGCTAAAAAGTATATTTATTGCAGAGGATGTTCATAAGGCCAGTATGATTTATAAATGCAATCTCCCCTTGATTTAAACACACAGATACACACACACACACACACACACACAAACCTTCTGCCCTTGATGTTGCAGATTTAATACAGTTTATTTTTAAAGATAGATCCTTTTATAGGTGAGAAAAAAACAATCTGGAAGAAAAAAACCACACAAAGACATTGATTCAGCCTGTTTGGCATTTCCCAAAGTCATCTGATTGGACAGGCATGGGTGTCACAAGGAAAATTAGGGTACTCGACGTAAGTTCGGTTCCGATGAATTCTTATCCCCTGCCCCTTCCTTTAAAAAACCTAGTGACAAAATAGACAATTTGCACATCTTGGCTATGTAATTCTTGTAATTTTTATTTAGGAAGTGTTGAAGGGAGGTGGCAAGAGTGTGGAGGCTGACGTGTGAGGGAGGACAGGCGGGAGGAGGTGTGAGGAGGAGGCTCCCGAGGGGAAGGGGCGGTGCCCACACCGGGGACAGGCCGCAGCTCCATTTTCTTATTGCGCTGCTACCGTTGACTTCCAGGCACGGTTTGGAAATATTCACATCGCTTCTGTGTATCTCTTTCACATTGTTTGCTGCTATTGGAGGATCAGTTTTTTGTTTTACAATGTCATATACTGCCATGTACTAGTTTTAGTTTTCTCTTAGAACATTGTATTACAGATGCCTTTTTTGTAGTTTTTTTTTTTATGTGATCAATTTTGACTTAATGTGATTACTGCTCTATTCCAAAAAGGTTGCTGTTTCACAATACCTCATGCTTCACTTAGCCATGGTGGACCCAGCGGGCAGGTTCTGCCTGCTTTGGCGGGCAGACACGCGGGCGCGATCCCACACAGGCTGGCGGGGGCCGGCCCCGAGGCCGCGTGCGTGAGAACCGCGCCGGTGTCCCCGGAGACCAGGCTGTGTCCCTCTTCTCTTCCCTGCGCCTGTGATGCTGGGCACTTCATCTGATCGGGGGCGTAGCATCATAGTAGTTTTTACAGCTGTGTTATTCTTTGCGTGTAGCTATGGAAGTTGCATAATTATTATTATTATTATTATAACAAGTGTGTCTTACGTGCCACCACGGCGTTGTACCTGTAGGACTCTCATTCGGGATGATTGGAATAGCTTCTGGAATTTGTTCAAGTTTTGGGTATGTTTAATCTGTTATGTACTAGTGTTCTGTTTGTTATTGTTTTGTTAATTACAGCATAATGCTAATTTAAAGAGACTCCAAATCTCAATGAAGCCAGCTCACAGTGCTGTGTGCCCGGGTCACCTAGCAAGCTGCCGAACCAAAAGAATTTGCACCCCGCTGCGGGCCCGCGTGGCTGGGGCCCTGCCCTGGCAGGGTCATCCTGTGCTCGGAGGCCATCTCGGGCACAGGCCCACCCTGCCCCACCCCTCCAGAACACGGCTCACGCTTACCTCAACCATCCTGGCTGCGGCGTCTGTCTGAACCACGCGGGGGCCTTGAGGGACGCTTTGTCTGTCGTGATGGGGCAAGGGCACAAGTCCTGGATGTTGTGTGTATCGAGAGGCCAAAGGCTGGTGGCAAGTGCACGGGGCACAGCAGAGTCTGTCCTGTGACGCGCAAGTCTGAGGGTCTGGGCGGCGGGCGGCTGGGTCTGTGCGTTTCTGGTTGCACCACGGCGCTTCCCAGCACCAACATGTAACCGGCATGTTTCCAGCAGAAGACAAAAAGACAAACATGAAAGTCTAGAAATAAAACTGGTAAAACCCCAGCGTGGTGCCTGCCTCTTTGCTTCCTGGGCTGGCCGTGAGCCAGGGACGCGTGTCCTGGTGCCCTAGAACCAGGGCAGGGTGGCAGGCTCGGTGGATGCGGGAGGCCGCAGCCTGTCCTGTGCGCTGTGGGAAGTTCAGCAGCATCCTGACCTCCATCCCCGGGATGACAGTCACGCCACCTGCCGTGACAACCAAGAATGTCTCCTGACACTGCCACATCCCCGGGGGTGGGGACAGAATCCAGCCAGGAGCAGGCACACCCCTCCCAACTGGGAGGAAGCCCTCAGCACAGGTGTGTGAGGTGGGAGGCGGTGTCCTGTCCCCGGGAGGCTCCAGAGAATAATTTGCAGGCTGCCTGGCTGGGTGAGCCCACCTCCAACCACGTGAGACAACAGCTCCGGCCTGGGTGACGTGAGCGGTGCCCATTGATGGGGAACATCTTCCCCCCCTTCCTTGCCCCACCAGTTTGTCTTCCCGGGTTATTTGCAGATAGGAAAATAAATAAAGCCGGCATTCGTTAACCCTCTTCTGGCGCAAACTGCTGTTTGCTCTGGATGAATCATGGTCCTTTGGCGACGCCAGGCTCCGGGAGAGCAAAGCACTGTGTCAGGGCCATGATCCAGGGTGGCCTTTCACTGGGATCGTGGGGACCTGGAGGCCGCCTTATAGGACACCCATGACGCCCACCTCTGGATTTCAGGTGCACGTGACTGAACTTAACTTCAAACCCCGGGGTGGAGGCGGGTAGCGGGAGTGCCCTGGGAAGGTGTCCGCGGACCTTGGTCACTACTCCTGAACCCATCTGTGAGGCTGGTTTGTCCTCATCCCAAGCTAAGTGGAAGCTCAGGTCCCACACCACCGGTGGGTGCTACTTGTCAGCTGCAGGTTGAATCTCCATGGCCTTTATGAAGCACCTGCTGTCTACCCTTCCTGCCTTGTAGAGCACTCCTCCCAGGGCTCACAGTGGGGCCGGGGTGGTCGGTGTGTTGGCTGCACAGGCGCCTGCCCTGGGAGGAAGGTGGGGTGTGGAGGGAAACGCTTGGCCCCTATAGGTCTCCACCAGCCTCTCCCCTGAGGGTGGGGACTCTGGGAGCCTTCCTCGAGGGAGTCCTATATTGAGTGGGTGGGGGAGCCTGCAGGGTGCCCCTGACAGGTCACATCAGAAAGAGCTCAAGGGACAGTCGGAGCCAGAGGTGACACTGGTGGCCACTCGGGTGGCTCACAAGGCCCAGCTCCTCCTTTCTCCTGGGCAAATTACTCTGAAGGCAGGGACCAGGTCTGCACCATTGCGGCTGTCCAGTTCCAGGCAATGGCCAGGTCCTGTGTCAGGGCTGGGGTCCTAGGGAAGCCATGTCCCCACCCCCGGCCTGCAGCTGGGTTTACATTCATCCCCCGAGAGCACATGGGTGTAGCAGGAGGCCTGTGCAGAGAGCTCCGACCATCGCACAGGGCACCTTTGGTTGTTTCACGGAGCAGGCAAGGGAGCCATCGGATCCTGTTAGGTTTGAGCAAGGATGTGGGGAAGAAGCTGGAGAGCCACTTTGCTGTGCAGGGAGAGGAGCACATGGGTCTAGGGATCTACTTTAGTGTTTGGAAGGTTTTTTAAGATGAAAGAGGGATGTGTAGGCTGATAGGTCTGGCAGAGCCAAAAGGCAGCGACATGTCTACTGGGAGAGATGGAGCCGAGCACGGGGCTCAGGCAGGGTGGCAGGGCAGGGCAGGGGCCCTGAGTGGGTCAGGTGGGTTCACAGCCAAGTGTGTAGAGAGGGCTTGGGCCCAGAGTGAAGCAGTTGCAAGCTCTCCCACAACCCATTCTCTCTGTCTCGGCATCTGTGGCATCCCGTGATGGGTGGGTCTGTACACACCCCACCCCTGGCTGTGCCACAATGGGGGTGTCTGTACACCCCTCACCCCTGGCTGTGTCACGATGGGGGGGTCTGTACACCCCCCACCCCTGGCTGTGCCACGATGGGGGGTTCTGTACATCCCCCAGTGATGGGTGGGTCTATACATCGTGGTTATGCCACGAGCTCCAAGGCTGTATTAGTCCGTTTTCACACTGCTAACAAAGAAATACCCGAGACTGGGTAATTTATAAAGAAAAAGAGGTTTAATACACTCACAGTTCTACGTAGCTGGGAGGCCTCACAATCACGGCGGAAGGCGAAAGGCCCGTCTTCCATGGCGGCAGGCAAGAGAGAATGAGACTCAAGTGAAAGGGGAAACCCCTATAAAACCATCAGATCTGCTGAGACTTGTTCACCACCATGGGAACAGTATGGGGGAAACCGCCCCATGATTCAATCACCTCCCACCGGGTCCCTCCCACAACACGTGGGAATTATGGGAGCTACAATTCAAGATGAGATTTGGGTGGGGACACAGCCAAACCATATCAAAGGCATCGTCTGGCCACTCTAGGCCCTTGTTCCCAACTCTCAAACTCCACTGACATCACCTCTGTGCCTGCAACCCCTCCTGGGATTCAGTGGAGACCTTGTCCCTTGTTGGAGTATCTGCGCTACCCAGAGGGTGATGGTAAAAACTGACCTTTGAGGAACTTCAGAGACAAAGCCTTCCGCAGTCAGCTCTCCCTGCAGCCCCTTCACAGAAGCCTGTTCTCACACGCCCGCCACCCCTACCTGCTCACGAGGGGCCCTGCCCTGCCTCCTGGTCCATCTCCCTGCAGCCAGACAGTCCTCATCCATTCTTCATCCACTGCCCCCAACCCCAAGCCTTCCTATCTCCCTTCAGCTCTGTCCAAGGTCCCTGGGACTCAGCCCCATCTCTCCCCAGCCTTGACCCCAGTAAGCTCGATGTCTTTGCCCAGGAGCTCCTGACACACCAGACTGCATCGAGCTTCCTGTTCTGCGCTTGGCCCACCGCCTCGGTCCACAGGAACCTTCATCTCTGCTCTGACTGTGAGGACGGGCTCTCTGAGGGTTTCCCCACCCCACAGCAGGCAGGTGGTTCTGGGAGTCCGGGATTGTCATGCCTGGGCACCTTCCTGCTCTGGCCGAGCCCCTCCAGGACGGAAATCTCCCAGATTTCTCTCTGCCTCCGTCTCCCCACCCTGGCACACAGTGGGTCCTAGGAAGGGGGCCGAATGGAAGGGAGGTCGTGTCGGCTCCTATAGGGCAGCCCCAAGCTTCTGGGCTGAGTTGCAGAGCCATGGGTCCAGCCTGACCCGCATGCTGGGAGCTGATTCCATGGCTGGAAGGGTCGGGGGTTCCCCAGGAGCCCAGAAAGCACCTAGAGTTGTCACAAGGAGTGAAAGGCCCTGAGGGGACAGAGGAAGGAGGCTGGGCAGAGTGGGCACGTGGACTTTGGACCGCGCTTGTGGGATAACAGTGGCTAGGGCTGTGCAGAGGGTGGGGCAGTGCCCATGGGAGTCCAGAGAAGCCAGGCCCAGCAGCAGTGGCATGCATCCAGCAATCCCTCCGGCTACCCTGCATGCAGCGTGACCCTCCTTGAAGCACCCCAGGAAGCAGTCACAGCCTCGCTCTGCCCAGCATTGGGGGCCTGGCCTCTGAATCTGGTGGGGAAGGCTGTGTTGCCTCCTGGCACCCGCTCCATCACCAGTCCCATCATAAGGCTAGTCCCCAAAGTCAGCACTGCAGCCAGGGCCAGCGAGGGCCAGCAAGGGCAGGCCTGTGCAGGGGCTGCAGCGTGGGGTGTGCGTCCTGCACGCTGGGCCAGCCTCGCAGCTCACAGGGCTCTGTCATCCCAGGAATGTCTTTGATCAAGAGTTTATGCAAGACGAGGAAAGCAAGCCCAGGACCTCTAATCCGTTCCCACAGTCCCCTGCCCGCCAGGGCCCCACAAGCCCAGCGCCACACCGCCAGGCCTGAGCAGACAATAGCAGGCGGACGGGTGGGCGGGCAGCTCTGGGGCTGCTGGCCTTGGGGCCCACATCCGGGAGCATTGTCACCGCCACTCACGAGGGCACACAAGGAGGGCTGGGGAAGAGAGAATGCAGAGCCCTCTGCTGAAGGGGCTTCGGTGGGCCTTGAGCCTTTCAAAGACGGCGGTGTCCATTAATCCTTTTAATTTGCACCTAGCGGCAGCTGAGATAAGCCTCTCAACCGGCAGCCACTTTAAGAGCTGAGTGGTCTAACCCGAGGATCAGCTCCTATTCCAGACCCCGGGCCCTCTGAGCCTGTCGGGGCAGTCCTCCTTGCCTTTGTTTAATCACGGGAGGAATCGCAGCTGGAGGTTACTGAGCACGCACTGCGTGCCTTGTGCTCAACACTGAACACAGTTTCTCTCTGAGTCTTGCAACGACCCCATGGGTTGGTGACAGGGAGGGGACACTCTGGTGGCAGCCACAGACACAGCCCTGCCCTCCCAGAGCCTACACTCTCCCGCACACAATCATCCCATCTGCTAGGTCAGGGATTGGCAGGTTTTCCGGAAAGGGCCACAGAGAGAGGCTTCAGGCTTTGCGGGCCACAGGTTCTCTTGCCCTGTGCAAAAGCAGCTGCAGCCGCTCTGTGAATGAGTGAGCATGGCTGTGTGCCAATAAAGTTTTATTTACAAAAATAGGCAGCAGACTGGATTCGGGCTGAGGGTGGTAGTTTGCCGACCCCTGTTGTAGATGAGTAAACCGAGGCCCAGAGAGGTAAAGTAACTGAGCCAGGACCGCACAGCTAGTGTGTGACCAAGCCAGCCTGGTGGGTCAGCCTCATGGAGAAGAAAAGGCTCAAGCTTCAAAAAGGGAAATGCACGGAGCCTTCATTGGGCCATTTGCAGCCAGGCCCCACGCACACAGCTCAGGGCCCTGCTTCGCCAGCTCCACCTGTTTTGGGGCTCCCAGTAGGTCGCCCCTGCGGGCAGCACTGTGTCTTGGCTGCTGGCCTAGAGAAGGGCAGCCAAACAGGCCGGCAGTGGACATCTGAGGGTGACCAGCTGTTTAAAAAGAAAACTCACCGGCATGTATAGGCACACATTAAGCACACACGTTTTGGAGTAAAAGGCCCTGGGGTTGGATCTCGGATCTGCAGCTTTCCAGCTGTGCGCCTCATTTCTCTGGGCCTCAATGTTCACACCTATAACATGGGGAAATCCTGCAAGAACACAGCCCATGATGGGGAGTCGTCTCCATCTCCTACTCACGACAACGACCAGCACAGAACGGGGGCTCCATAAATCTCTGTCCAATAACTGAATTCTTTCTGGGGTGCTGAGGATTCTATGGCTCAATGTGTGTGAAGCACTGCTGAGCACTGAGCTTGGGGTGCAGTGATCACTCAGGGAACGCCATCATCCCCTCGGCGCATCCGCATAATCACCATCAGCATTCCACGCACTGCCCAGGTCTGGAAGCACAGGCCCCCATGCCACAGCGGCCGCCTGGGTGGTGGCACCAAAGCCGATCTTACTTCCCTCCTTTGGCCCATTAAGTAGACAGTTCTGGGTCTTCTTGACACCACGGATGCCCCCTCCTGGTGTTGACAGCACCCAGATTTTGCTCCAGGGAACCACCATTCCCAGATCTGTGGTTTGCGTGGGACCGACCCTATCCCCAGCTCCAGGCCAGGTCTTCATAGGCTGAAACCCAACTGCACATCCACACCCACCAGAAGAGCAGCAAGTTAATGGATGGGTGAGAAATCAAATAGAGCCATTGAGTCTTGAGGAGACATTTTCTGGAGCTTCTGAAAAAGATAATGCTTCCCCCTTCCTTAGGATTCCCAGCAGGGAAACACGAGCCTAGGGGTGGTACTGCCCCCCTGCAGCCCTAAGGGAAGACTGAGCTGCTCCCAGGACCTCACAGGGGAGGCTGAGCATAAGGCCAGCCCTGAGGGAAAGCAGGGAATGGGTCTCCAGATTAAACTGCTGGATCAAGCCTCTCCTGAAGTCATCCCCCTTTTGTTCCAGAAGCCAATCATTGTCCTTCATTAAGTCAGTTTGATATGGGCACTGTGTCATTTGGTTTTCAAAGACCCTTAACTATTACAGCTTGTGTGTGTTTTCTTTTTTTTTTTTTGAGACGGAGTCTCACTCTCGCCCAGGCTGGAGTGCAGTGGCCTGCTCTCGGCTCACTGCAAGCTCTGCCTCCCAGGTTCACGCCATTCTCCTGCCTCAACCTCTCGAGTAGCTGGGACTACAGGCGCCCGCTACCACACCCAGCTAATTATTTGTATTTTAGTAGAGACCGGGTTTCACTGTGTTAGCCAGGATGGTCTCGATCTCCTGACCTCGTGATCCACCCGCCTCGGCATCCCAAAGTGCTGGGATTACAGGCGTGAGCCACCGCACCCGGCCGCTTGTGTGTGTTTTCTACCTCTTCTAGATCTAACGTGTTATGACTGATATAAACAACAGGAGCGACTGACAAAGTTACCATGTGATCTTGGAATTTCAACATGCCTGTCTTGCTTAGCTGGGAGTTCCACAGGGTCAGGGAATGACTCCTCTTGGGGCCACCAGTGCCCAGAAGTATGCCTAGAACTGCTCTGTCTGAAGGGACAGGTCCCTCTTCCATGGCACACACTCTGTGTGTAACAGAGCACGCGTATGACCAAACTGACCTGGAGAAAGGGCCTGACCACATCCATCTCCCAAGTTCTGAGGCCGGATAGTGCCTGCAGGGGCTGAGACCAGGGGAGAGGCTCAAGCCAGCCTTCTCTGGTGGACCCTGACTCAGTCCTCTGTGCAGGGCAGCTGCGCCTCCCAGAAGGCAGAGGCCTCTTGGAGAGTGAGCCTTGCGGTCACAGCGCCTTTCGGGGGCTCCCGCCACTTGCCCTCAGTGGCGGCTGAGACCTGGGGGAGTCCAGGCAAATCCCTGAGGAGGCCCCACATGCAAGGCCGGAAGTGTCTGGATGGTGTGGCCGGCACCCTTACCCTCCAGACCAGCAAACGAAGCCCAGGCAGGGAGAGGGGCCTTTTAGTTTTCTGTGGCTGCTGTAATGAATTTTCACAAACTCAGTAGCTTAAAACAACCAACATTTCTCTCATAGTTCCAGAGGCCAGCAGTGTCTGCAGTGCCCGCTGTCTCCCAGCTTCTGGTGGTTTCGGGCGACCTTTGGCTCTTCTCAGCTGGTCCATGCGCAGCTCCAAACTCAGCCTCTGTCCTCACAGGGCCATCGGCCCCATGTCTTCACGTGGCAGTCTCTCCTCTGTGCCACTGGCTCCCGTCCCACTAAAAGAACACCAGTCATATTGGACGAAGGGGCCACCCTACTCTAGTATGACCTCACCTTAACTTACATCTTTTTTTTTTTTTTTTTTTTTTTTGGGGGGGGGACAAAGTCTTGCTCTGTTGCCCGAGCTGGAGTGCAGTGACGTGATGTTGGCTCACTGCAACCTCCGTCTCCCGGGTTTAAGTGATTCTCCTGCCTCACTCAGCCTCCCGAGTAGCTGGGAAATACAGGCACCACCATCATGCCTGGCTAATTTTTTAATTATTATTCTTTTTAGTAGAGAGAGGGTTTCACTGTGTTGGCCAGGCTGGTCTCCAACTCCTGACTTCGTGATCCACCTACCTTAGCCTCCCAAAGTGCTGGGATTACAGGCGTGAGCCACTGCGCCTGGCCCAATTTACATCTTAAAAAAATCTACAAAGACCCTATTTCCTATTTCCAAGTAAAGTCACAGAAGCTAAAGTACCAGAAGCTAGGACTTCAACGTTTCCTTTTGCGGATACAATTCAATTTGCAACAGACTTGGGCTCTCAAAGCCTGGAAGCAGCCTCCACAGTCCCCTCGAATTTCAGGGGCACATACTCACTGGAACCAGCAGAGGGACATCAATCCATGAGCCTCTAGCTCAGCAAGCATCACATACTCTACATGTTCAGGTATCGCCTGAGATAAAGGCTTCCATCCCTGCAACCCAAGCCCAGCTGCTCTGGTAAAGGGTGCCAGGGAGACACAGCCAAGGCATTATCCTGATGGGGGTGTCACCAAGGGGTAGACACCAAGGCCTCAATGCCACCTGAGTTTACCAGCCGGGAAGAGTTAAGAAAAAGTGTATGCGCAAGGAGCGGCTTTCCTTCTTGGAAGTTAATCTGAGAGGTCCCAGCGGAACCCTTAGTCACGCTGGCTTGGACAACTCACTGAACCCTTGAGGCCTGGCTCCTCGCCTGCAGGCCCCACGTCCTGTGAAGCACCAAACACAGTGACCCATTTTTCTCAGATCTCAAGAACTCTGTGACTTCAGTTTCCTGAGTCACAAACCAGTTCCTCATTTGATTCATTAAGGACCAGAATAACGGTGGGAATTAGGATAAGCTTGCGTGTTCATGACACTTTTTGGTATCTCCAGATTACATTGGCGTTTTCAGGTAGAGTGGGAGAGACTTCTCTGCAGTGTTGTGAGGCCAGATGAACGCTCGCAAAGCTCAGTACGAAGGTCATCTCCTCCTCTGCCCACCTTCTCATTCCCTCCCCTCCCCTGGGCTCCCAAAGTGCCAGAGGCGTCGCTAGGAGAGACCTGCTCACGGGGTCTGGGGCAGCTAAAGACCCATCCAGGCACTGCCTCTCCTACAGGCTGCCAGCATGGATCCTTTTCCATAAATTCATCTGCTTTTACCTCAATCTGGCCTCAGTCTGCTAGATCAGGGGGTCCCCCATCCCCAGGCTGTGGACCGGCACCAGTCCATGACCAGTTAGGAACCGGGCCCCACAGCAGGAGGTAAGCAGCAGACAAGAGAAGATTACCGCCCAAGCTCCGCCTCCTGTTAGATCAGCAGTGGCATTTGATTCTCATAGGAGCGGGAACCCTATTGTGAATTGCACACGTGAGGGATGTAAGGTGCGTGCTCCTTACAAGAATATAATGCCTGATGATCTGAGGTGGAACAGTTTCATCCCCAAACCATCCCCCACCACCAAGCCCTGTCCATGGAAAAACTGTCTTTCACAAAACCAGTCCCTGGTGTCAAAAAGGCTGGGGACTGCTGTGCCAGATGCAAGACTGGTCCTGAAGACAGGCTGCAAATTCCCAGAAAAACAAGCCTCTGCATTGACGAAGAAGACATGTCTAAAATAACGGCCTCAGGAAGCGAATCGTTCATGCAACCTGCTCAAGCCCTGCTGCGCCCCATCAAGCCTGAAGTTGGCCACTTACTGTGACCACTAGACTTGTTCTCAGCCGGGCCTCATATCTCTGCAAAGTGAGGGTGGTAGCCCTGCCTCCAGCACTGGTGGATAATCCTGGTAAAGGGCAGGCCACCAGCAGCCACTCAGCAAATAGGCCTCTTGTCCCTTCTTCCATATCTCCTCATTCTTTTCTTGCCACTGGTTAGAGAAAAAAATGTCAAGGGGTGAATGTAAAATAAAGTGAAATGTGGTCGTGTTTTAGGACAGCAGTGTGGCCCTTGGGCAGTTCCCTTTGGCCATCCAGTGACTCTGAGAGGTGACTCCAAAGTGGAGAGTTCAGTGGAGGACTGACTACTCTTACTTGTGCCTAGATGTTAACATTCTAGAAAAAACTAATTGAAATAACTTCAACTTTTACATGAAATGGCTTTCTCTTCTCCCAAGTCCCAATTCAGCAGTCTATCCAGCAGCCACAGCCAGAGTCCTGTGAGGGGCTGAACCGTGTCCCCACAAAACTCATGTGGAAGCCTTAGCCCCCAGTGCCTCAGAATGTGACTGGAGAGTGAGGTCTTTAACAGGTAACTAAGTTCAGATGAGGCTGTAAGGGTGGGCCCGAATGCAATCTGACTGGGGTCCTTATAAGAGATGAGGACACACACAGTGGAAAGACGTGAGGACACGGGGGGAAGGTAGCTGTCTGCAAGGCAAGGAGAGAGGCCTCAGGAGGGAGCAGCCCTGTGACGCCTTGATCTCGGACTCCAGCCTCCAGAACCGAGAGAAGATGGACCGCTGTTGAAGCCACCCATCAGTGGTGCTGTGGTGGCAGCCTGAGCTGAGACAGTGGCAGATGACACACTGGGAGCTTCTGACAGGAAGGAAGGAGCAGGCCAGAGCCTTGGGAAACCAACCGCAAGGGATGCAATCCAACCCCAGGAGCTCCCAAACTCAAAGCCACTCTGGACAAAGGCTGATGTCCGGAACTAGCGGGACGGGATGGGCCTGGCAGGGATGGGGAAGACAGCAAGCAGACTTTGTCCGCAAACAGCGGACACCCAGGGCCACAGCCTTGCAGGACTGGGACAGGTAGCGCTCACAGGTGCGAGCAAGGTGGCTCAGGGCTGGTGGGAACAGCAAGCAGTGGCACCGAGGACGCAGGTTCTTCCTAGCTCTTCGCTCTGCCAGGCTCAGGGGTGGCTTCAGCTGTAGCCAGCCTGCAAGATGCCTGGAGCAGTTCTAGCTGCCGCATCCCAACAGGATGATGTCCAAAATAGCACCAGCACCTTTTCTTTGGAATGACGTAACCTCTCCCAGAAGCCCCCGCAGGACTTTCTGCCAACTCATCTCCTTAACCCAGCAGACACAGCCATTCTAAGAGTGGGCCACTGTGCTGGGGACTGGTCGGACCCTCTACTAACACCTCATTAGCAGAAGAGGAGACACAGACATGCTCATTCCCTGTGTAAAGGCTGAGGATGGCGTTGCCTGGATACGATGGAAGCACCTGTTACAGTGGGCTCTGTCCATACTGCAATGTCGGCGGTGACCAAGGGCTCCTGGAAACTGGGTCTCGTCCTCTAGAAAGGGGCCAGGCAGGCGCAGGTCAGCAGAGTGTGTGAGAATCCTGAAGATGAGGAGGCAGCCCTGGCTCCCATGTGAGGCAAACCAGAGGAGGAAGTGGCAGTCTGCTGCTCAGCCAGCTGTGCCAAAGAGGCAGAGAGGGAGTAGGGAGAGAGAACAGGAGACAGAGACGGGAGAAGAAAAAAGAGAAGAGGGGAGAGAAGGTGGGGGACAGTGGGGATAGAGATGTCTCGGGGAGGGTGGATTAGTAATAGCTGCTGACAGGTGGCTGGGCCAGGTGAGCAGGAGCTGACCAGTCCTCAACACAATGGGCGCACTCTCGCAGTGGCTGTGTCTACGCTGGGTTAAGGAGACGAGCTGGCGGAAATCTAAGGCCCATGTCTTCCTTCATATCCAGATCCTAAATGCCCTGGAGGAAGAAAAAAACTGGCTGGATGTTGTGTTATAAATGATGCCGTGTTATAAATGACGTTGTGTTATAAATGGTCCCAGACAAACTTTCACTTTAAAATATGCTATTTACTTTTTCTCCAGTTATAAAAATAATACATTATCAAAATAGACAACTTACAAACACAAAAATCCACCAAGGGAAACACAGCAAAGGCCCCTGATCCCACCATCTAGAAAGAATGAGAGTCTTTCTGGCCCGAAGGCACCAGCTCTGATGAAGGCACAATGAGGAGATGCCAGCGCAGACTTCCCCAGACCTGAGGTGAGGCTACAAACGAGCGGTGCACAGCCACACACGCAGGTTTAGAGTTCGGGAGGAGGAGACCTAAGTCCTGTCTTCAAAAACAAAAAGCAGGCCGGGAGTGGTGGCTCATGCCTGCAATTGCAGCACTTTGGTAGATGGAGGCAGGTGGATCATTTCAGGCTGGGAGTTCAAGACCGGCCTGGCCAACAAGGCAAAACCCCATCTCTACTAAAAATACAAAAGTTACTTGGGCATGGTGGGGGGCGCCTGTAATCCCAGCTACTAGGGAGGCTGAGGCAGGAGAATCACTTGAATTCAGGAGGCGGAGGTTACAGTGAGCCGAGATCGCGCCAATACACTCCAGCCTCAGCGACAGAGTGAGACTCCGTCTTAAAAGAAAAAACAAAACAAAAACAAAGCGAGCTACCGTGGAGGTCCACCTGCCGCTGCTCCCGCGGGGGTCACTTCTCTGGCTCCTGCAGCCAGCAGCTTAGGCAGCACAGCACAATCCACTAGGATGTTCGGGAATGGTTTTAAAACCGAAGTGGATTCATGGCGACCCCTTAATAATCTCCTGGACTGCTTTCCGACATGCTTTCTGGAACAGGAGGGGTGTGGAGAGCCAGCGTGTGGGGACTTCGGTGACCCTGGGGTGTACACAGGAGGGTGTGTGAACATGTGCCATCACATATGACCACCACTCGCCTCGTGGGGACCCACTGAACCATCCACTCCGCTCATCTGTGCCCACCCCACTGCCTCTGTATGATGCCTCGTAAGGACAGAGACAAAAGAGCTCCTAGGAGAGGGGAGAATGCAGGAGGCTGTACGCATGGTTCTCAAAGCTTCTGCAAATGTAACGGCGGCCTAACATTTGGTCTTTGGTTCAAAATATTTCCCCCCTTCACCATTTTTTAATGCTGCAAAGCTCATCGCCCCTCTAGGGACAGTGCAAAGGATATGTCTGGGTCCCCTCAGGATCAGGCTGGCCTTTCTTCCTCTCAGCCAGATGCCCAGGCAAACTGGCCACTACGGACTCCCCTGTGCTCCGTGAGGCTCAGCAGGACCCATGTGGCCTGGGAGGGAGGATAGGGACTCGCCTGTGCATTCCGGAGGCGGCTGTGCCTGGTGGCAGTGAGGCACAGCCTTAGGGCGGAAGTCCTAGCTCTGCTGCTGGGTGCCCTTAGACCAGGCAATCCCTTCGCGTCTCCCCTTCCTCCTCTGTAAAATGAGAATAACACCCATCTTGTGGGCTCCTGAAGGGATTAAATAACACACGGGAGGCACGTCCCGCAGCGCCTGGCACACAATCGGCCTCGACATGCGGCACAGCACCCGTCCAAACCTCCCATGAGCCTCATTCAGGGCCAACCATCTCTCTCATTGCAAAAAAAAATAATAATAATAATAAAAACAACTGCCTTCAGTCCAGGCCTGGTGACTGACCCTATCCAGAGCCAACCCCAACCCAGAACCAGCTAGGCCTGTGCTGCCGGAGAGGCCGTCAAGTCAATGCACGAGGGCTCTGCCAGGGATGGCTTCAGCCCAACAAAGGGCGTGTGTGGAGAGGCCCCAAGGCGGGCACCAAGGTGACACGGGCAGAAAACCCCAGGGAAGGAAGCCCTCCCACGGCCGAACCGGAACCCTCACCCTCCCACTGAACAACTGCCTTCCCAGCACCGTCTGGCCCTTCACCGCATTTCTAAACACGTCACACACACATCTGTTTCTCGACGTTCGGTCTCTGTTCATCCATCCTCCTCAAAATGAAAGTCCGGAACCTTCTGCACTAATTTTAAAGTCTGGCTGAACGTTGAGTAACGAACAAAACTGAAAACACAAAAGAGATGGAATTTTTAATCTTGTGCATTTTTACTGAAAAATGAGAAGATAACTCTATCTCTAGCTATAGCTTTTCCTGTCTACGTGGCCAGCCCATAAATGAGTTCTAACTCCTATTCTCTGGACTGTCTTCAGTTTTCCTGCACTGCGACTCAAGGATGAGGCGCCTCTACGGACAGTTCCGTGGTGCACGCAGCCCCAGGCCATTGCCGCAGCGGCCCCGGGAGTGCGCTGCCCCACCTGGGAAAGGCACAATCAGGTGCTCCCAGCAGGAGGAAACACACAGTGCACGCACCTGTTTAAATTTTCCTCTGATCTTGTCTAAGTCTTCATGGAGTTTATCATAAGTAGGGTCATCATAAGGGAATTTCTGGATCATTCCAATCAATGATTCTAAGACCTTCATCTTTCTGCTGTAAAGCACAGAAATACAGACTCTCAGTCATGTGCACACCACAGGCTCAACTTACGCAACAGCTATGCTGCTGGCTTACTGAAACCCAGCAGGTGCGCTAAGAATGCCTTCGTTCAAAAGCTGGATGATTATTTTCTCATTACACGAAATCATATTTATTTACCTAGCAACGTGCTTAGGCCCATACCCAGTACCTCGACAGCAAGTGTATGCCTAGCTTACAGACACGCCTCCATTCCGACCACGGGGCCGAGGGGCTGAGGCAGCCAGAAGCCCTGCTGACTCTCGAGGTCACACATGCAGAAACAGACAGAACTGGGCAAGAGGGACTGGGGCTGGGCACGAGCAGGCCTGCTCTGGGTCTGGGGATTTTCCAGGATCTGGAATCTTTGTGCTCAAAGCCTTCCAGAGTTCAGCTGCAGGTAAACCACCAAACCCCTCCCTCCAAAGGCGGAAATCAGTACTGTCCCCTCCCCAGGGAGGAAACAGCTTTGCTGGGGAGGCAAGGAGGTTCTGCAGAAAGGCTGTGCACTCAGGAGACAGCAGCCCTGGGCATGACATCTCCCCAACACCTCTCTACCTGCTTTCAACCCTGCTGGCCTCATCTGTAAAATGGGGGGCATCCCAGCCTCCAGATGGTGAGAAATTAATTTGTTTTTTTTTTTTTTTAAATGGAGAGAGTAACAGCAACCTCACAGACTTTCAAGAGGATTAAATAAGTGACATGGGCCGGGCCCGGTGGCTCATGCCTGTAATCCCAGCACTTTGGGAGGCCGAGGAGGGTGGATCACCTGAGGTCAGGAGTTCGAGACCAGCCTGACCAATATGGTGAAACCCTGTCTCCACTAAAAATACAAAAATTAGATGGGCGTGATAGTGTGTGCCCGTAGTCCCAGCTACTCGGGAGGCTGAGACAGAATTGCTGGAACCTGGGAGGTGGAGGTTGCAGTGAGCTAAGATTGTGCCACTGCACTCCAGCCTAGGGGACAGAGTGAGACTCCGTCCCAAAAAAAAAAAAAAAAAAAAAAATATTGACATGAAGCTTGGACTCTAGCACAGAGTAGGTGCTCAATAAATGTTAGTCTCTTGGTCTCTTGGTTTCCTCTGGATCCTAGAGATCAGGGCTCTCACCTGCAGGGTTTTAAAAATAATCTACACATGTGTACATCTCGTGGGGCCAGGTCTTTTCAATGAACCACAGGTGGTCCTGAGAAGCATGCTGCCTCTATGCCGCATTGGACCATGTGAGTGGCCAGAGTAGGCAAGATACTCGATTAACGGGCATTTTAAAGAACTGACGGTTAGGATGAATCAACAGCAATTCAAAGCAACCAAGACCTCCTGTGTACTTGCAAACAGCTGGTGCTCCTGGATACAGAGAAGAGCAAGTTTGCCAGCAGCATCCAGTTTACAAGAGCTAACCATGGCTACCTCTCTGAGAAAATACAAAACTGTGAAAGGTCAAAGCAAGTCAGTTTTAGCAACAAAGCACCTGGTTTCCAGGGAAACCAAAGGGAGACGCCAAAACGTGGGAGGTGGCTGTATGCTAACCCGATGCAGAGGACCACGCACTTTCCACTTGGCAAGCGGTGACTTCTCTGGTCAGCGATGCTGCTCAGACACACCCAGCCGGGCGCACCATCAGAGGCGGCACACGTCAGGCAGGTGTGAGCAGCTCAGGGCTAATGAAACAAAGTGATGGTGCCAGAGCCCCCGTGCTCAGCCCTGGTGCGCGCTGGTCTGCAGGAGGGTTTCACCAGACTGCTGAAGCTGGGGACAGAAGTGTCACGCAGTTTACTGGAAAGCTAGTTACTCAACGGAAAGCACCATCTTTTGGCCTGAGATGCCGCTCTCCGTGGTTTCTTTGGTGTTACAATGCCCAGCATTTTGCTGAATGACAATGCGGTGGCAGGTGTTTTTCTCTTAACATCCTTATTTGGAAAAATTTACAGGTAAAACATGCAATATCAGCCCTTCACCATTTAAAAAAAAAAAAAAACAAAAAAAAACCCTGACATATAAGATCTAAACATCCGTGAACCACTGCTCTACAATAAAGCCTTAGGTTCCAAAGAGACCTCTGGGTACTACTGGATGGGATGAGGGCGGCTGCGAGGGGGGTCTGGCAGGGCTTCCACCAGCTCCTCGTCAACCAAAGCGGTTCTTCTCTGTTAGCTAGACTGAGTGTGCTGCTTTCAGACATCAGCAAACCCCTGCTCTGGGGTAAGGGCTGGCAACCTCCTGGGATGGGACCACTGGCACACAGCGGAGCACTTCTCCAGGAGCCGGCAGATTCTGCCGCTATGGGAGAAGGGAGACAGGCGGAGAACTCCAAGAACACACATCCTTTTGTGGCCTGGAGTTGAGAGCCACGCTCAGCTTTGACTGCCACCTAGTGGCAGCACAGGCTGCCAACAGCGATTCCCCTGGGATCCCCAACTGCCGGCCGCTGCCTGAGAACCAGGAGGAAAATGTCCTCAAGTGCCCCTCTGCTAACCCAGAATCCCATCGACTCCCAACTGCTGGTACAAACGGAGCAGAAAGAACTACCCGTATCAGTTGCAAGCATCCTCATTCTTAAACATTTGAATATTCAAGATATTCAAGGTATTTCTAGAAATTCAAGATATTTCAAATAAAAGCACAAGTCACGTAGTCAGGGAGAGAGTTATCCACTCTCCTTGTGCCCCTCCCACGCTAGGCGAGGCCACCAGGTGTCAGAATGACGCAGAGCACCAGCTCAGGTCCCGCGCTTGCTGCCGCCCATGAACAGCAGAGTATCCAAACCATCTCAAGGGTTCATTTCCAGCTTCAGAATGAAGATAGATAAAGCAGGATCACATGGGGCTTCAGTAAGTACAATGCAGGAAGAAGAGTTTTTGTTTGTTTGTTTGTTTTTGAGAAGGAGTCTCGCTCTGTCGCCCAGGCTGGAGCGCAGTGGCATGATCTTGGCTCACTGCAACCTCTGCCTCCTGGGTTCAGGCAATTCTTCAACCTCAGCCTCCCGAGTAGGTGGCACTACAGACACACGGCGCCACGCCCGGCTAATTTTTGTATTTTTAGTAGAGACAGGGTTTCACCATATTGGCCAGGCTGGTCTTGAACTCTTGATCTCGTGATCTGCCCGCCTTGGCCTCCCAAAGTGCTGGGATTATAGGAGTGAGCCACTGCGCCCGGCCGGGAAGAGTTTTTAAAGGCTAAAAACAATTCAAATGACAGCTAACACTTACTGAGTGTTGACAAGTTCCAGAAAGGAGTTAAACACATTTAAAGGCATTTTCTTGTTAACAGACTTAGTTGGCTACATTAAAAAACTGATGACACTGGTGTCCTCATCTCTGAGCCCAAGTGCTACAAAACTGTTCTAATTTGTTTATTAGAAGCTCAGGGGAAAGGTGAATGCGAAAATACAATCAATGTCAACATTATTTTATTGGTAGGGTATCTAAAAGCCATGCGGTGCACTAATGACTCCAGGTAAAAGGCAGGAGCATAGAACTCTTGAGAAGCAACAACAGCCAGTGTTCACCAAACACCTAAAATGTGCCTGGCACTTTCTATTTAGTATTTCCGTTAAATCTCCTAACAACACTCAAGCTTGACACTGATAATTTTCTCCATTTTACAGATGAGGAACAGACAGATTGATTACTCAAGGGCATGCTGGTAACCCATGGAACTAGAACTCCTGGTTCCTACGCTGAGAAAGAAAGACATCTTCACCTTTACCTGTCCTTCTCAGTGGTGCAACTGTGCAGTAGACATTTCCATGCAAAAGCAAAACCTTGGTAGCACCCGATCTGTGAATGTGAAAAATATTTAAGAGTGAAATTAATAAGCAACTAGCTACACTTTCATTACCAAGATCTCAAAACAAAAGGTGGGGGCAGAAGGCAGCGGTGCTTCTCACACTATTGTTCTGGAAGCACCTGTTGAGCATTAGGCAATGGAAATTAGGAAATTAGGTCATCGGTGGGGCAGCCAGCCTCCCAGATGCCCCAGTCCTCATCTCCTGGTACCCATGCCCTGTGCAGGTCCCTCAACACTCCACCAGGGTGGCTTTCATAACCAACAGAATGTGGAGGAACAGCACAAAGCTCCTGAGTCTAGGGATAAAAGCCAGTGTCACTTGCCTCACCAGCTCTCTTGGACCACTCGCTCTTGAATGTCATGAGGACATACAAGCAGCCCCATGGAGATGTCCATGCCCACAGTCAGGTGACAGCACCACCTTGGAGGCAGATCCTCCAAGCCCAGTCAAGCCTTCAGGTGACACGGCTCTGGCTGACACCCTGAGCCAGGACCACCCAGCAAAGCTGCTCCTGAGTTCCCAACCCTCAGAAACATGTGAGATCATCCATATTTGCTGTGTTAAGCCCATGAATTTTGTGGTGATCTGTTTCACAGCATCGAACATCCAATATAGTCATAACTGCCTCAACTCAGACTTTGCCACTAAGGGCCACTTATCTGTAAGAGCCAATCTAGGACAAAGGGCAAGAAGAGAAAAAAAAATCATGAAGTTAATGAAATTTCAATGTAAACATAAATGGAATATTCTCACATGACAGAGGGCACCCATTCTTTGGACAATGATTCAGCTGGCTTAGTACATGAGCCAGCACCATGACACTCCCAAGTAAACTCAGGAGACCAGGTACTTGTTTTCTTTTATCCAGCATGCATAATTTAATTGTATCTACCTACAGCAAAATGCAATCTTGGTTCTGTACTAAGAATATTTCTCCAGCAACAGTCCATCTAGTCCATTAACTACCATGCAAAGGCACTGTGATTTTTTTTGTTTATTTTTTGGAGATGGAGTTTCATCCTGTCGCCCAGGCTGCAGTGCAATGGCATGGTCCCGGCTCACCACAACCTCCGCCTCCCAGGTTCAAGCGAGTCTCATACCTCAGCCTCCCAAGTGGCTGGGATTACAGGCATAAACCACCATGCCCAGCTAATTCAGTATTTTCAGTAGAGACAGTGTTTCACCATGTCGGTCAGGCTGGTCTCCAACTCCTGACCTCAAGGCGATCCGCCCACCTCAGACTCCCAAAGTGCTGGGATTACAGGTGTGAGTCACAGCGCCCATCCGGCACTGTGATTTTAAAAGGCCTGACAATTCTTACTCCATCACACTGAATATCGAAATAAATTATAAATTGTAAATGAAGAGGCTTCATCTCCAGATGGGGGTTCCCACTTACCTCAGACCCGATTTTGGCTCCATGCAGCGTGCCATGCTGCCTTCCCTCCATCACACCCAAACTACTGCCTTCTTCATAGCCTTCCCGATACCCTTCCCCATGAAACCTGTGAAGAAGAAGTATGCTTCATCAAATCAACAGGAGAAAGAATACTTTCTCCAGAAAAACTTCTCTCTCTTGTATTACCCGGACCCAGTAAGACAAACCAGAGTAAAGGAGGAAAAGCCTAAAATTCAAGTCAGAAGACACAGATTCCAGTCCCAGATCTACCACTTCCTATTTGCCTCTGGAAGTCACTGTACCTCTTGTAGCCCAGTTTCTCCATCTACAACAAAGGGCTAAATTAGGGATTCCCAAACCTGATAGGGTACTAGAAACACACAAGGAAAATTCAAAGATATTAACTCAAAAGCCTCACCCCCAGAGATTCAGTACGTCTGGAGCAAGGCTCTGGAATCTACTTTTCTTTCTTCCTTTTTTTTTTTTTTTTGAGACAGGGTCTCTGTTGCCCTGCCTGGAGTGCAATGGTACGATCACAGCTCACTATAGCCTCAAACTCCTGGGCTCAAGCGATCCTCCAGCTTTGGCCACTCAAAGTGTTGGGATTACAAGTGAGGGCCACCGCACCTGGCCTGCAATCCACTTTTCTTTTCTTGAGACGGAGTCTCGCTTTGTCGCCCAGGCTGGAGTGCAGTGGTGCGATCTCGGCTCACTGCAAGCTCTGCTTCCTGGGTTCACGCTCTCCTGCCTCAGCCTCCCAAGTAGCTGAGACTACAGGCGCCCACCATCACATCCGGCTAATTTTCTGTATTTTTAGTAGAGACGGGGTTTCACCGTGTTAGCTAGGATGGTCTGGATCTCCTGACCTCGTGATCCGCCCGCCTCGGCCTCCCAAAGTGCTGGGATTACAGGCGTGAGCCACCGCATCTGGCCCGGAATCTACTTTTCAAAGTCTCCTAGGTAAGTCTGGTTTGCAGCCAGAGTTAGGGGGCCAAAGTTCTGTGAGTGTTCAAGTAGCACTAGCCCAAGTCAACCGCTTCCAAAAAACTGCAACATACACACGGTTTGACATCACATGGGTAGGGCAACAGAGAGAAATGGCATCAGATCACCACAAAATGTTCTCCGACTGGTACCCGGAGTAGCACTGACCCTGAGGCCCAACAGTGGAACTAGCACTATCTTAACCTGCAGTCACCAAACGTGCAAGGAGTGGGCTGCAGCGCCCCATGAAGCAGGGTGCACAGCTCCCCACTTATTAGTTGTGTGACCCTGGAAACTGACTGTGCCTCCTAGTCTGTAAATTCCGAAGAATAATAGGATCCACTCACTAAGTAGGGCTGAAGTAGATAACCAGGGTGGAACGTTTAGCTCTGTGTCTGACTCACAGCGCGAGCTAAATAAACGTCAGCGACTGACTGCTAAATGTTCGGCCGCTTTCTTAACTAACATCTATGGACGTGTCCTCTGGGCCGGGCACTGGAAGTCAGCCAGGAGGCAACTCACAGCTCCCCCACTGTCGCAGCACGAGGGGCTCCCCAGGGGCTCTGGAGGAAAAGGGGTGTGGTCGGGTACATCTATCAGCACATCCATGAATACTGCCGTATGTCCTATGATTAAGGAACCAGAAAAAAAGGCAGCTCCCAGATGGCAAAGGTCTGCCCTCCCAGAGGACGGGGCGGCCTCGGAGGAGGGGAACCACCAGGCTGAGCAGATGCTTGGGGCAGCCCTGACAGGGAAGGCGGGTCTGGAAGAGCAGCTGGGCACGTGCCCCGCCGGAGCGGGCCAGGAGAAGAGGACCAGAGCATCAGGCCCACACTTGTCCCTGCGTCCACGGCCACCAGGCGCTCCCCAATGCGCACGCCCAAGGGACGCCAGGCTCCAGCAGCCGCCCTGGGCCGCAGCCGGCGGCGAAGCCGCTGGGAGACGACCAGACAGAGCGGGGTGCGGGCCCGGCCTCACCACCCACCTCTCATCCGCCATCACGATGGCATCGAATATGTCCTGACTGCCAGCCATAGCGGCAAGCAGCCCGCCCTTGGCCCCCGGGTTTCTGCAGCCCTGCGGTGCCGTAGCAGACACGGCAGGTTCAGGCACAACTACTCCGCTTGGGAGGAGACGAGACCCACTTCCGGAAGCGGCGGCGCGGGGCAGGCCGGGTAAGAACGGCACGCGGGAGGGTCCAAAGCAGCCTGTACATGGCGCATGCGCGGCTGCAGCGGTGGGCGGGGCCGGACTCGACTGAAGCCCCGCCCTGGGGTCCTTTCGCCCTGCCCAGCTCCAGCAAAGGGCCTGTCTGTCCGCGCTGGGAGCGTCCATTGGCCGCGCGCGGGGAGAGCCGACCTGTATTTTACCACTGCAGATAGAACCGAATTTCCCAAAGTGGCTCCGAAAGAACCAAGGAAGAAATGGGAAGTCATCAGCTGGGCGCGGTGGCTCACGCCTGTAATCCCAGCACTTTGGGAGGCCGAGGCGGGCGGATCACCTGAGTTCGGGAGTTCGAGACCAGCCTGGCCAACATGGTGAAACCTCGTCTTTACTGAAAATACAAAAATTAGCCGGGCATGGTGGCAGGCGCCTGTAATCCCAGCTACTCGGGAGGCTGAGGCAGGAGAATCACTGGAACCTGGGAGGCGGAGGTTGCAGTGAGCCGAGATCGCGCCACTGCACTCCAGACTGGCGACAGAGCCAGACTCCGTAAAAAAAAAAAAAAAAAAAAAAAGGGAAAAGAAATGGGAAGTCATCAAAGAACCGACGCCTCAGGAGGCTCCGGGCCAGGAGGCTCTGCGTGTGGGATTTTGGGGAGAAATTTGTCGGTTTTAGTTCTCATATTTGTCATTTCCATGAGATGTGCTTCCTGAACACGATTTTTAAAAAGCGATTTCAAAGTCTAAGCGACAACGGAACTCAGATGAGAAACACCAGAAGCATTCCTAAAAAAGTCAGTAGTAAAACCTCACGTGACCACTGAACATCTTTCTACCAGCCCTGGCCAATGCAGTAAAACATGAAGCAAGAAGTGGAAATACCAAAAAAAAAAAAAAAAAAAAAAAAAAAGAAAGGCAGAAATACTACTATTTGCAGATATGATGGCCCACCTAGAAAACCCAAATAGTCACCTAAGACGTTCTCAGAATCCATAATCGCAGCAAGTAGCTATGTGTATGATGAATAGCGAAAAAAACACTTTCTGTTATTCCAACAATAATTGGTAGTAACCTGAGCAGGGGTGGTGATGGGAAAATCGCCTTATGATAGTCATAATACATTTCTTAGAAATAAGAATTTCTAACAATTTGAGCAGGACCCATATAAGGAAAACTACAGCTCTACCATGATTGAGGATTGGAAAACTGAACAAGTGCAGTACCAAAGAAAATTCCATGAGATCTGGTAAAATGTGTCAAAATCCTAAACTTTTTCATCCGTATGAATAAACTAATAAAAATAACTAAGATGTTTTAGAAAAAAAAGAATGATTTTCATATCAGATATGAAAAGATAAAGTGTCAATATAAATATTGTGGTATGTTGGTTCAAGAAGTGACAGACCAGTGAAATAAAGTAAATGGCCCAGACAATGGACTCTCATAGATGTAAAGCCTTCTCATGTGGTAAAAAGAAGAATTACAAATTAATTGGAGAAAGGAAATATTAACTAATAACTATAATGGAAAATTGGTTGTTTGGGAAAAGCTTGGTTCCATTTATGCCTCACACCATTCGTCAAAATAATTCCAGATGAGTTAAAGAGTTAACTTAAAAAAATTAAGCACATTGGCTGGGCACGGTGGCTCACGCCTGTAATCCCAGCACTTTGGGAGGCCCAGGCAGGTGGATCACCAGAGTTAGGGGGTTCGAGACCAGCCTGACCAACATGGAGAAACCCCGCCTGTACTAAAACTACAAAATTAGCCTGGCGTGGTGGTGCATGCCTGTAAGCCCAGCTACTCGGGAGGCTGAGGCAGGAGAACCCAGGAGACAGAGGTTGCAGTGAGCCGAGATCGCACCATTGCACCCTAGCCTGGGCAACAAGAGCAAAACTCCATCTCTAAATAAATAAATGAATAAAGCACATTTTGCCTGTAATCCCAGCACTTTGGGAGGCCGAGGCGGGCGGATCACGAGGTCAGGAGATCGAGACCATCCTGGCTAATATGGTGAAAACCCGTCTCTACCAAAAAATACAAAAAAAAAAAAAAAAAAAATTAGTGGGGCATGGTGACGTGTACCTGTAGTCCCAGCTACTTGGGAGGCTGAGGCAGGAGAATGGCATGAACCTGGGAGGTGGAGCTTGCAGTGAGCCGAGATCGTGCTACTCTACTCCAGCCTGGGTGACAGAGCGAGACTCTATCTCAAAAAAAATAAAATAAAATAAAAATAAATAAATAAATAAAATAAAATAAAGTACATTAAAAAATCTAGGTGGAACATTCAGACAAGTACGAAGATGCTCTTTTAACACATAAAAGCCATGAAGGAATTCTCAGCAAGCAAAACCAACATTTTACCATGTAAAAATGCAAACTTGTGTGTACCAAAAGTGATAAGAAACAAAATTTAAAGTTAAAGAACAATATGGGGAAATATTTGTCATAAATATTGTAACTAAAGAAATAATATTTCTGGTAAAGAGTTTATTTAAATACATGTATTTATTTAAATAAATACATCCTAATGGGGAAAAAAAAGGACTTGAAACATTATTCACAGAAAGAGCAACAGCTGGCCCATCAGGAAAAGCAGACGCAGCCTCACTAGTAACCAAGCAATGCTGAGAAAGAATAATGAGATGCATTTTTTACCTTTTAAAATAGCTTAAGTTCTTTTTCTCCTTTTTTAGAATTAAAAGATACTCTTAATGAGCACAAGTGCATACATTGAAGACACCTCTTGGTCAGGCAGTTCAAAAACATAGGAAGGGCATTATATATATATATATATTTTGTTTGTTTGTTTGTTTGTTTTTACTAGCTGGGCGTGATGGGTCACGCCTGTAATCCCAGCACTTTGGGAAGTCAAGGTGGGCAGATCACCTGAGGTCACCAGTTCCAGATCAGCCTGGCCAAACAGTGAAACTTCGTCTCTACTAAAAACAAAAATTAGCCGGGTGTGGTGGTGCGCTCCTGTAGTCCCAGCTATTCTGGAGGCTGAGGCAGGAGAATTACTTGAACCTGGGAGGTGGAGGTTGCAGTGAGCCGAGATCGTGCCACTGCACTCCAGACTGGGGGACAGAATGAGACTCTGCCTCAAAAATAAAATAGAATAAAAAAGTTTTTTTGCCCCTGGACCTAGTCATTTCACTTCTAAGACTTCATCTCTAGGAAATAATCAAAGACAAGTCAAAATATTATGTACAGTGTTGTTCAGTGCAACACGATTTGTAAAAGGCAAGGCAAGGAAAGCAGCTACATTGACAAAATGGTAGAATTATGACATGTATTATAGGCTATTCATGTTGAAGACTCCTAAGCAACCATTACAAATAATATTTCAACAAAAGTAACATCATGTAAAATGCCCATGATATTTCAAGAAAAAGAGAAAAAAATCCTCTATGTGAGGCTGCAGTGAGCTATGACCATACCACTCCACTGCAGCCAGGCCAGGGCAACAGAGTGAAATCTCATCTCAAAAACATAAAAGAAAGAAAAAGAAAAAGAAAAAAAAAACACTCTACATATACTCGAATTCCAATCACACTAAACACTATTTCAAAAGAATGAGAGTAGCCAGGTGAGGTGACTCACACGTATAATCCAACACTTTGGGAGGCCAAGGTGGAAAGATTGCTTGAGCCCAGAGTTCAAGACCAAGCTAGGTAACATAGTGAGACTTCATCTCTACAAAAAAATAGAAAAAATTAGCCAGGCGCGGTAGTGTGCTCCTGTAGTCCCAGCTACTTGGGAGGCTAAGGCGAGAGGATTGCTTGTTCTCAGGAAATTGAGGCTGCAGTAAACCGTGATCGTGCCACTGCACTCCAGCCTGGGCAACAGAACGAGACCCTATCTCAAACAAAACAAACAAACAAAAAACCAGAAAAGAAAAAAGGAAGAGAAAAAAGAGTGAAAGCAAGTACAGCAAAATGTTCATAGAGAATATAGCTAGATTTTGGAATGACAGTGATTTTTTAATGTCCTCATTTATATTTTTTGGAACATCTCATGTTTGTTTGCACAATGAACATAAGTTATGTTATAAGCATAAAAAAAATGTTTTTGGTGGATGAAATTAAATAGACTTCGTATTATTTTGTTCTGAAGATGTCTTTAATTTTTAGGTTTTTTAAATAAGCAAATGAAATCACAAAACACTTGGAATATAGGAAAAAGGGAAAGACAGCACGCCAAAAAAAAAAAAAAGTTCACCCTGTCCACCAACTGATTTTTGCTAATTTTATTATTTTTCCCTTGAATTTTCATATAAACATAATTTAATATATAAACAATGTAATATCCTTTTCCCTGCCCACTTAACATTAGATTACAAACACCTCCCAAATAAGGGAACTGTTCTCTTATCAGTACATATTTAAAACACATTTTTGAGCATAAATTTCATTAGCTGAAATAAAATAAAATAAATATATCTTTTGGCGTAGGAAAATAGATAACGCGGTGAGAAAAATAAATGACCACTTACAGAATAAAGCCCATGGCCATGGAGGCTTATACAGAAGAGCGTAGGTTTTAATTTCTAACTTCAAAAATATTTGCAAAGCCTTGAACGATTATATGTGCTACAAAAATCAACACTATTGATACAAATTATTAATCTGAAATAAAGCTTTGGGGAGATTTTCTGTCCCCAGTCATCAATTTGTTCATCGGGTTTGTTCTTAAAATATTTATTTTGAAGCCAGACTGTCTTAGCATTAAAGACAAAGAAGGGCCGGGTGTGGTGGCTCACGCCTGTAATCCCAGCACTTTAGGAGGCCGAGGTGGGTGGATCATCTGAGGTCAGGAGTTCGAAACCAACCTGGCCAACATGGTGAAACCCTGTCTCTACTAAAAATACAAAATTAGCTGGGCATGGTGGCTCATGCCTGTAATCCCAGCTAGTTAGGAGGCTGAGGCAGGAGAATTGCTTTAACCTGGGAGGTAGAGGTTGTAGTGAGCCAAAATCGTGCCATTGCACTCCAGCCTGGGCAACAAGAGTGAAACTCTGTCTCAAATAAAACATAAATAAATAAAATAAAAAATAAAGGCAAAGAGCCTGATTCCATTATCCTGGATTTCCAATAGTTTATTCACAAATTGCTTTATTTTCAAATAAGGACCAGATTGTTAAAGCAGGGCCTTTGGAGCTGCATGCAGTGGCACACTCTTGTAATCCCAGCACTTTGGGAAGCCGAGGCAGGAGGATTGCTTGAGGCTAGGAATTTGAAATCAGCCTGGGCAACATAGTGAGACCCCGTCTCTACAAAACATTTAAAAATTAGCTGGGTATGGTGGCTCACACCTGCAGTCTTAGCTACTTGGGAGGCTGAGGCTTCATTGAGCTATGATTGTGCCACTGCTCTTTAGCCCGAGCAACAAAGGAGAGATGCTGTTTAAAAACACATGCACACACACACCCCCCCCGACACACACCGACACACACACACTGACACACACACATGCACACACATGCACACACACAGACACACACACCAACACACAGACACACACAGACACACACACTGACACACACATGCACACACAGACACACACATGCAGACACAGATACACACACACATGCACACACACATATGCACACACACACTCCTTTGAAAGTAGAAAAAGTCAGTTTTAAAGTCCAAATATTTACGTCAACATCCTTAAATAAGTTGCAAATTTTATGTTTTAGCAACTGAACATATAAAAAGCATAGGAAGAATCTGAATTAATATCTCCCCTTGGCTGGGCGTGGTGGCTCACTAATTGTATTTATTTCAGTGGTTTCAAAACACTATTAGTAAATATTTAACTTATAACAAAAGGTATAAAGGAGATAATATGATCACCTACCAGGAATCTACCACATTAAGAAAAAAAGCATTTTTAAAATAGAAATGTTGGCCGGGCACGGTGGCTCATGCCTGTAATCCCAGCACTTTGGGAGGCCAAGATGGGTGGATCACCTGAGGTCAGGAGTTCGAGACCAGCCTGGCCAACATGGTGAAACTCCGTCTCTCCTAAAAATACAAAAATTACCCAGGCATGGTGGTGGGCGCCTGTAATCCCAGCTACTTGGGAGGCTGAGGCAGGAGGATCGCTTGAACCCAGGAGGTAGAGGTTGCAGTGAGCCAAGACTTTGCCATTGCACTCTAGCCTGGGCAACAAGAGCAAAACTCTGTCTCAAATAAATAAATAAATAAATAAATAAGTAAACAAAGTATAAATATTGCTTACATTCTTGTGAGAGTTCAAAGAAAAACCAGGTCAATATAACTAAAGTGAAAAACAAGTTCATCGAAGTTTAATGTTAAACAGTGTTTACTTACCAGAATACATTTTTTTAAATTTTATATTTAAATTTTTAGCCTGTAGTCCCATGCTCCAAAAAAAAAAAAAAAAAAAAAAAAGAGGTCATTAAAAAAATTACGACAATTCCAAAATCTAGGTATAGTGTCCATTAACATTTTGGTGGACTTCTTCTAGCAGCAAAATACTAAGTAGTTTTCAAACCAAACCAAACCAAACCTGACAATATAGATCTATAGTTGTTAACCTGGAAACACATCCGTTTTATTAGAAAAAAAAAGTTAAAAACAAAATATCATTTGTTCTTAATTTGGTTCAAGAAAAAGGCCCTCGAGCAAAGCAACAGGTTTTTATCTATGTAGAGAATAATCTGCAAGGACCACACCCCTGAGGTTGCAGTGGTCATGTTTGGGTGATGGATTATGTGTCATCTTAATTATTTTCCTTTGTATGTTTCTGTATTTTGTGATTCGGGTTTATATTTTTTACAGCATGAAGCTGCTGGATGTGGTGGCTCATGCCTGTAATCCCAGCACCTTGGGAGGCCGAGGCGAGTGGATCACCTGAGGTCAAGAGTTTGAGACCAGCCTGGCCTACGTGGTGAAACCCATGTTTTTGTCTCTACAAAAAATACAAAACTTAGCCAGGCGTGGTGGCATGCGCTTGTAGTCCCAGCTACTCAGGAGACTGACTTGGGAGGATCACTTGTGCCCAGGAGGTCCAGGCTGCAGTGAGTCACGATCATGTCACTGCACTCCAGCCTGGGTGACAGAGCAAGACCCTGCTTCAAAAAAAAAAAGCATGAAGCAAGTGCGGCTTTCATAGTCCGGAAGAAAAAGAAGCAGTTTTAAATTCTGAAAAGGAAGTCATTAAATGACAGTTCACTTCAAGGAACTAAAGTTTCATCTCATGCTCTATTCATCATAAATAAATAACACATTCGGAAAAGGAGGCAAGTTGCCGGCAGGCCTCAAATCCAAGTTTGACCCTGTGGGGTAGGCAGGAGGAGGAGAATGCGAGGCTTGAGTTACACTCGATCTTTCCAGCTGCGCCTCCTCTCTGCTCCTTCTCTAATAGGTGTGCTTGGGTTTGGGAGCCTGTCAAATGCCATTTTCTACCTGCTTCCCTGGTGGCCCTAGCGCAGGAGACCTGGGTTGGGGTGGAGGTCTGGTGCTGTGAGCAGTAACTGAGAACAGGGCTCCTCTGGGCACCCACCTGGCTGCCAAAGGGCTCTGGCCAGCAGTGCTCAGCCTCTGCCCATCCCTAAGGCTCCCAGGGGAGTCTTGTTCAGGCATCTAGAGAAGAGATAACATTTTGGGAAAGTGACACAAAGATGTGGCAACAGTACCTGTATTGGGAGCGGACTGAAAGTCTGAGAGGAGGCCTACTTTTCACTGTCTAACTTGCATTAGTCAGGTTAGGCCAGGCTGTGCTGCAATAAGAAATAAGCCCTGACATCTCAGTGGCTTAACCAGGAAGGGCTATTTCCCACTTCCACGAAGTCCACTATGGGTGGGGCAGCTCTCCTTCACCTTGCAGGAACCAAGGCCCCCTCATTGCCCCAGTAGGGGAAGAGACAGAGGAAGCAGGCTAGCTCCTAGCTGCCTTGTCCCAGGAGAACACTTTATTTCCATTCCATTGACCAGAACCAGTCCTAAGGCCCTAACCAAACTATAGGGGAGCCTGGGAAATGGAGATGAGCCCACGGACGTTTGGTCAACTCTGTCTCTGCCACAATGCTTTAATGCTGTTAGGATTTTATTTTGAACCCTGTAAATATGTGGCTTCTCCAATGTAAAAAGAAAGAGAGAAGGGAGAGTTGTTATCTAATGTGTATATTATATATTATGTTATATATTCTATGTATGTAACAGGTGGAATATATCAGTCACCTCTCCTCACCCAACTGAACAAAATGTAAAACACAATAGATGCTGTCAAAGAGATATGTCATATCCACATTTTACTGAAAATAATAATTTCTCCAAAATTGTGGTTCCTGAAGTAAATAAAGATTTAAAATAAATGATGAAAGTTTGAATCTTAGCAGATACCGAAAGTGTAGCTCTTACTTTCACAGGGTGTAGCACATAACAGGTGCTCAGTAAATGGTTGTTGAGTGAATAGGTGAGAATGCAGCGTGGCAGTGGGAGGAGAAGGCCCCTCTGAGCCATGGGAGGGGGACAGGCCATGTTTGCTGTGGTGTTTGCCCATGGCTTTTGGGTCATCTCAGTAGAGAGGGTGCCTGGATAAACAGTTTTCTTTCCAGAGCTCAAAGACCGTTTACCAAAACTGGGCCCAGCCCCTTAGGGCTAGCTGTATTTCCCTGTTTGTGAAGAGGAAAGGGGGAATGAGGGATCCAACCTGGGCTTGGGCTGCCACCTGCTGGATGCAGTGGCTCATGCCTGTAATCCCAGCACCTTGGGAGGCCGAGGCGGGTGGATCACCTGAGGTCAAGAGTTTGAGACCAGCCTGGCCAGCATGGTGAAACCCTGGAGAGGGAAGTGAGGCAGCCGAGGATGCATAGTGGCTACCGGGGACCCAGCCCTGCCATGGCCTGAGGCATTGTCCCTCTAGGTGGGAGCGTGTAGGACTCATGCACCCCCCCGGGAGGCTCTAAGAGAGTCCCCCATTTGACCTACACCCCTTATTTCTTAGAAGGCCCTAGCGCAGCTGGGTGTGATGGCTCACACCTGTAATCCCAGCAGTTTGGGAGGCCGAGGCGGGTGGATCACCTGAGGTCAGGAGTTCAAGACCTGCCTGGGGCCAACATGGTGAAACTCCGTCTCTACTAAAAATACAAAAATTAGCTGGGTGTGGTGGCGGGTGCTTGTAATCCCAGCTACTCAGGAGGTTGAGGCAGGAGGATCAGTTGAACCCAGGAGGCGGAGGTTGCAGTGAGCCAAGATTGTGCCATTGCACTCCAGCCTGGGCAACAGAGCGAGAGTCTAAAAAAAAAAAAAGAAGAAGAAGAAGAAAGAAGGCTCTAGCAAGAAGAAGAAGAAAGAAAGCCCTAGCCCTGGGGCTCCAGTGTCTGTCTTCGAAGGGCTGTGGCCTTCATCCGGCCTCCCCTTCATCCGGCCTCAGGCTCCTCCCTGGCTTTTCCTCTCCTCTGCCCTCCGCCTCCCCTCCCGAGGCTGCAGCCCCTCCTTCTCCACATGTTCCCTCTCATCCCCGCAGCCTGGGGGAGCTTCCTCCTTTCCGCCCTTGGTGGAGCAGAAATTCTTGCTGGGCTCCTTCCCCCGCACCGGGAGAGCTGTGAGGAGTGGCCTTGCTGTTTCCATCTTCTTTCTTCTGCACTGACCGTTCCCCTTCCCAACTGGACAGCAACATCCCAGAGGCAGGACTGTGGCTCCTTCTAAACCTTGGTGCCCCCAGCTATGCCCAGTATGGGGTCTCTGGCATGAAGTCTGGTGCAATAAAGGGTGAGCAGTTCTCCTTACCCGCCTTCCCATGTCCGCCTCTGGTCAGTGGGCTGTGCTGGTCCAGGAAGCCAGGGATTTTTGGCTTCTGAGATGCAGTCTCCACCACTCCACACGTTTTTTTGGTTTTTGGTTTGTTTTAAGACAGAGTCGCGTTCTGTCACCCAGGCTGGAAGGCAGTGGCACGATCACGGCTCACTGCAACCTCTGCCTCCTAGGCTCAAGCGATCCTCCCACCTCAGCCTCCCAAGTATTTGGGACTACAGGTGCATGCCACCACACCTGGATAATTTTTATATTTTTTGGTAAAGATGGGGTTTTGAATTCCTGCGCTCAAGTGATCCACCCACCTTGGCCTCCCAAAGTGCTAGGGCTACAGGCGTGAGCCACTGTGCCCTGCCAAATTCCAAACGTTTCTTGACAGCATTAGTGAAATTCACGTTCCTGCACCTCAGTTTGCTCATCTGTAAAATGGGAGTGATATTGGTACCCCCTTTTCAGAATCGACATGAGGATGAATACTTGCATATAGGAAACAGAAGAAATGTATTGATAGATAAATATAGTGAACATAATAAATTCGAATACAGGAACAGGAAGTTGTGGAGGTGATGGAGCCTGCCTCTCCCTTGCCCTTTGCTGAGGTCCAGGCACACACAGTAGGGGCTTTGTTGATGTTTGCGTGTAGCCGATGTTCTTTTGCTTCCTGGGGGCTTGTCTGCAAAAGTTGCAGGGGGCAGGGTGGAGGGCAGCTGGTCAACCATCAGATCAGACTGCGGGAGGGGCGAGCGTGAGCGCGCAGCTGCTGGGTGCGCTCAGGGCAACCTCGCGGCTTCCGAGTCCCCGGCCCCGCGCGGGTAAAGGGGCACCGAAGGCACCTTGCAGACCGCGCCCTGCACACCCTGACCCTCGGGCCTTGCGCGGGCCCCATTCCGGTCACCGCCACCGGGGGCCGCCATTGCGCCGCGGACGGCCCAGCTCCTCCGGGGAGCCGCAGAGCCGCCTCCCTCCGGGGCCCTCTCTTCGCCGCTCTGGGACGGTGTCCCTGCGGCCGCTAGAATTCTCTTCTGAATCTCCACTGCCCCAGTCAGATGTCATCCTGATAATCAGACCTACGGGAGATCGGACCGTTTACTTTTTCTTTTTCTTTTTTTTTTTTTTGAGACGGAGTTTTGCTCTTATTGCCCAGGCTGGAGTGCAGTGGCGCGATCTTGGCTCACTGCAACCTCCACCTCCCGGGTTCAGGCGATTCTCCTGCCTCAGTCTCCCGAGTAGCTGGAATTACAGGTGCATACCACAACTCCTGGCTAATTTTTGTATTTTTAGTAGAGATGGGGGTTTCATGATGTTGGCCAGCTGGTCTCGAACTCCTGACCTCAGGTGATCCGCCCTCCTCAGCCTCCCAAAGTGCTGGGATTACAGGCATGAGCCACCGTGCCCGGCCCGGACTGTTTTCTTAGATCCTCACTTGAAGATCCTAGCAGTCTGCTTTGGAGATGGACATCGCGGGCCTCACTGGGGAAGACACTGCGTTCTGGGAGACACAGCTCCTAGGGGCAGGTGCCTCTCCCACCTTAGTCCCCACCAGACCCACCCCTGCCTCCTCCACCCCATTAGGCTGAGGCTGATTAGATGGGCCCTGGCTCACTGCCCGGGTCCCTGCTCAGAGGCCCCACACAACTCATGGGGAGAAGGAGACATGGGCCCAGTGACAGGTTACCCGGCTCTGATGGGAAAAGTGAGGTCTTGGAGCCCTGCCTGTTCTGGGTGCTTCTGTTTTTCAGCCTGCTTGGATCTGGGCTGTCCCCCGAGTCTCAGGCTCCTCATCTGGGCTGGCATTGGGGCCCAGGCTTCAGCCAGGTCTAGACTCCCCACCAGCCACTCAGGCATCAGTCACTCCACTTGGGACCCCAGGAGCCACAGGGCAGGACAGCTGACAAGGAAGGGGGCCCCCACTTCACCCCAAACCTGCCTTGAGCCTCCCATGCCTGGTGGGGACCCCACCAGCCCCAGTGTCTGGGGAAGGCAGGACTCTGAGACAGGTGGGGCTCCCAGCCCCGGCAGGTGTCGGTGGCAGGGAAAACTCAAGGCCTGGCACCGTCACCATCATTCTCGGTCTTCCCCAAAGTAAGGTGAGTATACGTGGTGCCAATGAGTCAGGTCCATGCCCAGGTATGCATTAAAATTTCCCTGGGAAAAAATAGAGAGTGTAATTTGGCAGGCTCTGGGGAGATTTTAGAGGGGCCTGCAGTTCACTTACGTCTTTCCACTGCCTGGTCAACATAGTGAAACCCCGTCTCTAGCAAAAATACAAAAATTAGCAGGGTGTGGTGGCGGACGCCTTTAATCCCAGCTACTTGGGAGGCTGAGGCAGCAGAATCACTTGAACCCAGGGGGCAGAGGTTGCAGTGAGCCAAGACTGCACCATTGCCCTCCAGCCTGGGCTACACAGTGAGACTCCGTCTCAAAAAAAAAAACAAGGCTTAAAAAAATTTTTTTAAACAGCCTCACCCATATGACTTCTTTTAACCTTAATCACCTCTTCAAAGGTCATATCTTTAAGTCCAGTTATACTTGGAGGTACACTGGAGGTTAAGTTTTTAACGTATAAATTTTAGGGACACAATTCAGGCACATATGACTGTATACAGACACCTATATACACACACACACACACATAGATATACACATACACGGTTTTTGAAAAAAAGAAACTCAAACTGAAGAAAAGGTTATAGTAGAAGTTCTCCTTCCTACCCCGTCCCCAGTCCTCTAATTCCTATCCCCAGAACCACCCACAGTTTTATTGTTTTCTATACTTCTTTCCAGAGAGGTTCTCTGCATATATAAGCATGCATATATATATATATACCTTTTTAAAATTATTATTTTGAGATGGGGCCTCACTCTGTCACCCAGACTGGAATGCAGTGACACTGTCATAGCTCACTGCAGCCTTGAACTCCTGGACTCAAGGAATCCTCCCACTTCACTTCCCAAGAAGCTAGAACTACAGGCATGAGTCACCACACTTGGCTGATGTTTACATTTTTTTGTAGAGATGACATCTCGCTGTATTGCCCAGGCTGGTCTCAAACTCCTGGCCTCAAGTGATCCTCCCACCTTGGCCTCCCAAAGTGGTACATGCTCTTTTAAATGACAAATTATATTATACTATAGACAGTGTCCTGAATTTACTTCTTCTACTCCACAATATACCTTCAATAACAAACCAACAGTGAAATTGCCAAGACTCAATATAACAAAGGTTTATTTATCCACTGTTCTCCTCCAAGTCCAGCACAGGTCACTGGGGGTTCTGCTCCACGTGGTCACGCAGGGACCCAGGCCTAGAAGGTTCACCAGGTTGTGACACAGTCATTGCAACCTCTTCCACGTGGCTTGGTAGAGAAAGAGAGAGTGTGAAGAATTCACAATTGGTTTTTGGTTCCCTTTTTACATAGACATTTCAAACATACCCAAGTGTAGATAGTGTAAACAGACCCCCATATACCAATACCCAGCCTCAGCAAGGATCAATATTTCACTGTTCTTGTTCCAACAATGACCTCATTCCCCACGCCCACCATTTTTGCTGAGTCATTTCACCTGTACATACTTCAGTGCATATCTAACAGATACAGAGTTTTTTTACATAACCATAATACATGATCCCACCTAGCCAATTAACAATATAATTCAGTTTCCAGACCATTTCCATTTGTTTCAACAGTTAAAAACTGTCTTTTTAAAGTTTTTTTTTTTTTAACAGCCTCACTCATAAGACTTCATTTAACTTTAATCACCTTTCAAAGGTAATATCTTCAAGCACAGTCATACTCTGAGGTGTACTAGAGGTCAAGTTTTTAACATGTGAGTTTTGGGGACACAATTCAGTCGTGTGTGTATACACACACACACACACACACACACACGGTTTTGGAAAAAACAAACTCAAACTGAAGAAAAAGGTTATAGTAAAAGTTCTCCTTCCTACCCTGTCTCCAGTCCTCTAATTCCTGTCCCCAGAAGCACCCATAGTTTTATCGTTTTCTGTACTTGCTTCCAGAGAGGTTATCTGCATATATAAGCATACATATGTATATGCCTTTTTTTTTTCTTTTTTTTTTTTTGAGATGGGGCCTCACTCTGTCACCCAGACTGGAATGCAGTGGCACTGTCATAGCTCACTGTAGCCTTGAACTCCTGGACTCAAGGAATCCTCCCACTTCACTTCCCAAGAAGCTAGAACTACAGGCATGCGCCACCACACCTGGCTGATATTTACATTTTTTGTAGAGATGACATCTCGCTATATTGCCCAGGCTGGTCTCAAACTCCTGGCCTCAAGTGATCCTCCCATCTCAGCTTCCCAAAATGGTACACACCCTTTTAAATGACAAATTATATTACATTATAGATGGTGTCCTGAATTTACTTCTTCTACTCCACAATATACCTTCAATAACAAACCAACTATGAAATTGCCAAGACTCAATATAACAAAGGTTTGTTTATCCACTGTTCTCCTCCAAGTCCAGCACAGGTCAGTGGAGGCTCTGCTCCATGTGGTCATGCAGGGACCCAAGCCTAGAAGGTTCGCCAGGTTGTGACACAGTCACTGCAACCTCTTCCACATGGCTTGGTAGAGAAAGAGGGAGTGTGAAGAATCCACATTTGGCTTTTGGTTTTCTTTTCAGTTTCTATTATAGACATTTCAAACATACCCAAGTGTAGGTAGTGTAAACAGACCCCCATATACCAATACTCAGCCTCAGCAAGGATCAATATTTCACTGTTCTTGTTCCAACAATGACCTCATTCCCCACCCCCACCTTTTCTTGCTGAATCATTTCACCTGCAGATACTTCAGTGCATATCTAACAGATACAGATTTTTTACGTAACCATAATACATGATCCCCCTAGCAAATTAACGATATAATTCAGTACCCAGACCATTTCCATTTATTTCAATAGTTAAAAACTGTCTTTTTAAAGTTTTTTTTTTAACAGCCTCACCCATATGACCTCATTTAACCTTAATCAACTCTTCAAAGGTCATATCTCCAAGTACAGTCATACTTTGAGGTGCACTGGAGGTTTTTTTTTTTTTGAGACGGAGTTTCACTCTTGTTGCCCAGGCTGGAGTGCAATGGCGGGATTTTAGCTTACTGCAACTTCTGCCTCCTGGGTTCAAGTGGTTCTCCTGCCTCAGCCTCCCAAGCAGCTGGGATTACAGGCATGCGCCATTATGCCGGGTTAATTTTTTTGTATTTAGTAGAGACGGGCTTTTACCATGTTAGTCAGGGTGGTCTCGAACTTCTGACCTTATGTGATCCACCTGCCTTGGCCTCCCAAAGTGCTGGGATTACAGACATGAGCCACAGTGCCTGGCTAAGTTTTTAACATATGAGTTTTGGGGCCACAATTCAGCCATTTATGTGTGTGTATACACACCTATACACACACACACACACACACACACACACATATGGTTTTTGAAAAAAGAAATTCATACTGAAGAAAAGGGTTACAACTAAGAGAGAAGGTTTTGCACCTATTTTGTTGAGCTGAAAACCAAACAAGGCCCATGTGTTCAGTTGCTGGCTCTGTCTCCTGGGTCTCTTTATTTTCGACTTCAGTGATGAGACTGCACAGGAGGAGAGTGGCTCAGAGAGGACACGAAGGGGAAACCTGAACTGTGAGAGGTTTACAGGGAAGAATGAAAGTGGGTGACGCTTTGCCTTAAGCCATAAATGAAGGCAAGGGAGATCAAGCAGGCAGTCTTGACGTTAGCGGGGAAGTGAAAAAGAAGATGGAAGAAAGAAAGGAAGGGCCAGGGAGGAAAGGAAGGTGGGAGGGACAGTGGGTAGGATGGGGTAGAAGGAAGGTATCAACTTTCACACATCATTATCAAGAACAAGGAAAATTTCAACTTTAGTGTGAATAAACAATCATCGACAAATGCGGAGATTAATGAGATGACAGAATGATTAATAAATTGTTGGATAAGGGTTTTAAAGCAGCCATCATAAAAATGCTTCAACTGCAATTATGAATTCCCTTGAAACAAATGAATGCATTAAAAATCTCAGCTGTCAGCCAGGCACGGTGGCTCACACCTGTAATCCCAGCACTTTGTGAGGCTGAGGCAGGTGGATCACTTGAGCTCAGGAGTCCGAGATCAGCCTGGGCAGAATAGTGAGACCCTGTCTCTACAAAAAATACAAAAATTAGCCAGGCATAGTGGCATGTGCCTGTAGTTCCAGCTACTCATACTAGAGAGGCTGAGGTGGGAGGATAACTTGAGCCCAGGAGGCAGAGGTTGCAGTGAGCTGTGATCAGCCACTGCACTCCAGCCTGGGTGACAGAGCTAGGCCCTATCTCAAAAAAAAAAAAAAAAAAAAAAAAAAATCTTAGCTGTGAAAACTGATCTTACAAACTGGATTATTCTTGTCATACCCAACTAAACAAAGTCCAGAAGCCCCGGGGGGAAAAGCACTCCCGATACGTAACAGTATTTCAAAAATGTAATTCTCTGCAAGCCTGGTTGCTGAAACTGCCTGCTGTAACCTGAAATCAGTTTTACCCAATAGTTGCTGATGCAACCTGCTGCAACCCTAAGACTAGGTTTACTCACCGCCCTCGCTCACCAATCAGAGCTTGCCAGCTCCCCAAAACCTCCTTCATGCCAATGAACTTTCTTGAAGAGCAATAGGTAATATTTCTCCTTTTTACAAAACCTTTAACCTTCCCTTTGTTTTCTGGACATATTGAAGACTCCCTAGTCTGTATGTGTGCCACAAATTGCAATTCTTTCTTCCTAAATAAAATGTTTTAATTTCAGAGATTTGTCTCTATGTTTTACTGGATTTTGACACAGCAAAGAAATGGAAGTTATGGAAAAGAACCAAATGGAGAATTTAGGATTGAAAAATACAGCCAGGCATGGTGGCCCATGCCTGTAATCCCAGCACTTTGGGAGGCTGAGGTGGGTGGATCATGAGGTCAGGAGATCAAGACCATCCTGGACAACATGGTAAAACCCTGTCTCTACTAAAAATACAACAATTAGCCGGGCATGGTGGTGTGCACCTGTAGTCCCAGCTACTCGGGAGGCTGAGGCAGAAGAATTGCTTGAATCTGGGAGGTGGAGGTTGCAGTGAGCCGAGATCGTGGCACTGCACTCCAGCCTGGTGACAAAGCAAGACTCCGTCTCAAAAACAACGACAATCACACACACACACACAAAACCCAATAACAATAACAACAACAAAACCTTTCTGGATGGGCTCAACAGTCAAGTAGAGATGAGGGGGATGAAGTCAGTGAACTTGAGAACAGAGTGATCAAAAAAAACGCAGCTGTGCAGAAGTTGTGGTAATGAACCACAGGGAGAAAGCAGACCAGAAAGAAAATGAGCAGTCCCAGGGCCTGTGGAACAACAGCAAAACAGTGAAAATTCCTATCATGGGAGTCTCAGAAGGAGAAGATAGAAGAGTGGGGCTGAAAAAGTAGCCAGAAAAACAGAGGCTGAAAACTTACCCAATTTGGTGAAAGACATAAACCTACAAATTCAAGAAGCTGAACCAACCCCAAATAGGAACACAACAAAGAAATACATGGCAAGACACATCATAATTAAACTTATGAAAACTTAAGACAAACTCTCAAAAATGCTCAGAGAGAAATGACCCTTTACTCATAGGGAACACCAGTTGGAACAACAGTGGATTTCTCATTGGAAATCATGGAAGCTAGAGGAAGTGGCACATCTTTCAAATACTTAGAAAGCAGGGAAGGGGGAAGAACTTTCCGAAAACATCCTTCAGGGTTGAAGAGAAAATTCAGATATTCTCAGATGAAGGAAAACTAAGAGAATTTGTTGCTAGCGAACTTATTGTTTAAAAAATGGTTGAAGGGGGCCGGGCATGGTGGCTCACGCCTGTAATCCCAGCACTCTGGGAGGCCGAGGGAGGTGGATCACGAGGTCAGGAGTTCAAGACCAGCCTGGCCAAGATAGTGAAACCTCATCTGTACAAAAAAAAATACTAAAATTAGCCAAGCGCAGTGGCAGGCACTTGTAATCCCAGCTACTCAGGAGGCTGAGGCAGGACAATCGCTTGAACCCAGGGAGCGGAGGTTGCAGTGAACTGAGATCACGCCTTCGCACTCCAGCTTGAAGGGTTGGGTGCAGTGGCTCATGCCTGCAATCCCAGTACTTTGGGAGGTCAAGGTGGAAGGGTCACTTGATTCCAGGAGTTCAAGACCAGCTTGGGAAACATAGGGAAATCTCATCTCTGAACAAAATTAGCCAGGCATGGTAGTGTGTGCCTATGGCCCCAGCTACTCTGGAGGATAATGTGGGAGGATCTCTTGAGCCCAGGAATGCAGAGGCTGCAGTGAGCTGAGATTGTGCCACTGCACTCCAGCCTGGGTGACACAGTGAGACTCCATCTTAAAAAAAAAGAAAAAGAAAAGAAAAGAAAATGTTCAAAGGAAGTTCTCTAAATAAGCTTTGGAGTTCAGAAAGGAAAGAGGAATATCGGACTGATTAAAAATAGGGGTAAAAATACAAGATTGTCCTTCTTACGCATTTTAACAATCATCTTTGATGCCTGACACCAAAAATCATGGCATCTGATGTGGTGCCCAATATATGCAGAGGAAAGACTTAATGATAATTTAAAAGTGGAGGAGAAAGAGACCTAAGTAAAGGTAACGCTCTTGCATTTCACTCAAAATATTGAGCTGTTGATAGCCTCAGACCATGGTGCGTTATGCAGGCAGTCATGTATGTACACAACCATGCAATGCTAACGATGGGGATACGTCCTCAGAAATGCATCACTGGGTGATTTCACCATTGTGCGAACATTATAGAGTGTGCTCGCACAACCCT
Source organism: Pan troglodytes (assembly GCF_028858775.2). NCBI lineage: Eukaryota > Metazoa > Chordata > Mammalia > Primates > Hominidae > Pan > Pan troglodytes. Next base: position 71,750,611 of record NC_072407.2, read on the forward strand.
AGATGGTGTCGCCTGCTGCACACCTGGGCTATGTGGTACAGCTGATTGCTCCTAGGCTATACACCTGCACAGCACGGTACTGCTCTGAACACTGCAGGCAAAGGTTGCACAATGGTAAGTATTTGTGTATCTAACATATCTAAAAACATAGAAAAGGCATAGTAAAATATGGAGTTTTAATGTTATGGGACCACCATTGTATATGTGGTCCACCGTTAACTGAAACATCATTACGGGGCGCATGGCTGTATTGTAAAACTCAGTGTCTGTCTGTCTGTCTCTCTTTCTTTGCCTCTAGTGGCAAAAGGTACACCTTCTCTCCTCGCTCCCCTAATTGAGGTTCCTTTTTGGTCACCTTGACAGTGGGGGAGGGAGTATGAGACTAAGGCAGGCAGGATGCTGTCTCATGTCCTCCATAACTGAATGGACAATTTCTGCATCTGGGTGGCCCTGCCCCACCCACTCCCTCTCCTCTTTGGTCTTGTAGAACATTTTTGGCTGTCATTTCCCAATCCAAAGAGGGAAGGTCGCCCAGTGGATAGTGAACTGTAGGAACCTAGGGGAATACCTGTGCCGTGGGTTTTCCTCTGGGGAAGTGTCTCTCCCCTTCTTAGTCCTAGCATCCCACGAGGGCTGATTTTTCCCCGGGCTACAGAAGGGGACACAGCCCAGCTGGTCAGAGCCTCCTGTGCCTAGTTGGGACGAACAAGGGACACAGGAAGGATCCCTGAGACCCAGTCTGGGGCTCTTGCTGGAGTTGTTGGTAAGAGAAGAGAATTGTCCATCATCTCGGCTGAGGCTGCTGGGGCCATCTTGTCACTACAAAGGGAAAAGATGCTTGAAAATGGACAGACAGACAGACAATGCCTGGTGTGGTGCCGGTTCCCAGGTCCCGCATGCCTAAAGCCTGGCACCTCCTGGCCTTCTCAGTAAAGGTGAGCCAATAAGTTCCCTTGTTTTTCCTACCTCAAGTCAGTTTGAGTTGTGTTTTCTGTCACCTGTGACCACAAGAGTCCTAATGCCGGGGTGTTGGGTTCCAGCCCCCTCCTTGGTTAAGAGGCCTTTCCCAGCCCCTGGGCACTTTGCCAGAATCCCCAGGAGTCAACAGGCCTTGAGGCGACGAAAAGGTTCTCGCTTTACAGATGGAGAAACAGGCCCGAAGAAAGAGTGGGATTCACTCAAGGCCTCCCTGCCCCTGGGATCTTTTGAATTCCATTTTGGAGTCTCACCAGCAGAGAGTCTTGTTCAACGGAAACAGTTTTTTGCTCCAGTCTTCTCTCATTTTTAACTCCATGTCCGTGGTGTGGGCCTAAAGCTGGGCTTGCCAGACAAAACACAGGACACCCGATTTGATTTGAATTTGAGATCAGCAATGAATAACTTTTTAGTATACATATGTTCCAAATATTGCATGGGACACATTCCTACTGAAGAAATGCATTGCTCACCTGAAATTCAAATGTAGCTCAGATGCTGTATTTTTATGTATTTGGCAACGCTATCTAAAGCAGGGAGAGGGGATGCAGGAAGAGGGCAAGGCTACCTCTTTATGAGGAGCAGGGGAAGAGTCAGGGTAGGGTGGGTGCTAAGATGCAGCCTCAGAAAAATAATCTTCCCCATCTCCTGCCAGAATGCCCGCGTCACCCACGGTCTGTCATCAGGGTTTTGCAGCTGCCAGGTCAGTAAAAATGTGGCCTGGAGAGCAAACATATTAACCATCAACAGTCTAGTGTGAATTAGTTTACGCACATTTACTTGTTATCCTCAGCTGTGCAGAAGGGAGAAGACTCCAGAGAGGGAGGTGCTGATAAGCCTCTTTCTTCATTTTCTCCCTGAAGTGCTGGTCTTCAGAGCACAAAGGATGGAATTTGAACTGGTTCCCTGCACACTAGAACCACAGGGGAGCTTTTTTTTTTTTTTTTTTTTTTTTTTTTTTTTTTTTTTTTTTGAGAAGGAGTCTTGTCTTGCTCTGCCGCCCCGGCTGGAGTGCAGTGGTGCAATCTTGGCTCACTGCAAGCTCTGCCTCCCGGGTTCATGCCATTCTCCTGCCTCAGCCTCCCGAGTAGCTGGGACCACAGGCGCCTGCCACCATGCCCGGCTAATTTTTTGTATTTTTAGTAGAGATGGGGTTTCACTGTGTTAGCCTGGATGTTCTCAATCTCCTGACCTCGTGATTCACCCACCTCAGCCTCCCAAAGTGCTGGGATTATAGGTGTGAGCCACCGCGCCCGGCCCACAGGGGAGCTTTTAAAAAATCCCAGTGTCCAGACCACACCCATTCCCATTAAATCACAATCTCAGCTGGGCACGGTGGCTCATACCTATAATCTCAGCACTTTGGGAAGTTAAGGCAGGAGGACCTCTGGAGCCCAAGAGATCGAGACCAGCCTGTGCAACATAGCAAGACCCCATTGCTACAAATTAAAAAAAAAAAAAAAAAAAAGAGCTGGGCATGGGTCTGTGGTCCCAGCTACTTGAGAGGCTGAGGCAGCAGGATCCCTTGAGCCCAGGAGGTCAAGACTGCAGTGATCAGTGATTGTGCACTGTACTCCAGCCTGGATGACAGAGTGAGACTGTCTAAAAAAAAAGAAAAAGAAAGAAAGAAAGACAGACAGACAAAAAACTCAGAATCTCCATGAGTGGTTTCCAGCTATCATCTTTTTTTCAATGTGCAGCCAAATTTGAGATCCAGTGGACATAATAGCTCAGGACACATGGTTCTATCCTTGGTGAGGTTTGCTGTGGATAGGCAGCCGGCTCTGTGCCAGGAATCCCGCAGACATCATTTCACTGGATTTCTGTATAGCCCTACCATGCAGACCCTGTTAACCTCATGTCCGCAGAAGGATGCAGGCTCAGAGGGGTGATGTGACTTACTCAAGGTCACACAGCAATCAAAGGGCCCTGCCCACAGCCCCTGAGCTGCCTCCAGGCTGTGTGGCTCCAGGAGAGTGCCTTTCCTGTCTGGCCCCTGCCACGGGTAGAGAAGGCTGTGTCCACAAGCATCATCCAGCCCTGCCTGTCAGCTCTCTAATCAGCATGGTTACATGACAAGGACACCAAAGAGTGAGAGAAGCATCTTGATTGGCAGATGGAGACAGGGAACGCCCCAAGGGTTAACTCTAGATGTCCTGGGCTTGTCATCAGTAAGAATGACAAGTGGAGGTCCCTTTTACTGGAGAGCAGGGAGGCTTCACCTGAAATAGCCTTCGTAGACTTGAACAATTACATTACCCCCCTCGCTGCCAACGTAAGCACCTGGGAACTACTGCCCTGAGTGACCCAACCCTCCTCCCTGACTCCCTCCACCATCCCTAATCCCTGGCAAATGCTCACTTGGAATCATGTTTCATGCACACGTTGGTGTCCGGTTGCACCTGCTCCTCCTTGCACTCAGGATGTGGCCCACATCTGGTCACCCTGACCGCTAATTCTTGCCTTCCCAGCCTGCCTTGCAGCTGGGGCTGGCCTGGTCCTGTGATGCAAACCTGGTTCTTAGGATGTAGCCGGAATTTGCTGAAAGGTTCTAAGGAAGTTTTGGCTTTCTTGATGAGAGAGGCCCAGCCCGAAATGATTCCCTCTCCCTGAGTACAGGGCGCTCAGCTGAAGCCACAGCAGCCCTGGTGAGACGAGGCCCCAGCAGGACAGGGACACCAAGGGAATCACACAGGGCACAGCCCAGGCATCACTGGGTCATTGGGTCCCTCTGGATTTGTGGCTGGACAAAAAGAAATCCTATTTGCTCCGGTCAGTGGTCCTCCGTTAAGGGTGATCTTGCCTCCTAAGAACACGCAACAACTTCTGGAGGTATTTTGGTTGTCACAACTTGAGGGTTTCTACAGGCATCTAATGGTGGGGGGTGGGGGGGGGGTGCTGCTAAACGCAGGAACGTCTTTCCCCAAGGAAGAGTGCTGAGGGCGAGAGGCCCTCACTTAGGCCGCTGTTCCTTGGTGTTTCTGTTTCCTGCAGCCAAAAACACTCCTGGCAGAGAGGCCGCCCTAACCACTGAGATTGCTAGAGAGAAGGTGGACTGAGGAAGCCAAGCCCCTAGGCATGAGGAAAGGGCAGGACAGCAGGGCCCAAACCAGCCTCCACCACTAGAGCTGGCTGGCCCAAATCCACTAACTTCCCACCCGAGCTTTTGGTGTCCAGGGCAGACACACCGAGGGTTTCCTCCCATGGACGGTGCTGCCCCCCACCAGCCCCTTCCCCACCCTCCCTAACATTCTAGGCAGATAATAGAATGCACCTTTTGATACAAACAAACTCCATTTTAATATACAAAACAAACCTCACTTACATACATAAATATAATTTGGGGGCATAAATAATGTAAGAAAATAAGAGATGTACATATCAAAATAAATTACTCATAAATATCATGTTGGAAAACCAAGTGCTGGGGAAAGGGTTCTAGGTCTTCCCCCGCTGCTTCCACACAGCAAGTTATTGACAAGACTTGGGGTCTTCAAATCTTTTCTTTTCCTGATTTTTGAACAAGAAGTGCAGGTTGACATAAGGTGGGGGGCCTGGGAGGCCCCAATCCATGGGGAGGCATGTGAGGTGGGCAGAGGGCTGATGGACTGGGGGATGGAAGCAGGTGACACCGGGACAGCAAGTTATTCTCAGGACAGCATCCATGACAGAACTGGCCTGAGGGGGAATTCTCAAGTTGTCCCAGGGCTGGAGTGGGGCTCCAGGCTTCCCCTACTCCTGAAGCCTGGTGGGCCATGCCTGCTCCAGTCAGTTCTGGCCTGGAGGGATTTGGGAAGGGCAAATGGTCCCTGGAAGTAGAGATATAGATCAATTCCCACATGGGGTTGAGTGAAATTTACCTGCTGTTTTACAGAGTGGATCACCTGCTCCTGAAATTAAAACCACTGCCTGTCTTCTGGCTGCTCCTGGGGAAGTGATGAGAAAAAATTAGAGAATTTCAGCTTGACATAAGAATTTTTCCAAAGGAAGTGAGTTCCCCATTGATGGAGGTATTCAAGCAGGACTGAGACAGCGCAGCAGCTTGTCCAGCAACCTCGAGGGAGCAGAATGGGGGCCCAGGCAGCAGCTGGGCAAGCTACAGGCTTACAATGTTATGATCAGACAAGTCTATTGGCTAGAAACTGGCACTGCCAATGGAAAACTCTGAATATGTACAACTTCTAGATGTTTCTTCCTAAAGCTAAACAGAACGTGGACTCAGGACTGTTCTTGTAGAAGCACGGCCCCCACGCTGCAGGTACCACAGCCCCTGGCAGCAGTGAAGAGGCCCGGGCATGGCCTCAGTTACTTCTCAAAGCTGGGACTCCTCACGGCCTCCAGTCCGGTGACAAGCCCAAATGGGTCCATGCTGTCGGTCTCCAGGGGCGAAGAGAACATGTCAGATTCCAAGTGGCCCCTGAGGTCCTCAGGCTCCTCTGGGACCATGGGCAGCATGGGCAGGAAATGAGAGAGTGGAAGAAAGCCTCTGTTCTTGTACAGCTGCCGCTGTTTGGCACTGCTCAGGGAGACCGGGAGGCGGTGCTTCTCGGATCGGTACACATTGTAGCCATCTGGGCGGATCTCCTCCTCGAAAGCACAGTCTTCCTCCGAGTACTGAAGCTGCAGAGAAAACAGGCAGCTCTGAGCAATCCACAGTGGACAGGGAACACGGGTCCACATGGACATTTGTGCTACAGACTGTCCCTGGTGGCCACCAGCAGTGACCTTCCACATGAGCATCACTTGCATGTTTTATACATACTTCCTGATGTACACACTGTACGTGTAAGTATATATAAAATATACCTTTATATATGTAAGTATATATAATATATAATGTACTTTAAGGCCAGGCACAGTAGGTCACACCTGTAGTCCCAGCACTTTGGGAGGCCCAGAGCAGATGGATCACCTGAATCCAGGAGTTTGAGACCAGCCTGGGCAACATGGTAAAATTCCATCTTGACAAAAAGTACAAACATTAGCAGGTCATGGAGGTGGGCGCCTGTAGGCCCAGCTATTCGGGAGGCTGAGAGGTGGGAGGATGGGTTGAGGCTGGGTAGTCAAGGCTGCACTGAGCAATGATCATGCCACTGCACTCTAGTCTGGGTGATAGAGCAAGACCCTGTCTCAAAAAAAAAAAAAAAAACCCACAACTATATATATACACAGAGAACACACACACATATATAAATGTACTGTAAGTGTAAGCATATATAATATGTACATTATGTTAATATATAACCCATTAATAAATTAAATATACATTTATATACCTTTATAAATTATAATCTTTATATAGATATACACGCACACAGACAAAACTGAGGTTTATTATTTCATATATGTATATTTTATGTATATACTTAATACTACATATACACTCTATATAGACCCAAATAATTTCCACTAAATTACCTCACTTTTTCGAGAGCCTTGTCCTAAGCAATAATATCCATCAACCCACAGGAATGCCGTCCGTGTTTCCCTCACCCTTTACATTACAGACATAACTCCTGGCATTTAAAAAGTTCCTGGGTATTTCATTGGCACTTTGGGAAACACTGATAAACTGGGTTGTCATCTTAGGATAGGTCTTTTAAATAAATTGCGTGTGATCCGATCTGGGTCCCAGATGAAAGCATCTGTTCCCCACCTATCTCAGAAATCACTGTGTGCCTTTATCATTCTAAGGCCTTCTGGTCTGCAGCAGTTCTGAGAACCATCAGCCCCGCTGTCTCCTCCATTCAGTCACCAAGGGCCTTCCAGGCAGGCTGCCAGGAGGCAGATCTCAGCAGCCCCTCCCCCAGGCCAGGCCAGGCCAGGCCAGGCCAGGCCAGGCCGGCGCCCAACTGGTGGCCGGAAATGTGTGCTGAGGGAAGCCTCGTCTTAGAACATTCATAGTCCACGGGGTTGAGAGGTGCCAGTGGGCAAGTGCCATCCCACACCGGTGTCATTACCCCTTGGCGACCCAGGACAGGCGCAGGCGGGAGCCGGAAGGGCTGGGCAGTAAACACACTGCAGGACGGCCTCAGTCAGGTTCCTGCCTAAGTCTGCAAAGGTCACTGAACTGCAGGTGGGTGACAAGGTACCTGTGCTAATAAGCTCCTGATAAGAGGCTCATTGCAGCAACCCAGGCTCCTGCCGAGCCCACGGATGGCTGGGACAAAGCATCGGACAGCAAGCGTGATTTCTCCCAAACTCCCAAAAATGCCAAATGATCAATAAACAAGGAACACAAAACCGAATGATTGGAGGACCTTCTTCTATTTACTTGGCTTGTCCTTTGGGAGAAATTAGTATCACTTTCTCCATACAGAAAACGAAATGACTTCAAGTTTCTAGAAGAATGTGGCATTTTTATTTAAGAAAGAGGCCAGGCGAGGTGGCTCATGCCTGTAATCCCAGCACTTTGGGCGGCTGAGGCAGGCAGATCGTGATGTCAGGAGTTCGAGACCAGCCTGGCCAGGATGGTGAAACCTCATCTCTACTAAAAATACAAAAAAACTAGCTGGTCATGGTGGCACGGTGCCCGTAGTCCCAGCTACTTGGGAGCTGAGGCAGGAGAATTGCTTGAACCCCGCAGGTGGAGGTTGCAGTGAGCCAAGATCATACCACTGTACTGCAGCCTGGGCGACAGAGCAAGCGAGACTCCGTCTCAAAAAAAAAAAAAAAAGAAAAAAGAAAAAGATCCTCAATTTCTGTTAGACCATGCACAGGGGATCAAGAGGCACAAAGGGGACTGGGCGCGGTGGCTCACACCTCTAATCCCAAAGCACTTTGGGAGGCCGAGACGGCCGGATCACTTGAGGTCGGGAGTTCAAGACCAGCCTGGCCAACATGGTGAAACCCCATCTCTACCCAAAATACAAAACGTAGCTGGGCGTGGTGGTGGGTACCTGTAATCCCAGCTCCATGGGAGGCTGAGGTAGCAGAAACGCTTGAACCTGGGAGGCACAGGTTGCAGTGAGCCGAGATCTGGCCACTGCATTCCAGCCTGGGCGACAGAGCAAGACTCTGCCAAAAAAAAAAAAAAAAAAAAAAAAGGCACAGAGGGATTTCAGGTGACCCAACCCCCAATTTGGGCAGAATGGCGGGTTAGGTTGACGTCCCCTGCTGGCCTCCCATCATTAGGAACCCCCACACCCCCCGCCATAGTAAATGTCAAAATTAAAGTTGCAAGGGTGGGTTTGGAGCGGCTCTGGGTGGGAGTCAGCGTCCAGCGTGCCGACCACCCCCTTTCCCTGCAGTCCTCTCACGCAGGACTCCGCCATAAAACCTGAAACGGGCGCTCTGAGTACACGGAGCACGGCAGAGGCACCGAGCAATTTTGAGACTCTAAAATGCTTTGTCCCGCTGTTCACAAAGGAGCTGGTTGGGCCGGAGGCGGCCCCGCCTCTGCATCCTTTCTGGGGTGGGGGCCCCGGGCAGGCGCGGCCACCCCCGCCCTGGCCCCTGCTCCGCCAGGGAGTCCGGGGCTGCGTGTGAGGCCTGCGCGGGCCGAGACCTCACACAGCCTCCTCTGCGCGCGGGGCCGCGGGAGGGGCGCGGGTTCGTTCCTTTGAACTCCCAGCCTTTGTTCCCCGCCACCAGAGCCCCAGCACTCGTACACTTCCGGCCTCGGGACCTCTGCGGTTACCTGGGCCTTCCCTGCCAGCCCCCACCCCCTGCCCCCACCAGAAAGCGTTTACAGGACAGGTGAGGCCCGCAGGAGGAAAAGCACTCCCCTGGCGCAACATGACTCCAGCGCATCTGCGTCTAAGCCACACCATGCTCCTGGTAGATTAAAAATTAATTCTAAAAAAAAAACAATCTCTCCTATCCCAAATGCACTGTTTTCTGCCTTGCTTGACAATTGATTTGTTTTTAAAGGAAAGTTATGAGTAGATCCTCTTTTTTCTTTCCCATTCTTTTTTTCTTCTTTTATACTGGAGGGAGGGAAACGGAGGCGAGGACCACACACACGCAGGCAGAGGCTGAAAAGGCCCGAGGTGGGTTTTCCTGTTTAATATCAAAGGAGGCCGAATAATGGGTTTCCTCGGTCCGGCTAGGCCGGCCTTTGACTCAATTGGAAATGCAAAGGCAGCTTTTGCCTATTCTCTGGCTGCTGGCTGAGACCCTAAATTTCCGTAGGAAATCGTCGGACATGCACTTAATCGGTCTTTGCAATCTTTCCCTCGAAGTTGCACGCGGGTCTGGGCGGAGGAGGCGAGGAAACCCTGGATTCGAACCAGCGCCTTTCTCTCCTTCAGGCCTCCGCCCGGGGACAGGCGCCGGTCCCCCGCCCCGGCGCATCCGCCCCGTGGGGACACTTACCAGCCCCTGCATCTTGCCGTCGGCGCCCATGCAGAGGTACCGCACGCTGTGCACGCCCTTGATGGCCACGGTCCGCAGAGCGACTGCCTTGATCTCCAGCAAACCTAGGCGCAGGGGAAGCGAGAAGCTGCAGCAGGGACCGCTGGGCCCGCACCACGTGGGTGCGGTCGGTCCACGAGCCTGTGCTTCTCCCTAGCGTCCCGCGCTGTTTGGGGACTAAGGGAGGGATCCTAACGTCCAGGTGCCAAAACCTGGGGTTCCCGGGAGTTGAGGGGTCCGCAGGAGCCTAAGGGTGGCAAAGGAAGGAAGGGCGCTGGGGTGGGGTGCGCGCAGCAGGGTGGGGTGCGCGCGGCGGGGCGGGCGGGGGTGCTGGCGAGAACTCACTGTGCGCGCTCTGGCCCCGCGCGCAGTCCACGACGCCGTCCGCACGGATGCGCAGGAAGCAGCTGGAGAGCCCGTGGGGGCCGGAGGTGTACAGGTGCCGCAGGCGGATGGGGTCGCCCCAGCCGTAGTGCACGTGGGGCCCCGCGTCCGAGAAGGCGAGGGGGCGCCCGGCCACGGCCAGCCAGAGGCCGGCCAGGATCCAGACGTGGACCACCACACACCCGCTCCGCATGGCACCTCCCTGGGGCTCTCGGCGCAGCTCCGGCGATGGGGGTGCGGGAGGCTGGGCGGCGACCGGGATGCGCTGCGGGGCTGTGAGTGCCGGGTTGGGATGGTCGTGGCCCTAGATCCTGGACGCAGCGCTCCTGCTCTGACGGCGCGGCGGCTCCGGGCCGGCAGCCTTATATAGTAGCGCCTTACGGGCCCCACGGGTAGGTGCCCAAGACACCCGAGCATTTCTTATCGGGATTGCATCAAGCCTCCGCCCCCCGCACACACCCACTCACACCCCGCCTCCGGCCCCAGCCCCAGCCCCCTCCCCGGGCCCGGGCAGGCAGGCGGCGGCTTCTTGTCCCAGCCGGGGTGACCCCGCCCAGGCCGTTCGGATCTGCGGGAGGAGGAGGCCTCGCTTAGCGGCCGGGTTTCGGGGAACTCCTCCCCACCGCGCAGCGGCCCCGAGGTTCTTGGCTGGGAGAGTTTGACTTTGTAAAGCAATCGACAACTGGGGCCCTTCCCCCAGGCCTCAGGCTCCCAGTGGATGCACTCGGCGTGGGGCACTAGCGGGGGCGGGGTCAGGAACCCCGGGACCAGAGGTTGGGGGGCACCGAGTTTTGCCCCCTTCACCCTCTGTCGGGAAAAGCCTCACCTCGGCCTTAGTGCCCTTCCCCTTAAAAGCCCACTCGCACTCCCTCCCCCGACTTTCGCAGCCCCGCACATCTGACGTCAAAGCCGTCCCGTAGAATTTTCCCCCGCAGTTCCGACAGTCTCAGGTTCTCTCAGCTTCATCTTCTTGCAATTCCTGCCCCGCCCCTTTTATCCGGGTAAATTGCCCCCCGACGGGGGGCCGGGCGCGCTCTCGGCCGGCGGGGAAACAATGGAAGCCGCGCGGACTGTAGGTGGCGCCGCAGCCTCGGCGTCCGCCTGGGCTTTGCGCTCCTGGCCCCGCGCCCCTGCCTGCTCCGCGCTCGCCCCGGCCCCGCGGCTGTGCGCGAGATGCAACCTGAAAGGGGGCACTGGGAAGGAGGCTCTCGGGCAGGGTGGGCGGGCCAGCTGCGGGATTGGTGAACCCCAGCTTCTCGGCTGGAGGGTGGTGGAGGCAGGGGCGCAGGGAGGGAGGCCTGGGCCTCCGTTTCCCGGTTTTTGAGCTGTCTTGTGTCGGGGGTCTGGTTTTTGAGTCCCCGAGTCCCTGCGCACGGGGGCAGGAGGAACAGCACGGTCGGGGAGGTCGAGAGCGCCTTACCTGGTGGGGAGGGGTCGGGAAGGGGCCCAGGAACGGTGATGGGCGCCCCTGGCGTCCGGGCAGGTGCCAGGTGAGGAAAGAAATGGGGGCCGCTCCATGAAGCGGTTCCTGCAAATAAAGAAAACGACATCCAGAGAATACCCAGGCGGGGAATAAAGGGGTCCTCCTACGGGGCTTTGGTTTAACTCTAATTATTTCTTGTTATTCTTCCAAACCCCCAGCTCCTGGATGTGGGGCCCCAGGAGGCTGGTTTTGGGGGCAGAGCCCTCCTGGCCCAGCGCAAAGGCGATGGGGAGGGCAAACAGGAGAGACAGCGAGAGAAATGCCAGGCCTAATGAATTTCAATGAGCAGAGGCCACATTCATTCCCCAGTCAGTGACTGGCGTTAATGACTGAGGGCGCAGCAAATGTCACCAGGAAAGTCTTTACAAAAAGACATCATCCCGAAGGCTTTCTAGACCAGGGACCCCCACGCTGTGTGTCTTGGTTCAGAAAGCCGTGGCTTCTGTTAAATCTAATTACTTCCCCCCTGTGGCTTTAAATCGACGGCGGCTCCTATTAAACTTAATTACCCTCCCCTGCAGCTTTCGTTTTAAAGATCCGTGGTAAATGCGTGATAAATGCTCTTGAGGGCGATGGCAGAGGCTGCACTGGGGGACACGACCCAAACCGGGTGGGGGCGATGGCAGCCTCTGGTTCCACCCCTACCCCTCTGCAGCCCCTTCCAGGGACATGGGGAAGAGAGTGGCTGATGCGATCAGGGAGGTGGGGAAATGAGGAAGGCGGCTGCTGTCCCCCAGCCCCTGTTCTGAGCGCTTCATGGAGGTTCTCAGCTCAAATCTCCACAGGAGCCCCCATGGTATTCTATTCCTCCCTCCCCCATGGAGCAGGAGGGAAATGGGGGCCCCAGAAAAGTGGCCGAGTAACCCAAGGTCGCACACTCTGTTAGTGGTGAAGTTGGAATTTGAACCCAAACAGTGGGGCTCGTAAATCCAGGCTGTGCTGCGTGTTATCCCGGGACAGGGGCTCCGGGGTCAGACCCACTGTAGCATGGATCACACCCGGCCACTCCCTGGGTAGGTCGTGGACCGCTGACCCATTGCCCTCTCAGCTTGCTCTCAGGCTTGTCCTGAGGGTGACAAGGAAGAGGGGACAGAGAGGGCCTGGGATGTAGCACTCATGAAGGTGTTGATGGCAGGCCTTGAGGTCAGCTGTGTGCCGGCCATCTCACAGGCACAGCAATGCTCTGAGAGCTTAGGGGATGGATCCTGCTCATGTGAGGGAGCTGACGGTTACAGAGATGGACTGCCGGGCCTCGAGGGTTTGCCCCAGGTGGGCCAGGCACACAATCTTGGGTGTTTGCTGGGCTCCCTGGTGTGTGTGGTTAGAGGGAGCCAAGCCTGCAGAGGACAAGGCAGTGCTGGCCAGCAGGGGGCTCTCCTGGCGAGAGCAGAGGTGTGGCAAGGGCTGAGGTCCTCCTCCTACTCTGCTCTGTGCACACCGGGACCTCTGAAGCCACCTGTGTGCTGCATTGGGCTGACTTTGCTTTTCAGGTTGTGTTTGATTTGCCCCCGGGTGGCTAAGCCGGCTGAATCGCCCAGGTGGGGTTTCATTCATTGAATGGCATGGGCAATGGGTAGCAGTAGGGTCCAAGGCACCCTGGATGTCCTGCTCACCCATGCAGGGGTATGGGGGTCTCCAGCCCAGGTGTCCAGAAGGGCTTGGCTTGGCTTTGTTCTGGATTTGATGTTAGCTTTTTTTTTAATTAATTTTTTATTTTTTTATTTAATTGCCCTGTAGAACCGTAAATCCTTTTTCTGGAGTCTTCCTTCTTCCATCTGAGGGTGTAGAGGTTCCTTCTTCCTGATTATGGCAAATGAGTGATTTCCACCATTTCTAAACCCATGTCCCAGTGTCTAAGAACATCTTATTCGGCTTCACCTCCAATTTTTACATTATGAAAATCATAGTTTTCCTTTCATTTTACAGTTAGAAATGTACGTTTTGCTGTCAAATGTGCATTCTTCTATATAAGCACTCCCTAGAGCCCCTCCCAAACCCCCTGCTCCCACCTTGTGATTGAAAATTATTTTGTAATTGGAGAAACTTCTGGGTGTGGTAAAAGTCTGTATCAGAAAATAAGAACTGCAGGGTAGCGTGGGACCGAGAGAGCTGTGAACACTGAGGTGATCGAGGCCACGCCCCACAGCTGGTTCCTGGCCAACTGGAGGCTGAGACCCAGGGACTCCTGAATCTCAGCCCAGTATTTTTGCTACAACCTGCTAGAACATGCATTATTTCCCCCAAGACTTTCTGATTCACCAACAGCCATTTTTTCCCCCATACGCATCGTTATTCTGAAATGAGGCCACCCAGCTAGCCCAGAAATTGGCAGAGACTGTGACAGAGTAGAAGGAAGACCTCTTTGAGATTCCATTTCCTCATTTGTAAAACAGCAAAAGGAACGCTAATTTACAGGGTTAATATGAGCATTAGAAAAGACATCCCCATCTATCAAGTGACCAATATTTGTAAGACAGAGACGGCCTGGCACATGTAAAGCACGTAACAGAAGGGTAGCTATTGTTACTGTTGTAAATGCTGCTCTCTGGCGATCTTTGCTACATTTATTACTTATTTTAAAATTTAATGGCAACTCTAGAAAAAGATATATAGTGACAAAAAGCTGGATGGAGATCCACTAGAAAAGGGTAAATAGAAGGCTGGGCGTGGTGGCTCATGCCTGTAATCCCAGCACTTTGGGAGGCCAACGCAGGAGCATTGCTTGAACCCAGGAGGCAGAGGTTGCAGTGAGCCGAGATCGCACCACTGTACTCCAGCCTGGACAATAGAGAGAGACTCTGTCTCAAAAAAAAAAAAAAAAAAAAAAGCAGAGAAGGATAAATGGAAGATGAAAATGTTCTCTATCTTTATTGTGGTAGTGAATACACAGGCAATGACATTTATCAAAACTAATAGAGCTGTTCCCTTAAAATTAAGGTGCATTTTTTTCAGAGCAATTTCTATTAAATTCTAAAGTAAATTGTGTCTGAATTTTAAATAAGCATTAATAGATACTTTTTTTCCAGTTGTTTTATTGTGTTGAAACATAAACAACATAAAATTTACCATCCTAACCATTTCTAAATGTACAGTTCAGAGGAATTAATACATTCATAAAGCTGTGTGGATCACTGCCACCATCCATCTCCAGAACTCTTTTCATCTTGAAAAATGAGATTCAGCTGGGTGCGGTGGCTCACTCCTGTAATCCCAGCACTTTGGGAGGCCAAGGTGGGTGGATCACCTGAGGTCAGGAGTTCGAGACCAGCCTGGCCAACATGGTGAAACCCCATCTCTACTAAAAATACAAAAATTAGCTGGGTGTGGTGGCGCATGCTTGCAGTCCCAGCTGCTGTGGAGGCTGAGGTGGAAGGATCGCTTGAACCCAGGGAGCGGAGGTTGCAGTGAGCCAAGATCACACCGCTGCACTCCAACCTGGGCAACAGAGTGATACTGAAAAATAAATAATAATAAAAAAAGTATGTATGTATCTTAAAAAAAATCATTTGAATTGTAACCTCCTTTCCACCAACTCAGTTGTAAACACTTTCCTTGGGATTAAATATCCTAGCACAGCCTTTGACACCAGCACATCTGAGTGATACAATCTGTTGTCCCCTATTGCTGGACGTTTAGGTTGTTTCCAACGTCCCCTGCCAGACCATGCAGGGGAGAACATTCTTGGAGACGCATCTCGCGCATGTCCGCTCTTGGAATTACTGAGCCCTGTCGTCTCTCCCCCAGGTAGGCCCTGGCCCTGTGTAAAGGGTGGAATTCAGGAAGCTGCCCTGCTTCTGTTCACACAAAGGGCAGCACAGCTTCCTCCAGACATCTGCGGTGAGCCTGAGCACACATGGATGTTCTCAGCTCAAATCTCCGCAAGAGCCCCCATGGTATTCTATTCCCCGCTTCCCCATGGAGCAGGAGGGAAATGGGGGCCCCAGAAAAGTGGTCGAGTGACCCAAGGTCGCACACCCTGTTAGTGGTGAAGTTGGAATTTGAACCCAAACAGTGGGGCTTGTAAATCCAGGCTGTGCTGTGTCTTATCCCGGGACAGGGGCTCCTGGTGTGTAAGCACCACCACCAGCAGGCACCATGAGGCATAGCAAAGCTGGAGTCGGAGCCCTCTCTTTACTGCCAGTTCAGAAGGCCCAGGACGTGAGCTCCCCTAGCTGGGAGGGCCTGCTTGTGCTGTGAGCCTTACTTTTCTCACCTGTGAGGACAGGAGCTGACAGAAGTAGCCACAAAGGGTATTTCTGTACGTGAATGCTCTTTTCCCTCTGGTCTCCCTCATCAAAACAGATATGAGTTCCCATCGCGAATGTGTTGAGCTGTCAGAGTAGCAACGTCGTGAAAGAATGCGCCCAGGCTTTGAATGTCAGCTATTGAAAGAAAACAAAAAGTAGCTTAATGAGAAAACATTAACCGTGTTCATGCTGACTTCGTGAAAAACCATAAAGTGAAAATATCGAGGTTGGAAATTCTCAGAAGCCCTGGCCTCTGTCGGCTTCATAAACCTTTCATGGAGAAGGATGAGTCCCAGACTCCACAAGTGGATGGCTCTTCAAACTTCATGCCCAAAGGGAGGGTCTTTTCTCTCCAAAAGCTCAGCCACCTTTCCACAATGTCTTTTTTCTTTATTCTGTCCGAGATGGTTAGGAAATCCCAGGACAGGCCTGGCCAGCACCATTTGCTGAGTGCTTGAAATCCTCTGGCCATGGTGGTGGTGGTGGTGATGGCTGGCAACAAGTGCCCAGAAGTGTCCTGGGCAGTTTACATGCCTCACGGTATTTGGGTCTCATAGCTCCCATTCTAAAGAGGGGCAAAGTGAGGCTCAGAAACTGCTCCTTGCCCAGAGTCACAAATAAAGCCAATAAACAGCAGAGTTTGGATTTGAATGCAGTTCTAGCTGAATTTGAGTCACAAAGCTATTTAATCATTACTCTCTTTTTATTTTTTTAAAAAAGAAGCAAAACCAGGCCAGGTACAGTGGCTCACACCTGTAATCCCAACATTTTGGGAGGCCAAGGCAGGTGGATCACTTGAGCCCAGGAGTTCAAGACCAGCCCGGGGGACATGGCGAAACTCCATTTCTACAGAAAATACAAAAATTAGTCGGGCGTGGTGGCGTGAGTCTGTAGTCCCAGCTACTTGTGATGCTGAGGTGGAAGGATCACTTGAGCCTGGGAGGCAGAGGTTGCAGTGAGCTGTGATCCACCACTGAAAAAAAAAAAAAAAAAAAAAAGGAAAACCCAAACAGCTGCTCTTTCAAAAAGTTAAGAGCCCTGACCAAATTCAGAGCCTCAGCTAGGGGCTTGGCCCTACTCTTCGATTCCTTGGCCCCATGACCTGCCCATGTGCTTCCCAGAGTGATCACTGGAGACCCTGGGCTGACTCTAGCAAGATAGCCAGAGAGCCCCCACTTCGGAGTGCAGCCCTCAGCATCGCCTGCTCTGCTGTGTGGTACCTGGACGTCATGTCTTGGGGTGGAGATTGACCCTGCATGTCTCCTCTTCAGACAAAGCTCTGTGGAAGTGAGGATACAAGTGCGCAGTTTGCGGGCATGACCCTGTTGTCCTGCACAGAGCCAGCCTAGCACTTGACGCTGCCAAAAAATATTGGATGAATCATTTAAAAGAACTGGAAGGGCCAGGCACGGCGGCTCACACCTGTAATCCCAGCACTTTGGGAGGCGAAGGCGGGCGGATCACTTGAGGTCAGGAGTTTGAGACCAGTCTGGCTAACATGGTGAAACCCCGTCTCTACTAAAAATACAAAAATTAGCCGGGCGTGGTGGTGGGCACCTGTAATCCCAGCTGCTTGGGAGGCTGAGGCAGGAGAATCACTTGAACCCGGAAGGCAGAGGTTGCGGTGAGCCGAGATTGAGCCATTGCACTGCAGCCTGGGTGACAGAGCCAGACTCCGTCTCAAAAGAAAAAAAAAAAAAAAAAAAGAACTGGAAGGTGTTGACATTGCTGTGCACTCACTGGCCTCCTTGCCCATCCTTTCCTTGTTCATCCCGTCTCTCCTTCCTCCTGCCCTCCCTTGACTTCCATTGCCAAACTGATCATTCGTCCCACCAGCAAACTCATTCCAGACACTTCTGATGGGTCACACATCATGTCGAAAAAATTAGGCCAGGTACAGTGGCTCACACCTGTTGTCCCAGCACTTTGGGAGGCCAAGGTGGACAGATCACCTGAGGTCAGGAGTTTGAGACCAGCCTGGCCAACATGGTGAAACCCCATCTTTACTAAAAAAAAATAAAAATAAAAAAAATTAAAAAAAAAAAATGGCCGGGTACGGTGGCTCATACCTGTAATCTCAGCACTTCGAGAGGTCGAGGTAGGCAGATCACGAGGTCAAGAGATTGAGACCATCCTGGCCAACATGGTGAAACTTCGTCTCTACAAAAAATACAAAAATTAGCTGGGCGTGGTGGCGAGTGCCTGTAGTCCCAGCTACTTGGGAGACTGAGGCAGGAGAATCGCTTAAGCCCGGGAGGTGGAGGTTGTAATGAGTTAAGATCACACCACTGCACTTCAGCCTGGCTGATAGAGCAAGACTCTGTCTCCAGAAAAAAAAAAAAAACTTAGCTGGGCATTGTGTCAGGCACCTGTGGTCCCAGCTACACGGGAGGCTGAGGCAGGAGAATCGCTTAAATCTGGGAGATGGAGGCTGCAGTGAGCCGAGATCGTGCCACTGCACTTCAGCCTGGGTGACAAGAGTGAGACTCTGTCTCAAAAAAAATAAAAGAAAAAGAAAAGGAATTCGAATCTCTTCCAGCCCTGTGGTATCTTAGCAACAGGGCTTCTAGCTGGGCAGAAGTGGTGTGTTTGGGGCAGCAGGGGACGCAGGCAGAGAGGTCCCATATGGGTTGATGTTCCTGTTTCTGCTGAGGGCTGTTTTGGGCTAATGGGGCTTCCATAAACAACTTTCTTCAAGGTCCACAGCAGAACACACTCCGGGAACTGACCCCTGCATGCGGTTTCATTTCAGGGGCCACTTCCAGATGCTGAGTCCCCCACTTGCATGATCACCGTGACTTTGTAAATGCCAGTGTTTCTCTCCTATCCATATCAAGAACACTGATAGGAGAGGAAGTCACCCGCCAGTATCCGGCGGCCCATAGGAGAGGAAGTCACCTGCCAGTATCCGGTGGCAGCTCATAGGAGAGGAAGTCACCTGCCAGTATCCGGCAGCGGCTCATAGGAGAGGAAGTCACCCGCCAGTATCTGGTGGCAGCTCATAGGAGAGGAAGTCACCTGCCAGTATCCGGTGGCTCATAGGAGAGGAAGTCACCCGCCAGTATCCAGTGGCGGCTCATAGGAGAGGAAGTCACCTGCCAGTATCCGGCGGCTCACAGGAGAGGAAGTCACCCGCCAGTATCCCGCGGCTCATAGGGGAGGAAGTCACCCGCCAGTATCTGGTGGCGGGGAGTCAAGACAGAGACTTCCAGTTGAGTCACATTCAGTCTGTTCGCCTCAGTTTGGAGGTATCAAGGCCTCACCCCCGTGGAGTGACCTGCAGTTATCCCTGCAGCAAGGCG
The DNA here is from genome assembly GCF_028858775.2 of Pan troglodytes. Lineage (NCBI taxonomy): Eukaryota > Metazoa > Chordata > Mammalia > Primates > Hominidae > Pan > Pan troglodytes. The sequence goes on from NC_072407.2 coordinate 71,769,357, forward strand.
GAGAGCCAGGTGTTGTTCCGTTTTACAGGTGAGAGGCCCACAAAGCCTGCCTGGCTGTAGGATCCACCAGTGGGTAAGGGGACCATGAGCAGACTCTGAGAGGCCAAGTGCATGGCCTGCGGTCACCCAGCGAGCAGAAGCCTCATGGACAGGGTTTCCCTCCCTGTCCAGCAGCCCCCAGGCCTGGCCAGAGATCAGCAGGCCAGACAGATATTCCTGGAGGCTAAGCTTGTATGAGTCTGGAGGGTGTCACTCCAGCTCATTTGCAATAGATGAGCTCAGAATTCCAGGGTTGGAAAGGACCTTCAAGAAGATTTCCTCAGCCAGGTGTGGCGGCTCACTCCTGTAATCCCAGCAGTTCGCGAGGCCGAGGCAGGAGGATCACTTGAGTCTAGGAGTTCGAGACCAGCCTGGGCATAGGGAGATCCCATCACTACAAAATTTTTTAAAAAATTAGCCAGGTGTGGCGGTGTTCACCTGTAATGCCAGCTGCTCAGGAGGCTGAGGTGGGAGGATGGCTCAAGGCTGGGAAGTCGAAGCTGCAGTGAGTCATGATCGTACCTCTGCACTCCTGCCTGGGTGATGGGATGAGACCCTGTCTCAAAAACAAAACAAAACAAAGATTTCCTCCAAGCCCTTTATCCTCACCTAAGCAAAATAAGCAAAGAAAGGGTTTGCCCGAAGACGTCCAGCCACCCGGCTGCAGCGAAGAGGCTGGAAGTACTTAAAAACAGCATCCCTTCCCTCCCCCAAAATAAGCACACACATGGTGGAGTTCCACATTTAATTTGTAATAAAGTCTTTTTTTTTTTTTTTGAGAAGGAGTCTTGCTCTTTCGCTCAGGCCGGACTGCAGTGGCGCTATCTTGGCTCACTGCAAGCTCCGCCTCCCGGGTTCATGACATTCTCCTGCCTCAGCCTCCCCAGTAGCTGGGACTACAGGCGCCCGCCACTGCGCCCAGCTAATTTGTTTGTATTTTTAGTAGAGACGGGGTTTCACCGTGTTAGCCAGGATGGTCTCCATCTCCTGACCTCGTGATCCGCCCGCCTCAGCCTCCCAAAGTGCTGGGATTATAGGCGTGAGCCACTGCACCCGGCCAATTTGTAGTAAAGTATTTTTAAATAATAAAACCCCACACTTAGAAAAGATCTTATGAAAAATCCCTGCCTAAGCAGACTGGAGGTTGCCAGAGGTTGGGAAAGGAGAACAGGGGTGACTGTTTCATGAGTCAGGGGCTTTCTTTTGGGGTGATGAAGAAGTCTAGAAACTTGATAAAGGGAGTTTGGGGGAAGGTACTAAATGCCATGGTGAATTGTACACTTTAAAACGGTTAATTTTACGTTATGTGAATTTCACCTCAATAAAAAGAAATCATATAAAAAGAAAGGAAGCAGCCGGGCACAGTGGCTCACGCCTGTAATCCCAGCACTTTGGGAAGCCAAGGCGGGTGGATCACCTGAGGTCAGGAGCACGAGACCAGCCTGGCCAACATGGTGAAATCCTGTCTCTACTAAAAATATAAAAATCAGCCGGGCACGGTGGCTACTGGGGAGGCTGAGGCAGGAGAATCGCTTGAGCCTGGGAGGCGGAGGTTGCAGTGAGCCCAGGTCGTGTCACTGCACTCCAGCCTGGGCAACAGAGTGAGACTCCACCTCAAAAAAAAAAAAAGAAAAGAAAAGAAAAAAGAAAATAAAATAAAAAGAAAAAAGAAAAAGAAAGGAAACAGCTAGGACCTCACTAAGACACTGAGACCCTCAGGGGGGCTTGGTTATGGAGTGGGAGTTGGTAGCAGCCCTCATAATGGTTGAAGTTGCAGGCTTGCTGCTCATATGTATCAGGATGGCATAGCGAATGTCCTTGTAAGAAACAAGTGCAGGCCGGGCGCGGTGGCTCATGCCTGTAATCCCAGCACTTTGGGAGGCTGAGGTGGGCAGATCACGAGGTCAGTAGATCGAGACCATCCGGGCTAATGCGGTGAAACCCCGTCTCTACTAAAAATGCAAAAAATTAGCCTGGCGTGGTGGCGGGCGCCTGTAGTCCCAGCTATTCGGGAGGCTGAGGCAGGAGAATGGCGTGAACCCGGGAGGTGGAGCTTGCAGTGAGCCGAGATCGGGCCACTGCACTCCAGCCTGGGTGACAAAGAGAGACGCCGTCTCAAAAAAAACAAAACAAAACAAAACAAAAAAAAAACACCTTGGGAGGCCGAGGCAGGTGGACCACCTCAGGTCAGGAATTTGAGACCAGCCTGGCCAAGATGGTGAAACCCTGTCTCTACTAAAAATACAAAAATTAGCTGGGTGTGGTGGTGGGTGCCTGTAATCCTAGTTACTCAAGAGTCTGAGACAGAGAATTGCTTGAACCCGGCAGGCAGAGATTGCAGTGAGCTGAGATTGTGCCACGGCACTCCAGCCTGGGTGACAGAGTGAGACTCCATCTAGAAAGAAAGAAAGAGAGAGAGAGAGAGGGGGAGAAAGAAAGAAAGAAAGAAAGAAAGAAAGAAAGAAAGAAAGAAAGAAAGAAAGAAAGAAAGAAAGAAAGAAAGGAAGGAAGGAAGGGAGGAAAGAAAGAAAGAAAGAGAGAGAGGGAGGGAGGAAGGAAGGAGAAGGAGGGAGGGAGGGAGGAAGGAAGGAAGGAAAGGAAGGAAGGAAGGGAGGAAAGAAAGAGGAAGGAAGGAGAAGGAAGGAGGGAGGAAGGAAGGAAGGGGAGAAGTATTTGGAGAGAAAAATGCCACAACTAACTTCCAAATGGCCCAGGAAAATCCATATGTGTGCATAGGTGTGTGTGATGAGAGTGAACGCAGAAGGGGTGGGGTGCAGGGGAGTGGAGGTGGAGGCTGTACAGGTTTTGTCAGACTATTCTCGAGACTCCTCTGTGGGTTTGAAATTTTTCAAAATAATAAAAAAATGGAGGGGAAGAAACCCAACCCACCTGCCTGGTACCTGCCTGTGTCTTATTTGCCAGAGCCCTCAGTCGTGATGGGCAGGCGTGTGCAGCTCACACACTGGTTTCCAGACATGCTCCTGTGGAAGCCTGCAACACTCTGCGCAGGCACTCGGCACTCGGGTGACCGTCACTGGCCCCAGCTCCCAGAGCAGGAAACCGAGGCTCAAGAGGCTACACGCTGACCCACGCGGCGAGGCCCAGCACCAAAGACGGTGCAGAGGAGAAAAGTCGAGCTATTCTGGGTCCCCGTGGGGCATGTCAGGGGATTCATGTTGCATGCCCAGTGTGACAGGCGGAGGGCATATTTTCCAAGGCAGCCGGTCCCTGGGGAGTGATCCAAGCTCATCACTCTGTCCTCATCCTGCCCTGCTCAAGGATGCGGGGGCTCAGTCTTTTCTCAATTGCCAGCTTCCTTTCGGGTCAGAAGTTATGCTTTGTGTTTTATTTTGTTTTGTTTTGTTTTTTTAACAGAAAAGTTTTTTACAAACTTGGTTGTTGGGTCTTCTTCAGCATGGAGGAGTCAGCGTCCCATCTGAAGTCACTCTCAAGTACGAAGCTGAGAGGCCAATCCACGCCCAGGCCACAGAGAATAGCCCCTTTAGGACTAGAGATCTTGAGAAGGCCAGCTCCCGCATCCGGTGATCCAGAGCTTTCTGCAACTGTTTTCTTACTAATGAGAGGCACCGTATAGCTGAAGGCCCTCTTGAGGCCAGACTCTGTGTGTGTGTGTGTGTGTGCATGCTTGTGTGTGTGTGTGTGCACATTTGATTATGTGTACGCATGTGCCATTGTGTACATTTGTGTGAGTGCATGTGCTCATGTGTGCACATGTGTGTGCGTGAGTATACACAAACGTGTGCTCATGTGTGTATGCGTGTGCTGCGTAGTTCTTGCAGCAGCAGCTCTGATGGCTCATTCTCCATGTTGCAGAAGAGCAGATAGAAGCTCAGAAAGGCTCAGGAAGAGCCCTTGTCTCCTTTGCAGCACTTGCTATAATTGCCTTAAAATAATCATCTATGGAATTATTTGCCCATGGTCTGCCTCTGCCTAGTGTCTGTAAGCTCCATGGTCTCACACACGTGTGTGTGTCTTGGTCACTCCTGCCTCCCCTGGGCCCAGCATAGCCCTGGCAGGGCATAGGTGTGATGAATCTCCTTCAGTAGAGGGGAGAAGGGCAGGAGGGAAGGAAAGAGAAGGGCAGAGAAAGAGGGGGCTTCAGCCTCCTTCTAGCTTTGCCTTTCCAGCAGGCCAGGGATGTTCCTGCTTTAAGGCATTTAAACAGATGCTCTGGGCTCAGCTCTGGCTAGGGTTTCTGGCTGCATGCACCACAGATCAAGGGGGCTGGAGGATTCCTGCCACAGGCTCCCACTGTGTGCCTTGGGACAAGTCCTTGGCTCAGCTTCCCCACCTAGGAAACAGGATGGACACGGGGTTGCAGAGGGTGGCCAGAGGGAGTCAGGCCAAGCGGCTGGGACGTGGGGGGCTGGACAAGGAGGGGCCTCTTCCCAAAGCCCCAGCCAGGGCTTCCAGTCCCCCCAAGACTTGCCATGCTTTGCCTCCTTGCAAGGAACTCCCGTCAGCTCCTCAACCCTCTGCTCCAGGATGGTGCCTGCCCTGAACCCTTGCCATCCCTCCTCCACCATCATGCTTCTCGTTTCAGGCCCTCTATGGGACAGGGAACAGATGCAAGTGCCTGGTCCAGGCTGTGTGTGTGCAGGATCTAGCACAGCCCCATTCTACAGATGAGAGCACTGAGGTGAAGGGGCTGTCAGCCTTGGCCAGTGGAGAGTGAAAAAGAGCTCCTCCTTCCTTGCTCCTCACTGCCTCCAGTCTCCTTCCTTCTTTCCCCTCCCCTTCTCACCTCCTCCCTCCTCCCCTCCTCTTTTCCTCCTCCTCCGTCCTCCTCTCCTCCCTCCCCTCCTCTTCCCTCCACTCCTCCTCCCTCCCCTTCTCTCCTCCTCCCTCCTCCCCCCTCTCCTCCTCTTCTTCCCTCCTCCCTCCTCTCTTCCTTCCCTCCTCTCCTCCTCCTCCCTCCTCCCCCTCTGACTCTCACCCTCCCCTCCTCCTCCTCCTGCCTCCCTCCTCCTCCTTCCTGCCTCTCCCTGTACACTGCTCATTGCCATCACTACTGGGGCTTGGGGTCTTTTGCTGGGATTAAGTCCATGGTCCTGGTTGCAGCTAGGGGCTTATTCCCACAGGTCCCATGGCCAGAGTGGGAAACACGTGGATTTCCATTTAAACCTCATTTATGGTGGTGCAGTCAGCCTGTGCCCAGCCTGATTCCCAGAGGTCAGTTAGTGGGTGGGTTATGGGGTGTCCCTCGTGGAGAGGCTGGCAAGGAGAGACAAGCCAGGATGGGGTGACCCCGCCAGTGTGGAAAATCTGGCTTGTGTGGGCAGTGCTTCCTCTTCCATCTCCAGCATCTGATTCCCATGAGCTCTGTTTGTTTTAAGGGTTTCTTCTAGAAGCTTCCACACAAGACAGTTGGAGTCACAGTCTCTGCTCCTCTTGAACTTGGCACCAATGACCCTGAATCTTTATGTGACATCCTTATGAGGCTCAGCTGAGCTCTGGGCTCTGCTGAGCTGAGCTGAGCTGGGGTCTTGTGGGGTGTAGTGGCAGCTGGGGCACCTCCAGTACCCCCGAAGACCCCAAGGGAGCACCCCACCTGCCAGGCATCAAGTGCTCAGGGCTCTTCTGAGCAGTAGCAGCATGCTTTGGCTTTCCGGGTCAGGTCGTGAGAACAGCAGGGGCCGCCCACCGGGCACCTGGCCCCTCAGGCTTTAATGAGCAAGCGAATGACTGCCAGTCTCACACCAGCCCACGAGGGGGCAGGTTTTCCTGCCTGAGGCCACACAGCTCTTCAGCTGCAGGGTGGGGACTCACAGCCGACCGCGGGACTCTGATGAGTCCCCTGGGGCTCCTGCGACAATGGTCACAGATGGCGGCTTAAGCAAGAGATTTCTGCTCTCACCGAGCTGGAAGCTGCAAGTCAGAAATCAAGATGCTGGTGGGGTCAGGGCTCCTGGGGCCCAAGGGAGGATGCTTCCTGCTCTCCGGCCCCAGGTGTCGGCCTCCTCCTTCCCTGCTTTCTGTGTCTAAACTCTTGCTCCGTCTTTCTCTTCTGTGGACATCTTCTTTTTTCAGGACTCTCATCGTCTAACTCAGTGCCCCCTGCCCAATCCGGGATCATCTCTTCTTGAGATCCTTCACTTAATGTCATGCACAAAGACCCTTTTCCAAGTTAGGTGACTCCCACAGGTTCTGGAGGGACACACATCTTGGAGGGCATCACTCAGCTGACTCCGTGAGTCAGTGCTCAACCCTCTCAGCACACGGGCCCCAACCCCAGGACCTCCTCTGCTCCCCAGAGAGGGGGAGTGGGCAGTGGGTCCCCAGAGTGTCCCCGAGGTGAACTTGGGAAGTTGTTGAATGATTTTGCAGAAAATAGGGGTGGGCGGAAAGGAAGCCAAACCTCCATCTTCACCCCTGCTTGATTCTTCATGGAGTTTGTCTCTGGATGCACCGTCCTCAGAAGGGAGAGTTAGCAAACTACACCACCGAGCACACACTGTGGGGAGCACATCTGCAGGGAGCACACCGGTTGGGGGGGCCTGGGGGACCTTGGACAGAGGCAGCTTGGAGGGAGATGGCAGGTCCAGATGCCCCTGAGGATGAACTCGGAGGGGTCCTCCCAGCAGAGGGCCAGGGACATTTCTTGATGTTGGTTCACTGAGGGGCCCAGCTCCAGGCACTCCGGGAGCCGATGGGCTCATTGACACCATCCCCTCTTGGCCTGGCAGGCTTGCAAAACTGCTCCCCAGGTCCCTAGCAACTGCAGCCTGGTTGTTCCCATTGGATGAGACCACCCCCGTTTGGGACCTGACCCTTGACTTCCCTTGGAAGTGGAGACGGTGGTGCAGTTTGCTAACTCTCCCTCCTGAGGACGGTTCATCCAGAAAAAAACTCCATGAAGAATCGAGCAGGGGTGAGGATGGAGGTTTGGCTTCCTTTCCGCCCACCCCTATTTTCTGCAAAATCATCCAACAACTTCCCAAGTTCACCTGGAAAGTCGTGAGGAACTGTTTGCAAAAGAAGAAATACACATAGCCAACAAGGATAAGAATGTTCAAACTGGAGGGAGAAGCCTTCCTCTTACTTAGCAAACTGACAGAGGCTTATCTGAGAAGTCCTGCTAGGTAGAGGTTCCTAGGTGTCGGGGGAGCAGCCTCTCCCGAGGCCAGTGGGTGGAGGAGTGAATCGGCGAGGGTCTCCAGCCTGGCAGAAGCCCTGCAGCATCCATCCCAGTCCACTCCTGTGGGAAGCCACACTGTGATCACGATGAGTCCAGAGTACCTGCCAGGTCCCAGGAGACTCTGCCCAATGCCCATAGACTTTGCCAACTGTTGCCTGGCTTTCTCGGAATGAGACAAGCTGAGGAGAGCAGGGCCTGGCTTCATGGGGTCTGCCGCAGCTCCCACCCTGGCACAGGATCAGCACAAAGTGAGCTGATTCAATGAAAGAATACGCTTCAAACTGTTCATCCTCTTTAACCACACAATTCTACTTCTAGGAGTTTAACATAAAGAAAGTCCTTAGGCCGGGTGCGGTGGCTCACGCCTGTAACCCCAGCATTTTGGGAGGCTGAGGCGGGCGGATCATGAGGTCAGGAGTTCGAGACCAGCCCGGCCAATATGGTGAAACCCCGTTTCTACTAAAAATACAAACGAATTAGCCGGGTGTGGTGGCACATGCCTGTAATCCCAGCTACTCAGGAGGCTGAGGCAGGAGAATAGCTTGAACCCAGGAGGTAGAGGTTGCAGTGAGCTGAGATCACACCACTGCACTCCAGACTGGGCAACAGAGCAAGACTCTGTCTAAAAAAAAAAAGAAATTCCTTAAAGAAATATGCAAAGATGCTCATTAGGGCCCAGTTTTGTCCAGTTTTGTGCAACTTTTTTCTGTAAGGGGCCAGATAGTAAATTTCAGCTTTGAGGGCCGTAGGCCTTTCTCACAACTCCTCAACGCTGCTGTTGGGGCATGAAAGTGGCTACAGGCAATGCATTCACGAATGTGCATGTCTGTGTGCCAATAAAACTTTATTTCTAAAAACTGAAACTTGGGGCCAGGTATGGTGGCTCACTCCTGTAATCCCAGCACTTTGGGAGGCTGAGGCGGGCAGATCACTTGAGGTCAGGAGTTCGATACCAGCCTGGCCAGGATGGCCCATTTAACCCATTGAACAATGGGTTACATGAAAAAGAGTTCATTCAAACTATTAGGCCCCCGATAAAAATTGTCACCATGTGAGGCAAGGTACAAACAGCAGGACACCCAGCTCTACAGTAAAATTGATTCTGTAAAAGCAAAAAAGAAAAGAAAAGAAAAAAACACACATTCTGGTCCATTTTTTTAAAAGTAAGAGAATACACCCATTCTGTCCTTATTTTTATCTGTCTCTTTTTTCCTGCATTTCCTACACTGAAAATGGATCACTTTTATCATCACAGCACAGAAGCTATTAAACCAGGAAGAGATATTTTTAAAATGTTAACTTGGGGCCAGGACAAAGGAGGCCTGTGGTGTGGTTGAGTGACTCCCATCAGTCAGCAGCGAGCGACCACATGCAGGGACATCGTGCAGCTTCAGTGGTCAAAGGTGTGCAGACAGCGCTGTCTTACCCGTCCCCGAATGTCACCTTCCTCCCAAACAAATCCCCGGGGCTCCTGCACAATGGCTTTCTACTCAAGATCCTCCAGCCGGAACCTCCCCGATGTTTTCCTTAGAGGGTCAGAGGAGCTGCCCCCTGGGATGGAATCCACCGCTCCCTGGCTCACTGGCTTGGCTGCCCAGGGCTGTGACCTCTTGGAGCCAGGCTCTCTGGGACACTTTGTGCTTGCGAAGGAGGCTTTTAACTTTTTCAAATGCGTTCGCAGCCCATGATGGTGTCTTCTCCAAAGGGCTCCATGAAATTCTCGGAGACCTGTCAAACCTGGCGAGTCTGCAAGTGCTTTGATTTACAGGACAGATGTTTGCCAGCTGACACTTGGAGGGACGGAGGAGGCGGGGCGGGGTTACATAAGAATAGGGGTGTCAGCTCCCAAAAGGTGGCAATCTCAGCTCTAATTCCTTAACGCCCAATATGGTTCAGAGGTCGGGCTGTTAATGGGCAGGGAACAAATTGGGGATTGCCACCTGTGCTTCAGCCAAAGGGGGAGGGCACCCCCTTTACAGGCCACAGACCGGCTGCCAAAGCTGCTGTGCTCCTGGGTCTGCCACTGACCAGCTTTGCGATGCTGTTTGTCCTCTCTGAGCCTCAGTTTCCTCACCCATAAAGCAGAGCCACCCTGAAGAGTAAATGAAAGCAGCCCGGAAACACCCAGCCCTGGACCTGGCACACGGCAGGTGCTGTTTTTCTCTCGCTGCGCCTCCCCATAACCCAGACAGGCCATCAGAGGGCAGAGTGGTACCCTTCCAGCGGGCTTTTTCTGTATTATAGAAACTTCCAGGAAGGGTGGACTGGCAGACACCAGGCCTTAGGAACCTTTGTTTATCAGCTTCCTGGTCTCTGCGAGATGAAGGGTCCAGGGAGGACAAGGGCCCTTGTACAAGGCTGCTGTGCACAGTGGCACAGGCTTCGCACTGCACAACTACACAGTTGGTGGACAGATGGAAGGTGGTGTGACATGGCGGCCTGGGGGGCTCAACCAAAGGGTAGAGGTAGGGAAAGAACAGACTCCAGAGTGCCTGACTTCTGGCTCCAATGCTACATGACCTGACTTCTTTGAGACTGGGTCTCGCTCTGTCACCCACCCAGGCTGGAGTCCAGTGGTGTGATCTCCGCTCACTATAGCCTCAACCTTTCAGGCTCAGGTGATCCTCCGCCTCAGGCTCCCGAATAGCTGAGACTATGGTTGCATGCCACCATGCCTAGCTAATTTTTGTATTTTTGGTAGAGGTAGGGTTTCACCATGTTGCCCAGGCTGGTCTCAAACTCCTGGCCTCAAGCAATCCTCCTGCCTTGGTCTCCCAAAGTTCTGGCATGAGCCATTGCGCCTGCCCTGACTTCTCCTTCTCCTTCTCCTCCTCCACTTCTTCTGCTTCTCCTTCTTTCTTCTTCTTCTTTTCTTTTTTTGAGACAAAGTTTCGCTCTTGTCGCCCAGGCTGGAGTGCAATGGTGCAATCTCAGCTCACTGCAACCTCCGCCTCCCAGGTTCAAGCAATTCTCCTGCCTCAGCCTCCCGAGTAGCTGGGATTACAGGTGCCCGCCACCACACCTGGCTAATTTTTGTATTGTTAGTAGAGACGGGGTTTCATCATGTTGGTCACGCTGGTCTCAAACTCCTGACCTCATGCAGTCCGCCTGCCTCGGCTTCCCAAAGTGCTGGGGGCCTGACTTCTTTATTTGTGCATTTAGTGACTCTGTGCTTCTCCTGCTGGAGAAGCAGGAGTGTGACCTCACAGGGGCAGGCAGGCACCTTGTCCTCCTGAGTACTGCTGTTTCTCCAGCATTAGTTCAGCGCTTGGAGCACTGGAGGTGATCGATGGTTATCTGTGGCATGAGTGAAGTCGGGTTTGGGGGAGATGGAGTAGGAGAAAGAGAAACTTTCTGAGCTCCTGGCTAGCCCAGCACCCCAGGGAGAGGGGCTCAGGCTGAACTGCACTGGGTGCAGGCTTGGGCTTGTCACCAGAGATGATGAAGCCCAGACAACCTTTAACCCCGGGTGAGAAGATCATGGTGGGGTTTTCCAGGGCCACTCTGCCTGGGTTCTGAGCAGTGAGGAAGACTGTGACCTAGAATGCAGACCTCAGTGCAGAAGTGGCTCCCAATTCAGGAAAAAACACAAGCTCAGCACATCGGGTCATTGGTGGGGAGCTCCTGGTGGGCTCTTCTCTTTAGTTTTTTCCTAATTTTCAAATTTTCTCTAAAGACTGTGCAGAACTTTTATAATGTTTGAAAAATACAGCAGGGCATGGTGGCTCACGCCTGTGATCCCAGCACACTGGGAGGCCGAGGTGGGCAGATCACTTGAGGTCAGGAGTTCGAGACCAGCCTGGGCAACATGGTGAAACCCCGTCTCTACTAAAAATACAAAAATTAGTCGGGCATAGTGGTGCGCACTTATTATCCCAGCTACTTGGGAGACTGAGGCAGGAGAATCGCTTGAACCTGGGAGGCGGAGGTTGCAGCGAGCCAAGATTGCGCCACTGCACTCCAGCCTGGGTGACAGAGCGAGAGACTCTGCCCCAGGAGAGAGAGAGAAAAAAAAAAAAACACCTGGAAGTTGGGTGGGGGAGGTCACCTGAGTGGGTGAAAATGTCTATCTGGATAAATAGATTACACTCTTGTTTATCATAGTGAAACATTGGAACCAACCTCAATGTCCAGTCTCTGGGGACACTTTGGTACCCAAACCATGAGTGGCTGTGCCAGTCAGTAGCAAGGTGTGCTTGCTGACATAGACAGATGTCCCTGGCATTCCATAAAACCAGGCTTCAGAACATCACCTGCCATATGAGCCCAAAACAAACATGCTCAGTGTGAGCCATATTTATGTTAAACCATGAAGAAGGTATAAAATGAAATATGAAAGCAGCTCCCCCACCGCTCTCAGTATCCCTGCTGTTAACAGATTTTTGTTGTATGTGCCTAAGAATGTTCTATGTGGGCCAGGTGCCGTGGCTCATGCCTGTAATCCCAGCACTTTGGGAGGCCGAGGTGGGCAGACCACCTGAGGTCAGGAGTTTGAGACCAGACTGGCCAACATGGTGAAACCCCGTCTCCACTAAAAATACAAAAATTAGCTGGGCGTGGTGGCAGCCGCTTGCAATCCCAGCTACTCCAGAGGCTGAGGCAGGAGAATCCTTTGAACCTGGGAGGCGGAGGTTGCAGTGAGCCGAGATCATGCCATTGCAATTGCACCCCAGTCTGGGTGACAGGGCGAGACTCCATCTCAAAAAAAAAAAAAAAAAAAAAAGAGTGTTCTCTGCACACACAGCATTTATAGGAAAACCTTTTTGTTTGACATCTGTGTAGCCACATACTAACGCCAACTTTTCTTTTCTTTTTTCTTTTTTTTTGAGATGGAATTTCACTCTTGTTGCCCAGGCTGGAGTGCAGTGGTGCGATCTCAGCTCACTGCAACCTCCGCCTCCCAGGTTCAAGCGATTCTCCTGCCTCAGCCTTCTGTGTAGCCGGGATTACAGGCTCCCACCACCATGTCTGGCTAATTTTTGTATCTAACTTTCCTTTTCAAAGATCTATACATATCTGCAGAGCAAAATTGTCTGCTTAAAAACCAGAGTGCAGTGGTATCATCTCAGCTTACTGTAGCCTCGACCTTTCAGGCTCAAGTGATCCCCCTGCCTCAGCCTCCCACGTAGCTGGGACTACAGGTGCATGCCACCACGCCTAGCCAGGCTGGCATCATTTGATAAAGTTGAAGGTCTGAGTGCGGTATGACTGGTGGGTGAATTCCCCTCAGGACCAAGGTGTTCTGAGCAGCCAGGTTCCAACAGCTCCAGATTAGGACAGCCCACCTTTCTCTCTATGGGGAGACGGCTGAATCAATTGTATCAGGTTGATGCAAAAGTAATTGTGGGTTTTGCCATTGAAAGTAATGGCAAAAACTGCAATTACTTTTGCACCAACCTAATAGCACATTCACACTGTGGAATATGATACAGCAAGGAAAAAGAAAACAAGTACAAGTTCACTCACTCACACGAATAAGTCTCACAAATATAATGAAGAGGGAAAAGGCAAGACCTACACATGGGAAAAAGTAAAAAAGGACATTTTTTAGAGAGGAGTATCTAGGCTGTAAAGCTATAAAGAAAGCAGAGCTAAGTCAGAACGGTGGTTCCCTTGAGGAGAGAAGGATCGGCTGGACTCAGAAGGGATGGGAGAGGCTTCTGTATGCTGGTTGGGGTCTGTCTCTTGCAGGGCCATTGGTTCTGTGAATTTTCACTTTAAAATTATTCACAAAACCACCATGTGGGCCAGGTGTGGTGGCTCATGTCTATAATCCCAGCACTTTGGGAGGCCAAGGTGGTCAGATCACCTGAGGTCAGGAGTTCGAGACCAGCCTGGCCAACATGGTGAAACCCTGTCTTTACTAAAAATATAAAAATTAGCTGGATGCAGTGGCATGTACCTGTAATCCCAGCTGCTCAGGAGGCTGAGGCAGGAGAATCGCTTCAATCCAGGAGGCGGAGGTTGCAGTGAGCTGAGATCGTGCCACTGCACTCCAGCCTGGCCAACAGAGCAGGACTCCATCTCAAAGCAAACAAACAAACAAAAAACAAAAAACTGCTGTGTGCTTTTTTTGCACTTTTCAGTATGCCTGAGATTTTCTAGGACAGAAGAAGGAAAAAGTATGCAAGGAGAGACCATAAAACGGTAGCCATGCCTATCTCTGGAGGGTGAGATTCCTGGCCATTTCCACTTTTATGTTAATAAAACCATCACCATTTATGAAGTGTTTGCGACGGGCCATTGCTTGACAGCTGTCATCTAATTTCAACCTCGTGACAATTTTGAAGAATAGCTTTTGTTGTCCCCTTTTCACACCTGCAAACCTGAAGGAAGAGACAGTGGGATTCACGCTCCTGTCCGTCTGAAGAGCTACGCCCTTTGATGCTTTTCTGTAAAGAATGACCATATATGACTGGAATGCAGTCAGAAAGGAGGAAGCGGCTGTCGCAGTGGCTGGGCTTAGGGCAGATTCCAGGCCTCCGTGGCCCTGGGTGCCAAATGGCGGGGCCACCATGGTTTCGGGGCCATCCAGGGGGCTGGTTCCCTTTCTCGGTGCTACAAGCACGTTGTAAAGCACTTTGGAGGCCAATTGGCACCAGGACAAGGAATTGCACCCTTGAGGTGGTTCGTGACCCCATAAATTGCTCAGAGGTGGGAGGCAGCTGGGAGGCCCGGGAAAAGCACAAGCCAGGTCACTGGAGGCTGCTCCTTTCCCAAGGTGCGGCATTCCACGGGGTGATGGCCCTCGGGCCCCAGGAGAGGGAGAGGAACCTGGAGGAAAAGTGGACGCAGACAAGACCCCAGTGGAACGGGCCGGACAGCAGGCACCCCAGGACATTGTGAGTCAGGGTGGACAGGGTGCCTCCCCTGCCGGGGCCTCTCCCTGGGCACCTGCGGAGTCTCCGTAGGCCTGCAGCAAAGGGGGTTTAGGTTTCAGAGCGCACGCACATCAGAGGGACCACATCAAGCGCCTGCAGCTTCCAGGTGTGAATAAACCTATGGGGAGTGCTGGTGCTGGGCGTGGGCCCTGGGAACGGTTTAGATTCCAAGGTAACCCGATAAGCACTGGCTAACACCTGCACTCACTACCTGGAATATACAGACATATCCGTCCCCATCCCCTTCCCGTGGGGAGCTGAGGCCTCCATTTCATGCTTGGGGTGCACCTACTTACTGTCTGCAATGTCCTGGCCACATCCACCATCAGAGGGGGAAGGAACCCTGTGTTTCTGAGGGAAAACTGAGGCCCACAGAGCAAGCCTGACTCTCCGAGGCCAAGCAGAGCTGGGACCCAAGGCCTCCAGCTCCTGCCATCCTGCTGCCCCACTGCGGGCATCCATCTTCTCTGGGATTTTTGGCTTTCGAGGGGGTGCTGCCCAGGAGGTCCCGGGGACAGGGCGTGTGGCTCTCCCTGCCTCACAGAAATGTTTCAGAGGTGGAATGATATGGGCAGAATGATATGCCCATCGTGCCATATGACTCTCAGAACAACACGACAAAATTGCAGGTGCTATGATCGTCCCCATTTAGCCTTGCGTCAGGCGTTTGTCCTGGGCCAGCTCAAAGACCACACAACTGCATCCTCCACTGATTGACGGGCTGCTCTCCAAGGCGCCGGATGGGTGCTAGTGGTGGGCCTGGCTCGGAGGCATCTCCTGGACAGAGCCAGCCTGGATGCAGAACACATGCCCCTCCTGCTCCCAGGGGGTGGCCCAGCCTGTCTGTCCAGGCCAGGCCCAGGGACGTGGAGACCAGGGCAAGAGTTCACCTGTCCAACTGCTGCACTGCACTGGCCCTGCCTGCCCATGGAGGGCACTGCAGATAAGCAGGGCAGGTACTGACGGTCAGAGCCATGATGGGGGTGGCACACCCTAGGGCTGAGGGCCCTGAACTGAAGGCGGCTGATGAGAGGGAGAAGTCATGGAACAGGAGCCAGGGAGCATCCTACGGCTGGAAACACAAGTGTGAGGTGTGGGACTGGGAGTCGAGGAAGCCAGAGTCAAGCCTTTGAGAGAGACGGGCATCACCAGGAGGGGAAGGCTGGCAGGTGCTCTGCACTTGCAGTATCTGCAACAGAGAAAAAGATGCCCCTTGCTCTGGGCATGCAGCTTGGCAGGCAGTGGGAAGATGGGCATCATCCAGGAGGGGCCCTGGCACAGGGTGTAACCTGCACAGCTGTACCAGGCTGGCCTGCCTGGGCGTGTGTGTGTGTGTGTGTGTGTGCATATGGATGCGGGCTGCCCAGAGAAATGCCCCCACGTGTGCACACACTTATGCGCACTGTCTTGCACACAAGCCCAGGAGAAAGACCGCCAGAACAGTGGGACCCTGGACGTTCCCTGGGCCAGTTAAGCTCACCGAGGTTTCTCCAGCCGGCTTGGGAACTGGGAGAGACAATGGCTCTAGAGCCCAGGAGCTTGGATTCACTCTTTCTCATGTGTAGAAAGAATGACATGCCCCTTGTGCCATATGACCCTCAGAACAACACTACAAAACTGCAGGTGCTATGACTGTCCGTGTTTTGCAGAAGAGGAGACTGAGGCTTGCAGATGTTTGCAGAGTTGCCTAGGTCCAGGCAGCAGGTAGGAGGTTGGAACGGCAACAATAGCGACTGCTGCAAGATGAGTCTCAAATCTATGAGACAGGGTGTCGAGGTCCTCCTGTGCTGGCTGTGGTATCTGCGTGCCTTTCTGTACCTTGGGAGCTTATGTGCATAAAGAAAGAGTGACCAGCAGAACGCTGGCTGCAGGGGGATGCTCTGCAGGTTCCGGGCACATGAGGAGCTGTCTCCATACTGCATCCTCGGGTGTTTCCTAGTTGGCCATTTGCAGTGAGTACCTCGGGTCTGAATCACCAGGGGTCAGGTTTAAGAGCTGAGGGTCAGAGGTTACCAAGGTACCCATGCCAAGCCAGAGGGCTGACCTTTATTTGACCAAGTCGAAGGACCCCCAGGACCCCAAAGAGGGGCTTCAGGCCCCTGGCTGCCTTCTGAAATGATGCTTGGGGTTTGATCCTAATCACCCCTAATTTAGGGGCCAAATGGTCAATTAAGGGACTATTAGAGAGTCAGAGAAGCAGAAGGTGAACTGAGGAGACAGAAGAGAGGCAGCTGATGCCTCTGCCATCGGAGCTAGGCATGGGTTCTGCCAGCCAGCCCAGGCCTGGGAGGGAGGGTGACTGCCTCCTCCCCTGGCACTGGGGGGGCTGGGCCTTGTTGTCAGCACCCCCGAGAGACTTGATGGCAACATTTCCTGAGGTCTGCCAGCAGCCAAGTGCCTGGCAACATGCCCCATTGCCATTTCTTCAGTTAATACTCAAATAAGCTAAATATCTACCAAGTGCCTCAGTCACCGGTCAAACACCAGTCTAGGTGCTGGGGACTCATCAGGGAGCGAAGTCAAGTCCCTGCCCTTGAGGAGCTGTAATTCTAAAGGACAGGGTGGGGACTGAAAAATAACTAAGCAGCTAAGTGTGCAATACATCAGGTGCTGCCGGCTTCCCAAGCTTAGTGGCTTCACACAAAACCCTAGTATTGCTCACAACTCTGTGTGCAGGAACTGGGGACTCAGCAAGGTCAGCTTGTGACCGCTCTACCTGCCCGCTGGTCTCCCTCTGAGACTTCCATCCTCAGGAGGCCGGGCTGGGTCGGAGGTCCAAGGTGGCTGCCCTCCTGCACCAGGGACCCCAGGGCTCTTGCACACGTGTCTCTCTCCAAAGCAGGGCTGCTTGAGATTGGGCTCCGGCTCACAGATCTGTGGGGTCCTGGAGGCCTTGTAAGAACACTGGCTTTTGCTCTGAGCAAGAGGGTCCCAGAGTATAAAAGCACAAAGGCAGCTGCACTGAGCGGGAAGGGGCGTAGGTAGACTCCGATGGTGGCTGGGACCAGGGGTGGTCAGATTCTGCCTCCATCCTGCAGGGTGAGGGGACAGGGCCTGCTGCTGGATGGGGCTTCTGGCCTGGGAGCAGGAGGGTGAAGTGGCTGAGTCCCCAGCTGGGAGGTGGGTGAAAGGAGCAGGTTTGAGTGGGAGGTCCTGGCACAGTTTGGACTTGTGGAGTTGGAGGTCCCGTGAGACATCCATGCAGCAGTCTCTGGGGCAGCTGGAGGCGAGAGTCTGGAGTCCAGGGAGACAGACGTTCTGGGTCACCAGAGTCAATGAATTTCAACTCGAGGGCATTGGGAAGTGTATTAGTTCATTCTCACACTGCTAATAAAGACATACCCGAGACTGGGTAATTTATAAAAGAAAAAGGTTAATTGACTCACAGTTCCACATTGCTAGGGAGGCCTCAGGAAACTTACAATCATGGCGGAAGGTAAAAGGCATGTCTTCACAGGGCGGCAGGAGAGAGAACAAGAGCCAAGCAAAAGTGGAAGCCCCTTATAAAACCATCAGATCTTGTGAGACTTGTTCACTACCATGAGAACAGTATGGGGGAAATCACCTCCATGATTCAATCATCTCCCACTGGGTCCCTCCCACAACACATGGGAATTATGGGAGCTACAATTCAAGATGAGATTTGGGTGGGGACACAGCCAAGCCACATCAGGGAGCTTGCCTGCCTGGTAAGCATGGGGGAGAGGGGTCAGACGGAGCCACAGCTCTGTGGCCTTAGGAAGTCAGTAAATGCAGAGAGCAGCATGCGGAACAGAGGAGGAGGTGACTGGGGCCGAGAGGCACCCACATGGCATGGAGCACACTGGGGGGCGAGGGGTGATCAGAGGTCCTGCAGGTGGAGGAGCAGCTGCTAGATGTGCCAAGAGCAGGTCGAGGATCCCAGGGAGGGGCCGGCCTGGCTGGGTGGGTTCCACAGGGCTGGGGAAGGAGAGTGCAGAGGACAACGCCTAATGCTGCAGGAGAGAGGGGCAAGTGTGGAGGCGTGTTCTGGGGCCGGGCACAGGCAGGAGCCAGGACAGAGAGGGGGCCAAGCGTCTGGGCCCAGGGGCAGGAGTCAAGGGGTGAGGAGGGGCCGTGCATACAGGCTCTCTTTGGAGGAGAGGAGGCACAATGGGAAAGAATCTTCTAGAAGGTTCTACAGACCAGAGGTTAAGCCACTTGTCCAAGGTCATATCGCAAGAAAGGGGTTCTGTATGGATTGGACCTCATGCCTCAAGGCCAGGGGCTAGAAAACCTGGGCTTACCCTGAGGGCTGCGGAGTGAAGCCTGTGGAGGCATGGTGGCCGCCTCCTTCTCTCTCTGCTCTGGCCTCCAGGCCCGCCTCACCTCCACCTGTCCTGACCACCACAGAGATCCTGCTGAGCACAGACCCATGGCAAACCTGTGGCAGGAACTGGCGACCTCCAGCTAGGAATGGCTGTGGGGGGCCCTGGATCTGGCCACCTGTGACTATGCCTGGCATTGCTGGTCTCTGCCCTGGAGGCCCCTTCCCTGGGTCACTGGCACTAACCTGGGTCCTGTCAGGGACCCCCTGAACCGAGGGGCTGCTGCCTCAAGGGTGCCCCTCCGTCCTTGGGCCACATGTCCACTATGGCCAGTTGGCCTCTGGTTACACCCTTGTCTCCTCACGAGGCCATGGGGACCTCGATGACTGCCCCCCACCTGGGCTGGGTGCTGGCCTGGCCCTCAGAGGCGCTTCACTAAGTGCTTGCTGGGCAGGTGAGAGCCGCAGCGCATCTCCCAGGTGTAGAAGGCAGAGCGTGTCTGGGTGGGAGGTCAGCCCTGCCCGCTTCCGTTTGTCAACCTGGGGCTAGGTCTCCTTGCTCCTGGCAGGACCTCCGACATCCTCGCCATCCACGGAGGCAGAGATGGGGCAAATAGCTCTGGTGTTGGTGTTCCCCAGCATCAGCCAGGCCTGGAGGGATGGGGCAGACCCCAGCTTAGGGGTGGAAGGTTTTGGGGGGTCCACCAGGTGAGGCTACTTATACCACTCACATCCTATAGATATGGACCAAGTGGGTCCCTTCTGTACCACGTGCACAGAGGTTCTGGGGCTTTGTTTTTTGTGGGTTTTTGTTGTTGCTATTGTTGTTGTTTTGTTTTGTTTTTGTTTGTTTTGAGACAGGGTCTGGCTCTGTCACCCAGGCTGTAGTGC
This sequence comes from Pan troglodytes, assembly GCF_028858775.2. Classification (NCBI taxonomy): domain Eukaryota; kingdom Metazoa; phylum Chordata; class Mammalia; order Primates; family Hominidae; genus Pan; species Pan troglodytes. The sequence continues at coordinate 71,788,612 of NC_072407.2, forward strand.
AGTGGCACAATCACATCCCATTGCAGCCTCAACCTCCTGGCCTCATGTGATCCTCCTGTCTCAGCCTCCTGAGTAGCTGGGACTGGTCACCTTATTTGTGACATGACCAGTGAGCCTGGGTGGGATCCTCTCTATCAGTGCACCTGCCTCTCAGGACTGTGCTTATGATTCCCTTGGGAAACGTCTATCTCTACATTGAGAGGAAGACCCTCAATGCATCCGTATACAACAGACAGGACCTCTCACCTAATACTTAGATGACAGCTTAACCAGGGAACATCACCACCTCCCCCCAAAAACAAAACATACACACACTTTAGTCACAGGTAAACCCAGCTCAAGAGGGGCCCCCAGTCCTGGCCACTGAATAGGGAGAAGGAGGCCTGGCTTGACCCCATCTCTGCGCTGTGGTCAGCCCACTCTCTTGGGTCCCTCATCCCCTTGTCTGTTCCTTGAACTGTGAGCGGCTTTGTGGTTTGGGGGTCTTATATGTTGCTCTGTGATTGAAAGTGATTTGTTTTGGCTGAAAGTAATTTGTTTTCCAGGCTAATTTGATTATCCCCAGGGGGGCTTCCTACCTGGGGCCCCAGGCTGCCCGCTATTACCATCAATTACCATAAAGACCCTCTTCAAAGGGCAGGACCCCTGAGGTTGGCCCATTAAGGCAGGGCTGAGCCCCTGCGGGCCAGCAATAAACTTTCTGATGTTAAATGATGGCTGAAGTGTCAGACGCAGGTGATGGGGAGCTGGGGCCAGGGCCACTGTGGCTTATGAGGGTGAGATGCCTACTCATTGAAAACCGGGTCTCTGTGGGGTTTCTGCAGCCCCCGGCAGGGACACCCTGAGTCAGCCCTGGAGTAACAGACAAGGTCCATCTACGCTTTCCTATATGAGGCTCCCAAAATGGGCAGGCCCTTGGAAACTCTTTCCCAAATCTTGTCAACAGCCCAAGAGGCAGGGGTGATTTGTGCCCATTTTATGGGTAAGGAAACTGAGGCTCAGAGAGGTGAGGGGACCTGCCCAGGCCACTCAGAGAGAAGGTGGAAGATTACAGGATAGTGAGGTAGGCCCAAGTACCAACCACTCCACCCAGAGACCCCCTAGATGTGACAGTTGTTAGGCACGTGCCCAATCTCTTCAGCCTCAGAGTGTTTGGTTCTGAGGTTGGGCTTGTGAGCACCTCCCAAGAGGAATCAGCCCCATGACTCACTGGCCAGGTCTAACAGCCCCAGTACCTTGCACAAATGACTGGGCTCCGTGGGGCATCCGAAGCCAGAACAGGAGACGAGTCTGTCAAGCAGTTGGGCCTCCTTTAAGCAGATATTTCAGGAGCGGCAGGATCCTGAGGGCTGTGCTGTGATCCCACACACGTGGGCAGGGCCACGGCAGGCATCTGAGTGCGAGGAGTAGCTGAGACTTCACTGGCAAACAGCTGGTGTCCAACTTTGCCAACTGGGTCCCATCCCCTGCGGGTGCAGTGTCATAAGCCTGGTGACACCCTCTGTGTTTTCTCCCAGCTCTTCCCAAGGGAGTCAGTGGATCTCTGGAAACATTCTGTGGGTGCCTAAAGCCTTGACCTGGGGGCCAGTGAACCATATAAACATTACAAATCCTAGGAAAGAAAAGGAAGAAGGGAAGAACAGGAGAGAAAAAGAGAGAAGGAAAGAAAGGAGAGGGAAAGAGGGAAAGAAAAGAAAGAAGAGAGAAAGGAGAGAAAGAAAAGAAAGAAGAGAGAAAGGAAATAAAGAAAAGATAGAAAAAAGAAGGAAGGAAGGAGGAAAAAAGGAAGGAAAGAGAGAAGAGAGAAAGAAAGAAAGAAAAAGAAAGAAAGAAGGAAAGAAAGAAAGAAAAGAAAGAAAAAGAAAGAAAGAAGGAAAGAAAGAAAGAAAGAAGGAAAGAAAGAAAGAAAGGAAGAAAGAAAAGAGAAAGAAGGAAAGAAAGAAAGAAGGAAAGAAAGAAAGAAAGAAAGAAAGAAAGAAAGAAAGAAAGAAAGAGAGGCCTCTTTCTCCCCACCCCCTGCAGCCAGAGTCCATCTTCCACTACAGCAGTGAATGTTTGGTTGGAGCCAAGAGAGGAAGAATAAGGACTTTCATAGATGCTCTGGTGGCTGGAAATGCAGTGAAGGAATGCAGGAGACAGGATGACCTTTTACAGAAAAAATTCTCCTTTCTCAGCCGGCCCAAGGCTCTGCTGGCTTTTCCTGCGGCTTTCCCAGGGATTCCCTGTGAACCACTTCCTTTCACCCCAGTTGGAATATCTGGGAGGAAAAACCTGTCGGGGGACCCTTGGCTGGGGTTTGTGCCAGGGACCCTCTCAGGTCTTCCTTGAAGATGAAATGTGTCAGCATCCAGCATCAGTGTCCTGCCCAGGCTGTGGATTTCCTCCTGGCAGGTCCAGACCTAGCTCTGCTGCCCACCCACCTCTTCCCACCAAAAGGAGAGTTCATTATGGGGGTGGGGGGTGTAGATGGAGCATAAGCAAGTTGGCCATGGGCTGGGGAGAGGCTACATATAGTTAGTGATCGTATCTGGGGCAGTATGAGATTCATGGTTTGCTTTGATTTTATGACCAAACTTTTGGGGTATTTATAGGATGGCTAATGTTTTCCATGATCTCTTATTACATGGTAAGCCACTTCAAAACTTAGGGGCTTAAAACATCCACCATTTTATTTTTCTCATAATTCTGCAGTTTGGGCAGGGCTCAGCAGGGATGGCTCATCTTGGATCCATGTGGTGGGCTGGGTCACTCCCATGGGTACATTCAGCTGGGAGCGTGGTTGTGATTGAAAGTTCCAAGATGGCTTCATCCACACGCCAGGTACCTTGGCTGGGCTGGCTGGACAGGCTGGGGGCTGGCTGGGCATTCTCATTCTTAATCATTTGTTCATTCATTCATTCTCTCTCTCTCTCTCTCTCTCTCTCTCTCTCTCTGTTCTCCTGCATGGTCTTTTGCTACATAGTCTTTTCAGCATGGTAGCTGGACCTTTTTACCTGATGGCTTGGGTCTGCAAGAGAGAGATAGCAGAAGCTGGCACAGGTGAAGCTGCACCCTCCTCCCCAGAAACAACTCCTAGGTATATACACCCTAGAAAAATGTGTGTGCTGGAGCCAGTGTTGTTGGGAATGGCAGCAGCAACAACAATAACAAGAAAAGATCTGAACATCCCCAACAGGAGAATGGTCACATGGTTTGTGCTATAGTCATGTGGTGGATTGCTAGGCAGTGGTGAAAACTGAATTTCTAGGCTGGGCGTGGTGGCTCATGCCTGTAATCCCAGCACTTCAGGAGGCCAAGGCAGGTGGATCACTTGAAGTCAGGAGTTTGAGACCAGACTGGGCAACATGGTGAAGCCCCGTCTCTACTGAAAAGCACAAAAATTAGCCGGGTGTGGTGGTGCGCACCTGTAGTCCCAACTACTCAGGAGGCTGAGGCAGGAGAATTGCTTGAACCCAAGTAGGTGGAGGTTGCAGTGAGCAGAGATCGCACCACTGCACTCCAGCCTGGACAACAGAGCAAGACTTCTTCTCAAAAAAAAAAAAAAAAGAAAAAAGAAAAAAAGAAAAAGAAAAAGAAAAAAAAAAAAGAAAAAGAAAAAAGAATTTTTAGCCATTGGTAGGGATGAATCTCCCACACAAGATAGGAAGTGAAAAAAGGAAGTCTCCGGGCCGGGTGCAGTGGCTCACACCTGTAATCCTAGCACTTTGGGAGGCCGAGGCGGGTGGATCATGAGGTCAGGAGATCGAGACCATCCTGGCTAACACGGTGAAACCCCGTCTCTACTAAAAATACAAAAAATTAGCCGGGCGTGGTGATGGGCGCCTGTAGTCCCAGCTACTCGGGAGGCTGAGGCAGGAGAGTGGTGTGAACCCAGCATGTGGAGCTTGCAGTGAGCCGAGATCGCGCCACTGCACTCCAGCTGGAGCCACAGAGCGAGACTCTGTCTCAAAAAAAAAAGGGAAGCCTCCAAATGCAGAAAAATGGTTACCTCTGGGGAGAGAGGGCACACTGGGCACCAAACTGTTGGTGATAGGTGATATTGTATTCATGAAGCTTGGTGGTGGGTTTATGTGTGTTTGCTTTGTTGGTGTTTTTTACACATTTTGCAGGCGTGACATGCGCAATTTTTTTTTAACAGATCCCACTCAGGAAAGAATACACCAAACACATTTGCATTTCTTTTCTTTTTCTTTCTTTTTTTTTTTTAAGCAAATGACAAAGACCCAGTTTACCAGCTTTACTTTTTTTTTTTTTTTTTTTTTGAGACAGAGTCTCACTCTGTCACCCAAGTGGGAGTGCAGTGGCACAATCTCGGCTCACTGCAAGCTCCGCCTCCTGGGTTCACACCATTCTCCTGCCTCAGCCTCCGGAGTAGCTGGGACTACAGGTGCCTGTTACCACACCCGGCTAATTTTTTGTACTTTTAGTAGAGATGGGGTTTCACCATGTTAGCCAGGATGGTCTCGATCTCCTGACCTTGTGATACACCCACCTTGGCCTCCCAAAGTGTTGGGATTACAAGTGTGAGCCACTGTGCCTGTAAAGCCACCAGCTTTACTTTTTTAAACCTAAGCTTAATATTACATATTTAAACACTTAAACAATTGTTTAAGTTGCCAGCATTCATGCACAACTAGAAAACATCCTTAATTTATATTAAACCAGAAATGTATTACCATTAATGCATTAATATCTTTCACTACTAAATACTAAAAAAAAATCGAAATTATTTCTGTAGAAGATTCGTCCTGGCAGTGTTAACTTCACAGCAGGCCGACACTATGTGACTCACATTTCAGACGCTGTGGAAAAGCAGATCCATGCTGGTGTTAGTGTTAGTGTTAATTGTCCTACACTAAAGAATCAAGGCTCACCTTGCAGTACGTTTGATAAAAAAGCAAAGTGCATGCAGAGATTTACACCAATTAAAAAAAATATATGGGCTGGGCATGGTGGCTCACACCTGTAATCCCAGCACTTTGGAAGGCCGAGGCAAGTGGGTCACCTGAAGTCAGGAGTTCAAGACCAACCTGGCCAACATTGTGAAACCCTGTCTCTACTAAAAGTACAACAATTAGCCGGGTGTGGTGGCACATGCCTGTAATCCCATCTACTCCAGAGGCTGAGGCAGGAGAATCGCTTGAACCTGGGAGGTGGAGGTTGCAGTGAGCCAGGATCGTGCCATTGCACTCCAGCCTGGGTGACAGAGTGAGACTCCATCTTAAAAAAAAAAAAAAAGACAAACAAAACCAAAAACAAACCAAAAAACCACAACAAAACAATGGTCCTATTATGTGGCCCCAACAATCAACTCAAAAGTCTATGACAAATAGAGGCTCCAGTGAGCTGTTTATAAATACTTTACATTAGGTACAATTATACTGAAAGTTGAGTTCATTTGAAATCTTCAAAAAAAAGTTCCCGTTAATTCTCCAGTGGCACTTGTTTTAGTTTAACATTTCTGTTAAAAGCGTGCGTTGAATTACTCGTTATCCAAACACAGTAGCTGCTCCTTACCATGGATTGTTAAGGACTTTAACCGGCTGTCTTCTTCAACTTCTACTCTTTCTTGACCATTCTCAACAGTTCTCTTTGTAGTCATTTTTCTGCCATTAACCATTTTAGCAGAAGTTGATATTGATTTGAAGTTGCCCATCCCACTAACACCAAATGATGTGGAAGAGAATGAAGTGAGGCCTCCATGAGCCAGGGACCTAAATGAAGTAAATACTGCATCAAAAGAAGAAAATCCACTTCCAAAAGATGGAAATCCACTGAATGCGGAGAAGAACGACCCCGTCCCTCAGCTTCTGCTTCCTTGGGAACCCCTTTGATTCCCAAAAATGTCCTCAAAAAGGTTTTCAAAGAAGTCAAATGAGAATGGATGCCTTCCACCAAAAAATTCCCTGAAGACATCATCTGGGTCACAAAATGTGAAGCCAAACTCAAACGGACTCTCAAAATGATTTCCACCTCTTCCTCCACCATTTCATCCTTCTTTGCCTTATTTGTCATAGTTGTCCTGTTTCTTAGCATCTGACAGCACCTCATACGCCTCCACTACTTGTTTGAATTTTCTCTCTGCTTCTTCTTTGTTCTCAGGATTTTTATCTAGGTGTCACTTCAGTGCCAGTTTCCGATATGCCTTTTTACTATCCTTGGGTGAGGCGCATCTCTGCATGCCTAGAACATCATAGTAATCCACCATGTTTTAAGCAATTGTTGGAATATGTCTAAGAACAGAGGCAGCCGGTGACAGGATGCAGGGGAGGCGGGGTGGTGGCCTGGATCTCCTGTCAGCTCCAGCACTGCTGTGCTTGCAATGTTTTGTATGTGTGGAAATGTCAGATTCTGTCACCCATGAACAGATTCCGGTTGTGCTGACGCACACATCTGCCTGCACACACCTTCACATACAGGTTTGCTCATGATGCACCCACACGTGAGCACTCCTACAACACACTCAGGGATCTGCTGTAGGGCCCTGGTGGGTGTCTGGGACACTGCCCCCTCCAGAACTCAGGCCTGCCCATTGGCCCCTGAGGTGTCTCTGGGGCTCTAATCTTTAGGCTGTTCTCCCAGGAGAAGATGCGAGGCTCTGGGTGGGCTGCTGACATGGGCTCTGGGTTGGAAGCCTTTGTGGCTCAATGTTGGCCCTTAGTGCCTGCATGAAGGAGCCCCGGTGAGACATGGAGAGGCCTTAGACAAATGAAATTACAGGGGAGCTGCTGGGCATGTGGCCAGATCAGGCTCCCAGCTCCCAGGCAGCTGGCCCCAGAGGCAAGTCCAGACAGCAAAGCCACCTGTTAGGTAAGCTTTTGCCTGGCAGCATCCTCAAGAACACCTTGCCCTCTGACACACAGTGGTAGCCAGCCCCCCAATGGCTTCCAATGGGCTACTCTCTGGTATCCCATTGGAATACCAGAGAATACCAGTGCCCGTGTAGAGTTCCCTCCCTCATTGTTTCAGGGTTGCTCTCTAGGACCAGTAGAATGTGGTAAAGTGGCAGAGTATGACACCCAAGACATTACCACTTGCACCTGGCTCTTTCTTGGATCACATGCTCTGGGGGAAGCCAGCTGCCATGTTGGGAGGACACCCAAGCAGCCCTATGGAAAGTCTGAGTGGTGAGGAACTGAGGCCTCCTGCCCACAGACATGTGAGTGAGGCACCTTGAAAGTGGATGCTCCAGCCCCAGTCAAGCCATCAGATGAGACTACAGCCCTAGCTGACATCTTGATTTCAACATGAGAGGTCTTGAGCCAAAAACATCCAGTTAAGCTGCTCCCACATATCTGATACAGAGCTATAATACCTATGTGAGATAATAAAGGTCCATTGTTGTTTTCAGCCTCCAAATGTTGGGGAAATGTACTGTGTAACAGTAGATAACTAATATAGGCCAGGCGTGGTGGCTCACGCCTGTAATCCCAGCACTTTGGGAGGCCAAGGCAGATGGATCACCTGAGGTCAGGAGTTCGAGACCAACCTGGCCAATATGGCAAAACCCCGTCTCTACTAAAAATACAAAAATTAGCCAGGCATGGTGGCACATGCCTGTAGTCTCAGCTACTCAGGAGGCTGAGGCAGGAGAATCACTTGAACTTGGGAGGCAGAGGTTGCAGTGTGCTAAGATCGCACCATTGCACTCCAGACTGGGCCACAGAGTGAGAATTCGTCTCAAAAATAAATAAATAAATAAACAAATAAACTAACATAGACACCCTTCCCATTTACTGAACACTTATGTGTGAATGCTTTACATCCTGACCTAGTCTCATCATCACAGAATTCATGGAGGTGGATATAATGGCCCCCATTTCATAAAGAGACAGAGGTTCATGGAGGATCAGTGACTTGTCAAAGTCCTACAGCTAGGAAGGGGCTCAGAGCCACATTCCAAACCAAGGTCTGCCTTTCCCTTATGCATCGCTTCTTCCTTTTTCAATTGCTTTGGAGACAGAGGGAGCTGCTCATCTACAGAGGTCACTGTGGGCCTAAGTGTCTGGTGAGACATTTCAGTGGCTCAGAGAATTCTTTTTTTGTTTTTGAGATGGAGTTTTGCTCTTGTCGCCCAGGCTGGAGTGCAGTGGTGCTATCTTGGCTCACTGCAACCTCTGCCTCCTGGGTTCAAGCCATCCTCCTGCCTCAGCCTCCTGAGTAGCTGGGATTACAGGTGTACGTCACCATACCCAGATAATTTTTGTCATTTTTGGTAGAGACTGGGTTTCACCATGTTGGCCAGGCTGGTCTTGAACTCCTGACCTCAGGTGATCTGCCCACCTCGGCCTCCCAAAGTGCTGGGATTACAGGCGTGAGGCATCGCACCCGGCCACAGGGAATTCTTTAGAGTAACAACTACAAGAACAATGACTTGTATTTGGTGTTAATTTCCCAAGGCTGCTATAATAAACAACGGCAAACTTGATAGCTTGAAAGATCAGAAATGTATTGTCTCACAGTTCCGGAGGCCAGAAATTTCAAAATCAGGGAGTCAGCATGGCCCTGCTCCCTCTGAAGGCTCCAGGGAAGGACACTTGCTGCCCTTTCCACATTCTGGTGTCTCCAGACATTCCTTGGCTTATGGCTGCATCACTCCAGCCTCAGCCTCCAGCTTCACAGGGCCTCCTGAATATCTATATCTTCCCCTTGTCTGTCTGTCTCTCTCTCTCTCTCTCTTTTTTTTTTTTTTTTTTTCTGAGACAGAGTTTCACTCTTGTTGCCCAGACTGGAGTGTAATGGCTTGATCTCAGCTCACTGCAACCTCTGCCTCCCGGGTTCAAGTGATTCTCCTGCCTCAGCTTCCCGAGTAGCTGGGATTACAGGTGCATGCCACCACACCCCACTACTTTTTTTGTCTTTTTAGTAGAGCTGGAGTTTCATCATATTAGCCAGGCTAGTCTCAAACTCCTGACCTCAGAGGATCCACCCGCCGTGGCCTCCCAAAGTGCTGGGATTACAGGCGTGAGCCACTGCACCCGGCCATCTCTCATAAGAATACCAATCACTGGATTTAGGGCCCATCCTAAAGACTCAGGATGATCTCATCTTGAGTCTTACCTGAATTACATCTGTAGAGATCCTTCTCCCAAATAAGTTCACCTTGTGAGGTTCCAGGCAGACATACATTTTGTGGGGACACAATTCAACTCAGTACATATTTCTTCAGAGTACTGTCATTTATTACAAAATGCCTATGCTTTGGAGCAAACCCGAGAGGTAGGTTCTGTTTTTATCCTCCACAGCCAATTGCAAAACGGGGACTCAGCAAGGTGAGTGTACCTGCCCAAGGTCTCACAGCAAGCAAGCGGCAGAGGTGGGGTTCACATACAGGGAGTGGGACACCATGGCCCAGGAAGGGGGGCCAGGCAGCCTAGGCCCTCAAAGTCGTGGCTTCTGACTCCCGGTCCAGTGCTCAGTTGGATGGAGTCCTAGCCTTCCCTGGAGCAGGCGTGGCAAGACCCACAGGTGGCTGCCCCGCGGGCCTCTCCAGGTGGGCTCTGAGGCCATCAGAACCTGGTAATGATTGGGGACTTCTCCTTGCTGTGTTCCCTGATGGTCCATTAAAGGCAAGTTGGGGCCCAATGATTACAGGGAAAGTTCAACTGGCTTCCCCTTTGAAATACACAAAGGCTGCGCAGGTAATGGGCTTGAGCCCTGGTGTTTGAAGTGGCAGTCCTTCCAGGGAACATCTGGAGGGCTGTGCCCCTGCACTACAAACGCTCGGAGCACGGCTGGCCCTCAGAGGCTGCTTGCGCCAAACATTGGGGCAGGTTCTGCTTTTTTCTTTGGTTTTGATGCGTCCCAAATTCTAGGATGCTCACTTGTGTCTTTCTTTGGTGATGGGTAAGTGGTGGGGCGGTCTTTCTTTTCATTTTCCTCAGAGCTGAACTTCAGAGAATATTAACACCAAAGAATCAGTGTGGCCTCATTAACTCAGGATTAGTGCCGAGCCAAGTGATTACTGCAGATTCTCACAACAGTTTAAAAAAAATGTGCAGTTGACAGCAGAGAGCCACCCAGATCAGAGCCCTGTTGCAGGAGTGCTGGGGACCAGCAAGCTCCCCTGTTTCTGGTTGCCCCATGCACTCAGCACAGTGCTTATCAAGCACCTGCCATGTGCCGGGGGATGGGGACACGGCAGCCACAAAGCACTTGGTCCCTGCTTCAGGGCCACAGCATCTGGGGGAGAAATAATAATCGGCAAGAGAACCAATGCACAAGATGGTTTTGGATGGTAATAAATGCTTGGAAGAAAATCAAATAAGCGGCCAGGTACGGGTGGCTCACACCTGTAACCCCAGCACTTTGGGAGCCCGAGGCGGGCGGATCATTTGAGGTCAGGAGTTCGAAACCAGCCTGGCCAATATGGTGAAACCCTGTCTCTACTAAAAATACAAAAAAAATTTTAGCTGGGCGTGGTGGCAGGTGCCTATAATCCCAGCTACTCAGGAGGCTGAGGGAGAATCGCTTGAACCTGGGAGGCGGAGGTTGCAGTGAGCAGAGATTGTGCCACTGCACTCCAGCCTGGGCGACAGAACGAGACATCATATCAAAAAAAAAAACAACAACAACAAAAAACAAAAGGAAAATCAAAAAAGCAGATGATAATGGTGGTGTGTTTAGGGGGAATCACTTTAGCTACAGAGGTGAGAGAAGCCAGTATTTAAGCTGAGATCGCCATGCAATGGGGACTCAGCCCCGCAGAGACCTGGAGAAGAGCACCCGAGACTGCAAAGGCCCTGAGGCAGGAAGCGTTTAAGGCATTGGAGCACCAGCCTGGAAGGGTGGAGGGGCTGCAGGGTGGTGGGCATGACAGGGGTCGGTGTGTGGCTGGGTCAGGGGAGGAGAGGACATGGCCGAGGCCTCACCCTGCAGAACACGTGGCTTTTGTTCTATGTGGGGGTAGCACTGGTGATGTGGGCAGGGGAATGACTCGGTTTTAAGCATCTTACCTGGGAACATCTGGTTTTTCTGATGGCTTTCCCGGAGCACACCATCACACAGGGAGCTTCTGTCTGACTCCTATCTGAAGCCCCAGCGCACAGGTTGGGGCCCGGCACATAGAAGGGCTTCAGCATAAGATGGCCTGCAGGATCAGGGTCAGCAATGAGGAAAAAGTTACCAATGAGCCTTGAGTGCCCTCCAAGGCTGATTGCAGAGGAGGATGTGGCTGGCTTGGAGAAGACTAGACTGCTCTCTGGGAGGAAGCTTGATGCTGCCAGCATCCCTCCAGCCCAGAAGGGAAGACCAGCTCTTACCACCACAGAGACCAGGGCTTGCAGAGGGAATGCGAGCCGCTGCAAAGGGCTGAACCCTCCTCTTCCTGCCTTAGCCAGTCTCCTGAGCTTCCCAGGCCCTCACATGGGGCCTGAGTGGGCACTCGCCAGGTGTTAGGTCTGACAAAGGTGTGAATGAATGAAGAATTGAATGAGTGATGCTGTCCTACTGGTCCAGGAAGGAAAGGTGCTGGGGTCCCCTGGGTCTGGAAGACCTTCCCCTGCTCTTTGTAAGTTCCTCCTCAGCTGGTGTCCTGTGGTGTCCTGGCTGGAAGGAATGATGGCCAGGAGATATACAGACCATATGGGCGGGGGGCGGGGGCCCTGCCCTGCCTGTTCATCCTTGTCCACTGCCCACAGGGACTGGAGAGGGGCCGCCCACGATGGCTTTCACTCCACACCTCCATATGCTGGGATGCGGGGGTTGGGGGGCTGGACTTTTAGAAAAATCCTGATACTTATTGCTTTTTTTTTTCCTGCTCTGAAACTTTTTCTGGTTACAAAAGTTTGCTGTGGAAATTTTAGAAACAGCTGAGAACAAATGTGCAGGCACAGAGATGCACACATAAAAATGCTCTGTGTCCCATTACCCAGAGATGACCAGCATGAACATTGTGGTGTTTGTCCTTCCAGAACTTCCAAGCACAGTCATGTATGTGTATCTTTTTCAAACACCTTTCTAGTAAACCATTCTAACCTGCTTTTTTAAAAATTTATTTATTTATTTTTATTTTTTAGACAGAGTCTTGCTCTGTCACCAGGCTGGAGTGCAGTGGTGCGATCTTGGCTCACTGCAACCTCTGCCTCCTGGGTTCAAGTGATTCTCCTGCTTCAGCCTCCCGAGTAGCTGGGACTACAGGCACCCACCACCACACCTGGCTAATTTTTGTATTTTTAGTAGAGACAGGGTTTCACCATGTTACCCAGGCTGATCTCGAACTGCTGACCTCAAGTGATCCACCCGCCTCGGCCTCCCAAAGTGCTGGAATTACAGGTGTGAGCTACCATGCCCAGCCAAGGATAACAGTTTTTCTCATTGTAGAAAATACATGCCACATAAGACTTCCCGTTTTATCCCTTTTAAAGTTTACAGTTCAGTGGCATTGAGAACATTCCCAATGTTTTGCAACCACCACCACCATCTACTTCTGGAATGTTTCCATCACCCCTTAGCAGTCACTCCTAATTCCCCCTCCCCCAGCCTCTGGCTTCCTGCCTGTTCTGGGCATTTCATAGAGCTGAGTCACTCAACGTGTGGCCCCTGACCCAGCTTCTTTCCCTGGCCATCATGCTGTTAAGGTCCCCCACACTGTGGCCTGTGTCCCGGCTTCATTCCCGTTCGTGCTGAACGACATCCCATTGTATGGGAAGATGGCATTTTGTTGATCTGTGCGTCCACTGACGGGTATTCGAGTTGACATTTGGTTCTTGTGAATTTGCTGCTGTGAACACTTGTGTATAGGTTTTTGTGTAGACGTGTGTTTTGAGTTCTTTGGAGTGTTATTCAGCAGTAGGACTGAGGGATGGTATGAGCCATTCCGTTTGAGGTTTTTTTTGTTCTGTTTTGTTTTCTTTTCTTTTTATGGACTTTCGCTCTTGTTGCCCAGGCTGGAGTGCGGTGGCACCATCTCCGCTTACTGCAACCTCTGCCTCCCGGCTTCAAGCAATTCTCCTGCCTCAGCCTCCCGAGTAGCTGGGATTACAGGCATGCGCCACCACGCTGGGCTAATTTTGCAATTTTAGTAGAGACAGGGTTTCTCCATGTTGGTCAGGCTGATCTCGAACTCCTAACCTCAGGTGATCCACCTGCCTCAGCCTCCCAAAGTGCTGGGATTACAGGCTTGAGCCACCACGCCCAGCCCTGGTTTGAGTTTTTGAGGAACCTCCGTTCCACATCCTCTCCAGCCCCCATGTGAGCACGCACTGCATGCCCGTGGTCACTCTCTCAGGCTCCAGGCCTGGAGGGCGAGTGACAGATAGGGGTGGGATCCGTGCTTTGCTTGTTTTGCTTTGCACTGCCTTGCACTGCCAAATTGCTCTCCAGAAAGCCTGTCCCGTGCCCACCCAGGTCCGGGCTTGCTTCAGTGCCTGCTGGGCCTGATGTGGGTGATTGGCACCTTGAGGTGTCATGGACCACCCCAGGGGGACCACTGACACATCCTTCCCTCTCTGGGACCTCGTTTCAGTCTCTGGGGGCCCTGGCTGTCCCTGGCACATCTGGAGGTTGCCCCTAGAGTTGGCGGGGCAGCTCAGGGAAAACTTGTCCTTGTGGGGTCAGGACCCCAGCAGGCGGCACTGGCCCGTGCACTGTGGGGGAGGGAAGGCTGGCCTGTAGGGCCCCCACCAGGGAAGCCAGGGCCAGGAAGGGCCCTCTGCCACACAGCCTCTTCCTGAGCAAGCCCTGGTCATGCTAGAACTGTGTCCTTTGTGAATCACTGATGTGGAGGGCTAGGAAGGGCTGGGACGGGGAATGGGGAATGAAGGAGGGAGGGTCCGCAGGCCCTCTGGGTGGTGGCTGAGGGACTGGAGCTGATTTTTTGCCACTGCAGAGTGAAATGTGAGAGTCATTTTAGCAGACATTCCCCAAGTGCAGGGGCAAAGAGATGAAGGAGGGCAATTCGGAATATTCCAGACAGAGGGCATGGGGTTGTTTCTGTGTAGAAAGATGGCAGGGGAAGTCAGGGGTCAGGGAAGAGCCCCAGTGCCTGAGGTCGGTGGGCTCCATGGATGTGACATCTGAGGACCCCAGGGGTGAGGGGATATGCACACCCAGACTCCCATGCCGGGATCCTGAGCACCCACGAACCATGGCTATGGAGGCAGGGAGCCTCCCCAGGGCTGGACCTCCAGGCACAGACGAGCAGAGGAGAGGACGTCTAGGCTGGAGGAGATCAGGAGGAGGCGCAGAGGTGGCCTGTGTGAGGACAGTGAAGGCCAGGCTGGCTGGGGCCATGCTTTGGAGCCTCGAACGCTGGTCTAAGGCTTCCACTGGCAGCTGTTGCAGAGGGTTCTGATCCATCTCTGTGCCCCATGCAGATGGGCTTGCTGAGGAAGGCCAGAGTGCTGGGGTGCTGCCTAGTGAGGGACAAGGAGGGACAGGAGCCGGTGGTGAGGAGCCTGCTGCTGAGAGGTGCCTCTCAGGGCCCGACATTGCCGGGGTCTAGTCTTGGTGGCCTCTGTGCTTGGGGCCAAATGCCCTTGGCCGCCTCTTTCCTTCTCTTTTATGGGTCTCCAGTCCCGCCTGGGACGTAGAGGGTTACTGGAGACACGCTTTGTACTTCAATAGGCACTTTCATCTGCAGCCTTTGGAGGGCTTTGCAAACATGGCTTAATGAAGGGTCCCAGCACCCCAGCCTCCTAAGCACCGTTTTGAGCTGGATGCACGCAGAACAGAGGGATTAAGTGATTTGTCCAGGATTGCACAGCAAAGCTGAGTGGATTCCCCTGCCGTCCCCTGAGGCTCAGGGCTGCGTTGGGCTGTGCCCTCCACCTTCCCTCTCTGCTTGCTGGGTCTTGTCCTTTGGGAGCCCCCGAGCTCTCAGCGGACAGCCTTCAGCCCCTGGAAATCCATGTGTCCCCTTGCTTGCCAGCTGCCAGCCCACGAGCAAGCCAGTCAAGGCGGTCTCTGATTTTGACGGCCGAGCAGGGGACCTTTCAGGAAGGGGTGGCCGTAGGCGAGGGTTGATCGCTGGGCCTGGAATCTGCTCCCACAGGGCCTGTGGGGCCTCACGGGGCTGCTGCTGGCTTCAGCCTCTGGGTGCTGGGCTGGCAGGGGTGAGGGGGCTGAGCAGAGATGCCTGCGTGTGGGGCGGGGCGAGCCCGGCCCCTGTCCTGCTGGGAAATTCCTGACGTTCTTTCTTTGGGTCTGTGAGCTCATGAGCAAGTATGGTGGGTGCATTTTATAAACCGGAAAATAAATCATTCATTGAAATGGAGACAAACGCATTTCCAACCCAAAGTGTCAGGGGTCATCAAGGTCAAGGGCAGGGAGGCAGCCTGGCTGTCCCTGTGAGCTGAGACAGCATGACATGTGCAGAGTCCCGGCTCACCCGCCACCTCTTCTCTCCACCCCCAGTTCCCCTGGCATTCCAGGCACCCACCTCGCTCCCCTCGTGATGACAGGAGCCTTCGGGTGGTCTCTCCTCCTTGTTCCACGGTGATCTGTTCTCAGTCCCACAGTCAGAAGACCCTTTTACAGCTCAAGTCTCATCAGGCTCCTGCTCAGCTTAAATTCCCCCAATGGCGGCCAGGCGTGGTGGCTCACGCCTGTAATCTCAGCACTTTGGGAGGCCAAGGTGGGCAGATCATGAGGTCAGGAGTTCGAGACCAGCCTGACCAACGTGGTGAAACTGCGTCTCTACTCAAAATACAAAAATTAGCCAGGCATGGTGGCGGGCACCTGTAATCCCAGCTACTCGGGAGCCTGAGGCAGGAGAATCGCTTGAACCCGGGAGGCGGAAGTTGCAGTGAGCCGAGATCATGCCACTGCACTCCAGCCTGGGTGACAGAGCGGGACTCCGTCTCAAAAAAAAAAAAAAAAAAAAATGGCCCAGTGGCCCCCACTTCACTCCAAGCAAAGCTCGAGCCTTGCCATGGCCCCCTAGGCCGTTTGCTTCTGCAGCTCCCTCTCTGCTCTCCACCCACCCGCTGCTGCAGCTGCCCTGACCTCCTCTCTCTTCCAGTCCAGTCTCCTGGCCTTTGTCCCCACTGAGTCCTCTGCCTGAGGCACCCTCCCCGGATCCACTTGCCCCTCTCATCGATGCCCAAGGGACACTTTTTCTTTAGCACGGCTTCTCCCAAACACTGGAATTAAAGTGGCAGCCCCTCCCATCCCGCCCCCTCCCTGGCCTTCCCTGCAGCCCTCCCTTTCTTTCTTCTCCATTCTGCCTCTCCCCACCTCCTGAGACACTGTGTCATTTTCTTACTTGTTTTACTTGTCTTCTCTCCCCCACCTCAGCATAAGCGCCGTTGGAGTAGGATGTTTGTTCATTCACTACCACAGTGCCCCGCCTATCGTAGGCAGCAATAAGTCTTTGCTCAACCCTGCACACCCCACGGACCCCTCCTGGCAAGAGCTGAGTGGGCACCGGGAGGCCTGGGAGGTCCTCAGTGTGTTAAATTTCCAGAGTTGGCTTTGGGACCGTTCGCTGAGAATCCTAAATTGGAGAGGTAGGTCTCCAGGGATGAAAGGGGAGGGTCAGGGGCAGAGCCCTAACTCCTCAGGGCAAGGGGGTGACTGGCTGGCCTGCTCACCTCCCACTGGGGTTCAGAGGGTGGTGGTTCAGCCAGATAGAGTATTAGACTGCAGAAGAAGGCAAGAGGGAAGACAGCAGACAGTTAGCAGAGCTTTCAAGCAAAGGTCTCCTGCGGCTGTCCCTGGAGGTCTTGGAGGTGAGAGGGAGGCGCGCCAGAGGGGCGCTGCTCGGGGCACCGTCGGCTGCACCCCGGCATGGGCGCCTGTGATCCTAGGGGCCCCGCAGCACACCCCCCTCAGAAGCACGCATTTCTCCCACTTATGCATGGCCCCGGGTCAGGACCATGCAGAAGCGGGATCCCAATAGCTCAACCTAAAGCCAGGGCCAGGCCTTGATCCTTCCTGCCCTCGTCTTAAGAGTCACAGTCCTGGCCAGGTGCCTGTAATCCTAGCACTTTGGGAGGCTGAGGCAGGTGGATCACTTGAGGTCAGGAGTTTGAGACCAGCCTGACCAACATGGTGAAACCCCGTCTCTACTAAAAATACAAAAATTAGCTGGGTGTGGTGGCTCATGCCTGTAATCCCAGCACTTTGGGAGGCTGAGGCGGGAGGATCACCTGAGGTCAGGAGTTCAAGACCAGCCTGGCTAACATGGTGAAATCCCGTTTCTACTAAAAATACAAAAAATTAGCTGGGTGTGGTGGTGTACACCTGCAATCCCAGCTATTCAGGGGGCTGAGGCAGGAGAATCGCTTGAGCCCAGGAGGAGGAAGTTGCAGTGAACTGAGATCACGCCATTGCACTCCAGCCTGGGCAACAAGAGTGAAACTCCATCTCCAATAAATAAATAAATAAATAAAATTAAAAATACAAAAATTAGCAGGGCGTGGTTGTGCATGCCTGTAATCCCAGCTACTGGGGAGGCTGAGGCAGGATAATCACTTGAGCCTGGGAGGTGGAGATTGCAGTGAGCTGAGAGGGTGCCATTGCACTCCAGCCTGGGCAACAAAAGTAAAACTCCATCCCCCCCACACAAAAAAGGGTCATAGTCCCACTGTCAAACCTACCCTGGAAAAAGGGGTGTGGAAGAGTCCCCAGGGCTCCAGAAAGAAGAGCTACATGTTGGGGTTGCCAGACTTAGCAAGCAAAACAGAACACCCAGTTCAATGTGAACTTCAGATAAACACTGAATAAGTTGTTAGTATAAGTATATCCCCTGCAGTTGTTGGCTTATACTTACACTAAGGAATTGTCATTTATCTCAAATTCAAACTTAGCTGGGCATCCCAGATCTTATCTGACAGCCTGGGGGAGACGACGCTTGAGCCTCTAGGGATCCCCGTGTGAGTCCCCAGAGAGGACTGGCCACAATCAGAGTGTCCAGCAGAGAATCCAGCCATGCTCTGTCTCCTGCGTCCAGCCCCTTTGGTCCTGAGAGTGAGTGCCTCCTCACTGAGAGTATTCAAGGAAAGACGAGAAGGATTCCTGCGCTGGGCAGAAGATGGAGTTTCTGGGATCCTAAGATTTTCAGAGCCAGAAATGAACAGTAGATGTGACCAAGTTTCATTTCACAGAGAAGGAAACTGAGGCCCGGGGCGGTGGGCTGACTTGCTGAAAGCCCCTCTTGGAGTCAGCAGCTATGCTGGGGCTGAATCCAGGCATCCTGACCCCTGCTGTCTTGCACATGACCAACTGCCTGGAGCAAGTGTGGCCCCAGCACTAGTGTGACCTGGACGAGAGGCCCGTCATCCTCAGCCTCAGGCCCAGCAGAATTAGACCGGGACGCTCTGGCCAGCCTCCCAGCCCTGCACCTCTTCTGGTCTTGGCTCCTGGCCCCGCACAGGACAGGCACACAGCCCTGCCCACACCTTGATTTTGGACTTCAGGCCCCTCTGCCACTCCCTCTGATCCTTGTTTGTCAAAGCTCCAGCCCCTGGGGACCCCAGACGCCCCTGTGTTTTGCACATGAATAGGTGGAGATTTCCTGAGACCATCTTGCCATGAAAATGCACATTTCTCACCAAAAGGCTCCAAATCTGGGCACCACAGACTCCAGCAAACAGCCAGGCTGACCGTGCCCCAGGTGTGAAGGTGGCTGGACCCTCCCAGGGGCTGCCTGGATCCCAGCCAGCTGGAGGAAGCCACCCAGGTGTCTGTGAGGAGCCAGCACCCTGAGGTTGCCAAACAAACCCATGGCCCTCTCCACAGACAGGAGGAGGCGTGGAGTTTGGAACCACCTCCCCAGACTCCAGCTGCCTGGCAGAGATGTTCAGGGCTGGGGGTGAACCTAGAAACCAACCACCTCTCTGTGAGTGCTCACTCATTCACTCAACAAGCATTCATCCAGGCCCTGCTGCATGCTGGGGGCTCTTACAGACACGGGATGCAGCCGTGATAGGGACAAGTGAGACAGGCAAGGGCTTGCTGTCATGGGGCTCGGAGTCCAGGAGGAGACACTCGGTAGACAGGAACTTGATGGTCTGGGCTGTTCATGCAGGCTAGGGAGGGGCAGAGGCCAGGGTTGTGAGAGGGAGTGTCTGGGAGGCTGTAGCTGTAGCTGGGGTTAGGGAGGATGCCTTCCCAGTGTGGGAGAGCCCACCTGTGAAGATCTGGGCACAAACCCTCCAGGTGGATGTGCAGGTGCAAAGGCCCTGGGGCTGGACGGGTTGCAGGAAGAAGGCAGCTCGTACCACCAGGACTGGGGAGAGAGTGGGAGGTGGCACCAGCCTGTGGGCTGGTGAGGAGGATGGCAGGTCTTGCTCCCACCCTCTCAGGACTGGCTTTTAAGGACCTGCCTTCCTCTGGGTTATGTCACTTCTCTAATCACCCACAGCCCAGGCCGGGCTGGCTCCTCTGTCCTCAAGGGGCTTGGGCCCTGATCTTGGAGGGGTCAGCCAGGCCAGCCTCTGCCTCTTGTCTCCAGAGCCCAGAAGGGGGGGCCCCACCCAGCAAGGCTGGGTGATGTGGGGATGGGCTCGTTCCTCCTCAGCTACAGGAGGTAGAATGGTGTCCCCCTCCACAAAAAAAAGATATGTCCACTTCCTAACCCCTGTGGCCTGTGAGTGAGATCTCACTGGGAGATCGGGTCTTAGCAGATGGAATTAAGCTTAGGATCTGGAGATGAGGTCCTCTTGAGTTTCAAGTGGGACGTAAATTGAATGTAGGCACTCTTCTCAGAGCAGAGGAGAGAAACAGAAGCAGAGAAGCCCACGTGAAGACGGTGGGAGGCACGGGAACAATGCAGCCCTAGTCCGGGGCGCCAGGAGACCCCAGGAGCTGGAAGAGGCAGGAGGATCCTCCCCCAGAGCCTTCGGAGGGTGCACAGCCCTGCCCAGGCCTTGATTTTGGACTTCTAGTTTCCAGAACAGATTTTTGATGTTTTTTTGTTTGTTTTTTTGAGACAGAGTCTCACACTGTCACCTGAGCTGGAGTGCAGTGGCGCAATCTCGGCTTATTGCAACCTCCGCCTCCCAGGTTCAAGCGATTCTCTTGCCTCAGCCTCCCAAGTAGCTGGGATTATAGGCACCCACCACCACGCCCGGCTAATTTTTTGTATTTTTAGTAGAGACGGAGTTTCTCCATGTCGGTCAGGCTGGCCTCGAACTCCTGACCTCATGATCTGCCCACCTCGGCCTCCCAAAGTGCTGGGATTGCAGGCAAGAGCCACTTCGCCCTGCCAGATTTTTTATGTTTTAAGCCACCAAGCTTGTGACGTTTGTTAAGGCAGTCCTGGGAAACCCCTGTGCTGCCCTTTGACTCCTCTGTGACTTGGTCAATGGCGATGAGGCCCAAGCACCTCTGGACCCACTTACCTTTCCAGCCTGGGCTGTCTCTTGAGCCTGTCACTGGAGAGAAGGAGCCTGAGGAGGGTTTAGGGTTAAAGAGATTTGGGAGGCTGGGCACAGTGGCTGACGCCTATAATCCCAGCACTTTGGGAGGCTGAGGCGGGCAGATCACTTGAGGTCAGGAGTTTGAGACCAGCCTGCCCAATATGGTGAAACCCTGTCTCTACAAAAAATACAAAAATTAGCTGGGTGCTATGGTGTGCACCTGTAATCCCAGCTACTCGGGAGGCTGAGGCAGGAGAATCGCTTGAACCTGGGAGGTGGAGGTTGCAGTTAGTGGAGATCGTGCCACTGCACTCTAGCCTGAGTGACAGAGCTAGACTTCATCTCAAAAAAAAAAAAAAAAGAGAGAGAGATTTGGGGCTTGAATGTGGCTCCTGCATCTACCTGTAGGAAGAACTTGGGCAGGTAACTTAAGCTGCCTCTAACCTGGCTTTCCTCACCTGTGAAATGAGGTGGCCACTCATGGGGTCTTCAGGGCCTCTCCAGAAGGCCCCAGAGGAAGAATTTCAGCACAGATGGAGCCCCGGTCCCAGCCCATTCTCTGCCCAGACTCCTGGCTAGGCTCCAGCCACCCCAGGCAGTCCCCCTCCCCAGGTAATTGGGGGCTATTGAAGTCCATTAACATACTCTGGCGACAATCCTAGCCCTAATCACATTAGCTCTGAAGTACAAATCAGGACCTGGCCCTGGAGCTGCTTTCAAAGATCAGGGGGCTCACGGGTTCTGGGGCTTTCCCCAGCCTCTGTTTGCTCCTCTCTTGAAATCCACAACCTCCTGGGCTGGTGTCAAGGAACTGAGAAGAGCCCAGGGGCCTCCCTGGGAAGTGTGAGTGTGTCTGAGGGGCAAACCCGGACCAGGACAGAGACTGCCCACCTGCCCAGGGCATGCCTGGGTGCCCCTTCCTGGCCACAGAGCCTGAGAGGGGCTTAGGCGGTCTCTGCACCTGGATCGGGGGGTTTGCCCGAGGTACGGTTGTGCACACTGCGTTTCTCACCCTGGGACATGCAGATGTGTTCACGGTGGGTCAAGGATACCCCACATTGGAAACTCACCCTGTGGTGGATCCTACGGTGGCTCTGCTGCTCACAGCAGTGTGACCTTGGACAAGTCACTGCACATCGTCTGTGAGGTGCCCCACCCTGGAGGAGAACAGGGAGGGGGTAATGCATAATGTCATGAGCAGTGACTGTGCTCGACACCCCACTTCCATGCTGATGCTGAAAGGGTATCTCATGGCTGAATTGTGCCCTCAGTTTCATAGGTTAAAGGCTAATCCCAGTGCCCCCAGAATCTGCATCTGGAAATGGGGTCTTCACAGAGGCAATTAAGGTAAAATGAGATTATATGGGAGGACCCTCATTCCATCTCACTCATGTCCCTGTAAGAAGACATGAGGGCTGGGTGCAGTGGCTGACGCCTGTAATCCCAGCACTTTGGGAGGTCGAGACAGGTGGATCAATTGAGCTTAGGAGTTCGAGACCAGCCTGGGCAACATGGTGAAACTCCCCCTCTACTAAAAATACAAACATCAGCCGGGTGTGGTGGTGCATGCCTTTGGTCCCAGCTACTTGGGAGGCTGAGGCAGGAGGATCACCTGAGCCTGGGAGGTCAAGGCAGCAGTGAGCCATGATCTCGCCCCTGCACTCCAGCCTGGGCAACAAAGTGAGACCCTGTCTCAAAAACAAAACAAAACAAAACACCCAAGAAGGGATGAAGACACAGACACCCACAGAGGGATGACCACAGGAGGACACAGGGAGAAGGTGGCATCTGCAGGCCAAGGGGAGAGGCCCCGGAGGAGCCAGTCCTGCCACACCTTGATCTTAGCCTCCAGGGCGGTGAGAGGATAATCGGCTGTTGCCCGTCTGTGGTGCTTTGTCATGGCGGCCAGAAGGAACACATATGGGACTCCTCTCCCAGCTCTTCTTTCCTTTTTATGTAGAAGATTCACCTTTCTTGGAAGGTGTGAACATGACAAGGCGCTCGCAGTTCGTTTCTTTTGGTGGCAGCTTAGATGTGTAAGCAGAGATATGCGTCCCTTCTAATTTTGTCATGAGTTGAACACTATACACCTTTGCAAGAAACAAATATGCAACTATGCCAAAAGGGAATGATGTTATCCCCTTATGCCACTGCCATCCCCAGAGGGACCCCATGTGGGCTGCCTGGGGACACACACTACCCTCCACTCCATGTTCATTCAGATGCACACATGCTCATGTGTCGAGTTTTTGTGGCTCCTGGTTTTTATATTTATTTGTTCTATGTATTTATGTATTTATTTATTTTTATTTATTTATTTATTTTTGAGACAGATTTTCACTCTTGTTGCCCAGGCTGGAGGGCAATGGCGTGATCTCAGCTCACCGCAACCTCCACCTCCCAGGTTCAAGCGATTCTCCCACCTCAGCCTTCCTGAGTAGCTGGGATTTCAGGCATGCACCACCACGCCCAGCTAATTTTGTATTTTTAGTAGAGATGGGGTTTCTCCATGTTGGTCGGGCTGGTCTCGAACTCCCGACCTCAGGTGATCCGCCCACCTTGGCCTCCCAAAGTCCTGGGATTACAGGCATGAGCCACCGTGTCTGGCCTATTTTATTTATTTTTTTGAGATGGAGTCTCGCTCTGTAACCCAGACTGGAGTGCACTGCCGCAATTTCGGCTCACTGCAACCTCTGCCTCCTGAGTTCAAGAGATTCTCCTGCCTCAGCCTCCAGAGTAGCTGGGATTACAGGCACGTGCCACCACATCCAGCTAATTTTTTATATTTTTGGTAGAGACAGGGTTTCACCATGTTGGCCAAGCTGGTCTCGAACTCCTGACCTCAAGTGATCCACCTGCCTCAACCTCCCAAAGTCGAGTGGGGCCACCGTGCCCGGCCGGCTTCTGGTTTTTATAAACATGGTATCAGTGTGTGCACATCACTGTGACCTCTGTTTTCTGACTCAGGCTCTGGTCAGTGCAGTAAACGCACATCTAACCCTTCAAGTCTATACTTGTCTCCTTCTTATCAATAAGTGGCTGGGAAGTGCTCTGGACTTTAGAGATAATTAGGAGCCAGCTATAAATCCACTGAGGCCTGTTGACTTTTCTTTTTTTTTTTTTTGGGATGGAGTCTTGCTCTGTCACCAGAAGAGCAGTGGCGCGATCTTGGCTCACTGCAAGCTCCGCCTCCCGGGTTCATGCCATTCTCCTGTCTCAGCCTCCTGAGTAGCTGGGACTACAGGTGCCCACCACCACGCCCAGCTACTTTTTTGTATTTTTAGGTGAGACGGGTTTTCACCGGGTTGGCCAGGATGGTCTCGATCTCCTGACCTCGTGATCCGCCCACCTTGGCCTCCCAAAGTGCTGGGATTACAGATGTGAGCCACTGCGCCTGGCTGACTTTTCTTTTCTTTTCTTTTTTTTTTTTTGAGATGGAGTCTCGCTCTGCTGCCCAGGCTGGAGTGCAGTGGCGTGATCTCGGCTCACTGTAAGCTCCACCTCCTGGGTTCACGCCATTCTCCTGGCTCAGCCTCCCGAGTAGCTGGTACTACAGGCACCCACCACCATTCTCTGCTAATTTTTTGTATTTTTAGTAGAGACGGGTTTTTACCCTGTTAGCCAGGTTGGTCTCGATCTCCTGACCTCGTGATCCACTCGCCTTCGCCTCCCAAAGTGCTGGGATTACAGGCGTGAGCCACCGCGCCAGGCCCGACTTTTCAAAATAGTAGATCTCTCAACCCGTTTTCCCTTTCTCTGGTGGTTTCATGGTGTGCTTAGGGTTTCTGTCTCTTCAGGGATCAATTCTAGTGTTTGAATTTCACCGAGGCATTGCCCAGTTCCCTTGTATTTTCACCTGTGTGGCTGCAGTGGTAGGGTGTCTATGCTTTCTTCTCTCATAATCAATGGATTCTTTCTTTGTTGGGGACTGTAACCTCTTCCTCATTCCTACATCTGTAACTTTCATTCTGTTTCTCTTTTTTCTTTTCTTAACTGGGATTGCCAGGAATTGTTCTTTTCCCATTGTACTGGCCTTTTCAATGAACCAACTTCTGATTTTCTTCATGCTTTCTGCTGTTTTTTATTTTCGACTTAACTAATTTCAGCTTTAATGCTATCAAATCCCCTCATTCTAATTTCTTTTAGTTTACTTTCCTCTTCTTCTTTCTTACCTTGAATATTTGATAGATTTTATCTTTAGGCTCTTATAACAAAACCATCCTGGGCTGTGAAAATCCCCCCTAATTACAGCTATTGCTGCATACCTACGTTTTGTTATGAAGTGTTCTCTTTCTAGCTTTCTGGATATTTTAGACGGAGTCTGGCTCTGTCACCCAGGCTGGAGTGCAGTGGTGCAATTTCAGCTCACTGCAACCTCTGCCTCCTGGGTTCAGGCAATTCTCCTGCCTCAGCCTCCCAAGTAGCTGGGACTATAGGTGCATGCCACCATGCCCAGCTAATTTTTTGTATTTTTAGTAGAGACGGGTTTCACCGTGTTGGCCAGGCTGCTCTCAATCTCCTACCTTGTGATCCGCCCGCCTCAGCCTCCCAAAGTGCTGGGATTACAGGCCTCAGCCACTACGCCCTGCGTAAAGCCCAGCTATTTCTTTAACTCAGTGTCCACAAGTTGGCTAGGTAGTTCTTCCGCCGTGGGCTGGCTTGGCTCATCTCTCTGGGCACTTTCATGGTGGTATTCCAAATGAATACTGGTCCTTCCAAGAGCACCAGCCTGTGTCTTTGCACTCTCAGTGTTAAAATGTGAGAATCAGCAAGTACTAGCAGGGTGTGAGGGGGACACTGGCATGAGTTGAGAGTTTTCCATTCCCAATCAGAAGGATGAAGGAGAAGGAAAAGGGAACCATCATGCCACTCCATAGTTTAACAAGACTGTGCTGTGTCTGCCAGCCATCCATAGCCACTTCCTAGGCCACCAGAAGTATGTGCCCACCCTGGGAGACACTCCCAGAACTATGGGAGGCTGAGGTGGGCGGATCATCTGAGATCAGGAGTTCAAGACCAGCCTGGCCAACATGGTGGCACCCCATCTCTACTAAAAATACAAAATTAGCCAAGCGTGGTGGTGTGCACCTGTAGCTGCAGCTACTTGGGAGGCTGAGTCAGGAGAATTGCTTGAACCTGGGAGGTGGAGGTTCCAGTGAGCCAAGATTGCACCATTGCACTCCAGCCTGGGTGACAAAGCGAGACTCCATCTCAAAACAACAAACAAACAAACAAAAAACCAAAGATCTGTCCTTAACCACATATGACAAATTCTAGTCCAGTTATCACAAGATGTTCAGATCCCATTTGCTCATTCACTCAACAAGCTCACACTGTTGGGCCACCGTGAGCACGGCTCCCCTGCTGGGGTACAGCAATGACCAAGGATGGCAAGGCCAACACTTGGCATAAAACAACCCCTGCTAAGGGGGCAGAACTTAAAAATGTGTAATAAATGAATATGGTCATATGAATAATTCTAAGTGCCACAAGGGGGGAGTGACAGGGGAGAGAGGACATCTTACCAGGTCCTCAGAAGTGCCCCTGAGCCGGATCTGAGTGCCGCGTGATGAAAAGAAGCCACCAGGCATGGAAGGTCTAGCAGGGGCTGTGTGCAAAGGCCCGGGGACAGGACAGAAAGAAGGCGTGTGAGGCTGGGCGCAGACAGAGGGAAACTGGGTGGGGGTTGGGAGATATCTTTGCCAGATGATCTCGTAGTTCTCAGACTCAGCCATCACCCTTTTTCTTTTTTAAACCCATCTATTGAACATTTACAAGTTACTGTAAAAATCTACACGTTATTTTAGAAGTTTAATTGCTCTGTCGTTTCTAATTCCATCTCTTCTAGAAATGCCTTTCCTTTCCCTTATTGGCTAGAATTCTCAGCTGAGTCTCCATCACACTTTGGCCTGGGCCTTCCTTCCCCAGGCAGCTGAGGGTCCTTGGATAAGTTGTTGTTGTCTTTTATCTATCATGACTTTGTCTTCTCCCAGGCCCCATCTGTTCAGGCTGAAAGTCGAGGGAGACAGACAGTGGATGGTCCAGCAGCCTCTGCCCTGAGTCTGGGAAGCTCAGGAAGGTAGAGGGAAGGGATCAGCCATCCCCTCTCTGCTGGCTCTTGGGTGACAAGCTTTCAGTGCTTGGGGCCCCAGGTATAGATGAAGGCCCTCTGCCAATTCTAGGGGCTGGGAACAATTCATCCTGTTCTAAGGGACCCCTCCAGGTCCTCAGGGCTCAGCAGGCACTATTAGCCATCTGGGGACACCAACGAGGGTTTGCACTGGCCCTTGATACTGGAGTCCCTTCAAGACATGAAAATCCTGGATTCTGCCAGGAGCCACAAAGACAGGCAAGCTTTGTTCGCCACCACGGGTCCCAGCTCTCCTTCTAGCCCAAAGAAGCCAGATACCCAAGCAACCATCTTGCCTTGGATGTCCCACGGCCCCGGAGAGGAAGCGGGCTGCAGAGAGAATGGGGTGCGTGCCTCACCACTCTCTTCCCCACCTCTCCATTAGCACCTGTCCCGTCATCTCTTACTGCGTAACAAACCAATGCAAACCTCAGTGGCACGTGGCAACCACCATTTTATTGAGCTCACTGGTTCTGTTACAAGGAGCTTGGACAGGACACAGCAGGATGGCTTGTCTCTTCCATGACATCTGGAATTTCAGCTGGGAAGCCTCAAATGGATGGGAACTGGGACCATCCTGCAGGCCTCTTCACATGTATGATGTCTGGGTCGGGACAATTTGAAGTCCAGATCTAGCTAGGACTATGGCCGGAACACCTACACTTGGCCTCTCTGTGCAGCTTGGGCTTCCTCCCAGTATGGCGTCTTCAGGTGGTTGGACTTCTGATCTCTGTGTGGCTTGGGCTTCCTCCCAGTATGGACTCCTCAGGTATGAACCTGACACAGTGGCTCAGGGCTCCAAGCATCACTTGTGGTGACCCAGCCTCAGAAATCACACTGTGGCACTTCTGCCAATGCTACTGGTGGAAGCAGTTAGAAGCCCACTCAGACTGAAGAGGAAGGGACATAGGCACCCACCTCTCAGTGAGAGGACAGTCAAAGACATCACCACCACTTAGCTCTGTCTATCATTTTCTCAGGAGTCTGACATTTGCAGAGAGCCACGTGCAAGCAAGTCCTAAGTGGGGTGCTCTGGGACGGCCCAGGGCTTGCAGGGTCTCTGGCTGATTGAGGTGCTGTGAGTGGCCCTGGTGACAGGGAGCCCTTTAAAGATATGAGGTCTCTTGCCAAATGCAATTTATCTCCTGGGTCAGATGCCTTGGGAGGTCCTGCAGGGACCTGCCACTGCTTTGTCTGGGAAGGTAGCCTCCGCTGCCTCTCTGTGTCCACAGTGGCGTCCAATGAGCCATAGGAGTCACTGAAATCACAGCTCACCCTTGTGAGCACTCGCCGGCCTGGGGTTGTGCTGAACCCTTTCTGTGGATTAACAGGGTGCTGCCCCAGGTGCCACACTGGCCCGTAGCAGGAGAGGCATTTCTAGGTGGAACATGGGTTGGTTACATTAAGTCACATTGAATCGCCCAATGAGAAAGCTATTCCCTTTCAGCCATTCTCACTCCCAGGAGAATGTCTCTGTTTGGTGACAGTAAGTCCTTAACACCCCTCTAACACTTGCAAATCTCTCTTGTGGGGGGAGAAAAAGAGACAGCAAGCCCGAGGCTCAGAGCTTTTGGCAGACACCTGCATCTTGCAAGAAATTCTCAACATCATTTTGTGTTTCTTATCATGGGCTACCTTCTGTGTATGACAAGGGACAATGTTTTTTCCACTGAAGCTTGTCCTGTAAAATTTTAAAAGAAAATTATTTAAGTAACAAACGAACAGATCAAAACAAAAATTCAGGTAGACAAAAGTACACATGGTAGGCAGGTGTGGGAACCAGGGCCCAGTGGAACCAAGGCAGCCCTGGAGACACTTGGATGTCTGAGTTTTTAGAAGCTCTGCCTTGGTTCCCTCATAATGACTGTGAGAAGGGTTTGTTATTGTTATTTCCGTCCCGTGGTTGAAGGCACAGGACTCAGAGGCATTCAGTCTCCTTGCTCAAAGCTCACAGCAAATGCAGGCAGCGCCAGAGGTCCTGCCCCCTGAACCCAGGCTGTCCCCCACTGGGCTTGCTGCCCAGCTCCACTCCCAGGATCGAGGTCCACTCCGAGCTGGAGAGTCAGGGGCTGACCACACAGAGGGACATTTCAGGACCAAACATGGGGAAGTTCCAGAGAGGGCAACTGACCGAGGTCAGTCCAGAGGCAAAGATGTGGGCACTGGGGCTTGGGGTCCAAAGAAACCAGCACTGAGTGGTAACCAGGGGTCACTAAGCCACTTGGTCCCACGATGACCCACAGGAGTAAGTCCTGAAGCTCTTCTAGTCATCAGGTCCACCCTGTGCGTGTGTCGGGGGGAGGGTGGTGGGTAGAGATCGCAGAGTATCCCCCAAGGGAAGAAATGAGGACTGAAGCTCACATAGGCCCCAAGTCCAGGGTTAGGACATCCCACAGGATGGAACCTGCTAGCTCCAGCCAGTCCCAGGCAACAGAAATGTGGACGGCAGCTCAGTGCATGAGGCCTCCCAAGGCCTGGGGCCCGGGGAGCTGCTCCAGCCAGAGCCCCCTGTTCCCCCAGTACACACACCATGGACTGGTGTGGGAAGCTGGGCAGAGTGGAGTAAGAGTTGGCTGAAGAAGCGAAGTGTGTCACCTGACTTTGGATGTGACTTCAGGAAAGGAGTCCCCAAGGCATCTAGGCCTCTGCTCAAGAGCCACTGGGGGTGACCCCTATGGTGGGTGAGACCAGGAAGGGGTGGTGCTGCCTCCTTCCCTCCTGATTCCAATGGACGCCCTGACATCCTGTCCCACCTGCTATGGTCTGATGTCTGTGTCCCCCACCAAATTCATATGTTGAGCCCCAATCCTTAATGTGATGGGTGTTAGGAGGTGGGGACTTTGGGAGGCGATTAGGTCATTAGATGGAGCCTTCATGAGTGAGAATTAGTGCCTTTAAAAAAGGGACCCCATGGCCAGGCACAGTGGCTCATGCCTGTAATCCTAGCACTTTGGGAGGCTAAGGTGGGTGGATCACGAGGTCAGGAGTTCAAGACCAGCCTCGCCAAGATGGTGAAATCCCCATCTCTACTAAAAATACAAACAAAACAAAACAGCCTGGGCAGGAGAATCGCTTGAACCCAGGAGGCAGAGGTTGCAGCACATTGGGAGGAAGAGGCGGGCGGATCACGAGGTCAGGAGTTCGAGACCAGCCTGGCCAACATGATAAAACTCTGTTTCTACTAAAAATACAAAAATTAGCCAGTGGTGGTGGCAGGCACCTGTAATCCAAGCTACTCAGGAGGCTGAGGCAGGAGAATCGCTTGAACCCAGGAGGCAGAGGTTGCAGTGAGCCAAGATCACACCATTGCACTCCAGCCTGGTCAATAGAGTGAGACTCCATCTCAAACAAACAAACAAAAAACTAGCCAGGCGTGGTGGTGGGCACTTGTAATCCCAGATACTCAGGAGGCTGAGGCAGAGAATAACTTGAACCTGGGAGGTGGAGATTGCATTGAACTGAGATCATGCCACTGCACTCCAGCCTGGGCAATTGAGCGAGATTCCATCCCAAAAAAAAAAAAAAAAAGGGACCCCAGAGAGCCCCCTTGCCCCTTTGTCATTTGGGGACACAGGGAGAAGCTGGCAATCTGCAGTCTGGAAGAAGGCTAATAGGGTTTGGATCTGTGTCCCCATCTGAATCTCATGTCCAATTGTAATCCCGACTGTTGGAGGGTGATAGAGTAAGACTCCGTCTCAAAAAAAAAAACAAAAAGGCACCAACCTCCTGAGCCGGTGTTGGTCTGCTTCCCATCGGCCAACCGGATGTGGCTGCCACGTGTGCTGGGTCACTGACTGGATGGCTGGAACTGGCTTGGGGTCTCCTCTTTGGCTGGGGCCAGAGCATGGATCAGATGCTCACCAGTGGGCGTGCACACCTGAGGACATCATGAAAGGCACGGAGCAGCTCCCAGGTGCCCAGCAGCACACTGGGGATCTATATCTATATAGGTGGTGAACCAAATGGGCCCAGCCCCTGCCTGCAAGGATTCCAGTCCTGGGGAGGAAGGGAAAGCAAGCCCCAACAGGTGCGTAACTCCCAAGTCAATTACTCTGTGTAGGGGTTAGGAAGGGCTGCGGGGTGTGGTTTGTTTCCCAGGATGGTGTCTTCACCCCCCAGCTGCTGATGGCTTGGAGCTTCCCTGCTCCTGAAAGGGACCACATTGCCTGGAAAGGCCTGAAGGGTCCACTCTCCCCGATCCCCAGGGCAGCCTGCAGCCAGGGACTGATTGACAAGGGGGTACAGATGCCAGCCCCTTGCCCCAAGGTGGGACAGCTCTAGGATGCTGTTGGTACCCCAGAGCACCCCGGGGAGTGAGGAATCAGGCCAGACCAGGCTGAACTGTGATCGCCGCTTCTTTGGCCTGTCCTGCTGCTCTCCTTTCCTTGCCAGTTCTTCCTGGGAGCTCCTCCCTTGACAAACTCCTTGCTCAGGGATCCCAGTCTTGGGTTTTGTTGCTGGGGAACCTAACCTAGGATGCCAGAGAGTATGTGATAAGACAACGCATGGCCCAGTGTGGGCTGGGAGTGGCCAGAGAAGGCTCTGGGGACATGATAGCACTAGCTGGCTGGAATAAGCACCTACTGTATGCCAGGCCCTTTATCTTCCAAATGCCTCACTTCTTTCATCCTTAGAGCAAAGGACCTTTGAATCATGACTTTAATAATGAATCTGGGTAACTGGTGTGTGGGCTGATGGGTGTCTTCCCAATGTCCTGTCTCCCTAGAGCCCGTGAATGGAACCTCGTTTGGAAATAGGGGCTTGGCAGAGGCAATGAAAGCTAAGATGAGGTCCTGCTGGAATTCTGGGACGAGGCTAAATCCAGTGACTGGTGTCCTCATAAGAAGAGGGAGATCTGGACACACAGACACAGAGAGGAGAAGGCCATGTGGTGATGGAGGTAGAATCGAGTGATGCAGCTGCAAGCCAAGGAATGCTGGCAGCCAGCAGCAGCCAGAAGAGGCAAGGAAGGACCACCCCCCAGAGCCTTCTGAGGGAGCAGGGCCCTGCTGACACCTTGATTTCTGCCTTCTGCCCTCCAGAACTGCAAGACAATACATTTCTGTTGTTTAAGGCTGCCTGGCTTGTGGTCATTTGTCACAGCTGCCCTGGGAAAACCAGCTTGGTGAAGTGCAGGGGTGGGGAAGATCCTTCCAGGCAGGAAGTTGGCGTGTGCAAAGGCCCTGTGGCCGAGCGGATGGGACCTGTGGGCTCTGAGAGAACGTCAATGTGCCGGGAGCTGTCCGAGCACAGGGACGTGGGGACGGAGCTGGCAGGATGGGCACCGGGAAGGGCAAATGGAGCCTCTGCAGCGGATGAAAGATGACCACACATTCCGTGCTAGTCCTCCCACTGTGAGCAGAGGCCTGTTTTCTCCCCTTGAATCAGAGCTGGTTTGATTTCATGACCAATGGCGGGAATGAGGTTCTGGAACTTTCTGGGCCTGGCCCTAAGAAGGCTTGGGCGTCCTGGAGCCCCCTGAGCCACCTCGTAAGGACTCCAGCCCCAGGAGAGGCTCCCATGCTGGAGAGACCCTGTGTGGGTCCTCTGGCCGACGCCCAGCTGAGCCCAGCCCTCCAGCCTTGCCCATCAGGGTGCCGGCCTCGGACCTCCAGATGAGCCCATCCAATGCCAAGATCTTCAAAGCCATAAAAAGCAGAAAAATCACCCAGCCAGACCCTGTCCACATCCCTGACCTGCCACACTGGGAGTTATAAGATGGTGGCAGTTTTGTCACTGTTTGGGGCAGCTCATTAGGCAGCAGTGAGTGATCAGAACGGCCTGGCTGATGGCTGTGATCTCGGTCTAAGAGTGTCGCGGGGCTGTGGAAAGCATCCCAGCCCAGGGAGCAGGATGGAGCTTGCACAGTGAGAAGGCCCCTAGAGAAGGGCCTGTCAGGGTAGAGGAAGAAGTTGGGGGGGCCAGTCAAGGGGCTGCTGCAGCCACCCAGGCCCAGGGAGAGGTGGCCTGCACAGAGGTCAAGTGCAGATGGAGAGGTCTTTAGACTGCAGAGTCGATGAGGTGAAACCAACTAGATGGAGTGAGAGGCTGCTGGGGGAGGGGTGGGTGGGGGGAAGGTCTTGGCTTGTCCTCCTGGACGGAAGAAGGGACAGGCTGGGGATGGCTGTGATTGGGTGTGGACCCATGGAGCCTGAGGTACTCTGGCAGCCTCCCAGTGGGGAAGATCTGAGACCCAGCAGAGGAGTCTTGCTGGGGGCAGGGGTGGGCGCGAAAATGATGTTGTGTTGCCTAGCAAGGGTGTCCCAGTCCCTGGGTCTCCTGGGCAGTTTGATTCATTACAGTGGCCCCAGTTCTTCTAGCTCAATCCAGGACCCCTCCTGCATGGAGTCCTGGGGGAGGGTGGGTCTGTGCTGGGTTGCTGTCCCCCTTCCCCACCACAGGACATGGACCAGCACGGATGTCACTTTCCTCAATCATAGCTCACTGCAGCCTCGAACTCCCAGGCTTAAAGGATCCTCTCACCTCAGCCTCCCAAGTAGCTAGGACTACAGGTATGCACCACCACACCCAGCTAATTTTTAAATTTTTTTGTAGAGATGGGGTCTCACTATGCTGCCCAGCCTAGTCTTGAACTCCTGGGCTCAAGTGATCCTCCAATCTTGTCCTCCCAAAGTGTTGTAATTACATGCCTGAGCCACTGTGTCCAGCCTCCCTCCTTCCTTTCATAAAAAGCATATAGAATTTGAATGATGGGCTGGGCGCGGTGGCTCACGCCTGTAATCCTAGCACTTTGGGAGGCTGAGGCGGGTGGATCACCTGAGGTTGGGAGTTTGCGACCAGCCAAACCAACATGGAGAAACCCTGTCTCTGCTAAAACTACAAAATTAGCTGGGCCTGGTGGTGGGCGCCGGTAGTCCCAGCTACTCAGGAGACTGAGGCAGGAGAATCGCTTGAACCCGGGAGGCGAGGTTGCAGTGAGCAGAGATCGTGCCATTGCACTCCAGCCTGGGCAACAAGAGTGAAACTCCATCTCAAAAAAGAAAGAAAAAGAAAGAAAGAAAGAAAGAAAGAAAGAAAGAAAGAAAGAAAGAAAGAAAGAAAGAAAGAACGAACTTGAATGATGAATCGAGAACACTTAAAATTATTCACATTGAAGAAACACTCTGAGCTCATGAGCCCTTGATCTTATTTTAATGTAGACCAGAGTAAGCCAGTGCAGGCTGCATTTGAGAGGAGCGGTCTTCCTAAAGGGCTGTCTTTTTTTTTGAGACTGAGTCTTGCTCTGTCATGCCCGGCCAGTTTGTACGTACGTTTGTATGTTTTAAATCATGCACTATTCTGAGTGGAGTGATGGAATCCTGTGCCGCCCAGGCTCTGTCCCACCCGGGACGGAATCGTGCCTGTGTCCAGCGTCTCCACGCTGTAGACGGTCCTGCTTATGAGTCAGTAGTTCAAGTCACCCGGATTTTACTTGATAATGATCCCAAAATAGGAGTAGTGATGCTGACATATTGTTATAATTGAATTTGATAGTTACTGTTAATCTCTTACTGTGCCTAATTTAGAAATTAAACTTCATTATAGGTATGTATAGGAAAAAAAAAAGTGTATACAGCTGGCGCTCATATCTGTGGGTTTTGCATCCCTCAGATTGAAAACATTTGGAGGGTCAGGTGCAGTGGATCATGCCTGTAATTCCAGCACTTTGGGAGGCTGAGGTGGGTGGATCACCAGAGGTCAGGGGTTCGAGACCACCCTGGACAACATGGAGAAACCCCATCTCTACTGAAAATACAAAAATTAGCTGGGCCTGGTGGTGGGCGCCTGTAGTCCCAGCTACTCAGGAGGCTGAGGCAGGAGAATCTCTTGAACCTGGGAGGCAGAGGTTGCAGTGAGGCAGAGTTGCTGATGTGCCAGGGCAACAGCGAGACTCTGACAAAAAAAAAAGAAAACAAAAAAAAAAAGAGAAAAAAGTAAAGAAAGAAGGAAGGAAGGAGAAAGAAAGAAAGAAAGAAAGAGAGAGAGAGGCTGGGCGTGGTGGCTCACACCTGTAATCCCAGCACTTTGGGAGGCTGAGGCAGGCAGATCACAAGGTCAGGAGATCGAGACCATCCGGGCTAACACGGTGAAACCCCCGTCTTTACTAAAAATACAAAAAATTAGCTGGGTGTGGTGGTGGGCGCCTGTAGTCCCAGCTACTCGGGAGGCTGAGGCAGGAGAATGGCGTGAACCCGGGAGGCGGAGCTTGCAGTGAGCCAAGATCGCGCCACTGCACTCCAGCCTGGGTGACAGCGCAAGACTCCGCCTCAAAAAAAAAAAAAAGAAAGAAAGAAAGAAAGAAAGTAAAAGAAAGAAAAAAGAAAAGAGGCCGGGCGTGGGGGCTTATGTCTGTAATCCCAGCACTTTGGGAGGCCAAGGCGTGGATCACAAGGTCAGGAGATCGAAACCATCCTGGCTAGCACAGTGAAACCCTGTCTCTACTAAAAATAAAAAAAAATTAGTCAGGCATGGTGGTGGGCACCTGTAGTCCCAGCTGCTCGGGAGGCTGAGGCAGGAGAATGGCGTGAACCCGGGAGGAGGAGCTTTCAGTGAGCCGAGATCGTGCCACTGCACTCCAGCCTAGGCAACAGAGCAAGACTCCGTCTCAAAAAAAAAAAAAAAAAAAAAAAAGAAAGAAAGAAAGAAAACGTTTGGGAAAAAAAAGCTGGGTCTGTATTGAACATGTACAGATTATTTTTCCTTGTAATTATTCCCTAAACAGCACAGTATGACAACTATTTACATAGCATTTACATTGTATTAGGTATTGTAAGTAATCTAGAGATGATTTAGAGGACATGGGATGACCTGCGTAGGTTATTTGCAAATACCACGCCATTTCATATCAGGCACTTGAGCATTCCCAGATTTTGGTATCCAGGGGAGGTCCTGGAACCAGTCCCCTCAGATACCAAGGGATGCCTGTATAGGGTTCAGTACTATCTGCACTTTCAGGCATCCAGTGGGGTTTTGGAACCTGTCCCCTGTGGATAAGGAGGGACTACTGTATTATTGTCATTCCCTTAAAAGATTTAATTATGGTCTTAATGTCCCAGTCCTTTTCTATCTTCCCGTTAATGGAATGATTTTCTAGCCCAGTGCTAGGAGCCACCGTCATGCCGAGAAAAGGCCCTTCCTTAGGGTGTGGCCAGGGTCTTCCCTTGAGAGGCTGAGTCTGGTGGAACCAGCACAGGGCCACTCGCTGTGTTTCTGAAGACAGCCCATTAGGGGGCTGGGTGTGGTGGCTCACACCTGTAATCCCAGCACTTTGGGAGGCCAAAGCGGGAGAATCACTTGAGGTCTAGAATTCTAGACCAGCCAGGCCAACATGGTGAAACCCCGTCTCTACTAAAAATACAAAAATTAGCTGGGTGTGGTGGCATGCGCCTGTAGTCCCAGCTACTCGAGAGGCTGAGGCAGGAGAATCATAGCTTGAATCCAGGAGGCTGAGGTTGCAGTGAGCCAAGATCAAGCCACTGCACTCCAGCCTGGCAACAGAGCACAACTCCATCTCAAAAACAAAAAACAAAAAACAAAAAACGTACAAACTGTGTATCCCCTGGAATTTAATATTTTGAGACCGAGGGTGACTACAGGTAACCGAACTATGGAAAGTTAAACTTTGGATAAGTAGGGTGTAATCTAACGGACGACAGTCACTGCTTACTGTGACAGGCACTTTACATGCATCGTCTTCTCCATCCTCACGCCAGACACAGGAGGTGGGAATCATGAGGAGAGGTGAGGCAGGGTCCCCTGGCTCATCCACGGTCATTCAGCAAGGAAGCTGTGGGTCACCCACCTACGAAGCTGTGGGGCTGGCCCCAAACCCTGCACTGATCCACGAAGATATTGGTCCCCTAGGCAGCAGGCTGATTCTGAGAAACCCCATCTCCTCTTTTGTTAATTTGACTTTTCACTCCCCACCACACCAGCCTTAAGCAACCTTATACCCAACCTGAATCCCCATAATCGCTTCCTCCTGGGACTCCTCAGCTTCCGACCATCTCATCTCAACCTTCCTCTGCTCCATCCCAGGGCTGTGAGACGGCACAAACTCACTGTAAGGAAAAGCCCAGTCCACACCATGGCCTCCAAGGCTCCAGGAGCTGGCCTCTCTGACTCTGCCTCCTCCCTGCCCATCCCACAGTGCCTTAAACATCCCAGGCCTGCTGCCAGCCCCACACCTTCTCATGGGCTGTTCCCTCTGCCTGGACACTGTTCCTCGCACAGCTTCCTCCCTCAGCACCTTGAAGTCTTTGCTTAGATGTCATCACCTTCACAGCAACCCACCCCCACCCCCACCCCCACACCTCCCCATCCTGCTCTCTCTCTGTCTTGGCACCATCCACCTTCCCAGGTGGCCTGTGTTCCTCATTCACTGTCATCTCCCTCGTTACGATGAGGCTCTAGGTGAGCAGGGATCCCTGTTTCCTTCGCTAATTGTGCCTGGCACAAAGGAGGCACTAAACAAGTATGTTAAGTGAATGAGTGACTTTTTAATCCTCTCTTGGGACCTGTCCTTGACTCCCCATTGTCCCCCTGTGCTAGGAGCTGGAAAGCCAAGACGAAAGCTCAGTTCAGCTGATCAATTTTGCCAACAATGGGTAGATTTTCACCCCAGAAGCTGGATAAGCCATTCCTTGTTTGGCCAGGACAGATGTGGACAGAGACCTACAGGGTCTGCATGCATGAGGGGTTGCAGATCCAGATGGCTGGATCGTCCAGGTTGCAGTCCCTTCCCCACCCCAGTGTGAATGGCCGCTGGTAGCAGCAAAGTACCACACACTGTGGGCTTAAACAACAGCAATTGATTATCTCACAGCCCTGGAGGCTACAAGTCCGAGGTCAAGGTGTCCGCACAGCTGGTTCCTTCTGAGGCTGGGAGGGAGCCCCTGTCCCAGGCCTCTCACCTGGC
Organism: Pan troglodytes; assembly: GCF_028858775.2. Taxonomy (NCBI): domain Eukaryota; kingdom Metazoa; phylum Chordata; class Mammalia; order Primates; family Hominidae; genus Pan; species Pan troglodytes. Next base: position 71,825,963 of record NC_072407.2, read on the forward strand.
TGTTGGGCATTTGCTGGCACCCCTCAGCAGTCCTTGGCTTGTGGAAGCATCACCCATCTGCCTCCATCTTCACGCCGCCTTCTCCCTGTCTCTTTACATGGCCTCCTTTGTAGGAGGGCACCAGTCATAGTGGATTAGGGCCCACCCCCAGTAGTCTCATTTTACCCCTATAAAGGCTCTATTTCCAAATAAACTCACATACTGAGGTCCTAGGGGTTAGGACTTCAACATATCTTTTGGAAGAGATCTTTTGGACATAATTCACCCTCTAACATCACCTACGTATTTCTTTGTCATACCTAGATCATGGCTGTCAAGAAATAAGGACAGAAAAGGGCTGGGCTCGGTGGCCTACGCCTGTAATCTCAACACTTTGGGAGGCCGAGGTAGGAGGATCACTTGAGCTCAGAAGTTCAAGACCAGCCTGAGCAATAAAGTGAAACCCTATCTCTATAATGATTTTTTTTTAAGGGTAGAAGAACATAATGCCTTGGAAAGCAAATTAAGTACAATTAAGGATTTCCCAACCCTGATTGCCTTTTTGCAAAGCAATTGGATATGTCTTACAGAGAAAGGGGAACCCCAGATTCTAGGTACATTAGGCCAGCATTTAGCTTTTTTAAAAGCAATCCACTGCACTCATGAGTACTTCCTAGGAAAGATTAGTTATAAATACTATAATTGTATATAATTGAACCCAAATTTTCACAAAACAGTTTGTACCCTTACTGTGATTGATACACTCAGATGATTTTAATTCTATAAGATTTAGTTCCATTTCCTTCTTATAAAACAGTAACTGGTAGCCAGGCATGGTGGCTCACGCCTATAATCCCAGCACTTTGGGAGGCCGAGGAGGACAGATCACCTGAGGTTTGAGACCAGCCTGGCCAATATAGAAAAACCCCATCTCTACTAAAAATACAAAAATTAGCTGGGCATCGTGGCGGGTGCCTGTAATTCCAGCTACTTGAGAGGCTGAGGCAGGAGAATCGCTTGAACCCGGGAGGCAGAGGTTGCAGTGAGCTGAGATTGTGCCATTGCACTCCAGCCTGGGCGACAAGAGTGAGACTCCATCTCAAAAAATATTCAAAAATTCGTTAATTAAAAATAAAAGACTAGCTGCAGTTCATTATATTGAGTTCAATACCCATGGATGGTGTCTACTCAGATTTTGAAAAATATTCTCGAGTCTGCCTCCTAATGACCAGCTCTGGAGCTTCACGGCTCCCCCTAGGGAAGTGCAAATTGCTTTAGAGAACAGGAGGCCAATGGGAGGGGCACAGAGTTTAGGGCCAGTTACAGTGCGGGAATGGCGTGAATTAGCCCCATCAGGAGAATGAGAATAAACTGCAAGACTCTGTCATGGCAAAACTTTGTGACACTCACACCCTCCAGGCTCCTGTTTTCAAGGCTACATTTGTGTGGACACAGCTGGCTAAAATTCGTCTCTCCTGCCCCCACCCCAACCCCCAGCCATGTGAGGCTCAGGCCTCAAATAGAAAGACCCCTGGAAGACAGGGGGAGGGAACCAGGTCTTGGCATTTCAAGGCACAATTTTAATAGCTTTTAATTCCTTTCCCAATTGTGTACATCCAGTCCAGTGGCGTCTTTTTATACATGATAAACGCTTATCATTGTCGGTCAGCATGTCAATGTGCACAGCACATACATCACAACGAGGGTCGGCACCTGTATAAAACTACAGATTCTGAAAACAGTGGCACATACAGGAACCTCGAATCCCCATCACAGCAATATGAAAACAATATTTTAAAGGTATGGTTATGTCCCTACAGGCATCACACATGATTTGTTGAAGAAATATCTATAAGAAGTGGTCAAGGGTGATCAAACCTAACACATGTTAATTCCTGACAATCTGATTGGGCTCTGAGACAAGAAATCTCATAATAATTTAAGGCATTTAAGACAATCATGGTTTGTTACTAAGTGAACACATTAAAATCCAGAAAGTCGACGGATGATCCCTCCACACCCCCCAACGCCAAACAGCATGGAGACCTACAAACACCATCTTTCCTCAACACTCCTGGAGCCTAGGGTGTGGTTTAAAACTTAAAAACAGTTTATTGCATGGTAGGAACAGCAGTTTAAGATGTGTGGTCCTGTCTTAGCGGCTTTGCAAGTGTCTTCTTTCTTCCAGGCCTTGGTTAAGAATAGTATTTTAAGTCGATGATTTGCATTCGAACAAAGAGTTTTCAAAAGGAATGTGAAAGACAAAAACTCCAATCAGATTTTCCAGTCTTGCTGTCTGTAGACTCCCATAAAGTTAATTCGGGAGACAGTTCAGAAACATCCTAGGAGAGTATTAAAGTCTTGACGAAACATTCGGAGCATTTCTGGTAGCAAGCTAAGGTCATTTTGTATAAACTCTAAAAAGTCATTCATTAAAATTAAATGTTTGCCATCACCTCGGAACTTTTTTTAAACATCACCGACCCTGCCTCTTCCACGGTTGCTTCAATGACAGGGGTTACATTTGTAAAATATATAAAGAAAAATATAAGGTTACTTGGTGACCATATAGTGTACTGTAACAGCTGTCTGCAAATATTTTCACCATGATCACCCTTACTAAAAGTAAATCACAGGGTAAAGATAGCTCAAACGTGACAAGGTTCGAATGGGACGCACCGACGCTATCTGCAATCCTTTTTGGCTACATATGGAAAAAAAGCCACTTGGGATGGCAAACTCCTGCACCGGGTCTGAGCTTTCTGTAGGTTTTGCCTGGGGTTTCAGGGCTTGTGAGGTAGATGTTAAACGCACTTAAACAGGGAATGCATCAGAAAGCAGCAGGCTGCTCCACGCAAACACTGCACCAAGTGCTTTGTACAATTACAAGGACATTTCACCTAAAAATCATAGCTAGTTCTAGCCCGAAGCTCCCTAAACACAGGGGAGCCTGTTTTGGGGGTGGGGCGGGGGGTTCGATGGTTTGTTTTCAAAAACATATTCTATCACACCATCAGAAGCATCTGCCATCACAAATTATTTTTCATCACTAGGGTTTTGTTTGTGATTGCGAATACACTATCTTGTCCATTTCTAGCCTTCCAGTGGGATATTGATTCCTCTCCATGGAATTTATGAAAGAGCTTCGTCTTTTCGCCAATAGTCACAGCGATGGGGGCTGTCGCTGATCCAAAAAAGGCAAACAGGAGTTTATAAAGTTGTCCAAGGGTCTCTCCCATCTGGTAGATCGAGGAAGATTGACTACAGGAAAGTTCAAAGGTCAGTCTTGGCAGATCTAAAAACAGAGCGGCAGCGAGGACTTCAACACCGCACTTTCTGTACCCGAAGTAAACCGATATGTCCCGATTAATAGCAACAGGGCACAAAGGGAGCGGGCCTCTGAGGATGCTAGCCGAGAGCCAAGCCTGGGAGCTCCCTGAACTGGCTGCCCAAGCCTCAGGCGGGCCTTTCCAGACAGAGATGCTCCACGCCATACTACAGGGGTTGACATCGGAATCCAATGTCACCTTTTTTTTAAAACACAGAATAGCAGCACACTCGTGACAACTTTTGACAAGTTAAAGAAATCCAATGGTAAGATTCTCCACTGTTGCACCAGAAAAGTCAGAGTTGGTTTTTTGTTTTGTCTTTTTTTTCCCCCAGAAAATTAAAAAACACACCCGCAGAACTATAAATAATTTGGTGGCAATATATACACATTTAAATAATTAATTTAAATATCTTACACCTACTCTTGCATTAAACTCTTCATCCGAAGAAAGTGCACCAAGGTGGCCCTCGGCACTGCCCTCCCAGGGGCTTCCCGAGGCTGAGGCAAGGGTCCTCTGGAGGATCACAGCCTGGGGAGGAAGTGGGTGACCTTCATGGTGGGCGACACTCGGTTCCCCTTCTTGGTCTTCCCATTCTTGCTCAGGGCGATGAACATGCCGGGGTACTTGTAGGACTCGTAGGCGTTGTAGTTGTTGGGAAGGAGAATCTCCTTGAACTTGCACTCATCGGTGAAGAAGGGCTGCAGCAAAGCAGGGCAGTGTCAGGGCTGGGGCACCTCTTGGGCAAGGTACCCAGCCTGAAGCCAGGGGTCAGAACCCCCTTCTGTCCCACCCCCCACCCTGGGCTGAGATGTCTCTGCTGAGCAGTTAAGGTGTCAAGACCCACACAGGGTGAGAAGGGGACATGGCCAGCCCACAACAGCTGGTGCTCTCACCACCTGCCCTGCACCTAGCAGCCAGAGAATTCATTCCCTCTGTGTCCAGCCTCAAGCCCGCAGTTCCAACACTGAGACCTACCCCTCTGGACTAGAGAAGGGAAGGGCTCTCAATAGCGCCCTTTCCTCGGTCTGGGAGGGGCCCACTCAGGGATGGCAGGAACCTCATTGTTCCTGCCTTGGGGCTGCTTCCTTTGTCTGGGCAGGCCTGCCGGTCCCGTGACCTGGTGACCCTGCCACCCCTCCAAGACCCAGGCACAGGTGGGGCTGGAGAAGCCACGAGCCTGCTAGCCATGTCCGCTGTTCCCAACTAGGTGCCTAGCCAGACCCCTGCGGTACTCACCGAGCCATAGAGCTTGCCCTTGCTGCTCATGGCCACGAAGAACCGGCTGGCCACGCCGAAGATGCTCACCACGCCCCGCTCCACGGGCGAGAGCTCCAGCAGGCCTGGGGGCGGGGCGCAGGTCATTGCGGGGCAGGTGATCCCTGGCCCACTCCGCCCCTCGGCTTGTTCGCCTCCGGGGACCCTATTTCTGGGGTGGGGTTGGGGATAAAGGGCCAGGGTTCCCGGCGCAGCCGCCCCCAAGGGCCTCCAGAGCCCAAGCTGCCCTCTAGGGCCTCCGGAGCCCAAGCCTGCGCTAGCTCAGATTAGCTTGCCTGTGTAGGGGACCCCCGGCGGCCGCACCCAGTCCCGGACCTTCAGACGCGAGCCCGACCCCAGCGGTTCCCCAGCCTGGGCCAGGCCGGGGCGCGTGTCTCGGGCCCCCTGTGGCTGCACCGCGCGCCCTGTGCCCACGGGCGAAGGCGCTGGAATTAGGCGCTCGGAGCCCGAGTTTCTGAAGGCGGGAGGCGGCGCCCGGCCTCAGGGGTTGCGCTGGGCTGCCGGAGCCAAGAGTGTCTGCGTCCCCAGCCCCGCGTCAGAAGGGACCGGAGCCCGAGTCCGCCCCGGTTCCCGGGGCCCGCGAGCAGGTGCCCGCCGAGGGTCTCAGAGTGTGACTGAGCGGGTTGGCCCGGCGGCCGTTGCCCCCCGCCCCCGCCCCTTCGCGCCTGGCCGCGCCACTCACTGTCGCGGGTGTCCGCGTGCGCGCCGCCGATGCGGCCGTCGGGGAGAGCCTGGAGGTGGAAGCCGATGCCCACGTTGCAGTAGAGCCGCCGCAGCCGCTTGATGCCCAGCAGGTAGTCGCCGGCGCCGCTCTGGACGGCCGCCTCCTTGGGCTGCGCTGCCACCGGCAGGCGCGCCAACGAGCGCGCCACCAGGCTCTCCCAGCGGCGCTCCAGCTCGGCCTCCAGCGTGCCGTTGGGTGCAGTGGGTGCGGCGGCGCCCCCTCGGCCCGCCCAGGGCGCCAGCAAGGCCAGCAGGACCGCCGGGAGCAGCGCTACCGCGGCCGTCCCGGGCCCCGACATCCCGGCCCGAGGGCCGTGCGTCGGTCAGGCGGTCAGTGCGCCCGGGAAGCTGGGGGGCAGAGCTGCGCCTGTGGCGGCCCGCGGGAGCGCACGGCCGACCTCGGGCAGGAGTGCGCAACCGAGGAGGTGCGGGAGGCAAGCGACGGGGCCACCGGGCGCCGGGCTCTACCCCGGCTGCATGGAGCGGCGAACCGGGCAGAAAGCGCGCGGCTGGAGCTGGGACTCGGAGGAGCAGTGCGCGCCTCCCTGCGCGCCAGGCCCGCCCGAGGCCGAGCCGCTATATATATAGCCCGGCGCCCCCTCCTACTCGCCCGCTCCCGCGGGGGGCCGTTCGCGTTCTCCTGGGCGCCCGGGGCGCTGTGGCGTTCGCGGCTGGTCGCAGGCCGCCTGCCAATCAGGGCCGGGGGAGGGGAGGAGGCTGGGGACTAGCGCCGCGAGTGCCACCTGGAGGGACCCCGGCCCCCACCCTTGGCTCCGCCCGGCCCACGGACCTGTTCGTCCCGCCCCTTGGCGGCTCCTACACTTCTGCTTTTCAGCCAGTTTTGCCTCTTGCACTTTGTCCCTGCCTGTCCCCGTCCCCGTCTCCCTGTCTGCTCCGGCCGCCTTGGCGCAGCCCTAACTCGGGCACCCTAAGCTCCTAGTGGGCGCAGAAGCCAGCGGCTGCTGCCTGCCCTTCGCCTTTCGGAGGCTCACGGGAACTTGGTTCCTTTGCTGGGGCCTTGAGGACCGGCCTGGGAAGGAGGGGTGGATAAGAGCAGTAAGCGACACCGGGGCCTGGCTGAGCAAGGGAGGACCCTTTGGCTACAGGCGGGAGGGAGGCCACCCCCACCCCCTAGGTCTTGGCCCCACAGGCTTGGCGCGTTTCTGGGCTGGAGTTCTGAATACCTGGTGGAGGTCCACCTGAGCCAAAGGGCAAGGTGGCAGAGATGCACCCAGGGAGGCCTGGTCCTGCACCCCCTACACACACACCCTTCCGTGAAAGGACAGGTGGCAGGGCATAGGGCCAGAGGGGATATTCAGCATCCCCTGCTCCTTTGATTCCACAGCAGAAATATCCATGTACCATAGCCAGAGCCCTCAATCTAGCAGGGACCCAGGCCAGGCCTCTGGAAGCCTCCCCTCTCTCACTCATGGTTCTACCTCCCACTGTGCCCATTATGGCCTGATGGGGACTGGCCTAGCTAGATGCAGGCCCACCTAGGTGTGAAAACCCCTGTTCTTTGTGGTCCCTGAGGAGCCTGCCTGGCCCTTCCTGCAGGCCCGCCTAGCCACAGCTGCAGGGGGCTTGGTGCCTACCCCATCTCTCATACCACCAGCACCTGTGACCAGAGATGTCCCCAGGCCACTGCAGCCTCCTCCACCTCCACCGCATCCCCACAGGGAGATTCCTGGGACCCCTTCAGAACCCTGCTGGGGCTTATTCGTGCCCCTGGAGGGGACCTGGGAGGCTTGAGGGCTCTTCTCTGAGGTGCAGAAAGGGGGGCACTTGGGGGTCATCAAGCGGCTTTGGCAGGACCGGAGCCTCAGCTCCGCACCCCTTGAGAGGCTCTTTGTTCCTCCTTGGGCCTGCAGCCTGCTTGGGCAGCACCACCCAGACCTGGACCTTCCTGGGCTGCAGCTCACAGCTGCGAGATGCAACCCGGCTGCCTCTGGGTCCTGGGGTCCCCCAGATGAGCCTGCAGATCTGGTGCCAAATAGACATCCTTGGCCAGGGTGCAGGGTGCAGGGTGCAGGAGACCTAGAACCCATCCCTCACTTGCTGTGTGGTCTTTCCATCTCTGGGTCCCTGACTCCCCATTTGCAAAATGACATGGGAGGTGGGCTTTCCTCCCTCAGCCCGGGGCCACCCGAACACACCCTCTGGGGAAGTGAGACCCCGGCCTGGAGACCTACCTGTGCCAGCTGACCTGAGCAGAGGGACTCTGATGTCTTCCCCCGGCTTTTGATAGGAGGAGGCTCCTTTCTTCCCAGGACTCCCACAGCAAGCTCAATTTAGGGCTTCCCAAGGACCCCTCCCTGTCTCTCCTATTTGCTGTGAGTTCAGCAAAGGACGCTGCAGGCAGCTGATATATCTCCCAGAACTGCAGGCCCACCCACACAGGATAGGTGCTTGTGGTGACTGGGGACTGACAGCCAGCAGGGCTTTTGGGAGCTGGGAATTCCCAGCAGAACTGATCTGGAATCTGGCTTCCACTTTGCTCCGGGGGGTCCCTGAGCACACTCTCAACCTCCGCAGGCCCTGGCCTCCTCAACTGTGCAATGGAGGCAACAAAAGCACAGGTAAGGATGAATTGCGGATGAAGGATGCACCAGGAAGCACTCACTTATCTGCATCTGAACCCTTTCCGTGCCCCTGGCCCTTGACCCGGCTTCCCACCTGCTTCCCTTCTGCTCCTGTGTTCCCGCCATGCTGACCGCATCATCTCTCCCCTTCCCACTGGATGACCCCCGGCCCCAGATCTTCCTGCCAATGACTTCTCCCATTCAGGTTTGCCTGAATGGAGAAGCCACTCCATTGGAGTAGCCACTCGGGGATGCCTTCTGGATCCCCTGCCCAGTCCTTCTGGTTGGAGCTTCTTTGAGCTCTTAAGAGAACCTTCTGCACTTGTTAGCTGACCCTCCACCGCATTTAGATTGTCACCTCCATGGAGCAAGCCCGGATTTGTGTTGTTGCCAGTTGTACCTCCAGTGCTGGGCACATAGTAGGTGCTCAACAGGTGTTTGTGAGTAAATGGCTGGCTAGGTACACTAGGAGCTCATCCATCAGCAATCCTCACTGCAAGCTGCCCTGCCCAATCTGCCACTGTGCCCGGGGCAGACAAACAGAGGTACCTGCAAAGGCCTCAGGCCGAGCTGCCTCCATGGGAAGGTCTGCATTGCCTTTTTTTTCTTTATGTGAAAGAAATAGTTGGACCAAGGTGACTAAATCTTTTCCAGATCTGGTTACTTCTCAGCAGAGGGACAAGGAGACCTATATATAATTTTTTTTTTTTTGAGATAGTATCTTGCTCCATTGCCCAGGCTAAAGTGCAGTGGCTCTATCATAGCTCTACAGCCTCAAACTTCTAGGCTTAAGCAATCCTCCAGCCTCAGTCTCCTGAGTAGCTGGGACTACACACTCAGCTAATTTTTTGTTTTCTTTTTTAGTAGAGACGAGGTCTCACTGTATTGCCCAGGCTGGACTCAAACTTTTGAGCTCAAGCAATCCTCCCGCCTCAGCCTCCCAAAGTGCTGGGATTACAGGCATGAGCCACTGCACCTGGCCAGGTGATCTAGAAACAGGACCCTCACTTAGCTTGGACCCAAAGCCCTTCTGCCATGCTTCACCCCAGGACGCCCGCTTTGCCAAGTCCTGGGGTTCGAGGAAGGCTTGGGGCCACGTTGGGCTTCCGGTTGGGTTCAAGTTTAGGCTGTCTCCCTGTTAGTTGTATAACCTTACGCTATTTCACTTCTTAGCATTCTCAGTTTCCCCATCTGTAAAATGGGCATGAGCTGATGTCGGCCTTAGCAAGACAGTGCCTGACCCCAGGAAGAGGCTGAGCAAAGTGAGCTGTTTAGACTGCAAGCCCCTTGGGGGTGGTTCAAACTGGGTCTGATTAACAGTAAATGCTGGGAATTTGTGAAATAAACAAAGCCACGTCATTATCGGGTGGAAGTCTCCCTGTACGTCATCAGCCACTGGAGGGGTAATAAATTGAGGGAGAGGAGCAAAGGCCCAGAAAGCCTCCTAACAGTGACCTTTTTCGACCTCCAAAAAAAAAAAAAACAACAATGTAGGATCTTCATGTGAATGGTCCCGTCTCCCGTGAAGGAGTGAAGAGGCTTCTCAGAGCCACCAGCTCAGGTGTTAGCTGTTAAGAACTTACTTGGCTTAATAGTAATAATAATAAAAAAGAAAGTGCTGCATAATAGTCCACTTATAGTCCTCAGGGCAAAATGACTGAGCTCAGCCCGGGGCAAGGGCCCAGGCTGTGTAAACTTTGTAAATAGCTCAACTGCTTTCTCAATTCAACTTCCCTTTCTTGGCTTCAGCAAGACACCCTCACAGTGATGTCTTTCTGCAAAAGTCCAGGAGGATGATAAGGCCGGTGGGATAGACTGGTTTACACTGAGCCGAAGCACCCCAAAGCAAGTGGCATGTTTTTCTTTAGGACCTTCAGAATAAGGGGAGATTGAGCCAATTTTTTTTTTTTTTTAGCTTTTTAAAAAGTGGTGTTAATTGGGTGCAGTGGCTCACCCCTGTAATCCCAGCACTTTGGGAGGCCGAGGCGGGCAGATCACTTGAGGTCAGGAGTTCGAGACCAGCCTGGCCAACATTGTGAAACCCCATTTTTACTAAAAATACAAAATTAGCTGGGCGTAGTGGTGCGTGCCTGTAATCCCAGCTACTCAGGAGGCTGAGGCAGGAGAATCGCTTGAACCTGGGAGGTGGAGGTTGCAGTGAGCTGAGATCGCGCCACTGCACTCCAGCCTGGGCGCTACAGAGCGAGTCTCCGTCTCAAAAAAGAAAAAAAAAGGTGGTAAAATATACATGATACATAACATAAAATTGATGTTAACCTATTTTTTTTTTTGAGGTGGAGTCTTGCTCTGTCATCCAGGCTGGAGTGCAGTGGCGCGATCGTGGCTCACTGCAAGCTCCGCCTCCCAGGTTCACGCCATTCTCCTGCCTCAGCCTCCTGAGTAGCTGGGACTACAAGCGCCCGCCACCACGCCCGGCTAATTTTTTTTTTTTTGTATTTTTAGTAGAGACGGGGTTTTACCGTGTTAGCCAGGATGGTCTCGGTCTCCTGACCTCGTGATCCACCCACCTTGGCCTCCCAAAGTGCTAGGATTACAGGCATGAGCCACCGTGTCTGGCCTGATGTTAACTATTTTTTAAAAGACTTTTTTTCAGAGCAGTTTTAAGTTCACAGCAAAATGGAGAGGAAGGTACAGAGAGTTCCCATACACCCTCTGTCCCCACACACTCACAGCCTCTCTCATTTTAGCCATTGTTAAGTGCACGGGTAAGTGGCATTAAGGACACTCACATTCTAGTGCAACCATCACCACCATCCATCTCCAGATGGTTTTCATCTTCCCAAACTGAAACTCCATGCCCATTAAACACTCGCTCCCGATTCTGCTCCCCCAGCCCCGGCACCCACCATCTTTGCTTTCTGTGTCTACGAATTTGACTACTTAGGGACCTCATGAGTGGAATCACACAATGTTTGTCCTTTTTGTATCTGGCTGATTTCACTTAGCATAACATCATCAAGATTCATCCACGATGTAGCATGTGTTGGAATTTGCTTTCTTTTTTTCTTTTTTAGAGGCTGAATAATATTCCAGGTATGGATGGGCCACGTTTTATTTATTTACTTATCTGTCAGCGGTCCCTGAGCTGCTCCCACCTTTTGGCTACTGTGGACGATGCTGCTGTGAACCTCGGTGTGCAAATATCTGTTTGAGTTCCTGCTTTCATTTCTTGTGGGAATATGCCCAGAAATGGAATTTGCTGGATGAGGTGATAATTCTATGTTTAAGTTTTTGAGAAACTGCCATACTGTTTTCCATGTTTTTTGTTGTTGTTGTTTGTTTGTTTGTTTGTTTTTGTTGTTGTTGTTTTCAAGTTACCTTGATCCTGGGGCATTAAAGAGACAGCAGGTCACTCCTTGGCTTATAGCGATGTCTTACCCAGTTCTGTGTCCAAGAGAGTTTCCCCTCTCCCGTTATTCTGCCCTGTTTCTCTTCTACTCTGAAGGTGGCCCAGCCAGGTCTGGGCGACAGGCTTTGGGGGCGGTTTCAATGACTGCGAATCAATAAAACCACCTGCCTCCCTGTGCACACGCGTGCAGATCTTTTGCACATATCAGATACTCAACCCTGGGAAGATGGAAGACAAGCCATGCCTCAGTTTCCTCATCTGTAAAATGTGGAAAATCAGCGTTCTCACCTCAGAGGGCTTCTGGAATAGTTACATGAGAGAATGTGCGTTCAGCCCTTAGAACGGGCAGGCACACGGTGATGTGTGCCCACAGCCATCGCTGGCTGAGTGGTGTGACTACCCAGCTTGAGTGCAGGGCTGGGGAGCCAGGTCCTGGCGTCTCTCACCACTGAGGGAATGTGGGTGATTTGCTGAGCCTCTCAGGACCCGATGTCTGCCTTCATTGCTTGCTAGGGAATTAGAAGAATTAGACATGTAAAGTGCCCGGTGTCTTATCCACGGGCTGTGAGCTGGCATGATCGCCAGCACCTCTCCAGATAAAAGTCATCGCTGCCACGTTCATTAGGTGCTGGCAGGGAGCGGGTTTGGTGCAGGGTGGGGCTGCTTTGCAAGGCTGATCGTCTTTTCTTCTCACCCAGCCCTGCAGGGTGTGGCCCTGCTGGTCATCACCATTTTACAGAAGAATTAACCCAGACTCAAAGCCTCTGAGCAGCTCACTCAAGGTCATGGAACTAGCAAAGAGCTAAGCCAAAACTCAAACTCCTGCTGTGTACGCCAAAGTCAGGCCCCTGACCATGCTGCTGTCTGCCTCAGTTTCCCCTGCAGCAAAATGGAGCTGGTGGTCTGGACCTTGTCTGCCTCAGAGGGATGTCAGAGGCTCGAACTGTGCAGGTGAACTCTTCTGTCAGCATCAGAGTGGGGCTTAAGCTCCATGAATTGATATCATAACCCCAGTTGATTTGTTCATTTGGAGGATCACAAAACAGACCACCAAGCCTCCAACTCCCGGCAGTCTCTTTAATATTTCAAATAAAAAATGGTCAGAGCCAGAAGGGACTCACCTAAGGGCTGCTAAAGTGACCCATTCCTTGCACAGAAGCCAGTGGAAGGCCAAGAAGGAAAGGGCTCCCCCATGTTACCTAAGGACCCACCTTTCCCGCTCAGGGGTCTGGCACCCCGTCAGCTGAGTGAGCCTTTATGGAGTGCCTGCTCAGGAGAGTCATGGGATCTAGGGACAGGGTCATTTCAGCCGAGACCTAAAGAAAGGGTGAGTAGGAGCCAGCCAAGGTGGAAGAGTGGGAGCTCCAGGAAGCCAGTGTGTGGAAGCTGGGTGGGTGCATGAGGTCAGAGGGATGGGCAGGACTTTGTGGACCCAGGAAGGGTTTCAGCTCCCTTTGAGGGGTGCTGAAAGCCAGGGTGCCATGGGCTCAGCTCACCCCATGGGGCATGCCAGGGAATCCTTGAGGTCACAACCTTCCCCAGCAGAAGGAGCACCCCACAGGCCTGGTGGGCTGACCCTCAGGGTGGTGGGGGTGTGCCTCCTCCCCACTTGCTTCTTCCCTTCCCTCCTCCTCAGGGTCTCCCAGCAACATGGAAGAGAAGCCCACTCTCCTCCCTGACACCACCACTGGGCATGGGATTCCACCTGTCTCCATGAGAGAAGATGGGAAATACCAGTGGGGAGGCAGAGAGGCTCCCCATTCTCCAGATTTCAGACCACAGGCCCCTCAAGGGAAGCATCCTGGTAGGGAGGAGGTGGAAGAAAAGTTCTATTCAAAGTCAGTCTTGGCAACTGTACCCTCCCTTCCCCCTCCCTCTCCCTGGATGGACTCGAGGCCTGGGGAAGGCCTGACCACCCGGCCCTGGCTGTGTGAGACATCCATGCCTCAGGCGGGTTCCTTCTCTTTCCCCCTGTCTCCCTCCAGGACAGCAAAGCCAGGTTCCATCCCACCCCCTGGGAGAGGTGTTGCCTGAGGACTAGATCTAGGGGGGACCCTAGGAAAGGTGTCTATGGTGGCCCCTGGATGGGAACATTCTGGAGTCTTGCCATTGGGATTGAGAGGGATGCTCAAGTGATCATAGAACAAAAACTAGAATGAAGCTTTGGGGCCCACCCTCCCCTATCAGGGAGGAGTCCCTTGTTCACACAGAAGTCACGTCTCCTTTGCTCTCAGGCAGTTCTGAACTTGGTGTTATAACATGTGGGTTTGTAAATCTGGATCACTGAAGGCAGGATGCACCCACCCCTTCACTCAAATTTGGATTTAGATTGACCTTGGTCTGAAAAGCATTACTTGATTCTTGGGACATATGTGTGTTTCTTTGTCCAAGAAGATAGGAGATCAGATGAGAGGACTTCAGCAGGGACAAGGGCTCAGAGGGATCAGGATAATCTCTGGTACATTTCAACTATTAATGATTTAAAATACTCTTACTCTTTTTTGTTGTTCTTGTTCTTGGTTTTTTTGTTTGTTTGTTTGTTTGTTTTTTTGTTTTTTTTTTTTTTTGAGACAGGGTCCCACTCTGTTACAGGCTGGAGTGCAGTGAGGCAATCATGGCTCACTGAAGCCTCAAACTCCTGGGCTCAAGGGTTCCTCCCACCTCAGTCTCCCAAGCAGCTGGGGCTACAGGTGCATGCCACCATGCCTGGCTAATTTCTTTTTATTTTTTGTAGAGATGGTGTCTCACTGTGTTGCCCAGGCTAGTGTGGAACTCCTGGATACAAGCGATCCTCCACCTCGTCTTCCCAAAGTGCTGGGATTACAGGCATGAGTCACTGCGCTGGGCCTTCTGTTACTTTTAATTAATTTATTAATTGATTTTTGGGGGAGACACAGTTTTACTATGCCCCCCCAGGCTGGAGTGCAGGGCTGCGATCTTGGCTCACTGCAACCTCCGCCTTTCAGATTCAAGCAATTCTCCTGCCTCAGCCTCCTGAGTAGCTGGGATCACAGGTGTGCACCACCACGTCTGGCTAATTTTTGTACTTTTAGTAGAGAGAGGGTTTCGCCATGTTGGTCAGGCTTGTCTCGAACTCCTGGCCTCAAGTGATCCACCCGCCTTGGCCTCCCAAAATGTTGGGATTACTGGCGTAAGCCACCACACCCAGCCTCTTCTGTTACTTTTAAAAATGTGTCCAGTGGAGTCTATAACAATACCAGTTTGACAGCTGCCATCTTTTATTTTAGAAAAAATACATGAATAAGCTTTACTCCAGCAGACAAATATTATAAACCCTCACCCATTATCTTTGTATTTTAACCTCGAAAGTCTTTCATTGATCATTTTATTATTATTCTTTTTTTTTTCTTTTTTCTTTTTGAGATGGAGTTTTGCTCTGTGGCCTAGGCTGGAGTGCAGTGGCACGATCTCGGCTCACTGCAACCTCTGGCTTCCAGGTTCAAGTGATTCTCCTGCCTCAGCCTCCCGAGTAACTGGGATTACAGACTTGCACCAACACGCGGGGCTAATTTTTGTATTTTTAGTAGAGATGGGGTTTCACCATGTTGGCCAGGCTGGTCTCAAACTTCTGACCTCAAGTGATCCACCCGCCTCGGCCTCCCAAAGTGCTGGGACTACAGGCGTGAGCCACAGCACCTGGCTGTTCACTCTATCATTATTCACTGCAATAAATGAAATATTTAAAAAACTAATTTCCTAGGCTGGGCGCAGTGGCTCATGCCTGTAATCCCAGCACTTTGGGAGGCCAAGGCAGGCAGATTGCCTGAGGTCAGGAGTTCAAGACCAGCCTGGCCAACATGGTGAAACCCTGTCTCTACTAAAAATATAAAAATTAGCCAGTCATGGTGGTGTGCCCCTGTAATCCCAGCTACTCAGAGGCTGAGGCAGGAGAATCGCTTGAACCCAGGAGGCGGAGGTTGCAGTGAGCCGAGATCGCACCACTGCACTCCAGCTTGGGTGACAGAGCGAGACTTAATCTCAAAACAAACAAACAAACAAACAAACAAATGAATTTCTTATGACTGTTAGCATTAAATGGTTTTGTTCTGGATTTTACTTTAAACGACTTTTACTAATACATAGTTAATCAAAATGCCATGAATGTAATATCACATAATTGATAAGTAAAGAGCACAAATAAAATTCTGGTAGAAATGAATCTTTTTTTTTTTCCTGAGATGCAGTCTCACTGTTGCCCAGGCTGGAGTGCAGTGGTGCGATCTCGGCTCACTGCAAGCTCTGCCTCCCTGGTTCACGCCATTCTCCTGCCTCAGCCTCCCGAGGAGCTGGGACTACAAGCACCCGCCACCACACCTGGCTAATTTTTCGTATTTTTAGTAGAGACGGGGTTTCACCATGTTAGCCAGGATGTCTTGATCTCCTGACCTCGTGATCCGCCTGCCTCGGCCTCCCAAAGTGCTGGAATTACAGGCGTGAGCCACCGCACCTGGCCGAAATGAATCTTTTAATGTGACCTAGGACAGGGCTTTAAAAAAAAATCATATGACCACTACTTATTGCTAGAATAATATGGCGTTTGGCCTCAATTTCATTCCCATTTTCTATTTCTGTTGATGGCAAAGCCAAGAAGACTTGTCCTCAGGTGGAAGAGACAGAATTGAAGTTTCGTTATGGTGATGTCACTCAAGGATTTGAACACTCGCCAAGGTATACACTCAATCACCTGGTTTATATCAAAAATGGTGTCTCCTGCTTGATCTGCTGACACCATCAACAGCTCTTTTTTTTTTTTTTTTTTTAATTCTTTGAGACAGGGTCTCCCTCTGAACCCAGGCTGGAGTACGGTGGCACAATCTCCCCTCACTTCAGCCTCAACTTCCCTGGCTCAAGCAATCCTCCCACCTCAGCCTCCCAAGAAGCTGGGACTATAGGCATGTGCCACTATGCCCAGCTAAATTTTTTTTTTTTTTTGGTAGAGTTGGGATCTCACTGTGTTGCCCAGGCTGGTCGGCAGCTCCTCTCTTAATTCCTTGATAGCAAAGACTCACCAGTCATTGGAGCTGCACTTTCTCAACTTCGGGAAATTTTATCCAAAGGTTTTATTTGTTTGTTTGCTTGTTTGTTTGCTTTGACACAGAGTCTCACTCTGTCACCCAGGCTGGAGTGCAGTGGTGCAATCTCAGCTCACTGCAACCTCTGCCGCCCAGGTTCAAGGGATTCTCCTGCCTCAGCCTCCCAAGTAGCTGGGATTACAGGTACCTGCAACCCCGCACAGCTAATTTTTGTAGTTTTATAGAGATAGGGTTTCACCATCTTGGCCAGGCCAGTCTCGAAATACTGACCTTGTGATCCACCAGCCTCGGACTCCCAAAATGCTGGGATTACAGGCGTGAGCCACCATGCCCAGCCCAAAGGTCTTTTTTGCCAAGAACAATTAATTATACCAGTTACTTTTTTACTTGGAGGAGACTTATTAAACCTGATATAATGAAAATGGGGAAGACTGGGAATGAAACTGTTGCTAATTTCAACATGGCTTTGCCAGTACTATAGTGATACAAAGCTTCCAATGCATTGCGGGTTTATATCTATTTCTTTCCGAACCTTGCAGCTGCAGACACAACCTAGGCAACACTTAGACAGCTTTCCCCGTATAGCCACAGAATCAGTAAAGCCAGTTTTCTCAGTGACAGCCATGTCCCACTTACCATTGGAAGACCTCGGATTGTATTTTCCAATTCAAACAAGTGAGTTAATCTGCGTCTCCAGAGTATACCCCCTGCTTCTGATTTCTGACTCTATGAAGTAGGAGGAGATGCAGAGATGAAGAGAAAGGGCCAGATCCCTGCCTGGAGCTGGGCACCTGGCGACTTCTAGGCTCGCCAGGATTTTTGCCTCCTTTCCTGGGCCTCTCTCTCCAAACTGTGGCCTTGAGACCGCAAGTAGCCCAGGACGGCTTTGAATGTGGCCCAACACAAATTCATAAACTTTCTTAAAACATTTTGAGATTATCTTTTTGCAATTTTTTTTTTTTTTAGTTTATCAGTTATCATTGTTGTTAGTGCATTTGATGTGTGGCCCAAGCCAATTCTTCTTCCAGTGTGGCCCAGGGAAGCCAAAAGATTGGACACCCAGCCGGGATTGGTGGCTCACATCTGTAATCCCAGCACTTTGGGAGGTGGGCGGATCACCTGAGGTCAGGAGTTCGAAACTAGCCTGGGCAACATGGTGAAACCCTGTCTTTACTAAAAATACAAAAATTAGCTGGGTGTGGTGGCAAGTGCCTATAATCCCAGTTACTCAGGAGGCTGAGGCAGGGAGAATCGCTTGAACCCAGGAAGCAGAGGTTGCAGTGAGCTGAGATCGTGCCATTGCACTCCAGCCTGGGCGACAAGAACGAAACTCTGTCTCGAAAAATAAATAAATAGGCTCACACCTGTAATCCCAGCACTTTGGGAGGCCCAGGCAGGCGGAACACCTGAGGTCTGGAGTTCAAGACCAGCCTGACCAACATGGAGAAACCCGGTCTCTATTGAAAATACAAAATTAGCCGGGCGTGATGGCACATGCCTGTAATCCCAAGTACTCGGCAGGCTGAGGCAGGAGAATCGCTTGAACCTGGGAGGTGGAGGTTGCAGTGAGCTGAGATCACGCCATTGCACTCCGGCCAGGGCAAAAAGAGCAAAACTTCATCTCAAAAATAAACAAACAAGTAAATAAATAAATAAATAAAGTTTAAAAAAAAGATTGGACATCTCTGCTCTAATGCATCTTTGTCAAGGGCATGGGTTTGGGAGGCACAGGTCACTGAAAGAAATAGGCAGGTCCCTGGCCCTCCACTCCCAAGGCGTCTGTTAGGAGCTCTCCAGGGCAGGCCAAATGGGTGGCCACTTCTGCCGCCACCCTGCACCCTCCCCGGGCTGCTTCCAGGCCTGAGAGAGCTGGAAGGAGTGTCGGCTGCTGGTCCACATTGCAGCTTTGTTTGGTGCCCTGAGGCTCTAGCACCTAAGGAGCACTCCTTTCTTTTGTAAAGTGGGAGAAAGAGCCTGTGAAAGGGAAGGTGGGGAAAGGGAACCGCGGCTGGGTGCTCTGTTCCTCCCATTCACCAGGCAGGAGGAAGTGGGGGCTCCAGCTGCGGGTGTGGCCTTGGGATGGAGCAGAGACGCTTTGGAGAACTATTCCTTCCCCTATGTGCCCATCAGACCTCAGCTCAACCTTGACCTTTCTGGGAAGCTTTGCCTGACTTCTCAAGTCCAGTTGCCTATCACAAGGTGATCACAGGACAGTCCAAACTGGGCCTTTTCAGAAAGAAAGGAAGTGCCCCTCACTATTACCCTGGGACGAGGGGTGCACCCCTGCACAGTTCCAGGCAAGCAGGACTGGGGCCACCTGACCTGTTCCACTCTCACCACCACGCACCCTGAGCCCGAGAGCAGCCTGCACGCCCAGCTCATGCTCTCGGAGCGCACCAGGAGGGCTTGGGGAACTCACCTGTGCCTGGACACGTGCAGCACTAGGGCCTCGATTCACCTGGTGATCAGCTGTGCACGAAAAGGCTGATGTTCTGTCTCCGAGGCTGGTGGCGTAAAGGACTGCATTTGACCCTGAGGGGCCCACAGGATGGGGCGGATAGCAGCAGGATCCAGCAATGCTGGGTAGAGGGCGAGGGTGCAGGGAAGACGGCCCAGTCCTTGGACACATGCCCCCCATCAGCCTGCCAGTGGGAGCCCCGTTTCCCATTCACTCACGAACCCCAAGAGGTGGGCGGGGATGATCCATCTCATTTCACCAGTAAAGAAACTGAGGCCCAGAGAGGAGGTGACTTCCCCAAGCATATGTGACAGGTACCAAGTGGTGTCTTAAAGTCAGCGTGGGCAAAGGAAG
Source organism: Pan troglodytes (assembly GCF_028858775.2). Classification (NCBI taxonomy): domain Eukaryota; kingdom Metazoa; phylum Chordata; class Mammalia; order Primates; family Hominidae; genus Pan; species Pan troglodytes. The sequence continues at coordinate 71,845,090 of NC_072407.2, forward strand.
ACCTCACTGAGTCAGTGTCCTGGAAAATTCCTTCCAGAAGCCAATTCCCAGCAGATCCCAGAGGCATTTTGCCCTCCAGGGTTGGCTATTTTTCTGGATGGGATGAAGCAGGCAGCTTGCCCTTAGGGACCACGCTGGATAAAAAGTACTCTCTGCACTGTGCGCTCATCTATTGTGGGGAGGCCAAGCTGAGCCCTGCCTGGTGGAGTAAGGGCTCCCTCACCCCCTCTCCTATCCCTGCCCCAGGGCTCAGGGAACAGCAGGGGGAGTCACTCGTGTTAGTAAATTATTATTTCCCCACCTGCCATGGTCATCATGATTGCTGCCGTTGCATGGGGGGAGTTCACAGGTTCATTGCAGCCTCCAAGGCCTGTAAGGACCGCCTGGCTCTCCCTCACTCTGGGTGAGACCTTGGGCAGATTCTGACCCTCAGTCTTCTCATTTGTAAAGTGGGAAATCTTAGCACTCACTCACATCTTAGGGCAGTGAGGTGGCGGCTGATGTTAGGTGAACTCACACCTAAAAGAGCAGGCATCTATTCTGGTCTGCTCTCCCAAGCCAGTCCTGCCTCTCTCCATCAGCCTGTGGGGCTTCCCGCCTCTTCGAGGCCAGGGATGCAGGGTCCTCGCAGGCAGCCAAGGGCCATTCCTGGGCCTCCGGCCTCAGTGACAAGAGGCTTTTTTCTGCCTCTGCCGCCTGCTCCCTGACATCACACGCGCCTGCCTCTAAGCCTGAGATGCGGCTTCTAAGCCGGGGCAGACCCAGCCTGCTATTCTGGGGTCTTCTTTCAACTATTTTGGCGAAGACCAAATGGCAGCCTCCTTTAAAATAGCTGCTGCAGGCCCAGGGGTCGTTCCCTGAGAACCAGGTCAGGCCAGGCCCGCACTTCTTCCTAGCAGCCCATTCAAGTTAAATACGGCCCCTGGCATCTGCAGCTTCGAGGAGGGCTCAGCTGAAATTCCGACAGGCAAACACGGGGCGGACACCAAAATAAAACCTGGCTGGCCCTCCAAGGTGCCTGTGGCTTCTCAGTTTCACAGACGTGCTTACGTTTTTCATGAAATCACAGGGCTGGTCGCAGGAGGTGGTGGGAGTGCCTAAGTCAATGAGGAGCAGTGGCCAGTCCCCCGGCCCCACGGTGGGTCACTTCATGAAGTCTGCTTGGAAATGTGGGAGCCCAGGAGCCCCTCACTGCAGCCGAATTCTCTGGGAGGCTGCAGCTCCCGGATAAATGAGTTCACCTCCCCTTGATTTCCAGGACCAGATGGCTGCTGGCTTTGCTCACCTAAATTGGGGTGAGCGGGGGGGTCCTTTAATAGAATATACACATAATAACTGAGGAAACTTTTTTTTTTTTTTGAGATGGAGTGTTGATCTTGTTGCCCAAGCTGGACTGCAATGGCACAATCTCGGCTCACTGCAACCTCCACCTCCCGGATTCAAGCGATTCTCCTGCCTCAGCCTCCCTAGTAGCTGGGATTACAGGCATCTGCCATCACGCCCGGCTAATTTTTTGTATTTTTAGTAGAAACGGGGTTTCACCATGTTAGCCAGTCTGGTCTCGAACTCCTGACCTCAGGTGATCCGCCAGTCTCAGCCTCCCAAAGTGCTAGAATGACAGGCGTGAGCTGCCGCACTCAGCTGGAGGAAACTTTTTTGAAAAAAAGCAAGCAGAGCCGGGTGTGGTGGCTCACGCCTGTCATCCCCACGCTTTGGGAGGCCAAGGTGGGCAGATTACTTGATGTCAGGAGTTCGAGACCAGCCTGACCAACATAGTGAAACCCTGTCTCTACTAAAAATACAAGAATTAGCTGAGCATGGTGGCATGCGCCTGTGGTCCCAGTTATTTGGGAGGCTGAGGCACGAGAATCACTTGAACCCTAGAGGTGGAGGTTGCTGTGAGCCGAGATCACACTGCGGCATTCCAGCGTGGGCAATAGAGTAAGAATCGGTCTAAAAACAAAAAAAAAGCGAGCAGAAACGACTCCCATGGATAAAGTGATGCCACTTCAAATTCTACTAAAGAGATGGCACCATGGTCCAAAGATAGCATATTGCCAAGTGACTCAGGTGTGTGTCCTTACTGCCTGGAAGATGAAGTGCTTAGGTGGTTTTACTGTCTTACGCCTCGCTCTGGGCTGCCCCCCTCCACATTCCCACCTTGGGAAGCCAGTCTCTGGACAAGTGCTCCTCAATGCCTTGGGTGGGCCCCAGCATCAGGACGACAATAAGTGGCAGCTGTGAACCCTCTGGAGCAATGGGAGCGGAAGCCTAGTGGGTGTGTGAGGCCTAGGAGCCAGCCTGGAGTGGGAACATGCCAACCTGCAAAGCCACCCTGGGTCTGTGAGCTCGAGACTGCGTCGCCTCCCTCTCTTACTGGCCTTATGATGGCATCAGGTCTAGAGTCTAGGGAGTACCTTGCCCACTTTGAATCCTGGCGAGTCATTCAACAAATGTTGGCTGTACTTCTGTGGATGCAAGTTTGGCTCCAGGCAGTGTGGACAAAGCAGAAATGCCACCATGTCCACCGTGGGGAAGCTGACATCCCAGGGGAGAAGCAGACACAGAGCTAGGAATTACCTGTAGGGTGAGGATTAAGAAAGAGGAAGAGAGGGCTCTACAGGTAGGGTCTGAAGGAGACCAGTAGCCACTGACCTAGTCTAAGGGCCAGGGAGGTGTCCTCCAAGAAGTGGCATCTGGTGGACCTACAGCCGGGCTTGAGCGGTGACCGTGCTTCCAGGCAGGAAGCACAGCATGGGCAAAGGCCTAGAGGAGACACGAGCAGCCTTGCTTAGGGAAGTCCAGGCAGCAGCCCTGGGAGCTGAATCCAAGAGGCTGCGAGCTAGCAGGGCTTTAAAAAGCCTGGCTCGGCTGGGCTTGGGTTGGGGCCCAGTCAGCTTTGTGTCAAAAGCAGAGATTTCTGGTTGCTGCAAACACCTCCCAGGCGAGGCAGAGGCATGAGTCGCTAGCAAAAATTCTCCTTGAAACTAGTCACTGGTGCCAAGAAATAGAGAATCACGTTATGCACATCAACCAGAAAGACAGCGGAGATCCGGGTACAATGAGCCACAGGGAAGTGAACCTGGTAGTTCAGGGCAAAAGCCATTTTAAGAGGCTCACAAACAACCTGGGAGCAGGATCTGGACGCGCTTGTGAATTTCTCTTCTCATCTTTTCCTGTAGTCCCACCCATCCCAGTTGGCCAGCATGACTTTTTGGTAACTCATTTTCACAGAATCTTTCCAAAGCAGACAACGTTCCCATGAGAACATCATCTCTCTCTTGGAGGTTCGTATTTCATCGGTGAGTTTTAGGATTCATTGAATTTCCTCGTTGCTGTTACAAGTAGAGTGGGCCCGGGCCGAATTGGGAACAAATCAGGCCGACTGCTGCTGGCCCAGGAATGAGTGTGAGCATCTGGGCCCTGGCCTTTAGTGGCCAAGGACATGGGCCAGCACATCAGCAGGAGTGAGGGTCACTAGCCTGGTGAGCCTGTGTGGCGGAAGTCAGTGGAACCTCGGTTGACTGTCTGAGGCCACGCCGGGTGCTGTACACACATTGTGAGCTGGCTTGCTGCATTTTTAGAAGCAAACACATGGCCTCCTTGGTGGGAGACCTCTGAGGGGCTCCACTTTGCTCATCACTTGCTGTGTGACCATAGGCAAGTTACCCACCTTCTCTGAGCCTCACTTCCTCCTACCCTTGCAGTGAGGCCTCAACAAGAATGTGGACAAGGGAGGCAGGGTCCTGTGCATGGGCTGGTGGCATGGTCTGATCTCTGTCTACCTGGCACCTTTTGGAGCCGGTGGGCATTTACGGGCAGCCGGTCCTGCCCTGGGTCACAGCAGAGGGGCCCCCCAGGACCCATGGTGGTCCCTCTTCAGCACAGACGCATGTGCTTTGGATTGGGGGTAAGCAGGCTCTTTGATATCCTCTGTCTTGCCCCCGGCCCCTAATTGTGCAACTCTGCTTCCCAGGACCCAGGGCCTGGGTGGAGGCGGGAGGGACCTAGGACAGCCATCAAGTCAGCCTGTTGTCAGGGGTGCGGGGGCCGGAGCCAGAGGATGTTTGGTTTCTCATGAGCCATTGTAGTCCCAGGGGAGGGGCTGTTGGGCTCTGGGGATGTGGACATGCCAGAAGCAGTGACCGTGGCACTCCGAAGGGGCCCAGACTCCGTCCATCTTGATCACCCAGGCCAGGAATGTGGTGGCAGAAAGGCCGTCAAGATGAAGGCCCTGATAGGTCCTGGGGCGGGGGCAGGGGATCTTCCTCTTACAAAGGATGTGGGTCACGGTGAGTGGTCTTGCCACAATGTGGGAGGACAAGCAACTCTAGGTGGCTCCTGAGAGATGCTCCTGAGGCAATCCGATCCTGTTGCTGCCTCCTTCACCCTCCGTGGCTCCCCAGTGCTGGATAAGAAGGTCTGATGGGTTTGGCTGGACTCTGGCTGCCTCTGCATAGTTCCCCACCCACCAAGACCATCTGGCCACACTGCACTCCTCAGATTCCATTTCTTCTCTGCACCCCCTGCAAAGGCTGTCCCCACCTTCTCTGATGCCACCATTTCAAAGGCATCTCATCTTTGAAAAGCTGCCTGGCTCTCGTCCTCCAGGGCCCAGCAGGGCCATCCCCGTCAGCACCACCCCCATCAGCGCTCTACTCCAGCGGGTGATAACTGCTGGTCCATGGTCTGCTTCTCCCATGACATCCCAACTCTTCAGTGTAGGGCCTGTCTGGCACAGCCAAGCCCTCCATAAATGTTTATTTGCTGAATTGACAGCTGGATGAATGAATCATCCTGCAAATACAACTTTTTCCCACTTAATAAATATATTCTACCATTTTCCCACAATATTAGATGATCTTTGTAAACATTGTGACTTCTGTCAAGAGGGCGGATATAATAGGCCATGGCTTATTTAACCACACTGCTCTGTTTCTAATATTAGATGATTTCCGAGTTTATTTCTATTATAAACAATGCTGTGATGAACATCTTTGTGCGTAAGTTTGTTTTTCTGTATTTTGGATGTGATTTTCTGAAGCAGAATCTCTGGATTTGGGGGCTATAAATTTAAGGTCCTCAAAAGTAAACAATAATGTGCTTTATATTTCAAACTAGCTAGAAGAGGGGACTTGAAATGTTTCTTTTTTCTTTTTTTTTTTTTTTTTTTGAGAGAGAGTTTCACTTTTGCCACCCAGGCTGGAGTGCAATGGTGAGATCTCAGCTTACTGCAACCTCTGCCTCCCAGGTTCAAGCGATTCTCCTGCCTCAGCTTCCCAAGTAGCTGGGATTACAGGCGCCTGCCACCACGCCCAGCTAATTTTTGTATTTTTAGTAGAGACGGGGTTTCGCTACGTTGGCCAGGCTGGTCTCAAACTCCCGACCTCAGGTGATCCACCTGCCTCGGCCTCCCAAAGTGCTGGAATTACAGGCGTGAGCCACCACGCCTGGCCGAAATGTTTCTAACACATAGAAATGACCAGTACTCAAGGTGGTCAGCACCCCAAACACCCTGACCTGAGCATCACGTGTTCTATGCACAGGGCCAGGCACTGTGGCTCATGCCTGTAATCCCAGCAGATGGGAGGTGGAGGCAGGAGGATCACGAGCTCAAGATTTCAACACCAGCCTGGGCAACATAGTGAGACCTTGTCTCTATAGAAAAAAAAAATTAGCTGGGCATGGTAGCACACTCCTGTAGTCCCAGCTACTCAGGAGGCTGAGAGAGAAGGATCACTTGAGCCCAGGAGTTTGAGGCCTCGGTGAGCTATGATTACACCAATGCACTCCAGCCTGTGTGACAGAGCAAGACCCTGTCTCAAAACACACACCCACATTCTCACACACAGGTGTGTGCCACAAAAAAACCCACAAACATATCCTATGCATATAACAAAATATCACATGTACCCCATAAATAGTAAAATATTATGTATCAATTTAAAAGTGTCAGCTGATGCTGTTTGGAGCACACAGGAGGCTGCCTGTTTAACCAATCCTCACCAGCATTGGATACATTTTATGTGTGTGTGTGTGTTTTTCCTACTTTGTTTTCTCTTTATTAATTGGCAAGCAGGCAATGATACTTAACTTTTAGTTTTTAATAAGTTTTAATAAACATTTATTTTAGGCCAGGTGTGGTGGCTCACACCTGTAATCCCAGCACTCTGGGAGGCCGAGGTGAGCGGATCACGAGGTCAGGAGATCGAGACCATCCTGGCCAACATGGTGAAACCCCATCTCTACTAAAAATACAAAAAGTAGCTGGGTATGGTGGTGCGTGCCTGTAATCCCAGCTACTCAGGAGGCTGACGCAGAAGAATCGCTTGAACCGGGGAGTCAGAGGTTGCAGTGAGCTGAGATCACACCATTGCACTCCAGCCTGGGCAACAGAGCGAGACTCCGTCTCAAAAACAAAACAAAACAAAAACATCTATTTTAGAATAATTTTAGATTTCTAGAAGGTTACAAAGACAGTGCAGAGTTCCTGTATATCCCATGCTGAGTATCCCATTATTAACACCTTGTGTTAGTGTGGTGCACTTATTATAATTAATGAACCAATATTGATCCATCATTATTAACTAAAGTCCATGCTTTACACAGAGCTCCTCAGTTTTTCCCTAATGTCCTCTTTCTATTCCAGGATCCAGCCAGGACACCAATCGCGTGTAGCTCTCTCATCTTCATGGGCTCTTCTTGGCTGTGACAGTTTATCAGACTTGCCTGGCTTGGATGACAGCTAGCTAGCTTTCTTTCTTTCTTTCTTTCTTTCTTTCTTTCTTTCTTTCTTTCTTTCTTTCTTTTTTCTTTCTTTCTTTCTTTCCTTCCTTCCTTCCTTTCTTTTCTTTCTTTCTCTTTCTTTTTTTCCCTTCCTTCCTTCCTTTTTTCCTTCCTTCCTTCCTTCCTTCCTTCCTTCCTTCCTTCCTTCCTTCTTTCTTTCTTTCTTTCTTCTTTCTTTTGGAGATGGGGGTTTCACTCTGTCACCCAGGCTGGAGTGCAGTGGTGCGATCTCAGCTCACTGCAGCCTTGAACTCCCGGGCTGAAGCAATCCTTTCACCTCAGCCTCCAGAGTAGGTGGGATTACAGACATGCACCACCACGCCCTGCCAATTTTTAATTTTTAAATTTTCTGTAGAGATGGGTCCTCTCCATGTTGTCCAGGCTGGATGGCAGGTTTGTTTTGTTTGTTTGTTTTTTGTTTTTTGAGACAATGTCTCACTCTGTCACCCAGGCTGGAATGCAGTGGCGTGATCTCGGCTCACTGCAACCTCCACCTCCTGGGTTTAAGTCATCTTCTCGCCTCAGCCTCCCGAGTAGCTGGGATTACAGGCATGTGCCACCATGCCCAGCTAATTGTTGTATTTTTAGTAGAGATGAAATGTTGCTGTGATGACCAGGCTGATCTCGAACTACTGACCTCAAGGGATCCGCCCACCTCAGCCTCCTAAAGTGCTGGGATTACAGGCGTGAGCTACTGCGCCCAGCCTGGATGGCAGTTTTGAGACAGTACTTGGTTTCCGTTCCTGCACTGAAGGTAACTGTGGGGCTGAATACGGCTCCATGAGTTGCTTTGATGTTCGGGTTTTCTCCTCCGTGTCCCTTTATCTCCTGGGGGTCTTGGTAGCTTTCCTAGAAATGTGAGCGGCTGTAGAGATTGTCAACATGAGCCCTTTCCTGTCCTGAGCAGCTCACACAGTTCATGCCGGTCTGTGGTCCTTTCACTTTGGGCCTGTCACCTGTCACTCCCCGGTACTTGCTGATGACCTTTCCAGGAGACGGGTGCTGGAGGTCTCGTGGGCCAAACCCTGGGGATATTTCTATTCCTTGGTTCTGTGGGAGTCAGGGAGGGCCTGAGGGGAGCAGGGGGTGGAGGAACCTTGAGGCAGGGAGGTAGTAGCTGCAGGAGCATCTCAGACAAATCCGTTGAGAGCAGCGAGGGCCTCTTTTTCAGGGTGGGCCACAAGCAAGATCCCAACGAAAAGTAGCGTGGCTTCTGTACCTGCCCATAGAGCCACAGCCCCAGAGTTAGCCCCTGACTACACTCGGAACAAAATGCAGAGTCCCTGGCTCAGCCCTGCAAAGGCTGCCCTGCCTGCCTCCGTCACCCCAGCCCCTCTGCAGGTCCGAGGCAGCCTCCCTGCTGGCCTGGCTGCCCAGGGCCTGGGCTAGAACTCCTGCGCCCCAGGGCCTTTGCAACTGACGGACACCCTCCCTGCAGGGTGGCTCCTTCTTGCCACTGGGGTCTTCGCTTGATGTCACCTCTCTAGGCAGGTTTTCCTGGTCAAATTGTCACCTGTCTCCCCTGCTGTGTCCCTCTTGTCTGCTCAGGTTTTAGACATGTAGACATGTGACACACTCACCACCACCTGGAGTGGCTCTGTTTTTTTTTTTTTTTTTTTTTTTTTTTTTGAGGTGGAGTCTTGCTCTGTCCCCCAGGCCGGAGTGCAGTGGTGCGATCTCGGCTCACTGCAAGCTCCGCCTCCCAGGTTCACGCCATTCTCCTGCCTCAGCCTCCCGAGTAGGCTAGGACTACAGGCGCCCGCCACCGCGCCCGGCTAATTTTTTATATTTGTAGTAGAGACGGGGTTTCACCGTGTTAGCCAGGATGGTCTCGATCTCCTGACGTAGTGATCCGCCCGCCTCGGCCTCCCAAAGTGCTGGGATTACAGGCGTGAGCCACGGCGCCAGGCTGGCTCTTTGTTGCTTACATTGTGTGAGTGCCTCACTGGTGTCAGCCGCACAGACCCAGGGGCCGGCCCATCCCACGTCCTCTCCCTGCAGGGGCCGGTGCCAGGCTGGCACAGAGATGAGGTCAGTGAGCAGAGAAGGACGCTGGGCCGGAAGAGTGGATGGCACCGTGCAGGTCTTCCTCACGATCAGTGGGATAGCACCATCTGCTGCTGGAGGCAGCCACGCCGCATGGCCACTGCCCGGCTCCGTCCTCATGGACAGGGGAGCTGCAGATGGCGTGGGGCATGGAAGGGTGGCCTGGAGCTGGGCCATGTCACTCCCCAAGGACCAGGGGGTCACATTCCCCTTGGACCAGGACTCAAGTCCTAGCTTCATCCCTACTCAGCAGCCTCTCCTGCAGGACCCAGCTATCAGGGTGGCCGGCTCTCCGAGAGGCCCACCTGGTCGGTCTAGAGTAGACACCAGACCAGGGGTTGCTGCCAATGTCCTGCCTGCACAGAGACCCTAAGACTTTCTCACCTGAGTCTCTCACACTGCCAGCTCTGCAATGCTCCGTATGAGGGGTGTGGGGCAGGGAGGGGCACCGCCCATTTTATGGGAGGAACGAGGCTCACAAGGGCAAAGGACTGTCCCGCTCATGAAAAGGTAAGAGCCAGGTTGGAAACTGGGTCTGTCTGACTGTTCAACAGCTGCTTTAACCATGGAGACTAAGTGCTGTGTGACCTGGGGCAGATGGCTTCACCTCTCTGAGCTGTTCCCTCATTGGTAAAATGGGGATGATAGTGACTGCACACATCTCCTGGGATAATCCTGAGGCCTGAGTGAGAGAGCACACTTCCAGGACCCAGTGAGGCAAGCGTCACATCACACTGTGGCTTTTAGCTCTGGCCTGCGGGACTAGCACCGTGCTCCTCGTCCAGTGCTCTCCTCCCTCTACCCAACCTCTCCTGGGTCATGACAAGGCTGCCCCTGGGGGAACTGCGTCCCTAAGATCATGGAGGGAAGCTGATTTCTGAAAGGCTGATCCCTGTCTTTGTTCAGGCATAGGAATCCAGGGCCTCAGCTCTGGGCCCCAAAACACGATCACCATCCCTGTGGGGTCTCCAGGTGGGTGGAGCATAGCTGGCACCTGGCCAGCAGGGTTTAGAGTCTCACACCTGTGCCGAGCTGGGTTTGAAGTCATGCTCTGGGGAAGGAGGACTGCCCGGTCCCCTCTGCCAGGGAGAAGCTGCATGGCTGGAGCCGAAGTCTACACAGGGCCTGGCTCAGATGAAAGTCCTGCCATGTGCCCGGTGAGGGCCCCTGGATGAGCCTCCTCAACCGAGTGCCCCAGGAAGGGCTGCTAGAGATCAGACCTCCAGGAAGGTGGCAGATCAGCAACACGTTGCACCCACTGTGCCTGCCAACACTATGGGAGGAGCTGAGAGCCCAGGCAGGGGGACTGAGCACTAGCATTCGGGTGGTGACCACCACTTCCAGTATCCAGGGCTGGGTTAGCTTGGCCAAGCATGTGTGGCCCAAGCACAGAGCCTGGTGCACAGCTACTCTTAGAGACTGCTAGCCCTACAGGCTTCCCTCACCCTCAGGACTGTGGTTCTTTTTTTTTTTTTTTTTTTTTTGAGACGGAGTTTCGCTCTTGTTGTCCAGGCTGGAGTGTAATGGTGTGATCTCAGCTCACTGCAACCTCCGCTTCCCAGGTTCAAGCGATTCTCCTGCCTCAGCCTCCCAAGTAGCTAGGATTACAGGTGCTTGCTGCTGTTCCTGGCCAATTTTTTGTATTTTTAGTAGAGACGGGGTTTCACCATGTGGGCCAGGCTGGTCTCAAACTCCTGACCTCGGGTGATCCACCTGCCTTGGCCTCCCAAAGTGCTGGGATTATAGGTGTGAGCCACTGCGCCAGGTCAGGGCTGTGCTTCTGAGGGAGATGCTGGCCTGGCCAATGCCCCTTACATGGCCCCACACTCGGGGGAGGTTGGGAGTGACAGGTGAGGGCACCAGCCCAAAAAACCTGCCGCCACCCAGGGAGGAGCCTCTGATGACAGCCACTCAGTGTCATGCTGGAAAAGCCTCTGGCGGAGGCCAAAAGGCTTGGGCTGGGGAAGCTCTCATGGCTGGGCCTGGAGTGGGACCAGCAGCAGTCTGACCTCCAGCAGGTGGTCTCTGGCTGAACTGGCAGTAAATAACATCACTCCCACAGTGGGGTCGGAGGACATCCAATTCACCAAGCATTCTCCTGTATTCTTGACATTTGAAGAAGCTGCCAGCAAAAAAGCAAACAAAAACGAAACAAACAAAAAAACCACTTGACAGCCCCGGGAGGCACACAGGTGGGTGGATGAGGAATTGTGATGCCCCCTCTAAGGAGAGCTGTGGCACTGACAGTATCCCTTTTCTCTTTTCTCCTCAGGAATAGAAGCCCTGCGTTTTGTCTGGCACTGGCTGTCTGGAGTAAAAACTACATTTCCCAGCCTTCCCTGCAGCTTGGAGTGGCCATGTGACTGAAGGCTGGCCAATGGAAGGTATGCAACAGTAGTGGGTGTGGCTTCTAGGAGATGACCTTGGAGGAAGGAAACCAACCCATCGTTTTTGCTACTGCTGAGTGGAACGTGGGTGGGATGGCTGGAGCCTAAGCAGCCATTTTGTACCATGAAGTCAAAGCTACATGACACATATGAAGGAAAAAGATGGAGGGACCTGGGTCTTTGATGAATCTGAGCAACCTCATCACCCTGGACTTCCTTTACATGAGAAACACCAGTTTTTATCTTGTTCAGGGTACATGTATCTTAAGTTTGCTGGCCTGCATAGCTAGGCTGAATTCCACTATAACTCATAGAGGGAAAACAGATACTCTGGGAGGTTCAACTGGGACCAAGACAAACCATGGACTCAAACCCACTGGGTTCTGAAAGCAAACCTTTCCTGTGCACCTTGAGGTGGGCTGCAGGTCGGGTGAGCATTGAGAGGACCCACCCTGCTGCTGTGGGGTCCGGGATGCCCCAGATGAGGACTTGGCGAGCCTCAAGCGGACCGTGACCCTCCACTCCCACTCTGGCCTGTCTTCCTCATACACAAGGCCTGAGGTGTCCCCAGACAGTGATGCCCATATTTCAGTGGCAATGCCTTCCCCGGAACCCCCACTCTGTAGAGAATGTGTGTATGTTGGGGGTGACAGTCACTATGCCTGGTGTACAGTGGCCTCTCAGACCCAGCCTCCTGTCTAAGCTCATCCCTCCCAGCTAGGGACTTCAGGCTTTACCCCTGGGCCTCAGTCTCCCAACCTGTAAAATGGGAATCATAATGGCCATCCTTGCAGGGTCACTGGGTGAATTCAGTGGATGATGGGTGAAAAGCACCCAGCCATGGCAGAGCACTTTGTACGCTAACTCAGTCGGCGTTATCAACCCATGGGGATGCCCCTTTAAATCGGGGGTTCCTAAATTCTAGGGCATCCAAACTACCTGGAGGGCTTGAAACACACAGATTACTGGGCATCATCATCAGGGTTCTGGTTCAGCAGATCTGGGGTGGGGCCTGAAATGCAAATTTCAAGAACCACTGGTTTAAATCAAGAACCCTAAGACAAGCCAGGCGCAGTGGTTCACGCCTGTAATCCCAGCACTTTGGGATGCCGAGGCGGGTGGATGACTTGAAGTCAGGAGTTCGAGACTAGCCTGGACAACATGGCGAAACCCCGTCTCTACCATGGGCCTGTAATCCCAGCTACTCGGGAGGCTGAGGCATGAGAATCGCTTGAACCCAGGAGGCGGAGGCTGCAGTGAAGTGAGATGGTGCCACTGCACTCCAGCCTGAGTGACAGTCTTGCTCTGTGTCACACACACACACACACACACACACACACACACACAAACCCTAAGATGAAAAACATGGAATCAAGGAATCAAGATCCCGTTAAGACCACCTGGGCCCAAGACCAGCCGGGCAGCTGGGTTTGAATTTGGCTCCAGTTCTTGGAAGCTGTGTGGCCTCGGGAAAGCCTTTCTTCTCTGACTCACCTATCATATGGGGAGAATTAGAACTCAACTCAGAGAGCTGAGGTGGAGTCAAAGCAACATGGCGCCAGGTGGGAAAGGCACCCACTAAATGATCCCCTTCTCCCTCTCCCCCCAACACTGTCATCATCATCATCATCATTTTGTATAGCTCTGCTGACCATCCTTCCTCCAGTGGCAAGGATGAGCACCTGCTGCATACCCTACCCAGGCCCCAGGCCCACTGCCTCCTCCTCCGTGCCAAGCCTGGCCCTTGTGCCTGGGGAGGGGGTCCTCTGCCTTCCGTGTGCCATTGGGGCATGCCGGGATGCCCAGGCACGGTCTGTCCTGACTCCTCCCTGACCGCCTGACCAGGGTGAATCAGCAGTCGCCACAAGCATGTCACCGGCAGAGAGGCACCATTGCCCACCAGGTGGAAAGATGGATGAATGGAAAGACCCGGCGAGGTGTCCTCAGCCAACTCTGCTACACCTGAAGCTTGTCCCTGAGGTCGCTGCCATCTGCTGGTAGGCCTCAGTACTGCATGCAGGGGTGCCCTCCCAGACCACCTGGGACGACCCAGCCCCCACCTCCTATACCCCAAATTGTCCCCAAGGGTGGGGAGGGCCTGCCCAACCCCATTCTCCTAGAAAGACCTGCAGACCACGTGGCTGTGCCAGCAGATTCATTGAGGTATCATTCATATGTGATATCATTCACATACCATACAATCCACCTGTTTAAGGAGTACAATTCATTATTTGTATTCACAGTGTGATGGTGACCATCACCACCATCTATTCCAGAACATTTTCATCATCCCAAAAGAAACCCCATACCAATGAGCAGTCTCTCCACTTTCCCCATCAGCCCCTGGAAGCCACTAATCTACTTCCCATCTCTATGGGTTTGCCTATTCTGGACATTTCATAGGAATGGAATCGTAAGTGTGTCCCTTTGGTCTGGCTTCCTTCACTTAGCACCTGGCCCTCAAAGTTCATGCCTTGAGGTGGTGTAAGACGTTTCAGCACTTCATTCCTTTTGTCTGTGAACACCATTTCATCCCAGGCCATAGCACTGTATACATATAGCATTGTATATGCTATCTACAGTAGACAGTGGATACGTTGTATTTATCCATTAATCACTTGGTGGGCATTTGGGTTGTTGCCATGCATTGGCTATGATGAATAATGCTTCTAGAAACATTAGTATACGGGTTTTTGTGTGGACGTGAGTTTGCACTTCTCTGGGGCATATACCTAGGAGGGGAATTGCTGGGTCATGTGTAACTCTCTGTTCTGCAGTTTCAGAACTGCGACACTATTTTCCCACTTCTCACTTCTTGGCGACTTCCTGTTCTTGCTCCCCTCCTTGGGCTCCATGTAATATAAACTTTGGAGCCTGAGAGATCTTGGAATCAGCCCTGACATGTCCCTCACTGGCTGTGTGACCTTGAGACAATTGCTTCATATCTCTAAGCCTCAGTTTTCTCATCTGCAAAAGGTGAATCATGACAGAATGTAGCAGACACTGGTGTTGTTCCACCCATAACCCTTCAGGCCTCACCCTTCTGCACAAAGAGGCCCCAGGGCTTCCCATCACAAGCCCTTGGATTTCTTGTCTGAGGGGAGCAGGCCAGAAGTTCAGGGAGTGTCTGTCCCTGGGAGTAGTCCTCAACCAAAGGCAGACTTGAGTTGGTGGAAATAAATAGCCCAGGTGCCTCACCTGCATGTGGGAGACTGATGGGGACAGCAGTGAGTGGACAATTAACTAGATAATTGCAGATTATGTTGGGTTCTTTGAAGGAAAATAACAAGGCACTGTAAGAACAAAATGAGAAGGGGCCCCAGTTGGAGTAGGGTGGTCGTGGTAGGTCTCTCTGAAGAGGTGACACCTTTAGAAGTAAAGATTATGAAGGGACTCAACTAGTGAAGAGTGGAGGGAAGATTAGTCTCAACAGACAGCATGTGCAAAGGTCCTGGGGCAGGGGAGAGTTTGGGATTGACAGAGATATCAGAGCGCTTTATCTGGCCTCACAGCCTGTGAAGGGAGCTTTTAGCCTGGGGCCCAGGTTGACCTGACTCCAGGGCCTGAGATCCTAAACACTCCTCACGAGGCAGCCAGTTATTTCTCTGTCCTGTCTTCTCTGCCCTTCCTTCAGCCCTGCAATCTGAGCCTTTCCATATCCCAGGGCCAGCCTGTCCCCTGTGAAACTGAAAGATTCTGATGCACAAGGAGAGGTAGCTCCACCTCTGTCCATCCTGCCCAGCAGAGTATCTGGCATTTAGCTAGCTGTATGGGTGCCTGCTGCATTCTCTACCCAGGCTCCAGACCCACTGATGGATGCCCATATGCTTGCTGGATGGATGGCAGATGAGTGGATGGATGGGGGGATGAATGGATGGAAAGATGCATAGATGGGTGGAAGGATGGGAGAATGGATGGATGGAAGGATGGGAGAATGGATGGATGGAAGGATGGGAGAATGGATGGATGGGTGGATGGAGGGATGGATGGGTGGATGGATGGATGGATGTGGATGGATGGATGGATGGATGTGGATGGATGGATGGATGGACAGTAGATGAGAGGATGAATGGGTGAACAGATGGATGGATGGATGGATGGATGGATGGATGGATGGATGATGGATGGAAGGACAGAAGGATGGATGGATGAAAAGATGGAAGATGGATTGATAGATGAATGGATAGTAGATGAGTAGGTGAATGGGTGGACAGACGGATGGATGGATGGATGATGGATGGATGGATGAATGAAGGATGGATGGAAAGATGGATGGATGGATGGATGGACAGTAGGTGAGTAGATGAATGGGTGGACAGATGGATGGATGAATGAAGGATGGATGGAAGGATAGAAGGATGGATGGATGGATGGAATGGATGAAAAGATGGAAGGTGGATGGATGGATGAAGGCATAATAGATGAGTAGATAAATGGTGGACAGATGGATGGATGGATGAATGAATGATGGATGGAAGGAAGGATAGAAGGATGGATCGAAGATGGATGGTTGGAAAGATGGAAGATGGATGGATGGATGATGGATGGATAAAAGATAAGTGGATGGAGGGATGATGAATTACAGTGCCTTTCTCTTGAACTGTACAAAACACAGATAAATGTATTTGTTTATCAGTGATAATAAATGAATTTTTAAAATTTCTGTCTTCAAACCAGCCTGCTCAAGGCATGAGAGCTCCCAGGATCTCCCAGCCCACCACCAACACTCCCTATGTCCTCTAAACTTTTCCAATCGTTCCCCACCTTCTGGGCCCAGGTCAGCAGCCCCTCCAGCGAGAGTGCTGCAGAAAGGGCACCTAGTGGAAGTGTGTTCTGTTTCTCTGCACTGTGCCTCCCCTGCTGCTGGCTAGAGAGCAGGGCCAGGCTTTCTCTTGCATCCTCTCATGGCTGTGTATGCAGCTATTATTTACAGACCTTTTACCATCTGTGTGGCCTCAGCAGCTCTCAATGACCACTGTGGGAGCCCCACTTGACAGATGGGGACACTGAGGCTGGGGAGGGGCAGTGGCCAGTTCTGGGCCACGTGGCTGAAAATGCTGTCATGATCAAATAACAGAAGTGACTAAGGCCACATCTGAATCAGCAGGTCTGAAAACAGCACATGTGCTGGCTTTTTACCCACCCAGAAGCCTCTTCTCCCATGGTCCCCTTCCTTGTGTGGACACACAGCCGGCCAGGCACTCAGGCACAAGTGTAGGCTGCCCCTGGTATTTCAGCCGTTGCAGCCAAGTGGGGACAGAGGTCAGCTCCAGGGGCTATATCTGTCACAGCCCTGGAATGCTGAGGCACAGTGGCCCTCCGATGGGTGGGCGCTAATTATAGGCCTGCTGGTTCACCTTTCTGAGTCCTTCCACCCCTGGGAGGCAGGAGGCCTCTGAACCCACCGAGGAGTTCAAAGACCCGCTCTGAGCAGCTGAAGCTCGGGCACCCACAGCCGTCCTACCCTCCCCATTAAAGTACTGACTCCATCCGACGCAGAGAAGGTCAAGCGGGCTCCAGGGCTGGGATGCAGGGGGCCGGGTAGCATGGGTCCTTAGTCTCTTGGCTTCACCCAGGCAAGGCTGTCTTCCCCTGTGGGGCAAGCGGGGAGTGGACCAGACCCCGGTCAAGCGCTCCCTCTGCCCATGTCCACCCTGGAGAGCACTGTGCAGGCCGACTGGGCAGGCAGGGGACCTACTGGCCACTCCAAGAGGACCTTTTCTTCCTTTTTTTCCTTCATCCAGCAATGGTGATTGGATGCTGCCAATGCTCTCAACTAGCACTTTCCATGGGGAGGGCACGAAGATGAACGACAGAACCACTGCAGTCAAGGTGCTGCAAGAGTGTCACCATTTTAAGTGTGCAATTGAGTGCGTTGAGGACTTCCACAACCTGTAACCATCACCATTATCTACTTTCAGTACCTTTCCATCTTCCCAAACTGAGACTGTCTCTCCATCAAACACCAACTCCCCATTCCCCTCCCCCAGCTCCCAGCACCCACTGTTCTACTTTGTGTCTCTCTGGATTTGACTACTTCAGGGATCTCATCTAAGTAAAATTGTATATATTTTTTCACTCAACACAATGTCCTCAAGGTTCACCCATGTTGTAGCGTGTGTCAATGTCCTTCCTTTTTTTTTTTTTTTTTCTGAGGCAGAGTCTAATTCTGTTGCCCAGGCTGAAGGGCAATGGCACGATCTCGGCTTACTACAACCTCTGCCTCCTGGGTTCAAGCAATTCTCGTGCTTCAGCCTCCCAAGTAGCTGAGACCACAGATGCACGCCACCACCCCTGGCTAATTTTTGTGGGTTGTTTGTTTTTGTTTTTGTTTTTTTGAGATAGAGTTTAGCTCTTGTTGCCCAGGCTGCAGTCCAATGGCGTGATCTTGGCTCACTGCAACCTCTGCCCCCCTGGTTCTAGCGATTCTCCTGCCTCAGCCTCTCGAGTAGCTGGGATTATAGGCACCCACCACCACACCCGGCTAATTTTTTATTTTTAGTAGAGACGGGGTTTTACCGTGTTGACCAGGCTGGTCTCAAATTCCTGACCTCAGGTGATCCACCTGCCTCAGTCTCTGAAAGTGCTGGGATTACAGGCGTGAGCCACAACATCTGGCCTGTGGGTTTTGTTTTGTTTTGAGATAGAGTCTCCCTCTGTCACTCAGGCTGGCGTGCAGTGGTACGATCTCAGCTCATGGCAACCTCTGCCTCCTGGGTTCAAGTGATTCTCCTGCCTCAGCCTTCTTGAGTAGCTGGGACTACGGGTACTCGCCAACATGCCCAGCTAATTTTTGTATTTTTAGTAGAGACGGGGTTTTGTCACGTTGGCCAGGTGATCTGCCCACCTCAGTGATCTGCCTGCCTCAGGTAACCTCAGGTGATCTGCCCGCCTCGGCCTCCCAAAGTGCTGGGATTCCAGGCGCGAGCCACCGCGCCCAGCCATGTCCTTCCTTTTTAAGGCTGAATGGCATTCCATTGCATCGATGGAGCACATTCTATACACCCATCCCTCTGCTGATGGATACTTGGTGTGAGGATTAATACTGTCAACTTGATTGGGTTGAAGGATACAAAGTATTGATCCTGGGTTTGTCTGTGAGGGTGTTGCCAAAAGAGATTAACATTTGAGTCAGTGGGCTGGGGAAGGCAGATCCACCCTTAATCTAGTGGGCACAACCTAACCAGTTGCCAGTGAATACAAAGCAGGCAGAAGAACGTGAAATGGCGAGATTGGCCTAGCCTCCCAGCCTACATCTTTCTCCCATGTTGGATGCTTCTTGCCATCAAACATCTGACTCCAAGATCTTCAGTTTTGGGACTCAGACTGGCTCTCCTTTCTCCTCAAGCTTGCAGACGGCCTACTGTGGGACCTTGTGATTGTGTAAGTTAGTACTTAATCAACTCCCCTTTATATATATATACATATATATACACACACATATTATATATATATAGGAGATATATATAATATATATGATATATATATAATAGGATATATATATATATATATATATATCCTATTAGTTCTATCCCTCTAGAGAGCCCTGACTAATACACTTGGCTTGTTTCCACCCCCAGGCAACTGCGAATGGTGCTGTTATGAACATGAGTGTGCAAACATCTATCCATGATCCTGCTTTCATTTCTTTGGGGATATGCCCGGAAATGGAATTGCTGGATCACATGGTAGCTCTCTGTTTAGTGCTTTGAGGAGCCACCGTACCATTTTTCATAGACTGCATGATTTTTCCATTCCTACTCCTGACAGCTTCTGGACCCAAAGTCCCAGAGACTCAATAGGCAAAGACCACCTGCCCCACCTGCTCAGCCTCTTTCTCTCCCTTCCGGTTCCCTCTGGGTGACGCAAATACAAGTAGGGAGGCCACTGTCCCTGGAGCCCCTGGGGCGGCCTTTCCTGACTCAGAGGGCATCTTCCCACAGAGCCACAGGTGTGCGGTCTCCAGGCACTGCCCGCCCTGAGCATACGCGGAGCAGGTGAACCATCTAACAGCGATGGGTGCTGGGTCCCAGGACCCTCTCACCCCCATACCCTTTTCTTTTTCAGGAGAATTCTACCTGCCCCCAGCCCCTCCTGTGTGTAAGGAAGCAGGAGTTCCCATCGTGGCACCGGAAGCAGCGGGCACCCTCTGACCCCTCCCAGGGAGCCCACGCTCTCAGCCTGGGGCCCGCCTTCTCTCCCCTTCCCCTCATCCAGCAGAAGCGGGGTCGCTCTCCTTTTGGAGGCCAGCAGGCCCCTTGCCCTCTGTGCCTGATGCTCAAGCTGTGCTAACACAGCCCCACACAGGGTAGGTGGCTCAAACGGACATTTATCATCTGCAGGACTCTGGGCTGGATGTCCAAGACTGGGGTGTCGGCAGAGTTGGCTCCTTCTCAGGGCTATAGGGCAGAGTCTGTTCCTTTCTTGTCCTTTAGCTGCTGGTGTTTGCTGGCAAACTTTGGCACTCCTTGGCTTGTAGCAGCGTCACCCTTGTCCCCACCTTTACGCTCTCATGGCATCCTCCTGTGTGCACGGCTGTGCCCATGTGTCTCTTAAGGAGGACCCTGGTCACAATGGATTCAGAGGTCATTCTACTCCTATGTGACCTCATCTTCACCAGTTGCATCTGTAATGACCCTATTCCAAATAAGGTCACATGCTGAGTTACTAGGGGTTAGGACTTCAACAGATGAACTCTGGGGAGGAGACATAATTCAGCCCATGACCCCCCAAACACACACAGAAAATGAAGTCCCTTGGACTCTGGTGTGGGGAAGAAGGTGACCATGGCACAGCCGTCAGCTGCAAAAAATCCACATTCTCTTGTCAAAGCTGTTTTACATGTTAAACAAGAGCCCCCAGTGTCTCCTATGCCTTCATCAGGGACCATCTGTTGATCCTGTAGCACTGAGTACTGCTGCTTCCCCTGCGTTGACACGGCCCCGGGCAAGTTCCCCTTGCCAGGACTCAGGGTCATCATCTGCAAGGAGGGAGTGATGGCAGCCCCTGCCCCATCTCACTCTAGAGAAACAACAAAACCCACAGCAGAGCTCAGCTGCGCGCTGCTCCTGTTGACTGCCAGGAATGTTCGCAGCTGCAGGGGAGCCATTCCGGGAAATCTGACATGCGCTGGGGGCTGAAGGAGGCACCGAGATTTTCACTTGTGTTGCACACGTGCCAGTGAGGAGCCCAGCCTCCCTGTGGGTTTGGCGAGTCTGCACTAACCAATCAGGTGGCTCTGAGTCTGGGCTCTCTGAGTCTGGGCTCTGTGACCACAAGCTCTCTGGCCCTGGACACTCTGACCCTGGGCTCTCTGAGTCTCAGCTCTCTGACTCTGGCCTCTCTGACCCTAAGTTCTCTGACCCTGGGCTCTCTGAGTCTGGGCTCTCTGACCCCTGGGAGGGCATGGAAACAGAGAGCGATGGTCCTCATAGTCCCAGGCTCAGGAGAGGCTCCTCACCTGGACCCTGCCCATCCTGCCAAGTGCCAGGAGAGGTTAGTACACTGCCCATGCTGGCTCTCACCTGGGCCGGCCCAGGTGATCCCACCCATGCCATTGTTGGGGAACAGGTGTGAGCAGGCACCTAGTCGAAGGCAGGGCCCAGCCACTGAGTAATTGCTTCTCTGAGCCTCACCTTCTTAGGTGAAGACAGGGTGCACGGGCCCCAAGAGCAGGTTGTAAGGATAAAGGAAGTATCTGTGCTGCCTGGCCTGACACAGTTGCTCTAAATGGTCCCTGGAGAAGCACACAGCTTCCAGAGGGAGAGGCTTTTTAGAGTTTTCAAAGAAAGTAACCTCTCTCTCTCTCTCCACACACACACACATCACACATTCAGACACACCCAGAAACACACACACACATACATGTCCACACACAGGTACCACTAACACAAGATCACACAAACCCACATGCGCACTCACGCTTTCAGAAATACACGATCCTTCTCTCCATGCACACACATGCACAAACATGCCTTTGCTTGTTTCCAACCATCCAAAAAAACGTAACTTTCTAAAACCAGGGAACTGAAATGCACCTTTAGCCCGATTTCTGGGAATACCGTCTTCCTCTTAAAGCAGCAGCTGACGCAGGCTGATGCCAGCGCGAATTCTGCTGTGCTGGAAGCAAGCACGTTCCAGTAAAGGCGGCAAGCGCTCCTCAGCCTGCATCACGATCTACCAAACGACAGAGTAGAATAAAATACTTTAATGTTTTGATGACACAAAGCCCCACACTGCCCCGCTGCTCCTGGGAGGCTCCTCAGTCTGCCAGGGCTGGCACTCAGGCCCTTCCCTGCCGGCTTCCTGCCACACGGACCCACAAATGCCCTGCATTGCAGGCAGCCCCCTCCGAGCTCCGACTTGGGCCCTCTTCAGTTCCCACTGGACCCTGATTTGAGCTGGCTCTGGAAATAGCTGAGAACCCAGACGCAGGACGCAGGGGCAAGGGCTCAAGGAGGAGAGTCAGAGTCGAGAGGCTGCCACGCCAAGATGTCGCCAGGAGCTCTGGCGGTGGCCACCAGGCCCAGCTAGTGCGCACTGGCCTCCAGCTGGGAGCCCAGTCTCGAAGCCTGAATGTGAGAGGGCTCCAGGTTATCCGGGCTCTGCTTCTGCCGCCGCCGTCGGGGCTGGACCCCCTTACCAGGGGGTCTGGGCAGCCCACTCTGTAGCTGCCGCACCATCTCGTGGTCCCTGTGGTCCAGCACGCGGGGCAGGAACAGGGAGGACTTCTGTGTGCGGCGGGTCTTGAAGCCCCTGCGGGGCCGGCCCTTGCCGTTCACAGACACGTACCACAGTTTCTCGGCGCTGGGCTGCCGCCGGGCCCCAGGCGTACTAGACACCGTCCGGTACAGCCGGGAGGCATACGTATTATAGCCCAGCTCGTGGATCCGCTCCACAAACTCGCACTCGGCGCTGTAGTGCTCCTGCGGGGATGAGATATCACGGTCAGTGCCCCGGGGAGACTGCGGCAGCGTCAGGGCCCAGGGTTGCCTGATGCCTCCCTCCCCTCCTGTGAGGCTGTTCGGTCCAGTGCCAAACCCCAGCGCACTCTCAGCCAGCCACACCTTTGCCTAGGCCCTGCCCTCTGCTCAGCATGTCCTTCCTCCCCTGTGTGCCTGGTGAACTTGGCCTTTTGCCCAAAGGTCACCTTCACTCAAAGCTGTGCCAGACAACTCCCAGCTCCTGCTCTCTGGGTTCCACCAGCCTCTGTCCCCCATCTGAGGGCGCTGACACAGCAAAGGGATGTGTAGGGTTGTCTGTGGAGCAGAGACCAGGCCGGCCAACCCAGGTGCCCTGGCAGTCTGCTGGCAGTGTGGAGGTCAGCAAGGACTGGGCATTTGGACAAAGGAAGATGACAACACCCAGATCTCTTTTAAAGAAATTGCAGAGGCTGGGCGCGGTGGCTCATGCCTGTAATCCCAGCAGTTTGGGAGGCCGAGGCAGGTGAATCACCTGAGGTCAGGAGTTCGAGACCAGCCTGGGCAACATGGCAAAACCCCGTCTCTACTAAAAATACAAAAAAATTAGCCGGGTATGGTGGCGTGCGCCCACAATCCCAGCTACTTGGGAGGCTTAGGCAGGAGAATCACTTGAACCCGGGAGGCAGAGGTTGCAGTGAGCAGAGATTGTGCCACTGCACTCCAGTCTGGGCGACAAGAGCAAAACTCTGACTCAAAAAAAAAAAAAAAAAAAAAGGAAAAGAAAAAAAAAGAAATTGCAGAAAAGAAAAAAGAAGAAAGAACACAAAAAGCAGGAAGGGAAGGGGACACAGCCAGGTTTGATGAGCCCAGACTCTCCATTAAACGCTGTGCTCAGGGGCCCCAGCTGGGGTCATTGACCCCTGAGCAACACTCTCTTAAGCTGGAGGATCTCGCCTTGCAGGTTGAAGAGGTTACAACACAGAGCAGGGGCTGGGGCCTGGCATGAGGCACGTGATCAATCAGTGCCACAGATACTGCTGTTCTTAGGATGAGAGCAGAAGCTGGGGTGTCCCACCACAAGCAGGACAGAGAGGACACCTCTTTGTCATCAGAGATTAATGGGACCCTTGTCAGGCCCGGGGTGCAGTGGGGGAAGGGCAGAAGGGACCCTGCCCTCTCAAAGGCACAGTGAAGCTCTGAACTGAAGGAGCTTACACCAACATCCCCAAGGCCTGGCCGTGGGAGTTTCCCTCAAGGGCTGCCTCATGGGGTCTTCTTAGTCTGTGGGGTAGGGAAGGGGTGGGTATGCCTTATGCAGACCCACTAGGCTTCAGTCCCAGCTACAGGCAAGTGGTAATGCCTAGGGCCACCTCCCTCAGGGGATGACTGACAGGAGCTGCTCCCTCCAAACCAGAAAGGGTGGTGGGAGGTGGAAGCAGCAGGTGCAAGGCAGACAGCAGGATCTCTCTTTCCTCCTGGGGACTGGCTGCAGGGAGGAGTCGGAGGCCCTCATGGTCTGTCCCCATCTGGGGTGTGGTGTCCCATGGGAGAGAGGGAGAGTGGAAATGGCCTCCAGAGGCTCCCAGACTGGACCGAGCAGCATCTGACCTCGCAGGACCTCAGGGAACAAGATGCTTCAAGCACCCCATCCTGTTTTTCAGCGACATGAAAGCCCAGAGCAGGGAAGGGTGGAAGGCTTGACCTGGTGTTAGGGGCTGCCTCTCCCCATAACCCCAAGCCCCCCTGCTCTCCAGCCCTCTTGGAGGCCCAGTGCCCCCTGGGCCACAGTCTGGATGTTACTATCCAAGACCGGTCTCCATGTTTATAGATGGGGAAACTGAGGCCCAGGGGTGGTGCCAGGCCCTACATTACAGGGGGATAGAACAGTGTCTGATCTGTGCCTGACCCCCACATAGCCTGGGGCTCAGCGACTATCTGGGAATGAGCGGGTGGGCTCAGGGCCGACTTCCCCACCCCACACACTGGGTACACCATGTTAGTGTCTGGCTCCCATGGCAGACTGTGAGAAGCTAAGGGCAGGACCCAGGCTTCTCCCAGGTCCCTCGATCCTGCAGCAGGTGAGTCCTCTCAGGGCCAGAGAGGCCAGGAAATAGGCTTTCTCTTTGGGGGGCCACTTGAGGGGTGGGTCACTGAAGGACAGGTGCCTGTGAGCCTCAGGTGGCAGGGGGCTCAGGCTCTCCCGAGGTGGGAGATTGGGGGCAGTGTAGATCACTTGCTGACACGTGGTAGGGCACCTGGGGTGGCCAAGATGACCAGGGCAGGAGGTGTTGGCTCAGGGGCCAGGGCCATAGACTCCAGAGCTACTGCAGTTGGGACTCGCTGTGACAACACTTTCCAATGTGTGTCCTGACACTGCCGCCCCACCAGACCTGGTTCCACAGGCCCCTCCCCCAGGGCCGCTTCCACCCCATGAAGGGTGGGGAGGAAGCCGACTCCGAAGCTGCTTTGTTGAGGAGGTGACTTCTAAAGAGAGCTGTAAGGGCGGGGCGGGCACTTTCTCATGGGCATTTTCTGGAGGAGGGCGTTCCAGGCAGTGAAGGTGTGGCCTGAGCAGTACAGATGGCTTGGAGAGTTGAGGGGGCTTCTGGAAGCTGGAGGAGGCTCAACCTCTGGATGACGGCCCCCCTGGGAGCAGATGGCACCTGGGCTGCTGCTCTGTGGGTGGAGCTAAGGTGCCTGGGGGATGCCTGCGCATCATGGGAGTCCTCAGAAGCCATGAACTGGGCTGATTTGCTTTTTTAGGAAGCCCCCTTAACATGCACTAGCAGAGTGCAACACATGGTAAGTGCCCAGGACACTGACTGGTGAACGAAGGACTGAATGTCAGATGGGTGGGTGGATGGATGGATGGGTGGATGGATGGATGGATGGATTGATGGATGGATGGATGGATGGGTGGATGGGTGGATGGATGGATGGGTGGATGGCTGGATGGATGGATGGGTGGATGGATGGATAGGTGGATGGATGGATAGGTGGATGGATGGATGGGTGGATGGCTGGATGGATGGATGGGTGGATGGGTGGATGGATGGATGGATGGATGGATGGGTGGATGGATGGGTGGATGGATGGATAGGTGGATGGATGGATAGGTGGATGGACGGATGGGTGGATGGCTGGATGGATGGGTGGATGGGTGGATGGATGGATGGATGGATGGATGGGTGGATGGGTGGATGGGTGGATGGCTGGATGGATGGATGGATGGATGGGTGGATGGATGGATAGGTGGACGGATGGATGGGTGGATGGCTGGATGGATGGGTGGATTGCTGGATGGATGGGTGGATGGGTGGATGAGTGAAAGGATGGAAGGAAGGAGGGAGCATGGATGCATGGACATGTGAATGGGCAGATGGACAGATGAACGGTTGGAAGGATGGATGGAAAGAAGGATGAGAGAAAGGAAAGAAGGAAGGAAGGAGAGGTGTATGGACAGATGGGTGAAGAGAATAAAGGAAGGGGAAGGAAGGAAGGAAGATGGATGGATGGCTTGACAAACAGATGGACTGGAGGTAGGAGAGGCTGGAGCAGTGATCCAGGTGGGAAGTGATGAGCCTGCCTTTTAAGGCGTGCTCTCGGGGATGAGGCAGAGGGAGGTGAGGTGCGTGGGCTGAAGAGATGCAGGGGCGTGGTCTGAGGACTAGGGATGGACTGAACAGCAGGAGGGGTCTACCACGACTCCCAGCCCACTCTGGGTGAGAGTGAGTGGCTGGTGGGGCGATGATTAAGATGGGGAGTCGGGGAGCTGCTGAGTTCGGTTGGAGTGTCTGAGTCAGCAGGATGTTGGGGGAGGGTGGTCTATACCTCAGAAGGGAGGTCAGGGCCAGACCAGGAGTGTCAGGGTGCAGTGCTCACTGGCCCACAGTGAGATGAGCTGGCCTGAGGGCAAGCATGCTGCCGGCAAAGTCCAGGGAGCCCCGTGGTGGGACAGCACTCCTAGGCAAGCTGGCCGCATGCAGGACTGTGGTATCAGGTGGCAGGTGGCAGGTGACGGAGTTGGCATCCAGGCTACTATGCCTCCCGGGTTGTCTGCAGGGCAATGGGAACTTCTCCACTGGGCACTCTGGAAAGTTCCACACCCTCCAGCCAGACTGCTTGGCTAAGCATCCCTGGTGGGGCTAGGAGCCTCTGTCCACCCTTCTCAAAGCCAGGCTGTGAGTTCTCAGGCACAGAAGCCCCAGGTGGGCTCTGAACCACTGGGACCCCCTCATGTCATGCTTTATTCTGTCTCTCCAAATCCTGGCTCCCCTATGGCAGAAGCTGGCACCATGAGGGCCCCTGCTCCCAGACACAGCTTCCAGGACACTGACTGATGAATGGACTGAATGTCAGATGGATAGGTGGATGGATGGATGGGTGAGTGGGTGGGTGGATGGATGGGTGAGTGGGTGGGTGGATAGGTGGATGGTGAGTGGATGAGTGGGTGGGTGGATAGGTGGGTGGATGGATGGATGGATGGATGGATAGGTGGATGGGTGGATGGGTAAATGGGTGGATGGGTGGATGGGTGGATGGGTGGATGGATGGATGGATAGGTGGATGGGTGGATGGGTAAATGGATGGATGGGTGGATGGATAGGTGGATGGATGGATGGGTGGATGGGTGGATGAGTGGATTGGATGGATGGGTGGATGGGTGGATGAGTGGATGGGTGAATGGGTGGATGGGTGGATGGGTGAGTGGATGGGAGGAAGGAGGGAGTAGCCTCTGGACCAGAGAAAATGAAGGGGCTCATCCCGGCTTTCTGGACCTTCCTTTAGCAAAACGGCTAAAAATCTGTGATGAAATCATCAGCTTCTGCGAGAGGGAGCTGCGGGATGTGTCCTTTGTGAGCAGGACTGAGCAGAGAGCTCACTGCAGGGAGATTGTCCTTGGGCCGCGTCAGCCAGGCTACTCATGGATGGAAAACCTCTCATTGCCCAAGGAAGTATCAGCCAAATTGCATGTAATGACTAGTTGGAGGTAGCAAATTTCCCTGTGACATGTATTTTACTCTGTGTATTCCCCACCCCTACCCCTTATGAAGAGGGGCGCTGCCATACCCACAGAGTAAGGAGACCCTTTTTGGTTATGCAGAGGCCCAGGCAGTAGATAGACTGGGTCCCAAGCCCGGGCTCCAAGGCTCCTGTGTGCCCGGGACATGGGCGCCATCCCCCTTCCCCTCCTAGGCTTCAGCTCTCGCCTTTCCACCCTTGGAGAGAGCCGGTGGAGCTGGGCCAGCGCCCTCCTCTCCATGCTCCCAGGAGAGCTCTGGCTGCCCCAAGGAACACTCCCAGGTTGTCTTGGGTCCATTTATTTTGGTGGAAATTTGGAGAACAATCACTTCCCTGCTCTCAGCTACTCTCAAGGGAGGGTGGTAGTGATGACGAGGATGGGGGAAACCTTTGCTAACCTGGCATTCTCCAGATCCCAGGTCCCCCAGGGCCAGGCTCCAGGTCACTCGCGGAGCAGCCTCTAACAGACACAGCCAAAGATCACTGGGCGTGGAGCCCTGGGCCAGGGTCTGGTCCTAGCTTGGGTCCCATGTACCCTTGGCAAAGCATTCTACTGCCCACATCCCCCGTCCCCTGGCTTGATGTGCAGGCCAGACCGCTACTCCGTCAGCGCCCACCCACGTGACAGCCTGGACTCACCGAAGCATAGAGTCGTCCCCTCTTGTTCATGGCCAGGTACCGCCCGGAGAAGAGACCCCTGATGGCCACAATGCCCACCTCCACTGCCGTTATCTCCAAAATACCTAGAAGAAATGAGAGGTGCCTCACTCCCGCCGCCCCCACGGAGGGGGCGGCTGAGGCCCAGCTGGCCCTGCCCAAAGCCACACCCCAGGCTCAGGGCTGGGGAGGGTAGCACACACCCCACAGGTCGGGGAGTGAGTGGAAGTTCAGGAAGGGAGAAGTCACCGGACAGGAGGTAGAGAAGGGAACATCAGGGAAGGCTTCTCTTCATTCAAACTTGGGAGGGTAACAATGAAATTAACATTCCCACCTGCTGACGCTGCCTGCGCCCTGGCTTCCATTCGAGCCTCACAACACCTTGCCAGCTGCCATCATCATCCGACAGACAAGCAAGTGGGGACCACTATGGCTGGGTGACTGTCAGGCCCCTGCACATGTGCTTGAGCAGGAAATCAAGCCCTGGCGGCAGCCATGGGAGTCTGAGCTCTGGGACTGCACGGTCCCCAATGCCTGTGCCTGCCAGCGGGAAAGCTGGGCCCTGATGAGCCAGGCTGATAATATAAACCACTGGCAATAACACAGCCAGGGTGCCTGCCACCCAAATCATGCTGACAATAGACCTGGCGGGAGATCATTGTACTCGCTGGGGGACCTGGAAGGGCAGGAAGCCAGTTTAGACCCTGGAGCCCGCAGAGGGAAGCTGGACGGGTCTCACCCACTCCCCAGGGATAAGAAAGTTTAAATCTCCCCTCCCGCCTTTCCTTCTGGATACACGAGTGCTGTGGTGGGGGCTGGGGGCGGGGGACTACATCAAAGGACGGGTTGGGGTCATTGTCTCCCAATAGAGGCTGCGAGGGGATTGGGGCGACTGCCTGCACCCTCTCCAAGGCATGCCTCTCAGGAGCGCCCTCCTGGCACGCGGTCCGAGCACAGACGCGGTCACCACCGGGCTTTTGCTCCAGCCCAGGGGTGCTGTGGTGCAGGCTGCGAGCCTCCCGCCTTCCCAGTGCGCAGGCTGGGCGGCCTCGGCGGTGCCTGACCGGGGACCAGCGAAGCCCGAGTCTCGACGCAGGACAGGGGCGGCTGCGGGCGCGCGCCCTCCCCTCCCCCTGAGCAGCCAACACCAAGAAGTTTGGATGCTGTGCGACTCCGAGGGGGAGCCTGGCTTTGGAGAGAACCGGAGTGTCTTTGTGAGACGAATTCCGCGCACTCGGACCCCCTGGTGATAGCTGGTGCCCACCGTGCGGCTCCGGAGGCGCATGTCCCCAGGACGCCCTCTCAGGGCTGCGGCTTTCCTGGAGGAAGCCGCGGTTTGCTGAGGCCGCCGCCGCCACCTTCAAGCCGCGGAACCGCTTCCTGCGCCCGGGGCCGGAGCCGAGCGCCGCGCGGAGCACCCGAGGACCGCTGTGGTCTTGACTGCCCTCCCACGGTCCCCACGCGGTCCTCCCGGGCCCTGAGCTCCGCTATCCTGCTCCTCAAAGGGCTCGGCGCGGGCCTCAGGTCCCTGTGACCAGAGGAGCCCAACCGTGTAGTCCGGCGGACTCCCGCGGTGAGCGCAGCCCGGGCCGCGGGTCCTGCGTTCGGGGGCCGGAGTGTGTGTGTCTGCACCCCCAGGCCCGGGCGGACACCGTTCCGCGCTCGTGATCCGCACGTCCCGACGGCGAGGGCCTCCACCCTCCTGTCGCTGTGCGGCCAGGGCGGAGGCGGGGGAGGTGCAGATTCCAGCGCGGGGAATAACTGTCGGTGGCGGCCGCGGCCAGGGAACCGAGCTCCGCAGGGCAAGAGTCCTCCGCGCAGAGGCAGCAGCGGGGGCGGCCACCTGGGCAGCCGCGAGCGGGGAGGGCGGAGGGGACGGCGGGGCGTCCAGGGGTCGGCAGGAGGAGGAGAAGTCGTCAAAATAATAAAGAGGATGATAAATGCCTTGTCCGGCTCCTTTTCTCCGACACATTCAAAGGGCTTAAACTTGTCAGAGCTGCCCAAAGCAGCAGAGCCTGGAGCCCCGGGGTCGCCTAGCTCGCGTCCCCTCAGACCAGCGGGCCGGACCGGGGACGGACTCTGACAGCCGCCGGCGCCCTCTTCGGACGTGAACGCCCATGCCCCCGAGTTCTGCTCGAACCCCAGCGCGCGCTCTTCTCCCGGACGTGTAGGTTGAGGAGGGCACCCTGGCATTCCCCTTCTGGCAGCGGGAGGCAGACGGTCTTTTCCCGGACACCCCGGGCGCACCATGCCTTCTCCCGGGCCAGACCCCTCCCCGGCGCCGCTTCCCCCGCGGGGCCCCGCAGCGCGCCTTCTCCCGGGCCCGACCCCTCCCGGCGCCGCTTCCCCCGGGGCCCCGCAGCGTCCGGCACTCACTGTAGGCGCTGTTCTCCAGGCTGCCGTTGACGCGGCCGCTCGGGTGCAGCTGGAGGTGGTACTTCGTGGCGCAGTAGAGCTTGCGGCGCCGGGGCGCCCCGCCAAGGTGCTCGTAGACGCCGCCACGGCCGCCCGCATCGCGCCGCAACCGCGCCCCAGGGCCCGCTGCGGGCCAGCCGGGCTCCAGCAGGCTGAGCAGCAGCAGCCAGATTAGGCCCATCGTGGCATCGCGCCCGCCCCGCGGCGGCGGCGGCTGCAGGCGAGCGCGGCGCCCATGGAAGGGGCGGCAGCCGGACAGCTGCGAGGTGCTCGGAGCGGGCTCCCGCGCCTGGAGATGCTGACTCCGGCTTCGCGGGAAAGGTGGGGGAAGAAGGGGGAAGGGTGGGCGAGAGAGAGAAAGAGAGGGAGAGTGGGAGAGGGAGAGGGAGAGAGCGAACGCGAGTCCCTTTAATTTCCACCCAGGAGCAATGAAATTTCCGTTGCTGCGCAAAGCGCTGAAAGAAAGGACGGTTCGCCAACAAAAGGCCGACGTGGTCCCCAGGCGGAGGCGCGGGAGGGGCGGGAGGCCGGCGGTTGGGGAGCCCCGCGGGGCTCGGGGTTCGGGCCGGGCGCCGTCTGCATACACTCGCCCCCAGCGCACCGCCGTCGAGCCGCGGCTCCGCTCCGCAGCGCGCCCCACGCCCCCGAACGCCCTCCAGGCTCTGAAAGGTCCCCTACCCGCCCCTCCCCCGCCCCCTCCCCCAGACCAATTATGCCTCCGAAAATTATAGACCGAGGCCTTGAGGAGGCCGCCCCAGGCCCTGTCACCCCCTCCCGCTCCCCATCAATCCCCCTGCACAATGGGGCCGCCGCCGATGACTGATGTCCGTGAAAACAACTTGCGGGGAAGTCGAGCTGACAAACGCCCATTAAAGGCGGCGCATAATGAAGGGGACCGCGGAGGGCGGCGGCGGGGAGGCTCCGGGGCGCGGGCACGCGTGGGGAGCTCCGGGTTTGTGTCTGCGCCCGGCGCTTCCTGCAGGAGCAGCGGCGCTGTCCTCAGCCTTGCAAGACGCGGGGCAGGCCGGGTCTGGAGATGCCATCTCCTTTTGCGCACACCAACTGGGCACCCGGAGTGGTGGGGTTAGCTCTCGTCTGGCAGGCCTCGGAGGATCCCGTCCCAGTGACGGTCCAGAGAGGGGCCTGGGGAGGCGGGAGGAGGGACGCGAGAGCCAGAGAAGTGGGCGCCGACAGAGAGCCCTAGAGAGAAAGAGATGCAGATAGAGACAGACAGAAACGGAGGAGGAAAGGACGGGAAAGACATGGAAAATGTGAATGACAGAGATCGCCAAAGAGAGGAGGCAGGGGAGATGGAAAGAAGACAGAGCCGCAGAGAACACCGAGAGAAAAGCACAGGGAGTCTGGTAGCCACAGCGGGTGGGTGATGACAAGAGGAACCCGGTAGAAGCTGGGAAGGGGTGTGGGGGAGTCCTGGCCTGGAGGATCTGAATCAGTGCAGATGCCCAGGTGGTCCCCTGGACTGTGTGGGGGTCAAGGTGTATCTCAGGGGGCCCAGTGAAGAGGGGCTTCAGAAAGTACCGGGAAAAGCCATGTCCCCACCCATTTCTCTTGCTTCCTGGTCCTCTGTCCCCCAGGGTCCTGGGGCCAGCAGGAAGCAGGGGCCAGCACAGGGGATTTGCTTCTCTCAACCCTGCCTCAGAGGAGGGCACGCTGTGGAGTCCAGGGGTCTAGGCCACAGCTTTGGCTCCAAGTTGACCAGGGGCTCTGGGGTGAGTTGGGTGGGCTGACATTCCCCAGCCTGCCATCTGCATCAGGGTTTGGGGTCAGGCAAGTGTGCAGGGCACCATGAGCTGTGGCAGTGAGCACACACCCCTGGGACGTGTCCAGCTCCCATGGCCCAATACAAACAGGGCAGTGTGTCCTCTGTGAGCCCACTCCAGCATGCACAGGGTCCAGGTGGCCATCCTGAAGGAGGGCGCCCCCAAGCCATCCCCGAGCACCTCAGTCTTAGTCAGGGTCTCCTAGCCGCTGCCCCAGGGCCAGCTTGTGAGAGTCCTTGAACAGGCCAGAGGCCAGCCACTGAACTACTGGAGCCTCAGACTCTTGATGGAGACTGTGTTACAGGGGTCAGAGGCTGGTGACAGGAAAGCCCCAAAGGACAGCAGCAAGAGGAGAGCTTGTCCAGTGCAGCCCTGTGCAGGCCTGGGCTGGGATGTGTGGTCACCTGGGCTCCCTAAGAGGCATGGAAGAGGCACAGGAAGGAGGTCGCTGCTCTAAATGCCTTACCTCTGCTACCTCCTGACACCTGGCCAAGAAGAGAGGAGATGTAGTGGCGGGGGGGGGGTGGTGCACAAGAAATTCAGAGAGGGGTGCAGTCAGGGGGCACAGTCTGACAGAGAGAGGAGAGAGGACACAATAATGTTGTAAGAGAGAGAGAGGAAGAGCAGCCTGCTGGGGCCAGGGGACTTCCGATGCCCTTTCCTGTCAAGGCCCCGGCTGCCTCCTTGGCAAGACCCCCTCTGGAGGACTAGGAGGAGCCAGAAAAATCTGACCAAGGCAATCTGGGTGTCCATGCCCCTCCTGCTCCACACCTGGGGCCCCCAGCAGTTCCCAGGGAAACTCCCGGGCTCTGGTCTCCAGCCCTGCCCACTGCCAGGTTGCCGTGTGCCCGAGAACCCAAGATGAGGGCAGGGGCTGCTGCCCTGAAGCAGGAGTCCAAGGGTGACCCCTCTATAGGAGGGAAGCTCAAGGGATGGGCAAGAGGTTTCCAGCTCCTAGGGAGAACCTGACACACCAGCCACTCAGTGCATACTCCTAAAATGAATGAATGGCTCGGCCACTTCCTTGCCCCGAGGCTTTGGCTGCGTAGTGTCGCTCCTGAGATACTGGTTTCTCATGTGTGTGATGCCCCAAAGGTAGGGCCAGAAACTGAGTGGCATTACCTCTGCAAAGTCTCTGGCCTCCCATCAGCGCAGGGCATGCTCCAGCCGCAGGGGACCACAGTTTATGACGCAAACCCTGCTGCCTTTGAGAGTGAAAGAGGGCGCAATTTGCAGTTATACCAGGACAGCCGGTGCCCTGCCTGAGGTCCCTCCTGGTGGCCCTGGCTCACTGTCTGCTGTTCTGGTGAGCATGACTTTTCCGAGGCAGCCAAGCTCTCTGGGCCAAGTTTTCCTCTCTCCTCCGGTCGCTGGCGACAGCCTTCAGCCCGGTCTTTCCATCTGCGGTCCACCCTGCAGTCACGGGAAGTGGTCTGGAGCCCAAAGCTGCCTTCTCCAGCTGCCCCAGCCCCTCTGACAAACGCCGTAGTGTTGGGGGAACCCTGGGGATGCCCACCCACCCGCGTAGACCTCTAGTTCACTTCCCACATCTTCCGGGCTGCGCCTCCAGGCCCTTGCTCACCCACCTATTGAGTTCTTCCTCCTCATCTAAACCTGTTGATCTTTCCAGCCCAGGAAGCCCCCCAGACCCCCACCCTGGGACTCTGGGACCCTCAGGCCCAGCCAAGGGAGGGGAACCTGATTCCCCCACATCTGCCCCGCAGGGGCAGGGGGCTGGGCCACAAAGTCTTGTGTGTGGGGTGGGGCAGAGGCACCCACATAATGGCAACCTCGCCCCTCTCCCTCCCATTCGGAGCCAGGTGGGGGGTGCACCATGCGCTAATAGCGACCCTGTTAATTGCTTCCAAATGGTCAACTGTAGTCATTTGACTAATTGGTCTCTTCCAGAGCCCAGGCTGGACACCCCAGGCCCAGCAGAAGTGCTCCTACCAGCATCCCCCGAACCTCTGCACTGGGACCCTGTCCCCCAGAGCACCCCCAGCCCTATCTGGTACCTGAGTCTGCCCCTAGCCTCTTCCCCTGGAGAGAGAGCTGGGGTGGAGAGAGGGCAGAGAACAGGGTCCCATGGTGTGGCCGCAGGTGCCTGGCCAGGGACTGTCAGATGTGATGCTGACTCCCAGCCCCAAACTCACTCTAATTATGTTGCCTGCCCCCCCATCCTCTTACCCCATCCTTGTCCCCAAGAGCAGTGGGAGAGAGACCCAGCCTGCCTGTGTCACTGGGAGACCATGGGTCCCTGAAATTCTGGGAGCAGCCCTGATCAGCCCCACATTACAGATGAGAAAGGGAGGCTCAGAGAGGTGAAGTGACTTGCCCGGGGTCACACAGCCGGGAGATGAGGCGAGAAGACTGGAATGCCCCTTCTGGCTACGGGACCCAGGACCCGAGCAGTGGGGAGAGGGAAACCATTGCCCCTCTAAGTCCCTCTGGGGCAAAGCTGGCGCTTTGCTTCTGGCAAAGTTAGGAGCCCCCGCAGGCAGGGGTGGGATGGAAGGCACATCTCCCCGCAGTGGGGCCTGCGCAGCACTTTGAGGCTCATCCACGGTGTGGCGTGTGCCAGTGCGTCCTCCCCTTTTCTGCCCTAGTGGCATTCCGTCGTGTGCACAGACCACATGCTGTTTATTTTTCATCCATGGATGGATGTTCGGCTTATTTCCTGGCTACTTGGCTATTTTGGAGCCCCAAGCTGAGACATAAAGGAGGGATTCTCTCTGGGTAGAGGAGAGGAGGGAGCAGAGGGCCCCCTGGCCCAGGGACAGACACCTCCAGCTGCTCTTTTTCTTCCCCACAACACCGAGGGCAGCCTGCGCCTGTCAGTGCCTGGCATCGGGCTCCAGGCAGAGCAGCCAACAGGGCTTGTAGATGCCGTCTTCTCCCTGTGTCCTCACAGGTTCGTCCCTCTGTGTGTGCCTGTGTCCTCATTACCTCTTCTTATAAGGACCCCAGTCAGATTGGACTGGGGCCATTCCGCAGACCTCGCTTTACTTTAATTGCCTTTGAAAGACCTTGCTCCAATTGCAGCCACATTCTGAGGTCCTGGTGAGTAGGGCTCCAACATACAAATCTTGGGGGACACAGTTCAGCCCAAAACAAGTGCAAATGATGAGGTACACCCCCAGTCCTGTGGATGAGGTGGGGTGGAGGGAAGGGAAGCAATTCACATCCCCACCTCCTCCCACCATGAAGTCAACTGCAGCTGGGCGAGGCCAGGCTTGATGGGGAGCTGTGGCAGCTTTGATGGGGAGCTGTGGTGGCAAACCCACACTCAAGCAATCACCCTGTGTCCCTGCCTTGCACCCCTCTCCACCTTTGCCCAGGCCAGTCCCTCCACCTGGGGGCCCTTTCACCCTTTCCATCTAGAAGCTCCTGCCATTCCTGCAGACCTGGCCCCAGCCCCTGGAGGGGCCCACACCCCAGGCAGAGCGAGTCTCTTCCTCTGGCCTCCCTGGCCTTTGCTCCTTCCATGCTGCCCTGACACCTAGGCCTGTTTCTCATCAGCAGCAGCTCAGGCAGGGCAGCTTGCTCTAGAGGGCAGGCAGGCTTTGTTTACCTCTCCCCTGTGCTGACCTGTGCGAGATGTGGCCAGGACGCTTGGACAGTGGGCAGGAGGCAGGGATGGTGAGGTGGGGATAGAGGGAGGAGTGCCGGGCTCCCCACTCCCAGTCTAGGATGTTCCTCCTCCACACCTGCATGTTCTGTGTTCTCCTTAAACCATCACGGTGCTGCTTTGAGGCTCCTGTGTCTACTAGGAAAAAGGGGCTGCGCTGCTGGGGCCTTCACTCAGCCGCCTACAACTGGGGGAGGCTGAGGAGTGCTACAAATACAATCACAGGAGCCAACATTGATGGACCGATGGGCCCAGGTATGCATGGTCTATCTTGGGGGTGGTGGCACATGGGTCCAGGACCACCCAGATTCCATTTTCTGCTCTATTCCTTACCCTGCATAAGCGATCCTACAGCTGTCAGCCTCTGATATCAATTCCAAGTTACTGGATTTTTTTGAGGCCAGGTCTCACTCTGTCATCCAGGGTGGAGTGCAGCGGCTAGAGTTTGGCTCACTACAACCTCCACCTCCCAGGCTCAAGTGATCCTCCTGCCTCAGCCTCCCAAGTAGCTGAGACTACAGGCATGTGCCACCATATCCAGCTGATTTTTGTATTTTTTGTAGAGATGGGGTCTCACTATGTTGCCCAGACTGGTCTCAAACTCCTGAGCTCAAGCGATCCTCCCATCTCAGCCTCCCAAAGCACTAGGACAACCAGCATGAGCCACTGTGCCCAACCCCTATTCTAAGTTTAAAGGACAAGCAGGACTTTTTCTCAAGTCCCAGAGTAGCGCACCCCACTCCCAACACCAGGACTGAGCGTGCACCCTACTTCTAGCATCAGGACTGAGCGTGCTCTGACCTGTTTCCCTGAGCTGAGGAAGGGGCCGAAGAGCTGAGATAACTCCCAAGAAATTTCCAGGGAGGGATTTTCTGGGGCCAAGTCCTGGCCTGGCCCTGCCGGGCCTGTGTGAGCTCAGGGTCCTGCAGCCCCGGTGACTGGCCATCAATGCCCAAGCTGCAGGGACTCTCGAGGAAGTCCGAAAGACGCCACTGCCTCTCTACAGGCTGTTCTCAGGTGGCCAGGAGGACTGCATTGCAGAGGCGGCAGGCAGTGCCTGGGGACCAGCTTCCTGCCTCTGGCTCTGACTCAGACCTGGTGGCCTTGCCCAGCCCAGCCCCACCCTCTCACTAAATCAAAGCCATGCCCTTCAGATGTGGTTTCCCAAGCCTCCCTTGGTTTCATGACTGCGAGGGACCTTCTGCAGCCACCTGGGCTGGTACGTGGATGGGACCCTGTGACTGGAAGCCCCAACCCTGCAAAGGCAGTGAGTGTGCAATGTTGGGGGGCATGGCCGGCCACACACTTTCCTTAATGGGAAACATTGCTCACTTCCAGACTTCCAGAGGCTGGCACCAGGGACTCGATTGTCACTGAGTAAGCTGTATGCAGCCCCTGTGCCCACCATGGCAAGACCCCTGCCGTCACCCACCTGACGGCTGCCCTGGCCCTGCCTCAGGAGGCTCCCTCGCCTCCAGCCACATGGGGGTGAGTCACCGTGAGTGTGCTGCGTCCTTCTGTTTTCTGAGGCAGGGCTGCAGCCCCTCATCTCTGGGGTGAAGCCCATGCTCTTTGCTTGGATTTGGGCATGGTCTGGGCCCTGTCCATCTCTTCAGCTCCTCCTGGCCCACCCTTGGCCTTGAGCAGCTGCTGTGACCCGGACATTCCCAGTGAGCACCGGCTCCTCCCCACTCTGGGGTCTCTGCACGGACTGTTACCACTGCCTGCAGCTACTGCTCCCTCTCCTCCTCCAAACCTTTGGCTTGTTTAGATTCCTCATGTCCTTCCAGATGCAGCTAAGAGAGTCTCTCCTCGGGGTTGGAGGGGTCCTTAAACCCCCTTGCCCTGGCTGGGCCAGGGTTCTCCTCCCGGCTCCCTTAGCCTCCTGCACTGCACAGTCACCTTCCTCATCAAGAGGCGTCTGTGAGGCCACCCCCGGCCCTCGGCTGTGAGCTCTGGAGCAGGCGGACGGAATCTGCTTTCCTCCTGGCCCCTCCCCAGGACTTGGCCCAGAATCCCCCTGAGATGCTTCAGGAACAATTGCATGAAACCTCTGTGGCATCCCTGACCTGACAATGTCCGTCATTTGAGTGAAAACATGGAGAGAGAAAGGTCCTTACATAGATCCTGACAAAGAGGGAGAGGGTGGCCGGGGACAAGCAGCCTCATCCCCTCTCACCCCCTGGCAGGGTGGCATGACCCACTTGGAGACCTTTCAGTAGGGATGCCGGAGGCTTTCTGCAAAATTTGATTTGGCGAACTCCAGAAAAATGATAGACTAGAAAATCGCCCACGAAAGAACTCCTCGGAAGCACAGAGCTAATTCCAGGCACTTCTCAAACTTGAACGAGTTCAACCAGTAGATAAAACCATCAGGCCAACTAAAAAGACTGAGAATGGGCCTTGAGCCTGTCTCTGCAGAGATGGGGGTGGGGGGATGTGCAAACCAGGGCCATCGTCACAGGGGGCACTGGGCCGTGACTATGACAGTGTCTAACACAATGCCTTTTGCTTGAGGAATGCCACACCTGACACTCTGACACTTTATCTTACAGAGTCTATAAAGAAATATGCACAAGCAGCATCATTCAGCAGGATTTCAGACCAGAAAGAACCCTCCCATCAGAGACCGGTGGCCATACAAGGGTGCGCTGTGAAGCTTTCGAGACAGCAGACAGCAGGAGTCGTGATCAGGGTGGCCAGGAAGGGAAACAACACGGTAGCAACCAGAGTGCCCTCCCATGTGTGAGTTGCTGGGTTAGAATCCAGATTCTGCCATGTATGACCTGTGAGGACTTGGGCATAGTAACCTCTCTGGGCCTCGATGTCCTCATCTGTAAAATGGGAACGTGCCACAGTGCTCTCAGAAGGCCAACATGAATCCATATGGGTGAAGAGCTGGGACAGTGTCTGGCGAGCAGGACACACCAGATCAGTGCTTGCTGCTGTTGTTGGTATTCACACATGTGATTTTTTTTTTTTTTAGACAGAGTATAGCTCTGTTGCCCAGGCTGGAGTGCAGTGGCGTGATCTCTGCTCACTGCAACCTCCGCCTCCCAGATTAGAGCAGTTCTTCTGCCTCAGTCTCCTGAGTAGCTGGGATTACAGGCATGCACCACCACACCTAGGTAATTTTTGTATTTTTAGTAGAGGATGGGTTTCTCCATGTTGGTCAGGCTGGTCTCGAACTCCTTACCCCAGGTGATCCACCCGCCTCAGCCTCCCAAAGTTCTGGGATTACAGGTGTAAGCCACTGTGCCCGGCCCACACATGTGATTTATACACAGGGCCCTTCTGCAAGATAGGCAAGCAGTGGTAGGAATGACCACCTCTGGGAAGTAAGGATACAAAGAGGTGAGAGGGAGAACTTTTCTCTTTGAGCCTTTGGTACTAATTTTGCTATTGACTTGATTTTTACTGCAAGTAGGGATTCCTTTGGTGACGAATAAGCCAGTTGGTGTGCAGGGTGTTCACTGCAAGGCCCAGACAGGACTACAAGAGACCAGGACTGTCCTCGGTATCTGATCTCTCTCTCCTCTGGCGTCAGCTCTACCCAGGAACGGATGTGAAGGCTGAAGCCCAGGCAAGGGCTCATAGTGTGGGGACCGTGCAGCTGGATTCATGTCCAGTGGAATCTGACACCATGGCCGTCATCATCATGTTTTGCCGTCATCAGCAGAGACCTCTGAGCAGAAATGCCAGAACAATGTGGGGCCACCCTGGAGATTTATTTTATTTATTTTTTAAATTAAATTAAAATTGTTTTTAAGAGACGGGGTCTTGCTATGTTGCACAGGTTGATCTTGAACTTCTGGGCTCAAGCAATCCTCCTGTCTCGGCCTCACAGTGTTGGGATTACAGACATAAGCCACCGCGCCCGGCCTGGAGATGTATTTTAAACTGACATCTCGGCAGAAATAAAAGCCTTCCTTTTCCCTGTGTGTCGGTAGCATAAGTAGTGAACTGGGAAGGATTTCTCGGGGCCCCTGCCCTGAGCTCCTAGACCTTCTCTCCCACACCATGTTACACAACAAAATCTGACTCTGAAAGATCAATTGGGTCCAGCTTGGGGTCTGATGGGCAGACGGACTTAAGCAAAGCCCCCACTTGACTTCAAGAGAGGAACTTGGGGCCCACATAGACATCGAGGCCTGCACAACCTAGCTAATTGGCCCTAACATTTTTCTTTCTTGAATTTTAAATCCTTTTAGCAACAGATTATACAACAAAGGCTGAACTCATTGGGGCCGTCATTAGGCTGGCGGAAAACGCTGGCTTGGCTGTTCCTGGGCGAGTCTCGTTACCGGGTTATTTAGAGGTGCCGTGTGTCTCTCTTGGGGACATGCACACAAATGTAAAGAATGTCTCTGAGCCATAATGACATTTTCATTAGCCGCGGCTCACAGAGGAGCCTTTCCTGGCAGTTCCAATCCGGAAGGTTCTTATCCTGCTCTCTGGCTTTCTTGCTCTGGGTGAAAGGCAGGCACCATAATCCAAGCCAAACACCCCGACCTTTGACCCCCACATGGTGCTTGCTGTCAGGGTGGGGGTTCTTCTGGGGTGCATGTCTGAGGCCTGACTGGGCTGCACACTGTCCCAGAGTGTCCTGCCTTTGGCCAGGACAATTCACCTCAGCCCCTTTTGTCCCAACAGCTTTTGATCTTACCTGCCTGTCACCCAGGGAAAGAGCCTGCCTAGGCCCTGTCCCACACCTGCCTGCAAACTGACAGCCATGGCTCCCCCAGCCCCACTGCAGCAGCCTTAACCCTTTCTCTGCCTGACCTGCAGGGCCTGCACCTACCTGTCTCCAGGGTGCTGGGGCCTCAGGCTTCGGCCAAACCAGAACAGGACTAGAAAAGAATTCTTCTGAGGGTCCAAGGCCTCGTCCTACCGCCCCTACTGTGAGTGTGGGACTGACAAAGGAGTTTGGAGAGCATGAGTCCCCTAGAATGGAGCTCCCAGGAAAAGCCAAAGAGAAAGCCCCAGGCCACTGGGCCTGGACTTTGCCCCACGGCAAGGCCCCCGCCCACTGGCTAGGCAGGTGCTTTTGTGAAACTGACATTTTCTCAGCTGCACCTCTACCACTGCTGATGAGCTCTTCAATACACTCTTTCTTGTATTGAGACAGAGCCATGTTTTCATAACTTGGCACTACAGCAAAGAAAGACATGGGGTCCTTGCTGCTCAGTCCTGGTGCCCGGCCCAGTGTCTGGGGTGCCCATCTTGCCCAGCGTGTGCTGGGCATGCAGGGGCACTTCCCTAGGGCCAAAACCTGGGAGCTTTCCTCCAGGCCAAGACGCAGGGCTCTTGGTAGCTTTGTTGAAATGTAATTTACATACCATGAAATTCACCTGTTGAAGGCATGCAATTTAGAAGGTTTTATTCATAGAGTTGTATGAATTCTCTATTTCCCAAGGCCATTTTTTTAAATATAAGGGTAATCTATGTTCACTGTGGAAAATACAAACAATTCAGAAAATATACCATGAAAAGTGCACATCCTGTTTATCCATTTATTCAGAAACTGTTTCTTTTTTTCTTCTTTCTTTCTTTTTTTTTTTTTTTTTGAGACAGAGTCTCAATCTTGTCACCCAGGCTAAAGTGCAATGGTGTGATCTCACTGCAGCCTCCACCTCCTGGGTTCAAGCAATTCTCCTGCCTTCACCTCCTGGGTTCAAGCAATTCTCCTGCCTCAGCCTCCTGAGTAGCGGGATTACAGGCGCCCGCCACCACATCCAGCTAACTTTTGTATTTTTAGTAGAGACAGGGTTTTACCATGTTGGCCAGGGTGTTCTCAAACTCCTGATCTCAGGTGATCCACCCACCTCGGCCTCCCAAAGTGCTGGGATTACAGGCATGAGCCACTGCGCCCAGCCTCAGTATCTGTTTCTTAAGCACCTACTATATGCCCTAGGCGTCTGCCCTAGGCGCTTTGGAAACATCAACAACAACAACAACAACAAACAGACAAAAGTCCCTGCCTCGTGGGGCTTCAGTTCCAGCGTGGGGAGGTGGACAATAAATATTATACATTAGGCCATTGTGTAGCAGGCTAGCAGGGCCTAACAATTTCTAGTGTGGATTCCTTCAGCCCATTCCCCACGCGTTGCAAGCACACACCTGCATCTAACACACAGGCTGCTCCGCCATTTGCTCTGTCGGGAGCAGAACGTCGTGGACACTTTGTGCGACAGTGCCCAGGCCACTGCTCCATCCCTTTCACAGCTAAAGTGGGACTCTACTGTCCTCCAGTTAATTCAGTGACTCCT
The DNA here is from genome assembly GCF_028858775.2 of Pan troglodytes. NCBI lineage: Eukaryota > Metazoa > Chordata > Mammalia > Primates > Hominidae > Pan > Pan troglodytes. The sequence continues at coordinate 71,887,003 of NC_072407.2, forward strand.
GTGGGGGTTGCCGCATGGATTCTATTTAATATCAATGCAAACTAGGGTGGCACTGAATATTCTTGTTCTCTTATGTGTGAGCACTTGGAAAGTGCCAGAGAGGGCAGGAGGCAGATCCGATATGCACTCCAACATATTATCTTCCCCCCCTTTCCTATCCCTCTCCCTGCCTTCTGTCTCCGCCTTTCCCTCTCTTCCTTTCCCCCAGCCCCCCATGTACAGCAGCTGCAGCTTCCCGGGATCCTTTTCTGCCTGGGACCACGAACTGGGGGCTGCACGAGCCCTGCGTCATTTTCCGGCCCTCCTAGATGAGCAGTGGGCTCTGAAGGAGCTGAGCAGCCTGATAGAGGACATCTAGTGCTCAGGAGGAGGAGGAGGAGGATGCCACCTCAAAACGCCCTCAAAAGGGCCAGAACCCCAGACTTGGAACTGGAACTGTCCATCTTTGTCCCGGGATGTAACCCCATCTTTGGCCCCTGGAATGGGGAAAGAACAGGAAAGCCACAGAAGCCAGAGCCCCGGGGACCCACCCTGGAGTCCCATGTACCCAGAGGTGCCAGTCCATCTGGGAAGATGCCCCAGGAGGGGAGTTTCCTCACCACAAACCTCTTGCAAAAATGCCCTAAAAATGTCAGAACCTACTTTCCTTCCCAAAAGAGAGTTTGCTGAGAGCCGTTGAGCATCTGTGTCTATAAATCTTCCACTGGGATGGCTGTGCAGGGTGCCACCTTCTCAAGGTGGCCTCAGGAGAATGTGTTCAAGCCCCTGGAGGTCCACTGTATGACCGAAGTCTGACAGATAGCCCTGCGGCTCTTACACACAGCCAGGGCCACTGACGCCCACCTAGGGCCACCGATACCTACATAGAGGCCACTGACACCCACCTGGAGGCCACTGATGCTCACCTGGAGACCCCACTTGCAGTAGGGCTCCCCCAGGCTGCCGCCTGGCCACCTCCTCAGAAGGTGCATGGTGTGAGCACCAAGGGACCCTGCCTTCTTCATGATGAGCAACCCAGGCTCCAGTGGCATCCAAATGTCTGTCAAGATGCTCCAGGCAAGCCCGTGGTCTGCCAACTATGGAAATTACTGCCTTAGGCCATCTGTGAGACGAAAGTACAGTCTGATAACTCCTCCACTAACTTTTTTTTTGAGATGGAGCTTCGGTCTTGTTGCCCAGGCTGGAGTGCAGTGGCATGACCTCAGCTCACTGCAACCTCTACCTCCCGGGTTCAGGCGATTCTCCTGCCTCAGCCTCCCGAGTAGCTGAGATTACAGGCATGCACCATCACGCCTGGCTAATTTTTGTATTTTTAGTAGAGAACAGGTTGCACCATCTTGGCCAAGCTGGTCTCGAACTCCTAACCTCAGCCTCCCAAAGTGCAGCCTCTCAAAGAACGCCTGCCTCAGCCTCCCAAAGTACTGGGATTACAGGCGTGAGCCGCTGCGTCCCGTCTCCTCCACTAACATGTGTCGTCCATTCATTCATTCACTCATTCATTCATTCAGCAATATTTTGTGTTCCCATTTCACACCCAGCCATGAACTGAGGTCACGAGGATGCAATGCACAGCACATCCTTCTAGGCATTTTATAAATATTGACTCATTTAATCCTTATAACCCAGGGGTAAGGACTTTTAATAGCCCCATTTCAGAGATGAGAAAACAAAGGCACAGAGAGGCAAAGCAACTTGCCTGCAATGCTCAGCAGCTGAGGGGCAGAGCCAGGATTGACAGCAGGGAGCTGAGTTCCTGACCACCAGGCTCTGCCACCTCTCTCTGAACTACTTATCACCCAGCTTTAAGGACAATTACGAAGACTGTGTGTTGGATGGGGAAGAGGTCATGATAAGATAAGGGAAAAAAGTAGCAGGGGACATTGTATATATAAACAGGAGACAAAGTATACACATATTTTTATATAAAAAAGATGACATGCATATATCACCTGGGGCATGTCCTGGTGGGGAGCAGACACACAGCATAAGACACCAGAGTGATTAGCGTGGAGGAATGGGGCGGGCAGTGACTGACCCCATTGTCTGACAACAAAAATAACTCATTTCCCCATGAATGGGTTTCCTAAAAGTGTCACTTCACAATTCCTTTCGGATTCTCCAGGCTTACTCAGGTGCTTGCCATGGGAGTGAAGGCAGCCCATTATCCAGGGACAGAGGGACAGCATTCCCGCCTGTCCTGGGCTTTGATGCTCAGAATGCATCACCTGAAAGAAAAACGGCATTTCTCTGGGCAGGCTGGAACGTCCGGAGGGTAACCAGACCCGGGTAAAGAAATGCTGTGGCCTCCATGTGACAAGGCAGGCGGGAGCTCAGCGGCTCAGGCCAGCTCCTGGTCGGCCCTGGGTAATTCTGTCTAGGCATTTCCCGGAGCCTCAGAAACTCCTGAAGCACCGAGGCTCCCGGGACCCGGGCCATGGGGCAACTGACCTTGCACCAAGACAGGGATGACTCCACACCCCGCTAAGCGAACGCGTATGAAAATGCTTCCTGATGGGCTGGCAGCTTCAGGACGTGAAGGGGATTAAGGCAACGGTCTCTACAGATGGGAAATCAAACAGATATTCTAGCAGATCCAACCTACAAAGGATGCTGCAGCCACCAGCACTGTTTACAACGGGTTTGAAGAGTCTGGGGACACTTCTGTCCCAGCTGCTGGTGCACGGTGCAGAAAGGAAGATTTGAAGGCGGCCTTGCCCCCCGAATGAGTACCCGCGCAGTCCTTGGCAAGGTGACCACGGCACAGAGCTTCAGAAGTCCCACCTCGGCCTCACCCTGACCTGTCCTGTGACCTCTCTGTGCCTCAGTTTCCCCATCACACTTACTTCATGGGTTTTTGTGATGATAAAATCTTTAGAACTGCTCAAGCATGTATTAAATATTCAAATAACTCAACATAGACTGGAACTCAAAGGGCAGAGAGGCTGAGCCACCGGCCCAGGTTATCAGTTGTAGCTCTGTATCTGCATGGGCCATTCATTGATTCGGTGTCCCAGCAAGAGTGAGCAACACTGGACCCACAGTTACTGGGCTGCAGCAGGAGCTCCCCCACAGAGCTCATGGCAGCTAAAAACGTCCCAGCACACATCTTGCCAGTAAGAAAATATCTGTGAAGAATACATGGATTCATTGCTATTTTTTACTCAAATTTATTTGAAAGCCAACTCTGAACCTTCATCATCAGTAAAGACCAGCATTACTTGCTCTAATTCAAATGTAACTGTAAAAATAAGTTTGACCAAATAGTATTTTCAAATGCCAACTAAATGCCAGGCTGAGACACGGGCACCTGCTCTTGTTCAGGTAAGGGGCGAGCAGCAGGTGTTGGGGAGGGGTCACAGGTGGACCTTGGTTAGAAAACTTAAAAGAGGCCAGGTGCGGTGGCTCATACCTGCAATTCTAGCGCTTCGGGAGGACGAGGAGGGCGGATTACCTGAGGTCAGGAGTTCGAGACCAGCCTGGCCAACATGGTGAATCCCCGTCTCTAGTAAAAATACAAAAATTAGCCGGGCGTGGTGGTGTGCACCTGTAATCCCAGCTACTAGGGATGCTGAGGCAGGAGAATCGCTTGAACCCAGGAGGCTGAGGTTGCAGTGAGCTGAGATCATGCCACTGCACTCCAGCCTGGACGACAGAGCGAGACTCCATCTCAAAAAAAAAAAAAAAAAAAACCTTGAAAGAGAAGAGACTGGGGTGCCCTGGCTGCACGATGCCTCACCCACACCCCTTGGCTCCCCTGCACGCAGATCAATCTTTGGTCCCCGTGGGCCCATGTGGCTGCAGGCCAGGCCTCTCATCCCATTTAGAGTAGTGGGAGAGGGCCTCATCGCACCAGCAGATGCCAGTTGGCTCAGGCCTCCGGTGCTGGGGACATCTGCTTCTCTTGGACTTTGGATCGTCTGGGGTGTGAGGGGACCCGGGCCACCCTTTCCTCTCTGACAGAGGATATCTGCTCTCTCGGCCAAGCTGCCTGCAGGCCCCCCGGCCCAGTCAGCTTCGCCTTCTGGCGGCAATGTGCCAGGCCCTGGGCCTACAGGCTGGGATTGGGAGAGTAGAAAGCCAGACAAGCGTCCGAGCTGCGGGCTGGGATCCCTGAGGACATGAGCCTGGGTTCTGCTGCCGCCCTGCTGCAAAGCAAAGGGTGAGGGGGCACTTGAGCTGGGCTGGGGCCTCCTGCAGCTGCTCCCACCTCCCTTCTCAGGAGTTTTCTCCTTCACCCCCTTACCCGGTTCCTTATTTATAGTAGACATCAGAGGCCCAGAGAGGTCAGGAGACTTGGAAAGTTCATACAGCAGGCAAGAAGACCCAAGAGGCTCAACCCCTCACCTCCAGGCTGGGTTCTTTAGATTTAACGATCAAAGCTCCAATGATCTGGACTGTGGGGAGATCACACTGGATCCCCCAACACCAGGTTCAGAGGTGGAGTTGGCCACAGACGGCTGAACGACACGCTCAGTCTCATGGCCAGGAAGTGGGTGTAGGATTCAAACTCAGGCCCGCTCTCACACCTCTGTCCTCCACCCGTGGACTCACCCCCATCCGTCAGCCTTTTGCTGGCATCCACGCCAAGGCATCACAGCCACCCACCCTGGGCTGCTGGGCAGGAGGGGGATCAGCGGAGCCCACTGCTTCCCACCTCAGAGCACTCTGCATTCCAGCCGTCCCACCCCCATTTTTCTGGCTTTAAAAAGATGCTGTGGTCTTCAAGAAACCGTTTATCTTCAAAGCTGGGGTAGAGAAAAGGCTCCAGAGGGGCCGAGTGTGTGTTGTGAGCGGCTGGGAGGACATCACTTAAGGCCCTTAAATGACGACTAATTGGAACCCGGGCGGCCACTTTCAAGGGGCCAAGTGGAGCCGCATTGTGAGCTCGGCAGGCGGAGGAGGCCGACGCGGTCGCGGTTAGGGGAGGGCGGTCGGGGTGGCGGTCGGAACCGCATCCCCTTCCCAGGCTGGGGAAGCCCGATCTGGCACGGCCGAGGGCCCCATAGCCCTGCTGAGTGGTGTTTACAGCCCCAAGTCCCGCTTCCTGGCTTTGGTTTGAGAAACGGAGAGAACCCCTGGGTCCGGCCCACTGGGCTGGGCTCTCCGGCCGGCCCTGCTGGGATGGAGATTAGAATCAGATCAATTTTGTCTCACTGTCCTGGGGCTGCTGTCACTAAGTCCCACAAAGTGAGGGGCCTAAAACAGCAGAAATGCATCCACCCACTGTGCTGGGGGCTGCAAGTCTGAGACTCGGGTGCCAGCAGGGCCGCACACTGGGGAGACTCCTTCCAAGAAATTTCCAAGGGTTTTTAAAATTATTATTATTTTTTGAGACAGAGTCTCGCTCTGTCGCCCATGCTGGAGTGCAGTGGTGCAATCTCAGCTCACTGCAACCTCCTACTCCCTGGTTCAAGCGATTCTCCTGCCTCAGCCTCCCTAGTAGCTGGGATTACAGGCACGCGCTACCGCACCCAGCTAATTTTTGTATTTTTAGTAGAGATGGGGTTTCACCCTGTTGGCCAGGATGGTCTCAATCTCCTGAACTCGTGATCCGCCCGCCTCGACCTCCCAAAGTGCTGGGATTACAGACGTGAGCCACCGCGCCCGGCCACGGGGTTTCTTGGCTCTAGGCCGCATCACTCCAATCTCTGTCTCTGTCTACCCGTGGCCTTTTCCCCTTGCACGCCAGTGTCTCTATTTTTCCTTCCCATAGGCACTGGTCACTGGAGCAGAGACCGCCCTCCCCCAGCATGCCCTCAACTTAATTCATAACATCCACAAATCCCTTCCTTCCAAATAAGGTCCCATTCCCAGGTACTGGGAGTTGGGACTGGGACATGGGTTTTGTGGGGAGACGATTAGACCTGCATTCTCTCATCTGGCTCCCATGGTGCCCGTCTCCTCCCCCAAATTGTGGCGGTGATTCTCTCCCACACAACGGCCCTGCAGAGGAGGCTCGCGAGCCTCGTCGGCACAGTTTTCCTTTTACAGATGGAGAAACCAAGGCCCAGAGGCCCTGCTGTCAGCCGCTAGCACAGGCAGCTCGGCTATATGAGAAGGGACGAGGATCCCCTTCCACAGATGGGGACAATGAATCACTGGGGGCTTCAGGAACCCGCCGTCCAGCAGCCACGGCTGTCGGGCTCCAGGCCTGGGCACTGCCCACCACCCCACGCGACTGCCCCACCCCAGGAAGGCTCGTGGCTTCAGCGGATTGTAGACTGGACAGACGTGGGGGTGTTTAGTGCCTGAGCTAGGCTGAGTTGTGAATTCATGAGGTATAACAACAGGGACCAGGGGCCAAAATATGTGATCTGGTCTTCAGTCAGGCAGAACCTGATACGGAGCCTTGGACAAGACACTTCCCCTCTCTGAGCCTCAGTTTACCCAACTGGAAAAGTAGGGAGCCTCTAGGTCAGCACTGTTCAATAACCATGGCTGTGTGTGGTGATTGAGGACTTGAAATTTGGCTGGTGTGACTGAGGAACTGAATCTTTCATTTTACCATATCTTAATGAACTAAATTTTAGTTTTAAAAACAGATGCTCTAGGTGGGCATGGTGGCTCACACCTGTAATTCCTTCGCTTTCGGAGGCTGAGGCGACAGGATCTTTTGAGCCCAGGAGTTTGAGACCAGCCTGAAACCCTGTCTCTAGAAAAAATACAAAAACATTAGCCGAGTGTGGTGATGTGGGCCTGTGGTCCCAGCTACTCAGGAGGCTGAGGTGGGAGGATCACCCAAACCTGGGAAGTCAAGGCTGCAGTGAGCCGAGCTGTGATCACATCCCTGCAGCCCAGCCTGGATAACAGAGTGAGACCCTGTCTCTAAATAAATAAATAAATAAATAAATATATATATATATATATATATATGAAAAATAAAAACGGATGCTCAATTTAGTTACTGGAAAACTTTTATGTAGATTTGGAACAACTTGGGTTTGTGAATCTACTTTTTCAACCACAGATTTATGAAATTTATATCTGAGATCTAGGATATATATCTGAGCAGATATATCTGAAGAAAATTTAGCATCTGAATTGGGATGTTTTATAGCACTGGATTTCGAAGACTTAGTACCCAAAAAAGAATGTAAAATAGCTCATTAGGGTTTTTTTATTGATAACATTCTGAAATGATCGTGTTTTGCATGTATTGGGTTAATTAAAAATATTATTCAAATTAATTTCACCTATTTCTTTTCACTTATTTAAATGTGGTTTTTAGAAAATGGAGAAATGACATATTCTAATTGGAATGGTCTAGATCCATGATTTGCATTTCAGATGTTGCAGGAGTTAAGGATTTATTGTGTTTTCCAGGCAGGCTTTTGCAGCCTGGTGCACACAGTAGATGTATCCTGTCTTCCAGGTGCATACAGTAGGCATCCAGCAATTCTCAGAGAGAGCTCTGGTGGCTGTCTGCAGGAGGTTGGAGGGGGTGATGCCGTGGTCAGGTCCAGGCAGTGCTGCTCTTCTCACCCGGCCCAACAACACCTGTACTTGTGTTTCCAGAGTGTGTTTAGCGGGGTCACTAAATGATTTATCACCCAACCCAGGACAGTGGAAGAGGGTGCGAGGAGCCCATGCACTGACTGGGGCTCTCCTGAGCAGACCAGGATGTAAGGTCCTCTGTGACTAAGCCATGTCAGCCATCAAACCACAACCACTATGTCCCCACCCCAGCGGGAGCAGTCTTGGACCCCACTCCCACCTGATGTCCTCCAGAAATGACTCAATTCTTTGCACCATTGTGACAAAGAACATGGTTCATGGTCTCAGTTATCTCTTGCTGCATAACAAACCACCCCAAAGGAGAGTGGCTAACAAACCACAATTTAGCATTTAGAAAACCAAACCAAAGCAAAACTATTTACAGTTGGCTTTCTGTATCCATGGGTTCTGTATCCATGGACTCAACCAACTTGGATCAAAAATATTTTTTTAAAAAAAGGATGATTGCATCTCTACTGAGCATGAACAGACTTTCTTTTTTTAATACATGATTAATGTATATTTATTAGAGAGCAAATTCATGAAACTCTCCACACTGAATACAGATTGATTATGGTGACTTAGCAGAGTTGTCCATTTGGGGCCTAGTGAGGAGTAGTAGAGATTTCTCCTTGTCTTCTTAGAGGATGTTTCAGAAGGAAATTTGTAAAAAGCGGTAGTGCCTACAAGAGCCTGGCCTTGGATGTTCTCATTGGAGGTGAGTTGGTATGTCAGAGTTTTTGATCTGTCTGAGTAGAGAAAAAGGAACTAGAGAGTGATAGAAAGATTGATGGAATGAGGGAGATCAGTGGAGCAGCAGACATGCCCAGTCTTTGGCATGGTAAGGATGCCTGTATCCAGAACTAGCTACATAACTAGCTACATTTTCATGGCTCAGTGCAAAATGAAATTGTGGGGCCTCTTGTTAAAAAACAATCAAGAAGGCCGGACACGGTGGCTCACGCCTGTAATCCCAGCACTTTGGGAGGCTGAGGCGGGCGGATCACGAGGTCAGGAGATGGAGACCATCCTGGCTAACACGGTGAAACCCCATCTCTACTAAAAATACAAAAAATTAGCCAGGCGTGGTGGCGGGCGCCTGTAGTCCCAGCTACTCAGGAGGCTGAGGCAGGAGAAGGGCATGAACCCGGGGGGCGGAGCTTGCAGTGAGCTGAGATCGTGCCACTGCACTCCAGCCTGGGCGACAGAGTGAGACTCTGTCTCAGAAAAAAAGAAATCCTTGTCACAAGTGGGGCGCAGTGGCTCACGCCTACAATCCCAGCACTTTGGGAGGCTGAGGCAGGTGGATCACTTGAGGTCAGGAGTTTGAAACCGGCCTGGGCAATATGGTGAAACCTTGTCTCTACTAAAAATACAAAAATTAGCCGGGCATGGTGGTTGGTGCACGCCTGTAATCCCAGCTACTCGGGAGGCTGAGGCGGGATAATCGCTTGAACCCAGGAGGTGGAGGTTGCAGTGAGCTCAGATTGTGCCACTGCATGCCAGCCTGGGCACCAGAGCAAGACTCCATCTCAAAAAAAAAAATCCTCGTCACAGAAACAGACCTGGGGGACAAGTCTTGAATGGGCTGGGCCAGAACCAGGCCCTCTCTGTGGAATATCTCATTCAATCCCTAAACAGCCCAGGCAGGCTGGCTTGGCCACCTTATCCACTTTAAGATAGAGAGAGGCTGAGCACGTGGTCCGAGGTCCCTAGTCCAAGGCTGTACCAGGACTGCCTGAGCCTGCATCTCGTGTTCATCATTGGGCCCTCGTCCCACACCAATGAACAGCAAGCAGGTGAGGAGGTGACTTCAAAACACAGGTTGGGCCAGGCATGGTAGCTCACGCCTGTAATCCCACCACTTTGGGAAGCCGAGGTGGGCAGATCTCTTGAGGTCAGGAGTTCGAGACAAGCCTGGCCAACATGGTGAAACCCCGTCTCTACTAAAAATACAAAAATTAGCCGGGGTGGTGACACACACCTGTAATCCCAGGTACTCTGGAGGCTGAGGCACGAGAATCCCTTGAACCGAGGAGGCAGAGGTTGCAGTGAGCCGAGATCACACCACTGCACTCCAGCCTGGGTGATGGAGCAAGACTGTCTCAAAAAAAAAAAAAAATTCCAGAGGGTAACCGCTATAAAACCTCTCCACTCGTGCTACATAGGTGTTTCTCTAAGCACTGAATGAGCATCCAATGTTCACCCTCATGGTGCCCGGTTGAGATGGGTGCTCCATTCTACAGATGGGGAAACTGAGGCACAGAGAATCAGGATAGTTGACTTAAGAGCCCATGGCAAAGGGAGTCCATCTCTGTTTCCACGTGGGCCTCACACCTCTTAGAGGCAAGAGTGGCAGTGAAGGGAGCTGTGGTCCCCAGCTGTCCTGCTTCACTGCTGGCCTCCCTCCAGCTTCTGCCTCCTGACCAGCTCCCTGGGTTGCCCAGACCCCTCCAGGCTGACTCACCTGGCCCTGGGCTTGGGGCCAAGTCTCTCTCTGCCTAGAAACTTCTGGCCAGAGCAGCCTGCAAGCGCATCCCCTGGGAAGCCTCAGGAACTAACGGCAGGTGGGAGCCAGCGGCCAACCCCCAAGCCCTGAGGCAGCCACCCTGCTCAATGTCATCCTTAAGAGTCCAGGGGCACAGGCCAGTCCTCCCGCTGAAATGGAATAGTCCTCCTGGGACAGAGGCCCCCTTTCAGCAGGCACACCACGCCCCCAGCAGCCCTCGCGGGCAGCATCGCCTTGCCACTGCCCCAGCTCTGCTTTGCTGTGACTCCCGCTTAAGATATCAAAGCTGCGGGGCCACAATGCCCCACTGAAAGCTGAGTCACCCAGGTTTTGTGACACCACCAAATCCCTCCTGCTGTCTCGCTCTGAGCCCGGGGCTCCTAGTGCCAGATGAAAAGGAAATCCCCAGCCACGGGTGGGACAGGGAGGCCTGGCGGGGCCGGCGCCACATAAAGGGGCCTTGTTCCGAAATCAAAAGGGCCTGAACAAAGAGCAGAGAGAAGAAAGGGCTGGGGCTGGGTGGGGGGCAGCTGCAGTCTGGCGCACCTTGAATGGCTCGGTGTGCCAGGTCGGCCCACCTCTCCTGGCTGGCAAAGCAGCCCCTCCTCCACCACCTCCCTGGCAGCCCTGGGCTTTTTCCAGAACCCCTGCTGCAGGAGGAAGGGAGGGACAAGGTTGGGGTCACACATGGAGCCAAGTAGCAGAGCCTGGGACCCACAGGCTGACCACAGCCAGCACCCTCCCAGCAACAGCAGCAGCAACAACCACCAGCACCACCACAACACAACAGCATCATCAACAAGAGCAACAGAAACAACCACCACCATGACAGCAGCAACAACCACAAAAGCAGCAATAACTACCACAACGACAGCATCATCAACAACAGCAGCATCAACAACAGCATCATCAACAACAGCATCATCAACAACAACAGCATCAACAACAGCAGCATCAACAACAAGAGTAACAACCACAACAGTAGCAACCACAAAAGCAGCAACAACCACAACAGTATCATCAACAGCATCAGCAGCAACCACAACAACAGCAACAGCAACAGCAACAACCACCACCACTACCACAACAAGAGCAACAACTACTACAACAGCAACAACCACCACAACAGAAACAGCAACAACCACCACCACCACAACAGCAACAACTACCACCAACAGCAACAACATCAGCAACAGCAACAACCACCACAACAGCAACAACTACCACCAACAGCAACAGCATCATCAGCAACAGCAACAACCACCACAAAACAACAGCAACAACCACAACAATAATAACAGTAGCAGAAGCGACAATAACAACAGCAACAGCATCATCAGCAACAGCAACAACCACCACAAAACAGCAACAACCACAACAGCAACAGCATCATCAACAGCAACAGCAACAACAACAATGGCAGCAACAATAATAGCAACAGCATATTCAACAACAGCAACAACCACATCAACAGCAACAACCACAACCACCTCAAAAACAACAGCAACAACGACAGCAGCAATAACAGCAACAGAAGTGACAACATTAGCAGCAATAACAAAAGCAGCAGTGACAGTAACACCAGCAGGGACAGCAGCACCCTGACAACAGCAGTCATAGCGGCACCCCCACTCCCACCAGCAGCAGCCACGGCAACAACCCAGGTTCCTCGTCCATGAAATAAGCGTGCTCACAGTGGTCCTGGCCCTGCAGGGCTGTTGTCAAGGTTAAATGTGTTAATTCACATAGAGCTCTTGGATGAGTGAGGGCAGAGAGCAGCCAGCACTTAGGAAGCTTTCACCGTGCCCCAGGTTCTATTTTAAACACCGAACTCGAGCTGCTTCCTTCAGAGAGGGATATGATTGTCATCTCTCCCATTTCACAGATGAGGGCACTGAAACCTGGAGAGGTGCAGGAGATTGCCCTCTGCTGGAGAGTCGGGCAGTCAAAATCCGAACCACAGGCAATTTGATTTCAGAACCTGCACCTGGAACCAAGTGGCCAGGCTGCCTCCCAAGCTGATGAACCAGGAGAGTGCAGTGTGCAAAGGAGGCTGTGAGGCTGTGCTCACAGGCAGACCCTGAGTCTCTGCCCAGTGCACACCAGTGCTGCCCTCCCGGGACCAACAGGAAATATCTGCCTGGACTTTTAATAGGGCATTCCAATTTGACCTGTGGTGCAGAAAGAAACCACAAAGAAATCTGCACTGGGAAATTGTTCATCCATTGGCTGTTAACTTGAAAACGCTGAAAACCCAATGCTGGCCAAATAAAGCCGGTCTGAGGGCTACAGCTGGCTTGGGGACTTCAGTCTGGGACTTCCAATGAAACAAGGACAGAACCCAGGGCCCAGAGCCAGGCTGCCCTGGTCTAGATCCCAGCTCTGCCAGGTGCCAGAAATGAAACTTCTGTGCCTCAGTTCCTCAATCTGCAGAATGGGGATATTGACATTTAAAGGTAACCTAAGGCTTAACAGGACAGATGTAAACACAAGGAGCCGTAGCTCCAGGGCTTTTGTCCTAGGGACCCCAGACCCCGTGCCCCTGAGGGCACTTGCAGATGGGCCAAGGGCCCCACAGTCCACTCTTCCTGGCTTCTGAGGAGGTATGAGCTTGGCACCTTCCTCAGTTTACCTGCTTCCACTGAGCTAGGGGTGCCTCCATCCCTATGTTCTGACTCTTGCATGGGCAGGTACAGCCTAGAGCCCAGGTCTCCCCATCTCAATGTGCAGATTTTGCTGGGGTGGGGGCGGCTCCGTGACCTCTTTTAGCAGCAAAACCAGCTTTTTATCCAACACTTTCAGGCAGACTTCACCAACTCAGCCCCACCACTCCCCACAGCCCAGGCATCTTTTTTTGTTTTGTAAATTGACTTTCAGAAAGCCACCCTGGCAGGCTTTGATGTGGCCCTTTGATAATTTAGCCTCATCAATAGGCAGGCCCTGCCCAGGAAGGCTGACTTTGAAGAGGGAGCCTTCTCCCAAGGCAGGAAAGGCAGGGGCTCCTGTCTCAAGCCTAGGGGGAGCAAAGGAGTGGGCAGGGGAAGGGGTTAACTGGCTATGAAGCAATTTACACAGTGACTCTGTCAGCACTTGGGTGAGGCCAGGGCTCTGAGGTTCCCAGGTCATGGAGTGGGTGGTGGCTGAGGATGGAACCTTACAGAGGAAATCCAGCCGAGGCCTTTGGAGATGTGAAGGTTTGGTTTGCATTTCAGCTCTGGCACTTTTCAGCTATATGCCCGTGGCTGGTCCCTTATTCTTCATGAGCCTCAGTTTCCCCATTTTAAAAATGAGGAGGGGGGTGGGGGAGGAAAATGGCACCATTGTAGTGAAGATTTAATGAGATGATGCACATGACAGTTTGGCACAGTGCCAGGTACACAGCAGGTGCTCAGAATGAGCTGGAAAGATGGTGATGATGATAATGATAATGATGTGTGATGATGATTATGGTGATGAAGATGATGATCATGGAGACAGTGTTGTCAAAGAAGATGATGATGGTGGTAGTGATTATGATGAAGATGATAGTGTCAATGAAGGTGACAAAGAAGAAGATAATGAAGATGCTGATGGTGTGGTGAAGATGGTGTGATGATGAAGATAATGATGTCAGTGAAGATAGTGAAGAGTTTATGCTCCCTTGTGATGTGAGGATGATGTTATTATGTGAAGAAGAGGGTGATAGTGCTGGATGGTATGAGATGATGAAGATTATATCAATGAAAGTGATAAAGGTGATTAGCGATGATAAAGATGATGAAGAAGTTGATGAAGATGATTATAAATATGGTGAAGATGATGGTGATGAGGATGTTAGTGAAGAAGATAAAGATGGTGAAAATGGTGATGATGATGATGATGGTGAAGATGGTGATAATGAAGATGGTGATTATAGTGAAGAAGATGAAGATGGTGGTGGTGGCGATGATAAAGATGATGAAGAAGTTGATGAAGATGATTATAAATATGGTGAAGATGATGGTGATGAATAAGATAAAGATGGTGAAAATGGTGATGATGATGGTGAAGATGGTGAGGATGAAGATGGTGATGACGATTATAGTGAAGAAGATGAAGACAGTGGTGGTGGTGGTGATGATGATGAAGAAGTTGGTGAAGATGATTATAGATATGGTGAAGATGATGGTGATGAGGATGTTAGTGGAGAAGAAAAAGATGGTGAAGATGATAAAAATGGTGATGATGATGGTGAAGATGGTGAGGATGAAGATGGTGATGACGATGATAGTGAAGAAGACGAAGATGGTGGTGGTGATGATGGCGATGATGAAGATGATTAAGAAGTTAATGAAGATGATTATAAATATGGTGAAGATGATGGCGATGAGGATGTTAGTGAAGAAGATAAAGATGGTGAAGATGATGAAGATAGTGAAAATGATGATGATGATGGTGAAGATGGTGATGATAAGACGGTGATGATAATAGTGAAGAAGATGAAGATGATGGTGATGATGGTGCTGCTGCTGAAGATCTAATCCAATTCTCTCTTTAGAGGTGCAGAAAATGGAGAAAGTAACAACGCAATTAGGGGAGAGACAGACCTGGCACCCGAGGCTCCTTATGCTCATTACAGTGCTCTCTCCTCTGCCCTTGTTACCACCTTGAATTGAAGCAACTGGTCTAGTCCTTGCATGAACTCCTGGGATTCATGGGTGCCCAGAATTAGATGACTCAGGCATAACACCTCAGATGTGTCTAATCTGTCAGTTGCCTCCTTCCCCATATCTGTCTCCCCCTTCCTTCTTTAGTAACAGCAGCTCTTGTACTTTGGTGTGACCATATGACTGAAATCTGGCCAATGAGATAGGAGCAGAAGTTCTTGGATGGGATTTTTAAGAGAATCCCTTTTTGCCTTCACTCCAGCTTCCTTCCCCCTGCCTGGGATGCCAATAGGACGGCTGGAGCTGGAGCAGCTACCTTGGATCATGCAGCCATGAGAAAGGAAGTCACATGCTTCCTTGGGAGCAGACAGGTAGAAAGGGCCAGATGACCATAGAACATCACACCAGTGCTGAGTGCTCACCTGTGCTGCAGAAACAAAGCCTCTGCCCTGTGGAGCATTTGCGCTGGTTGAGAGAGACAGGACATAAAACAATAGGTAAGCAAATGTAGTCAAGTCAGGCATTGTAAAGCCAAGTACAAGGATGGAGAATGATCAGATTGTTCTGCTTTTGATGGGGAGTGGGGAGGCAGTCCATATAGAGGGAAGAAGGGCCTTGGAAATGTGTCTGAGGAACAGCGAGGGGTCAGGGATCTGGGGTCATGTGAACATTGGGGTCTACAGTGGGCAGGATAGTAGCTTCCCAAAAGACACATCCATGCCCCAATTCCTGAAACCCGTGAGTATTACTTCATATGGCAAAAGAGTGAATACTACCTCACTGGGGAAATTCAGGATAAGTTAAGAACCTTGAGAGAGGCTTATCCTGAAGTATCCAGGTGGGCCCTAAATGAAATCACATGTATTTTTTTTTAATTTTTTTTGAAACACAGTCTCACTCACTCTGTCGTCCAGGCTGGAGTGCAGTGGTGCCATCTCGGCTCACTGAAAACTCCACCTCCCAGGTTCAAGCAATTCTCGTGCCTCAGCCTCCCAAGTAGCTGGGACTACAGGCGAGTGCCACCATGCCTGGCTAATTTTTGTGTTTTTAGTAGAGATGGGTTTTACCATGTTGGCCAGGCTGGTCTCAAACTCCTGGCCTCAAGTGATCCACCTGCCTCTAGCTCCCAAAGTGCTGGGATTACAGGGATGAGTCACCATGCCCAGCCTCACATGTATTCTTATAAGAGAGACACACAAAGGAGAAGACACAGAGGGGAGAAGGAGGCCAGAAGACAGAGGCAGAGATTGGAGTGACACCCACAGCCACCCTAAGCTGCAAGAAACAAGGATTCTCTTTTGGAGCCTTCAGAAGGAGTGTGGCCCTGTAGACATCTTGATTTTGGATTTCTGCATTTTGGATTCTCTCTCAGCATTGTGAGGGAATAAATTCCTGCTGTTTTGCACACCCAGTTTGAAATCATTTGTTACAGCAGTCCTTGGAAGCTAATACGGAGGCAAGTTGTGGCATGGGGGCCAGAGGCTGGGAGGGGTTCAGTCAGGCAGGGCTTCCTAAGGTGCCCTGGGGACTCTGGACCTTATTCTGGATGTGAGGAGAAATCATTGGAGGACCAAGAGAAGAGCGTGATGGCATCTGATGTGCATTTTAAAGGACAGGTCTGGCTGCTGGGTTTCTGGAAGGGTGCTAAGAAACCAACTAGGAAATGTCTGTGGTCATCCAGTTATAAGAAGGTGATGCCTGGCTTAGAGCAGTCCTATTCAGGGGTCACCCCATGCACAATTGGTCAGTTACATTCAGTGTTATGAGTGGTTTTGGAAAGAGATGAGCATGGTTGGGTCCTTCTAATAAGCTAAACTGACCAGACATGATTTCAGTGGGAAGTAAGAGGCCATGTGGCCTCTGGGGCAGAGACACAGTTGTTTGTAAATACTTAGAAAACTGGGTGTGATATGTTCATATTTTTAAACATTTCACTTCCTTTTCAGTCAATGATTTTTTTGAATGACAAAGTGGAATCCCCAAGTTGTTTTTACACAAATTTACAGAGAGGTCAGTAAGCTGTAGTAAGTTGAGGCAGAGGAGAAGAAAAGAAGAGGAAAGCCTAGGAAAATTCAACCCACAGTCTTCCATCAGGGCAACAAAAGAATCTGGCTCAGCTGACCCTGTAGCTTAAATCCGAGGAAATACACAAGGTATGGGCACCAACAAGAGCTCCACAGGTACAAAGCCCAGCTCTTAGGACACAAAAGCCCAGCAGGTAAATACTCTAGTCCATTATTTTATCAAAGGCCTTTGTAGCTGGGTGAGAAGGCAAATCTACCACAATTGAAACGAGTTTGGATAAAAGACCATTTATTCTCAAAATCCCTGCCCCTTCTCCCTCTACACTGTTGTATACACCACATTGCCTCTTCTCTGCTCTTTAACTAATTCCTGGCTTCAGGTGAGCATATACCCAAGGAGAGCAGAGTATCCAGAAGACCTTGGACTTTAAGGTGAAAGAAGACTTTCCTTTGGGCCACCCAAGAGGAGCAGTAAAATAAAAACCCATCAAGGCAACTGGGTTATCTATCTAAGGGGTTGAGCAGAGCAGGGGGACTCAGGAATAAGCAGCAGGACAGGAACTTGGAAAATAGTTCCAGACAGAGCAGGATATCTCATTCCAGTGTGTATTAGTCTGTTTTCGTACTGCTATAAAAAACTGTCCAAGACTGGGTAATTTATAAAGGAAACAGGTTTAACTGACTCACAGTTCAGCATGGCTGGGGAGGCCTCAGGAAACTTCCAATCATGGCAGAAGGTGAAGGGGAAGCAAGGCACCTTTTTCACAAGGCAACAGGAAGGAGAAGTGCCAACCATAGATGGAACAGATCTTGTGAGAACTCACTATCACAAGAACAGCATGGGGGAACTGCCCCATGAGACAATTACCTCCACCTAGTCTCTCCTTTGACACATGGGGATTATGGCGATTATAATTCAAGATGAGATTTGGGTGGAGACATAAAGCCTAACCATATCACAGTATAAGACTGAACCTGGAGGCCTCTACTGTACCTCAGAAATATGATACTGTGCTCACTATAGTTGGGGGAGCTTTTAAGGGCACCAAAACGCTGCCGCATCACCCAGATTTCTCTCAGCTTTGCTCCAAGCCCTATGCATCCAAGGTCACCACTTCTATAATGCATAACTTCCCTCTTCTTATGCTCCTTTAGCTCCCAGAAGGCAAAAGCAGAGAGCTGTCACACATGCTGAGCATCTATTATGTGCCAGGCTCTGTGCCAGGGGTTTTATGTGTTTTATATCACTTAATTCTCACTGTACCTTTGTCATATAGGAACTATTGTGATCCTCCTTTTGCAGATGAAGAAACTGAAGCTTAGAGAAGTAAAAACTTGTCCAGACTCACATAAGTCTGTTCTTACAGTCTTGGAATTCATCCACTTATTCTCCAAGTATTTGTTGAATGCTGCTTGATGCCTGGCACGGTTCCAAATACAGTGTATAGTGTATATCTTAGTGAACAGAACAGACACAAACCCCTGCCTCCTGAGGGAGGTTTCTGGATGCTGGAAACATCCAGATTTCTTTTCTTTTTCTTTCTTTCTTTCTTTCTTTCTTTCTTTCTTTCTTTCTTTCTTTCTTTCTTTTTTTCTTTTTCTTTCTTCCTTTCTTTCAGATGGGCTCTCTCTAAGTTGCTCAGGCTGGCCTCGAACTCCTGAGCTCAAGTGATTCTCCTGCCTCAGCCTCCTGAGTAGCTGAGACCACAGGCATGCACCACCATGCCCAACCTAACATCCTGATTCTTCAGCACAAGTGTGTTCAGTTTGAAAATCATCAAACTGCACCTTCATGATCTGTGTATTTATTGTATATATGTTGTACTTAAAAATTTTTTTAAATCCCTGCCTTCATGGAGGTTATATTTGGTGGAAGAATTGGGGGGTTTGGGAGAACAATAACCAGTATGTGGTAAACTGAATCATGACCCTCAAAGATACCCAGGTCCTCTTCTATAGAGCCTGTGAAAGTGATCTTATATGGCAAAGGAAACTTTGCAGATGCGGTGAAATCAAACGTATGGAGATGGGGGAGATTATCCTGGATTAGTCAGTGGGCCCTAAATGGGACCACACATTTCCTTCTAAGAGGGAGGCAGAGGGAAATTTGACTACACAACAGGAAGTAGAAGGTGGGATGATGGAAGCAAGAGATTGGAGTGATGTGAGGAAGAGGCCACAAGCCAAGGAACTGGGGTGGCCTCCAAAAGCTGGAGGAGGCAGAGAAACAGGTTTTCACCTGGAGCCTGCAGAAGAAACCAGTCCTGTCCACACCTTGGCTTTAGCCCAGGGAGACCAACTTCAGACTTCTGGCCTCCAGAACTTGAAGACAATGAATCTGTACTGTTTTAAGCCAACAACCAAATTTGTGGTAATTTGGAACAGCAGCAACAAGAAGCTAATACACAAGTTAATTAAATACATTACACAGCATTACATATTATCTTGGTCACATTCGTTTCTCATGGTTCTGTTCTGTCAATTTTTTATTTATTTATTTATTTATTTATTTATTTTGACAGAGTCTTATTCTCTCGCCAGGCTGGAATACAGTGGCATGATCTCGGCTCACTGCAATCTCTGCCTCCTGGGTTTAAGCAATTCTCCTGCTTCAACCTCTCATGTAGCTGGGACTACAGGGGCACACCACCATGCCCAGCTAATTTTTGTATTTTTAGTAGAGATGGGGTTTCATCATGTTGGCCAGGATGGTCTCAATCTCTTGACTTCATGATCCACCCGCCTCGGTCTCCCAAAGTGCTGGTGTGAGTCACTGCACCCAGCCAACTTTTTTACTGCTTAAAAATTTTCATGGGCCAGGCTTGGTGGCTCATGCCTGTAATCCCAGCTCTTTGAGAGGTCAAGGCGGGCAGATCACTTGAGGTCAGGAATTCAAGACCAGCCTGGCTAACATGGTGAAACCCCGCCTCTATTAAAAATACAAAAGTTAGCTGGGTATGGTGGTGAGCACCCATAATCCTAGCTACTCAGGAGGCTGAGGCATGAGAATCATTTGAACCCAGGAGGTGGAGGCTGCAGTGAGCAAAGATTGCACCACTGCACTCCAGCCTGGGCCAGTGAGACTCTGTCTCAAAAAAAAAAAATTCAAAATAGAAAGTTAGAGATTAAAAAAAAGAAAGATTGGGAGGCAGGTCGAGTGTGAGTTTAGGTCACCCTTTCAAAGGAAGGAGCTGAACAAGATAGAGGGGAACCATAGCTCGAGTGAAGAGAAAAATTCTGACAGTTTTTTAATTGTGGTAAAATACTCATAGCTTAAAATTTACCATCCTCATCATTTTTAAGTGCACAGTTCAGTGGCATTAAGTACATTCACAATATTGTGCAACCATCACCACCATCCATCTCCAGAACTTTCTCATCTTCCCAAACTGAAAGTCTGTCCCCATTAAACACCAACTACCCATCCCCTCCCCGAGTCCTGGGCACCCACCATTCAACTTTCTGTCTCTATGAATTTGACTACTCTGGGTACATCATATAAGTGGAATCATACAGTTTTTTTAACTGACTTTCAGGTTTCTCTCAAATGAGATAAATAATGTATATTTTAAAAAGAGGCTGGGGGTACAGTGGCTTATGCTTGTAATCCCAGCACTTTGGGAGGCTGAGGTGGGAAAATCACTTGAGTCCAGGAAGCCGAGGCTGCAGTGAGCCATGATCATGCCACTGCTCTTCAGCCTGGGTGACAGAGCAAGACCCTGTCTCAAAACAAAACAAAACAAAACAAAATAAAATCCAATTAAGATGGACAAATAGAGGATTCTAGAGAGAGGGGAGCACTAGTGGATTTGTGATCCTGGGTAGGAGGCAGGCTAGTATTTGACATCAAGTGCAGAGACCAGAGCCTGACGTCTGTGCAGAGTAACCAAGAAAGGGATGCATGTGGGGACAGGTGTAGGAGCTTGGGGATCAGAGTGGTGGTGGTGGCTTGTGATCATTCTTTCTGATGGCGCCTGCAATTCTCAGTGAAGCAGAGGACAAGGTGATCAGCTGAGGATGAGGACAGCAGAGGAGGCAGCAGAGATTCATGCAGAGGAGAGAACCCAGTTATCCATTAGAAGACTGAGGAAAGAACAGAATCCAAGAATTAGGGTGAACCTGGTAGTGGCTAAGCATAGCCTCTCCTGTTTTCCAAGCATTGTTAATCTTTTGTCTCCTGTTTTCCAAGCTCCCTGGGAGCTGTATCCTCCAAAGTCCTCATAAGAATAGAAATTCAAAGGAGAGCCATCCTCAGGGCATATGGTGGTCTTCAGATCAACTTTTGCTGAATCTTCAGCACAGTTGGGGCACTGTACCTTTGTGGCTGAGTGTAAGCAGCACACGTCATTTGAGGCTGACTTGCAGCAGGTTCTCCAACTCTTGGCAGGTTCCTCACCAGCCTGCTCTCCCTCCTGAAAGCCTTAGTCTCCAAGGGGGTCTAAGCAGACAACAACCACCTTGGTCAGAAAAGAGACGGTCCTAATGCTAGTGGATGGTTCTAGAAACTAGAAATCCCCTCCTTGGCAGGTCACAGGAGTGCCTGAAGGGAGCCAGAGGCTGGAGAGACTCCAAACTGCTTCCTGCTCTCCACCCTCCATGCCCCATGGAGTCCTCCAGACGTCCAGCCAGGTGGACATCTGGGGTTTGTGGTTCTACAACAGCTCTAATCCTTGCTACTTTGTGCACCTCTAAGAGACATGGCATCAAAGCCTGCACTGGTCATGCTGCCTGTTAAAAGGGGAACCTCCCTTTTGCACACTAACTAAAGTCAAAACTTACCTTTTTGTCTTCTGTTGGAGTCAAAGAGGCAATGAGGCTGAGGCTGTATTCCATTTCCTGCCTCCAGGCTTTTGGGCATCCGGCCCCTCCACCTGGGACCCCCGCCTTCCTTTCTGCCTGGAGGACTCCTTCTCAACCTTCAGGATCTGGCTCCCTTGCCTCTGTGAAGGGTCAGGGGGTCCCCAAGATCACCCTCAGTTTCAATAATTCACTAGAAGGGCTCACAGAACTAAAACAAAAGGTGTTACATTTGTGGCTTATTACTGTGAAGGGCTACACACTGAAATCAACAAAAGTAAGAGGGACATGGGGCAGCATCCTGGAAGGAGCAGGCATCAGCTCCTGGTTGGTCTCTTGCTGTGAAGTCGCATGAACAGTATTTAATCCTGCTGGCAACAATGTGTGGCAACACAGATGGAGAACTGCCAACCAGGAGGTTCTCCAGAGCCACAGAGTGCAGGGCTTCATGGGGGTCCATCTCACAGACATGCAGAGTCCACATGACTGATCTTAGCCATTCATCCTCCAGCCTCTCCAGAGCTCAAACAGATCCAAGAGGCTGAAGGTCTCAGGTAAACAAAGACGTTGTCACCAGGCAGTATATTTCAAGAACTCAGAGTTCCTTCTAGCCCAGGACCAGCCCTTTCTTTGGAACATGCAGGGTTTTGGCAATCCCAAACATTTCCATTTTATGTGCCTTTCCTTGCTTCATTGCAATGGCTTATATCTTCAATGTGATTTGAACAGAACCAGTGAGAGCAGGCATCCATGCCTTGTGCCTAATCTTAAAAGAAGTGCTCAGTTTTTCACTATTAAGTATGCTGTTATCTGTGGGGTTTTTGTAGAAGCCCTTTATTATATATGAATACTGAATTTTGTTAAATTTTTCTACTGCATCTAATGAGATGATCACATGATTTTTCTCATTTATTTTTATTAATATAGTAAGTTACTTTAATTGGTTTTCAAATATTAAGCCAACCTTGCATTCCTAGAATAAATTCCATTAGGTCATGATGTATCATCATTTTGTCTATATTGTTAGGCTTGATGTGTTATTATTTTCTTCAGGATTATTGCATTTATGTTCATAAGGGACAGTGTTTTGTACTATCCTTTTCCTGTAATGCACTTCCAGAGTTATGCTTGCCACATAAAATGAATTGAGAATTGTTTCTCCTCCTTTATTTTCTGAGAGTGTTTACGTAGGATTAATATTAATTCTTCCTTCAATTTTTGATAGACTGCACCAGTACAAATATATTGTGGAGGAGACTTTAATAACAAATGCATTTCTTTAATAGATACAAGGCTATTTTGTATTTTCTATTTCTCTTCTTGAGTCTATTTTAGTAATTTATGTCCTTCAAAGAATGTGTATGTTTATGTTGTCACGTTTATTGGCCTAAAGTTGTCTACAATGTGCCCTTATTATTCTTTTAATATTTGTAGGATCTATATGATGCCCCTTCTTTCATTCTTTGTAATCTGTATTATTTCTCTTTCTTGATAAATCTAGATAGGAGATTGTAATTTTAAAAAACTCTTTACAGAACCTATTTTTCTTCTGTCATTATCCTCTATTTTTTAAATTTTATTCCAATCTTCATGATTTCTTTCTTTTTAAACTTATTTTAAGCTTAATTATTCATCTTTTTCTAGTTTCTTATGGTAGAAGTATAAATAATTAAATTTATATATTTGCTTTTTTCTAATGTAAGTATTTAAAACTATAGCTCCTTCCAGAAGTTTTTGTGTTTTCATTATCATTCAACTAAAAATATTTTATAATTTCCTTTGCAATTTCTTCTTTGATCTACGTATTAGTTAAAAGTTTTTTGCTTAATTTAGCAATCAAAAAAGCCACCAAACAACCCAATTCAAAAATGGGTGAAACACTTGAATAGGCATTTTTCCAAAGAAGATACACAAATTGTCAGAAAGTGCATGGGAATCTGTTCAACATCTTTCATCAATAGGGAGATGAAAATCAAAGCCACCGTGAGATACTCCTTCATGCCCTCAGGATGGCTGTTATTTTTAGAAAAGAAACAGAAAAGGCGTGTTGACAAGGATGTGGAGAAGTTGGAACCCCGGTACATTCCTGGTAGAAACTGGAACCCTTGTATGTTGCTGGTAGAAATGTAAAATGATGCAGCCACTGAAGAAAACAATTTGATGGTTCCTTAGAAAGTTAAACACAGAATAGCCATATGATCCAGAAATTTTATTCCTAGGTATATGCCCAAAAGAATTGAGGCCAGGTGTGGTGGCTCACCCCTGTAATCCCAGCAGTCTGGGAGGCTGAAGGGGGAGGATCACTTGAGCCCAGGAGTTTGAGACCAGCCTGGCAACATAGTGAGACCCCATCTCTTTAAAAAGTAAAAAAAAAAAAAAAAAAATAGCCACAGCTCACTGCAGCCTTAACCTTCTGGGCTCTGGTGATCCTCCCACCTCAGCCTCCCAGGTAGCCGGGACTACAGGCATGCACCATCATGCCTGGCTAATTTTTGTATTTTTTGCAGAGATGAGTTTTCACCATGTTGCCTAGGCTGGTCTTGAGCTCCTGGGCTCATGAAATCTGCCTGCCTCAGCCTCTCAAAGTGTTGGGATTACAGCACTCAGGTGGCTGAGGTGGGAGGATCACTTGAGCCTGGAAGTCAAGTCTACAGTGAGCTATGGCTGTGCCACTGCACTCCAAGCTGGGCAACAGAGCAAGACCCTGTCTCAAAAAAAAAAAAATTAGAAGCAGGGACTCAAACAGATATTTGCATGCCAGTGTTCATAACAAAATTATTCACAGTAGCCAAAAGGTGGAAACAACTCAAGTATCCATCAGCAGCTGAACAGATAAACAAAATGTACTACAGTAGTCCTCCCTTATCCATGGTTTTGCTTTCCATGGTTTCAGCTCCCTGTGTTCAACTCAGGTACAAAAATATTAAATGGAGAACTCCAGAAACAAACCTTTCATAAGTTTTAAATTGCACGCCATTCTGAGTAGTCTGATAAAATCTCACACCATTCTGCTCCATCCCACCCAGGACATGAGTCATCTCTTTGTCCATCATATCCTCATTGCCTGCCCCTTAGTCACTTAGTATCTGACTCTGTTATGAGATGGAAAAATGTAATATATATAGGGTATGATAGTATCTGTGGTTTCAGGCATCCCACTGGGGATCTTGAAATGTATCCCCCATAGATAAAATGGGACTACTGTATCTACCTACAATGGAATATTATTCAGCCTTAAAAAGGAATGAAACTCTGATACATGCTACCATATGGATGAAACTTAAAAATATGATGCTGGCCGGGTGCAGTGGCTCACACCTGTAATCCCAGCACTTTGGGAGGCCGAGGTGGGCGGATCACGAGGTCAAGAGATCGAGATCATCCTGCCCAACATGGTGAAACTCCGTCTCTACTAAAACTATAAAAATTAGCTGGACGTGTTGGCACATGCCTGTGGTCCCAGCTACTCCGGAGGCTGAGGCAGGAGAATCGCTTGAACCCAGGAGATGGAGGCTGCAGTGAGCCGAGATCGCGCCACTGCACTCCAGCCTGGTGAGAGAGTGAGACTCCGTCTAAAAAAAAATTTTTTTTAAACCCATATATTTGTATATATATATATGATGCTAAGTCCAATACGCCAAACACAAAAGGACAAATTGTATGATTTCATTTATGTGAGGTACCTAGAATATGCAAATTTATTCAGACAGAAAGTGAAATACACACTATTAGGTTACTAAGGGCTTGAGGGAGGAGGAGGGAATGGAAATCATTGACTAGTGGTTTACAGAGTTACTCTTTGGGATGATGAAAAAGTTCTGGAAATGGGCAGTGGTGATGGTTGTACAACACTGCGAATGTACTGAAAGCCACTAAGTTGTACACTTAAAAATAATTAGTTGACTAATAACTAGTTAACTAATATTTAGTTAATTAAAAATAATTAAATAATTAATAAAATAAATAGTTGATAATTTTTTGATATCTTTTTATTACCAATTTTAAATTTCATTCCACTGTGGGGAGAAAACATACTCTATATGATTTCAGTCCTTTGATATACATTAAGACTTGTTTTATTGCCCAGAATATGAGCTATGAGCTATGTTAGTGAATGTTCCCTGTGCCCCTGAAAGAAATGTGTGTTCTCGTCAATTTCAATAGCGTGTCCTATAAATGCCACTTAGGTGAAGTTGGTTGATAGCATTGTTTAAATCTTGTACACTATTTTTTTCCTAGTTTTTATTGATTTTTGTTAATGATTTAGTGAAGTTTCAGTTTCTCAACTACAGTGTAAATTTATATGTTTCTCTCTTTGGTTTTCTCAGATCTTGCTTTATGTATTTTGAAGCTGTGTTGTTCGATGCATACAATTTTAGGATTGTTATGGTTTCCTCATGACAATCCTTATAACAATTTCTGAAGAAATAACCCCCTATGCCTCTGATAATACTCCTTGCCTTGATGTCTACTATATCAATATAGTAATACTAGCTTTCCTGTGTTTATCATTTGCTTATGTCTTTTTCCATTATTTCATTTTTGACCTGTCTTTATATTTAAAGTACATCTCTTATAAAGAACACATAATTGATTCTCATTCTTATATCCAGGCTGACAACCTTTCCCCATTAATATGAGTAGTTAGACCAACTGAATTTACTGTAGTTATTAATATGGTTGATTTTAAGTCTACCATCTTTCTAGTTGTTTCCATTTACCCTATCTGTTCTTTTTACTTTTTTCTCCTTTCCTTTATTTTAAATTAATTGAATTTTATTAGTATTCTATTTTGTCTTTGTGCATTTTTTTTAGCTATAAAACTTTGTTTTAGTTTCTCTGGTTGCTGTAGGTATTATAGTGTGTATTGTTAACTTTTCACGATACACCTTGAATTAATATTATACCACTTCACATGTATTGTAAGACCTTTACAACAATCATGCTTTTTTTTTTTTTTTTTTTTTTTCTGACAGAGTCTCACTCTGTTACCCAGGCTGGAGTACAGTGGCACGATCTCAGCTCACTTCCAACCTCTGCTTCCCAGGTTCAAGCAATTCTGGTGCCTCAGCCTCCCAAGTGGTTGGGATTACAGGAGTGTGCCACCACGCCTGGCTATTAACAATATACTTCTATTTATTCCTTCACCTTGCCCTTTGTGCCATTATATAATACATTTTATTTCTGTGTATGTTATAAACCCATAATATACTGTGATTATTTTTGCTTCATATCAGAGATACCATCAATTATCTCTGTTCTTGTTTGGGTAATTTCCGTTGAGCTGATTTCAAGTTCATGACATTTTCTTCTACGCTGCTAAATCTGTTTTTAGGACCATCCAGTGAATTTTTGATCTTGTCATTTCAGACATTGTACTTTTCAGATCTGGGAATTTCCATTTACTTCTTTTTTAGTTTTCATATATCTGCTGTGATTCTTCATCTCTCTATTCATTATGTGCATTTTCTTCTTTAAGGCCTGGAGCATATTTATAATATAGTTGACCCTTGAACAACTCAGGTTTTACCTGTGCAGGTCCATTTATAAGTGGATTTTTAAAAATAAAAGTTACAGCAAGTGCACCTGCCTCTCCTGCTCCCCCTTCTACCTCATCCACTACTTCTACTTCTGTCACCCTTGAAAGAGCAAGACCAACTCTTCCTCTTCCTCTTCCTCCTTCTCCTCAGCTTACTCAACATGAAGACAATGACGATGAAGACCTCTATGATGATCAACTTCCACTTAATGAATAATCAACATATTTTTTCTTCCTCATGCTTGCCTGCCTGCTTTCCTCCCTCCCTCCCTCCCTCCTTCTCTCTCTCTCTTTCTCTCTCTTTCTTTCTTTTGAGATGGAGTCTCACTCTGTCCCCCAGGCTGGAGTGCAGTGGCACTATCATAGTTCACTGCAGCCTCAAACTCCTGCATTCAAGCTATCCTCCCATCTCAGCCTTCTGACTACATGTGTGTGCCACCACACCCGACTAATTTCTAAATTTTTTATAGAGATAGGGTCTTGTTATGTTGACCAGGCTGCCTTATGGTTTTCTTAATAACATTTTCTTTTCTCTAGCTTACTTTATTGTAAGAATACAGTGTATAACACATAAAACTTACAAAATATGTGTTAATCAACTATTTGTTATTGGTAAGCTTCTGGTCAACAACAGGCAGTTAAGTTTTGAGGGATTCAAAAGTTAAGCATGGATTTTTGACTGTATGGGGTGTTGGCACCTCTAACACTCACGTTGTTTTAAAGTCTTTGCTAAATCATCTGTGTCATCTCTGCATTTGTTTCTATTAATTACTTTTTCTCTTCTGAGTATGGGTCACATTTTTTCTGCCTCTTTGAATGTCTAGTAATTTTTCTACTGTACGCTAGACATTGCAAATGCTATGTTGTTTTAGTCTGGATTTTATTGTCTTCCTTTAAAGAATCTTGAGAATTTTTCTCCCCTTAACAGGCTGTTAATTTATTGGTGAAACAGTTTGATTGAAGATTATTTTCATTCCTTGTTATTGTGGGCCTAGAAGAGCCCTTGCTCTAGGGCTGCAATGGCAAGAATGCTGCTTTAGGTTGGGTTTTGCTGCCTTGTGCCTCAGTTTAGAAATTTCCCTCAAGTATAAAGCCAGGATGAAGGCGGGGCTTATTCCCATATGTCTTTCCCCATGAAGGAAAATAGCCCTGTATTTTCTGTTGTCTGATGCCTTCAAAAGTTATTTTAAATATTGCACCCAGTTGAATAGTTGTTTATGATGAAAGGGTGATCTTAATACTCAGTACAACATGGTTGGAACCAAAATTACTTTGCTTCACATAGTTTTTTTTAGCTTTTTATTTTGAAATAATTTTCAACTGAAAGAAAAGTTGCAATAAATAGTCCCAAGACTTCCTTACCCAGCTTCCTTTAATGTTAGTATCTCAAGCAGCCAAATATAATTGTCGAAACTAAGAAATTAACATGGGTTCAACACTATCAACTAAACTACAGACCTGATTCAGATTTCATAAATTTCATCGCTATGTCCTTTTCCGGTTCCAGGATCCAGTCCAGGACATCATATTGTATTTACTTGTCATATCCTCCTAGCCTCCTCAGTCTGAGACACTTCCTCAGCCTTGTCTTATCTTTCGTGACTTTGACGCTTTTGAAGAGTGATGGTAAGTTATTTAGCAGAATTTTCCTCAATTTGGGTTTATCTGATGTTATCTCATGATAAGGTGGAGGTTATGCATTTTTGCAAGAATACCCTAGAAGCAATGCCCATGTCACTGTATCTTATTAGTGGCAAAGTTAACCTAGATCACTTGGTTAAGGTGGTGTCTTCCTTACTATTTTCCTGTTGTAATTAATAACTTTAGGAGCAATACTTTCAGACTATGCAAATATCCTCTTTCTCCTCAAACTTGTACCCACTAATTTTAGCCTCAACCAGCAGATATTACCTGTAACAATTATTGAGAAGTGAGGCAAGCTGGACTTTCTGGGTCGAGTGGGGACTTATGGAACTTTCCTGTCTTACAAGAGGATTGTAAAATGCACCAATTAGCCCTCTGTAAAACGCACCAGTCAGCGCTCTGTAAAACACACCAATCAGTGCTCTGCAAAATGCACCAATCAGCAGGATTCTAAAAGTAGCCAATCACAGGGAGGACTGAAAAAAGGGCATTCTGATAGGACAGAAACAGAACATGGGCGGGGCCAATAGGGGAATAAAAGCTGGCCACCTCAGCCAGCAGGGGCAACTCACTCGGGTCCCTTTGGGCGTGGTGGAAGCTTTGTCCTTTTGCTCTTCACAATAAACCTTGCTGCTATTTACTCTTTGGGTCCAGGACATCTTTAAGAGCTATAACACCCACCACGAAGGTCTGCTGCTTTATTCTTGAAGTCAGCGAGACCACGAACCCACCAGCGGGAACCAACTCTGGACACATTATGACTGTGATGACTTTGTTGTTCTAATGGTGATTTTCTATTTTCCAAATTCTTTCTACATTTATTAATTGGATTCTTTGGTAAGGAAGAGCTGTCGCTTCTTCTCATTTATCCCTTTACTCCCCAGTTCTAAGGTACCAGATCCATTTCTTCCCATGCAGCAGGGGAGGCTTTTGTATTATACGAACTTGCAGTTCTTGTCTTTTCTACAGACTGGCCCATGTGTCACCCACAGCAACACACCTTCAGGCTTCCTACACAAATGCTCCGATGTTCTCACGGTATAAAAGCTGAGACTGTGATCACAAGTACAATTTTGTTTAATCTGAGAGAATATTTTCTTCTTTAAAAAATATACACACAAGGGGATGGGGTAATTCCAGGAAGAAAAAATAGCCACGTGTAGTTTTGGAGGAAAATGTGAGCTCCACCTCTGAGCTGGACTCCATGTTGCCCTCTGGAGAGGATCCTGTTTACAGTGCGTCTCTCCTGCTTCTGGCCCCACCCCGCTTCAAGTCTTGTTTGTTGGTCCTCGTGGTTAAATGACTGCAGAAATGCCCCTAATTATTTTCCTCCCCAACTCAACACTCCTGGTTGCAGCAATTCCTAGCAAGAGGCAAAGTCTGTTTCCCTGTCCCTTGAATCTGGGTTGGTTTTGTAACTTGCTTTGGCCAAAAAAATGTGACTGCAGTGGCTGGGTGCAGTGGCTCATGCCTGTAATCACAGCACTTTGAGAGGCGGAGGAGGGAAGATTGCTTGAGTCCAAGAGTTCGAGACCAGCCTGGACAACACAGTGAAACCCTGTCTCTACAAAAAAATACAAAAAATTAGTTTGTGTTGCCATGGTAGCATGCACCTTCAGTCCCACCTACTCAGAAGGCTAAGGTGAGAGGATTGCTTGAGCTGGGAAGGCGAAGGTTGCAGTGAGCCATGATTACACCACTGCACTCCAGCCTGAGCAACAGAGAGAGACTCTGTCTCAAAAAAGAAAAAAAAAAAGAATTGCGGCAGCAGAGACCAGCCACCAATTCTGAGCCTAGGCCCTAAGAGGACCCAGGACTCTTACCAGGGGCTGGCCTGCTGGAGGAAGAGAGACAGTGGCCCAGTGGTCCACCGTGACTCCAGCTGAGAGCTGCCCAATCTTCAGGCATGGAAGTGAGGGCATCCTAAACCAGCCAGCCCACCTGCTGTCTGCAGACATATGATGAGTCCAGCCAAGATCCCCCGAGCTTCATCCAGATAAGCAGGACTGCCCGGCTGACCCCTGGGCTTGTGAATAGAAGAAGCACTCCTCATGTGAAGTCACCGAGTTTGGAGTGGTTTGCTGTGCAGTGATAACTACCTGGTACTGTCCTTCCTGAGCCACTCTCACTCTAAACCCAGATCCCACAACACCTCCAGCAGATCCCCAGGACTCTTGGGATGCAGTGCACGGAGCATTCGCTTGGTCCAGCCCATTACAGGAGGGATGACACCAAGAGGGATCAGGTGACCTGCCCAAAGGGAGGCAGCAAGGTACAGGCATATTGTGGGGCTAGAACCCTGGACTCCAGCTTCCTAGTCGAGTGCTTTTTCCAGGACGCTTTCTGCTTTTACTTTGACAACTTCTTCCCCAGAGCTCAGCTCTCACTCCTCAGACCAAGTAGCTCCAAATCCTTGGGCTCACCTGCACAGACCCAAGGCTGACCTTGGCAATCCAGAACTCCTGCCCACCTGGGACAGGTGTCAAAAACGAGGGCTCCTCTTGCTTCACCTGGATAGTGGCCACCTCTACCTCTCTCTCATCTTTCTCCTGCAGGAAACGGCTGTGGTCCTGCCAGCCCCCACTTTTGGAGGGGCCTCTGACACTCTGGGCAAACCTAGTTTCTGAGGACTCATTGCCCCAGAAGCATTGGCTAAGTGAAAGATTAACGAACAGAGGTTTATAGGATCTGGAAAGGCTTCTAACTGGAATGATCTGAAACTAAAAATTAATGACAATGGCAGCCGCAATGTAATAGCTGTGTGGTTTATTGAGGTCTTACTGCATCCCTGATGGAGCTGAGCGTGTCTCATGCTGTGTCTCATTTCATGCATGCAACAACTGTATGATACAACTACTATTATCCCTGTTTTACAGGGGAAGAAACTCAGAGAAATGCAGAAATTGTCCATCATCACACTGGATCACCCCCTTGGAGAAGCTTCCCTGACCACCCTAGCAAGGACACAAGCCCCGCCACTGCCTGCCCCTGAGCAGTGGTCACATTGGACATCTCACCCACGCATTGGTTTACCGTCCGGCTTTCCCCTGTGGGACACACAGCCACATGAGCCCAGTCTGTCCCGCTCACGGCGGTATCCAAGGCCTGGAGCGTGGCAACAGGCAAACAGAGACCCGTGGAGGGAATGGTCGGGGAATATTGGGGCTGTAAGAACGGCCTTCGTGGAGGGGAGCAAGGTGTCAATCAGCTGATGACATAGTGCATATTTGATGACCCCTTGGTGGGTGCAGGTTGCTGGGGACCTGGTGCTATCGAAGATTACAGATGGGCTGGCAGGGGCCCTTTCTCTCTTGTGGAATCAAGCACGGCCCACAAAGGTTGCTACTGAGCCGGCCTGCAGTGGACCCGACCAAGCAGTGGCCCCAGCTGCAGCCAGGGCCTTTGGAAACCTCATCAAAATAAAGAGTGGCCTCGTGCGTGCTGACCGGGGGGCTGGTGGCCCACGGAGACGGCATTCCCAGAGACTACAAGGAGCCGGTGGCCCTTTCTTCAACCGCCAAACAACAGCCAATCTCGGCCCCACAAAGACGGGCACATGAATCACTTCTGCAGAGACTGCATTTCCTTTGAGGGGCTGTCACTGGCACCGGGCGGTAAGAAAACATTTTGTCATGCACATCAGCTGCCTTTCTCTGGGCCTCGGGTGGCCCAGGGCCACTCCCCCACCCAAGGGGATGGCTGTCCCGGTCAGTGCTCATCCATCAAGCTCATAATGAGGTGGCAAATTGCTGTCTTGGAGAGACACTCAAAAGCCAACTACTTCAGCCTGTCCATGGAGGTGTCAACGGCCGGGCCCCAGGAGACAGCTCCCTCCAGGAGGCCTTCTATAGGGGCAGAGGTCGGAGGTTTTACTGATCACTAAAGAAGTTGTAGCACCCACCAGCAACTCCCTGGTCCCCTGGGGGTCAGGCTGCCCTGGCCCCACTTACTGCCCATTGCAGCCAGAGGCTGACATCTGTCCCCACCCGTGGGATCCCCATAACCCTGAATCCTTGTTGGCTTCAGAGTCAGCTGAGAAGACCTCCTCTTCCTCCTCCCCCAAGTTCCAGGCCTCAGGGACAGCCAAGGAGAGCAGCAGCAGCGCCCTCCCTGGCCTTTGACCTGAAGACATCTATGATGATGATGGTGGTGGTGGTGGTGGTGGTGGCTACAGGGTGGGCAGCAGCTTCCTTCACTCATAACTGAGGCTTCCACACTCTATTAGCCCTCATGACCACCCAGGAGGGATGTAGTCCTGTCCCCCCATTTCACAGATAAGAAAGGGAGAGGTCATGTGAGCTCCCCACATCACCACACCAGTGGGAGAGCCAGCCCACTCCAGAGCCCAGGCAGCCGCACACTCGCTCTCAGACAACACCCACCCAGGCCACGAAGAGACCAGTGTCCCGCCAGACCACTCGCTCCCCAGCCCTGACCCTCGGGGACTCACTTCCCTGCTCGTCTGTGTGGTGTGACCGCCCACCTGTGTCCCCCAGCAGGTTCATTTGGGCTCTTTGCAGCTCTCTGTACGTGGGATCCCGCTGGATGTGCTCCTCTGTGGCTGCTCTGTGGCTTCTCTCCATCCAGGCCATTTGGGAAGGTCTATCTGAGCTGCCGCGTGGTTTCACACTTTACTAGGCCCACTGCTGTGTCATATGTCCCAGCATGGATGCTTCCAAGTCCACGGCCCTGCCATTTCTCAAGGCCGGGAAGGGCTCCCAGCTCTGAGGCCCAGGCACTGGTGTGCACCTGCTGCAGTTGGGCCTTCTGAGCCCCCAAGAGCCCCCTGAGGCTTCCTCCTTCCCCAGTGAGGTTTGGTGGGGTGGGGTGGGGCACAGAGAGGTGCAGCCACGGCAGGACAGCCTCTGGGACCCACCCAATGCAGCGCCCTGCCTTTGCACACGCAGAAACCCTTTGGCCCTCAAAGAAGCAGCCTCCATCCTGGCTCCCTCTGGCTTCCAGGCCCTCACTGCGGCTTTGGACCTGGGTTCACAGGGCAGGTGGGTGCAGAGGGCCTCCTGCCACCTGCAGAGCCACAAGTAGCCGCACACGGCCGGGGCCTCAAGTGTCCACCTTGATTTAGGTCAATGCTACCTTCTTTCCCCCACCCCTCCTTTCATCCCACCGCCCCCTTAAATGGCGGGCCAGGCTATGGTGCCCTGGAGGCCACTGTTCCTTTTGCTCCAAGTTTTCAGCTCTGTGGGCTGTGGGGCAGGTGACTCAGGCCAAGCAGATGCGTTGCATCCTGCTGGGAAAACTCGATTTTGTAGACATTTGCCAGGATTGCCACTGAGCATTCGGGGGGTGGGGTGGTTGCGGTGGGGGACAGAAATGGCAGGAGTAGGGGCCGTGCAGTGGCCAGGCTGTGGGGGAGGAAAGGCAGGGAGCACGGTGGCCTCTGCCACCTCTAGGAATGGGCAGAGAGCCCCAGGGAGGCCCCTTTGACCTGCAGTGTGACCTCGGGAAGGCCCCTCCGCATCTCTGGGCTTGGGTGAAATCATTGAAAATACAAGGAAATAGAGAGAAGGCCATGCTAGGTGCGTTCTGAGGGCTGGAGGTGCCGTGGGACCCATCCACGTGGTCTCTCCTTCCCTGAGCTCACACCGCAGGGAGGGAGGGAACCAGTGCCCAGGCTGGTTTCTGGGGAGGGGAGAAGCGAGAGGAAGAAAGTAAAGCAGAGGTGAGCAGGAGGCAGCTGGAGCAGCATGGGAGGGGGACGTGGAAGCAGCGTTAGGGCGGGAGGGTGACCTCTGAGCAGAGGGTGGAGAAGAGCCCAGCCATGCCCGGGAGTGGGGACACAGGAGAGACTGTAGGCAGAGGCAGCTGCTGGAGGTGAAGCCCAGGGCTGGCTGGGCACCTTCCCATGGTGGGGACCGAGCTCATGCCCAGCACAGAATGGTGGATGGGGTGATGGGGGGAGGCTCAGCCAGGAGGGTCCCTGGGACTATAGAGGCAGCCGCTGGGGCATGGATGAGTGGGTGGCGGGTGCACAGGGACTGAAAAGAGCCTGGCCTTTGGGGGTCAGAGCCCCGGGTTGGCATCCGTTTCCTCTCTCACTGGGGTGGAGATACTGGCAAGGACAGGGTGATGGCCTGAGCTCTGGACATCAGGAGCAAGGTGCTGTCAGCCCAGAGAGGGGCGGCTTCCTACTCACGGTCACACAGCCGGTGAGTCACAAAGCTGGGTTCTCAGCCCCTCTCTTTGGCTTGGGCCCAGTCATAAGACAGCTGTGGGAGCCCCGCATACAACAGGCTCCCTTGGAGGGAGAACCCAAGGCACCCGACAAGGTGGGCGTATTGAAGAGAAGAAACCAGGGGCCAGAACCGACTCAAGCCTCCGTCCTGAGAGCGGCACCCTGGAGTGGAATCCCACGGGCCTGCAAGAGACAAGCCGGGCCGTGCTTCCTGCCAGCACCTGTCCTGCTGCAGCCCACCTTTCTGTCCACCTGCGGAGCTCAACTCCACCACAGCCACCTCCTCCAGGAAGTCTGCCCAGATCCCCCCTCCCCTGCTGGTGTCCCAGTAAGCTCCTGCTGTTTACCTGCCCATCTCCCCTGCTGGCCCACAACTCCCGGTGTTTTATCTCCATTTCCCTTTGGCTGCACCCAGGAGATGTGACTTCGAACTAAGTAAGTGGATGTGTGGAAGGCGGGGGTGTCACAAAAGGGCTCACCCCAGGATCCCTGAGGTCAACCCTGACCCCCTGATTCTTATGTTTACCATGAGAACTGACCCCTGAAAACTCTATTTCTTAGACATTTGCCAGGACTGCCACTGAGCATGCAGTGGCGGGTGGGGGCGGAGGTGCAGCAGGAGAAATGGCAGGAGTAGGGGCTTGCAGTGGCCAGGCTGTCGGGGAGGAAAAGCATGGAGCACGGTGGCCTCTGGCACCTCTGGGAACAGGCAATGCCCCGGGGAGGCCCCTCACCCCATGCTCACAATTCCCTCTGTCATCTGCAGCTCAAAGTCTCAACACATCATGTGATCACAAGCTTGACCTCCTCCTCTTTGTGCCTCAGTTTCTCCATCTGGAAAAACGGGTAGCTTTTGCCAGTCTTTCCCAGCTTCAGAATTCCAAGGGCAGAATTTCAGAAAGATGGCCACCAGAGGCTCCTTGGGGCCTACATATGTCCTTGTGCTTCTTTAGCTTAACATTCTGACAGTTCTCAAACTCCTCTGCTCACTTAAAGGGCCTTTCTGGAGTGTGTCGTGGTCTATCAGCCTTTTTCCACCCTTAGTGGAGTATAAAATAATGTTGTATCTTACAACAATTGGTGATACCTTATATTCTATGAAATATGGTGATGCCAACAGTTTCCCATTTCTAATAGTGCCTTATCTTCATTTAATCCTAGCAACAACCCCAGGAGGTAGTTACTATTATTATCCCATTTTACAGAGAAGGATAAGAGAAGTTAACACCTCACCTAAGGCCACACAGCAATTTACCCACGGAGACTGGACAGTGTCAGACAGCCTGGGCAAGGTGCTGGGGCAGCCTCCTGGGATGTCGAGGTTTTCACAGGGCCTTAATGAATGGTGCAGTTTCTGGTGGAAAGACATTTGCTCCCTGTGACATTCTGGACAGAAGCGTGGCTTAGCAACAGTGCAGAGGCAGGACAAGGGAGACATTTAGGAGCCAGGGAGGCTCTCGGTGGGCTGAAGCTTAAACAGAATGTCTGGAGTTTTGATCATCACGGGTGTTAGGCCCAGATTGTACAGGGCCTTGAATCCCTGTGCAAGAAAGAGGTCCTTTGGGAGGCAATAGGGAGCCACTGAAGGCTTTAGAGTAGGAGCATTGCAAGGCTGGAGCAATGTCTGCATAGCCTCTATGCATTCAGCCTAAAACCAAGCTCCTTTGGCCAGCATGCAAGGCCTGCTACAACCAGGCCTTTGTCAGTCACCCCGCCAGTGCCCTCCACCCCATGCCTTCCCCCACACACTGCTTTAGCCACACTGACACTTTCTCTGTTCCTGAGCTGACAAATGTGTTCTTCCCACAGGTCTCCCCAGGCTCAACGTCCCTCGCCTTCGCCTCCCACCATCGCCCAGCTTCACTGTCTTTAACACACCGACCACAATCCGAAACCATCCTGTTGTCTGTGTCATCATTGCCCGCCTCTCACCAAGCACAGATTCACTCAGGATGGGGCTGTCCTGTTCACCAGTCTATGCACAGCGCATGCCACACAGAGGGCTTTGAAATGAGTCAATCAATCAATGGATGGGCTTATTCCTCCCACAGGGCATGTGTGTGTCTATTTTATGATCACGTGGGTAGCAGCTGGCTGCGAAGGGGATGAGCTTGGACATCCCACCACCGTTTTCTTCCCTCTGCTTGTTCCTGCTGCCACAGCCCATGGGGTCAGATGATCAAGTGTGGTCCTAGCCAGGTCCCGAGCGTGTCTGAGTAACAGGGAGCGAGGAATAGATCAACACAGGCTTAGCCACAGGCGGCTGTACCAGGCATTCACATTCGGCCCCCTTCCCCATTCTGATGCTCCATCAGCATTTCCACGGCAGGGAAGCGGAGGCTGAGAGGAGATGTTTCCTGAGCTTTTCTAAGCACCGAGCACGGGCTGAGGCCTTGCCCTGTGTAACACTTTGGCCTTTTCCGTTGTTCCTCGCAACAGCCTTGTGCTGCAGCAGTGGCTGGTGGTTTCATGAGTTCCATTTATCGGATGAGACTCAGCGAGACCTCAAGGCTTGTCCTCAGCCGCCAGGCCAGGGACTCAGCTGGATGGCATCCGGGCCAGTGACTCCCACTGGCTTCTTTCCCCGGGCCCCACTGCTCCAGCTGCCCCATGCGTGACCTGGTCCCGAAACCTTGTCCAGCCTGGTCTGTAAACAGGCTTCCCTCACGGCTGAGGCCAGTTTGATGTGCCTGGCACAGGGCCTGACACCAGCATGCGCTCCGCCAGCAGCAGCGTGGTGACATCATCATCGTCATCGTCACCATCCTCAACTGGGGAGTTTGCATCTGACTCAAAGTCGAACTCGCCCTCTGGAAGCGGGAGCTGTTTACGGGGAACAGGAGAGCAAAGCCCAGGTCCTGAGCTGCCACCCCTTGTATGGGGACAGGGACCCAGGCCCTTGTGGGCATCCAGGGAGTCTCTGGCCCACCCCACTCATGGGGGCCGTGCACCTTTGGAATCCCTTGTGCCTTGCCCCTTCTTCCGTCCACCGGCAGAGCTAGGTCCCACATAAAAAAGGGCTCGAGGTGGGCGAGCGCCTGCCTTTGTCATCCAGTGCCATTAAGGCCGGAATTTCTCATGGGAAAAGGAGCATTTTGGCTGCATGAAAGGTGGGGGGGTGCAGCACGGCCTGGGTTCCAGGGACGCCCGACCTGGAGCCGTTTGAAGTCCACCCGTTATCTGCCGCTGGGGCTGTTTGGCTTCTGTGGGGGCATAAACAGGGTGATTGAAGTAGGCGGTTGTGTCTTTCCGGACGACAAAAGTCCCCTTGCTAATTGCCACATCAAATGATCGGGAACCCCCCAGTGGAAGCCCTCAAATTACCGTGAATACTCACTGCTGCCTCAAGGCCGCCGCGGAGCCCCCACCCCGGGCAGCCGCCCCGCGCACCAGCTCGGGTTGCACGCGGGGGAGGCACAGGAAGGCCTCCGAGGATTTGTTCTGCTTGGCTGCCGGCTCGCTATGCCAGCCCCCTGCCCGGCCGCAGCCCCCTTTGTCTCTGGCTGCCAGAGCCAGCACACAGGCCAGCCGCACGAAGTCCCCCGCGGTAGAGGGAGGTCTTTCTGTGGCCACTCTTCGGGACAGGGTCCCCGCTCAGCCCCAGCCTCCGCACCTTCAAGGAAACTATCACAGAGCTGAGGTCACCTTGTGCCCATACGCACCAAAAGCATCCAAGCACACAGTTTCTTTGGTCTCTTTGTTGTCCCTGCCTGGTGGGAAGACGTGGACACCCACTGGTCAGCACCCCTCACTGTCCCACGCCTGTAACAGGCACCCAGTGGGCCCGGCCCCTTTATCAATCCGGGGATGCACTTCTCTGCGCGCTCCCCGTGCTGGCCGAACCCTTCACACCTGTTGCCTTGTTCAACTCCATCAGTCATTACCCCATTTAATAGAGGAAAAACTGAGCCTTGGGAAGGTCAAGTGTCTCACCCCAGGACCCCAGGACATGCTCCCCACCTGTGCTCTCTGGTTGCTCTTGGGCAGGCAGGGGAGAGACCCTGGTCACTCAGTGGTGAAAACTAATCCTGCCCTACCACCACCTGGGTGATTTCAGGGTTGTGCAGCCACTGCTCCTGAGGAGCACACGGCCCCCAGTGGCCCTGTCCCAGGCTGGCCACCTCCTGAGGCCTAGCATAGATTACCCACTGGGGTGGCCCTGACTACCCCCAGGCCAGCTTCATACCCGCCTGGCATCCAATGACAGGCAACACCTGCCTCAGTCCTCACTCACCAACTCTCAGCATGATGGGAGATGATAAAACGACAGAAATGGGTGCGATGGGATCCCTGGAGCACAGGACACGAAACAGAGCCACCTGGCCCCTCCGAAGGAGAGAAGGTGTTAGCCAGGTCAGGGGTGGAGGGAGGAAGGCCAGGAAGCCAGGGTGTGCCAAGGTGCCATGGCAGCAGAGTGGGGCCTGCAGCCACAGAGGATGGGGATGAGGCTGTGAATGGGCTACAGCAGCGGTGGCATTTTCTGCCTCCAGCAGACGTTTTCTGAGTAGCGGCTCATGCAGGTGGCCTCTGCCGTGCCCTGGCTGGCCTGGGCTGCCTGGGGAGGAACACATGGGGGGCCCTCATGCTGCCTGTCAGCAGTGGGAGCAAGGCAGGGACAATCTCTGGGTGCCTCAGTTTTCTCATATGTAGAAATACACATAATAATAGGAGTCACCTCGCAGAATTGTTTTAGAGAATCGGTGACTTCATTGACACACACGGCGCAGCAGGGCCTATCACACAGCAAGTGCTCAATAAATGTTAAATATTATTACTCTATACAATACAAAAACAATCAATGCGCTAGAATCAAAGGAATGCCCACTACAACCACATTTTTTTCCCAAAGGGTACAAAGTTTTAGTTACATAGAATAAATTCTGGAGGTCTTTGTACAGCATGGTGACTGTACAAAGTTAGTTAATAATAACGTGTCATATAACTGAAAATCACCACACTCACAAGTGATAACATGTGAGATGATGGGGATGTTAATCAGCTAGATTGTGGCAATCTTTCCATGATGTATACATGTATCAAAACATCACACTGTGCATCATAAATATGGACAATTTGTACTCATCAATTATGTGTCAGTAAAAAAATGCAGAAAAAAAAAAAGAGCTTTAAACTACTACATTTTGGCTGGGCGTGGTGGCTCATGCCTGTAATCCCAGCACTTTGGGAGACCAAAGCGGGTGGATCATCTGAGGTCAGGAGTTTGAGATCAGCTTGGCCAATGTGGGGAAACCCCGTCTCTACTAAAAATGCAAAAATTATCTGGGTGTGGTGGCTACCGCCTGTAATCCCAGCTACTTAGGAGGCTGAGGCAGGAGAATCACTTGAACCCAGGAGGTGGAGGTTGCAGTGGGCCGAGATTGTGCCATTGCACTCCAGCCTGGGCGACAAGAGCAAAACTCCATCTCAAAAAAAAAAAAAAAAAAAGAGAGAAAAAGAAAAAAAAAGCCACTACATTTTTTTGCCTCCCTAAATGACAGATATTTTTTGAAAAATCATAATGTCCAGAATTAGCAAAAAATCAGGGAAACAGGCTCTCTCATGTGCTGCTTCTTAGAGGCAGTGAAATAAATGAAACAACATTTTCCTTTTATTTGCAAAGCCTCCTTAATATATAATTGGCTGTTTAAAGCCAAGGTCAGAGTAGAGTGTTCTGGGGTTTGTAAAATCTGTGGAAGGAAATAGATGACAACTATTGCACAAAAGCTGAGAGAGTAAATATGTTACATAATTCTCCCGCCATGTGTGAAACTGCACGGTATTCTGGAATGGTAGATGGTAACACAGAAACCTCAAAGCAAATGCTAAATGAGGGGTGTCTAATCTTTTGACTTCCCTCAGCCACATTGGAAGAAGAATTGTCTTGGGCCACACATAGAATACACTAACACTAACAATAGCTGATAAGCTTAAAAAATGCAAACAAATCTAATAATCTTTTAAGAAAGTTTATGAATTTGTGTTAGGCCACATTCAAAGCTGTCCTGGGCCACATGCAGCCCAAGGGCCATGAATTGGACAACATTGTACTCAACAAATAACCAAAGAAAGAAAGCCAGGAGGTAAAGCCAATCAGCAAATGGAGGAGATGAAATGGAGTCATACTCAATTGATCCAAAAGAATGCAGAGAAAGAGGAAAGACAGGGACCAAGAATGCAAGACAGAGAGAAATGGAGAGCACCATGGGAGATGCTGGCTCAGCCACGGCAGGAACCACATCTAATGGAATGGCCCAGGTACAAGGCAGAAACAGACAGGGGGTGAAAAGGTGAGGCCCAATCACACGTAGCCTGTAGCTAATCCACCTTAAATATGGAGACAGAGAGGTGAAAAGCACAGAGAGGGAAAATTGTATGCCATGCCCCACCTATCTGGGCCCACCACATCCACCTGGACCCGTCTCACCTACCTGAACCAATGCATCACGTCCACCTGAACCAATCATTTCTACCTAGGCCCATCACATCTACCTAAGTCCATCACATTCACCTGAACCCATCACATCCACCTGGCCCATTATGCCTACCTGGTCCCGTCTTATTCACTGAACCCATTATATCCTCCTGGGCCAGTCATATCTACCTAAACCTATCTCACCCACC
The DNA here is from genome assembly GCF_028858775.2 of Pan troglodytes. Lineage (NCBI taxonomy): Eukaryota > Metazoa > Chordata > Mammalia > Primates > Hominidae > Pan > Pan troglodytes. The sequence goes on from NC_072407.2 coordinate 71,928,449, forward strand.
TAGACCCATCACACCCACCTGGATCCATCACGCCCACCTGGACCCATCATGCCCACCTGGACCCATCACACCCACCTGGACCCATCACACCCACCTGGATCCATCACGCCCATCTGGACCCATCACGCCCACCTGGACCCATCACGCCCACCTGAACCCATCACACCCACCTGGACCCATCATGCCCACCTGAACCCATCACGCCCACCTGGACCCATCATGCCCACCTGGATCAATTACACCCACCTGGACCCATCACACCCACCTGAACCCATCACACCCACCTGAACCCATCACGCCCACATGAACCCATCACGCCCACCTGGACCCATCACACCCACCTGGACCCATCACACCCACCTGGATCCATCACGCCCACCTGGATCCATCACACCCACCTGGACCCATCACACTCACTTGGATCCATCACACTCACCTGGACCCATCATGCCCACCTGGACCCATCATGCCCACCTGGATCCATCATGCCCACCTGGACCCATCATGCCCACCTGGATCAATTACACCCACCGGAACCCATCATACCCACCTGAACCCATCACGCCCACCTGAACCCATCACGCCCACTTGGATCCGTCACACCCACCTGGACCCATCACGCCCACCTGGATCAATTACACCCACCTGGACCCATCACACCCACCTGAACCCATCACGCCCACCTGAACCCATCACGCCCACCTGGACCCATCACGCCCACCTGGACCCATCACGCCCACCTGGATCCATCACGCCCACCTGGACCCATCACGCCCACCTGAACCCATCACGCCCACCTGGACCCATCATATCCACCTGGACCAATCACACTTACCTGGGGCCATCCTGCCCACCTGTACCCATCACACTCACCTGAACCCCAGTCTTTGTGTATCAGGTTTGTTTGGAACGCGTGTTGAAGTACGCCTACCTGGCTCACGTGTCAACCAGAGCCAGGCTTTTTGCCCATTTTTTAAATGGTGCAGTGCAGGGGATTTCTAGGGTGATGAAACTGTTCTATATGATGCTGGATTTGAAATTACACATTTGGCAAAACGCATGGAACTGTGCAACACCAAGAGTAAACCCTAATGTCAACCGTGGACTTTAGAGAATAACAGTGTGTTGATATTGGATCATCAATTGTAGCAAATGTGCCACACCAAGGCAAGATGTTAATGACAGGAGAAACTGTGGGTGGAACCCTATGTAATAGCTCATCAGTTATTCTGTAAATCAAAAATTGTACTAAAAATAGCCTATTAATTATTAAAAAACCAACTGACCAACCAAAAGGAAGTGGTGCAGGGCGTCCAAGAAGCGGAAGAGGCTGTAGCTTGACCTGGAAGACGAGAGCAGAGGCAGTGTTCTGGTAGGTGACAGGCGCGCGTTCCACCTGCTGGAGCTGCCGGTTTTCTGATTCTTCGCCAAGTTCTCCTTTGGCTGCCCCACGTACTTCAACACTTATCACTTAATAGCATTAATTATCACAACTCCTCCCTATTTACACGTAGCTTATCAACAAACAACTTGGGAGTCCGATAAAGCTTCATGGCTGGAGTGAGCTTCCAGAACCTTCCAGGCCCACAATAGACAGCAGCTCCAGGCCCCATTTCACCAGGCCCTGGGCTACAGTCCCCCAAAGACAGGAGCCAAGAGGTTAAACGCAGGGCTCGGATGCTGTGTGAGGTTGGGCCAGTTACTCAGCTTGCCTGTGCTCATGTTGATTTTGAAAGTTACACTTAAAAACAGCCCCCAGATCACAGGAGAAAGTGTGGCCAGCACACTGGGAAAACTTCATGATGGGTTTCCTTTTTCTTGGCAGCTCCTGTGCCCTGGCTGAGGGAGGGAAGGTAGAGGGTGGAGAACCTTCTCAGAGAGATCAGAAGGGGCCAGCATATTCCCAGCTGTATTCATCAGCTTGGGCCACTGGAACAGAGTGCAGCTTCCACAACACAAATGGATTCCCCAACAGTCCTGGAGGCTGCAGGCCCAGCTCAAGGTGTGGCAGGACTGGCTCCTCCTGAGACCTCTCTCTCTTTGGCTTACAGGCCCCCTGTGTGTGTCTGTGTCCTCATCTCCTCCTCTTACAAGGACATCAGTCCTACAGCATTAGGACCCACCCCAAAGGCCTCATTTTAGCTTAATTACCTCTTTATAAACCCATCTCCAAATACAATCACATTCAGAGGCACTGTGGGTCAGAACCCCGACAAACTTTTGGGGGGGACACGATTCAGCTCATAACTTCAGCAAATTTCTAAAACACCCACAGACCTGGTCCCACCATGAGGATGGCCAGGCGCAGCTGAGACGTGAACTCGGGAGCTGGTAAAGGCGGGTGGAGGAGGGTCTCCTGTGAGGCTTCGTCCTGGGGTGGAGTGGGGGCTGCTGCAGAGAAGAAAGGATGATGCAGCTGTATCCTAGGTCCAGCCCTGGGCTGCCCCAGCTTCCACACGGCCCTGATGGCTTTCTGGACCTGCGTCTGCATCTGTAGAATGGGTGAACGCTCCTCCAGACCCCATTGGTTTTTTAAGGGTACATGAGGCCGAGGACATAGGCAGCTCCTGGAACCCTGAGAGGAGGTGGGATCCTTTATATAACTGGCATCTGAGAAACCCCACAACAGAGAGGCAGGAGACCTGAGTTCCCGTCGCAGACAAGCCTACCTGCTTCCAAACCTCCCTCCTGCCGAGGCAGTTCTGAGAACCAAGGCTGGTATCAGGACAGCAGCCACGGGATGCTTCCCACACTCCCGCCTTTGAACCCCACAACCCTGTGGGAGAGACCCCCCCAAGCACCCACTTTTATGGAGGAGAAGTGAGGCTTGGAGGTTAAATGTCCCTCCCGGGCTCACCCTGCGCTGGGATCAGAACCCAGATGTCGGGCTCCACTGTTATTTGCCAGGAAGATCTTGGATGGGAGGGAGGACTCCCCGGAGTGGCCCATGGGGACCGCTCATGAGTCTCCCTGGCTCCCTGGGGATAGTTTCAGGTCCACAGCCCGGCAGGCTGAGGTGCAAATGGCTTCTTTGCGGTGCCTGAGGAGTTCCCGGCATTTGGAGTCTCCGTGCGTGTGTCTGGTTTTGTTTGCCTTGGAACTACAAAGGACTCACCAGTTATTTTGAGTTAACTCGGTTATTTTGCTTCAACTGCAGGGAACTTTTACATCCACCACAACCGTGTCCCAGCAGCCAGGAGGGCCCTTCGTCCTGCAGAGGGCTCCGGCGGCTTCACCACCAGGCAATGGAAAGAACTTATTTTTAGGAAAACAAGAAGCTACCTACCACTTAGCGAGGAATCCGGGTTAATTGTGAAGCTGTTCTCAGTTTCTTTATTTAGCTATTTATTAAACTGGCTCAAACTAGAATTAATGGCTGTGCCAGCCTCGCGGCTCCTCATGTGCCTGTTCAGGGCAGCCACAGCAATTTTGGCCTGATTAAAGGCTCCGCCAACCCCCCTCCCTACTCACACACACAGCTCGAAGCCCCCGGCTCAGGAATGCGCGGCCCGCAGCTCGCAGGCCCGGCTGCAGGGAAGAGTTGTTTTTGCCTCAAATCCACACCCTGGGCTTCCACCCGCACAAGCATGTTGCTGAGCCTGTCCAGGGGCACCAGCCTTGGCCATCCACCCCAGAGGCGGCCCCAGCCCCTTGCACCCCGCCCTGGGTCCCCTGGCCCCAGATCCCTCCTGACGTCACCCCACTGGTGCCTTTAGGTAGTTTCTGCAATTTGAATAATCTCATGTATCTATTTGCCTGCTCCACCAGAATATAAGGTCCAGGAGGCTAGGTCCCTCACCCCTCCATTCACCCCGAAGCTCCAGCTTCTAGAACATGGCCAGATGCACGGCAGGTCCTCACCCCTCCATTCACCCCGAAGCTCCAGCTTCTAGAACATGGCCAGATGCACGGCAGGTCCTCACCCCTCCATTCACCCTGAAGCTCCAGCTTCTAGAACATGGCCAGATGCACGGCAGGTCCTCACCCCTCCATTCACCCTGAAGCTCCAGCTTCTAGAACATGGCCAGATGCACGGCAGGTCCTCACCCCTCCATTCACCCTGAAGCTCCAGCTTCTAGAACATGGCCAGATATACGGCAGGTGCTCCATCAGGAGATGCTGAGTTTCTCATTCCTGTTTGAAAACAGAAGGCTTCAGAGGCCAGCCCCGGGGGAGCCTCAGCCCTGAAGAGCAACGCACAGTGGAAATTAGAGAGACACTGCCTGGTGGTTCCCCTGCTTGATGGCTCCGGATCCAGCCTGGGGGCTGCAGGGGTCACTACTGAGGCTTGACATTAGGGATGACCCCAGATCCCAGAGCCTCCCAAGCTGAAGAGAAACGGGAAGAGGCATGGGCACTCCTGTCCCCCAAGGAAGCCTGTTGGGCAGTGTTGTCACCTGCACATCCAGGCAAGAATGACAGCCTCGCCACTGCACGGCCCCGGGGTGGTGATGGCCAGAAAGTCAGATAATGTCAAGTGTTCGTGCCAATGTGGAGAAATCGGAGCCCTCCTATCTGGCCGGTGGGAAGGCTGCATGGTGTGGCTGCTTTAGAAAACGGTCTCTCTGTTCCTCAAAAGGTTAAACCTGGACCTACCATAGGACCCAGCAATTCTGCTCCCAACCGTATACCCAAGAGAAACAAAAACACGTGTCCACACAAAAATGTGTAAAGGAATGCTCATGGCAGCATTATTCGTAATAGCCAAGAAGCAGAAATGAGCCAAATGTTCATCAACTGACAGAGGGATAAATAAAATGTCCAGAATAGGCAAATATATAGAGACAGAAGGTAGATTAATGGTTATTTAGAGCCAGGAGAGATGGAAGAAAGGGGGGAGGTTCATAGCTAAAGGGCTTCTTTTTGAAGTGACAAAAATGTTCTCTGGGTGCGGTGGCTCAAACCTGCAATCCCAGCACTCTGAGAGGCCGAGGCAGGTGGATCACCTGAGGTTGGGAGTTTGAGACCAGCCTGACCATGACCAACATGGAGAAACCCCATCTCTACTAAAAATACAAAAATTTAGCCGGGTGTGGTGGCGCCTGCCTGTAATCCCAGCTACTCAGGAGGCTGAGGTAGGAGAATGGCTTGAACTCGGGAGGCAGAGGTTGCGGTGAGCCAAGATTGCGCTATTGCACTCCAGCCTGGGCAACAAGAGCAAAACTCTATCTCAAAAATAAATAAATACATAAAAAACATAAAAAAAGAAACCTTCTCAAATTGGCTGTGATGATGGTTGCACAACTCTTTTAAATGGACCAAAACCAGTATGTTGTGTACTTTAAATGGGCGAACTGTATGGTGTGTGGATTATATCTCAATAAAACTGTTACCAGAAGAGAATGAGCCTCTCCCAGCCCTTCTGCTCCCAATAGGTATCCAGCAGAGGTGTTTAGCCTCCCACATCAAAGGGCTGTGCTGAGATGGTCACTGTAGCTTCAATCAGGGCTCTGAGCTGGACTCTACACAAATGCCCTTGGATGGTTTGAACAAGTGAGGAGACTGTGGGGTCTTCACATAGTGGAGTGTCGAACAGCAACGAGAGCATGCAGCCCGCACCCACCCCGGAGAACAGGGCTGCATCCGACACACCTGGGTGAACAAGCCACACATGACACACAGGCAAGCAATTCCTGTCTACGAAGCGCAGAACCAGGCAAGATCCAGAGGGTGTTAGAAGCAGGATCGTGGCTAGCCCCGGAAGAAGGTGCTGGGTGGTGATGACATCTCTTGGGTGTTGATGGCGTTTGTGTCTTTTTTTTTTTTTGAGACAGAGTTTCACCCTTGTCACCCAGGCTGGAGTGCAGTGGTGTGATCTCGGCTTACTGCAACCTCCGCCTCCTGGGTTTAAGTGATTCTCTTGCCTCAGCCTTCCAAGTAGCTGGGATTACAGGTGACTGGATCACACCCAACTAATTTTTGTATTTTCAGTAGAGACAGGGTTTCATCATGTTGGCCAGGCTGGTCTCAAACTCCTGACCTCAGGTGATCCAACCACCTCGGCTTCCCAAAGTGCTAGAATTACAGGCATGAGCCACCGTGCCCAGCCTGTGTTTGTGTCTTGATCCCTAACAATGACCTATGAGTAGCTTGGTGAGTCCTATTGATCAGAATGCTGGCTATGTGGGTGGGCTTATTCGAGAAAAAGCTGCACACTTTCCTGTATGTACATCATATGCCAATAATTTTTTTTTAGTTAAGGCTAAAAAAAAAAGGCACAGAGGGCTGCAGGGTTGGGGCACAGTGGTATGTGGGTTGTGGGGTCAAATGTTCCCCACTCCCTCGGCCAGATTGAAGCCCTGGCTCTCCTGGCTGACTTTGGTTTGGTTACAATTCTCACCTGTGCAACAGGGATGATATTGACACCTGCCTGAGAGGGCTATTCTGGGGACCGAGGGAAGTCCTGCCGGTAAGAGGGAAGCCAGGGCCCGACACAGCAGGAAGAGGACCCAGTCCTGCCGACACGCTGATTTTAGCCCCGTGAGCCCATTTCAAACTTCTGATCTCCACATCATGAGAAGGCACTTGTGCTGTCTTCGGCCAGTCCATTTGGGGTCATTTATTATAGCAGCCACAGTAAACACATACGATGGGTCTCTCATCCTGCCAGTGCAGGCCTCAGACATAGCCTAGAGCTGTGTCCTCTACCTCTGGCCCCCTCTCCCAAGCCCCAATCTCCTCGTGGACCTTTGAGGTGCTGGGCAAAGTGCAAAGCCCCCACTTTTGTCTCTGGCTGGGCAGGTGCCCACCAGTGGAGGGAGGGCTGGAGGAGGTTTCAAGCTGGAAGCCCCGGGGCTCTGCCCAAGGAGTCACCTGAGGCCTCAGCTGCTCCAGCCCCGGGCACATCCCTCCCACAGAGGGAGGAAAGGCTGGGTCCTGTCTGGAAAGGTCCCCATTGGGCCCCCTCAGCCTGTCTGAACACAGAAGGGCACAGCCTCAGCCCTATAGGCAGAGTTGACCAGGACACTTGCAAACACCCTACCCCATCCTCACTCCAGCCAACACACCTGCCATGCCCAGCCTGTGCTATGGGGTTGGGGGAACAGAGGTGAGCAAACTTTAACAGGGTCTCTCCCCCAGAGAGCCCAGAGCTCAGCGGGAAAGACAGATGTTCATCCAATCATCACATCTGTAAAGCAATGTCAGTTCGAGGAGAGGCACCTGGGGGCCAAAGGGGGTCAGGAAGATCTGGAAAGACCTACCCGAGGAGATGCTAATTGCACTGATATTGGCAGTGGGGATGTGCAGGCATGATGTTGGAGGAGGTTGAGCAGGGCCTTGAGACCCGTGGGAGGGGGCCTGGGGGAAGAGGCCACAGTGGCAGGGCAGCCAGGACTCTGAACCCGGTGGAAGGCTCTGGAAGGCTGTAAGCAGAGGGACTGGGGATCCCATCCACTTTTGTAAAGACCACTCTGGCTGCCCTGTGGAGACTGGCTGGGCCAGTGGCAGTGGCGGCCCCAGGGCGGGTGGCTGCCATGCATCCCCAGCGGCTGCCGCTTCTTGCAGGAAGCAGGACCTGGCACACCCACCTGTGGTCACATCCCAGGCCTGTGACCCTAGCTGCATTCTGGGAGCTGGCTCTGAGGGACCACCCTCCTGCTGGCCCAGGAGGAGGTGGGGGTGGGACGTGCAGGGGGAGAAAGAGCCCACCAGCAGCTCCAAAAGGTGCCAGCTCTGTAGGCTCCAGCTTCCCGGGGCCAGGACCCCAGGCTGTGCCGCCACCCCTGCCCCCATCAGAAACGCATCTCAGCTCCTCTTGGCCTGTTCACTGACCTGCAACCAGGTGTGAATTGGGCCTGGCCAGGGACAAAATGGCTTTGATGAGCCAAATGGTGGGACCCTTTTTGGTGGGGGGAGGGGCTTTGGAATCTCCACAGTTCACCCAGGCATGGTGTCCTGCAGAGACCCAGGCCCAGGAAGGGGCCAGGAAGGCACGGTGTCCTGCAGAGACCCAAGAAGGGGCCGGGAAGGTTTCTTTTACAAGCCTCCCTCCTCCCAGGGCCTGCTGCACCGAGCCCTTCCCCGGGCAGCTGCCCCCACTGCTGGCCAGGCCTCTTTGGAGAGCAAGGAGGCTGGGCTGCCCCAGGCCTGGCCCCTTCCTGGGCACAGAGATGAGCATCTGCCATGCCAGCCCATGTCACTTTCCTGGAGGGCAGGCCTTTGAGAAAAAAGGGACAGACGCTTTCAAAGGGACTAAAATGGTTGTTTTTTTAAAAAATAACAAACGAACCCTATGCATCTCAAGGCCTTTTTGGAAGCCTTAAGAGAAGCGGGGAGTGGAGAATGCTGGGCCCCTTGCCAGGGGCAGGGATGGCCCTGCCCAGGGTCAGCTGCCCATGCTCAGGGGGGCAGTGGCTGCCCGTCAGCCCCCAGTCCCTTGTTCACGCACACAGACTCATGGGCAGCTAGTGGGGAAGGTCAGGTCCCAGTACCTGGTTCCCGCTCCCAACAGACACTTTATTCAGTGGCAGCCGGGATGGCCAAGTCCTTTCCCAGGCATCCCCCAACCACGGATTCTGTGAGTGGGGGGCAGGACCAGCTCTTCCTCACTTCACAGCTGGGGAAGCTGAGTCTCCAGCCACTGGGGACAGAAGCTGGGAAACCCTGGGTCTTTCCCTGCCCCCTTATCAGACCTGCTCCTTCCCTTTCTTGAGGAATTCCCATCTACCTCATGGCTCCTACAGAGAGCAGGGTGGGCTACACTGGGTGGTTCCACCTGAAATGACAGCCCCACCAGCCTCCAGGCTGCCTGTCTGGCCGGGCTCCTGCCTCCTCCCCAGTTGTCCTCGGGGACTGACAAGCTCCTGCTCTGTGCAGGCGCTGCCCTGGGCCTGTAGACCTGACAGAGCTCAGCAGGGCTCAGGCCGGAGAGCCCCCAGGCCTTCTCTGAACCCCCAGTCCAAAAGACCCCCAGTCACTGTCTGGGTGCCCCCGCTTTGCGACCCTCCCTGCCTTGGTCACCCTCTCTTGCTCGGGCGTGCACGTATTTACTTATGATTCTATTAATGGCGAGCTCTGTGAGGCACATAGTAGGTGCTCAGTAAATATCCCTCTAAGGATTGGATAAGGGAACCCTGGGCAGAGCCCAGCAGCAAGGTAAAGTGAGAGACAGGATGCACGGAGCTTCAGTTCCCAGCTGCACTGCACGTCAGGAGAACCTGCCAGGAGGCTCTGCCCGGGAGGTGGCCTGGCTGGCCCCACCACCTGCCCCTGTGGGGTCTCGCACCCAGCACTGCCCTTCCCTGCTCTGTCCAGTGGGGTGATGCCATATACCTGCTCACCTCACCAGATTGAGATGGACTCTGGATTTGAAAGTGCTCAGATGCTCTCATGGGCTGTAGGACAACGCCGGGGTCCCAGGGTGATGACAGAGGACTGCCATTTAGGGTTTTCAAGGAAGGCTACCCTAACACCAGCTCCTTGCAGGCTGCCCTTGGCCTGGTGTCCTGACCACACTCTGTTCCCACCAGGCCCCCTGCCTGAGTACCATCAGGAGCCAATGCCCCACCCCATCTGGGTGCCGCTGGCCATGGCCCTCTTGGCTGTGGGGTGCACCAGTGCAGTTCCTGAGCCCCACAGCCCACTCAAACCCACACCACCACCCAGAAGCTGAGCGGCTCAGACAAGTGATACGGCCATCCTGGGACCAGTGCTGGTTCCTAGGCCAGGAGGGATTGACAGGGAAGATCACCATGGGTGACCACCGGTCACGTGTGTGGGAAACGCTGGGCTCTGTCCACCCTGATGAGATGGGAAGACACTGACACGTGAAGGTGTTCTTTATTCCAATTAGAATTTCCCTGGACCCAGCTGTCTGGGACAGAGCCCTGGGTGCCCCAGGAGAAGAGGCCCCAGGCCCCACACCACCTCTAGGCCAGAGCTGCCCCCGCTTGGCTGAGTAGGTTAGCAGCACAGGGCTCTGGAAAGTGCTCTGGTCTCACTCTGCCACTGCATCCAGGCAATGTGGCCTGGGACACAGGACCAAGCCTGCTCAGCGCTCAGCCTCTGTGTGGCCAGGCGAGGCCTCCCAGCTCCTCTCCAAGGCCGTTTCCTGGGCTCAGCCCTGCTCACCAGCATTCACCCCACAGCCCCACTGGGGGACTGGCGGCGGGAAGTTCTTCTCAGGTGCTTGTGGTCATGGCCGTCAGTGCCAGCCGGGCCCGTGCTTGGCGCCCACCCTTCCAAGCCCATCAGAGCCGCCCCTGGCCAGGCTGCTGCTGGGGACGGGACAGGAGAAGACGGCCAAGCTGGCTTTCTCTAGTGCCTGCCAGCTGCCTGTCCACCCTCCCACACGGAGACCTCTGTACCTCACAGGCCTCTGCTCAGGAATCCCCTAAACCATCACCCACCTACAGCCCCCTCTGCTGGACACCTTGGACCCTTACGTTAACCTCAGGCCCCCGTGTGGGACGGGCTTCCAGGGTCTCACTTCCCCTCCCTGACTTGTGTGTGTCTTCAAAGACATTCCACCCCTGCCGCAAGCATGACGGGGCTAGAGACCCCCATCCCTGCTTCCATCCACTGAACCAAGGCACTGAGCACCGACTATGTGCCAGCCCCAGTCAGAAGTGCCGGAGATGCAGGCGGTCACTGGACAAAGCTCCTGTGCTCCTGGATCAGGCAGTTCCTGAACTCCATGCGGAGCTGTTTAGCTTAACCAGTGTCACCTTTAGTGACAACACTACAGGTCCTTCAGGGGGCCATCCATATGTGCCCATTTTCAGGGTGCCACAAAGACCTCATGAGCAGGGGCCTTGCCTGCTGACAGACCTGGGTTGAAAGATGAGCTCCCCACTACAAGCTGAGCTCCCCACTACAAGCTGAGGGACTGGGCAAGGTATAAAGTTGCACGACAGTGTCAGTGAAAATGGATGCCACATCAACCAGGTGTACGTGCTGCTCCAGCCCCCTGAGTGATAAGACTGTTTAGTCATCCCCATACCCTACAGGGTAGGTCCTGTTGCCTCCTGAGTGGTAGGGAAAAGGAAATGGAGGCGTGGGGAGAAGTGTGTTGGTCACGGCCATGCCTCCACTCTCTGAGCCCCAGCTCCAGCCCCGACAGCCTGCGGGCAAGGTGCCCTCAGTGCCCCGCAGCTGCTGCACTGAAATCCCACAGACCAGGCAGTATGAACAACAGGCATTTATCTCTCGCAGTTCTGCCAGCCTCAAGTCCAAGATCGAGGGGTTGGCAGTGCCACATGCCCTCTGAAGTCGCTAGGGGAGGACCCACTCTACCTCTTCCAGCTTCTGGGGCTCCAGCTGCTCCTTCGCTGTGGCCGCCTCCCACTAGCCCCTGCCTCCGTGGTCACACGGTCACCTCCCCTCTATGTCTTCTCTTTTTTTTTTTTTTTTTTGCCTCTTATAAGGATCCCATCATTGGATTTAGGGCCCACCTGGGTAACCCAGGATGATCTTGTCTCAAGATCCTTACCTTAATTACATCTGCACAGACCCTTATTTCCAATAAAGCCATCTTCTGAGGTAGCTGTGGCTTAGGGGCCGCCAATCAACCCTCTACCAGGCCACTGAGGCATGGGGCCAGGGCAGGGGCGTCTCTAGCTCAGGTCTGGGGGGGGTCTATGGGTGATCCTGGCAGACACAGATTTTCATCATGCCGAGAGGTGTCCACACAGCCCTGTGAGCTGCACTCCCCTGGCTGGCACCCCAGGCTGACTGTCTCAGGGAAGACTTGCCTATGGACCCAGTGTGGAATTCCAGCCACCACGGGATGCTGGGTATGGTCTCTGCGGGATGCTTGGTGGCCCAAAGAAATCATCTGTTCCCATGAGCTGTGGCCGCCAGGGCTGTCCCGCCACCACGGAGCCAGCTCAGAGGCACACGGCCCCAAGACAGATTGGCATTCTGGCTACATCTTGGGGAGCAGCCTTGGCATCGGAGGGGCTCTGAGGCAGGAACCTGGTGCACCCACGGTGGGGGACAATAGCTGCCTCTGGCCGGGGGAGCCCAAGGAAGGAAGCTCAGGCAGCCCAGCTCCTCTCCAGTGATGCTGCGTGCCTAGCTCAGGCCAGACACAGGAGCAGGGAGCTGGTGGGGATGCTGCCACCCACAGGGCCCTGGGAGTTGGTCAAGGGACTGGGTGGCAAAGGCCAGCACGTCGTGGCCCCTCTGGAGGAGAAGGAGCCTGGAGACAGAGAAGCACATCACCACCCCCATTCCAGGTGCAGAGACAAAGGGAACAGAATGAACGAGACCAGGGTCCGTCCTTCAGAGAGCCAGGGGCCAGGGCCTGAGCCCTGCTTGGCCAGCACTTGCTAAGTGGCCGGAGGCCGGTGGCTTCCTCTCTCTCTGACTCTGCGTCCAGTCATATCTGAAGCTGGAGCTGGTGGTCTGATAGAATGCAGGGCACTGCACGTAGGCTGCACACGCCACACGGGCTGTCACCAGCACTGCCTGCACCAGCGTGGGGCCGTGACTGGAACAGCGCTGGGCAGAGTCTGTGTTCAGTAACCATCCTTGGCTGCTGTTATCAAGGAGGCACTAAAAGAATTCCTGGGCTCCCCAGAGAAGGAGTAAATGCCTGCATTTGTTGGGGAGGGAATAAGGAGGGTGGAGAAGAAATCAGGGACAGCTGAAGGGTGAGTGACATGCCAGGGTATCGGGCGGTGCCAGTGAACAGAGAGAGCAGAGGCCCAACTGCAAACTCCTTAGGAGACCAGCTTGCCTGGGGGCGGCTCCACTGGGGCTTTGACGTTCACAGAGGAGTTCGGACCTTCGTACTGCAGGAAGAAATGTTTAGGGTGGGAAGCAAGATTAGACTGGCACTTGGAAATGCTACAGGCGATTCTGTGAACAGAGCGAGTCTGATTAAGATAAAATAGGAGAATTACAGGGACCCCTGAGTCTGGGTGTAAGGTCGCCTCCAAATTCTCCCTCAAGGTCCCTGCACGGACCCAGGCAGCATCCCTGGTCTTTTCATGTTGGTCTTCTCACCAGCCTTTGCTGCTTCTGCTCCAAATCCTCCTGGCTTGACAGTCCCCACCTTGGTCTCCTGGACCCCTCTAACCAGGGCCCCTGCTCGCTGGTATTGCAGTTACTCTCACCTCCAGGCTTGGCTGTGCAGGAGCGCAGAGGTAAGAGGTCCTTGCAGTGCATTGGCTTGGGCAGAGTCGGAACTTTTCGTTCAGGGCTGCAGGGACCAGCTGCCCCCTCCCTGGGCACCTACAGCCCCACAATTGGGGACCTCGCCAGCCACCGAGGTCTTTCTTCTCGGCACTGCCCCCACCCCCACCCTGGCTGTCCAGTCTTCAAGCAAATGTTTTTGATTTTACAGGAAGTAGAGCAAGGACCTAATCTGAGTTTAATTTTTGAAGCAAGGCCTTTGATTTAATACTTATTCATTTAAGTAATTAATGCCTCCGAGTCCAGAGTCAGAAGCCATCTCAGTTTAGCCCGTCTCTTTCCTTACATGCAAAAGCAGACCTCACAGCACTTGGTACCTCCAAACCATTAATTTATACCAACGGGGACATTCCAAGGCCCGGAGCAGTTACTGAACACGACTGTGCAGCCTTCTCTGCCATATTAATGTACTCCTGTCCCCAAAGACCTGGGACAGGAGTGGCTGCCTACTTAGCAAGGACTCTGCTCACAAGCCTGGTCCTCTTGTGGGTATAGAATATTCTGGGTTATGAGACATGTTTTCAAACCCAGACTTGATGCATTCAGTCAATAAACATATATGAAGTTCTGTCTCCCATGCACTAGGTGCACCCTGGAGAAGCAACTCTTATCCCCAAAGAGAAAACACACAGGCAGCAAATCTGTAGGAATGAGGGCAGAGTGGGGAGGGCAGAGTGGGGAGGGCAGAGTGGGGAAGGCAGAATGGGGAGGGCAGAGTGGGGAGGGGTGAGGGGGGAGGGCAGAATGGGGAGGGCAGAGTGGGGAGGCCACTCCGGGACAGGGATGGTCACTGCCACATAGTGGGAAGATGTTCTGTGGGGACCTTGAAGAGTGGGGAGATGGAGAGTGATCGGGAGGGAAGGGTGATACAGAGGTGTGGGCAGAAGGCAACAGCCAGGAAGAAAGAGGGGTGTTGAGGTGGACGGTGGGATTCCAGAGAGCTTTTCTTATTGAGTTCCTGGGGGAAGTTTGCTTTTCTTTTTTTCTTTTTCTTTTTCAAAACACAGGATGGATGTGCCTGTCTCCTCTGGCAAGCTCTCCTCTCCTTCATCGTGTTATACTCATGTTCACTCTACTCTCATCCTGTGTAGGGCAGGCAAACAGGGCCATGACTCTGGCCCCTCAGAGCCCCTGGTTTTATAGTCTGTGTACAGCATGGGGTATGTGATAGCAATTGCACCTCTTATTTTATAAATGGGTAAACTTAGTCCTGGAGACGGGGCTGTCCCTAGATGGATGTGGGTTCCCTGAGTTTAGCCCGTCTCTTTCCTTACACGCAAAAGCAGACCTCACATCACTTGGTATCTCCAAACCATTAATTTATACCAACGGGGACATTCCAAGGCCTGGAGCAGTTACTGAACACGACTGTGCAGCCTGCTCTGCCATATTAATATACTCAGAAATTAATTAATTAATATACTTAATTAATATATTAATTAATTAATATAATTAATGTACTCAAAAATTAAACTCAGATTAGGTCCTTGCTCTACTTCCTGTAAAATCAAAAACATTTGCTTGAAGACTGGACAGCCGGGGTGGGGGTGGGGGCAGTGCCGAGAAGAAAGACCTCAGTGGCTGGCGACGTCCCCAATTGTGGGGCTGTAGGTGCCCGGGAAGGGGGCAGCTGGTCCCTGCGGCCCTGAACGAAAAGTCCTGACTCTTCCCAAGCCAGTGCGCTGCCCCCCCACTTGCAGGAGGCTCCACTGTCGGCCCTTTGCCTGGGGATTTGGGGATACTATTCAGAGTCTGAATTCAAAATTCAATCAAATTCGGCTGGAGTGGTGGCTCACTCCTGTAATCCCAGCACTTTGGGAGGCCGAGGCAGGTAAATCATTTCGGCTCAGGAGTTGGAGACCAGCCTGGGAAACATGGCGAAACCCCATCTCTACAAATAAATAAATAAATAATAATACAAAAAATTAGCTGGGTGTGGTGGCCTGTGCCTGTAGTCCCAGCTACTCGGGAGGCTGAGGTGGGAGGATTGCTTGAGCCCAGGAGGTCAAGGCTACAGTGAGCCATGATCACACCACTGCACTCAGCCTGGGTGACAAAATGAGATGCTGTCTCAAAAATAATAATAATAATAAATTTAATCAAATTGGACTTAAATACTGTACAGAAAAGAAAGGCGAGGCAGACAGAGCCTGAGACCTGGGATGGCATACCCCATCACCCCACAAAAAGAGGGTCCTGCCTGGGGTCCACACCTGGAATTTAGCCAAGGTCAGCTTTTCTAGGGGGAACAGAACAACTA
The DNA here is from genome assembly GCF_028858775.2 of Pan troglodytes. Lineage (NCBI taxonomy): Eukaryota > Metazoa > Chordata > Mammalia > Primates > Hominidae > Pan > Pan troglodytes. The sequence continues at coordinate 71,943,849 of NC_072407.2, forward strand.
CTTGATCACATGTCACATGGGTCCATTAATCTACGGATAAACCCATTAAGAAGAGCAGAGAACAAACATTTGGCAGAGCTGAGGATGTCGCAGTCTTTTCTGGCCACTCCAGATGTTTGAGGGCGTGCATAGCTGTCTGCAGGCACCGCAGGGAGGAGAGCAATCGGGAGAGCACTGCATTGTCAGTGAACCCTCTCAAACTGGGCATGATTTTTGTGCACACCTACATGATCCCAGCAGCTGGAGCTTTTATCAGGTTTCTTCAGATACTCAGTGGTTCCCCAAACCCCTGGCTTCTTGCTCACAGGCTTGCATGAGGGCCAGAGAGAGAGTGCAGGGTACAGAGTGGCCTGAGGGTCCTCCCAGGAGATGCACAGACAGCCGGGTCACCCCACCTGGCTTAGGACACGCACAAGGAATGGCATGGGCCTAGGAAGGCCTGGGCAGCTGCTCTCCCTCTCCAAGGGATGTGGCTTCCAGGAGCCCAGCAAGCCACTCCCTGGGACCCAGGCTAACCCCAGGACAAGGATTTCTGCCCCATTTGCTCACTGCTGCACAAAGTTTGGCTTGCAATGGGCACACAAGAATATTTGTGAAATGGCTGAAGAAGAAGTGTCTAGTGCCACGCTCCCCTCTCGGAAACAGGGGCTCCACTGGCCATCGCCAGCTGCGTCTTAAGTTAGGCAGGTGTCTCTATCATTTCAGGGCTCTAACCGAGGCCCAACATTGAGCTGCATTGTCAGTGAACCCTCTCAAACTGGGGATGATTTCTGTGCACACCTACATGATCCCAGCATCTGGAGCTTTTATCAGATTTCTTCAGATCCTCAGTGGCTCCCCAAAACCCTGGCTTCTTGCTCACAGGGTTGGAAAGAATTTATGCATCTTAGGACTTCCAAGTGGAAACCTGAAGTCTGCAGGAACACAGAGAAGCAGAAATTTTCTCTGAGAGAGGTCAGGTAGGCTTCCTGGAGGAAGAGGCATTTGAGCAGGACTGCCTATGGCCTCCTGCTCTGGGCACAGAGGGTTTATGATCCCTGTAACAAAATGCAGATAAAGCACCTCCTGCTAAAAATATATATTCAGGCCAATGGAATAATTTATTCATCTCAACCCACAAACATCGATTCAAACCTGGGCTGGATGCTGGTTCTGCCTGTTCATAGCTGGTGGTTTTGGGTGAGTCACTTAACTTCTCTGTGCCTTTGTTTCTTCATCACAAGATGGAATAATTATGCAGCCTGCCTCAGAGGACTGTCAAGCGAATTAAATGAACTCTCAGATATTTCTGACAACTGGACCCTCGGTATTCGGCCTAGAAACCTGATTGGTCTCTAGCGAACTTCTTACTCTAGGCCAGGTCCTGTGCCCAAACCTGGGGAGCCCTGGTTGAGCACCACCCAGACCTGGCCTCCAGGAGCTCAGAGTACAGTAAGGGAGACAAATAGCAGACAGTGCTCCTGCATCCAGGTGCAAGTGGCCATAGGGCGGCATAGAGCAGCGCCCAGAGGTGCCCCCAGCCAGGCCCAGCTTTCGCCTGCCGATGCAGGCTCTGAGCCACATTAGCCAAGAAAGAGAGGAGGGGAGGGACCACTGAGGACAGGAGATGGACCTTGCTCCTTCTTGCTGTCCAGCAGACACACACACAGACATACGTGCACACCATGCACGCAAAAAGGCATACACATGTGCCTCTGCACACATCCCCACACAGCCCAAAATATACACATGTGCACACACTGGCACACACATGTACCTTGCAGGCAAACACACATGTACATATACATACACACGCATACAATACCTACTGACACAAAGGCACACATATGTCCATGAGCACAGGCTCACACATGAGCATACACCGTGCTACAAATATACACACTCCTGCACACATAGGAGCATATAACACACATACTCACATGTATGCACACATGCATACATACGCACACATGCACACACAAGGCAAAGACATACACAAACACACAAGAGCATATGCCATGCATACCAAGATTCACACAGGTACATATGCACACACATGCACCTGCACGCATGATCACACACGTGGACACATGATCACACATGTGCATGCACCCTACAAGAAGGCGTCTTCTGCCCTCTGCACCAGGACGACAGAATTACCTTCAGTGCCATAAACCCAAGAACATCAAAGGTGGCAAAGACCAGGTCAGTGTGCTCAGGTTGTAAACAGAAACAAAAACCCCGCAAAACAGCGCCATCTTGTGGTGGCAGTGGGACCAGGCTGGAGGCAGCTGGCATCCTTCTTCCTTAGGGAGGGGTTTTTCCTAGAACCTGGCTTCCAAGGTGGGCTGAGTCAACTGTAACTCTCAGGCAGTACCAAAGCCACCCCTTTTATTCGGGGGAGGTCGGGATGCTCTGGACCAGCGGCTTTCCCTACCTCCACGGCCCCTGTGCTGGGTCCTGGCCAGCCAAGGGTGACCAGGGCCGAGTCTGGCTCTGCTGGGGACTCTGGGAGCCTCCTTCTGTCCTGGGCTTTACTCACCTCATTCAAGAAATGAGGTTATTACACTGATGCTCGAGAGCCCAGACCCACGTGTGTCTAGAGCCACGCCCCTTAGCCTGGGGCATCCATGAATAGACTGGGCTGCCCCCATATCAAACTGGAAAGCAAAGCCTCCTGGGTATCTCTGGCTTAGAGACCCGCTGGGAAATTGCCACCAGGGTCTCCCTTGCTGGAAGCTTCGGAGTGACATGAGATCTCAGGCCCTGCTTGGACCTTCTGACCCCTCAACTTTATCTTAAGAGCCCAGGGGATCTGGGCAGTGCCCCCAGAGCTCCCATCAGCACGCAGCACCCCTCAGCTCCCCGAGAACCCCCTTCCCCTATGAAAGCCTCAGCTCTGAGACATAGACTGTTCCCCACCTGGTCCTCAGCCTTCCTCCCTGGCCCCCAGCCTGCAGGGACAAGGGCTCGTAACCATTCAGTGAACAGAAAACCAAGACACTTTCCTAGTGGAAATCGAGGCATGGGATTTCTCCCCACCTGCCCATTCAGATCACTCGCCTGGCAGGGCACAGGTAAGGACCCAGCTCTGAGACAGGCCACTGGGGCCAGATCCTGGTTCTGCACTCCCTGAATGGGTCCCCCGAGGCAAGTCACATCCCCTCTCAGTGTCCTTCTCTGTAAAATGGGAATTACAATAGAATTTATCTCCGAGTTGTTTTAGGGAACAAAGGAAATATAATCCATGCAAAGTGCCTGGTCCACAGGAAGCGCTTACGCACTGTCAGTGTTGGAGGTGATGTTTGCTTTGCAGGGCTGTTCAATCCCCTGCCCACTTCTAAACACATTTAACTTTGGGAAGGGGCCTCTTGGGGAGGACAAAAGAAGGAGGCTGGGGCTTCCGCTGCCCTCTGCAGACCTGGTGTGCGATGGGGCTGCAGCGGGGGACCGCGGTTTTAAAGGCATCATTGGTAGAAACGGTCTCACGCATTTCCATAATTCACTCTGCATCAATTAATCTTTCACTGTTGATAGGAACCTGCGGCTGAATTCCCTCCCCGGGAGTACTCGCCATTCTCAAGCTCTGAGGGGTTTTCTTCTCGGCTGGCATCATGCTAATTTCCCTCGAGTACCCCTGGAAAGAGGTTTTAGAACAAGACGTGGCGCTTGGCAGGAATTTGACATCTGAAACAACTGTCGCTCAGGGAGGAGGGGGTTGTGACATTTGCTAATTGCCAATCGAGCACTAATGTGAGCATTGAGATGCTTGGAAAAATGCTTCTTCCTGCTGAGGCTGGATGGAGCTGGCTCACGGGCCACTGATACACCTGCAGGGCGTCATCCTTTGCCATTGATAAATATCCTTCATGGATCTAAGGAGGGAAATAATAGGGAAATTTCCTTTTGGAAAACCAGAGAGCATTGGCTGGGGAGCCCAGGTTCTGAAGCCATCACTGCCAAAAACCAGCTGAGCCACCAAGGGTGAGACCCTGCTCTTCCTCAGTGTCTGTGCGATGAGGGCCATGGCCCTTGCCGTCCTCTGCCTTTCCCTGACCGCAGACCCTGGCTTCTGCTGGAGCTCTCCCTTGTGTAAGGATGCATGGAGCAAATTTTAGGGGCCTTAGAGCCCTACGTCCAAACCTCCTCCGGCAGAGTCCCAAAGGGCCCCTGCCTACCTTCGCCTGCCTGCCAAGGGGTGCTGGCAGAAAGCAGGCAGGTGGTGCAGCCTCACCCTCTCCCACAATGGGCATGGGCCATGCCTGCTTCCTGCATGGCAAACCCCAGCTTCCAAGAGAAGCCTGAGGCCTGTCCTGAGAGGGCCCAGCCCCTCCTAGCATCTCTGGGTCATTTCCCTCTCCTCAGGCCTGGCAACCTCTAAGTTCAGCTCCTGGGAGCTGGGGTCCCCCAGAAAGGAGCTCTCCCCATTGCCAGCGAGAAGCAGCTCTAGCTCATTCTGTAGGCTAATAAGAGGGACAGCTCGAGAAATGAATGTGAGAATGGGACTGTGTGGGAACCCCCTGGAGAATCCACGGGGCAAATATCTTTATGTTCCAACCCGATTTCCTCTTGTGGAATCTCGACTATAAAATCAGCAACACAGCTGTACTAATAACAAACAAAAGCATCAATGTTCAACCACCTATGCTGTGCCAGGCTCAGTGCTAAGCACTTCATTCTATGAAATCTTCTGGAATCTTCTCAATAGCCCCACAAAGGGGGCTCTGACACAGCCCCTATTTTATGCAAACCAAGGCTCCGAAAGGCTCAAGTCTTCCCAAGGTGATTTAGGGCACGCTTGCTGAAATAATAACCAAGACATTTATTTGGGGTTAAAAGCCTGATATTCCAGACTGAAATAGCTGCCCCTCACATCCTCCTCCAGCCCTGCACTCATGGCCCCGAGCCCCACTGTGGGTGAAAGAGCAGGAGGGCCCTCCCTGTGAAACAGCGTCGGCCGCTTGGCAGGGGTATTGCTCTGCCCTGAGTTCACGCTGATAACGCGCCCAAGGGCAATCACATCGTAACAGCCCGGAATTGTTCTCAGTCTAGAACGGACAATAAACCGCCCGGGCAGAATGTCTCCTCATCATTCTGCCGCCAGCCAACGGGCTCCAAGAGTTGTCATCTTGAATTTGTGCCCAACTCAAGGTGCCGGCCCAGGCTGGGTCACGGGGCCACAGGGCGCTTTCCAGGAAGGCACGCAGAAGGCATTCCAGCACGAGAAGGTGAAGCAGCGCGGAGGTTATTGACTTGACATGGGTCATTTTGCCCCGGCGTACCCCACGGGATACTGCTATCCTATATCTCCGGCAGGGCATTCTCTGGGCAAACAAGCCCACAGCCATAAATGGTGGCCTTTGCACACCCGGAATCGCTGCCTCATGGTGTTTGGATCACTGACCCGGTTTGTTTATTTATTGAGAGTATTTTTAGCTCGCCCGCGGTTACCCCCGGGGTCACCAATTTTCCTTTTTAATCTTCTCTTTGAATAGAAAGGAAATGGACAGTAAGGTGCCTGTCACTCGAACGCTGGGGTAAGTCTGGGGCAGTGCATACGCCACCGAGGTCACACTCACGTCAGGGACGACACTGCCACAGCCAGCAAATCTCACTCAGCCAGCCCTCGAGGGCACCAGTGTGTGAGCCGACCCCGGGCCTGGCCAGAGAAGAGGGTCGCCGTGTCCGTGCAGGGATTCACCGAGAGTCCAGACCCCAGAGGGGCAAGCGGTCAGCACCACAGTCTCGCCCCGCAGCGCTGACCACAGGGTCTGTGGAACCCATTGACCCCCCTGCAAGAGCTCCAGAGGTGATCCCCCACATCCTGTGAGAGATCAAGTGTATTCCAGAGAAGATTCCCAGGTTGCTCCGGTTTCCTCCCAGTTCTGGTGTCCTTGACTACTGGCTCTGCCATCTACCACCCTCATGCCTCAGTTTCCCCATCTCTAAAGTGGGGGCTAACAAGAGCGTCTACTCCATAAGTTTGTCCAGAGAGGTGAGTGGGGCGAAGTGCGCCTGTGCGCGGTGAAGCGCGCCTGTCCGCGGTGGAGCGCTCCTGTGTCCAGTCCGCGGTGGAGCGCTCCTGTGTGCGGTGGAGCGCGCCTGTGCATGGTAAGTGGTGGTGATTATTGCTACCATCGCTGTTCCCATCAGTTCCCGCCACATGCATCTGTCAAGGGCCCCCAGGAAGCAGATGACCCACCCCCAGGGGTGGGCGAGATCAGGAAGCCAGGAAAGGATGGTTGGTGAAGCCCCTTGTTATTGTCTGAGGCCAGAAGGAGGCAGTTACAGAACCCAGCAAGAGAGGGAGCTGTCCATGGAGCCGGATGGGAGCTGTCGTGGCTGTGCGTAGGGGAGGCACACACTGCCCCCTGCGGCTGGGCAGGAAGGAAGCCAGCCCCTCTCTCCTTCCCAGCTCTGATCTGTTGCTGGCAACCCCTACTGGCCGCTTCAAGTGGGGACTCCAAAGCCAGGAAGCTGGGGAACCAGCTGGTCTCCTGCGGCAGAGAAACAGGATGAGGAGTCGGGGCTGGACCTGGAGGGGCAGGCGGAAAGTGACTAGCAGAGTGAGTGTCCAGTCCCTCCATGTCCGGGTGCCTTTCTGTCAGCCACACTCCAGGTTCTGCAGGGAAGAAAGGCTCTGAGTTGGGGTCTGGAGAGGCCCGAGCCTGGCACCTGTGGCCAGGCTGGGTCATTATACCCTGAAGGGAAGCAGGGCTGGGCTGAAGGTGGGGAGCCTCCCTAACCTGCCTAAGCAAGGCTTTGTGCACCTTGTGTCAATAAATCCAAGAGCAGGAACGTATGTCATCAAGCGGCTGGCGGTGCCATCTGGCCAAAGCAGGAGGCAGCCTCTGAGACAGTCACATGGACGATGAGGCCAGACAGGGCTGCACCCCTCCCTCGGAAACCAGAAGCACTGACTGCCTTTCAGCCAGACATCCCTCAGTGATGCTGAACAACAATTAGGAATCAAATCCCCAAATGTCCTCCTGGCCTCTTTCCAACAGGAAGAGCCGCCCGGCCTCCCCTTTTTGCAGGACTGGGGCTGTGTCCTTGCTTTTGTGCTAATAATCCAGGAGTGCTTTAGGCTGTCAGAGCTGGGTACAAATTGCATTTTTGCAAATCGAAGAATGATTCCCCACCCATACTTCATTTCAGGGACACACGGATCGGTCTTGGAGCTAGACACTCTGACAGGAATCCAGGCCAGGGGCTCCTTCCCTGGGGGCCGTGGTCCTCACTCTCTCAGCCTTGGGGGTCTCTTTGGGAATCCGTCGAAAGCTACAAAATCTCTACTCCAAACAGGGAAATGAGGTTGTGTGCAGACACGCTGCATTTGCTATCATTTCAAGTGTCTGCCGACCTCAGGTTCTGAGCCCAGGCCTGGGTGGGGCCGGAGGAAGGCCCTCTGGGCTCTGCGAGAGTGAGACATCAGGGTGCCTTCCTCTGTCTTCACCGCCCACCACCAAAAATTGCCACGTCCTATAGATCCAAGCTCCTGAATATCAGGTGGCTCTGCACTCCTGTCCCCACTCGCCGTCTCACTTGGGTTATTAAACCAGCCTCTAACTAGTCCCTCCACCTGCCGTGACCACCCCCAGGGCCCCCACCCCAAATCTATCATCTTCATGGCAGTAAGAGGGACTCTTCCTGAGCACCAGACTCAGCTTGTCCCTTCGTGCTGCAAACCCTGCAGCCCTTTACCACGTGGGGGCCCCTGGTTACCCGCAGAGGCCATCTCACTGTCTGGGAAAGTTCAGACCTACGGATGCAGCGTGATAGCTGGCGTGCTCCCTGCCCCTGCCGGCTCAAGCAGACACTGTGGCTCTGCCTACCACCTCCAATCCCTCGCCCGGCCAAGCCATCCCTCGGGGCTCAGCTAAAGTGTCACTTGAATTGTGCATTCTTGCAGCAAGCACTGGGCATTTATGTGTGGCTTTACAGCTCTGGGTGCCAGTGTGGACAGCCTCGGAGCTGCCGTCAGCAGAGTTGTCAAAAATTGCACTGCCCCCGAAGATCCGGCCGGGCCCCGTGGAGCCGGTCAGGTGGAACTTGTTCCTGGACAGTTGACACCTGCAGTTTCAGGATTTGGATGTGGTTCACTTTTTAACATTCCGTGTCAGCTTGGCCAGGCTGTAGTGCCTGGAGTTTGGTCAAACACTAGTCTAGGTGCTGCTGGGAGGGTATTTGGTCGACGTGGCTGACATCTGCAGTCCATTCACTTTAAGTCAAAGAGATTATTCTCTATCATGTAGGTGGGCCTCGTCCCACCAGTTGAAGGCCTTACAAGCAAACAAACAGGTTTTCTGGAGAAGAAGGAATTGTGCCTCAGGTCAGTAACGTAGAAACTCTGCTGGGTTTCCACCCTGCTGGCCGGCCTTACAGATTAGGAATTTGACAGTCCCCATGGCGGTGAGTCAATCCCTTAAAATCAGTCTCTCTCTCTTTCTCTGTCTCTCATCCCCTATGGGTCTATTGCTTCTGTTTATTGATTCTTTCCTCTGGGGAATCTGGACTGATATGCTTACCTAAAGCAAATGCCACCGGAAACAGAGGCCTTTGGGTGTGAAAATCTTTGGGTTGCTTTAAACCTTGTAAGAAAGAACCTTCTGTTACGTGGTGCCTTCCTAAGCTGGCTTGTCCTCAACTGCCAGGCTTCACTTGACTCCAGGGCTCTGTCTGTGCCAGCCAGGGAGCCCTGTTGGTGAATAACACAGACCTGGTCCCTGTCCCCAGGAACACACCATCTGTGGGGTCTTCCTGCCATCAGCACCCAGACACCCACCCAGCCGGGGTCTGGGCACCCTTTTCCTCCCACACCTCCCTTCCATCACTGCCTGGCACTGAGGCATGTAGTCAATATCAATATCTGTTGAATGACAAATCCATTAGCATAGGGTACTCAGACATCTAAAAAATACACATTCTAAATATCCGTTCATTTCTTTGGTTATCCCAAGCAAGTGTTTTCTGACCAATGATGTAGCCAGCCAACAGTCACCTGGCTGTGGGTAACCTCATGCCTCCAAACAGGGGGCTCAGGGTTCTAATAGACCCTTAAGGAGTCTAGGGACTTGAATGGGTGAGTCTCACACAGACTGGCAGAGAAGCTGGCTTGGGTCAGTAACACTCCCTTCTCAGCCTTTGTCTTGCTTGTTTTACTTATTTAATCCCTACACCCTAATCCAGTTCCTTCCCTCCCATAACAGCCCTTCTAATGGGAATTGTATGCCTTTTAGTGGGCATGCGATCTTGCTAAATGAACATTATTGGCCGGGCGCAGTGGCTCACACCTGTAATCCCAGCACTTTGGGAGGCCAAGGCAGGTGGATCACCTGAGGTCGGGGGTTTGAGACCAGCCTGACCAACATGGAGAAATCCCATTTCCACTAAAAATACAACAATTAGCCAGGTGTGGCGGTGCATACCTGTAATCCCAGCTACTCGGGAGGCTGAGGCAGGAGAATCGCTTGAACCCGGGAGACGGAGGTTGCGGTGAGCTGAGATCGCGCCATTGCACTCCAGCCTGGGCAACAAGAGCGAAACTCTGTCTCAAAAAAAAAAAAAAAAAAATTGAACATTGTTGTTTGGGAGGCATGGATTTTTTGTTGGTAGATTTAGTGTGGTGCAACTGATATGCAATCAACTGCACGTTCTTAAAGTGCTCAATTCCATCAGTTGTTATATGAATATACCTACAAAGCCACCACCACGCTCAAAATAATGAACATATCCATCACCCCAAAAAGCCTCCTCATGCCCCTTTGTAGTTCCTCCCTCCCACCCCTCCCCACCCCACCAGTCAACCACTGGTCTGCTTTCTACCACTGTAAGTTTGCATTTTCTAGATTTTTATATAATTGACTCATACCACATGTGCTCTTTTTTGTCCAGCTTTTGCATTCAGCTTATTATCCTGAGACTCTTCTATGTGGTTGCTTGTAGCAGTCATTCATTCCTTTTTGTTGCTAAGTAGTATTTCATGATGTGGATGTGAAACCACCATTTGTTTATGCATTTTCCTGCCATTTGAGTTGCTTCCAGTTTTTAGCTATTATCAGCAAAGCTGTTATAAACATTTTTTTGACATATGGTTTTATTTCTCTTGAGTAAATGCCCAGGAGTGGAATGGCTAGATTGTATGGTAGATGTGTGCTTAACTTTCCAAGAAACTGCCCAACTAGGTTGCAAAGTGGTTGAACCATTTTGCATTTCCATAAGCAGTAAATGGAGTTTCAGTTTCTCCTCAACATGCTTGCTTCTGAATTCTAGTCATTCTACTGGCTAAAATTCTACTAGTGTAATATCTCGTTGTGGTCTTAGCATGTATTTCCCTAATGCCTAATGACATTGAGCATCTTTTCATGGGCTTATTTGCCATACATATCTTCTTTGTTGAATTTGTCTCAAATCCTTCGCCCATTTAAAAAATTAGATTGTTTGTTTCCCTGTTTTTGAGAATTGAGAGTTCTTGATGCATTCCGGATACAAGCTCTTCATCAGATATATGACTTGTAAATATTTTCTCCCCGTCTGAGGTTTATCTTTATATTCTCTTAACAGAACAATGTCTTTGAACAAGCAGGCATTTACAGTTTTGCCTAAGTTCAGTTCAGTAATTATTTTCTTGTATGGGTCATGCTTTTGATGTCTGTCATAGTCTGTTTTGTGCTGCTGTACCAGAATACCACAGACTGGGTAATTTATAAAGAAAAGACATTTATTTCTCATGGTTCTGAAGGCTGGGAAGTCCAAGACTGAGGGGCTGCATCTGGCGAGTGTCTTCTTGCTGCATTATAACATAAAGGAAGAACAAGGGGAAGGAGAGAGAGAGAGCTCAAGAGGGGTCTAAACTCATTCTTTATAAGGAACACACCCTGCTGATAACAAACCCACTGCCATGATACTGGCATTAATCTATTAATGAGGGTGGTGACCCCATGACCCCAACACCTCCCATTAAGCCCCACTTCCCAATACTGCTGCACTGGAATCTAGTTTCCAGCACATGAACTTCAGGGGACACATTCAAGTCACGGCAGTGCCATAGCGCAGTCATATTTGCCTAACCCAAAGTCATAAAAATGTTCTCTTATTTTCTTCTTGAAGTTTTATGTTGTAGGTTTTATATTTAGGTCTATGATCCATTTGAGTTAATCTCTGTATGTGATGCAAAGTATGCATTTAGCTTATTTTTGTTTTTTTGCTTTGCTTCATTTTAGCACATGGATATCCAATGGTTCTAGCACCCTTTGTTGAAAAGACTGTTCTTTCTCCACCAAACTGCAGTAGCATCAATTGTTTAAAATAAGTTCTCCAAGTGTTTCAGTCTGGTTCTGGACTCTCCATTCTGCTCATTGATGTATTTGTCTGTATTTATGTCCATACACACCTCGACTATGGATTTAATTTGCTTTTCTTTTTTCTAGTTTCTCAAAGTAGAAACTTGGGTCATTGATTGGAGACCTTTCTTCTTTTCTAATATAGACCATTAGTGTTATCTAGATTTCCCCCTAAATACTGCTTAAATGGCATCCCACAATTTTTGGCATGCTGTTCTTTTTTTCATTTTTGTTCAGTTTCAACTACTTTCTAATTTTCTTTATGATTTCTTCTCTGACCCATGCATTAGCTAAAAGTGTATCTGTGTCCTAAATCCAGTAGGGATTTTTCAGTTGTTTTTCTCTTATTAATTTCTTTTAATTTCCTTTGCTCAAAAGGCATGCTTTGTATGACTTGCAGGGTCTGAGGGAGTGGGATCCTGGCAGTCCCTGTGGCCTTTCTTCTTGGAAAGCGCAGGGCCAGAGCTCAGCAAAGGAGTAGATTCTGTGGCAGAAACCTCTGGAGAGGAGCACGACACTGCAGACATGCTGTGGACCAGGTGGCAGCTGCCAAGCAGATGGAACCTGCACCTGCCCAATTTGGCCAAAGAAGCCCCCATACTCTCTGTGAAAAAGTCTTCCAGAAGCTATTGTGTCCATGACCAAGTCTCTCTCACACACACACACACACACACACACACACACACACACACACAAAAGATCATTCTTGAGTCTGATTTGAAAACTAAGGTCAAATTCTGCAGAGGCATTTGAGTGGTAAGATAACACCCTAATATATATATATATATATATATATTTTTTTTTTTTTTTTCTTTTTCTTGGTGGGAGGTGGGTACAGAGTCTCACTCTGTCACCCAGGCTGGAGTGCAATGACACACTCTCAGCTCACTGCAACCTCTGCCTCCCGGGTTCAAGTGATTCTCCTGCCTCAGCCTCCCAAGTATCTGGGATTACAGGCACCTGCCATCATGCCTGGCTAATTTTTCTATTTTTTGCAGAGAAGGGGTTTCACCATGTTGGCCAGGCTGGTCTTGAACTCCTGACCTCAGGTGATCCGCCACCTCGGCCTCTCAAGGTGCTGGGACTACAGACGTGAGCCACTGTGCCCGGTCTCTATATTTTTAATTGAAGTGAATAGGACTTTGTTATAGATTTCAATCCATTCTTCACTTTCAATCGAGTGTTGTTTTTACATAAACTTATACCTTTGGAATGACTGTAGAATTATTAAAAAGTTGCTAGGATAGTGCTAACAGTCCCCACGTGCTCTTTGCCTCCATATTAACCTCTTACATAGCCATATAAACATTTAGAAAATGAAGAGACCAACATAAGTACAATGCTGTAGCTGTATTCCAGACTTTATTCCCGAGGGCTGCATTCTAAAGATGCATCCATGTTACAGGCATGGGGCCCCTGACTGTGCACCTGCTATGCAGTGCCTGCCCACTCTGCTGGGGGTGGACACTGGCTGAGGCCCCCTCCCCATTCTGGTTACAGAGCTGACACATTAGAGCTTCGCCTGCCTTCCAGCCAAGGAGAGAGCAGGGGAAGTGGCCTAGATATCTTTTTGCTATATTGATTTCCCACTGCTCTTTTCTGAAAGGTGTTAATGACCTCTAAGGCCATGATAGCCTAGACTGGCTGGTGGATGCAGTTCCACCAGGACAGCCCCAGGCCATCTGTGGCCACGTGGCTTGAACTGTGGCAAGTCCAGTTGAAGACATGCTGTGAGTGTAACATGCACATGGGATCTTGAAGACTTTGTATGAAAATAAGGCCGGGCACGGCGGCTCATGCCTGTAGTCCCAACACTGTGGGAGGCTGAGGTGGGTGGATCACTTGAGGCCAGGAGTTCAAGACCAGCTTGACCAACATGGCGAAACCCTGTCTCTACTTAAAATACAAAAAATTAGCCTGGCGTGGTGGCACATGCCTGTAGTCCCAGCTACTTAGGAAGCTGAGGCAGGAGAATCACTGGAACCCGGGAGGTAGAGGTTGCAATGAGCCAAGATCACAGCACTGCACTCCAGCCTGGGTGACAGAGTGAGACTCTGTTGAAAGAATGAGAAAGAAAGAAAGAGAGAGAGAGAGAGAGAGAGAAAGAAAGAGAAGGAGAGAATGAGAAAGAGAGAGAAAGAGGAAGAAAGAGAAAGGGAGGGAGGAAAAGAAAGAAAGGAAAGAAGAAAGAAAAGAAAGAGAAAGAAAAAAGAGAAAGGAAGAAAGAGAAAGGGAGGGAGGGAGAGAGAGAAAGAAAGAAAAAGAAAGAAAGAAAGAGAAAGGAAGAAAGAAAGAGAAAGGGAGGGAGGGAGAGAAAGAAAGAAGAAAAGAAAAGAAGGAAGAAAGAAGAAAGAAAGAGAGACAAATAGAAAAGGAAAGAAAGAAAATAATAAACATGGACAATATCTCACAAATACTACTTAAATATCGATTTCATGTTGAAATGTTAATATATTGGGTTTATTGGGTTAAACAAAATATAGGGTTAAAATTAAGTTCACCTGTTTCCTTTTACTTTTTTATTGTGGCTAGTAGAAATTTTTTAATTACCTGTGTGACCAGCCCCAGGAAGGGGAAGGTTTGAAAGGCCCCCTTGCCCTGGTCTAACCCCAACCAACCTTTGCTATCCTGCCTGAGTCGCGGCCACCAGCACACCCCTACCGTCCTGCACCCAGACGGCAAACACAAATGCTGGAGTGACCACCGAGGGCTGGGATTAGACTACAGGCCAGCTCCCCAGGGCTGCGGAAGCAGAATGAGTACCCAACTGGCCAGCCGGGGTCAGTGACCCGCAGTGTATGGCCCCGGCCACCACTGGAGTGCCTGCTAGCTGCTGCTGAGTCATAGGAACAAGAAATTTCTTGGCCAAACTACAAGGAAACTACTTCCCCACGGCTGGTGTCCCTATTTTGACAGTGGTCAATAGGTCACCTGCCGGTCACGTCCCCAGGAAACCCAGACTTGGGAGTTGTCACAGATGCCTGGATTACCTCCACTGCCAGAAAAGGGTGTGTGTTGGAGGGGGTGTCTTTCACAATATATTTTTAATTTTGACTACTTCAGAAAAGAACAAAGCAGACCAGTTGTGGTGGCTCATGCCTGTAATCCCAACAATTTGAGAGGCTGAGGCAGGCAGATCACTTGAGGCCAGGAGTTCGAGACCAGCCTGGCCAACACAGTGAAACTCCATCTGTACTAAAAATACCAAAAGTTAGCTGGGTATGGTGGTGTGCACCTGTCGTCCCAGCTCCTCAGGAGTCTGAGGCACGAGAATCACTTGAACCTGGGAGGCAGAGTTTGCAGTGAGCTGAGATCGTGTCACTGCACTCCAGCCTGGGCAACAGAGCAAGAGTCTGTCAGAAAGAAGGAAGGAAAAAAGGAAGGGAGGGAGGGAGGGAGGGGCAAAAAGTAGGAATCATCTATATTCCTCACCCAGAATTAATCATTTTTAAGCTAATATTTTAATAGCTTACTTACTTCCTTAGTCTTTTAAAATATGTATTTATTATCTTGAAACCATAGAATGAATAGATAAGAATATGTTGCCCTGAAAAAAAAAAAAGAAGAGAAAATGGTATTACTAATCACGCTAAAGCTCCTTCCGCCTTCCCCCAACTCTCATCCACTCCCCCTTCCCAGGGAAATCCCCTCTGTGTATTCCAGGCAATGCGCTTCATTCCTTTAAACATAGCTATTGGCACCTGACTTGTTTGGGGGTCAGGTTCTTTCTTTCTTTCTTTCTTTCTTTCTTTCTTTCTTTCTTTCTTTCTTTCTTTCTTCTCTTTTCTTTCTTTCTTCCCTTCTTTCTTTCTCTTTCTTTGTTTGTTTCTTTCTTTCTCTTTTTCCTTCTTGCTTTCTTTCTTTCTTTTTTTTTTTTTTTTTATTTGAGACCAGGTCTTGCCATAACATCCAGGCTGGAGTGCAGTGGCATGACCTCAGCTCACTGCAACCTCCGTCTCCTGGGTTCAAGCGATTCTCCTGCCTCAGCCTCCCAAGTAGCTGGGATTACAGGCATGTGCCACCACACCTGGCTAATTTTTTGTATTTTAGTAGAGACGGCCATGCTTTGCCATGAGGGCCAAGCTGGTCTTGAATGCCTGACCTCAGGTGGTCGCCCGGCTCAGCCTCCTAAAGTGCTGGGATTCCAGGCATGAGCCACCGCGCCCGGCCTTTTCTTTTCATTTATAAGACGGCATCACATCGTGTGTGTTGTTTTCAGCTTGTTCTTGAGGCAATGGGCCTGGTGTACCCTGAGGTCACACTCCTCCCACCCCCACCCCATCGCTGCTCCGGACAGTCCTCTGGGACAAGCTTTTCAGAGGGCAACGAGGCTGTGTCTACCAGTGTTTAAATGAGCACACCCTCTGAGCTGGCCTTCATGGTCTTGGAGTTAACCCCACTAATACCTTCCCACCTCTGCGCAGAGGCAGAGGCTCAAGGGTGCTGCTGCCACGTTGTTGATAGAAAAACAATAGCAACAAATGTGACAAATTATGACAACTGATGGAACAGACTTTCACGAAACCATGAAAAAGAACAAGCAAAATCTATCTGAGCAGAGCCAGAGATCTCTCGATAAGTCAGGCAAGACAGAGAGAGGGCACAGCTGGGCGCGCCAGGCCTGGCTGTGTGCTCCCCGGGATGGCTGTGCCTGGAGCGTGTTTGAGGACCCGTGAGAGCGCTGAACACGGACCCTTGAGGAAGTGGTGTGCAGGGAAACTACTTCCCCATGGCTTGTGTCCCTATTTTGACAGTGGTCAATAGGTCACCGGCTGGTCACGTCCCCAGGAAACCCAGACTTGGGAGCTGTCACAGATGCCTGGACTACCTCCACTGCCAGAAAAGGGTGTGTGTTGGGGGGGGTGTCTTTCATAGTATATTTTTAATTTTGACTACTTCAGAAAAGAACAAAGCAGGCCAAGTGTGGTGGCTCACGCCTGTAATCCTAACAACTTGAGAGGCTGAGGCGGGCAGATCACTTGAGGCCAGGAGTTGAAGACCAGCCTGGCCAACATAGTGAAACTCCGTCTCTACTAAAAATACCAAAAATTACCTGTGTATGCTGGTGTGCACCTGTCGTCCCTGCTACTCGGGAGTCTGAGGCACGAGAATCACTTGAACCTGGGAGGCAGAGGTTGCAGTGAGCTGAGATCATGTCACTGCACTCCAGCCTGGGCAACAGAGCGAGTCCGTCAGAAAGAAGGAAGGAAAAAAGGAAGGGAGGGAGGACCTTGTCTCTGGAAATGTGGTCCGGGGGTTCAGGTGCGAGGAAGGGAGAATTTCACACTTCCCGAAGCATGTGATTTTCTTCCGTCTAACCACACAGGAATGGTTTGCTTTTACTTAAGGACAACTAAGCACATCTCTGAGGAATGCCGCCAGCCCCAGGGCTGGGCACGGGAGGCTGGATGGGGTGGCCTTCATGGTCTCTGGCTTCACCCTAGGAACAGAACTGGCAGCCCAGAGGCCCCGCGAGGCCCTGCTCACTGCCAGGGCGGTTTGCCATGACAATTTGAATGTGGACATGTGGAGGCCACATGCCAGCTCCAGGCTCAGTCCGGCTGCTCCAGAAAGCCCAGCCTCCAGACATGCTATATCCTCAGGTCTCCTCCAGGGAAGCCCAGGAGGTCAGGCCCAGGTGACCCGTGGGCAGCCCCCGGAAGGGGCTTCTTTTTCTCTTTTCCTCTGATGGACAAGGAAGTAGAATGTGCAAGAGTTAATGCTCGGCCAGGCGCAGAGGCTCACGCCTGTAATCCCAGCACTTTGGGAGGCTGAGGCGGGCGGATCAGGAGGTCAGGAGATCGAGACCATCCTGGCTAACACCGTGAAACCCCGTCTCTACTTAAAAAATACAAAAAAAATTAGCTGGGCATGGTGGTGGGTGCCTGTAGTCCCAGTTACACGGGAGGCTGAGGCAGGAGAATGGCGTGAACCCAGGAGGCGGAGCTTGCAGTGAGTGGAGATGCACCACTGCACTCCAGCCTGGGAGACAGAGCGAGACACTGTCTCAGAAAACAACAACAACAACAAAACAACAACAACAACAACAAAATAACAAAGAGTTAATGCTGAAGCAGATCTCTGAATTCCGAGGAGCTTGGGGAGCAGCCCAGCTCCACCCTGTATTAATGAGGGGCCTGGGGCAAGTCTCTAGCCTCAATTTCCTCCTCTGCAAAATGGGGACAGTGACCACCTCACAGGACACAAGAAGGACCTAGGACTCGCCACTGGTGGTCATTGCCAGGCTTGTCCTTTGGGGGACTTCACCTCCCCAATCACCTCACTCCCTCTCACCTTGTCCCCCTACCCTTGAAAAAAAAATATAAAGACAAGAGCCAGGCAAAGAGTCTCACAGGGGCTGTGAGCTCAGGACCGCACGTCATCCCACTCATCTGAATCTCTAGGGCTGGGAGCCGGCAATCTTCCTAGGCATATTGATTTGAGAAGCTTCCTCCCAGGATGTATGGTCAAACCACAAAGCACACACGGGACATGGTGGGTGATAACCCACACCAGGCAGAGCCACGACCCTTGCCCCATGCTGCCCGGCAAGAACTGACCCAGCACCCTCTAGAACCCTCTAGAACCCAGGGCTTGGGGTCCCAGTGGAGCAGCAACATCAGCCCTGCTCCCCACACCAAGCTGCTCCCACAGCCTCTGGCTTCCATGGGGATCTCTCACCTTTGTAGCTTTGGCTGGAGTCTGCTCTCAGCATCCAAGGGTGCTGCCCACAACCTCGTCCCAATTTTTCATGGAGACCACTGTCCCTCCCCAGGTGCTGGTGGGCAGTATGGGCCCCCCCATCCACACAGTGTCCCCAGGTGCCAGTGGACGGTGTGATCTCCCCAATTCCCACAGTGTCCCCAGGTCCCAGTGGACAGTGTGGCCTCCCCCATCCCCACAGTGTCCCCAGTTCCTGGTGGATGGTGTGGCCTCCCCATTTCCAGTGTCCCCAGGTCCCAGTGGATAGTGTGGCCTCCCCATTTCCACAGTGTCCCCAGGTCCCGGTGGACGGTGTGGCCTCCCCATTTCCACAGTGTCCCCAGGTCCCGGTGGATGGTGTGGCCTCCCCATTTCCACAGTGTCCCCAGGTCCCAGTGGACAGTGTGGCCTCCCCCATCCCCACAGTGTCCCCAGTTCCTGGTGGATGATGTGGCCTCCCCATTTCCACAGTGTCCCCAGATCCCGGTGGATGGTGTGGCCTCCCCATTTCCACAGTCCCCAGGTCCCAGTGGATGGTGTGGCCTCCCCCATCCCCACAGTGTCCTCTGGGCAGGCCTGGGTCAGGCTGCATTCCTGACCCTGAGGTGTGGAACTCTCTCTCCCTGAGCTTTTGCAGAAACGTGGGGGCAACTTGCTCTCCTTCTGCAGGACTCAAAGGTGGGAGATGCCGGCCTAGAGCAGCCAGAGGCTTCCTACCGGGTGACGGGGAGAGGTTGCCTGCCCCAGAGTGAGGCCAGCAGAGACCAGACTCACAGAACAACAGAGACCAGCCACTCACTCAGCTGTGAGCCAGATGCACATAGTCTGTTTGAGGTGATTTCTTCACTGGCTACCAAGAAAAAACAAATAAAAATACATACAAAGCCCACTGGGCTGAGTCCTCCACCTGGAGAAAGCACTGCAAATGTCACCAGTGTTCAAGGGTCCTCCTCCCCCATCCAGCCCCCATCCCACCACCTTCTGCTGTGCGTCCCACAACCCTGTTCCCTAGGGGAGTGGTGGGCACAGAAAGCCCTCGGCTCTGTCCTCTTATCTTTTGCAAGCCCAGCTGGCCTCTGCTCCACCCCAGGCCTGGTTCTGGAGCGCGCGTGTAGAAATGGGGCTGGCTGCTACGGCGGGCTTATCTGGGCCTGCAGGGCTGCCTTATCTCCCACAGCTTCTCATTGCCAGTCACTGGTTTATGCTTTTATGAGTGCAGTTTGCTCCTTCTAGGGAAGCACTGAGCGATCTCTGAAGGTGCCTGGCCGTGGGGGCACAGGGTTCCTTCCTCCTAAAGCGCTGGTCCCATGCCAGCCCTGGCTCTGCAGCTGCTGTGGGTATCTTGCATGGGTGGGTGCCTGAGTGGAGGCTGTGGTGGTCTCAAGGGGCTTTTGCCAGAAGTGATCAGAAGAGGAGCCTTCAGGAGGGACACCCCAGGTGGCCCCCACACCTTCTTTTGTTGGCCCATTTGATCTGCCCCACACCGGACACACCTTGATCTCACCAGCCCAGTCTCTAAGGTCCTGCCTGAGAGGGTGGGCCAAGTCCTGCACTGGAAGCCAGGAGGCTGGAATCAGATCCTCACACTGTGCCTCCACTGTCCTCTGAGCCTCAGTTTCCTCACCTGTAACATGAGCAGAAAGTTTGCAGCCACCTCGCCTGGCAGGATGGCCATGGGGAACCACAGGAGGGGAGGGGGCAGCGTCGAGGGTCCCATGGCCAGCCAGCATGGGCCAACCCATGTGTCACAGTTCACAGAAGGTCTTAGGAGCCTGGTCCCTCCCCCTCCCCCTCCCCCCAGGATGTTTGTAGGGTGAGGCAACCGGCAGGTGCCTGGTTAAGCCCTGGGGTCTGGAGAGCGGTTTCTAACTCCAGGCCCCTGTGAGCTGCCAAGACCTCCACCTCCTCCCTAGGGCCCCCAGGGGTCTGTTTGCTCTGTCTGCTTTTGAGAATCAGATTATAATGGGAGCCTGGGTCAGTTTCTGGATTTGTGGCCTCAGGACCTCCCAGAAGGAGCAGAGCTGAAGGCCAAGAGCCTGGCTCCTGTCCTGTCCTGTCACTTACTGCCCTGTGACCACAGGCAGGTCACTGCACCTCTCTGAGTCACAGCTTTCTCATCTTCCAAGCGGGGAGAGTCCTTGAAATAGGCTGCAACCATTAGATTCATTCATTCAACAAATATTTGCTGAGCATCTACTATGTGCCAGGCATGTGTGCTGGGGACACAATAGAGATCTAAACAGACAACAAACAAGATATTACTTTTAATGACAAAACTGTTTTGCCATTCATTTTAATGGCAAAAACTTTTAACAGCCATTACTTTTAATGGCAGAAACTGCAATTATTTTCGCACCAACCTAACACATAAGTAAAATGTATGGTGATGACACAAAGCAGGAAGGTTCAGTAGGGAATGGAGACAGGCACGTCTGGGGTGGAGGTGGAAACTCAATTTTCAATCGTGTGGCTAGGAAAGGCCTCTCCAAGGCAGGCGACAACTGAGTCAAGACCCAAAAGAGATGGGAGAGTGAGATGTGGAGATTCTGGGGTCCAGACACAATCACGGCATGAGCTAAGGCCCTGGGACAGGAGCTGGTGTGTGCAGAGAATGGCAAGGAGGCCAGAGGGACAGAAGGTGAGGGATCAGTACCAGGTCCAGAGAGGAGGTGGAAGGGGCAGGTAACTGGTCATGGTGTGTCTTTTGGCTGTGAAGCCAGTGGGATAGAACCTGGGGGATTCTGAGCCCAAGAAAAACAGGATGTGTTTATGGGCTCAGCATCTTGCTTTTTTTTTTCACACAGGTGACAACATTCTGTCACCCAAGTTGGAGTGCAGTGGAGCAATCCCGGCCCACTGCAACCTCCACCTCCCAGGCTAAGCCATCCTCCCACCTCAGCCTCCTGAGTGGCTGAGACCACAGGTGCACATCACCATGCCCAGCTAATTTTTTTGTACTTTTTGTAAAGAGGGGTTTTTGCCATGTTGCCCAGGTTGGTTTCAAACTCCTGAGCTCAGATGATTCACCCACCTCGGCCTCTCAAACTGCTGGGATTACAGGTGTGAGCCACCACGCCGTGCCTAGCATCTTGCTTGAGAGATGAATTCACCGCTGGGTAGAGTAGACTGAAGGGGCGGGCCAGAAGCAGAGGAAGCAGGCAGGAGGCCCTTGCAGCCACTCGGGCCACAGTTGGAGCTCAGAGACTAGAGGCAGCAAAGAAGGAGGTGGGGCCCAGCGGCTGCACACTGGGCCTCCATGGAGGCCAGAGCAGGTTGGCGGATGGACGTCCATGCTGGGGCTGCAACCCAGAGGGGACACAGCATCAAGCCTGCATGGGGGACCAGGCACCTTTCTATGCATTTCACATGTCCTAGACTCAGAATCCTTTCTACCAAGAAGGTACTCTTACCCCACTTTCAGGGTGGGGAAACTGAGGCAGGGAGCGGCCACAGAGCTTCAACTTTAGGTTGGGCCCAGCATTCATGCCTCTCAGGGCTCCTGTCCCTGACAAGGAGCTCCTGGGAGGTAGTTTTCCTTTAAAACACTGCTGAGCACATACCGTATGTGGGGCACTGGGGTGTGTCTCATACGGACCTTTTCTCGTTTCACCTTCATCCCCACTCTGTGATCTGCAGGGCCGCTCAGTAAGCCCAGAGGGGGACACCAAAACATGAGAAGTATTAAAAAATGTTGTTTTTTAAAAAATTCATAAAACACACAAACACCAATGTAGCCGGAACTGACATTATCATGTAACAATATTTTTATCATGAATTTTGTATGGGAGGTATAGTGGGTTCAACTACATCCCCCAAAAGATACATCCACCTCTTAACCCCTGGAACCTCAGAAGCTGGCTTTGTTTGGAATCAGGAGCTTGCAGATGTAATGAAGGTGAGGATCCCGAGCTGAGATTCGTCTGGATTAGGGTGGCCCTAAATGCAATGACGTGTGTCCTTATAGGCGAACAGGAGAAGAGACACAGAGACAGGGCACAGGAGAAGGCAGAGGCTGGAGCATCTCAGCCACGGCCAAGAAACGTCTGTAGCCCCAGGAGCTGGAAGAGACAGGAATGTCCCTCCCCTAGAACCCTTGGATGGAGCGTGGCCCTGCCGACACCGTGATCTCAGACTTCTGGCTCCCAGGCTACAAGGGAATGGATTTCTGTTCTAAGCCACCAAGCACGTGGTCATTCGTTACACATCACGGGAAACTCACACGGGGGGTGTGCACCCAGCAATTTGAGTCTGTGAAGTCTTAACCCAGCTCTGGGTGAGGTGAATATGTTTTACAGGTGCAGGAAACCGAGGTCTATAGAAAACCAGCACCTTGCAAGCGCCACCATGCTGGTCAGCTCTGATGTGGCCAAGGCTGGTGCCAGGGTGAGGCGAGGGTGACCTGGACTTTGGAATCCCTCAGCCCTGGGCAGGTCTCTTCATCTCCCCAGGTGGCCACTTATTCATCTGAAAAATAGGGCTAGCCCCGGAGACGGTGGGGAAGTTGCAAAGAAGGAATCATGGCTGCGCCCCCGCTGGGGGCTGGCCCAAAATTAGTGCTCCAGAGCACTCATAGTCCACCCTGAATAATGGTGCTAACTGTAAGCACTTACTGTGCACGGGGCCAAGCCCCTGACCTGCAGTGGCACAGGTAATTGTCACAAAAAGTGGACACGAGTGCTGTTGGACGCCAGCTCCTCTCTGGGTCACCATGAGAGATTCCTGAACCTCAGCTCCCTTGTCAGCGCCCTTCCAGGAGGGAGGGAGGTAGCAGCACTACCCCCATCTAACAGAGGAGGAAACTGAGGCACGAGAGATGAAGACACTGCCCACGTCACGCTGCTGGTCGGTGACAGAGTGGGACCGGGTGCAGTTGTCCAGCAGTGCACCTAGATGGGGGAGAGGAGCTTGGTGAATATTAAAAGAGGTTTTGTCTGGGAACAGAGAGGCGGCTGCTGGGTGACCCCAGCCTCCCATCCAAAGGCGGGCTGTGGGGTGACTGGCTGGACCTCCTCCAGACCCTCCCATCACACGTGTGCTCAGCCGGCTCAGCCAGCAGCAGGCGCCCACCCACCATGGGCCCCTTCTCTGAGCCAGCGTGCACAGCTTCCTGGAAGGGACACGGGGCGCACAGATGTGCACAGCAGGTGGCCTGTTCTGCTCTCCCTCCAGCCAGACAGGGCCGGGACCCAGGACTGGCAGGAGGGCCTGGCCAGCCATGGCTGTGAACACTGAGGAAACACTTCCCGGAGCAGCCAGGGCCCTGGGAGCTGGAGTCGATCCCCACATCTGGGCTCCTCCTGGAGCCAACCAGGGCTGTCTGGAAGCCTGTAGGGAGATCCAGCGAGGTTTCGGGAGAGTCAGTGCCCGCCCACATCCCCTGGCCCCAGGATGAGGCCCTGGCTCCCCACAGTCCCTCCCACAGGAGCCTCTCGCCCTCCCACTCACACAGTGTGGCCAGGCATGGTGGCCCAGCCTGCCCTGAACTAAGAGCTTCTGCTCGGTCCCCAGGGGCCATGGCCCTTCTGTTAGGGGCTGCCGCCCTCCTCTTGCCCACTTCCCACACCCTGGGGTCCCTGCAACAGGCCCCCACCCAAAGGGCCTGAAAGTCTCCACAATGACATGATGGCCAGCAGAGGGCGCATGGCCCTGGGGACCTCGACCCCTCTCCAGGGGACACCCTCTCTGGCTTTAATTTCTATTTTAAGGTGGGCTGTGACTATCATAAGTAGGTGGGGGTGAGACCTCAGCAGCAGTCCCAGCTGAGGGGTCCTGGGGATCCCCAAGTGCTCCTGAGGCCCGGGACAGGCCCCTCAATGTTGCCAGGAAGTCCCACGGGCCCACGTCTTCCCCTCCAGCTCTGTGGAGCGGGTGCTGTGCCCTCATTTACTGACAAGGAGGCTGAAGCTCAGGACTCTTACGGTGACACAGTGAGGGCTGGGTGTCCACCAGACACGGGCCCACCAGACATCCTCAGTGTGGGTGCTGACGGTCACTGAGAAGCCCTGGCCCAGTGGAGCTTGTGGTGGGACGGAGGGTGGGGGTCAGTGTCTAACCACAGGCCCATCCTAGCAGGACTCCAGCAAAGACACCTTCCATAGGGTTGGGTCCTTCCCCACCCCTGGGAGTCTTGACCAGTCCCAGGAGAGGCCACTTTCTCCCGACCGAGTCCTTTACCTCTCTGCCACTGTCTCCCTCCTGACAGGGTCCTTTACCTCTCTGACCCCTCCTGGTAAGGGAAGTAGAATCATTGTCACTGAGGCAGTCAGGAGAGCAGCTCCCCCAACCTCGGCAGAGAAAGGGACAGTCCCTCACCTGCAATCCTTCTGCCAGCCCTGGCTTGCGTGGTGTCAAGGGACATGAGCTTGGGGAGGCCACTCATTCCTTCTCCCGGACGGAAGATTTGGGTGGGAGGCACCTCCTAAAAATGACGTTTGGGCAGCAGACATGATGAGGACAGGGCCTTATGAGTCCCCTCCCCAGGACACCTCAAGACCACTCGGCCAGGAATGCTGATGTGCCATGCACATTCACTTGGGATCCTGAACCTCCCTCCCAGGTCTATCCTTCCCCCTGGCCAGCAGAAGCCACCAGGGGCCACTCCTTCCCTTCCCCTGAGAGGTCAGAAGCAGCGTGTGCTGCGTGAGCCGGCCGGCAGGCTCTGGGCAGGTCCGCCTGGGTCTGAGCTCGGCAGTACTGGGTGTCTGCAGCGAGGGCACACGGGGCCATGAGGGGTTTTCCCCAAATCTGAAAACAGCCCCTTCCGCAGATGGTGCCTGGGAGGGGAGCCAGAGGGAGCAGGTCCAGAAGGACGGGACATCGCCACCGGCTGGACAGCACTGAGGAGGCCGACGGGAGAGAAGGTCACACCTGACTGAAGCAGAGCTGGCAGCCTGGAGATCCCTGATTCTCTCCTCCCTAGTGGGGGACAGGAGGTGGCGGGGGCTGCAGCGGCCCCAGAGAGCAGGGCAGAGCAGAGTGCTGGGCCCAAGCAGGAAGGATGGGTTTCACTCGGGAGCTGCAGGCACCGCACCTCGCAGGACTCACTTTGACCACAGTGGGAGGATGCATCGGCCCCAGGGAGGCCAATGGGGAGGCCAGCGTGAGCTCCAGCGGAGGTGCTGGCACCCGGACCTGGGGCTGGGCGCGGGGATGGTGGGAAGCAAGCATTTAGATTCAGGGGGTTGAGTGCCCAGGGTGGGGGTGTTGGGGGATGTGGCCCTGAAATGCCAGCTGGTTTTGGCTCTGGGCCAGGCCAGGGGCTGAGGGGGATGGACCCAGGACAAGAGTCCCATGCCCCACCTGGCTTTCCTGCAGGGGGAGTCCAGGCAGAGAGGCACAGTTTTCTGGCTCCAGTGAAGCGGGGGCCGGCAGTGTCTTCTGCTGGGATGCGATAGAGATGTAAACAGACAACTAACAAGATAATTAAGTAAAACGTGTGGCGATGACAACAAACAGGATATTCCATAAGGAATGGGGGCCTTGGGTGAAGGTGGCCCAGAAGGCGAAGTGGGTTTGGAGGGAGGGTGCTGGTTCCGCTTTGGGAAGACACAGAACTCAGGTTCCAGAGGACACACAGGCGGGACCTCCCAGTGGGCAGTTAGACCAGCGGACCCCAGCCGGGGGAGCGACCTTCACATCTGCTCTCCCTGCTGTGGCCCTGCTGGGGCCACAGTGTGCACACTGCCATCTGCTGCCCACCTAACAGTGGCCTCTGTTAGGTGCCCACTCTGGCCCTTCCCCCTCATCCCCTACTATGTGGAGCCACGTCGTCCCAGCCCCAGCACTGGCCCTGAGTCCCCTGGCCTTGGCCCAGCTGGCCTGGCTAGGACGCCATGTAGGGCAGTGTCTCCTGAGGACGGAACCTGCACTTGGTCACCCTCAGGGATGCCTGGCACACAGTTGGCGCTCAGTACATGTCCGATGAATGAGAGCCGCTCCGTGGACATGCGGCAGAGGCAGCACATACCAAGCCATCCCCTGGCTGGAACAAGGGCCCAGGTGGGGCGTGGATCACTTGCCCTGGTGTCCACCCGACTTGACCCCAGGCCTGGCCCAGAGCCAAAACCAGCTGGCATTCCAGGGCCACAGACCCAAGACCCTAAAGTCCACCCTGGCTGTCTCCATCAAGCATCTCCTGTTTGTCCAGAGCTGTGAGCCCAGGGCAGGTGAAAGAGGCCGAGCCACAGCCCTGCCGTGGGCCCAGGCTGGTGCACGAGTGGGTCACGCAGCAGAGGGAGAACCGGATGTGGTCTCTAAATGGAGTTATGCGTTGAGGGACTCGGATGGCACCAAGGCACACGGGGGAGCCGGTGTGGACTCTAGAGCAGGGCGGTGCTGTGCCGAGGAGGGTGCTGTGCTGGAGAGCAGCTCCCTGCCTCCCATGATGGAAACCGAGGCCGGGGCAATCCCAGAGGAGGCTGCTGCAGCATTAGGGGACCCGCTGTGGCTCTCACCAACCCGGTGGCCCCCGGGAGGACTCTGGCCTCCGGGCAGGGCTTGTGAGGAGTGAGAAGACGGGGTGCACACTGCCATCTGCTGCCCATGCAATGGGGCGCACACTCCCAGGCACCACGTGGTAGGACCTGATTCGGATGCAGCTCCTGGGTTCACAAACTTTGAATTTGGGCCCTGGGAGGAGGTGACTGCTCCCTTCCCTTAGTGATAACAACTTCCAGGGCCCTGCTGGGTGGCCCCTTCGGCTGGTGGGCTCAAGGGACTGCAGGGAGCGGGTGGGCCACCGGCCATCTTGCTGCCAGCTGGGCCCTGCTCCTGCCCCCACAGAAGCTCCAAGTCACACCTTTCGGGGTGAGATCCCAGATCCTGCATCTCGGGGCTAGAAAGGGACCCCTCTAAGAAACCCAGCAGGTCCCTGGGACTCCACCCCAACCTCTTGCTTCCTGCCAGGAGGTAAACCTCAGGCTTTCCTATCCCCAATGTCTGGATAAGGAAACAATCTCAGCTATCTTGTTAGTTGTCTATTTACATCTCTGTTATGTCCCAGAGGTTCGGCACCTGGGGGGCACTTGCCAGGAACCAGGCTGGAACCCAGATCCCGGGCCCTGTTGCAGTGCCTGAATTGTGGGCCAACTGCTGCCCGAGACTCCCACACAGGCACCCCGAGGCCCACTCACTCACCAGGGGACCTCACAGGATTCCTTGGGACTCGAGGACCCCCAAGAGCCCCATCTCTGGGGCAGGAACTCCCCAGGGGCCGTGGGACAGCCAGTAGCATCATCGGTTCACTGGGCAGATGGTGACGGCTCACCGCCCCTGAGTGCCCAGGTACTGGGCTAGGCAGAGAAGGCAGGAGCCTCCCTGAGTCCCTCCTCCTTACGGCCCCACAGTCCTGCCCCACCCCACCCCTGCCAAATGGGACTCTTTGGGGCTGACCCCCAGGGACCCTAGTTTTTATGATCTCCCACCTAAGTGGGAACATGGGCCAACATGATGGGGCAGGTGTGGCTGGGACCCAGGCCTGGGCTCCCCCAGGCTCCTCCTTGGATCTGAAGCCAGATCCACCGATGGGAAATAAGCCCTTTGGAGCATGATGTTGCCGGGGAGGGGGTTGTGGGGACAGGAGATGATAAGGCACCCACACTCCGGGGGTCCACCCTGTAGAAACTCTGAGACCCACCTCTCTGTGACCATCAGGCTCTCCCTGGCCAGAAGCAGGGAGCAGCGTCCAGGCTGGGCCCAGCCCTGCAGCCCCAAGGCTCTCACTGGGAACACAGGGTCTCAGGCTAAAATAGGTGGAGCCCCTCAGCCGAGCTCAGGAGCCCTTGGGCAGCACTGGGAGCTGCTGGAGCCAGCGCCTTGTCTTCCCTCTACCTGTCTAGGCCCCAGAAGGCTGCAGCCAGGGAGGGGGCTGGGCATCTTAAGGAGGGCTGGCTCTCTCTAGCAGAGTCCTGGGAGAAGAGGCCAGGGCCTTCACCGACAACGCAGCACCTCCAGTTTCCGTGGCACCTCCACGGCCCTCCCGCCTAAGCCTCTCCACCCCTGTGTGGGGGGCTTGCTGTGGTTCTGCTTTACAGGGGGAGAAACTGAGGGCCCAGAAGGTCAGGCTGCGGCTGAAGGTGCAAGGACTCAAAGGCTGACTCCGGGGTGGGGACGGGTTTGGAATTTCCTGTTCCTCCTCACCTTTGAGAGGTGTCCTGGCTGGGCTGTGCCAGGCTGGGAAGTGTCTCCGGAGGCTCCACACCCACCCGCACCTGGTATTTTTGTTCCCAGGTGGGTCTGATGCCAGGAGGATGTGGTTAAGCTCGAGGCCCTGCTGTCTCCTTCCATGCCCGGGGTCAATGGATCCTTATCTGGCAAGATCTTATCTGTGTGTCCTTGACAGACTCTGGAGCAGGCTCCTGGAGGTACCGGGAGGCCCAGGTGGGTAATCACGGGTGCCAAGAAGTGGCCTGTGGGGGGGGGCCCTCCATCTTGGGACCCCACCCGGGACCCCCCTGCCCCCGAGACTGCTTCTCAACCATGCCTTCCCCTTGCCCTGCTCCTTGCTCCCTGCTGGGAGGCACAGGCAGTGTACTAGGAAGCCCAAAAGAGAAGCCCAAAGCAGAACAGGGCATCCTCCAGGGCCCAAGGGGAGAGGCTTTGGACCTCACTTACACAAACTGGGTGGGAGCTTCCTAGCAGCCAAAGCAAAGAGGAAAGAAGTTGAAGGAAGGTGGAGGTGGTGTAAGAGGTTGGTCTGATGCATGGACCCCAGGATGCTCCCCAGAAGTTGTCTGAGTCATCCTTTGGACATAGTAGGACTCAGTACATTCATTGAACAAACAAGGCACTAGACACTCATTGCTATATTTTTAAGGCCCCTGGTTGAAGTGAATCACAGCCTCGTTCCCAGTCTCCTGGGCTTTCACCCTGCCCCACGGACGGGATGCTGGCTCTTCCCTGTTGCCCCGCATTGTGACTGGCTGTGTTCCACATGGTGCAAACTTATTCCCAATTGACCCGTGGGGTCTGCTGGAGCCCTAGGGCTGACCACAGGGGCTGCAGGGCATGGTTGCCCTGGGAGCCCTGCAGCTCAGGTCCACTTAGCACTTTCTGGAAAAGCAACCGCCTCTAGGGGGCAGCACAGTGTCACCGGGAAAAGCCGGACGTGGCTTCGGGGACCTGGGCTTGGATCCAGGATCCAGCCCCTGCCGCTTCAGCAGCGGAGTGATGGGGGCCAAGTCACTTCCGCCCCAAGCCTCAGTGTCTCCCTGCACCCCTCCACCCCCTATACAGTGGGACTAAGAGTGTTCTGAGCCAGGCTTCCAGTGAGGTGGGGGTGGGGAGGGCAGGACAGACGGGTCAGTGTCCTCGCTCCTGGCCCCTTTTCACCTCTGATGTTGAAGTTAAACATTCAACAAATTATGAGAAAATAAAGCAACAGTTTAAAAATAGGAGAAAACGTATCCCAAAAGAATGTTCTATGATTTCCGGCTGGGTCACTCTTGGCAGGCTCCAGCAGGGAGGAGCAGGGCAGGGCCGGGGCATGGCTCGGAATGGGGGAGCGCTCTCCCTAAGACCCCAGCCCCAGCCTCCGCCTTGTCCTCAGGCAGCCAGGAGCAGGCACAGCTGCCTCGCTTCCCCTGGAAGAACGCTGGCTCCTTCAACTTCCCCCCGAAAGGCATCCAGAGGCCTCCAGCTGGCTCCCTCCCCTCTTTCCCCCAGCTTTGGGGTCTGGGCAGAGTGAGGCTGGAGTCCACCTTCCGGGCATTGGGAGTACAGGAAACAGTCCCAAGGGACCTCTTTCACTGAGAAGGCACAGAATCCCTTCCTAGAACGGGATATGTGTTTGTTTCCAACGGCTGCTGCAATCAATGCCTGCAAACTTACAGGCTGGAAACGGCACAAGCGGATTCTCCTGACAGTTCTGGAAGTCAGAAATGCCGCTCATCAGCCGGGCATGGTGGCTCACACCTGTAATCCTTGCACTTTGGGAGGCCGAGGCAGGCAGGTCACTTGAGGTCAGGAGCTCGAGACCAGCCTGGCAAACATGGCAAAACCTCATCTCAGCCGGGTGCAGTGGCTCACGCCTGTAATCCCACCACTTTGGGAGGCCAAGGCAGGTGGATCACGAGGTCAAGAGTTCAAGATCAGCCTGGCCAACATGGTGAAACCCGTCTCTACTAAAAATACAAAAAATTGGCTGGGCATGGTGGCAGGCACCTGTAATCCCAGCTGCTCAGGAGGCTGAGGCAGGAGAATCACTTGAACCTGGTAGGCAGAGATTGCAGTGAGCTGAGATTGCACCACAGCACCCCAGCCCTGGTGACAGAGCAAGACTCTGTCTCAAAAAAAGAAAAAGAAAAAAAAGAAGAAAAAAAGGAATGCCACTAGTCTAGAATCAAGGTGTCTGCAGGGCTACATTTCTCCTGGAGAGTCTAGGAGAACCCAAGCCTTGTCTTTTCCGGCTTCCAGAGGCAGCTTGTGCTCCTTGGCTTGTGGCCCCTTCCTCCATCTTCAAAGTCAGCAGCACTGCCCCTCCTGGGAAGATTTTCCTCTCTCTCCCTCTCCCTCTCTCCCTCTCTTCTCTCTCTCCCTCTCTCCCCTCCCTCTCTCTCTCTCTCCTTCTCTCCTCTCTCTCTCCCCTCTCCCTCTCTCTCCTGAGCCATGCCCTGGCCCTGCCCTGCTCCTCCCTGCCTCTCTCCCTCTCTCTTCTCTCTCTCCCTCTCTCTTTTTCTCTCTCCCTCTCTTCTCTCTCTCTCCTCTCCCTCTCTCCTCTCTCTCTCCTCTCCCTCTCCTCTTTCTCCTCTCCCTCTCTCTCTCCCTCTCTTCTCTCTCTCTCCCTCTCCCCTCCCTCTCTCTCTCCCTCTCTTCTCTTCCCTACTCTCTTCTCCCCCACTTCTCTCTCTCTCCCCCTCTCCCCTCCTCTCTTTCTCTCTCTTCTCTTCTCTCTCCCACTCTCTTCTCCCTCCTCTCTCTCCCTCTCTCCTCTCTCTTTCCCTCTCTCTCCCTCTCTCCTCTCCCTCTCTCTCCCTCTCTCCTCTCTCTCTCCCTCTCTGGCCCCCTCCCCTTCTCTCTTCTCTTCTCTCTCCCACTCTCTTCTCCCTCTCTCTCCCTCTCTCCTCTCTCTCTCCGTTTCCCTCTCTCTCTCCCCGTCTCTTCCTCTCTTCTCTCTCTCCCTCTCTCCTCTCCCTCTCTCCTTCTCTCACTCTCTCCCTCTCTCTCCTCTCTCTCTCCCTCTCTCTCTTCTCTGCCTCTCTTCTCTATCTCCCTCTCTCCGTTTTCTCTTTCTCCCTCGCTCCTCTTTCTGTCTCTCCCTCTCTCTCTCTCCCTCTCTCCTCTCTCTCTCCCTCTCTCTCTCCCCCCTCTCTTCTCTCTCTCCCTCTCTCCTCTATCCCTCTCTCTCCCTCTCTCCTCTATCCCTCTCTCTCCCTCTCTCCTCTATCCCTCTCTCTCCCCCTTCTCTTTTCTCTCTCTCCCTCTCTCCTCTATCCCTCTCTTTCTTCTCCCCCCCCCCCGCTTCTTCTTGTCACATCTTTTCTGTGACTCCCTCCTGCCTCCCTCTTACAGGAAGCTGGAGGTTACCCACGACCGTCTGGGATCATCTCCACCTCAGAATCCTTGCTCCGTGACATCGGTAGAATGTCTTTGGCCACAGAAGGGAACATGTTCATAGGTCCTGGGCACTAAGATGTGGGGGATTCCATTATTGGTGGGGGGTTCCATTATTTGGTTGACCACCGACCTGGTACACAGTGGGTGCCCCTGGGATTTGTTGTAGCAGGGAGTACTGGCTGCAGCAGGAGCCTGACCCTCGCGGGAGCATCTAGCCAGCCTTGGTGCCAGGTAGGCTGTGGCATTTAGCTCTCCAGCCCAGAGCCTCAGCAAGGCCACGGCGCTTGGCCAGAGGAACACAGCCACCCAGCGGAGAGCCAAGACTCAGCCCAGACGTCCCAGACGCCAGGCCCTTTCCTGGGTGCCCTCAGCACGCCCCACCCCCACCCCGTGAGGACGTCTGCCCGGGCTCCGGATGCCCCAAGGCCTTGGATCACCAGGGACTGTGCCTTAGGGGCAGGGTGACCCTGCGGTGCTGGGCGTTTGACACGGCCTTTCCCCCTGGAAGCCTCACTCGCCCTCGATACAATGTGAAGAGTTGGGCTGTAGGGTCAGGCGGAGAGACTGGGGTTCACATCTGGATTCTGGCATCCACGGGCAGAGCGACCAGGACCAGTCTGAGAAACGGGGTCCTCACTCTAAACGTCCGGACGGCCCCTGCCTTAGAGGGAGTGGGGGATGAAATGTAGCAATGTCCCCAGCACATGGAGAAGCCTCCTCAGGCGAGGCCGGGGGATCAGGCAGCTCGCGCCCGGAAGGCTTCGCATATAATGCACCGTCTATTTCAGCACGCCGGGGTCTTGCTGCAAAGTTGCGCAACAGAAAATGTGAGAGACGCGGCAGTCACTCCACTAAGCGGGACAGGGCCCGGCCCGCCGCCAGGGGGCAGCATCGCCTCTCCCGGCCGAGCCTTCCTGGGAGCCCCGCGGGGGCTGCTCCCCAAAGGACAGAGCTCCGGGTTCATGGGGAACGGGGTGCC
Source organism: Pan troglodytes (assembly GCF_028858775.2). Classification (NCBI taxonomy): domain Eukaryota; kingdom Metazoa; phylum Chordata; class Mammalia; order Primates; family Hominidae; genus Pan; species Pan troglodytes. The sequence goes on from NC_072407.2 coordinate 71,976,402, forward strand.
GAGAAAGCCTGCCTGGCCCTCCCAGGCCCCACTTCCTTGTTCTTACAAACCTAAGGAAGAGTGGGCTCCTGGGATTAACTCGGCGTCATGAAACCCTGGCCCTGAGGGACGGACCTCTCAGCCTGGGTCAGGCCAAGGACATCTGAGTGGCCCCACCGCGAACTCCGGTGAGCCCCTGGAGCGAGCAGTGGCCTCGAGTCTGTGCCCACCTCCTTTCACGCCCCTCTTCCCTGGCTGGCCATCTTGGCGTCCCTCCTCCCCTGCCACTCTATCTTGGCCTCCTGGGCCGGCTCCCACCCCCCGGTTCCCATGCTTCCTCCCCTCAGAGAGGGACCCAGAGGTGCCACCACCTTGGGGTGACCAAGTCCCAGTGCTATGTTCGGCCCCAGGGCTCCTTCACTTCACTCACAGGCACCTTTCCCTGCAGCTCATACAGGCACAAAGTAACACACGTGCCCGCACACTCGTGTATACACGCACACAGGCACACACTACTGCTCACATGCACATAAGTGCAATGTGTCCTCACATGAACATGAGTGCAATGGGAACACTTCCACACCAGTTCACAGACACCCACATGCACACACTCCACCACACATGCATACACACAGACAGGTACACACTCCTCCAGGGCTCTTGGGAATAGTCCTCTGTTTTGTCACCAAGCTCCCAGGAAAGCTGCCCCTCCCTGCTGGCTCCAGGGCCTGTCACCAGCCATCCAGCTCTTGCCTGGAGTGAGTCCTCCCTCCTCAGGGTGAGTCCTTCCTCCTTGGGGTGAGTTCCCCTCCTGGGGTGAGTCCTCCTTCCTGAGGTAAGTCCTCCCTTCTCAGGGTGAGTCCTCTCTCCTCAGGGTGAGTTTCCCTCCTGGGGTTAGTCCTCCTGCCTCTGAGTGAGTTCCCCCTCCTCAGGGTGAGTCCTCCTCAGGGTGAGTTCCCCCTCCTTGGGTGAATGCTCCCTTCTCAGGGTGAGTTCCCCTCCTAGAGTGAGTCCTGCCTCCTCTGGGTGAGTCCCCCTCCTGGGATGCGTCCTCCCTCCTGAGGTAAGTCCATCCTTCTCAGGGTGAGTCCTCCTCAGGGTGAGTTCCCCCTCCTAGGGTGACTCCTCCTTCCTCAACCCTGATTTCCCCTCCTGGGGTGAGTCCTCTCACCTCTGGGTGAGTTCCCCCTCCTCAGGGTGAGTTCCCCTCCTGAGGTGAGTCCTCCCTTCTCTGGGTGAGTTCCCCTCCTGAGGTGAGTCCTGCCTCCTCAGGGTGAGTTCCCCTCCTGGGTGAGTGCCCCCTCCTCTAGATGAGTTCCCCCTCCTCTGGGTGAGTCCCCCTCCTTAGGGTGAGTTCCCCTCCTGAGGTGAGTTTCCCTCCTGGGGTAAGCCCTCCCGCTTCTGGGTGAGTCCTCCCTTTTCAGGCTGAGTCCTCCCTCCTGGGGTGAGTCCTCCCTTAGGTCCACCTCCTCTCCCCAGCCGGCTTCCATGGGGCTTCTTCAGTGGTTCCAGCTGGCGTGTGCCAGTCCCCCAGGAGGTCCAGGTCCTTTCTCGACATTTTCCTCAGCTGCTGGGGCTGCAGGGGATGCACCAGCTGCATGGACGGGGTGGCATTGCCCGATCCCACCTCCCACAAACGTCTGTGCACCTGCCCCTGCCCCAGCGCTGCAGCCTCAGTGTAGATGTGGCCACACAGGGCCTGCAACCACTGAGCTCCGAAGCCCCAACCTGCAGCCATGGGGCGGGGGTACATGAATCCGAAGCCCTGTGGCATCAATAGGGAAATGTGGCGGGTACCAGGTGGGGTCCTCCTGCTGCCCCAGGAGCGGGGCCCACCGCGGCCTGCAGCAGCCACAGGTGCAGGAGGGTGGGGGAGGCTGTCAGAGGCTATCAGTGCCCAAGCTGCCTTCTGCTTGGGGACAGCCCTCAGATGAGTCCCTGGGAGCCCGGTGCTCCTCAGTGAGGGCCTGGGCTGGGGTTTGGGGCTGCTCCCTGGCTCTGCCCATCAGCAGCATGACACAGGCAGGCCGGGCCGCTCAGGGCTCCAGACTTCCCAAGGTGCAGTGTGGCAGGACAGCCTCCCTGAGGGTGTTCTGAGGACTCGGAGCTGCCTCTGAAGTTCCTACTCACTGTTCACTCCAATACATGAGGTTAGAGTCAGGTCGGGTAATCAGTGAGACACCAACCCCCTGCCACCCCTAGGAAGGTGGGGAGGGCCAAGTCCTGGCTGCTCATGGCATCCTGGCTTTTCAGGAGCCCTTCGGTCAAAAATAAAATGATCTGCTTGCCCTACAAGAAATAAAGCTGGGGTGACCCAGAGAGGCTGGGCTCAGCCTGGGAAAGGGGGTGTCCCAAGAGAAGGAGGAGGGTAAAGGGCTGTGGCCTCTCGGGAGGGGGCCACTGGGAGTCACCGAGAGGCAGCAGGACCAAGAGGGGAGGCTCTGGGCATCCTGCCGAGAGCACCACAGGTTAAAAAACCCTACCCAAGGCCTTTGATCCCCTGCTAGGGAGAGATTGGATGTCCCTTGAACCCCAGGAGGAACCAGACCTCGGGCTGGATTTTATTCTGTGGAGATAAGTGAAGCTTCGTGACATCCATGGCGTGAGTCCTGGGGAGTGGAGCTGTCCAGCCTGTGGCTCTGGGCCTGTCATGCCACTTGTGGGTGGGCCTGTGTCACGCAGCTCACGGGACAGAGCCAGGACACCCCGAGGAAGGCTGGGGCAGGACAGCCAGGCCCCTGTGCTCTCACTGGCTTCACAGTCCAACTGGGAGACAAGAAAAATGAAAATCAAGGTTCAGGGCTGGCGGCACGAGGACCCTGGGGCTCCCTGGTGGCTGGATTTCAGCTATGGGAGGAAGAGACAGTGCGTTTCTGGGTAGTGAGGGGCCCAGCACAGACAAGGCCTGGAGGCTGGAAAGTTCGGGGTGTGCCCCGGGACTGGGGAGCAGGCAGGGGTGGTGTGAAGTGGGTGTTGGCATCTCTACACCCGCCCAGGGCAGGACTCGGCTTAAGCCACGCCTTCTGGATCATGGGGTGCGGAAAGTGGGGCCCTGCTGTCTGCGGGGTCGGCGTGGGGTGTGTGCCTTTAGGAGAAGATGGGAAAGTGACTCATGATGGGTGGCTCCGCAGCTGCCCCTTCCAGGGACTCAGGCATCTCCCGCTGTCACCATACCCCTCCCCACTTTCTCTACGTGGCTAAGGAGTGGGGATCTCAGGCCAGCGGGGGGAACCCAGGGCACAGCTCCAGCAGGGCTGGCCCCTCAGAGCTTCCAGGCTGCAGCAGGCAGGGGTTGGAAGAGGTGAGAAGGAGCAGGGCAGTGAGTGTCCCAGGAAGCCCATTCCCGGAACAGCGTCCTTGGGTTGGTTCTGGGAACTGGGGACACCAGGAAGGCCCAGGGGAGTGGGGCTGCTGGGAATGGCCTGGGGGAGGCCATGAGGTGGGTCAGGGGTGGAGCTGGGTGTTCTGGGCGGGCCTTTGAAGCCCACTGGCCTTCAATACCGGGCAAGTGGGAAGGAAACCCACAGGAGCTAGGGTTCCTCCAGCTGGGACCCAGCTCCCCTTGCCCCACACTAGCAAGTGCTGAGGAGGACGGAGGTCCTGGGGGTGCTCTGTGGGAATTTAGGCTGGGCAGGTGTTACAGGCTGAATTTCACCCACCCGAGCCCCATGTTCATATGCTGAAGTCCTAACGCCAGGACTCAGAACGTGACCCTGTTGGGACACAGGAGCGTTGCGGATGTGATTAGTGAAGATGAGGGAGCAGGGTGGCCCCTGATCCGATCTGTCTGGGGTTCTTCTTCTAGAAGGGGGAACTGCAGGCATGTACACAGGCGAACATGGCAGGGAGACTAGGGTTCTACTGCGGCAGGCCAAGGAGCCTGCAGAAGCCCACAGAGCTGCTGGACACTGACCCTGCCTCCACCCGAATCCTGGGCCCTCAGCTTCCAGCGCTGAGTGTGCGTGTGTTTCTGTGGTTTGCGCCCCTCTATGGATGGGACTTAGTTGCAGGAGTCCTAGAATGCAGTCTGGCTCCAGAGTTTGCACCCTTCACTCTTTGCTATACTGCCTGAGAAGCAGAGGGATCAACACAAAGGGGCCGTGAAGGATGCAGAGGAGTGTGCCAGGGGAAGAACGCAGGGAAGAACATTGTGCACAGTGGGAACAGCATAGGGTTATGAGGCAGAGCGTGACCTGCTCCAGTCACTGGCGGGTGGTGGGTCTGGAAATGCATGGTTGAGTCACTGGCAGGGCTCTGCATGGCTGGATGGAACCCGTGAGGGAGGAGGCAGGGACATTAAATGACTGAAGGGATCACCAGCAGCCCAGCTGCAAAGGTCCCCAAAGGCAGAGTTTTGACTTATTCCTGGGATGATGCGGCCCCAGCAGAGGAATATGCCAGATCTGGGTTCATGAAATGCAGCTGGAGCTAGGACAGGGAGGAAAGATTTGAGTTCAGAATACAGGTTCCGTGGAGATGCTGAACTGACCAGGCTCATGCTCCAGCAGGATGGGTCTGGATTCGGGAAACCCACACCCTCCTGATCTCCCTTTCTCTCCAACTGCTCCGGGCCTCAGATTTCCCTCCTCCAACAGGCCCTTTCTAGGTGGACTCATGGGTCCTGTGGCTTGAACACGTCTAGACCTTCATTGTCTCCAAACTCATAACTCTACCCTCTCCCCTGATCACCGGCCCAGCCTCCAGTGTCTACTCCACAGCTCCGTCTGGATGCCTCAGAGGCCTCTCCAGTCCAGCCCCCTGATACAGAGCCCTGAGGTCCCTGCCAGAGCTGCCCCTGACTGTCTCCCTTCCTGAGGACTGAAGCTTGGGCCATCAGTGGCTGCAACCAAGAATCTGCGGTTCACCATTGCCCTCTTTTTCTCACGCCCTCAGTGAATCCAAGCAGATCCAGGAGAGGCCCCTTCTTATGCCCCTGTGCCATGCCCCAGGTTGGTGTGGACAGCAGGCAGCTGGAGGATGAGGCCACACTGGCTCCAGCCACCTTGGGTTGGAGGTTTCCACAGGGCAGCCAAGCAGGCCTGTCCGGCAGCAACAGAAGAGATTGTCTGGGGCTCGACAGCGGGCAACTGGCTTGGGGAGAGGAAAGTGAGAGGCAAGCACCATCCCTCCTCATGGCTCCCCCTGGGACCACGTTTCAACACCCAGCCCCTCACTGACACCTGCAGCCACAAGGCCAGCTCCTGGCATGGGGGGTAGGCAGAGGGAAGAGGACCAAGCTGGGAGGGATGGAGATGTGTCCAGCTCCTGCCTTCAGTAGAGCCCATGAGACCCTCCATCCCAGCCTGCTGAACTTCCTGGCCTCCCGACACCACATGCTAAGCTCAGAGCTCTGCTCCAGTGGGCCGGAATGCCCCTCTGCTCCTCCCATACTCCAGACTCACAGACCTGCTTCCTTCCTCTGCCTGAGATTTCCCACCCCACCTGTTATAGGCTTTGCCGACACTGCCCCATCCTTCATTCTCAGCTTGCATGTCACTTCCTCAGAGAGGGTCTCCCAATTCCCTGTCACATGCTCCCTCTGCTTCTCCTTCTTCATGTTCCACACCTGCAATTTCTCAATGCTCCCCTCGACTTCTGTCAGCCCCACTGTTGGCAGAGTCTGTCCTTCTTGTCATTGGGTCCACAGCAGCAGACCCAAAAGGGTCTGGTACCCAAATGAGACCCAAAGGGTCTGGTACATGCTGGGCTGCAGTAAATCTTTAATGAATTGATGGATGGATGAGTGGATGGTTGTATGAATGAATGGGTGGATAGTTGGGTAGATGAATGGATGGATAGGTGGATGGATGGATGGATGGATGGATGGATAGATGGGTGGGTGAATGGATAAATGGGTGGGTTGGTGAGTGGATGGATGGGTAGATAGATGAATAGGTGGATAGATGGATGGTTGGATGGAAGAATATATGGGCAGGTAGGTGGATATAAGGGTGGGTGGATGGATGGATGAATGGGAGGATGGTAGGATGGGAGGGTGGATGTATGGTTGAGTAGGTGGATGGATGGGTGGGTGGGTGGGTGGATGGATGGGTAGATAGATGGATGAATGGATGGATGAATGGATGGACGGATGGATAGGTGGATGGATTGATGGATGGATGGATGGATGGATGGATGGATGGATGGATGGACGATTTAAGTGGGTGGATGTGTGGATGCATGGAGGGTAATTCCCCCTCTGGTCTCACTCCTGATCACCTCATCTGGAAGATGCTGGAGGTACAATTGCCATGATTACTAATTCAGGAGATACTCTCATCTGAATGACCCTTTTGGCCAGAAGTATCCAGACTGGCACTGGCTGCTGCGTTTGTTCAGTCATACTCCAGCAATTTCCCTGCCAGTTGCACAGTGTGGGATTTTTTTTCACTACTTGTCCCCTGACTTAGATATCCTGAAAAGCAATGGAGTCATCCCCGACCCTGCAAGACAGCGGCCTCCCAGACCACAGCAGGCATCCCAGACAGCATCGTCATGTGCCCCCAGGTGTCCTGGGGAGCCCACTCCAGATGTGCCAGCCTGAGAAGGGAGCTTTGCCTCACCGGCCCATGGCTCTGGGACAGATTTCTAGACTCGGCTCTGAGAAAAAATAAACTTATGACAGAGTTTATCTGAAGGAGGAAGCAGCAATAAAGCGTGACACCCAGGGAGCAATGAACAGAGAGCTCCGAGACAGACACAAAACAGGTACCGACAAATGTGGAACGCGTTATTTAAAATTCCCCGGGCTGACAGATCGGACAGCATAGCGGGCCAGACGCCGGTTCGAGGAGATGAAAAGAGTTCATTTCCTTCCTCCAGATAAACACACTAGCAGCCAGATCTCTCTGTGATGATAAATGGCTTCCTCCTGCCATCAGTGGGGTTGTGGGGGGGCAGGTCACACCTCATGGCTGGTTGGAGCCTGTGGCCATCAAAGGCAGGAGAAAGGCAGCCGTGGGGAGATGCGCCCACGTTGGAATTCCCACAATCCCGGCCTGTCCTCCAGCACCAGAATGCCGCTTATCTCATCCCAGGGCCCCCACAACTATCAAAATACATGAAGACACAGAATGAACTGGGGGATGTAGCTATGGCCTCCTCCTCTTCCCAGGGCTGTGGGATTTAAGGACCTCCCACCACAAGCTGGTTTCTAGGAGGGAAGGAGCCAAAGGCAGGAGAGGGGGCGGCCTGTTCACTCCCATGGGGTGCAAAGATATGGTGCCAGCCCCTTTTTCTGGAAGTCAGGACCTAGCCCCATCTTTAGCCTTCCTGCTCCCCAGGAACATGGACAGGCTTTGGTTGAAATCTGCATCCTCTGGCTGATGGGAAGATGGTCACCCCACATAAGACAAGCATCACTGCCCAGCCCCAGGGCTGTTTCAGGAGGAAATTGGTCTTAAGGATAACCAGAGCCTGGAGCAGTCCACCCCGGCAGTACTCTCAAACAAAGTCCAAACAAAGCTATTTATAAAAAGCCAAATTGCTGGCATCTGCACTGACTCCTGGGGCTGGAGGGGAGGAAGGAGATGGAGCCCCAGCTTGCGGCTTGCAGTGATCCATTTGCTGCCTCTGTCCGTCCTCAACATCCAAGATACATTTGTGGTTTCCTGTGCCCAATACTCACCTGGGGGCGGGCAGGAGGACGCAGGAGAGTAGCCGCAGGACCGCAGAAGAGAAGTCCTAAGGAAAGCCGAGGTCCCTTCCCGGGGGCCAGCATTCAGGCTGCAGAGTCTTCACTCCCCACTAAGAGGTGTCCTCTCAGTGTGGCTTCCCGCTCTGTAGAGAGTGTATGTGGGAAACCGCGAAAAGGAATGAAGCCCTAATAGCTGCTGTACGATGGATGCCCCCGGAACTAGTGTGCAGAAAGGAGCCAGACACAAAACGCCACATATTGCATGCTTTCATTTGTATGAAATATACAAAAAATTAGCCGGGCATGGTGGCACGTGCCTGTAATCCCAGCTACTCAGGAGGCTGAGGCAGGAGAATCACTTGAACCTGGGATGTGGAGGTTGCAGTAAACCGAGATCATGCCACTGCACTCCAGCCTGGGTGACAGAGTGAGACTCCATCTCAAAAAAAGAAAAAAAAAGAGGCCGGGCGAGGTGGCTCACGCCTGTAATCTCAGCATTTTGGGAGGCCCAGACGGGTGGATCACGAGGTCAGGAGTTTGAGACCAGCCTGACCAACATGGTGAAACCTCGTCTCTACTAAAAAAAATACAAAAATTAGCCGGGCATGGTGGCACATGCCTGTATTCCCAGCTACTTGGGAGGCTGAGGCAGGAGAATTGCTTGAACCCAGGAGGTGGAGGTTGCAATGAGGCAAGATTGCGTCATTGCACTCCAGACTGGGTGACAGAGTGAGACTCCATCTCAGAAACAGAAAAAAAGAAAAAAAAAAGTCCAGAACAGGCAAATCCACAGAGACAGGACTCACAGTGTTGGTTGTCAGTGTGTGGGGTTAAGGGGTGGGATGGGGAGTGATTACTTGATCGGGAAGGGGTTTCTTTTAGGGTGGTGAAGATGTTTTGGAACTTAGATAGAGGTGGTGTTTGCACAGCACTGTGGATGTGCTGAGTGCCGTGGAACTGTGCACTGTAAACTGATTAATTTTGTCACGTGAATTCCACTTCCATGTTTTAGAAAACTGCATCTGGGATCAGCAGGGCCTCTCAGGAGGACCTGTGTGGGGCATCTGGCTCCTCGGCTCGGGCAGGTAACCTACGCGTACAGGTATGTTAGGAGAGAGGCACGGACGGCCAAGCCTTCGACGTCAGCCCCTCCTTCGGCAAATCCTAGCATCAGTATCCTAAGCTCAGGACACGGGACCTCCAGGGACTTCTGGACTCACACTCAGCTCCACCGCTGTGGGTTACTGGGTTGAATGACTAAACTTCAGGAGCCTCAGACTCCCCATCTGTAAAACGGAAGCCACAGATGCAACGTCTGGAAAGCACGTAGCCCAGCCCCAGCACCGCACCATGGTGGAGGCACAGGGCCATTACTATTGCCTTGTTCCAAGCGATGGTTCTGATTTGGGTCCATCTTTCTCACATCCTTTCACACTGCCAGTTTCTCAGAGACAGAGATGTGCCTGTCCTGCTTTGCTGACCCCTGCAGCCAGGATTCCCAAATGCCAGGCAGGACAGGCTGTCAGCATCTCCTGGGAGCCCCTTCTGCAAAGTCAGATTCCTCGGCTCTCCCGCCAGACATTCAGCCTCAGTGCACCTGTGCGTGGGTGTGGGGGCTGGAGATCGGCATTTTAACAAGTGCCTCTAGTGACGTGAATGCAGAGCCCGGTTCAGGAACCTGCTCCCCTCCCTCCTGTAGTGAGGTGGGAAGGAGGGGGAAGGAGGGCAAGATCGTTGGCTCGGTTGGGTTTTGGTCATGCAGAGAGCTCACACCTGTCACCAGGGGTGGCTGCAACAGGCACCAGGCCCCAGGAGACATTGCTTGCCTTCACTTCCTCAACACGCAGCAGGATCCTGCCCTTCGTCCCAACAGGGAATGATCTGTTGGAAACTCAGAGGTATAAAAAGAAGGCTGTTAGGCTACTGAAGAAACTTGTCAGCCTTTTTTTTTTTTAAATGAGACTGGGTCTCATTCTGTCACCTGAGCTGGAGTGCAGTAGTGACATCATGGCTCACTGCAGCCTCAACCTCCTGGGCTCAGGTGATCTTCCTGCCTCAGCCTCCCAAGTAGCTGGGACCACAGACGCATGCCACTACATCCAGCTAATTTTTGTAGTTTTTGTAGAGATGGGCTTTCGCCATGCTGGCCAGGCTGATCTTGAACTCCTGGACTCAAGCAATCCTCCCGCCTTAGCCTGCCAAAGTGCTGGGTTTACAGGCATGAGCTACCATACCCAGCCTAGCTTTTTTTTTTTTTTAATATGAAAAAAAATGTTTGGAGCCTTCCCACTAAGGAACAATAAGATTAAGGGATTTAAAAGAATTGGTTAGTGACATGCACATGCTGCCCAAGGAGAAAATTCTGCTATTACTCATGAGAAGAGCCAGCATGAGGAGCTCTGTGAGGTCTGAGGTCACCCTTGTAACTGCACTCGGGGACTTCAAAGTCAGCATTGACACAACTGTGACCATAACTCACCTGTTCCAGGCTCTCCTGTGTACTGCACACCCATCCTCCTTCTCAGTGTTCCCAGCAGCTGTAGGAGCTAAGAAGAGTGAAAGTAGCTATGAAAGACACCATCTGTAGTTTGTTTGTTCCACAAACTCCGGCCTCTTTTCTCTTGGGCACACACTAACCTGCGTGTCCCAGCCCCTGGCAGTTAGTGTGGCTGTAGCATGTGGGTGGAAATGATTCAGGTATGACCCACAGGAAGCCCCCTGTCATTCTCCACGTCTGCCTCTTCCCTCATCTACAGAGGACTCAGGGAGGACTCAGCCACCTAAGAGAGCCAGAAGCTGGAAGGGAGCTGGATCCCTGAATGACTGTGTGGAGCAGAGTCCCCTCCTTACCACCTGCCTCCATTGGATTGTGACATGAGAGACAAAGAATCTTTCTGTGTGAAAGCCATTGCCATTTTAGAGTTATTGATCACAGTAGGCATCTCACTCCATGAACTAATGATCTTAGCTACAATCAACTGCACTCTTACCATGAGCCAGACACAGCCCTGAGCATTTTTTGTGTATTGACGCACTTAATGCTCACAGGAGGGGAGGGGACAATGCAACCCCTGCTTTCTCTGATCCAAGGTCACCCAGCCAGGAAGGGACAGTCCTGAGGTTGGACCTAGGTAGCCTATCCCTAGAGCCCCCTTTTGCAGAGGAGACAAATGAGACTCAGAATGGTCAAAGGCATATTCCCAGGGTACCAGCTGGTAGTTCTGGGGGTGCAGGATTTGAACCCCTGGCTCCGGTGCCTCCAAAGCTCATGCTCCGTGACCACTTTGCTGTTCTGCTAAGGAGGGAGCCAGGAGGAGCAGCGTGAACCTGCATAGAGGCCCCAGTGCGCCCACTGGGGGAAGTCTCAGTGTGGAGGCAGCCCCTTCCCACCCTCCTCTGGGCCAGCCTGGGTTCTCATTGGGGACAATCGTACTCCAAGCTGGGATGGGGGTGGGGGTTCCAGAGAGCCCTCTCCAGTGACAGCCTCATCAGCAGTGGCCTCACCCTACCTGCAGCACACACAGCCCTTCGCCCAAGGCCAGCAGGCCCTTCCCTCCAGGCACTCTGGCAGGCAACCAGCCAGCACAGGCCGAGTCCCAGGCCAGTGTCTTCCTGAGTCCATGGGCTGGCCAGAAGAGATGAGGACTTACCTGGCCATCTTGGCCACCAAATTCCCAGGGACCCCAGCACCTCATCCCCATCAACATTCTCCTTATTGCCCTTCTCAGACACCAGCTGCAACCAGCTTAAACAACAACGGCATTTTTCAGATGCCAACTTGGCGGCCTGTAGGCCTCTCAGGAGCCTAGATTCAGGTCCCCCAGCAGGAGTCTCCCTGACCTCCAGTCTCGGCTTCTCTCTGTAGGCCACCACTGCCTCCACGGTGGCAGCTGCACACACACTTGCCTCGGGCTCATGGCACTGCGGTCTCCTCTTCCCTGACATCCCCCAGACCCCTCCAGGCCTCGGCTCCAGTGCCAGCTCTGAAAAGCCCCTGGGATACAGCCCCTTCCCCAGGAGCCCCCTGGTCCTCCTGCATAGCCCCATCCTATTATCCATCTATTTGCTGCTGTCTCCCCCAACCTTGCCCCTGCCACATGGGAGCCTTCCAAGGGCAGAGACCCTGTGCATCAGAGGCCCTGATGCCCACAGCGCCTCATCCCAGCACCGAGGGGCAGGGGATTGGCGTGCACTGCATGGTCTGGAAGAGCAAACCCGCCATGACTTTATGACCCTTGTTATCACCTCCTTCTGTGGTCCAAAGCCCTGGAGCAGGGATCTGCGCACACCACAGACAGAGCCAGACCTCACCTGCCCAGTGGTTAGGGTGGGGTGGGGAGGTGGGGCCGCAGGAGGGAACACTCTGGGTTCCCTCCTCCTCCTCCCTGGGTGTGGCCTACCCCCACCCACCAACCCTGGCCCCTGCACAGGGCTATCTTGGGCCACCCAGTGCAGGCGGCTGAGCCTCTGACGATGGCTTGTGACTGGCCTGGGGCTCATCAAATGCCCGTTGCATGAAGCCTGCCTGGCTTCATGCATTGTTTTATGTGCCTCTCAGGGCTGGGGCAGCTGCCTGGGACAGAGATGCCTGCCAGGTCCCAGCTGCTGGGAATGGAGCTGTCTGACTGTCCTGCAGTCCCTGCTTCCTCTGGTCCTGGCATTCAGCAGGAAGGAGGCTCAGGGATCAGTGCCCAGGCAGAGCAGGGTCTCCAGGGTCCCAAGGACATGGGCCGACTAAGGTAGCCCAGGACATGGTCCCTGGAGTCGCCCTTCCTTGTGGCCCAGTATCCCCGGTCACTGCCATGTCCTCTGGGAGCCCCTCTGACAGCCCTAGCCGCAGCCTTCCTGTCCTGCTCCCTGTCCCTGGATGAAGGACTTGACCCCAGTTAGTCAAGTCCTTCATCCTTGACTTCCAGACCAGCTGTGCTCTCAGCTGGCACACCTGGCCTGAGCCGTGGGGCCCTCTGCCCACAATGCCCCCCACCCATCTGCACAGGGTGGGATCCTAGGGATCAAGGTCACCTGGTGGAGATGCCCCCTCCCCATCCACCTCTTGGCTTCTCACGTCACAACTCCATGTGTGTTTAGGGCCTCACTCACTTGTGGAAAGGACCCTGATGAGGCTGTGGTGGCCAGGTCCCTCCTCTCCCAAGTGGCTTGAAGTCCAAGTGACTGGGGTGCCCACTGGGGCCCCCCCAATTTCCATCTGATTCTATTTCCTAGAAGAAACAATGTGCACGACAGCCAAAGAAGACAAACCACCACAAAATCAGAAATGTGTTGTTTCTGCTGGATTTTTTCTTCTCTTAGAATTTTAGGGGAAGGAGGGCTACCGGCCACCGGTCTCCCCAGGTCAGCACCCTGGGTCCAGGCACCTTGTCCAGGCCATATCAGAGCCAGCCAGACCCTCCAGTGGCTTTCCCAGCAGCAGACTGCTGCCACCTAGCCTCTGCCAGCAGGGCCAGCGGGGGTCCTGGCCCTTCGAGGCTCTTTCAGTAACATTTGCCTGCAGCTCTTAGAACCCCATTCCTTTCTCTCTCATGTAAGATCTTGTTGAGGTCTGATCTGGGGTTTTAGGGCAGAGTTGAGAGACTGTGAATCAACATTTCAACTCTGTCTTCAGTTTTGTAACTTCACCTGATCCCTGTGATCCTGGGAAGGGGTGTTTAAGGCAATAAATGGCAAAATACAAGCCATGCAATTTGATCCCAAAGCCCTGCTGACTCTAAGCAGCTCTTCAACTCATTCCTCCATGGTACACCCCTCCCAGCCCCAGCTTCTCTACCTCCCAGGCCACTGCAGCCAGGCCGGTGCCCCCCACCTGCATTCCCACCCCTTCCAGTCCATTCTCCACCTGCAGCTGGAAGCATTAGGGCCTCGCCTGGGCCTGCCAAGGGCTGGATGCAAAGACAGGCTCTGACAGAGAAGAGGTTTTTGGGGGAGGAAGCAGGAGAACATGAAAGAGGCTTCAGGCCACAATGAAGAGGCAACCCGCATGGAAGGAGAGAAGGAAGGAAACAGAAGTGGACAGGAGGAGTCTCAAACTGCAGTGCTGTTCCACTAAGGTTCAGCCCTGCTGACTCTTTCAAGGGGGAAAAAAAAAGCAGCTAAACTGGCTGAAGTAATCAAGAGGAAAAGGGGATAAACGCATACACAGGCATACACAGAGTAAGAGAATACAAATAGAGAGATAGCAACAGACACAGAGAGATAAGAGCATCACAAGAGAATGCTTTGATCGGCTCTATGCAAATAAGTTTGTAAACTCAGATGAAACCAGTTCTTCCTGGAAAAAAAAAAGAAGTAAGTCATAAAACTTAACTCTAGAAGAGACAGAAAAAAGAACAACTCCATCACCATTAAAAAAAAAAAAAAAAGTTCTTAATCCCCCTATCCCAGGCCGAAACATCACCAGGCCAGTAATTTCACATGGGAGTTCCATTGTCATTTGAGAGAACAGGAGATTTTAATACCATGTAAGCTGTTTCAAGGCATGGAAAAAGTAGAAGAGTTTCAAAAGTCTTTAGAAAAAGCTAGTGTAACACTGATACCAAATTCAATAAAGAGAGGACAAAAAGTTTTAAAACGACCAACCAATCTCTTAAGAAAATTACAAATTTCTAAAATAAAATATTACTAAATACTACAGAGCGATTGATAGATGTAGGAAAAGCATTGAACATAATCTAACATGCTTTCATGATAAGATATTCAGAATCAATAAACCAGGAGCAGAAGAGAACTTCCTTAACCTGATAAGAGCCATCTATGAAATTCGTATCTAACATCGTACTTAATGAAAAAAGAACAAACGCCTTCCTCCTAAAATCAAGAACAAGACAAGGATGTCTGCTCTCACCCTTCCATTCAACATTGTACTGGAAGTTCTAGCCAGGGCGATTAGGCAAGACAATGAAATAAAAGACATCCAGATTGGAAAGGAAGTAAAAACTGTCTGTATTTGCAGATGACATGATCTTTTATGCAGAAAATCCTAAGAAACCCACTGAAAAAACTCTTCAAACTAATAAATGAGTCCATCAATGTAGCTGGAAGCAAGATCAATGTACAAAAATTAATTGTATTTCTACACACTGGCAGTGAACTATCTATCTAAAAATAACATTAAAAAAATCCCAGCATGTGAGGCAAGGTATAGGCAAATTAGCTTGATTTAGCCATTCCACAGTGTATCCATATTTCAAAACATCTTGTTGTGTACCATAAATATACACAATTTTGTTTGTCAACTTACATAATAATAAAAAAATCCAATGGAAAAAAAGAAAAAGAAAACAACCCCATTTGTAATAGCAGCAAAAAGAATAAAACACTCAAGAATAAACTTAAACAAATACAGTACTTGTACATTAAAAACTGCAAAACATTATTGAAATGAAAGAAATAAAAGATTACAATGAATGAAAAGATATTGCTTGTTCCTGCTCATAAAATATCATTGCTGAGAAGGCGATACTCCTCAAATTGATCTTCAGATTCAAAGCAATCTCTATCAAAATCCAAGTTGAGTTTTTTGTTGTTGCAGAAATTGCCAAGGTGATCTTTTCTTTCTTTCTTTCTTTCTTTTTTTTTTTTTTTTTTTTTTGAGACAGAGTTTCACTCTGTCACCCAGGCTGAAGTACAGTGGCATGATCTCAGCTCACTGCAACCTCCACCTCCCGGGTTCAAGCGATTATCCTGCTTCAGCCTCCCGAGTAGCTGGGATTACAGGTACCTGCCACCACACCCAGCTAATTTTTGTATTTTTAGTAGAGATGGAGTTTCACCATGTTGGCCAGGCTGGTCTCGAACTCCTGACCTCATGTGATCCATCCACCTCGGCCTCCCAAAGTGCTGGGATTACAGGCGTGAGCCACTGCGCCCGGCCATGATTCTAATAGTCATATGGACCCAGAGTAACCAAAGTGATCTTGAAAAAGAAAATGTTGGGGGGCCACACTTCCAACGGTTCCCTCTCCACAGGGGACAGATATAGCAGTGGGGTTGGCCAGGTGCTGGATGATGCCCACAGTTAACAGGACAAAGGAGGACGCATTGATTCTGGAATGGGGAATCTGTTCCCACACAAGGCAGCAAGCCCAGGGCTGACTGTGAGGACTTGACTAGAACATTGAACTTGCTACAAGCTGCAATAACCAAGACTGGCACCGGCATGAAGATGGACATAGAGGAACAGAACAAAATAGAGTCAGAAATAAACCCTCAGATTGACAGCCAGTTGATTTCTGACAAGGGCACCAAGGCCGTTCGTCAAGCAGGTGGGAGCTGTTGTTCGTCACCAGGTGCAGAGGTTGGAGCGCTGCTGCTGGCTGCATCTTGGTATCAGAGTCACCAAGAAAATCACAAGGCAGTCAGGCACTGGAGGGAAAACATTTCACTCACATGGAAAAGGGATGGAACAAGACCGGTCAGTGGTAGGCATTGGCCCCTCGTGGCCCAGTGGGTCCCTCTCAGCAGCCAATGCAGGGCAGTCGGCCTGCAGGCACCTTTCTTGTGCTGGGGTAGAAGGACCTGGTTCCCTCTCCACAGGGGACAGAAGGGGTTGGCCAGGTGCCAGATGATGCACACAGTTAGCAGGACAAAGGAGGATGCATTGATTCTGGAATGAGGAATCTATTCCCACACAAGCGGCAAGGCCAGCGCTGACTGTGAGGACTCGACTACTTGATGAGAAAGTGTGCCAGGCCCACAGCCCTTTCTTAGGTGGCTGGGCCTGGTCAGACTGCATGCAGAGACTGCCTTCCTGACACGATGTAATGAGGGAGGGCCGGCTCTCCAACAAATGATGCTCAACAATCGGACATCCACGTGCAAAAGAAGGAAGCTGGACCCCTTCCTTAGATCACAGACCTAAATATAAAGGTTGAAATTACAAAACTCCTATAAGAAAATCTAAGAGTAGGCTAGGCGGGGTGGCCACGCCTGTAATCCCAGCACTTTGGGAGGATCACTTGAGGTCAGGAGTTCGAGACCAGCCTGGGCAACATGGTGAAACCCTGTCTCTACTAAAAATACAAAAATTAGCCAGGCGTGGTGGCGCATACCTGTAATCCCAGCTACTCTGGAGGCTGAGGCACAAGAATTGCTTGAATTCGGGAGGTGGAGTTTGCAGTGAGCTGAGATCATGCCACTGCATTCCAGCCTGGGTGACAGAGCAAGACTCTGTGTCAAAAAAGAAAGAGAAAGAAAGAAAGTAAGAAAGAAAGAAAGAAGGAAGGAAGGAAGCAAGCAAGGAAGGAAGGAAAGAAAGAAAGAAAGAAAGAAAGGGAGGGAGGGAGAAAGAAAGAAGAAAGAAAGAGAGAAAGGAAAGAAAGGAAGGAAGGAAGAAAAAGAAAGAAAAGAAAGAAAAAAAGAGAAAGAAAGAAAGAAAGGGAAAATCTAAGAGTAAATCTTGATCTAGGAAAGCCTTCTTAGATACAACAGCAAAAGCACAAGTAGGAAAACACAAACAGATAAATTGGACTTCATCAAAATTAAAAACTTTTGTGCTGCAAACAATACCATCAAGGAAGTGAAAACACACCCTACAGAGTGGGAGAGCAAAATGTTAAGTCATATATCTGATAAGGAAGTCATTTCTAGAATATACAAAGATCTCTTACACCTCAACAATAAAAAGATAAATCATCCAACCTAGAAATGGGCAATTGAAGAGACATTATATTTGAATAGACATTTCTCCTAAGAAGATAAACAAAATGCCAGTAAGCACATTATAGATGTCTAACATCATGAGTTTTTAGAGAAATGCAAGTCAAAACCGCAATGAGATGATACCACTTCACACCCACTAGGATGGCTTAAATTAAAAAGACAGACAATAGCAAGTGTTGACAAAGATGTAGAGATATTAGAACCCTCATTAATTGCTGGTGGGAATGGAAAATGATGCAGCCACTTTTTAAAACAGTTTGGCAATTCCTCAAAATGGTAAATGTAGAGTTACTATATGATCCAATAATTTTGATACCCAAGAGAAATGAAAACATATGACTACACAAAAACCTGTACATGAATATGCATAACAGCATTATTCATAATACTCCAAAAGCAGAAACAACCCAGATGTCTGTCAACTAATAAAGTGGAATATTATTCAGCCATGAAAAAAGCTGGAGTACTGATGACACGTTGCAACACGGATGAAGCTCAAAATCACTGGCTAAGCAAAAAGAAGCCAGTTACTGAAGAGTACAAATGGTGTAATTCCCTTTATTGCAGAATAGGCAAATCTGTAGAGGCAGAAAATAGATTGCATAAATGATTGCCTAGGGGTAGAGAAAGGGGAAGATGGATTGCCTAGGGGTAGAGAAAGGGGAAGATGGGGAGTGACTATAAGGGCTATGGGGTGTCTTTTTGGGGTGATGAAATTGTCTAAAATTAGACTTTGGTCACTTTCTACAACTCTGTGAATGTGTACTTTAAATGGGTTAATTTTATAATATTTAAGTTATCACTCAATAAAGCCATAGAAAGAAAAGGAAAAAAAGGGTCAATTTTTCATATATATATGTATATAAAATCCATGACACAAAAATGGATAAATTTGACTATACAAAAATTGTCATATATTAATGGCAAGGGATTCTGCAATGTCAAAAGAAAATAACTATATAAAATACAAGCCACTCGTAGCATAGATTGAGGGCTAATTTCTCTAATGAATAAGAGCTTTTATGAATTGATGAAACCAAGCGCCAGTGAATCTGGGGTAGGTTATGCAGCACTCACAAAACAGCCCGCAAATTGCAGTGGCTTAGAACTGCAAGGGTTTTTTCTGGCTTGGGGTACGTGTCTGTCTAGGGTTTGTGGACATTCTCTGCTCGTCAGGTACTCAGGGACCCCATCAAACGTTGCCAGTCCACCACACCAGGTAGAAAAGAAAGAGCTCCAAGGGCCTCCAACCGTCCATTAAATGTTCAACCTGGTAGTGAAACATTTGTAGTTACCCCATGTATATCTGTATCCCTAGGCAGCAAAGTTAATTGCAAACTTTTGAATTGTATATACATGGAAATATACCATGTGCTTTCTTCTTATTTTATTTCTTTTGAGACAAAGTCTTGCTCTGTTGCCCAGGCTGGAGTGCAGTGGCACCCTCAGCACACTGGAGTCTCTGCCTCCCAGGTTCAAGCAATTCTCCTGCCTCAGCCTCCTGAGTAGCTGGGACTACAGGTGCATGTCACCACACCTGGCTAATTTTTGTGTTTTTAGTAGAGATGGGGTTTCACCATGTTGGCCAGGCTGGTCTTGAACTCCTGACTTCAGGTGATCCACCGGCCTTGGCCTCCCAAAGTGCTGGGATTACAGGCGTGAACCACCATGCCCGGCCTACCAAGTGTTTTTTTCTGTTGTTTAGTTTTTTGTTTTGCTTTGTTTAACCTAACCCCCTGTTACCGACATTCATTCCAGTTGTGGCTGCACCAGTAATTCACTCATCGTCCTGGCTGCATAGTACCCCCAACAGCATGACCACGGCTGTGTATCCAGCCTTCTCCCACTTGGTTAATCCCAAGATTTTGCTGTTACAAGCAGAGAACAGCCTTGCCATGACAGCGTGCTCCGGGGACTCACTGGGTTGCAGCCCACGTGGCTACTTACAGCCCAGTGGTACCTATTTGTCTTCCAAAGTGTGATTCCAATGGACCCAGATCCCTCCACCCCGCTCTGCAGATAGGAGCTCCAGGTGCTTCCCAGCACTATTGTCAGGCATTGATAAAGGCAGACTCGTGACCTTTCAGCCGTCTTTTTGGTCCGTCTTTTTGGTACAAAATGGAATGCCCTTGTCGTGTGAATTGGCCTCCCCTAATTACTAATGAGCATTTCACCTGCTGACCGGCCACCCAGGCGTACCCTTCTCAGAGATCCCTGGTCACCTTCTTCTGTTCCCCTTTTCTATTAAATTGCTTTTCTTTTTTTTTTTTTTTTTTCTGAGACAGAGTCTCCCTCTGTTGCCCAGCCTGGAGTGCAGTGGCATGATCTCGGCTCACTGCAACCTCTACCTCCCAGGTTGAAATGATTCTCCTGCCTCAGCCTCCCAAGCAGCTGGGATTACAGGCAAGCGCCATCACACCTGGCTAATTTTTGTATTTTTAGTAGAGACGGGGTTTCACCATGTTGGTCAGGCTGGTCTCAAACTCCTGACCTCGTGATCCGCCCGCTTCGGCCTCCCAAAGTGCTGGGATTACAGGCGTGAGCCACCGCGCCCGGCCTTAAATTGCTCTTTTATATCTTTTGAATTTCAAGCATGGGCACTACCTATTCAAAAACAAATGTAAAACACTGAATGTATTATGGAGCTAATTGGACGTTAGAGTCCCCCGTGGGGTGGGGTGGGTGTCATCATGCTGTGGCGTTCCCTGGGGACCTGGTCTCCACCCGGCCTCTGTCCTATCTCTGCTTTATTTTAACTTTCAAGGATGGATGTGACTTTCAGATGACTGATGGTTTCAGATTTTTTTGCTCCTTTTTTTTTTTTTTTTTTTTTTTGGCATTATCCCCGGATCTTTTCAAAATAGTAATGACAGTAAAACAACAGAAAAGAACCATGTCAGAATTCTGATCACCACCATTATTAAACATACACATTCCTTTTCCTTCAACCAATACGGAGCACCTCCTATGTGCCAGGCCCCGATTTAAAGACTGCACATAAGGATATTCCTGAGCTTTTGCTTCTTTTTCTGAGCTACCTTAAGCATCCCTCAACACACACATTTCCCAGGGAGGCAGCGGCAGCTCAGAGCTCAAAGCCGTAGAGGTTCTCAGGGCCTAGAGCCCGCGGAGGCGGAACCTCAAAGCCGTGTTCATGGACTCAGGGAATTTTCAGGCTCTGCAGAGACAGTCAGACTCCCCGGCCCAAGCACCCAGGGTGTGCTGAAAGTTTAGATGTCACGTCCCTAAAACGTCAGCCTGTCTGTTTCCAGCCCACGCCGCCCCAGGCTGGACTTTGGGAAGTTCTGAACAGCCCCAGCTTCGCTGCATTCCCCAACTCCCTGCAACCCAGCGTAAACAACTCTTCACTCAGCCGCTTGGAGAGGTTGCTAGGATATTATCGCTTTGGGAAATGCAGGAACCAAGTTTGGAGAGGCTGCACAGCAGAGCGAGGGGACACAGCTGCAAAGCGCCCATCCTCCAGCCA
This sequence comes from Pan troglodytes, assembly GCF_028858775.2. Taxonomy (NCBI): domain Eukaryota; kingdom Metazoa; phylum Chordata; class Mammalia; order Primates; family Hominidae; genus Pan; species Pan troglodytes. The sequence goes on from NC_072407.2 coordinate 71,997,179, forward strand.
GGCCCTCTGGGGGTTCGCCGGACCCTTGGGTGCCCAGGGTCCGAGGCAGCGCGTGGCTCCCCACCTCCCCTGGCACCACCCACCCCCTGGCCTGTGTGCTGTGAGAAGGGGTCACTCAGTTCTGGGAGAGCCCGTGGATAGCCGAGGCCTGGGCGCTGGGCAGACTCCCAGGCTCGTTAGCGTGGCCATCCCTGGCGTATTTCCGGCCACAGTGCGAGAATGGGGAATGTTCTCTTTCATGGGCAGTGACCCCAGGATTTGCCATTTCTTATGTTTAAAGCTTGCGTTGATGGTCTGGCTGCCACCAACATTCTTCCCCCAGAGATAATGAAGTACAAAAGCCGGATGAATGTGAGCTGGGGACCCAGAGCACCCAAGGAAGGACAAGGGAACTCAGAAGAGCGGTCACTGCCCATCCCCTTCCCGGCTGTGCCTGGTCTGAGGGGCTCCAGGGCAAATCTTTCCCATTCTCCGCAGGTGCTTCCTCGGAGCCTGCACACGCACCTGGCCCTTCTCCCTGGGTTGTCTTCCATCCACCCCAAAGCCTGTGTCCACTGGGCAGGTGGAACTTCTGCTTAGGAACCTGCCCAAAGTGGGAGGAAGCTGCCCCCTGTCGCCCCCATGACAGCAGGGACCACACTAGGCTGCAGCTGCCCCTGGTCTTGACTCTGTCCCCCTGACATGAGCTCTTCCTGCACGCTTCAATTTATATTCTCCTTAGTATTCCTAAAGCTCAGCCACTGCCCACCACAAATTTTTTGTTTATGGATGTCCAGAATCTATTCAATCATTTCTCCTGTTTGTGAATGTTGAGGTTGTTTTTTGTCACTACATAAAATGCTTCAATATGTATTTCTCCAAAGTGGGATTTGAGATTTAAAAACGTGCTTATTTTTATTAGGCGTGGTCAAATTAGACTCCAAGGATTATGTAGCCCAAGCAATATCGAGCAGTATCTGTTTCCTTTATACTCCCACCAGTCCTAGGTGATGCTGGTATTTTTTGTTTTTTTAGTTTTTATTTCCTGGTTGTGTGATCGGTAAAAACAATACATCTTCGTATTGTTTTGTTTTGTTTTTAATTTTTTTATTTCCATAGGTTATTGGGGAACAGGTGGTGTTTGCTTACATGAGTAAGTTCCTTAGTGATGATTTGTGAGTTTTTGGTGCACACATCACCCGAGCAGTATACACTGCACCCAACTTGTAGTCTTTTATCCCTCACCCCCTTCCCACCCTTTCCCCCGAGTCCCCAAAGTCCATTGTATCATTCTTATGCCTTTGCATCCTCATAGCTTAGCTCCCACTCATGAGTGAGAACACACGATGTTTAGTTTTCCATTCCTGAGTTACTTCACTTAGAATAATAGTCTCCAGTCTCATCCAGTTTGCTATAAATGCCATTGCTTCATTCCTTTTCATGGCTCAGTAGTATTCCATCGTATATATATCCCACAGTTTCTTTATCCGCTCATTGATTGACGGGCATTTGGGCTGGTTGCACATTTTTGCAATTGTGAATTGTGCTGCTGTAAACATGCGTGTGCAGGTATCTTTCTCATATAATGACTTCTTTTCCTCTGGGTAGATACCCAGCAGTGGGATTGCTGGGTCAAATGGTCGTTCTACTTCTAGTTCTTTAAGGAATCTCCACACTGTTTTCCACAGCAAATTTTTACAAAAGATGGAAAAATAGTGGACTCCTGCTCTCAGCCCCAGAGGGGCCAATGTGAGTGCAGGGGAATCACAGGAATCCCAAGACCAAGCCCCCCGAGACTAGGCTGGGCTCCCTGGGGGTGGGGCTTCTCACCCTTAGCACTACTAACACTTGGGGCTGGAAACATCTTAGTTGTACGGGGCTGTCCCGGCCTCTCCCCACTAGATGCCAATGGTACCACCCAAGTTGTGACAACCAAAAGTATCTCCAGACATAGCCAAAGTCCCCAGGGGGCAACTTCTTCCTGATGAAGAACCCCTGCCCTGAGCAGCCCACCCAATCCCTGGGAAGCTCCGCAGACCCCAGATAGCAGGAAGGAGGGAGGGAGAGAGCAAGGGTCCTGTCCGGATGTCAAGCTCTGCCTACCGAGGCCCTGGCTGGGCTGCTACCTCCCCACCCACTCAACACAGGAGCCGGAGGCTCCTTCTCAGGCCAAGTGGTCAGGGTTGAGTGGGAACGGCAGGGCTGAGTGCACAGTGCCTGTCTGGAGCCGGGCAGAAAAGCAAAAGGCCTTTACTGCAAAGAGGTGCATAGGAGTCGGCCGAAGGAGGGCTGACTCATTGGGGGAAGCCATGGCAGGGCCCCATGGCCCAGGACCACTGCCTGGGCAGCATCGTCAGCTCAGGGTACCCCCGTCCACAGGCGGTGACCTCGGAAAAATCAGCAGAGCAAAGGCCAGGGACAGCCAGTGAGGGGGAGCCATGGCAGAGCTCAGACACAGGCGGTGACCCTGGAAAAATAAGCAGAGCAAAGGCCAGGGAAAACCGGCGAAGGGGGGCCATGGCAGAGCTGAGGCCGCATTCATGCTGGAGGTCAGGACCAGAGCCTGCTGCCACCTGGCTCATCTCAGGAGGGAAAGTGGCTCTGCAGAGATGGCAAATGTGGCTGCTCTCCCCCACCTGCGCCACACTGCCCCGCAGCATCACTTCCCACCCTACACCTGCCATGACTCCCTAGCTGCTCACCCCACCTCCATCCTGCCCCCTCCGATGCATGCCCCACCCCAAAAGCAAACCCTGCTATGCCTTTTGGAGGCTCACCTCCTGTCCTCTGCAGCCTTCAGGCCTCAACTCAAGTGTGCCCTGCCCTCCCCAGCAAGGACGAATGCGTGCAGGTGTTGGGGACCACTCTGTCTCCATCAACTCCAGATGTTGTTTTCCATGTTTGTGTACATTTTTTATCAATGTCTGATTTCCCATTGGATTTTAATCTCCAGGAAGGTAGGCTGGGCTGTGGTTTGCTAAACTGTCTATCTCCAGCACCAAATAGTAACTGTACCATAGGCTGGGCTCCACAGTCATTGGGTGGGTAAATGAATGGATTAAACAGGCGTGGACAAGGGCTGTCTCTCCTGGCTGCAGAGGGCAAGATTCCAGACTGCAGTCGGCTCTTGAGGGCACTGTCCAGCCCAGACACTGGTGCCCCAAGCGGCTTCTCCTCTAGATGGTGGAAACCTTTGAAGGCCAGCGATGGCACTGGGGGACCATCTGTAGGACAGTGGGGAGCCTGAGGTCTCAGTTAGGTGTTGAGGCTGAGCCAGGTGTTGAGGCTGAGGTCTCAGTTTGGTGTTGAGGCTAGATCAGGTCTACTCCAGAGAAGGGAAGGCCACTAGGGGTCACCAAGGCTACTGCCGTGAATTCAGTCCACTGCTGAGACCTGGCAGAGGTTGGGTGAAACTAGTCTGGCAGGCAGGAAGCAGGGAACACAAAGGGATCCACGAAAGTTGAGCTTTGTGAGTGGAATTCCTTCAGAGCCTGAGGCCTGAGGAGTCTCCCAGTGGCCTGTGTGAAAATGGGAAGTGGCATGGGGGGAGTGGATGTTCCCACTGCACAGGGAGGAGACACAGAGGACAGGAAGCTTGCTCTGCCCAGGGTCCCTCCTGCCTCCTGGGGAAGCTGACCTGAGCGAGGTGGGGGCCACGTCCAAGGGGCCCTGAGGCCGCCTCAGCCTGCTGCTGTTTCCCACGCCTCGTCCTCAGCTGCAATGGAGAGACCAGGTCCCAGGAGGGAGGCTATTACAGGGCTTGACCCAGGCAAACCCGGAAGCCAGTGCCGGGAGTCTCCGAGGACCAGCCCTGTGAGAACAACTGTAAAGACTCCCCGCTGAGAGGCTTAAGGGACCGCCTCAGTGCCCACTCTGTGTCTGCCGGGCACTGGCCCCAGAACAAGGCCCTGTCCCAGGCTGGCCCCCGGGCTGGCTTCAGGTCTTGGTCCCAGGATCCTGGAAAGCCCTTCCCAACTTCAACCCTTGGGCTCCAGTCATTGAAAGAGAAGAAGCCCGTTCCCCATGGGTGTGCTGGAGGTGCTGGGGGTGCTGAGGGTGTTGTTTGAAGGTGGGAGCCAGGGGAGGGCCCTCTGGGTTCTTCCAGCTCAGCAAAGGGTGGGGTAACAGCATAGAAACGTGGTGTTCTTTTTGCATGACGAGGTGGAAGATTAAAATCACCCCTGGTAGAAAGGAGTCTAGTCTTGCCAGTGCTGCAGATTCTCGGTAAGATAACTTCAAATGCTTCTGCCACCAAGTCTCCCGACAAACACACATCTCCCTGGAAATGCAGACTCCCACTGATAAAGCCATCAGCACCTCACATGACAATGGGGTCCCTCCTTTTCACTCACTCTGGAACTGTGCCTGCTCAGGAGCCTGCAGGGTGCGGACAGGGCAGGAGGGTCACCTCCCGACCATGTGGTGCCGCATGCTTAGTGTCTAGGGAATGGAAAGGGCTGGCAAAGAGTCAGGCCCCCAGACCCCAGCCAAGCTGCACAGGGTTTTGGAAGAGGCTCCTAGCCGGGGTGCAGAAGGGGCTGGAACACTAGAGGAACTGAGACAGAAGCCCCGTGAGCAGAATGAGCACACACAGGGGAGTTCACAAAGGCTGCTGTTCTCTAGGGCTCCGGAGGCCAAGGTCCTCACTAGACCAACCCTTGGCAGCACCAGCCGATCCACCACCTGCCAGTGCCAGGGGCTCTGGGCTCTGGGCTCCAGGTCAGAGAAGGCCGGGGCTGGGAGAAGACCTTATCCCCCACACCATGGAGGAAAGCACTCTCAGGACCCCACGCCTGCTGTCTGTGGGCCTTCCTTCTCTCTGGTCAGATGTCAGGACTCCCTGGAGCAAAATGGTAGCAGCAGTGGGAAGTCTTTCTCAGTGTCCTCTGCACCTTCCGTTGAATCCCCGCCTCCCTCCTTCCTCCAGGCCTCATCATCTCCTATAGGACAGGGCTGGCTCCACTGCCCCACCTGCTTTCACGTTTCTGTCACTTGGTGGAACCATGTATCACGTTAAGCATTTGAAGTGATCTTACCAAGAATCTGCAGCACTGGCAAGACTAGACTCCTTTCTACCAGGGACGATTTTAATCTTCCACCCGGTCATGCAAAAAGAACACCACGTTTCCATGCTGTCACCCCACCCTTTGCTGAGCTGGAAGAACCCAGAGGGCCCTCCCCTGGCTCCCACCTGTATTGAGGGACCTCAATAAAGAAAGATTCATTTTACAATCAGCAATAAGCAGGAACAGTAGAGATGACAGGTGCCTAGCAAGTATTTGCTGGATGGGTAGAAGGAAGGAAGAAAGGAGAGAGGGAAGGAAGGCAAGGGAAGGGAAATGAGGGAAGGGAAGGGAAGGGGAAGGGAAGGGAGAAAGGGAAGGAGGGAGGAAGGAAGGAAGGAAGGAAGGAAGGAAGGAAGGAAGGAAGGAAGGAAGGAAAAGAGGAAGGAAATGAGAGTAATAGATGGATGAGTGGGTTGATGGATATGTGGATGGATGATAGATGGCTGGCTGGATGGATTAATGGATAGCTATGTGAGTGGATGGATGAACAGATGATGAATGGATAGATGGGTGGATGGGTTGATGTGTGAATGAATGATGGATAAATGGATGGGTGGATATGTGGGTAACTGGATGGATGGATGGGTGGGTGGATGGATGGATGGATGGATGGATAGATATGTGGGTAGATGGGTAGGTGAAAGGCTGGGTAGGTGAGTGAGTGAGTTATGTGTTTCAGGGATGCTCCAAAGCAGGGAAACCCAACATCATAGAAAGGTGCTTCACAGTGGACTAAAGACTAATAAAAGATACCTTCCAGCAGCAAGATTGCTTATGGTTTTAATTTTCTTCTTTGTGCTCCTCTGTATGAAACAAAATGGGGAAACTCTACTTACCAGAATGCCTGCCGGGGAGTGCAGATGTAATTAGAAGGCATACTATGATAAGCCACGGGGGCAGAGGTGGGAGGGACATGACCCCTCCAAGCTGAGGCTTAAGCTTTAACATGGTGGTACCCCTGCTCTGTTAATAGGGAGGCCTCTCAAGGAAGCAGGCTTATCTTTGCTGAAGGGGATTTGATATCATGTGGGGGAGCTGAGGACTTAGAGAAGAGGCACTTGGCAGGAGGTGGGCAGAGAAGGTGGAGCTCTGATGGCCACAAGAGGGAAACAAGAGTAAGGACTCTACCTGTGGTAGAGAAAAGATGTGTTTATGGGAATGTTTGCGGCCATTTGCCATGGAGTGCTATGTGCTCGTCTGTCTTTTTAGCTTGATGTCTTGTTGCTGAGGGGCTTAGCAACAGCAGGCATTTATTACTTACATTTCTGGAAGCTGGAAGTCCAGCACCAAGGTTCTGGCAGACACAGTGTCTGGTGAGGGCTCACTTACTCCAGATAGCCGTTGATATGGATTGGCTGTGTCCCCACCCAAATCTCATCTTGGAATTTTACTCCCATAATTCCCACATGTTGTGGGAGGGAGTCGCTGGGGGATAATTGAATCATGGGGCAGTTTCCCCCATACTGTTCTCGTGGTAGTGAACATAAGTCTCATGAGATCTGAGGGTTTTATCAGGGGTTTTGGCTTTGGCTGAAGGGGATCTGACATCGTGTGGGGGAGCTTAGGACTTAGAGAAGAGGCACTTGGCAGGAGGCGGGCAGAGAAGGTGGAGCTCTGATGGCCACAAAGAGGGAAGCAAACAAAAACAGACACCTGTGGTAGAGAAAAGACGCGTTTATGGGGGTGTTTGAGGCCATTTGCCTTGGAGTGGCAAATTCTCTGTTTGTCTGCTGCCATCCGTGTAAGACAGGACTTGGTCCTCCTTGCCTTCCGCCAAGATTGTGAGGCTTCCCCAGCCATATGGAACTTAAGTCCAATTAAACCTCTTTCTTTTGTAAATTGCCCAGTCTTGGGTATGTCTTTATAGGCAGCATGACTAATACAGCTGTTTTCTCACTGTGTGCCCACACGGTGGGGAGAGAAACAGAGACAGAGACACAGAGACACAGGGACATACAGAGACACAGAGACACACAGAGAGAGAGACACAGAGACACACAGACACACAGAGAGACACAGAGACAGAGACACACAGAGATACAGAGAGACACAGAGACAGAGACAGAGAGACAGAGACACACAGAGACGGAGACACACAGAGAAAGCATTTCTTTGCCTCTCTTCTGGTAAGGACTCTAATCCCATCATGAGGACCACAAGCTCATGACCTCATCACCTCCCAAAGGCCCCACCTCCCAAACCCATCTCATTGAAGATTAGGGTTTCCACATATGAATGTTGGGGGTACACGAACATTCAGTCCATAGCAACTCTTCCCCTCTGTTCCTTTATTAATTATTATTCATTATTATAAGTTATTATTAATTATCATAGTTAATTATTAGTTATTATTAATCATAATATTAATTATCTATTAATTATAATATAATTAGTTATTATTAATTATATTTTTAATATATAATTAATTATATTATATTTTATATACAATATATTTTAATATATTTTTAATATATTTTAATATATTTAATACATTTTACTATATAATTAATTAAATAATTAGTTATTATTAATTATAATAATTAATAATACAATTATAATAATTAATAATACAAGTATTAATTACAATAATTAATAATACAAGTATTAATTACAATAATTAATAATACAAGTATTAATTACAATAATTAATAATACAAGTATTAATTACAATAATTAATAATACAAGTATTAATTACAATAATTAATAATACAAGTATTAATTACAATAATTAATAATACAAGTATTAATTACAATAATTAATAATACAAGTATTAATTACAATAATTAATAATACAAGTATTAATTACAATAATTAATAATACAAGTATTAATTACAATAATTAATAATACAAGTATTAATTACAATAATTAATAATACAAGTATTAATTACAATAATTAATAATACAAGTATTAATTACAATAATTAATAATACAAGTATTAATTACAATAATTAATAATACAAGTATTAATTACAATAATTAATAATACAAGTATTAATTACAATAATTAATAATACAAGTATTAATTATAATAATTAATAATACAAGTATTAATTATAATAATTAATAATACAAGTATTTATTATGAATTATGAATTTAAAATTACTAATACAACCTAAATATAAAACCTCCAAGTTCAGAGTTTGCCTGGATTTCAGTGGAAGCCACGCCCCCACATCGGTATGCATTTTGCCTTGCAGGAGAGTGCGGCACCTTAGGAGCACTGTTCTCAGCACAGGCACTGCACCTCTGCATCTTTGCATGATTTTCTGCTGGGTGGAAACGGTGTGTCTTGTAGAAGGAGCACTTTGATCTGACTTGCATAAAGTTGCCACAACTCTAGAAGCAATCTAGAGGCAAAGCCACCTTTCGTGTGAGCTCAAGACAGAATTCAGAAGCCTAGAGGCAGGGAAACCCACGCGTCCAGATTCCATCCTTCCCAAATATTCTACATTGTGAAACAAAGAGATGAAAACCCAGAGAGGTCAGTGGTCCCGTTCAGGCCCATTGAATACTCTGAAACATTGGGGCAACCCCAGGCCCTGCAGCTCTGAGCATTACAGCTCATGGAAATCTCCCAAGGGCCTCAGCTCTGAGTGACACCCATCCCAGTTCACCTGGGTGTTCCTTGGCACAGGGAAAATGGCCGGCCTCGCCCCATCCCATGGCACCCACCTGAGCTGACCAGCTCGGCCCTGCAGCCAGCGATGGCCATATCCAGGCCGCACGCCCCAACCTCCTGTACTTCAGGATCCTTCGAGAACTTTCTTGAAATCCCTGGTGAGTCTGGTTCTGTGGGTCTATGAAAGGCCCTGGGTACTGGTGCTTTTTTAAAACTCCCTGGTATTTTTGACTCACAGCCAGGTGGAGCTGCGGTTCCTCCTGGTTGCCAGGGCAGCCTTTGCCCCTCACAGTGAGCGTGCACGTGGCGTCCCAGAGCCTGTGCTGGGTGGGCAATGCCGAGTCCACAGACAGCCTCAGCGAGCCCCCACCCTACTGTTCTCCTAGACATGCCCACGAGTGAGTGAGGAGTAGCTTCCCCAGCCCTGCTCCCCACCGGCCTCTGGGTCCTGGGTCTTCACTGCCGATCTGAGCCCCTCCATTGCCTGACACCAGCGAAGGGGGCACAACTTCACACTGGGTTCACTTCTTCAAGGGGACCCTGAGTCACCAGGGTGTGTCCAGAGAACAAAGACCGGGCAGGGGAGGGGCAGGACAGGACAGGGTGGCTCAAACTTCCAGGAGCACTGGGCTGGAGGCCTCCTGATATCTGCGAGGCTGACTCACGGCGGAGGGAGCAGCCGGCTGTGCTGTCCTCATGAGCAGGAGTGGCCGTGATAAGGGACAGATTTTAAACGATTAGAGAAAGAGCTCTCTGGCAGCCTGTGCTGCCCGGCCTCCCGGAGGAATGAGGCCCCATCCCTACAAGCGCGCCAATAAGGAGGGGTGACGGTGACCCACCCGGGAGGGGGAGCTGAGAGAGTGTAATGAAGGGACTATTATAAAAGGTGTGAGCAGAGAAAGGGGAAACCCAAGGAAGGGGGCGTGCCCAGAGCCCCCCCCCCCCCACTGGCAGCAGCAGGTGGGAGCTGTGGAGTCTTTCATCCCAAAGGGGGCCGAACAGGCTGGAGCCAGGCTGGAGGAAGGACCGCCCAGGAGAAGCCGCCTCCTTTAGCAAAGGAACCAGGCCATGGCAGACAGGGAGCCAGGGACACATTCCTCAACTTCTCTCTCCCCTGAAAATTATTCTCCCATCAGCCAAACTGAACAGAGGACACAGGGCAAGGAGGATGTGGGGGCATGCACAGCCCTGTAGGTCGGCGCCCAGGGCACAGGGCTGGGAGGAGGGTGGAGGGTGGCTCTTAGGGACCTGGGGTGGCCCATTAAGTCCACTGCTGGGAAGAATTTGGGGCAAACCAGGCCCTGGCTCCTAGCAGGATCAGGATGTGGAGCAGAAGCTCATGGATGTGGCCATCTTCCCGGGCACATGCACTGCTTTGGAATTGGCCATCGGGGCTTATGGGTCAAGTTGGACTTGCTGGGTGATGTCACCCCCAGTGCAAAGAATCAGGCTCCCCACCGGGGACTTCTTGGTGACTCACACAGGCCAGCCCTCTCCCGGAGTGGTGAGGCAGCTCTTTGGATGACAAACTGGGCAGGAACAATGAGACAGTGTGGGCCTGCATTCCTGAGAATGAAGGGATTTCCCTTCCAAGTGCAAGGCTGTCCTGTGCTGGCCTCACCCATGACCCTACTCTGCCTCTGGGTGCTGCAGTGTGGCAGGTGCCTACACTGGCCCCTAGAAGGGCTGGAAAGAGGCAGGGAGGCTGGCTTATTGGCTCACCATTCAGCCCATGGAGACAGGAGACCCTGAGAGTGACCGAGGGACCTTGTCTAACACTTTGGAAAGTCACAAGAACTGGATGCGGCTGACCAAGTTCCACAGGTCATGGGGGAAGAGAGAGAGAGCTGTTTGCTTCAGCAGGAAAATGCATCCCAGGAAAACAAAGTGCCAGGTCCAGCACCCACATACGTGCAGCCCATGGGGATACGACTAGCAGAATGACTAGGACCCACCTAGATATGGGTGCAGTCACTTCCTAAACAATCGATTCATTTTCCAATTCATTGTACCATCATTGCCCATCTTAGCTGGAAGCCTAGACTCTTCCTCCTGAAGCCTCACCCACTGATGTAGACCGTCCAAGAACATTAGGACTTACACAGCTCATAGGTTTCACTCTGATTTCCAAGCCAAAGACAGAGGGCACTAGACCATCAATCCACAGAGCCCCTGGTTTGACCGAGGTTGTTTCTGTTGCCACCACAGGGTGTCGCTGTTGAACACTGGGTTGTGCATCCAGGCTCCCTGCCATGGGGGGACCTGCTCAGGCCCTCCTGGTGCCCCATGCTTGGCTCCAAAGGGCTGTGGATTCAAGGCTCGCCACTGTTCCCCATCAGGAGCCCCCATCGCTACATAGGCAGGACCAACTCCCTGCAACCTTGTGCTCAGCTGGGAAGCTGGTGGGTGGGGTCCCATTGAGCACTGTGGGTTCTCAGGGCCCTCCACTGTCCATGAACCTCAGTTGGAACCATTCTAGTCCATCCAAGAGTCTCTTAAGGGGGCCAGGGCTCCTACTCCCGTCCCACCAAGAGGCTCCTTGCTCCCTGGACAGATCTGGCCACGTCCTTCCCAGCAACCAGCTCAACAGGTGTCCTGGAGAGAAGGAGATTGTCAGGCACAGAAGGTTCTGCTCTCATCCTCTCCAGACCCCACAGACCTAGCCTTTCTCCATGCCACCACTCTCTTTATCCCTCCAGTCAGAAAAGCAGATGGCACCTTCCCAGCCTTCACCACAATAAAAAAAAGTGACATTTCTCCCCGCCTGACACCCTGCCAGTTGGAACTGAAGTCTGACGCTGATGATAACGGCCTGGATCCTGAGTTCTGGGAGTAGGACCCTGGGTTGGAGGTGGAGGAGGAGTAGGGGAAGCTGGGCAGGGAGAGGCACCAGGGGAAGGGAAGAGAAAGAGGAGGAAGAACAAGTTCTCCTTTCCTCAACTCAGGACCGCACTATTAGGAACATTTTGAAACAGAAGAAAAGGGACTTTGTCCTCCTTCCTCCTTTATTTGGCAGTTTTGTTTGTCCCAGTGCTGCTTGCTCAAGCTCCCGAGGGTAGCACTCACCTTCCTCCATGTCCTGGGATCCCAGACACACCCCAAGAGAGCCTGTCCCAGCAGTGCAGGGCATCTTCATTTGGGTGTTAGCAGGAAAGCACACTGCACAAACAAATTCACACTAAAGTGAGAGTGGCTGATAGATAGTGACCCCTCTAAGAGCTAGGAGCATTCTCTACAGAAGTGGTTTCAGAGCCTAATTATTCACTAATTGGTGGGCTTCACACCCAAGTCAAAGGAAACATGGGCAGTGTTGGGGGGATACCTGGAGGGGGTGGGTGGAGCAGGTCACCCCTGGAGCCACAGCCTCAACATCACTCCTGCTCTTTGTGAGTTCCTTCCTCCTCTCACCTCTGCACTGAATGTTTCTGTCCTGGCCCCCCATGAGGATAGGGGGCCCAGGTAGGATGGTGGACAGGTGGCCCTGGACTGAGGCCTCGAGGGACTGAGCTCTGGGCAGGTCAAGGGGATGCTGGCCTCCACACCAGAGACCCTAAAAGGACTGCCTTCTGTGGACCCTGAACTCCGCAGCACCATCCTGAGATCCTCGCTGCCCCCAGAAGACCCTCCGTTTTCACCGAAGTGAACTTGGCCAGAGTTAAGCTGCCCAGGAGTAGCATCCGGAGACTAATTTGAATTCCCAATGCCCCACCCATCCTCAGCGGTGGATCCAAAGTGGACAGAGCCTGCCTTTACCCATAGGGAAAACCACAGGGCTCATACCTCCCTGGGCCCCAGGAGCTCAAGCCCTTCTCAGCCTCCCTTGGACAGTTTCAGAGACATGGGGGTCACTCGAGTGACGCAGGGCCAGCCTTGCTTACAGAAGCCCATGACTCACCATGGTGGCGTCCGTGAAGGGCTCCCTGACCAACGTGGGCTCCTTCTCACAGGACCCTGCCTTCGGGGGTCAGGGACACAACCACCAGCTCCCCACCACTCGGCACCCCTGTCTCCTGTCAGCTGGGAGGTGGGCAGAGGGCCCCTCTGTCAGCTGAGCCCAGTGTCCTGGCATCTCCTGACTCGGGGTCAGGTCAGGCAGGTGAAGGCCCCACAGATGTCTAGGAAGCACCTGGTCTGCCTGGGCCAGGGCAGGGGTGGGCAGAGCCAGGCTCACTGAATCAGTCACTTAGATTCTCAGAGCTCCAGGTGCCTCATCTGGAGAACAGGGAGAATGAGAGCACCTCTCTGAGGATCCACGCCAGAACCCAATAGCCAAAGGGATTCACAGGAGCAAGGGAGGGTGAGTGAGGTCTGCAGCCCAGCAGGCAGACGGGGTGAGAGCCCGCGCGCCGTGAGCACAGCCAAGCACCGAGCTCATGTACCATATACGGTTTACAGGGTGAGAAGAGCTGGTGGGCTGTGAGCACAGCCAAGCACTGGGCCCATGTACCATACACAGTTTATGGGGTGAGAAGAGCTGGTGGGCCGTGAGCACAGCCAAGCACTGGGCCCGTGTGCCATACACACAGTTTATGATAAGAAGACGATGAGTGTGGTCATTATGGTTTCCCTGTTGTGGAGCAGGCAGATGAACAGGCAGCTCTAAAAAACAAGGAAAGATTTGAGAAGAGAGAGAGAGACAGAAGCAGACAGAGAGAGACACACACAGAGGGAGACAGAGAGACAGAAAAAGAAAAAGAGACAGAGATAGCGAGAGAGAGAGAGAAACAGAAATACAGGCATAGAGAGACAGGGACAGAGAAAAGGAGAGACAGGTGAGAGACAGAGACTGAGATCGAGAAAGAGACAGGGACAGAACAAGCTAGCCAGGGAAGCCCAGAACCCTTACAAGGAGGGTGTCCCAGATGGGGAAGGGGGAGAGGGACGGCATCATCTTCACAGACAATTCGGCGCTGGAAAAGACCAGCTTGAAGAGGAAGCGGGGCCTTCTGAACTGTGGGAGAGGCATGTTGAAGCCCACATGGTTTGTCTTAGTGGCCAGGGGTTCCCCAGCAAAAGAGAGCCATGGTTAGGGTGAGGGAAATGTGGATGGGCAGGAGCCCATGCAGGAGCAGAATGGATTTTATCCTGTGGGGATGAGGAGTCCTTGAAATCATGAGCCAGCAGCACCTTTGGATGGAACAATCCAGTTTGGAGCTGGAGCTTTGCTGGCAAGACTGGAGGAGGGATGGAGGCTGAGTGAAGCCCGCAATCACAGCGCAGCTGGGCAAAGCAGGTGGTGCAGGAATGAACGCTGTGCTGAGGGACCTGAATCCTGGTGGAGGGAAGGCCCAGGCTGCTCCACTCTCCGGGGCAGAGGAGAGGCGGGAGGGAGCAGACACCTCGGTGCCCCACCTGTCACAGGGCACCCAGGTAGCAAAGTGGTCTCCTGTGTTGTGGCGCGAATGAATGGATGTGTCTACTGGAGAGACGTTCATAAGCAAAGAGCCCTGTAAGAAGGCAGATGAAAATCGGGCCAGCCTGGCTACATGGTTTGCAGGGCCCAGCGCAAAATGAAAATGTGGGGCCCCTTGTTCACAAAACAGAGAAAAGAAACATGACTCAAGGCACAAAAGTGGACAGCTTTTTCCTCTCATCTGCAGCCCCTTTCTTGGCTTCTTATGATGTTTTTTTGTTTGCCTTTCCTGTTGTCATAGAGCAAAGTTAAAATGTTAAATGATTGGCATGCATCTCAGCATGCTCATGTTTACCTTGCAAGATGCAATTAGAAGAGCATTTAACACACGTGTAGAATCATGGAAATTACACCATTCGGATCTCATAGCTCATACATACCTATATATTTTATTTATTTATTTTGAGACCGAGTTTCACTCTTATTGCCCAGGCTGGAGTGCAGTGGCACGATCTCGGCTCACCGCAACATCTGCCTCCTGGGTTCAAGCAATTCTCCTGCCTCAGCCTCCCCAGTAGCTGGGATTACAGGCATGCGCCACCACACCCAGCTAATTTTGTATTTTTAGTTGAGATGGGGTTTCTCCATGTTGATCAGGCTGGTCTCGAACCCCGACCTTAGGTGATCCACCCGCCTCGGCCTCCCAAAGTGCTGGGATTACAGACGTGAGCCACCACGCCCAATCTGTTTTTTTGGGTTTTTTTTTGGTTTTTTTTTGCTTTTTTTTTTTTAGACAGGGTCTTACTCTGTCTCCCAGGCTGGAGTGCAGTGGCGTGATCTCGGCTCACCGTAACCTCCACCTCCAGGATTCAAACAATTCCCCTGCTTCAGCCTCCCAAGTAGCTGGGACTACAGCACCCGCCACCAAGCCCACCTAACTTATTTCGTATTTTTAGTAGAGACAGGGTCCCATCATCTTGGCCAGGCTGGTCTCGAACTCCTGACCTCAAGTGATCCATGCACCTCAGCCTCCCAAAGTACTGGGATTACAGGTGCAAGCCACTACGCCCGGCCTACCTGTGTATTTTAGATTCTGCAAGAGTAGTGGAAGCACAGCAGAAAATCATCTCAGCTGTTTTTATTTCACTTCTTTCCCGTCCCCTCTAGGTCACCATTTCCAGTGTCAGGGGCCAGCTAGCAGTAAGAAATGACAGGATGGCCTGCTTGGTCGTCTGTGTTTCTTAGAACTCTCTTGCCTTCTTCTGTGAATTCTGGCTTGAGTGGAATACGTGGCCCGAGGGGCTGTTAGGGTCCCGGGCACTCAGCCTTCGCACACTGACCTTGTCCTCACTTTGGGCTCCACTGAATGCCCAGGCATCGCGGGTGCCTCGGACTCTGTGCTTTATGAGTATTTGTACCAGGGACGCTGTCTGCAAATGGGTGGCAGTGAAGGGTGAACATCTTTGCACACCTGTATCCTTTGCTCTCGTGCACCCTCCATCAGATCTCACTCAAAACCACAAGGTCAATGACAAAGTAATTAAGAGCTTGCTGAGCATGAAACCAAGCGTAGGGCCTGCCTGAGGCAGGGCTCTCTGGGACTGCAGGGGTCCCACGCCTGTGAGGCCGGCTCTGAAATGAGGCATTCTTCTCCTTACCTCTTGGGACCCCCTGGTCTGTGTGCAAGGCCAATGGGCTTACCTGAGATCCGTGTGCCTTTGGAGCCTATCTAGGTCAAAAATCCTATAAACGATACGCTCCTCCGTTAATGAGTACAGTTACTTCCCATTGGGTAAAATTAGGAGCACAGATTTAATTTAATATCTTTCTTTCTTTTTTTTTTTTTTAACATCAAGGTTTCTAGACCTAGTAGGTTCTTATTTTAATTTCAATCTGCTTTTATCCAAATCCCTGAAGACCAGGAGGAGAGCCGGCCCATATCTCCAACAAGCTTTGGTATGGGGTGGAAGGCAGAGATATGCGAGAGAGAGAGAGGAGGAAAAGAGAAAGCGTGGACCGGGAGCGGTGGCTCACGCCTGTAATTCCAGCACTTTGGGAGGCCCAGGCGGGTGGATCACCTGAGGTCAGGAGTTCGAGACCAGCCTGGCCAACATGTGAAGCCCCATCTCTACTAAAAATACAAAAATTAGCCGGACATGGTGTAATCCCAGCTACCCGGGAGGCTAAGCCAGGAGAATCGCTTGAACCCGGGAGGCAGAAGTTGCAATGAGCCAAGATTGCACCACTGCACTCTAGCCTGGGCGACAGAGCAAGACTCTGTCTCAAAAAAAAAAAAAAAAAAAGAAAGAAAAAGAAAAGAAAGAAAGCAAGAATAGAAGGACATACCAAATAACTCGTGGGCAGAGGCAGGCACTTGGTAAGAGAGAGAGCAGGGGGCAAGCACAGGCTGGTCTGTGCGGGGAAGGAGGTCCTGGCAGAGGTGTGGTGGGGAGGGTCTGCAGAAGCCCAGACACACTTGGGCCAAGGTCAGGCCGGGTGAGGCCAGTCCATACCCACCAGGACGAATGAGGGAGCTGCCAGGTCCTCTGCAGGGCCTCCTTCGCACCCCATTTTTAACAGGGAGAAGTCAAAGCTGTTGCACAGCACCAGCGTGTGGCTCATGCACCCTGGTGTTTGCAGATGCCTGCATTGGCGGGGCAGGCAGCCTGAGCACGGCTTGTGGCATTTATTTATCCTTTCAGCTTTAATGCATGAGCTTCCTGAGAAGAGACTGAAGGCTGTGGGATGGTGCATTCCTGGACGCTGGCATCACAGCTGAGGACCGGGCAAGGGTTGCAGGCACAGCTGTTACCAGGAGACAAATCAGTCTACTCCGGAGGGAGCCAGCTCTGCCACCTCTGACTCCTGGAACGGCTCAGGGGTGGAGCGGTGTGCAGAGGGAAGACCCGAATGTAGAAGCACCTCTGTGCCCAGCACCACGGCCTCCTTTCTCTTCCTCCCCAGACGCTTCCCAGACTGTCTCCTTTGTTTTCACCATGGCCCTAGGAAGGACCAGGGACAGCTGGCGTTCACCGAGGGATGCCTGGCCACCTTTTGGCACATTTACACTCACAAACTTCTCTCTGCTGCACAGCAGCCCTGGGAAGGAGGCGCCCTTATTGCCCCTATTTTACAGATGGGGAAACCGAGGCTAGTCAGTGAGGACAGCAGGATGCGAGCCAGGCTGCCGGCCCAGTCAGTGGGAGCAGAAGCCTCCTCCTGGTGTTGGGCCTCTCAGTCCCCCACTTACAGGCCCAGGGGCACACAGCTGACAGTGGCTGGGGAGGAGCCAAACCTGGGTCTGGCACCAAAGTCAGGACTCCTTCCCCCAAACCAGATGGCCAAGGAGGCATGGCCCCTAAGATCACAGTGAGGAAGGGGTGACCGCACACTCCCCTCCACTCTTTCCCAGCAGGCCAGGCCCCAAGCTCCCCTTCCTTCATCCAGCCCAGCACGGCAGTGGGAGGGTGCCCTGGCCCTTCAGCTGCTGCTGGTTCCAATGGCTCCCACCCCAGCCTGCAGGGGCAGCTCAGATTTCCCTCCCCCTGCCTCTGACAAACACAAACCTACCTTCTGTCTCTATGGATTTGCCTATTCTGGGCATGTCATATAAATGGAGTCATGCATTGGATGGTCTTTTGCGACTGGCTTCTTTGAGTTGCACAGTGTCTTATAGGTTCATCCATGCTGTGCCCCGTGCCAGTGCATTATTCCTTTTTTGTGGCTGAATAACACCCGACTGTGTGGATGGGCCACATTTTGTTTCTCCATCCATCCATCAATGCACACTTGGGTTGCTTTCACCTTTTGCCCGCTGTGAGTGGTGCCGCCATGAGCATTCATGTAGCAGCTTTGGTTTGAATGTCTAACAAGGCATCTAACGGGACGCCTGCCTGTCTTTGATTCTTTGGGGTATACACCTAGGAGTGGAATTTCTGGGTCATAAGGTAACTCTATGTTTGACTTATTGAGGAAGCACCAATCTGTCTTCCACAGTGGATGCACCATCTTATATTCCCCCGCCACCCACCCCACAGAAAAGGTATCTGAAAAGCTTCCCTTGCAGAGCTGCTGGGGAGACTATTAGCAACAGGTCAAAGCCTCTGCACTTTGCATCTAACAAATGGTGGAGAGTGGCTGGGGGGTGGTAGGACCAGCTGTGCAGCCACCCATCTAGGCTCAAGCTCTAGCTCCAGCACTCCCAAGCTGTGTGCCCTCAAGCAAGTTACCCAACCTCTCCGAGCCTCGGTTTCCTTGTCTGTTCAATAGGGCTGTTGTCAGGACTGAATGAGCATGCGAAGTGCCTGCATCAGCTCTGGCCCATGGCCAGTGTTCCCCAAGCCTTGGCTCTCTGTACTCTTCCCAAGATGCTCAGCACCAGGGACTTCCTCTCTCACTTTCACAGCCTCTTATCTTGTCCTGCACCTCTGGTGACCAGCACCAGCACCTTGCAGAGAAGGAGACAGTTCAGAGAGGTCATGTGGCTCACCCAGGCCACACTGCAGCCCCAAACTGTGACCAGATCCGCTGCTACCTCCTTTCCCTTCTGAGCTCAGCCTCCTAAGCCATCACCGCAGCAGAAACCGGAGCTCCGACATGGCGCTTAGAGTGACTGTTTAATGCCCATAAAATCCAAGGAACTCAATAATCCCAAATAAGGTCTCCTATGCATTCCCCCAGGATCCCAGCCCAGAAGGCAGAACCCGGGACAGTCTTAGAAGGGGAAAAACACTACACTTCAATTTTTCTCAAGTCTCTCAGTGTAAGACAGCTATGATGGTATCTCTAGGTCCAAACAAAAGCATCTAATGGGATGCCTGCCAAACCCTGCTTGCTTCAGGCATTCTTGCAGACAATTCAAAATAACCACATAATGTGTAGGAAAATGATAAGCAGGGTTCAAGTTTAATGGGCAGAATGAAATCCACTGTTCTTAGTTATGGGAAGGGTTTTTGGAAAAGGAGCAACTCTCAGATCAGATGTTTGTACCATGAGAGCCTCTCTACTTAATCACTTAATGACCAGGATTTTTTTAAGTTTCTAAAGAGATGTTTCTGGAAACCCAACAACCTCATCTCAACCAAGAATGAGCCCAGCCCAGCCAGGTGCAAGCTCCACTGTCCTCAGGGAGGCAGGGATGTCGGGACTGGTGGGGGTGGGGGGTTTCCGGCCTCCTCAGACTCAGACACCCCACAGCCTCTCAACACTGAGACTAGCCTGGAATATCCAAATCCAGGTCCTAGTGCCACCCCTTCACCAAGAGGTGATTTTGGTCATTTGCTTAATTTCTTCAGGTGTCAGTTTTCTTACCAGCTAAATGGGTGTAAGTGGGTTTAAATGTCAAATGAGAAATTGAGGTTTGTAAAAGGGCCAGGCATCCTTTGAAGCTTTAGGAAGTGTCCACTGTCCAGCATCTTTATCATCATCAAAGTCACCTCCTTCATTTGACAGATGTTGGGGCACAGGCTCAGCGGCATGTGATGGCTCAGGCAACATCTCAGGTCATGGTGGAGATGAGGCAGCTCTGCATGCCAGGGCGGGGCTGCCTCCAGAACCCTCTGCTCTCCCACACTGCTCACCTGGTCTCAGCTCTGCCCCAGGTTTTTCACTTGTTTTGTCGTGACAACACACCCCAGAATACGGACCCGAGCATCACCTTATTCCACAGATGAGGAAACCAGAGTAAGGAAGTAAATAACGTCTCCAGAATCACACAGCTCACAAGGGACAGAGCAAGGATGGGAGCTGGGCATTTCTCCTCCCTGCCCCTGACACACGTGGGTCAGCCCAGCTCCATCCAGAGAGGAGGAAGAGGCAAGGCTGGCCTCACCGGGGGCTGGAGCCAGCAGCCGAGCCCCCAGGAGGCACTCCTGGCCTGGAGGTCAGGCCCTGGCAGGCTTCATCCCCAGCTGCGAGGCTGCTCCGGGGCGAGCCTCTGCAGCTGACGTTTCACTGTCCCAGAGCAGGCGGTGCAGGTAGCTCTGTCTGCTTACCCGGCCATTGCCCACTGTGGCCCGGCAGATGGGGTTCTAGGGAAGTGAGCAAGGCTTGGGCACTGGAGCAGCCAGGGTGGCACGTGGAGGGCTGCTCCAGGCCCTGCCAGCTTGTCATTCACTGGGGGCTCCCTTTTCTCCCAGGAAAAATGCCAAACTCCTCCCTGTGGCCTGTAGGGTCCTGCATGGGTGCCCCCATGCCTGCTTCCTCTCCCTCTTACTGCAGCCATACTGGGAGGCTTCCTTCAGTTCTCTAATGGATCAGTCTCCTTCCATCCACGGGGCCTTTGTGCCTGCTGTTTCTTCTGCCTGGAATTCCCATCGCCTCTTTGCCTCACTAAGTCATTGTGTCCTTCCATTTGCAGCAACAACTTCCTTCTCTGGTATAGCAAGTCCAATAGTGGCCCCCCAAAAGACACGTTCAAGTCCTAGCTCCTTGTCCCTGTGAATATCACCTTATTTGGAAATAAGGTCTTTGCAGATGTCATTGAGGTAAGGACTACGAAATGAGATAATCCGGGATTAGGGTGACCCCTACATCCAATAATGGCTGCCCTTGTAAGAGACAGAAAAGAATAAGACTTGGAGAGACATGCGGGGAAGGCTGCGTGATGCTGGAGGCAGATCAGACCCACATGTCTGCAAACCTGGATGGCCGAGGATTGCCGGCTACCCCCAGAAGTTGGAGCGTGGCCTGGAACAGAGCTTCTAGAAGGAACCCACCCTGCCGGCACCTTGATTTTGAGCTTCCAGTCTTCAGAACTGTTTAAACTGCCCAGTTTGTTGTGATTTGTTATGGCAGCCACAAGACATGAACGCACTTGGAGACTGCCCTACAGTGACCAATCAGCAGGTTTTCCAGGATGAAAGGGGTTCTCTGAGATGTGGAACTCTCAGGGCTAAAACCAGGATGGTCCCAGGCAGAGCGGAATGGTTGGTCCCCATAGCCTGCCCTTACCACTCCTTTCTGGCCACCAAGTTTATGATAGCCCCCATTTCACACACCTGCAGCTCCGTGGGTGTCTTTGTGGTGCTTGTGGTCATTACAATTAATTAGCTCATTGCTTTCATAATTATTCACACCGTAGTGGTCCTCACTAGAAAGTGAGCTCCTCGAAGCAAGGCCCTTGCCTCTTCCTGTCCCCCCACTGCCTAGTATAGCACTGCAGAGCTCAGGTGCTCCGGGAAGCTTTACCAGAATGAAATAATGAGGAGACCGGATCTCCTGGATGCCAAGGGGCAGACACAGGGTGGAGGAGGATGCCCCAAGGCATACAGTTGGTGCTCAGCTGTGGGAAATGTTTCACAGTATGGGGAGCTGGCCGAAGATGATCAAGCTGCGAGGGAGGTGGTGAGCGCCACGTCCCTGAAAGCATTTCAGTAGAGGCTGGGAGATGTCACGTGGCACAGCCCATGCTGGGGAGAGCTGCAACCAATGCTCTCTGAAGTCCCCCTCAGATCCCAGGATTATGTAAGAGTCCCACTCTGAATGCTGAAAACAGGGGAGGACAATTGTCCTGGAGCAGGGAGCACAGTGCAGGGGGTCATGGGGAGGGCTGGGTGTCCAGAGAGGACAGAGTGAGGATGCCAAATGGTGACAGTGGGTTCAAAGGCATCACTGCTGGGAGGGGCCAAAGACGGGAAGCTGAATAATAGTTCAAGCTGGACCCACTGTGAAGGTGAAAAACCAGCAGCAGAGGGTAAACTCATTTGTCCTTTACCCTGGAAATTGGATCTGGGGTCCTTACCTCACTTTTGCAGAGCTCCTCATAGTTCCCAAAGTACTTTTATGCACTGTCCTAGGCAAAGGAAACTTGTTCATTTTCCATGTAAAAATCCCAGGGTAGGCCCAGCCCGGTGGCTCACGCCTGTAATCCCAGCGCATTGGGAGGCTGAGGCAGGTGGATCACCTGAGATCAGGAGTTCGAGATCAGCCTGGCCAATGTGGTGAAACCCCGTCTATACTAAAAATACAAAAATCAGCCAGGTGTGGTGGCACACACCTCTAATCCCAGCTACTCCGTAGGCTGAACAGGAGAATCACTTGAACCCAGGAGGCAGAGGTTTCAGTGAGCCAAGATCGCACCACTGCACTCCAGCTTGGGCAACAGAGCAAGACTCTGTCTCGAAAAAAAAAAAAATCCTAGGATGCACGAATGAGGATGGGTGCGCCCGGTTTCAGACACAGGCTTCTCACGTTTTGCCGCTCTGTGTTGCGAAGTCTCCATGCTCAAAGCCACTTCATGGCTTCATGATCCCAAATGGCTGCTGTGGCTCCAGCCATCACAGCCCTGCCTCAGCCAGAAGGCAGTGGGAGAGGAAAGGGGAAGAGAATGCCCCTTTCTTTAGGATACTTCCTGGAAGCTGCACTCTCCTGCGCCATTAAAATGAACTATAAGTGAAATAATAGGGAATTCTGGAAAATTTAGGTGGCCTTTTCTCATTTAATGTATTAATTAATCCCACCATCAATTTCGCACCACTGGCCTCTCTGCAATACCGATTCATCTTAGGAATTTCTCACTGCAGCCCTCCCAGGCAGGTCCCAGCAAGCCTACTTTACAGATGAGGAAACAGAGGCTAAGGAAGAGCTGACTTGCCTGTGGCCCCCACCGGGGGACGTGGCCCCCACTCGGGGACATGGCCAGACTGAAGGCTGAGCCCAGGGCTGGCGGATGCAGACCCCAGCTCCACCCCGCCCATTGCTTTGTGATGTCCTCCCGCATCCAGGCCACCCAATGAGTCATGGCCCCTTTGTACTTCCTCTTCCCTTCCTGTGAATCACACTGTCCCCCGCCCCTGGGGCAGTGGTTCAGTCCATCCCAGATTGTCCCTTAGAGGAAACACCCAGGGATGGGAACAGCAACTGAGCCTACAGAGACCCCCATGATGGCTCCGACCTGAGGAGAAGGGCCCCCAGCAATAGACCACCCCCCAAGAGATGGCCACCAGGGAAGGCCGCTTTTCCATGGGGCTGGCCTCTCACAGAAAGGCACAAGGGACTGTCCTATGCCTGCACCAAGGGGATCAGGCAGCTGGCCCCACAGGGAACTTGCACGGGGCCCTCTCTGGGCAGCCTCCTCAGCAGATAGCTACTCCTGGTGGGGAAGGAGAGTCCTCTGCTTGGCTCCCAACAGGCCCCAAGTTCAAGCCCCAGGGGCTCAGCACAACAGCCCCTCCAATGGAAACCCATCATCCCCTCCTCTACGTAATGAGCTCTGTCCAGGGTGCATGGTAAGTGGCAAGCCCTGAGCCTGATGGTCTTACTCTCGCTTGCCCTGCCCGGGTTGTGCATTCCCTAAACACCACAAAACCCCAGGAACACCTGCCATCCCTGAGCCCTGCTCTGCTCTGAGACACTCAGCTTGGCTTTATAAAATCTGTGTAAACTGGCCAGCCATGGTGGCTCACGCCTGTAATCCCAGCACTTTGGAAGACCAAGGCAGGTGGATCGCTTGACCCTAGGAGATCCAGACCAGCCTGGGTGGCATAGTGAGACCGCATCTCTATAAAGAATTTTAAAAATTAGCCAAGTGTCATGGCACACTCCTGTAGTCCCAGCTACTGGGGAGGCTGAGGTGGGAAGACCCCTTGAGCTCAGCAGATTGAGGCTGCAGTGAGCTATGATGGCCCCACTGCACTCCAGGCTGGGAGAGAGCAAGACCCTGTCTCAAAAGAAGAAGAAGAGGAAGAGGAGGAAGAAGATGATGAGGAAGAAGAAGGAGGAGGAGGAAGAGGAAGAAGAAGGAGGAGGAGGAAGAATAAGAAGAAGGGGAAGGAGGAGGAGGAGGGGGAAGGGGGAGGGGGAAGGGGGGAGGGGGAGGGAAAAATCTGTGTAAGTTACCTATACATTGCACCAAAAAAAAAAAAAAAAAAAAAACCCACAAGGCTCTTCTGACACCTAATCTGGTTCTGCAAAATCCTCCAGGTCCTGGGATCTGGGTCCTTTGCTTCCCCAGTGCAGGCAGCACCACCCGCTGCGTGCATGAAAAATGCACTAAAAGCCCATCAGACCCTTGGAACTCCATCCAAATGGGGGGCCTGAAGCCTGAGCAGCACGCACACTCCCACTGCCTGGCCAACAAGGACACAGAATTAATCGTTTCTCACAAAGTCAAAGGCAAAGAGGCCTCTGCAAGTGATAGGTTGGCTCTGTGACCAAATAAGGCAATATTACATTTCACTGTTTATAGCAGACCCTGGACAGGGCAGCTTGGAAGGCACTGGGAAGAAATGCAGTTCTCACTGGGGCTCCATTCCCAACATCCAATAACTCTGTCCAAGGCCAGTTATAATTTCTTTACAGAAACAACCATGTGTCACTTTTTAAATACACACTAAAACCCGAGAGGTGACCCAGTCTCAGCCCCAGGCCGTCGGTTCCCTTGAGTGGCAGCACCTGGCTTTGAACTTCCACATTCATGATTTAAAGGTGGGGAGAGCCCCTGAAAATTTATTTCAGGGCTTGAGCGAAAACAGAGGCATTTCTTAAAGGGCAAATTTCAGAGCTCCATTTGTGAGGTGCCTTTTTCTCCCCTGAGAATTTATTGCAAACTTTCTTTTGCAAATAAGACCTGTTGCTGCTGCAGCTAATAGCCTTGGGCAACATTTCTGTCCCGACAGTATTTATAAAATGAGAGACACAGTTGGCAGGGTGGAGTTTTAGTAATTGGTATTAATAATAAGACAAGTGTAAATGTTTAAAACCCATTAGGAGGCTTTAAATGCTAAACAAAGCTTCAACTTGCTGGCATTTGCACCCTGGATGGGGCCTAGCCTAACCTCCAGCTAAGAAAATTCTAAGGGGATTTCTAGCAGCTCCAGCAAAACTCTGTACTGTCTGCATAGACCACGTTTACAGAGCCACGATGAGGGCATAGATTTACAAAATGGAACAGCATCAATCCTACCTTCAAAATAGGATTTTTACCTGTCCGGTGAGACCCCGGGCACTTCCTCAGGCACTGCATGAGGTTGGGAACTGCGTCTACTTTGATCCCTTCTCTCCATACCCGGACACCCTTTCCAGAACCCGTGGGTGCTCAGCAGAGGTTTTCTCTGAAAAGGAGAATGGACGAATGAGGGAATGAGTGAAATGTATTATTGCATCTTTTGCCAATGACAGCTTCTAATTTACCTTCCTCGAATCTCTGAGGTCATGTAGGATGGATCCGCAGTGGCTGAGGTAGCCAAGCAGAATAAAATTCTTGAGCCCAGAATGGACCTCTGGGGAGGCCAGCAGCAAATGTGTCCTCAGCTGTTCTGCCTGCTACCCCCTGGCAGTCACCCTTCCAGCTGAGAGCTGCCCCCAGCCCCTGGAGGGGTCTCCCACCTCCTCTCTCACGGCCCCACCAGATGTACACAGCTTCCCCGCCAGGTGAGCAGCATGTGTGCAGGGTGACCATGCTGTCACCGCCGTCACTGCTGCTAGGGCTCTGCCATCCCTGAGTCTGTGATGATGGTGACTGTCAGGCAGAACAAGTGGCCCATGGGGACAATGAAGGGCACAGCCCCTTGGCCACACCTAGCTACTGCTGCCTTAAACCCACCGCCTGAAAGAAGGGCAATGTACCTTCCCAGATGACCAAAAATACCAGGGACCCAGTGTGACTTTTTTTTTTTTTTTTTTTTTGAGATGGAGTTTCGCTCTTTTCACCCAGACTGGAGTGCAGTGGCAGGATCTCCACTCACTGCAACCTCCACCTCCCAGGTTCAAGTGATTCCTACCTCAGCCTCCCCAGTAGCTGGGATTACAGGCACGCACTACCACAACTGGTCAACTTTGCATTTTTAGTAGAGACGGGATTTCACCATGTTGGTCAGGCTGGTCTCAAACCTCAGGTGATCCCCCAGCGTCGGCCTCTCAAAGTGCTGGGATTACAGGTGTGAGCCACCGCGCCCAGCCCCCAGTGTGACTTCTTAAAGGAGCACATCACTGGACGTGAGACCCACCCGGGGCAAGCTTCTGGCCTGCACAGACCTTGGGCATCATCATTCATCCAACAGAAATTCACCCAGTACCGGCCACGTGCTGACCATCAGCAAGCAAACCAGGCCAGGATTCCTGGCCTGCTGGACACAACCCCATGACATGAAAATCAGCCAACATTTTTTGAGCACCTACTGTGTGCTGGGACCCCATGCTCAGCATTCTACTCTCGTTACCTCATTTAATCCTCAAGACAGCCCTGCAAAGCAGGTGCAGCTGTGACCCCCGTGTATCCATTGAGGAAACAGAGACCCCAAGGAAAGAAAGAACTTGCCCCGACGTGTTTTCTTCCTCGCTCCTAACCAGCTCTGCTGCTACACACAGCCCCTCCCGGGGCCCTAACCCAGGCCCCTCCCCAGGCCCCTCCCCGGGCCCTGCCACGCTGCTTCATGAGATGGAGATATACAGCTCCTCAGGGCAGGGTTGGTGAGAATATCCAAAAAAAAAGGAGGTTAAGCACCTGACACTGCTTGGGAAACAGAGGAGGCACTCAGGGTGGCCCCGCAATGGAAGTCGCTGCTCAGGGGGTTAATGCAGGCTGTGAAACAGGGCCACCTGCAACCCTGGCTTTTCAAAGCTGAAGCCATACCCTGGAGGGAGAGAGGATCCTTGGGCACTGACCCTGGCTGTCCACAGCTAAATGATCATGGGACACCCATGACCATGGGCGTGGCTGGAGGAGGCCCTGCCCTCAGGGGTCTATTGGCATCCAGGGGAAGTGTCTACGGGGTAATGATTAACCCGCACCTGCCACCTGGTTTTCAGCCTTCTTGCCCTGCTGACTCATTTTGCAAATCCCACTTGCAAAATTTGGGAGCAGCCTGGGACCAGCCCCCGCCACGCCACCTCACCTGAGATTCCAGCAGTGGAGGTGCTGCCTCGCCGGGTGGGGTGGCCCTGGCATTCGGACCTGCCACTGGGAAGCCCGAGGCCGGCATGTGGGAGGCGAGTGGGATGGAGGAAACAGCGATGGAAGAGCTGGCGATGGAGGAGACAGCGCTGGACCCTCTGCTGGCAGGTAAGGATGGGGTGGGGGCGTCGGGGTGAGAGGCAGGGGACAAGGAGAGCGTCACTTGCTGTCAACCCTGCCTAGGCAGAACACCCAGCCTGCCCCCTGGGACCCTGCAGAGAGCATGGGGAGGACCCAGAGAGCAGACTTCTAAGCAGTGTCCCACCCTGCCCAGTTGATTGAGGGCAAGAGAGGTGCCCCCAAGGTGGGCAGGGCCTGACAGTGGGTGAGTTGATGCAAGCACCTTCTAGGGTGGCAAACAACCCCTCCTGAGAATAATGATCACAAACCCTAGAGCTGCTCAGCCTCAGTACTGGTGACCCTGCAGGGGGACAATTCTTCATCTTAGGGGTGTTCTGGGCACTGGGGAATGTTTACAGCATCCCTGGCCTCCACGCAGTAGAGGCCAGTGCACCCCTACCCTCTGTTGTGACAACCTAAAAATGTCTCCAGACATTGCCCAATGTCCCCTGAGGGCACAGTCCACCAGCTCCCTGGAGAACCACATGCTGTCTGTATCGCACGTTAGCTAGCATCAGGCTCTGAGCGCCCGTATCGCACGTTAGCTAGCATCAGGCTCTGAGCGCCCGTATCACACGTTAGCTAGCATCAGGTTCCGAGCGCCTGTATTGCACGTTAGCTAGCATCAGGCTCCGAGCGCCTGTATCGCACATTAGCTAGCATCAGGCTCTGAGCGCCGGTATCGCACGTTAGCTAGCATCAGGCTTTGAGCGTAGCCTTCAGCCATGATGCACCTGAGCTTCATCAGGTCCTAGGAGGTTGGTCTGATGCTGGTGGTGACTCAAGGCTTTGGGGCCAGGCCCCCGCATTCCATCTCAGACTTCTTCTTCATGAGCTGGGCCACCCAGAGCCAGTTGCCTGGCCTGTCTCTGCCTTAGTTTACCCATCAGTAAGCAGGGCTGATAATGCCATCCACCCCAGAGGACTCTGGAGTAGGGAAAGTGCATAAATGAAAACATGTCAAGGGCTCTGAGCACAGGGCCTGGCACCTGCTAAATGCTGTCACGGCTCCCGTTTACACAAGAGTAAAGCTGAGGCCCGGAGAAATCCAGTCACCTGCCCGAGGGCCACACAACTGGTCCGGTGAGGGCTGTGAGTAACCCTGGATGTCCCTCTGCAGAGTCTTCTGTGCAGAGAAAGGAGACATTGAAAAGAGGGGCTGAGAATTCAGAGTCCTAGCCCGAGGCCTGCCCTGTTCTACCTGTGTGGCCTTGGGTAGTTCACTCCGCTCTCTGGGCCTGGGTCCCTGTTGGATGAGAGATTCCATTTTCAGCAACACTCATGGAGTGGCTGCTGGGCCTGCTGTGTCTCGCATTGATCTTGTCTTACAGGGACTCCTGCTCAGTGGAGGTGGGGTGTCTGAGGGCCGTCCTGGCATCAGGGGTGGGCAGGGAGACTTTGGGGTCCACTATATCTATCCGACCAGCCCCACCCTTCATCCCAAGGTTTATCGAGTGAATGAATGAATGGATGAGCAAGTGAGGAAGCTGACCACCTTCCCCTGGCCCTGTGGGAACTCGGGAACACTGGCTGGAACGTCCTCTCCTGTAGTACAAAGCAGGAGGAGGAGGCCATTCTTGGTGCCTCCCTGAGAGAGGCCTGAGCCAGGGATGGTGGTGGGTGGGGAGCTGCCTTCCCAGAGACCCCTTGGGCCAAAGCAGGAACGACCCCCAGGAATGACCCTCTGTCTCTGGGGCCCTCTGGCCTCCTTTGGAAGCAAGTTCCAAAGGCAGAGGCAGACAGGGTGAGCATTTGCAAAAATGAGCAAATTCGCTGGAAAAGAACGGATTTTTATTTTTGGTTTGTTCTCGACGTGTCGGAGAGTCAAGACAGAGGGAGGAGGAATGTGAATTAAGCAATAAAATGTTTACCAAGGAGCCCTCGAATGACTCCGGCGTGCTGCCAAAGTTCTGTGATCCCTGAACTGAGATTGTTCGAGGACCCGTTTCCTCCTCGGTGGCCCCCGATGGCCCTGCTGGGATGCAGGGATGCGGTGGCATCGCTCTGTCATTCCTCAGGCAGGGTCCCTTCCCAGCTGGTCTGAGCCACTCACACCTAGAGGGCACGAGCACTTGGACCTCCAAGGGCAGAGGGGGCTCAGAGGCCAGCCTCCACCTCTCTTTCGTGGACAGGATTTCTGTCCAGGAGCAGCAGGGAATGGTACTCCTATGCCAACTACACAGCCCGTGGACTTTGGACCTAGCCTTCAGTATGTGCTGGCAGCACAGGGTTGTCCCTTGAGGGAGCCCTGGCAGGACCCTTTGTTGCACTGTTGGAAGCTGCACCCTCCAGTCTTCACTCCTTTGTCACTAACCTCTAGGTTCTCAGAGCCTGGATTACAGCTCCAGCCTCTCCAGAGAGGAGCAGTTAGATATGTGGCAGTCAGTCACACTCTAGTGTAAATGAAGCCAGCCATGGTCTTTCTTGGTGGCTGCTGCCTGAATGGAAGTGGGATCCCCTTCAGGATGTTAGACAGCCACAGGGCTGCAAGGGCTGCAGGGCCACGGGAGGGTCCCTCATAGGGGCCGGGGTGCACAGCTGCCGGTGGAAAGCTGTGCCCCTTCTCCTGCTGTCCCCAAAGCCCCAGGGAATCTCCTTCGGAGCCATGGGTAGCCTTCCTCCTAGGGCAGAGGCTGAGAAGGGTGGTAGGAGAACTACATGATCTGGTCTGAGGTGTGGCTGGATCCTGGTGCTGGGACTGACCTGGGGCAAATCTGGGGAGTCTCTCTGCACTCAGCTCTCTCTTCTGGAAAAATGGGAATGAGACTCCTGGAAGGACTGGAGTCAAGCGGCTGTGCTTTCTCTGGTGATGTTCACGGTCTGACGCTGGAGATGGAAGAGGCTTCTATCTCTGGCTACTGCCCCCGTCTCTCTTTAGACTAGGAACCTGAGCATCCAGCTCTCCTGGGAAAGTGCATCTCTCCTGCCAAGAGAAGTTGTGAAATGCGGCTGCCGGGTCGCAGGGTATAGAGAAAGAGGCAGTCTGGGAGCCTCAAGAGACCCGGATGCGGCCAGGCACGGTGGCTCACACCTGTAATCCCAGCACTTTGGGAGGCCGAGGCGGGTGGATCACAAGGTCAGGAGTTCGAGAACAGCCTGGCCAATATGGTGAAACCCCGTCTTTACTAAAAATACAAAAATTAGCCAGGCGTGGTGGTGGGCACCTGTAGTCCCAGCTACTTAGGAGGCTGAGGCAGGAGAATCGCTTGAACCTGGGGGGCAGAGGTTGCAGTGAGCTGAGATCATGCCACTGCACTCCAGCCTGGACAACAGAGTGAGACTCATCTCAAAAAACAAACAAACAAACAAAATGAAAGAGAGACCTGGATGCAGGAGCATGGCCAGGATGAACTGTGTCCCTCCCCATCAATCAGAAAGGGGGTTCACCGGTGTGAGAGGGGAATTGCCATGCAATTGCAGGGGTGAGGGTGACATGTTCTCAGAGCTTCAGAGAGAATCCCTGCTAACAGGAAATGCAGACAAACAGGAAGAGAGGAAGGGGAGGGCAAAGGAGGGAAGGCTGGGGGAAGTTCTTTCTCCCGAGGAGACCCCAAGGAGGTGAAGCTCCACATCAGAAGCCCGAGCAGAACCCTGCGGCCACAGTGCGCACGGCTGCAGAGAGCCCAGGCACTGTGCTTCGGTCCCAGCCCCAGCCTTGGCCTCAAGGGAAGGGTTTTCTCAGAGCCACGGGGAACAGCAGCCCCCGGAGCCCAGAGCTGGGCTGACAGCACCGTGGTATTCACTTTCCAAGTGCCACCAGCCCTATCGATCAGTCCTCCTGGGAATGTCATGTTGGGAAAGGTTCGTGAACCATGGTCCCGACCAGCACGCGGGAGGCAGGGGCTGTTTGCTTTAGCAACAACTTCACACAGGTCTGAAGCGAAATGTTTACATAAGGGGAACTCTGTGACCTCGGGAAGGTCACTCCCCTTCTCTGGGGCTGTTTTTTCATGTCTGTCATGATAAGGGAGGAGTTCAAACGTGGCCTCTCAGGGAGTGGGGACCCAGGGAAGGCCTCCGTTGATTCTGCAGTGAGAGGCAGAAATGCCACCTTTAAAAGGGTGGAAGTTAATTTCTCTAACAGAAAACAAGTCAAGAGGTGGGCATTCCAGGATCCCAAGGCTGGTAGGGGCCTCGTGCAGTCATCGGACACCCTGTGTTCTCTCAGGCCGCCCTCCCACGCTCAGCACGGACATCCACCTTGTGGCCCAAGATGGCTGCTTGGGCTCAAGTCATCACATATGCGTTCCAGCCAGCAGGAAACAGAAAGGGCAAAGAGAGGCACTCTCCCTTCTTGGAAGCTGCCCCCTGGCCTGAACTTAGTCCATGGCCACACCTGGCTGCAGAGAACAGGACATGCAGTTTTTGTTCTGGGTTGTCACGTGTCAGGTAAAAACTAGGCAATCTCTTACTGAGAAAAAGGCCAAGAATAAATATTGGGGGTGGGGAGGAGAACTGCCAGTCTGTGACACAGGTTCAGGACAGAATTCCTAGTCCCTGTGCTGGGGGGGCACCAACTAGCTGGAGACCTGGGGTTTCACTTCTTCCCTCTGAGTCTCAGTTTCCTCATCTGTAAAAGGGGAGAGTTGGTCCCCATGGTCTCTGGGTCCTCTCCAGCCTAGACCACGTGTGATTCTATGTTCCACACAATTTGCCTCATGGAGCTTTCTAGATTTGAAGCTCTGCTAGGACAGAGAGTTTTGTGTGTTCTGTTCTCTGCTGTATCCTAGAACTGTGCCTGGCATGTGGTCTGTGTGTTTGCTGAGCAGCTGAATGATGGCTGGTGTTTTAACAGGTTGAATTTGTATAGAGGCCACTTGCTTTTGCTCTCTTCTTTAAAAAAGAGAAACTTCTAAAAAGTTTCTAAGAAAAAAACTTTTCATTTTTTCTTTTTCTTTTTACTCCTCCTCCTCCCTTCCTTCTTGTTTGTTTTGTTTTGTTTTGTTTTTGTTTTTTAGATACTCAGCCTTTTCCTCACTGGCTGCCTCCCTGTCTTCCTTCCCAGACCATAGACTGGGGCTGTCGGAGGAGGCCAAGTGAGAGAATCAAAGCTCACCCTCACTTTCAGAGCTCCAGGCCCAGGAAGGCCTGTGGCTAATGCTGGATGAGCTTTGACACCCAGTAGGGGTGGCCTCCCCGTGTGTTTATGTAACTCTCACCTTCACGACTGCCGGAAAGGTGACTCTTATCCCATACTTACCTACTTTGCAGAGAACAAAACAGACACTGACTGCTTCAGTCTGTGAAATGACAGAAATGACTCCCATTGCAAAGAAAAGTGAAAGCGAGGCTGGGCGCGGTGGCTCACACCTGTAATCTCAGCACTTTGAGAGGCCCAGGCGGGTGGATCCCTTGAGGTCAAAAGTTTGAGACCAGCCTGCCCAATACGGCGAAACCCCGGCTCTACTAAAAAAATAAATAAATAAATAATACAAAAATTAGCTGGAAATCGCTTGAACCCAGGAGGCAGAGGTTGTAGTGAGCCAAGATCATGCTACTGCACTCTAGCCTTCATGACAGAGCAAGACTCCGTCTCAAAAAAAAAAAAAAAAAAAAAAGTGAAGGTGAAATCAGAGAAACCAGTATGCCAGGGCATTGACCAATAGGCTACTGTTGAAAATGCCGGCGTTATCTCAGCCTAAAATGTACAGTATGAGCCGTGTGTGGCTAGACTGTCTTTGAAATGAGTGCCCAGTCACTCGAGGACACACTTTTCAGTCCTGAAAGTCAGGAGTGCCACTGCAAACGCACAAGCAGCCGGCATCGACTCAATGATGAGACAACCGCCTTGCAGACAATGCAACGGCTCATTTCCTGGGAGGGGTGTACAGGCACACACCTGCTGTGTATGTATTTCCTTTGAAAACTGTAAAGTGCTATAATTAACATGATATGTATCATCTTCCTGGAGCTGTGAAACAATTCATGACCCACTGGGTTTTGTTGTTAGTGCTTTCACTGTATTTTGATAAGACGGTCCTGTGTAAAGACGCTGTATCAACATTTGCCTGGAGACGTAGTTCACAACCCTAAGAAGACTCAGGTCCTTACCCTGACAGCACGCCTCAGAGAGTTCGGCATGTTGTAAGGCAACAGCCAGCTGCACTCAGGGCCTCTGCGTGGTCGAGATGTTCTTCCCCAGATGCCTGCAGATCTACCTGCCGGCTTCCATTCAGGCCTCTACACACACCCATACTCAGTGGGACCCTCCCTGGCCTGGCCCCTATCTGGCATTTTTTTTTCTTTTTACTTTTCTTTTTTTTTTTTTTTTTTTGAGACAGAGTTTCGCTCTTGTTGCCCAGGCTGGAGTGCAATGACAAGATCTCAGCCCACTGCAACCTCCACCTCCCGGGTTCAAGCAATTCTCCTGCCTCAGCCTCCTGAGTAGCTAGAATTACAGGCGTGTGCCACCACACCCAGATAATTTTTGTATTTTTAGTAGAGATGGGGTTTTCCATGTTGGTCAGGCTGGTCTTGAACTCCTGACCTCAGGTGATCCACCCACCTCAGCCTCCCAAGGTGCTGAGATTACAGGCGTGAGCCACCGCGCCCGGCTCTGGCATCTCACTCTGTCCCCTCACCCTGCTTCATTTTTCTTCAAAACTCCCTCGTGATCTGGCATGATATATTTGCTTATTCTCTTTCTCCCCCATAAAAATATAATTTTCTTAAAAGCAGAGACTTTTTCAAAAAATCACTGTATCCTCAGCACTTCGACCTGCGTCTGAGGGATCGGAGGTGCTCCAGGAAATGCTGATTGGCTGACATCTTCCACTTTTCTAAATATTTTCCACTGGCCCTGAAAGACTCTATTAAACAGGAAAAATGCTTTGGCTCCTCCTGTCTCGGGCTCTAGGGAGTTATCCTTGTCAGGCGGTGCGAGGCATCATAGAGCATCTTCTACTTTATTGCAGGCCTTTAGATTCCTTCTGGTTCCTTAGCCGGGCGCGGTGGCTCATGTCTGTAATCCCTGCACTTTGGGAGGCCGAAGCGGGTGGATCACAAGGTCAGGAGTTCAAGACCAACCTGGCCAACATGGTGAAACCCCATCTCTACTAAAAATACAAAAATTAGCCGGGCGTGGTGGTGCGTGCCTGTAATCCCAGCTACTCGGGAGGCTAAGGCAGGAGAATGGCTTGAACCCGGGAGGTGGAGGTTGCAGTGAGTCGAGATCATGCCACTGCACTCCAGCCTGAGTGACAGAGCAAGACTCTGTCTAAAAAAAAAAAAAAAAATTAGATTCCTTCTGGTTTCAAAAAGGTTGTAAGATAGCTTACCAACATGTTTTTAATTCCTCAAAAAATAAGACAATCTGGAAGTTCACAGGAAAAAATGAGGCACAGGGAAGATAGGGTTCAGAAAGTCAGATATTAAAAATAATATTTAAGGCCAGGCACAGTGGTTCATACCTGTAATTCCAGCACTTTGAGAGGCCGAGGTGGGTGGATCACCTGAGGACAGGAGTTCGAGACCAGCCTGGCCAACATGGTGAAACTCCATCTCTACTAAAAATACAAAAATTAGCCAGGTGTGGTGGTGGGCACCTGTAATCCCAGCTACTCGGGAGGCTGAGGTGGGAGAATCGCTTGAACCTGGGAAGCAGAGGAAGCAGAGGAAGCAGAGGAAGTGAGCCAAGATCATGCCACTGCACTCCAGCCTGGGAGACAGAGCCAGACTCTGTCTCAAAATAATAACAATAATAACAATATTTAATTAACACTTACAGATGGTTACTATGGGCAAGACACAGGCTGTTCCACCTGGTTTTGGTCACATGTTCTCCATGACAAACCTTGGGCTAGGTACTATCATGAACGCCCACTTTACAGATGAGGAAACTGAGGCACAGGAAGGAAAGGGCGTCTTCCCAAGATGGCTGAGCTGGTTCAAGGTGTGCAGCAGTAGTCTCTTGGCCAGCAGAACCTCATGCTCTTGGCCCTGACCCCTGGACCCAGGGATGGGGGACCCACCTGTGGATGACCTGGAGCCCTAAGCACCTGCTCAGTGTACCTCCCCACATTGTCTCTGAGCCTCCCAGCAGCCAGTTCTAGGAGAGAAACACAAGCTGTTCTACAATTTATGGTGCCCGTGAAATCTGGCCACACCTGTGGCTCAGAAGGAAGATGCCAAGACCAGCAGCCTTCCGGGCAGGAGTGCGAGCTCTGCTCTCTGTGGGTCAGGATTCCTGGCTGCAAGCAACAGGATCGGAGTCCGGTTCTTATCTGAAAAAGACTAGGATGCCTCCGCCCCCCCCCAAAAAAAAAAAAAAAAAAAGAAGAGATTAGGACACACACACAGAGGAATGACCATGTGGGGACACAGGGAGAAGGTGGCCGTCTGCAAAAAGACTAAGCTGCCCTGAGAGGCAGCTATGGAGGCAGCCTGGGAGGGGCTGGAGCTGGAGAGGCTGGCGTCCCACCCCACGCTGCTGCAGGACAACCCCACAACCGCACGTGGCTACCATGGCCACTGATGGCACCAAGGGAATCCTAACCTGCTCTCTCCGGGTCAGAGGCTGAGCCTCTCACAGGTGCACCCGACAGGCCAAGCCTGGGTCCCATGTCCATGTTGTCCAGTTGGCCCAGCTGCCAGGGAGATGGAGCAGTGGCCTCCCTACCCCTTCCCCACAGTGGGCTCTGTACCCGTCAATCTGACACCAGTGGGGGATCCCCCAAATGGAAGGAGAGTTTGGTGCTGGACAGCCCCCTCCCCAAAATGGCAAATGCCTACTACGCCCTCCCTGTGAGTCCCCAGAGGAGAGCTGCCCGTGGACCCACTAACAGCCACAGGCTCTCACTGTCTTTGAAGCGGGGGATGAGGGAGCTGGCACCTATCTGTAGAAAGGAGGATTCTAAACTGAGGGAGCTGAGCGAGCCCCTGAGGACCACCCCTGGAGCCCCCTTCAGGGGTGATTTGGGCTCCTTCTAGCACAGAAGCTTGTGGGCAGTTGGGGTGCCAGAGGGACACCCCCTCACTTGGTCCTAGGAAATGTTCAAACCATCCTTATGGGGTTTATCCCTCCCTCCACTGGCAGCTGTGGGACTCTGGCTCCGGGATCCGCTCTCCAGGACAAACTTCCACAAAGCAGCCCCCTGGTCTTGAAACCAGAGCTCACCAGCCAGCAAAACCTGGCACCACCTGGCAAGTAGTATAACCCACATTTTAGCGCAGCTGGTCCAGAATCCTATTGACTGGTAGGAGCACGGCAGTTGAACTTTGCATGATTTTGTTTTGGTTGATGGTGTTGCACACATAGGTGGGGACAAAACACTCATGTACCATGCTGTGTTGAGAACCTCAGTGCCCCCAGCCCTGCCCTTGGCCTTGCTGTCCTCTGCGCCCGGGGGTGCGAGAAGGACTGGCCCTTAGGGACCGTGCCCGCCTGTCCCCACCACGCTCTGGGCCTTGGATGCACTGCTGGTTGCCCTTCACCTGGGCCGTGTCTCTGTAAATGGTCCTTTTAATAAATCCTGTCATGGGTTGAAATCTGTCCCCTTACATTCCTGTTAAAGGCCTAACCTCCAGGACCTCAGCATGCAACTGTATCAAGTTAAAATGAGGTTGTTAGGTGGGTTCTAATTCAGTCTGACTGGCCCCTTCTAAGAAGGCTCACGCCTGTAATCCCAGCACTTTGGGAGGCCAAGGCGGGCGGATCATGAGGTCAGGAGTTCGAGACCATCCTGGCTAACACGGTGAAACCCCGTCTACTAAAAATACAAAAAATTAGCGGTGCACGGTGGTGGGCGCCTGTAGTCGCAGCTACTCGGGAGGCTGAGGCAGGAGAATGGCCTGAACCCGGGAGGCGGAGCTTGCAGTGAGCCGAGATAGCGCCACTACAGTCCAGCCTGGGCGAAAGAGCAAGACTCCGTCTCTAAAAAAAAAAAAAAAAAAGAGAGAGAGAGAGAGAGAGAGAGATTAGGACACACACAGAGAGGAATAGAGGAATGATCATGTGGGGACACAGGGAGAAGGTGGCCATCTGCAAGCCAAGGAGAGAGGCCTCAGGAGGAACCAGCCCTGTGACGCCTTGATCTTGAACTCCAACTTCCAGCCTCTAAGACAATGTCTATGGTTTCAGCCACTCCATCTGTAGCATCTGCTATGGCAGCTGGATAAGAGGAATGCAGAGCCCCTGCAGAGAGAGTCACCTTGGCTGCCAGGCCCTGACCGGCCCGGGCCATGACAATTACATGACGGCTAAGAATATCAGGGGCTTGAAATGGGTCAGGCCTGGTGTTTGCCGGGTCCCTGGCAGGGGTGAACGTCATGTTCATCTCCCCGGGAGATGGCTGCTCCAGGGGCTGCTGTTAATCCTGGAAGATGGATGAGAATTCTGCTGAGGGTCTCGTAGTGAGTGATGAGGCCAGCCCCAGGCGGTCTGATGCACACTCACTCTCTTCTGCTTCTCTAAGCATGAGGGAGCTCATCTTGCAGAGCAGGGAGGCGGCCAACCAGCTTGCCAGAAATGGTGTGAAGTCCTTTAGGGTGAAATTAAAAGAGGGGGGACAGGTGTAGCCCCCCAGGTGTCACCCAAGTTGTCATACCAACCCTGGCTCGCGTGACCCTAGCGAGTCCGGTTCTGTGTTCACGGTCAGTCAGAAGGTTCCAGTCCATCCCCAGTGGTCCCAGCCACCACACTCAAAGACCACGGAAGTAGTCCATATGCTGTAAGCACTCAGATGTTCTAAACCATGAAATGTGGTCACGAATGGACAAGTCCCACCCACAGCCCCAAGCTCCCTGCTTGCAGCGAGGGCCTGAGCACCCGGGCGTGCTGCCGACAGAGCAGTGGGCTGACAGATCCTGGTGTGAGTGGGTGGGGGGCAGGGTGACCCTTTCAAAATGAGATGGCCCCCAGCCCTCCCAGCCTGCAGAGCTGACAATGAGCAGCCATCAGCCACGGTGGAAGTGTGGCCCTTAGGTCTGAGGACTGGGCATTGCCTGGCTCCTTCCCTGAGTGAGAGATCCAATGCGTCCTAAGGGGGACAGTGCCCATCCCTGCCAGGGTGGCCTGGGGACACGGACTTACCCTCTGATTTCAAGGACAATGCAGCCAGCTCCTCACCAGGGGAGTCCCCCAGATGACTGCAGCCCCGAGGCTTTGTGTGCTGAGACCCAGCGCCCTGAAGACGGGGGCAGAGGCTGTGGCTGCTCTGAGCACTTTGGAGAGATCTGAGGTCGGGTTTAGCTTCTCCTTCTCAGATTCCCTTCAGATGTCTGAGAATGAATTATCTCCCCTCTCCAAAGCGGGGTTTTGTGAATGGTCCTCTCTTGAGGGGCTGTCATTTGCATACTGTGGCTGAGAGGGGGTCAAGGAAAGCTTCCCAAAGGGACACTTGAGGAGGGTTTCTGAGAGCAGAGGCAGGGCCGGTGTCCCCAGGGCAGCTTGGCCCGGTGTTTTCTTTCCCTGGGAACTGGCATCCCCTAAACCCACATTAAACCAGAGGCCGGGACCCTGGGGAAAAACGCTGCTCCCTGTGCAAAGAACCCACGTAACTCTGAGCTGTGCTGTCCTGGTTTCTGGAAGGGGGTGGCATTTGGAGCCACTCCGTGGGCCTTTTCACCAGGCTGCCACCTCGGGTCCGACGAAAACAGCAAGTGTTTTTGTTGGCAGAGCACCTCCGAGAGGGCCCAGCCCTAGAAGCGGATGGACTGGGTGCCTGCAGGCTAGCTTCTGTGTTTTTTCTTGTTTTTTGGTTTTTGGTTTTCTTGAGACAGGCCTCACTCCCGGTAGTGTAGGCTGGAGTGCAGTGGCACGATCTTGGCTCACTACAGCCTTGACCTCCAGGGCTCAGGTGATCCTCCTAGCTCAGCCTCCCAGGTAGCTGGGACTACAGGTGTGCGCCAACACACCTAGCTAATTTTTGCATTGTTTTTAGAGGCAGGGTCTTGCCATGTTTCCCAGGCTGGTCTCCAAATCCTGACCTTAAGCAATCCTTCTACCCTGGCCTCCCAAAGTGCTGGGATTACAGGTGTAAGCTACCGCACCCTGCCCAGGCCTCCTTCTTGATTGTCCTATTTGTAAACTAATCTCCATGTGAGGTGTCCCCTCTCTTGAGTCATTCTCCCATGGACTCCTAGATGGAAGCCTAATCTCTCTATTCAGGACGAATTGAATTATTCCTGCAACCATGTGAGGAGAAAACCCCTCAAGTGTGTTCAATTATAGAAAGCACTTTCTATATGAAGCTACCATCCTCAAATAATGATTTACAAACCTATTTAGAGTTCGTAATCTCACCTCTGTCTTATTGCCAAGAGTCTTGGCATTGGTGCTATTTATGCTGAAACAACCAGGCTGTGTTTTCTTTGATCATATATTGAGTGTAAATATTTGCACCATTAATTAGAGTCAGTTTAATTCCAAAAACTCGAGCGATACGGGCAACCTCTAATGGTAAACAGGCCTCTAGATGTTAGTCATACCTGCAAGATTCCATGCTGAGAGGCCTCCCTCGAGCCTTTCACCTGTCTCAGCCCTACAAACAAACAAAGGTTGAAGAGAGGCCAAGGGTCCGGAGACAGATTTTGAACGTAGTGAATGACAGGGACTAAAGATGAGCTTTTTCCTATTATTTCCATACCCTTCTTTTTGCTCCTGGTAATAACATTTTGCAACTGGTGTGTTGGGTGCACCCATGCCAATTCCAAATTCCAGAGAGATAAGCAGAAGGTTGGCATGGTGCTCCGGAAAGAGCTTTGGAGTTGACTAGAAATCTCTAGAATCAGTTGGACCCGGATTTTAATCCAAATTCTGCCGCTTACCAGCTGCATGGACTTGAGCAAGCCATTCTTCCTCTCTGCGTCAGTTTCCTGAGCTATAAGCGGGAACAATAATTCATACTTCATACGAATGAGACAACAGAGATAAAAATAATAAAGTGGATATTTAATTCTAGCTGTATGGCATTGCCCAGGCTCTGTGAGCCTGGGGACTCCTCCCTACATCTTAAAAGGAAGATATCAAGTATGCGGGACTCAGGGTCAGCTCACAAAACCTGCGTAACACACAGAAGCGATCCTCATTCTTCCTTTTCCTCCAAATGCAGCAGCCCAGCCATGAGTGTCCTGCAAAACACTTTTAGGGGCAAAGGGAGCTAACGTGAAGTGGCACAAGAACTTGGCCAACAGGAGAATTGCAACACGTGGTGAGAACGTAGTTCACTTGCCCTTCTCTTGCTGTCTTTCGGGGATGTCATGGAGAAAGTCTCAGCTTGGTGCCAGGAGGTCCTTCATGCCTCCATAGCACACCCGTCTCCCTGGCCAACTGTGCCGTGCCGTGGTTCAGGGCCTCCCCGGGGTATCCCAGGGAATTGAATAACATTAGCTCATTTTTATGGTGCTTTATGAAACTTCCGTTCATGGCCAGTGCTTCTTCCTCTCCACTTTCAGTAGTGATATTGGGTTCTTTAAAAATAAAGTTCGATAAGCCCTAAAAAGGGAGGAAATTTTGTCACAGGCTACAACATGGGTGAACCTTGAGGACATTACACCCACTGAAAGAGGCCAGTCCCAAAAAGATAAACACCACATGGTCCAATTCATCTGAGGTCCCTAGAGCAGCCACATTCACAGAGACAGAAACTAGAATGGTGGTGCCAGCGCTGGGATTAGGGAAATGGGGAATGGGAGTGAGCGTTCCATGGGTGCAGAGCTTAGGTTTTGGAAGATAAAAAAGTTGTAGGGGCCGGGCATGGTGGCTCACACCTGTAATCCCAGCACTTTGGGAGGCCAAGGCAGGTGGGTCATGAGGTCAGGAGATCGAGACCATCCTGGCTAACACGGTGAAACCCCATCTCTACTAAAAAATACAAAAAATTAGCCGGGCGTGGTGGTGGGCGCCTGTAGTCCCAGCTACTTGGGAGGCTGAGGCAGGAGAATGGCGTGAACCCAGGAGGCAGAGCTTGCAGTGAGCTGAGATTATACCACTGCACTCCAGCCTGGGTGACAGAGTAAGACTCTGTCTCAAAAAAAAAAAAAAAAAAAACTGTAGAGATTGATGGCTGTGAGGATTGCATAACAATGTGAGTGGTCTTAATGCCACTGAGCCGCACACTTAAAAATGGTGAAAATGATCAACTTTATGTCATGTACATTTTATCACAATTAAAAAATAAAGTATGGGCTGGGCACAGTGGCTCATGCCTGTAATCCCAGCACTTTGGGAGGCCGAGGCGGGCAGATCACAAGGTCAAGAGATCGAGACCATCCTGGCCAACATGGTGAAACCCCGTCTCTACTAAAAATATAAAAATTAGCTGGGTGTGGTGGCACATGCCTGTAATCCCAGCTACTTGGGAGGCTGAGGCAGGAGAATTGCTTGAACCCAGGAGGTGGAGGTTGCAGTGAGCCAAGGTCATGTCATTGCACTCCAGCCTGGTGACAGGAGCGAGACTCCTTTACAAAAAAATAAAAAATCAAAAATAAATAAAGAGTGACCTAGTGAGCTGGGTTAAAGAAAAATATGAAGGCAGTTATGGCACAGGAAGACCATGAATCTGGCTCAAACCAGGGACATGGAGCTTGGAAGACTGGCATTTTGGGAAACGCTGTGTTTCTACCTTACGGTAGCAGAGCACAAACTCTGGAGCCGGGCTGCTTATGCGCAAGTCCCACTCTCACACTTACTGCTGTGTGACCTTGGGCAAGTCACTTCACCTCTCTGAGCCTCTGACTCCTTATCTGTAAAGTAGGAATGATAGGAGCACGTACTACGTAGACTTGCTGCACGGATTCGATGAGCTGATATTTATTAAGCGCTTGGAACGGGGCCTGGCACGCAATAAGTGCTCTCTAAGTGTTTGTTAAATAAACAGACTTGCCTAAGGAGAAGCCCAGGCAGAGATCTTGCCTCTTCTGTCCAAGGGCCCCTCTGCAAGTTTAGCCTGCTTCAGCTGCAGGTCCTCTGTATCAGAGCGGAGGACTGTCACTCCAGCAACAGCGCTTTGCTGCTGGGAGCCCCTGGTATCAGTGGTGAGCAGCTGCCTCGGAGGCTGGGCTCACAGCAGCTGCCTCCAGCCCTCCTCCCCCGCTAGCCCTGCGCAGCCACTGAGCTCTCTGCCCAGCCCCACCCCAGCCCCTGCAGGCGCCTTCGTGGGCTCTCTCTAGTCCCTTCCAAAGACCCTTTGGAAACAGTCCAAATGGCTATCCACGAAGAAATGGATAAACAAATTGTAGTACACCCAGACCATGGAATATTATTCAGCCATAAAAAGAAATGCGATTCTGATACATGCTATAATGTGGAGCAAACTCCAAACATAATGAAAGAAGCCAGACACGAAAGACCATGTAATGTATGATTCCATTTATATGAAATGTCCAGAATGGATAAATCCATAGAGACAGAAGGCAGGCCAATGGTTGCCAGGGACTGGGGGAGGGGGAGATGGGGAGTGACTGCTAGCAGGTTCGAGCTGTACTCTGCGGGAATGGAAATATTCTGGATAGAAATGTGGGTGCTCAACACTGTGAATGCACTAAATGCCACCGAGTTGAACACTTAAAAATGATCAATTTTATCTTATGTGAATGTCACCCCAGTGAATTGTTTAATTACAATAAGACCCCCTTAACCCTGTTGAGTATAGCCACCAGGGGCCCCCGTTACTTGCCAGATGCCCCACCTGAACCTGCTACACTGGGCTGCTCCCATCCCTGTCTGGGTGCCCACTTCTCCACCTTGGTGCTTCCACCCAGCCTCTGCCAGAACCCCCTAAAAGTCACCGTCCACCTGGAAAAACCCACCCACTCTCCGGTTGCCCCAGGGCAGGGGCCACCAAGAGCTCCAATCGGCTCTTCTGGGAGCAGCCTCCACCTGCATTTCAGTGGTCTACCACGTTTCCCTGTCTGACTGGGATGAATATGATGCAAATAATAATGCCCTCTAATCCCTACAGCATGTCAGGTTTTGGGCTGGAAGCTGAATTCTTGTCCTATCCCTACAGAATTCCAACCTGTTGCCAAGACCCATTTTACAGATGCACAAACCCAGGTGCTGAGAAGAAACTTGTTCCAGACGGGACTGACTCTGTTAGGCTGCAGAGGCCGTAGGCTCGGCTTCTGCACCAGCTTGCTCACTCCTCCAGGCTGGAGGCTGGACCTGGAGGGCTGGGGCTTTGTTTTGCTCCCTTTGCGCCTCCCATTCCCCTTCCAACCTGAGAAAGGGCTCTACCCATGGCAGGCATTCAAAGAGCCAAGCCGAACTGAAAACAGACTTCCCGAGATCATGCGAAATCAGCATTTAAATGACCTGTGGCCTTGTATGTGTTCTGATGACGAGTGACAGTGGGGGCAGGGTGTACGTGACAATCTATCCTGTCCTGAGTCATCTGAGGGTCCAGAGAAGGTCAATGAGGAAAGGAGAAATGCACAGAGGGAGGTGTGATTGCAGGTGGTGCACCTGTGGGCCGAGTCAGCTCTGAGCTGACATCTGCTGAGACCCAGCAGCATTGGGGAGCAGAGGAGACCTGCATGATGGTGCTGGTGGCCTTGATGAAACCACAGCAAGATCAGAGTCCCTGCAAGTCCCCAGCATCTGATCATGCTCCGGCTTGGGGTAGGTCTGTGCCTACCCCCAAGCCAGGCCCAAGGCCTCACCCTACGAAACCTATTTTAAACCCCGCCCAATTCAGGGGATGAGTACCAGTGCTGGCCTCACCAAGAGCTGCCTTCTCTCCCTCCCTCGCCGCCTCGCCAAAAAGGGAAACCATTTTTCTGTAATTACAAGCATTGTGCTGTGTGATTACTGTATTCCGTAATGACGGCTGTGTGTTGTAATGACAGGCACGCCACCTCCCCGAGCCAGTGCACTGGCCCCACTCTGCTGTTGACATAAATATCTTCCTGCCATGCCCAGGGTGTCGGGGAGGCCCTCAGCTTCAGAGGGTCTGCAGCGTGGGGTTCCCCAGAAAAT
Organism: Pan troglodytes; assembly: GCF_028858775.2. Lineage (NCBI taxonomy): Eukaryota > Metazoa > Chordata > Mammalia > Primates > Hominidae > Pan > Pan troglodytes. The sequence continues at coordinate 72,041,129 of NC_072407.2, forward strand.
AAGCAGGGTGCTCCGGGTGCTCCTCTTCCAGGCCACCCTCTCCTGCGGGCCACATGGGCAGCCCAGCCTTCCCCAGCCTGGCATCACTATCACGTGATGCCACTTACCAAAATAGCAGCCGAGAGCAATCTTTTTAAAAATGAGCTGGTTCAGGTATTTACTAAAATATCATTTTTAAACGTCTGGGTCTTTGACTGGCATTTTTGCATATTTTGGCCACAGCTGAAGGGTTTCATCCGAACGCAACTTAATTGGAGCCAAGAAAATGAAAAGAAGAAAAAGCGGCTTCAATCGGAATGAATCAACATCTATTAATGGCTGTTTAACATATTTCTGCAATAATCATGCATTAAATAATGTGTGCATTTTAAATCTGGCTAAATATACAATAGTCCATCCCTGCCCCAAAAAGGTAAATAATGACAGTTAAAAATAGTCCCAGGACGTATTTACATTTTTTTTTCCCCCTGAGCCTTTTTGGTTTATAGTTCATCATTCCAAGGGTAAGAATTCTAAAATTTTCTCTGTGTATTTACATAACTGAGCAATTGCTATGTATCACATTGGCTATCAGACCCTTCCAAGAAAAATGAGTTTTTATCTCGACTTCTGCACAATGGTCAGATGGAAAAGTTCTGTGAAATGAATGTAGCCCCTGCAAGGGTCCAGGAAGGCTCTGATTTCCATCCATCCTCTTTTGCCCTCCTGGGGCACACGTCCCGGGGCTTCTTGGCATACTCTCCTAAGGGTGAGCCTGCCGCCCACGGAGAATAAAATCCCACTTGAGTGCCTGTCTTCCAATTTCTGAGTCCGGACTGAAACGAGATCATTGCTAAGGAAAATGGCAGGTCACCTTTCTTTGAGACTCAATGCGAGGAAGGAATCTTGCCTCTCCTCTCCTTTTACAGTACAGCGCTGAGGTGGGGGCGGGGAAGGAGACCGGGCAGGAAACATGTCTTTGTGGGTTTGCCGCTTCAAGAGCAAGCGCTTTCCTCCTGGGGCAGTGTCCTCAGGTACCAATCCCAGCAGGCCTGGTGGGGAGGAGGACAGCTCCTCCTCCATCCAGATGCCTTCCGCGGGGATGTGGTCTGTCCTCCAGGGGTAGCCGGGTCTGTCTCCCTCAGGGCCCAGCCAAAGCTGGGCACTAGGTGAAGTGTTACCTTGGCAAGTGATCCAAGGGTCCCTGGCATGGGCTGGTCCTCAGCACCAAACCGGCTCCTCCCTTGGGGTGCAGAAGTTGTCAGATGACCTTTCAAAAGATGAGGCGGCTGCCCTGTCCCCCACGGCCTCTCCTGTGGTCACGGAGCTACTTAGCATTCTGTTTATGGTAGTTCTGCCTGAGAATTTATGGTATTTATCTGGAGATGTCAGGGGTATGAGGTTTGTGGGTACACAAGGAGGCGCCGGCACTGCAGTTCCCCACGCCCGCCCTCCGTAGGGCCCACATTGCTGCTGTCTCTGAGGATGCTGAATTGTCCAGACCTTGGTTTCTAAACCCCACAGGGCTGGAGAGGGGCAATCCCGGCTTCCTGCCCTGAGCCCATGAGGCGGGGAAGAGGAAGGGTCGGGGACAGGCTGTGCATCAGAGTCCCTGCCTCGTCCCTGGATGCAGCCCCGGGTCCAGTCCTCTTAGCCGCAGTTAACTGGAATCTTCAAATAACGGGACATTCCCCCACTTTGAAACCCTTCTCACTTTATCCAGATTCCTACATTCTGCACAGGCTGTGGCTTGCGGGAGGGAACCCGGGGAGGGGAGGGGGGTGGGAAGAGGCGAATTTCTGGATTCAAGTTCAGGACCCCAGTGACCTGTAACCTCCAGCTCTCCTTTCCATCCCTGGGCTTCAGCCTCCTGGTGTGACAAATTGACAGTGATTCGTCGGGGTCCTGCCGCCTGGCGGAGGGGGCCAGGGCGCTCTTCTGATGCGGGAACCAGGGCCACTCACGGAACCTCCCCGCGCCCAGGGCTGCGCCCGTCTCTCGGAGGCTGGCTCAAGGCCCCCTCCTGTAGTCAACACCCCTTCCCTGGGGCCCTGGCTGGGGGTGCACCTCGCAGGGCCGCTCGGGGCCCCACTGCCCGCCCCAACTGATAAGACGGTCTGGGAGCGGTGGAGACGCGCCCCGCGCAGCGGGAGGCCGGGGGCGGGCCGGGACCTGGGGACCAGCCGCTGCTCCTCTGCAGCGTCCCGCACCGCTCGCTGGGAGTCCGGGGAGCGCGGGGCGGGGCGAGGGCGGTGTCCGCAGGTAACCCCCGGGGGGCGGGGAGGTCTGCCCGGGACCCCCAGACCAAAAAGCCGAGGGGGAGGAGCGGCGCGGCCGTGAGCGAGGGCAGCCAAGTTTGGCTACAGCACGCGCGGCTTCGCTCCTGCCTCTGGGGAGGAGAGAGGGGACAGTCCCCTCCCGAGCTAGGCTCGGACCTTGGCCCCCAGAGCCGCCGCAGACCTCCAGGGGTGACTTCGTCGCTCCCTATTCTGGACTCGCTGGGTCCCGGGTGCCCCGGAGTCGCGCAGCGAACGCGCCATGCAGGAGGGCGACATCGGCCTGGAGGGGCTGCCCCCCAGGGAAGTCCCCACAGCCGGTGAGTATCCAGGGCGGCACGGGGGGTGAGGGACCGCGAGCGCGGCCGCAGTGGATCTGGGACGCCCCAGGGGCAGTGGCTTGCGGAGGACTTAGGGGCGCACGAGGAGCAGGAGACAGGGACCCCCACCTCTGGTGGCGGGGACAGTCCTCCCCCCTCCGCGCTTCTCCCGGTGAAGGCGAGAGGGGAGGGACTGTGTCGGTCACAGGTCGCTGGGGCACTGACAGACAAACAGACGACAGACAGAGCCCCGGGGCTGGGCTGGGGCTGGGGGCGCCGCCGGGCAGGGGCCCCTGCGCGGCCCCTGGGGAGACATCTGCTAGGCCGGCCCAGGCTGTTCCCAATCCCGGGGGAGCGTCTTGCAGCGGATACGAGGTTTTCGGATGTTTTTACAGGCGCTATTAATACACATAATATTTCCGTGCTATTCTGGAGATTTATTTGCGATATAAAGTCACTACTATGACTCGAAATCATAATGGAAACTGAGAGGAACTTAGAGAGCCGGAGACAAATGAGGCCTGGACGCTAGGCCGGAGGGGGAGTCCCTGACTTCCTCCCCCCTGGCTGCACATAAATCACCACCCAGGATATTTTTGTACCAATAATTTTAAAATAAATGACCCAAGCCCTGTTTCCTGGATGATTCTCCCCTCCCAGTTCAGAGGTTATTAAATAAACCTAAGAGTGGGATAGTGACAAGGGGGCCGCAGTGTGCAGTGGGTTTTATTTAATTACACGCTGAGCTCTGCCCTTCTGAAGCCCTGGTTAGGAGGCAGTGCCCTGCAATCAGGATGCCACCGCCAACCCGGGACTGCTAACTATAGCATGGGAAGCCCTCCTTTTATTCTTCCCCCCTCCCTCCCCCGACTTTTCTTCTTTTCGAATTCCCATGGAGAAACTTATTCTGATGCGTGCCTTTCAAACAGCCGGGTCTGGCTTCTTTCTAGAAGTGACACTGTATACTCATCAAATTAAAGGCCCAGAAGAAAGAGAAAGGGGCCCCTCCAGTCAGAGCAGGCAAAAAACCTGGGCGCTGAAGTGGGCCACCAGGGCCTACTCTTGTGCGGCCAGGCTGTCCTGCCTTCCTGAGCGGCTTCCTCAAGCTCAGGTGTAGAAATGATCCGTTCTGTGATCCACTGGAAACACAGCCCCAGCTCACCGTGTATGACCAGCCCACCAAGCTTCAGGCACTGATTCAAATGCTTCACACATTTATCCTCAGTGCTACCCTGTAAAGGGGTGTATAATCCTCCCCATTGTGCAGACAAAGAAACTGAGGCCACACAGCCAGTAACTGATGGCACCAAGATTAGAATGGAGGCCTGTTGTCCCCGGGCTACCTGAGGGGCTGAGGCAGGAGGATCACTTGAGCCCGCAGTGTGCCGAGATCGTGCCACTGCACTCCAGCCTGGGTAACAGAGCAAGACCATGTCTCAAAAAAACAAAAAAAAAAAGACTAGAACCCAGGATGTCTGAGTCCAGTTGCTGTGAGGCCACTGCCTCTCCCTTTCCCCACCCCAGGCAGAATCACCCAGCAATGCTTCTAGGACATCTTGAGGAAACCGTTCCCTGTGCATGAGGGTGTACTCTGGAGGCCTGTGCTTTGGTCTTTATAGGCTTTACATTTGGGCATGGGTCATGTCTCAGATGTGAGGACCTGGAGTGTTCCTTACTGGAGGATTCAGCTCATCAGATCTGAGCTGTAATCATGGATGGATGACGGCCACAGCCTCCACTCCCGGAGAGCAGGCCTTTCCTGTCCACCCCGCTGCACCTCGGCTGTGTGGGGGGTGGAATCGTGCCCCCTGCTGTGGGTAGCAGCCGTGTCAGGAGTAAGACCCCAGGACAGGTGTCCCAGCCTCGGTTCTCGGGTTTGCTGCCAGATGCACCATTCCACCGCAGTAGGCATGAAGAAATTCCATGGGAAGCCTCACAGCACCACGCCACTTTCGCTCTGTCCATGTCATTTACACCTGGAGGCTGTCAGTGGCTTCGCCCGTAAATAGGAAATTTAAAAAGCCACAGAGTTGGAGAACAGAAAGAGGTCTGGGTTCCCACTTTTTCCTGCCACCGGCACCCAGACCCAGAGAAAGGAAGCACTTATCTTGTGAAGTACAGAGAGCCCCAATTCTAGAGCCAGCCTCCCAGGTCTCAATCCCAGCTTTGCCGCCTGCAGCCCTGTGCCCTCGGCCAACTTACTTAACCACTCTGTGCCTTATCTGTAAAGTCCGGAGGGTGGCTGTGAAAAGGACTTGAGTTCATAGCCTTTCCAAAGTGCCTGGCTCTGTTCTGTGCATGAGTGAGGATTATCATCATTGTCATCAATGTCATCACTGCAAGCTTCATCCATATGACCCAGGTGTGAAGTCACACCGAGTGCTCTGTGACTGATCCTATAACCTGCTCATTCTCGCTCCCCTGCAAAACCACAAGCCCACTCTCCCAGGGAGCAATTGATGGGTACAGATGCCCCCTCCCATTCTGCCTTCTTAGCAGCTCCTTAGTTATTCTTTAATAAGCTACTTATTTATACGCTTGTGGTCTGAACCTCCCACAAGGGCAGGTGGAGTTAGGGTGAGGTCTGCGGCATCCCTCCACTGGGACATGTCTGCCCAACTCACTCCTGCACAACCCTCAAAACTCAGCTGGGATATCCCCTTCTCTTGGAAATCAACCCACATGCCTCTCTGCACTAATAGTATCCTGGGCACCAAGTGAAGGAGGGAGGGAATGAGGAAGGAAGGAAAGAAGGAAGGAAGGAAGGAAGGAAGGAAGGAAATAGACAGGGAAGGAGGGAAGTAGGGAGGGAGGTAGGGAGGGACGGAGGGAGGGAGGGAAGGAAGGTGATGTTAGCTAATGTTGGTTGAGCAGGTGACTGCGTGCCAGTCACCCATGGAAGCCCTGGTACCTGCATCATCATGTACAATCCCCACTCACTGTATGAGGTGGGTCCCATTGTTTCCCCCCATTTATGATGAGGAAACTATGGCACAGAGAGATTATTTAAGGTCCTGTAGCTGGTAAGTGGCAGAGGCAGGATTTGAACTCCAAGCAAGCAAGCTGTGCATTTAATCATGGTGCTATCTTACCATTCAGGGAGGATAGAAAGAGTTGTCCCTCCTGAAGCTTTCACCCACAGAGCTATTGAGCACCTACTCTGTGCCATTGAGTGGGTGGTGTGGGAAAACACCTGAAAGAGATGGGGGAAGAACATTCCAGGCAGAAGGAACAGCCAGTGCAGAAGCCCCAGCACGTGCGTCTTCTTCTTGAGTGTGCTGGATGGATTCCAGAACCAGCCAGGAGAGGGAGGGAAAGAGGGAGCAGGAGGGGCAACCCAAGAGGTATGGAAGGTGTGGAGCCAGTGTGGGGGTCTCCAGGGCCACTGGAACCATGGGAGCTAAATAACACTCCCCACCCCCTCCCCACCACCTGCTACTGCAGTAGGGTTTGGAGCAGGGAAGGGACCTGAGCTGACTTGGGTTCTAACAGGTCCCTCTGGCTGTCCTACAGAGAAAAGGCTGATGGGCCAGGGGCAGAAGCCTGCTCAGAGGCTCTTGCAATAATCCAGGTGCACGAGGCAGGTAGGGGAGGGTGACCCTGGGTCTATTTTGAAAGTAGGGCCCACAGGAATTGCCAGCACATGGGATGTAGGGGCTGAGAGCAGGAGAGTAGTCAAAAATGGTTCTGAGATTTTCAGATTGAGTGGCTGGAAGAAGGAAGAGACCACAAGGAGAGGTTTGGGTGGGGATAAGTGAGAGGTTTACTATTTGTTGTTTTGTTTTGTTTAAAATTGT